>NC_140995.1:214680848-217080848 GCF_052327205.1 Somniosus microcephalus | reverse complement strand
TGGATTCGTCCACTGCGTGCATGGTGGCTTTGGCAATGTCCTCCTTGATACGGTGGAAGGCTAAGCGAGCCTCTGCCGTCAAGGGAAAAGAGGTGGACTTGATCAGCGGACGGGCCTTGTCCGCATAGTAGGGGACCCACTGGGCGTAATAGGAGAAAAACCCTAGGCACCTCTTCAGGGCCTTGAGGCAGTGGGGCAGTGGAAGTTCCATAAGGGGACGCATCCGGTCGGGGTCGGGGCCGATGACTCCGTGTTCCACAACACAGCCAAGGATGGCGAGGCGGTTTGTGCGGAATATGCACTTCTCCTTGTTATATGTCAGGTTTAGGAGTTGGGCGGTGCGGAGGAATTTTTCGAGGTTTGCGTCATGGTCCTGCAAGTCACGGCCGCAGATGGTCACATTGTCCAGATATGGGAAAGTGGCCTGCAACGCATTTTGATCTACCATCCGGTCCATCTCCCTTTGGAAGATGGAGACCCCGTTGGTGACGCCAAAGGGAACCCTAAGGAAGTGATAGAGGCGGCCGTTTGCCTCAAAGGCAGTGTACTGGCGGTCCTCAGGGCGGATGGGGAGCTGGTGGTACGCTGATTTCAGGTCAATGGTCGAGAAGACGCGGTACTGCGCGATCTGGTTGACCATATCAGCTATACGGGGGAGTGGGTAGGCGTCCAGCAGGGTGTAGCGATTTATTGTCTGGCTGTAGTCGATGACCAGGCGCTGCTTCTCGCTGGTCTTAACGACCACAACCTGGGCTCGCCAGGGGCTGGTGCTGCCCTCAATAATCCCTTCTTTCAGGAGCCGCTCCACTTCGGTTTTAATGAAAACCCTGTCCCCGGCACTGTATCGCCTGCTCTTTGTGGCGATGGGCTTACAGTCGGGGGTGAGGTTAGCAAACAGTGGTGGGGGGGTGACTCTGAGTGTGGAGAGGTTGCACCTGGTGCGCGGCGGGCAATTTGGAAGCTGCTGGCTGCGGACTGTGAGTGGGGGTAGGGGTCCACCGTACGCCATCGTAACACTTTTAAGGTGGCACTGAAAATCTAACCCCAGCAGGACGGCAGCGCAGAGGTCAGGCAGGACCAGAAGTTTAAAATGATCGTACACGGTCCCGTCTACTACGAGTGTCACCACGCAGTAGCCGCCGATGTCCGCCGACTGGGACTCGGAGGCCATAGAAATCCGCTGTTGCGCAGGCAGGACTGGGAGAGAGCAACGCCGCACCGTGTCGGGGTGGATGAAGCTCTCCGTGCTCCCAGAGTCAAAAAGGCAGATTGTATCGTGACCATTTACCTTAATGTCCATTGTGGAACTGGCCAGTTGGTGCGGTCTCGCTTGGTCCAGTGTAACGGATGCCAGCGTAGGGGTCGGTGTGTCGCTGCGGGTATCAGATGAGGCGGTGTCGGGGGCCTGCTGCGTCCCGGCTGTCGTCCAAGATGGCGGCGTCCATGATCCCCATGTGGCTGGAGGCGTCCAAAATGGCTGCTGTACCGGTGATTCGCACACGGCCGGGGAGGTCCAAAATGGTGGCCCGCATGGCCCACACGCGGCGCTGCTGGGGTTCGGGGTGGCTTTGGCCCTGCAGACGCTAGCGTAGTGTCCCTTCTTCCCGCAGCCCGAGCAGATCGCGTTTTTCGCCGGGCAGCGCGCTCTGGGGTGTTTTGCCTGGCCACAGAAGTAGCATTTCTGGCCTTGGGGCACTGCTGTCTGGCCTTGGGACACTGCTGCAGTAGTTGGGCCGTTGTTGGGGTGTGGCTGGGGTGGCACGGCGCTATGAGGCGGTCCTACCATGTCCCAGGCTGTCATTCCCCGCGGCGTCCACGGTGCAGAGGAGTAGGCATCCATGCCCTGGTAGGCTGCATCCAACGATAGTGCGAGTTCAGAGGCCTTGTTGAGGTCGAGGTTACTCTGCTCCAACAGTCGCTGTCGTGTGTAATTGGATCTGTGGCCCGCTACAAAAGCGCCCCGGATAAGTTCCTCTGTGTACACGGCGGCCTTTACATCCTTACAACCACAGGCCCGGCCAAGCACAGACAGTGCCTGAAGGTATTCCACGGTCGATTCCCCAGGTTGTTGTTTACGACTCCCCAGGAGGTGCCTGGCGTACACTTCGTTCACTGGGCGCGTGTACTGGTCCTTGAGGAGCTTGATAGCATCCGCATACGAGGTCGCGTCTTGGATGACCGAGTACACTCGGTGGTTCACTTTGGAGGTCAGGACATCCAGTTTGTCCTCGTCCGATTTGATTGCTTCGGAGGCAGTCAGGAATTTTTCGAAACACTTAAGCCAGTGAGTAAACTTGGTGGATGAGTCCGCCTCCCGATGATCTAAGTCCAGGCATGCTGGTGTGAGGATCTTCTCCATTATAAAAATGTTGTTAATAAAATTGATGCGCTATCAATTACTCATAAAAGACTGAGAGTTAGAAGAGTAACTAAAGGCTTTTATTAACAACAGAATGGAGGTCTGCCTCGAGTGGTCGACCGGTCCAGGATACAAGGGCTGGGGAGCAGTCACCTTTATACTAGGACCTGTGGGAGGAGTCAGCCGAGGCATGTCCAGGCATGTACACAGTGGAATACAAACAGGACAAACAGGAATACAAACAGTGGTTTACCACAGGTGTAACTTGTGATGGGGATGGCAACCTGGGCATAGCATCAGCATTACTGTGATCAGCTGATCGTCTGTACTCAATGTCATACATATACGCTGACAAAATCAAAACCCATCTCTGCATTCAGGCTGCAGCTAAGGTTGGAACTGGGGACTTTGGATGGAGGATTGCTGTCAGGGGCTTTTGGTCAGTAACTATGGTAAACTTATGACCAAACACGTAGTTGTGAAACTTCTTGACCCCAAAAATCAATGACAAAGCTTCCCTTTCGATCTGCACATAATTCCGCTCACTGGCACTGAGAGTGTGTGAAGCAGAAGCAATTGGTCTCTCCTCCCCGCTATCCAGTACATGAGAGATCACTGCCCCAACTCCGTACGGAGAGGCGTCCTTAGATCTCCTTAGATACATCATGGTGAACTAACATGGTACTCTCTACTAAGTGGTTTTTACACTCTTTGAATGCTGTGTCGCATTCTTTTGACCACTTCCAAGGGACCTGTTTTCTCAACAGCTCATTCAGTGGATGTAACAATGTAGCCAAGTATGGGAGGAACTTTCCGTAATAATTCAAAAGACCCAAAAATGATCGAAGTTCAGAGACATTCTTGGGAGTGAGTGCATTTCTGATTACATCCAGCTTTCCCTTGGTTGGATGTAAACCATTGTCTACTCTGTGCCCTAAGTACTCCACTGAGTTTTGAAACAACTCACACTTGTGAGCTCTCACTCGTACTCTGTGCTTCGCTAGTCGTTTGAGCACTTCATTCAACACCTCATCGTGGATTTGCCTGTTTGGTGCTGAAATGAGTATGTCATTCAAATAACACACTACCCCTTCAATCCCTTGCAAAATTTGATTCATCACCCCCTGGAATATGTCGGGGGCAGAAGACATTCCAAATGGTAGTCTATTGAACTGATATAGGCCTTGGTGAGTATTTATAGTCAAGCATGACTTGGACTCTTCATCTAACTCAAGTTGTAGGTAGGCGTTTGTTAGATCTAACTTTGAAAAGATCTGCCCACCTGTCAGCGTTGTAAACAAATCTTCCACATTTGGCAACGTATTGGGTAGATTACACTCTAGAACCTGGTTTACGGTTACCTTATAACCACCACACAACCTTACCTTACCATCTGACTTAGGTACAACAACAATGGGTGTAGCCCAATTACTCAAATCGACTTTAGAGATAATGTTCTCAGTTTTTAGTCTTTTGAGTTCTTGCTCAACTTTCTCCTTGAGTGCGTATGGTACAGGACATGGTTTGCAGGAAACTGGCCTTGCGTCCTTCTGCACTCTGACACTCGCCTTGAAGTCTTGGATTGGACTGCCCGTTTCACTGAACACCTTCGGATACTGCTTGATGACATCATCTTTTGATGCAAATTTCACTTCCACACGAAAAATCTCATTCCAATCCAGCTTCAGTGATCCCAACCAATTTCTACCTATCAAGGCAGGCTTGTCTCCTGTCGCTACTATGAGAGGCAAACTCCGACACTGATCCTTGTATTTCACTGGTATGGTGACACTTCCTACTGCAGGGATTTGCTCTCCTGAGTAGCCTCGCAGCTCTACCTTCGATTTCTCTAGCCGATAATCACGCAACTTGCCGCGATATAACGATTCCGGTACTATGCTCATGGCTGTACCGGTGTCGATTTCCATGGGTATCCTGGTTCCTGCGACATCTACTTGGATGACGATACCTCGCAAATCGCTGTTAGATACCTTTGTGCTCCTGATGTCATGAATCTCCAGAAACTCCTCGTCCTGCTGCTTCTCTTCAACAGTATGTAGTGTCTGGCGATTTCTACTTCTTGCATTGCCAGTCGGTTTACTCTTCTGTCAGCATGCCTTCGCAAGATGCCCAGTTTTCTTGCAGTAGAAACACTCTGCCTTCACATAGGGACAGCTTTGAGCGATGTGTTGTCCCAGGCACCGATAGCACGACTTCAATGCACTGTTACCTTGGCCAGTTGCTGAGGGCTTGGGGTCCAACTGCCTTTTACTTTTAGCCTGCACCCTCGGTTGTCTGACGACTGGAAATGGCGCGGAACTCTCAGGAGTATTGGTCGGCCATATCCATCGACATAGTTGTCTGACAAGCTAAGTCAAAAGTCAAATTAGGGGTTGTCAACAATTTACTTCTATACGTTCATTTTTCAACCCATAAACAAAGCGGTTATGCAAAGCTCGGTCCTGAAATTTTCCGAAATGACAGTGAATGAATAGCTTTTTTGTACTCACTGATACCCTTGTCATTTAATTGATCACGTGTTCCAAAACGATAACTTTCAGCAATTTCTCAGGACTGTAGTGCTGTTCTAACTTGGGTAGGATCTCCTTCAGTGTGTCCTTCGGCTTGGCGGGAACAAGCAAATTTTTCAGGGTTTCATACACCTGGCTTGCTTCAGTCAAAAAAATAGCCTGTTTCATTTCTAAAACCGCCCGGTTACGGTTTACATCATCGGGGATTTCGACGATACTATTCGCGGTGAAAAACATTTTTAGCCGCTCCACATACGCTTCGAAAGTCTCTTGGTCGCGATGGAACTCACCCTATTATTCCCATAGGCACGGCCATCTGGATTCTGGCAACGTTGATAGTTCAGCCACATGTGCTCAAAATTTACCTCGGATTTTTAAGTTTTTCTGCGAAACGAACAACCTCTAACAATCCCTCCGTCGGTTGGCAGGATTATCCTCCAACAAAAATTTCAGCTACTGAATCTGCAATCACATCCTCACCGCCAATTCTGTGATATCTTGAGACACAGCATATATATACAACAGCACAACATGGCTTCCGGTAAGAACTGTACTGCACATGGCTTTTTTTTATTATATACACCAATAGTCCACCAGGTGGCTCTATTACAGAAACAAAAACAGAAAAGACTGGAAAGAATCGACAGGTCAGGCAGCGTCTTTGGACAGAGAAAACAGAGTTAATGTTTCAGATCGATGACGTTTTCCTCTCTCCACAGCTGCTGCCAGACTGGTCAAGTGTTTCCAGCATTTTGCTGTTCTTATGAAAGTTGACGGGAATTGTTTCGAGTGTTTACTGATGGGACTTTTGCTCTTTGAGAGCAGGGTGTGCTGAGGACTCCACTAACCCTCTTGTTTTCCACAGCCTTTCTTCGGTCCAGTCTGAACTTGCCCCTGAGGAAAACCTGTTTTGCAAAGAGCACCGAGGGAAGTCAGCAGTCCGCGGGTGGCTGGGTTTTGGACAACAATAATTTCTACCACTTGTTCGATGGCAGCAGATCACAGGCTGCTTCTCATCTTCGTGGCTACAGTGTGAAGCTGGACTGGGCTGAGATAGAGACAGAGGGAGGCCATCCTTCCCTCGACACTCTTCAACTTAAAAACAAACTCAAACGGCGAATGTCGGAAATCCTGCCACAAAAGAGTAAGTCCAATAGCATCTGGAAAAGATGTCATTTCTCTCTCCTCTCTGTTCTCTGTCTCTTACGGTCTCATTCCTCTTTCTGACTTTCCCCACTCCCCTAGTCTGACTTTCTCTTCCCTCAATGTACCTTTCTTCCTGCATTCTTTCTCCTTACTGTTTCCATACTTCCTTGCTCTTTCACTGTCTCTCTCTTTGGTTTTCGGTCTCTCTCTGCTCATGATCTCTCTTTCCTCACTTTCTCTTCCTTCACCTTCTCTCTGAACTCACACTCTTTGTTTCTCTCTCTTTCTCCCTTTTTGTTGCTCACTGTCACTGTCTCTCTCTTTCCTCACGCTCCCTATCCTCTGTTTTTCTCTCTCCCCCTCTCTCTGCTCACTATCACTCTTTCCTCGCCCTTTCTCTGTCCTCACCCTCTGTTTTTATCTCAGTTTGCTTATTGTCTCTCCCTGGTTCTCTCCTCAGTCTCTCTTTCCTCACCCTTTCTGTCCTCGCTCTGTTTTGCTCTCTCACTATGTCTCTTTCTTCACCCTCTCTGCCCTCACCCTCTGTTTCTCTCCCTCTCTTTGCTCACTGGCACTGTCTCTCTTTTTCCTCACCTTCTTTCTGTCCTCACTCTCTCTGTTTTTCTCTCTCTCCCTCTCTCTCTGCTCACTGTCACTCTATCTCCCCCTTTCTCTCTGTCCTCTGTTCTTCTCTCTGTCTTTGCTCACTGTCACTGGCTCTTGTTTTCCGCACCCTCTCTCTGTCCTCTCTGTTTTTCTCTCCCTCTCTGCTCATTGTCACACTCCATCTCTCCCTTTCCTCACACTCTCTGGCCCTGAAATTCCACAGGGTGGGTGGTCTCCTGTTCACCCACTGTTACTTCAGCAGGAGACCGGCAGAAATCCCAGAGAAACAGTTTAGCTGGCTGAAAATGGGCGCCTACGTCGTTTCTCTGAAGTTACAGCAGGAGACTGGAATTCCCCACAGAACTTCAGGGCCTCTCTCACTCCATGTATTCAGTTTCTGGCACCAAAATTCCACGTAGTGACCTTGAGGGAATCACGGCCCGCCAGTGCCCTCCAACACCGACCCACTGGGGTTTGTTGAGTCAGTGCAAAGGCACTAGATTTCCATTGGGCAGATGGGCACAAGTGCCACGATCATCTTACTCAGTGTACCGGCCGCCACTGTTACACGATTAGATCCTGACTGAGGCTCGGGAGCAAGGAGTCCGGTTTAGGGAGTCCCCGCCACTGGCCCTGCCCCACAGCCCATCATTTGCCTTGTAAGAGGTGAATGGAAGTTTAACTCTTTACAAAGCAACCAGGCAACTCCCAGTCACGGTGGAGTCCCAACACGACCGCGGCTCTGCTGCTTCTGAAGCTATAGGAGAGCCCCAGGAAGTTCAAGGCCTCACTTTTTTAAGAGCCTCTCCACTCTCTCTTTTCTCCCACCCTTTGCACCTCTTTCTTCACATTGTTGCGTTTCCTCACTCTACTTTCACTCTCTGTCTCTCATTCCTCATTTGTTGTCTCGCTCTCTTCTCATTCTGTTTCTGTCCCTCTTCCTTCAATCTTGCTCTTTCTCACCTGCTGTTTTTCACTCTCTTTCTCTTTTCTCTGCCTCTTTTTCCTCTTTCCTTTCTCTTTCCTCTTTCTTTCTCCTCACTTCCTCACTCTCTTCCTGCACTCTCTTTTCCCTCTCCTTTGCTCTCTTACTTTCTGACATCCTCCCTTTCCCCCCTCACACTTTTCCCTCCATCTCTCATTCTCTTTCTATCTCTCTTTCCTACCTCTCTTTCCTCTGTGTCACTCTCATTTTCTTTTCTCTCTTTTTCCTCGCTCCCTCTCTCTGCTCTATTTACTCATCGTCTTTCCCTCCCTCCCTTTGATTCCACCCTCACAATATTAACGCAGGGCACAAAACAATTGTCTCATATTTGCAAACGATCACAATGTACTTGAAGTGTTGTTATTACCAAAATGGCCCAGGGCCAGGACTGCTAGTGTTTGCTGGAATGTCACAGTCCTGTAACACAGTGGAGCCTATGTTTTATTGAAAGAAGTGATTCTATTGTGCAAATTATTGTTCAGCTTATCAGGCTTCCAAAGTCACTTTTGTTTAATGAGGGAAAAAGAAATAAATAAGAGTGGGGCGAGATTCTGTCTTCAACATCCAGTTTGGATCTCTCTGTTTAGTGCTCTTAGCTCAGGCCCTGTATAGCACAGGTCCTGTCATAAATCGCAACTTCTACAAGAAGTAACTCAGGAAGTACTACTGGACGGCCAGCTGAGGGCGCCGTCCGAGGAGTACTCGGGCGTGGGCCCAACTTGGCCAGAGACAATCTGGAAACAGGAAGCTAGTGACTACTAACTGGACCTCCATGTTTTGTTATAAGTCGATTAAAGCCTTGCTTTATGTTCAACCAAGTGCGTAGTGAGTCTTTATTACGTCAGGTCCCATTCCCACAGAATGGTCACCAGTTTCTCACTTTATCACTCTACTCCCAACTCAGCCCCATATCTATCTATATAAAAGTCTCATATCTAGCATGCATTCCTATACTTCAGGCAGCACAATTTAATTGAATGAAAAGTATTGGGCCAGTAATTCCGGTCCCAACGCGTGAGTACAGACGGGGTACTCACGCGTGGGCCCGTTGGAAGTGCCGGATTTCAGCATGCACAGCGCATGCGCGGGAAACCGGCATTTCCTCCAAGGGGTTCAGAGGTCCAACGGGTGCGCGCAGGACTCTGCGCGCACGCGTTGAACTTCCTTCTTTTTGACAGGTTTGCCTGTGTGTAAGGGCCTGAACTTTTTAGAAATGTAAAAAGGAGACGTAAGGACTTGATTCTTTAAGGTAAGTGGTCTATTATTTAAAATTATAACATTTTTTCCACAGCTTTATTGTTTTTAAGGACTTTACAGTAAGGTAAGTTTATTTTTAGACCCGATTTCTTAAAAAATTACTTTTTTCAAAAATTTGATCAATTGTTTAAAATAGTTTTTAAAAGTTATTTATAGTTCATTTAATTAGTGGGATGTTTTTTAAAATTTTATTTAAAGTTTAAGTAGTGTTTTGGGCGCCCGTAGTTTTCATGAGTTTGACAGTTCTTACTATCAAACTCATGAATGAAGTTTCCCCTCCCCTGATTGGCTGCCCAGTGCTCACCTGATCCCAGCCGGCACATCGCACCAACTACGCCGCTGGATCAGGTAAGCACAGCGCGCCGACATCTGAACCGGGCCAGTGACAGGAAATGCAAGCAGGCCCGGGCTTCAGCTGTCGGCGCGCCGGGTAAGTGCACATCGGGGGCTTGCACGCGCGGCAAGCCCCCGATCCTAATTTCTGGGCCAATGTTTTTTTTTAAAAAGGGAGAAAGACAATCATTGCCGTTGGTGAGGTTTTACTGTGCGCAAATTGGCTGATGTGATTCCTACAAAAGTACTTATTTGGCTGTAAAGTGCTTTGGGACGCCCTGAGATGTGTTATATAACTGCAAGTTCTTTCTTTTTTTCCTTTCCTTTCATTTCATTTCATTTTCTAAGCTGGAGCCTTGTATCTATAACCAGCTGTCAATCTCTAACTTCCCTCACCAACAGCAATTAACTTCTACCTGACCCCAGTGTGTGTTGACATGCAATGTAACCGTGTAGAATGTTGGTAGATCTGCGGCTTTAAAGGAAAGGGTTCCTTATCTGAGCCGTGTCACCTCGATCAGACTGGAGGTAAATCCCGCTGAAGCGAATTGAAGGGAGACAGAAGCAGGATTACATAGGATTACACAGGATATACGGCACAGAAACAGGCCATTCAGCCCAACCAGTCCATGCCGGCGTTTATGCTCCTCACGAGCCTCCTCTCGTCTTTCCTCATCTAAACCTATCAGCGTAACCCTCTATTCCCTTCTCCCTCATATGCTTGTCTAGCCTCCCCTTAAATGCATCGATACTATCCACTTCAACCACTCCCTGTGGTAGCGAGCTCCACATTCTCACCACTCTTTGGGTCTTCTGAATTCCCTATTTCATTTTTTGGTGACTATCTTATATTGATGGCCTCTAGTTATGCTCTTCCCCACAAGTGGAAACATTCTCTCTGTATCTACTCTATCAAAACCATACATAATTTTAAAGACCTCTATTAGGTCACCCCTCAGCCTTCTTTTTTCAAGGGGAAAGAGACCCAGCCTGTTCATCCTTTCCTGATATGTATACCCTTGCATTTCAGGTATCATTCTTGTAAATCTTCTCTACACCCTCTCCAGTGCCTCTATATCCTTTTTATAATACGCCGACCAGAACTGTACGCAGTACTCTATAAGTGTGGTCTAACCAAGGTTCGATACAGGTTTAGCATAACTTCCCTACTTTTCAATTCTATCCCTCTAGAAATAAACCCTAGTGTTTGGTTTGCTTTTTTTATGGCCTTGCTAACCTGTGTCGCAACTTTTAGTGATCTGTGTATTTGTACTTCGAGATCCCTTTGTTCCTCTACCCCACCTAGACTCGCACCCTCCAAGTGATAAGTGACCTCCCTATTCTTCCTACCAAAATATAATACCTCACATTTATCTGTGTTGAACTTCATTTGCCAATTATATGCCCATTCTGCAAGTTTATTAATGTCCTCCTGTAATTTGTTGCAGTCCTCCTCAGTATTGACTATCCCCCCCAATTTGGTGTCATCCGCAAATTTAGAAATTGTGTTTTTGATTCCAAAGTCTAAATTGTTAATATAAATTGTGAACAGCAGTGGTCCCAGCACTGATCCTTGTGGAACACCACTACCCACCTTCTGCCACTGTGAATAGCTACCCTTTACTCCTACTCTCTGCTTTCTGTCTTCAAGCCAGCCAGCAATCCATTCTGCTACTTGTCCCCTGACTCCGCATTCTCTGACCCTATTCATCAGTCTATTATGGGGTACCTTATCGAAGGCCTTTTTAAAATCTAGATAAGTTACTTATACTGCATTACCATTGTCTACTCTGTTACCTCTTCAAAAAATTCAATCAGGCTGGTCAAGCAAGACTTTCCCTTTTGAAATCCAAGCTGACTATTCATAACGATGTTTTTGGTTTCAAGATGTTCTTCTATTTTCTCCTTTAGTAGGAATTCCGTTATTTTTCCTACCACTGATGTTAAGCTGACTGGTCTATAATTCCCTGGACATGTTCTATCCCCCTTCTTAAATATAGGTATTATGTTAGCTATCCGCCAGTCCTCTGGCACTATACCTTTTTCTAATGAATTATTAAATATGTGTAGTAATGCCTTTGCTATCTCTTCCCTAGATTCTTATCAAATGCGTGGATGCAATCCATCCGGACCAAGGGTTTTATCCTCTTTGAGTTTGATTAGTTTATTTAATATATCCCCTCATTTTATATTAAATGCACTTATCTCATTACTCATCTCATCATCCAATGTCATGTCCACCTGTTCTATCTCCCTGGTAAATACTGAAGCAAAATAATTAGTTAATATTTCTGCCATCTCTCTATCATTACCTGTGGGATTATCCTGTCTATCCCTTAATGGCCCTATTCCCATCCCAAACTTCCTTTTTTTATTGACGTGCCTGTAAAATATTTTACTATTTTGTTTTATGTTCCTTGATAATTTAATTTCATAGTTCCTCTTTGCCTTCCTAATTGTTTTTTTGACTTCTCTCCTAATCCCTTTGTATTCTCTCTCATCATGCACTCCTCTGCTATCTATATAGTTAATGTATGCATCTTTCCTTACCCTCAATTGTTTCCTTATGTCTTTATTCATCCATGGAGTCTCATTAGTGTTTAGTTTGTTCTTTCCTTTTAGTGGAATATATTTTTCCTGCACCCTGTTGAACACTATTTTAAAATGTTTCCCATTGTCGTTCTACATCATTGTTTGCCAATATCGTTGCCCATTTTATCTTCCCAAGTTCTATTCTCAGCCCCATAAAATCAGCTTTTCTCTAATCTATTAACTTGATTTTTGTCATTCTTATGCTCTTCTCTATTGTCATCTTAAAGCGTATTATATTATGGTCACTATTGCCTGGATGTTCCCCTACTTTTACTTCTCTTATCTGCTCTGGTTCATTCCCCATTACTAGATCCAATAGCGAATCCTCACTTGTTGGGATTTTTACATATTGGGTTAGAAAGGAGTCCTGTACACATTGTAGGCACTCCATTCCCTTATCCCCTTTACCTACCTCTTCTGTCCAATTAATATCAGGGTAGTTGAAATCCCCCATGATTATTATTCTATATTTTTTTACTCATTTCACTAATTTGTCTGCACATTTCTTCCTCCACCTCCCTTCCACTATTAGGTGGTCTGTAGACTACACCTATTAGTGTGATTGATCCTTTATTTAATTCTTTGCCATCAATGCCCTCCCTTACTTTATTCTTTCCAATGCTCTCGTTTCCTGTTTTGTTTATAACTAGGCTGGTTACGTTTCTTGTAGATCCCTTCCCCCATCTTACTAGTTTAAAGCCTTTGCCACCTCCCTATTTACCCTTTCTACTAGGACATGTGTCCCATCCCGGTTCAGGTGGAGCCCGTCCCATCGGTACAGCGCCTTCCTGTCCCGGAACTAATGCCAGTTTCCCATGAAAAGGAACCCCTCTTTCCCACACCAGCCCTTTAGCCACGTGTTAATTCTCCTGATCTGTCTGCTTCTATGCCAATTTGCACATGGCTTGGAGAATAATCCAGAGATTATTACCCTCGAGGTCCTGCTTTTTAATTTCGCTCCTAACTCCTGATACTCTTTCAGCAGGACCACCTCCCTGTTCCTACCTATGTCGTTTGTTCCAACATGGACCACAACAACTGGATTTACTTCCTCCCTTTCCAAGTTCCTCTCCAGCCACCACGAGATATCCCTTACCCTAGCAACACACCCTTCGGGATTCTTGTTCTTGGCTGCAGAGGAGGCTATCTTTCCCCCTAATTATAGAATCCCCTATCACTACCACATTTCTATTCTGCTCTTCCCCCACCTTGGACAGCCTTCTGAGCCATGGTGCCTTGGTCAGGATTGTGGCTACCCTCCCCGCAGTCTTTCTCCTTGTCCTCACAGGTAGCAAGTACTTCGTCCCTGTTGGACAGGACCAGCGTCTGCAGGACCTCCTTCTCAACCTCTCCCAAATCCCCGCTACTCAGCTCCCTAACAGTCACACCCTCCCCTTCCTGAGCCTGTGCTTTCCTCTGGGGTGTGACTGCATTCTGGATAAAACTGTCCAGAAATTCTTCCCCCTCCCTTATGTTTTGGAGTGTCTCCAACTCGCACTCCAGCTCAATGACTCTGAGCTGGAGAGATTCGAGATGGAGACATCTCCTGCCCGAAAGCAGCCATGTTGTCTTCTCTCCCTCTTTGGGGAACCCGCCCAGCTGCATAAACAGTCGGTTTCAACACGACCGACCATTTCTTTTCCTGTTTGTTCAATGGGTGGAAAATTCTGAACCTTTGGCCTCCAGACGTTACTCTCCAGCGCAAGCCCTCGAATACAATTGGGACACAATTGGGGCTCACCTAGCTTTTGATTTTCTTTGTTCAGCACACAATAACCTTTATGGAAAAGCAGCACAATCACCTCAGTATAGCGTGACGCTAATTCGTCTCAAGACTGAAACGCTCCAGCAACTGCTAGGCCTGGCCCGAGGCCACATTGGCAACTGCAAGTGGCTGAAGTCATCGGAGACGGTTTCCACAGCCAAATGTTTCATGTTCCAGTCCTCTTCTACGGGGCTGCATAATGGGCAGCTGCGTATCATTGTAGCTGTGGCTCAGTTGGTAGCACTCTCGCCTCTGTCGGAAAGTCATGGGTTCAAGCCCCACTCCGGATACTTGAGCACAATCTCCAAGCTGACACTCCAGTGCGGAGCTGAGGGAGTGCTGCACTGTCGGAGGTGTCGTCTTTCGGATAAGACGTTAAACCAAGGCCTCGTCTGCCCACTTAGGTGGATTTAAAAGATCCCACGGCACTATTTCAAAGAAGAGCAGGGGAGTTCGCCCCGACGTCCTGTATGGCGCACTTCTTGTCAGCAGCTGGTAAGTAACAATGGCAGCGTGCCGGGATGGGACTCTCTCTGCCACAGAGCCTGGGCTGTTACAGCAGGAGCTAAACGTGGGGAGGAAATTAACTGACCGAGAAAGCGGAAGAAAGAAATATATTGGGGAGGTACCAGGATCCTGTGCTAGACCTCGACTAGATTCTATGGGGGAAAATTCAGTTGCTTTCCACCTCCCGTTAGCGCCTAGAGGGCGCTAATGCATGCAAAGCAACTAGCGCCCGGGCGTGCTGATGTTTGTGCCGCTCGCGAAATTCACCAGACATTTTGCGGCAGTGCTAAACACTACCGCCACGATCTCCTGCACCCGCAGATCGTGACGTCAGTTGAGCGTGCAACGCCCCGGTAGCGCCCCGGACCGGATGTTGAGTGGCGCCCCCTGCCTTTCCGCCTGCCGCTAGCAACGACAGGTTGAGGGGAACGTTTTGCAGTCAGGAAGGGACTGGGGAATGCTATTTAAAGGCAAGCGCTTCCAGCCTTTTTTTGTTGGTGACATTTTTGCACCACGTATTCTGAGAGAGAGACTTCTGGAGAGATTCAACACTGTGTGAAGGAGCTTTGGGTACTGAGCAGCACTTTGCAGGTTCATTTTGATTTGACCTTCCTTGCATCGATTTAGAAGAGACTGTGGGAGCTGCACTCTGAGCTCTTTTCCTGGGCCTCTCCATTGTTATTTCCAGCAGATTTGATGTACAGGTCTCTCCAGGCCGAGATTCAAGGCTGCAATGAGCAGGATGTGAATGTAGAGCAAGATCGACCCTCCCCTTTAAGAACTGGCCAGCGCCAGTGTGTCTGTGTTCCATTGCTGACTGACATCACATGAGCTTCGCCAGCGCTCTGAGTTAGCGCCTTGCTCCTCAGCGTTAGCACCTTAAGAGAGGTGTGTAGCGCCTGATTTAGCGCTCCAATCACCTCCAGGGGCGATAGAAGCCAAGTTTGCAGTCAGAGGCGATAATTAGCACCAGGCGCTAAATTTTACACCCGTCCAATAATTGCGCCCCAAACGGGACGATACCGAATTTCTCCACCGATGACTTTAATTTCCAACATGGTACATTACGAAAATTGAGTTCAATATATAGGGTCAGAACCAGAATAAATTCATGAAAGCTGCTGGATTGTTGTTAAAACCTGTTAAGTATGTGTATTGTATTGAACAATTAACACAAAGACTTAAACGTATAACTCAAACAGGTCTTTACTGGTTGGAGGTAGGGACTACACGTAGGTCTTTACTTCATGCCCACAGGCGGGAACTGAGGGGAGATCAGTACCCACAGTACTATTTATACCCCTATGGCCAGGAGTGGTACTGCGTATCACTACGCCCTACAAGTAGTGCAGTCCTGTCCATAGGTTTAAAGTAGCACACATATTACATACACAACAAAACCCAACTGATTCACTAATGCCCCTCATCGGACTCTACCCGGTCTGTCTACCCTTGACTCTGGTCCGCATTACGTGGTTGACTCAATGCCCTGTGAACTGGCCTAGCAAGCCACTGATTTTGATATATTCAATGGGAAGGTCCAACATCACCTTCTCAGGGCAACAAGGGATGGGCAGCAAATGTGACCGTGTCAGTTTTGCTCACATCTTAGGATCATAGGCCGCGAAATTCGTCTCCTTTGCCCCTGCTGTTAGTGCCCCCGGGGGCGCTAACATGGCGCAAAGGGCTTATTGCCCGGGCGGGGGCAGCGCCAACCGAGAAATTCGGTGGAGCACTACTGAGGCACTAGCCGATAGCGCCGCGCTCCTGCCGGTAGCGCCCTGGGCCGCACACGACTCCTTACTGCCCCATGGCAGAAATTCAGCTGCACCCACCAGGCTGCCATGGGCGGTGTCAGCGCCAGCCTCGCAGGTCGCGAGCCAAGGCTGACCTCCGCTCGCGGGGCGCTAATTAAAGGGGGGGTGTGGCTGCGAGCCGCGTTGCCATTTTATTTTGGCATAGTCCGTGGCTGCCATCGTGCAGCCCGGCACCTTGTCTCGGTGCTGGGCTGCAGCCACGGCACCACACCGCCCTGGTGGGCTAGTGTGGGCCATCGGAGGCCCTGCAGAGCTCGCAGATTCTATAGTAACTTTCAAAAGGGAAATGGATAAATACTTGAAAAGGAAAAAATTGCAGGCTATGGGGAAAGAGCATAAATCGACCAGCAAGTTCTGGAGATTCGCAAGTCACAGTATCTCTCTTAATCCCCTAAACTTGCTTGTCGATTTGCACATTAATAACAGCGTGCGTTGTTATTTTTCCAGCATGATTCAGCCCGTTGAAAATCTTAATAAATAATGGCTTCACATTAGGAGACACAGGCAAGTGGGGAAAAAAAATGAACTTCAAATTTTGAACTTAGATTTTTTTTTGTCCGCTTTACATTTTAGAAATTTCCGGAAGGGACCATTAAAAAAAAACTGGACTGTCTGGTCCAGAACTGTACAGGTGGGCACCCTGCAACCTCTTTCATTGGAAGCTACTAATTAACATAATTTAGAATGGCCAGTCTTGACAGGCGATGCTCTCTCCTAGGTCTGTTTGAGACGGTACTTCCGCTGAAGCCAGCGCTCGCTCGATCTGCCTCACAGCGGCTGCTGAACGCCACCAGACCCGTCCCACCCATCGAGAGGAGCGCCAGCTCGCAAACCAATGGTGCCTGTGATAAGGACCTGCCCTCTACAGACAAGAACGAAGAGGCTTCCACTGACGAATCGCCAAGGAGTCTGTGTACGGATGCTGGAGTGGGACATGCCAAACCTTCAGCAGTTCCTGAAGAGGTAATTGAAATTAAACTGAACGTTAAACAACATCTCCAGTTTTGTACAAGAATCACACGTGAAGTCAGTAGGATTGAGTGGAGTCTGTTCGTCAGCACACAAGAGCATGGTGGGGTTCTGAGCTCGTGGTGTTGAACAGTTTTACCCTCTTCTTAGGACTGGTGGACTCACCGGGGGGGAACTTTAACCTAAAAAAACAGGTGGGTTTGGGTCAGGTGAGAAGTTAAAGTGTTAAAAATCTGAATCCTAACCAGAACCCGCCTTCAACGTGATTGATTGGCAAAGAGAGAATATGAGAGTAGAATGGCGGTTAACATAAAAGTGAACCCAAACATCTTCTACCGGCATGTAAACAGTAAGAGGCGGGGTGGGGCCTATTAGGGACAAAGAAGGTGATATATGCTGAGAGGCGCAGGGCAAGGCTAGAATACTCAATGAGTACTTTGTATCGGTGTTTACTAAGGAGGTGGATGCTGACAAAATATCGGTAGACGTGGAAAAGGTAGAAGCAATGGAAGAGGTGAAAATTGATAGACAGGATGGACTAGAAAGGCTGGGTATGCTTAGAGTGAATAAGTTGCCTGGTCCAGATGGCTTGCATCCCAGGTTGCTAGGGGAATTGGGGGAGGAGATAGCAGAAGGGCTTGCCATCATTTTCCAATCTTCCTTAGATGCGGGGAGGTGCCTGAGGATTGGAAAGTGGCAAATGTGACACCATTGTTCAAGAAAAGGTGTAAGGACAATCCTAGTAACTACAGGCCGGTCCGTTTAACATCAGTGGTGGGTAAAGTTTTAGAAACAATAATCAAGGACAAAATTAACAGGTGCATGGAGAGGTTTAAGCTAATTAAGGAGAGCCAACTCGGATTTGTAAAAGGCAGATCATGTTTGACTAATCAAATTGAATTTTTTGATGAAGTAACAGGAAGGATTGATGAAGGGAATGCAATGGATGTTGTCTACATGGATTTTAGGAAGGCATTTGACAAAGTACCACATAGAAGGCTGGTTAACAAAGTTGAGGCTCATGGAATAGGTGGGTCAGTGGCAGCTTGGATAAGGAATTGGCTTAAGGACAGAAAACAGCGAGTTATGGTAAATAGCTGTTTTTCAGACTGGAGGATGGTAGACACTGCTTTTTTTGATATATATAAATGACCTAGATATTGGAATACAGAGTAGAATTTCTAAATTTGCCGATGACACCAAACTTGGGGGAGTGGCAAACAGTGAGGTTGATACCAATCGACTGCAACAGGACATAGAAAGGCTAGCAGAATGGGCAGACAAGTGGCAGATGGAATTTAATACAGAGAATTGTGAGGTAATGCATTTTGGCAGAAGGAACAGGGAGAGGCAATATACACTTAATGGCACAGTTTTAAAGAGTGAGCAGGGACAGAGGGATCTGGGAGTTAATGTGCATAGGTCCCTGAAGGTGGCGGGACATAGTGAGAGAGTGGTTAGCAAAGCTTATGGGATCTTGGGCTTCGTTAATAGAGGTATTGAGTACAAAAGTAGAGAAGTTATGCTGAATCTTTATAAAACGCTGGTCAGGCTACAACTGGAATATTGCATCCAGTTCTGGTCACCACACTTTAGGAAGCATGTGAAGGCCCTTGAGAGGGTGCAGAGGAGATTTACCAGAATGGTTCCGGTGATGGGGGATCTTAGCTACAAGGACAGGTAGGAGAAGCTGGATTTGTTTTCATTAGAGCAAAGGAGGTTGAGGGGTGATTTGATAGAAGTGTGCAAGATTATGACGGGTTTGGATAGGCTAGACGGGGAAAGGCTGTTCCCACTAGTTAATGATACAAGGACTAGGGGACACAGATTTAAGGTTTACATAAGAACATTCGAAGTAAGAGCAGGAGTAGGCCATACGGCCCCTCGAGCCAGCTCCGCCTTTCAATAAAATCATGGCTGATCATCGACCTCAACTCCACTTTCCCGCCCGATCTCCATATCCCTTTATTCCCCTAGAGTCCAAAAATCTATCTAGCTCAGCCTTGAATATACTCAAAGACTCAGCATTCACAAGCCTCTGAGTGAAGAAATTTCATGGCCTACCCCTTATCCTGAGACTATGCCCCCTATTTCTAGACACTCCAGCCAGGGGAAACAACCTCTCAGCATCTACCCTGTCAAACCCTTCAGAATCTTGTATGTTTCAATGAGATCACCTCTCATTCTTCTAAATTCCAGAGAGTATAGGCCCATTCTACACAATCTCTCATCATAGGACAGCCCTCTCATCCCAGGAATCAACCTAGTGAACCTTTGTTGCACCGCCTCCAAGGCAAGTATATCCTTCCTTAGCTAAGGAGACCAAAACTGTGCACAGTACTCCAGCTGTGGTGTCACTAAGGCCCTGTACAATTGTAGCAAGACTTCCTTACTCTTATACTGCAACCTCCTTGCAATAAAGGCCAACATGCCATTTGCCTTCCTTATTGCTTGCTGTACCTGCATGCTAGCTTTCTGTGTTTCTTGCACAAGGACACCCAAATCTCTCTGAACACCAACATTTGAAAGTTTCTCACCATTTAAAAATATTCTGTTTTTCTATTCTTCCTACCAAAGTGAATAACCTCACATTTCCCTACATTATATTCCATCTGCCACCTTACTGCCCACTCACTTAGTCTATCTTTATCCCTTTGCAGCCTCTTTGTGTTCTCCTCACAGCTTACTGTCCCACCTAGCTTTGTATCGTCAGCAAACTTGGATACATTTCAATCAGTCCCTTTATCTAGGTCATTAATATAGATTGTAAATAGCTGAGGCCCCAACACTGATACTTGCGGCACCCGACTAGTTACAGCCTGCCAACCTGAAAAAGATCCGTTTATCCCTACTCTCTGTTTTCTGTCCGTTAACCAGTCCTCTATCCATGCTACTATATTACCCCCAACCCCATGAGCTCTAATCTTGTGTAATAACTTTTTATGTGGCACCTTATTGAATGCCTTTTGGAAATCCAAATATATTACATCCACTGGTTCCCCTTTATCTACCCTGCTAGTTACATCCTCAAAAAACTCTAAGAAATTTGTCAAACACGATTTCCGTTTCATAAAACCATGTTGACTCTGCCTAATCATGTTATGAAGCATCACCCACATCCTGAGAATGAATGAAAGAAAACTCCTCATGAATAGCACAGTGAGCAATACAACTCACCATGTGGGTGCGATGCCACCATCCTCATGGACACCACAGCATGGACACACATAACTACCATGTTTTGGGCAAGAGATACAGGGGAGATGTGAGGAAAATGTTTTTTACGCAGAGAGTGGTGAGGACCTGGAACTCGCTGCTGACGGAAGTGGTGGAAGCGGAGACACTCAATGTTTTCAAGGGGAGACTGGATAGGCACTTGAGGGAAATAAACTTGCAGGGCTACGGGGATAGAGCGGGGGAATGGGACTGACTGGATTGTTCTACAGAGAGCCGGCACGGACTCGATGGGCTGTGCCGTTATGACTCTATGACTTATAACTGCCTAGAAAGCCTCTCAGTTGTATCAAGCCGCTACCCACAGTGGTTAAAGAAGAAGGCCCACCACCACCTTCTCAGGGCAACTAGGGATGCGCAGTAAGTGCCGGCTTTGCCAGTGACACCCACACCCTGAGAATGAATGAAAGAAAACTCCTCATGAATGGCACAGTGAGCAATACAACTCACCATGTGAGTGCGATGCCACCATCCTCATGGGCACCACAGCATGGACACCTCATTGAATGGTGATTCACCCATTTGAATGTGTGGCGTTTTGGCAGCAGCTGCTTGCCTGTCTGCAATGCTGGGAGGTACTGAATCCTGGGATATATGAGCAGATGCTCTCATATACCAGCCTCCAGGTCATGCCTCCTACCAGCTGCCGTCCCAGGTCTCAGTGGTGGAAGGACCTGCGTTGGACAACTTGCAACGTGCCAGCTACTTGATGTTCTAAACATCCAGTGCTGCATACCAATCTTAACAATCAGCAAAGGAATGGATGTGTAGTGAGGCTGGCTCCCTCTCCAGGTGCACAGCGTCAGGTGGGTGTAGCCTGGAGCCCTCCCTCCCTGCAACTGTTTCCTTCTATTTGCTACAAGCTTGGCCCTGGACCTTACACATGTCAGAAGCCCTTCACTTGCATGCCCAGGAGTTCTGACCCACAAAGGAGAAATGTTTGAACGCGTTATAAATGCCACAAGCTTAACTTATGTTAGGACTTTGCATTCAATTAAGTAAGACGAGAAAGTCCCTTCGCCCTGTATTGATTTGTATGTGGGTTCAATGACGAGACATTTATGAAAGAGAATGACTTTTTATCTAAAGTATGTTCAACTCAGTTAACAGCATTTACAGGAGACACCATCTTAGAGATCCCTCTAAAGCGAAACCAAAACCAAACTAAACTGCTTGTCTCTCACATGCCCTCTGCTGGTCAGGCATAAATAATCAATACCTGCAAATATGCTGGTAAGGCATCATAATCAAACAGGCAAATACCATCACTATTTGCTGATATCATTACATCTCCCTTTCTTAAAACAAAAGTATTTTACTTTAATCTAACAACATGTTTTCTTTGTATTAATCTGCATTTTAACTGTAACACTTAATGAACTTACATTATCATTATCACGATCAAGGTTTTTTAACCTTGTTTTGTGTGTTCACATGAAATATGTAAATACACTAGAACTTGAAGAAAGAATAAGATAACATTACTTCCTTCTATAACAATAGTCCTTAAATTTGCTCAATGAGTCTCTCAGGAGGCTTCACGCGTCTTGAGGATTTTCTGATTGATTGTCCTTGAATCTGAGTTGTTGCCTCAGATGATGTGTTCTCAGCTGTGTTATCAGGTTGTCCAACAGTATCAGTCTTTTGACCTGCTGTGTGATCAGGTTGTTCAACAGTATCTGTCTTTTGACTTGCTGTGGCTGGTCCCATGAGAAGATCCCGACGATTTCTTCGCAGCACAGCACCCTCATCTGTCTGAATGGTGTATGATCTTGGTTGAACTTCACTCAGGACAGTTCCCTTCTGAGTCCATATGTTTGTTTTGTCTTTGAACCTTACTTGGTCACCAGTGTGACGTTCAGGTAGGTTTTGTGTTCCTCTGTTATAGTAGTACTTTTGCTTTTCTTTCTGTTGCTCTTTGAACTTCCTCACTTTCTCCCCCTCTTTTGTTTTCAGGAGGTTCTCCGGGATGGGTAGGTTTGACCTTAGCCAACGTCCCATAAGGAGTTGGGCTGGTGACTTACCACACTCGAGCGGTGTTGTGCGGTATACAAGCATGCTCTGGTAGAAGTCAGTTCCACTGTCTTTTGCCTTGTACATCAGTCTTTTCACTGTCTGGACCGATTTTTCCACTAGTCCATTGGACTGTGGAAAGTGAGGACTTGACGTTGTGTGGACAAAGTCCCACTCTTTGGCAAAGTGTCGGAAACTTGCATTGTAAAACTGGGGTCCGTTGTCTGTGAAGACCTCGCTTGCCACGCCATGTCTGGAGAATATGGCTTTCATACATGTTATCACAGCATCTGCAGTGGTGGTGTACAGTCTACCAACCTGTGGATACAGGGAGTAATAGTCTGTGACTACAAGATAGTCCTTCCCTTGACATACGAATAGGTCAGCGCCTACCTTCTGGTAAGGTCTGTCTGGTGCTGGGTGTGGCTTTAGTGGTTCTACCGGATTGCTTGCTCGATATTTCAGGCATATTGTGCAGTTTGACACCTCATTTGTCACATCTTGGTTGATTCGTGGCCAGTACATCACCTCTCGTGCTCTTTTCTTACACTTTTCGATTCCCAGATGTCCTCCATGGATCCTTTTTAGCATCTCTTTTCTCAGATTCTTTGGGATAACTATTTTACTTCCTTTGTAGATGATGTCTTCGACCAGTGATAGTTCCGCCCTGCAGTTCCAGTACTCTGCCATGTCAGGTGAGCAGTCTTGCTTCATGTTGGGCCATCCATCCAAGATGCTTTTCCTCAGTCGTCTCATTGTTTCATCTTTGTTTGTCTCATTCTTTATGAGATCCATTTTTGCATCTGCTATGGGCAGTGCACTTGTGATCATGTCCATGTAGGCGTTCACTTTTTCATCCATTTTGGTGTTTGCGGGCTCTCCTGGGTCAACAGCTCTCGACAACGTGTCTGCTGTATACATTAGCTTACCCGGTGCGTATGCAACATTCAGTGTATTGCGTTGCAGCTTGATCATCATTCTTTGTATTCTAAGCGGACAGCTATTTAGTGGCTTTTGGAACAATGCAATCAAGGGCTTATGGTCAGTCTCTACACTGATTGCTTGTCCTGACACAAACTGGTGAAATCTTTCACAGGCGTATGTGATGCTGAGCAGCTCCTTAGCATATCGCGTCTCCGCGACTGTCATTGAGCGCGATGCATATGCAATAGGTTGCCAGTAGTCATATTTTTGCAGAAGAACGGCACCAAGCCCACTCTGTGATGCATCTGATGATATCTTGATGGGTCTCGCTGGGTCATAAAACCTCAGAACTGGTTCCTCTGTGAGCAGTTTCTTTAGATCGCTCCATAACTTCTCATGCTCATGATTCCATTCCCATTCTATGTTCTTTTCAGTTAGTTGTCTCAGTGGCGCCATCTTTTCTGAGAGGTTGGATATGAATTTACCCATGTAGTTGATCATTCCATTAAACCTCTGCACATCCTTTTTGCATTGTGGCTGTGGCATATTCTCAATGGCGGACACCTTTCTGGGATCTGGTCTGATGCCCTCACTGCTAAGGATATCTCCCACGAATGTCAGTTCTGTCACCCCGAGCTGGCATTTCTCTCTATTCAGCTTCAGGTTTGTTTTCCTTGTTGCTTCCAGCACTTTTTTCAGTCTCTCATCATGCTCAGTTCTCGTGGTTCCCCATACTATGATGTCATCCATTGATGTATCAACTCCCTCCAGGTGCTCATAGATCATATGGATAGTTTTGTGATACACTTCAGGAGCTGAGGCAATGCCAAATGGTAACCTTAGGAATCTGTATCTGCCAAATGGACTGTTGAACGTGCACAGTCTTGAACTTGCCTCGTCCAATTTCTTCTGCCAAAATCCTGATGATGCATCTAACTTGCTGAAATACTTTGCATTTGCAAACTCTGACATGATTTCCTCACGTGTAGGAAGCTTGAAGTGCTCTCTCTTTATTGCTCTGTTTAGATCTCTTGGATCTAGGCAAATTCTGA
The DNA here is from genome assembly GCF_052327205.1 of Somniosus microcephalus. Classification (NCBI taxonomy): domain Eukaryota; kingdom Metazoa; phylum Chordata; class Chondrichthyes; order Squaliformes; family Somniosidae; genus Somniosus; species Somniosus microcephalus. Next base: position 217,056,758 of record NC_140995.1, on the reverse strand, counting down.
GCTTTCCATTCTTTTTGTCCAAAACGACGAGGGAACTCACCCACTCAGTTGGCTCATCTATCTTCTGAATCACGTTCAGGCTTTCCATCCTGTCCAACTCTGCCTTCAGTTGCTTTTGAAGAGCAAACGGAACTTTTCTGCATGGATGTATGACCGTTGGCATACTTTTATCTACTCTGATCGTGTGTTCTCCTGGAAGGCAGCCTAGACCCTTAAATAGGTCGTTGTACTCTTTCATGAGTTCATCATAGACTGTCTCTCCTTCGCTTTCCACAACGAGGACTCTCTTTACCAGGTTCAGTCTCTCACAGGCTTTTAAACCTAGTATGGCTTGCACATCCTTTGACACCACGATTAATGCTAGCGTGTGCTCTCTGTCCTTGTGTGTTACTTTGACAATGCATCTTCCTTTCACTGGTATATCAGTACCTGAGTATCCTGTCACTTTCACTTTTATTCCATGTATCTTTGGTCTGGGTCTAATTTTCTTAAAATCAGTCTCTGATATCACATTAACTTGTGCTCCAGTATCCAATTTAAATGGAATATGCATGTCATTCACTTTTAGTGTCAACATCCAGTCTCTTTTTTCTTCTTTGTTTTCAGACACAACATCTACGTTGAACTCCTCTATCTCGCTTTCATCTACTGTATGGACCTTGCTTTGTTGCGCTTGGTTCTTGCAGCAACGGGCATAATGGTTGTTTTTGTTGCAACTATTGCATGTTTTACCATATGCTGGACACTTTTTTGGTGGATGCTGTGTACCGCATCGACTACATGACTTTCGATTGCCCCTTTCATTTTCGTTCGCTGGCCACGCCTCTTTTTTCACATTGGCGCTCTTTCTGTTAAATGGTTTGTGTCCGTTCTTTCTCACTGCATCCACGTTGCAGCTACTGTCACTGAACAGCTCCTTTGCCTGCGACTTCACAGTCTCTGTAGCCCTACACAGTGCTATGGCTTTTCCCAGGTCTAGATCTTGCTCTCTTAGCAGTCTTTCCCTTAGACCATTATCTGGAATACCACACACCAGTCTGTCTTTTATCAGCGAGTCTGTCAGTCCCCCAAAATCACATGTTTTGCTTCGGTTTCTCAGTTCAGTCACATACTGATCAATAGTCTCTCCCGTTTTCTGTACACATGTGAAAAATCTGTGCCTCTCAAACGTCACGTTACGTTTAGGTATACAGTAGGCCTCAAACTGTTCCATTATTTTATCTAGCTTCATTTTGTCTCCATCAGCAGCAAATGTGAAGTTATTATACACCTCCAGCGCTTCATCACCCACGACATGTAAGAACACTGACGCTTTCATTTTATCACTTTTCTCGTCAGCTCCGATTGCTGATAAATACAACTCCAAACGTTGTTTGAACCTTCTCCAATTTTCAGCCACATTACCTGTCAACTGAAGCTTCGCCGGTGGGTGTAAACCTTCCATTTTTTCACTTCGTTAGCTATTCTCCAATGGTAAGTAACGATGTTCTCTTTTGGCTTGCTAATATGTGGAGAGCTGATTTCACTTCAGATTTTTCCTCTTCATCTCTTTCAATCACTTCTGACACCATGTATTGATTTGTATGTGGGTTCAATGACGAGACATTTATGAAAGAGAATGACTTTTTATCTAAAGTATGTTCAACTCAGTTAACAGCATTTACAGGAGACACCATCTTAGAGATCCCTCTAAAGCGAAACCAAAACCAAACTAAACTGCTTGTCTCTCACATGCCCTCTGCTGGTAAGACATAAATAATCAATACCTGCAAATATGCTGGTAAGGCATCATAATCAAACAGGCAAATACCATCACTATTTGCTGATATCATTACACGCCCCTTCAGTGCGGTCCCGAAGGACTACGTCCAGGCTGAAGCTGGCATCCAGCAGGACTCCTGGTGCCAATCAACAATCAGGAAAGGTGCTGCTTGTATTTTCCAGTCAATACCTGGGAGGTCTGCTCTTGAGCGAGGCCATAATACTGTATGAGTGGGTATCCACCAGCAAGGTCCATTGATTAGCTTATTGTTCATGGTGGGCAGAGCCCCCGAAGAGTTTGCCCACAGCACTGTGCCATCTGTGACAAGGAGCACCATCATTTCTATTCAGAAATGCCTGGAGCAGACACTCTGAGGACGTCTCTTATGATGCCATTCAACACGCCATTGATGGCCAAATTAGATGGGTGACAATGGGCCACCTTAAGTATAAAAAGCAACGTTCTCTCTATCTTTTCTCTGCAGTTTATCAGAAGCAGTTGGTGATGTGTCTCACCGCTGACTGCAGTCTCAGGGCCCAATCCCAATCTTCAAGCCTGAGAGAAGTATTCTTGCTCTCTCTGCGGTATCTGTAGTTCAGCCTCTGGAGACACATAAGTAACATTAATTGATGTTTATGCACAAGATTTAGTGACTCTACCCTGACACCAGTGTGGAAGATTAGCAGGTTTAACACTGCATAGCAGCACGTTAAACACTTTGACACGCTAAAATTTAATAATTAAAAAGGCACGTGCACTAGTTAGTGTGTTTGTGCCAACTTTCTGTGTATGAATCCCCCCTGGTATCCATTATTCAATATATAAACGATCTGATCCCCTCGATTAGATTCCATTCTGTAATCACTCCCAGGTATCCATTATTCTATATATAAACCATCTGATCCCCTCGATTAGATTCCAGTCTGTAATCACTCCCAGGTATCCATTATTCTATATATAAACCATCTGATCCCCTCGATTAGATTCCAGCCTGTAATCACTCCCAGGTATCCATTATTCTATATATAAACCATCTGATCCCCTCGATTAGATTCCAGTCTGTAATCACTCCCAGGTATCCATTATTCTATATATAAACGATCTGATCCCCTCGATTAGATTCCAGTCTGTAATCACTCCCAGGTATCCATTATTCTATATATAAACGATCTGATCCCCTCGATTAGATTCCAGTCTGTAATCACTCCCAGGTATCCATTATTCTATATATAAACCATCTGAACCCCTCGATTAGATTCCAGTCTGTAATCACTCCCAGGTGTCCATTATTCTATATATAAACCACCTGAACCCCTCGATTAGATTCCAGCCTGTAATCACTCCCGGGTATCCATTATTCTATATATAAACCATCTGAACCCCTCGATTAGATTCCACTCTGTAATCACTCCCAGGTATCCATTATTCTATATATAAACCACCTGAACCCCTCGATTAGATTCCAGTCTGTAATCACTCCCAGGTATCCATTATTCTATATATAAACCATCTGAACCCCTCGATTAGATTCCAGTCTGTAATCACTCCCAGGTATCCATTATTCTATATATAAACCACCTGAACCCCTCGATTAGATTCCAGCCTGTAATCACTCCCAGGTATCCATTATTCTATATATAAACCACCTGAACCCCTCGATTAGATTCCCGCCTGTACTCACTCCCAGGTATCCATTATTCTATATATAAACCACCTGAACCCCTCGATTAGATTCCAGTCTGTAATCACTCCCAGGTATCCATTATTCTATATATAAACCACCTGAACCCCTCGATTAGATTCCAGTCTGTAATCACTCCCAGGTATCCATTATTCTATATATAAACCACCTGAACCCCTCGATTAGATTCCAGCCTGTAATCACTCCCAGGTATCCATTATTCTATATATAAACCACCTGAACCCCTCGATTAGATTCCAGCCTGTAATCACTCCCAGGTATCCATTATTCTATATATAAACCATCTGAACCCCTCGATTAGATTCCCGCCTGTAATCACTCCCAGGTATCCATTATTCTATATATAAACCACCTGAACCCCTCGATTAGATTCCAGCCTGTAATCACTCCCAGGTATCCATTATTCTATATATAAACCATCTGAACCCCTCGATTAGATTCCCGCCTGTAATCACTCCCGGGTATCCATTATTCTATATATAAACCATCTGAACCCCTCGATTAGATTCCAGTCTGTAATCACTCCCAGGTATCCATTATTCTATATATAAACCACCTGAACCCCTCGATTAGATTCCAGCCTGTAATCACTCCCAGATATCCATTATTCTATATATAAACGATCTGATCCCCTCGATTAGATTCCAGCCTGTAATCACTCCCAGGTATCCATTATTCTATATATAAACCATCTGAACCCCTCGATTAGATTCCAGCCTGTAATCACTCCCAGGTATCCATTATTCTATATATAAACCATCTGAACCCCTCGATTAGATTCCAGCCTGTAATCACTCCCGGGTATCCATTATTCTATATATAAACCATCTGATCCCCTCGATTAGATTCCAGTCTGTAATCACTCCCAGGTATCCATTATTCTATATATAAACCATCTGAACCCCTCGATTAGATTCCAGTCTGTAATCACTCCCAGGTATCCATTATTCTATATATAAACCATCTGAACCCCTCGATTAGATTCCAGTCTGTAATCACTCCCAGGTATCCATTATTCTATATATAAACCACCTGAACCCCTCGATTAGATTCCATTCTGTAATCACTCCCAGATATCCGTTATTCTATATATAAACCACCTGATCCCCTCGATTAGATTCCAGTCTGTAATCACTCCCAGGTATCCATTATTCTATATATAAACGATCTGATCCCCTCGATTAGATTCCAGCCTGTAATCACTCCCAGGTATCCATTATTCTATATATAAACCATCTGAACCCCTCGATTAGATTCCATTCTGTAATCACTCCCAGATATCCGTTATTCTATATATAAACCACCTGATCCCCTCGATTAGATTCCAGTCTGTAATCACTCCCAGGTATCCATTATTCTATATATAAACCATCTGAACCCCTCGATTAGATTCCATTCTGTAATCACTCCCAGATATCCGTTATTCTATATATAAACCACCTGATCCCCTCGATTAGATTCCAGCCTGTAATCACTCCCAGGTATCCATTATTCTGTATATAAACCATCTGAACCCCTCGATTAGATTCCAGTCTGTAATCACTCCCAGGTATCCATTATTCTATATATAAACCATCTGAACCCCTCGATTAGATTCCAGCCTGTAATCACTCCCAGGTATCCATTATTCTGTATATAAACCATCTGAACCCCTCGATTAGATTCCAGCCTGTAATCACTCCCAGGTATCCATTATTCTATATATAAACCATCTGAACCCCTCGATTAGATTCCAGTCTGTAATCACTCCCAGGTATCCATTATTCTATATATAAACCATCTGAACCCCTCGATTAGATTTCAGCCTGTAATCACTCCCAGGTATCCATTATTCTATATATAAACCATCTGAACCCCTCGATTAGATTCCAGTCTGTAATCACTCCCAGGTATCCATTATTCGATATATAAACCATCTGAACCCCTCGATTAGATTCCAGTCTGTAATCACTCCCAGGTATCCATTATTCTATATATAAACCATCTGAACCGCTCGATTAGATTCCAGTCTGTAATCACTCCCAGGTATCCATTATTCTATATATAAACCACCTGAACCCCTCGATTAGATTCCAGTCTGTAATCACTCCCAGGTATCCATTATTCTATATATAAACCATCTGATCCCCTCGATTAGATTCCAGTCTGTAATCACTCCCAGGTATCCATTATTCTATATATAAACCATCTGAACCCCTCGATTAGATTCCAGTCTGTAATCACTCCCAGGTATCCATTATTCTATATATAAACCATCTGAACCCCTCGATTAGATTCCAGTCTGTAATCACTCCGAGGTATCCATTATTCTATATATAAACCATCTGAACCCCTCGATTAGATTCCAGTCTGTAATCACTCCCAGGTATCCATTATTCTATATATAAACCACCTGAACCCCTCGATTAGATTCCAGTCTGTAATCACTCCCAGGTATCCATTATTCTATATATAAACCATCTGAACCCCTCGATTAGATTCCAGTCTGTAATCACTCCCAGGTATCCATTATTCTATATATAAACCATCTGAACCCCTCGATTAGATTCCAGTCTGTAATCACTCCCAGGTATCCATTATTCTATATATAAACCACCTGAACCCCTCGATTAGATTCCAGCCTGTAATCACTCCCAGGTATCCATTATTCTATATATAAACCATCTGATCCCCTCGATTAGATTCCAGCCTGTAATCACTCCCAGGTATCCATTATTCTATATATAAACCATCTGAACCCCTCGATTAGATTCCAGTCTGTAATCACTCCCAGGTATCCATTATTCTATATATAAACCACCTGAACCTCTCGATTAGATTCCAGCCTGTAATCACTCCCGGGTATCCATTATTCTATATAAAAACCATCTGAACCCCTCGATTAGATTCCAGCCTGTAATCACTCCCAGGTATCCATTATTCTATATATAAACCACCTGAACCCCTCGATTAGATTCCAGTCTGTAATCACTCCCAGGTATCCATTATTCTATATATAAACCATCTGAACCCCTCGATTAGATTCCAGTCTCTAATCACTCCCAGGTATCCATTATTCTATATATAAACCATCTGAACCCCTCGATTAGATTCCAGCCTGTAATCACTCCCAGGTATCCATTATTCTATATATAAACCATCTGATCCCCTCGATTAGATTCCAGTCTGTAATCACTCCCAGGTATCCATTATTCTATATATAAACCACCTGAACCTCTCGATTAGATTCCAGCCTGTAATCACTCCCGGGTATCCATTATTCTATATAAAAACCATCTGAACCCCTCGATTAGATTCCAGTCTGTAATCACTCCCAGGTATCCATTATTCTATATATAAACCACCTGAACCTCTCGATTAGATTCCAGCCTGTAATCACTCCCAGGTATCCATTATTCTATATATAAACCACCTGAACCTCTCGATTAGATTCCAGCCTGTAATCACTCCCAGGTATCCATTATTCTATATATAAACCACCTGAACCCCTCGATTAGATTCCAGTCTGTAATCACTCCCAGGTATCCATTATTCTATATATAAACCATCTGAACCTCTCGATTAGATTCCAGTCTGTAATCACTCCCAGGTATCCATTATTCTATATATAAACCATCTGAACCCCTCGATTAGATTCCAGCCTGTAATCACTCCCAGGTATCCATTATTCTATATATAAACCATCTGAACCCCTCGATTAGATTCCAGCCTGTAATCACTCCCAGGTATCCATTATTCTATATATAAACCATCTGAACCCCTCGATTAGATTCCAGTCTGTAATCACTCCCAGGTATCCATTATTCTATATATAAACCATCTGAACCCCTCGATTAGATTCCAGTCTGTAATCACTCCCAGGTATCCATTATTCTATATATAAACCATCTGAACCCCTCGATTAGATTCCAGTCTGTAATCACTCCCAGGTATCCATTATTCTATATATAAACCATCTGAACCCCTCGATTAGATTCCAGTCTGTAATCACTCCCAGGTATCCATTATTCTATATATAAACCAACTGAACCCCTCGATTAGATTCCAGTCTGTAATCACTCCCAGGTATCCATTATTCTATATATAAACCATCTGAACCCCTCGATTAGATTCCCGCCTGTACTCACTCCCAGGTATCCATTATTCTATATATAAACCATCTGAACCCCTCGATTAGATTCCCGCCTGTACTCACTCCCAGGTATCCATTATTCTATATATAAACCAACTGAACCCCTCGATTAGATTCCAGCCTGTAATCACTCCCGGGTATCCATTATTCTATATATAAACCATCTGAACCCCTCGATTAGATTCCCGCCTGTACTCACTCCCAGGTATCCATTATTCTATATATAAACCATCTGAACCCCTCGATTAGATTCCCGCCTGTACTCACTCCCAGGTATCCATTATTCTATATATAAACCATCTGATCCCCTCGATTAGATTCCAGTCTGTAATCTCTCCCAGGTATCCATTATTCTATATATAAACCATCTGAACCCCTCGATTAGATTCCAGTCTGTAATCACTCCCAGGTATCCATTATTCTATATATAAACCATCTGAACCCCTCGATTAGATTCCAGCCTGTAATCACTCCCAGGTATCCATTATTCTATATATAAACCACCTGAACCCCTCGATTAGATTCCAGCCTGTAATCACTCCCTGGTATCCATTATTCTATATATAAACCACCTGAACCTCTCGATTAGATTCCAGCCTGTAATCACTCCCAGGTATCCATTATTCTATATATAAACCATCTGAACCCCTCGATTAGATTCCAGTCTGTAATCACTCCCAGGTATCCATTATTCTATATATAAACCATCTGAACCCCTCGATTAGATTCCAGTCTGTAATCACTCCCAGGTATCCATTATTCTATATATAAACCATCTGAACCCCTCGATTAGATTCCAGTCTGTAATCACTCCCAGGTATCCATTATTCTATATATAAACCATCTGATCCCCTCGATTAGATTCCAGTCTGTAATCACTCCCAGGTATCCATTATTCTATATATAAACCATCTGAACCCCTCGATTAGATTCCAGTCTGTAATCACTCCCAGGTATACATTATTCTATATATAAACCATCTGAACCCCTCGATTAGATTCCAGCCTATAATCACTCCCAGGTATCCATTATTCTATATATAAACCATCTGAACCCCTCGATTAGATTCCAGCCTGTAATCACTCCCAGGTATCCATTATTCTATATATAAACCATCTGATCCCCTCGATTAGATTCCAGCCTGTAATCACTCCCAGGTATCCATTATTCTATATATAAACCATCTGATCCCCTCGATTAGATTCCAGTCTGTAATCACTCCCAGGTATCCATTATTCTATATATAAACCATCTGATCCCCTCGATTAGATTCCAGCCTGTAATCACTCCCAGGTATCCATTATTCTATATATAAACCATCTGAACCCCTCGATTTGATTCCAGCCTGTAATCACTCCCAGGTATCCATTATTCGATATATAAACCATCTGAACCCCTCGATTAGATTCCAGTCTGTAATCACTCCCAGGTATCCATTATTCTATATATAAACCATCTGATCCCCTCGATTAGATTCCAGCCTGTAATCACTCCCAGGTATCCATTATTCTATATATAAACCACCTGAACCCCTCGATTAGATTCCAGTCTGTAATCACTCCCAGGTATCCATTATTCTATATATAAACCATCTGATCCCCTCGATTAGATTCCAGCCTGTAATCACTCCCAGGTATCCATTATTCTATATATAAACCACCTGAACCCCTCGATTAGATTCCAGTCTGTAATCACTCCCAGGTATCCATTATTCTATATATAAACCACCTGAACTCCTCGATTAGATTCCAGCCTGTAATCACTCCCAGGTATCCATTATTCTATATATAAACCATCTGAACCCCTCGATTAGATTCCAGTCTGTAATCACTCCCAGGTATCCATTATTCTATATATAAACCACCTGAACTCCTCGATTAGATTCCAGTCTGTAATCACTCCCAGGTATCCGTTATTCTATATATAAACCATCTGAACCCCTCGATTAGATTCCAGCCTGTAATCACTCCCGGGTATCCATTATTCTATATATAAACCATCTGAACCCCTCGATTAGATTCCAGTCTGTAATCACTCCCAGGTATCCATTATTCTATATATAAACCATCTGAACCCCTCGATTAGATTCCAGTCTGTAATCACTCCCAGGTATCCATTATTCTATATATAAACCACCTGAACCCCTCGATTAGATTCCAGTCTGTAATCACTCCCAGGTATCCATTATTCTATATATAAACCATCTGATCCCCTCGATTAGATTCTAGCCCTGTAATCACTCCCAGGTATCCATTATTCTATATATAAACCATCTGAACCCCTCGATTAGATTCCAGTCTGTAATCACTCCCAGGTATCCATTATTCTATATATAAACCATCTGAACCCCTCGATTAGATTCCAGTCTGTAATCACTCCCGGGTATCCATTATTCTATATATAAACCATCTGAACCCCTCGATTAGATTCCAGTCTGTAATCACTCCCAGGTATCCATTATTCTATATATAAACCACCTGAACCCCTCGATTAGATTCCAGTCTGTAATCACTCCCAGGTATCCATTATTCTATATATAAACCATCTGAACCCCTCGATTAGATTCCAGTCTGTAATCACTCCCAGGTATCCATTATTCTATATATAAACCATCTGAACCCCTCGATTAGATTCCAGCCTGTAATCACTCCCAGGTATCCATTATTCTATATATAAACCACCTGAACCCCTCGATTAGATTCCAGTCTGTAATCACTCCCAGGTATCCATTATTCTATATATAAACCACCTGAACCCCTCGATTAGATTCCAGCCCTGTAATCACTCCCAGGTATCCATTATTCTATATATAAACCATCTGAACCCCTCGATTAGATTCCAGTCTGTAATCACTCCCAGGTATCCATTATTCTATATATAAACCATCTGAACCCCTCGATTAGATTCCAGTCTGTAATCACTCCCAGGTATCCATTATTCTATATATAAACCATCTGAACCCCTCGATTAGATTCCAGTCTGTAATCACTCCCAGGTATCCATTATTCTATATATAAACCATCTGAACCCCTCGATTAGATTCCAGTCTGTAATCACTCCCAGGTATCCATTATTCTATATATAAACCATCTGAACCCCTCGATTAGATTCCAGTCTGTAATCACTCCCGGGTATCCATTATTCTATATATACACCATCTGAACCCCTCGATTAGATTCCAGCCTGTAATCACTCCCAGGTATCCATTATTCTATATATAAACCATCTGAACCCCTCGATTAGATTCCAGTCTGTAATCACTCCCAGGTATCCATTATTCTATATATAAACCATCTGATCCCCTCGATTAGATTCCAGTCTGTAATCACTCCCGGGTATCCATTATTCTATATATAAACCATCTGAACCCCTCGATTAGATTCCAGCCTGTAATCACTCCCAGGTATCCATTATTCTATATATAAACCATCTGAACCCCTCGATTAGATTCCAGCCTGTAATCACTCCCGGGTATCCATTATTCTATATATAAACGATCTGATCCCCTCGATTAGATTCCAGTCTGTAATCACTCCCAGGTATCCATTATTCTATATATAAACCATCTGAACCCCTCGATTAGATTCCAGCCTGTAATCACTCCCAGGTATCCATTATTCTATATATAAACCATCTGAACCCCTCGATTAGATTCCAGTCTGTAATCACTCCCAGGTATCCATTATTCTATATATAAACCACCTGAACCCCTCGATTAGATTCCAGCCTGTAATCACTCCCAGGTATCCATTATTCTATATATAAACCATCTGAACCCCTCGATTAGATTCCAGTCTGTAATCACTCCCAGGTATCCATTATTCTATATATAAACCATCTGAACCCCTCGATTAGATTCCAGTCTGTAATCACTCCCAGGTATCCATTATTCTATATATAAACCATCTGATCCCCTCGATTAGATTCCAGTCTGTAATCACTCCCGGGTATCCATTATTCTATATATAAACCATCTGAACCCCTCGATTAGATTCCAGTCTGTAATCACTCCCAGGTATCCATTATTCTATATATAAACCACCTGAACCCCTCGATTAGATTCCAGCCTGTAATCACTCCCGGGTATCCATTATTCTATATATAAACCATCTGAACCCCTCGATTAGATTCCAGTCTGTAATCACTCCCAGGTATCCATTATTCTATATATAAACCATCTGAACCCCTCGATTAGATTCCAGTCTGTAATCACTCCCAGGTATCCATTATTCTATATATAAACCATCTGAACCCCTCGATTAGATTCCAGTCTGTAATCACTCCCAGGTATCCATTATTCTATATATAAACCACCTGAACCCCTCGATTAGATTCCAGTCTGTAATCACTCCCAGGTATCCATTATTCTATATATAAACCACCTGAACCCCTCGATTAGATTCCAGCCTGTAATCACTCCCGGGTATCCATTATTCTATATATAAACCATCTGAACCCCTCGATTAGATTCCAGCCTGTAATCACTCCCAGATATCCATTATTCTATATATAAACCATCTGAACCCCTCGATTAGATTCCAGCCTGTAATCACTCCCAGGTATCCATTATTCTATATATAAACCATCTGAACCCCTCGATTAGATTCCAGCCTGTAATCACTCCCGGGTATCCATTATTCTATATATAAACGATCTGATCCCCTCGATTAGATTCCAGTCTGTAATCACTCCCAGGTATCCATTATTCTATATATAAACCATCTGAACCCCTCGATTAGATTCCAGCCTGTAATCACTCCCAGGTATCCATTATTCTATATATAAACCATCTGAACCCCTCGATTAGATTCCAGTCTGTAATCACTCCCAGGTATCCATTATTCTATATATAAACCACCTGAACCCCTCGATTAGATTCCAGCCTGTAATCACTCCCAGGTATCCATTATTCTATATATAAACCATCTGAACCCCTCGATTAGATTCCAGTCTGTAATCACTCCCAGGTATCCATTATTCTATATATAAACCATCTGAACCCCTCGATTAGATTCCAGTCTGTAATCACTCCCAGGTATCCATTATTCTATATATAAACCATCTGATCCCCTCGATTAGATTCCAGTCTGTAATCACTCCCGGGTATCCATTATTCTATATATAAACCATCTGAACCCCTCGATTAGATTCCAGTCTGTAATCACTCCCAGGTATCCATTATTCTATATATAAACCACCTGAACCCCTCGATTAGATTCCAGCCTGTAATCACTCCCGGGTATCCATTATTCTATATATAAACCATCTGAACCCCTCGATTAGATTCCAGTCTGTAATCACTCCCAGGTATCCATTATTCTATATATAAACCATCTGAACCCCTCGATTAGATTCCAGTCTGTAATCACTCCCAGGTATCCATTATTCTATATATAAACCATCTGAACCCCTCGATTAGATTCCAGTCTGTAATCACTCCCAGGTATCCATTATTCTATATATAAACCACCTGAACCCCTCGATTAGATTCCAGTCTGTAATCACTCCCAGGTATCCATTATTCTATATATAAACCACCTGAACCCCTCGATTAGATTCCAGTCTGTAATCACTCCCAGGTATCCATTATTCTATATATAAACCACCTGAACCCCTCGATTAGATTCCAGCCTGTAATCACTCCCGGGTATCCATTATTCTATATATAAACCATCTGAACCCCTCGATTAGATTCCAGCCTGTAATCACTCCCAGATATCCATTATTCTATATATAAACCATCTGAACCCCTCGATTAGATTCCAGCCTGTAATCACTCCCAGGTATCCATTATTCTATATATAAACCACCTGAACCCCTCGATTAGATTCCAGCCTGTAATCACTCCCAGGTATCCATTATTCTATATATAAACCACCTGAACCCCTCGATTAGATTCCAGTCTGTAATCACTCCCAGGTATCCATTATTCTATATATAAACCATCTGAACCCCTCGATTAGATTCCAGTCTGTAATCACTCCCAGGTATCCATTATTCTATATATAAACCATCTGAACCCCTCGATTAGATTCCAGTCTGTAATCACTCCCAGGTATCCATTATTCTATATATAAACCATCTGAACCCCTCGATTAGATTCCAGTCTGTAATCACTCCCAGGTATCCATTATTCTATATATAAACCATCTGAACCCCTCGATTAGATTCCAGCCTGTAATCACTCCCGGGTATCCATTATTCTATATATAAACCATCTGAACCCCTCGATTAGATTCCAGTCTGTAATCACTCCCAGGTATCCATTATTCTATATATAAACCACCTGAACCCCTCGATTAGATTCCAGTCTGTAATCACTCCCAGGTATCCATTATTCTATATATAAACCATCTGAACCCCTCGATTAGATTCCAGTCTGTAATCACTCCCAGGTATCCATTATTCTATATATAAACCATCTGAACCCCTCGATTAGATTCCAGTCTGTAATCACTCCCAGGTATCCATTATTCTATATATAAACCACCTGAACCCCTCGATTAGATTCCAGCCTGTAATCACTCCCAGGTATCCATTATTCTATATATAAACCATCTGATCCCCTCGATTAGATTCCAGTCTGTAATCACTCCCGGGTATCCATTATTCTATATATAAACCATCTGAACCCCTCGATTAGATTCCAGTCTGTAATCACTCCCAGATATCCATTATTCTATATATAAACCATCTGATCCCCTCGATTAGATTCCAGTCTGTAATCACTCCCAGGTATCCATTATTCTATATATAAACCATCTGATCCCCTCGATTAGATTCCAGTCTGTAATCACTCCCAGGTATCCATTATTCTATATATAAACCATCTGAACCCCTCGATTAGATTCCAGTCTGTAATCACTCCCAGATATCCATTATTCTATATATAAACCATCTGAACCCCTCGATTAGATTCCAGTCTGTAATCACTCCCAGGTATCCATTATTCTATATATAAACCATCTGAACCCCTCGATTAGATTCCAGCCTGTAATCACTCCCAGGTATCCATTATTCTATATATAAACCACCTGAACCCCTCGATTAGATTCCAGTCTGTAATCACTCCCAGGTATCCATTATTCTATATATAAACCACCTGAACCCCTCGATTAGATTCCAGTCTGTAATCACTCCCAGGTATCCATTATTCTATATATAAACCATCTGATCCCCTCGATTAGATTCCAGTCTGTAATCACTCCCAGGTATCCATTATTCTATATATAAACCATCTGAACCCCTCGATTAGATTCCAGCCTGTAATCACTCCCGGGTATCCATTATTCTATATATAAACCATCTGAACCCCTCGATTAGATTCCAGTCTGTAATCACTCCCAGGTATCCATTATTCTATATATAAACCATCTGAACCCCTCGATTAGATTCCAGTCTGTAATCACTCCCAGGTATCCCAGGTACCAACGACGTAGCTAAAAAAAGGGAAGAGGTCCTACAAGTAGAATTTAGGGAGTTAGGAGCCAAGCTAAAAAGTAGGACCTCGAAGGTAGTAATCTCTGGATTACTACCAGTGCCACGTGCTAGTAAGAGTACAGAGAACAGGATAGTTAGGCTAAATACGTGGCTTGAGCAGTGGTGTAAGAGGGAGGGTTTTAAATTTTTGAGGCATTGGAACCAGTTTTGTGGTAGGTGTGACCTATACAAAAGGGACGGTCTACACCTGTGCAGAGATGGAACTGATGTTCTCGGGGTAATTTTTGATAAAGCAGTTCGGGAGCATTTAAACTAGTATGGCAGGGGGCTAGAAACCTATGTAGTGAAATAGAGGAAAGTGAAAGGCAGACAGAAATAAATGGTAAAAGGGTGAGGAACAAAAAACGAAGGGCCAAACTAATTCATAAAAATTGTGAGCATAAAAAAAGCCTGAGGGTTTTATACCTTAATGCGAGAAGCATCAGGAACAAGGTAGATGAATTAGCTGTGGAAATAGAGGTTAATAATTATGATCTAATTGGGATTACGGAAACATGGTTGCAGGGTGAGCAGGGCTGGGAGCTTAACATACAGGGGTATTCAGTATTTAGGAAGGATCGACAAAAAAGAAAGGGAGGAGGGGTAGCATTGCTAGTAAAAGAGGGGATAAATGCAATTGAAAGGAAGGATATTAACTCAGTTAATACAGAATCTATATGGGTGGAGCTAAGAAATAGCGAGGGGCAAAAAACATTAATAGGAGTGGTATATAGGCCTCCAAATAGTAAAATAGAGGTTAGGGAGGGCATCACGAGGGAAATTAGAGAAGCGTGCAATAAGAGCACAGCTGTCATCATAGGTGACTTTAACTTACATATAGATTGGACTAGCCTAATCAGTAAAAATAATGAGGAGGATGAATTCCTTGAGTGTTTGAGGGATGGTTATCTGGATCAATATGTCGAGGAACCAACTCGGGAACAGGCTATATTGGACTGGGTACTGTGCAATGAGAAGGGACTAATCAGTAATCTTGTTGTACGGGGACCCTTGGGTCAGAGCGATCATAACATGATCGATTTCTCACTCGAAATGGAGAGCGAAGAAATTGACTCAGAGACTAAGGTCCTGAATTTAAACAAGGGGAATTATGATGCCATGAGACGGGAACTGAGTAGGTCTGATTGGACAACGTTCCTGGGAGGACTGGAGGTAGATAAACAATGGCAAACATTTAAAGATAGAATGACAAAATTGCAAAAATTGTTTATACCAATCTGGCATAAAAGGAAATCTAAAAAGGTGACTCAACCGTGGATAACAGGGGAAATTAGAGACAGCATAAAATCCAAAGATAGGGCGTATAAAATAGCCAAAAAAAGCGCCAGAGCGGAAGATTGGGAACAGTTTAAGATAGAGCAAAGGAGGGCAAAGGGCATAATCAAGAGGGGCAAAATAGCTTACGAAAACAAGCTGGCGGAAAATATAAAAACTAACTCCAAAAGCTTTTATAAGTATATCAAAAGGAAAAGACTGGTGAAAACCAAAGTTGGTCCATTGCAGTCAGATACGGGGGAATATATAATGGGAAATAAGGAAATGGCAGATCAACTAAATGCATACTTTGGGTCAGTCTTTACGAAGGAAGACACAAAAAACCTCCCTGGGATATCGGGAAAAATAGGGACATTGGCAAAGGAGGAACTGACGCAAATCAATATCTCTAAGGATATGGTGTTAAGGAAGCTAAAGGGATTGAAGGTGGACAAATCCCCAGGGCCTGATAACATGCATCCTAGGGTACTGAAGGAGGTGGCCCTAGAGATAGCGGATGCACTAAGGATGATTTTTCAGAATTCATTAGACTCGGGAACAGTGCCGATGGATTGGAGGGTAGCTAACGTTACCCCACTATTCAAAAAGGGGGGTAGGGAAAAAGCAGGTAATTACAGACCTGTAAGCCTTACATCAGTTGTGGGCAAAATGCTGGAGTCCATCATTAAGGATGAAATAGCGGAGCACTTAGCAAATGGGGACAGGATAGGACAGAGTCAACATGGATTTACAAAGGGTAAATCGTGCTTGACTAATCTATTGGAATTTTTTGAGGGAGTAACTGGTAGAATAGATGGGGGAGAGCCAGTAGATGTGGTGTACCTGGACTTCCAAAAGGCCTTCGATAAGGTCCCACATAAAAGATTAGCATGGAAAATTGAGGCTCATGGGATAAAGGGGAAAGTTTTGGCGTGGATAGGGAACTGGCTGTCAGATAGAAAACAGAGAGTTGGAATAAACGGCTCATTTTCTGAATGGCAGGCAGTAACAAGTGGGGTACCACAGGGATCTGTCCTGGGCCCCCAGCTGTTCACAATTTACATTAATGACCTGGATCAGGGAGTCGGATGCAGCATTTCCAAATTTGCAGACGACACTAAACTAGGAGGGGGGGTGGGCTCAGAGGAAGAGACCAGGAGGCTCCAGAGCGATTTGGACAGACTGGGCGATTGGGCGGATAAATGGCAGATGCACTATAATGTGGACAAGTGCGAAGTTATCCACCTTGGGTGCAGGAACGGGAGGGCAAATTATTATTTAAATGGCAATAGATTGGGAGAGGGGGAAGTACAGAGAGACCTGGGTGTTCTTGTACACCAGTCACTGAAGGCGAGCATGCAGGTGCAACAGGCGGTCAAGAAGGCAAACGGTATGCTGGCCTTCATAGCAAAAGGGTTAGAATACAGGAACAGGGATACCTTGCTGCAGCTGTACAGGGCACTGGTGAGACCACACCTCGAGTACTGTGTACAGTTTTGGTCGCCTCATCTGAGGAAGGATGTTCTTGCCATGGAGGGGGTGCAGCGGCGATTCACCAGGCTGATACCAGGAATGGCGGGAATGACCTATGAGGAGAGACTATGTAGTTTAGGGATGTACACACTGGAGTTTAGAAGATTGAGAGGGGACCTCATAGAAGTGTATAAAATTCTGACAGGTCTAGACAGACTGGATGCAGAAGGAATGTTTCCCTTGGCGGGTGAGAACAGAACTAGAGGACATAATTTAAGGATAAGGGCTAAACCATTTAGGACAGAGATGAGGGGGAATTTCTTCACTCAGAGAGTGGTGAACCTGTGGAACTCATTGCCACAGAGGGCAGTGTATGCCAGCTCATTAAATATATTTAAGAGGGAATTAGATATATTTCTACGGGCAAAAGGGGTTAAGGGTTACGGAGAGAAGGCGGGGACGGGATACTGAATTAAAGGATCAGCCATGATCTCATTAAATGGCGGAGCAGGCACGAAGGGCCGAATGGCCTACTCCTGCTCCTATCTTCTATGTATCTATGTATCTATGTATTCTATATATAAACCATCTGAACCCCTCGATTAGATTCCAGTCTGTAATCACTCCCAGGTATCCATTATTCTATATATAAACCGTCTGAACCTCTCGATTAGATTCCAGCCTGTAATCACTCCCAGGTATCCATTATTCTATATATAAACCGTCTGAACCTCTCGATTAGATTCCAGTCTGTAATCACTCCCAGGTATCCATTATTCTATATATAAACCATCTGAACCTCTCGATTAGATTCCAGTCTGTAATCACTCCCGGGTATCCATTATTCTATATATAAACCACCTGAACCCCTCGATTAGATTCCAGTCTGTAATCACTCCCAGGTATCCATTATTCTATATATAAACCATCTGAACCCCTCGATTAGATTCCAGTCTGTAATCACTCCCAGGTATCCATTATTCTATATATAAACCATCTGATCCCCTCGATTAGATTCCAGTCTGTAATCACTCCCGGGTATCCATTATTCTATATATAAACCATCTGAACCCCTCGATTAGATTCCAGTCTGTAATCACTCCCAGGTATCCATTATTCTATATATAAACCACCTGAACCCCTCGATTAGATTCCAGCCTGTAATCACTCCCGGGTATCCATTATTCTATATATAAACCATCTGAACCCCTCGATTAGATTCCAGTCTGTAATCACTCCCAGGTATCCATTATTCTATATATAAACCATCTGAACCCCTCGATTAGATTCCAGTCTGTAATCACTCCCAGGTATCCATTATTCTATATATAAACCATCTGAACCCCTCGATTAGATTCCAGTCTGTAATCACTCCCAGGTATCCATTATTCTATATATAAACCACCTGAACCCCTCGATTAGATTCCAGTCTGTAATCACTCCCAGGTATCCATTATTCTATATATAAACCACCTGAACCCCTCGATTAGATTCCAGCCTGTAATCACTCCCGGGTATCCATTATTC
This sequence comes from Somniosus microcephalus, assembly GCF_052327205.1. Taxonomy (NCBI): domain Eukaryota; kingdom Metazoa; phylum Chordata; class Chondrichthyes; order Squaliformes; family Somniosidae; genus Somniosus; species Somniosus microcephalus. The sequence continues at coordinate 217,037,408 of NC_140995.1, read as the reverse complement.
TATATATAAACCATCTGAACCCCTCGATTAGATTCCAGCCTGTAATCACTCCCAGATATCCATTATTCTATATATAAACCATCTGAACCCCTCGATTAGATTCCAGCCTGTAATCACTCCCAGGTATCCATTATTCTATATATAAACCACCTGAACCCCTCGATTAGATTCCAGCCTGTAATCACTCCCAGGTATCCATTATTCTATATATAAACCATCTGAACCCCTCGATTAGATTCCAGTCTGTAATCACTCCCAGGTATCCATTATTCTATATATAAACCATCTGAACCCCTCGATTAGATTCCAGTCTGTAATCACTCCCAGGTATCCATTATTCTATATATAAACCATCTGAACCCCTCGATTAGATTCCAGTCTGTAATCACTCCCAGGTATCCATTATTCTATATATAAACCATCTGAACCCCTCGATTAGATTCCAGCCTGTAATCACTCCCAGGTATCCATTATTCTATATATAAACCACCTGAACCCCTCGATTAGATTCCAGCCTGTAATCACTCCCGGGTATCCATTATTCTATATATAAACCATCTGAACCCCTCGATTAGATTCCAGTCTGTAATCACTCCCAGGTATCCATTATTCTATATATAAACCACCTGAACCCCTCGATTAGATTCCAGTCTGTAATCACTCCCAGGTATCCATTATTCTATATATAAACCATCTGAACCCCTCGATTAGATTCCAGTCTGTAATCACTCCCAGGTATCCATTATTCTATATATAAACCATCTGAACCCCTCGATTAGATTCCAGTCTGTAATCACTCCCAGGTATCCATTATTCTATATATAAACCACCTGAACCCCTCGATTAGATTCCAGCCTGTAATCACTCCCAGGTATCCATTATTCTATATATAAACCATCTGATCCCCTCGATTAGATTCCAGTCTGTAATCACTCCCGGGTATCCATTATTCTATATATAAACCATCTGAACCCCTCGATTAGATTCCAGTCTGTAATCACTCCCAGATATCCATTATTCTATATATAAACCATCTGATCCCCTCGATTAGATTCCAGTCTGTAATCACTCCCAGGTATCCATTATTCTATATATAAACCATCTGAACCCCTCGATTAGATTCCAGTCTGTAATCACTCCCAGGTATCCATTATTCTATATATAAACCATCTGAACCCCTCGATTAGATTCCAGTCTGTAATCTCTCCCAGGTATCCATTATTCTAAATATAAACCATCTGAACCCCTCGATTAGATTCCAGTCTGTAATCACTCCCAGGTATCCATTATTCTAAATATAAACCATCTGAACCCCTCGATTAGATTCCAGTCTGTAATCACACCCAGGTATCCATTATTCTATATATAAACCATCTGAACCCCTCGATTAGATTCCAGCCTGTAATCACTCCCAGGTATCCATTATTCTAAATATAAACCATCTGAACCCCTCGATTAGATTCCATTCTGTAATCACTCCCAGGTATCCATTATTCTATATATAAACCATCTGAACCCCTCGATTAGATTCCAGTCTGTAATCACTCCCAGGTATCCATTATTCTATATATAAACCACCTGAACCCCTCGATTAGATTCCAGTCTGTAATCACTCCCAGGTATCCATTATTCTATATATAAACCATCTGATCCCCTCGATTAGATTCCAGCCTGTAATCACTCCCAGGTATCCATTATTCTATATATAAACCATCTGAACCCCTCGATTAGATTCCAGCCTGTAATCACTCCCAGGTATCCATTATTCTATATATAAACCATCTGATCCCCTCGATTAGATTCCAGCCTGTAATCACTCCCAGGTATCCATTATTCTATATATAAACCATCTGATCCCCTCGATTAGATTCCAGCCTGTAATCACTCCCAGGTATCCATTATTCTATATATAAACCATCTGAACCCCTCGATTAGATTCCAGTCTGTAATCACTCCCAGGTATCCATTATTCTATATATAAACCATCTGATCCCCTCGATTAGATTCCAGCCTGTAATCACTCCCAGGTATCCATTATTCTATATATAAACCATCTGATCCCCTCGATTAGATTCCAGTCTGTAATCACTCCCAGGTATCCATTATTCTATATATAAACCATCTGAACCCCTCGATTAGATTCCAGTCTGTAATCACTCCCAGATATCCATTATTCTATATATAAACCATCTGAACCCCTCGATTAGATTCCAGCCTGTAATCACTCCCAGGTATCCATTATTCTATATATAAACCATCTGAACCCCTCGATTAGATTCCAGTCTGTAATCACTCCCAGGTATCCATTATTCTATATATAAACCATCTGAACCCCTCGATTAGATTCCAGTCTGTAATCACTCCCAGGTATCCATTATTCTATATATAAACCATCTGAACCCCTCGATTAGATTCCCGCCTGTAATCACTCCCAGGTATCCATTATTCTAAATATAAACCATCTGAACCCCTCGATTACATTCCCGCCTGTAATCACTCCCGGGTATCCATTATTCTATATATAAACCATCTGAACCCCTCGATTAGATTCCAGTCTGTAATCACTCCCAGGTATCCATTATTCTATATATAAACCACCTGAACCCCTCGATTAGATTCCAGCCTGTAATCACTCCCAGGTATCCATTATTCTATATATAAACCATCTGAACCCCTCGATTAGATTCCAGTCTGTAATCACTCCCAGGTATCCATTATTCTATATATAAACCATCTGAACCCCTCGATTAGATTCCAGTCTGTAATCACTCCCAGGTATCCATTATTCTATATATAAACCATCTGAACCCCTCGATTAGATTCCAGCCTGTAATCACTCCCAGGTATCCATTATTCTATATATAAACCATCTGAACCCCTCGATTAGATTCCAGTCTGTAATCACTCCCAGGTATCCATTATTCTATATATAAACCATCTGAACACCTCGATTAGATTCCAGTCTGTAATCACTCCCAGGTATCTATTATTCTATATATAAACCACCTGAACCCCTCGATTAGATTCCAGTCTGTAATCACTCCCAGGTATCCATTATTCTATATATAAACCACCTGAACCCCTCGATTAGATTCCAGCCTGTAATCACTCCCAGGTATCCATTATTCTATATATAAACCATCTGAACCCCTCGATTAGATTCCAGCCTGTAATCACTCCCAGGTATCCATTATTCTATATATAAACCATCTGAACCCCTCGATTAGATTCCAGTCTGTAATCACTCCCAGGTATCCATTATTCTATATATAAACCATCTGAACCCCTCGATTAGATTCCAGTCTGTAATCACTCCCAGGTATCCATTATTCTATATATAAACCATCTGAACCCCTCGATTAGATTCCAGCCTGTAATCACTCCCAGGTATCCATTATTCTATATAAAAACCATCTGAACCCCTCGATTAGATTCCAGTCTGTAATCACTCCCAGGAATCCATTATTCTATATATAAACCATCTGAACCCCTCGATTAGATTCCAGTCTGTAATCACTCCCAGGTATCCATTATTCTATATATAAACCATCTGAACCCCTCGATTAGATTCCAGCCTGTAATCACTCCCAGGTATCCATTATTCTATATATAAACCATCTGAACCCCTCGATTAGATTCCAGTCTGTAATCACTCCCAGGTATCCATTATTCTATATATAAACCATCTGAACCCCTCGATTAGATTCCAGCCTGTAATCACTCCCAGGTATCCATTATTCTATATATAAACCACCTGAACCCCTCGATTAGATTCCAGCCTGTAATCACTCCCAGGTATCCATTATTCTATATATAAACCATCTGAACCCCTCGATTAGATTCCAGTCTGTAATCACTCCCAGGTATCCATTATTCTATATATAAACCATCTGAACCCCTCGATTAGATTCCAGCCTGTAATCACTCCCAGGTATCCATTATTCTATATATAAACCATCTGAACCCCTCGATTAGATTCCAGTCTGTAATCACTCCCAGGTATCCATTATTCTATATATAAACCATCTGAACCCCTCAATTAGATTCCAGTCTGTAATCACTTCCCGGGTATCCATTATTCTATATATAAACCATCTGAACCCCTCGATTAGATTCCAGTCTGTAATCACTCCCAGGTATCCATTATTCTATATATAAACCATCTGATCCCCTCGATTAGATTCCAGCCTGTAATCACTGCCAGGTATCCATTATTCTATATATAAACCATCTGAACCCCTCGATTAGATTCCAGTCTGTAATCACTCCCAGGTATCCATTATTCTATATATAAACCATCTGAACCCCTCAATTAGATTCCAGTCTGTAATCACTTCCGGGTATCCATTATTCTATATATAAACCATCTGAATCCCCTCGATTAGATTCCAGTCTGTAATCACTTCCAGGTATCCATTATTCTATATATAAACCATCTGAATCCCTCGATTAGACTCCAGTCTGTAATCACTCCCAGGTATCCATTATTCTATATATAAACCATCTGAACCCCTCGATTAGATTCCAGTCTGTAATCACTCCCAGGTATCCATTATTCTATATATAAACCACCTGAACCCCTCGATTAGATTCCAGCCTGTAATCACTCCCAGGTATCCATTATTCTATATATAAACCATCTGAACCCCTCGATTAGATTCCAGTCTGTAATCACTCCCAGGTATCCATTATTCTATATATAAACCATCTGAACCCCTCGATTAGATTCCAGTCTGTAATCACTCCCAGGTATCCATTATTCTATATATAAACCATCTGAACCCCTCGATTAGATTCCCGCCTGTAATCACTCCCAGGTATCCATTATTCTAAATATAAACCATCTGAACCCCTCGATTACATTCCCGCCTGTAATCACTCCCGGGTATCCATTATTCTATATATAAACCATCTGAACCCCTCGATTAGATTCCAGTCTGTAATCACTCCCAGGTATCCATTATTCTATATATAAACCACCTGAACCCCTCGATTAGATTCCAGCCTGTAATCACTCCCAGGTATCCATTATTCTATATATAAACCATCTGAACCCCTCGATTAGATTCCAGCCTGTAATCACTCCCAGGTATCCATTATTCTATATATAAACCATCTGAACCCCTCGATTAGATTCCAGTCTGTAATCACTCCCAGGAATCCATTATTCTATATATAAACCATCTGAACCCCTCGATTAGATTCCAGTCTGTAATCACTCCCAGGTATCCATTATTCTATATATAAACCATCTGAACCCCTCGATTAGATTCCAGCCTGTAATCACTCCCAGGTATCCATTATTCTATATATAAACCATCTGAACCCCTCGATTAGATTCCAGTCTGTAATCACTCCCAGGTATCCATTATTCTATATATAAACCATCTGAACCCCTCGATTAGATTCCAGCCTGTAATCACTCCCAGGTATCCATTATTCTATATATAAACCACCTGAAGCCCTCGATTAGATTCCAGCCTGTAATCACTCCCAGGTATCCATTATTCTATATATAAACCATCTGAACCCCTCGATTAGATTCCAGTCTGTAATCACTCCCAGGTATCCATTATTCTATATATAAACCATCTGAACCCCTCGATTAGATTCCAGCCTGTAATCACTCCCAGGTATCCATTATTCTATATATAAACCATCTGAACCCCTCGATTAGATTCCAGTCTGTAATCACTCCCAGGTATCCATTATTCTATATATAAACCATCTGAACCCCTCAATTAGATTCCAGTCTGTAATCACTTCCGGGTATCCATTATTCTATATATAAACCATCTGAACCCCTCGATTAGATTCCAGTCTGTAATCACTCCCAGGTATCCATTATTCTATATATAAACCATCTGATCCCCTCGATTAGATTCCAGCCTGTAATCACTGCCAGGTATCCATTATTCTATATATAAACCATCTGAACCCCTCGATTAGATTCCAGTCTGTAATCACTCCCAGGTATCCATTATTCTATATATAAACCATCTGAACCCCTCAATTAGATTCCAGTCTGTAATCACTTCCGGGTATCCATTATTCTATATATAAACCATCTGAATCCCTCGATTAGATTCCAGTCTGTAATCACTTCCAGGTATCCATTATTCTATATATAAACCATCTGAATCCCTCGATTAGACTCCAGTCTGTAATCACTCCCAGGTATCCATTATTCTATATATAAACCATCTGAACCCCTCGATTAGATTCCAGTCTGTAATCACTCCCAGGTATCCATTATTCTATATATAAACCACCTGAACCCCTCGATTAGATTCCAGTCTGTAATCACTCCCAGGTATCCATTATTCTATATAAAAACCATCTGAACCCCTCGATTAGATTCCAGCCTGTAATCACTCCCAGGTATCCATTATTCTATATATAAACCATCTGAACCCCTCGATTAGATTCCAGTCTGTAATCACTCCCAGGTATCCATTATTCTATATATAAACCATCTGATCCCCTCGATTAGATTCCAGTCTGTAATCACTCCCAGGTATCCATTATTCTATATATAAACCATCTGAACCCCTCGATTAGATTCCAGTCTGTAATCACTCCCAGGTATCCATTATTCTATATATAAACCATCTGAACCCCTCGATTAGATTCCAGTCTGTAATCACTCCCAGGTATCTATTATTCTAAATATAAACCATCTGAACCCTCGATTAGATTCCAGCCTGTAATCACTCCCAGGTATCCATTATTCTATATATAAACCATCTGAACCCCTCGATTAGATTCCAGCCTGTAATCACTCTCAGGTATCCATTATTCTATATATAAACCATCTGAACCCCTCGATTAGATTCCAGTCTGTAATCACTCCCAGGTATCCATTATTCTAAATATAAACCATCTGAACCCCTCGATTAGATTCCAGTCTGTAATCACTCCCAGGTATCCATTATTCTATATATAAACCATCTGAACCCCTCGATTAGATTCCAGTCTGTAATCACTCCCAGGTATCCATTATTCTATATATAAACCATCTGAGCTCCTCGATTAGATTCCAGTCTGTAATCACTCCCAGGTATCCATTATTCTATATATAAACCATCTGAACCCCTCGATTAGATTCCAGTCTGTAATCACTCCCAGGTATCCATTATTCTATATATAAACCATCTGAACCCCTCGATTAGATTCCAGTCTGTAATCACTCCCAGGTATCCATTATTCTATATATAAACTATCTGAACCCCTCGATTAGATTCCAGCCTGTAATCACTCCCAGGTATCCATTATTCTATATATAAACCATCTGAACCCCTCGATTAGATTCCAGTCTGTAATCACTCCCAGGTATCCATTATTCTATATATAAACCATCTGAGCTCCTCGATTAGATTCCAGTCTGTAATCACTCCCAGGTATCCATTATTCTATATATAAACTATCTGAACCCCTCGATTAGATTCCAGTCTGTAATCACTCCCAGGTATCCATTATTCTATATATAAACTATCTGAACCCCTCGATTAGATTCCAGCCTGTAATCACTCCCAGGTATCCATTATTCTAAATATAAACCATCTGAACCCCTCGATTAGATTCCAGTCTGTAATCACTCCCAGGTATCCATTATTCTATATATAAACCATCTGATCCCCTCGATTAGATTCCAGTCTGTAATCACTCCCAGGTATCCATTATTCTATATATAAACCATCTGAGCTCCTCGATTAGATTCCAGTCTGTAATCACTCCCAGGTATCCATTATTCTATATATAAACCATCTGAACCCCTCGATTAGATTCCAGTCTGTAATCACTCCCAGGTATCCATTATTCTATATATAAACCATCTGAGCTCCTCGATTAGATTCCAGTCTGTAATCACTCCCAGGTATCCATTATTCTATATATAAACCACCTGAACCCCTCGATTAGATTCCAGTCTGTAATCACTCCCAGGTATCCATTACTCTAAATATAAACCATCTGAACCCCTCGATTAGATTCCAGTCTGTAATCACTCCCAGGTATCCATTATTCTATATATAAACCATCTGAACCCCTCGATTAGATTCCAGTCTGTAATCACTCCCAGGTATCCATTATTCTATATATAAACCATCTGAACCCCTCGATTAGATTCCAGTCTGTAATCACTCCCAGGTATCCATTATTCTATATATAAACCATCTGAACCCCTCGATTAGATTCCAGTCTGTAATCACTCCCAGGTATCCATTATTCTATATATAAACCATCTGAACCCCTCGATTAGATTCCAGTCTGTAATCACTCCCAGGTATCCATTATTCTATATATAAACGATCTGAACCCCTCGATTAGATTCCAGTCTGTAATCACTCCCAGGTATCCATTATTCTATATATAAACCATCTGATCCCCTCGATTAGATTCCAGTCTGTAATCACTCCCAGGTATCCATTATTCTATATATAAACCACCTGAACCCCTCGATTAGATTCCAGCCTGTAATCACTCCCAGGTATCCATTATTCTATATATAAACCATCTGAACCCCTCGATTAGATTCCAGTCTGTAATCACTCCCAGGTATCCATTATTATTCTATATATAAACCATCTGATCCCCTCGATTAGATTCCAGTCTGTAATCACTCCCAGGTATCCATTATTCTATATATAAACCACCTGAACCCCTCGATTAGATTCCAGCCTGTAATCACTCCCAGGTATCCATTATTCTATATATAAACCACCTGAACCCCTCGATTAGATTCCAGCCTGTAATCACTCCCAGGTATCCATTATTCTATATATAAACCATCTGAACCGCTCGATTAGATTCCAGCCTGTAATCACTCCCAGGTATCCATTATTCTATATATAAACCATCTGAACCCCTCGATTAGATTCCAGTCTGTAATCACTCCCAGGTATCCATTATTCTATATATAAACCATCTGAACCCCTCGATTAGATTCCAGCCTGTAATCACTCCCAGGTATCCATTATTCTATATATAAACCATCTGATCCCCTCGATTAGATTCCAGTCTGTAATCACTCCCAGGTATCCATTATTCTATATATAAACCATCTGAACCCCTCGATTAGATTCCAGTCTGTAATCACTCCCAGGTATCCATTATTCTATATATAAACCACCTGAACCCCTCGATTAGATTCCAGTCTGTAATCACTCCCAGGTATCCATTATTCTATATATAAACCATCTGAACCCCTCGATTAGATTCCAGTCTGTAATCACTCCCGGGTATCCATTATTCTATATATAAACCATCTGAACCTCTCGATTAGATTCCAGCCTGTAATCACTCCCAGGTATCCATTATTCTATATATAAACCATCTGATCCCCTCGATTAGATTCCAGTCTGTAATCACTCCCAGGTATCCATTATTCTATATATAAACCATCTGAACCCCTCGATTAGATTCCAGTCTGTAATCACTCCCAGGTATCCATTATTCTATATATAAACCATCTGAACCCCTCGATTAGATTCCAGTCTGTAATCACTCCCAGGTATCCATTATTCTATATATAAACCATCTGAACCCCTCGATTAGATTCCAGTCTGTAATCACTCCCAGGTATCCATTATTCTATATATAAACCATCTGAACCCCTCGATTAGATTCCAGCCTGTAATCACTTCCAGGTATCCATTATTCTATATATAAACCATCTGAACCCCTCGATTAGATTCCAGCCTGTAATCACTCCCAGGTATCCATTATTCTATATATAAACCATCTGAACCCCTCGATTAGATTCCAGTCTGTAATCTCTCCCGGGTATCCATTATTCTATATATAAACCATCTGAACCTCTCGATTAGATTCCAGTCTGTAATCACTCCCAGGTATCCATTATTCTATATATAAACCATCTGAACCCCTCGATTAGATTCCAGTCTGTAATCACTCCCGGGTATCCATTATTCTATATATAAACCATCTGATCCCCTCGATTAGATTCCAGTCTGTAATCACTCCCAGGTATCCATTATTCTATATATAAACCACCTGAACCCCTCGATTAGATTCCAGTCTGTAATCACTCCCAGGTATCCATTATTCTATATATAAACCACCTGAACCCCTCGATTAGATTCCAGTCTGTAATCACTCCCAGGTATCCATTATTCTATATATAAACCACCTGATCCCCTCGATTAGATTCCAGTCTGTAATCACTCCCAGGTATCCATTATTCTATATATAAACCATCTGATCCCCTCGATTAGATTCCAGTCTGTAATCACTCCCGGGTATCCATTATTCTATATATAAACCACCTGAACCCCTCGATTAGATTCCAGCCTGTAATCACTCCCAGGTATCCATTATTCTATATATAAACCATCTGAACCTCTCGATTAGATTCCAGTCTGTAATCACTCCCAGGTATCCATTATTCTATATATAAACCATCTGAACCCCTCGATTAGATTCCAGTCTGTAATCACTCCCAGGTATCCATTGTTCTATATATAAACCATCTGAACCTCTCGATTAGATTCCAGTCTGTAATCACTCCCAGGTATCCATTATTCTATATATAAACCATCTGATCCCCTCGATTAGATTCCAGTCTGTAATCACTCCCAGGTATCCATTATTCTATATATAAACCACCTGAACCCCTCGATTAGATTCCAGTCTGTAATCACTCCCGGGTATCCATTATTCTATATATAAACCATCTGAACCCCTCGATTAGATTCCAGTCTGTAATCACTCCCAGGTATCCATTATTCTATATATAAACCATCTGAACCTCTCGATTAGATTCCAGTCTGTAATCACTCCCAGGTATCCATTATTCTATATATAAACCATCTGAACCCCTCGATTAGATTCCAGTCTGTAATCACTCCCAGGTATCCATTATTCTATATATAAACCACCTGAACCCCTCGATTAGATTCCAGCCTGTAATCACTCCCGGGTATCCATTATTCTATATATAAACCACCTGAACCCCTCGATTAGATTCCAGTCTGTAATCACTCCCAGGTATCCATTATTCTATATATAAACCATCTGAACCCCTCGATTAGATTCCAGCCTGTAATCACTCCCAGGTATCCATTATTCTATATATAAACCATCTGAACCCCTCGATTAGATTCCAGCCTGTAATCACTCCCAGGTATCCATTATTCTATATATAAACCATCTGAACCCCTCGATTAGATTCCAGCCTGTAATCACTCCCAGGTATCCATTATTCTATATATAAACCACCTGAACCCCTCGATTAGATTCCAGTCTGTAATCACTCCCAGGTATCCATTATTCTATATATAAACCACCTGAACCCCTCGATTAGATTCCAGTCTGTAATCACTCCCAGGTATCCATTATTCTATATATAAACCATCTGATCCCCTCAATTAGATTCCAGCCTGTAATCACTCCCAGGTATCCATTATTCTATATATAAACCATCTGAACCCCTCGATTAGATTCCCGCCTGTAATCACTCCCAGGTATCCATTATTCTATATATAAACCATCTGAACCCCTCGATTAGATTCCAGTCTGTAATCACTCCCAGGTATCCATTATTCTATATATAAACCATCTGAACCCCTCGATTAGATTCCAGCCTGTAATCACTCCCAGGTATCCATTATTCTATATATAAACCATCTGATCCCCTCGATTAGATTCCAGCCTGTAATCACTCCCAGGTATCCATTATTCTATATATAAACCATCTGAACCCCTCGATTAGATTCCAGCCTGTAATCACTCCCAGGTATCCATTATTCTATATATAAACCATCTGATCCCCTCGATTAGATTCCAGCCTGTAATCACTCCCAGGTATCCATTATTCTATATATAAACCACCTGAACCCCTCGATTAGATTCCAGCCTGTAATCACTCCCAGGTATCCATTATTCTATATATAAACCACCTGAACCCCTCGATTAGATTCCAGCCTGTAATCACTCCCAGGTATCCATTATTCTATATATAAACCACCTGAACCCCTCGATTAGATTCCAGCCTGTAATCACTCCCAGGTATCCATTATTCTATATATAAACCACCTGAACCCCTCGATTAGATTCCAGCCTGTAATCACTCCCAGGTATCCATTATTCTATATATAAACCATCTGAACCCCTCGATTAGATTCCAGTCTGTAATCACTCCAAGCTATCCATTATTCTATATATAAACCATCTGAACCCCTCGATTAGATTCCAGCCTGTAATCACTCCCAGGTATCCATTATTCTATATATAAACCATCTGATCCCCTCGATTAGATTCCAGCCTGTAATCACTCCCAGGTATCCATTATTCTATATATAAACCACCTGAACCCCTCGATTAGATTCCAGTCTGTAATCACTCCCAGGTATCCATTATTCTATATATAAACCATCTGAACCCCTCGATTAGATTCCAGCCTGTAATCACTCCCAGGTATCCATTATTCTATATATAAACCACCTGAACCCCTCGATTAGATTCCAGTCTGTAATCACTCCCAGGTATCCATTATTCTATATATAAACCATCTGATCCCCTCGATTAGATTCCAGCCTGTAATCACTCCCAGGTATCCATTATTCTATATATAAACCATCTGATCCCCTCGATTAGATTCCAGTCTGTAATCACTCCCAGGTATCCATTATTCTATATATAAACCATCTGATCCCCTCGATTAGATTCCAGCCTGTAATCACTCCCAGGTATCCATTATTCTATATATAAACCATCTGAACACCTCGATTAGATTCCAGTCTGTAATCACTCCCAGGTATCCATTATTCTATATATAAACCATCTGAACCCCTCGATTAGATTCCAGTCTGTAATCACTCCCAGGTATCCATTATTCTATTTATAAACCATCTGAACCTCTCGATTAGATTCCAGTCTGTAATCACTCCCAGGTATCCATTATTCTATTTATAAACCATCTGAACCCCTCGATTAGATTCCAGTCTGTAATCACTCCCAGGTATCCATTATTCTATATATAAACCATCTGAACCTCTCGATTAGATTCCAGTCTGTAATCACTCCCGGGTATCCATTATTCTATATATAAACCATCTGATCCCCTCGATTAGATTCCAGCCTGTAATCACTCCCGGGTATCCATTATTCTATATATAAACCATCTGAACCCCTCGATTAGATTCCAGTCTGTAATCACTCCCGGGTATCCATTATTCTATATATTAACCACCTGAACCCCTCGATTAGATTCCAGTCTGTAATCACTCCCAGGTATCCATTATTCTATATATAAACCACCTGAACTCCTCGATTAGATTCCAGCCTGTAATCACTCCCAGGTATCCAATATTCTATATATAAACCATCTGAACCCCTCGATTAGATTCCAGTCTGTTATCACTCCCAGGTATCCATTATTCTATATATAAACCATCTGATCCCCTCGATTAGATTCCAGTCTGTAATCACTCCCGGGTATCCATTATTCTATATATAAACCATCTGAACCCCTCGATTAGATTCCAGCCTGTAATCACTCCCGGGTATCCATTATTCTATATATAAACCACCTGAACTCCTCGATTAGATTCCAGCCTGTAATCACTCCCAGGTATCCAATATTCTATATATAAACCATCTGAACCCCTCGATTAGATTCCAGCCTGTAATCACTCCCAGGTATCCATTATTCTATATATAAACCATCTGATCCCCTCGATTAGATTCCAGCCTGTAATCACTCCCGGGTATCCATTATTCTATATATAAACCATCTGAACCCCTCGATTAGATTCCAGTCTGTAATCACTCCCAGGTATCCATTATTCTATATATTAACCACCTGAACCCCTCGATTAGATTCCAGTCTGTAATCACTCCCAGGTATCCATTATTCTATATATAAACCACCTGAACTCCTCGATTAGATTCCAGCCTGTAATCACTCCCAGGTATCCAATATTCTATATATAAACCATCTGAACCCCTCGATTAGATTCCAGTCTGTAATCACTCCCAGGTATCCATTATTCTATATATAAACCACCTGAACACCTCGATTAGATTCCAGTCTGTAATCACTCCCAGGTATCCATTATTCTATATATTAACCACCTGAACCCCTCGATTAGATTCCAGTCTGTAATCACTCCCAGGTGTCCATTATTCTATATATTAACCACCTGAACCCCTCGATTATATTCCAGTCTGTAATCACTCCCAGGTATCCATTATTCTATATATTAACCACCTGAACCCCTCGATTAGATTCCAGTCTGTAATCACTCCCAGGTATCCATTATTCTATATATAAACCACCTGAACTCCTCGATTAGATTCCAGCCTGTAATCACTCCCAGGTATCCAATATTCTATATATAAACCATCTGAACCCCTCGATTAGATTCCAGTCTGTCATCACTCCCAGGTATCCATTATTCTATATATAAACCACCTGAACTCCTCGATTAGATTCCAGCCTGTAATCACTCCCAGGTATCCAATATTCTATATATAAACCACCTGAACCCCTCGATTAGATTCCAGTCTGTAATCACTCCCAGGTATCCATTATTCTATATATAAACCACCTGAACACCTCGATTAGATTCCAGTCTGTAATCACTCCCAGGTATCCATTATTCTATATATTAACCACCTGAACCCCTCGATTAGATTCCAGTCTGTAATCACTCCCAGGTATCCATTATTCTATATATTAACCACCTGAACCCCTCGATTAGATTCCAGTCTGTAATCACTCCCAGGTATCCATTATTCTATATATAAACCACCTGAACTCCTCGATTAGATTCCAGCCTGTAATCACTCCCAGGTATCCAATATTCTATATATAAACCATCTGAACCCCTCGATTAGATTCCAGCCTGTAATCACTCCCAGGTATCCATTATTCTATATATAAACCATCTGAACCCCTTGATTAGATTCCCGCCTGTAATCACTCCCAGGTATCCATTATTCTATATATAAACCATCTGAACCCCTCGATTAGATTCCAGTCTGTAATCACTCCCAGGTATCCATTATTCTATATATAAACCATCTGAACCCCTCGATTAGATTCCAGTCTGTAATCACTCCCAGGTATCCATTATTCTATATATAAACCAACTGAACCCCTCGATTAGATTCCAGCCTGTAATCACTCCCAGGTATCCAATATTCTATATATAAACCATCTGATCCCCTCGATTAGATTCCAGTCTGTAATCACTCCCGGGTATCCATTATTCTATATATAAACCATCTGAACCCCTCGATTAGATTCCAGCCTGTAATCACTCCCGGGTATCCATTATTCTATATATAAACCATCTGATCCCCTCGATTAGATTCCAGTCTGTAATCACTCCCGGGTATCCATTATTCTATATATAAACCATCTGAACCCCTCGATTAGATTCCAGCCTGTAATCACTCCCAGGTATCCATTATTCTATATATAAACCATCTGATCCCCTCGATTAGATTCCAGCCTGTAATCACTCCCAGGTATCCATTATTCTATATATAAACCATCTGAACCCCTCGATTAGATTCCAGTCTGTAATCACTCCCGGGTATCCATTATTCTATATATAAACCACCTGAACCCCTCGATTAGATTCCAGCCTGTAATCACTCCCAGGTATCCATTATTCTATATATAAACCATCTGAACCCCTCGATTAGATTCCAGTCTGTAATCACTCCCGGGTATCCATTATTCTATATATAAACCATCTGATCCCCTCGATTAGATTCCAGTCTGTAATCACTCCCGGGTATCCATTATTCTATATATAAACCATCTGA
Source organism: Somniosus microcephalus (assembly GCF_052327205.1). Classification (NCBI taxonomy): domain Eukaryota; kingdom Metazoa; phylum Chordata; class Chondrichthyes; order Squaliformes; family Somniosidae; genus Somniosus; species Somniosus microcephalus. Next base: position 217,021,610 of record NC_140995.1, on the reverse strand, counting down.
ACCCCTCGATTAGATTCCAGTCTGTAATCACTCCCAGGTATCCATTATTCTATATATAAACCACCTGAACCCCTCGATTAGATTCCAGCCTGTAATCACTCCCAGGTATCCATTATTCTATATATAAACCATCTGAACCCCTCGATTAGATTCCAGCCTGTAATCACTCCCAGGTATCCATTATTCTATATATAAACCATCTGATCCCCTCGATTAGATTCCAGCCTGTAATCACTCCCAGGTATCCATTATTCTATATATAAACCATCTGATCCCCTCGATTAGATTCCAGCCTGTAATCACTCCCAGGTATCCATTATTCTATATATAAACCATCTGAACCCCTCGATTAGATTCCAGTCTGTAATCACTCCCAGGTATCCATTATTCTATATATTAACCACCTGAACCCCTCGATTAGATTCCAGTCTGTAATCACTCCCAGGTATCCATTATTCTATATATAAACCATCTGAACCCCTCGATTAGATTCCAGTCTGTAATCACTCCCGGGTATCCATTATTCTATATATTAACCACCTGAACCCCTCGATTAGATTCCAGTCTGTAATCACTCCCAGGTATCCATTATTCTATATATAAACCACCTGAACTCCTCGATTAGATTCCAGCCTGTAATCACTCCCAGGTATCCAATATTCTATATATAAACCATCTGAACCCCTCGATTAGATTCCAGTCTGTAATCACTCCCAGGTATCCATTATTCTATATATAAACCATCTGAACCCCTCGATTAGATTCCAGTCTGTAATCACTCCCAGGTATCCATTATTCTATATATAAACCACCTGAACCCCTCGATTAGATTCCAGTCTGTAATCACTCCCAGGTATCCATTATTCTATATATAAACCATCTGAACCCCTCGATTAGATTCCAGCCTGTAATCACTCCCAGCTATCCATTATTCTATATATAAACCATCTGAACCCCTCGATTAGATTCCAGTCTGTAATCTCTCCCGGGTATCCATTATTCTATATATAAACCATCTGAACCTCTCGATTAGATTCCAGTCTGTAATCACTCCCAGGTATCCATTATTCTATATATAAACCATCTGAACCCCTCGATTAGATTCCAGTCTGTAATCACTCCCGGGTATCCATTATTCTATATATAAACCATCTGATCCCCTCGATTAGATTCCAGTCTGTAATCACTCCCAGGTATCCATTATTCTATATATAAACCACCTGAACCCCTCGATTAGATTCCAGTCTGTAATCACTCCCAGGTATCCATTATTCTATATATAAACCACCTGAACCCCTCGATTAGATTCCAGCCTGTAATCACTCCCAGGTATCCATTATTCTATATATAAACCATCTGAACCTCTCGATTAGATTCCAATCTGTAATCACTCCCAGGTATCCATTATTCTATATATAAACCATCTGAACCCCTCGATTAGATTCCAGTCTGTAATCACTCCCAGGTATCCATTATTCTATATATAAACCATCTGAACCTCTCGATTAGATTCCAGTCTGTAATCACTCCCAGGTATCCATTATTCTATATATAAACCATCTGATCCCCTCGATTAGATTCCAGTCTGTAATCACTCCCAGGTATCCATTATTCTATATATAAACCACCTGAACCCCTCGATTAGATTCCAGTCTGTAATCACTCCCGGGTATCCATTATTCTATATATAAACCATCTGAACCCCTCGATTAGATTCCAGTCTGTAATCACTCCCAGGTATCCATTATTCTATATATAAACCATCTGAACCTCTCGATTAGATTCCAGTCTGTAATCACTCCCAGGTATCCATTATTCTATATATAAACCATCTGAACCCCTCGATTAGATTCCAGTCTGTAATCACTCCCAGGTATCCATTATTCTATATATAAACCATCTGATCCCCTCGATTAGATTCCAGCCTGTAATCACTCCCAGGTATCCATTATTCTATATATAAACCACCTGAACCCCTCGATTAGATTCCAGCCTGTAATCACTCCCAGGTATCCATTATTCTATATATAAACCATCTGATCCCCTCGATTAGATTCCAGCCTGTAATCACTCCCAGGTATCCATTATTCTATATATAAACCACCTGAACCCCTCGATTAGATTCCAGTCTGTAATCACTCCCAGGTATCCATTATTCTATATATAAACCATCTGATCCCCTCGATTAGATTCCAGCCTGTAATCACTCCCAGGTATCCATTATTCTATATATAAACCATCTGATCCCCTCGATTAGATTCCAGTCTGTAATCACTCCCAGGTATCCATTATTCTATATATAAACCATCTGATCCCCTCGATTAGATTCCAGCCTGTAATCACTCCCAGGTATCCATTATTCTATATATAAACCATCTGAACACCTCGATTAGATTCCAGTCTGTAATCACTCCCAGGTATCCATTATTCTATATATAAACCATCTGAACCCCTCGATTAGATTCCAGTCTGTAATCACTCCCAGGTATCCATTATTCTATTTATAAACCATCTGAACCTCTCGATTAGATTCCAGTCTGTAATCACTCCCAGGTATCCATTATTCTATTTATAAACCATCTGAACCCCTCGATTAGATTCCAGTCTGTAATCACTCCCAGGTATCCATTATTCTATATATAAACCATCTGAACCTCTCGATTAGATTCCAGTCTGTAATCACTCCCGGGTATCCATTATTCTATATATAAACCATCTGATCCCCTCGATTAGATTCCAGCCTGTAATCACTCCCGGGTATCCATTATTCTATATATAAACCATCTGAACCCCTCGATTAGATTCCAGTCTGTAATCACTCCCGGGTATCCATTATTCTATATATTAACCACCTGAACCCCTCGATTAGATTCCAGTCTGTAATCACTCCCAGGTATCCATTATTCTATATATAAACCACCTGAACTCCTCGATTAGATTCCAGCCTGTAATCACTCCCAGGTATCCAATATTCTATATATAAACCATCTGAACCCCTCGATTAGATTCCAGTCTGTAATCACTCCCAGGTATCCATTATTCTATATATAAACCATCTGATCCCCTCGATTAGATTCCAGTCTGTAATCACTCCCGGGTATCCATTATTCTATATATAAACCATCTGAACCCCTCGATTAGATTCCAGCCTGTAATCACTCCCAGGTATCCATTATTCTATATATAAACCATCGGATCCCCTCGATTAGATTCCAGCCTGTAATCACTCCCGGGTATCCATTATTCTATATATAAACCATCTGAACCCCTCGATTAGATTCCAGTCTGTAATCACTCCCAGGTATCCATTATTCTATATATTAACCACCTGAACCCCTCGATTAGATTCCAGTCTGTAATCACTCCCAGGTATCCATTATTCTATATATAAACCACCTGAACTCCTCGATTAGATTCCAGCCTGTAATCACTCCCAGGTATCCAATATTCTATATATAAACCATCTGAACCCCTCGATTAGATTCCAGTCTGTAATCACTCCCAGGTATCCAATATTCTATATATAAACCACCTGAACACCTCGATTAGATTCCAGTCTGTAATCACTCCCAGGTATCCATTATTCTATATATTAACCACCTGAACCCCTCGATTAGATTCCAGTCTGTAATCACTCCCAGGTATCCATTATTCTATATATTAACCACCTGAACCCCTCGATTAGATTCCAGTCTGTAATCACTCCCAGGTATCCATTATTCTATATATTAACCACCTGAACCCCTCGATTAGATTCCAGTCTGTAATCACTCCCAGGTATCCATTATTCTATATATAAACCACCTGAACTCCTCGATTTGATTCCAGCCTGTAATCACTCCCAGGTATTCAATATTCTATATATAAACCATCTGAACCCCTCGATTAGATTCCAGTCTGTAATCACTCCCAGGTATCCATTATTCTATATATAAACCACCTGAACACCTCGATTAGATTCCAGTCTGTAATCACTCCCAGGTATCCATTATTCTATATATTAACCACCTGAACCCCTCGATTAGATTCCAGTCTGTAATCACTCCCGGGTATCCATTATTCTATATATAAACCACCTGAACACCTCGATTAGATTCCAGTCTGTAATCACTCCCAGGTATCCATTATTCTATATATTAACCACCTGAACCCCTCGATTAGATTCCAGTCTGTAATCACTCCCAGGTATCCATTATTCTATATATAAACCACCTGAACACCTCGATTAGATTCCAGTCTGTAATCACTCCCAGGTATCCATTATTCTATATATTAACCACCTGAGCCCCTCGATTAGATTCCAGTCTGTAATCACTCCCAGGTATCCATTATTCTATATATAAACCATCTGAACCCCTCGATTAGATTCCAGCCTGTAATCACTCCCAGGTATCCATTATTCTATATATAAACCATCTGAACCCCTCGATTAGATTCCAGTCTGTAATCACTCCCAGGTATCCATTATTCTATATATAAACCATCTGAACCCCTCGATTAGATTCCAGTCTGTAATCATTCCCAGGTATCCATTATTCTATATATAAACCATCTGATCCCCTCGATTAGATTCCAGTCTGTAATCACTCCCAGGTATCCATTATTCTATATATAAACCATCTGAACCCCTCGATTAGATTCCAGTCTGTAATCATTCCCAGGTATCCATTATTCTATATATAAACCATCTGAACCCCTCGATTAGATTCCAGTCTGTAATCACTCCCAGGTATCCATTATTCTATATATAAACCAACTGAACCCCTCGATTAGATTCCAGCCTGTAATCACTCCCAGGTATCCATTATTCTATATATAAACCATCTGATCCCCTCGATTAGATTCCAGTCTGTAATCACTCCCAGGTATCCATTATTCTATATATAAACCATCTGAACCCCTCGATTAGATTCCAGTCTGTAATCACTCCCAGGTATCCATTATTCTATATATAAACCATCTGAACCCCTCGATTAGATTCCAGCCTGTAATCACTCCCAGGTATCCATTATTCTATATATAAACCATCTGATCCCCTCGATTAGATTCCAGCCTGTAATCCCTCCCAGGTATCCATTATTCTATATATAAACCATCTGAACCCCTCGATTAGATTCCAGTCTGTAATCACTCCCGGGTATCCATTATTCTATATATAAACCACCTGAACCCCTCGATTAGATTCCAGCCTGTAATCACTCCCAGGTATCCATTATTCTATATATAAACCATCTGAACCCCTCGATTAGATTCCAGTCTGTAATCACTCCCGGGTATCCATTATTCTATATATAAACCATCTGATCCCCTCGATTAGATTCCAGTCTGTAATCACTCCCGGGTATCCATTATTCTATATATAAACCATCTGAACCCCTCGATTAGATTCCAGTCTGTAATCACTCCCAGGTATCCATTATTCTATATATAAACCACCTGAACCCCTCGATTAGATTCCAGCCTGTAATCACTCCCAGGTATCCATTATTCTATATATAAACCATCTGAACCCCTCGATTAGATTCCAGCCTGTAATCACTCCCAGGTATCCATTATTCTATATATAAACCATCTGATCCCCTCGATTAGATTCCAGCCTGTAATCACTCCCAGGTATCCATTATTCTATATATAAACCATCTGATCCCCTCGATTAGATTCCAGCCTGTAATCACTCCCAGGTATCCATTATTCTATATATAAACCATCTGAACCCCTCGATTAGATTCCAGTCTGTAATCACTCCCAGGTATCCATTATTCTATATATTAACCACCTGAACCCCTCGATTAGATTCCAGTCTGTAATCACTCCCAGGTATCCATTATTCTATATATAAACCATCTGAACCCCTCGATTAGATTCCAGCCTGTAATCACTCCCAGGTATCCATTATTCTATATATAAACCATCTGATCCCCTCGATTAGATTCCAGTCTGTAATCACTCCCGGGTATCCATTATTCTATATATTAACCACCTGAACCCCTCGATTAGATTCCAGTCTGTAATCACTCCCAGGTATCCATTATTCTATATATAAACCACCTGAACTCCTCGATTAGATTCCAGCCTGTAATCACTCCCAGGTATCCAATATTCTATATATAAACCATCTGAACCCCTCGATTAGATTCCAGTCTGTAATCACTCCCAGGTATCCATTATTCTATATATAAACCATCTGAACCCCTCGATTAGATTCCAGTCTGTAATCACTCCCAGGTATCCATTATTCTATATATAAACCACCTGAACCCCTCGATTAGATTCCAGTCTGTAATCACTCCCAGGTATCCATTATTCTATATATAAACCATCTGAACCCCTCGATTAGATTCCAGTCTGTAATCACTCCCAGGTATCCATTATTCTATATATAAACCATCTGAACCCCTCGATTAGATTCCAGCCTGTAATCGCTCCCGGGTATCCATTATTCTATATATAAACCATCTGAACCCCTCGATTAGATTCCAGTCTGTAATCACTCCCAGGTATCCATTATTCTATATATAAACCATCTGAACCCCTCGATTAGATTCCAGCCTGTAATCGCTCCCGGGTATCCATTATTCTATATATAAACCATCTGAACCCCTCGATTAGATTCCAGTCTGTAATCACTCCCGGGTATCCATTATTCTATATATAAACCATCTGAACCCCTCGATTAGATTCCAGCCTGTAATCACTCCCGGGTATCCATTATTCTATATATAAACCATCTGAACCCCTCGATTAGATTCCAGCCTGTAATCACTCCCGGGTATCCATTATTCTATATATAAACCATCTGAACCCCTCGATTAGATTCCAGCCTGTAATCACTCCCGGGTATCCATTATTCTATATATAAACCATCTGAACCTCTCGATTAGATTCCAGTCTGTAATCACTCCCGTGTATCCATTATTATTCTATATATAAACCATCTGAACCTCTCGATTAGATTCCAGTCTGTAATCACTCCCGGGTATCCATTATTCTATATATAAACCACCTGAACCCCTCGATTAGATTCCAGTCTGTAGTCTGGGGATCCATTGTTCTTTGTTTATTTTCTAGGTTAAGGTCTCCCTTCAGCATCTGCGGAGTAGCGCTGAGAAGAAGCGGAAGTTGCTGGGCGCCAGTTTATCTCAGTCTTCTTTTAAGTTGCCAAGTTCAGCGGGGAACAACTTCCAGCTGCTGCCTTCCAGACATGTGCAGCCAGAAGCCCAGACGCAGACGCTCCATGTCACGCTGTAAGGGACTGAGGACCACCAGTCCATATATTCATTAAATTCAGTGTTTACTGTTACTAACCCATTATACTCCATGTATTGTGTGAGGTAATCCTTCCCCCCAACCCTAGTGCCCAGCTGTAGTCCCAGCGTGCTCACTCCAAAACAGAGCGGAATAGTTTATTACATTTACCCTACTCCAATCACCTTTTGTGCTCATCAAGGTGAGGAATATCATTGTTGGAAAACAGAACACGCTGCTACGATTTGCACCCAACCAGCATTCTAGGATCAGGCATGGCAGGACCAGATGCAATGTACAGCACTCACTCCTCTGCCCTAAGGCCAACCTCAGAAGGGCACCCCGCCCCTGCACTGCCACAATTCAAATATTCCCATTACACACACCAGCCGGCGTCATGGCCTCTCTGAGTGAGACTGCCGAGAATCAGAGTCAAGGCTGCTTCATTAGTCGTGCACTTTTACAGCCATCAGACAATGGAGACTTGATGGCGTTAGGACCCAGACACCATTTTAATCGGCAAATAGGCAGGGCGCCTGGTCGCTGCTGTGTCGCTCAGCCAACGCTGCGGGGGGGAGGGGGGAAGTTTCGTGTCGGCGTGGGGGGGGGTGGGGGCAGCAGCGCAGAGTGCGTGTCGATTTAAGGCCCGGGCGAGGTGGATTAAAACCACCCCCACCCTTGGCCTGCAGGAAGAAGAGGCTTCTGTAGGTTAAGTGTTAAACCTTTTTTTTTAGTGGGGGCCAGGACGAGCAGGAGTGCATCTTTGGGTATCCACAGGGAACATCTGGGCCTCTGCAATGACATCTGCTGCCCCAGGGGAGACCCTGGCGAACCCCCCACCCCCCCCCGCTCTCTGCGACATACCTGGTCGTCGGCCCGTGGGCTCCGAGCTGCTCGATCTTCTACTGCTGCCAGCCAACCAGCTGCCTCGTTACGCCCGTTCCGGGCGGGCAGCTGGCCAGCAGGATGTGAACGAGGCCCAGGAGTTAAAATACCCCGGGCCTCAGATTGATTACATTGGGGGGAGTGGGTGCATGGTTGATGCTCTCCTCGCCCCAACCGTCCACCCGAAACCCACTTCAAGTTAAAGTTCCCCCTGGTGTCAATCACAAGGTCAGGTCCAGCAATGTTTTTTGACTCTCTCTCTCTCTTCCCGTACTCTTCCCCCATCAATTTGTTTTCGCTAAATATCTCTTGCTTATTTTACATAAATTTTAGTTTTGTTCATCTTCAGGGTGAGCATACCAGCGTCACCTTTCCATTTTTACACTTATTTAGACACACATTAGTGTAAAACTGTTGTCTTTCTTTCTTGTTAGGTCCCCCTTGGAGAGAGACACAGTCACTCAGGGGCTGAGCACAGGTTCTGAAGAGCAGGATCCACAGCCTCCAGGTAGGATTCTCTTTCTTCATTTCACTTCTACAGAAGAACATAAGAAATAGGAGCAGGAGTAAGCCATCCGGCCCTCGAGCCTGCTCCGTCATTTAGTAAGATCATGGCTGATCTTCTACCTCAACTCCACTTTCCCGCCCTATCCCCATATCCCTTGATTCCCTTAGTGCCCAAAAATCTATCGATCTCAGTCTTGAATATGCTCAATGACTGGGGTAGAGAATGCCAAAGATGCATTTGCTCTTGTTTCTCTCCCCCTAGGACTGCCGCCTCTGCACAGGCTCGAAGAAGGAAAGCAGGCAAGCACGTTGTGGGCTCCTCCATGTCTTCCCAGGCACCACGGGATAGAATTTTGACTTGCTGCTTGGGTGTAAAGCTGGCTTTCGGGGTCGGCTGCTCAATCTGGAAACCGCCCGATATCAATGGGAACGAAAATCGGGCAGTTTCTCAATTGAGACATAACCAATCAAAGAAGTGCTGCATGGAACTCAGGCATATAGTCAATCTATCTATACATCTCAAAGACTTGTGTCTAGTGCACACCCATATTTCTAAATATAAAATAAAAGAAAGACATTATTTCCTGCTGGTTCTAAGATCTTGCCAACCTGCTCTCTCCCCAGGGCAGCAGCCAGGGATTTACAATTACCCTCTAACTTGCCAATGTTTATCCCTCAATCAGCATCACTAAAGAAAACAGATTATCTGGTCATTATCACATTGTTGTTTGTGGGATCTTGCTGTGTGCAAATTGGCTGCCGCGTTTCCTACATTACAACAGTGACTACACTTCAAAAGTACTTAATTGGCTGTAAAGTGCTTTGGGATGTCGCGAGGTCGTAAAAGGCACTATATAAATGCAAGACTTTATTTCTGTTTTTTAACTGACATCAGGGTTGGCCTGTTTAGACCGCTTGCACGCTAATGGCTTTCAAGGGACAAGCCAGCTTAAACACAACACCGCCTTAACAGCTAAACATCCCAAGCAGACCTCAATCACTGTGAGCAATGCCACGGAAGATAAGCTAGTCTCTTCTGAGTTTTGATGACACGGCTGAGACAGAAGGCTTGCTGCATGAGGGCTTTTGTGCATCAAGTTACATCCCATTGCACACTGCTGTTGACATATCAGAGTACCCAACGACTGCCCCATCCTATCATTACAATGTATAATGCTCAAATACCGCAACTTAATAAACTTGCCAGAATTGGCCCCATTAAGATAATGGCTCAGGAAGAGAAGTATTTTTTATTTAATTACAGCTGACAGTAAAGATGACGTATGATGAAAGGCTGAGCAGGTTGGGCCTATACTCATTGGAGTTTAGAAGAATGAGAGGTGATCTTATTGAAACATATAAGATTCTGAGGGGGATTGACAGAGTGGATGTCTCCCTAGTGGGGGTATCTAGAACTAGGGGGCATAGTTTCAGAATAAGGGGTCGCCCATTTAAGACGGAGATGAGGAGGAATTTATTCTCTCAGAGGGTCGTGAATCTTTGGAATTCTTTACTCGAGAGAGCTGTGGAGGCGGAGTCACTGAATATATTCAAGGCGGAGATTGACAGACATTTGAACTACATGGAGTCGAGGGGTACGGGGAGAGAGCGGGAAAGTGGCGTTGAGGACAAGATTGGATCAGCCATGATCTTATTGAATGGCGGAGCAGGCTCGAGGGGCCGATTGGCCGACTCCTGTTCCTGTTTCTATGTTCTTATGACTCCGCCACAGAACTGAAAGAGGATAAGAAGAGCAGGAACCGAGTGAAATCTGCTCCTATGACTGAGGGAGAGACATTGCAGGAGGACACGAGCTCTCCTCAAACTACAAACCGTCGCAGCACTGGTGAGATTTACGTATGGATAACCAGGCTGTGGGAGAGCTGATCAGGGTAGATTTCCATCTTTACTGTTCGGGCATTATGCATCGTCTGGGTGGAACACAGAAAGGAACGTGTGGCATGAAGGTTGGAATGCTGGGAACAGATCCGGCCGGATATTGAAAGGTTGGGTGAACTTCCCCACCAGACTTTCCTTTCTGAGCTGCACCAAGGTGACGCTTAACCCCCAGGTGAAAATTATACCAAACCAGGGGAGATATTTTCTTCTTAACCCAATATTTTTTGTGCCCGTTAATGGCCACCGATCAAAATGGCAGCGGGACTTGATATTTCCGTGGGCAAAACATTAGTGAGAATGGCAGTAGACCGGCCAATCACATGAGAGGACGTCTGTCATAATGCTCCTTTCATACTTGTCAAGCCACTTAAGCTGGTGCTTAACCAGTGCAAGGTTTTAGTAACCCAGCCGTGGAACATGTACCATACGGTTCCTCGAAAATTGGTAGGAAATCCCAACTTACCCAGAAGGCAATGCATCAGTGGAGCAACCCCTGATAACATTGTGTTCGAGGCACTGAGTGCGACATCAGAGTCTCATGTTACAGGGCGAGGCAATGGGCTAAAGCTACTTCCACACAATCAAAATTATAATGATAGAATTTGAGCACTTGTAAATGGTCCTTAGTAAATGTCAGTGTTTCATACCAATTTCAGTATATAATTTAGAGATGTTCCTTTAAAAATCAGTTTCTGACAACCTGTCAATAGCCCAACTGGTTTGAGGCAGGCTGCTCCAGTCAGGAGGCTGAAGATGGATTCACCACCCCATTCCCACTCGGACCTCACCGTCCTCGGCCTCTTGCATTGTTCCACGGAAGCTCAGCGTAAGCTCGAGGAACAGCACCTCATCTTCCGATTAGGCACTTTACAGCCTTCTGGACTCAATATCGAGTTCAACAATTTCAGATCATAACTTCGGCCCCTATTACATTTTTACTTATATTTTTTATCCACACCTTTGTTTTGGCCTTTCCCCTCCCCCCCGTTTCTTTTTTTTCTCTCTCTCACATGGCAGCTGTCTCCCATTCTGCCAGCGTATTTCACACCTAATCTAGAGCTTCTTTTGTCTCCACTTGTCCTATCACTGTCTCGTCTCGTTTTGAATACCTCTTAATGTCTCTTTTCTCTTTTGTTCTCTCCCAGCCTGGCCTCTTAATCCATTTCATTTCCTGTGCTTCTTTAGTCTTGACAAAGGGGTTTTCACCCGAAACGTTGACTCTATTTTCTCTCCACGGATGTCACCTGGCCTGCTGAGTTTTCCAGCATTTTCTGTTGTTATATTGAAGATGGAGAGTTGTGAGCAAAATGTTGCTGTGGATGTTTTTTTAAATGTAATAAAGTTATTGCTTTTCCTTGAATCTTGTGTTAACAAGTTTCAAACAAGAACTTTACATCTTTAATTATACAAATTTGTTTATTTGTAGCCATTCCAGGATTGATAGGGTTAAAGAGCGCTTCTCACCTGATTAGCAAAATCCCCCACAGATTGACTGTCTAGGGTGCAGTTGCTAATGTTGGGCCTTGTTTGCTAGCGCTGGTAACAGGCCCTTAAGGGGTTGTTTGAGAGGTTGGGTGCCAGGAGCCTGCTACTGTCCGTTCCTATAAATAGGCCCCAAGTCAGGGTCAAAGCTGTTTTACAAAAGAAAATATCAGAGCTGAACAATAATCTGGGAAAAGCACCGATAGCTCTTCCCTTCCGCTGATTCTTTCTGCCATCACTCCAGCAGGACGCTGTCCAGTCCAAAACGCACCATCAGCGGCTGAGAAGGACAAAGGTAAAGGGTCGCCGCCGAGCCAGACTACGGTCATCTCATTCAGTCTGGGCACGGAGCTGGGTCCAGACATGAGCAGACAGGACCCAGTGGAGGATGAGGAAACAGAGAATGAAGGGAGGGTGAGTAGGATGGCAATCTGATTGAAGGTGACATTGTTACTTCAAATTAGAATCTTACAGCACAGAAGGAGGCCATTCGGCCCATCGTGCATCTGCCGACTCTTTGAAAGAGATGATGCAATTAGTCAATGATTTGGATGAGGGAACCAAATGTAATATTTCCAAGTTGGCTGATGACACGAAACTAGGTGGGATTGTGAGTTGTGAGGAGGATGCAAAGAGGCTTCAAGGCAATTTAGACAAGTTGAGTGAGTGGGCAAATGCATGGCAGATGCAGTATAACGTGGATAAATGTGAAATTATCCACTTCAGTAGGAAAAACAGAAAGGCAAAGTATTATTTAAATGATGATAGATTGGGAAATGTTGATGTACAGAGGGACCTGGGTGTCCTTGTACACCAGTCACTGAAAGCAAACATGCAGGTGCAGCAAGCAGTTAGGAAGGCAAATGGTATGTTGGCCTTCATTGCAAGAGGATTTGAGTACAGGAGCAAGGCCTACTACAGTTATACAGGGCCTTGGTGAGACCACACCTGGAGTAATGTGTGCAGTTTTGGTCTCCTTACCTAAAAAAGGATATACTTGCTATAGAGGGAGTGCAGCGAAGGTTCACCAGACTGATTCCTGGGATGGCAGGACTGTCGTATGAGGAGAGATTGGGTCGACTAGGCCTGTATTCACTAGAGTTTAGAAGAATGAGAGGGGATCTCATTGAAACGTGTAAAATTCTGACAGGGCTAGACAGATTGGATGCCGGGAAGATGTTTCCCCTGGCTGGGGGCTATAGAACGAGGGGTCACAGTCTCAGGATACGAGGTAGGACATTTAGGACTGAGATGAAGAGAAATTTCTTCACTCAGAAGGTGGTGAACCTGTGGAATTCTCTACCACAGAAGGCTGTGGAGGCCAAGTCACTGAATATATTTAAGAAGAAGATAGATAGATTTCTAGACACAAAAGGCATCAAGGGGTATGGGGAGAGCGCAGGAATATGGTATTGAGATAGAGGATCAGCCATGATCATATTGAATGGCGGAGCAGGCTCGAAGGGCCGAATGGCCTACTCCTGCTCCTATTTTTCTATGTTTCTAATCCCACTCCTCTGTTCTTTCCCCATGGCCCTGCGAATTTTTCCTTTTCAAGTATTTATCCAATTCACTTTTGAAAGTTACTGTTGAATCTGCTTCCTCTACCCTTTCAGGCAGTGCATGCCAGATCAGAAAAACAGAACCATTTCCTACATCTTAGAAACTGAATGGGGTAGAAGGGCAAGCGATCTAGGGATACAGGTTAACAAATCATTAACAGCAGCATCACTGGTTATCAAAGCAATTAAAAATACTAACAAAGCACTAGGGTTTATTTCTAGGGGTATAGAATTCAAAAGCAGTGAAGTTATGTGAAACTTGTATCGGACCCTGGTCAGGCTGTACTTGGCGTACTGTGCACAGTTCTGGTCTCCATACCATAAAAAGGACATAGAAGCACTGGAGGAAGTGCAAAAAAGATTTACAAGTATGGTACCACAACTGAGAGATTAGAGGAAACCTGATAGAGGTCTTTCAAATTATGAATGGGTTGTATAGAGTAGATGTGGAGAGAATGTTTCCACTTGTGGGAGAATCCAAAACTAGGGGCCATGAATACAAGTTATTTACTAATAAATCCAATAGGGAAATAAGGAGAAATGTCTTTATTCAGGGAGTGGTTAGAATGTGGAACTCGCTACCACAGGAAGTGGTTGAGCCAAATAGGTTAGATGCTTTCAAAAGGAAACTAGATGAGTACATGAGAGGAAAGGGATTAGAAAGATATGCTGAAAGGCTGAGATAAGGTAGATGGAATGGGAGGAGACCTCATGTGAAGTATAAACACCAGCACAGACTAGTTGGACCGAATGCCCTGTGTCTGTGCAGTATATTTTATGTAATTCTATTCAGTGTCTGCTGTTGGGAAGTCTTAAAACAGAAGATCATAAATAAAAGCAAAAAGCTATATGGCCCATTGAGGCTGATGCCTCCAGTATTCTAACACAAACTGGGTTTTAGTCTGTCGTCAATGGTTTTTGTCTTTGCTGCCAGATTATTCCACAACAGTTCTCACTCTAAATGAAGACGTTCTTCCTGAGACCTGTTCTAAATGTGCTGCACTTTCCCTGGATAGTAAGGCACCCTTGACTAAGTAATTAAACCCACAGATAACACAGTGCTGGTCACTCCATTGGTCATTGGATCTATGGTGTCGATGGTATGGAGTTTTCATTTTGTAACTTCGTTGGCAGTGCGGTGAAATCCCGGTTTACGCACGTGAATGGAAATTCCAGGCCTAAGAGTTTCGACACTACATCTGTTTTTCCCTCTAATTTGCCAGTTATGCCACGTGACGATCTCAAAGTCTGCGCAGGAGAAGATGCGCCAGAAGCGAAGGGAAGAGATGGAGCAGCGACAGCAACAGAAAGAAAGAGAACTGACGCAGCAGCTGAGGGACCGACTGCAGGGTATCGACACTCGCAGTGTCGCTCTCCCTGGTAACCAGGCGGGGGTTGGGGGGGAGATTGGGAGGGGAGATTTAGGGGAGAGGGAGGGGAGATTTGGGGGAGATATTGGGGAGAAGGGGAAGTTTGGGGGAGAGATTGGGGAGGAAGGGGAGATTTGGGGGAGAGATTGGGGAGGAAGGGGAGATTTGGGGGATGGGAAGGGGAGGGGGAGATTTGGGGGATGGGAAGGGGAGGGGGAGATTTGGGGGATGGGAAGGGGAGGGGGAGATTTGGGGGATGGGAAGGGGAGGGGGAGATTTGGGGGATGGGAAGGGGAGGGGGAGATTTGGGGGATGGGAAGGGGAGGGGGAGATTTGGGGGATGGGAAGGGGAGGGGGAGATTTGGGGGATGGGAAGGGGAGGGGGAGATTTGGGGGATGGGAAGGGGAGGGGGAGATTTGGGGGATGGGAAGGGGAGGGGGAGATTTGGGGGATGGGAAGGGGAGGGGGAGATTTGGGGGATGGGAAGGGGAGGGGGAGATTTGGGGGATGGGAAGGGGGAGATTTGGGGGATGGGGAGGGGGAGATTTGGGGGATGGGGAGGGGGAGATTTTGGGGAGGGGGAGATTTGGGGGATGGGGAGATTTGGGGGATGGGGAGATTTGGGGGATGGGGAGGGGGAGATTTGGGGGATGGGGAGGGGGAGATTTGGGGGATGGGGAGGGGGAGATTTGGGGGATGGGGAGGGGGAGATTTGGGGGATGGGAAGGGGAGATTTGGGGGAAGGGGAGATTTGGGGGATGGGGAGGGGGAGGTTTGGGGGATGGGAAGGGGAGGGGGAGATTTGGGGGATGGGGAGGGGGAGGTTTGGGGGATGGGAAGGGGAGGGGGAGATTTGGGGGATGGGGAGGGGGAGATTTGGGGGATGGGGAGGGGGAGGTTTGGGGGATGGGAAGGGGAGGGGGAGGTTTGGGGGATGGGAAGGGGAGGGGGAGATTTGGGGGATGGGAAGGGGAGGGGGAGATTTGGGGGATGGGAGGGGGAGATTTGGGGGATGGGAGGGGGAGATTTGGGGGATGGGAAGGGGAGGGGGAGATTTGGGGGATGGGAGGGGGAGATTTGGGGGATGGGAAGGGGAGGGGGAGATTTGGGGGATGGGAAGGGGAGGGGGAGATTTGGGGGATGGGAAGGGGAGGGGGAGATTTGGGGGATGGGAAGGGGAGGGGGAGATTTGGGGGATGGGAAGGGGAGGGGGCGATTTGGGGGATGGGAAGGGGAGGGGGAGATTTGGGGGGTGGGAAGGGGAGGGGGAGATTTGGGGGATGGGAAGGGGAGGGGGAGATTTGGGGGATGGGAAGGGGAGGGGGAGATTTGGGGGATGGGAAGGGGAGGGGGAGATTTGGGGGATGGGAAGGGGAGGGGGAGATTTGGGGGATGGGAAGGGGAGGGGGAGATTTGGGGGATGGGAAGGGGAGGGGGAGATTTGGGGGATGGGAAGGGGAGGGGGAGATTTGGGGGATGGGAAGGGGAGGGGGAGATTTGGGGGATGGGAAGGGGAGGGGGAGATTTGGGGGATGGGAAGGGGAGGGGGAGATTTGGGGGATGGGAAGGGGAGGGGGAGATTTGGGGGATGGGAAGGGGAGGAGGAGATTTGGGGGAGGGGAAGGGGAGGAGGAGATTTGGGGGAGGGGAGATTTGAGGGAGGGGGAGATTTGGGGAGGTTGGGGAGGGGGAGATTTGGGGAGGTTGGGGGAGGGGAAATTTGAGGGAGGGGGAGATTTGGGGAGGTTGGGGAGGGGGAGATTTGGGGAGGTTGGGGGAGGGGGAGATTTGGGGAGGTTGGGGAGGGGGGGATTTGGGGGAGGTTGGGGGAGGAGGATATTTGGGGGAGGGGGAGATTTGGGGAGGTTGGGGGAGGAGGATATTTGGGGGAGGGGGAGATTTGGGGAGGTTGGGGGAGGAGGAGATTGTGCAGTGGGGATTTGAACTATTTACCATGGACCTGAACTGAAATCTAAACTTAGCTCATCCGCTGCTGAAACCCTCATCCATGCCTCTGGACTGGACTATTCCAACGCTCTCCTGGCCGGCCTCCCATCTTCCACCCTACATAAACTTGTGCTCATCCAAAACTTGGCTGCCCGTATCTTAACATGTACCAAGTCTCGTTCACCCATCACCCCTGTGTTCGCTGACCTGCATTGGCTCCCGGTTTAAACAACGCCTCGATTTTAAAATTCTCATCCTTGTTTTCAAATCTCTTCATGGCCTCGCCCTCCCCTGTCTCTGCAACCTCCTCCAGCCCTACAAGCCTTCGCAATATCTGCGCTCTTCCAATTCTAGCATCTTATGCATCCCCGATTTTAATCGCTCCACCATTGGCAGCTGTGATTTCCGCTAATTCTGGAATTCCCTGCCTAAACCTCTCCGCTGCTCTACTTTTTTCTCCTCCTTTAAGATGCTCCTTAAAACCTACCTCTTTGACCAAGCTTTTGGTCATCTGTCCTGATATCTGCTCTGTGGCTTGGTGTCAAATTTTGATTGATAACACTCTTGTGAAGCTACATTAAAGGCGCTATATAAATGTGAGTTGTTGTTATACAGTGCCTTCAATGGAGGAAACATTCCAAGGTGTTTCACGGGGGTGGGGGGAAGGGCAATCCTGGAGGGTTGACAACCCTAACTGCAACTCTAACTCCGACCGGAAAGTCAGTCAAGCTCCCTTTTCGTGGTAAAAATGGTCAAAAGTCCCAAAATGCAACAGCTACCAGGGGGACAAAGGGCAGGGGCACCAGAGTCAGAAGATCAAAGGGTATGGGAGGGGCTGTGAGGCTGAGGACGTTGCAGAGGAAGCACAAGGTGAGGCCATGGAAATTATTTGAAGATGAGGGCTACGATTTTCAATTTAATGTGTTGGGGAACAGGGAGTTCTTCACACAAAGGGTAGTGGAATCTGAAACTCTCTCCCCCAGTAAGCTGTCCCGGCTGGGTGTCAATGAAAATTTCAAAACTGGGATTGATAGATTTTGTTAGTCAAGGCAGGCTAATGGAGTTGAGCTACAGATCAGTGACGGGGCTGTTATAGTTAGCCTCAGTGTTCCCAGACTAGGGATGGGAATAGTTAACTTTGTTCTATATTTTAGTTGCACTGATTAATTGTAAGGGATTGTGCATAGTCAATGGTTTAACTATGTAAATTGCACCTGTTGCTCTGGTCTCTTGTGCATTCTTCACTTTCTTTCACTCCACCATTGGTGGCCATGCATTCAGCCGTCTAGGCCCTAAGCTCTGGAATTCCCTCCCTAAACCTCTCCGCCACGCCACCTCTCCCTGCTCCTTAAAGAATCTCCTTAAAAGCCACCTCTTTGAGCAACCTGCCCTAATGTTTCCTTCTTTGGCTCGGTGTCAATTTTTTCCTGCTTTACGCCCCTGTGACGCACCTGGGGATGTTTTACTGCGTTAAAGGCGCTATATAAATGCAAGTTGTTGTTGGGGTTGATACGAAAATGCATTGAAGCGATGCACAACGTGTCACGTCCTTGTGTTTTGTGTGCAGTCCCAGAGTTGTTGAACAGCAGGGAATTCAGCAGGATCAGCCTCGGCGCTTCCGGTCACAACAACGGCAGCTCACTACGCAAACGGATCAACCGCCCCTCGCTGCCAAGCATCCCAAATATTACTCAGTTGTACAACGTGCCTCAACATTTCCCCGGTAAGAAAAGGGTCTACTATGACCAGCAGTGTCTGACCACGGCTGGATTCATCCGTCGTGCTTGTTGTTTTAGTTGGTGTGGGGGAGGGGGAAGGGACGTCGGGGGTTAAACAGGAGGCAGCAACGGATTCGGGCACACTCTCCTGGATTAAATGGGGGAACTTTTCCTTTTATAGCTGGGTCTAGATAATGTTACCCATTGTACACCTCGGCTCCAGCCTTCACCCCTCTACTCTCCGTGAGATCAGGAATCGGTCCTTTCCCTTTTTTTTTGAATGCCTCAACTGGGTCTGTGCTCCAGGTGTTTCACGACATGTCCCTAATGTCATGAGAGGTCATGAAGAGAGATCGAAGAGAAACTGGTGAAAGACGTGAGTTCAGGGCTAGGGCAGAGGGGGAAACCTTAGAGGAAGTTTGACCCGGTGGGCTAGGGGAAGGAAGGGAAGTGGCAGAGGCAGCTGAACGAATGGCCTCAACCTTAGAGACAAAGAACTCTCTGAGCTCTTCGCACTTGTTGTCGGAGGTAAGGGCAGAGGAGACAGGGGAGAGGGGTTTAAGAAGATGGTTAGCAGTGGAGAATAGAAGCTGGGGTTTATCTTTGCATTCCAGAATGATTTTGGATAGTGAGCAATTTTGGCAGACGAGAGCCAGACTCGATAATGCTTTTTATGGTCCAACCAGATCTGGCGGTGAATGGCTAAACCAGTTGTCCGTCATATCCGTTCAAGACTGCATTCCTTGGACTTAAGGGAGCGAAGATGAGGGCCGTACTAGGGGGAATGGCCAGGGTGAGAGTGAGTAATTGTTTCAATAGGGACCAGCACACCAAATGTGGTGGTGAGGGTGTGGTTGAGCAGATCAGTAGCTGTAGACATGTTATGGTGAATGAAGGGCCAGAGGCTGGACAGTTGGGATTTCGTAAACGCAGTTGTAAGAGAGCTAGGAGAGAGTTTTTTCCGGGGTGGACACAGAAGGAAGTAGAGTTGGGAGGGTGGAGGGAAGGGCGATGTGGGTGGCGAGTGATACGAGGAAATGGTCAGAGATGACCTTATCTGCAATTGACATGATGGGAGTAGCAAGGCCACGAGAGGTGGCAAAGTCGAGGGGGTGGCCTTGAATATGGGTTGGGGAGTTTACATGGAGGGAGAGATTAAAGGAGGATAGGAGGGCAGTGAAATCAGAGGAGAGAGAGCATGATGAATTGAGGTGGAGGTTGAAATCAACGAGGATGAGAAGTCGCTCGGTGCAGAGGCTGAGGGAGGAAAGCAATGAAGATGCCTTGGTAATAACATTTTTATGGTACTTGGGTTGGCGGTAGAAAATGAGAATTTTAAATGAGAGGTGAGAGGAGTGGAATAAGATGGGATGCTCAAAGGAGGAGAAAGTGCCGGAGGAGTAGGGGGACAGACCAAGGTGTGATTTGGTAATGAGAGCCATACCGCCACCACGCCGGTTTCAGCGGGGCAAGCGGTGGAAGGTATAGCCAGGCGGGGAGGCTTCATTTAAGTATAAGGGTGAGTTGGACGGGCAGGAGATTGGCAAGATTTGCCCCCAGTGGGCGCACTGGGCGGGAAGGTCGGTGAGAGAGCAGGATGGGACAGTTGGGGTTGCTGCTCGTAAGGAGGCAGCGACGAGTGCTTCGATGGGTCCTTCGTAGGATGTCAGGAGAGGCACAGAGGGAAGCTGTAGGCTTATCTAAGAGGGAGTCAAGCCTGGGACAATGGCAAGAGAGTAAAAAGGCGCCATCATCTTTCTGTACCCCACCGACTCTCATTCCTACGGCAACAACCTCCACCCTCGAACTCTTTACTCTTCAAATAGCTTCTGGACTTCACTCGCCTGCTTTGGGCGGTTCGTCGATGCTCTGTGCCAGCTCCATCCTGTTTATGTCAGCTTTGCCCCTGATGGGACCTCTGACTTTGACCCTGGTCTCCCGAATATTGTCTCCAACCTACTCCCTGCTACCAGGAAATATATATCCCACTAATTACTACATACCCAGGCCAATGTAACCTGAGCTTTTCCCTAAGTCCATTCACATGCACACTTTAGCTGCCGCTCCAGACCCAGGCCGTTCATTTCTTTTTCCACTTTTTCTCCCTACTTTTCCTTTTCTCTCTATCCCTCCCTGAGCCCTCTCTCCTGTCGTCATGCCTCCTTTCATCTCTCCTCTCTCGGATACTCTGCCCCCCCCCAAATCCCTACCCAATCCTTCATTACTCTCCGACCTTCCTACTCTCCTGCCGCCGTCCCAGGCTTGACTCCCTCTTAGATGAGTCTAGATGTCCAGAGAAGTCCAGGAGATCGGAAACCAATTTGAGAAAATAATTCAGCAGCTTAAAACTTGAAGTGACTGAATAGCAGAGCAGATTCACAGCAGCTGAGTCAAACAGTGTAGTCAGTAGAGCAGCGTAGTCCTGATGGCAGAGGAATCCAGGTGATGGAAGTCAAATTTCCGCAGAGTTCCAGCAGTTGAAAAGAGCTCTGAGCACAATGACGAGCAGGGTCGGGGGATGGGCAGCGGACTCTAATAGGGTGGCTTTAAACTTATAGTTTGAACTTGTAGTTTGAACTTGTAGTTTGGGCTGAAATGCATTCACAATCAGAGCCAGAGTATCTTGAGCAATGGAAGAAAGGAGATTGGGGGAAGAAAGGCCGAAAGATGGCAATGGATGACCACGGATACAGTTGCAGAGAAGAGCAGCTCAGTAAAGAGCTGCCAGCCCCGGAGCCATCTTGGATTCTTAATAAGGCGGTGGGTGGGGATCACTCGCACGTTGTAGAACCCGCCCAAAATGGAAAATATTCCATTCCTACAGGCTAATGTCCCTCACCTTAGTGTGAGATGTTTATTCCCATCGCAGGGTACTGATTGGGCATGTTCTCACTGGAAAAGGGAAGGCTGAGAGGTGGTATGATTGCTGATTTAGGGATTTTAAAGGGAGAAGATAATGTAGACCATGACCAGATACTTTACCTCTTCAGAACAGTAGAACCAGAGGACACGACCTGTGCTTGAAGTGGGGTAAATTCAAAACTAATCGGCGGAAGCAATATTTCAGTGAGCGGGTGGTCAATCTATGAAACAGACTCCCTAGGGAGATGGTGGAAGCAGTTAGTATTGATTCTTTCAAATTAGATAAATTTATTTCAGAAAAATAATATTTTGGGATACAGTATATCAGTAATATGAGACATGACATGTAGTAAGTGATCTCGGAGTACAAATACACAAATCACTAAAAGTTGCGACGCAGGTTAACAAGGTCATAAAAAAGGCAAACCAAGCAGTAGGGTTTATTTCTAGAGGAATAGAATTAAAAAGTAGGGAAGTTATGCTAAACCTGTATCGAACCTTGGTTAGACCACACTTCGAGTACTGCGTACAGTTCTGGTCGCCATATTATAAAAAGGATATAGAGGCACTGGAGAGGGTGCAGAGAAGATTTACAAGGATGATACCAGAAATGCGAGGGTATATATATCAGGAAAGGATGAACAGGCTGGGTCTCTTTTCTCTTGATAAAAGAAGGCTGAGGGGTGACCTAATAGAGGCCTTTAAAATTATGAAAGGTTTTGATAGAGTGGATACAGAGAGAATGTTTCCACTTGTGGGGAAGAGCATAACTAGAGGCCAACAATATAAGATAGTCACCAGGAAATCCAATAGGGAATTCAGAAGAAACTTCTTTACTTCTTTGAGAATGTGGAACTCGCTACCTCGGAGTGGTTGAAGCAAATAGTATAGATGCATTTAAGGGGAGGCTAGATAAGCATATGAGGGAGAAGGGAATAGAGGGCTATGCTGATAGAGTTAGATGAGGAAAGATAGGAGGAGGCTCAAGTGGAGCATAAACGCCGGCATGGACTGGATGGGCTGAATGGCCTGTTTCTGTGCCATATATCCTATGTAATCCTGTCTAATCCTATGTAAGTGCAGCATGCTCGGAAGGAACAGGTGACTTTGGACCTATGGTTCCCAAAGCTCTCCACCACTGGGATTTTCCACACCTCATGTCTGGGTCTGTTCTAGACTAATTGATAAGAGATTGATTGCTGTGGCTAGTCAACAACTCCATTTTCGTTGTATCATGCGACCACCAGGATCGTAGAAGGTGAACTAGATAGACCTCGGTCATTTTTCTATGTATAGAGTTTAATTTATTCTGAGACTGGCTGGTGTGACCCTCCCTAACCTGCCTGCTGTTCCTCAGCTCACTCGCTACCTGGCTTTCCCCTGGATTCTCTGGAAGGAGATGAGGAATCGGACGAGGAGGAATCCCTGGAGATGAGCTCATTCTCCCGTCAGGAGCAAGGACTGACTGAGGCACTGAAACTCCTGGCTAACAACGACTGGTCAGAAACACTCCTGGATTTAAAAATATTCATTATTTAATGGCAGGCAGCTCTGAATAAGGGGGACTATCGGGAAGGACGAGACAAAGCGAACCAAAGAACCCAGGAAACATTTTCCCCTCAGTATACCTCCAGTTCAGGGGGCAGAATGTGGGTCGGGGAGCCAGTCCGTAAGCTCCCTGCCACTTCCAGAACTTTCAGCTGGAAGATGATGGAGGACATAGATAATATATCTGCCCTAATATGGGCAGGCTCATTCAAATTAGATGCAAAGGAGCTTATTTCTGATGCCAATTTTGGCCATGGCAGCGACCTACTTTCAAGTAGTTGGCCACTACCTCTATACATGTGGTGAATGAGATCAGGAGTAGGTCTTACACCCTTGAAATTAAGCTGTGTGATATCATCTGAACACTTAATGCATTCATATAAAATCCTTTTGCCCATTATTTTAGCAGAGGTGCTAACCTGTTTGTTTTCATCTGAAGGCCCAAAAAGGTCAAAGTGTTATTGTAGCTACCTCTTTCGTCAATATGGTTACCAAACTTTGAGATTTGGTGTAAATACTGGCCAGCCTGGCTAAAATCTAAATGTAGATGAATGCCAGTATTAGGCGATGCTCTCCCAAACGCCTTTGTTCATACCTGCCCACAGTAGAAGATTGAGCAAGACTGATAGGTGAGGATTGATACTGCAGGTCAGCCGACCACTCTATTCCAATCCCAATCCTGCCGTGGCCACAAGACACTGACTGCAGTTGTTTCCAGCCCATCGAGCTTTACTGTTCTCACTTACCTTCCCCATTAGTAAAACCCTCCAGACTGAACTGTCAAATGAGACCGAACAAATAGTTGTTTTAAAAAAAACAACTTGTATCTTTTAGAGATTGTAATACACTCTACGCCTGATAATTCAAAGTAGTTTTATGCATTAAAAAATTGTGAAATACCGGCACAGACATGATGGGTCGAATAGCTGTAAATTTCTATGATACTCAGTCATTTGAATGAAGCAACATCTATCTATATATATAAAGTGGTTGGTTTGTCTGTCCGTCTGTCTGTCCGTCCGCTATACACTCAAAAGTTATAGAGCGTACCTACACATATGTTATATCAAAAGAAAGGTTATGATCAGGGAAGTGTCATAGGCATAGTTACTTTTTGGTCAGACAAAGATTGTTCCGACAGTATACAAAAAACTTTCAAAAATCCGCTCATTATCGGTTGACCAATCCTACCACTCATTAGCGTTGAGTGATGTGATGGTTGACCAATCCTACAGTTCAGTGACCTGATGGTTGACCAATCGGTGCGTCACGGGCGGGACCTAATCCTGCAGCCTCCCGAAACTTCGCCGCCATTTTTTCCCCTCAAACTGCCGTTAGTCAGGTGAGTGGCGGCCATTACAGACCGGCCGGGCCTGAAGCTCAAAAAAATTCTCTCTCTCGCCTCTTCCCTCTCTTCTTTGCTCTCTCTCTCCTTCACTCTCTCTCTCTCTCTCTCCTTCCCCCTCTCTCTCTTGCCGTGAGTGCGGGACCGGCAAAACCGGGGCTTTCCAACCAGCCGTCCCCGACCGCAATCGGACACTTGAGTCCATAGCGAAAGGCGTTCCTCTGCCACCCGGCCAACTGGGTCCAAAGACCCGCCGCGTTAACCATCAGCAACCCACGGCTTGCTTCGGAACGCTGGGCACCCAGCCTCCTGTTGTCCGACTGACTCCGTTCTACTACCGAGGTGAGTCCGGCCGGGCCTGAGGCACTAGCGAGGGAAAGGGGAGGCACGGAGAGAAATGAAAGGAGGGAGAGACACGGAGAGGGAGAGAGAGAGGGGGAGGGAGGGAGAGGAGAGGGAGAGGGGGAGGGAGGGAGAGGAGAGGGGGAGGGAGGGAGAGGAGAGGGGGAGGGAGGGAGAGGAGAGGGAGAGGAGAGGGGGAGGGAGGGAGAGGGGAGGGAGAGGGGGAGGGAGGGAGAGGAGAGGAGAGGGGGAGGGAGGGAGAGGAGAGGGGGAGGGAGAGGAGAGGGGGAGGGAGAAGGAGAGCAGAGGGGGAGGGAGAGGAGAGGGGGAGGGAGAGGAGAGGGGGAGGAGAGGAGAGGGGGAGGGAGAGGAGAGGAGAGGGGGAGGGAGAGGAGAGGGGAGGGAGAGGAGAGGGGAGGGGGAGGAGAGGGGGAGGGAGAGGAGAGGGGAGGGAGAGGAGAGGGGAGGGAGAGGAGAGGAGAGGGAGAGGAGAGGAGAGGGGGAGGGGGAGGAGAGGAGAGGGGAGGGGGAGGAGAGGAGAGGGAGAGGAGAGGGGGAGGGAGAGGAGAGGAGAGGGGGAGGGGGAGGAGAGGAGGAGAGGGGGGAGGGGGAGGAGAGGAGGAGAGGGGGAGGGAGAGGAGAGGAGAGGGGGGAGGGAGAGGAGAGGAGAGGGGGAGGGAGAGGAGAGGAGAGGGGGAGGGAGAGGAGAGGAGAGGGGGAGGGGGAGGGGGAGGGAGAGGAGAGGAGGGGGAGGGAGAGGAGAGGGGGAGGGAGAGGGAGAGGGGGAGGGAGAGGAGAGGGGGAGGAGAGGAGAGGGGGAGGCAGAGCAGAGGGGGAGGGAGAGCAGAGGGAGAGGGAGGGAGAGCAGAGGGGGAGGGAGAGCAGAGGGGGAGGGAGAGAGACAGGGGGAGGGAGGGAGGGAGGGAGGGAGAGGAGAGGGGGAAGTAGAGGAGAGGGGGAGGGAGGGAGGGAGAGGAGAGGGGGAGGTAGAGGAGGGGGGAGGTAGAGGAGAGGGGCAGGGAGGGAGAGGAGAGGGGGACTGAGAGGGAGGGAGAGGGGGAGGCAGAGCAGAGGGGGGAGGCAGAGCAGAGGGGGAGGCAGAGCAGAGGGGGAGGCAGAGCAGAGGGGGAGGGAGAGCAGTGAGGGAGCGGAGGGGGAGGGAGAGCAGAGGGGAGAGGGAGAGAGACGGGGAGGGAGAGGAGAGGAGAGGGGGAGGGGGAGGAGAGGAGGAGGAGGAGAGGAGAGGGAGGGGGAGGGAGAGGAGAGGAGAGGAGGAGGGGGAGGGAGAGGAGAGGAGAGGGGGAGGGAGAGGAGAGGAGAGGAGAGGGGGGAGGGAGAGAGGAGAGGGAGAGGTGAGGAGAGGGGGAGGGAGAGGAGAGGAGAGGGGGAGGGAGAGGGGGAGGGAGAGGAGAGGAGGAGGGAGAGGAGAGGAGAGGGGGAGAGGGGGAGGGGGAGGGAGAGGAGAGGAGGGGAGGGGGAGGGAGAGGAGAGGAGAGGAGGGGGAGGGAGAGGAGAGGGGGAGGGAGAGGAGAGGGGGAGGGAGAGGAGAGGGGGAGGCAGAGCAGAGGGGGAGGGAGAGCAGAGGGAGAGGGAGGGGGAGGGAGAGGAGAGGGAGAGGTGAGGAGAGGGGGAGGGAGAGGAGAGGAGAGGGGGAGGGAGAGGGGGAGGGAGAGGAGAGGAGGAGGGAGAGGAGAGGAGAGGTGGAGGGAGAGGGGGAGGGGGAGGGAGAGGAGAGGAGGGGAGGGGGAGGGAGAGGAGAGGAGAGGAGGGGGAGGGAGAGGAGAGGGGGAGGGAGAGGAGAGGGGGAGGGAGAGGAGAGGGGGAGGCAGAGCAGAGGGGGAGGGAGAGCAGAGGGAGAGGGAGGGAGAGCAGAGGGGGAGGGAGAGCAGAGGGGGAGGGAGAGAGACAGGGGGAGGGAGGGAGGGAGGGAGGGAGAGGAGAGGGGGAAGTAGAGGAGAGGGGGAGGGAGGGAGGGAGAGGAGAGGGGGAGGTAGAGGAGGGGGCAGGGAGGGAGAGGAGAGGGGGACTGAGAGGGAGGGAGAGGGGGAGGCAGAGCAGAGGGGGAGGCAGAGCAGAGGGGGAGGCAGAGCAGAGGGGGAGGCAGAGCAGAGGGGGAGGGAGAGCAGTGAGGGAGCGGAGGGGGAGGGAGAGCAGAGGGGGAGGGAGAGAGACGGGGAGGGAGGGAGAGGAGAGGGGGAGGAAGAGGAGAGGGGCAGGGAGGGAGGGAGGGAGAGGAGAGGGGGAGGTTGAGGAGAGGGGGACTGAGAGGGGAGGGGGAGGGAGGTGAGAGGAGAGTGACCAGTCCACCAGTCACAGAGCGGGGGAACGGCAGCGGCCGGCCGTAAACCACGCGGCCCAAAAAAGCCCTGGCAACGCCGGGCCCCCCAGCTAGTAGATAATACAGCAGGGTGGGAATTTAAAACAAAAAGTATGAAGTATCATATAATTTGAATTGAGTGGCTTTGTTAAGAGGAATGGACTGTAGTTTATAAAATGTGTATCTGTAATGGATGGATATTAGGGGTGATTCTGTAATCCGACTCCCAGTGGGGATTGCACATCCTGAAATTGTGAGGACACAGCCTGTAATTCTACAGCCATTAACATTAAAGCACTGAAAGTTCTGGGCTGCACATTTGTGATTTGGGAGCGCTGGACTGCAGAATCCCCATACGTATCGATATAGGATAGTTTCTAAGTTAGCACTATTGCCACAGGGCTTTGCACGCAGGGAGCACGTATTGGGAAGCCGCAAGATTTTCCAGCTGTTAAAATGAATGGACGGTAAATCCTTGGGTTGTACTGACCTCCATCCCAGAACTCCTGCTATGCACACCTGGCGTGTGAAGCTCTCTGACCAAACCCGTCCTCCTCCCTACATCCTTACCATGTTAAAATCAATACTATTTCCTCAGTTAACTCAATCCTTCCCAGAGCCTTGATACTAACCAAGCTCCTTATCTCTCTCAGTTTCCCCATTCCTCCTACAATCTATAGGTTTTAAAAACCCAAGCTTGGTATCATCTAACTATGACTATTTGATTTCTCCCCTCTTCTGTCTAACTGTTGATGGTGTCCTGCACTATGGACCTTGGCCTTCACTTAGGATTATCAATAAGAATATGCGAGAGGCTAAATTTTGCACGTCCCCATGACACTGGTGAGGCCTTGCACTCAGTCAGCGCCAATTGGAAAATTCTGGGTACGGCGCCTGCGGTTTTCCGACCACTAAAATCAACGGAGAGAAAATATTCCAAAAGTCACTGGCTGCGTGCGAGGCCGGGCCTTGCAAAACTTACCCTTATACATTGAGTCCATGGGCAGGATTTTCATTGGGCCGTGGAGTCAGGATTGGAGGCGTGTGGGGGGTTAAAATCCCCAAATCCGGGGTCCCGACACCATCCTGCCCCCAACCTGCCTCCATGCCAGTTTCAAAGGAGGCGGGTACCCGCCCCGCACTGGGACCTGCCTCCCCGAGGCGGGAAGGGGATTAGTGCCTGTTAACAGGCAGTTTTTAGCCTAATCCCTATTTTTAAGGTTGAAGTGTAGGATTCCCGACGGTTCCAAACCACGCCAAGTTAGAGGAGTCAGGCCGTCGGGTTGAAGGACTTGGAGGGTTCGAGATGTCAGTGTTCAGGTGAGTGATGTGTGCATGAGTGCAAAGGTAAGTGTGTTTGGTGTGTCTAAAGTGTTTAAAGAAGTTTAAATTACCTTTTCTTACCTTTTCAGCCTTCCTTCCTTTAGGTCTCGGGAGTCCCTCATCTCACCGAAAGCAGAATGGTTGTGAGCTGTCAAAAGTGACCGCCTTCAGCTTTCTGTGCAGGAGAGATTTCTAACTGAGTCTGTGGAGAAGGACTCATGTTAGAAGCAAGACTGTCAGTGTTTGACAGCTTCATAGAGCTTTCAAACACTGATATTTCATCTGTCAAAACATCTTGACAGATGAAATTTCAGTCTGTGACGTCACCTGTTGCCGGGTGGCCCTTAATTGGCCTGCTGAGCCTGCTGGGCGGGCTCAACAAGGTAAATCAAGTTAAAATCGCGTGAATTGGCCACATCTTCATGGAGGCGGGACTACAACCCCGAAAGTTGTAGTCCCGCCTCCATCACGTCCCCTGAATGAAAATCCAGCCCCATGTCTTTTTAATGTGGTGAAAGGTTTAACTTAATGGGGATTTTGTATCCATGTCACGGTGTGAGATTGAAAGATTGCCTTTGGTCTGATACGAGGCACATGTCATGGTTTTTTTTATTTTTTGGTTTCGCCCTTTCAGGGAGCTGAAGAGGAAAGGGTTGTCCAGCGTTCGGCGCTTGGCTCGATTCCACCAGGAGCTGCTTCTGACGAGCCTCCATACCGTTTGCTTGGCAGTGACAAAGGAGGTGGGTAATGTACCAAGAGACCAGCTCCACTTCCGCAAACTGGGCCTGAGTCTCCGAGACCCCAGCCAAGGAAGGCATTTTTCTAGATTTAAAATAGTAAGAATGCAGGCGCTGCAGGCCTGGTGAGCATCCGAGAAAGCTGAAATGCCAGATTAATGTTTTGGCTCAGTCCTTTACCCAGTGCTAGTTCGGGTTGCTGATCCTCCGGGATTGCCCTGGAGTCTCCAGGACTTCAAGGTTAATCTCCGGGACACTGCGTGCGAGCAACCTGGGAGAAAAATCACAGGGGCGTTAAAATAAATGGTGTATTTTTTTAAAGTTTGCTTTGAACACTTTTGTAAAAATATTGGAGATGGGATATTGGAGATGTTTTGTGACAGCCAAGATTCATCCAATCGGTGAACAGGGTCTGTTCGCTTTGCACTTGGCGCAGGAAGGCGGGGCTCCGCGAGGATGGATGTGTCAGGTGACCAATGGCGGGAGCTTGGGGCGGGGGTGGTTGGAGGTGGGATGTCATGTGACAAAATCTCCAGGGATACATCCAATCAGTGCTGCAACCCCAGTATTAGTCTGGGCAGGTGAGAGAGCCCCTTTACACGGTTGGCCAACTCAAAACGGGGAGGGGCTGAGTGGTAAAGGTCAAGAGATATGCCGGCTACTTTTACAATGAGGTCGTAAATGGTCTATGGACAGAGTTTAACATGGTGGGAAGAGATCTATGATAAATACTTGAAAAAGGAGAAATTTGCAGGGCTATGAGGAAAGCACGGGGGAGTGGGACTAATTGGATAGCTTTTGTTGTTGTGATCTGGAATGCACTGCCTGAAAGGGCAGTGGAAGCAGATTCAATAATAACTTTCAAAAGGGAATTGGATATATACTTGAAAAGGGGGAAAAAAATTGCAGGGCTTTGGGGAAAGAGCAGGGGAGTGGAACTCTTTCAAAGAGCCGGCCCAGACACGATGAGCCGAATGGCCTCCGTCTGTGCTGAACGATTCTATATACAAAGGCCATTTCTGTCAGGCTGTGAAAAAGCATTAGAAAGGTAGCAGGCAAGTAAAAACAGCTCTGAAGTGGACAGGAATGAAGTGGGACATGAATGGGAGAATCTGGCAGAGACATGGGGGGAAGCTAAGATCTGAGCTTGTTGAAGCCTTGAAAGGAGGTGACGGAGGGGTCATGGCATAGAGCTATATAAGATGGCCAATAGATTGCCTCTCAGCTAGCTGTGAAACACCATTGGATATTCCTCACATTAAAGACGCTATATAAATGCATGCTGTTGTTAATGTAGATAAAGGTAAATCTGGAACATTACTTCAAACAAAACCATGACAGTGGGATAACAAGGCGCAGTTTTCAAACTAGGGAAAAGCAGGAAGTTCTTCATTTAAAAAAAAATCACCACGTGGAATGGATTTCTGGATGGGAAAGTGGAGCCGAAGGCCCTGAATAATTTAATATATAGTTGGATATAGAGCGTGGTGGGAGAGGGGGCTGTATGCAGGCTTTTGCTGGATGTATGAGCAGGGATGGGCCAAAAAGCCTTCCTCATCCATATCTATCTTGCAATCTATGAAATCAATACTCAGGCAGGGGCTGGATTTCACGAGGAAGGGGAGATACTTGCTCCTGAAATTTGCATTAAGCTGTGGAGCTGTGTTTTGTATATTCATTTTCGGGATATGGGCGTCGCTGGCAAGGCCAGCATTTATTGCCCATCCCTAGAAGGTGGTGGTGAGCATTCTTCTTGAACCGCTGCAGTCCGTGTGGTGAAGGTGTTCCCACAGTGCTGTTAGGGAGGGAGTTCCAGGATTTTGACCCAACGATGATGAAGGAACGGCGATATATTTCCAAGTCAGGATGGTGTGTGACTTGGAGGTGGTGGTGTTTCCATGCACCTGCTGCCCTTGTCCTTCTAGGTGGTGGAGATCGCAGGTTTGGGAGGGGCTGTCGAAGAAGCCTTGGCGAGTTGCTGCAGTACATCCTGTAGATAGTACACACTGCAGCCACGGTGCGCCTGTGGTAAAAGGAGTGGATATTTAAGGTGGTGGATGGGCTTCCGAACAAGCGGTGTAGGGGGTCAATAATGGAAATGCTAGTGTGGCTCCAATAAATATGGATCCAGGATAGAGACACATTTTCCTATTCTAGGCCCACATCTATTGAGGGAGACAGAGGGGGAGGAATTGGTAGCCATTACACCCATTTTTGGGGGCAAACATTAGGGGAGGGAGACCAATTCCTGGTTGCGATTTGTCGAGCCCGATCTGCCACGGAGCTGCACCGGCGGCTTCCAACCATTCAGGTCGCACGTCTGAAGCGATTAGCTCCTTGACTATGCTAATCAGGATCCTAACTCATGTTTTGGGATCCCGCTCCCACACTTGGCATAATGCTGCCTTGTGGCAATGTGACAGCACCCCAACTGCACCAACAGTAAGTCATTACAGCTTGTAACTCTATAGTACGAGAAGCACGGTCTTGGCAAACTGACGAACAAGTTACGGCAGAACTTTGCTATATGACGGTAAAGTGTTTTTGATTTCCCCAGGTTAATAACCTGCGTTCCAAGGTTGCCCGCTCCGCCATATTGTCTCTCAGTGAGCTGTTCTCGCAGCTGAAGAGAAACATGGACCAGGAAGTGGACGAGGTGACCAGAATCCTGCTCCACAGGACGGGCGACTCCAACGAGTTCATCCGAGAGGAGGCGGTCAAGGCGCTGGCCATTATGGCAAAGAATGTGAGCCCTTCGCGGGCGCTGACTGCCCTCATCGCAGGTGGCTTAAAGTAAGCAAATATGTAAGCGGCACTTAGAAGCGTGTGAAATCTGCAGGGGGTTTCGGGAGCGTCTCAGATACTCACACTGTGAACTGGTTCTTTGTGCTGATTTCAACGCCAGCATGATTTAGTGAAAGGAATTCCCCCTTCCCTTGGGGCTCTCACTACCACACTACGTTGTCCAGCAAGAATAGGAATAGGTCTTACTTGTGGACTTTCCTCTGTCCATCTTCAGGACCCCTCCATGAAGTGTTCCTCTGGGGCAGGGCAACTCAAGAGTCCATCCCTTCTGAGATAGCTTTGCTTCTGCAAGCTATTCTGTCAAGTAACCCTATTCATAAAAGGGGTGCGGGGTGGGGAATCCTGATAATTACTGAAGGGCCTTTGTCTCAAAGAACGTAAGAATATTTAGGAACGGAAAAATGCTGTTGTGTTTGACAAGCCTATCCCTTTTTGGTAGATTAAATGTATCCTTCAATCCCGTCTCTCCAGAAATGCACCTAATTGCCTCTTAAACTGTGACTTTCCTTCTTACTCCTAACTTACACCTCATATTTTAAATTTGATCCTTTTGTTTAAAGCCTTCTATAGCTTTGCCTGTCCCTCCCTCTGCAACCTCCTTCAATGCTACAAACCCCGTCCTCCCTTCCCAAACTCTCTCTTCCTCTGACTCTTGAGCAGCCTTTCCCCTTTTGCCCCACCACTGGCAGCCGTGCGTTCAGCCCTGTAAGGCCCAGCTTTGTAATTCTCTCCCTTAACCCCTCCGTCACTCCCCCTCCTACCTTAAAGCCCATTGTTACATTTGCTTCTTTGGTGCAACGTCTAGTCTTTTCCTTGTGCTTCTGCAAAGTACCCTGGGACATTTTTTCTAAATCAAAGGTGCTACATCATTGAAAATTGTTTTAACTTTTAAAAAATGTGTTCTTGGGGTGTGGACCACATTGGCAAGGCCCCATTTATTGTTCATCCCTCGGGTTAGAATCATAGAATCCTACAGCACAGAAGGAGGCCATTCAGCCCATCGTGCCTGTGCCGGCCCTTTGAAAGAGCTGTCTAATTCGTCCCACTCCCCAGCTTTTTCCCCATAGCCCTGCAAGTTATTCCTCTTCTAGTATATGTCCAATTGCCCTTTGAAAGTTACTATGGAGTCTGATTCCACCACACTCTCAGGTAGTGTGTTCCAGATCTCAATAACCTTCTGTGTGAAGAAATTTCTCCTCATTTCCCCTCTAGTTTTTTTACATTTAATTTACATTGAAGACATCTGGTAACTGGCCCATTTGCCATAGGGAATAGTTTCTCCCTACTTGCTCTATCAAACCCCTCATAATTTTGAATATCTCTATTAGGTCGCCCCTTAACCTTCTCTGCTCTCAGGAGAACAATCCCAGCTTCTCCAATCTCTCCGCATAACAGAACTCCCTCATCCCTGGTATCATCCTGGTAAATCTCCTCTGTACCCTCTTCTGGGCCTTGCCATCCTTCCTAAAGTGCGGTGCCCAGAATTGAACGCACTGCTCCAGCTGAGGCCTAACCAGTGATTTGTAAAGGTTTAGCATAACTTCCTTGTTTTTGTATTCAATGCCCCTATTTACAAAGCCAAGTATCCATACTTTTTCTTAACTGCCTTATTAACTTGCCCTGCCACCTTCAAGGATTTGTGATGATGCACCCCCAGGTCCCTCTGCTCTTGCAACCCCCCTCAAAATTTAGATTATACTGCCTCTCCGTGTTGTTTCTCCCAAAGTGTATCACTTTGTACTGATTTTAATGTATAGGACGTACCTAAGCAATTTTCCACATTGTTGGGTAGATG
This sequence comes from Somniosus microcephalus, assembly GCF_052327205.1. Classification (NCBI taxonomy): domain Eukaryota; kingdom Metazoa; phylum Chordata; class Chondrichthyes; order Squaliformes; family Somniosidae; genus Somniosus; species Somniosus microcephalus. The sequence continues at coordinate 216,987,920 of NC_140995.1, read as the reverse complement.
TTGGTGTCACAGCTGTACTGGAATAATTTGGCTAGAGGAATGGCCACCTCTGGTGCATAGCACTACATCTGGGATAATAGACATTGCTGTGTTGAGTGTACTAATGCCAGGTGGAGTGAACCAAATCGGCTGGACATTGGCTTCTAAGATGATGAAAGAGGCTGGGTATGATCGTGCACTCTTGCCTCTGAGTCAGGAGGTTGTTGGTTCAAGTCCTACTTCAGGACTTGAACACATAATCAAAGCTGACACTCCAGTCCAGTCCTGAGAGAGTACTGCATTGTCAGATGCCATCTTTCTGATGAAACATTAAACTCAAGTTCCCATATTGGAGGATGTTAAAGATTCCATGGCACTTCTTGAAGAGCAGGGGCTCCTGGCCAACATTTATCACTCAGCCAACATCACCAAAACAAACAATCTAGCCATTTATCCCATTGCTATTTGTGGGGAACCTTGCTGTGTGCAACTTGACTGCCACATTTGCCTACATAATAACAGTGACTACCCTTCAAAAATAATTAATTGTCTTTGAAGCACTTTGGGATGTCCTGAGGATGTGAGACGCACTGTATAAATCAAGTCCTTTTCCTCTTTGCCACTTTCAGCTTAAGACATAGAGTTGGGCTCCACCATGGTTGAGTTTGGGATGTTCATGGAACCTCCTCCTCCTTTAGGTACCTGATCGTCCACCACCACTTTAGATTGGTAGGGCTTCAGAGTTTTGCTCTGATCCTTAGGTTGTGGGATCAATTAGCACTGCCTCGGGCCTCCTGTTTTTGGTGTTTAACATGCAGGTAGCTCGTGCTAGCTTCACTAGGTCCCTAAATTCTAATATTTGAATCCTTTACAATAGCAAACAAATTGCTCAGATCAACATTTCCGAATTCCCTTCATAATCTAAAGCACTTTCTTTAGGTCACCTCAAAGCCAAAGACAACAAGCCCAACTCCTTTATCCTTTCTTCACAATTCAATCTTCAAATCATGTTTGGTGCTTGCCTCAGTGGCAATGGTTAGATCAGGAAAGATGTGCACTTTCTGTGGAAATGCTCCTTCAGTTCTCAGAGTTAAAGCCACGTTTGTCGAATACATTGTTTATTTTGTTTGTCTCTCATTATCCAGCCACCGTAACACCACTGTTCGGAGGTGCACCGCTGAGAACCTGTTGTGCATTGTCGAGCATCTTGGAGCTGAGAGAGTGCTGTTGGGGACCAAGGACAATATAGACCAGATTGTGCAAACCATGGTGAAATTTTCACAGGATGGGAATCAGGAAACGAGGTATGAGTAGATGATGGAGCAACCAGGATAGTATATGGGATTGTAGTGTAAGTGGGGTGGTGGAGGGGAGGGGGGAGATGCAGACGTGGGATGGGGGGGAAGAAGGAGGATTCATGATTCAAATAATTGCTTCAGTTGCCTTTGTGGATCAGGCTTGGTCAAATCTGTCTTCAGGAACTCCTGGCTGTTTGGCATTGGAGCCAGGGACTGGTATCGCACCCAAGCAGTTGTCTGTAAGGGAGCTCACCCTACATGGGCTGATTTCTCTCTTTTCTCTTTACAGATTTCCGTAAGGTTTCTGCTAAAATTAATACATATTATTGATAGAAACAGCCATGCTGCAACTGTGACATTTCCAGTTCTCACATCAACTGTTGTGGTGGTCACTTTGAGGGCAGTTCTCAGAATGTGGGCAATTTAGGAGGGGACTATGTGACCCAATAAAATACAAGCCTAGAAATTACTGTTGGTGATATTAGTGAACAAATGCTTAACGCACTTGTGTGTCATTCCTCAATCTGCTATTTTAACAAGGGTGGTTATCCATTTACAGTACATGCTACTGCTACATTCGACTAGTACACAGAAGAATGTCACTAAGCATTCGTCTGCAAATATTGTCAAAAGTAATTTCTAGTATGTGGGGCATGTGCTGTCAGTTTCAGTGATGGTGACGGTCCAGACAGTGGGGTCAGTGTACAGGGGATGTGTCTGATCGCTCAGTCTCAGTGATGAATCAGACAGTAGGGTCAGTGTACGGGGGATGTGTCTGATCTCAGTCTCAGTGATGAATCAGACAGTAGGGTCAGTGTACGGGGGATGTGTCTGATCTCAGTCTCAGTGATGGGTCAGACAGTAGGGTCAGTGTACGGGGGATGTGTCTGATCTCAGTCTCAGTGACGGGTCAGACAGTAGGGTCAGTGTATGGGGGATGTGTCTGATCTCAGTCTCAGTGACGGGTCAGACAGTAGGGTCAGTGTACGGGGGATGTGTCTGATCTCAGTCTCAGTGATGGGTCAGACAGTAGGGTCAGTGTACGGGGGATGTGTCTGATCTCAGTCTCAGTGATGGGTCAGACAGTAGGGTCAGTGTACGGGGGATGTGTCTGATCTCAGTCTCAGTGATGGGTCAGACAGTAGGGTCAGTGTACGGGGGTTGTGTCTGATCTCAGTCTCAGTGACGGGTCAGACAGTAGGGTCAGTGTACGGGGGATGTGTCTGATCTCAGTCTCAGTGACGGGTCAGACAGTAGGGTCAGTGTACGGGGGATGTGTCTGATCTCAGTCTCAGTGAAGGGTCAGACAGTAGGGTCAGTGTACGGGGGTTGTGTCTGATCTCAGTCTCAGTGATGGGTCAGACAGTAGGGTCATTGTACGGGGGATGTGTCTGATCTCAGTCTCAGTGATGGGTCAGACAGTAGGGTCAGTGTACGGGGGATGTGTCTGATCTCAGTCTCAGTGACGGGTCAGACAGTAGGGTCGGTGTACGGGGAATGTGTCTGATCTCAGTCTCAGTGATGGGTCAGACAGTAGGGTCGGTGTACGGGAGATGTGTCTGATCTCAGTCTCAGTGATAGGTCAGACAGTAGGGTCAGTGTACGGGGGATGTGTCTGATCTCAGTCTCAGTGATGGGTCAGACAGTCGGGTCGGTGTACGGGGGATGTGTCTGATCTCAGTCTCAGTGACGGGTCAGACAGTAGGGTCAGTGTACGGGGGATGTGTCTGATCTCAGTCTCAGTGACGGGTCAGACAGTAGGGTCAGTGTACGGGGAATGTGTCTGATCTCAGTCTCAGTGATGGGTCAGACAGTAGGGTCGGTGTACGGGAGATGTGTCTGATCTCAGTCTCAGTGATAGGTCAGACAGTAGGGTCAGTGTACGGGGGATGTGTCTGATCTCAGTCTCAGTGATGGGTCAGACAGTAGGGTCAGTGTACGGGGGATGTGTCTGATCTCAGTCTCAGTGATGGGTCAGACAGTAGGGTCAGTGTACGGGGGATGTGTCTGATCTCAGTCTCAGTGATTGTGACGGGTTTGATTATCTGAGTCTCAAAAGTCCAGCAGCTGCTAAAGTAGGATGTAGAATCAGACATGAGAGGATGGATGCTCCAAATCCTCTAGTGATCTAAATGCTCATCCCTCCCTTTGAATTTTATTAGCTTTGTAGAGGTGACACTCTTTAACATCCAATGGGTGCAAACAGTGAATTAAATTTCTCGTTGTCTGATTAGGTTTTATGGTCGGAAGGCGCTGAATATTTTGGTGTCCCACCCGGAGTTTGATAGATACTTGGAACGCTCACTTTTGTCTCAGGATGTACACCATATCATCACGGCCATAAAACAAAGGGTGAGTCTCGTGCTGGCCGATCGAGTAAGTGTGAGCTTCACTTTCACTGTGGTACTTGATACTAGGATTAAAGTTGGGTAACATGATACGTGTCTATCACTCTAAGATGGCACCGTAAGGGCTCATGAAAGTGGTACCTCAGGAAGTATTAGGTTAGGGTAAGAAGGAGATGGCATTGCGGCTTCTGATTCAGTGAACCATATTGTATGTTCCTCAATAGCTCATAGTTTTAGGCTTTGACATCAGCTCCTTAACAAATGGTCACTGCACAGGTCAGCCTCTTAACAATCGTCCTTGTACAGGTCACCGTCTTAACAAATGGTCACTGGGACGGTCAGTGCCTTAAACAGTGAGGGTGCAGGAGTGCAGTGGTTATGTTTCAGACTAGAAGCCTGGATTTAAAGATTTAAAAATTCTGGAAATAAAAAGTCTGATATCAGTAAAAGTGACCATGAAGCTGTCAGATTGTCGTTAAAAACCCAACTGGTTCACTATTGGCCTTTTAGGGAAGGAAGCCTGCCGGCCTTACCTGTAATGTATATACCTTTAAGGGGGGAACTATCTTTTACAGCTCATGTATACTGCAGTACCGGCAGTGACCACACCTGTATATAACACTGAGTAGTAATCTGTACAGATCAGTTCTAGTGTGAGCCACGTTGAGTAAACACCTGTTGTGCCGTTTTCCTGCAGTCGGTGTCTTATTATACACAGACACAACATTGGCGACAAGGCAAGTTCGAACTTACCTGCAACTCTGCATCACCTCCCGGGGATTCGTTCCTGGAGATCAGTGGATTGGAGGTCAAGGCCAGAGACTCGGGCGTCGACCACGGGCAACCGCCCAGTCATCCAGCAGAGACTCGAGAATTGCGGGGGAGGCTGTCGAGAGCCAGGCTTGGCTTTCCAGTCGAGGTGGTCCAGTGAAACAGGCTGGCAACAGGTAGTGCGCAGACCCTTCCCGGACAGCGGCGGGCTAGAGCCCGACCAAGCGGCACAGCAAAGGGCCGAGCAGCGTCGACGGGGGGGGAGAGAGAGAGAGAGGGCAGAGCGCACAGGGGGCAGCCGGTGTTCAGGGGCCGAGCAGTGTCGAAGAGAGGGAGAGAAAGACGCGCAGAAACCCGTGAGGCGCCGCCATTGCCACGAGGACCGCCGAGAGCGGCATTGGCAGCAGCGCAGGAGAAGCGCGCGAAACCTACAGGGCTCCGCCATTGCCACGAGAACCGCCGGGAGCGGCGTTGGCAGCAGCGGGGGAGGAAGGAAAGCGCGGGAGACGCCATTTTAAGCCATTGGGAGACGCCATTTTAAACCACACCCAAAATGCCGAAGAGTGGCAGTATCACCGCATTTGACAATGAAGTCGAAGATTGGACTACATATGTCGAACGAATAGAGGTGTACTGCAAGGCAAATGAGGTGTCAGATGACAAGAAAGCGTTGGTATTGTTAAATTTAATAGGTGCAAAGACGTATGGGTTATTACGAAATCTAGTAACCCCAACGAAGCCAATGGAAAAGAGTTTTGAAGACATAGTAACAATACTACAGGAACATTTAAACCCCACACCGCTACTGATAGCAGAAAGATTCAAGTTTCACAAACGGAACCAGCATAATGATGAAAGCAATGCTGATTATTTAACGGAACTGCGCAAACTATCGAAACACTGCCAGTTTGGAGCGGGACTGGCAGATACCGTAAGGGACAAGTTTGTGTGTGGGCTTCAAAGTGAAGGAACCCAGAAACAGCTTTTATCTGAAAAGGACCTTACGCTGGAAAAGGCTTTCAGCATTGTGGTATCATATGAAGCAGCAGCACGGGGCGCTGCAGAGATACAACAGAGACCGCAAGAATATGGCACAAACGAAATGTCATATAGAACAGAGAAGTGCTATCGCTGCGGCAGAACAACACACGACCAGAATGATTGCTGGTTCAAAGACAAAGTGTGCAGACAGTGTGGAAAAGTAGGACACATAGCATGAGTCTGCAGGTCGGGAAAGAAAACCAGCAATAAGAAACCTACCAAAGAAAAGTACAAGAAGGTACATCAGATGACGGAGAATAGTTCAGACGAACAAAAGAGTGATAACGACTCCGAAAGCAGGGAACTGAGTTGTCTGAAACGACATAATGTGATCACAACGGAGGATCACCGAACCATTTGGGTCACTCTCAAGATAGCAGGAGTCCAGGTAAAGATGGAATTGGACACAGGATCAGCCCTAACAGTCATAAACCGACGGGACTACGAGCGGCTATTCTCACACATACCCTTGAGAGACACAAAAATTATTTTGAAGACGTACACGGGGCAAAAAGTCTACCCCAAAGGAAAAATAAAGGTGACCGTTATATATAACGGTAAGGAAACACCAAAACTAGACCTGTATGTATTGCAAGATGGAGGACCACCATCACTGGGACGTGAATGGATCCAGAAAATACAACTGGATTGGCATTCCATACAGGCACTGACTGTGGCTGACAAAAAGGATGACAACGTCACACCTACGCGACTGTCAAAGATCCTAACTGACGCGAAAGAAGTGTTCCAGCAAGGACTCAGAACAGTAAAAGGCATGACAGCGACGATTAAAATTGAAGAAAACGCAAGCCCAACATTTTTTAAGGCCAGACCGGTACCTTATACGATCCGCCCAGCTGTCGAAGCAGAGCTGGACAGTCTGGAACGTTCAGGTGTACTGTCCAAGGTAGACTGGAGCGAGTGGGCTACACCCATCGTCCCTGTGATGAAAAAGTCGTTGAGCAGCACGCCTGGGGAACCAAAGAAGGTTCGCATCTGTGGGGACTTTAAGGTAACAGTGAACCCGGTCCTTCACACCGTACAATATCCACTTCCGCGGATTGAAGATATTTTCGCCTCGCTATCTGGAGGGAAATGCTTCACTAAGATTGATCTGGCCCAGGCGTATCTGCAAATGGAGGTGGAAGAAGCATCAAAAAAATACCTCACAATCAACACCCATAAAGGTCTCTACCAATACAACCGGCTGGTATTCGGGGTAGCATCAGCTCCGACTATTTGGCAGAGGGCAATGGAACAAGTCCTGCAAGGGATCCCAGGGACCCAGTGTTATTTGGACGACATCCTGGTCACGGGCGAAAATGACAGTGATCACCTTGCCAACCTGGAGCAGGTGCTCACTAGATTGCAGGAATATGGGCTCCGAGCTAACCGCCCCAAATGCGAGTTTTTTAGAAAACAGATCTCGTATTGTGGCCACGTTATCGATAAAGAGGGGTTACATAAGTCCCCAGAGAAGATTGAGGCAGTAGTCAAGGCTCCAGCACCGGAAAATGTGTTACAACTGAGGTCGTTCCTCGGGCTGGTAAACTACTACCATAAGTTCTTGCCAAATTTGTCTACAATACTACACCCACTGAACACCCTACTGCAAACTGGGGTGCCATGGAAGTGGAGTGACGAATATAGACGAGCTTTCCAGAAGAGCAAAACACTAATCACATCAAAAGAGGTATTGGCCCATTACAACCCGGCATTACCAATTCGGTTGGCATGTGATGCGTCACCCTACGGCATTAGAGCGGTGCTGTCGCACAAATTTTCGGACGGCTCAGAGAGGCCAATAGCCTTTGCGTCACGATCACTAACCTCAGCCGAGCGTAACTATGCCCAGATTGACAGGGAGGCCCTCAGTCTAGTGTGGGGAGTGAAAAAGGTGAATCACTATCTGCACGGGCAGAAATTCACCTTCCTGACTGATCACCAGCCTCTTGTCTCCATTTTTAATCCGAAGAAGGGCGTTCTGGTGATGACTGCGCAACGACTACAAAGATGGTCACTTTTTCTAGGGGCGCACCACTATGAGATTGAATATAAGGGCACGAAACAGCATGGAAATGCTGATGGGCTATCACGCCTGCCACTGCCTACTGCGGAGGAAGCACCAGCAGTGGATCCTGTCAAAATATTCCATTCGAGTATAGTTGAATACCTACCGGTAACTAACTCTTGTATCGAAAAGGAAACCCGAAATGACCCGACACTGTCTCGGGTATATGATTTGACGGTGAAGGGATGGCCAGCACATGGCGACTCACTGTTGCCAGCATTCTCGACAAGGAGAGAACAGCTGTCAGTGTGCCGGGGGACCTTGATGTGTGGATCCCGAGTGGTAATTCCACCCAAGTTAAGGGATAGAGTGCTCAATGAGCTTCATGAGGGTCATCTGGGAGGGGTAAAAATGAAAAGCCTAGCCAGGGCTTATGTGTGGTGGCCGGGAATCGATAAACAAATCGAGGACCTGACCAAGAGCTGCTCAGGATGCCAGAAAGTCCAAAATGCACCACCACAGGCCCCTCTACACCCATGGGAGTGGCCCTCATCTCCATGGCAACGGGTGCATATTGATTTTGCTGGTCCATTCATGGACTCAATGTTTTTAATAGCTGTGGATGCGCACTCTGTTAAGTCTGTGTGTTATATTGAGAATTACTACACAGACCACAAGAGTAAACTTTAACAGGTCTTTACTAGTTGAAGGTCAGATCGGAACTGCCCAATAAATCATTACACAGCACTTATATACCGGTGTGGTCACCACCGGCATTACAGTATACAGCAGCCAAGATAAAGTAGTGCAACCCTTAAAATAGTTCTCTTAAAGGTGGAACGGTTACATACACTACAATCCTCCCTTTTTAGGTTAACAGTATATATTCCCATTAAACATAACATCATAACATATATACACAACTTAATGTAAAAACAGTTCACAGATTCAGTCTCTCCGGAGGCTTCCTGACTCGGTCCGGATAACGCCTCGGTGGTGTAGTAGTTTTCGGTGGTGTAGTAGGTTCTTTTGGCAAGGTCGATTCGGCTTGAATGTCAGTGTCGGGTTCATCTGGTTCCAGTATCACCGGATCGGAGGTAGATACTATGGGTATCTCTGCTTCATCATTAGGCGTATAGAGTTGTGGTGTAGGTTGTCCCTTTTCGGATGACGCTATGATCTGGTCAGCATGGTGCCTTATTATGCTTTCACCAATGTCCACGGTATACATCAGCGGTCCTAGTCGTGTGCAAATAGTTCCAGGCTGCCATTTCTCGGTACGGTAGTCCCGGGCCAAAACTTGTTGACCTATCTGGAAGGTTCTAGTTGGCCTTTCATTCATGCCTTGAAATTGCTGGTTCTCTACGTCCCTTCTGATGTTTGGCTTGATCAAATCCAGCCGGCATCTTAGTCTTCTATTGAAAAACATCATGGCGGGAGTTTGGTTTGTGACCGCATGTGTTGCATTCCTGTACGCCAACAAGAAGTTATCTACCTTATGTTGTAGATTTATGTCTTCATTACCCATGGCCTTTATGGCCTTCTTGAAGGTCTGGACAAACCTTTCAGCTAATCCATTGGTGGCGGGATGGTATGGGGCGGACGTGTAGTGCTTAACCCCATTGTTTTTTAAGAACTTCCTGAATTCTTCGGACTCAAATTGCGGTCCATTATCAGAACAGATCTGTTCCGGCAGCCCATTCCTGGCAAATATGGTCCTTAATACTGTGATTTTTTTTCCGTGGTGGTGGAGGACATCTTTATTACCTCCGGCCACTTGGAGTGTGCATCAACCGCGATTAAGAACATTGAGTCCATAAATGGACCAGCAACGTCGATATGTACCCTTTGCCATGGAGATGAGGGCCACTCCCATGGATGCAGAGGAGCTTGTGGTGGGGCGTTTTGGACCTTCTGGCATCCTAAACAGCTCTTGGTCATTTCTTCGATGTCTCCATCGATACCTGGCCACGACACGAACGCTCTGGCTAGGTTCTTCATTTTCACTCCACCCAGATGCCCCTCGTGAAGCTCCTTTAGCACTTTTTGCTGGAGTTTGGGTGGAATCACCACTCTGGATCCACACATCAAAGTTCCTCGGCACACTGACAGCTGTTCTCTTCTTTGCGAAAATGCTGGAAACAGTGGTTCGCCATGTGCTGGCCATCCCTTCACCGTTAAATCGTAGACTCGTGAGAGAGTCGGGTCATTTCTTGTTTCCTTTTCGATCGTAGAATTTGTTACTGGTAGACATTCCACTATGGTTGAGTGGAACATCTCCACTGGGTCCACTGTAGGCGCCTCTTCTACCGTTGGCAACGGTAGGCGTGATAAACCGTCAGCATTCCCATGCTGTTTTGATCCTTTGTATTCTATGTCATATTGGTGTGCCCCTAGGAAAAGGGACCACCTCTGTAGCCTTTGCGCTGTCATAATGGAAACGCCCTTTTTAGGGTTGAATATGGATACCAACGGCTGGTGGTCTGTCAGCAGTGTAAACTTCTGGCCCTGCAGGTAATGATTAAACTTCTTTACTCCCCACACCAGGCTGAGAGCCTCCCTATCTATCTGAGCATAGTTGCGCTCAGTGGAGGTCAATGATCTGGATGCAAATGCGACTGGCCTTTCCGAGCCATTTGGCAACTTGTGTGAGAGTACTGCTCCAATACCATAAGGAGAAGCATCACAAGCTAAACGAATAGGTAGCGTTGGGTTGAAGTGAGCCAACACTTCCTCTGAGGTGATCAATGTCTTGCTTTTGCGAAAGGCCTTCTTACAGTCCTCGCTCCACTTCCATGGTACTTCTTTCTGCAAAAGAGCATTCAGCGGGTGCAGCACCGTGGATAGATTTGGCAGAAACTTATGGTAATAGTTAATCAACCCTAGGAACGATCTCAACTGGGATACATTTTCCGGAGCGGGAGCCTTCACAACAGCTTCGATCTTGTCAGGTGACTTGTGCAGCCCCTCCTGGTCAATGACATGACCACAGTACGAGATCCATTTCTGAAAGAACTCACATTTCTGGCGATTAACTCGAAGGCCATATTCCTTCAACCTGGTGAGCACCAGTTTCAAATTTGCAAGGTGTTCCTCATCGTCATCTCCTGTAATCAGGATATCGTCCAAGTAACATTGAGTGCTTGGAATTCCCTGTAATACCTGCTCCATGGCCCTCTGCCAAATTGCCGGAGCCGAAGCCACTCCAAAAACCAGTCTATTATATCGATACAAGCCTCTGTGCGTGCTGATTGTGAGATACTGGCGCGACTCTTCCTCAACTTCCATCTGTAAGTACGCTTGCGCCAGGTCTATCTTGGTGAAGCGTTTCCCGCCAGACAATGAAGCAAAGATATCCTCAATCCGCGGAAGCGGATATTGCACCGTGTGAAGCACCGGATTAACTGTGATCTTGAAGTCTCCACAGATGCGGCCCTTCCCCGGTTCCCCTGGCTTGTTACTCGATGAACGCTTCATGACGGGAACAATGGGCGTGGCCCACTCACTCCAGTCCACCTTAGACAGTACTCCTGAACGTTCCAGCCCTTCCAGCTCAGCTTCCACAGCAGGTCGTATCGCATACGGTACCGGTCTGGCTTTGAAAAATTTTGGGTTTGCATGTTCTGCAATCTTGATTTTTGCCTTAATTCCTCTCAGTGTTCCCAGTCCCTGTTGGAACACCTCTTTAGCCTCATCCAATATTCTGGACAATCGTTCAGGTTTGACATCTTTTTTTCCGGAATCTACCGTTATTGCGTTTAGGGAGTGCCAGTCCATATTTATTTTCCTGATCCACTCCCGTCCCAGAAGTGGTGGACCTCCCTCAGGTAGTACATATAAGTCCATTCCTTGGTGTTCTTTGCCCTTGTGTATCACCTTGACTTTTATCTTTCCGATGGGGTATACTTTTTGCCCCGTGTATGTCTGCAATACTATCTCCGTATCCCGTAGGGGAATATGTTTGAATAACTTTTTGTAATCTTGCTTATTCATGACCGTCAACGCCGATCCGGTGTCCAATTCCATCTTCACTTGGACTCCTGCTATCTGCAGTGTGACCCAGATAGTTTGTCGGTCAGCTTCCTTACTCACGTTGTGAATTCTCAGTCTACCCAGTTCCTTGCTGTTGGAGTCTGAATCCGAATTCTGTTCATCCGAACTCTTCTCAGCCACCTTATGTACCTTTCTGCACTTTTCCTGTAGTGACTTTTTGTTGCTGGTCTTCTTTCCTGACCGGCATACTTTAGCTATGTGACCAAGCTTGCCACATTTTCTACATTCCTGGTTTTTAAACCAGCATTGGTTCTGATCGTGTGTTGTCTTCCCACAACGATAACATTTCGTTGTACCCGAAGCCATTTGATCTACGCTGAGTACCGCTGCCTTCAGCTGCATTTCCGCGGTGCCTCTCGCTGCGGCTTCGTGTGATGCTGCAATAGTGACAGCCTTATCAAGTGTAAGATCATTCTCTTCAAGCAACCGCTTTTGTGTTCCTTCTTTCGACAATCCACACACGAATTTGTCTCTCAGTGCCTCTGTCAGGCTTTCCCCAAACTGACAGTATTTCGCTAGCTTGCGCAGTTCAATTAAATACTCCGCGTTGCTTTCCTCTTTCAGTTGCGTGCTCGCATAAAATTTAAATCGTTCCGCTAACATCAGCGGTGTGGGGTTCAAATGATTCTTCAGGACAGCAACAATATTAGCGAAAGTCTGATCCGCCGGTTTAGCTGGTGATAGAAGATGCTTCAATAGCCCGTATGTCTTCGCACCCATTGAGTTTAGTAAGGTTAGTGCTTTATCTTCATCTGATATTTTATTTGCCTTACAATATATCTCTATGCGTTCTACATACGTGGCCCAATCTTCAACATCGGGATCGAAATCGTTGATGTTACCACGCTTAGGCATCCTCGCGATCTTCTTGAGAAACAAAAGAATTTTTTTTTTTTTCTTTTACAAAATGGCGGTTTCCCGCGCTTGTCTTCTTCCCCCGCCTCCGAAAATGGCGGCTTCCCGCGTTTGCCTTTCTCCCCCGCTGGCTGTAATGGCGATTGCCGATTTGCTGCGTTCGCCCTCCCCCAGCGGTTTTCAAATCATGCCTCCCAACCCCTCTTGCAGTCCGGTCCTTTCCCCCCGGCTGCGGCTGAGTTCTCCGCGGTTTTTTTTAAATTTTCTCCCGCGCCTTACGCTGACCCGGTTGCTGCGCCTCGCAGCCTCGGTAGCTGCCCGGCCTTTTTCACCGGTCGTGGTCGAGCTCTCTCTCGACGCTGTTGCGTCTCCCAGCCCACTTGCAGCCCGGTCTTTCGCACCGGCTGCGTTTGCATTCACCGCGGCTTCCGTGCCTTACGCTGCCCCAGTCTCAGCGCCTCTGGCCCCGACTTCTGTCCGGCTCCTTTCCCCGGCCGTGGTCGAGTTCTCTGCCCTTATATCCTCCGTTTTTTTATTTTTTATTTTCTCCCCTACTCACAGTCAACGTGGCCGACTTGCTGCTCGTCGCTGATCGGCTTACCCGCCACCGTGATAGAAGGGATGATCACTGCCTGTTGCTGATGGAAGGCTTCGTGTCAGAATTCTTCCTTTGCTCTGCAGACCCGAGTCTTTTCTCAGCAGAATGATGAGGGCGGATGCCTCCTCTCGACGCCCGTTAAACTTCCTTGGATGTATCTCTGCCGCAGGGTAAGATCGTACTCGTCGCCACTGTTAAGTCTGTGTGTTATATTGAGAATTACTACACAGACCACAAGAGTAAACTTTAACAGGTCTTTACTAGTTGAAGGTCAGGGCGGAACTGCCCAATAAATCATTACACAGCACTTATATACCGGTGTGGTCACCACCGGTATTACAGTATACAGCAGCCAAGATAAAGTAGTGCAACCCTTAAAATAGTTCTCTTAAAGGTGGAACGGTTACATACACTACACACTCGAAATGGCCTGAGGTCATCAAAATGTCCTCCACCACCACGGAGAAAACTATTGCAGTCCTACGGACCATTTTTGCCAGGAACGGCTTGCCAGAACAGATTTGCTCCGACAACGGACCACAGTTTGTGTCCGAAGAGTTCCGGAGGTTCTTGAAAAAGAATGGGGTAAGGCATTACACATCCGCCCCGTATCATCCAGCCACAAATGGATTGGCTGAGAGGTTCGTACAAACCTTTAAGAAGGCAATAAAGGCTATGTACAATGACAACATTCCGCTGCAGCACAAGGTGGACAATTTCCTGTTCGCCTACCGGAATGCGACACATGCAGTCACCAACCAGGCCCCAGCCATGATGTTCTTTAACCGAAGGTTAAGATATCGCCTGGATTTGCTCAGACCAAACGTACGAAGAGATGTTGAGAGTAAGCAATTCCAGCACATCCATGAGAAGCCAACAAGTAGCTTCAATGTAGGGCAACCAGTCTTGGCCCGCGACTACCGAACAGAAAAATGGCAGCCAGGAACGATATGCACACGGCAGGGCCCACTAATGTACACAGTGGACGTTGGGGAGAGCATCGTGAGACGCCATGCTGACCAGATCCTAGAGTCACAGGAACAAGTCAACCCCATGATTCGCCCATACGTACCTGGTGATGAACCCGGCGTACAGGTCGCATCTACCCCAGAAACAGTAGCATCGGAAGCTGATGAACCAACCGACGACAGGGGGCCAGAATCGCCTCCGCACCAAGAGCAAGACACTCGGGAAAGGCGCTATCCAGAAAGGATCAGGAAGCCTCCCCAAAGACTGAATATATAAATAGACTATTTTCAGCTAATGTTGCATGTTAAAAGTGTTAATTGTAATTAGTTTGATATTTAATTGTTAAATGAGTGTTATGGTACTGTTAATCTAAAAGGGGAGGAATTGTAATGTATATACCTTTAAGGGGGGAACTATCTTTTACAGCTCATGTATACTGCAGTACCGGCAGTGACCACACCTGTATATAGCACGGAGTAGTAATCTGTACAGACCAGTTCCAGTGTGAGCCACGTTGAGTAAACAGCTGTTGTACCGTTCTCCTGCAGTCGGTGTCTTATTATACACAGACACAACATTACCTAGTCTGTCCTAAATGTAACTCCAGTCCCACATCAACATGGTTAACTCATAACTTCCCTCTTAAGTGGCCTAGCAAACCCACCACCACCTTCTCAGAGCAACCAGGGATGGGCAATAAATGTTAGCCTTGCCAGTGATGCCACATCTCAAGAATTAATTAAATACCGGTTAGTGCCCAGACAAATGGTCAGTGTACAGGTCACAATTTTAATAAGCAGCTACTGAACAGGTGCCAAAATGGTCATTGTTTTACGGCAATGGAAATATCATCCACAGCTGGAGGCCAGGCAGATGGCCTACTGCCTGGTCCCTATCAATGCTACTCTAGACGAGACTCTAGTAGGAGCCTGAAAGAAGTCTGGGCGATGGAGCCATTGATTCTTCTTTCTTCTCTAAAGTGATACCTGGCTTCTGCTCTGTGTATTCCTGCTATTGATGAGATTGGCAACTTGTGTGGAAATTTGTGAGCAAGGAATCTCCTCATTAGGTCTCTCCCAAGTACACAGCATTTAATGACAGAAAGGGGGGGGAGGGGATCAGACCAGGTTGATCTTCTCTCTTGATTTTCTCCTTCCTCTCGTGGAAAGTTTCTTGCTTCTTCTCAGAACCCCGCCTCACCAACTCCAAATATCCCGTGACAGTGGCCCAAGATCATCAAGCGATCCAGCAAAGAAATGGCAAGAAATGTTAGTGATGGCCAAGATTGCCTTGGACCACATGTACGCCTCGAAGTGAAGAAGGTGCCAATCCTGCTGAACTCTGAGGACTGTTCTGAACACACTTCTATCGTGTGTTTTCTTCCGGTACCTCGAGTCAGCAGCTCTTGAGCGTGAGCGTCAAGCCAATTTAAAAGCACAAAGTGGTCCAAGTTTGGCCAGTTGTATAACCAGGAAGGGACAGCCTCCAATCTCGGGCGGACATTATTTAAATTGGTGAGTGAGTGATGTTGAACTTTAATCAGTGTTTTTTTTACTGTTATACAGGGGCTTGGAGAAACTTCTTTAGACCCTTACTCGCCAAAGGGTGGAAGGTCAAGGGTCAACAGCTCCTCAAACTCTCAGGAAAATATACTTAATACCAGAAGGTGAATTATAACTTTAGCCTAGACCAAATATATTGCTATAGTAAAATGATAGTTTCTAAATGTTTCTTTTGTATGGGCTTAAATTTGGCATTGTTACTCCAAGCTTGATATCAGCTAACCAATACTTCTTGATTTACTTTGTCTACTCCTTTCAATTTTGGCGGTGCTCCGCACTACGTGGGCCTTGACCCTTCACCTGTATTTCTCAATTGAGTGTGAAAAGGAGCAGTGGTGCAGTACATTGGAGCACCTTAGTGGGTAAGGCTCCCACCTCCTCTTAGACCACTGAGTTCACAGACTTTGCCAATGACTGTTTGGAAGCGCCAAGCACAGATTGGAGGGGAAATGCTCCCCTGGGCTACGCGCTCACAGACCTCCTGACAGTGGCATTGGTGGAGCCCTAGGACCAGGTCACATGGCTACTGATGCAGCTGTGATTGCTCCATGGCCCAGAGAGAGACCAGGGGAGAAAGAGAGGAAGTTTACCCTCACATTAAAAAGCAAGTTGACTCCCTATTTTGCAGCACGCTCCAATGAATAATGTTTGATCAACATCAAAATGTTATTCAATTCACCCCTATCATAGTCTTCACTACACCATGTCAAACTGCCAAGGGAAAAGAAAGACTTGCATTTATATAATGCTTCATCACATCTCGAAGCATTTCACCTCCAATGAATAAATAGTGCAGTCTCTGTTGTTAAGGAGGCAAATGTAACAGCCATTTTGCATACAGCCAGATCGCAGTTAATTAATGATCTATTAGTCTCTCTTTTTGTTGATTGAGGGAGGAATGTTGGTGACTAGTAAGCTCCTGCTCCTCTTTTAATAGTGCCGTGGGATCTTTAACATCCACCCGAGCCATTAGAACAGACAGCTTCTAATCTCGACAGAAATTAAAATTGGCCATTTTCGATAATGGGTGGCCAATCTGCAATGCCTGTGAGGCAGGTTGAAAATCGATGCCATATATCCTGCCCCTTCCCCATACAATGACTTGCCAGGAATTCAGGCACACATCCCCTTCTAAATTATAACGTCAAGAAGTGCGAAAGTACATTCCTCCCCCACACCCCAACACATGCACATATACTACGCTTCCAGTTCAAACTTCCATTCCCTCTCTCCCCCACCCCTTTAATGCCAGGAAACTCAGCCACATGTTATATAGAAACTGACTGCCGTGGGTACAGTGGAATGGAGTCCAGTTACAATGTAAATGGCACGAATTCGTGATCCAACCATGGAGCTTCACCCACTGGGTACGCATGAACAGGAACTGGGGTGCGGTGATCAGTGAGCCCTGCAGCGCGTCCCGTCCATAATGGGCGGGAATACCTGCAGGGCCTGCTAACCACCGGACCTGAATTCCCGATGACGTGTTTTTCTGCTGCCCGTGTCCTAACACGCACCAAATCCCGTTCTCTCATCACCCCTGTGCTCGCTGACCTACATTGGCTCTCGGTCCAGCTACGCCTCAAATTTACAATTCTTTTCCTTGTGTTCAAATTCCTCCATGGTCTCGCCCCTCCCTATCTCTGTAACCTCCATTGGCCTTACAATCCTCCAGGAACTCTGCGTTCTTCCAATTCTGGCCTCTTGCGCATTCCCAACTTCTTTTGCCCCGCCATTATTGGCCGTGCCTTCAGCTGCCCAGGCCCTAAGCTCTTGAATTCCCTTCCTAACGCTCTCTGACTCTCCTCCTTTAAGACGCTCCTTTAAGATGCTCTTTAAAACCCTACCTCTTTTGACCAAGCTTTTGGTCACCTGTCCTAATATTTCCTTATGTGGCTCGGTGTCACTATTTGTTTGGTATTCACTCCTGTGAAGCACCTTGGGATGTTTTACTACATTAAAGGCGCTATATAAATGCAAGTTGTTGTTGTTTACTGTGGATGAAGCTCTGTGCTGGAAGCACAGGGTTGGAGAACTTGCCCTAATATGTAGTGTAGAGTGAAATATGTGGTAGTACATTGTACTTTCCCTTTTGTAGGGGGGAGTCGGACACGCCGCGGCAGCCGAAGCTGATGACCCGCCGACTGGTAATTCGCAGCGTGGAATCAGCGGAGCAGGTGAAGCAACTGACCAAGTTGTTGTCTGCCAAAGAGTTCCAGGAGAGAAGGCAAGGCATTTCACTGCTGCTGCAGCACTGTGAGACCAACCCAGGATTCATCACCGCCAACGTTGTGAATGTAAGACCTAAACACCGTTGAGTGTAAAGACACGAGAAGGCGTAAAACAAGGAAAAGGCTTGTCGGGGTAGAAATTTGCATCCAGCGCACGTTCGAGTCTGTGATTGTTCCACTCGATCACTTTGCTAAACAGAACAATGGGGTCCGACAGCACAGAATCTCGGGGCTCGATTCTAACTCCCGGGCAGGAACGCGGCAGATACGAGCGGCCGTGCCCCTTCCGGTTACGGGTAGCAGGAGAGGCTCCACTGAATTTTTGATGGCCGGGCCTCATTAAGATGCTGCTTGCTGACCAAAATGGCCAGGGTGCTGGCAGGAAGCGGCCGCCTGGCTGTCTAAAGTCAGGCGGCAGGAAACCGCCGGTGGGATCCTGGAAGAACAGTTCCCGGCACACAGTATATGCTCCGGGTGAGGTATCCCGGCCGGGGGAGAGGGGGGAAGGAACACCTGGGGCAGGGGTGGCCTAAGGTTTCCTTGTGAGGCCTGGTGCAGCCCTCCTACTCCTCCTGGTGAAGCAGACTTTAAAAAAAAAGAGTGGGGGGGAAATTCAGTTGGTTAGCGCCTCCCGTTAGCGCCTGCAGAGGGTAGTAATGGGGCGCTGATCCAGTAGCGTTGGGGCGAGGTGAATCCAGCAGCGCACGGCAAATCCAGACCCCGCATTGTGCTGCCGGAACGAGGTACCGCCGGCGACTTCAACGCCAGGCAGATCATGACATCAGTGAGTGTGCAATGCTCACTGGGCGCCCGATCTGCAAAATTGATTTTTGCCACTTACCTTTGCACCTCGACCAGATAGCGACAGGGAGAGGAGGTGCACAGCTGTAGGACGCCAGCCCCAGGGACTTTATTTAAAAGCATCTGCATTAATCACTCGCAGCTGTCAGGTCAGGTTAGCTTCAGTAGTTTCTTGTCAGTTTCAGCTAGAGGATCACTTTGTATGAGTACTTTCAAGGTTCGTTTTTATCAGCAGTGTTCTGGCAAGTGCAAAGTGCCTACATTTATTGTTCAAAGATTGAAACTGATATACTTGGCAACATTAATGGGGGCTGTACTGGCGCCACCTCGCCCTCCAGAATTTACGGCAGAGGGAGCATAGGCAGCCAGAAATATGGGAACATGTGCATAGAGGGATGAGGAGGGACATCAGGGCTCTCACCAGGAGGCCTTACCCTCCGAGGATATTCCGACAGCACCTCTCCTACCTTCAATTAAGCAAGGAGCAGTATATTAGATGGCTCCGCAGCACCAAGGTCGTGGTCACAGAACTCTGCCACCTCCTGCAAACAGACCTCCAGCCTCATACCAGGATGACTTAATCCCCAGATTCCTTTTGCTCACCACCTGCCCGTCACACCATCCTTGTGTCATGCCATATCACAACGTCCTCCTGGGTGCAATGGTGAAATGAGAGAGACCACAAAATATTGCAAACTCCATTAATAAATTTACACACAAACATATCACACATATCACATTCATTCTGATAACTAATGACCCTTGTGCCTGCCATAGTTGAATAACTGTCATTGTGTGCAAGGTGTGAGATGTGGGTGTGAGTGTTGGTAGGTAGAGATTGTTGGTGGGTGAGTGCTGGGGATGTGGTGCTTTGGACAGTGTGTGAAGCTTGTGGTACAGATGGTGGTATGTAGCATTTGTTGAAGCATTCAATCACCTGACTGAGGTGGATCTGCCATGAGCACACCTGCTTCAGTCCTCCGGCTCCTTCTCCTTGTTGTGCTTCTCCTTGCTGAGGCAGCTGCACAGCCAGCAATGCTGAGAATGAGCTGCTGCAGTATCAATGAACCTCCCCTTTAAGTACTGGGAAAAGCCTGTGGCAATGATGAGTTGAGATTAGACTGCACCCGATATTGGTCCACCCTTTGAGTGTAACGCCACTGAGCTAGGCCTTTAAGACTTGATTTAGCATTTCTTTGAGCAGTGAGAATGAATTGTGCGTGCCATCTAAAGCATTAGCACCTGCTGCTTATTCTCAAACTTTTCTAAAGATACCGCCCATTCCTGGGCTACAATGAATTTCTAGCCCAGGATATTTTAAATGTACCTTGCCGGCCTGGCCTCTTTCTGGCCCCCAGCTGCTGTTCCCGGCCGGTTTGGCCTGGTGGAGAAGCCACCACTGCTTAAAATTGCGGATCGGGCAGGAAAGGCATAGGTTAAATTCCATGCTCCACTTTAACTGTCCCCCTCCACCATCCCACATGGTTTCTGATTAAAATCGACCCCTGAATTTCTATCTCATTCAACCTGTCCAGCCCATTCCTCCCACAGAGTGTGCACAATACGAATTGTCCTAGGGTATGGTCGTGTAGTGGTTGTGTTACTGGACTAATAACCTAAGGGCTTTGAGTTTGCAACCCCACCCTGGGAAGTTGGGAAGTTGAATAGGTACCAATAACCATCAAAGCACCCAACAAGCTCACTAATATCTTTTAGAGAAAGTAAGGATAAGATGGCACTAAGATTTAATATAAAAATTGCTACGTGGAGTACATTACTCTTTAGTGACTAGCCCTTGAGTAGTGTGTCCTGTGTTCTCTGAATCCCGGTCTTTTGTCTTCTTGATATTTCAGATTTTTGATGCCTTCATCCCACGGCTCCAGGACTCCAATAAAAAAGTGAACCAGTTTGCGCTGCAGTCCATGGCAACCATGATCCCAGTGCTGAAGGATGACTTGCACCGGGTCCTACATTCGACAGTCACTGTCGTTACTGACAACTTAAACTCGAAGAACACGGGCATTTACACTGCAGCCGTGCATGTCCTCGATACGCTGATCGATCAAATAGGTAGGCCTCAGGCTCCACGAGTGCTGTCGTTAACAGATGACACCAACGGTGTGTGGTGTCAGAGCGTGAAAACTCGTGAATCCATTGAAAAAATGAATGTGATCCCAGAACAAAATTAAGAGTGTACCATTAATATTCTACCAAAAAACCTGATCCAGGCATAAACTATTCATTCATAAATCAGTTCTTGCATTTATCAGACCTCCCTATATTATGTAAAACACTTGAATATGGAACTTAATATTTTAAACCCATGGTATAGACACAAGCCATGTTGGGTGCTCATTAAACAATTATCCCAAAGCATGAACACCACTTTCTAGTTGTAGTGTGCTGTGGTTTGTGTGTGTGTTCTTGTAGATTAAAATGAATACAGAAATCACACAGAGGCTGTAAGTTGTGTGGTTTGGATCCTTTACTTGTTTCATCCTGTACTCACTGTATAAATGATTTGTGTCTGTCCTCTCTGCTTATGCATTTAAACAAAGCACGTAGATTACTGATCTAACAGTAAGACAGGATGTAACAATCCCAGAGCACCTTCAAAGCAACATTACCAATACATTAGACATTAGAGCTATGCAGTTGGAACAGCGTTACTAGTACCAATTGGATTAATATTGTCTCCAACAAGTGCTGTCACATTATTGTCAGCCAGCAAAGGGCTCTTGTCTTCAATGGCACAAGAACTGCAGAAGGTGAGCTGATAAGATTTTAAAATAAAAATTAATTGGGCAAAATGTCAGCAAGGGGATTGAGCCTCAGATTTACCTTCCATTCCTGACAAGTTTAGGTGAAAAGGGCAACTAGGCACACAGGTAGCCCCATCAAGCAGTATCAAACTGATACCGTGCAAAGATGCACAGAGTTAGAGAATTCGACCCTCCTGCACCCACCATAATGCTGGGCGCCCGATACCTCGCTAGTACGGAGGTGATCCGGTTAAGTTTGCCAGTTTTCCCTCTCTCTCTCTTTATTGATCAGTCAGCTAATACATGTGTCCTGTATCACTGATTGCCATGGCTTTGCTTTCTCTGTCAAGACAACTTGCTGCTACTTCAGCCCTTCGCCAGCAGAGTCCAGTTCGTCAGTGGCCGAGCGATGCAGGACATCACAGAACGACTGGCAGGTGAGACTGCGGATAAGGAGGCGATTCTGACTCATTATATCGGGATATAGAGTCGTGGTGCATCTTATTAAAGCGAGAGGGAGGTAGCTCTAAACTTAGAGCCGGCCTTAGTGAGACTACATCTGAAGTACCACCTGCTCTCCCTATTTTAAAAAGGGATATTTAGTTATTGGATGGAGTGCAAATGAGAGTTACTGGATCAATTCCAAAACTAACAGGACCTAACTGAACAAAGGTGGGCTTTAAGGAGCATCTTAAAGGAGGCGAGGCGGAGAGATTTGGGGAGGGAATTGCAACGCTTAGGGCCTAGGCTAAAAATGGCCGTTTAAGCTGTTCCGCTGGTGGCCGATTTCCAGCCGATGTTACAGCAGGAGACCGGGAGACCATCCCCCTCTGCCCAATGGAAATTCAGGGCAAAAATGACCAATCTGGTTGAACTTGTGCTTTTGCCTTAAGTTACTGGATATTCAAACCTGAATTGTCCCCTCTGATGGTCTGATTCTCTTAGGCCCATTGCCAGGTTAAGTTGTTGCAGGCTACGGCACGGTCAAGGCCCTCGCTGATGACCTTTTTGTTTTTTTCTTGGCTGCAGTCCTCGTGCTGCCAGTGTATCATCGGAAGCCTCAAGCGGTGGAGAGGTACGTTTTACCCGTGCTCTGGTACCTGCTCAACAACATGACCGGGAGCGGCGTGATCAAGGGCGGAAGCGGGAACGTGCGGGCCGTGACCGCCAAGCTGGCCGCCAGCCTGCACCAACAGATGGGCGCCGGTCTGCAGGAATACGCGTCGAGTCAGCCGGCCCACGTCATCAAAACCCTGCGGGAACTTACAGAGGAGAAACTTTAATCACACGGATCATCACACCAGGACAGCCTCGAACCTAGGGTCGCCAACCCTCCAGGATTGTCCCGGCATCTCCAGGAATTTAAGATTAATCTCCTGGACGCTCCTGGGAGCAAATTGGAGCAAAATCATTGGGTCATTTAAAAAAAAAAGTTGTCATTTAAAAAATTTTCTTTGAACACTTGTTTTGTTTATTAGTTCTAAACATATTGGAGATGGGTTGTGGGGGGAGGGGGTAGAGAAAGGCTGTTTGATTGACAGTCAAGAGTCATCCAATCAGGTAATGAGAAGTCTATTTACTTTCCAATTGGCGTGAGAAGGAGGTCCACCGCGAGGATGGGCGTTGACGTAAGAAAACTACTAGGCACTTGGCCTAAGTGTTAAACAAAGCTTTAATTAACTGTTTTACAACATGGAGGTCTAGTTCTGTCCTTCACTAGTTCCTGTTAAGAATGTCCTGCGCAAGCTGGGCCCGTGCCAGAGTATTTATACTCTCCCTGGACAGCGCCACCCGTAGGCCGCTCAGTATTATTTCATAAGTCTTTCTTTCATGAATGACTGATTCATGTCAGACGTGTTGGGCGACCAATGGCGGGAGCGTGGAGGCAGGGCTGCTGGGGGCGGGCGGTTGCATGGTGGAGCCTCCAGGACAGCGTCCAACCAGAGTTGGCAACCCCACTCAAACCGCTGAGGAGATCTATAAACCGCACACACTAAAACATAAGCTGTTTGTGGGACGAGGAAGAAATATCCACGACTGCTGAAAACCGGAAATGAAAAAAAAGGATCCCGCAGGTCAGTCAGCATCTGAAAGAGAAAGATAGGTTCATGTTTTGGGTTTTGGTGAGCCCAAAGTCAACTAATCTTTTGCTTTCAGGCACTGACTGACTTGCTGTGAATCTCTGTCAACAATTATGAAAATTTATTATGTATTATAAATATATATAGAAACTGTAAGCAAAGTAACTTTCAGTCCACTCCAGAATGTTTCTGTTCATTAGTGCTTAATGTATCTATTTTTTCCGAATGTTTTATCATCAACGCACTTTATTAATTCGGTTTCCTTAGCCAAGAGGAGCTTGCACTTCATATGGTACCTGAATTTGGGCAGATCATTTATCGTAAACAAAAAATAATTTACATTATTATCACCTTGCCTTTGCCAGACCGCCCAAACTCGAGCTGTAACCCGTGGATCTTGTTCTCTGTGCTGGGCTGGCGGAGTTACAGTGGAAGACTGGTAGAATCCCCAATTTCAGGGCCGACACGTTTAAGAAGTATGAATTATCTGGTGTAACTACTGTTATTTTACCAGCATACCAGCAGAGGATAAGTAAAATAAGACAAATTAAAACCACAATTCTGTGTTTTTACATCAGTGGATGTTGAACATGAGTTGGCAGATTCCCCCGTCCCGCCCTGACGCCCCCACCCCGCTCTGGTGCTGTCTAGGCCCTGGAACACAAGAGGCCGTGATTTTTGTCAATGGAGGAGGGTTGGGTACGGGTCAGGTGGTTCCCGGTTTCCAGTTCCACCCCCAACTGCATCCGCTCCACAGACGTGATTTTACGTTGATTGACCTTGTTAAGCCCGCCCTGCAGACTTGCCGGCCAATTAAGAGGAAGCAGGTCAGATGACATCATTTGATGACGCGTCATCTGCCGGTTTTCTTAAAGGGACCACGCACAATTTTGTTTGACTGCTGATTTCTCAGTAGTTGACAGCATTGAGGTGCTGCAAACACTGACAATCACTGTACAAAGGTGAGCTTGGGTGTGGTGGTGAAAAACAATTAAAAGAACCCATGCCTCCTGTCTTTGGCCAGACCCAGGACCCTTGTAGATCCTTCAGTTAGTGGTGGGAGTCTGGGGGAGCAGGATAGCGCACCCTGTTTCACGGAAGCTCATGCATGTTGCAGCTGGACCATTAGATTGGCTGGGGGGAAGGGGGCATAGGATAGGATAGTTGGATCTCTACCTACACTAGGCAACCTCCTGCAGAGCCCCGGAAAGGCTGGGACAATGTTAAAAGGGCGAAGACCTTTGCGCCCAGGGAATTTGGGAGTTACCTGGGGGCAAGGATCAGGAAAATCAGCCTTACTGAATGCAAAGGAGTGTGTGTTTCTTGCAGAGAGGGTGCTTGAGAGCAGCACACTGGAAAAACAAGGTGCTGTGACGGAGAGATGGTTTGATGCTCTGGAAGGAGGAGATCAAACAGAAAGAAAGTACCTGCATCTCTCACGTCCTCAGGATGTCCCAAAGCGCTTCACATCCACTGAAGTGCAGGCAAAGAGCAAGGTCCCACAAACAGCGTTGAGATAAATGACCAGATAATCAGTCCATAAGGGGGACACCGAGCTTCCGGTCGCCTGTCACTTTAATTTACCGCTCCACTCCCACTCGGACCTCACCGTCCTCGGCCTCTTGCATTGTTCCACGGAAGCTCAGTGTAAGCTCGAGGAACAGCACCTCATCTTTCGATTAGGCACTTTACAGCCTTCTGGACTCAACATAGAGTTCAACAATTTCAGATCATAACCTCGGCCCCTATCATATATATATTTTTTATCCACACTTTTTGTTTGTGCCTTCTGTTCTCCCCCACATGGCAGCTGTCTTTCACTCTGCCAGCGCAATTTACACTTCATCTAGAGCCATCCTTTGTTTCTTAACCTGTCCCATTACCATCTCCTTTTGCCTTGAATATCTCTTAATGTCTCTTAACCTCTCCTGCCTTCTATCCTATCACAGACCTTCCCTTTTGTTCTTTCATCCCCTCCCCCATTTCCCAGCCCCTACACTTGCTTAAAAATCTGTTCCATTTCCTGCTTTTTTCCAGTTCTGACGAAAGGTCATCGACCTGAAACGTTAACTTTGTTTCTCTCTTCACAGATGCTGCCTGACCTGCTGAGTATCTCCAGCATTTTCTGTTTTTATTTCAGATAATCTCTTGTTGATGGTGTTATTTTAAGGGTAAACTTTTTCTAGGACACCAGGAGAACTCCCCTGCGCCTCTTCAAGAAGTACCATAGGATCTCCTATGTCCACCTGAGTAGGTGGACAGGGCCTCGGTTTAATGTCTCATCTGAAAGAAGTGACACCTCCGACAGTGCACTGCTCCCTCAGTACTGCAAGAAGTGTCAGCTTAGATTATGTGCTCAAGTCTCTAGAGTGATGCTACAAGCTGCAACCTTCTGTCTCAGAGGCGGGAGTGCAACCACCAAGGCTGACATCCAAACGGACCAAAGGGCCTTCTTCATTTAAACCCATCTTAAGAATTTCTGTTATGTGAGCAAGAGCAGGAACACTGGCCTATATTCTCCATCCTAACACACGGGGGAAGACTACCTCCGTTAAGTCGTGTGTAACAAAATCATAAACCCCTCCATAAAGAAGATTTCACTACACTTAGCAGAAATAAAATCTTCCTCTGTAGGAATGTTTAGTTCCTATCAAGAGACTGAGGTCGACTCAGACGATCAAACAAACGATGTTTAATGTAAAACTAATTGAGTTTAACAAACAGATGCAAGAAAAGTACGAATACAGGTCTAGTCAGTTCGGAGGCTCCACGAGGACTTCTTGGGCGGTCCCGTGGCTGGCGTCATGACGTCATCACGTTTTTCCCGCCGGTGGGGGATCACGTGATGAACGGCGTGATGTCATCGTGTTTGCCCGCGCTCTTAAAGGGACCACGCTCTGTACATGCAAACAGTATATACAAAGATACAGACTCAGGCTGTAGTTAACATATTGTTAAAGGGAATTATATACATTTGATCGGAGTCCCTTAGTGGCTCCGCCACACCCCTATAGTTTAGGATGTTTCACTGGTATTGCAGGACTTCCTGTTAATGATAAAGAAATCTGTATAATGTAAGTAATATCTGCCTTGTTTGTTAGAGAGACTTTGTGGAATAATTTGTAATTTATTGGAACTTTCTGGACTAAAATTGTGTGTAGTTTGTGCACTGCTGTTACTTTACTGTAAATAAACATGTTTGAGGTGTAATCTTTTAAGTATTATTTGGACTTTTTTTGTTAGACCAAGGCTGGTTAAGGGTTGATATGAAAGAAGTGTTTAAGATTATGCAATTATGGGACAGGGTAGATAGAAGCAGGCTGTTTCCGGTGGTTGAGGGGTTTAGAATGAGGGACTGTCGATATAAGATTAAAAGTAGGACTGAGAGCAACAGAAACTTCATCACACAGAGAGTTGTGAGGCTGTGGAATTCACTTCCAGGGTTAGTGATTGAGGTAGAACCTAGGTCTACATTAGATATTACATTGTATAGGTAGATGAAGGTGCAGGGGATGAGTGGATATGGGAACAGATTAGAACTATTTCCCGAGTGCGGCCGAATGGCTTGTTTCCGTGTTGTAATTTCTATGTATTTCTGTTTATCTCAAACTCAATTCAATCTTATCCTTGTTTGTGGGTTACATGTGCGTAATTTGAAAGAAAGACTTGCATTTATATAGCGCCTTTCGCGTCCTCAGGATGTCATAAAGCACTTCACAGCCAATGAAGCGCTTTTGAAGTGTAGTCACTGTGATAATGTAGGAGACTCGGCAGCCAATTTGTGCACAGCAAGGTCCCACAAACAGCAATGAGATAAATGATCAGATAATCTGTTCAATGCCTTCATGTGTTCCTATAATCTGATTATTGTACTGTTCCCTGTATGGCCCCTTGATTAGCAAATGCAAAGGGGCAACCCCTACCCACATTAGCAGAATTCAGGGAGGGGCTCTGGCAATGCTCAAGGTAAAGATTTTTCATCGCTTCATCCAATTTTCACCTAATGCCCGTGGGCACTGAGTTTAGCCCAGAGAACCCAGAAAAAGCTGTGTGTAGATTGGTAGTGGATGTACAAAAGTCACAGGGGTGAGATTCTTCTGTGTGAATATTGGTTAACACGTTCTGGGTTAAATTTGTTCTGTTTGTTATCTGAATGACTTGGTCAACCCATTTAATGGATTAACACCGTTAGAATCATAGAATGGTTACAGCACAGAAGGCCATTCGGCCCGTCGAGCCCGTGCCGACTCTCAGCTAGTCCCACTCCCCTGCCCTTTCCCCGTAGCACTGCAAATTTTTTTCTTTCAGATACTTATCCAACTCCCTTTTGAAAGATAAGATTGAGTCTGCCTCCACCACCCTTTCAGGCAGTGCATTCCAGATCTTAACCACTCGCTGCGTAAAAAAGTTTTTCTTACATTGCCTTTGGTTCTTTTGCCAATCACCTTAAATCTGTGTCCTCTGGTTCTCGACCCTTGTGCCAATGGGAACAGTTTCTCTCTATCTACTCTGTCCAGATCCCTCATGATTTTGAACACCTCTATCAAATCTCCTCTCAATCAACCCCAGCTTCTCCAGTCTATCAACGTAACTGAAGTCCTTTACTCCTGGAATCATTCTCGTAAATCTTTTCTGCACCCCCTCTAAGGCCTTCACATCCTTCCAAAAGTGTGGTGCCCAGAATTGGACACAGTACTCCAGTTGGGGCCGAACCAGTGTTTTTATACAGGTTCATCATAATTTCCACACTTTTGTACTCTATGCCTCTACTTATGAAGCCCAGGATCCCGTATGCCTTTTTAACTCTTTCTCAACCTGCCCTGCCACCTTCAATGATTTGTGCACACATGCCCCCTGGTTTCTCTGTTCATGCACCCCCTTTAGGATTGTACCATTTAGTTTATATTTCCTCTCCTCATTCTTTCTACCAAAATATATCACTTCACTTTTCTGCGTTAAATTTCATCTGCCACGTGTCCGCCCATTTCACCAGCCTATGTCTTCCTGAAGTCTATCACTCTCCTCCTCACTGTCCACTATACTGCCAAGTTTTGTGTCATCTGCCAATTTTGAAATTGTGCCCTGTACACCCACATCCAAGTCATGAATATATATCAAGAAAAGCAGTGGTCCTAGAACCGACCCCTGGGGAACACCACTACCTTCCTCCAGTCTGAAAAACAACCGTTCACCACCACTCTCCATTATTAAAATACTGCATGGAGAACTTCAGCCGAGCACGTTATTCTTTTTGTTACAAGAGTTGACATAGACGAATTTAACTCCCTCATTTCTCGGGCAAGCAGCTTCCTGCCTGCACAGAGCTGTTTGGAAAGGAGCAAAGATTTTTGAACGAGCTATCGGGAGTGCAGCTTCCTTACCCATTATGGGTCACCTTCCATTGTGCGTTGTGCCCGCTTCACAGGAACTGTCACCTCTGGTGCTAAAGTGGCACCCTAACCCTAGATAAATGGATTGATCACTTGAGCTTTTCCTTTTTGTCCACTTTTCTCCTTCCTCTCCCGAAGGCGGTGACTCGGACTGGGGTGGGCTTCTAATTCGTACCTGGCAGCCTTCCACTACCTCAGTCAAGCGGCCATCCTTCATGTGTGAGCTTAAACTGTGAATGTCTGCGGGCTAGCCAATCGTCAGGGGGTGGGAAAGAAAGAACTCTCATTTATACAGCACCTTTTAAGACGCCCAAAGCGTTTTACAGCCAATTAGGTACTTTTGAAGTGTAGCCACTGTTGTAGGAAAATGCCATGGCCGTTTTTGCGCACAGCAAGGTTCTACAAACAGCAATGTGATAATGAGCAGAAAATCTGTTTGTGATGTTAGTTGAGGAACAAATATTGGCAAGGACACCAGGGAGAACTCCCCCTATTCTTCTTATAGTGCCATGGAATCTTCTACGTACCTGAGGGGGCCTCGGTTTAACGTCTCATCGAAAGACGGCACCTCCGCCAGTACAGCACTCCCTCAGTACTGCTCTGGACTGTCAGCCCTAGATTTTTGATGCTCAGGTGTCTGAAGTGGGTCTTGAACCCACAACCTTCTGACTCAGAGGCACGCGTGCTTCCAACTGAGCCAGTCAGCAGGTGGGAGGTGAGGCATCACAACCCCGTCTGAAGCTGTCCTTGCCCAGTATCCACATATGCACATTTTCCAGGGCTTTTTTAGAGGCTTACCAGTCTCTCAGACTCTCACGATTCAAAATGTGATGCGGGCAGGAGGGAGCAGCTGATTGGGTGAGTACGGCCAGGGAGTATTTATATTACTCTATAGTTTGACAGTTAAGGTTCATAGTTTATAAAGTTTAGCAGGTCTTAATTTTTTTGTGGTTATAGTTTCTAGTGCTAGGAACCAAGGGCCCTTGAGTATATCATTTAATTCTAGTGTAATTGGTGGTATTGATTTGATTTAAGTTAATTTAAATTAATTGAAGGGTAAGTCATGGCAGGACAGCTCGGTGCTCCTCCTGCACTATGTGGGAAATCAGGGAAACTTCCTGTGTCCCTGACGGCCATGTGTGTGGGAAGTGTATCCAGCTGCAGCTACTGGCAGACCGCATTGTGGCGCTGGAGCTGCGAATGGATACATACTGGAGCATTCGCGATGCTGAGGACGTCGTGGATAGTACATTTAGGGAGTTGGTCACACCGCAGGTAAAGGCTGCACAGGCAGGAAGGGAATGGGTGACCGCCAGGCAGAGTAGTAGGTGCAGGCAGGCAGTGCAGGGGTCCCCTGTGGCTATCCCCCTCTCAAACAGATATACCGCTTTGGATATTGTTGGGGGGGTGGCTTATCGGGGGAAGACAGCAGCAGCCAACTTCCTGGCACTGTGGGTGGTTCTACTGCACAGGACAGGAGGAAAAAGAGTGGGAGAGCTATAGTAATAGGGGATTCTATTGTAAGGGGAATAGATAGGTGTTTCTGCGGCCGCAAACGAGACTCCAGGATGGTATGTTGCCTCCCTGGTGCAAGGGTCAAGGATGTCTCGGAGTGGCTGCAGAGCATTCTGGAGGGGGAGGGTGAGCAGCCAGTTGTCGTGGTGCATATAGGTACTAACGATATAGGTAAAAACCGGGACGAGGTCCTAAAAGCTGAATATAGGGAGTGGGGAGGTAAATTAAAAAATAGGACATCAAAGGTAGTAATCTCAGGATTGCTACCAGTGCCACGTGCTAGTCAGAGTAGAAATAGAAGGATATTTCAGATGAATACGTGGCTAGAGGAATGGTGCAAGGGGGAGGAATTCAAATTCCTGGGACATTGGAACTGGTTCTGGGGGAGGTGGGACCAGTACAAACTGGACGGTTTGCACCTGGGCAGGACCGGGACTGATGTCCTAGGGGGAGTGTTTGCTAGTGCTGTTGGGGAAGGTTTAAACTAAAATGGCAGGGGGTTGGGAACCTGTGCAGGGAGACAGAGGAATGGGAAACTAGGATAGAAGCAAAAGACAGGAAAGAGAAAAGCAAAAGTGGCAGGCAGAGATGTCAAGGGTTTAAATCAAACATGGCCACAGTAAATAATAATGCTAAAAGATCTAAGAGTGTTAAAAAAACAAGCCTGAAGGCTTTGTGTCTTAATGCGAGGAGCATTCATAATAAGGTGGGTGAATTAGCTGCGCAAATAGATGTAAATGGATATGATATGATTGGAATTACAGAAACATGGCTCCAGGGTGACCAAGGCTGGGAACTCAACATCCAGGGGTATTCAATATTCAGGAAAGACAGGCAAAAAGGAAAAGGAGGTGGGGTAGCATTGCTAGTTAAAGAGGAGATTAACACAATAGTAAGGAAGAATATTAGCTCTGATGATGTGGAATCTGTATGGGTAGAACTGAGAAATACCATGGGGCAGAAAACGTTAGTGGGAGTTGTATACAGACCCCCAAACAGTAATGCCGAGGTTGGGGTTGGCATTAAAAGGGAAATTAGAGATGCGTGCAATAAGGGCACAGCAGTTATCATGGGTGACTTTAATCTACATATAGATTGGGCTAACCAAATTAGTAACAATACTGTGGAGGAGGAATTCCTGGAGTGTATACGGGATGGTTTCCTGGACCAATATGTCGAGGAACCAACTAGAGATCAGGCCATCTTAGACTGGGTATTATGTAATGAGAAAGGATTAATTAGCAATCTTGTGTGAGGCCCCTTGGGGTGGAGCGATCATAATATGATAGAATTCTTCATTAAGATGGAGAGTGAAGTAGTTGACTCAGAGACTAGGGTCCTCAATTTAAATAAAGGAAACTACAATGGTATGAGGCACGAGTTGGGTAGGATGGATTGGGGAATGTTACTTAAAGGGTTAACGGTGGATAGGCAATGGCAAACATTTAAAGATCGCATGGATGAACTACAGAATTTGTTCAGCCCTGTTTGGCATAAGAATAAAAAAGAGGTGACTCAACTGTGGCTAACAAGGGAAATTAGGGATAGCATAAGATCCAAGGAGAGGACATATAAATTGGCCAGAAAAAGCAGCAAACCTGAGGATTGGGAGCAGTTTAGGATTCAGCAAAGGAGGACAAAGGGATTAATTAAGAGGGGTAAAATAGAGTATGAGAGTAAGCGTTCAGGGAACATAAATACTGACTGTAAAAGCTTTTATAGATATGTGAAGAGAAAGATTGGTGAAGTCAAGCGTAGGTCCCTTGCAGTCAGAATCAGGGGAATTTATAATGGGGAACAAAGAAATGGCGGACCAATTAAATACATACTTTGGTTTTGTCTTCACAAAGGAGGACACAAATAACCTCCCAGAGATGTCGGGGAACATAGGGACTAATGAGAGGGAGGAACTGAATGAAATCAGTATTTGTAGGGAAATGGTGTTAAGGAAATTGACGGGATTGAAGGCCGATAAATCCCTAGGGCCTGATAATCTACATCCTAGGGTACTTAAGGAAGTGGCCCTAGAAATAGTAGATGCATTGCTGGTCATCTTCCAAAATTCTATAGATTCTGGAACAGTTCCCATGGATTGGAGCGTAGCTAATGTTACCCCACTATTCAAAAAAGGTGGCAGAGAGAAAACGGGGAATTATAGACTGGTAAGCCTGACATCGGTAGTGGGGAAAATGCTAGAGTCCATTATAAAAGATGTAATAGCAGAGCACTTGGAAAACAGTGACAGGATCGGACAAAGTCAACATGGATTTACAAAAGGTAAATCGTACTTGACTAATCTACTTGAATTTTTTGAGGATGTAACTGGTAGAATAGATAAGGGAGAACCAGTGGATGTGGTGTATTTGGACTTTCAGAAGGCTTTCGATAAGGTCCCGCATAAGAGATTAGCTTGTAAAGTTAAAGCACATGGGATTGGGGGCAAGGTACTGACTTGGATAGAGAACTGGCTGGCAGACAGGAAGCAAAGAGTTGGAATAAACGGCTCTTTTTCCGAGTGGCAGGCAGTGACTAGTGGGGTACCGCAGGGATCGGTGCTAGGACCCCAGTTCACAATATATATTAATGATCTAGACAAGGGAACGAGATGTAATATGTCCAAGTTTGCAGACCACACAAAGCTGGGTGGGCATGTATGCTGTGAGGAGGATGCCGAGAAACTCCAGTATGATTTGGACAGGTTGGGTGATTGGGCAGATCTATGGCAGATGCAGTATAATGTGGATAAATGCGAGGTTATCCACTTTGGTGGCAAAAACAGGAAGGCAGATTATTATCTGAATGGCAATAGATTGGGAGAAGGGGTGTCCTTGTGCACCAGTCGCTGAAGGTAAGCATGCAGGTGCAGCAGGCAGTTAAAAAGGCAAATGGTATGTTGGCCTTCGCAGCGAGAGGATTTGAGTACAGGAACAAGGATGTCTTGCTGCAGTTGTACAGGGCCTTGGTGAGACCACACCTTGAGTATTGTGTGCAGTTTTGGTCGCCTTATCTGAGGAAGGATGTTCTTGCCATGGAGGGAGTGCAGCGAAGATTCACCAGACTGATACCTGGGATGGTAGTAATGACGTATGAGGAGAGATTGGGTTGATTGGGCTTATACTCGCTGGAGTTTAGAAGAATGAGAGGGGATCTTATTGAAACTTATAAAATTCTAACAGGACTAGACAGACTAGATGCAGGGTGTTCCCGATGGTGGGGGAGTCCAGAACCAGGGGTCACAGTCTAAAGCCATTTAGGACAGAGATGAGGAGGAATTTCTTCACCCAGAGAGTGGTGAACCTGTGGAATTCTCTACCACAGAAGGCAGTTGAGGCCAATTCATTAAATATATTCAAGAAGGTGTTAGATATATTTCCTAAGGCTAAAGAGATCATGGGATATGGGGAGAAGGCAGGGACAGGGTACTGAGTTTGGATGATCAGCCATGATCTTATTGAATGGCGGAGCAGGCTCGAGGGGCCGAATGGCCTACTCCTGCTCCTATCTTCTATGTTTCTATCACTGGATACCAATCGGGAGTGGGAACCCTGACTTATTTCCCATTCCCCTCCCCAGCCCAGAGACACTGAGGCCAATTTTAAGAACTCTACAGCTGTCCTAGCTGAGAACAGCCAACTGAGGATAGTCCAGGGATCAAACTGGAACCCTCCTGGCCCTCAGTACCACACTGGGTCATGTATTTAACCATCAAGCTATCAGGGAGCTCAAAAATCATTCACAATAGTCTCTGAATACAAATTAGCATCTCGTAATGTTTTGTATTCTAATACACTAATTCTACTGTAGTTCCCAAGGGGCTAATGTTTGAATCATTTCTGGGAATGCTAAAAATGTTAAACAGCAAAAAACAATTTTTTTTCTTTTTAGTTTCTTTTAATTCCTCAGTCTCGTTCTCCCAGTAGGGAGTCACGCTCGCAGTGAGTGCGGGTCACAGAATCAGGAACATGATGTTGTAGCTCAGCCTCCGACTCACGCTCCCTGCTACTGTACTCGCAGCTGAGAACATAGATGTTATTTTTTCTACCTTCTGTGCTCATGTCAACTAACTCAAGCAACCTTAGGCTTTGAAGTTATGCTGTGTGAATATTTGGGTCCAAATGCTCCCGCTACAATAGCAGGCAGGAGAATTTCATACGAACGTGTTAAGAATTTCTATTCTAATATTCAGAGTGCAGCTTCAAGCTTTCAGAGGTTTAGTTAGCCAGTTGAATACATTGAATGTGTCTCACAAATTGGCCTCAGTGTCTCTGGGCTGTGGAGGGGAACGGGAAATGAGTCAGGGTTCCCACTTCCAATTGATATCCAGTGCCAGTGATCCTTGCTGGAAAATGTGCACATGTGGATACTGGGCAAGGATGGATTCAGACTGGGCTGTGATGCCCCACCCGCTAACTGGCTCAGTTGGGAGCACGCTTGCCTCCGAGTCAGAAGGTCGTGTGTTCAAGGCTCACTTCAGAGACTTGAGCACATAATCAAGGCTGACAGTCCAGTGCAGGACTGAGGGAATGCTGCACTGGCAGAGGTGCCATCTTTCGGATGAGACGTTAAACCGAGGCAATAGAAATTAAAATGGGGAGACATGTAAAGCAGGTTGTCGATTCGCTGTCACCCGTTTACAAAGTCACAATTACCCCCATATGTTGCACTGGTCCTACAAGAAGTCATACAAACAACTGCAAACGGGAATCATTTATTTTTCTGTATGTGTGTAACAATCTATATTTTTCTTTTGAAAAGATAGCTGCACAATAAAGTACTTAATCTGTTGGTATCAAACAAAACATTTTATTTTGAAAAATCCTCTTTTTTTAACGCTAAAAGGTAGTTTTACATTTCATTCTGGGATATTCTACTCTCCATACATCTGAATGCTTAGTTAGCAGTTAAGGACCATTTCAGTAGAGAATGTGATACTTTAGCACTTTAAAAAAACTGTACCCATTATTTCTTGGTTGGCTTTGAAATGTTACACATTACAGGCAACTCATGGAATTCAAGCAAAGCCTTTGCACTTGACCTGAAACACAGTATTTGCTAAAGAGAAATTACCTGAAATAGCTATTATTTTGTATAAAAGTTCACATCTGTGAATGGTCTTCCAAATAGGTATGATGAAAAAAAGGCTTTGTTTCTTTAGAACATCCCACACTTGGGTTTCTAATGCTGTCAGGCGGTCTTTAATACAGCTCAAGGATTAACCATCTAATTTGGACATGTGGCTGATCTTTTCTATATTCCCACCTATTTTCGCAGCTCCATATATTGTGATGGATAAACAGGATCATGGCTGAAGTGAATCAGATCCCAGCTTCAATCCACAGTTAACTTCCCAGCCTCTTCTGGAGCCAATCGTATTTTTCACTTGGTTCGGAGGTATTGTCCCATGGGTGGCCACCATTTCCCTGCAGTCATTCAGGCTACAGGTTGGACTGCGGCATCTAGACCGCACTTCTGATTCGACCAATTTCAAAATTCTTGCTCTTTTTTGACTGTTATGGAAAGGGAACAATCATAGAGTTATTTGGCCCGTCATGCCTGTGCCAGCTCTTTGAAAGAGCTATCCAATTAGTCCCATCCACAACCCCACGTCTTTCCCAATGACCCTGCAAATTCTTCCTTCTCAAGTATATATCTAATGCCAGTGAGATCAGTGTGAGTTTGCTTTGTTAAAAAAAGCACATGCAGCATAATTGGGACACGTTAAATGTTCATCTGATTTTATCGCTGAAAGTCATATATTTCTAGCCTTTACTCTTTTCACCCTTGATGGAATCCTGCATGATAGTCCTTGGCCTTCACTTACACTTCCTGTGTCCATGGGTTTGAGATGATATAGGTTCATTCGTTCCAGTTTGCCCCTCCTGCAGCCTCTGCACGCTCTCTATTAAAGTAAATGTTAATACAGAGATCCGACAGATCCACTAAATGTGTGCTGTCAATTTAGGTGTCTCTAACTGGCTAAAACAGCACTTTTAAATTCAGAGGGGTATGCTTGAATTTACCCTCATACGATATTGGGTGCACAACATGATTTTCTGTCTATTCCCCATCAATATTTCATCATCTTCAATGGAACATTTCCCAAAGATGGCTTGGCTGGTAACCACGTGAAAACCAAGGAAGATCACCACAGAAAATTCCCCTACACCAAAAATTTTTTCCATCATCCTTAAACTGTAATTGAACAGTCATGAGAAATCTTCCCATGTATTGCACCAGAGACTGGAAGACTCAATCTATCAGACTAGTTCTCCAATTGAACTAGTTATTTGTCTTCATCATTTAATTAATACAACAGACTGAAGGGAAAGCCAGTTAGATGTAATGGAAAGAGCACTGGGCCGTGAACCTAGTCGTCAGCTTTCCCCTCCAGCACTTTCCTTTCAGTCTTTGCAAGAAGCAGTCCGTGGAAGATTCGGCCTCGCTGGTGAACTATTGCATTTTGTTTAATCCTTCCCCAAACGAAAGGTTTCACACCTCGTTCAACAATCACGAAAATTCTGTGACAAATGTTTAGATATCTTTCAAATATTACTCATGCTTATTTATCTTTCAGTGACAATGCTGAGGATAGTTTGAATGTACATGATCATTCAGAACTGGATTGAGGCGAATGAAAGTCACTTCAGTCGCAGACAGGAGATGTTAATCCCATCTGTCGGAGCTCGGTTCTATCCCAATGCAGTTCTCCTAGAGGTGAAAGGACAATGTCTCAAAATCGTACAGTCATCCAATACCAATGTAGAAAAATAAATAAGTGAACAAAATAAATATTTTTCCAATATGCCATGCACATCATTTTAAACAGGTCAATCTCATTAAGTACAGACCAGATAGGATTACTTTGTCACGCTATTGTAAATCCAGATAATCTGAATTCAGCTTGGACTGGGAGCACTGGAAATCCCGCACAGTGTAACAGAGTTTTTAGCGCTCGCTGTGTAAGTCTCACTGTAGCCCCTGCCCAATGATGCATAGCTCAGGGTGGGAGACAGATCGGCTGGACCCTCGCAGATTGGATACGCAATGCCTTGTCCATGGATCGCCTTCATTCTCAGAATTTAAGCTGTTGAGGGAAGAAAAATAGTTCACGGGGATTAGAATGAGAAGCTAATATCAATACCAATCCTATTAGACTGAATGTAACTACTTCACCACTGACTGCAGTGCTTTTGTATGTTATGTAACAGTACAGTGTAATATGCTGCAGGTTTCACAACGTTTCACCTCCGCAACGCTTCACCTACATACAGCCAGTCACAGTATTTCAAAAAAATTCATCCTCTGTGAACTACTTTAAGTAGTGATCAATCCAAACCTTTCAAGCTTAGAGTCGAGGTCACTAAACCACCAGGAACCAAACCTCCTCCCTTCCTCCGCCCCCTCGCCCCATTCTCATCCCTTCCTCCCCCCAACCCTGCCGTCATCGCTTCCTCCCCCCAACCCCGCCCTCCTCCCTTCCTCCCCCAACCCCGCCCTCATCCCTTCCTCCCCCCAACCCTGCCCTCCTCCCTTCCTCCCCCCAACCCCGCCCTCATCCCTTCCTCCCCCCAACCCCGCCCTCATCCCTTCCTCCCCCCAACCCCGCCCTCATCCCTTCCTCCCCCCAACCCCGCCCTCATCCCTTCCTCCCCCCAACCCTGCCCTCCTCCCTTCCTCCCCCCAACCCCGCCCTCATCCCTTCCTCCCCCCAACCCTGCCCTCCTCCCTTCCTCCCCCCAACCCCGCCCTCATCCCTTCCTCCCCCCAACCCTGCCCTCCTCCCTTCCTCCCCCAACCCCGCCCTCCTCCCTTCCTCCCCCCAACCCCGCCCTCATCCCTTCCTCCCCCCAACCCTACCCTCCTCCCTTCCTCCCCCCAACCCTGCCCTCATCCCTTCCTCCCCCCAACCCCGCCCTCATCGCTTCCTCCCCCCAACCCCGCCCTCCTCCCTTCCTCCCCCAACCCCGCCCTCATCCCTTCCTCCCCCCAACCCTGCCCTCCTCCCTTCCTCCCCCCAACCCCGCCCTCATCCCTTCCTCCCCCCAACCCCGCCCTCATCCCTTCCTCCCCCCAACCCCGCCCTCATCCCTTCCTCCCCCCAACCCCGCCCTCATCCCTTCCTCCCCCCAACCCTGCCCTCCTCCCTTCCTCCCCCCAACCCCGCCCTCATCCCTTCCTCCCCCCAACCCTGCCCTCCTCCCTTCCTCCCCCCAACCCCGCCCTCATCCCTTCCTCCCCCCAACCCTGCCCTCCTCCCTTCCTCCCCCAACCCCGCCCTCCTCCCTTCCTCCCCCCAACCCCGCCCTCATCCCTTCCTCCCCCCAACCCTACCCTCCTCCCTTCCTCCCCCCAACCCTGCCCTCATCCCTTCCTCCCCCCAACCCCGCCCTCATCGCTTCCTCCCCCCAACCCCGCCCTCATCCCTTCCTCCCCCCAACCCCTCCCTCCTCCATTCCTCCCCCAACCCCGCCCTCCTCCATTCCTCCCCCAACCCCGCCCTCCTCCCTTCCTCCCCCAACCCCGCCCTCCTCCCTTCCTCCCCCAACCCCGCCCTCCTCCCTCCCTCCAACCCCGCCCTCCTCCCCCCAACCCCGCCCTCCTCCCTTCCTCCCCCAACCCCACCCTCATCGCTTCCTCCCCCCCAACCCCACCCTCCTCCCTCCCTCCAACCCCGCCCTCCTCCCTTCCTCCCCAACCCCGCCCTCCTCCCTTCCTCCCCCAACCCCGCCCTCCTCCCTTCCTCCCCCAACCCCACCCTCATCGCTTACTCCCCCCAACCCTGCCCCCTCCCTTCCTCCCCCCAACCCTGCCCTCATCCCTTCCTCCCCCCAACCCCGCCCCCCTCCCTTCCTCCCCCAACCCCGCCCTCCTCCCTTCCTCCCCCAACCCCACCCTCATCGCTTCCTCCCCCCCAACCCCACCCTCCTCCCTCCCTCCAACCCCGCCCTCCTCCCTTCCTCCCCAACCCCGCCCTCCTCCCTTCCTCCCCCAACCCCGCCCTCCTCCCTTCCTCCCCCAACCCCACCCTCATCGCTTACTCCCCCCAACCCTGCCCCCTCCCTTCCTCCCCCCAACCCTGCCCTCATCCCTTCCTCCCCCCAACCCCGCCCCCCTCCCTTCCTCCCCCAACCCCGCCCTCCTCCCTTCCTCCACCAACCCCTCCCTCCTCCCTTCCTCCCCCCAACCCCGCCCTCCTCCCTTCCTCCCCCAACCCCGCCCTCCTCCCTCCCTCCCCCAACCCCGCCCTCCTCCCTTCCTCCCCCAACCCCGCCCTCCTCCCTTCCTCCACCAACCCCTCCCTCCTCCCTTCCTCCCCCCAACCCCGCCCCCCTCCCTTCCTCCCCCAACCCCGCCCTCCTCCCTTCCTCCACCAACCCCTCCCTCCTCCCTTCCTCCCCCCAACCCCGCCCTCCTCCCTTCCTCCCCCAACCCCGCCCTCCTCCCTCCCTCCCCCAACCCCGCCCTCCTCCCTCCCTCCCCAACCCCGCCCTCCTCCCTTCCTCCCCCAACCCCGCCCTCCTCCCTCCCTCCCCCAACCTCGCCCCAATCCCTTCCTCCCCCCAACCCCGCCCCATCCCTTCCTCCCCCAACCCCGCCCTCATCGCTTCCTCCCCCCAACCCCGCCCTCCTCCCTTCCTCCCCCAACCCCGCCCTCCTCCCTCAACCCCGCCCTCCTCCCTCCCCCAACCCCGCCCCCATCCCTTCCTCCCCCAACCCCGCCCTCCTCCCTTCCTCCCCCCAACCCCGCCCTCCTCCCTCCCCCAACCCCGCCCTCCTCCCTTCCTCCCCCAACCCCGCCCTCCTCCCTTCCTCCCCCAACCCCGCCCTCCTCCCTTCCTCCCCCCAACCCCGCCCTCCTCCCTCCCTCCCCCAACCCCGCCCCATCCCTTCCTCCCCCAACCCCGCCCTCCTCCCTTCCTCCCCCCAACCCCGCCCTCCTCCCTCCCTCCCCCAACCCCGCCCTCCTCCCTTCCTCCCCCCAACCCCGCCCTCCTCCCTCCCCCTCCAACCCCGCCCTCCTCCCTCCCTCCCCCAACCCCGCCCTCCTCCCTTCCTCCCCCCAACCCCGCCCTCCTCCCTCCCCCCCCAACCCCGCCCTCCTCCCTCCCTCCCCCAACCCCGCCCTCCTCCCTTCCTCCCCCCAACCCCGCCCTCCTCCCTCCCCCCCCCCAACCCCGCCCTCCTCCCTCCCCCAACCCCGCCCTCCTCCCTTCCTCCCCCAACCCCACCCTCCTCCCTTCCTCCCCCAACCCCACCCTCCTCCCTTCCTCCCCCCAACCCCGCCCTTCCTCCCCTCAACCTTCAACCCCGCCCTCCTCCCTTCCTCCCCCAACCCCGCCCTCCTCCCTTCCTCCCTCCAACCCCGCCCTCCTCCCTTCCTCCCCCCAACCCCGCCCTCCTCCCTTCCTCCCCCCAACCCCGCCCTTCCTCCCCTCAACCTTGTCTTCATTCCTTCAAATCTAAAGAGGTTGAATTGTTATGAAATATATGAAATTGACGTGCAGGAAATGACCAGCTGGTCCATCAAGCCCCCACACCATGATGGCTGGGGCATCATGACTAAACAGCATGAGGCCTACGTCCTGCTTCCCTGATCCCATTCCCACTAAACTGCTCACCACCTAACATCCCCATGCTAGCTGACATCGTAAACGGATCCCTCTCCTCAGGTGCCTAGATTTTGTGCTCAAGTCTCTGGAGTGGGACTTGAACCCACAACCTGCTCACTCGGAGGCAAGAGTGCTACCAAGGTGGTGGTGAAACTTCTTCTTAAACTGCTGCAGTCTGTGCGGTGAAGGTACTCCCACAATACTGTTAGGTAGGGAGTTCCAGGATTTTGATCCAGCGATGATGAAGGAATGGCAACATACGTCCATCGGGACGGCGGATGACTTGGAGGGGAACCTGGAGGTGATGGTGGTCCCAGGCACCTGCTGCACTTGTCTACTCAGTTGCACAATTTGTCATATCATTGCTTTGAAACCATCTATGCGGACATATAAAAATGATGGGGTTGAAAATCCACAGTTGTTGCAGCTGGAAACTAGGCCCGGCCCTGGGTAATGATCTGGTGCCGAAGGATCTGGGACAGCCCGATGGAGGCAGGTCCTCTGGCCACCCCTTTATAAGGGCATTGTCTTATGGAGGTTCAGGGCCAGGGGTGGTGACTCCCTCATCAGGTGTTCCTGCCTTCACTGAGACCAGCTGACCAAGTGCTGGTTATGAAATCATCCCGTGGGGGGGGGCCTAGGCCAGAATTGTGACTGTTTCATGCTGAATGCTTCTGACCTGGTGCCTGATGTTGACGCGCACATTCCAACCTGCAAAGTTCCCTGGCCAAATAACAATTAAGCTCTGACTGACCTAAGCCTGCGTTTATTTAAAAGACAGTTACATTTTGTCGGTCTTCAGGTCCATCATAGCAGCAGAATTATATAGTGGGCAGATGTTCGGTTCTGCATCTGGGCATACTGGATTGCCTGTGTAGGAGAAAATCCGGCCTGGGAGGATCACATGCCAGTAAGAAAGCCTGCCTGAATTTCTGATAGGAAAATCAGGCCAGCTCCCTTCTGGGCGTGCGATCCCCTTGCTTGATTTTCCTCTACGTATTGTGCATACATACATTCAGACATAGGAACGGGAACATCTGCCCCATGTTGTTCTATTTAGTACAATGCTTCGACTTAAGGAAGCATTGCAGTGATCCACTAGTATATATAATAGAAATAACCATAGGTACCAAAGAGTAACATCAAGACTGCCAATATTCAGAAGACAACTATAAACCTCTTGAACTTTACTTTCCCAATTAATTCTGTCTACCTGCAAGAGATAAGTGCTCAGTGAATACTCCAACCTATCCAATGTTCTTTACCTAACAGGTTAACTCATTTAATGATTCAATTAATTAAAAATTCAATTCAATTAATCAAGTTCACATTCAGCAAGCCGGAACTGGCATGAAGCAGGTTTCTTGTAACATGCTACGGATAGCCAGACATTGGAGGCAGTACCGAAACGGGCAACCCAATCGATTCCTAACTTAATGCGTCTGAGCTATGAGGAGAGGTTGGAGTGCCTGGGATTGTTCACTCTGGAAAACAGAAGTCTGAGGGGAGATAGTATTCAAATATTTACGATCCTTAAGGGAACAATAAATTGAACCCCGATATGTCTGGATAGCCACAAACTCTAGAGCCAGGGGACACGGGAAGCAAAGGGAAGGTAAGGAGAGGGAAGGTATACAGATGGTTTAGATTTAGTTACCTTACATACAGGGTGGGTGAAGGTGTGGAACAGACACCCAGGGAGGCAGTGGAGGCAGATGGTGTGGAAAAACATTGGGGAATTTGGGTAGATATTTGAGGGATTGGGTGATTGAGGGGTATTAGTTTTCGGAACTGGACATATGGAGACTTTTCCGGTCCTGGACTTTTCTTTGCTGTTCCATAGAATACAACGGATATTATGCTAACAGAAACTGAAAGTGTTATGACAGCACATGATTTAAAGAAAGAAATTGCATTTATACAGTGCCTTTTACAACCTCAGGATGTCCTAAAGTGGTTTACAGCCAACGACATACTTCTGAAGTGCAGTCACTGTTCTAATGTAGGAAATGTTATAATAATCTATGTTATTGATAAACCTAACCTGAATGTAATAGGGCTCAGTTAGTGTGACAAAACCATGGAGGTTGAAGTCTCGCTGAATGATATTAGTAACAAACTCTTTAATGAGATTATATGAGTTCCTGTGACCTTTATTTAACGAGGTCATTAACCTGTATATATTTTAAAAGGGGTTATGCCTTTGTTAAAAAAGCAAACAGGAATTTCACAAACTGGACACTCATTACCAAAATTTCTCAGCACAACTTCAATCTCATCAACTCTATAGATTCTTTTACCCCTTTCCTGCCCGTCCCTCATTCCTTTCTTTAGGTATTCTTGCACGACAGGATTGTATTTCCCTCGCAGGCACCCTGACCCTGATAATATCACTATCACTGTCTGAACTTTCCCACAGGAGTGTCAAACATAGAGTGAACCATCACCGACTGGGCCTTTTGGAACATGCACTGGGCCATGGAAAAACTCTGGTATGGCGAGTCACAGCTCAGTACAAATTCTCCAGGTTCTTTTGTGTTTCCAGCAACCAGCAGGGCCACTTCTCCGGAGTCATTGCTCCTTGTTGCAGTTGTCCCCAGCTGTCCGTTACTGTTACGCCATTATCCAAAAAAAGTGAATTGGCTGCAGTCAATGTCAGTTCCATTAAAGGTGTGAGTATATTGCTCTCTGCATCTCACCTGCACAGTTGCTTTAATGATGCACCTTAACTGGCACAATTAGTGACCTTGACTGTAGGATACAGAGACAACTACTTAGTAGTTTTAGCCTGAATTAACTCAAGGAAATATAAGCCACGCGTATGCAAAACTGTGCTTCTAATTTAACCCTTAAAGCCCCGGAATCATTCTGGTGAATGTGCGCTACAATATATCCTTCCCGAGATGAGGTGCCCAAAACTAAACGCAGTACTCCAGTTGAGGTCGAACCAAGGCTCCGCACACAGGCGGCCTACTCCTGTTCCTATAAAAGGCAAGTTCAGGACTGTTGTCAGAAAGCACTTCTTCACATAATGAATGATCGATATCTAGAAAAAAACCTTTTGAATCGGGTAAGGGTAATAGAAGTATTCAAGGGGCAGTTGGACACTGTAATGGGGGGAAGCTGAAAGGAGGAACTAAATGGGCTGAACAGTTTTCCTCAACTCTACTTATATTTGTGGTAGATTTGATAATATTGGCATTCTACTGCTAGCAATTAAAAAATCTCATTTAAAATAATTTTTAAATGAAACTTTCCAGCACCTATACATTGTTGCCCCTTCTACCCACCCCACACCCAGAGCTCCCTTTCAAGCAGCCTGGTCCCATTTCTCTGACTGCCCATGGAACAACAGAAGTGTCAGTTACTGTCATGTCTGTTATTTCATCTAATCTGGAGGTAATACCATTCAGTCGGGGTAGAAGTGTGTTGGAACTGATACAACAAAAGCTATTAAAGGGAATTACAATATACAACGCACTGCAATTTAGAAATGACCAATAATGTGCACTATGCTGTTAAACCATTGCAAGATCAATTGGAGATGAAGTGAACTGCCAGCATCTGGGATTGAACTGAAATGAGAGGAGGGATTACCATGCAGGGGCTTGTAATGGGCTAAGAAGTCCACTAGTGGCTGGTCCCAGAATTTCCTGAAAACTTGTGCTGAAAGAACAGCGTAAGTACGGCATAATGTCGCTTTTCAATGCAAAAGATTAGAGGAGATTTGTGTGTTAAGTTTTTACGTTACACCCAAGTTTCCTCGA
The DNA here is from genome assembly GCF_052327205.1 of Somniosus microcephalus. Taxonomy (NCBI): domain Eukaryota; kingdom Metazoa; phylum Chordata; class Chondrichthyes; order Squaliformes; family Somniosidae; genus Somniosus; species Somniosus microcephalus. Next base: position 216,943,278 of record NC_140995.1, on the reverse strand, counting down.
TCTTTTGCCTCAATTCAGCAGAACCTCTACCACAACCCTCTGCCGCTCATTAAAATAGTCCCGCCCCCATTAAACAAGACCAGAAACGCGAGTATCTGCATTCAAGCCAGTTCTGAATGGGCTGTATATTTACTCCCAAAATTTTAGGCACTGCAGGACTCAAAAGTAATGGCCCGGAATTTGTGGTTGTGGTGACAGCGAAACTGTCATGCTCGCTGTCATTACTCTGTAAAACTGACAGCAACTTCTGGAGACTGCAAATGCACATTTAAACACGGAAATCCTGAAGCTGTTGTCAGTGATATCCTGCTCTTCCACAGGGTGTGCTGTTGCAGGCCTTGCAGATGGAAAGCAATTAAAATCATTGAATTAACGTTAACGTCCACTTTTTATGCACTATTCATGAAATATAACTCTTAACAATGTTAAGCCTTGTTGAATGAATTGTAAATGATTTTTTAATGGCGTACTAAGTCATAATTACTACTGAACAACCTCGCTGGCCCTGAAAAACTTATTTTATATTTGTGGAATGTTAAATTTCTCCATTATGATAAAAATTCCTAGATTTTTAAAAAATTATTATTTTATTTTGTTTATGATATTTCAGCTTCTACCTTAATCCCACGTCTATGTCCCAATCTTTATTTCTCTGTAAAATGATTAAAAAGTGAAGGATAATGAGTGCTTTTTACTTCCTGGTTTGCTGTCTGTGAGAATTCTTCAAGGTGACTGGTGGCTTTGCCTGCTTGATGACATCACAACAGGAAATGCTGGAAACACTCAGCAGTATCGAGGAGAGAGAAACAGAGTCAATATTTCGAGTCGGGGACCCTTCGACAGAACTGGAAAAGGTTAGAGAAGAGAGATTTTTAAGCAGGGGCAGGGAGGAGGGGAGGAAAGAACAAAGGGAAGGTCTGTGATAGGATGGAAGGCAGGAGAGATTGACTGACAAAAGGGATGATGGTGCAAGGCAAAAGGAGATGGTAATGGAACAAGTTAAGAAACAAAAGATGACTCTAGATGAGGTGTGAATGATGATGGTAGCATCATTAACAGTTACCATGTGAGGAAACAAGAGAGAAAAAAGTAAAGAAATACAGGGGCCGAGGTTATGGTCTGAAATTGTTGAACTTGATGTTAAGTCCAGAAGGCTGTAAAGTGCCTAATAGAAAGATGAGGTGCTGTTCCTCGAGCTTACGTTGAGCTTTGTTGGAACAGTGCAAGAGGCCGAGAACGGAGAGATCAGAGTGGGCGTGGAGGGGAGAATTAAAGTGACAGGCGACCGGAAGCTCGGGGTCAGTCCGCAAGTGTGCCCCTGCTTAAAAATCTCTCTTCTCTAACCTTTTCCAGTTCTGACGAAGGGTCCCCGACTCGAAACGTTAACTCTGTTTCTCTCTCCTCGATGCTGCCTGAGCTACTGAGTGTTTCCAGCATTTTCTGTTGTTGTTTCAGATTTGCAGCATCCGCAGTATTTTGCTATTGTATTGATGACATCACTGTTGTTGGATGCTGGAGATCCCCTACAGTGATGCCAGAACTAAATTAACGTCGGGACAGGTGAGATTGACGCCACAGAGATCGCTAGATCTTTGTGGGCAGCTTTCTTCGAGGTCAGTGGCGAGTGCCATCACTTCGCCGCTGACCGCAAAATCCGGGCCAATATTTCTGATGTTTGATTGCGATTTTTAATTTTTTAAATTTCATCTCAGAGTCCTACACTGTATATTCTGGTGTCAGTTGTGGCTCAGTGATTGCACTCACGCCTCAGAGTCAGAAGGCTGTGGATTCAAGTCCCACTCCAGAGACTGAACACGTAATCCAAGCTGACACTCCAGTGCAGTACCGAGGGAGTGCTGCACTGTCGGAGGTGCCGTCTTTTGGATGAAACATTAAACCGAGGCCCCGTCTATCCTCTCAGGTGGATGCAAAAGATCCCATGTTACTATTTCGCAGAAGAGCAGGAGTTTTCCCGATGTCTTGGCCAAAATTTATCATAACACAGATTATCTGGTCATTATGACATTGCTGTTTGTGGGACCTTGCTGTGCGCAAATTGGCTCCCGATTTTCCTACATTACAACAGTGACTACACTTCAAAAGTCCTTCATAGGCTGTAAAAAAAAATTGGACACTAAGGGAATCAAGGGATATGGGGATAGTGCAGGAAAGTGGAGTTGAGGTCGGAGATCAGCCATGATCTTATTGAATGGCAGAGCAGATGGGAGGGGTCGTATGGCCCATTCCTACTCATATTTCTTATGCTCTTAAGTGCTTTGGGATGTCCTGAGGTCATGAAAGGCACTATAAATGTAAGTTCTTTCTTTCCCACCTGCTGACGATTGGACAGGCCGCAGACAATCACAACTTAAGCTCACATATGAAGGATGCCCGCTGCAATACTGATAGAAGCCAGAGCAATACTTACCCAACGCTGTGTAGTGTGGGTTCACTTCCAGCTGAACCGGGTGCAGGGAGTCCACTCTGAGCACGAGTTCGACAGTCCGGAAGGTAATTCCTCTTAAAAGGCTGTGGGTGGACACCACTCAATGTCAACCTGCTCTGCCGGTCGCTCGGCTGCCTGAGCATGAAGTTGTTCCTCCACGCCGCCCTGGACGTCATCGGGCTGCCGTCTCCCAGGATGATAGTTTGCGATTGGCCTGCCACGTTCACTGGCGGAGAAGGCGGCTGCCGGGCCTCGAATATGGAGTCGGACGATGGACAGAATATGGACAAGGCGTTGGATCTAATTTTCCCAGGCCACGGAGACATCGGGTCAGCCTCAGAACGGTCGGACAGTCCTTTCCGCAGCACGCCGGGCGAGACGGGCGGAGAAGCGCCGTTGACAGACGGCGGTGGGCTTGCATCTCTGCGGCCGGTTGGGGGGCTTGGCAACTTTCGGCGGGTGGGAGGGCTTGGCAGCTTCCGCTGCGCCGGAGGACTCGGCAGCGTCCTCGCCAGGGGAGGGCTCGACCTCCTCGGACTGGCCGGTGGACTCAGCTGCTTGCGAAGGCTTGGCGGGCTTGGCTGTGCGTTGGCGGGAGCCCGAGGAAGGTGGCCGGGCTCCCAGACCAGATTGGGGCACCTCCTGGCCGCGGAGGGCGAGGGCGCCGCGTACCCGATTGGGCGGAAGAGGTTTTTAGGCTGCAAAGGTGGGCTGGGGAATCTCTTCTTCTCTGAAGGGGCCGGGGGAGCTGGGTGGATGGCTGCCTGAGAAAGGTGCCTGGGTTGCCAGGGTGGGCCGGCCAGCTTCCTGTCCATTGGGGGCGAGAGAGCTGCGAATTTGGTTGGAGACGTCTTCCTGCTGGCGACGGCAGGGCTGTTGAATGCTGAAGCGACGGGTCGCTGGCACTGTCTCTGGGCTGGGGGCGAGGGGGCGGCGTGTTTGGCGACAGACGCGGCTCTACCATCGTCACCGGCGCCCTCTTCCCTCGGCACCGAATCGCCCTCACCCTGGACTCGCCTTTCCCCGGGAGGCGAGGCGGCCGCCCTGAGCGGAGAGGCTGGCCTGCCGGCGTCAGGCTGCTGCTGCGCCGGCGGGTCTAACTGCTCCGCGCCACTTTCCGGCGAGCTGCAGGATGCCCCGGCGTAGCGCAGATTGATGATTTTGTAGGGCTGCCAGTGTTGGCCGGCGGCCGCCGCCGCCTTCAGTCTGCGCTGAGACTCGGCGCTATGTTCCTGGCTCTTGGCACAACGAGCGCTGCTGCACTGCGCTACCTCCGCCGGCCTCCTCAACCTTCTCGCGGCCCCGGCGCCCAGATCGCCTCCCGCGTGTCTGCTCGGCAACAAGGCCACCGAGTCGAGCGACGCCATGAGCCGCTGCGTCACCGTTGCCTTGGAAACTGTGGTGGCGGCCGCCCTCACCGCGCATGCGTCCCCCGCCACACGTGCGCCTGAGCCCGCCACCGCGCATGCGTCCTCCACGGCGCCCGCTACTGCGCATGCGTCCTCTGCCACACGTGCGCCTGGGCCCGTCATCGCGCATGCGTTCACCCCCGCATATGCGTATCTCGGCGCAGCGGCCGCCATTAAATTGTCTGGCGGCAGCTGGGCTGGAGGAAGAAAAGTGGCAACGGCCTCGGATTGTTGCGTCGTGCGACTTGGGCGCGATAGCGTGGGCCAGGTAGGCGCGCCGAGTTGTCTCGTCCCGTCCAGCGCAGCCTGGGGCCCGCCGCCGCCATCCCCGGCTTCAGCGCCGCCGCCGCCTCCCCTTCCCCGGCTGAAGCTATCGATCAGCCCGCGCACCGATTTACGCTGCGGGCCAGCCTGGGGCGCCTGGCTTCCCTTGGCTTGGGGCGAGTCCCGCTTGAAAGGCGGGGCCTCGGCCTGCCTGCTCTGGCCGGGCGGCGGCTTCCTCAGTGACGGGGGCCCCTGGCTGGGCAGGATGCTGAAGTCTTTGCGCAGGGAGGCTTTGAGCTTGTTTGGGGGCGGGGACGCTGGTGGTTGGGCCGGGAGTTTGGGCCGCGCCACCTCCGCCTGCTCCGGGGGGTCCCTTCGCCCTCCTCCTCGCCGCCGCTCGCCCTCTTTGGCCCGCAGCATCTTGTCGAGCCGCCGACTCAGCTCTCTGCCCGTCCGCTGCAGCTCCAGCAGGGTCGGGTCCTCCGCCCGGCTCTTCAGCGACTCGGCCGACCTGGAGCGACCCCGCCGCTCGGCCGCCGGGCTGGGACTCGGGCCGCCGTGGGCGCTGCTGGGCCGGGCGGGGAGCCGCCTGCCCTCGTCGTCGGACCAGGCGGCGGAGCCCGGGGCGCTGGGGACGAAGCGGATCCGGTGGCTGATGGCGTCTTTTATCCGGATGGCCATCTCCTGGCAGGCCGGGCTGGCGGGCCGCCGGGCTCCGCTCTCGGGCGGCGACGAGCTGGGCCTCCGGGGGGCTGGGCCGGTTCCCCAGTCGTCGTCCTCTTCCTCCGCCGAGCTAAAGTCCAGCGAGCCGCCGAGGCTCAGGCCCTCGCCCTCCACGCTGCCACCCGACTCGAATGATGGCGATCGGGATGCCCGGGCCGGCTGGCAGCACGGCCTGCCCCTGAACCGGCGGTCCAGGGCACCGTCCCCAGGCTCCGAGGTGCCAACCTTGGCGGGTCTCTGAGAGGTTTGCGGCAGAGCAGCCCTGCCCGAGAGGTGCGAGCCCGGCTCACCGCTTGCCTGCCTGCCACACTGCTCGGGGTTGCAGGACCCCTTCATGGAGTCCGTGTCTGCTCCAATGCCACTGTCCTCGGAATAAAGGGCCGTGTCCCCCGCTCTGGTGTGAGGCTGCTGCCACACACAGCCCTCCAATTGCCCAATCAGCCTTCGGAGCCGCTGGTCCACCTGCTGTTTGGCTGCCAACCCCCGTTGCAAGGTGTCTGCGGCGGACTGCAGATGCCCACGGGCTTCCTGCAGGGCAGTGGCGGCGAGGGTGGTCACCGTCCCATTGGTTGCCTGCATCTTGTTGACCGTGTACTGGAGCAGCTGTTGCAGGAGGTCCGGCCGGTCTTTTGGGGCTCCTTTCTCAATGGGCCATGCAAGATGGGGGCCGACGTCCTTGACCAGCCTCTCGCCTTCGGTAGCGATGTCCTCCAGGATCTGGTTGACTTCCTCGAAGCGAAGTATCAGGAAGCTCACCATCTGTTGGAGCATTAGCTGAGTCTGTGCCGCCTGGTCAGTTAGACTCAAGATGGCGTCATACTTGGAAAGGCTGGGGTTGAGGTAAGCATATGCTGCGTGGTGGGCTTTAACCAGCGACGTGGGAAAATCTACTTTCTCTTCGTCTTCACCTCCCAAATGGCTTCTTGCCCTCAGCACGGTGCTCTGTGTCTGTTTGGTGGCGTGACGGCCCTTATGTTTCCTAGTTCTCTTTGGTTGCTGAGCTGCGTTGCCGTCGCCAGGCCAATCGCTATACATTTGGTGTTTTTGTACGGGCATGTCCCGAGGCACATACTTCTGCGAAGTGACGCCCTCTGACAGCACCGTTTTGGCGCCGGCTGTCAATTTTTCTTTCCTCCTCTCTTTGTTGTAAAGCTCGGGTAGGCAGGCGGGCACCGTAGATGGAGGCGGATGCTGGCTACGGCCCCTTCCTGCTCGGCGCCGCTCCTCTTTATTCCCTGGCCCGCTGCCGTTCTCTCGAAAATCCTCGGACAGGTTAGATTCGCTGTCTGAGTTTCCTAAGCCTCCGCTGATCGAGTGGGTTAGGCTCTCAGTGGACGTCTTGTCTGCAGACGCCAGGTCTCTGACTTTCTTCAGAGGCCTCAAGGTATTTTTTGCGAGTTGCTGGATTATTTCGCGTTGAGACGGCGCACACCCCATTGCTGCTTTTCCTTTTTGAAGCGAAAACCACAAAGTAATCAGCACAAAGAAAGATCGACACTACCTAGCAGCTCCTCCTGTCATCTCCAGATGCTCTCATTCAGTGTGACTTCAATTGTCCTCCTTGGCTCTCCAAAACCTCATGGGTTGACAGGTTTGACGTTTGAGACTTTGACGACCATTCTCTAGAACATAATAAAAACATGCCAGTGACTCCACGCAGTTTCTTGGGTCGTTTTCCTTTCGAAGTGCTGCACCTTCCCTGTTCCCTTGCTCACCACCTTCACAATTCAGAGGCTGTGGATTAAGCGCATTACCTGCCTCGCTTCTAAAAATAAGATTTTAAGCTTATCAGGTTGATCAGGCTTGGCCAGTCGGTTCTCTTTTGCATCCTGTGGAACGTTAATGAAGAACGCTAATTAAAGAATAATTAGTTGTGTTTTTTTAATATTAAAACCGATATCAAGATCAGTTGATGAAACCCGTAGAGGTAGTGGGAGGTAAAAATTCGCAGGGGCCTTGATTTGCCAGTATTTAACACCAAAGCCTGGCTTAATAATACCAATAAATCTTCCTCAGGAACTCTGACCTTGAAACTTTGAAGTGCCAGGAAAAAACAACAGATGCAGCAGCAGTCTGCACTATGGTAATTTAACCCTATGGTTACACTCGCCATATAGCGCACGATGTCATTCAGCAGTGGTTAGAAAGAAAGAACTTGTATTTAAATACTGCCTTATATGTCCTCAAGACATCCCAAAGCACTTCAGTCAATGAGCTGCTTTTGAACTATAGTCACTGTTATGTAAGCCAATATCGCAGCCAATTTACACAAGGTCCCACAAACAGCAATGAGATAGTTAATTTTTCTTTAGTGTTGGTTGAGGGATAATTGTCAGCCAGGACCAAGAGATAACTCCCCTGGTTTTCTTAGTAGGGTGCTGTTGGATATATTTTCTCCACCTGAACAGGCACACGCTGCCTCCATTTAACAGCGTGTTTGAAATGACCACCTCCGACAATAAGGCAGCACGCCGTCAGCCTGAGACTCTGTGCTCAACTCCTGGAGTGGGCTTTGAACCTGTGCCATTCTGACTCCGAATAAGAGTGCTGCTAACTGGCAGCTGACATCTAATTGAATTAATAGGAAAAATTCCCCTGATGACATGGAGGGTAGATGCAATGCCCTGTGTGGAACTAAGCCAGAGAAATCAGGAAAGACCCTGGTTTGATCCACTGGCTAGGTTGAGTTAACTGATCTCAGCTAACAGTAAGGCTGCTACAATTGGCCTCAGAAAGACTGAGCTTGGGAGAGGGAGGGGGTGGGGGGGGAACTCGGCCCGCTCCTGTTAATTTCTAACGATCTGGGCTGATATTGAATGACAAGATTGGGCTCAGCTGTGATGTCCTTAATAGCCAACTCAAACTCATTCCCTTGGCTCAGATATGAAGAATGACACCTCTGGCAAAGTACTGGTGGGAAGTGGCACCTGTGGAACCAGAAAGACTCCGTGCCTTCGAGTAAGGAGAGGGAGGAAAATGGAGGGGAATGTGAGAGACAGGAAGACAACGGAACAACCTTTCTGTGATGTACAGAAAATGGTGGGAACTGCCTGGTGGGAATGGGGTGGGTCTGGACCAGATACTTGTTTTATACCCTACCCAATTTTACACTCCATTGACTTCAAGCTGGCAAAAGTTAGTGCAATCAAATAAGGGTAACTCCACATAGCCAACAGAGGCAAGGAATCGAAGGAAACTAATTTGCCAGGGGGATGGGCACCAGGATGTAGCATTAGAAAGGAGAAGCAAGGTATGCAAAGGATTGGGAGAGACAGATAGCACTAGAGTAAGAAATAGTACGGTGGGGTCAGACTAAGAGAATACAAGAAGGTCTAGGATAGGTTTACATTGCATGTGTGTGAATGCACAAAGTGTGGTAAATAAGGTTGGTGAGTTGCAGGTGCAAATAGACACATGGAAATATGATGTTGTGACAATAACGGAGACCTGGCTCAAAAAAGGGCAGGATTGGGTACTAAATATTCCTGGATATAAGGTGTTCAGGAAAGAGGGAAGGAAAGAAAGGAGGTGGGGTGGCAGTATTGATTAAGGAGAATATTACAGTGCTGGAGAGAGAGGATGTCCTGGAGGGGTCAAGGACAGAATCTATTTGGTTAGAGTTGAGAATCAATGGAGGTGCGATTACACTACTAGGTGTATTCTATAGGCCACCAACTAGTGGGAAGGATATAGAGGAGCAAGTTTGCAGGGAAATTAGAGAGGTGCAAGAATAAGAGTAGTGATGATGGGAGACTTCAACTGTCCTAATATAGGCTGGGATAGTAATAGTGTAAAGGGCAGGGAGGGGGAAGAATTTCTAGTGTGTTCAGGAGAACTTTCTTGGTCAGTACGTTTCAGGCGCAACAAGGAAGGAGGCATTGCTGGATCTGGTTCTGGGGAATGAGGTGGGTCAAGTAGAACAAGTGTCAGTAGTGGAACATTTAGGGAACAGTGATCACAGTATCATAAGATTTAGACTAGCTATGAAAAAGGACAGGGAACAATCTAGAGTAAAAATGCTTAATTGTAGGAAGGCCTATTTCAGTGGGTTGAAAATGGATCTAGCCCGGGTAAATTGGAATCGAAGATTGGCAGGCAAAACTGTAATCGAACAATGGGCTACCTTTAATGAGGAGATGGTTTGGGTACAGTCAAGGTACATTCCCATGAGGGGGAAAGGTAGGGCAACGAAAGCCAGAGTTGCCTGGATGACGAAAGAGATAGAGAGTAAGATGAAGCAGAAAAAAAGGGCATATGACAGATGTCAGGTTGAGAATACAAGTGAGAACCAGGCTGAATATAGAAAGTTCAGAGTGGAAGTGAAAAAGGAAATAAGAGGGGCAAAGAGAGTATGAGAATAGATTGGCAGCTAACATAAAAAGGAATCCAGAAGTCTTCTATAGGCAGTAAGAGGAGGGGTGAGACCGATTTAGGGACCAAAATGGAGACCCAACGCATGGAGGCAGAAGGCATAGCTGAGGTACTAAATGAGTACTTTGCATCTGTCTTTACCAAGGAAGAAGATGCTGCCAAAGTCACAGTAAAAGAGGAGGTAGTTGAGATACTGGATGGGATAAAAATTGATAAGGAGGAGGTACTAGAAAGGCTGGCTGAACATAAAGTAGATAAGTCACCAGGACTGGATGGGATGCATCCTAGGATGCTGCGGGAAGTTAAGGAAATTACAAAGGTACTGGCCATAATCTTCCAATCCTCCTTGGATATGGTGCTGGTGCCAGTGGATTGGAGAATTGCAAATGTTACACCATTGTTCAAAAAAGGGTGCAAGGATAAACTCAGCAACCACAGGCCAGTCAGTTTAACCTTGGTAATGGGGAAGCTTTTAGAAATGATAATCAGGGACAAAGTTAACAGTCACTTGGACAAGTGTGGATTAATTAAGGAAAGCCAGCACGAATTTGTTAAAGACAAATCGTGTTTAACTAACTTGATTGAGGGTTGATGAGGGCAATGCGGTTGATGTGGTGTACATGGACTCCCAAAAGGCGTTTGATAAAGTGCCACATAATAGGCTTGCCAGCAAAGTTGAAGTCCATGGAATAAAAGGGACAGTGGTAGCATGGATACGAAATTGGCTAAGTGACAGGAAACAGTAGTGGTAAACGGTTGTTTTTCGCACTGGAGGAAAGTATACAGTGGTGTTCCCCAGGACCACTGCTTTTCTTGATATATATTAATGACTTAGAATTAGGTGTTCAGGGCACAATTTCAAAATTTGCAAATTACTCAAAACTTGGAAGTATAGTGAACAGTGAGGAAGATAGTGATCGACTTCAAGAAGCCATAGACAGGCTGGCAGAATGGGCAGACGTGGCAGATTAAATTTAACGCAGAAAAGTGCAAAATGATACATTTTGGTAGGAAGAACGAGGAGAGGCAATATAAAGTAAAGGGTACAATTCTAAAGTGGGTGAATGAACAGAGAGACCTGGGCGTATATGTGCACAAATCATTGAAGGTGGCAGGGCAGGTTGAGAAAGCGGTTAAAAAAGCATACGTGATCCTGGGCTTCATAAATAGAGGCATAGAGTACAAAAACAAAGAAGTTATGATGAACCTTTATAAAACACTGGTTCGGCCTCAACTGGAGTATTGTGTCTAATTCTGGGCACTGCACTTTAGGAAGGATGTGAAGAGGGGGTGTAGAAAAGATTTACAAGAATAGTTCCAGGGATGGGGGACTTCAGTTACATGGATAGACTGGAGAAGCTGGGGTTGTTCTCCTTAGAGCAGAGAATGTTGAGAAGAGATTTGGGATTTGATAGGTGCTCAAAACCGTGATGGGTCTAGACAGAGTAGATGGAGAGAAACTGTTCCCATTGGCGGAAGGGTCGAGAACCACTGGACACAGATTTAAGGTGATTGGCAGAAGATCCAAAGGTGATATGAGGAAGAACTTTTTTACGCAGCAAGTGGTTAGGATCTGGAATTCACTGCCTGAAAGGGTGGTGGAGGCAGATTCAATTGTGGCTTTCAAAAGGGAATTGGATAAGTACCTGAAGAACAAAAATTAGCAGGGCTACGGGGAAAGGGCAGTGGGGTGGGACTAGCTGAAGTGCTGTCTAGAGAGCCGGCACGGGCTCAATGGACTGCTTCTGTGCTCTAACCGTTATATAATTCTATGATTTTAGGAGGAGGATAGTATAGTTCACTGTGTCAAACACTCCAAAGAGGTCAACGAGGTTGAGGAAGGATAATGCACCATCGTTGGTCACAGAGAATTTCATTTATGACTTCAGTTAGGGTCGTTTCAGCGGAAGGGATGGAAACCTGATTGGAGCTGTGCCAGAAATGGGCTCGAATCTCAGAGGTGACAAAGTGTTCAAGATCTTTAGAGAGGAAAAGGGTTGGAGATGGGGTGTGAGTTTGCAGGAACAGAGGATCAAGGGTGGGTTTTTTGAGGAGTTTGAAATGGCTGTTGACAGTACTTGAGCAGAAGAAACCATTTACAATCTCAGCTAGCTTGGGGACCAGGAAGCCAAGTTGGGCAGTCAGCAGTTCCATGGGAATGGGGGTCCAGGGAGAAGGGCTCATGCTGTAGATTAATTCGGAGAGGATATCGGGGGAGATGAAAGGAAAAAGTAGAGAGAAGGTGGCGTTGGGCTGGGAAAAGGTTTAGCTTAGGAAGGGGAAGGGGGGGAGAAGCAGCAGAGGCAGCTGAATGAATAGTCTATCTTGGCGACAAAGAAATCCATGAGCTGCTCACATTTGTTGTTGGAGATGAAGATGGAGGGGGGCGGGGGAGTGGAGTTCAAGGAGATGGTTGATAGTGGAGAAAAGATGCCGGGTTATCTTTGCTCTCCAGGATGATTCTAGAGTAGTGGGCGGTTTTGACAAGAGAATGAGACTTGGTAGAGCTTGATGTGGATCCGCCAGATCTGGCAATGGATGACTGAACCAGCTGTGACCAAATATGCTCAACTCTGCACCCCATGAACTAGTAGGAGGCTGTACCAAAGAGACTGACTAGGATGGGAGATGTTGAAGGGGGGCAGTAAGGGGATGTGAGTGGTGAGAAACGCAAGGAAGTGGTTGGGGATGACCTGGTAATAATTGAGACCATGGGAGTGGAGTGGCCTGAGGAGAAGGCGAGATTGAGGAGATGGCCAAGAATGTGGGTTGGAAAGTTTTTACTGGCACATCATACCGGGGAAGATTTCCACTGTTAACTAAGAGTACGGAAATCAGAACCCTGGACCTGTTGATGGCCATCTTGGCCAGGCCCACGAGAAGGTCCTCTGACTTGCCCGTGTTCACCTCTGTACCAGGAGGCCAAAGGTCAGATGTAGTGGGCTAAAATGTAGCCAAAAATGGAGGAACGGCCTCCTTAAGTAATGGAATAGGGGCTGAAACCTCACACACATCAAATAGATATGAAATATGTTTTCATCCAGGTGAAAACCCAACAAGCTCACCAATGAGTTTCTCTGTCCCCTGTGTACGACTCTAGTCCACACCATGTAGTTGACTCTTAGTTGGCCTCTGAAATAAGCCACTTTATTGTTTAAAAAGAAACCCTCAGAGCAACTGGAGAAAGGCATTAAATTTGGCCTTGCAAGCTTTATCTGAAAACCGATCTAAAAATAATAAAATGGATTTTTGCAGTTATTCTTTGTGCAGATTGATGTTTCTTTTCAGCTGAAAATCCCTGGATGAGGGGGCAAAGAAGACCTCGCCTGTGTGCTATTTGTAACAAAACTGCAATCCTGTTCTTCATAAACGAGGTTCTAATTTCCGTACTCTTAATTAACAGTGGAAATCTTCCCCGGTATGCTGTGTGACACTACTAACAAATGCATGTTTGTATGAAAATCCTCTCGGCTGTTTTAAAGAAGGCCAATTAAAATAAATGGGTCGGCGCCATAATTGCTATAGCAAAGGAATGAATTTTGTGCAAAATTTGTAAAGCGTTTGTTATGACTGCCACGCGGCACAGTTAGGATTTTTTGTATCTCATTTTAGCCACGCCTTTTCAACATTTTAGTCAATTAAATGGTACAAATCATTAGTTTTGCTTCCTACAGGGAGAAGGCTCCCGCTTGGAGGTACTACAGCAAACTATCTTCCGCAGTGCAAAGGATAAGAGAGAAACGCGGATAACTGTCTGTTTTCCAACAGCACATTGTAATTCCTATATATGTTCCTGTTGTTAAGATTGGCGTTAACTAGAGAGAAAATAACTTTTGTACAAGATTTACCCAGAATGAAGGGAAAACTGCTCTTCATTCGATTAAGGGTTGTGTTCTGGGTGCAGCACTGACAATAGCAAAGCAAGAGAGGCACTTTTTTCTACCTATGCGTGACAGATTAAGTTAATTTGTGAGCTGATAGTATGTGACATCATTGGGCACCCGTGGAGAAAGCTCTTAAGCCACTTACTGCAGGATTTGTGTGCTCTCAAACTCTGAATTGTTAGAGAATGGATGTTCTTATAAGTTACTCCTCAAAATAATAGTGTTCACAGGATTTACAGAATTATTAAGCATATATCTATTATTGACACTGATTAAACATACTTAACAACTACACTTATGGCAAAACCCCGCGAGTTTACCGGAGAATCCACACACGTTAACAGTGAAGTTGTCCACTGATCAGGCCTCCTCGAATTCTAGGGTCTCTCCCAGCAACTACTCTTTATAATGTTATTTTCCAATCCTGTTATGTTTTAGCATTACCTAATATTTTGTTCATGTCCTGTCAATGACTTTAGTTTTACACATCCTGATTGATCTGTTAATCAAATCCTTAAACTGAAAACAAAATTCATAAACTATCAAAGGCCTTCTAACACTCCTGTGCGCCTGTTGCTTTTCCATCACCCTAAGCCGTATTTCTTTGGATAGACGTTTCCTTCCAGGGTGGCCTTTGTTTGTGTATTGATTTGTATGTGGGTTCAATGACGACACAAAAGAGAATGTCTTTTAATCTAAAGTGTCTTCAAGCATGTTAACAGTTTTACAGGAGACACCATCTTAGAGATCCATCTAAAAACTAAACTAAACTGCCTCTCTCACATGCCCTCTGCTGGTAAGGCATAAATAATCAAACAGGCAAATATGCTGGTAAGGCATAATAATCAAACCGGCAAATACCATCACTATTTGCTGACATCATTACAGTTTGCATACAGCTGTTTATGTATCAGTACAACCACCTTCAACTTTACAGGTACCTTACACCATCACAAAAATGTCAGATTTCCCATGTCCCTGTGAAGTTAAAAAACGAATAATCTACAAGAGGGCGTTCTGTCTGCATACCCACTCGCACCTAGAAGCCTCCCAAGTTCTTGTTACAGGATATGTCCCTATCAAAGGGATAATCAAACTGCTAGTGAGAAGTTCCAAATGAAAAGTTACTGGATACAGTTAAATTAATATAAAGAGGAATTTATATCCGTCCCATTTTGATTAACTCTTTGCTAACAGGAATGATTACATCATGTGACCATTTCACTTCCAAAGGACTGGAGCTAACTCGTTGGGGAGTTCCGTTCTGGAGCCACCAGCAATTTGGGCTACGGTGCTGTTATATTTCACCTGTAACCTCCAGTAATGTCCTTGTCTTCATGTGTGAGCCTAGCCAGCAGGCTGGTCGATCCTGGAGGGCACCACAGAGTCAGATCATGCCCTCACCTGATGCCCACGCAGGTGTACTCTCCTCCGGCAGGATCTTTGGATATGGTACAGGAGCTGGAACAAATGGCTGATTTTTCCTTTCCTTAGCTTGGGGGCAATGTGCATTCCCTTAGATGGGTTTTAATGTGGATAATTCTATCATTCCTTAGTCCATCTACTTAACTTTCACAGATCGTTTTGAATTCTGTCAATTTCTCCCTGCTCTAGAAAGAAAGAACTTGCATTTATATAAGCTCCGTTCACAACCTCAGGATGTCCCAAAGCACTTCATAGCCAATGAAGTCCTGTTTAAATGTTTTGTAGGGAAACACCGGCAGCCAATTTGGACTCGAGGTCCAACAAACCGCAGTGAGACAAATTACCAGAAGTTTTTTGTGTTCGTTGAGGGATAAATGTTAGCCAGGATCCTGGGAGAGGGGTGGGAGCGGGGGGAAGTCACCTGCTCTTCTTCGAATAGTACCCTGGAATCTTTTATATCCACCTGGCTTTACCTCTCATCCAAAAATAGGCACCTGTGATAGTGCAGTACTCCCTCAGTACAGCACTGGAGTGTCAACTTCCTGGACACTGTTCCTACTCAACCGACACCATCTAAAACACTATGGAGGTGAAATTGGATTGGGCACAAAAACAGGCGTGGGGATCGCGAAGGAAGATCTGCCGGCGCCTGTTCAAAGTGGTGCAGGCAACATGCAAAATTCGTGCTGCCTGCTCATTATGATGTTTGGAGCACTGAGCTCCGCGCTAAACACGCTGCTGGTTGGCTGAGCACTCAAGTGGGGGGCTAATATCGAGTGCAGTCTACTGACTAATACAATTTTGCCGCGGCTCTCTGCACTTCTTAAAGGGGAGGTGCTTTGTTGCAGAAGCACCCCATTGTCACTCTGGGTGCAGCCATGTTGCAAAAGGGAAGAGAAAGGGCAAGGCACTTCTCAGCTGCAGCACTGGAGGCGTTGGTCCTGGGTTAACAGATAAAGACAGGGGCTCTACCCGCAGGGGGCAGGAGGCCCTCCAGACAGAACGCCAGAAAGCAGTGGGCGGAGATAGCCCAAGCCGTCAGTGCCACGTGTGTTGCCCCCAGGACCTGGAGCCAGTGCCGTAAAAAGTTTAATGACCTCACACGAGTGGTCAAGGTGAGTGACTGCATCTTCAAATGCCATATCCCACCAACTGCACGACTAGCCTCACACACTGGTCAATGCACCATACCCTCATCACTCACCTACCAACAATCTAGCAATCATGACTCATACCTCACAATCATAGCTTCACATCACCACACACTTACCACTGCTGCAAGTCTGACACGTCTTGCACACAATGTCAGCTATTCTACCATGACAGGCACATTACCCAAACACCACCACATTTTCCTTTCTCTTGCAGTACAAGTTGACTCATAACCGCCATGAGCAGCAGCAGACAGGCGGGGGTGAAGCATGTTTGCAGAGCCTTACTGCGCTGGAGGAGACGGTGCTGGAGATGATTGGAGGGGCTATCACTGAGGCCGTGGTGAGCAGCGAGGTTGAAAGCATTGCTGATGATGTTATGCTCATATCTAAACCTTCTCGCATCTCACTTCCCCCTCATGGCACAATCTCTTCTCATTTACAAGCTGCTGATGGTGTAAGCATGCACATCTTGCTTTCCCCTGCTCCCCTCACCACAATCCGACCCTTGTGCCTTCTTTCAGATACCCAAAAACTGCCAGCAGCCAAGCCAGTCCCCGACCAAGTAAAGGAGGAGAATGATGGAGACGAGGCACCGTCACTCAATCTGACACTCCTAGGCACCAGCTCAGAAAATGTCACTGCCCAAAATTTAGAGGGTAGTATAGAGATGGGATCTGCACGTGCTGAGTCACTGGGCAGGAGTGGAAGCAGCCAGGCCAGGTGGAAAGGGTAGCTTGAGTGCCAGCTCCCCGGAGGGCGAGTACGTACATGAGTTCTGCTGCACAGGACTCAGATGGGGACTTCAGTGGGGTGGCCTTCAGAAGAAGGGTGCTGGGAATGCACACAAATGCTTGGTGCAATGGCAGGCCTGCCAGAGAGCCTCTTGACAGTTTCAAGCAGCATGGAGTCATCCAGCTGCAACACTGCATGGGGCTTTGCGCAGAGCTTGAACCCCATGATTTCCAGGATGGAAGTGATGAACAACTCCATTAGAATACCTGTGAAACCAGCCATGATGCTGGATGTGATGGGCGATGTCGTAGCTTCCATTGCAGCACATGTGGAAGTGACCCAATGTCTCTGCTGCACTGGAAGCTCAGACTGATGCCATCGTGGCTGGGTTTACGAGTGTGGAAAGGGGCTTGGAAGGTCTCACAGCAGCCCAGCAATCTCTGCTCCAGCAGATGGCTAGGAATCTTGGAGTGGAGTGGCTCCGTGGAGCAAGAACCTACTGTCCTTTCTCAGGATAACAGCATTCATACTCTCACCATCTTCACTCTGCCAGTGCCCTTGCTGCTGCCCATCAACCAGCCCAGACCTCTGCCGCCCATGCCAAGGCGCTGCAGTCTACAGCCGGGCCTTCTAGGCCCAGAACTGCTCGAGGTCATCCTGCAAGGCCATCTGCAGTGTCCCCCATGGAAATTCAGCAGCCTTCCACCAGCCATGCTTAGGAGAACTAGAATAGGCAAAGGAACACGAAAGACAGACACTAAGGGAATGCACAAGGGTGATTAGTTGACTTTGTTACGTAGTATTGGATTAATTTATGTATAAATTATGTTTGGAATGTTTTTTGTTGTGTTGGCTCTCAATTCAGCTTTTGTGCCCAAGAGGACGCTGTGATGTTCCGTGACAGAGGGATGGTAAGGTGGGGAAATGTTGAGCGATGGGGATATGGGGTATAATTCATTGGAACCGGAGTCCGATGAGGCGCTCACAGACAGCCCATCCGGAACGAGGTTCTGCTGCCTGCCTCCTCCCTTCCTGCTTCTCCTCCTGAGGTGGTCGCGGAAGCTGTGGCGGCAAGGGCTGCACCCTCATGATGGGCAAGTTGTGGAAAATGCAGCAGACCACCATGAAATGGGACACCTGCTCCGGTGTGTACTCGTGGGCTCCTGAGCAGTCAAGGCAATGGAACCGTTGCTTTAGCACCCCCATGGTCTGCACAATGAGGTTCCTCATGGCAGCATGGCTCTCATTATATGATTGCTGGCCACGAGTGGTGGGGTTGTGGAGGGACTTCATCAGTCAGGTGTAGAGTGAATAGCCCATGTCTCTGAGCAGCCACCCTTGGGTTCAACATAGTGGCTGGAAGATTGCTGGCACACTGGACTGGGGCAGGATGAAGGCATCATGACTGCTGTCAGGATACCGGGCATTCACCATCATGATGTGCTGGGCATGGTCGCACACCAACTGCACATTAAGTGAGTGGTAGCCTTTGCAGTGGCGGTACATCTCAGGATTGATATTCAGCACCCTCAAACCCACGTGTGTGCTGTCGCTGGCACCCTGCATCATGGAGAAGCCCGATATCCTGGCAAAGCACATACGTATTCCTCCTGCTTCTCTCTGTTCAGAGTGAAGACAATGAAGTCCCTTCTGGAGTACAGAGCCTTTGTGACCTCCCAGATGCAGCGATGGACAGTGAACTCTGAGATGTTAGCTATGTCTCCTGCTCCAGACTGAAAGGATCTGGTGGGAAAGAAATTGAGGGCCACGGTGACCTTGAGGGCCACTGGCAGTGCTGTCATCGTCCTGCTCTGAGGCTGCAGATCTGGTTCCAAGAGGTGGCAGAGTTCTGTGACCACCTCCTTGGTGAAGCAGAGCATCCTTATACACTGCTTCTGACTTAAGTGCAAGTAGGCAAGTGCTCTCGGAAGACCCTAGGAGGGTAAGGCCTCCTGAGAACCCTTTTGCCCATCCTCCTCCTTGTTCTGCGAGCAGCTTGTCCTCTTTGCTGCCTCTGCACCATCGCCCTGTCATGCTCCAGCGCGAGAGGGACTGCAAGTAGTGCCCCCATGACTGGGAGCAAGTGGTCTGAGCAGAAACCTTGAAATCAGAAGCAAGGACTTCTCCACTTGCAGCACCACTCCCTGTCACCTCACCAGCTTTAAATAACTGTAGAAAGCTCCAAACAGTTGCATAAACTTAGACAGAGTCAGTAGAAACCAAAAAGCAAGTCACCTGCAAGTTGTTGATGATCCCTTTAAATACCGCTGGTATTGTGCAGCTGAACGCACATTCAGCTGAGCGTGATTTGGAGAGGGCTTGCAGTTGAGAGGCAACATCCAAGATAGCAGGTAGTGCGTGAAATCAGCGTTGCATGCTGATTGACATCACGATCTGACTCATTAGCATTCTGGTGAACGCAGGCAACGGCCGCACTACTGACCTCCTCAAAATGGCAGCCGCCGTGACCCGCAGCGGAACTGAAATGGCTGTCATTTTTTTAGCTGAAACTGGCCTTAACAACTGCCGCCAAGGTGCCGAATTTCGCGGCCTTGCTAATTATGGGCGCATCCTTTGTGCAAATTCTTTTTATGTGTAAAAGAATGGTGTGGATTTTGCGGTCAGCCGCTGATCTCGAAGAAAGGCGCCCAATAAAGATCTAACAATCTCTGACGTAGATTTCACCTTGATGTTAATTCCATTCTGGCATCACCTATAGGAGCTCTCCAGCATCCAGCAAGAGTGATGTCATCGAGCAGGCTAAGCAGCCAATCACATTGAAGAATCCTCACAGACAGCGCACCCTGTGGAGGAGCAGGGTGTCATTGACAGCAAGTTCAGGATTTCTGCATTTAAATGCACATGTGCAGTCTGCAGAAGTTGCTGTCAGTTTTACAGAGTAATGATGGCAAACGCAGATAGTTTCGCCGTCACTACAACCGCAAATTCCAGGCCAATGTGTTTCAGATTTCTCTAGAAATATTGAACAGGGAAAATCTTCACAATGTCACGACATGTAGCGAGCAGAAGATTTCTTACTGCCATGTATGTGTTTAAAAATTATCGGTGAAATTCCGGGAGACCTCGCGGGTGACCAACTTGGATCAGAAATTCGCTGGCAATTTTCCGTCCATTGAACTTGAGCAGAGCACTCCTTAATTTCTCATCGGAGCTCGCCTTGCAACAATCGTGGTTTATGCCTGCAAAGAGATCGCATTGGTATTCCCTTCTCCTGGGGTTTATAAATCAGGCATTTTTTATTTTTGAGAGCATGCACGCTTTAAGAAAACACAGTGATCTCAATAATGGTCTCCACCAGTGAGGGGTTCCTGTGGCAGTTAAGATTAAAAGGGATAATTCCATGAGCTTATGTCAGGGAGTGGCGCTCACCAAGAGCGTGTCCACTGAAGATCCAGATTGCAGAATTGGCTCTATAATGACAGCTCTGTGAGTTTGTATATCCTGGACAAAATCACAATCTCTGGATGATGCGAGTGTTTATCAAGCAGTGCCTCACATGAAACACTAGATGGCAGTAAAGTGTCACAAATTGGTGTGCTGAACCTTTATAAAACACTAGTACGATGGCAAAATACTGTGGAAATCCGAAATAACAACAGAAAAAGGGTTAGACCCGAAATGTTGACTCTATTTTCTCTCCACGGATGTTGCCCAGCCTGAGTTTTTCCAGCATTTTCTGTTTATAAAACACTGATTTGGCCCCAACTGGAGTATTGTGTACAATTCTGGGCACCGCAGTTTAGGAAGGATGTGAAGGCTTTAGAGAGGGTGCAGAAAAGATTTACGAGTGGTTCCAGGGATGAGAGACTTCAGTTATTTTGATAGACTGGGGTCTAGACAGAGTAGATAGTCTCTGGGGAAGGTGAGACCTGTGCAAGCTGGACGGGTTTAAACTAGCTTGGCAGGGGGGGTGGGCACCAGCATATAGGAGTAAAAAAGAGGAATAAAGTGCATAAAAGAGTGAGTGTGTTGGATAGTACTGGAGAAGAAAGTAGTACTAGAGACTGAAGTAGTACCATATTAGATAGGAGCAGACTAAGAAAGATTACGAAAAATTCAAAAATGGGTTTAGAATGCATGTACGTAAACGCACAAAGTGTGGTGAATAAGGTTGGTGAGCTACAAGCACAATTAGCTGTGTGGCAATAACGGAAACGTGGCTTAAAAAAGGTGAGGACTGGGCACTTAATATTCAAGGGTACAAGGTGTTCAGAAAAGATAGGGAAGGAAAAAAGGCAGGTGGGGTGGCAGTGCTGATGAAGGAAGACATTGTAGTGCTGGAAAGGGAAGATGTTCTTGAGGGGACAAGGACAGAATCCATTTGATTAGAGTTGAGCGAAAAGGTTATGATTATGCTATTGGGGGTATTCTATAGGTTTCCAAATAGTGCGAGGGAGTTTGAGGAGCAAATCTGCAGGGAAATCGCAGAGATATGCAAGAGCTATAAGAGTGGTGATATTGGGGGACTTTAATTACCCAAATATCGATTGGGATAATGCTAGGGTAAAGGGAAAGGAGGGGGAGGAATTTCTGAAATGTGTTCAGGAGAATTTCCTTGACCAGTATGTTCTTGGCCCAACTAGGAAGGAGGCATTGCTGGATCTGGTGCTGGGGAATGAGGTGGGCCAGGTTGACCATCATTTTTCAATCCTCTCTGGCTTCAGGTGTGGTGCTGGAGGATTGCTAATGTGGTACCCTTGTTTAAAAAGGGAGAAAAGGATAGACCGAGTAATTACAGGCCAGTCAGCCTAACTTCGGTGGTGGGAAAATTATTGGAAAGAATTCTGAAGGGCAGGATAAATCTTCATTTAGAAAGACACGGATTAATCAAGGATAGTCAGCACGGATTTGTTAAGGGAAGGTCATGTCTGACAAACTTGATTGAATTTTTTGAGGAGGTAATGAGGGTAGCTGAGGGTAGTGCGTTTGATGTAGTGTATATGGACTTTAGCAAGGCTTTTGATAAGGTTCCACATGGCAGACTGGTCATGAAGTTAAAAGCCCATGGGATCCAGGGCAAAGTGTCAAGTTGGATTCTAAACTGGCTCGGCGACAGGAAGCAGAGGTTGATGTTAGCGCCCCAAGATGGTCGATACTGAATTTTACTCCCCCTCCCCGTGATTCTAAAAGCCCATGGGATTCCAGGGAAAATGGCAAGTTGGATCCAAAATTGGCTCGGTGGCAGGAAGCAAAGGGTAATGGTTGATGGGTGCTTTTGTGACTGGAAGGTTGTTTCTAGTGGGGATCCGCAGGGCTCAGTACTAGGTCCCTTGCTTTTGTGGTATATATCAATGATCTAGACTTGAATATAGGTGGAATGATTAAGAAGTTTGCAGATGATACTAAAATCGGCTGATACTGTGGTTGATACTGACGAAGGAAGCTGTAGACTGCAGGAAGATATCAATAAATTGGTCAGGTGGGCAGAACAGTGGCAAATGGAATTAAATCCGGAGAAGTGTGAGGTAATGCATTTGGGGAGGGCTAACAAGGAAAGGGAATACACATTAAATGGTAGGACACTGAGTAGTGTAGAGGAACAAAGGGTCCTTGAAGTGCATGTCCACAGATCCCTGAAGGTAGCAGGCCAGGTAGATAAGGTGGTTAAGAAGGCATATGGAATGCTTGCCTTTATTAGCCGTGGAATAGAATACAAGAGCAGGAGGGTTATGCTTCAACTGTATAAAACATTAGTTAGGCCTCAGCTAGAGTACTGCGTGCAGTTCTGGTCACCACATTACAAGAAAGATGTGATTGCACTAGAGAGGGTACAGAGGAGATTTACAAGGATGTTGCCGGGAGAAGAGAATCTTAGCTATGAGGAAAGACTGGATAGGCTGGGCCTGTTTTTCTTGGAACAGAGGCGGCTGAGGAGAGACCTTATTGAGGTGTATAAAATTATGAGGGGCATAGATAAAGCGAATAGAAATACCTATTTCCCTTAGCAGAGGGGTCAAAAACCAGGGAGCACAGATTTAAAGTAATTGGGGGAAGGTTTAGAGGGTATTTGAGGGGAAATTTCTTCACCCAGAGGGTTGTGGGGGTCTGGAACTCACTGCCTGAAAGGGTGGTAGAGGCAGGAACTCTAACCACATTTAAAAAGTACTTGGATGTGCACTTGGGATGCTGTAACCTGCAGGGCTACAGAGCAACAACTGGGAAGTGGGATTAGACTGGATAGCTCTGTTGGCCGGCACGGACACAATGGGCCGAAATGGCCTCTTTCCGTGCTGTAACTTTCTATGATTCTATGACCAAGTGTCTGTGGGAGAACACTTAGGTACGAGTGCTCATCGTATCATAAGATTTAGATTAGCAATGGAGAGGAGCAAGGAACAATGTAGAGTGGAACTACTAAACTGGAATAGGGCTAACTTCAATGGGTTGCAAAAGGATCTAGCCAGGGTAAAATGGAACCAAATACTGACAGGAAAAACTGTAACGGAACAATGGGTGATCCTTAAGGAGGGAAGGGTAAGGGAACCAAAGCAAGGGCTCCTTGGATGACGAGGGAGATAGAGAAGATGATGAAACAAAAAAAGAGGGTGTATGATGCATGTCAGGTGAATTCTGAAAGGGAGAACCAGACCAAATACAATAAGTTGAGAGGGGAAGTGAAGATGAAAATAAGATTGGCAAAGAGAGAATATGAGAGTAGAATGGCAGTTAACATAAAAGGGAACCCAAAAATCTTCTACCGGCATGTAAACAGTAAGTGGGTAGTAACAGGCAGGGTGGGGCCTATTAGGGACAAAGAAGGTGATACATGCTTAGAGGCGCAGGGCAAGGCTAGAATACTCTGAGTACTTTGTATCGGTGTTTACTAAGGAGGTGGATGCTGACAAAATATCGGTAGAAGTGGAAAAGGTAGAAGCAATGGAAGGGGTGAAAATTGATAGACAGGATGGACTAGAAAGGCTGGGTATGAGAGTGGATAAGTCGTCTGGTCCAGATGGCTTGCATCCCAGGTTGCTAAAGGAATTGGGGGAGGCGATAGCGGAAGGGCTTGCCATAATTTTCCAATCTTCCCTAGATGCAGGGGAGGTGCTTGAGGATTGGAAAGTGGCAAATGTGACACCATTGTTCAAGAAAGGGTGTAAGGACAATCCTAGTAACTACAGGCCGGTCAGTTTAACACCAGTGGTGGGTAAAGTTTTAGAAACAATAATCAAGGAAAAACTTAACAGGTGCTTGGAGAAGTTTAAGCTAATTAAGGAGAACCAACATGGATTTGTAAAAGGCAGATAGTGTTTGACTAATCGAATTGAATTTTTTGAAGTAACGGAGGATTGATTAAGGGAATGCAATGGATGTTGTCTACATGGATTTTAGAAAGGCGTTTGACAAAGTACCACATAGAAGGCTGGTTAACAAAATTGAGGCTCATGGAATAGGGTCGGTGACAGCTTGGATAAGGATTTGGCTTAAGGATAGAAAACAGCAAGTTGTGGTAAATGGCTGTATTTCAGACTGGAGGATGGTAAACAGTGGTGTTCCCCAAGGGTCAGTGCTGGGGCTACTGCTTTTTTTGATATATATGACCTGGATATTGGAATACAGAGTAGAATTTCTAAATTTTCCGATGATACCAAACTTGGGGTGTGGTAAACAGTGAGGATGATACCAATCGACTACAACAGGACATAGAAAGGCTAGCAGAATGGACAGACAAGTGGCAGATGGAATTTGATATAGAGAAGTGTGAAGTGACGCATTTTGGCAGAAGGAACAGGGAGTGGCACAGTTTTAAAGAGTGTGCAGGGACTGAGGGACCTGGGAGTTAATGTGCATATGTCCCTGAAGGTGGCAGGACATATTGAGAGAGTGGTTAGCAAAACATATGGGCCTAGAAATTCGGTTGTTTGCGCCAGCGGTTAGCGCCTAAAGAGACCTAGAATTGGGGCGTTGCCCAATGTTGGGGCGGGCGCAATGAAGATAGCGACAACTCCCATATTGACTATACATTTAACGCCTGCGCTAAGTGTTTGCGCGCGAGCGCAAGCAGATCAGCAGATCATGACGTCATTTCAGTGTGCAACGCTTTTTAGGGGCGCCTGAGCGGATATTGGGTGGCGCCCAGAGCCTTTACGCCTAGCGCTATTAGTGACAGTTCGAAGGAGCATTAGCAGGCCCTTCTCGGAGTCGGGGGGTGCTATTTAAAGGGGACAGCTCTAGTATAGAAGCTTCAGCCACTTGGCCTGTTCATTGCGATCGTTGGTGGAGAGAGTTGGTGAGCTACTGTGGAGCAGAGTTTTTGGAATTTAGCATTAGAGTACTTGGGACCCTCAAACCTGTCCGGAGCAGTTGGAGCACTAGACCTAACAGCCTTTTGACCAACTGGCATCGGAATGGGAGATGCTTTGGAGGGCGACGGCCTCATGGCCGAACACTATGAAGGGGCAGAGAGAGGGCCGGGATTGGCCAGAAGGAGGAGGGGCAATGGAGGTCGGCCAATCCGAGGGTATGCTGCGAGGGTCTTTAGGCAGCAGGTGTCATACCTTGACATGTCGGAGGAGCAGTGTGTGCGAAGGCTCCGAATCGGGAGGGACGTTGTTACTGAGCTGTGCCACCTGCTTGCTGAGGATCTGCAGCTGCGTCTGCGGTGCAGGACCTCTCTGTCGGTGGCCGTTAAACTGACTTGCCCTCAATTTTTATGGCAACGGATCCTTTCAGTCAGCCATTGGGGACATTGCGAATATCTCTCAGGTTGCAGTGCACTGTTGCATCCGGCAAGTTACAGCTGCCCTTTATAGGCGAAGGCGTCAATTCATCACCTTCCCTATGACCCTGGAGAAGCAGGCGGAGGAGGAGGAGGAGCATGCGGACGAGGAGGAGGAGGAGGAAGATGGAAGGGCTCCTGAAAGTGGAAGGGCCATCCGTCAGAGGCTCATGAGGACTCGTATCGAGGCCCCTCTGGCGGAATGATGAGTGTCTACTCCTGCGCACTTTGGATGTTTGAAAGCCTCTGAAGGCCAGCATCACTGTAATTAGTCACGTGCACCATAGCACATTAAAACTTCTCTTTATTGTCACAAAAGTCTTTCATTACAGCAAAACGTCATGTCAACAGAAACCATAACTAACAAAATAACAGTTAACTCTTCGGCAAAGCCGCAAAACTAAACAAACCATTTCCAACAATTACAACAGGTGAGGGTGTCCTTGAATTTGGCCAAAGAAACGTCTCAGCACCTCCCTCTACTGTTGGCCCCTTGATGGAGAATGACTTCTCTTTCGCGGCCGGCCCCTTCCCTCCCTGCTGCTCCTACGTAATTGAACCCCAGTGGCGGGGTGAAGGCTGGGGGACGCCTGCTGACTGTGTGGAAGCGCAGAAGCCCCTGAGGGACGGCCTGGCCGACCTCTGGGCTTGGAGGGTGCGGACGCAGGATGCTTGATCTGAGCATGGCTGGAAGCAGTGTGCCCTGCAGGTGGTGGCAGCTGCACTGCAGACGTACCAGCGCTGGCATGTGCAATGGTCACCTGCCGAGAGAGGACACCTGCACCATGGTCGGACGACACACTGGCTCTCTGAGGGGACCAGCTCGGCTCATCCGCCACATTCGCATGCTCCACTGATCCCTGGCCTTGTATGGGACTGGAAGGGCCCGGGGTGATCCTAGCTGATGCAGATAGGGTGGCTGCAGTGAGAGTTCGCGTTGCCTCAATCTGGGTGTGGACGAGGCCGGCAAGTGACTGCGTGGCAGCAGTGAGGACCTGTGAGCCAGGTGCCAGTGCTTCGGAGAAGCCCTGGACAGCTCTTTCCATTGCTTTGGACAAGGCCGGTGCCGACCGCTCCACTGCCTTGGACAAGCCCTGGCCAGACCTTTCCAGGGATTGTCCGAAGCCCTGAACAGTCCTTTCCATAGCGGCCTCGAAGCCCTGGACAGTCCTCTCCATTGTTGGGCCAAGCCCTGGAGAGTCCTGTCCATTGTTGCCCCGAAGCCCTGGAGAGTCCTGTCCATTGTTGCCCCGAAGCCCTGGAGAGTCCTCTCCATTGTTGCCCTGAAGTCCAACACACTCTTTGCCAGTGTATCTATTGACTGAGGCATCCTCCCCACTGCAGCCATCAGCTCAGTGTGCCTGAGCCGGGCCTGGGTGCTCATTTCAGCCAGGCGACGCACCTCCTCTGCACTCTGTGCAGCAGTCATCACTACCTGCCTTGCCCTCCGGGGAGACGGTGGCCGAACTTGCCTACCCCCCTTGCGTTGCTGTATGCCGCTTGTTCCGGCAACTGGCTGATCCTCAGAGCCCCCGCCCCTCCCCTCCAGGGAACTACTATCCCCAGTCTGTAGATGTGTATGCTCCCCTGAGATTGGAACGGATGGTCCGGCTTCCTCCTGATCCTCGTCTCCGGAGGCACTGGCACTGGCAGCTTCAGGGCGTTGAGCCTGAGTTGGTGATGCATCATCTGAAAGCAGGGAGGTGGAAGAGTGGCTTTAGCAAAAGGACAGGTTGGCGGAAAGGCATGCCAGATTGCGGCAAGGCTCTGACATGGCTGCACACTGAGGAAGCATGCTGGCGGGGGGACCAAGTGGAAGGAGACAGCTGAAAAAGGTGAGAGCCTCACCCTCGCTGTCGAGAATGGGGTCGGCAGCTGCAGTGGTAACAGGACCAGACAGACGTCCTCCAAGAATCTGGTGCACTCTCTCCTCGAGATCCGTGAGAGTGACCACTTGTGGAGGTCCGCCACCGGTTCGACACTGGTCCTTTCGGATCGTTGCCAGCTTGGACTGCAGGGGAAAGAAGGGGAAGTTCTGTTACATGAGGCCTTGAGAGATCATTGCATGCCCCCCATGGTGCAAGATCCCTTACATGAGGCCTTGAGAGACCATCGCATGCCCCCCATGGTGCAAGGGCCCTTACATGTGGCCTTGAGTGAAATGTCCATGTGTGTGCCCAGAAAGGGCCATGGGTGCTTGCTGACAGATGGCCATTGGGGCATCATGGCAACAGGGTCCTCGAAGTCAGGTGCAGATGGAGGGAATCAGAAGTTTGCATAACCAACACTCACCCTAACGACCCGAGTGAGGTCGTTGAATTTCTTCCTGCACTGAACAGGGGTCCTGGTCGCCATGGTGCTGGAGTTGACCCTCAGAGAAACCTCCCTCCAAGATCGCCGGTAAGCCTTTTGATTCGGCCTCTTGCCATTGTCAGGATACAGAACATCTCGACGGCGCTCAACTGCAGACACCAACTAGTCCAGAGCCTCAGTGCTGAAGCGCTCTGCTCTCTGTCTTACCTTCTCCATCCTGACCAAGTTTCTTGCGCCAGAGAAGGGCGAGCGCCGATTCTGAGGCCTACAGGGCGTTGAGTGTGGCAGCTCAGGCTGACTGACCCACCCCTTTAAGAGCCGGCCGGCGCCTGGAAGTCTCGTGGTTTCCGGTAATTGAGATCACCTGCGCTGTGCCCGTCCGTTCCGATATTGGGTAGCACCTGAACTTTTGCGCCTTAGGAGCCCCGTGCAACGTCTGATTTCGCGCCTCAATCCCCTTTGGGGGCGATGCAACCCAATATCTCGCCAGGCAGCGATAAGTTTCGTCTGGCTATAAACTTTGCGCAGCGCCAGTTCTAACGCCTCAAGCGGGGCTATACCCAATTTCTAGGCCATGGGATCTTGGGCTTCATAAATAGAGGTATTGAGTACAAAAGTAGAGAAGTTATGCTGAACCTTTATAAAGCGCTGGTTAGGCCACAACTGGAGTATTGCATCCAGTTCTGGTCATCACACTTTAGGAAGGATGTGAAGGCCCTTGAGAGGGTGCAGAGGAGATTTACCAGAATGGTTCCGGGGATTGGGGGATCTTAGCTACAAGGACAGGCTGGAGAAGCTGGATTTATTTTCATTAGAGCAAAGGAGGTTGAGGGGTGATTTGATAGAGGTGTACAAGATTACGATGGGTTTGGATAGGCTAGACGGGGAAAGGCTGTTCCCACTAGTTGATGGTACAAGGACTAGGGGACACAGATTTAAGGTTTTGGGCAAGAGATACAGGGGGGACATGAGGAAAAACTTTTTTACGCAGTGAGTGGTGACAACCTGGAACTTGCTGCCGACGGAAGTGGTTGAAGTTGAGACACTCAATGTTTTCAAGTTGAGACACTCAGTGTTTTCAAGGGGAGACTGGATAGGCACTTGAGGGAAATAAACTTGCAGGGCTACGGGGATAGAGCGGGGGAATGGGAGCACGGTGGCATAGTGGTTAGCACTGTTGCCTCACAGCGCCAGGGAACCGGGTTCAAATCCGGCCTCGGGTGACTGTGTGGAGTTTGCACATTCTCCCCGTGTTTGCGTGGGTTTCCTCCGGGTGCTCCGGTTTCCTCCCACAGTCCAAAGATGTGCGGGTTAGGTTGATTGGCTATGATAAATTGACCCTTAGTGTTAGGGGGATTAAATACGCGGGGTTACGGGGATAGGGTGGGATATGTGTTGGTGTAGGGGTTACGGGGATCGGGTGGGATATGTGTCGGTGCAGGCTCGATGGGCCGAAATGGCCTCTATCTGCACTGTGGGGTTTCTGTGATTCTGTGAATGTGACTGATTGGATTGCTCTACAGAGAGCTGGCACAGACTCGGTGAGCCAAATGGCCTCCTTCTGTGCTATTATGACCCTATAGAGAAAAACTGTTCCCATTGGCGGAAGGGTTGAGGACACAGATTTAAGGTGATTGGCAGATGGTCCAAAGGCGACATGAGGAAATACTTTTTTGCGCAGCGAGTGGTTATGATCTGGAATGCACTACCTGAAAGGGTGGTGGAGGCAGATTCAATCATGGCTTTCAAAAGGGAATTAGATAAGTACCTGAAAGAAAAGAAATTGCAGGGCTCTGGAGGAAGGGCGGGGGATTGGGACTAGCTGAAGTGCTCTTGCAGTGAGCCGGCATGGGCTTGATGGGCCAAATAGCCTCCTACTGTGCTATAACGATTCTATGTTCATCCGTGGCTCTCATCCTGTTTGAGCAAGAGGCCGGGGGTCAACTTTGCCTTCCGGCAGAGCGGATTGGCCAACCGTTGTAGAATCCACCTTTTGATTGGATCAAAATCAGCGAGTTTTATAATTGGCGGGTGATTACTGCCCAGGTTGAGAAGGTGAAAATTAACCCACCTTAAAAGGACTTCTTCCTCACCAAAAGGTTTAAGGACATAAGAAGTAAGAGCAGGAGTAGGCCATTTGGCCCTTTGAGCCTGCTCCGCCAATCAATAAGATCATGGCTAATTTTCTACCTCATCTCCACTTTCCTGCACTATCCCCATATCCCTTGATCCCTTAATATTAAAAAATCTATCGATCTCTGTCTTGAATATACTCAATGACTGAGCCTCCGCAGCCCTCTGGGGTAGAGAATTCCAAAGATTCACCACCCTCTGAGTGAAGCAATTTCTCCTTATCTCAGTCATAAATGGCCGATCCCTTATTCTGAGACTGTGACCCCTGGTTCTAGACTCCCCAGCCAGGGGAAACATCCTCCCTGCATCTACTCTGTCAAGTCCTGTAAGAATTTTTTATGTTTCAATGAGATCATCTCTCATTCTTCTAAACCCTAGACAATATAGGCCCAGTGTACTCAATCTCTCCTCATACGAAAATCCCCCCATCCCAGGAACCAGTCTGGTGAACCTTTGTTGACTCCCTCTATGACAAGTATATCCTTCCTTAGGTAAGGAGACCAAAACTGTACACAGTACTTCAGGAGTGGTCTCACAATGGCCCTATGTAATTGTAGTAAGACGTCTTTACTCTTATACTCAAATCTTCTTGTAATAAAGGCCAACATACCTTTGCTTTCCTAATTGCTTGCTGTACCTGCATGTTAACTTTCAGTGATTCTTGTACAAGGTCACCCAGGTCCCTCTGAACCCCAACATTTCCCAATCTCTCACCATTTAAAAAACTCTGCTTTTCTATTTTTCCTACCAAAGTGGATAACTTCACATTTCTCCACATTATATTCAATTTGCCATGTTCTTGACCACTCACTTTGCCTGTCTATACCCCCTTGAAGCCCCCTTGCGTCCTCCTCAGAACTTACATTCCCACCCAGCTTTGTATCATCAGCAAATTTGGATATATTACATTTGGTCCCCTCATCCAAATCATTGATGTAGATTGTGAATAGCTGAGGCCCAAGCATTGATCCTTGTGGTACCCCACTAGTTACAGCCTGCCAACCTGAAAATTACCCATTTATTCCTACTTTCTTCTGTCCGTTAACCAATCCTCAATCCATGCTAGTATATTACCCCCATCCTATGAGCCTTAATTTTGTTTAATAACCTCTTGTGTGGCACCTTATCGAATGCCTTCTCAAAATCCAAATACACCACATTTGCTGGTTCCCACTTATCTATTCTGCTAGTTACAACCTCAAAAAACAGATTCGTCAAACACAATTTCCCTTTCATAAATCCGTGTTGACTGCCCAATCCTATTATTATTTTCTAAGTGCCCTGTTACCACGTCCTTAATAATAGATTCTAGCAATTTCCCTACTGCTGATGCCAGGCTAACTGGTCTGTAGTTCCCCATTTTCTCTCTTAAATAGTGGGGTTATATTTGCCACCTTCAAATCTGCAGGAACCATTCTAGAATCTGTGGAATTTTGGAAAATAACAACCAATGCGTCCACTATCTCTATAGACACCTCTTTCAAAGCCTTAGGATGCAGGCCATCAGATCCAGGAGATTTATTGGCTTTCAGTCCCATTAATTTCTCCAGTACTATTTTTTTTACTTGTACTAATTTCTTTCAGTTCCTCATTCTCGCTAGAGCTTTGGTTCTCCACCATTTCCGGGAAGTTTTTTGCGTCGTCTTCTGTGAAGACAGACACAAAGTATTTGTTTAATTTCTCTGCCATTTCCTTATTCCCCATTATAATTTCTCCTGTCTCAGCCTGTAAGGGACCCACATTTACTTTTGCTAATCTTTTCCTTTTTACATACCTATAGAAGCTTTTACAGTCTGTTTTTATGTCTGTCGCTAGTTTACTCTCATATTCTATTTTCCCTTTATCAATTTCTTGGTCCTCCTTTGCTGAATTCTAAAATCCTTCAAATCCTCAGGCTTACTATTTTTAGCAACATTATAAGCCTCTTCCTTTGATCTAATACTATCTTTAACTTCTCCTGTTAGCCACGGTTGGACCACTTTTCCCTGTGGGGTTTTGGTGCCTTAAAGGAATGTATATTTATTGTAAATTATGTATTAATTCTTTAAATGCTAGCCGTTACTTTTCTACCATCATACATTTTTAATGTAGTTTCCCAATCTACCTTAGCCAACTCGCCCCCTCATACCTACATAGTTTGCTTTGTTTAGATTTAAGACCCTAGTTTTGGATTTAACTAAATCACTTTCAAACTCAATATAAAGTTCTATCATATTATGGTCACTCTTCCCTAAAGGCCCCTTTACTATAAGGTTATTAACCCTTTCTCATTGCACAATACTAGATCTAAAATAGCCTGTTCCCTAGTTGGTTCCTCAACATACTGATCTAGAAAACTATCTTGCATACATTCCATGAATTTGTCCTCCACACTATTACTGCAGATTTGGTTTGCCCAGTCTATATGTAGATTAAAGTCCCCCATGATTACTGTATTACCCTTGTTACATGCGCCTCTAATTTCCTGATTTATACTCTGCCCTACATTACAACTACTGTTTGGGGGCCTATAAACAACTCCCACCAATATTTTCTGCCCCTTGCTGATTCTTAGCTCCACCTAAACTGATTCTACTTCTTGATTTTCGGGGCTAAAGATCCTTTCTGTCTACTGTCTTTATCCCATCCTTTATTATCAGGGCTACCCTTCCTCCTTTTCCATTTTGCTTATCTCTTCTAAAAGTTAAGTATTCTGGAATATTTAGTTCCCAACCTTGGCCACTTTGCAACCATGTCTCCGTTATGGCTATTAGATCAAACCTGTTAATTTCTATCTGCGCTATTAATTCATCTATTTTATTGCGAATGCTTCGTGCATTCAGATATAGTGCCTTTAGCTTTGACTTACTTCTATTTTTCCCTGATGTCAACTTAGTCACTGATGCCTTTTACCTTTGTTACTCTCTCTGTCCCTTCCTGACCCACTCTGCTTATTTTTACCCAAAACTCTGCTCTGCTCTAGAGCCGCGACATTTCTCTCGCTAGTTTTAAATTTACTCTTTCCTGAATCCTCCCACACCCCGTCATTAGTTTAAATCCCTGTCTACTGCCCTAGTTATTCGGTTCGCCAGGACACTGGTCCCAGCCCGGTTTAAGTGGAGCCCATCCCAACGGAACAGCTCCCTCTTTCCCCAGTACTGGTGCCAGTGCCCCATGAACTGAAACCCCTTCCTCTCACACCAGTCTTTGAGCCACACATTTAAACCTCTAATCTGTTTGTCCCTATGCCAAATTGCGCATGGCTCAGGTAACAGTCCAGAGATAAATACCATTTGAGGTATGCTTTTTAATTTGGATCCTAGCTCCCCAAACTCCCTCAGCAGAACCTCATTCCTAGTTCTGCCTATGTCATTGGTTCCTACGTGGACCACGACAACTGGATTCTCCCCTTCCCAGTCCAAGTTCTTCTCCAGCCGCGAGATGTCGTCTTTAACCCTGGCACCGGGCAGGCAACACAACCTTCGAACTCTTGGTCGCGGCTGCAGAGAACAGTATCTGTCCCCCTGACTATACTGTCCCCTACCACAACTACATTCCATTTCACTCCGCCCCCCCCCCCCACCCACTTGAATGGCCACCTGCACCATGGTGCCATGGTCAGCCTGCTCATCCATCCTGTAGTCTTTTCCCTCATCCACATAGGCAGCAAGAACCTCATACCTGTTAGACAAGGGCAAAGGCTGAGGCTCCTCCAGCACTGCACCTGGGGTCCCCTTACCTGCCTGAGTTGGAGTCACACCCTCCTGTCCCTGGCCACTAACCAGGCCTGTACCACTACCTAACCTAAGGGGTGTGTCTGCCTCCTGGATCAAAGTGTCCAGGTAACTCTCCCCATCCCTGTTGCCCCACAATATCTGCACCTCAGACTCCAGCTCAAAAACTCTGATCTGAAGTTCCTCAAGATGCAGGCACTTACTGCAAACGTGGTTGTCCGGGATCACAATGCTCTCCACAAACTCCCACATGCAGTTGCGGCACACCACCTGCACTGCCATCCCTATATGACCTTGTTTTATTTAATTAAATTTGTAATTAGGTATTTTAGTTTACAGTGTAGTTTCTTGACTACTTACTTGATGTAGATTAAGTTAAGGGTACTGAAATTAAATATCTACCTGTAACACAAAGCACTACAAGTAGTGTAAGCAAAAAGCAACAACTCCTTCCCCCTCTTCTCCGAATTCCCACTCTTTCCAAATTCCCAACTAAAACACTCTGTTCAAGTCCGCTCTGTTTAATCCTGCTCGGTGCAGACCACCTTTTGGCTACTTTTCATTGGGAGGGAGAAGAAAACAGGAATGTTTCACAAAATTTTAATCATGAGGAATCAAAAGGCATAGTAAGGCAATTTGAAGTGGCTCGAACCTTTGGGGGTAATTTTGACTTTGTGCGAACAGTAAAGTGGGTGATAGTGAGTCGGCAGTCTGTTTTACATATCTCCCTAATTTTATTTTCATTGAAGTCGACAGAAATAAAAATGGGGGGAGATGTAAAACGGGCTACCGGCTCGCTATCACCCATTTTGTACTATCGCACAAAGTCAAGATCTACCGCCATTGTGCTTGACATTTTTTTCATGCTTTCAAACATAGATTTAATGAAGACAGCATCCCTTTAAGAGAGCTGAGCACTGATTAGAATTGAGGTTTGTATTGGACTTGCTGCTGAAACCCTCATCCATGCCTTTTTTACCTCTAGCCTTGACTTTTCCAGTGCTCTCTTGACTCGCTTGCCACCTGGCACTCTCCAAAAACGTGAGCTCATGCGAACTCTGCTGCCCATATCCTAACTCGCACCAAGTCCCGTTCATCCAGCGCCCCTGTGCTCGCACACCTACTTTGGTGCCTGGTCTGACAACGCCTCGATTTTGAAATTTTCATCCATGTTTTCAAATCCCTCCATGGCCTTCCCCCTCCTGATCTCTGTAACCTCCTCCATCCCTACAACCCTCTGAGATTTTTGCAGTCCTCTAATTCTGTGCTCTTGTGCATCCCCGATTTCCTTCGCCCCCCCCATTGGCGGCCATGCCTCACTAAACCTCTCTGCCTCTTTCCCCTCCTTGAAAATGCACCTTATAACCTACCTCTTTGAACATAAGAATTAGGTGCAGCAGAAGACCATACAGCCCTTAGAACCTGCTCCGCCATTCAATAAGATCATGGCTGATCTTCGACCTCAACCCCTGCCCGATCCCCATATCCCTTGATTCCCCTAGAGTCCAAAAATCTATCTATCTTAGCCTTGAATATACTCAACGAGTCAGCATCCACAGCCCTCTGGGGTAGAGAATTCCAAAGATCCACCACCCTCTGAGAAAATAAATTTCTCCTCATCTCAGTCCTAAATGGCCGACCCCTTATCCTGAGACTGTGACCCCTAGTTCTAGACTCTCCAGTCAGGGGAAACATCCTCTCAGCATCAACCCTGTCAATCCCCCTCAGAATCTTATATCTTTCAATGAGATCACCTTTCATTCTTCTAAACCTCAATCTGCTCAATCTCTCCTCATAGGACAACCCTCTCATCCCAGGGAAAAGCTTTTGGTCACCTGTCCTAATAGCCCCTTATGTGGCTCGGTATCGAATTTAGTTTGATAACTCTTGTGAAGCGCCTAGGGTTGTTTTACTACATTAAAGGCATTATATAAATGCAAGTTGCTGTTGTTTTACCAAAGTCATGAACGACATTACCGTGGTCATGATTGTGATCGTGACTGCGGCTGTCACCAAGGTGCTTTATCCCTCCTTCTCTTCAGCTTGTTTGTAGCATTTGGCATGGTTGACCACACCATTTTTCTCCAGCTCCTCTCCTCTGTTGTCCAGCTCGGTGGGCCTGCCCTTTTTTGGTTCCACTCTTTCACCTCTATTATCATGGCCTGCCTCCGCCCCATCTCCGCTTATCTGCAACTGGAACTCTCATCCGAGCCTTTGTTAGCTCCAGACCCGACTATTCCAATGCTCTCCTAATTGGCCTCCCATTCTCCACCCTCTAATCCTCAGCTCATCCCACACATCTTAGTCCACACCAAGTTCTGCTCGCTGACCTGCATTACTTATTGGTTCCCCCAACACCTCAAATTTAAAATTCTAATCTTGCCTTTAAATCCATGGCCTTACCGCCATCTCCACATTTTTATTCAACCCTTTATGCCCTCTGACGTCTCCAACCTGACTCTGGCCTCTTGTGCATCCCCCTTCCTTTGATAGATAGAGCCTTCAGTTGGCTAGGTCCTAGGGTCTAGAATTCTGTTTCTATACCCCTCTGCCTCTCCACCTCTGTCTCCTTTAAAAAGCTCCTCAAAATCTAACCAACCTTTTGGTCACTCCTCCTAATCTCTCCTTTTCTGGCTCAGTGTCTGCTCTCCATATGCATTTTGGATGTTTTATTTTAAGTTAAAAACACTTCTAAATGCAAGTTCTGTTGTTATCACATAATGATGAAAGTAACACTAGTCTTAAGTGTGGAAAGACCATTCAGCCCATTTTAGTTCCGCCTGCCATTTGGGACCTTGCACAGGAAGCACTCTGACTAATTCTTTCAGTAATTTATCTGTGTAGATGTTTTAAATATTTCAAAATGGGTTCACATCCACTGCATTAGATATCAGTCCTATCCATAAGTTAATTCGAAGTTTGAGGCAGATAAATCCGTACGTTATGTTTAATCCAAGGTTCCCTTAGCTCAGGGCTGTCTAAACTGCGGCCTGTGGGCCACTTGCAACTCCTGAACTCCGGTTATCCAGTATTCAAAGCCTAAGTCCCATTTGTGCTTAAATTTCTTATTCGCTGTTTGAATTCTGGTGACCTTAATTGGTGGATAAATTCTAAGTCAAACCACCGAAGATAGTTAGTGTCGACAACTTGAGATACGAACAAATTAGTGGGAAACTAGGTATAAATATTACTCAAACCCCTGAAGGTAAAAACCTTGGACACTCCTGCCCCAGTTTAGAATCTTGCACCTTGGCTACGCACTAAGCACCCCAAAATTCCAAGGGGTTCTTCTTTTGGATGAGACTTTAAACCGAGGCCCCGTCTGCCCTCTCAGGTGGACATAAAAGATCCCATGACACAAGAAGAGCAGGGGAGTTCTCCCCGGTGTCCTGGCCTATATTTATCTTTCAACCAACGTCACTAAAATAGATTATCTGGTCATTTATATCATTGCAGTTTGTGGGATTTGCTGCGCACTAATTGGCTGCTCCATTTCCTACATTATAACCGTGACTACAACGCAGAAGTATTTAATTGGCTGTAAAGCGCTTTGGTAATGTCCTGAGGTTGTGAAAGGTGCTATACAATTGCAAGTTCTTTCTTTGCTTCTGATCTGCCGCAATTTTGGTGGGGAGATTGGCGTAATTCCCCTTCCCGGAAAAGGGAATCTGTTTCCCACTGGAGAACCCCAGAGAAATTCTGGGCGGAAGTGTTTTTCCACATCCACCCAGCCAACTTCCTTTGTGATTTCAATAACCTGAAGGTTATTCTCCTTCCCTTCCCCTTTAGATGTGTTTTAGTTTTAACATCCAATGTGTTTTGCCAACTGTTGCAATACAATATGAAGTCAACCCTAATGCTGGGCCACACCCAAATCCCTTCTCTGATGCACTTTACTTAATGATACATGTTTCAAGGTGTGAGCTCAGTTGCTATTTTTGGTACCAGTATCCATTACCATATACTTATTAAATGTAATCTTCCATTCATCTCTCTGGTTGCTAAGTGACAGTAGGCCTCTTTGAACAATATTTCATCTCCTTAGAACATCAGCCTTTCTCACGCAACTTTTGTGAGTTAGTCAACATGACCAGGCTGGCCACAAACACTGCAAGGCCTTGATATCGCAATTCAACCCTTTGCCAATTCCTGCAGCTCTCCGCAGACGTGCAGTCTTCCGTTCAGGTCATCCTACACTAGGGTTGCCAACTCTGGTTGGACGCATTGCTGGAGGTTTCATCACATGACCGCTTGCCTCCAAATGCCCTGCCCCCACACTCCTGCCATTGGTTTGCTCGACACATCCATCCTCATGGTGTACTGCCTTTCTACACCACTTGGGAAACAAACGGACGCTTTGGCTGCGAATTTAATAGAGGAGGCTGGTAGGCGGGTTCCGGTCCCGCTGCCAGTTTCAGCTGCTCCAGATTTCTGATTTTAGTTTAAGTGCCCTAATTAGTCCTGTCGTGTGCGCTGGCTGGTCCAATGAGTGGGAGCAGGTCTGTTGTTCTCCACCGATGATGTCATTGCTGCTGTTTTTAAGGGGCTCATGCAGCCTCAGCCTCTCATTTCTCCTTTCTGCTGCTGTGTGAATGGGCCCAGACTACAATGACTGCTGCCAAAGCCAAGGCTGTTCCAGGGTTCAATGAGGACTCCCTCCAAGCTCTTGTGGAGGGAGTAAGAGGGCGCAGGGAGATTCTGTTCCCTCCCAATGGCCGGAGGAAGCCTCCTCAGCAAACAAAGGCAGCCTGGCTGCACTTTGCTGATGAGGTAAGCACAAGATCACTTGGAAAACAGTGACAGGATCGGACAAAGTCAACATGGATTTACAAAAGGTAAATCATGCTTGACTAATCTACTGGAATTTTTTGAGGATGTAACTGGTAGAATAGATAAGGGAGATCCAGTGGATGTGGTGCATTTGGACTTTCAGAAGGCTTTCGATAAGGTCCCGCATAAGAGATTAGTGTGTAAAGTTAAAGCACATGGGATTGGGGGTAAAGTACTGTCTTGGATAGAGAACTGGTTGGCAGACAGGAAGCAGAGAGTTGGAATAAACGGGTCTTTTTCCGAGTGGCAGGCAGTGACTAGTGGGGTACCGCAGGGATCGATGCTAGGACCCCAGCTATTCACAATATATATAAATGATCTAAACGAGGGAACTGGATGTAATATCTCCAAGTTTGCAGATGATACAAAGCTGGGTGGGCGTGTGTGCCGTGAGGAGGATGCAGAGAAACTCCAGTACGATTTGGACAGGTTGGGTGATTGGGCAGATGCATGGCAGATGCAGTATAATGTGGATAAATGCGAGGTTATCTACTTCGGGGGCAAAAACAGGAAGACAGATTATTATCTGAATGGCAATAGATTGGGAAAAGGGGAAGTGCAATGAGACCTGGGTGTCCTTGTGCACCAGTCGCTGAAGGTAAGCATGCAGGTGCAGCAGGCGGTTAAGAAGGCAAATGGTATGTTGGCCTTCATAGCGAGAGGATTTGAGTACAGGAGCAAGGTTGTCTTGCTGCAGTTGTACAGGGCCTTGGTGAGACCGCACCTTGAGTATTGTGTGCAGTTTTGGTCGCATCTGAGGAAGGATGTTCTTACCATGGAGAGATTGCAGCGAAGATTCACCAGACTGATACCTGGGATGGCAGGAATGACGTATGAGGAGAGATTGGGTCGATTAGGCTTGTATTCGCTAGAGTTTAGAAGAATGAGAGGGGATCTCATTGAAACTTATAAAATTCTAACAGGACTAGACAGACTAGATGCAGGAAGGATGTTCCCGATGGCGGGGGAGTCCAGAACCAGGGGTCTAAGGATAAGGGGTAAGCCATTTAGGACTGAGAGGAGGAGGAATTTCTTCACCCAGAGAGTGGTGAACCTGTGGAATTCTCTGCTACAAGGGGCAGTTGAGGCCAATTCATTAAATATATTCAAGAAGGAGGTGGATATATTTCTTGAGGCTAAGGGGATCAAGGGATATGGGGAGAAAGCAGGGACAGGGTATTGAATTTGGATGATCAGCCATGATCTCATTAAATGGCGGAGCGGGCTCGAGGGGCCGAATGGCCTACTCCTGCTCCTATCTTCTATGTTCCTATGTTAAAATCCTTATGTTCACGTACCTGGGTCCAGTGCCGAAAACAGTTTAATGATCTGCGATCATCAAAAGTGAGTATCACATCACACTTGCCTTCAATCTGCTTACCTTCTCTTCTCATCACCAGCACTCTGCTTTGTAAGCCTGCTCCTCCATTTTCCACCTTACCCTTACTTCCCTTGCACCCTTACCTATCCATCTCTCTGTACTGACTCACTTCACCATCCTACTATGCACCCCTCACATTCGCTCTCACTGTTATGCAATGACAACAACTAACAACGCACAGGGAGGCAGCTTCCTCTTGGCACCTCACTCCATCTTGGTCTCCCTCTAAGCTTGGAGGTTATGGATTCTTCACAGTAACTCCATCACTCTCGCCGAAACTCCACTTGTGTCCTTCCTTGCAGGAAAAAATAGCCCACAATAAGAGGGAGAGAACGTCGACAGGAGGAGGCCCACCATCCCTGGTGACATTGACAAGTGCTGAGGAGGCTGCTCACAAGATCGTGGGAGGTGGCGAGGAGCTGGAAGTGGGGGACAGAGAGACGGGCGCACTAGACGAAAATGGTGACAATGAATTTTCATCCCTCGCATTTAGATTTCATGAATGAGTGCAATAGCATTTGATGTTCATAGAGATTGACTTTTGATCATCTGCACAATAGGAGGTGTCTGCTACCTAAAAATCAGATGTCTAACTCATGCCTTTACTCTCCCACAGGACCATCGAGAGCCCCCCTCCCCACTGTCCAGGAGGAAGAGCCGGACAACTCCTCCAAGGAACCTGTAGCCTCTGAGGGAGCAGCGCACCCAGCACCAATGCAGAAACGCACACCTCGGCGGGGCCTTCGTGACATAGTGTTGTCACCTGGTGTATCACAGTGCACAAGTGAGCAACAGCAGATGGTGGAGACAGCGACAGCAGTGGAGAGTCCTCGTTGGAGGTTGCAGGATGCTCCTAGCTCTGCTCAGCTGCATGTAGACACTGTGCCTCTGGGTCCATCCAGAAAGAGAGCGGTGCTGGAACTCCAGGAACAAGTGCAGGAGTCTTTGATAGGGTTTGCATCCAGGGTAACTGCGAGTGTGCAGAGAATGGAGGAGTCTTATCTCAAACATGAGCACCGGCTTTGTGGGGGCAATGGCGCATGAACGTGCCGCCATGGAGAGAATGTGGAGGAGCCCTCCCAGGCTCCCAAACCCAGAGGACACCCATCAAAGGTGCCTAAGCAGGCGCAGCATCAAAGTGAGCAAGGTGCCTCTACATCTGCTGAAGCCACAGGGGAAGCACCACATAGAAGCACATGTAAGAGGAAGTTAACACATAAATAGTCACAAGGGTAGTAACTTGGGTGTTTTGTTCTGTTGTAAAGTATCGATTGTCATCCTTTTGTGATGTGATTAAATAAAAGTGATGGCAAAGAGTTGAAGTTTTGGCCTATGTGTTCTGGGAAATGGAAGTTGCATAGTGAGGGCTCAGGGCAACTTGCATTTGTAATGATGGTGTTGAGAGTGATAAGAAAGCACCGTTTATTGGAGAGATGATGTATGGCATGTTAAGAAGGTCGTCCACACATTCATAACCATAAGCCAGCCACCTGTGGTTGAAGTGTAAGCTTACGTGAATCTGGCATGGATGAGCGCACCCCTTGACTGATGGTCAGCAATATGGTCGCATGCTGCTACATTGACCACATCCGGCCCCGCAAGGGGTGCCTCCACCTCGTCCTCCTTCCGAGGAGGCTTTGCACTGAGCCACTTGTTCCTCAGGCAGCGCCAAGCCACACTGCTGTGCGATGTTGTGCAGGGCACAGCAGACGATGATGATTCTGGACACCCATACTGCAGGGCTCCACCAGATCTGTAGAGGCATCGGAATCACATTTTGAGCAAGCCGATGGTTTGCCCTATGATGCTTCTGGTGGAAATGTGGCTCAGATTGTACTGCTGCTCAGCCTTGTTTGATGGCCTGCTCATCGGTGTCATGTGCCACTTTTTCAGGGGATAGCCCTTGTCACCAAGTAGTCATCCGGAAAGTTGCATTGGCAGATTGAAGAGGTAAGGCATAGTAGACTGCCGCAAGATGAAGGAGTCATGGCAACTGCCAGAGTACTTTGCGCAAACATGCATAATGATCTTCCTGTGGTTACCCACCAGCTGGATGTTAAGGGAGTGGAATCCCTTGAGGTTGACAAATACAGCTGGGTTGTGATGGGGTGCCCTAATGGCCACACGTGTGCAGTCTACGACACCCTGCACCCTTGGGAAGCCTGCCATATTTGCAAAGCCAACCACACACGCGGTCACACTTACTTCATCCGTGGAGAAGTGGATGTAATTGTGCGACTTTGCAAAGAGGGCATCGGTAGCCTATGTGATGCAGGCATGTGCGGCCAACTGGGAGATGCCCTGATGTATGCAGCTGATCCCTGGAAGGAGCCCGAAGCAAAGAAGTTGAGTGCGGTGGTGACTTTGACAGCCATTGGTAAGGAGTGTCCACCCGCTCCTCTGGGCTCCAGGTGTTGGTGCAGCATTGCGCAGATGTCAACGACTACGTCTCGTGGAAGTCTCAGCCTCCTTTGGCACTGCTGCTCACTCATGTTGAGGAAGCTCCTCCTCGGCCTGTAAACCCTGTGTTAGGGGTATCTCGTGTAGCGAGGTGCAGGCCTGCGCTGACGCCCTCTGCCCGGTGCAGCATCAGGTGGCTGAGGATAAGGTTGGTGCTCCTGTTGTTGGTGCTGCTGCTGTGCCTGGTTGCGCTGCTGCCACGGCTGCTCTTCCTCCGAATCTGATGACCAGGACGAGAGGATAAAAATGGTTCCCATTCCGCTGGTGCATATCTCAGTTGAGGAATGGAGGTTGTTTGCGCTCAGACAAAGCGGCCAAAGGGTATTCCAAGGAGGTTACACTGCAGATGGATTTCAGCGTGAACTCACAAGATTAGTAGAGCTGCAAAAAGTGATTGCAGGACCTCTTTTAAGCTGATCGAGCAGCTGCCAACAATTCAGGTCCTCGCTAAACCCAGCTCAATGCAGCTGGCATGTTTTTCTGAAGGCAGGCAGCACGCAGAAAAAGCTGCAAAATCCGAACAGGCAGTTAAAATAAGATTATCCAGGCAGTTAATAAGCTGTTAACTGCCTTGCGTGTCTCTCCTGCTGTTTGGTGTCGGGTCAGGTCAGGAGCTGCTGACCTGACACTTGCCAAAGTAGCGTGGAGGTGGGATGGTGGCGGGTTCGCAGCCCACCGTCATTTTTTCTGATTTTCGCTACCGACCCACCTCCAAACCCGCCCTCTGAGGTCTATTAAATTCATGGCCTTTGTTACCCAATTGGATTCTTGACTCTCAGTCAAACAGCTTATTTCCCCGTCTCCAATATTTTTATAACTAATAAGCACAAGTGTTCAAAGAAAATGAAAACAAAACAAAATACCCTTATGATTTCCCTCCCATGTTGCTCGCAGCAGTGTCCTGGAGATTAATCTTCATTTCCTGGAAACTCCAGGGGTTGACAACTCTATCCTACATTCAGTCCCACCATTGCAGTGCGGACACTTTGCACAGCTGGGTGTTCTTCAGAGGGGACTGATCCTCTCCACGTGCACAAACTGCTGATCATGTTTTATTAATCCACACGGTTCACCCCTTATTACTTCAGTGTCGGTCCCTCCATCTTCCCACTTGATAACCAACGTCCTCTTTACATCCCAGAGCACCCAGTTCCTGTGTCTTCATCAGGATCCAGCTCTCAGAACCGTTCAGAACTGTTGTTCAGAACTTGCATTTATATTCGCAACCTCAGGATGTCCCAAAGCGCTTCACAGCCAATTGAGTACTTTTGAAGCGTAGTCAGCATTTTAATGTATGGAAGAGTGGCAGCCAATTTGTGCGCAGCAATGTCCCACAAACAGCAATGCGACGATGACCAGATAATCTGCTTCAGCGATGTCGATTGAGAGAAAAATTGGCCAGGACACTGGGGAGAACTCACCAGCTCTTTGAATAGTGCTGTGGGATCTGTTAGAGCCACCTGAGTGGGAAGTTAGAGCCTCGGCTTATGTCTCAACCAAAAGGCAGCATCTCTGACAGTGCTACATTCCCTCAGTACTGCACTGAAGTGTCAATATGTGCTTAAGTCTGTGTATTGGGACTTGAACCTACAACCTATAACTCAGAGGTGAGACACTTAGTTGAGTAGCTTCTTAAATCCTACATTTCCAAATCCTGTGACAAGTGTGACCCTCCCTAGTGCTCTACATACTCTGCCAAATACACTTGTTGCCAGACAAATGTGCCTTATTGCCTCTTTGTTGCATCCCCTTCACCAGGGATACACAGACTTCAACACTTCACCTGCAATACGCTTGTTGAGATAAACAGGTATTATGGACACCAAGGAACCCACGGCCCACAATCAGGTGAATTTGCTGCCCAATTTGGATTGTTAAGTTTAGGATTTCCCACTGCCTCAGCAGGTTTACACAAACCTGACCTACGGGTCAGAGACTGAGTTAGCTAGTCCCAGATGGGGTGGCAATAGGGAAGCTAAATTTTGCCTCAGCACCCCTGGGATCCCATTCCTTCCAATAATGCCTACTTGAAGAATTGGATCATGGTTGCGGTGTGAGGAAATAATGACCATCCCCCCCTCCACAATAGACAGGTGATTTGAATGGAGTATCTGAGTCCCTATGAAATCATATCTGGTGAGAAGCCTTCAGGATAAGAGAAGAGAAATTGGTAATAAGAAAGATCTGATAATATAGTACAGTGCTGTGCTGTGCTGATTTTCCAATATGGAGTCATGAGGTGGAGCCGCAGAGCTGCGATTCCCCAAATGGTGACATGCCCATCAGTTGTGGGAGGGCCCCACAGCCTGACTTCACTCACCTCTGGGAACACTCCTACCATCTATAGTGAAAGTATGAAGAAATCACTCAGCATCACCTCCCAGCTGAGGATTCCATTGGCTGTTCTTCCTTCTCCAATATTCTCTCTGCTCTGTTTAATGTTTTACGTTGGTTTTGCACATTTTTCAAACCTGCACTTACCTTAATTATCTTTTTTTAAAGAAAAAGTAATGTTTGAAGTTTTCATTTTGTGAAGTACAATATTTTATACAAGTGTTGTAGAGGTAATGCTGTCAGTAGTAGATTTATTGGAGATATACATCCGCCTTCAGTGTGCCACTGCAGCCTTCGGTTGCCTGAGGAAGAGAGTGTTTGAAGACCAGGACCTCAAACCCGGCACTAAGCTCATGGTCTACAGAGCAGCAGTGATACCCGCCCAGCTGTATGCCTCAGAGACATGGACCATGTAAAGCAGGCACCTCAAAGCACTGGAGAGGTACCACCAACGCTGCCTGCACAAGATCCTGCAAATCCATTGGCAGGAGAGGCGTACCAACGTCTGTGTTCTTGCTCAGGCCAACATCCCAGTATCGAAGCTTTGACCACGCTCGATCAGCACCGATGGACGGGTCACATTGTCCGCATGCCCAATACGAGATTCCCAAAACAAGCGCTCTACTCGGAGCTCCAGCACGGCAAGACAGCCCCAGGT
Source organism: Somniosus microcephalus (assembly GCF_052327205.1). Classification (NCBI taxonomy): domain Eukaryota; kingdom Metazoa; phylum Chordata; class Chondrichthyes; order Squaliformes; family Somniosidae; genus Somniosus; species Somniosus microcephalus. The sequence continues at coordinate 216,898,308 of NC_140995.1, read as the reverse complement.
GGGCAGAGGAAATGCTTCAAGGACACCTTCAAAGCCTCCTTGAAAAAGTGTAACATCCCCACCGATACCTGGGAATCCCTGGCCCAAGACTGCACAAAGTGGAGGAGAAGCATCCGGGAAGGTGCCGAACACCTCAAGTCTCTTCGCCGGGAGTAAGCGGAAGCCAAGCGCAAGAAGCGCACGTCAACCCAAGCACCCCACCCACCCGCCCCTTCAACCACCATCTGCCCCACATGTGACAGAGACTGTGGTTCCCGAATTGGACTCATCAGTCACCTGAGAACTCATTTTTAATGGTGGAAGCAAGTCATCCTTGGTTCCGAGGGACTGCCTAAGAAGAAGAAGACATCTGCATTGCGACCAAGTCACAGAGTCAATATAAGCAACCTCCAGTTGACTGCAGTTGGCAGTAATACCTTTTGGCATTAGAAACCGATAGATGCTCTCTAAGCAATGTTTCAAACAGCCAATTGCTCACAAGTGCTCTACCCCAAGGAACGTTAAATTGTTTAATACGTTTCTCTTTTCTACCACCATACTTAGCCACTGGGGTCTAGGTTTTGAATCCCCGTGGTTTTTGATCCCCTCTGACTGTGCTGGGTTAGCTGATGTTAGCAATAGCAACGTTACAGTTGGCCTTGGTGATGAGTAGTGATGGGAAAATCGGGCAGGGTTCATGCTCCTGATTGCTACCCTCTGGCACCTCCCCCCCACCCCGTTGGATGTGTGGATATCGAGTGAGGGCAGCTTTAGGAGTTTGGCCATGATGTTCACGGTTGAAAGCCTGCTGCCGCTCACTATATGAAGGATGAGTGTTTGAGAGAGGAACTGGAGGGTGGCGAGTGTCAGTGAAATCAAACTGCAGCAAGGCGTCAACCTTTCGGAGAGCAGAGGAGGGGAGCAATTTGTTAAGAAAATATGAGATTAAATGAGAATCACTAATACAATTTCATGAATGAGTTCAACTAAGGGAAGGGGCATCCGCAGGTATATAAAGTTACTAGACGAGCTCTTTCCCAGTTGTCTTCATTTTATTTTAAGCACATAATGAAATCCTGCCTGGCTGTTATACAGGTCATGATCATACTTTGGTTAAGTACTTAAAAACATTAAATACATTAAAACCAGTTGTCCTGGAAACGCAGAGAGAAGATTCACCCTGCACAACCTAAAGCTTCTGGCTAGTTTATTATAGATTATTATAGATTCATAGAAACTTACAGCACAGAAGGAGGCCATTCGGCCCGTCGTGCCTCTGCTAGCTCTTTGAAAGAGCAGTCGCGCATAGTTCCACATCCCCGCTTTTTGTCTGTAACCCTGTAAGTACCTCATGCTCAAGTACTTGTCCACCTCTGTATTAAAATTATTTATGGCATCAGCTTCCACCACATTTTCAGGTAGAGCGTTCCAGATCCCAACAACTCTCAGTGAAAAAATTCTCCTCATCTCCCCTCTAGATCTTTTTCCAGTAATTTTGAATCTAGACTTCTAGTTATTGACCCACTCGCCAGAGGGAGTATTTTTTCCCTATTTACTCTATCAAAATCTCTCATCATCTTGAAAACCTCTGTTAGGTCATCTCTTAACCTCTGTTCCAAGGAGAACAGTCCTAACTTTTCCAACCTCTCCGCATAACTGAAGTCCCTCATCCCTGGTAACATCCTGTAATGGCCTACTCCTGCTCCTATCTTCTATGTTTCACCTTCTATGTTTCTAAACCTCCTCTGTACCCTTTCTAATGCCTTTACATCTTTCCTGAAATGTGGTGCCCAGAATTGTCCACAATACTCCAGCTGAGGCCTAACCAGTGATTTATAAAGTTCTAGCATGATCTGTTTGCTTTTATATTCTATTCCTGTATTTATAAAACCATGTAACCCATATACTTTTTTGACCACCTTAACAACTTGTCCTGCTACCTTTAAGGATTTGTGTATATGCACACCAAGGTCTCTCTGCTCATCTACAATTTTCTGAAATGTGCCATTTATATTATACTATCTTTCCATATTTGTCCCCCCCCCAAAGTGCATCACTTCACACTTCACTGCATTGAACTCCATGTGCCATGCTTCTGCTTATTTCACCATCCTGTTTCTGCCAGCCTGAAGCCTATAATTATCCTCATCATGATCTACTGCTTTGCCAAATTTCATATCATCTGCAAACTTTATAATGCTGCATTCTACACCCGAGTCTGTCATTTATAAAAATTGCAAAGAGTAATGGGCCCAAAACTGATGCTTGGGCAACACCATTAAAAACCACCTCCCAGTCTGAAAAATATTCATCCACCACCACCACCCTTTGCTTCCTGCCACTGAGCCATATTCCTATCCATACTGCCACTTTCCCCTTAATTCCATGGACTTCCATCTTCTTAATAAGCCTTTTGCACTTTGTCGAGTGCCTTCCAAAAGTCTATATATGCAACATCTACTGCACTACCTTGATCAACCTTCTCTGTTACCTCATCAAAGAATTCAATCAGGTTCGTCAGACACGATTTACCTTTAACAAAGCCATGTTGGCTCTCCTTCATTAACCCATGGCTTTCCAAATTAAAGTTCATTTTGTCACTGATAATGATTTCCAATAATTTCCCTGCCACCGATGTTAGGCTGACTGGCCTGTAGTTTCCTGGTTTATCCCTCTCCCCTTTCTTGAATAATGGTATAACATTAGCAACCCTCTAGTCCTCCAGCACTACTCCTGTATCCAATGAGGATTGAAAGATTGCTTGTTGGAAGAGTATGCCAGGAGCAGCACCAGACGTACTGAAAAATGAGGTGCCAACCTGGGGAAGCTGCGACACAGGACTACATGCATGCTAAACAGTGGAAGCAGCATGCTATAGACAGGGCTAAGCGATCCCACAAACAATGGATCAGATCAAAACTCTGCAGTCCTGCCACATCCAGTTGTGAATGGTGGACCATCAAACAACTAACGTGAGGAGGAGGCTCCACGAATATCCCTATCTTCAATGATGGAAGAGCCCAGCACATGAGTGCAAAAGACAAGGCTGAAGCGTTTGCAACCATCTTCAGCCAGAAGTGCCAAGTGGATGATCCATATCGGCCTACTCCTGAGGCCCCCACCATCAAAGAAGCCAGTCTTCAGCCAATTTGATTCACTCCACGTGATACAGCAAATGCTATGGGCCCTGACAACATCCCAGCTGTCGTGCTGAAGACTTGTGCCTCAGAACTAGCCGCGCCTCTAGCCAAGCTGTTCCAGTACAGCTACAACACTGGCATTTATCCGACAATGTGCAAAACTGCCCAGGTAAGTCCTGTCCACAAAAAGCAGGACAAATCCAGTCCGTCCAATTACCGCCCCATCAGTCTACTGTCAATCATCAGCAAAGTGATGGAAGGTGTCATCGACGGTGCTATCAAGCGGCACTTACCAATAACCTGCTCACCGATGCTCAGTTTGGGTTCCACCAGAACCACTCAGCTCTCATTACAGCCAGACCACATTACAGCCTTGATCCAAACATGGACAAAAGGAGCTGAATTCTAGAGGTGAGGTGAGAATGACTGCCCTTGACATAATTTGACCGAGTGTGGCACCAAGGAGCCCTAGTAAAACTGAAGTCAATGGGAATCGGGGGGGGGGGGAACTCCGCTGGCTGGAGTCACACCTAGCACAAAGGAAGATGATTGTGGTTGTTGGAGGTCAATTATCACAGCTGCAGGTCATCACCGCAGGAGTTCCTCACAGCAGTGTCCGAGGCCCAACCACCTTTAGCTTCTTCATCAATGACCTTCCCTCCATCATAAGGTCAGAAGTGGGGATGTTCGCTGATGATTGCACAGTGTTCAGGGCCATTTGCAACTCCTCAGATAATGAAGCGGTCCATGCCCACATGCAGCAAGACCTGGATGACATTCAGGCTTGAGCTGATAAGTGGCAAGTAACATTCGTGCCACACAAGTGCCAGACAATGACTATATCCAACAAGTAAAAGTCTAATCACTGCCCCATGATATTCAACGGCATTATGATTGCTGAATCCTCCACCATCAACATCCTGGGGGGTCACTATTGACCAGAAACTTAACTGGACCAGCCACATAAATACTGTGGCAACAAGAGCAGGTCAGAGGCTGAGTATTCTGCGTCTAGTGTCTCACCTCCTGACTCCCTAAAGCCTTTCCACCATCTACAAGGCACAAGTCAGGAGTGTGATGGAATACTCTCCACTTGCCTGGATGAGTGCAGCTCCAACAACACTCAAGAAGCTCGACAAAGCAGCCTGCTTGATTGGCACCTCATCTACTACCTTAAACATTCACTCCCTCCACCACCGGCACACCGTGGCTGCAGTATGTACCATCTACAAGATGCACTGCAGCAACTCGCCAAGGTTTCTTCGGCAGCACCTCCCAAACCCACGACCTCTACCACCTAGAAGGACAAGGGCAGCAGGTGCATGGGAACACCACTACCTCCCAAGTTTCCCTCCAAGTTACACACCATCCTGACTTGGAAGTATATCGCCATTCCTTCATGGTCGCTGGGTCAAAATCCTGGAACTTCCTCCGTAACAGCACTGTGGGAGTACCTTCACCACACGGATTGCAACGGTTCAAGGAGGCAGCTCACCACCACCTTCTCAAGGGCAATTAGGGATGGGCAATAAATGCTGGTTTTGCCAGCGACGCCCACATCCCATGAACGAATAATAAAAGAACAATGCCTCTGCTATTTCTACCTTTGCTTTTTTCAGCAACCTAGGAGGCATTCCATCTGGACCAGGTGACTTACCAACTTTCAGTAATCTTTTTAGTACGTCTTCTCTATTACTATCCTGTCCACAACTTCCCTCTCTTTTTGTGTAACCTTCACATCATCCGCTTCCTTTGTGAAGGCAGATGCGAAGTACTCATTTAATAATTTTGCCATGTCCTCTGTCTCTACATGAAGATTTCCCTTTTGGGTCCTTAATAGGCCCAACTTTTTCACTAGCAAAACATTCACACTTTATGGGGGAAAAATTCAGTTGGTTTGCGCCTCCCGTTAGCGCCTTAAGAGGGCGCTAATGGGGCGCAAAGCAGCAAGCGCCCGTGCAAGGCGATGTTTGCGCCGCTACCAAAATTAACTAGACATTTTGCGGCAACGCTAAACACTACCGCCGCGACCTCCTGCCCCGGTAGATCGTGACGTCAGTCAAGTGTGCAACGCCCCGGTAGCGCCCCGGACCGGATATTGAGTGGCGCTCCCTGCCTTACCGCCTGCCGCTAGCAACGACAGGTTGAGGGGAGTGTTTTGCAGTCAGGAAGGGACTGGGGGAGCGCTATTTAAAGGCGAACACTTCCTGCCTTTTTTTGTTGGTGACATTTTTGCACCACGCATTCTGAGAGAGATTTCTGGAGAGATTCAATGCTGTGTGAAGGAGTTTTGGGTACTGAGCAGCACTTTGCAGGTTCATTTTGATTTACCCTTGTATTGATTTAGAAGAGGCTGTGGGGGCTGCACTCTGAGCTCTTTCCCTGGGCCACTCCATTGTTCTTTCCAGCAGATTTGATGTACAGGTCTCTCCAGGCCAAGATTCAAGGCTGCAATGAGCAGGGTGTGGTGGAGAGCAAGAGCGACCCTCCCCTTTAAGAACTGGCCGGCGCCATTGTGTCTGTGTTCCATTGCTGACTGACATCACATGAGCTTCGCCAGCGCTCTGAAGTAGCGCCTCGCTCCTCGGCCTTTGCGCCTTAAGACAGGTGTGAAGCGCCTGATTTAGCACTCCAATCACCTCCAGGGGCGATAAAAGCCAAGTTTACAGTCGGCAGCGATAATTAGCGCCAGGCGCTAAACATTGCGCACGGCCGATAATTGCGCCCCAAACGGGGCGATACTGAATTTTTCCCCCTATATGTTTATAATAAGTTTTAGGGTTCAATTTAATGTTGCCTGCTAATCTTTTCTTGTTAAGTGTCAGCTGTGGCTCAGTCAGAAGGTTGTGGGTTCAAGTCCCACTCCGGGGACTTGAACACATAAAGCTAGGCTGACACTCCAGTGTAGTGCTGAGGGAGTGCTGCACTGCCAGAGGTGCCGCCTTTCAGATGAGACGTTAAACCGAGGCCCTGTCTGCTCTCTCAGGTGGATGTAAAGGATCCCATGGCACTACTTCGAAGAAGAGCAAAGGAGTTATCCCAGGTGTCCTGGCCAATATTTATCCTGCAACCAACATAACAAAAACAGATGATCTAGTCATGATCACATTGCTGTTTGTGGGAGCTTGGAGTGCGCAAATTGGCTGCTGCATTTCCCGCATTACAACAGTGACTCCACTTCAAAAAGTACTTCAGTAAAGCACTTTGAAACGTCCGGATGTCGTGAAAGGCACTATATAAATGCAAGTCTTCCTTTAACCTCCCATATTAACATTTTGAGTGCATTCAGAGTCAGACATGTATACTCACAATCACAGAGACACACTCACACAGGCACACGTACACATGTTCATAGAATAATACAGCACAGAAGGAGGCCAGCTCTTTGAAAGAACCAGATGCAGCACTGCTTCCTTCCTTGTTGGACTGAAGACATATTGATTGAGAATGCTCTCCTGTGCATGTATCAGAAATTCTTCACCTTCCCTACCCTTATAGCTGACAGTGACCACAACATAATTCGGTTTAAAGTAATTATGGAAAGAGACCAGAAAATAGCAACGGTAAAAATGCTAAACTGGGGAACAGCCAATTTCAGTGATTTATGAAGGGACCTAGCACAGGTAGATTGGAAAATGTGATTGCAGGGTGAAGCAGTAACGAAGCAATAGAGAACATTCATGGAAGAGATAGTTCAGGTACAAACTAGACATATTCCTTTGAAGGGAAAAAGTAGAGCATCAAAAGCTAATGCGCCCTGGATGACAAAAGAAATAAAAGTTAAAATAAAAATGCACTGTAAATTGTATCAATCTAAAACACAATGGAAACCACGATCAAGTGAATTTCAACAGTGAAAAACGAACTGTTTAATAAAACAAACGAACAAACTAACACTTGCCTGTTATCGTTTAATCCGTTCGCTCCGCGGCAGTGATCTCACTTTTGAATTTCTTTCTCAGATTTCTGCTTTCACCTCGCACTCTGACTTAGCACTCTCACTGACTCTGCCACCGGTTCTCCCACTTTTGACTCTTGCCCTCTTGCACTGTTTCCCCTCAGGCTCGCTCTGTCCGCTTTCACTGACTCTCTGTTGCTGGTTCTAATATGCCTTTTCACACACACACACACTCAGTCATACACAACATACACATCATAACACGCACACATACAATCACAGAGATACATGCGCACACAGGCACACGTACACGTGTTCATAGAATTATACAGCACAGAAGGAGGCCAGCTCTTTGAAAGAGGTATTCAATTAGTCTCACTCCCTTGTATTTTCCCCATAGCCCTGCAATTTTTACCTTCAATTATTTATCCAATTCCCTTTTGAAAGTTATTATTGAATCTGCATCCGCCACCCTTTTTATTTATTCCTCAATCAATATCACTGAAAACAGATTATCTGGTCATTATCACATTGCTGGTTGTGGGAGCTTGCTGTGTGCAAATTGGCTGCTGTATTTCCTACTTTACAACAGTGACTACACTTCAAAAGTACTTCATTGGCTGTAAAATGCTTTGGGACATCCTGAAGATGCTGCAATGCAAGTCTTTTTTTTCTTTCACCAGTGCATTCCAGATCATAACAGCTCGCTGTGTGATGCATGATTAACAAAAAAGTAAAACCAAATATAAAAACCTTTTTAAATCTATAGAATAATGCTTAGTTGTCAGGATGATTTACATCAGAACAGGGTACACTTATTAAACTAAAATGAGCGAGTGTGAGTCCAAACAAGTAAATCTTGACAAGTCTGCCTGATTTACAGATACTTTGAATTAAATGTTCAATTGCTTCTATTATATGTTTAAAAGAAAAGCATCCAGGCTTAAGTGTTTTAGGGTGTTAGTTGGCCCGTACCCCGGCCAACGGATTCAATGCCTTCAGCAACAACAACTTGCATTTATAAAACATTTCAAATGCTTCAGAGGAGCGTAATCAGACAACATTTGACACATAACGAGATAGGGCAGGTGACCAAAAGCTTGGTCAAAGAGGTAGGTTTTAAGGAGCGTCTTAAAGGAGGAAAGAGAGGTGGAGAAGATTAGGGGGGAAATTCCAGAGCTTAGAGCCTAGACGGCTGAAAGCACAGCCACCAATGGATGAGCGATTAAAATCGGGGATGTGCAAGAGGCCAGAATTGGAGGCGCACAGAGATCTCAGAGGTTTGTAGGTCTGAGGGAGGTTACAGAGATAGGGAGGGGCGAGGCCAAGGGGGGATTTGAAAACAAGGATGAGGCATGGCTGAACCGGGAGCCGATGTAGGTCAGCGAGCCCTGGGTGATGGGTGAATGGGACTTGGTATGAGTTAGGATACGGGCAGCAGAGTTTTGGATGAGCTTAAGTTTATGAAGGGTGGAAGATGGGAGGCCGGCCAGGAGTGTGTTGGAATAGTCAAGTCTAGAGGTAACAAAGGCATGGATGAGGGTTTCAGCAGCAGATGAGCTAAGGCAGGGGCGAAGTTGGGCTATATGGAGGTGGAAGTAGGCTGTCTTAGAGATGACGTGGATATGTGCAGCAATACATACATAGAAATACATAGAAGTTACAACATGCAAACAGGACATTTGGTCCAAACAGTCCATGGTGGTGTTTGCCCTCCACGCGAGCAGTCAGTAACAATAGTGAGCAGGAGTCAGTCAACTACAGTAGTGAGCAGGAGTCAGCTACAGTGGTGAGCAGGAGTCAGCTACAGTGGTGAGCAGGAGTCAGTCAGCAACAGTGGTGAGCAGGAGTCAGTCAGCAACAGTAGTGAGCAGGAGTCAGTCAGCAACAGTAGTGAGCAGGAGTAAGTCCGCTGCACTAGTTTGCATGAGTCAGTCACCTACAGTAGTGGGCAGGAGTCAGTCAGTAACAGTAGTGGGCAGGAGTCAGTCAGTAACAGTAGTGAGCAGGAGTCAGTTAACTACAGTAGTGGGCAGAAGTCAGTAACAGTAGTGAGCAGGAGTCAGTTAACTACAGTAGTGAGCAGGAGTCAGCCAGCTACAGTAGTGAGCAGGAGTCAGTCAGTAACAATAGTGAGCAGGAGTCAGTCAACTACAGTAGTGAGCAGGAGTCAGTCAGCAACAGTAGTGAGCAGGAATCAGTCAGTGACAGTGAGCAGGAGTCAGTCAAAAATGATAGTGGACAGGACTCAGCCAGCAACAGTAGTGAGCAGCAGTCAGTCAGCTACAGTAGTGAGCAGGAATCAAGTCAGCTACAGTGATGAGCAGGAGTCAGTCAGCAACAATAGTGAGCAGGAGTCAGTCTAACAATAGTGAGCAGGAGTCAGTAAGCTACAGCAGTGGGTAGGATTCAGTCAACTACAGTAGTGAGCAGGAGTGAATCAGTAACAGTAGTGCGGAAGAGTCAGCTAAAGTAGTGAGCAGGGATCAGTCAGTAACAGTAGTGAGCAGGAGCCAGTAACAATAGTGAGCAGGAGTCAGCTACAGTCGTGAGCAGGAGTCAGTCAAAAATGATAGTGGACAGGACTCAGCCAGCAACAATAGTGAGCAGCAGTCAGTCAGCTACAGTAGTGAGCAGGAATCAGTCAGCTACAGTAGTGAGCAGGAGTCAGCTACAGTAGTGAGCAGGAGTCAGTCAGCAACAGTAGTGAGCAGGAGTCAGTCAGCTACAGTGGTGAGTAGGAGTCAGCAACAATAGTGAGCAGGAGTCAGTCAGCAACAGTAGTGAGCAGGAGTAAGTCCGCTGCAGTACTTTGCAGGAGTAAGTCCGCTGCAGTAGTTTGGAGGAGTCAGTCAGTGACAGTAGTGAGCAGGAGTCAGTTAACTACAGTAGTGGGCAGAAGTCAGTCGGTAACAGTAGTGAGCAGGAGTCAGTCGGTAACAGTAGTGAGCAGGAGTCAGTAACAATAGTGAGCAGGAGTCAGTCAGCTACTGTAGTGAACAGGAGTCAGTCAGCAACAGTAGTGAGCAGGAATCAGTCAGCAACAGTGAGCAGGAGTCAGTCAGCTACAATAGTGATCAGGAATCAGTCAGTTACAGTAGTGAGCAGCAGTCAGTCAGCTACAGTAGTGAGCAGGAATCAAGTCAGCTACAGTGATGAGCAGGAGTCAGTCAGCAACAATAGTGAGCAGGAGTCAGTCTAACAATAGTGAGCAGGAGTCAGTAAGCTACAGTAGTGGGTAGGATTCAGTCAACTACAGTAGTGAACAGGAGTGAATCAGTAACAGTAGTGTGCAAGAGTCAGCTAAAGTAGTGAGCAGGGATCAGTCAGTAACAGTAGTGAGCAGGAGCCAGTAACAATAGTGAGCAGGAGTCAGCTACAGTCGTGAGCAGGAGTCAGTCAAAAATGATAGTGGACAGGACTCAACCAGCAACAGTAGTGAGCAGCAGTCAGTCAGCTACAGTAGTGAGCAGGAATCAGTCAGCTACAGTAGTGAGCAGGAGTCAGTCAGCAACAGTAGTGAGCAGGAGTCAGCTACAGTAGTGAGCAGAAGTCAACTACAGTAGTGAGCAGGAATCAGCTACAGTAGTGAGCAGGAGTCAGTCAGCAACAGTAGTGAGCAGGAGTCAGTTACAGTAGTGAGCAGGAGTAAGTCCGCTGCAGTACTTTGCAGGAGTAAGTCCACTGCAGTAGTTTGGAGGAGTCAGTCAGTGACAGTAGTGAGCATGAGTCAGTTAACTACAGTAGTGGGCAGAAGTCAGTCAGTAACAGTAGTGAGCAGGAGTCAGTCAGCTGCAGTAGTGAGCAGGAGTCAGTAACAATAGTGAGCAGGAGTCAGTCAGCTACAGTAGTGAGCAGGAGTCAGTCAGCAACAGTAGTGAGCAGGAATCAGTCAGCAACAGTGAGCAGGAGTCAGTCAGCTACAATAATGATCAGGAATCAGTCAGTTACAGTAGTGAGCAGGAATCAATCAGCAACAGTAGTGAGCAGGAGTCAGTCTAACAATAGTGAGCAGGAGTCAGTAAGCTACAGTAGTGGGTAGGAGTCCATCAACTACAGTAGTGAGTAGGAATCAGCAAGATTAGTGAGCAGGAGTCAGTCAGCTACAGTAGTGAACAGGAGTCAATCAGTAACAGTAGTGAGCAAGAGTCAGCTATAGTAGTGAGCAGGAGTCAGCTAAAGTAGTGAGCAGGAATCAGTCAGTAACCGTAGTGAGCAAGAGCCAGTAACAATAGTGAGCAGGATTCAGTCAGCAACAGTAGAAGGCAGGAGTCAGTAAAAAATGATAGTGGACAGGACTCAGCCAGCAACAGTAGTGAGCAAGACTCAGCAGGACTTTTTAAAAAATGAGTTAGCAGCCATTCAGACATATTCGGGTAACATTGAGACGAGGGTGTTTACTTTGGGACATCCTAGAAGAATTAGTACAGTGATGTGGACCGAAGACAATAGTTAATACTCGAACCTCAGAATAGTATCTTCCACTACACCAGTGTGCTATTTTTCCATTTCCCATAAGGTGTCAGCCGTGAATCAATGGTAGTACTCTCCCCTCTGAGTCAGAAGGTTGTGGTTTCAACTCCCACTTTAGAGAATTGAGCACCATCTAGGCTGACACTCAGTGCAGTACTGAGGGAGGTGCTGTCTTTCAGTTGAGATGTTAAACCGAAGCCCCGTCTGCCTTCTCAGATAGGTTTGAATGACAAAGTCCCCTTTCAGCTCATTTGACCTCATCCTTCAAGAGTGCCAACCTGATATATCGTCTCTTCATTTCACCTTTAACACCCACCTGAGCAGACAGACAGGTTTAACACCTTATCCAAAATACAGAAAGTTTACTGCAACTGGTATTACCAGGCAGTCTTCTATCTACGTAGTAACCAGTCCTGACCCTGTTAGTTTCCAGTATCAGGTGAGATTGGATGTAAAATAACAACTGAGAATGCTGGAAAAACTCAGCAGGTCAGGCAACATCCGTGGAGAGAAATTTGAGTTGACGTTTCGGGTTGAAACCCTTCTTCAAAACATTTCCAGCATCTGCAGTATTTTGCTATCGAGATTGGATGTAATCTGAGCAGTTTGGCCAAAGACACAAAAGGTAAATTCCCAAACCGGGAATCAAACTAGTTATGGCAGTGAGAACGCCAAATTCTAACCGCTAGGCCACGATGTGCTTCTATTAGTAAAATCTGTTGCATTGCTTCTTTCTTCAGCAGGTGGAGTGGACCATTGACGTAGTAATGGCAACTCTCAATGCAGAACCATAATCGGGCTGGGGTGAAATATAGCACTCCACTACTGCAAAGTCCATTTGTAGTTTAGTAACTGATTAATATTAGGCAGGAGGGTAACTGAGTGAGAGCCAGTTAAATTTCTAACCTGGGTTGTCTATGTGTGACTTTGGGATTGAACTTCCTCGGACCTTCTCCTGCTCCACCTCATAACTTCAGCGGGAATCCTGTTTTACGAGCAGAAAACCTGGTTTCCGCCGATCTTACTCCGAAGTTACAGCAGCGGAGTGGGAGAAGCTCTTAGGAAGTTCAGCCCTTAGTGTTTAACCACCAGAACTACTTGGCCACTTCCATCTTTTACTGTGGGGTGCTACATAGGCAGTTTGGAAATACGCCAGATTCGTGTACTGACTAGCAACATTTTAGTTGGTAGTAAATTAGCCCACAATGGTTGACTTAAAGCCTAATTCAGAAATATTCCAAAGTCAAGTGTGTACATGAATTATGTGGTTAGTAGCAACTAATTTCATAAAAAACAAAGATCTTGTATGTTACAACTCAAAGCTTCAAGTGATGTCTGCCAGCAGTTTTATGGATGGAAGTATCAAGCCAGCAGGAGGATATTTTAGAAGCTGGGTCCCCTTACCTAATTTTGCTGCTGTCGCCACTTGAGTCAGATAAAGGCACAATTTCTTTGACTAGTTATCAAGCAAGCTTCTCCATGCCACCGCATCACAAAAATGATTGGCATTTGGAAGTTAAAATACTGAATCGGATTGACTACAGTCTAGTCCTGGTATTAGATCTTCACAAGGAGCAGGGCCATGGAGCTGGATGTGTAAACCATCTTTACTGCAGTTTGTTTTAAGTTGCATCTGCTGGAAAACTGCTGAAAAGAGTCAGGGATAAACAAAATGGAAGCATGTCCATATATGGGTTAAATGGGCTCAAGTGTCACTGACTGGCTGAGGGAGGATGATGTTATGTGGATATGGCACGGAGTTGGGGGTATATAAACCACTGCTTTAAGGGGGATGGGCGCAACAACAACTTGAACTTGCATTTATATAGCACCTTCAGCATAGTAAAACATCCCAAGGATGTTGCAGTCGGAGTCAGAACAAAGAGATAGACAGTCTCAACACATGATCACCTGTGCTCCAAGGATTGGGGTAATATTTGTCTTTTGTACTTATTGCCTTGTTACTGTGTAGCTAGTTGTACTGTAATTATTAAAATTATTGATGTTACTGTACTGGTGGTCTTGTCGAACTGATCGGATGTTTTTCATGCGAAAACGTTGCAATCTATGTGAAAATGGAATGGGCCCATTAAAAGTGGCAGATTATTTCCTCCATTGGTTTAATCAGCTCCAAGCAAGTGCACATACGTGGCCGAAACCTTTTGAGATTTTACGCCCACCTATACTTCCATTATGCTCCATAGGAGAATACTATGGAAGGTGGTCTCCGCGATCGCTAAAAATGGCCTAGAATCCACATTAAGGCAGATCGCACATGGCCTGTGGAAGGAATGGGGTTAATTGGCTGAAAGAGCAGTCGTACCAAAATAAGACAGCACCTCACAGCACCCTGCGTCTCTCTCTCTCGCTAACACAGTAAAAGTGACCACAAAACTGCTGGATTGTCGTAGAAACCCAACTGGTTCACTAATGTCATTTAGGGAAGGAAACCTACCATCTGGCCTATATGTGGCTCCAGTCCCACACAGATGTAGTTGATTCTTAATTGGCATCCTACGTGGCCTAACAAACCACTCCATTGTATTAAACCACCACAAAGAAAAAACTGGTTCAAGAAGAAGGCCCACCGCCACTTTCTCGAGGCAACTAGGGTTGGGCAATAAATGCCAGCCTTGCCAGTGACGCCCATAGCCCAAGAATGAATTGTTTAAAATCTTGCAAGGACCAGGGCAGTAATTCACATCCCAGAAGATGCAGTTAGTGAGTTTGAGGAATACTGGGTGGGGTGTGCATATGGTGAGGAGGCAGAGGGCCAGGAGTCTGCTGATGGTCACATCGCTGCATCGGTAACCCCCTGTACTTTGTGAAATGTGAAACTTTGTCTGCTACTGCAGATAATTCCTATTCTAGCCTGGAAGAGGGCAGGGCTAGAGGGTGCAAGTGATAGACACATGATTTTAAAAGACTTAATTAATTAATCTGAAGAGAAATAAAGAGGAATAATTACCTCTACAAATCCTGCAGGGAGAAGGATGAAGGGGTTCGCTGGGAAGAATCTGGGAACATGCAGAAAGGTGTTAAAAGTGTGGTCAGAAGGACATAGGGCTGAATCTTAACTCCCAAAAATGCATGGGTTGGGGTCGGGTCAGAGGTTAAAATTTGAAACATCCCGCCCACTTCCGGTTTTAATGGAGGCGGGATGTGGGGTGGACGACCAATCTGCTTGGTCATTAAAATATAAGCCTGCATTCATTTTAACAGTCATTCTATGACAGCCGTGTTTCCCAGGCCTCGGGAAACCCGGCAGGTGAAAGGAGACAAGAAGGACCGAATCAATGAGGTAAGTCCCTTTACAGCACTACTTGTAGGCCAAGAGGAGCAGGAGTGTTTCCTCGAGGCTCAACAAGCTACCCAGTAAACCCCACCCCCTACGATCTGTATGCTCCCCAGCCCCACCTCCAGACTACCATTGGACGCCCCCGACCACCAGCGGAGACCCCCCACGATCAGAACCCTCTCGCGATCGGAACCCCCACCCAACTAGACCTACCTGCTCCCAGCCCAGCTAGGCTGCGGCCTTGTGATGTAGACTTCCCCACCTGACAGGCCTCCAGCCTGTCGATCAGGCTGGCTGTGGGCGGGAAACCAACAGACAAAAAAATTTAAAGTCATCCTGCAGTTAAAAACTGCAGAACTTTAGGGAAACCCGTTCTTCTGGGTTTCCTGACCTCAAAACAGCCAACCCACATGGAATGTGCCTAGGGGCTAAAATCCAGGCCGTAGAGTCCTGGAAAAAAGCTTAGCTTTAGATGCAAAACAGAACAGTGAGTTATTTCAATGCTTCTACAGTAAGGGAGCAATTAGACAAGAGGTGAGATTCCTAAAAGTTGCAAATGGAAGATACTCATATGATAGCTACTTTATTAATTGATTACTTCCTCCAAATATTCACAAGAGGAGGCATGAGTAACACGCCCTCTCTAATAGTAATTACCTAAATAGAATGAATGACTTTGATATCAATGGAATGGAAGACCTAGGCAGGCTCACAACAGACAGATGCACAAGAATAGGTGGTATATATATCTAAGAACCAAGAGAGAGACAGGGGAAGAGATTTGTGAGGCATTAATAGAATTGATGAACACAGGACTGGTACCTATAGATTGGAAACATATCCATTCGATCATAGTCATTTGCAAAAAAAGAAACAAATCAAACACACCCATTATTCTTACTCCAATATCATTTTAAATAATAGAATCAAATATCAAGAATAAACTTGATTATCTTTACAATAATGATCTAGCAAACAGCAGCCAACATGGATCTAGAAAGAAAAGATCCTGCCTGACTAGTCTCCTTGACTTTTTTGAGCAAGTGACATCCAAAGTGGACAGTGGAAAATCATATTGCTGTGTTGTACTTAGATTTCCAAACCACATTCGATGAAGTTTCTTACAAAGGACTGCTACTGTATATAGGAAGAAAAAAGAGTTGGGGTGAGGGGTGGGTGTAAGGGGACCTCATTGCGCTTGTTTTCCGGGTGGGAAATGGGGGTACAGAGGGGCCCAACCTCCCATGTCCAGAACAGTGGCGGAAATATGGCTGACTCCATATTGGTTTGGGCGTTGTACAGCCATCCCTGGTGGTCACCTAAAACAGCTGTTCGATCCCCTTGGATATGCTATTAAAGGTCCTAACGCCTGTTTTAGGATCCGTCTCGGAAATTTGTTTGCAGTGAGCAGCGCGGGTGTTGGGCCAGCGCACTATGCTCAAGATTACCTGGCATACAGGCGGCCTATAGGGATGGGCAATAAATGCTGGCCTTGCCAGCGACGCCCAGATCCCATAAGCGAATTTAAAAAAAAACAGCATTCAACTGGAAGCTGCCACCAAAAAGGTAAGCACTAATGCAGCCGCTGCTGGCCCGCGCTCGTCCCTCCCCTCCCGTTCTCCTCCTTCCCCCTCCCAGGACTTACCTTCGGGCCGTTTCAGGCGAGGCAGGCGGCCCAAAACTGGAGGCAACCAGAGCAGCGAGTTGCCGCCAGAGACGTGATGAATGCCAGCAACTCACCCAAAATATTAAGATGAAGCCCAAGGACCAATATCTGGTGGTCCTCAGGCTGTCTCTTCCAGCACCTGCAGCGAAAACAGGCGCGAACCAAACTATCCTATAGGGACACCTACAAGCACTGGAGGCAATGCAGAGAAGAGCCACAAGGCTCATCCCTAGTGTCCAGAGTTATGAGGAAAAACTGGAGAAACTCGACCTTGAAAGGAGGGAGTAGATTTGCAACTTGCTACTAACGGGCGGACAATCCGCAACCCCAGTTTTACTCCCTCCTTTCAAGGCCATGTTTCTCCAGACTTTCCTCATAACTCTGGTCGTAAATCCCAGGTGCCTGAGAGATGATCTTAGACAGGTATATAGAATATTAAAGGTGTATATGATTAATTATTAAAGGATATAAAGGTAAAAGATATTAAAGGGTATAAAGGTGTACATATATAACATATTAACGGATATAAAGGTATGAGATAGTAAATGTTACAAAGGTATGCGCTATTAAAGAGTATAAAGGTAAATCTGGAAAATCACTGAAGAGCAGTCTGTTCAGGGTATGAAGCGACTCTTACTGGAAATGAAATAATTCATTTCTCCACAAGTCAGATGTACATCTAATTGAATATTGACGTAAGTTAGAAATATGACAGCATGTTTTGGCATGTTTGATATAAAACTGTCAACAAACTGCAGATTTTTTTGAATGGGTGCCACGTTCTTGATTAACAAAGAGAGTTCCTATAATACAGAAATGTAAAGTTCTGTCGAAAACCGGAGATGAGCGCTGTAATTCCTGCCAGGAACGCAAGCTGCTTCACATCCTATTGGTCCCAGTAGATTTTTCTTTGCAGTACATTCAGTCTCCATTAAGTATGCCAGCTAAGTACACAATGAACTTCCACAAAAATAACCTGCGGGCCATATCTAAAGCAGCAAGCACATACCTCCCGAAATCTTGCTTATGGTGTTTTGATGTGTGTTGTATGTATCAGTTTCGCAAGCGGCTAACCCACAGTATTGCCAACCCATAGAAATCGGAGATGTTCTCTGGGGTTTCCACGGATTAGGGGAACATCGGAACATCTCCCCTCGCCCCCACCTCGTGCCTTTTTAGGTCTTCCCCCCTGTCTTCTACGAAGTGTTACTGAACAAACTCCAGACCCACAGCAATGTGGTTGACTCTTAACTGCCCTCTGAAATGGCCTAGCAAGCCACTCTGTTGTAACAAACTGCTACGAAAAACAATAAAAAGAATGAAACCGGACAGACCACCTGGCATCGACCTCGGCACCGGCTACAGACATGGCAACGGCACACCCAGCCCAGTCGACCCTGCAAAGTCCTCCTCACCAGCATCTGGGGACTTGTGCCAGAATTGGGAGAGCTGTCCCACAGACTAGTCAAGCAACAGCCTGACATAGTCATACGCACAGAATCATACCTTTCAGCCAGTGTCCCAAACTCTTCCATCACCATCCCTGGGTATGTCCAGTCCCACCGGCAGGACAGACCCACCAGGGGTGGCGGCACAGTGGTATACAGTCGGGAAGGAGTGGCCCTAGGAGTCCTCAACATTGACTCCAGACTCCATGAAGTCTCATGGCTTCAGGTCAAGCATGGGCAAGGAAACCTCCTGCTGATTACCATCTACCACCCTCCCTCAGCTGATGAACCAGTACTCCTCCATGTTGAACACCGCTTGGAAGAAGCACTGAGGGTAGCAAGGGCACAGAATGTACTCTGGGTGGGGGACTTCAATGTCCATCACCAAGAATGGCTCAGTAGCACCACTACTGACTGAGCTGGCTGAGTCCTGAAGGATATAACTGCTAGTCTGGGCCTGCAACAGGTGGTGAGAGAAACAACACGAGGGAAAAACCTACTTGACCTCATCCTCACCAATCTATCTGTCACAGATGCATCTGTCCACGACAGTATTGATAGCAGTGACCACCGCACAGTCATTGTGAAGATGAAGTCCCGTCTTCACACTGAGGACACCCTCCATCGGGTTGTGTGGCACTACCACCATGCTAAATGGGATAGATTCAGAACAGATCTAGCAGCTCAAAACTGGGCATCCATGAGGCGCTGTGGGATATCAGCAGCAGCAGAATTGTATTCCACCACAATCTGTAACCTCATGGCCTGGCAAATCCCTCACTCTACCATTACCACCAAGCCAGGGGACCAACCCTGGTTTAGTAAGGAGTGTAGAAGAGCATGTCAGGAGCAACACCAGGTGTACCTAAAAAAGAGGTGCCAAACTGGGGAAGCTGCAACACAGGACTACATGCATGCTAAAAAGCGTATACCGCATGCTATAGACAGGGCTAAGCGATCCCACAATCAGCAGATCAAATCAAAGCTCTGCAGTCCTGCCACATCCAGTCATGAATGGTGGTGGACCATTAAACAACTAACGGGAGGAGGAGGCTCCATGAACATCCCCATCCTCAATGATGGTGGAGTCCAGCACGTGAGTGCAAAAGACAAGGCTGAAGCGTTTGCAACCATTTTCAGCCAGGAGTGCTGAGTGGATGGTCCATATCAGCTTCCTCCTGAGGTCCCCACCATCACAGAAGCCAGTCTTCAGCCAATTCGATTCACTCCACGTGATATCAAGAAATGGCTGAGCGCACTGGGTACAGCAAAGGCTATGGGCCCCGACAACATCCCGGCTATCATGCTGAAGACTTGTGCTCCAGAGCTAGCCACGCCTCTAGCCAAGCTGTTCCAGTATAGCTACAACACTGACATCTACCTGACAATGTAGAGAACTGCCCAGGTATGTCCTGTCCACAAAAAGCAGGACAAAACCAACCCGGCCAATTACCGCCCCATCAGTCTACTCTCAATCATCAGCAAAGTGATGGAAGGTTTCATCGAAAGTGCTATCAAGCGGCATTTACTCACCAATAACCTGCTCACGGATACCCACTTTGGGTTCCGCCAAGACCACTCGACTTCCGACCTCATTACAGCCTTAGTCCAAACATGGACAAAGGAGCTGAATTCCAGAGGTGAGGTGAGAGTGACTGCCCTTGACATCAAGGCAGCATTTGACCGAGTGTGGCATCAAGGAGCTCCAGTAAAACTGAAGTCAATGGGAATCGGGGGGGAAATGCTCCACTGGCTGGAGTCATACCTTGCACAAAGGAAGATAGTTGTGGTGGTTGAAGGTCAATCATCATAGCCCCAGGACATCGCTGCAGGAGTTCCTCAGGGCAGTGTCCTAAGCCCAACCATCTTCAGCTGCTTCATCAATGACCTTCCTCCAACATATGGTCAGAAATGGGGATATTCGCTGATGACTGCACAGTGTTCAGCGTCAATCACACCTCCTCAGATAGTGAAGCAGTCCATGCCCATATGCAGCAAGACCTGGACGACGTTCAGGCTTGGGCTGATAAGTGGCAGGTAACATTCGCGCCACAGAAGTTCCAGGCAATGACTATCTCCAAAAAGCAAGAGTCTAACCACTTCCCCATGACATTCAACAGTATTACTACTGCCGAATCCCCCACCATGAACATCCTGGGGGTCACCATTGACCAGAAACTTAACTGGACCAGCAACATAAATACTGTGGCAAGAAGAGCAGGTCAGAGGCTTGGTATTCTGCGGTGAGTGTCTCACCTCCTGACTCCCCAAAGCCTTCCCACCATCTACAAGGCACAAGTAAGGAGTGTGATGGAATACTCTCCACTTGCCTGGATGAGTGCAGCTCCAACAACACTGAAGAACCATCCAGGACAAAGCAGCCCACTTGATTGGCACCCCATCCACCACCTTAAACATTCACTCCCTCCACCACCGGCATACTGTGGCTGCAGTGTATACCATCTACAAGATGCACTGCAGCAACTCGCCAAGGCTTCTTCGGCAGCACCTCCCAAACCCGCAACCTCTTCCACCTAGAAGGACAAGGGCAGCAGGCGCATGGGAATACCACCACCTCCAAGTTCCCCTCCAAGTCACACACCATCCTAACTTCGAAGTTTATCACCGATCCTTCATCGTCGCTGGGTCAAAATCCTGGAACTCCCTCCCTAACAAGTACCTTCACCACATGGACTGCAGCGGTTCAAGAAGGCGGCTCACCACCACCTTCTCAAGGGCAACTAGAGATGGGCAATAAATGCTGGCCTTGCCAGCAACACCTACATCCCATAAACAAATTTTAAAAAGCTCCCCCAATCAATTTGCCTCAATTTTAAAATTCTCATCCTTGTGTTCAAATCCCTCCATGGCCTTGCCCCTCCCTAGCTCTGTAAACTCCTCCAGCCCTGCGCTCCTCCAATTCTGGCCTCTTGCATATCCCTGATTTTCATCACTCCACCATTGGCAGGCATGCCTTCAGCTGCCTAGGCCCTAAACTCTGGAAATCCCTCCTTAAACCTCTTTACCTCTTGCTCCTCCTTTAAGATGCTCCTTAAAACCTAGCTCTTTGAACAAGCTTTTGGTCACCTGTCCTAATATCTCCTTATGTGGCTTGGTGTCAAATTTTGTTTGATAACATTTCTGTGACGTGCCTTGTGACGTTTTAATACAAGTTCTTGTTGTTGATGATACAAAGCAGGTTTGGGTGTGCACTGACATGAAAGTGGTACCTTAACTCTGGAGCCAGCTTCTGGTCTGACTCTGGAATGCACTAAAGTCAAAGGTTATGAGACCTCTTCAGAGGCCGCCTCACACCGTATGTGCTTGGCACCAGGTGGAGTATAACTCCAAGGGAGGAGAAAAAGTGACCAGGCGGCCTGATGGATACTTTCCAACATTACTGCAGAGTCCTTTTAATGTTACATGAAAGACAGATGCTGCACTCTGCTAACAAAACAAAATAGCCGCTGAAGGAATGGAGCTCTGAGCAGTATAACTTGGGTGTTGTTGGCTGTGCTTCACTCTGCAGCTATTGGTCTTAGATGGTTGGGTGGTATAACTGCAGCCATTAATAATCCTTACACATTCATATTTTCAGCTCATACTGAAGTTTCTAGTAGACTATTAACTCTCTGAAACATTGTCCTCCCCCTCCTTCTGCTGCAGGCAACGCCACAGATACCATCCCAAACTGTGAAGACGGGGCCACTTCCAAGAGGCCCGTGTCTGCGTTAGGCTCTACTGACAGCTGGAAAATTGGAGTGAAATCCCATGGGGACAGAGAAAAGGAGCAAAATGTATTTGTTGTTTTCCCAAAGAGAAACATGGCATTAAAGTTAATGGTAATTGTAGTGTATGTGCTTTAAGTCAGAACTACTTTTTACAGCTCCTGTATACTGTAGTACCGGCAGTAACCACACCGGTATATAAGCTGTGCACATGCCTCTGTACTCCAGTCTAGAGATTGCCCTCCTCCAGTAAAGACCTGTTATTTGTTTATGTACAGCATCCGTGTAATTATTTATCCACTGAACCACGGATCTAACAGTGGCGACGAGTGTTGATGCGAATCTAACTGCAACATTAAACAAAACAAAAAAAAAAAAAAAAAATAGTCGAGTCCAGGAACACGAGCGTCGACCGCGAGCAACCTCCCAGCAGTCAGGCAGAGATCCAACTTCACTGGGGAGGCTGTGGAGAGCCGGGCTTGGTTCCCCAGCCACAACGAGCAGTAAGAGACCGTCGACAGGTCCAGAGCAGACCCTTCCCGAGCAGCGGCGGCTGGAGCCGACCGACGGCAGAGAGAGAGAGCCGGGCAGCGTCGACAGGGTAAGAAAAAGGGTGAAGAGAGCAGGGCGCAGCTGGGGATTGATCACCGAGCGGCGTCGAGGAAAAATACTGCAAAACCGGAGAGAGAGGGGAAGAAACAGTCGGGTTCTAGACTGAGCGGCGTCAACAAATATCAAGAGAAGAACGCGCAGAGCACAGCCAGGGATCACGGGCTGATCAGGGTCCGCGGGGCGAAGCAAGGGGAGACGCCATTGAGCTGCGGAGAAGCAGGGAGAGCGCGGGAGACGCCATTGAGCCGCGGAGAAGCAGAGAGAGCACGGGAGGCACCATTGAGCTGCGGAGAAGAAGGAAGAGCGCGGGAGATGCCATTTTGTGAAGCCGCAGCGGAGACGATGGGCGAGTGCGGGAAGGAAGGAAAGCGCGGGAGACGCCATTTTGTGCCAGCGGAGAAGAAGGGGAAGCACGGGAGGCGCCATTGGTGATAGTTAACGCACAACCAAGGATGCCGAAGAGTGGCAGTATCTCTACGTTCGACAATGAAGTCGAAGATTGGGTGACATATGTGGAACGTATTGAGGTGTACTGCAGGGCGAATGAAGTGCCAGATGCTAATAAAGCACTGGTTCTGTTAAATTCCATGGGTGCAAAAACTTATGGGTTACTGCGAAATCTAATAACCCCAGAGAAGCCGGTAAACAAGAATTTTGAAAGCGTAGAAATCCTACAGGACCACTTAAACCCCACACCGCTGCTGATAGCAGAACAATTTAAGTCCCATAAAAGGAACCAACACAAAGACGAAAGCAATGCTGAGTACCTAACGGAACTGCGCAAGCTATCGAAATACTGCCAGTTTGGAGCGGGACTAGCAGACACGTTAAGGGACAAGTTCGTGTGTGGGCTACAAAGTGAAGGAACCCAGAAACGGCTTCTATCAGAAAAGGACCTTACGCTGGACAAAACTTTCAGTATGGCAGTATCACACGAAGCAGCCGCAAGGGGTGTTGCAGAGATACAACGGAGACCGCAAGAATATGGCACCAACGAAATGACCTATGGAACAGGGAAGTGCTATCGCTGTGGCAGAACAACACATGACCAGAAAGATTGTTGGTTCAAGGACCAAGTGTGCAGACAGTGTGGGAAAGCAGGACACATAGCAAGAGTCTGCAGGTCTGGGAAGAAAACCAACAGTAAGAAATCTCCACAGGAGAAGTACAAAAAGGTACACCAGGTGATGGACAGTGGTTCAGATGAACAGAAAAGTGACACAGACTCCGGAAGCAAGGAGCTGGGTTGTCTGAAACTACATAATGTAACCGAAATGGAGGATCACCAGACTATCTGGGTTACACTCAAGATAGACAGAGTCCAGGTGGAAATGGAATTGGACACAGGGTCAGCTCTAACAGTCATAAATCAAAGAGACTACAAGCGGCTATTTTCACACATACCCTTGAAAGCTACAGAGATTGTCTTGAAGACGTATACGGGGCAAAAAGTCTACCCCAAAGGAAAAATAAGGGTGAAAGTGACATATAAAGGTCAGGAAATACCTAAAATGGATATATATGTATTGCCAAATGGAGGACCACCACTGCTAGGACGTGAATGGATCCGGAAGATACATTTAGATTGGCATTCCATACAGGCACTGAAGGTGGAGGCCAAAAAAGATGATGACGTCACACCTGGACGACTGTCAAAAATGCTAACTGACGCAAAAGAAGTGTTCCAGGAGGGACTAGGAACTCTAAAAGGAATAACAGCAACAATTAAAATAGAGGATAATGCAAGCCCAATGTTTCTGAAGGCCAGACCAGTGCCTTATGCGATCAGCCCAGCGGTTTAAGCAGAGCTGGAAGGGTTGGAACGTTCAGGAGTACTGTCCAAAGTGGACTGGAGCGATTGGGCTACACCCATCGTTCCTGTAATGAAGAGGTCGTTGAGTAATATGCCTGGGGAACCAAAGAAGGTCCGCATCTGTGGGGATTTTAAGGTGACAGTGAACCCAGTCCTTCACACGGTGCAATATCCGCTTCCGCGAATTGAGGATATTTTTGCCTCGCTATCTGGTGGTAAACGCTTCACAAAAATTGATCTAGCCCAGGCGTACTTGCAAATGGAGGTAGAAGAAGCTTTGAAACATTACCTTACGATCAACACCCATAAAGGTCTCTATCAATACAACCTGCTGGTGTTTGGAGTAGCCTCGGCTCCGGCTATCTGGCAAAGGGCGATGGATCAGGTCCTGCGAGGGATTCCAGGGA
The DNA here is from genome assembly GCF_052327205.1 of Somniosus microcephalus. NCBI lineage: Eukaryota > Metazoa > Chordata > Chondrichthyes > Squaliformes > Somniosidae > Somniosus > Somniosus microcephalus. Next base: position 216,873,846 of record NC_140995.1, on the reverse strand, counting down.
ACCTATCGAGATATTTTATTCATCGATAATTGAAGGATTGCCAGTAACAAACGCGGATATAGAGAAGGAGACCCGCAATGATCCGACGCTGTCACGGGTATATGAATTGACGGTGAGGGGATGGCCAACACATGGCGACTCACTGTTGCCAGCATTCTCATCCAGAAGAGAACAGCTGTCAGTATGCCAGGGGACAGTGATGTGTGGATCCAGAGTGGTGATTCGACCTAAGTTAAGGGAGAGAGTGCTAAATGAGCTTCATGAAGGTCATCTGGGGGGAGTGAAAATGAAAAGCCTAGCTAGGGCTTATGTGTGGTGGCCGGGAATCGATCAACAAATTGAAGACCTAACTAAGAGCTGCTTAGGATGCCAGAAGGTCCAAAATGCACCACCACATGCCCCTCTACACCCATGGGAGTGGCCCTCCTCTCCATGGCAACGGGTGCACATTGATTTCGCTGGTCCATTCATGGACTCAATGTTCTTAATAGCAGTGGATGCTCATTCAAAGTGGCCTGAGGTGATATATCTGTTTATACACTGTATGGATAGATCTGTATTTTTGTGAACAAACATGAATGTTTTCCGATGCTTTGGCAACATAAGATGTAACTTGTCATGCCAATAAAGCGATTTGAATTGAATTGAATTGAATTGATAAAGATGTCTTCAACCACTACAGAGAAAACGATTGCAGTCCTACGGACCATATTTGCCAGAAACGGGTTGCCAGAGCAGATCTGCTCTGATAATGGACCACAGTTTGTGTCCGATGAGTTCCAAAACTTCATGAAAAGGAATGGGGTAAGGCATTACACATCCGCCCCGTATCATCCAGCCACCAATGGATTGGCTGAGAGGTTCGTACAAAACTTTAAGAAGGCGATAAAGGCCATGTGCGACGAGGAAATTCCACTACAGCATAAGATGGACAATTTCCTATTAGCCTACCGAAACGCGACACATGCAGTTACCAACCAAACCCCGGCCATGATGTTCTTTAACCGAAGGTTGAGATCTCGTCTGGACTTGCTCAGACCAAATGTGCGAAGAAATGTTGAGGACAAACAATTCCAGCACATCAACGAGAAGCCGACAAGGAGCTTCAATGTAGGGCAACCAGTCTTGGCCCAGGACTATCGAACAGAGAAGTGGCAACCTGGAACAATATGTACAAGGCAGGGGCCATTAATGTACACAGTGGATGTCGGGGAGAACATTGTGAGACGCCACGTCGATCAGATCTTAGCATCACAGGAATGCGTCAACCCCATGTCTCGAGTACCTGGGGATGAACCCGACATACCGGTAGTATCTACTTCAGACCCAGTAGCAGTGGAACCCGATGAACTACCCGATGAAAGGGGGTCAGAATCGCCTCTGCACCAAGAACAAGAACCTCCGGAAAGGCGCTATCCCGAAAGGGTCAGGAAGCCGCCCCAAAGACTGAATCTATAAATGGACTTTTGTTATTGAATGTACATGTAAAAATGTAATTGTTATTTGAATATTAAGGGGGTATTATTAATCTAAAAAGGGAGGAATTGTAGTGTATGTGCTTTAAGTCAGAACTACTTTTTACAGCTCCTGTATACTGTAGTACCGGCAGTAACCACACCGGTATATAAGCTGTGCGCATGCCTCTGTACTCCAGTCTAGAGATTGCCCTCCTCCAGTAAAGACCTGTTATTTGTTTATGTACAGCATCCGTGGAATTATTTATCCACTGAACCACGGATCTAACAGTAATCAATCCCCTCTGTGTTCAATTATCTTTGTTGGCACAACTCTCAGCTGGGCCTATTGGAAGGGTCAGTACAGGACCTGTGTCAACTCTCAGCTGGGCCTATTGGAAGGGTCAGTACAGGACCTGTGTCAACTTTCAGTTGGGCCTATTGGAAGGGTCAGTACAGGACCTGTGTCAACTCTCAGCTGGGCCTATTGGAAGGGTCAGTACAGGACCTGTGTCAACTCTCAGCTGGGCCTATTGGAGAGCTCAGTACAGGACCTGTGTCAACTCTCAGCTGGGCCTATTGGAAGGGTCAGTACAGGACCTGTGTCAACTCTCAGCTGGGCCTATTGGAAGGGTCAGTACAGGACCTGTGTCAACTCTCAGCTGGGCCTATTGGAAGGGTCAGTACAGGACCTATGTCAACTTTCAGCTGGGCCTATTGGAAGGGTCAGTACAGGACCTGTGTCAACTCTCAGCTGGGCCTATTGGAAGGGTCAGTACAGGACCTGTGTCAACTCTCAGCTGGGCCTATTGGAAGGGTCAGTACAGGACTTGTGTCAACTCTCAGCTGGGCCTATTGGAGAGCTCAGTACAGGACCTGTGTCAACTCTCAGCTGGGCCTATTGGAAGGGTCAGTACAGGACCTGTGTCAACTCTCAGCTGGGCCTATTGGAAGGGTCGGTACAGGACCTGTGTCAACTTTCAGCTGGGCCTATTGGAAGGGTCAGTACAGGACTTGTGTCAACTCTCAGCTGGGCCTATTGGGAGGCGTACTGGGCAGAATTTCCGGGAAAGCCTGGGAATTTGCCTGACACAGCTCCAGAACTGTATCTAAATGTATGGGGGTGGCAAAAGGTGCACTCCCCTCACCCACCCACCCCCCGCTTGACTTGAATTTTGGCTAGATCTAGCACAGGGTGGAAACCAGGCAGATCCAAGTTCCACCCCAAAATCCAATCCCTCTGCAAGCAAATTGTCTGCTCTAAGCCCACCCTGGCTTCTGGAATTTTTACCCCATTGTCTTTGTGTATCAAACAGTGGAACTAACGACCTGACTATATTGTAGCAACTACTGCAACATTTGTTCTGTTTTAAGCAGCAATGATAGACAACTGTTGTACTGTTGAGTGGAAAAAGGCCGAGTGCTACAGTTCACGCTTTTTCCCAACACTTTTTATATTATGCTCAAAGTAGAGAGAGAAAGCATTTCCAATAGCTCATCGAGTCTCCTATAAACCAAGTCCAGCACCCTCGTCCATGCTGTACATGGGATAGTGTGCCACAGGACTATAGAAAGAAAAGAAAGACTTGCATTTTCTATCGTGCCTTTCACGATCACCGGATGTCCTAACGTGCTTTACAGCCAATGATAGTACTTTTTTGAAGTGTAGTCACTATTGTAATGTAGGAAACGCGGCAGCCAATTTGCGCTCAGCAAACTCCTACAAACAGCAATGTGATAATGACCAGATAATATGTTTTTTTGTTATGTTGATTGAGGGATATATATTGGCCAGGACACCAGGGATAACTCCCCTACTCTTCTTCAGAATAGTGCCAAGGGATCTTTTACATCCACCTGTGAGAGCCGACAGGACCTCAGTTTAACCTCTCATCTGAAACAGCACCTCCAACAGTGCAACACTCCCTCAATACTGCACTGGAGTGTCAGCCTAGATTTTTATGCTCAAGTCTTTGGGGTGGGACTTGAACCCACAACCTTCTGACTCAGATGCAAGGGTGCTACCAACTGAGCCACTGGCTAAAATAGCAAGAATTTGGGATTGATATATTGCCTTTATTGTAGAAAAACACCCCAAGCGCTTCACAGAGGTGTAGCCAGATAAAAATGGGCACCAAGCCAAAGAAGGAACTATTGGAAGGGGTGACCACAGGCTTGGTTAAAAAGGTGAGTTTTAAGGAGGGTCTTAAAAGAGAAGAGGGAGGTAGAGAGGGATTAGGAGGGAACTCCAGAGTGTGGTGCGGCTGAAGGCACTGCTGTCAATGGTGGGGCAAATGGATTGGCGGGGGCGGGGGAAGGATGCACAAGAGAGTGCTCCAGCTGAAGGAGGTTACAGAAATAGGAAGAAGAGGTTTAAACTTGAGGATATGTATTTTACATTGGAGGCATTATTGGACCGGGAGCTAATGTAAGCCAGCAAGGACAGTGATGATGGGTGAGTGGTACCAGCAATTACCACTTAAGTGTACTGCAGTGTACTGCAGAACATGTGGGATGTCCACCACATTTCACCTGCCCACTTCAATACCACACAATCAAAGCATTATTAGGCTAAAACTAATAGTCAGATTTATTTACAAGCAAGGTAATACAGAGTAGTAAGTCACAGAAAATGAACTGATGGCCCAAATACTTAGAAAACAACAAAAATAGGATCAGTCCACCAGGAGTTATAAGTATCCTCTTTAGAACATATTTCCTACACAATCTGATAATTTGCAAATGATTTGGGGTAAAATAAACTTTTATAGACTTCCTGATGCAAAGCCATATGTGAACCGTACAATTCTTATGTCAAATCCAACTTCTCTGGCAAACTGAACTGAAGATATGGCAAAATGTTAAATATATGCTTTGAGAGAGTGGGTAACAAAGCATATGGGATCTTGAGCTTCATAAATAGAGGTATTGAGTACAAAAGTAGAGAAGTTATGCTGATCCTTTATAAAGCGCTGGTTAGGCCACAACTGGAATATTGCGTCCAGTTCTGGTCACCACATTTTAGGAAGGATGTGAAGACCCTTGAGAGGGTGCAGAGGAGATTTACCAGAATGGTTCCGGCGATGGGGGAACTTAGCTACAAGGACAGGTTGGAGAAGCTGGATTTGTTTTCATTAGAGCAAAGGAGGTTGAGGGGTGATTTGATAGAGGTGTACAAGATTATGATGGGTTTGGATAGGCTAGACGGGAAAGGTTGTTCCCACTAGTTGATGGTACAAGGACTAGGGGACACAGATTTAAGGTTTTGGGCAAGAGAATGTGAGGAAATAACAACAGAAAATGCTGGAAAAACTCAGCAGGCCAGGCAACATCCATGGAGAGAAAATAGAGTCAACGTTTCAGGTGAACCCTTTGTCAAGAATGTGAGAAAAAACTTTTTTATGCAGCGAGTGGTGATGACCTGGAATTCGCTGCCGACGGAAGTGGTGGAAGTGGAGACACTTAAATGTTTTCAAGGGGAGACTGGATAGGCACTAGGGAAATAAACTTGCAGGGCCTCGGGGATAGAGCGGGGGAATGGGACTGACTGGATTGCTCTACAGAGAGCTGGCATGGACTCGATGGTCCTAATGGCCTCCTTCTGTGCCGTTATGACTCTATGGCCTAGAAATTCAGTGGGCTTTGTGCCCAGTTAAGGCCCAAAGAGGGCCTCTGCGCCAGTAGAGGAGGTTGCGCTGATACTGAGCTCGGCGGTAATGGCGGCGGTCGCCGGTAGCGCTGCGCCGGCACCGATGACGTCATCGGTGTGCGCAGTGCCCCGTTTCCGCCCCGATGCCGGCCCGACCCCCATATTCAGTTGCCGCCGCCTCCTCCGTGGCGGCCGCTACTAACATCCGGAGACCAGGGCGTTACTGCAGCCTTAGTGGGGCGCATAAAGGCGGAGGTGCGACCGGCCGCTTTTTCGGCGGCCGCCTGCCCGCACCTCCTTCCCCGGCCTCCTCTACCACCCCCCCCCCGTGGCATTGCCGGCTGCTTTCCATGAGCCCGGCACTTCTCCGTGGTGCCGGGCTCATTTGCCGGCACAATCCAGCGGCGATCTCCCCGTTGCAGGCACCTCCACCTTAAGAGAAGGAGGAGGCCTGCAGTACCGCAGCCTGCCGCACCGCATCGGGTGGTGCAGCGGCACCTAGAGCGCTGAAATTCAGTTTCAGCGCCCCAAGCGGGGGCGGGCACACCCTGGAACAGCGCCCGGTTCCGACTTGGGGCGCAAAAACTGAATATCTCACGGGCGCAACTGGCTCCGCGCGCAGCGCTAACTTTTGGGCGCAAGCCAGCTGGCGGGCCCAAACTGAATTTCTAGGCCTATATTCTTAGTGTAAAAGGCCTCTGAATAATGAGTTGTCAGTCAAACTCTGAACACGATAGTGCATTCTGTGAATAGAATCACTTGACATAAACACTATTCGCAACTTGTCCCTGCCTCCTAAATCTGTTAAAGCTTTGTTTGTGTATAATTGGATTAGCACCTTGGCCAAAGTTTCTGTATCCTGGATCTGCAGATCAAAGAGCCTGAATATGTCTTTCAGGCAGCTGGGCTCCAGTTTCTCATCTTGAAGATAAGTAAGGAAAGACAGCTTCTCTCTCATTGAAGATGTGAATAAATTAGGACAGTTATTGTATATTGACCACACCCATGATGCAGAGACAAAAGGCACTAATAGTGAAGCTAATTATTTCCCCTGAAGTTACAGGCCTTAACGGGGAGATTTTCTTTCCTTGACGCAGAACATAAACTGCTTTCAGCACAGCTTCATCTCCCTGCCAGGAAGATGTCATGGATACCACTTATGTGGTGCTTGTGGGAACCTGCCTGGTGAATTACTCAGGCCCTCAACAATGTCTTTCCAGGACATGTGAGGCCCGACTGTGTACCCAGTGGGGAACTGTGAGCACGTGGAGCGGAGCACAGGCGCGCAGCACGTGATTTACTGGACCAATAAATCCAGAGGTCTTGGACGAATAATCCAGAGAATGTGAATTCGAATCCCACGGTGGCTGTTTTGAGTTTCAAAAAAAAAATCTGGAAAATTAATAGTTGGTATCAGTCAAAGTGACCATGAAGCTGTAGGATTGTTGTAAAAAGCCAACTGGTTGACTGGATGAGGAGACCTGCTGCCCTTACCCGCTGGCTTTTAGGTGACTCCAGTCCCACACCAACATGGTTCACTCTTAACTGCCCTCTGAATTGGTCGAGCAAGCAGCTCAGTTGTAACAAATCGCTACCAGTGGTTCAAGAAGGTGGCCCACCACCAGCTTCTCAGGGCAACTAGGAATGGGCAATAAATGCCAGCCTTGCCAGTAATGCCCATATCCTGAGAATAATTTAAAAAAACCTAACTCTTAACTGCCCTCTGAAGTGGCCATGAAAACTATCAGATTGTTGTGAAAATGCCCTTCCGGGAAGGGAACCTGCCACCCAAAACCGGGTTGACTCCCAATGCCCAGGGGTAATTAGGGTTGGGCAATAAATGCCACCTTGGCCGTGCTGCCCACAAACTCAAGAACAAATAAATAAAAAGTTATGCTTCTGCTCATAAGCCACACACTTTCCTTACTCATCTTCAAGATGAGAAACTGGAGCCCAGCCATTACATTTTTGCTTATATTTTATCCACATCTTTGTTTTGGCCCTTTCCCCCCCCAACTTTTTTCTCTCTCCCACATGGCAGCTGTTTCCCATTCTGCCAGAACATTTCACACCTAATCTAGAGCCGTCTTTTGTCTCCACTTGTCCTATCACCATCTCGTCTCATTTTGAATACCTCTTAATGTCTCTTCACTTCTTTTGTTCTCTCCCAGCCCTGCCTTTCAATCTATTTCATTTTCTTTCCAGTTTTGAAAAAGGGTTAGGCCCGAAACGTCGACTCTAATTTCTCTCCACGGATGTTGCCTGGCCTGCTGAGTTTTTCCAGCATTTTCTGTTGTTATGTCTGAAAGACATGTTCAGGTTCTTTGATCTGCAGATCCAGGATACAGAAACTTCCATGGACCAATTTTGTGCTCCTACTGGAAATCACTCCCCAAAATGGTTACATAGAAAAAAAAACACAGAAAAATAGGAGCAGGAGCAGGCTTGAAGGGCCGAATGGCCTACTCTTATTTTTCTATTTTGTTTTCTACGTAACCATTTTGGGGTGTGATTTCCTGTAGGAGCACAGAAATGGTCCAGTTTCTGATAGATATGTTGCCCTTTTACAATCATTACAGTACAGCAGCCTGCCAGAGTCTTCTTCAAATGTCAACCAACCAAGTAAGAATCACAATGAGTACTGTATAATCTAAAAGTACAGTACAGGAGATGAGCACAGCTACCAGAGCAAGCGATCTTACTACTGAAGCTAATCTTGCCAGCCCTGGGGAGGCAGGACTGCCGGGAAAATGGCAGAATCTGGGGGCGGGTAGCCGTCCCGCGCCGGGTCCCGTCTCCTGGAGGCGGGAAGGGGATTACAGCCACTTAACTGCCTGTTAACAGTTAGTTAACAGGCAGATAAGAGGATTATCCCCATTTTACCCACACAAGTGCGGGCTTCCCGAAGGCTGCGAACCCCGCCAGGGTCACCGAGGCGAGCAGTGGGTTTGCGGAGGTCGGAGTGAAGGTAAGTGATGGGTGCAAGTGTGGAGAGGTGAGTATGTGAGGTGAGTGGAAAGTGTTAGTAAAAGTTTACTTACCTTTGTTTCTTCCTGCAGGCTTCAAATGTTGGGAATGCGGAGAGTCTCGCATCTCCGCGGCAGAGATGACAGATGGCTGCTGCATTCTCCAGTGCAACAACCATCTAATTTTTGCTCACAAAAGAGGTTTGATGAGTCTTGAATACAGAGTTTTTGACAGATGAAACGTCATACACTGACGTTCTCTGTAACTGGCTTCCCCTTAATTGGCCTGCTAAGCCCGCTGGGCGGGCTTGACAAGGTCAATCAAGGGAAAATAGCATTGGTTGGCTAGAAGTCGACGGAGGAGGGACTAAAACCCGACAAGTGGGAGTCCCGCCTCCAAAAGCTCCCCATTGGCAAAATTCAGCCCTAAGATTCCAATTACTGCTAAAATGAGCAGTGATATACTGTGTGGTTGACATTAGGTGGAAGGTTTTAATTGTGCGGCTTATGAGCAGAATCATAACTTTTTATTTATTTGTTCTTGAGTTTGTGGGCAGCATGGCCAAGGCTTCATTTATTGCCTGACCCTAGTTACCCTGGGGCGTTGGGAGTCAACCCGGTTTTGGGTGGCCTGTTCCCTTCCCTGAAGGGCATTAGTGAACCAGTTGGGGTTTTTCACAACAATCTATCGGGTTTCATGGTCATTTTTTTTCTGGAGCTAAATTGCAAATTAGCAGATGAATTGAATTTACTTTACCATGGTGGGATTAGCAACTCACACACACATGCATGCGCAAATTGGCTGCCGCGTTTCCTACATCGCAACAGTGCCTACACTTCAAAAGTACTTCATTGGCTGTAAAGCGCTTTGGCACGTCCTGAGTTTGTGAAAGGCGCTATATAAATTCAAGTCTTTCTTTATGTATATGTGCACAGGCACACATGTACACACGCACACGTAGGCACATTCATTTGTATGCACGAACACACACATGTACACACGCATATGCATGCACTTCCAGCAGGGGTGGGTGAATAGCGATCAGGTGTGGGGACCCTGATTTTTATCTGCCCAATCAAGGGATGCTGGCAGCCATACGGCCGCCTAACTTAAAGTCAGCTGATGTGAGCACAGACCAGGGAGCAAAGCTGGGACCTTCCTGGCTTGCACAGCCAAGCTACACCCACTTGGGACTATTTGAAGGGGCTGCTCCTCGATTTTTGGCTGCACTTCAGTCCCACGCTCCTGATCTTTGGTCACCCGGTGCGGAGGGGAGCGGGCAGATCGGAGGACCTCCTCATAGGACTGCCCTTGGGCCTGGCCAAAAAATCCATCAATTGGTCCTGGCAGCGGGCGGTCGAGGGGGTCGTTCGGCCCGATTGCCTGCCTCTCTTCCGCAGCCATGTTCGCGCCCGGGTGGCCCTGGAGATGGAGCAGGCGGTGTCCGCCGGCACGCTTGAGTCCTTCCGCGACCGGTGGGCGCCGCGGGGACTGGAGTGCATCATCACCCTGGCCAGTGAAATTTTAATTTAATTTGTTAAGTTTCTTTTAAAGTTATTTTAGTTACAGTCTATTTGTTTATGTACCCATCAAAAGAGTACACCCACTTGGGCCGGCCAATCAAATTTTAATTGAATTTGTTAAGTTTTATTTAAAGTTTTATTAAGTTACAGACAATTTGTTTAAATACCAAAACCAAAAGAGTACACCCACTTGGGGAAACTCACCAAGTAAACCGTGAAGAGCTCCTCAATAAGATAATGAGTGAAAAAAGAGCACAGACAGGACTGTAGCTCTAAGTGTGCCAGATTTTTCCCTTCGCGTTTTTAAAATTTCTTTGGTTAAAATGAACGTCATTGAAGAGAATTTCTGCGGACTCCCCTCTTTTTCATTAATCACCACCCCGCCCCCCTCACCTCACAAAAAAAGTGGTAGGTGAGATAAGTTTGAAGTTATTCATTCAATTAAGTTGTTGATAGTTGTTGGCATGCTTTCAAGGAAATATGCCAACAGCAACAACAGAAAGGATTCAGCAGGGATATAATGACAAGCCTTCAGAAGCCCACTGTGACTCATTAGAACAAGAGTAGGAATTACAGATGACAGGTGATAAATTTAAAGTGTCTACATTCTCCATCAATGACTCGAAGTTAAGTCTTTTTTTCTTGCTTGATTTCTCCCGAGTGCCTGTTGAAACAAATCAGCCTCAACCAGGAGAAGCCCCCTGCGAGCGCCGACCTTTCCTTTATCAGACTCTTGGACAGGTGTTAACGGGAGAGACTGGCCTCAGACCCTTCACAACACAGCCGGCCACGAATCATAGCGCGAGTGCAAGCTTAATCGTGAAAATGGAATGACTGGTTTATGTCTGGGTGTTTGCTCGAGCGCAAAATAAACCACGGGTTTGTTAGATTCCAGGTGTCGAAAACTTCCTTTCGCCTTTAGGCTCTTGGGCTGTCGGCTGTGAGCTTGTACAGTGATGAGCGCCTAATGGGTGTTGCTAACTGTTAACCTATAATTGAAAGGGAGGGAAGGAAAATGATCAGATTCTGTGAACTTCAATGTACTGGCATATTTCACAACTGACAAGGTAAAGGGTGGATTGTTCCTCGAGAAATGAACCTAGAAATAATTGCTGGTGATACTCGTCTACAAGGCTGAATGTGCTTTTTCAAAAAGTTCATTCTCGGGATGTGGTAAGGCTGGCATTTATTGCCTCTAGACGCAAAAGGCATCAAGGGGTATGGGGAGAGAGCGGGAATATGGTATTGAGATAGAGGATCAGCCATGATCATATTGAATGGCAGAGCAGGCTCAAAGGCCCGAATGGCCTACTCCTGCTCCTATTTTTCTATGTTGCCCTTGAGAAGGTGGTGGTAACTGAATGGCTTGTTAGGCCATTTCAGAAGGCAATTAAGAGTCAACCAAGTTGGTGTGGGACTAGGGATACAAGGATGGCAGATTTCCTTCCCTCAAGAACATTAGTGAACATGTTGGATTTTTATGACAAAGCAAAAGCTTCATGGTCACTCTTACTGAAACCAGCTTTTTATTTCTATATTTTTTTTAATTGAAATTCTCAAATTGCCATTTGAACTGATGATCTAGCGAATGGAGTATTAGTCCAGGCCTCTGGATTACTAGTCCAGTAACATAACCATTACACTACAGTACCTATTCATTAAGTGCTCTCGTGTGCTGCTCTTCCCTGTGCTACTTTAACAGAGGCTTTAGCCTGTGGAAATAGTAGAGAGTGGACTGTCACGCAACTGCTTTAGGCGGTTGTCCGATGTTATCACCAACAGTGAATTCTGGAATATAGAGTCCATTTTTCAAAACCAAAGTAATGCAAAAACAGTTGCTAAATTCACAGATGGTGCTAAACTGGAGAGGCAGTTTAGTCTGAGAACGGAGCCAGGGATCTACAAAAGGACAAAGACAAACTGTAAGTAGGCAGGATAGCACAGATGAAATGTAATGCTTAGGAGTGTATGGTGCTGCACGTTGGATGGGAAAATAAGTGTGGGTGGTGTATGTATTGATTTCTTTGTGGGTTCAATGACGAGACATTTATGAAAGAGAATGGGCTAGAAATTCAGTAGGCTTTGCGCCCAGTTTTCGCCCAAAGAGGGCTTTTGCGCCACTTGCTGAGCTTTCCCCGATATTCAGCGCTGCGGTAATGGCGGCGTTAGCCAGTAGCGCTGCGCCGCCACCGATGACATCATCGGTGTGCGCAGTGCCCCGCTACCGCCCCGCTACCGGCCCGACCGCCATATTGAGTTGCGGCCGCCTCTTCCGCGGCGGCCGCAAACAGCGACCAGAAAACAGGGCCGAACTGATGCGGTAGTGGGGCGAGTTAAGGCGGAGGTGCGGCCGGCCGCTTTTTCGGCGGCTGCCTGCCCGCACCTCCTTCCCCGGCCTCCTCCACCACCGCCCCCCGCGGCATTGCTGGCTGTTTTCCGGGAGCCCGGCACTTCTCCGTGGTGCCGGGCTCATTTGCCGGCACTAGCGAGCGGCGATCTCGCTGTTGCAGGCACCTCCCCCTTAAGAGAGGGAGGAAGGCCTGCAGTACCGCAGCCTGCCGCTCCGCAGCGGGTGGCGCTGCGGCACTTAGCGCGCCGATATTCAGTTTCAGCGCCCCAAGCGGGGGCGCCGAAACCCTTGATTTGCGGCCGGCTTCGACTTGGGGCGCTGAAACTGAATTTCCGGTGGGCGAAAGTGGCTCCGCGCGCAGCGGTAATTTCTGGGCGCGAGCGAGCTGGCCGCCCCAAACTCAATTTCTAGGCCAATGTCTTTTAATCTAAAGTCTGTTCAACTCTTTATACAGCATTTACAGGAGACATCATGCTAGTGATGCATCTAGAACGAAACTGAAACCAAACTAAACTGCCTTGCTTGTCTCTGTCACATGCCCTCTGCTGGTCAGGCACAAGCAATCAATACATGCAAACATGCTGGTAAGGCATCATAATCAAACAGGCAAATACCATCTCTATGTGCTGATATCATTACATCTCCTTTTCTTAAAACAAAAGTATTTTACTTTTAACTAACAACATGTTTTCTTTGTATTAATCTGCATTTTAACTGTAACACTTAATGAACTTACATTATCATTATCATGATCAAGGTTTTTTAACCTTGTTTTGTGTGTTCACATGAAATATGTAAATACACTAGAACTTGAAGAAAGAATAAGATAACATTACTTCCTTCTATAACAATAGTCCTTAAATTTGCTCAATGAGTCTCTCAGGAGGGTTCACGCGTCTTGAGGATTTTCTGATTGATTGTCCTTGAATCTGAGTTGTTGCCTCAGGTGATGTGTTCTCAGCTGTGTGATCAGGTTGTTCAGCATTATCAGTCTCTTGACCTGCTGTGTGATCAGGTTGTTCAACAGTATCAGTCTTTTGACTTGCTGTGGCTGGTCCCATGAGAAGATCTCGACGATTTCTTCGCAGAACAGCACCCTCATCTGTCTGAATGGTGTATGATCTTGGTTGAACTTCACTCAGGACAGTTCCCTTCTGAGTCCATGTGTTTGTTTTGTCTTTGAACCTTACTTGGTCACCAGTGTGGAGTTCAGGTAGGTTTTGTGTTCCTCTGTCATAGTAGTACTTTTGCTTTTCTTTCTGTTGCTCTTTGAACTTCCTCACTTTCTCCCCCTCTTTTGTTTTCAGGAGGTTCTCTGGGATGGGTAGGTTTGACCTTAGCCGACGTCCCATAAGGAGTTGGGCTGGTGACTTACCACACTCGAGCGGCGTTATGCGGTATACAAGCATGCTCTGGTAGAAGTCAGTTCCACTGTCTTTTGCCTTGTACATCAGTCTTTTCACTGTCTGGATCGATTTTTCCACTAGTCCATTGGACTGTGGAAAGTGAGGACTTGACGTTGTGTGGACAAAGTCCCACTCTTTGGCAAAGTGTCGGAAACTTGCATTGTAAAACTGAGGTCCGTTGTCTGTGAAGACCTCGCTTGCCACGCCATGTCTGGAGAATATGGCTTTCATACATGTTATCACAGCATCTGCAGTGGTGGTGTGCAGTCTACAAACCTCTGGATACAGGGAGTAATAGTCTGTGACTACAAGATAGTCCTTCCCTTGACATACGAATAGGTCAGCGCCTATCTTCTGGTAAGGTCTGTCTGGCGCTGGGTGTGGCTTTAGTGGTTCTACTGGATTGCTTGCTCGATATTTCAGGCATATTGTGCAGTTTGACACCTCATTTCTCACATCTTGGTTGATTCGTGGCCAGTACATCACCTCTCGTGCTCTTTTCTTACACTTTTCGATTCCCAGATGTCCTCCATGGATCCTTTTTAGCATCTCTTTTCTCAGACTCTTTGGGATAACTATTTTACTTCCTTTGTAGATGATGCCTTCGACCAGTGATAGTTCCGCCCTGCAGTTCCAGTACTCTGCTATGTCAGGTGAGCAGTCTTGCTTCATGTTGGGCCATCCATCCAAGATGCTTTTCCTCAGTCGTCTCATTGTTTCATCTTTGTTTGTCTCAGTCTTTATGAGCTCCATTTTTGCATCTGCTATGGGCAGTGCACTTGTGATCATGTCCACGTAGACGTTCACTTTTTCATCCATTGTGGTGTTTGCGGGCTCACTTGGGTCAACAGCTCTGGACAACGTGTCTGCTGTATACATCAGCTTACCCGGTGTGTACGCAACATTCAGTGTATAGCGTTGCAGCCTGATCATCATTCTTGGTATTCTAAGCGGACAGCTATTTAGTGGCTTTTGGAACAATGCAAACAAGGGCTTATGGTCAGTCTCTACACTGATTGCTTGTCCTGCCACAAACTGGTGAAATCTTTCACACGCGTATGTGATGCTGAGCAGCTCCTTTTCTATTTGAGCATATCGCGTCTCCGCGTCTGTCATTGAGCACGATGCATATGCAATAGGTTGCCAGTAGTCATATTTTTGCAGAAGAACGGCACCGAGCCCACTCTGTGATGCATCTGATGATATCTTGATGGGTCTCGCTGGGTCATAAAATCTCAGAACTGGTTCCTCTGTGAGCAGTTTCTTTAGATCGCTCCATGACTTCTCATGCTCATGATTCCATTCCCATTCTATGTTCTTTTCAGTTAGTCTTCTCAGTGGCACCATCTTTTCTGAGAGGTTGGATATGAATTTACCCATGTAGTTGATCATTCCATTAAACCTCTGCACGTCCTTTTTGCATTGTGGCTTTGGCATATTCTCAATGGCGGACACCTTTCTGGGATCTGGTCTGATGCCCTCACTGCTAAGGATATCTCCCACGAATGTCAGTTCTGTCACCCCGAGCTGGCATTTCTCTCTATTCAGCTTCAGGTTTGTTTTCCTTGTTGCTTCCAGCACTTTTTTCAGTCTCTTGTCATGCTCAGTTCTCATGGTTCCCCATACTATGATGTCATCCATTGATGTATCAACTCCCTCCAGATGCTCATAGATCATATGGATAGTTTTGTGATACACTTCAGGAGCTGAGGCAATGCCAAATGGTAACCTTAGGAATCTGTATCTGCCAAATGGACTGTTGAACGTGCACAGTCTTGAACTTGCTTCGTCCAATTTCATCTGCCAAAATCCTGATGATGCATCTAACTTGCTGAAATACTTTGCATTTGCAAACTGTGCCATGATTTCCTCACGTGTAGGAAGCTTGAAGTGCTCTCTCTTTATTGCTCTGTTTAGATCTCTTGGATCCAGGCAAATTCTGAGCTTTCCATTCTTTTTGTCCACTACGACGAGGGAACTCACCCACTCAGTTGGCTCATCTATCTTCCGAATCACGTTCAGGCTTTCCATTCTGTCCAACTCTGCCTTCAGTTGCTTTTGAAGAGCAAATGGAACTTTTCTGCATGGATGTATGACCGGTGTCATACTTTTATCTACTCTGATCGTGTGTTCTCCTGGAATGCAGCCTAGACCCTTAAATAGGTCATTGTACTCTTTCATGAGTTCATCATAGACTGTCTCTCCTTCGCTTTCCACAACGAGGACTCTCTTTACCAGGTTCAGTCTCTCACAGGCTTTTAAACCTAGTATGGCTTGCACATCCTTTGGCACCACGATTAATGCTAGCGTGTGCTCTCTGTCCTTGTGTGTTACTTTGACAATGCATTTTCCTTTCACTGGTATTTCAGTACCTGAGTATCCTGTCACTTTCACTTATATTCCATGTATCTTTGGTCTGGGTCTAATTTTCTTAAAATCAGTCTCTGATATCCCATTAACTTGTGCTCCAGTATCCAATTTAAATGGAATATGTATGTCATTCACTTTTAGTGTCAACATCCAGTCTCTTTTTTCTTTTTTGTTTTCAGACACAACATCTACATTGAACTCCTCTATCTCGCTTTCATCTACTGTATGGACCTTGCTTTGTTGCGCTTGGTTCTTACAGCAACGGGCATAATGGTTGTTCTTGTTGCAACTATTGCATGTTTTACCATATGCTGGACACTTTCTTGGTGGATGCTGTGTACCGCATCGACCACATGACTTTCGATTGCCCCTTTCATTTTTGTTCGCTGGCCACGCCTCTTTTTTCACATTGGCGCTCTTTTTGTTAAACGGTTTGTGTCCGTTCTTTCTCACTGCATCCACGTTGCAGCTACTGTCACTGAACAGCTCCTTTGCCTGCGACTTCACAGTCTCTGTAGCCCTACACAGTGCTATGGCTTTTCCCAGGTCTAGATCTTGCTCTCTTAGCAGTCTTTCCCTTAGACCATTATCTGGAATACCACACACCAGTCTGTCTTTTATCAGCGAGTCTGTCAGTCCCCCAAATTCACATGTTTTGCTTCGGTTTCTCAGTTCAGTCACATACTGATCAATAGTCTCACCCGTTTTCTGTACACATGTGAAAAATCTGTGCCTCTCAAACATCACGTTACATTTAGGTATGCAGTAGGCCTCAAACTGTTCCATTATTTTATCCAACTTCATTTTGTCTCCATCAGCAGCGAATGTGAAGTTATTATACACCTCCAGCGCTTCATCACCCACGACATGTAAGAACAGTGACGATTTCTTTTTATTACTTTTCTCGTCAGCTCCGATTGCCGCTAAATACAACTCTAAACGTTGTTTGAATCTCCTCCAATTATCAGCCACATTACCTGTCAACTGAAGCGTCGCCGGTGGGAGTAAACCTTCCATTTTTCACTTCGTTAGCTATTCTCTAATGGTAAGTAACGATGTTCTCTTTTGGCTTGCTAATCTGTGGAGAGCTGATTTAACTTCAGATTTTTCCTCTTCATCTCTTTCAATCACTTCTGACACCATGTATTGACTTCTTTGTGGGTTCAATGACGAGACATTTATGAAAGATAATGTCTTTTAATCTAAAGTCTGTTCAACTCTTTATACAGCATTTACAGGAGACATCATGCTAGTGATGCATCTAGAACGAAACTGATACCAAACTAAACTGCCTTGCTTGTCTCTGTCACATGCCCTCTGCTGGTCAGGCACAAGCAATCAATACATGCAAACATGCTGGTAAGGCATCATAATCAAACAGGCAAATACCATCTCTATTTGCTGATATCATTACAGTGTAGAGCTGACGAAAGGTGAAGCAGAGATGGATCTGGAGGTGACAGCAAATTCAGCACTTGACATGTCAGGTTACTGCAGAGCAGCAGTAAAGAAAGTCAATAGACTGTTGTAGGGAACAGTGAGAGAGGAGAGCATTGATCAGCTGATCGGAAGCAGTGGAGAAAATGTGGCATATGAAGCCTCCCCCCCTCGTGCACTAACCATTTTCCTCCCTGCCCCCACCCCCCCCCGCCATCGCCGGGACAGCCACTGTCTGCCCCTTTCCCCACCCACTGTGGCTCAGCAAACTACCCGACTGCCCTGCCTTCTGCTTGCGTCACCACCAGGAAAGAAGGTGGCAGTTATCCCTGGGCCTGTGGCAGAAGACTCACTGAGGTCCCTTTTTAGAGATAGCGGGCCCAGTAATGGACACCTCTCCCGGCCCTCAGAAACCCAACACTTAACCTTTTTTAGGGCTCCACTCAGTCCAGTGCCTAATGGTAAAGTTGCCCTCTGATCTTCAGGGCTTTTAAACTAGCCTCTATCTCTTTGGGTGCTGCAATTTTCCTGGTTGTCAGAGATACTGCCAGGAACCTGCCCTGCATGCTTATTGAACCCTGAACCCAGGAAATTTGGCCTAGGGGCAAGGCAAGGCAAAAGTCCTGCTCCCCAACTAATTTCTCCCAGTAATATGATCTTATTTAGGCTTTCTTCTTTCCCTCTGTCTGTATGTGCAAAATATTGGCCTTTCATCGAATTGTAGAATCTTACAGCACATTCTGATAAATCTCCTCTGCACTCTCTCCAAAGCTTGACATCCTTCCTAAAGTGTAGTGCCCAGAATTGGACACAAAACTCGAGCTGAGGTCTAACCAGTGATTTATAAAGGGTTAGCATAACTTCCTTGCTTTTGCACTCTATACCTCCATTAATAAAGCCAAGGATCCGATAGGCCTTATCGACGTCCTGCCACCTTCAAAGATTTGTGTATGTGAACCGCCAGCTCCCTCGGTTCCTGCACCCACTTTCCTTTATTTTCGTAAGGATTATTCTTCTTGTGCTTAGATTTTAAAGCATCCATTCCTAGCTCTTTATGCTCCATTGGACTCTGAGGGTATTGTACTCCCGAGTTTAAAAAAGAAAAGTACAACAAAAACTTGCATTTATATAGCACCTTTAACATAGCAAAACATCCCAAGCCGCTTCACAGGAACGTTATAAAATAAAATTTGACACCGAGACACATCGGGGATATTAGGGCAGAAGAGTTAGGTTTTAAGGAGCATCTTAAAGGGGGAGAGAGAGGTAGAGAGGCAGAGAGGTTTAGGGAGGGAATTCCAGAATTTAGGGCCTTGGCAACTGAAAGCACAGCCGCCATTGGTGGAGCAATTAAAACCGGGGATGCACAGGTGGCCAGGATTGGAGGAGTGCAGATATCTTGGAGGTTTGTAGGACTGGAGGAGGTTACAGAGATAGAGAAGGGCAAGGCCGTGGGGGATTTGAAAACAAGGATGAGAATTTTAAAATCGAGGCATTGCAGGACCAGGAGCCAATGTAGGTCAGCGAGCACAGGGGTGATGGGGACTTGGTGCGAGTTAGGATACGGGCAGCAGAGTTTTGGATGACCTCAAGTTTATGGAGGGTGGAAGATGGGAGGCCGGCCAGGAGTGCGCTGGAATAGTCAAGTCTAGAGGTAACAAAGGATTGGATGAGGGTTTCAGCAGCAGATGAGCTGAGGTAGGGGCGGAGTCAGGTGATGTTACAGAGGTGGAACTAGTTGGTCTTAGTGATGATGCGGCTATGTGGTCGGAAGCTCATCTCGGGGTCAAATACGACACTAAGGTTGCAAAGAGCCTGTTTCAGCCTCAGACAGTTGGCAGGGAGAAGGATGGAGTCGGAGGCTAGAGAACGGACTTTGTGGCGGGGACTGAAGACAATGGCTTCGGTCTTCCCAATAATGGCCCTGAAATTAGATTGGGGGCTTGCCGCGCGTGCAAGCCCCCGATCTGCACTCACCCTGTGCGCCGACATCTGAAGCCCGGGCCTGCTTGCATTTCCTGCACAGGCCCGGTTCAGCTGTCGGCACGCTGTGCTAACCCCAGTCTCTCTCTCCCCCCCAGTCTCTCTCTCTCCCCCCCAGTCTCTCTCTCTCTCTCCCCCAGTCTCTCTATCTCTCTCCACAGTCTCTCTCCTCTCTCTCCCCCCGTCTCTCAACTCTCTCTCTCTCTCTCTCTCTCTCTCCCGTCTCTCTCTCTCCAGTCTCTCTCTCCCAGTCTCTCTCTCCCCCCCAGTCTCTCTCTCTCCCACCAGTCTGTCTCTCCCCCCCAGTCTCTCTCTCTCCCCCCAGTATCTTTCTCTCCCCCCAGTCTCTCTCTCCCCCCCCAGTCTCTCTCCCCCCCGGTCTCTCTCTCTCTCCCCCAGTCTCTCTCTCTCCCCCAGTCTCTCTCTCTCCCCCCAGTCTCTCTCTCTCTCCTCCAGTCTCTCTCTCCCCAGTCTCTCTCTCCCCCCAGTCTCTCTCTCTCTCCCCTCCAGTCTTTCTCTCCCCCAGTCTCTCTCTCCCCCAGTCTCTCTCTCCCCCCAGTCTCTCTCTCTCTCTCTCCCCCCAACTCTCTCCCTCTCCCCCTAGTCTCTCTCTCTCTCTCTCCCCCACTCTCTCCCTCTCCCTCCACTCTCTCCCTCTCCCCCCAAGTCTCTCTCTCTCCCCATCTCTCTCTCTCTCCCCTCAGTCTCTCTCTCTCTCCCCCCCACCCCACCCCCCGGTCTCTCTCTCTCCCCCCCAGTCTCTCTCTCGCTCTCTCTCTGTATCTCCCCAGTCTCTCTCTCTCCCCAGTCTCTCTCTCCCTTCGCCCATCTCTCTCTCTCTCCCCCAGTCTCTCTCTCTCTCTCCCCGTCTCTCTCCCCCAGTCTCTCTCTCTCTCCCCCTCAGTCTCTCTCTCTCCCCATTCTCTCTCTCTCTTTCCCCAGTCTCTCTCCTCTCTCTCCCCCCAGTCTCTCTACTCTCTCTCTTTCTCTCCCCATCTCTCTCCCCCAGTCTCCCTCTCTCCCCCTCAGTCACTTTCTCTCTCCCCCCACAGTCTCTCTCTCTCTATCTCCCCAGTCTCGCCCTCTCTCTATCCCCGTCTCTCTCTCTCTCTCACCCCTCAGTCGCTCTCTCTCTCCCCCTCAGTCAATTCAATTCAATTCAATTCAATTCAATTCAAATGCTTTATTGGCATGAAAGTTTACAGAGAACCATATTGCCAAAGTTTACACAACAAAAAAGTACAGTTTTCCAACATTCTGTAGGTGTCAAACAATTTTGACCCTTGTTGGGTACATACAATATTACTTTTAAACAATATTAATTTAAACAGTCTTTGTATATCATTGGGTACATTCAGTATTAATTTTAAACAGTCCTCAGGTTGTGACATGTTGTTACATATTTGGCACCAAGGTATGGTCTGTCTCCCTCACCCAGGACTAATCTTAATTTTGACAGGTCATCCAAATCCTTGAAATCTGGGGTTGTTTGGCTGAGCTTGTTAAATAATATGTTTCTTGATGTGTTGAATTTTTCGCATTTTAGGAGGAAATGCATTTCTGTTTCAACCTCGCCGGTCAGACATTGATCGCATATTCTATTCTCTCTAGGCTGCCAGGATTTCTTGTATCTCCCTTTTTCAATTGCCAGTTGGTGGTCGCTTAGTCTGTACCTGGTGAGGGTCTGTCTCTGTTTTGTGTCTCTGATGGTCGAGAGATAGTCTGCCAGTTTATATTCTCTTTTTAGGGCCCGGTAACATTCTAATCTGCTTTGGCTTTTGGTTATTTTGTTCCAATGTTCCAGGTAGGTTTCTTTGCATTGTTTAATGATTTGGTTCACTGTGTTGGCCTGGGACTGGTCAGGGTCCGGCTGAGTAGGAGTACTTAGTTTCAGTAGCAGCTGACTCAGGGGACTCTTTTCTGGGTTTAGCTCTTGGGTCTGGAAGGCTTTAAAATGAAGGGTGTCTGGGGAGCTAGTTTTGAGGTGATTTAGGAATTTTAGTGCTCGTTTTTGGATGTTTATTATCAGTGGGTATCTGCCTAGTTCGGCTCTGCATGCATTTGTTGGTGTTTTCCTTTGGGTGCGAAGGATGCTTCGGCAAAATTCTGCATGTAGGGCTTCTATTGTGTGTTTTTCCCATTTAGTGTAGCTATGGTGATTTAGCAGGCCCCATACTTCACTACCGTACAGCGCAATGGGCAGGATTACGCTGTCAAATATTTTGAGCCAGATTTTGATTGGGATTTGGATGTTGTAGAATTTTCTTTTTATTGCATATAGGGCTCTTCGGGCTTTTTCTTTTAGTGCATTCACTGCTATGCTGAAGCTCCCTGATGCTGTAATGGTTAGACCAAGGTAAGTGTAGCTCATAGTGTGTCCTATGATGGTATCACTGAGAGTAAACTGGTATTTGTTTTCCTGACACCTGGGCCTTTTTTGAAAAATCATGATGTTGGTTTTCTTTAGATTTACTGTTAGAGCCCAGTTTTGGCAGTATTTGTCGAGTAGGTCTAGTTGTTGCTGTAATCCCTGTTCTGTGGGAGACAGCAGAACCAGGTCGTCCGCATAGAACAGGGATTTCACTTCTCCATCCAGGAGACAGAGGCCCGGTGACTCGCTTTGCTCCAGCATGTCTGCTAATTCATTTATGTATATGTTGAACAGGGTCGGGCTCAAATTGCAGCCCTGCCAGACGCCTCTTCTCTGGGTGAAGAAACCGGTGCGTTTGTCTCCAATTTTGACCCCGCATTTATTTTTCAGATACATCGATTTAATAAGGTCATAGACTTTGCCCCCTATTCCGCACTGAAGAAGTTTATAATAGAGCCCTTCGTGCCAGATAGAGTCAAAGGCTTTCTTGAAGTCAATGAAATAAGCGAATATTTTCCCATTTTTTGTTTGGTGTATATGTTTTTCAATGAGAGTGTGATAAAAAATAATAACTTCCGGGAAGTTATGTCATCACTTCCTGTGAACTGTGAACTATGAACTATGAACTGTGTACATACCTCACTTCCTGTCATGTGTCACTTCCTGTTGGACTGGTATAAATACTGGTCTGTTCAGTATTGTAAGAGGCTTCTACCAGAGGCATGGTAAAGACCTCTCTTGTATATAGTGTGTTTATAAGTTACTTAAAGCTTACTTTAAAGTTACTTGATGGTAAGCCTCCTTTTTCTTACATCAATTTAAGTAACTTAGTATTTACACTCACGAATACTAGACCTTCGGACAAACTCGGAATTAAGGATCCAGGGAACCACCCATCATGGAGAAAATCCTTAGACCTATTCGTCTGGACTTGGACCCGAATGCACCAGCAGCTGGCAGGGTATGGAAGCATTGGTACCGTACTTTTGAGAATTTTCTGGATGAATGTGAAGCGGATGCTCCTGCTAGATTGAAGATACTTATCAATTATGTGACCCCAAAAGTGTTCGAATATGTTGATGAATGGGATAATTACGATGAGGTGATTCGGGCACTTAAGAAACTGTATGCCAAGACCCCAAATGAGGTCTATGCTAGACATCTACTGGCCACAGCCCGACAAGGGCCAGGGGAATCAATTGACGAATTCCTGCAAGAACTTCGCAGGCTCAGCGTAGATTGTAACTTTCAGGCAGCCTCAGCTGAGCTGTACCGCCAAGAAATGATTCGTGATGCTTTCATCTGCGGGATTGCCTCTCCATTTATACGCCAGCGTCTACTAGAAAGTAAAACACTTGAGCTACAAAAAGCTTTTGACCTAGCTTGTTCACTGGATTTGGCAAAGAGAAATGCAGACCTCTATCAGCTGCCCAGATCTCGATCTGCTGCTGTAGCTGCAACCAGACAATTCAAGCGGTCTCAGGTGAACCCTATCATGGGGGAATCTAAATCTGATAATTCTGATGAAGAAGAGGAGGACGACCCCACTTTAGCAGCCTCTTGGCAATCTAGGAAGGAATGCTTCTTTTGTGGAGATGCTTTTCACCCTAGGAAAACCTGCCCTGCTCGCAATGCAATCTGCAGTTATTGCGGGAAAAAAGGACACTTTGCTAAAGTTTGCCTATCAAGGGCCTCTACGAGGGCCAATCCAGCTAAGGCCTACCGAACTGCCCCAATTAGGGCCTATCAAGATGCTCCAGCTAGGACCTATCAAGCTTCCTCTCGAGCTCTCTCCCGAAGAAGCACACCAAGAGTTTTAGCCACTCTCTGTGCAACGACACCAATTACAGCTGCTTGCCCACAGAACCTGTCTCATGCTGCCACAAAAATTTCAATTAAAGGGCATACCTTAGATGCTTTAATTGACTCAGGAAGTACTGATAGTTTCATTAAGGAACAGATTGTTGCGAAATTGAAACTACATGTCTTCCCATCGGACCAGGCAATTGCGATGGCCCAGTCATCACTTAATACCAGAATCTCCGGCTTTTGTGTTGTTGATATGACACTTCATGGTCGTATGTATCCCTCCACCCGACTTTCGGTGCTCAAGGACTTATGTAGTGATCTCCTCTTAGGACTGGACTTCCAAAAAC
This sequence comes from Somniosus microcephalus, assembly GCF_052327205.1. NCBI lineage: Eukaryota > Metazoa > Chordata > Chondrichthyes > Squaliformes > Somniosidae > Somniosus > Somniosus microcephalus. The sequence goes on along the minus strand of NC_140995.1, from coordinate 216,850,180 downwards.
AGCATAAGAAACTCACCATTGAGTTTGGTGGATCCAAACCCGGACTTACTATTTCTAATATACCGTCTAAATTACCATTTTGTGCATTATCAGCAGCTTCACTTGATGAACCCTCATTATTTGCCAGTATTCCGCCTCAATGCCAACCGATAATAACGAAATCGCGGCGCTTTAATCAGGAAGACCAATCTTTTATTGCGGCTGAAATCTCTCGACTTCTAGCAGAGGATATCATTGAACCATGTTCGTCGCCCTGGCGGGCTCAAGTCGTCATTGTCAAGAACCCTCTAAAACCTCGCAAACAGCGACTATGCATCGATTATTCGCAAACCATCAATCAATATACCGACTTGGACGCCTACCCATTGCCACGCATTGATGATATGGTTAATAAACTGGCCGAATACAAAGTGTTCTCAACTTACGATTTAAAAAGTGCCTATCATCAGTTACCCTTGAAGGTCTCAGATAAGCAGTACACAGCCTTTGAGGCTAATGGACGGCTGTACCAATTTCGTCGCCTCCCATTCGGGGTTACTAATGGAGTGGCTGTCTTTCAACGGGCAATGGATGGCCTGGTTAAGCAGGAAAACCTAAGGGACACTTTTCCCTATCTTGATAACATTACCATTGCAGGTCACGATCAACAGGAACACGACTCCAACCTCCAAAAATTTCGGGATGCCCTCCATCGCCGTAATTTGACCCTGAATGAATCCAAATCTGTTGAGTCGCAACCGACCATCAACATCCTTGGCTACTGCGTAGGCAATGGTATCATTAAGCCAGACCCAGAAAGACTTCGCCCGCTCCAAGAGCTCCCGTCACCTAAGAATCCGGCTTCTTTACGTCGGGCTCTCGGTCTGTTTGCATACTACGCTAAATGGATTCCTCATTTTTCGGACAAAATCCAACCCTTGCTGCATGCTAGATCATTTCCACTGGGAACAGCGGCTGTTGCAGCCTTTAACCTTCTCAAAAAACAGTTGGAGAAAGCGGCTCTTCACTCCATTGATGAGAATCTCCCTTTCGTGGTTGAATGTGATGCCTCGGAGGTGGCGATCTCGGCTACTCTGAATCAGGAAGGTCGTCCTGTAGCATTTATGTCCAGGACCTTACAAGGTGCCGAGCTACATTATCCTCCGGTTGAGAAAGAAGCCACAGCCATCATAGAGGCAGTACGGAAGTGGAACCATTTTCTAGCTCGCCAGCACTTTACATTGATCACGGACCAACGATCAGTCGCCTTCATGCTCGATAATTGAAAACGAACCAAAATTAAGAATAATAAAATACAACTTTGGAGGATGGAACTGGCCTCTTTTGGTTATACCATTTTCTATCGGCCTGGCAAGGAGAATGTGGCACCGGACACCCTCACACGGGCATTCTGCTCCACTATGTCATCCTCCACCCTCATGGATGTCCACAATGGTTTGTGCCATCCTGGCGTTACGCGCATGCTACATTTCGTACGATCACGGAATCTCCCTTTTTCCACTGGAGATGTAAAGAAAATATGCTCAGAATGCCGGCTTTGTGCGGAATTAAAACCTCAGTTCTTCCGCCCCTCAGATGGTATACTCATACATGCAACCCAACCGATGCAACGACTTAGCATCGATTTTAAGGGCCCAGTGCCCTCTTCAACTCGGAACACATATTTGCTCGCCATGATCGACGAATATTCACGTTTTCCATTTGCCTTCCCCTGCTCCAATATGCTGGCGTCCACAGTAATCTGCTGCCTTGAGCAGGTATTTTCTCTCTGTGGCATGCCGGCTTATATTCACTCAGATCGGGGTCCATCCTTTATGTCGAGGGAACTCAAGGACTACCTCTCAGAACGGGGAATTGCTACAAGCAAAACAACACCATACCATCCCATCGGAAATGGGCAGGTAGAGAGGTATAACGGTATCATCTGGAATTCCGTACGTCTTGCTTTAAGATCTCGGGGCCTACCAGACCAGCAATGGGAAACAGTGCTTCCGGATGCATTGCACTCTATACGGTCCCTGCTTTCTACAGCCACAAATACTACACCTCATGAGCGGTTCTTTGGATTCCAGCGTCGCTCATCTCATGGGACATCACTCCCGTCATGGCTAACTACTCCTGGACCTGTATTACTCCGAAGATACGTTCGGACGTCTAAAAATGACCCTCTTGTAGACGAGGTCGAACTAACCGATGCCAACCCCACCTATGCAAACATACGATATTCCGACGGCCGAGAATCTACCGTATCATTACGGGATCTGGCTCCCTGCCCACCAGGACCTAGTGGGACATCGGGTGATGGCATTTCACCAGGAAACTCTTGGGACCTATCGGGTACCCCTCTCCAGGATCCTGATCGGACACCAACTAGCTTGGTGCCGGTAGAACCCCGTGCTCAAGGTTGCGACCCTCCCAGTACCACGCATGAAAGTACTGGTCTGCCACAGACCAGCTCTGCACCTCCCTCTGAACAGAGGCAGTCTGACTTTGAACCTATTGGGGCTCGTACTCGAAGCCATGATCTCCCCGACCCTTCACAGGGCAATCCAGGCCACACGGACTCTGGCCAATGGCCAACCGCATGTAAGCGGACCAGCGACCCTCTACGACGGGAATCCAAACGGGTGCGACTCTTCCTTGTTCGGCGGCTGCGGACCAAAAGGTAGACCACAGCCTCCTAAACCTGCAGGAGGGAAGAATGTGATAAAAATAATAACTTCCGGGAAGTTATGTCATCACTTCCTGTGAACTGTGAACTGTGAACTATGAACTATGAACTGTGTACATACCTCACTTCCTGTCATGTGTCACTTCCTGTTGGACTGGTATAAATACTGGTCTGTTCAGTATTGTAAGAGGCTTCTACCAGAGGCATGGTAAAGACCTCTCTTGTATATAGTGTGTTTATAAGTTACTTAAAGCTTACTTTAAAGTTACTTGATGGTAAGCCTCCTTTTTCTTACATCAGAGAGTGTGAAGGGTATAGATATGGTCGGTGGTGCGGTGTTTTGGGAGAAAGCCTATTTGATTTTTTCTCAGGATATTATGTTAAGAAAATCCAGTAATCTACTATTTAGAATACTGCAGAATAATTTCCCTAGACAACTGTTGACACAGATGCCGCGGTAGTTATTTGGCTCTGATTTGTTTCCACTTTTATATATGGGAGAGATGAGACCTTGGCACCAGATATCGGGAAAACAGCCTGAACGTAATATGATGTTGAATAACTTGAGTACCGCACCCCGCATCTCCATATTGCTGAACTTGAGCATTTCATTTTTGATGTTGTCTGGACCACAGGCTTTCTTTAGGTGGAGAGATTTTGTTTTTGTGGCCAGTTCTTTCCATGTGATTGGGGAGTCTAGAGGGTTTTGGTTGTCTTTAATTGTTGCTACTAATGTGTGGAGTTTTTCTGTGACATGATGTTGGCTTGGGTTTGTTTCGTTTATTGGGATGTCTTTGTAGAGGTTTTCAAAATGTGTTCTCCAGATGTCGCCATCTTGGATTGGTAATGCTTGCAATTGTGTTGTACTCAGGTTATTCCACATTTCCCAGAATTGATTTGGATTAGTGGAGTTTTCAATTTCTTCGAGTATTTTGTGGGTATAATTTTGTGTTTTGTTTCTAATGGTGTGTTTATATCTTTTGAGGGTCTCATTGTATCTAATATGTAGGTCTGGATTGTTTGGTTGGCGATGCTTTTGGTTTGATATTTTTCTCAGGTCTTTTCTGGCATTTTTGCATTCGTGGTCAAACCATTTCTCATTTTTATTTTGTCTTTTGTAACGTTTCCTCTTCTGTTTCACAAGGTCGGCTTTTACAGCTGCCTCATGGAAGATCATATTTATATCCTCTATGGCCATGTTTACACCATCTCTGGTGATCTCATATAGATTTTCTTTAAATTTTGAAATTTTACTTGTGAGATCAGGTGAATTTAGTGCTGTGATGAATTTATCTCCACTGTCTGGGGCCCATCTGTATGTCTGGTTTATTTTATGTAGCTTACTGGGTTCCTTTTTTGTGTCTGTAGTTTGGGCAGAAAATTTAAGGTACACATTTATTTGGTTATGGTCTGAGAGGGGGGATTGCTGCCTGACAGTGAATGCGTTGATATCGCAGGGGTCCAGGTCAGTGATTGTATAATCCACCACACTAGACCCAAGAGTTGAGGAATATGTGAGTCTCCCTAAGGAGTCCCCTCTGAACCTACCGTTAACTATGTACAGGCCTAAGGCTCGGCAGAGTTGCACTACCTCCCTACCGCTTTTATTTATTTCACAATCGAGGTTGTTCCGATTTACGATGGCTGGTGTGACATATAGAGGGGTCTGGCCAAACACATGGTTGTTGCCCTGTGGGTCTATGAAGTCAGGTTCACATCCGGTCCTTGCATTTAGGTCCCCACATAGTAGCACCTTTCCTTGGGCCTGGAAATGGCTGATTTCCATGTGGAGAGTGTCAAATATCTCCTCTTCAAAATATGGCGATTCTATTGGAGGTATGTAGATCGCACATAAGTAAACATCGTTTTTTGCTATTCCTATATTTTTATCTAATTTTAGCCATACGTGTGATTTTCCCTGTTTTATCGGTGAGATGTGTTTGTTCAGTTCTCCTCTATACCACACCAGGATTCCCCCAGAGGTTCTGCCCTTGCGTGTCTTAGTGTTCTTTACTGAGGGCACAATGATTTCATGGCACATTGGAGGACAGTGGGTCGGCATGTCCTTTTGGCACCATGTTTCTGTTAACACAATTATATCAATGTCTTTTATAGCTTTTAGGAATTCAGGGTCTGTACTCTTCATCCCAAAAGTTGAGGAGCGGAGACCCTGGATATTCCAGCAGCTTATGTGGAAAGAACGCATTTATATTGTTCAAAAAAACGAAATAAAGTGGACCTATTTTGTGGGATGAGTGTGGAAACACTATTTTCTATAATGCTAAATGACGATTTAGTATAAATTTCATGAGGCATGCACATATAGCTATCTAATAATAGTAATGATAATGATAAGATAACAATAATGATAATGATAAAATAACAATATTAATAATTTAGTGCATTCCTCTCCGGCTTTCTATCAGGCTGTTCATCATCGTCATGATCTTTCTCAGTTCTTGGTCTACAGTCTGTGGTCTAGAGGGGGGTCTGGGGTCAGGTATAAAAGCACGGTTCTGTTGTTGGTTTTGTATAGGGGGGTGGGGGACATTGGTGGTCCTGTTTGGGTTAGGGCTCCCAATGGTAGAGGGGGTGGGAGGGCTGCGTCTTTTGGCAGTGTTTATGAGGTTTCTTGCGAAGACCCACATCCGCTGTTTGAGTAGATGTATTTCGTCATAGAGGTCCCTTGTGTTGATGTTTGGATGATGGGCCAGGTAGACGTTGGGGAAGACAGAACATTTCGTGTCGATCTCCCTGTTGGTGTTGTGGATTATATAGGCTGGGGTGTCCTTTCTGGGCAGTAGTGTGGAGATCACGATCCGCGCCTCGGGGAATTCCCTGCTGGCCTTTTCCGCCATCCTGCTCACCGCCCTAGCAGTGCCTTCCTGTAGGGTGCGTAGGTCGTTTGTGCCTGTGTGGATCACAAGCCATTTGGGGCTTCCAAGGGATTCTTTGTTCAGGATCTTCATTGCATGGTCTGTGTTGCTGCACCATTTTTTCAGGACTTGATGACCTGGGAACAGCCTCTGGGGGTCCAGAAACTTTCCATTGGAGTCGGTCAGCAGGACCGCCTGAGGGGCTGGCTTTTCAGACTGGGTAGCAGTAGTCTGGGCAGGACTCGACTGATGGCTGGTTGTTGGCTGGGTTTCTGGGATAGGTTGTGTGGCAGGAGCAGCGTTTGAGGCTTTCAGTGTGTCCTCATGTGGGGGGGCATCTGACGGGTTCTGTGTCTCTGTGTGTGAGGACTGGGTAGCGGTAGTCTGGGCAGGACTCGACTGAGGGCTGGTTGTTGGCTGGGTTTCTGGGATAGGCTGTGTGGCAGGAGTGGGGTTTGTGGCTTTCGGTGTGTCCTCGTGTGGGGTGGCATCCAACGGGTTCTGTGTCCTTGTGTGTGTTGTTTTTGTGTCATCAGGTTTTTGGACCTTAAGAGGTTTGTGTTGCCTGCTGAGCCTTTCTACGGCCTCCATCGTTTTGTTTAGCTGGGTACGGAGTTCTTTGATCTCATTTCTTTGCTCCTCTACGGTCTTTCTCAGCTTGTGGATGGTGGACTCGTTTTCCGTTTTCAGCTGTTTGAGTTCCTCCGTCAAGTTCTTGGCCTGTGTTTCTCTGTATTCGTTGAATTCGAGTTCTAGTTTGGACAGACTCTCTTTCAGCAGTTTGTTTGCGTTGAGAGGTGTGGGAGGGGTGGAGATGGTCAGGGAGGTGTGTGTCTCTGCTGGACTCTCTTCTTCTTCCTCCGCTTGGCTCTCATCATCCTCTGTTCGACTCTCTTTTGCCTCCTGTCCATTGGTCCTCTTTGTGTCTGCCTTAGTTTTCAACTGGGGGAATTCCTTTTCGAAGGAGTCCAGATTTTCTACATTCCCCTGTATCATGATCTTTCCTTTTTTGTTGTAGTAGCTTATGGTTAGCAGGGGGTCATCTTTATCTAGATTTCCATCTTTACATATTTTCAGTCTGCCTCCACTGCCAATACCTTCGCTGGAGACGTATGCGTAGTATTTTTGTAAAGTCTCCTTCCATGAGGGAACGGAGTCGGTGTAGAATATGAGGTTGTTCTTCGTCTTAATCCCTTTGTGTGTGGTATAGTCAACGTAGAGGACCTCTGGGTTACTTTTTAGTGTTATGTCCTTGTATTTTTCCTTTGCTTTATTTTTTGTGCATTGCTCAGGATATTTCATTTCCCTGCTCATTGTAGTCGTTTGTTTTTGTCTCAGATAGATAACTTTTTTTCTCTTTTTTGTGTCGTGTTCCACCTTATCCCACTTTTAGGTCCAAAATTGAGAGTTTTTCAGGGGTTCATCTTTGATATAGCTGCTCTTAAAAGTTTCTCTCTCTCTCTCTCTCTCTCTCACAGGCTCCTGGTTCGGGTTGTTTATCGTTTCTCTCGGGTTTCTATTCCTTTTTTCTCACGGGTTTGTTGTTCTTTTTCTAGGTTTTTTTTCGAACTAAACTTAAATACAATTAAATTTAGGTAGATTTAGGTAAAGCTTTTTTCCTCCGGACCCGGAGTTTTCCTCTCTCTCCTCGCGTCGTCGCGTCGGTCTCAGGCTGTTTCTGCCCTGGTCCCAGCCCCTCGGCTCGGCTGTGCAGTCCCGGCCCGGTGTTTGTCCGAGTTTCTCCGACCCCGGAGTTTCTCGGGTTTCAGGCCCCGGGCTTGCTCGCTCTCCGGGCTTCTGCCCTGGTCCCAGCCCCTCGGCTCGGCTGTGCAGTCCCGGCCCGGCCCGGTGTTTGTCCGAGTTTCTCCGACCCCGGAGTTTCTCGGGTTTCAGGCCCCGGGCTTGCTCGCTCTCCGGGCTTCTGCCCTGGTCCCAGCCCCTCGGCTCGGCTGTGCAGTCCCGGCCCGGCCCGGGGTTTGTCCGAGTTTCTCCGACCCCGGAGCTTCTCGGGTTTCAGGCCCCGGGCTTGCTCGCTCTCCGGGCTTCTGCCCTGGTCCCAGCCCCTCGGCTCGGCTGTGCAGTCTCGGCCCGGCCCGGTGTTTGTCCGAGTTTCTCCGACCCCGGAGTTTCTCGGGTTTCAGGCCCCGGGCTTGCTCGCTCTCCGGGCTTCTGCCCTGGTCCCAGCCCCTCGGCTCGGCTGTGCAGTCCCGGCCCGGCCCGGTGTTTGTCCGAGTTTCTCCGACCCCGGAGTTTCTCGGGTTTCAGGCCCCGGGCTTGCTCGCTCTCCGGGCCCGACAGTCCCGACCCGATCCGGCACCCCTACCTCTCCACTCACCTCTTTGACTGGCTCGGGCCGCTCCTCCCGGTCTGGGTTTGCTCCTGTTGCTGCTCGCTCTCCTTCTCTCCGGTGCCTCGCTCGGACCGGTTCCTCGGGCCTTTCTCCGGCTTCAGGCTCCGTGCTCCGGTTGCTGCTCGGGCTCTGCTGTGGTGCTTCAGGCTCCGTGTTCCTGCTGCTGCTTGGGCTCAGCTTTGCTGCCTCGTTGTCCAGGTTTTTTCCCGGATTTATTTTTCTCTTTCTCGCTGTCTTTTCTTTTTTTCGGGTTTTTTTTTTCCTCTTTGACGCTCTTTTGGCGCTCTTTTTTTTCCTCGGTTTTCTTAGATGCTTAAACTAAACTAAACTTAAACTTAAAACTACATTAAACTTAGCTAACTTAGACTAAAGTTAAATTTAACTTTTAGAACTTTTAAACTTTTTTTCCCCACTTAGATGGCTAAATTCGGCAGCCCATCTTCAGCGTGGCTCTCTCTCTCTCTCTCTCTCTCTCTATCTCCCCATTCTCTGTCTCTCTCCCCAGTCTCTCTCCTCTCTCTCCCCCCAGTCCCTCTACTCCCTCTCTCTCTCTCCCCGTCTCTCTCTCTCTCCCCCAGTCTCTCTCTCTCCCCCTCAGTCGCTCTCTCTCTCCCCCTCAGTCTCTCTCTATCTCCCCAGTCTCTCTCTCTCTCTCCCCCCCAGTCTCTCCCTCGCTCTCTCTCCCCATCTCTCTCTCTCTCCCCCAGTCTCTCTCTCTCCCTCTCTCCCCCCTGGTCTGTCTCTCTCTCTCTCCCCCAGTATCTCTCTCCCCAGTCTCTCTCCTCTCTCTCCCCCCAGTCTCTCTCCTCTCTCTCCCCCCAGTCTCTCTACTCTCTCTCGCTCCCTGTCTCTCTCTACCCCAGTCTCTCTCTCTCCCCCTCAGTCGCTCTCTCTCTCCCCCCTCAGTCTCTCTCTCTATCTCCCCAGTCTCTCTCTCTCTCTCTCTATCTCCCCGTCTCTCTCTCTCTCCCTCTCTCCCCCCAGTCTCTCTACCCTTTCTCTCTCTCCTGTCTCTCTCTCTCTCTCCCCCCAGTCTCTCTCTCTCTCCTTCTGTCTCTGTCTGTCTCTCTCCTTCCCTCTCTCTTTCTCTCCTTCCCTCTCTCTCTGTCTCTCTCTCCTTCCCTCTCTCTGTCTCTCGCTCCTTCCCTCTCTCTCTCTCCTTCCCTCTCTCTCTCTCCTTCCCTCTCTCTCTCTGTCTCTCTCTCCTTCCCTCTCCAAATGGGGTGATACCGAATTTCTAGCCCTCTCCCTCTCTCTCCCCCCAATCTCTCTCTCTCCCCGTCTCTTTATCCAATTCCAATTCCAATTCAAATGCTTTATTGGCATGAAAGTTTACAGAGAACCATATTGCCAAAGCTTACATAGCAAAAAGGTACAGTTTTCCAATCTCTCTCTCTCTGTCTCCCAGTCTCTATCTCTCTGTCTCCCAGTCTCTCTATCTCTTCCCCCAGTCTCTCTCTCTCACCCCAGTTTCTCTCTCTCTCTCCCAGTCTCTCTCTCTCCCCCAGTCTCCCAGCCTCTCTCTCTCCTCCAGACTCTCCCTCCTCCAATCTCTCTCTCACAGTCTCTCTCTCTCCATCTCTCTCTCTCCTCCAGTCTCTCCCTCCTCCAGTCTCTCTCTCTCCCCCCAATCTCTCTCTCGTGCTCTCTCTCTCTCTCTCTCTATCTCCCCAGTCTCTCTCTCTCCCCAGTCTCTCTCTCCCTTCCCCGTCTCTCTCTCTCTCTCTCTCCCCCAGTCTCTCTCTCTCTCCCCGTCTCTCTCCCCCAGTCTCTCTCTCTCTCCCCCTCAGTCTCTCTCTCTCTCTCTATCTCCCCATTCTCTCTCTCTCTCTCTCCCCAGTCTCTCTCCTCTCTCTCCCCCCAGTCTCTCTACTTTCTCTCCCCCGTCTCTCTCTCTCTCTCTCCCCCCCCCAGTCTCTCTCTCTCCCCCTCAGAGTTGGGGTCACTCGGGCCGGGCCTCACAACCGCTCGGCCCGAGACACAGAGCGGGGGAGCGGCAGCGGTCGGCCGTAAACCGCGCGGCCCTGTAAACTGCTGTTTTACAAAAAAGCCTTGGCAACGCCGGGCCCCCCCAGCTAGTAATAACTATAAATAAGTTTTTAAAAATGTTTTAAACAATTAATCCATTTTTTGAAAAAAATTAATTTTTAAAAAATAGGGTCTAAAACTAAACTTACCATCCTGTAAATTCTTTAAAAATAACAAACCTGTGGAAAAAAAATTTCTACATTGCACTAAAAGCCCACTTACCTGAAAAACTAAATACTTACGTCTTGTTTTTCCACGCGTAAAGACCGGAGGCCTTTACACGCGTGCAACTTTGAAAAAAAAAAGGAATTTTACTGCGCACGCGCTGCCTGTGCAGTCGCGCGCGTTCTGCCTCTGAACCCCTTCGTTCAGAGGGCAGGAAATGCCGGTTTTCCCCGCATGCGCTGTGCATGCTGAAAACCGGCATTTCCTCCGGCCAGACGCGTGAGTACCCCGACCGTACTCACACGTTGGGACAGGAATTACTGGCCCATTTAGTTGGAGGACATTTCTGCCCATCCAGTACTGGATGTTTGACAAGCAGCCTGACAATTTAGAGACCGTGGAGGGGTCAAAAGAGGTTGTGGTGAGGTAGAGCTGGGTGTCATCAGCGTTCATGTGGAACCTGATGTGTTTTTTAGATGATGTCACCAAGGGGTAGCATGTAGATGAGAAATAGGAGGGGGCCAAGAATAGATCCTTGGGGAACACCAGAGCTAATGATGCGGGGGCGGTAAGAGAACCCATTGCAGGTGATTCTCTGGCTTCGACTGGATAGATAAGAATGGAACCAGGTGAGAGCAGTCCCACCCAGCTGGACGACGGAGGAGAGGTGTTGAAGGATGATGCTTTGGTAAACTGTGCCAAAGGCTGCAGACAAATCGAGAAGGATGAGGAGGGATAGTGCACATATTTATGACTGCACATGAGAATAGTGTATTTGTTCTGTGCCCTGAGAAGCCTTTGGCAAGCTCCAGACATTTGCCAATTGCCTGGATGTGGCCCAGATCAGGATTATAGAGAATGAAATGTCAGCCAAAATTGAATTGAACCAACAGACAGGAAATTGGGATCCAAGACAAGCTCTAGGCTTTCTAAAGCATCCGCTTTAAACCCTAATTTCTGCGCAAACTCGCTCTAATTGTTTTCTATTACCATGAGTTTATTTAACTGGCACAGTCCATAATAGCTCTTCCATTTATTATATTTTGAGAGAAAAGGGATTTGATTGAGGCTGAAGCAAAAGATAAAAGGCCATATTACAGTAGCTTTAGCTGCCTGCAACAGTAGGGCAGGGCGTACTTAAAAAAATGAAATATCCATTAGACAGTACAAGCAAGAACATGTCACAAAAACTGTGCTTAACATCCCCAATTGGTGACACGCCCCCCCCCCTACAAAAGGGTGGATGAGGACACCACCCTAAGACAGGTATGGATGAATGAGAATGCTCAGCCAGTATTAAATAAGCTAAATCAACCAAATGCAGACTGGCACAAACTTTCACGTGCAGTAGCACTTCCAGCAATCATTCCTTCTGCTACTGCACAATAATGGAAAGCGTAGAATTTCAATCTGGGACCCTCAGGCCCCTAAGGAGTCTGTAAGATGACCTCAGGCCATCTGCGAGGCCTTCAGATTCCATTCCATCCATCAGTGGAATTCTGTGTTTTTCTATATTTGTTGTTCACTAGCACCTTAGATATATGTTTACCGTAGTGACAGCACTGCTTTCCTTTTGGGTAGCTGAAACTTTCTTTCATGTAAAAAAACTAAAGGGGGAGATGAGGAAAATTTGTTTTACGCAGTGAGTTGTTGTGATCTGGAATGCACTGCCTGAAAGGGTGGTGGAAGCAGATTCAATAATAATCTTCAAAAGGGAATTGGATAAATACTTAAAGTGGAAAAATTTACAGAGATATGGGGGAAAGCGCAGGAGTGTGGGACTAATTGGACAGTGTATTGATTTGTATGTGGGTTCAATGATGACACAATCATGAAAGAGAATGTCTTTTTATCTAAAGTATGTTCAACTCAGTTAACAGCATTACAGGAGACACCATCTTAGAGATCCATCTAAAATGAAACTAAAACTAAACTGCTTGTCTCTCACATGCCCTCTGCTGGTCAGGCATAAATAATCAATCAGGCAAATATGCTGGTAAGGCATAAATAATCAAACAGGCAAATACCATCACTATTTGCTGATATCATTACATCTCCCTTTCTTAAAACAAAAGTATTTTACTTTTATCTAACAACATGTTTTCTTTGTATTACTCTGCATTTTAACTGTATCACTTACATTATCATTATTATCATGATCAAGGTTTTTTAACCTTGTTTTGTGTGTTCACATGAAATATGTAAATACCTAGAACTTGAAGAGAGAATAAGATAACATTACTTCCTTCTATAACAAGAGTCCTTAAACTTGCTCAATGAGTCTCTCAGGAGGCTTCATGTGTCTTGAGGATTTTCTGATTGATTGTCCTTGAATCTGAGTTGTTGCCTCCGATGATGATTTCTCAGCTGTGTGATCAGGTTGTTCAACAGTATCAGTCTTTTGACCTGCTGTGTGATTAGGTTGTTCAACAGTATCAGTCTTTTGACCTGCTGTGGCTGGTCTCATGAGAAGATCCCGACGATTTCTTCGCAGAACAGCACCCTCATCTGTCTGAATGGTGTATGATCTTGGTTGGACTTCACTCAGGACAGTTCCCTTCTGAGTCCATGTGTTTGTTTTGTCTTTGAACCTTACTTGGTCACCAGTGTGGAGTTCAGGTAGGTTTTGTGTTCCTCTGTCATAGTAGTACTTTTGCTTTTCTTTCTGTTGTTCTTTGAACTTCCTCACTTTCTCCCCCTCTTTTGTTTTCAGGAGGTTCTCCGGGATGGGCAGGTTTGACCTTAGCAGACGCCCTATAAGGAGTTGGGCTGGTGACATACCACACTCGAGCGGCGTTGTGCGGTATACAAGCCTGCTCTGGTAGACGTCAGTTCCACTGTCTTTTGCCTTGTGCATCAGTCTTTTCACTGCCTGGACCGATTTTTCCACTAGTCAATTGGACTGTGGATAGTGAGGACTTGACGTTGTGTGGACAAAGTCCCACTCTTTGGCAAAGTGTCGGAAACTTGCATTGTAAAACTGGGGTCCGTTGTCTGTGAAGACCTCGCTTGCCACGCCATGTCTGGAGAATATGGCTTTCATACATGTTATCACAGCATCTGCAGTGGTGGTGTACAGTCTACAAACCTCTGGATACAGGGAGTAATAGTCTGTGACTACAAGATAGTCCTTCCCTTGACATACGAATAGGTCAGCGCCTACCTTCTGGTAAGGTCTGTCTGGCGCTGGGTGTGGCTTTAGTGGTTCTACCGGATTGCTTGCTCGATATTTCAGGCATATTGTGCAGTTTGACACCTCATTTGTCACATCTTGGTTGATTCGTGGCCAGTACATCACCTCTCGTGCTCTTTTCTTACACTTTTCGATTCCCAGATGTCCTCCATGGATCCTTTTTAGCATCTCTTTTCTCAGACTCTTTGGGATAACTATTTTACTTCCTTTGTAGATGATGTCTTCGACCACTGATAGTTCCGCCCTGCAGTTCCAGTACTCTGCCATGTCAGGTGAGCAGTCTTGCTTCATGTTGGGCCATCCATCCAAGATGCTTTTCCTCAGTCGTCTCATTGTTTCATCTTTGTTTGTCTCAGTCTTTATGAGCTCCATTTTTGCATCTGCTATGGGCAGTGCACTTGTGATCATGTCCACGTAGGCGTTCACTTTTTCAATCATTTTGGTGTTTGCGGGCTCTCCTGGGTCAACAGATCTGGACAACGTGTCTGCTGTATACATCAGCTTACCCGGTGTGTACGCAACATTCAGTGTATAGCGTTGCAGCCTGATCATCATTCTTTGTATTCTAAGCAGACAGCTATTTAGTGGCTTTTGGAACAATGCAATCAAGGGCTTATGGTCAGTCTCTACACTGATTGCTTGTCCTGCCACAAACTGGTGAAATCTTTCACAGGCGTATGTGATGCTGAGCAGCTCCTTTTCTATTTGAGCATATCGCGTCTCCGCGTCTGTCATTGAGCGCGATGCATATGCAATAGGTTGCCAGTAGTCATATTTTTGCAGAAGAACGGCACCGAGCCCACTCTGTGATGCATCTGATGATATCTTGAAGGGTCTCGCTGGGTCATAAAACATCAGAACTGGTTCCTCTGTGAGCAGTTTCTTTAGATCGCTCCATGACTTCTCATGCTCATGATTCCATTCCCATTCTATGTTCTTTTCAGTTAGTCGTCTCAGTGGCGCCATCTTTTCTGAGAGGTTGGATATGAATTTACCCATGTAGTTGATCATTCCATTAAACCTCTGCACGTCCTTTTTGCATTGTGGCTTTGGCATATTCTCAATGGCGGACACCTTTCTGGGATCTGGTCTGATGCCCTCACTGCTAAGGATATCTCCCACGAATGTCAGTTCTGTCACCCCGAGCTGGCATTTCTCTCTATTCAGCTTCAGGTTTGTTTTCCTTGTTGCTTCCAGCACTTTTTTCAGTCTCTCGTCATGCTCAGTTCTCATGGTTCCCCATACTATGATGTCATCCATTGATGTATCAACTCCCTCCAGGTGCTCATAGATCATATGGATAGTTTTGTGATACACTTCAGGAGCTGAGGCAATGCCAAATGGTAACCTTAGGAATCTGTATCTGCCAAATGGACTGTTGAACGTGCACAGTCTTGAACTTGTCTCGTCCAGTTTCATCTGCCAAAATCCTGATGATGCATCTAACTTGCTGAAATACTTTGCATTTGCAAACTGTGACATGATTTCCTCACATGTAGGAAGCTTGAAGTGCTCTCTCTTTATTGCTCTGTTTAGATCTCTTGGATCCAGGCAAATTCTGAGCTTTCCATTCTTTTTGTCCACAACGACGAGGGAACTCACCCACTCTGTTGGCTCATCTATCTTCTGAATCACATTCAGGCTTTCCATCCTGTCCAACTCTGCCTTCAGTTGCTTTTGAAGAACAAACGGAACTTTTCTGCATGGATGTATGACCGTTGGCATACTTTTATCTACTCTGATCGTGTGTTCTCCTGGAAGGCAGCCTAGACCCTGAAATAGGTCATTGTACTCTTTCATGAGTTCATCATAGACTGTCTCTCCTTCGCTTTCCACAACGAGGACTCTCTTTACCAGGTTCAGTCTCTCACAGGCTATTAAACCTAGTATGGCTTGCACATCCTTTGGCACCACGATTAATGCTAGCGTGTGCTCTCTGTCCTTGTGTGTCACTTTGACAATGCATCTTCCTTTCACTGGTATATCAGTACCTGAGTATCCTGTCACTTTCACTTTGATTTCATGTATCTTTGGTCTGGGTCTAATTTTCTTAAAATCAGTCTCTGATATCACATTAACTTGTGCTCCAGTATCCAATTTAAATGGAATGTGTATGTCATTCACTTTTAGTGTCAACATCCAGTCTCTTTTTTCTTTTTTGTTTTCAGACACAACATCTACATAGAACTCCTCTATCTCGCTTTCATCTACTGTATGGACCTTGCTTTGTTGCGCTTGGTTCTTGCAGCAACGGGCATAATGGTTGTTTTTGTTGCAACTATTGCATGTTTTACCATATGCTGGACACTTTCTTGGTGGATGCTGTGTACCGCATCGACTACATGACTTTCGATTGTCCCTTTCATTTTCGTTTGCTGGCCACGTCTCTTTTTTCACATTGGCGCTCTTTTTGTTAAACGGTTTGTATCCGTTCTTTCTCACTGCATCCACGTTGCAGCGATTGTCACTGAACAGCTCCTTTGCCTGCGACTTCACAGTCTCTGTAGCCCTACACAGTGCTATGGCTTTTCTCAGGTCTAGATCTTGCTCTCTTAGCAGTCATAGAGTCATAGAGTCATAGAGTAATACAGCACGGATAGAGGCCCTTCGGCCCATCGTGTCCGCGCCGGCCATCAAGCCCTGTCTAATCTAATCCCATATTCCAGCATTTGGCCCGTAGCCTTGTATGCTATGGCATTTCAAGTGCACATCCAAATGCTTCTTAAATGTTGTGAGGGTTTCTGCCTCCACAACCCTTTCAGGCAGTGAGTTCCAGACTCCAACCACCCTCTGGGTGAAAAAGTTCTTTCTCAAATCCCCTCTAAACCTCCCGCCCTTTACCTTGAATCTATGCCCCCTAGTTATTGACCCCTCTACTAAGGGAAAAAGCTCCTCAGCATCCATCCTATCTATGCCCCTCATAATTTTGTACACCTCAATCATGTCCCCCCTCAGCCTCCTCAGCTCCAAGGAAAACAAACCCAACCTGCCCAGTCTCTCCTCATAGCTGAAGCGCTCCAGCCCTGGTAACATCCTGGTGAACCTCCTCTGCACCCTCTCTAACGCGATCACATCCTTCCTGTAGTGTGGCGACCAGAACTGCACACAGTATTCCAGCTGTGGCCTAACCAGTGTTTTATACAGCTCCATCATAACCTCCTTGCTCTTATATTCAATGCCTCGGCTAATGAAGGCAAGTATCCCATATGCCTTTTTTACCACCTTATCCACCTGTTCCGCCGCCTTCAGGGATCTGTGTACTTGCACACCCAGATCCCTCTGACCCTCCGTCTTGCCTAGGGTCTTTCCATTCATTGTGTATTCCTTTGCCTTGTTAGTCCCCCCAAAGTGCATCACCTCGCACTTTTCCGGGTTAAATTCCATTTGCCACTGTTCCGCCCATCTGACCAACCCATCTATATCGTCCTGCAGACTGAGGCTACCCTCCTCGCTATTTACCACCCTACCAATTTTTGTATCATCTGCGAACTTACTGATCATACCCTTTACATTCATATCCAAGTCATTAATGTAGACCACAAACAGCAAGGGACCCAGCACCGATCCCTGTGGTACCCCACTGGCCACAGGCTTCCAGTCACAAAAACAACCTTCGACCATCACCCTCTGCCTTCTGCCACTAAGCCAGTTTTGTATCCAATGTGCCAAGGCACCCTGGATTCCATGGGCTCTTACCTTCTTGACCAGTCTCCTGTGCGGGACTTTATCGAAGGCCTTACTGAAATCCATGTATACCACATCCACTGCGTTACCCTCATCCACACACCTAGTCACCCCCTCAAAAAATTCAATCAAATTAGTCAGACATGATCTTCCCTTGACAAAGCCATGTTGACTATCCCTGATTAATCCTTGCCTCTCCAAGTGGAGACAAATTTTGTCCCTCAGGATTTTTTCCAATAATTTTCCTACCACTGATGTTAGGCTCACTGGCCTGTAGTTCCCCGGTTTTTCCCTACTACCCTTCTTGAATAATGGTACTACATTAGCGGTTCTCCAGTCCTCTGGCACATCCCCTGTGGCCAGAGAGGTCCTGAATATATGTGTTAGAGCCCCCGCAATCTCCTCCTTTGCCTCACACAGCAGCCTGGGATACATTTCATCCGGGCCTGGGGATTTATCCATTTTTAGGCCAGCTAAAACCGCCAATACCTCCTCCCGCTCGATGTTAATATGTTCGAGCATATCACAGTCCCCCCGCCCTATTTCTATGTCTACATCGTCCTTCTCCATAGTGAAAACAGATGCAAAAAATTCATTTAGAACCCCTCCTACATCTTCCGGCTCCACACACAGATTGCCACTTTTGTCCCTAATGGGCCCTATTTTTTCCCTAGTTATCCTCTTACCCTTAATATACTTATAAAACATCTTCGGATTTTCCTTTATTTTGCTTGCCAGTGTTATTTCATGGCCCCTCCTTGATCTCCTAATTTCTTTTTTAAGTATCCCCCTGCACTTTTTGTACTCCTCTAGGGCTTCCTCCGTCTTTAGCCTTTTGTATCTACCAAAAGCCCTCCTTTTTTTCCTAATCCATTCTCGTATATCCCCTGACATCCAAGGTTCCCTGTGGTTTTTGGAACCACCCTTGACCTTTACGGGAACATGTTGCCATTGTATGATCTCAATCTCCCTTCTGAAAGCCTCCCATTGCTCCGATGCGGATTTTCCTACAAGTAGCTGATCCCAGTCCATTTTGGCCAGATCCTGCCTTATCCTATTAAAATCGGCCTTCCCCCAATTTAGAACCTTTATTTCTGGCCCATCCCTGTCCTTTTCCATGGCCACCTTAAATCTTACCATATTATGGTCACTATCACCAAAGTGCTCACCTACTAGCACTTTTTCCACTTGGCCGGCCACATTCCCTAGAATTAGGTCCAGTACCGCCCCCTCTCTTGTAGGACTTTCTACATGCTGGCTCAAAAAGCTCTCCTGGATGCACTTTAAGAATTCTACACCCTCTGAGCCTTTCACACTCTGACTATCCCAGTTAATATTGGGGAAGTTGAAATCCCCCATTATTATTACCCTATTATTTGCACATTTCTCTGAGATTTGCCTACATATCTGTTCCTCTATCTCCCCCTGACTGTTTGGAGGCCTATAGTACACTCCCAGCAAAGTGCTTGCCCCCTTTTTGTTTTTAAGCTCCACCCATATGGCCTCATTAGAGGACCCTGCTAATATATCATCCCTCCTTACTGCAGTAATTGACTCCTTAATTAATATTGCGACACCCCCTCCTCTTATACCTCCCCCTCTGTCTCGCCTGAAGATTCTGTACCCCGGAATATTGAGCTGCCAGTCTTGCCCTTCCCTCAACCATGTCTCCGTGATAGCAACAATATCATACTCCCATGTGTTTATCAACACCTTCAGTTCATCCACCTTATTCGCAAGACTCCTTGCATTAAAATAGATGCCATCCAGCCTTGCCCTTATATATTTGCCCTGTCTACCAAGCTGACTTGTTTTTTTCTCTATAATTGGCAGCACATCCCCCCCTATTTCAGCTCCCCTCTGTATCCCATCCCCCTGCCAAGTTAGTTTAAACCCCCCCCAACAGTGCTAGCAAACCTCCCCGCAAGGATATTTGTCCCGCTCTGGTTCAGGTGCAACCCGTCCGATTTGTACAAGTCCCACCTTTCCCAGAAGCAGGCCCAGTGATCCAGGAAAGTAAAACCCTCCCCCCTACACCAACTCTTTAGCCACGCATTCATCTGCTCTATCCTCCCATTCCTATACTTACTAGCACGTGGCACTGGGAGTAATCCAGAGATTACAACCTTTGAGGTCCTGCTCTTTAATCTGTTACCTAGCTCCCTAAATTCTTGATGCAGGACCTCATCCCTCTTTTTACCTATGTCGTTGGTACCAATGTGGACCACGACCATTGGCTGTTCACCCTCCCCCTCCAGAATGCCCTGCAGCCGCTCAGTGACATCCTTGACCCTGGCACCAGGGAGGCAACAAACCATCCTGGATTCACGTCTACGGCCACAGAAACGCCTATCTGTTCCCCTTACTATAGAATCCCCTACCACTATTGCTCTCCCACTCTTTTTCCCCCCTTCCTGGGCAGCAGGAGCACCCCCAGTGCCAGGAAGTTGGCTGCTGCTGCCTTCCCCTGGTGAGTCATCCCCCTCAACAGTATCCAAAGCGGTATACTTGTTTGAAAGGGGGATGCCCGCAGGGGTTCCCTGCACTATCTGCCTGCCTTTGTTGCTCCGCCTGATGGTCACCCCCTGTGCTGCCCTGCCCTGAGGCGTGAACAACTCGCTAAACGTGCTATCCACGAGCCTCTCAGCATCGCGCATGCTCCAAAATTCATCCACCTGCAGCTCGAGCGCCGCAATGCGGTCTGCAAGTAGCTGCAGCTGGATGCATTTCCCGCACACATGGTCGTCAGGGACACTGGCAGCTTCCCTGATTTCCCACATGGAGCAAGAGGAGCAGAACACGGGTCTGAGCTCTCCTCCCATGACTTACTCCTTTAATTAATTAAAAAATTTATTCAATACCCCAGTTACAGGTATACTCTAGGGCGCTTTATTTACCAACTGTCCCCACTACACCACAGAAATGTAACACCACAGAATTCAAGCTTGTATTGAAAAGAGAGAAATACTCACCAACCAATCACTTACCTGCTCCCTGGTGACGTCACACTTGGATTACTTTTTACCTCTCTCCTCTGCTGTTGATTTGGTAGGCCTCTGCCTTGGCACCGGTTTTTATACCGGGCTCACCTCCTCTGCTGCTGCTCTCCCCCGAACTGGTCGGGCCTCTGCCTTGGCGCCGGTTTTTATACCGGGCTCACCTCCTCCGCTGCTGCTCTCCCCCGAACTGGTCGGGCCTCTGCCTTGGCGCCGGTTTTTATACCGGGCTCACCTCCTCCGCTGCTGCTCTCCCCCGAACTGGTCGGGCCTCTGCCTTGGCGCCGGTTTTTATACCGGGCTCACCTCCTCCGCTGCTGCTCTCCCCCGAACTGGTCGGGCCTCTGCCTTGGCGCCGGCTTTTATACCGGGCTCACCTCCTCCGCTGCTGCTCTCCCCCGAACTGGTCGGGCCTCTGCCTTGGCGCCGGTTTTTATACCGGGCTCACCTCCTCCGCTGCTGCTCTCCCCCGAACTGGTCGGGCCTCTGCCTTGGCGCCGGTTTTTATACCGGGCTCACCTCCTCCGCTGCTGCTCTCCCCCGAACTGGTCGGGCCTCTGCCTTGGCGCCGGTTTTTATACCGGGCTCACCTCCTCCGCTGCTGCTCTCCCCCGAACTGGTCAGGCCTCTGCCTTGGCGCCGGTTTTTATACCGGGCTCACCTCCTCCGCTGCTGCTCTCCCCCGAACTGGTCGGGCCTCTGCCTTGGCGCCGGTTTTTATACCGGGCTCACCTCCTCCGCTGCTGCTCTCCCCCGAACTGGTCGGGCCTCTGCCTTGGCGCCGGTTTTTATACCGGGCTCACCTCCTCCGCTGCTGCTCTCCCCCGAACTTTCCCTTAGACCATTATCTGGAATACCACACACCAGTCTGTCTTTTATCAGCGAGTCTGTCAGTCCCCCAAATTCACATGATTTGCTTCTGTTTCTCAGTTCATTCACATACTGATCAATAGTCTCTCCCGTTTTCTGTACACATGTGAAAAATCTGTGCCTCTCAAACGTCACGTTATGTTTAGGTATGCAGTAGGCCTCAAACTGTTCCATTATTTTATCCAGCTTCATTTTGTCTCCATCAGCAGCGAATGTGAAGTTATTATACACCTCCAGCGCTTCATCGCCCACGACATGTAAGAACACTGACGCTTTCATTTTATCACTTTTCTCGTCAGCTCCGATTGCCGCTAAATACAATTCCAAACGTTGTTTGAATCTCCTCCAATTTTCAGCCACATTACCTGTCAACTGAAGCTTCGCCGGTGGGTATAATCCTACCATTTTTCCCTTCGTTAGCTATTCTCTAATGGTAAGTAACGATGTTCTCTTTTGGCTTGCTAATATGTGGAGAGCTGATTTTACTTCAGATTTTTCCTCTTCATCTCTTTCAACCACTTCTGACACCAATGTATTGATTTGTATGTGGGTTCAATGATGACACAATCATGAAAGAGAATGTCTTTTTATCTAAAGTATGTTCAACTCAGTTAACAGCATTACAGGAGACACCATCTTAGAGATCCATCTAAAACGAAACTAAAACTAAACTGCTTGTCTCTCACATGCCCTCTGCTGGTCAGGCATAAATAATCAATCAGGCAAATATGCTGGTAAGGCATAAATAATCAAACAGGCAAATACCATCACTATTTGCTGATATCATTACAGACAGCTCTTTCAAAGGGCCAGCACAGGCACGATGGGCTGAATAGCCTCCTTCTGTACTGTATCATTCTATGATTCTATGATTCAATTCTATGAAGATTGAAAAACAACAACCATCACGATGATGACCTGGAAAGCTGTCCTCAGAAAGAAATACATGATAATAAAAGGGGGAGTAATGCTTTCTGATTTCCTGTCAGTTCCATCTTTTGATCACCTAGTTGTTCCCAGCTCACCGAACCATGACATCCAAAAAAAGAAATTGAAAATCAAAAAATAAAAAGGGTGGAATTTGTGAGTTCATGGTGACATGCGCACCTTTGTTCCACTAACAGCAATGTTTTTCTGGGGATAGGCTGTCCACCAATATCTACTACAGGCCCACCGAATCTACAGCTACCTTGCTTATACTTCCTCCCATCCTGCTTCCTGTAAGGACTCGATTCCATTCTCCCAGTTTCTCCGTCACCGTCGCATTTGTTCTGACGATGTTACCTTCCACATCAGAGCATCCGAAATGTCTTCCTCTTTCTTCAGCCAAAGATTCCCTTCCATAATAGAGAGAGTGGGAGGAGGCTCGTGTGGAGCATAAACCCCAGCATAGACCAGTTGGCCGAATGACCTTTTTCTTACCTTTGTGCTCTCGTCCTCTATTTATAAAATCAAGGATGCCTTTTTAACAACCTTCTCAACTTGTCCTGCCACCTTCAAAGACATGTGTACGTACACTCCCAGGTCTCTCCTGCACCCCCTTTAAAATTGTACCATTTAGTTTATACTACCTCTCCTCATTCTTCCTACCAAAATGAATCACTTCACACCTCTCTGCATTAAATTGCATCTGCCATGTGTCCGCTTATTTCACAGTCAGTCCATGTCCTCCTGATGTCTGTTACTATCCTCCTCATTGTTTATTACATTTTTGAGTTTCATGTCATCTGCAAACTTTAAAATTATGCCTTGTATACCCTGTAAAATAGAATCTTACAGTACAGAAGGAGGCCATTCGGCCCATCGACCTTGTGCCGGCTCTTTGAAAGAGCTATCCAATTAGTCCCACTCTGCTGCTCTTTCACCATAGTTTTGCAAATTTTTCCTTTTCATTTATTTCGGTCTTCCCCTGGAAAATAGTTTTTTTTTTAATGTAATGACGTGGATGGATTCGCAGGCTGGTTAACAGTCTGACAGGCCGCGACATGAACGCTCCTTCCATGGCCGTAGCCATCTTTGTACCAGCTGATGGGTTAGTTAGCTCTATACGGTGAGAGGGTTTTATGGCGTCCCACAGCCCTGTACAGTGAGGTGGTGAGCCCACTCCCCACTGGACGCAAGCATCCCGCTGGATGTCAATCCCGAATTCAGCTCCAAAGCTCCACTCGCTGAGAGTGTCTGGATCACGGTTTGAACCCTGTGAAGGGGAATTAATTGAACATCAGGTACGTAGTTTCTTTTTGACAATAACCGCAGATGAATAATTATGTTACCACCGCTCCTAGTCACTGGCTTGCAGCATTGTAACATTTCTGTTGCTATTTACAGCCAACTTTCTTGACGTGTGCTGATGTGTACGTCCACTTATAAGAGCAGGAATGACAAGAGGATTGCCGATATTTTCAGTCAGGGAATGAAGTGGGAAAAAAATCGTGCTGTATTAGTTATATATAGGAAAGGAAATTTTATTCTTGAAATGTAGAAGAAGCTACTTAAAATCTTTTGAAAACATTTTTCTCTCTAATTGGACAATGCAGACTCAGTTAAAAACTGAATACGGTTGGCAAATGCAGGCCAAGATATTGAATAGGAGAAGGAAGTTTTTACAGAGTCCATTATATGCCAGTGTACAAGGCAATAAAAGGTAACTGCGTCACAATTGGCAAGACTGTAAAGTACTGTATGTGTGTGCTATGTAACAATGTGCCAGAATCTGCATAGGTCATCAAAAAGGAATATTGTGATTTTAAAAGGGATTTATATTTCCAGACTCCTGTTTTATTTTTATTGCTGTGGTTTGCTGAACATTCTTGCCTTGTCCTACTTAGCTCAAAATAAGCCGTCCTTCAGGAACTTTCTTCTCACTGGAAATCCTATGAGGAGAGGTTGAGTAGAATGGGCCTATACTCTCTGGAGTTTAGAAGAATGAGAGGTGATCTCATTGAAATATATAAGATTCTGAGGGGGATTGACAGGGTAGATGTTGAGAGGTTGTTTCCCCCGGCTGGAGAGTCTAGAACGAGGGGGCATAGTCTCAGGATAAGGGGTAGGCCATTTAAGAATAAGATGAGGAATTTCTTCATTCAGATGGTTGTGAATCTTTGGAATTCTCTACCCCAGAGGGCTGTGAATGCTGAGTCTGAGTATATTCAAGGCTGAGATAGATAGATTTTTGGACTCAAGGGAAATCAAGGGATATGCAGATCAGGCGGGAAAGTGGGGTTGAGGTCGAAGATCAGCCATGATCTTACTGAATGGCGGAGCAGGCTCGAGGGGCTGTATGGCCTACTCCTGCTCCTAATTATTATAATCAAGACACATCGCACATACTCTCACTTTGACTCATTTCTCAGGGCTTTCAGATTGTGCCATTCCTTACTCCTTCAATTCCCCCTTCCTCCTACAACTTACAGGCTTTTACAATACGTAGGTCAATGAGTATGGCTTGGGTTAAAGGAGAATTGGAAGTCAGTGCTGTGCCCATTTTTGTTCTCTAGAAATGTAGATGATTGGGACTTGTGCATTGGGAGCATGATATTTAAATTCACCAATGACACAAATGGAGGAATTTGGCAAATTGTGACAACAACAACTTGTATTTACATAGCGCCTTTAATAGAGTAAAATGTCTCAAGGTGCTTCACAGGAGTGTAATCCGACAAAATGTGACACCAAGCCAAAGAAAGAGACATTTGGACAGGTGACCAAAAGCTTAGTCAAAGAGGTAAGTTTTAAGGAGTGTCTTAAAGGAGGAGAGAGAGGTAGAGAGGCGAAGAAGTATAGAAAAGTAATTCCAGAGCTTAGAACCTAAATGGCTGAAAGCACAGCCGCCAATGGTGGGGCGCGGGGGATGCACATTGGAGGAATGCAGATATCTCAGAGGCTTGTAGGGCTGGAGGTGGTTACAGAGATATGGAGGAGTGAGGACATGGAGGGATTTGAACACGAAAATGAGAATTTTAAATCTGAGGTGTTGGTAGACCAGGAGATAATGTAGGTCAGCGACCACAGCAGTTATGAGTGAATGAGAAAGTGCAAGTTAGGAGGGACTGTAAAAGACTTCAGGGAGATAGACGGTTAGTGGAATGGGAAGGCAGGTGGCAGATGCAATTTAATGCCGATTAGTGTGAAGTAATTTTGGAAGGAAAAACAAAGAATGGGAATGTTGACTCAAAGGGCAGACATTCAATGGTGTGGATGAACAGAGAAACCTAGGCCTAGAAATTGAGTGGGCTTTGCGCCCATTTTGCGGCGCTAGAGGTCATTGCGCTGGACTTACAGCCGGTTCAGAAATTCCCTGGGGCCCTACCATCGGCGGTAGACCGGTTGCGCTGCGCCGGCACCGATGACGTCATCGGTGTGCGCAGCGTCCCGGTTGCCGTGGTGACAGGCCCCAGTGCCAAAATTGAGTTGCGGCCGCCTCGCCCGTGGCAGCCGCAACTAAGACTCTGGCAACCGAGTCTTACAGGAGTTTGCGCCGGCGCATTAAGGTCGCGCGGCGGCCGGCCGCTTTCCCGCTGGCCGCCTGCCCGCACCTCCCTCCCCAGACTCCTCCACCCCCCCCCCCCGCGGAACAGATGCTTCTGGGCTGCGAGCCCGGCACTTCCCCGAGGTGCCGGGCTCATTTTTGTGAAGATTTTACCGGCCAGCGGGCGGGTGCAGGCAGCTCCTCCTTAACTGAAGGAGGAGGCCTGCACTTCCCGAGCCTGCCGCACCGCATCGGGCGCCACAGCGCCGGAATAGCGCCGCAATGCGGCAGGTAGCGCCCATTTTCAGGCGCAAACACCCTTCAGTAGCGCCGGCAGCCGTTTGGGCGCGGCGCTACTGAATTTTTGGCGCGCGCAGGGGGACTTAGCGCCAGCGCTAACTTTCCGGCGCTAAAGCCCTGGCGCGGCGCCAACTGAATTTCTAGGCCCTAGAGTTTCAAATATATAATTTCCTGCAAGCATGAGTGCCAGTAGATAAAGCCATAATTAAAGAAGCCAATAACTTTTTGGAATTTTAAAAATAGGTGTATTGAGTACAAGTGTAAAGAGGTAATAAATTTGTACAAAACATTGGTTAGGCTGCAGTTAGAGTACTTTGTGCAGTTTTAAGCATCCCATTTTGAAATGATATCAAAGCCATGGTGGCCTCCTTCCAGTGAGTTAAGGCTTGTAATTTGTGCGCCGTCCTCCAGTTCAGGTCTGGCTCCCTTTTATCAGGTGTCACCTTGTTGTGCCAGCCAAAAAGTTAAGCCTTGACATGACGAAGGAGCGCCTGCACGTTGATGGACACTGGCCCACTCAGCAAGTGACCAAGCATCAGGTTTTACTACAACGATTGAGTGCGGCTGGAACATCCCATCAGCCAGTTGTCCTCTATGGAGGGTGTCCTCGCCTGTCAAATAGGACCCAGTTTTGGACTGGACAGTCCAGTCTAGATGATGGCTGACAGGTAATTTTGAGAAATGCCGGATAGAAATATCTGGTTTCCCAATGCAGCGTCCTTCAGAAAGCCTGTAGGCATCCACGAGAGGGACCCATTTTACACATGTGCACAACCTTTTGATTTTTGGATGCCTTGTTCAGTTTTTGGACTGGGAAAAAGGGGTCACTCCAGTGTTGGGCCACATGCCGACTTGATTTCAAAGTGACCAAGCTGAGAAGAAAAGCTGCGAATGTTGGAAATCTGAAATAAAAAACAGAAACTTCTGGCATTGCACGGCGGGTCACTCAGTATCTATAAAGAGAATAGACAGGTGGCTCTAGGTCCTTTGTTGGAACCTAAACAATGTCAGGGCAAGGATGAGTCTGTGGTTCTATTTAAAGAGCTGCTGTTTTTCCAAAGTTAGCTTTTGGAAGGCATTACCTGTAGGCCGGGTATATTGACACGGGCTGATATAGCCAAGCGTTGGATACTTGGTTGTAGAAGGGGCAAGCAGGGCTTGCTGTAGCATCAGAACATCCAGCTAGGGTCAGGATGATGGTGGCAATGCACTCACAGCGTTAATGATGAACTGCACTGCTTACTCTGCTCTTGGTACCTGCTGTCCAACTAGAGATTTCTCCAACCCACGACCGTCAGCTGCTGCACAAAGCCCTGGTTTGACCACACCTGGAGTACTGTGTTCAGTTCTGGGCACCAGACCTTAGGAATGATATAGTGGCCTTGAAGGGAGTGCAGTGTAGATTTACTAGAATGATAACTGGACTCCAAGGGTTAAATTACAAGGAGAGATTACACAAACTGGGTTTTATTCCCTGGAATTCAGAAGGTTAATGGGTGATTTGATCAAAGTTTAAGATATTAAGGGGAACTGATAGGGTAGATAGAGAGAAACTATTTCCGCTGGTTGGGGAATCTAGGACTGGGGGACATAACCTAAAAATTAGAGCCAGGCCTTTCAGGAGTGAAGTTAGGAAACACTTCTACACACAAAGGGTGGTAGAAATTTGGAACTCTCTTCCACAAATGGCAATTGATGTTGGGTCAATTGTTAATTTAAAATCTGAGATTGATAGATTTCTGTTAAGGGATATAGGTCACAGATCTGCCATGATCTCATTGAATGGCGGAACAGGCTCGAGGGGCGAAATGGCCTGCTCTTGTTCCTATGTTAATAATCAGCTAGTCACTACCTTCCTCTGGGGAGAAGTAAGCAGCTTAAGTCAGCTCCAAGATGACGTTCCTGGCAATGAAAGATTGGAGCCAAATCAAACCTCGCTGGCAGTCTTGGCAATCTGATGCCTTAACCAGGCAGGTCTGCAGCACTCCAGGGACTGCTGATGATCGAGCAGCTAGCCTGCCTCAATAATGTGACTAGGAGGGATAGACATGTCCATGGGGGCTGGGACTCTTCCCACTCAGCTCCAGAAAACCCTTCAAGCCAATGCCCTAAGGAGTAGGGTAGTTCTGGCTAGATGAGAAATGGGAGGCTTATTATAGAATTACAAAGAATTTACAGCACAGAAAAAGGCCATTACGGCCAACTGGTCTATGCTGGAGTTTATGTTCCACATGAGCCTATCAGCATATTCTTCTATTACTTTCTCCCTCATGTACTTATCCAGCTTCCTCTTAAATGCAGCTATGCTATTCACCTCAATTACTCCCTGTGGTAGCAAATGTGTTATACTTGGCTCAGCGGGTAGCACTCTTACCTCTGAGTCAGACGGTCGTGGGTTCAGGTCCCACTCCAGAGACTTGACCACAAAATCCAGGCTGACACTCGAGTGCATTACTGAGAGAGTGCTGCATTGTCGGAGGGGCTGTCATTCAGATGAAACATTTTAGGTCCTGCCTGCCCCCTCAAGTGGATGTAAAAGATCGCATGCCGCTATTTCGAAGAAGAGCAAGGGAGTTCTTCTCAGTGTCCTGGCCAATATTTATCCCTCAACTATCACCACTAAAACAGATTATCACATTGCTGTTTGTGGGAGCTTGCTGTGTGCGATTTGGCTGCCCCATTTCCTACACTGCAACAGTGAATACACTTCAAAAGTACTTCATTGGCTGTAAAGTGCTTTGGGACACCCTGAGGTCGTGAAAGGACCTATAGAAATGCAAGTCTTTTTTTCACATTCCCACCACTCTCTGGGTAAAGAGGTTGCTCCTGAATTCCGTATTGGATCTTTTAGTGACTATTTCATATTTATGGCTTCGAGTTTTGGACTCCACCACAAGTGGGAACATTTTCTCTACATCTACCCTATCAAACTTCTTCATAATTTTAAAGAACTCGATCAGGTTACCTCTCAGTCTTCCCTTTTCTAGAGAAAAGAGTCCCAGCTTGTTCAGCCTTTCCTGATGGTTATACCAGCACTCCGTGCATGGTTATAGCTGCTTAACTGTATGTGGGGTATGTCCCTTTGGGGAGAGATGGTGCACACCATTATCAGGCAAACAGAAGCCGAACGGGTGGATGTAGAATTCTCTGTAGCTTGGTTTGGAGACGGAGACACAGTGACGAGTTTCTACATGTGTCAGGCATCCAGTTAATTGAAGAAAAAAATTATAACAACACATTGTTCAGATAGGTTGTGGCATCAAATCAGAGTTGCCAGAGGTAGGTGATTGGAATTGTTGTGTACAGCTCTTTTAAACTATATAATGTTAGGTAAACATTGTAATTACCAGTAATTATTTTAATGATTCTTTCTGCAGTGCCTGTATGGACACGCTAATGGTGTATCTAACGACACATAGGAATGTGCAAGTATATGAGGAGACCACTGCTGTCCATGTGGCTGATCCCCAATTTGAAGAAGTACCACCATATTATCGTAATAGCACCACAATACCACCATTCCACCTCTCATTCCCCTACAGCACCTCCTCTCCCAAAAATCCAGACAGTCCCCTCTTGAATTGCCTACGGATTCTGACACATGCACAGAATTACCATCCAAGCCGTGCCCTCAGCTAACATGGAATTTGCAACTGAATGTTAAAGAACAATGGCTCTGTGGGGTGGGTATTCCTTTTAGGTCCATTTTCAGGCCTGAAATGGGCATCGTGCACGGAGTGCACACCCCAACTGTAAGGCCCAAGGCTAATGCGAGACTGGGCCTCGGGTCTCACGAACATTATTCGGACTCGCCCATTTAATAAGGATGAATGTCGGGCCGGTGCCGGTGAGGTAAGTGCCGGCTGGGGGGGAGGAAGGAAAATGGGAGGGGGCTGATCACGTCTAGCAGCGGCCCCTCAGCAGAGCTGTGGAGCCGGGAGCAGCACTCTTGCTCCTCCTGGCTCCACATAAACTGTAAAAAAAAAACATAACCTACCTTTTTGGTGGCGGCTGCTTGCTAGGCCACATCCAGGCCATGGCAAACCTGAGCAGAGCAGGTCTGGTGCCAGCTCCACTCACGGCAGCCCAATTTTATGGGGTATGGGCAATTTCCCTCAGGGGTCCTAAAACAGGCATTAGGCCCTTCATTTACACATGCAAGGGGCATAATGCCTATTTTAGGCAGCTGCCCCAGATTCCTGAAAATGTGGCCCGACCCAATATCGGCTCTGATGTCTTTCAGATGTCCTCGGGCAGCAGAATGTTGGTGCCCAAAATTGGTCCTCGTTGCACCCATAAAATAAAGGCGATGAGTTCCAATTTCTATCCCTATATATTTTTTTGCATTAATATACCATCAGTTTCTGTGTAAGAAACAAAAATACCCTCTTGCTAAAGACATTTTTACCTAAACCATAATAAAACCACATGGTTCATATTTCCCAGTATTTGTAATGCGCTGTAGAGGAGACACAAATCTAGGGAACCCAGCAGGTTAAGATGCTTGCTGCGTGATGAGCATCTTCCATTTAGGCCAAGAAAATACGATCGGGGCCAAGAAAGAAATGTGTTAGGGAATTGGAAAATGAGGTAGAACCAGGCTCTGCTGGGATTGGAACCCACTTGCACCTCAAAGAGAAGTTCTGGCAGGTGGGTATGGGCAAATCTTCTGTCTGCAACCTATTCCCACCCCCCTGGGATCATCAAAGGGGAATGTATCTGGAGAGTCCCTGGACTGTTAGATCCGTGATTCTGAGAGTATGATGCTTTCAAATAACTACACGGATGCTGTAACTTAACAATCAACAGGTGTTTACTGGAGTAGGGTAGTCTCAAGACTGGGGGTACAGAGGCATGCTCAAGGCTTATATACAAGTGTGGTCACAGCCGGTACTACAGTATACAGGAGCTGTAAAAGTAGTTCTCTCTTAAAGGTACATACACTACAATTCCTCCCCTTTTAGATTGGCAGTACCCATAATATTCAAATAACAATTAACACTTTAACATGCACATTAAATAAAAATAGTCCATTTATAGATTCAGTCTTTGGGGCGGCTTCCTGATCCTTTCTGGATAGCGCCTTTCCTGAGGTTCTTGTTCTTGGTGCGGAGGCGATTCTGGCCCCTTTTCGTCGGTTAGTTCATCAGTTTCCACTGCTACTGGTTCTGAGGTAGATGCTACCGGTATGTCGGGTTCATCCCCAGGTACTCGAGACATGGGGTTGACTCGTTCCTGTGACGCTAAGATCTGATCGATGTGGCGTCTCACAATGTTCTCCCCGACATCCACTGTGTACATTAATGGCCCCTGCCTTGTGCATATCGTTCCGGGTTGCCATTTCTCTGTTCGGTAGTCACGGGCCAAGACTGGTTGTCCTACATTGAAGCTCCTTGTCGGCTTCTCATTGATGTGCTGGAATTGTTTATCCTCAACATTTCTTCGCACATTGGGTCTGAGCAAATCCAGACGAGATCTCAACCTTCGGTTAAAGAACATCATGGCCGGGGTTTGGTTGGTAACTGCATGTGTCGCATTTCTGTAGGCTAATAGGAAATTGTCCACCTTATGCTGTAGTGGAATTTCATCGTCGCACATGGCCTTTATCGCCTTTTTAAAGGTTTGTACGAACCTCTCAGCCAATCCATTTGTGGCTGGATGATACGGGGCGGATGTGTAATGCCTTACCCCATTCCTTCTCATAAATTTCCGAAACTCTTCGGACACAAACTGTGGTCCATTATCAGAGCAAATCTGCTCTGGCAAGCCGTTCCTGGCAAATATGGTCCGTAGGACTGCAATCGTTTTCTCTGTAGTGGTTGAGGACATTTTTATCACCTCAGGCCATTTCGAGTGAGCATCCACTGCTATTAAGAACATTGAGTCCATGAATGGACCAGCAAAATCAATATGCACCCGTTGCCATGGAGAGGAGGGGCACTTCCATGGGTGTAGAGGGGCATGTGGTGGTGCATTTTGGACCTTCTGGCATCCTGAGCAGTTCTTGGTTAGGTCCTCGATTTGTTGATCGATCCCCGGCCACCACACATAAGCCCTAGCAAGGCTTTTCATTTTCACCCCTCCCAGATGACCTTCATGAAGCTCATTTAGCACTCTCTCCCTTAACTTGGGTGGAATCACCACTCGGGATCCACACATCACTGTCCCCTGGCATACTGACAGCTGTTCTCTTCTGGATGAGAATGCTGGCAACAGTGAGTCACCATGTGTTGGCCATCCCCTCACCGTCAAATCATATACCCGAGACAGTGTCGGATCATTGCGGGTCTCCTTCTCTATATCCGCGTTAGTTACTGGCAATCGTTCAATTATTGACGAATAAAATATCTCGATAGGGTCCACTGCTGGTGCTTCCTCCACAGTAGGCAGTGGCAGGCGTGATAGCCCATCAGCGTTTCCATGCTGTTTCGTGCCTTTATATTCTATTTCAGATTGGTTCGCCCCTAGAAAAAGGGACCATCTTTGTAACCGTTGTGCAGTCATCACTGGAACGCCCTTCTTTGGATTAAAGATGGAGACAAGTGGTTGGTGGTCAGTCAGCAAGGTGAACTTCTGCCCATGCAGATAGTGGTTGAATTTTTTTACTCCCCATACTAGGCTGAGGGCCTCCCTGTCAATCTGGGTGCAGTTGCGCTCGGCTGAGGTTAGTGACCGAGACGCAAAGGCTACTGGCCTCTCCAACCCGTCTGGGAATTTGTGCGACAGCACCGCTCCAATACCGTAGGGTGATGCATCACATGCCAAACGAATTGGTAGTGCTGGGTTGAAATGGGCCAACACCTCTTTTGATGTGATCAATTCTTTGCACTTCTGGAAAGCTCGTTTACATTCATCATTCCACTTCCATGGTACCCCTGTTTGCAGTAGGGTGTTCAGTGGGTGTAATACCGTAGACAAATTTGGTAAGAACTTATGGTAGTAGTTTACCAGCCCGAGGAACGACCTCAGTTGTGACACATTTTCCGGAGCTGTAGCCTTGACTACTGCCTCAATCTTTTCAGGGGACTTATGTAACCCCTCTTCATCAATAACGTGGCTACAATACGAGGTCTGCTTCTGGAAAAACTCGCACTTGTGGCGATTAGCTCGTAGCCCATATTCCTTTAATCTAGTGAGCACCTTCTCCAGGTTGGCGAGGTGATCACTGTCATTTTCGCCCGTGACCAGGATGTCGTCCAAATAACACTGGATCACTGGAATCCCTTGCAGGACTTGATCCATCGCCCTTTGCCAAATAGCCGGAGCCGATGCTACCCCGAACACCAGCCGGTTGTATTGGTAGAGACCTTTATGAGTGTTGATCGTGAGGTATTGTTTCGAGGCTTCTTCTACCTCCATTTGCAAGTACGCCTGGGCTAGATCAATTTTGGTGAAGCGTTTACCTCCAGATAGCGAGGCGAAAATATCCTCAATTCGTGGAAGCGGATATTGTACCGTGTGAAGGACTGGGTTCACTGTCACCTTAAAATCCCCACAGATGCGGACCTTCTTTGGTTCCCCAGGCGTATTACTCAACGACCTCTTCATTACAGGAACGATGGGTGTAGCCCACTCGCTCCAGTCTACTTTGGACAGTACTCCTGAACGTTCCAACCCTTCCAGCTCTGCTTCGACGGCTGGTCTGATCGCATAAGGCACTGGTCTGGCCTTAAGAAACTTTGGGCTTGCATTTTCCTCTATTTTAATCGTTGCTGTTATGCCTTTTAGTGTTCCGAGTCCCTCCTGGAACACTTCTTTTGCGTCAGTTAGCATTTTTGACAGTCGTCCATGTTGAGTCTGTGTGTCCCAGTTATGCTTAGGATCAATCACTGGACACAGACAACAAGAATAACTTTTAACAGGTCATTACTATTCGGAGGTCAGGGCTGAACTGCCCAGCAAATCCCTACACAACACTTATATACCGGTGTGGTCACCACCGGTATTACAGTATACAGCAGCCAAGAGAAAGTAGTACATCTCTTAAGGTAGTTCTCTTAAGGTGGAACAGGTTACATACACCACAATCCTCCCTTTTTAGCTTAACAGTTATATCCCCATTTAACATAACATAATAACATATATATATATGCAACTTTATGCAAAACAGTTCAAAGATTCAGTCTCTGAGGAGGCCTCCTGATTCGAGTTGGATAACGCCTTTCAGGGGTCTCTGATTCTCGTTGCTGGGGTGACTCATCTCGTTGGTCTCTTATGGATTGGACATCATCATCAGGTACATTCACTTCTGAGGTAGATGCTTCAGGTTCACTAACTTCTTCCACGGTTGTCTCTGCCGTAACCATGGGTTCGACCCTTGTTCTCGATTCTACCAGTTGGTCAGCATGACGCCGTATTACATTTTCACCAATATCTACCGTGTACATCAGGGGTCCTTGTCTGGCCCGAATTGTTCCAGATTGCCATTTCTCGTTTTTATAGTCCCGGGCTAACACTGGTTGTCCTATTTCGAAACTCCGAGTGGTCTTATTATTTATATGCTGGAACTGTTTGTTTTCAACTTCCCTCCGCACATTTGGTTTTAACAAGTCCAACCTGGACCGCAACCTCCTGTTATAGAACATCATGGCAGGACTTTGGTTTGTCACTGCATGAGTGGCGTTTCGATATGCCAGTAGGAATTTGTCCACCTTGTGTTGTAGTGGAATCTGATCTTCGCTCATGGCCTTTATTGCTTTTTTGAACGTTTGTACAAATCTCTCGGCCAACCCGTTTGTAGCCGGATGATATGGGGCGGAGGTATAATGTTTCACCCCATTCTTCTTCATGAATTTCTGGAATTCTTCTGACATGAACTGCGGTCCGTTGTCTGAACATATTTGTTCTGGCAATCCATTTCTTGCAAATATCGTTCTTAGCACCGCGATCGTCTTTTCCGAGGTAGTGGTAGTCATCTTAATCACTTCTGGCCATTTAGAATGTGCGTCCACCGCAATTAAAAACATGGAGTCCATGAATGGACCAGCAAAGTCAATATGTACACGTTGCCATGGGGTTGAAGGCCATTCCCATGGATGCAGCGGTGCAATCGGAGGTGCATTTTGCACTTTTTTGGCACCCTGAGCAGCTTTTCGTCAGATCCTCTATCTGTTGGTCGATACACGGCCACCACACATAAGCCCTAGCAAGGCTTTTCATCTTGACTCCCCCCAGATGACCTTCATGCAGTTCCTTTAGAACTCTCTCTCTTAACTTAGGAGGAATAATCACCCTTGTTCCATACATCAATGTTCCTTGACAGACGGACAGCTGGTCTCGTCTTGCTGAGAATGCCGGTAACAGTGGATCACCATGTGCTGGCCATCCCTTCACTGTCACTTCGTAGACCCGGGACAGTGTCGGGTCGTTCCTGGTTTCTCTTTCAATACTTGCATTGGTGACTGGTAAACATTCGATGATGGTCGAGTGAAATAACTCAACAGGGTCAACCGTCGGTGCCTCCTCCTCTGTAGGTAGTGGCAGGCGCGACAGCCCATCAGCATTACCATGCTGCTTCGTTCCTTTGAATTCAATCTGATATTGATGTGCCCCTAGGAAAAGGGACCATCTCTGGAGTCTCTGTGCTGTCATCACCGAAACACCCTTCTTAGGGTTAAAAATGGATACCAATGGCTGGTGGTCTGTCAGAAGCGTAAACTTTTGGCCCTGCAGGTAATGATTAAACTTCTTTACTCCCCACACAAGGCTGAGAGCCTCCCTATCTATCTGAGCATAGTTGCGCTCAGCGGAGGTCAATGATCTGGATGCGAACGCGACTGGCCTCTCCAGGCCATTTGGCAACTTGTGTGAGAGTACTGCCCCAATACCATATGGAGAAGCATCACAAGCCAAACGAATAGGCAGCGTTGGGTTGAAGTGAGCCAACACTTCCTCTGAGGTGATCAATGCCTTGCTTTTGCGAAAGGCCCTCTTACAGTCCTCACTCCACTTCCATGGTACTCCCTTCTGCAAAAGAGCGTTCAGCTGGTGCAGCACCGTGGATAAATTTGGCAGAAACTTATGGTAATAGTTAATCAACCCTAGGAACGACCTCAACTGGGATACATTATCTGGAGCGGGAGCCTTCACAACAGCTTCGATCTTGTCAGGAGACTTATGAAGCCCCTCCTGGTCAATGACATGACCACAGTACGAGATCCGCTTCTGAAAGAACTCACATTTCTGGCAATTAACTCGAAGTCCATATTCTTTCAATCTGGTGAGCACCAGTTCCAAATTTGCAAGGTGTTCCTCGTCATCATCTCCTGTAATCAGAATATCGTCCAGGTAACATTGTGTGCCTGGAATTCCCTGTAATACCTGCTCCATGGCCCTCTGCCAAATTGCTGGAGCCGATGCCACTCCAAAAACCAGTCTATTATACCGGTACAAGCCTCTATGCGTGTTGATCGTGAGATGCTGGCGTGACTCTTCCTCAACTTCCATCTGTAAGTACGCCTGCGCCAGGTCTATCTTGGTGAAGTGTTTCCCGCCAGACAACGAAGCGAAGATATCCTCAATCCGCGGAAGCGGATACTGCACCGTGTGAAGCACCGGATTAACAGTGATCTTGAAATCTCCACAGATGCGAACCTTCCCCGGTTCCCCCGGCTTGTTGCTCGATGAATGCTTCATGACGGGAACAATGGGCGTAGCCCACTCACTCCAGTCTACCTTAGACAGTACTCCTGAACGTTCTAGCCCTTCCAGCTCAGCTTCCACAGCAGGTCGTATCGCATAAGGTACCAGTCTGGCTTTGAAAAATTTCGGGTTTGCATGTTCTTCAACCTTGATGTTTGCCGTAATTCCTCTCAGTGTTCCCAGTCCCTGTTGGAACACCTCTTTAGCATCGTCCAATATTCTGGACAATCGTTTAGGTTTGACATCTTTTTTACCGGAATCTACCGTTAGTGCTTTTAAGGAATGCCAGTCCATATTTATTTTCCTAATCCACTCCCATCCCAGTAGTGGTGGACCTCCCTCAGGTAGCACATGTAAGTCCATTCCTCGGCTTTCTTTGCCCTTGTGGACCACCTTTACCTCTATCTTCCCGATGTGGTATACTCTTTGCCCCGTGTATGTTTTCAATACAATCTCCGTATCCCGTAGGGGAATATGTGGGAATAACCTTTTGTAATCTTGCTTATTCATGACCGTCAATGCCGATCCAGTGTCCAATTCCATCTTCACTTGGACTCCTGCTATCTGAAGTGTGACCCAAATTGTTTGGAGGTCTGCTTCCTTACCAACATTGTGTACTCTTAGACTACCCAGCTCATTACTGCTGGAGTCTGAATCTGACTTCTGTTCATTCGAACTGTTCTCTGTCACCTTGTGTACCTTTCTGTACTTTTCCTGCGGTGACCTTTTGTTGCTGGTCTTCTTTCCTGACCAGCATACTTTAGCTATGTGACCAAGCCTGCCACATTTTCTGCATTCCTGATTTTTGAACCAGCACTGGTTCTGATTGTGCGTTGTCTTTCCACAACGATAACATTTTACTGTACCCAAGACCATTTGATTGGTGCTGAGTTCCGGTGACCGTAGCTGCATTTCCGCCGTGCCTCTCGCTGCGGCTTCTTGTGATGCTGCAATAGTGACAGCTTTATCAAGCGTAAGATCATTCTCCTCAAGCAGTCGCTTTTGTGTTCCTTCTTTTAACAATCCACACACAAATTTATCTCTCAGCGCATCTGCTAGTCCTGTTCCAAACTGACAGTACTTCGATAGCTTACGCAGTTCAATTAAAAATTCAGCGTTGCTTTCGTCTTTCAGCTGCGTTCTTCTGTAAAATTTAAATCGTTCCGCTATCATCAGCGGCGTGGGGTTTAAATGATTTTTCAGGACAGTAACAATATTCGCGAAAGTCTGATCCGCCGGTTTATTTGGTGATAGAAGGTGCTTCAATAGCCCGTATGTCTTCGCACCCATTGAGCTTAATAAGGTTACTGCTTTCTCATCATCTGGTACCTTATTTGCTTTACAATAAACTTCCATGCGTTCTACATACGTGGTCCAATCTTCGATATCGCTATCAAAGGTATTAATGTTCCCATGTTTAGGCATCCTTGCAAGTTTTTTAATTTTTCTTTTTCTCAAAATGGCGGCTTCCCGTGCTTGTCTTCTTCCCCCGCCTACTAAAATAGCGGCTTCCCACGCTTGGCGGTCTTTCCCGCGCTCGTCTTCTTCCCCCGCCGACTACAATGGCGGATACCCGCGTTTGCCTTCTTCCCCCGCTGGCTGCAATGGCGATTGCCGTGCTGCTGCCGTTCTCGCCTCCCCAGCGGTTCTCAATTCCCCGACGCTGCTTGCCTCACAGCCCCGCTTGCAGCTCGGTCCTTTACACCGGCTGCGTTTGAGTTCTCCGCGACTCTCGTGCCTTAAGCTGCCCCAGTCGCTGCGCTTCTCGGCCTCGATTGCAGCCCGGCCCTTTCTACCGGCCGTGGTCGAGTTCTCTGCCCTTATCCCTCCGTTTTCCCTCCCCTACTCCACAGCCAACGTGGCCGACTTTCTGCTAGTGTCGCTGATCGGCTTACCCACCACCGTGGTAGAAGGGATGATCACTGCCTGTCGCTGATGGAGGGCTTCGTGGTCAGAATTTTTCTTTTTAACCCGGGTTCTCGATGCCTCCCGTGCGATGGTGCTCAGCAGGATGATGAGGGCGGATGCCTCTTCTCGACGCCCATTCTGAGGACGAAGCTGCCTTGGATGTAAAACTGCCGCAGGGTAAGATCGGACTCGTCGCCACTGTTGAGTCTGTGTGTCCCAGTTATGCTTAGGATCAATCACTGGACACAGACAACAAGAATAACTTTTAACAGGTCTTTACTATTCGGAGGTCAGGGCTGAACTGCCCAGCAAATCCCTACACAACACTTATATACCGGTGTGGTCACCACCGGTATTACAGTATACAGCAGCCAAGAGAAAGTAGTACATCTCTTAAGGTAGTTCTCTTAAGGTGGAACAGGTTACATACACCACAGTCCAGGTGTGACGTCATCATCCTTTTTGGCCTCAACCTTCAGTGCCTGTATGGAATGCCAATCTAATTATATCTTCCGGATCCATTCACGTCCTAGTAGTGGTGGTCCTCCATCTGGCAATACATATAGGTCCATTTTAGGTATTTCCTGGCCTTTGTATATCACTTTCACCCTTATTTTTCCTTTGGGGTAGACTTTAAAAGACAGCAAAAAATAACAAAAAGATTGATTAAGAAAGGGAAGATAGATTATGAAAGTAAATTAGCAAAAATATAAAAACAGATAGTAAGAGTTTTTATAGTTATATAAAAAGAAAAAGGGTGGCTAAAGTAAATGTTGGTCCCTTAGAGGATGAGACCGGGAAATTAATGGTGGGAAATATGGAGATGGCAAAAACACTGAATGAATATTTTGTATCAGTCTTTACAGTAGAAGACACTAAGAATATCCCAACACTGGACAAACAGGGGGCTATAGGGGGGGGAGGAGCTAAACATGATCAAAATCACTAAGGAAGTGGTACTCGGTAAAATAATGGGACTCAAGGCGGATAAATCACCTGGACCTGATGGCTTACATCCTAGGGTCTTGAGGGAAGTGGCGGTAGGGATTGTGGATGCATTGGTAATAATTTTCCAAAACTCCCTGGACTCGGCAAAGGTCCCGGCAGACTGGAAAACTGCTAATGTAACGCCCTTATTTAAAAAGGGCAGTAGACAGAAGGCTGGAAACTATAGACCGGTTAGCCTAACATCTGTGGTAGGTAAAATATTGGAGTCCATTATTAAGGAGACAGTAACAGGACATTTGGATAATCATAATTTAATAGGACAAAGTCAGCATGGTTTTATGAAGGGGAAGTCATGTTTGACAAATTTGCTGGAGTTCTTTGAGGAAGTAACATATAGGGTGGATAAAGGGGAACCAGTGGACGTAGTGTATTTAGACTTCCAAAAGGCATTTGACAAGGTGCCACACAAAAGATTATTGCTTAAGATAAAAAATCACGGGGTTGGGGGTAATATTCTGGCATGGTTAGAGGATTGGCTATCTAACAGAAGGCAGAGAGTTGGGATAAATGGTTCATTCTCAGACTGGCAATCAGTAACAAGTGGTGTTCCGCAGGGGTCAGTGCTGGGTCCCCAACTCTTTACAATCTATATTAACGATTTGGAGGAGGGGACCGAGTGTAACATATCAAAGTTTGCAGATGATACTAAGATGGGAGGGAAAGTAGTGAGTGAGGAGGACATAAAAAACCTGCAAGGGGACATAGACAGGCTAAGTAAGTGGGCAGAGATTTGGCAGATGGAATACAATACTAGAAAGTGTGAGGTTATGCACTTTGGCAGGAAAAATCATAGAGTAAGTTATTATCTTAATGGCAAGAAACTGGAAAGTACTGAAGTACAAAGGGATCTGGGGGTCCTGGTGCACGAAACTCAAAAGTTTAGTATGCAGGTGCAGCAAGTGATTAAGAAGGCCAATGGAATGTTGGCTTTTATTGCTAGGGGGATAGAATATAAAAATAGGGAGGTATTGCTTCAGTTGTACAAGGTATTGGTGAGACCGCACCTGGAATACTGCATACAGTTTTGGTGTCCATACTTAAGAAAAGGCATACTTGCTCTCGAGTCAGTACAAAGAAGGTTCACTCGGTTAATCCCGGGGATGAGGGGATGGACATATGAGTAGAGGTTGAGTAGATTGGGACTCTATTCATTGGAGTTCAGAAGAATGAGAGGCGATCTTATTGAAACATATAAGATTGTGAAGGGGTTGGATCGGGTGGATGCGGGGAGGATGTTCCCGACGATGGGTGAAACTAGAACTAGGGGGCATAGTCTTAGAATAAGGGGCTGCTCTTTCAAAACTGAGATAAGGAGGAACTACTTCACTCAGAGGGTGGTAGGTCCATGGAATATGCTGCCCCAAAAAGCTGTAGAAGCTACATCATTACATACATTTAAAACAGAAATAGACAGTTTCCTAGAAGTAAAGGGAATAAAGGGTTATGGGGAGCGGGCAGGAATTTGGACATGAGTCTAGGTTCGGATCGGTCATGGCCCTGTGGGTAGCATAGCGGGCCCAGGGGCCGTGTAGCCTTATCCTGCTCCTATTTCGTGTGTCTAATTCTGTTAGATTCAGGAGATGGTTCTGTGATAGTAGATTGGCGGTTAGGATCAGATCAGCCATGATCTTATTGAATGGCGGAGCAGGCTCGAGGGGCCGATTGGCCTACTCCTGCTCCTATTTCTTATGTACTTATGTTCTTATGTTTTGCCCCGTGTACGTCTTCAAGACAATCTGTGTAGCTTTCAAGGGTATGTGTGAAAATAGCCGCTTGTAGTCCCTTTGGTTTATGACTGTTAGGGCTGATCCTGTGTCCGATTCCATTTTCACTTGGACTCCGTCTATCTTGAGTGTGACCCAGATAGTCTGGTGATCCTCCATTTTGGTTACCTTATGTAGTTTCAGACAACCCAGCTCCTTGCTTCCGGAGTCTGTATCACTTTTCTGTTCATCTGAACTACTGTCCATCACCTTATGTACCTTTTTGTACTTCTCCTGTGGCGATTTCTTGCTGTTGGTTTTCTTCCCTGACCTGCAGACTCTTGCTATGTGTCATGCTTTTCCACACTGCCTGCACACTTGGTCCTTGAACCAACAATCCTTCTGGTCATGTGTTGTTCTGCCGCAGCGATAACACTTCCCTGTTCCATATGACATTTTATTGGTGCCATATTCTTGTGGTCTCCGTTGTATCTCTGCAGCACCCCTTGCGGCTGCTTCGTGTGATACTGCCATGCTAAAAGCCTTGTCCAGCGTAAGATCCTTTTCTGATAGAAGCAGTTTCTGGGTTCCTTCACTTTGAAGCCCACACACAAACTTGTCCCTTAACTTATCTGCTAGTCCCACTCCAAACTGGCAGTGTTTCGATAGCTTGCACAGTTCCGTTAAGTACTCAGCATTACTTTCGTCTTTATGCTGGTTCCTTTTGTGGAACTTAAATCTTGCTGCTATCAGCAGCGGTGTGGGGTTTAAGTGGTCCTGTAGGATTTCTACTATGCTTTCGAAATTCTTATTCACGGGCTTCTCTGGGGTTATTAGGTTTCGCAGTAAGCCATAAGTTTTTGCACCCATGGAATTTAACAAAACCAGTGCTTTCCTAGCATCTGGCACTTCATTTGCCCTGCAGTACACCTCAATACGTTCCACATATGTCGCCCAATCTTCGACTTCATTGTCGAACGTAGAGATACTGCCACTCTTCGGCATCCCTGGGTGTGATTTAACTGTCAAAAATGGCGTCTCCCGCGCTCTCCCTTCTCCGCTGGCACAAAATGGCATCTCCCGCGCTTTCCTTTCTTCCCGCGCTCGCCCTTCTTCTCCGCTGCGGCTTCTAAAAATGGCGTCTCCCGCACTCTCCCTTCTTCTCCCCGCGGACACTGTTCAGCCCTTGAGCCCTGGCTGTGCTCTGCGCGTTTTTTTTTTCCTATGCACCTTTCCCATTTCTGCCGCTCGGTCCTGAACCCGGCTGCTGCTTTACCCTCTTTATCTCCATTTTGTTTTTCCTCAACGCCGCTCGGTTTTCAACCCCCGGCTGCGCCCTGTGCGCTTCACCCTCTCTCTTACCCCGTCGATGCTGCTCGGCTTTTTCTCTGCCGTCGGTCGGCTCCAGCCGCCGCTGTCCGGGAAGGGTCTGCGCTGTACCTGTTGTCAGTCTGTTGCTGATCGTCGTGGCTGGGGAACCAAGCCCGGCTCTCAACAGCCTCCCCTGCGATGTTCACTCTCTGCCGGACGACTGGGCGGTCGCTCGTGGTCGACGCCCGTGCTTCTGGCCTCGACTTTCTTCCACCGCCCTCCGGAGCGAATCCTTGAAGGGAAATGCAGAGTTGCAGGTAGATTCGAATCGACACTCGTCGTCACTGTTAGATCCGTGATTCTGAGAGTATGATGCTTTCAAATAACTACACGGATGCTGTAACTTAACAATCAACAGGTGTTTACTGGAGTAGGGTAGTCTCAAGACTGGGGGTAGAGAGGCATGCTCAAGGCTTATATACAAGTGTGGTCACAGCCGGTACTACAGTATACAGGAGCTGTAAAAGTAGTTCTCTCTTAAAGGTACATACACTACATGGACTACCAAGGGAATTCCGCCCAGCACACCCAGAGTGCTGGCGAGGGAGGGTCCCACTGAGGGTCTTATGAAGGCCCCAACACTTAAGCAGGGAAGGACAATCAATCACAGAGGGGGATCGGTTACCTTCTGCGAGTGGCCTGACTGTTTATTGGGAGCAGAGGATGTCATGGCAATTATTTCTGCTGGCCCTTTTCCAGTCCTTACGCCTGTCATTGAAGCAGCATGGCACCACTCCAATTTAGCTCTTGGTGGATTGGGCCTGGTGCCAGCGATGTGCCCTTACAGGCATGTGTGCTCACTCCGGTGTGCGCAGGTGACTTCATCCCCACAAATTTGGGATGGAATCTGGGACATCCTCTTTCGGCGCAGATTCCGCCTTGCCCCTCTTGAGCCATTGGAACTTTGACCCCAACGATTTTCAAAATGGCGGAATCAGAGTGGTCAGCTACATCAGAACGGTCAGCTACATCAGAACACTAGGGAATTAAGAACCACATTTTCATCAGGATTCAACAGAAGAGCAGACACAAGTAAACAGCAGAGCAAGGCCGGTGAAAAGTGGTAACAGACTTTCAAAGTGTTTTTAACTCACCTTTGTTTTACTGCAGTCTGGCGAGGGTGACCACACCTCTCGGTTACCACTCCTGCTTTGTTCTGGTATCTGCGCAAGTTCATTGGAGGCCACTTAAAAGGAGCTGTTCCTGGGGATGACCACATCCTGCGCATGTGCCTGCTTCCTGATGCCATCTTGCGTCATGGCACAAGCACACTGGCACACTGAGCAGGCTCAGCAAACCAGAAGAGGTCTAAAGGAAAAGTGGAACAAGGTAGGCCGCTTTATTTATATTTCCAAGTGGAGCCGACAGCAGCACGCTGTGATGTAAAGGCACCTTCCGGCAATGTGTTCCCTTAGTCTGAGTCCTGCTGTCAATTTCAGCCCGCTCTTCTTTAATGATTTTCAAAGAGTAAAGTGGCACATCTCGGAATGTGCCGTCTTATCATAGAATCATAGACTGGTTATAGCACAGAATGAGGCCATTCGGCCCGTCGAGCCCGTGCCGGCTCTCTGCAAGAGCACTTCAGCTAGTCCCACTCCCCCGCCCTTTCCCCGTAGCCCTGCAAAATGTTTTCTTTCAGGTACTTATCCAATTCCCTTTCGAAAGCCACAATTGAATCTGCCTCCACCACCCTTTCAGGCAGTGAATTCCAGATCCTAACCACTCGCTGCGTAAAAAAGTTTTTCCTCATGTCGCCTTTGGTTCTTCTGCCAATCACCTTAAATCTGTGTCCTCTGGTTCTCAACCCTTCCGCCAATGGGAACAGTTTCTCTCTATCTACTCTGTCCAGACTCCTCATGATTTTGAACACTTCTATCAAATCTCCTCTCAACATTCTCTGCTCTAAGGAGAACAACCCCAGCTTCTCCAGTCTATCCATGTAACTGAAGTCCCTCATTCCTGGAACCATTCTTGTAAATCTTTTCTGTACCCTCTCTGAGGCCTTCACATCCTTCCTAAAATGCGGTGCCCAGAATTGGACACAATACTCCAGTTGAGGCCGAACCAGTGTTTTTGTACTCTTGTACTTTTGTACCTTGTTTTTGTACTCTTGGCCTCTATTTGTGAAGCCCAGGATCCTGTATGCTTTTTTAACCACTTTCTCAACCTGCCCTGCCACCTTCAAAGATTTGTGCACATATAATTACCCCAGGTCTCTCGGTTCATGCACTTGCTTTAGAATTGTACCCTTTAGTTTATATTGCCTTTCCTTGTTCTTCCTACCAAAATGTAGCACTTCACACTTTTCTGCGTTAAATTTCATCTACCACATGTCCGCCCATTCCACCAGCCTGTCTATATCTTCTTGAAGTCTATCACTATCCTCCTCACTGTTCACTATACTTCCAAGTTTTGTGTCATCTGCAAATTTTGAAATTGTGCCCTGTACACCTAAGTCTAAGTCATTAATATATATCAAGAAAAGCAGTGGTCCTGGGGAACACCACTGTATACCTTCCTCCAGTCCGAAAAACAACCGTTCACCACTACTCTCTGTTTCCTGTCACTTAGCCAATTTCGTATCCATGCTGCCACTGTCCCTTTTATTCCATGGGCTTCAACTTTGCTGGCGAGCCTATTATGTGGCACTTTATCAAACGT
Organism: Somniosus microcephalus; assembly: GCF_052327205.1. Classification (NCBI taxonomy): domain Eukaryota; kingdom Metazoa; phylum Chordata; class Chondrichthyes; order Squaliformes; family Somniosidae; genus Somniosus; species Somniosus microcephalus. The sequence goes on along the minus strand of NC_140995.1, from coordinate 216,805,287 downwards.
CTTTTGGGAGTCCATGTACACCACATCAACCGCATTGCCCTCATCAACCCTCCCTGTTACCTCATCAAAAAACTCAATCAAGTTAGTTAAACACGATTTGCCTTTAACAAATCTGTGCTGGCTTTCCTTAATTAATCCATACTTGTCCAAGTGACTGTTAATTTTGTCCTGGATTATCATTTCCAAAAGCTTCCCCACTACCAAGGTTAAACTGACTGGCCTGCAGTAGCTGAGTTTATCCTTACATCCTTTTTTGAACAAGGGTGTAACATTTGCAATTCTCCAGTCCACTGGCACCACCCCGTATCCAAGGAGGATTGGAAGATTATGGCCAGAACTTCTGCAATTTCCACCTTTACTTCCCTCAACATCCTAGGATGCATTCCATCTGGTCCTGGTGACTTATCTACTTTAAGTACAGCCAGTCTTTCTAGTACCTCCTCCTTATCAATTTTTACCCCATCCAGTATCTCAACTACCTCCTCTTTTACTGTGACTTTGGCAGCATCTTCTTCCTTGTTAAAGACAGATGCAAAGTACTCATTTAGTACCTCAGCCATGCCCTCTGCCTCCATGTGTAGGTCTCCATTTTGGTCCCTAATCGGTCCCACCCCTCTTCTTACTGCCTGTTTACTATTTATATGCCTATAGAAGACTTTTGGATTCCCTCTTATGTTAGCTGCCAATCTATTCTCATACTCTCTCTCGGCCCCTCTTATTTCCTTTTTCACTTCCCCTCTGAACTTTCTATATTCAGCCTGGTTCTCACTTGTATTCTCAACCTGACATCATCATATGCCCCCTTTTTCTGCTTCATCTTACTCTCTATCTCTGGCTCTGGTTGTCCTACCTTTCCCCCTCGTGGGAATGTACCTCGACTATACCTGAACCATCTTCTCTTTAAAGGCAGCCCATTGTTCGATTACAGTTTTGCCTGCCAATCTTTGATTCCAATTTACCCAGGCCAGAGCCATTCTCAACCCACTGAAATTGTTTTTCCTCCAATTAAATATTTTTACTCTAGATTGCTCCCTGTCCTTTTCCATAGCTAGTCTAAACCTTATGACACTCTGTGAAGGAGCAAGTGATTTACCTTCTTTATATTCCAGCATCCCATTGTCAGAACCTTTTGTTTTCTTTCTTTATTCTCAAGCTGTGGGTGGCGCTGGAAAGACCGACATTGATGGCCCACCCCTAGCTGCCCTGAGAAAGTGGTGGTGGGCCTTCTTTTTGATTCCCTGCAGTAGCAGTTTGATACAACTGAATTGCTAGACCATTTGAGAGAGCAGTTAAGGGTCAACCACATTGGTGTGGGACTGGAGTCACATATAGGCCAGACTGTGTAAGGACAACAACAACAACAATTTTCATTTATATAGTGCCTTTAATGTAGGAAAACGTCCCAAAGTCCTTCACGGGAGTGTTATCGGACACAACAAATCAAGCCAAATAAGGAGATGTTAGGACGGGTGACTGAAAGCTTGGTTAAAGAGGTAGGTTCTAAAGGAAGAGAGGTGGAGAGATTTAGGGAGGGAATTCCAGATATAGGGCCTATACGGCAGGTTTCCTTCCCTACAGGACATTAGTGAACCAGTTGGGTTTTTATGACAAGCTGACAGCTTCATGGGCACTTTTAGTAATACCAGCTTTTTATTTTCCAGAATTCAAATTCTCAAAATATCATGGTGAGATTTGAACTCACCTAATGTGGATTAAGTAGATCGGTAACATAACCACTACACTACCGTAGCAGTAGAATTGCTGCTCTTCCACACTGACAGCACGCTGTCCATGTAAGAGTGCCATCGGACTCGCCACTAGATCATGACAGTGGCAGTGCTGAAGCAAAACCTGAATGTGCTTTAATGTTGCAGCTTCCGTTTGAGGACTAAACCGCCCGCCCCAGGGCTAGGCATTCACCCTTGCTGCAGTCCCCCAGGAGTGGAGCGGGAAAACCGGACTTCAGTTCACAAGCCCCATGGGCCTCAGCCACCATCAGAATAAGGTATGTCCGTCTTTTTATATTCACAAGTTCAGCTGACAGCGGGAGGAATGTCAGCGTGTCATTGGCTGGACTGTCATAATGTGAATGCCCCTTTCGAGAAAGAAGTTTTCCCTGTGGTGTGTTGCTGTTCACTGTGCAGCCAGTAGGTGTCATGCTGGTACCATCACTCATTTCTTCCATTCCCTAAAAGCGTCACAGAACAGCTCAGAGCTTTTTTAAAATATTCATTCTCGGGATGTGGATGTCGCTGGCAAGGCCGGCATTCGTTGCCCATTCCCTAGTTGCCCTTGGGAAGGTGGTGGTGAACTTTCAAGCCCAGAGACTTGAGCACAAAATCTAGGCTGATGCTCCAGTGCAGAGCTGAGGGAATGCTGCACTGTCGGAGGTGCCATCTTTCGGATGAGACATTAAACTGAGGCGCCGTCTGCCCTCTCAGGTGGTTGTAAAAGATTCCATTCCACTATTTTGAATCAGAGCAGGGAGTTTCCCCCGGTGTCCTAGCCAATGTTTATCCCTCAACCAACATCACTAAAACATGATCTTGTGGTGGACCCACCAAAGGACTCAGAGCGGTTGTACATAATTCCTTTAACAGCAATGTAGTTACTGTCTGTGCCTGTACCTTTAATTACACTGTTTGACTGTACAATGCCCAGTTGCCTTTACAGCACGGTTTCAACGTGATGACATCATGCCGTTAGTCACGCGATGCCCCAATGGCGGGAAGAACGTGATGACGTCATGACGTCACTCTCCGGATCAGGGGGTCAGTCCTCGTGGAGCCCTCAAGGAGAGTAGACCTGTTATTGATGTGTCCTAGCAGTTTCCAGTTTAAACTCGTTTGATTTCATTAAAGTTCATTAATTTAATTACCTGAGTCGAACTCAGTCTTTTTGATAGGAACCTCCGTTCCTACAATCTGGTCATTCTCACATTGCGATTCGTGGGAGCTTGCTGTACACAAATTGGTTGCTACATTTCCCTACATTACAACAGTGACTACACTTCAATAGTACCCCATTGGCTGGGAATCACTTTGGGATGTCCTGAGGTCGTGAAAGACGCTCTATAAATGCAAGTCTTTCTTCTTGAATCGCTGCAGTCGGTGTGGTGAAAATGCTCCCACAATGCTGTTAGGGAGGGAGTTCCAGGACTTTGACCCAGCGACGATGAAAGATCAATGTGATGTGTTCCAGTCACCAACTGACTTGGTTGCGTACAACAGTTACAGCAAAAAAAATCTTTAAAAAAATATTATTTAATCTTTCTATGACTGACTTCTATATCCTATTCCCATTAATAAAAATCTTTACATTCCGTATTTTTGTTACGAATTTGTAGCTTGCCAATATTGTGACAATTTGAAGATGGATTGCTGGATCTGATTAGTGGAAGGGCTGGATCTGTTTCTCCATTTGGGGATAAAAGTGTCAAATACACAAAGTGCTCTGCAACTCCTGGAATGAAATGCTTCATCGCTGTTTGTGTCGATTGCCCGTAAGCAGATCGTGTCAAAGCAAAACAGATTGACTTGTTTTGGCAGACGCAGATGTTGTTTCGGACGCAGCTTGTCACAAGGGAGCAATTTTCTGACTTCCTGCTCTTGGCGGGGAGCCTCGCCCACTGGGGGAGCAGATTGTAAATTTGGTTTCCGTCCATCCGTTTAAACGGGTGGAAAATCGGGTGCAGCAGGCCCTGATTTTCCGACGTGCGCTCTGGGCTCTCCACTGGGAGTGCGAAGTCGGAAATTGAAGCCCGTGTTCCCCAACAAAGAAAGGGTGGTAGATGGCAAGTCCAGCCAGGTAATGGAAATAAATAAATATTGATTGCCGGGGCTGTGACCGCCTATATTTACAGTCTATGGACTTTGGAAATGTCCCATTGAGAGTCCTGAAGGTAAGATTCCTGCAGTCCCGAAACTGTGTGAATCGCTTTTCAGGATTCTGAGGCCATCCTGATGTTTTGGAATTTATTCTTGATTGACAGATTTGATTAATCTTGAAGTTTCTCTAGGAACAGGAGTCGGTCATTCAGCGCCTGGAGACTGCTCCGCCGTTCAATGAGATCACGGCTGATCTGCAACTCAAATCCGTTTACCCGACTCTGCTCCATATCCTTGACACCCTTGCCGAACAAACATCTCAATCTCAGTCTTGAAAATGTTGATTGCCCCAGCATCCACAGTCTTTTGGGGGAGAGAGTTCCAGATTTCCACTAAATTCACCTCTTTATCCGTAATGGACCCTGCCTGATTTTTCTCTTTATGAATTAAAATGGTTGGAAAATCAGATGGACTCTGCTAAGTGAAATCTTTCCCACCTGATTTTCCTTTATGCAAAGTGCCAGGTGATCCTTTACGCCCCAGTGCTACAAGAGGAAGATGTGCTCGATACTGTTTCCAGTGCAAATACTAACAGTGCAAAATCAGTTCATTGTTGCCCTGTGGCTCGCTTTCCACACATAAAGGGCACTTCTCCGGCGCTGAGCTCCTGGTGGGGAGCCTCGCCCACCGGGAGCACGCAGCGGGAGCCCTGTCTGATTTTCCATTAGGGATCAAAAGGAAAAATAAAAATAAAACAAGATTTGGCAGCAGTTTCCCTGTGGAATGCCGAGACTCTCTGTGCTGCCTGTAGGTGTCATCCTGGTACCGTCGCTCATTTTGCCCTTCCCCTCGGAGTCCAATAAAATATCCCGTAACTTCGGAGACATCGGCTGACTTTTCCTTTGCTGGCGTGCAATGGTTACAACAGAAAGAAACCATAACAGGAAATGTTCAAACAGCCTTTAACTTTCTCTAAACAAACACTGCTGTCTACTACATTCCACCGCTCAATAGCCGAGTCCTTTATCAACTTTACTGTTCTCAGTCGATAATCTGCTAACGTTAAGAAAAGTTCCTCTTTGGCTGTTAACCAACACACCTACCGATTCTAAACGTGCGCAAAGTCGTGCTTTGAGTGCTGTCTGGAACATTCATTGGGGGAGTTCTTGACTTGGTGCAATGAGGGTAAAACGGGCGATGGCGAGTCGGCAGCCCGTTTCACACGATCGCACAAAGTTATGATCTACCCCACTGTGTGCTGCCTATGGGGCCCCGGTCACTATCAAGGCAACTGAAGCAGTCGCCTCAGTAACTTTTAGGGGGGAAAATTCAGTATCGCCCCGTTTGGGGCGCCATTATCGGCTGTGCATAAAGTTTAGCGCCTGGCGCTAATTATCGCCTCCGACGGCAAACTTGGCTTTTATCGCCCCTGGAGGTGATTGGAGCACTAAATCAGGCGCTTCACACCTGTTAAGGCGCAAAGGCCGAGGAGCGAGGCGCTACCTCAGAGCGCTGGCGAAGCTCATGTGATGTCAGTCAGCAATGGAACACAGACACACTGGGGACAGCCAGTTCTTAAAGGGGAGGGTCGATCTTGCTCTCCATCCAAACCCTGCTCATTGCAGCCTTGAATCTCGGCCTGGAGCGACCAGTACATCCAATCTGCTGGAAAGAACACTGGAGAGGCCCAGGGAAAGAGCTCAGAGTGCAGCCCCCACAGTCTCTTCTAAATCGATACAAGGGCAAATCAAAATGACCCTGGAAAGTGCTGCTCAGTACCCAAAACTCCTTCACACAGCGTAGAATCTCTCCAGAAGTCTCTCAGAATGCGTGTCACCAACAAAAAAAGGCAGGAAGCGGTCGCCTTTAAATAGCGCTCCCCCAGTTCCTTCCTGACTGCAAAACGCTCCCCTCAACCTGTCGTTGCTGGCGGCAGGCGGTAAGGCAGGGGGCGCGCCACTCAATATCCGGTCCGGGGCGCTACTGGGGCGTTGCACGCTCGACTGACGTCACGATCTGCCGGGGCAGGAGATCGTGGCGGTAGTGTTTAGCGCCGCCACAAAATGTCTAGTTGATTTCGTGAGCGGCGCAAACATCGCCGCACACGGGCGCCAGTTGCTTTGCGCCCCATTAGTGCCCTCTTAAGGCACTAACGGGAGGTGAAAACCAACTAAATTTTTCCCCCATGGTGTTTCGTCATTGGCTGTGTCCTTTTCCACGGGAGGTAAAATACATCTCCCAAAAGTTACGGCTTAGCATCTTGGGAAACGCATGCAATTTGTACACATGTTGTGACTTGTGCCTGCTGTATGTAAGTACTCGATTAGTATTCATTCTGCTGGCATCCATTCTATGTTGCGAACACTGAAAGCATTGTGGCACCACTGTTGTCGGAGGCACAAATGGTTCTGTGAACTGGCTTTCCTCTTATTGCGTTGCGCTGCTTCAGAGAGCTACCCCAACTGTAGGCAAATTGTACCCCAATCCCCAGCCCTTCAGCCTGGACCAATGCTGGTGGTTCTGAAATACCCCTTGTATGTGACATTTCCACTCCTGTCCTGTAGAAAGGAGAGTGAATGGAAAAACTTAAGTGTCCGTGTCGGGTATCATTCCCTCAGAATGGCTCAGGTTACGTTCTCCACAACAATTTGTCTGTGCAGTGCATCTTTCTCATTAAAACACATCTCACTGTGTTTTACTAGTGGAGAGGGGTGGAGGACAGTGCGATACAGGACAGATTAAGGGGCAAGCCTTTGATAAGGTACAACATGGGAAATTATTAGAGAAGGTTAAGGGGCACGGATTTATGGGGAGGGTAACAAACTGGATTAAAAATCAGTTAGAAGGGAGAAAGCAAAGATTTGGGCCTAGAAATTCAGTATAGCCACGTTTGGGGCGCTACAGCATGGCGTTCGCTAACTTTTGCGCCCGGCGCAACTTAGCGCCACCTTCGCCGATATTCAGTTGCATCGCCCCAAGAGGTTGCTGCTGCGCTAAAGCAGGCGATGCACGACTATCATTAGGCGCTAAGCCGGCGATCCGGGGCGCAAACACCGAAGGCGGGCGCAGCGCAGGTGCGGTGAGTTGCTCATTGAGGGCAGACAGTCAGGCGCCGGTCAGCACTTAAAGGGGGAGGGTGGAATTGTTTGGCTGCCACGCCCTGCACACTGCAGCCCTAAGGCAAGGCCTGAACACTGCTTCTGGAACTGCTCCATGCCCAGGAGAATGGAGAAGGCCAGGGAGAGAGCGCAGCGCTTCGGCGAGGGTGACCGGAGGCTGCTGGTTGGTGCAGTGGACCGCAGGCGCCATATCCTCTTCCCTGAGGGTGGCAGGAGGCCGCTGCCCGCCGAATATCGGAAAGCATGGAGGGATGTGGCAAACAGGGTCATGTCCAACAGCGTGGTTGGCAGGACACCAACCCAATGCCAGAAAAAATTCAACGACCTCACTCGGGTTGTCAGGGTGAGTACCCTTTCCAGTATCCTCCTCATCCCTGCATGTGCACCTCACTTTATCATCCAGCAACTATGGGACTGTCATGAAAAGCACTTGCACATTCAGGACTTTACACGCTGTCAGGGCTAATCGACCATGGGAGGCAGTGTGGGCAAGATCAGGGCTTGACACTGTCAGGGCTAATCGACCATGGGAGGCAGTGCGGGCAAGATCAGGGCTTGACACTGTCAGGGCTAATCGACCATGGGAGGCAGTGCGGGCAAGATCAGGGCTTGACACTGTACTTAGAGGCTGTCCTTTCTCTTGCAGACCAAGCTGGCGCATAACAGAAGACAGCAGCGACAGACCGGGGGAGGCCGTCCTGACCTGAAACAGCTGAGCGACCTCGAGCAGCGAGTGGAACGGATTATGGCAGGCCAGCTGAGTCGCCCCATCGCCACTGGAGATGCTGACCCTGTTCTGGGCACCAATAATAAGGTCATCACCTTTTTGACGTCTCTCTTTCCACTTGCGCCTCACACCAGCATCCTTTGCCACTATCGAACCAATGCAGTGCACAGCAGCACTCATGCCTCCCTCGCTGCCGCCCTGTCCTCACTCTAAAGCAACTCTTGTGCCTCCCTGCTTTCAGATGGTGACTCGCCAGGTGAGGAGGCGGCCCCTCAAGCTGGCACTGTGTCCGAGTCAGACATAGTGGAGGAGGAAGAGGAAGCCAGCCCATCAGGGACACCCTCAGCCGAGGCAGCCCATGGCCATGATGGTGACACGTCTTCCATAGAGTCACTGGCAAGGAGTGTGCAGGAATTCAGGGCAGCACAGGCCAGGAGTCTGCAACAATTCAGTGCAGCACAGGCCAGGAGTCTGCAACAATTCAGTGCAGCACAGGCCAGGAGTCTGCAGGACGTCGCGGCAGCACAGGCTAGGAGTCAGCAGGACTTCGCTGCATCACAGGCGGCTTCTAGCCAAGTGCTCAGTCGTGCCGTGCATCCACTGGCTGCTGTCATGCAGACACAGACCAGAGCCACACGGGCACTAACTGCTGCCACACTCGCTGGATCGGCCAGGCATCGCCGGGGCACTCGCCATGCCACAGCAGCCCAGCAGTCTGTGCCTCACCAGATTGCTGTACATGCTGCAGTGCTGGCCCGTGCGCGTGCCAATGTATCAGCCGACCAGGGAGTGCCTGTGATCTGTCAGGTTGGCAGCATTCCTGCAGCCAACACTGTCACTCCTCCATTGCAGCTGACTGCTGCCGCCCAAGCAGAGTTGGAGCAGTCAGCAGCCGGCCCCTCCAGGCCCAGAGCTGGTCCAGGCCGACCCCCAAGGGCATCTGCCATCTCACCATCTGACCCTCAGCGGCCTTCCCCCAGCCTTGCTGCAGCCACTGGGGTCCCATTGAGGAGGAGCTGCAGGGCGGGTAGGGGCCAGTCACGGCAGCAAAACGGATCACCCTTGCAGGGGAAAAAGTAGAAGGTGTGGCCAAATGTTTTGTTTTATTTATAAAGGCCAAGACTGCTGTATTTGTTTCATATTTAAAGGCCAAGACTGGTATATTTGTTTTACTTATAAAGGCCGAGACTGGTGTATTTGTTTCATATATAAAGGCCGAGACTGCTGTATTTGTTTTATATTTAAAGGCCGAGACTGGTATATTTGTTTTACTTATAAAAGCCGAGACTGGTGTATTTGTGTTTTTGGTGGGGGTTTCTCTCCATTAGTTTGTCATGTGGGAAGGGCACAGAGGTATCACAGTAAAACGTTTTCTTAAATCGCACTGTCCATGTTTTCTTTTGGAAGTCCTGGTTGCCCTGCTCGGCTGAGGGCTTGTGGAGCGGCTACATTCATCTTCTGCCATTGGCACAAGCCATTCCCTGAGAGGGGGCCTAGAACCGAGTTGCAATAAGCCGCCGACGGGCGGCCCTTGCACTTTCTGCCTCCCTCCCGTGCTGGTCCTCCTCCTCCTCCTCCTCCTCTGGTGGTCCTCCAATGTCTGCTGGCAGTGGCTGAGTCCTGCGGATAGCCAGGTTTTGCAGCATGCAGCACACGACAACGAAATGGGAGACTCGCTCAGGCGAGTGCTGTAGGGCTCCCCCGGAACGATCCAGACAGCGGAACCGTTGCTTCAGCACGCCGATTGTTTGCTCAATGATGTTCCTGGTTGCTTGATGGCTGTCATTGTATCCCTCTTCAGCAGGGGTGCTGGGCGCACGGAGCGGGGTCAGCAGCCAGGTGCACAAAGGATAGCCTTTGTCCCCAAGAAGCCATCCTCGTGGGTGAGGCTGGGCCTCGAACATGTCTGCCACAGAAGTCTGGCGCAGGATGAAGGCATCGTGGCTGCTGCCTGGAAAGCGGGCATTGACAGCTAGGATGAGCTGCCTGTGGTCACACACCAACTGCACGTTGAGCGAATGGTAGCCCTCCCGGTTGCGGTCATCCTCGGCATTCTCTAGAGGTGCCCGCAAAGCCACATGCGTGCAGTCAATGGCGCCCTGCACCATGGGGAAGCCCGCTAATGCTGCAAAGCCCATTGCACACTCTTGCTGCTTGTCCACGATCATGGGGAAGGAGATGAACTGACGTCTCCTTCTGAAAAGGGCATTGGTCACCTGGCGGATGCAGTAATGTACCGCAAACTGGGAGATGTTGGAAATGTCCCCAGTAGTGGATTGGAAGGAGCCGGTGGCATAGAGGTTGAGAGCCACCGTCACCTTCACTGCCACCGACAGAGACGTCCTGCTCCTCAGCTGTGGCTGCAGATCTCCGCGAAACAGGTGGCAGATCTCAGTGACCACCGCCCTTCTGAATCGCAGCCTCCGAACACACTGCTCCTCAGACATGTTCAGATATGAGAACTGCTGGCGGTATACCCTGGGTGGGTAAGGCCTCCTTTGCCGACGCCTGTTGGCCCTTCTCCATCTGGCCATGACTGGCACTCTCTCACGGCGTCTCTGAGCCCTTTGAATGCAATGGAGAAGCCCAACGTTTCCACCCATTGCAGCCCCCATTATATGTTTCCAATCAATGCTATGACACTGAAGTTAAAGACAAGTGCAAAGCTGTGGCCTGAAGCCACAAGTACCTGTGTGAGTGTTCAGCCAAACCAGAAAGCTCTCTACCTTTGTCTCTCTCCAAAGATCCGTCTCTCACAAAGAAGGAGTGGTGCAAAATGGCTGCCATTTATACTGCAGGAGGAGTCCCCTTTAATTAGCGCCCCCCGCGCCCCGCAGCGACTGGGAACCGTTCCCCTCTACCAGTCGCTAGGGGCGCCAGGCGCACAATAGGCCAGCGCCACTGAATTTCCGGTTCGGGCCGCACAAAGGGCGCTCCACCATGAATTTACGTCAGGATCTGCGCGCGTAGCTGAGTGCGCGCAAAGGTTTTGCGCCGCCGCTAAATCTTAACTGAAGTTCGCGAGAGGTGCAGATTGCGCCGCGCCCGGGCGCTAGCCGCTTAGCAACCCACTTCTCCTCCTCCTAAGGCGCTAGCGGCTGGCGCAAACAACTGAATTTCTAGGCCTTGGTGTTAAGGGCAGTTTTTCAGGATGGTGGGTAGTGGGTAGTGGTGTCCCACAGGTTTCAGTTCTGGGGCCGCTCCTGCTTACCTTGTACATCAATGATTTGGATATAGGCCGAGAGGGAGTGGTGTCAAAATTAGCAGACCATACCAAAATAGGAGGCATAGTTAATTCCTTGGAAGACCAATAGAAGCTGCAAAAAGGATATTGGTAAGATGGGGGAATGGGCTAAAAAGTGGCAGATGGAATTCAATGTCAGTGAGTGTGAGGTGATGCATTTTGTTAACAAGCTAATACCAGTAATTAGAATTCAAATGGAAGTAGGCTCAATGCTATGGAAGAGCAGAGAGATTTGGGGTTCAGGTTCGTAGGGCATTTAAGACTGCACTCAGGTTGATAAGGCTGTGGGGGAAAAAAAGCTAATGGAATGTTAGAGCGGAGAGTGCGGAAGAAGAAACATAAAGCCACACTTGGGGTTGGCAAAGGGTGTGTGCGCGCAGGGTGTTTAGCTGGAGAATATCGGGAGCTTGAAGCAATTTGAAAATGAAGGTGGGGACTTCGAAGTTGATGCCCTCAATGATGAGGAGCCAGTGGAGCTTGGCATGGGTAGGAGTGGTGAGACTGCGAGAGAGAAGATGGGCCTCAGAGTTGTGGGTTAAATGGAGCTGATGAAGTGGTGGAGGAAAGGAGGCCGATGAGGAGCGTACTCAATAAATCAATTCTAGAGGAGATGAAGATGTGGATCTGGGGTTTCGCAGCACGGGTGATAGGTTGGGGCGGAAGTAAGCGATGGGACTACCAGAGATACAGTGATACTGGCTGGAGCTGTAAGATTTAGGCATTACTCTGAACCCCTACACATTTTTTTAACAAGATCTTATTTTTATTGAATAGATAATATGCAGTCTGGCTATCCCGAACAACAATTTACACTTCAAGGCAGGGAGAGAGATAACAAAAAGGAGAGGTTTGAAGATTTAGCATTTATATAGTGTCTTTGATGTCCCAAAACACTTCACAGCCATCAAATGTACTTTTGAAGTGCAATTACTGTTATGTAGGCAAAGGCAGCAGCCTATTTGTGTACAGCAAGGTTCCACAAACAGAAAATTAATTTGTTTATTGGTGCTGCTTCCTACACTTCTTTAAATAGTGTGCTGGGAGCTCTCATATCCACTTGAACCTCAGTTTAGCACCTTACCTGGATGAGTGCAGCTCCAACAACACTCAAGAAGCTCAACACCATCCAGGACAAAGCAGCCCGCTTGATTGGCACCCCATCCACCACCTTAAACATTCACTCCCTTCACCACCGGCGCACCGTGGCTGCAGTGTGTACCATCTACAAGATGCACTGCAGCAACTCCCAAACCCGTGACCTCTACCACCTAGAAGGACAAGGGCAGCAGGTGCATGGAAACACCACCACCTCCAAGTTCCCCTCGAAGTCACACACCATCCTGACTTAGAAGTATATCGCTGATCCTTCATCGTCGCTGGGTCAAAATCCTGGAACTCCCTACCTAACAGCACTGTGGGAGTACCTTCACCACACGGACTGCAGCGGTTCAAGAAGGCGGCTCACCACCACCTTCTCAAGGGCAATTAGGGACGGGCAATAAATGCTGGCCTTGCCAGCGATGCCCATATCCCATAAACAAATTAAAAAATTTATCTGAACAATGGCACCTTCAACAATGCAAGAGTCATTCAGTATTGCACTTGTAAAGTCTGTGGGTTGTGCAGTTAATAAATACACAGACTTCGGAAGTAACAAACAAACAGGTCTTTACTATTCGAAGGTCCGGGCGAATCTGCCCCAGAAATCCTGCTACAACACTTATATACTGGTGTGGTCACTATCGGTATTACAGTATACAGAAGCCAAACAAATAGTGCCACACCTAAAGTAGTTCCCTTAAAGGTGAACGGTTACATTCAATAGTTCCCTTAAAGGTAGACGGGTACATACACTACAATCCTCCCTTTTTAGCTTATTACTTACAGAGTCCCCGTTAAACATACATATCTTCAACTTCCTATAAAACAAATTACAGCTATAATCTCGGTGGAGTCAATGTCATATAAAACAATTTACAAATATAATCTCGGTGGAAACAGTTCACAGGTTCCGTCTCTGTGGAAACAGTTCATAGATTCAGTCTCTGATCTTGACTCGTTCCGAACAACATTTCTTTGGGGTAGCCGGTTCACCTGGCTAGCGTGACTCCTTCATAGCCTTTTTCTTGACGTAGCAGCTTGAACTTTCGTCCTGTTGAACCAGCAGTGCGGACTTTGACAACCAACTGGCTGTCTTGACATTTACCAGTTTTTCAACTAATTTAGCTCCTTTCGTAATGTCCCGCCTGGAATGGTAGAAGTGCTAATATTTTAGACAGTTATTATCTTCTGCTTCTTCTTTTTCTTTTCTGCCTTTTTGAAACTCTCGGAGCTCCTTTCTCGGCTGCCAGCTGTAGCGCCACCAACTCTCTATGTTCCTTAGACCTTAAGTGCTTCATCCGGATTTCAGCACTTTGAGAGTTTTCATCACAAGCTGGGCAGACCACATCCTCATAATATTCAGTGTCACTCAACAGGTCATGGTAATATTCAGGTTCGTCCTGAGTTAGGCCAGCGAGAGAGACTTCTTCTTCCTCCTCACCCGTCTGGACGTTAGCTGACGGTGGTTCCTTCCCTAAACATCTTTCTTGAAAAGCCTTCTTCATGCATTCATATTCATCCCGCTCTTCCTGGGTTATCTGCCATTCCTTCACGACGGACCTCATTTGTGAGTTCAATACCTTCCTTTCCACCGGTAATTGCGTTATCAGGCTATTTAACCCTTCTACTGAAGTAACGGTTTCCACCTTCTTCTGTTCACCTTGACGTGATTCAATGTACTTTTGGCATCCTTGTAAAATTTGTGTTGCCACCTCAGCTATCTCCGTGACTTTTGAGAGCTCTGAACTCGTTCCCCCTGAAGATTGAAGCTCGTGTTCAGATTGTTCCCCTTGTAGAGTCTTGTCCTTCAGCATATGAAGGAGTTGGCCGACCGTTAGCTCTTCCCTGGGAACACGGTGGATCAGAGTCTTCTCCATTTCATCCACCTCTTTCTCCAATACTTCCACCTTACGTTCCTCTTGAACTTTGGCTTTCAGCGCTCGGAAAAGTTGCGCCCTGATGCTCTCTAGTTCATGTTCAGGGACCATTCTTACAGTGTCCTGTTCTTCCACTGCAAGGATTCCCAGTTGAATCTGTCCTTCAAGTTGTTGAACCTCAGACATTGCCGCCTCATATTTGTCTTGGGTGTCCTTCAATGTTTTTATGAGTTCTTGGACATCCTGTCTTTCATGCTCTGCCATGATTTTCACCTCTAATTGCTCATCTATGGATGGAGCTTCTATCGATGAGTCTGTCTTGGCCTTGAGCTCATCAAGAATTTCCTGCAGCCTTTGGACTTCTTGCTCATGTTCAACCTTTAGTTGTTCATATGCTTCTACTGAAACTAGCTTTTCGGAGGCTGCCGAGTTAACCCCCTTCTGAATTGTAGCCTGGGCCTGTTCATACTGTTCTTTCAACTTCTCACACTCTGCTTGTAAGGAGTCGTAAAGAAGAACTGGAATAAAATCCTGGCTCCCTGAAGATTCCTTTTCCTTTGGTTCATTCTGTAAATATTCTAGTTCCTGAACAGCATCAGGGGAATGTGATTGGTATTTGACCATGATGGCTCTATGGTCGCTCTCTGCTTGAGCTAGCTGTCTCTGTAGTCTTTCCAGGTTCCCCCATTCGGTGTCCCAGAACTTTTCCATATTTTTCATCTCCTGTACGAGACGATCACTCAACTGTTCTAATTGTTGTCGTACTTTGACATAAGTTTGCGTCCGAGCTCGGTGTTCTTCCGTCATGGATGAATCCTTTGCTTGAACAGGCTCAGAATTCTCTGTCAACCTGGAGTTCTGCTCTGCAGCTTTATTCTTCTTGGTACCATAAGTTCTTCTGCCTGTCTTCGTTTTCGACTTGGTCTTATCATCATCCATTTCAGAATCTGAGCTAATAGCTTGCACCGAGTCCTCCCTCATTATGGCTTTTAGGTAATGCCATTCCATGTCTATTTTCTTAATCCACTCCCGTCCTAGAAGTGGTGGTCCTCCCTCAGGTAACACGTACAAGCTCATTCTTGGGTGTTCTTTACCCCTATCTCTCACCTTGACTCTTATTTTCCCCACGGGGTATACGTTATGCCCCGTGTATGTCTGTAATACGAACTTGGTATTTCTTAAAGGTATGTGAGAGAATAGCCGGTGGTAGTCCCTTCGGTTGATGACTGATAGAGCTGATCCAGTGTCCAGCTCCATTCTTATTTGGACTCCAGCTATTTTTAGTATGACCCAGATGGCCTGTAGATCCGTTTCTTTACCCACATTGTGGATTCTCAGACTACCCAGCTCCTGATTGTTTGGGTCTGAGTCTGAATTCTGTTCGTCTGAACTCTTCTCAGCCACCTTGTGTACCTTGTTGTACTTTTCTGGTGGTGGCTTCCTTTGATTATTGATCTTTTTCCCGGACCGGCATACCTTCGCGATGTGACCCAGTTTGCCACATTTCCTACACTCTTGGTTCTTAAACCAGCATTGATTCTGGTCATGCGTTGTCTTCCCACAACGGTAGCATTTTGTTGTGCTTGAAGTAATTTGGTCCACCTCGAGTGCCGCCGCCTTTAGTTGCATTTCCGCCGTTCCTTTCGCTGCGGCTTCGTGCGATGCAGCTATAAGGACAGCCCTGTCCAGTGTGAGGTCATTCTCTTCCAGTAGTCGCTTCTGCGTCCCTTCTTTGGACAATCCGCATACGAACTTGTCCCGCAGCGCTTCTGTCAGATTCCCTCCGAACTGGCAGTATTTCGCTAGCCTACGCAGTTCGACCAAGTATTCCGCATTGCTTTCGTCTTTCTTCTGCGTTCTTGCGTAGAATTTGAATCATTCAGCCAGCATCAGCGGTGTGGGGTTCAAGTGGTCCTTCAGCACAGCCACAATCTCTTCGAAGGTCTGATCCGCTGGTTTATTTGGTGCTATTAGATGCTTCAAGAGCCCGTATGTTTTTGCCCCCATTGAGTTTAGCAATGTTATCGCCTTGTCGTCTTCCTCTATTTTGTTGGCTTCGCAATAGATCTCTATGCGTTCCACGTACGTGGCCCAGTCTTCTATTTCAGAATTAAAGTCATTAATATTCCCTCGCTTAGGCATCTTTCTTCCCTTGGGAGCAGCACCAGTATTTCTTATTTATTTATTTGTTTCTAAGATGGCGGTTTTCCCGCGAAATCGGCGGTTTCCCGCTCTTTCCTTCTCTCCCCGCCCACTTCAATGGCGGTATGTCAATCAAGATGGCGGTTTTCCCGCGAAAATGGCGGTTTCCCGCTCTTCCTTTCTCGCCCCGCCCACTTCAATGGCGGTTTCCCGCTTCTGGCGTCTTCTCCGCCTAATGGCGGCTTCCCGCGTTTCTTCCCGGTGGAAGGGGTACACTTCCCCCTCAGCGGACAGGTTCAGCCGCTGGCTGGCTACCGCACAGCTCCCCTTACTCGGCTATGTCTTTTCCTCCCGCCCGCACGGCTCTACCGGCGCTGGGTACACCCCGTTAGCGGAGGACAGTTCAGCCGCTGGACTGGCTCTCGCGCAGTCTCTCTCTCCGTACCCGGCTCTGTCTCTCTCACCCGCACGTTCGATGCTACCGGCCCTGGGTACCCCGTTGGTGGAGAACAGCTCACCGCTGGACTGGCTCTCGCGCAGTCTCTCACCCCGTTTTTGGCTGTGTCTCTCACCCACTCCCGCACGTTCGGTTTTGCCGGCTCTGAGTACCCCGTTGGTGGAGAACAGCTCAGCCGCTGGACCGGCTCCTCGCAGTCTCTCTCTCCGCACCCGGCTCTCACCCGCACGGTTCCCGTTCGCCTCCCCAGCCCTCTCGCAGACCGGTGTTTCCCTCCCCGGCTGCGGCTGGGTTTCTCTTCCCGCGCCTACTCGCAGGCTCAGCGCTTCGTGGCTGCGGTCGCTGCCCCGATTGTCCCGCCGATCGCGGTCCGGCTGTCACCCGACGCCGTTGGACCCGACTTTTGGCCGGCACAGCTCCCCCTCGACCGAGGTCGAGTACTCTGCCCTTATCCTCCGGATGCTTCTACACCTTCCCCTACTCACAGTCTCTTCGGCCGCCTTGTTTCTTGCTGGTCGGCTCACTCCGCACCGTGGCAGAAGGGTAGTCAGTGCCTGTTGCTGATACAGCTTTTGTTGTTAGTCTTCCTGCTTTCTGTTGTTGCAGCCTCGTGTTTTCTTTTGGTAGCACGACGAGGGCGGTTGTCTCTCTTCGACGCTCTTCGTTGCTTATGGTAATCTTGCCGCAGGGTACGATCGGACTCGTCGCCACTGTAAAGTCTGTGGGTTGTGCAGTTAATAAATACACAGACTTCGGAAGTAACAAACAAACAGGTCTTTACTATTCGAAGGTCCGGGCGAATCTGCCCCAGAAATCCTGCTACAACACTTATATACTGGTGTGGTCACTATCGGTATTACAGTATACAGAAGCCAAACAAATAGTGCCACACCTAAAGTAGTTCCCTTAAAGGTGAACGGTTACATTCAATAGTTCCCTTAAAGGTAGACGGGTACATACACTACAGCACTGAAGTGTCAGCTAGACTATTTGTATAAGTTCTGGACAGGGGCTTGAACCCACCACCTTCTCAGAGGTAAAAGTGCTACTAACTGAGCTAAACCGACATTCGAACTCAGTGCTGCGTCTGCTGAAGGCTGTGCCCCTAATGGTGAAGCAAGGAGATGGGGAATGCACAGTAGTCCAGACTTGGAAGAGTGAAGGATGTGAGCTGAGACATAGAACAGGATGAGCTTGTGGAGGTAGAGTGGTTATAATTGGATTGTGTGACAAAATTTCACGTTGGCCCATTGAGCTATGATATTCGTATATTGCTGGCAATGGCCGACCCACCATTGTTTCTCAGTGCAAAGTCTCACTATAAACATATCTACAATGCTATATTGTTCTTCACTAGGCTGTGTTGTGTGGCATGCAGTGAGAAGCATATTGCTTGCTGTTGTGATGCCAAATGACTGGTACAATTATTTTAGTGCTGAATCTTGCACTTCCACAATTGGATCTTTCTGCACTGCCAAAATAGTTTTACACAATTCTGGCTTACAGGAAATGTAACTTTGATCCCTTTGAAGTACGAGGGATCCCAGTGCGGATGTTTGCAAACAGATCAAGCGCCGTGACCTGAAACAATGTGGGGAATGGAAGAAAATTGTGCTGAAATGGTCGCTTAGGTTGCAAGATAAACGTGGTTAGAAAGAAATAGTGTTTATTTTTCCAAACATCCTCCTCAGCCACTTCACGTAAATGGAAATCGAGACATTTTACATGTCTGTCATGATGTTATACTGTAGTTCACATTTCTTGTGCATGTCTGCGGGGAAAGAATGGAACCCTTTGTTATTTCATGTAGCCAATGTTCATGTGGAACAGTTTCACAGTCATTCTTTGTTTTTTCAAGTGTATGCCTGATGGCTTTTGCTATCGGTGTTGGGCAGTGATGTCTGCTCTTTCTAAGATGCATTTTCTTTCATATAACTTAGAAATCTCCATTATCCACACTCTGGTGATCTGCCTTCCTTACAAAGCACGGGATAAAGCCTTGTGAGAGCCGCTAACACCAATCTCCAGTCTGACATAAATCAACTTGGCGTTCCAAATAGGATTAAATTCAATTTACGTTGTTTGAATTGGATTTGTCTGCATTGCTGTGATTATGGATACCTGAGATCAAGCCCCATTACACTGATTTGAACCCAGCTCGCCTGGTGGTCACACGTGCGCCCCTCTCCATTCCCAGCGCGCTCCTGCCCGCCTGCTACCATCTTCACTGCCACGTTTACAGCAGTGTCGGGACCGCCCGCCACAGGCAGCTGAGGGCCCCATTAATGTTTAAATGTTGGGGTCCAATGACTCAAGTAGGACCCCTCAACGTGATTTTAACTGCCAATCACGGCTGTGTCGCTCAGTCCAGACCCACCGGTGAAATCTGGAGGCAAACGGGAGCAGAACCTGAAAAGGCCCAGAAAAGATAGTACAATTAATTTTTTTGGTTTCCTCGTGGGCCGAGAAGAGCAGGAATAATTCCCCGGATGCCACATGGAAACCCCCGGGCTTCCCTCCCCAAACCGTGATCTCCTCCTACCTCAGACATTGCAGCCCTCCCTCAATACTGCACTGGAATGTCAGTCTAGATTTTGTGCTCAAGTCTCTGGAGTGGGACTTGAACCCACAACCTTTTAACTGAGAGGCAAGAGTGCTACCACTCTTGAGCCAAGGCTGATACCAGAAAGACATGAGAATCCAGTCTGGATCACGTCCCTGGGCTATGCTATTGTACAAGTAGATATATAGGGCAGCGCGAGTCAACGCCTATAGAGGTGAAATGCTCAAACAGCTTAGGTTGCAAGATAAACGTGGTTAGAAAGAAATACTGTTTATTTTTCCAAACATCCTCCTCAGCCACTTCACATAAATGGAAATCGAGACATTTTACATGTCTGTCATGATGTTATACAGTAGTTCACATTTTTTGTGCATGTAAATGTCTGCGGGGAAAGAATGGAACCCTTTGTTATTTCATGTAGCCAATGTTCATGTGGAACAGTTTCACAGTCATTCTTTGTTTTTCAAGTGTATGCCTGATGGCTTTTGCTATCAGTGTTGGGCAGTGATGTCTGCTCTTTCTAAGATGCATTAATGACCCCACTAAATTCAAGAAGTTGTCTATGGTATACTCGAACTTGTAACTCATCCCTACCCCCAGCTGAGATCAGTTAAGTCAGCATTCAGCTGGGATCAAACCTAGGAACTTCCTTGTCTACATAGCTCAGCTACTCCCATCGGGGGAGTCACTTACTGGAATAGCCTAGAAGTTTGGAGATTTAATAGTTTTGAAATCTTGGTGATGCTTCTCCTACTGAAGTGAATTGGAGCTTGTCTCTCACATGAAACCTATACCTGGATCATTGTGGTGGAAATATCTACAACTAAATATTCTCAGCAACTACAAACTGAAAATATCTATGAGTGCTTCTAGTAGATGATTTTAAAATTCTCATCCTTGTTTCGAATCCCTCCGTGGCCTCATGGCTATCTCTGTATCCTCTTCAAGCCCTACAATCCTCCGAGAGCTTTGTGCGCCTCCAATTCTGGTCTCTTGCACATCCCCGATTTTAATCGCTCCATTGGGCTTCAGCTGCCTAGGCCCCGAGCTCTGGAATTCCCTCCCTAAACCTCTCTGCCTCTCCACCTCTCTCTCCTCCTTTAAGACGCTCCTTAAAACAAACTCTTTGACCAAGCTTTTGGTCATCTGTCCTAATATCACCTTATGTGGCTCTTTGTCAAATTTAGTTTGATAACGCTCCTGTAAAGCACCTTGGGACGTTTCGGCGCTTTATAAATGCAAGTTGTTGTTGTTTGAGAGGGGTTTCTGTGCCCAATTAAAATGGAGACAAGTAACCAGAGGAATGGCATCATTATAATCCATAGGAACCACAGATTGGCAATAAAATATATCTAAAAACTATAACATAAGCTCTGTAGAATGTTATTCTAATTAAGGAATGGGGCAGAATAGGATGGTTCATTTACATTGACCACTGCCCCTAATCGGAAATGTATAAACATACTGAGAGACGGTGTCAAGGGAAAAGAAAACCTCCACCTCACTCGCAACATGACCTAAACTTTAATTATCTTATAATTTGTTTAGTTAACTCAACTCGCACTTCCCCAGGGAGAATCCGCATTATAAACTGGCTTGGTTTGTTTGCTGTCATAGATTGTTTTGTCTGTTGATATTGTGCGACCTCTAATCTTTCCGGCTTATCACGGAGACTTATTCAATGCTAGCGGGTGTCATCACGTCTTAAAAGTTCTAGGCAGTCTCAATGTTTAAACAGTCCAACAATCTCATCATTCTGCCTATCTGCGATCTCGAAGAATACTCATGTAGTCCATCATTAAAATGTACTTAATTTGGATTTACAAGTGCTGGCAGCAATGTATTTGGTTCCAGATCTAGTGTGAAGGCTTCAGGTCACCATAATGATTAAAGTATTGGTTTTAGGTGAGAGACAAGCTCCAATTTACTTAAATAGGAGAAACATCACCAATACTTCAGTAACATTGGAAGAGAAGGCAAGACTAACAAGGCAGTGAGATGTACATGGCCAGCATCACCTAAAAAGCGTGACAAATATCTAACAGATCATTTCATCTCATTAAAATAGGAGAAGAAAGGAATTTCAACGACTGGATTAAGCTTTCATGTGCTGATATGCCACAGTGCCATTTCAAGGCAGTTCTTTGCCATTTGCCTGTTTCACCATGGCAAAGCAAGCTATGTTCAAAATGAAAATAGAAGAAAATGAAATATAGCTCCTTTCACAAACTCAGGATGTCCTGAAGCACTTTACAGCCAATGAAGTATTTTTGAAGTGTAGTTACTGTTGTAATGTAGGAAATGCCACAGCCAATTTGCAACAGCAAGCTCCCACAAACAGCAATGTGATAATGACCAGATAACTGTTTTAGTGCTGTTGGTTGAAGATAAATGTTGGTCAGGACATCGGGGAGGACTCTCCTGCTCTTCTTTGAAATAGTGCCATGGGATCTTTTACATTCCACCTGAGAAGCCAGACAGGGCCTCAGTTTAACATCTCATCTGAAGAATAGCATCTCCAACACTCCCTCAGTACTGCACTGGAGTGTTTTTTTATAATATGGTGACCAGAACTGTATGCAGTACTCTAAGTGTGGTCTAACCAAGGTTCGATACAGGTTTAGCATAACTTCCCTACTTTTCAATTCTATCCCTCTAGAAACAAACCCTAGTGCTTGGTTTGCTTTTTTATGGCCTTGCTAACCTGTGTCGCAACTTTTAGTGATCTGTGTATTTGTACTCCGAGATCCCTTTGTTCCTCTACCCCACCTAGACTCGCACCCTCCAAGTGATAAGTGACCTCCCTATTCTTCCTACCAAAATGTAATACCTCACATTTATCTGTGTTGAACTTCATTTGCCAATTATATGCCCATTCTGCAAGTTTATTAATGTCCTCCTGTAATTTGTTGCAGTCCTCCTCAGTATTGACTATCCCCCCCCCAATTTGGTGTCATCCGCAAATTTAGAAATTGTGTTTTTGATTCCAAAGTCTAAATTGTTAATGTAAATTGTGAACAGCAGTGGTCCCAGCACTGATCATTGTGGAACACCACTACCCACCTTCTGCCACTGTGAATAGCTACCCTTTACTCCACTCTCTGCTTTCTGTCCTGAAGCCGGCTAGCAATCCATTCTGCTAATTGTCCCCTGACTCCGTTTTCTCTGACCTTGTTCATCAGTCTATTATGGGGTACCTTATCGAAGGCCTTTTGAAAATCCAGGAAAATTACATCTACTGCATTACCATTGTCTGCTCTCTCTGTTACCTCTTTAAAAAATTCAATAAGGTTGGTCAAGCAAGACTTTCCCTTTTGAAATCCATGTTGACTATTCATTATTATATTCTTGGTTTCTAGATGTTCTTCTATTTTCTCCTTTAGCAAGGATTCCATTATTTTTCCTACCACCGATGTTAAGCTGACTGGTCTATAATTCCCTGGACATGTTCTATCCCCCTTCTTAAATATTGGTATTATGTTAGCTATCCACCAGTCCTCTGGCACTGTACCTTTTTCTAACAAATTATTAAATATGCGTAATAATGCCACTGCTATCTTTTCCCTAGATTCTTTTAACATGCGTGGATGCAATCCATCCGGACCAGGGGTTTTATCCTCTTTGAGTTTGATTAGTTTATTTAATATATCCCCCTTTTTTAAATTTTAAATGCACTTATCTCCTTACTAATCTCATCATCCAATGTCATGTCCACCTGTTCTATCTCCCTGGTAAATACTGAAGCAAAATAATAAGTTAATATTTCTGCCATCTCTCTATTGTTACCTGTGGTATTATCCTGTCTATCCTTTAATGGCCCTATTCCCATCCCAACCTTCCTTTTTTTATTGAAGTAGGTATGGAAGTAGGTGATAGCAAATGTGAATTGTAGTACCCAGGACCTGGAAATACATCCTCAAGAAGATGTGACCCCTCAAATTAAAGTAACTAAACTGTCCTAATTGACAAGTACTTTCCTAAAGTAGATACAGAAAAAAAGCAAGGAATGCTTTTTTGAATGGGGACATGTTACATAGAATTACGTTCAACACGGAAACAGGCTATTCGGCCCACCTGATCCATGCTAGTGTTTATGCTCCATACGAGTTTCCTCCCAGCCTCTTAATCTCACCCTATTGGCATATTCTTCTATTCCTTTCTCCCTTAAGTGCTTATCTAGCTTCCCCTTAAAATGCATCCATGCTATTCACCTCAACCACTCCTTGTGGTAGCAAGTTCCATATTCTAACCATTCTAACCACCATGGGTTGGATGTATGCTGCAGTTACAATTATGAGGCGTGCACACCAACAAGTCTTAAAGTGACTTAGCACCAGTGTGCTGGTGCAACTGTATTGCCTCTACTCTATGTACTATTCCTCCACTTGCATGATTAGGTGGCCTCTAATTGTTATGAATAAACCTATTCAATCTGCTTCCACCACCCAATAAGAGAATTGTGGAAAGGAACAGATGCAGTTGTTACGAGAGACTTCAGCTTCGGGATAGAATGGGAAATCTATAAAAGGGGGAAATAGCAGTGGAAACATGCTTAAAAGGCCAGATGGGATATCCCAAATGAGGTCGGGGTCCCAGCGTAACCTGGTCTCAGCCTTTCCTGAGGCATTCCGCCTGAATCCCGCCGCTGGAGTGTGGTGGAGTGCCCAAGGAAATTTGACCCCATTCTTCCTAAAGTATAAAAGCTATGGGTTGGATGGTAGACTGAGGCAAAAAATAAATAAAGGTAAAAGAGGTAAATAAATTGGTCAGGAGAGCTGAAATGGAAAATAAAGTTCAGGTAAACAGAGAATGTTAAATGTCAAACATATTCACAGAAAGCAGGTAGTAAAGGAAATGGTGGGGGCCATGAAAAACCACAAAGGTGAGAGAGATATTATCAAGCAATTCGCTGAGGCTTCTTCAGTAGCACCTCCCAAACCCACGTCTTCTACCACCTGGAAGGACAAGGGCAGCAGCACATGGAAACACCACCACCTCCAAGTCACATTCCATCCTGTCTTGGAAATATATCGCCATTCCTTCATTATCACTGGGTCAAAATCCTGGAACTCCCTCCCGAACAGCATTGTTCAAGAAGGCAGCTCACCACCTCAAGGATAATTATGGATGGGCAATAAATGCGGGCCTTGTCAGTGACGCCCACAGAATGAATAAAAATAAAGAGACAGCAAACACAGTAAATTAATTCTTCTCTTTTGCATCCACTGAGGAGATGATGAGCAGAATTGTGCACCCCCAGCCAGCCATTTTCCGTCTATTCTGTTTTAATGGCCGATCGCAGCCACATGCCCACGTTCCCCTGAAATGTGACACCCGTGAGTCCAGCTCGCTGTTGGCCCGTCCCAGATTGTGGAATCGCCCTGTAATGTCATCCTTACTAAAGTTTTTTTTTCATTCATGGGATGTGGGCGTTGCTGGCAAGGCCAGCATTTATTGCCCATCCCTAATGCCTCTTGAGAAGATGGTGGTGAGCTGCCTTGAACCGCTGCAGCCCATGTGGTGAAGGTATTCCCACAGTGCTGTTAGGTAGGGAGTTCTAGGATTTTGACCCGCCAGCGATGAAAGAACGGCGATATATTTCCAAGTCAGGGTGGTGTGTGACTTGGAAGGGAGCTTAGAGTTGGTGGTGTTCCCATGCGCCTGCTGCCCTTGTCAGTAGAAGTTGTAGGTTTAGGAGGTGCTGTCGAAGAAGTCTTGGCAAGTTGCTGCAGTACATCTTGTAGATGGTAAACACTGCAGACACGGTGCACCGGTAGTGGAGGGAGTGAATTTTTAAGGTGGAGGGAGTGAATTTTTAAGGTGGTGACTGGGGTACCAATCAAGCGGGCTGCTTTGTCCTGGATGGTGTCAAGTGGTTGGAGCTGCACTCATCCTGACAAGTGGAGAGTATTCCATCACACCCCTGACTTGTGCCTCGTAGATGGTGGAAAGGCTTTGGGGAGTCAGGAGGTGAGTCACTTGCCACAGAATACCCAGCCTCTGACCTGCTCTTGTAGCCACAGTATTTATGTGGCTGCTCCAGAGGAGTTTCTGATCAATGGTGTCCCCCAGGATGTTGATGGTGGGGGATTTGGCGATGGTAATGCCATTGAATGTGAAGGGAAGATGGTTAGACTTTCTCTTGTTGGACATGGTCATTGCCTGGCGCTTGTGTGGCACGAATGTTACTTGCCAAGCCTGAATGTTGTCCAGGTCTTGCTGCATGCAGGCACGGTCTGCTTCATTACTGTTGCACAGGCCCATGCTCAACCCCAGCAGCTTCAACAACAGGAATGTTGCAATGAAAGTCGTGGCTCTTCGAGATTGCATTTCGATGCTTTGTCCCCCCTTCTGCCCTCTCGGTAATGGAAGGATAGCCAATTTGTCAGCAGGCTTGAAATGGGCAAGAGGTGTTTACCAAACCCGGAGCTACTACTCAGTAACCCTCCCATAGTGCAGGCGCTAGGCTTAAGACCAACAACAGCTTGCATTTATATAGCACCTTTACTGTAGTGAAATGTCCCGAGGTGCTTCACAGGAGCGTAATCAGACACTGAGCCAAAGAAGGAGATATTAGGACTGGTGACCAAACGCTTGGCTAAATAGGTAGGTTTTAAGCAGCTCCTTTAAGGAGGAGAGAGAGAGGGAGAGGCTTGAGGAGGGAATTGCAGAGCTTATGGCCTGGACGGCTGAAGGCACAGCCTTTTCAGGCATCAATTTTATTTTCATACAGATTTACTTTAATTGGAAAGGTGCCCTTTGAGCTGAAACATTTATTTATAATGCAGGATATGTAAGAAGTACATGTGTCCCTTCAGGGAATTATGTACAGTGATTGCAAAACCTCCCTCAATAAGCTGCCAAGATGTCGAACAGTGGCAAGCTGTTTAAACAAAAAAAAAACCTGCAGTATCCTCATTGAAAATTTAATAAACAGCGTTATAAACTTCCCTTATGCAGAACATAGTACTTTCAAAGTCTGGAAGAAACTCGATGTTGGAGAATGCTGCCGAATAGTGTCTTACCTCTCGTCCTCCAATAATTCTTTCACATCCTAAAATAGATCTGAAATATTCTTGTAATGCTGCATGTATTCTTTGTTTTTTTAATTCTACAGCAACACTGAAGGAGCTGGTCACCAATAATCAGAAGTCAACGCATTAATTATTTCTTTATTGACATTAAATAAAACCTTTCAGCAGCCTGCAGAAGACAGTTTCCCCCTTCAGATATTAGCAAATACCACGCACAGTCAATAATGGTTTGAGCATTTCTTTACATATATAAAGTATAAAAGTTGCAACGGCAGAGAAATACCATTACTGTGGTGTTCTGAAATACTTTTTGGACATAGCGATTTAATGTGAATTTAATGCAATTTTAACATGGAGGAGTAAAGCCACTCGACCCATCCTGTCTGATCCACACTGAAAGACCCAGCCATTTCCCTCTCCCATCAGAGCATTCAACCGCTTCATAAATGGCTTCAAGGTATTTGTCTCCATTATCCTATGCAGAAGATCATTCTTTGTGTGAAGAAGGACTTCCAGGGATCAGCCCTAAATTTGCCTTTTCACCAGTTTGAACCTGTGCCCCTGTGGTGAAAATAGGAACGTGTGTTTATTTGATGTAGTTCAAATGGGATGTTGGGGTAGATTTTCAACCGGCCGCCCGGCATTAAACTGAATTCAGTGGAAATGAAGATCAGGCGGTCTGCAGTGCCAATATTATGTGACATACACAGTTAGCATACTCATAGTCTCCTGGAGACTAAGATCAACTCAAGTTACACACCAAGGCATTGTTTGCCAAAAGCACAATTGCAACCGTTACCCTGTACATAATCTCCATTTTTTAATTCATCCATCATCAGAATGGCAGATAAGTGGCTGGAACCACAACAATAAACATAGGAGGGAAGAAATACTGTGGCACCATTGCACTGGACCCAATGCCAATGTAGGTCAGTAAGCACAGAGGTGATGGGTGGACTTGGTGTGAGTTAGGACATGGACTGCAGAGTTTTGGATGAGCTGAAGTTTACGGAGGGTGGTAGGTGGGAGGTCGACCAGGAGAGCATTGGAATAGTCGAGTCTGGAGGTAACAATAGATAAGGGTTTCAGCAGCAAACTGAGGCAGGGGTGAAGACGGGCAATGTTACTGAGGTGGAAGTAGTGGACTTGGTGATGGAGAGGTTATGGGGTCGGAAACTTAGCATAGGGTCAAATAGGACGTTGAGGTTGTGAATGGTCTGGTTCAGCCTCAGGCAGTGACCAGGGAGAGGGGTGGAGTCAGTGGATATTAAAGCTGGGATAGTTCTCTTTAGAGCAGAGAAGGTTAAATGGAGATTAATAAAGGTGTTCAAAATGATGAGAGGTTTTTGATAGAGTAAATAAGGAGAAACTTTCCACTGACAGGAAGGTCGATAACCAGAAGAAATAGATTTAAGATAATTGGCAAAAGAACCAGAAGGGAGATGAGAATTTGTTTTAAGCAGTGAGTTTTTATGATTTGGAATGCACTGCTTGAAAGGGTGATGGAAGCAGATTCAATGGTAACTTTCAAAAGAGAATTGGATAAATTCTTTAAAAGCAAACATTTGTAGGGCTATGGGGAAAGAGCAGGAGTGGGACTAATTTGATAGTTCTTTCAAAGAGCCGGTACAGGCATGATATGCCAAATGGCCTCATTATGTGCTGCATGATTCTATGATTTTAATAATGCAGAACTCCCTCAGCAATGTACTGGAGTGTTAGCCTAAATTGTCCTGAAGCGGAACTTGAATACACAAGCCTTTGACTCAGAGACAGTAATGCTCTCAACTGACACCAACCAGGGATTTTACTGCAGTTAACAGTCGTTAACTTGTAACTCTGGAGTTGTGTGTTGGCTTGAACAAAGCTTCAATTCATGAATGACAGATTGATTCAACACTAGGCTTGCCTGGAAGGTCTGCCCAAACCAAGTTGGTTAACAAGATCTGAGGCTGAACGGTCGCCAAAAAAATAACTCAAACAGAACTCAACGTGCCATGAGAATAGAGCTGAAAAAGACTCAAGTGGTTCGGAGGCATGGGTAGAAGTGAGTGAACTTAAAGACAAAAGGAAATTAAATTGGATTTTCTATCTCCCAGGATCTTGGCAGCACTTGGCTGGTAAATGTATCAGGTTTAACATCCCCTCAAGGTTACTTTTTTGGGAAGTTGAGAGGGAGCAATAAAAAAAACATGTAGATAGTACTATGCCAAGATTCCTGGTAGAAATTCAATGGAGGTTGCGTAAGGAATAATAAACCATTCACAACATTGCACTATGCTTCTCAATAGAGCAGTACTATAGTATTCAGAGAAATTATAACACCCAGCTGTCTTTGAAAGATTTTCCCTTGTAAAGTTAGTTTTACAGCATTTAGTCGTTTCTAAACACTGCAGTAAAAGAGTTTAGTTAACTTTTCCTTCCTAACATCAACCATTGAAGGTTTGTTCCCCTCATTGTCATTGGGCTGTAGCACAGTAAATTAAATCGAATCAGTTGGTAAAGATAAATCTATAGTTATTTTGTCTGTCATGACTACCATGTTGTTGGGTCAACTACCTTCTTCTTCATTGGTTAAGTAGTTAATTCCTGTGGTTTTTCTAATTGGTTGGGTTGCGCATACGGTACTTCCCAATAATATTTGGCAAAAGTTTTCGCTCTAGTTTCAATTTTCTCTTGATTCACAGACATCCACATAAAATTTTCTAACCAATAATATTCCACCGAAAAATTTCAACTCAATCATACCCCACAAAATAATTTAACTCAATCACATTCTATACAAGTACTCACAAAAATAACTTGGTTCACATAGTGTGGCACTACCCAGTCACCTGGCTCACATAGTGTGGCACTACCTAGTCACCTGGTTCACATAGTGTGGCACCACCTAGTTACCTGGTTCACATAGTGTGGCACTACCTAGTTACCTGGTTCACATAATGTGGCACTACCTAGTTACCTGGTTCACATAATGTGGCACCACCTAGTTACCTGGTTCACATAATGTGGCACTACCTAGTTACCTGGTTCACATAGTGTGGCACTACGTAGTTACCTGGTTCACATAATGTGGCACCACCTAGTCACCTGGTTCACAATGTGGCACTACCTAGTTACCTGGTTCACATAATGTGGCACTACCTGGTTACCTGGTTCACATAATGTGGCACTACCTAGTTACCTGGTTCACATAGCATGGTACTACCTAGTTACCTGGTTCACATAATGTGGCACTACCTAGTTACCTGGTTCACATAGTGTGGCACCACCTAGTTACCTGGTTCACATAGTGTGGCACTACCTAGTTACCTGGTTCACATAATGTGGCACTACCTAGTCACCTGGTTCACAATGTGGCACTTCCTAGTTACCAGATTCACATAGTATGGCACTACCTAGTTACCTGGTTCACATAATATGGCACTACCTAGTTACCTGGTTCACAATGTGGCACTACCTAGTTACCTGGTTCACATAATGTGGCACCACCTAGTCACCTGGTTCACATAATGTGGCACTACCTAGTTACCTGGTTCACATAATGTGGCACTACCTAGTTACCTGGTTCACATAATGTGGCACTACCTGGTTACCAGGTTCACATAATGTGGCACTACCTAGTTACCTGGTTCACATAATGTGGCACTACCTAGTTACCTGGTTCACAGAATGTGGCACTAACTAGTTACCTGGTTCACATAAAGTGGCACTACCTAGTTACCTGGTTCACATAATGTGGCACTACCTGGTTACCAGGTTCACATAATGTGGCACTTCCTAGTTACCTGGTTCACAGAATGTGGCACTAACTAGTTACCTGGTTCACATAAAGTGGCACTACCTAGTTACCAGGTTCACATAATGCGGCACTACCTAGTCACCTGGTTCACATAATGTGGCACTACCTAGTTACCAGGTTCACATAATGCGGCACTACCTAGTCACCTGGTTCACATAATGTGGCACTACCTAGTTACCTGGTTCACATAGTGTGGCACTACCTAGTTACCTGGTTCACATAATATGGCACCACCTAGTTACCTGGTTCACATAGTGTGGCACTAACTAGTTACCTGGTTCACATAAAGTGGCACTACCTAGTTACCTGGTTCACATAATGTGGCACTACCTGGTTACCAGGTTCACATAATGTGGCACTTCCTAGTTACCTGGTTCACAGAATGTGGCACTAACTAGTTACCTGGTTCACATAAAGTGGCACTACCTAGTTACCTGGTTCACATAATGCGGCACTACCTAGTCACCTGGTTCACATAATGTGGCACTACCTAGTTACCTGGTTCACATAGTGTGGCACTACCTAGTTACCTGGTTCACATAATATGGCACCACCTAGTTACCTGGTTCACATAGTGTGGCACTACCTAGTTACCTGGTTCACATAAAGTGGCACTACCTAGTTACCAGGTTCACATAGTGTGGCACTACCTAGTTACCTGGTTCACATAGTGTGGCATTACCTAATTACCTGGTTCACATAATTTGGCACTACCTAGTTACCAGGTTCACAACGTGGCACTACCTAGTCACCTGGTTCACAATGTGGCACTACCTAGTTACCAGGTTCACATAGTGTGGCACTACCTAGTTACCTGGTTCACATAGTGTGGCACTACCTAGTTACCTGGTTCACATAGTGTGGCACTACCTAGTTACCTGGTTTACAGGTAGGTTTCTTCTGGTAGGAAAAATAAGGAGGCCACAAGTGTCTAAATTTGCTAGAAGAACAGAGGGATCTGGGGGTACAGATACACAAATTAATAAAAGTAGTGATGCTGCTTAATAATGCCATAAAAAAGCAAACATTGCACTGGGGTTCCTTCCTACAGGGATAGAATTAAAAAGCAGAGAAGTTGTGTTAAACTTTTGTGGAACCTTGGTTAGACCACACGGAGTACTGTGAACAATTCTGGAATCCATATTATGAAATGGATATAGAGGCACTGGAAAAGGTGCAAGAAAGATTTACTACAATGATTTCAGAACTGAGAGGTTATACCTATCGAGAAAGATTGAATAGGCTGGGGCTCTTTTCTCTAGAAAAGTGAAGACTGAGAGGTGACCTGATAGAGGTCTTTAAGATTATGAAAGGGTTTGCTAGGTTAGACATAGAGATGTTTCCACTTGTGGGCGAGAACAGAACTAGGGGCCATAAACATAAGATAATCACTAATAAATCCAATTGGGAATTCAGGAGAAACTTCTTTACCCAGAGAATGGTTAGAATGTGGAACTCGCTACCACAAGGAGTGGTTGAAGCGAATAATGCAGATGTATTTAAGGGGAAGCGACATAACGCTCGAGGATGAAAAGAATAGACTTTTTTTTGATGGGGTTAGATGAGGAAGGACGGGAGGAGGCTCGAGTGGAGCATAAACGCTGGCATGGACTGGTTGGGCCGAATGGCCTGTTTCTGTGCTGTAAATATTATGTAATTCATGGTGTGGCACTACCTAGTTACTCGGTTCACACAGTGTGGCAGTGCCCAACCACTCGGTTCACAGTGTGGCAGTGCCCAGCCACTCGTTTCGCAGTGTGGCAGTGCCCAACCACTTGGTTCACAGTGTGGCAGTGCCCAACCACTCGGTTCGCAGTGTGGCAGTGCCCAACCACTCGGTTCGCAGTGTGACAGTGCCCAACCACTCGGTTCGCAGTGTGACAGTGCCCAGCCACTCGGTTCGCAGTGTGGCAGTGCCCAACCACTTGGTTCACAGTGTGGCAGTGCCCAACCACTTGGTTCACAGTGTGGCAGTGCCCAGCCACTCGGTTCACAGTGTGACAGTGCCCAGCCACTCGGTTCACATAGTGTGACAGTGCCCAGCCACTCGGTTCACATAGTGTGACAGTGCCCAGCCACTCGGTTCACATAGTGTGACAGTGCCCAACCACTTGGTTCACATAGTGTGACAGTGCCCAGCCACTCGGTTCACATAGTGTGACAGTGCCCAACCACTTGGTTCACATAGTGTGACAGTGCCCAACCACTTGGTTCACATAGTGTGGCAGTGCCCAGCCACTCGGTTCACATAGTGTGACAGTGCCCAGCCACTCGGTTCACATAGTGTGACAGTGCCCAGCCACTCGGTTCACATAGTGTGACAGTGCCCAACCACTCGGTTCACATAGTGTGGCAGTGCCCAGCCACTTGGTTCACAGTGTGACAGTGCCCAACCACTCGGTTCACATAGTGTGACAGTGCCCAGCCACTCGGTTCACATAGTGTGGCAGTGCCCAACCACTCGGTTCATAGTGTGACAGTGCCCAGCCACTCGGTTAATAGTGTGGCAGTGCCCAGCCACTCAGTTCACATAGTGTGACAGTGCCCAGCCACTCGGTTCACAGTGTGACAGTGCCCAACCACTCGGTTCGCAGTGTGGCAGTGCCCAACCACTCGGTTCATAGTGTGACAGTGCCCAGCCACTCGGTTCACAGTGTGGCAGTGCCCAACCACTCGGTTCGCAGTGTGGCAGTGCCCAACCACTCGGTTCATAGTGTGACAGTGCCCAGCCACTCGGTTCATAGTGTGGCAGTGCCCAGCCACTCGGTTCACATAGTGTGACAGTGCCCAGCCACTCGGTTCACAGTGTGACAGTGCCCAACCACTCGGTTCACATAGTGTGGCAGTGCCCAGCCACTCGGTTCACAGTGTGGCAGTGCCCAGCCACTCGGTTCATAGTGTGGCAGTGCCCAACCATTCGGTTCACAGTGTGGCAGTGCCCAGCCACTCGGTTCACATAGTGTGACAGTGCCCAGCCACTCGGTTCATAGTGTGGCAGTGCCCAACCACTTGGTTCACAGTGTGGCAGTGCCCAGCCACTCGGTTCACAGTGTGACAGTGCCCAGCCACTCGGTTCACAGTGTGGCAGTGCCCAGCCACTAGTTTCACAGTGTGGCAGTGCCCAGCCACTCAGTTCACGGTGTGGCAGTGCCCAGCCACTCGGTTCACATAGTGTGACAGTGCCCAGGCACTCGGTTCACAGTGTGGCAGTGCCCAGCCACTCGGTTCACAGTGTGACAGTGCCCAGCCACTCGGTTCACATAGTGTGACAGTGCCCAACCACTCGGTTCACAGTGTGACAGTGCCCAGCCACTCGGTTCACAGTGTGGCAGTGCCCAGCCACTCGGTTCACATAGTGTGACAGTGCCCAGCCACTCAGTTCATAGTGTGGCAGTGCCCAACCACTTGGTTCATAGTGTGACAGTGCCCAGCCACTTGGTTCACAGTGTGGCAGTGCCCAGCCACTCGGTTCACATAGCGTGGCAGTGCCCAGCCACTCGGTTCACATAGTGTGGCAGTGCCCAGCCATTTGGTTCACATAGTGTGGCAGTGCCCAGCCACTTGGTTCACAGTGTGGCAGTGCCCAGCCACTCGGTTCACATAGTGTGACAGTGCCCAGCCACTTGGTTCACAGTGTGGCAGTGCCAGCCACTCGGTTCACAGTGTGGCAATGCTCAGCCACTCGGTTCATAGTGTGGCAGTGCCCAACCACTCGGTTCATAGTGTGACAGTGCCCAACCACTTGGTTCACAGTGTGGCAGTGCCCAGCCACTCGGTTCACATAGTGTGACAGTGCCCAGCCACTCGGTTCATAGTGTGGCAGTGTCCAACCACTCGGTTCACAGTGTGGCAGTGCCCAGCCACTCGGTTCACAGTGTGACAGTGCCCAGCCACTCGGTTCACAGTGTGGCAGTGCCCAGCCACTCGGTTCACATAGTGTGACAGTGCCCAGCCACTCGGTTCATAGTGTGGCAGTGCCCAACCACTTGGTTCACAGTGTGGCAGTGCCCAGCCACTCGGTTCACATAGTGTGACAGTGCCCAGCCACTCGGTTCATAGTGTGGCAGTGTCCAACCACTCGGTTCACAGTGTGGCAGTGCCCAGCCACTCGGTTCACAGTGTGGCACTGCCCAGCCACTCGGTTCATAGTGTGGCAGTGCCCAGCCACTCGGTTCACAGTGTGGCAGTGCCCAGCCACTCGGTTCACATAGTGTGACAGTGCCCAGGCACTCGGTTCACAGTGTGGCAGTGCCCAGCCACTCGGTTCACATAGTGTGGCAGTGCCCAGCCACTCAGTTCACATAGTGTGACAGTGCCCAGCCACTCGGTTCACATAGTGTGACAGTGCCCAACCACTCGGTTCACATAGTGTGGCAGTGCCCAGCCACTCGGTTCACATAGTGTGGCAGTGCCCAGCCACTCGGTTCACATAGTGTGGCAGTGCCCAGCCACTTGGTTCACAGTGTGGCAGTGCCCAGCCACTCGGTTCACATAGTGTGACAGTGCCCAGCCACTTGGTTCACAGTGTGGCAGTGCCCAGCGACTCGGTTCACAGTGTGGCAGTGCCCAGCCACTCGTTTCACATAGTGTGACAGTGCCCAGCCACTCGGTTCACATAGTGTGACAGTGCCCAGCCACTCGGTTCACATAGTGTGACAGTGCCCAGCCACTTGGTTCACAGTGTGGCAGTGCCCAACCACTCGGTTCATAGTGTGACAGTGCCCAGCCATTTGGTTCACATAGTGTGGCAGTGCCCAGCCACTCAGTTCACAGTGTGGCAGTGCCCAGCCACTCGGTTCACATAGTGTGACAGTGCCCAGGCACTTGGTTCACAGTGTGGCAGTGCCCAGCCACTCGGTTCACATAGTGTGACAGTGCCCAGCCACTCGGTTCACATAGTGTGACAGTGCCCAGCCACTCGGTTCACATAGTGTGGCAGTGCCCAGCCACTTGGTTCACAGTGTGGTAGTGCCCAGCCACTCGGTTCACATAGTGTGGCAGTGCCCAGGCACTCGGTTCACATAGTGTGACAGTGCCCAGGCATTCGGTTCACATAGTGTGGCAGTGCCCAGGCACTCGGTTCACATAGTGTGACAGTGCCCAGTAACAGGCCAGTAGTTTGCCTCTCAGCAGAAAGTCGCTCACAATGCTGCTAAGAAGCTTTCCCATTTCGTTTTACTTGGCTCACTTCCCGTAAGTAGGCAAATGCCGGCTTAGTACTTCTTAAACCCCCAATAATGAGATTATGCGGGATGACTGGCAATATTTACAGAGGTCTATCGCATATAAAGCTAATACTGATGTTGCAGCTACCACTGGGATTCAATTAATCCCAAACAGTAGCATGTTTAACTTGCAGTAGTTTACATTCTGCTTGCTCGTTGCTAATTAAAATTCCCCACACAAAGAGCCTGTCTCACCGAGGGGTTGACCCACCTCATATGATGCACTGAAGTGGCAATCGCCTTGAGTTATGCTAACCTAAGCATGTGACATATATTGTCTGATCACTTTCGACAATTTGAGCCTCTAATGATCATTTAGCACGCAAGGGGATCTTTAACCTACTCAGTGTATTAGTCCTGTCGCATGCAACTACCCTGGGACCCAGCCAGCTGAACGGGCCTGTGGAAGAAATTCAATAAGGCAATGTTCCAGGGTTTTTTAACTCTGTGTTTTCACGAACGGAATCCAGTGGGTTCCACACGGCTCATTCACCTGCACTCACTTCATGCAGTTATTTTTCCACCCTTTCTCTTGTGAAAGTGCTAGATCTCAGGCGTTTTATTTTGCACAGTCAGGTTTTATGTATTTCGCCCCCAAGCCCGCCAGTACCTCTCTCCCTCAGCCCGTATAGAGTTCCCATTTTGTAATGATGTCACTATAGGTCTCCATCACAAGACTTTGAGATTGCGAGGTGTGGGGGCGGGGGGGGGGGGGCGGTGGGGGGTGAGGGGGAGGGGGGTTGCGGTCGTTGATAGGGAGGATGTTTCCATTTGTGGGGGAGGCCAAAGCTAGGGCCTATAAATACAAAATAGTCACTAATAAATCCTATAGGGAATTCAGGGCAATCTGGAATTTCCTACCACGTGGAGTAGTTGAGGCGAATAACACAGATGTATTTAAGGGGAAGTTGGATAAATACATGAGGGAGAAAGGAATAAAGGATATGCTGATTGTGTTAGATGAAGAGGGGTAGGAGGAGGCTCGTGTGGAGCATAAACACCGGCATGGACCTGTTGGGCCGAATGGCCTGTTTCTGCGCGGTACATTCAATGTAATTCTATGTAACTCTGGTTAGACGTATTCCTCGGGCTTTCATCACACGACCTCCAGCCTCCAACCGCTCCGCCCAGTCAAACAGCTCTTTCATCTCCCCCACCTCCAATATTTTATAACTAAAAAACAAAAGTGTTCAAAGAAAACTAAAAAGCACACTTTTCTTTAATACCCCTATGATTTTTCCTCCTGGATTGCTATCAGCAGCGTCCAGGAGATTAATCTTCACTTCTTGGCGACTCCAGGGCAATTCTGGAGGGTTGGCAACCCTGATTTCAACGTGGGCACTTTCATTGTGCAGCGCTGCCGCCTCCATGACATTGGCAGCACTAACCAACCGAGCGCGTTTACTGGACCAGGACTGAACATAGGAGGAACACAAGGGACAGGAGTAGGCAATTCAGCCCCTCGGACCTGCTCCGCCATTCAATTAGATCATGGCCGATCTGCACCTCAACCCCATTTAACAAAAATCTAGCGGTCTGAAAGCTCCAATTGATCCAGCATCCATAGCCTTTTGGGGGGGAGGGTTCCAGATTGCTACCACTGTAAACGTGCTTCCTGATTTCACTACTGAATGGCCCAGCTCAGATTTTAAGATTGTGTCTCCTTGGGGGCGATTTTCTCAGCCCCGAGGAGGCGGGTATGGAGGCAGGACTGCCAGGAAAATGGCAGAATTTGGGGGCAGGTGGCAAACCCGCCCCCCAACCTGCCTCCATGCCATTTTCCCAGGAGGCGGGTTGCCGTCCCGCGCCGGATCCCGTCCCCTTGAAGGCGGGATGGGATTAAAGCCTATTAATTGCCTGTAGGTAGTTAACAGGCAGAAAATAGGATTATCCTGTTTTTGCCCTCACAAGTGCGGGCTTCCCGGCGTCTCCAAAACCCGCCAGCTCAGCGAAGCGAGTATTGGGTCTGCGGGGGTCGGGGGCGGGGGGGGTTGCAAAAGTGTGGTGTGAAGGTAAGTGATGGGTGCAAGAGTGTAGAGGTGAGTATCTGAGGTAAGACCTAAGTGTTTTTAAAAGTGTACTTACCTTTGTTTCTTCCTGTAGGCTTCAGTCGGATTCTATACGGAGAGTCTCGCACCTCCGTGTTGCAGATGAGAGATGTCCGTTGCATTCTCAGATGCAACAAACATCTCAATTCTGTAAAAGAAAGAAGGTTGATTAGTTCTTGTATGCAAGACCTCATCAAACTGCAGAGAATGTCAGTGTTTGAAAGCTTCACAGAGCTGTCAAATGAAGACAATTCATCTGTCAAAAATTTTTGACAGACGACACGTCATAAGTTGACGTGCTCTGCAACCGGCTTTTCCTTAATTGGCCTGCTGAGCCCACTGGGCGGGCTTAACAAGGTCAATCAAGGGAAAATAGCATGGGTTGGCCACGACTCGGGACTGAAACCCGACAAGCAGCAGTCCCACCTCCATTCACAAAATCGCCCCCCTTGTTCTTGATTTCCCCCATCAGAGGAAACAGTTTCTCCATTTCTACCCTATCAAAACCTTTTAATATTTTAATTCCCTGCTTAAAACCATCACGGGAGCACCAAGAACATGAGAACTAAGACAAGGTAAGCAGCAGATCAAGGAGAAGGCCCATCAACTTTTCAGGGCAACTAGGGATGGACAATACAACCGTGCCAGAGTCACACACATTTTGCAAACAACTGCAAAAGGAAGTATAACAGCGGATCCTATGGCATCTTGCAAGACCAATGCAAATATGGGCCACTCCTTAACTGTGAGCCTGCAAAGTGAATGTTGTGAGGGCATTCGAGCAGCCTTGCCGGATCCTGTCCTGTCAGACAACAGCCACAGGTGCACTTCCCAACAGGAGTAGCTGGCTAGTGATTCAGAGCAGGGGACCTGCTGGAGTGGCAGGGATTTGGCTCGGTGGGTAGCACTTTCGCCTCCAAGTCAGAAGGTCGTGGGTTCAAGTCCTGCTCCACAGCACAGGTTACCAAGGGGATCTCGCAGCCAGAGCTCTTCTGCAGTCAGTTCCACTCTCCTAGTGTACGATACCTATACCAGGGGATGGTTCAGTAGACACCGGCAGCCAGCCCGTACCTGCCCATGCGACCACTGTTCAAGGGCAAACCACGACAGCAGGTGTCAGGAGGTTATCCTGTCTGAGGCTGGCTAAAAAGACACAACGAAAGGATGAAACACACAGATGGGTTGACGTGACCTACATGCTGCCTATTATGTTGTATTTCAGTGCACCAAATTATCTTTCCTTTGTTCAATTAAAGGGGAATATTGCCGCACTATCCTGCCTGTGCTAACGGTCTACAGTGGAACAACAACAACTTGTATTTATATAGCACCTTTAACGTAGTAAAACGTCCCAATGCGCTTCACAGGAGTGTTATAAGACAAAAAAATTTGACACTGAGCCACATAAGGTGATATTAGGACAGAAGACCAAAAGCTTGGTCAAAGAGATAGGTTTTAAGGAGCATCTTAAAGGAGGAAAGAGAGGTAGAGAGGTGTACGCAGGGAATTTCAGAGTTGAGGGCCTAGGCAACTGAAGGCCTAGGCACCAACGGCTGAGCGATTAAAATCAGGGATGCTCAAGAGGACAGAATTAGAGGAGCGCAACTATCTCGGGGGGTGGGGGGGTGTTGTGAGGCTGGAGGAGATGGGAAGTGCCAAGGCCATGGAGGGATTTGAAAGCAAGAATGAGAATTTTAAAAATCGAGGCGCTGTTTAACCAGGAGCCAATGTAGGTCAGCGAGCACAGGGGTGATTTGTGAATGGGACTTGGGGCAGCCGAGTTTGGGATGACCTCAAGTTTACGTAGGGTAGAACGTGGGAGGCCCGCCTGGAGAACACCCATTATCCCACTCCAGAGACCTGAGCGCATAATCCAGGCTGACACTTCAGCACAGTACTGAGGGAGCGGCACTGTCAGAGTTTCTTTCCAGCGGCCCGAGTTAAATCGAGGCCCCATCTGCCCTCTCAGGTGGACGTAAAAGGAGCCCTGGCTGGTGTCTCTTCCCCTCCCTTCCCCACCACTTCAGTGTAGCAATGTGGCACTGAGGCCAATTGTGGCACGCCGATTGCTTCCCGGCTGATTCAGCACAGACGGGATTGAACTTGGGGCCTTGCCACAATGACTACTCTGCAGAAGCACTACATTGGCTGTGAAGCACTGCGAGATGTTCTGAGGGCGTGAAAGGCGTTATATAAATGCATGTCCTTTCCTTTTCCTGGTGTGCACAGCTCCGTACCCTACAAGCCAGTGCATTTACCCAGCGAGCCGCCGAGTGAGCAACTCATTAAAGCTTTCAAAGAGAAATGAAGTTCTATGGAAACCCACTGTGCCTAGAGTACAATAATGAGGAGCGATTGTGTTTAAGCACCTCACACAGAGATTAATGCAGCAGATTAATGTGACAGGCTCTGACGGGGAGTAGGTTAAAGATCCTCTTGCATGCGAGCTGCTCTGTCAATAGAGACTCGAATTACCAGAAAAAAAAGATCACGGAGCACTTGTCACATGCCCGGATTCCCTTGGTCTTACCTTCGCATATACAAACCCTTTTAAAGTAATCAGAATTCAGGAAGCGGACCGAGTGAGTAGTGAAGTGATGAGACAAGGTCCAATCTTTGAACCCCCCCCACTGCTGAGCTGGCCTGGTGTGCTGCAGTTGGCCTCAGTACCACTGGGTTAGCAAGAGAAAATCAGTCGGGGTTCCCGCTAAACCAGGAACCCACCACCCCCGCACCTCCTCCCCCTCGTTTACGTACATGCGCTCCTCAATCCAATTTGACCTGTGCGACAATCTTGGTCAAGTGTAGTCAGGAAACAAAAAAGAAGCCAGGAGCACGCATCTTTAGCAGAGAAAAGAATATAAGCAAAAGTCTAAATGGGTCATGTAGAACTTCTACACAGGAAAATCCTGCCCGTATAGCAATCATTATGCAGCGGTCTTCAAGCCTTGCTCGATTGATTCACATTCTACAAGTGCTAAAATAGACAAGGAGACTATATATCCTGAGCCAAACATTCAGATACACTAACGTCCTGCTACCAGGCATTCTAGCACTAGACACCAGTTCCGAGAAATCTAACAGTCCTATTTGATGCCAGAAGCCTATTACTGTGACACTGCAGTTCAACACACCCTATATATCACAGAACCTATTTTCAAGACAGAGATCGATAGATTTTTGGCTACCAAGGGAACCAAGGGATATGGGGATAGTGCGGAAAGGTGGAGATGAGGTAGAAGATCAGCCATGATCTTGCTGAATGGCGGAGCAGGCTCGAAGGGCCAAATGAGCTACTCCTGCTCCTATTTCTTATGCTCTTATGTTCCATTTCGGGGCTTTCTTACCTTCCAATTTCCACCTCTGATGAAGGGTCCTGACCTGTCACTTGCATTGAGTACCTAGCCTGCACCCGTCGCACCTCAGATGTCACAATTCAAAGTGTCGAAAGTATAAAAATAGACAGAAAGATAACCAGTCATTTCCTGATGGTTATTCTCATCTTGATAACCTGGCCTCTCCCCAAAGACCTGAGCTGGAAATTTACAAGCAGCTGACAATACTAACAATATTATTATGATTTAGTTTTATAAGTTTCCTTTTGTTGAAAGTACATTTTGTGTTTGAGTTCCTTTATTAGTTCTGCCCCTTAAAAGGGGGTCATGTGTAAATGTATTTGTTGTGTTGGTGACACTGGGGCAACTCAGATGTCTCTAGACACAAAAGGCATCAAGGGGTATGGGGAGGGAGCAGGAATATGGTATTGAGATAGAGGATCAGTCATGATCATATTGAATGGTGGAGCAGGCTCGAAGGGCCGAATGGCCTACTCCTGCTCCTATTTTTCTATGTTTCCTATGTTTCTAACTCAGTGTCACCCGTTTGGATTATTTTTTTAAAAAGGCATCCGCGGAAAGAACAGGAAAAGTTAGCGTTTAGAAATGCGGACCCCAGTTCAAAACAGCCGAAACATTAAATGACCCGTCTCTCTCTCTCTTTCTCTCTCTCTTCACACAGAGGCTGCCTGACCTGCTGAGTCCGGCATTCCCTGTTTCTCTTTCAGACTTTCCAGTTTGTTTTTTTTTTTGCTTTTCAACCCTTTGCGATTCCCAGCTGAAAATCTTCTACTGCCTGGCAACGGTGTGGTGTAGCCGTTAGTTATTATATAAATAAGGGGCTGGCAGTCAGTGGCACCCACCTGGAGGAGACTGGCATTTGGCCACTCTACAGGTGAGCTCAGGTTAAGGTTTTGTATTCTTCCTTTGTTTGATGACTCACTGTGGGAGGAGCAATTTGTTTTTACACACACACCGATTCTTTTAGCAAGAAATAAGATGTTGAGAGAAGCTGGGATTGTTCTCCTTAGAGCAGAGAAGGTTAATAAGGGAACATCTATAATTATGGGGGATTTTAACTGTCATATTAATTGGACAAATCAAATTGGGCAGGGCTGCCTTGAGGATGAGTTCATTGAGTGTATTAGGGATGGGTTTCTTGAGCAGTATGTAACTGAACCGACCAGGGGGCAAGCAACCTTAGATCTGGTCCTGTGTAA
Organism: Somniosus microcephalus; assembly: GCF_052327205.1. Taxonomy (NCBI): domain Eukaryota; kingdom Metazoa; phylum Chordata; class Chondrichthyes; order Squaliformes; family Somniosidae; genus Somniosus; species Somniosus microcephalus. Next base: position 216,763,566 of record NC_140995.1, on the reverse strand, counting down.
CGAGACAGGATTAATTAAAAATGTCCTAGTAAAGGATCCCCTTGGAATGAGTGACCATAACATGGTTGAATTCCATATTCAATTAGAGGGTGAGAAGGTTGGATCTCAAACAAGCGTGCTAAGCTTGAATAAAGGAGACTATGAAGGTATGAGAGCGGAATTGAGTAGAGTGGATTGGGAAAATAGATTAAAGGGTATGACGATACATGATCAGTGGTGTACATTTAAGGAGTTATTTTACAACTTCCAAAAAATATATATTCCACTGAGAAGAAAAGGGTGTAAAAGAAAAGACAGCCATCTGTGGCTAAGTAAAGAAATTAAGGATAGTATTCGACTAAAAACAAGGGCATATAAGGTAGCCAAATCTAGTGGGAGGATAGAGGATTGGGAAAACTTTAAAAGACAGCAAAAAATAACAAAAAGATTGATTAAGAAAGGGAAGATAGATTATGAAAGTAAATTAGCAAAAAATATAAAAACAGATAGTAAGAGTTTTTATAGTTATATAAAAAGAAAAAGGGTGGCTAAAGTAAATGTTGGTCCCTTAGAGGATGAGACCGGGAAATTAATGGTGGGAAATATGGAGATGGCAAAAACACTGAATTAATATTTTGTATCAGTCTTTACATTAGAGGACACTAAGAATATCCCAACACTGGACAAACAGGGGGCTATAGGGGGGGAGGAGCTAAACACGATCAAAATCACTAAGGAAGTGGTACTCGGTAAAATAATGGGACTCAAGGTGGATAAATCACCTGGACCTGATGGCTTACATCCTAGGGTCTTGAGGGAAGTGGCGGTAGGGATTGTGGATGCATTGGTAATAATTTTCCAAAACTCCCTGGACTCAACAAAGGTCCCGGCAGACTGGAAAACTGCTAATGTAACACCCTTATTTAAAAAGGGCAGTAGACAGAAGGCTGGAAACTATAGACCGGTTAGCCTAACATCTGTGGTAGGTAAAATTTTGGAGTCCATTATTAAGGAGACAGTAACAGGACATTTGGATAATCATAATTTAATAGGACAAAGTCAGCATGGTTTTATGAAGGGGAAGTCATGTTTGACAAATTTGCTGGAGTTCTTTGAGGAAGTAACATATAGGGTGGATAAAGGGGAACCAGTGGACGTAGTGTATTTAGACTTCCAAAAGGCATTTGACAAGGTGCCACACAAAAGATTATTGCTTAAGATAAAAAATCACGGGATTGGGGGTAATATTCTGGCATGGATAGAGGATTGGCTATCTAACAGAAGGCAGAGAGTTGGGATAAATGGTTCATTCTCAGACTGGCAATCAGTAACTAGTGGTGTTCCGCAGGGGTCAGTGCTGGGTCCCCAACTCTTTACAATCTATATTAACGATTTGGAGGAGGGGACCGAGTGTAACATATCAAAGTTTGCAGATGATACTAAGATGGGAGGGAAAGTAGTGAGTGAGGAGGACATAAAAAACCTGCAAGGGGACATAGACAGGCTAAGTAAGTGGGCAGAGATTTGGCAGATGGAATACAATACTGGAAAGTGTGAGGTTATGCACTTTGGCGGGAAAAATCGTAGAGCAAGTTATTATCTTAATGGCAAGAAACTGGAAAGTACTGAAGTACAAAGGGATCTGGGGGTCCTGGTGCACGAAACTCAAAAGGTTAGTATGCAGGTGCAGCAAGTGATTAAGAAGGCCAATGGAATGTTGGCTTTCATTGCTAGGGGGATAGAATATAAAAATAGGGAGGTATTGCTTCAGTTGTACAAGGTATTGGTGAGACCGCACCTGGAATACTGCATACAGTTCTGGTGTCCATACTTAAGAAAAGACACACTTGCTCTCGAGTCAGTACAAAGAAGGTTCACTCGGTTAATCCCGGGGATGAGGGGATGGACATATGAGGAGAGGTTGAGTAGATTGGGACTCTACTCATTGGAGTTCAGAAGAATGAGAGGCAATCTTATTGAAACATATAAGATTGTGAAGGGGTTGGATCGGGTGGATGCGGGGAGGATGTTCCCGATGATGGGTGAAACTAGAACTAGGGGGCATAGTCTTAGAATAAGGGGCTGCTCTTTCAAAACTGAGATGAGGAGGAACTACTTCACTCAGAGGGTGTAGAAGCTGCATCATTACATAAATTTAAAACAGAAATAGACAGTTTCCTAGAAGTAAAGGGAATTAAGGGTTACGGGGAGCGGGCAGGAATTTGGACATGAGTCTAGGTTCGGATCGGTCATGGCCCTGTGGGTAGCGGAGCGGGCCCAGGGGCCGTGTAGCCTGATCCTGCTCCTATTTCGTGTGTCTAATTCTGTTAGTTTCAGGAGATAGTTCTGTGATAGAGATTGGCGGTTAGGATCAGATCAGCCATGATCTTATTGAATGGCGGAGCAGGCTCGAGGGGCCGATTGGCCTACTCCTGCTCCTATTTCTTATGTTCTTAAGGGGAGATTTACATGACATAGAGTTACGTCGGGAGGAATTTTAACCCCAGCCCGATGAGTGGGCGAGGGTTAAATCATCACATGCACGAAACCCGGCCCCAATCTGCCGCACACCCGCCTCTGTCTGTGGAAACCCCGGTGGGTTTGGCAGTGTCTCAGTAACCCACGCTGGAGAGGCGGCTCTGTCATTAGAATATTCAAATGGGTGCAGTTGGGAGCCTGATTTAAATTCAATGGCAGCGGGAATCCCAGCCGCTAAAGGGAGACGGGAGCAGCCCGATCCGGCAGATGAGTGCTTTTTATACAACAACAACAACTTATATTTATATAGTGCCTTTAGCATAGTAAAACATCCCAAGGCGCTTCACAGGAGTATTTTCAGACGAAATTTTTTTTTGACACCGATCCACATAAGGATAAATTAAGGCAGGTGACCAAAAGCTTGGTCAAAGAGGTAGGTTTTAAGGAGCGTCTTAAAGGAGGAAAGAGAGGTAGCGAGGCGGAGAGGTTTAGGGAGGGAATTCCAGAGCTTAGGGCCTAGGCAACAGAAGGCACGGCCACCAATGGTTGAGCGATTATAATCAGGGATCCTCAAGAAGGCAGAATTAGAGGAGGGCAGATATCTCGGGGGTTGTGGAGCTGAAGGAGATTACAGAGATAGGGGAGGGGTGAGGCCATGGAGGGATTTGAAAACAAGGATGAGAATTTTGAAATCGAGGTGCTGCTTAACCAGGAGCCAATGTAGGTCAGCGAGCACAGGGGTGATGGGCGAACGGGACTTGGTGTGAGTTAGGACATGGGCAGCGGAGATTTGGATGACCTCAAGTTTACGTAGGGTGGAATGTGGGAGGCCAGCCAGGAGTGCATTGGAATAGTCAAGTCTAGAGGTAACAAAGGCATAGATGAGGGATTCAGCAGTGGATGAGCTGAGGCAAGGGTGGAGACAGGCGATGTTACAGAGGTGGAAGTAGGCGGTCTATGTTATGCTGCGGATATGTGGTCAGGAGCTCATTTCAGGGTCAAATATGACCCCAAGGTTGCGAACAGTGTGGTTCAGCCTCAGACAGATGTTAGGGAGAGGGATGGAGTCAGTCGGCTAGGGAACGGAGTTTGTGGCGGGGACTGAAAACAATGGCTTCGGTTTTCCCAATATTTAATTGGAGAACATTTTTGCTCATCCAGAGCTGTATGTTGGACAAGCAGTCTGACAATTTAGACACCGTGGAGGGGTCGAGAGAGGTGGTGGTGAGGCAGAGCTGGGTGTCGTCAGCGTACATGTGGAAACTGACGCTGTGTTTTCGGATGATGTCGCCAAGGGCAACATGTAGATGAGAAATAGGAGAGGGCCAAGGATAGATACTTGGGGGACACCAGAGGTAACAATGTGGGAGCGGGAAGAGAAGCCGTTGCAGGTGATTCTCTGGTTATGATTAGATAGATAAGAATGGAACCAGGCGAGTGCAGTCCCACCCAGCTGGACGATGGTGGAGAGACATTGGCGAAGGATGGAGTGGCCAACCGTGTCAAATACTGCAGACAGGTCGAGAAGGACGAGGAGGAATCATTTACCTTTGTCACAATCACATAGGGTGTCATTTGTGACTTTGATGAGCCGTTTCGGTACTGTGGCAAAGGTGGAAACCTGATTGGAGGGATTCAAACATGGAATTGTGGGAAAGATGGGCATGGATTTGGGAGGAAACAACACGTTCAAGGACTTTGGAGAGAAAAGGGAGGTTGGAGATGGGGCGGTAGTTTGCAAGGACGGAGGGATCAAGGTTTGGTTTTTTGAGGAGAGGGGTGATGACGGCAGATTTGATTACAGCATTGCTTGTGGGCCAGGAGCAGCAGCAATGCTTCCTCCGACCCCTTGAGCAAATCTTCTGCCACAATCGGCTGATGCCCCGCCCCCTCCCTCCACTCCCGCGATCACTCCCTCTGTCCCTGCCGATTCCTGGTCCGACCCCCACTCTCTGACCCATGATCTCTCCTGGCCTCCCCTCCCTCCCGATTGCTGGTCCGACTCCCCACTCTCTGACTCATGACCTCTCCTGATCCCCCCTCCCTCCCGATTTCCGGTCCGACCCCCTACCCCGCCACCAACCCCCGAACATTTCCGATTGCCGAGTTGTTATGATGTGGAATGCACTGGCTGAAAGGGTGGTGGAAGCAGACTCAATAACAACTTTCAAAAGAGAACTGGATAAAGATTTGAAAAGGAAAAAAAATTGCAAGGCTATTGGGAAAGAGCAGGGCAACGGGACTAATCGGATCGCTCTTTCAAAGAGCCGGCACAGGCACAATGGGCCGAATGGCCTCCTTCTGTGCTGTATGATTCTAGGGTAATATTAGGCGACTGACTGCCGCTCATGGGGATCGAAGCCCGCTGTCTGCTCAGCTCGGCGCCGAATTACTGGCATGCAAAAAAAAAGAATGTTGCTGCTTTTGTGCAAGCGAGATTGCTTTGAAAGTCGGCTTAGCAGGTAGATCGCCAGCTATCTGCACATCTGCAGCCAGCTGTTCATGATTGGCACGCAAGTGAAGGGGAGAGAGCGAGGGGGTGACCCAGGAACTGGAGCCTGCAGCTTCTCAAGAGCAGAAAAGAAATAGTTTTGTCAAAAGCTGTGCATCTCTGGCCCTCATGTACTCTGTCTGTCAAGGAGAGCTCGAAGGTGGAATCTCTATAAGGGCTGAGGTGTCACAGTGCGATTGCTATCGTCTTTTTGTATTGTCAAAACCCACAACTGTGTTTCCTCAGTAAATCATTTCCCAGCCAGCAAAGGAGGAGGGAGAGTGAAGGAGAGGAAGATTGATTTTTCTCCCTAGGCAGCCTAATGGCCCAGCCCAACAAAGACCAACAACCAGTGAACTGGTCAACATTACTCGTCTGCACTGGACTCCTGCCCGATGGGTGAACGTCTGGCTTTGTTTTTTTTAGCAGCGCTGAGGCCTAAGGAAAGGAGAGACTGGGACAGGTGTTGGAGCAAAAGAGAGAGAGGGAAATGTGCACTTTTGGTGGTGGCAGAGAGAAGTTGAGGAGTAGAGAAAAGTGATAGTCCCTGTGGGGGGCTGGTGGAGAAGGAGAGAGACACAGGGAGAGACAACATTTGGGTGGTGGGCGGGCGGTGGCAGGGAGATGAGATACCCCCTTTTCTGAGGGTGAAGATAAAAATCTGCTACGGGGAGAAGACTGTTGAAAGGGGGCAGGAAAGACCTTTTTAAGCCAGAGAGGGCTAAAGATAGACTCCCTGCTGAACGTATTGCGGGGAGCACATCTCATCATCTAGGAGGAAACGGACAATTGCTTGGGGATTAGTGAGACTTCTGTGTGAGTAATTCCCTGGGGGATCTACTAGTACAGTAAAGATTTATTTTGTCTGTAAGAACTTAGGAATATGTTAACGCAGAAATATGTGCATTCAGCCAATCACATCCCAAATATGTTACCAGTTGCCTCATGATCTCACTACAAACACACTGTAAACAATATACCCATCAGGTTACCTCTTCTTAGGCAGTCCCTCGGAACCGAAGATGACTTGCTTCCACATTAAAAATGAGTTCTCAGGTGACTGATGAGTCCAATGCGGGACCTACAGTCTCTGTCACAGGTGGGGCAGACGGTGGTTGAAGGGGCGGGTGGGTGGGGTGCTTGGGTTGACATGCGCTCCTTCCGCTGTTTGCGCTTGGCTTCCGCTTGCTCCCGGCAAAGAGACTCGAGGTATTCGGCGCCTTCCCGGATGCTTCTCTTCCACTTTGTACGGTCTTCGGCCAGGGATTCCCAGGTGTCGGTGGGGATGTTGCACTTTTTCAAGGAGGCTTTGAGGGTGTCCTTGAAGCGTTTCCTCTGCCCACCTGGGGCTCTCTTGCCGTGTCAGAGCTCCGAGTAGAGCGCTTGTTTTGCGAGTCTCGTATCGGGCATGCGGACGATGTGACCCATCCATCGGAGCTGATCGAGCGTGGTCAAAGCTTCGATGCTGAGGATGTTGGCCTGAGCGAGAACACTGACGTTGGTGCGCCTATCCTGCCAATGGATTTGCAGGATCTTGCGGAGGCAGCGTTGGTGGTACCTCTCCAGTGCTTTGAGGTGCCTGCTGTACATGGTCCATGTCTCTGAGGCATACAGCAGGGCGGGTATCATTGGTGCTCTGTAGACCATGAGCTTAGTGCCGGGTTTGAGGTCCTGGTCTTCAAACACTCTCTTCCTCAGGCGACCAAAGGCTGCACTGGCACACTGAAGGCGGTGTTGGACTTCGTCATCGACATCTGCTCTTGTTGACAGTAGGCTCCCGAGGTATGGAAAGTGGTCCACGTTGTCCAAGGCCTTGTCATGGATTTTGATAATCGGGGGGCAGTACTGTGTGGCAGGGGCAGGTTGGTAGAGGACCTTTGTCTTACGGATATTTAGTGTAAGGCCCATGCTCTCGTACGCTTCGGTGAAGGTGTTAATGATGGTTTGGAGTTCGACCCCCGAGTGTGCGCAGACACAAGCGTCATCTGCATACTGTAATTCGACGACAGAGGATGGGACGACCTTGGATCTGGACTGGAGGCGACAGAGTTTGAACAGTTTCCCGTTTGTTCTATAAATTAGCTGCACTCCAGCGGGGAGCTTACTGAGGGTGAGATGGAGCATTGCCACAAGGAAGATCGAGAAGAGCGTTGGTGCGATGACACAGCCTTGCTTGACTCCGGTCCGTACATGAATTGGGTCTGTGGTGGAACCGTTGGTCAGGATCAAGGCTTGCATGTCATCATGAAGCAGGCGGAGGATGGTGACAAACTTTTGAGGGCAGCCAAATTTGAGGAGGACACTCCATAAACCCTCACGGTTGACAGGGTCAAAGGCGGCCATGTACAGCGGTTGGCGCTGTTCCCTGCATTTCTCTTGTAATTGGCGCGTGGTGAAGATCATGTCCATTGTGCCCCTTAGTGGGCGGAATCCGCATTGCGACTCTGGGAGGAGCTCTTCAGCTACTGGGAGAAGGCGATTGAGGAGGATTCTTGCGATGACTTTCCCTGTGGCAGACAGCAGGGAGACTCCTCTGTAATTACCAAGGTTACCAAGGTGACAATGACGCCTGAAGCTTGTAGTACCTAGTTACTGCTGGAGTGTATGTTTTTGCAGAGCGATTGTTTGTTCATCAATTTTATTTGTTTCCCCGCCCAGAGGGTTGACTGGTTAATGGGGCACAGTTCAATAAGCCAAGGCAGCCTCCAGCATCTTGCCCAAGTGGCCATTATTCAGACATGAGTCTTGACAGTGAGCTTCATCTGCCTACGTGACTGCAGAGGGCATCACAGCCAAGCATGACCCTGTTCTTAAATAACAACAAAAAATGCTGGAAACACTCTGCAGGTCAGGCAGCATCCGTGGAGCGAGACGATCCTGTTCTTAACTGATGTCCAACAAGCAGGGAGACGTGTCCAGGAAAGAAACGACATTCTTCCATCTATATAGCACCTATCGCATCCTCAGAACAGCCAAAAGCGCGTCACAGCGAATGAATGACTTTTGAGGCGCAGTCACTGTTCTGTAAGCAAAGGTAGCAGCCAATTAATGCACAGCAAGGTCTCACAGACAGCAATAAGATGAATGGCGATTCCATCTGTTTTGGTGGTGCTCGTTGAGGGATAAATGTTGGCCAGGACACTGGGAGAAGTCGCCTGTTTTATTTTCAATCGAGCTGTGCGATCTGTTACATACACCCAAACTGGCAGGCCGGTTTAACATCTCAACCAAAAGGGAGCACCTCTCACAATGCAGCGGAGGCTCCCTCAGGACTGCACCGACGTATCAGCCTAGATCGGGGACTCATGTCCCTGGAGTGAGGCTTGAGATCACAACACTCTGACTGAAGAGGTACCAGTGCTACCAACTGAGCGAAGGCTGACACCTGAGGAGCAAGGCACTCTTCCCACTTTTCCCTCTCCTAAAGACACTGAGGACAATTGCAGTTCCCCATCCCACTGCCTTGGGAAAGAGACAGTTAACTCACAATGGGCAATTTTAAGCAAACATCCCCCCTACCATGCCGGGAAACTGAGGGGATCGTATTGGCCGCCTGATTTACACTCTGCCCGATTTACACCCCCGCCCGATCTACACCCCCCCGTCCGATTTACACTCCGCCCGATTAACACCCCCCCGATTTACACTCCGCCCGATTTACACCCCCGCCCGATTTACACCCCCCGCCCGATCTACACCCCCCGTCCGATTTACACTCCGCCCAATTAACACCCCCCCGATTTACACTCCGCCTGATTTACACCCCCGCCCGATTTACACCCCCGCCCGATTTACACCCCCGCCCGATTTACACCCCTGCCTGATTAACACCCCCCGCCCGATTTACACTCCGCCCGATTAACACTCCGCCCGATTTACACCCCTGCCCGATTTACACCCCCCGCCCGATTTACACTCCGCCCGATTAACACTCCGCCCGATTTACACCCCTGCCTGATTTACACTCCGCCCGATTTACACCCCTGCCCGATTTACACCCCCCGCCTGATTTACACCCCCCGCCCGATTTACACCCACCGCCCGATTTACACCCCCCGCCCGATTTACACCCCCGCCCGATTTACACCCCCCGCCCGATTTACACCCCCCGCCCGATTTACACCCCTGCCCGATTTACACCCCCCGCCTGATTTACACCCCCCGCCCGATTTACACCCACCGCCCGATTTACACCCCCGCCCGATTTACACCCCCCGCCCGATTTACACCCCCCGCCCGATTTACACCCCCCGCCCGATTTACACCCCCCGCCCGATTTACACCCCCGCCCGATTTACACCCCCGCCCGATTTACACCCCCGCCCGATTTACACCCCCCGCCCGATTTACACCCCCTGCCCGATTTACACCCCCCGCCCAATTTACACCCCCCGCCCGATTTACACCCCCTGCCCGATTTACACCCCCGCCCGATTTACAGCCCCGCCCGATTTACACCCCCGCCCGATTTACACCCCCCGCCCGATTTACACCCCCCGCCCGATTTACACCCCCCGCCCGATTTACACCCCCCGCCCGATTTACACCCACCGCCCGATTTACACCCCCGCCCGATTTACACCCCCCGCCCGATTTACACCCCCCGCCCGATTTACACCCCCGCCCGATTTACACCCCCCGCCCGATTTACACCCCCGCCCGATTTACACCCCCCGCCCGATTTACACCCCCCGCCCGATTTACACCCCCCGCCCGATTTACACCCCCGCCCGATTTACACCCCCCGCCCGATTTACACCCCTGCCCGATTTACACCCCCCGCCCGATTTACACCCCCCGCCCGATTTACACCCCCCGCCCGATTTACACCCCCCGCCCGATTTACACCCCCGCCCGATTTACACCCCCCGCCCGATTTACACCCCCCGCCCGATTTACAATTCACAATTCACAATTCAAATCGCTTTATTGGCATGATAAGTTACATCTTATGTTGCCAAAGCATCAAAATACATTTATGGTTTAGCACATAAACGCAGTTCTATTCATACAGTGTATAAACAGGTATATCCCTGAGTGTATAAATATACATTCGCATTGTTTATATATATTCTTTTCTTAGTTTACTGGTTGTCCCTCTGTTCATGGCAAGCTGTAACATAGTGTGCCGCCAGTGTTATACAGCTTCTCTCCTCTCCCAGTAGGAATGGGAGTTTTTGGTTGTCATTCAGATTTCTGAAATCAGGGCATATTTGTGAGAATTTTTGGTAGAAATTCTCCCTGATGCCCTGATATTTTCCACAAGCTGTGAGGAAGTGCATCTCTGTCTCCACCACTCCCTGACTGCAGTGAGAGCATATCCTGTCCTCTCTTGGCAGCCTGGTCTGCCTGTGTCTGCCTTTTTCGATCGCTAGGCTATGTTCGCTAAGTCTGTACCTTGTCAAGGTTCTTCTCAGTTTGTTATCCTTTACCATGGTCAGCTAATCAGCTATGTTGTATTTACACCCCCGCCCGATTTACACCCCCCGCCCGATTTACACCCCCGCCCGATTTACACTCCGCCCGATTTACACACCCGCCCGATTTACACCCCCCGCCCGATTTACACCCCCCGCCCGATTTACACCCCCGCCCGATTTACACCCCCGCCCGATTTACACTCCGCCCGATTTACACACCCGCCCGATTTACACCCCCCGCCCGATTTACACCCCCCGCCCGATTTACACCCCCCGCCCGATTTACACCCCCCGCCCGATTTACACCCCCCGCCCGATTTACACCCCCGCCCGATTTACACTCCGCCCGATTTACACTCCGCCCGATTTACACACCCGCCCGATTTACACCCCCCGCCCGATTTACACACCCCGCCCGATTTACACTCCCGCCTGATTTACACCACCCGCCCGATTTACACCCCCGCCCGATTTACACTCCGCCCGATTTACACACCCGCCCGATTTACACCCCCCGCCCGATTTACACCCCCCGCCCGATTTACACCCCCCGCCCGATTTACACTCCCGCCTGATTTACACCACCCACCCGATTTACACCCCCGCCCGATTTACACCCCCCGCCCGATTTACACTCCCGCCTGATTTACACCACCCACCCGATTTACACCCCCGCCCGATTTACACTCCGCCCGATTTACACACCCGCCCGATTTACACCCCCCGCCCGATTTACACCCCCCGCCCGATTTACACCCCCCGCCCGATTTACACTCCCGCCTGATTTACACCACCCACCCGATTTACACCCCCGCCCGATTTACACCCCCGCCCGATTTACACTCCCGCCTGATTTACACCACCCACCCGATTTACACCCCCGCCCGATTTACACTCCGCCCGATTTACACACCCGCCCGATTTACACCCCCCGCCCGATTTACACCCCCGCCCGATTTACACTCCGCCCGATTTACACACCCGCCCGATTTACACCCCCCGCCCGATTTACACCCCCCTCCCGATTTACACCCCCCTCCCGATTTACACCCCCGCCCGATTTACACTCCGCCCGATTTACACACCCGCCCGATTTACACCCCCCGCCCGATTTACACCCCCGCCCGATTTACACTCCGCCCGATTTACACACCCGCCCGATTTACACCCCCCGCCCGATTTACACCCCCCGCCCGATTTACACTCCGCCCGATTTACACCCCCGCCCGATTTACACCCCCCGCCCGATTTACACCCCCGCCCGATTTACACCACCCCGATTTACACCCCCGCCCGATTTACACCCCCCCGATTTACACCCCCCCGATTTACACCCCCGCCCGATTTACACCACCCCGATTTACACTCCCGCCTGATTTACACCCCCCCGATTTACACCCCCGCCCTATTTACACTCCCGCCTGATTTACACCCCCCCGATTTACACCCCCTGCACGATTTACACCCCCCCCGATTTACACCCCCCCGATTTACACCCCCCTCCCGATTTACACCCCCCCGATTTACACCCCCGCCCGATTTACACCCCCTGCCCGATTTACACCCCCCTCCCGATTTACACCCCCCGCCCGATTTACACCCCCGCCCGATTTACACCCCCTGCCCGATTTACACCCCCCTCCCGATTTACACCCCCGCCCGATTTACACCCCCCGATTTACACCCCCCGCCCGATTTACACCCCCCGATTTACACACCCCGCCCGATTTACACCCCCCGCCCGATTTACACCCCCCTCCCGATTTACACCCCCGCCCGATTTACACCCCCCGATTTACACACCCCGCCCGATTTACACCCCCCTCCCGATTTACACCCCCGCCCGATTTACACCCCCCGATTTACACACCCCGCCCGATTTACACCCCCGCCCGATTTACACCCCCGCTCGATTTACACCCCCTGCCCGATTTACACCCCCCTCCCGATTTACACCCCCCGCCCGATTTACACCCCCGCCCGATTTACACCCCCCGATTTACACCCCCCGCCCGATTTACACCCCCCGATTTACACTCCCGCCCGATTCACACCCCCCGATTTACACCCCCCGATTTACACCCCCGCCCGATTTACACCCCCCGATTTACACCCCCCGCCCGATTTACACCCCCCGCCCGATTTACACCCCCCGATTTACACACCCCGCCCGATTTACACCCCCCGCCCGATTTACACCCCCCTCCCGATTTACACCCCCGCCCGATTTACACCCCCCGATTTACACCCCCGCCCGATTTACACCCCCCTCCCGATTTACACCCCCGCCCGATTTACACCCCCCGATTTCCACACCCCGCCCGATTTACACCCCCCGATTTACACCCCCCTCCCGATTTACACCCCCGCCCGATTTACACCCCCCTCCCGATTTACACCCCCGCCCGATTTACACCCCCCGATTTACACCCCCGCCCGATTTACACCCCCCTCCCGATTTACACCCCCGCCCGATTTACACCCCCCGATTTACACACCCCGCCCGATTTACACCCCCCGATTTACACCCCCGCCCGATTTACACCCCCCTCCCGATTTACACCCCCCGCCCGATTTACACCCCCCGATTTACACACCCCGCCCGATTTACACCCCCCGATTTACACACCCCGCCTGATTTACACCCCCCGATTTACACCCCCCGCCCGATTTACACCCCCCGCCCGATTTACACCCCCCGCCCGATTTACACCCCCCCGATTTACACCCCCTGTACGATTTACACCCCCCGATTTACACCCCCCTCCCGATTTACACCCCCCGCCCGATTTACACCCCCCCGATTTACACCCCCTGCACGATTTACACCCCCCGCCCGATTTACACCCCCCGCCCGATTTACACCCCCCGCCCGATTTACACCCCCCGCCCGATTTACACCCCCCGCCCGATTTACACCCCCCGATTTACACCCCCTGCACGATTTACACCCCCCCGATTTACACCCCCCCCGATTTACACCCCTGCACGATTTACCCCCCCCCGATTTACACCCCCTGCACGATTTACACCCCCGCCCGATTTACACCCCCTGCCCGATTTACACCCCCGCCCGATTTACACCCCCCCGATTTACACCCCCCGCCCGATTTACACCCCCCGCCCGATTTACAGCCCCCGCCCGATTTACACCCCCCGATTTACACCCCCCGACCGATTTACACCCCCCGCCCGATTTACACCCCCCGATTTACACCCCCCGATTTACACCCCCCGCCCGATTTACACCCCCCGATTTACACCCCCGCCCGATTTACACCCCCGCCCGATTTACACCCCCTGCACGATTTACACCCCCCCGATTTACACCCCCCCCCGATTTACACCCCAGCCCGATTTACACCTCACTCAATTTTATTTTCCATTGAAGTCAATGGGCAGCCGATCGGATTGCTTCAGTTTCCTGCTGGGTGGGTTAAGTTAAAGTTACCCCCACTTTGTGAGTGGACGTTGCACCACACTCCACGACAACTACGTAGGTTTTCAAACACCTGCTGCGTAAAACATAACTGAGTAAAAGGGGCATGGGGCTGGATTTTGTCATTGGGGGCGGGTCAGGTGGTCGGCATGTCAGGACCCCGGCTCCGATGTGAGGTGGGACAAAAGTGTGATTTTGCCCTAATTGGGCGCTTGATTTCCAGCGTGTGGGAACCCCTGGCCCAATGAGTCTTTGGATACTGAAACTCGCCTCCGATGACGTCATCTATGCAGCTGGATTTAAGGCCTGCAAGCAGCCTTGGTTCTTTTTCAGCCTTACAACTTTATCAACTTACTTCTGAGGGATTCCTACTGCACCCAGATTCGAAGAGGCTTCCCTCCAAGCTCTGGTGGAGGGAGCAAGAGCAAACAAGGAAGTGCTCTTTCCTTCCTCAGGGAGGAAAAAGCCTCCACAACAGACCAAAGCTGTGTGGCTGCAAATGGAACAGGAGGTGAATGCGATTTCAATGTGCAGCAGAACCTGGCTGCAGTGCCGAAAGAGGTTTCATGACCTTCTCCGCACAGGAAAAGTGAGTATTCCATCCCCATGACCCTCAATCTGATCCCCATCACCTCTCCTCACCAGCACTCTGCTTTGTCAACCTCCTCCTCCACATCCCACTTCACCCTTACATCCCTGCACCCTTACCCATTCCCTCTCTCTGTATGTTCACAGTCACTTAACTATTCAACTATGTAGCCCTCACACTCCCTATCGCTGTGACACTAGGACAAAAACTTACAACACACAGGGAGGGCCCTTGGTCTTGGCACCTCACTTCATCTTTGTGTCCTTCTAAGCATCTATGCTATGGATTCTCTACACTCACTCCTTCATTCTCACTCAAACTCCACTGGTGTCCCTCATTGCAGGAAAAGAGAGCCCACAATAAGAGAGAGAGGACGAGGACAGGAGGAGGGCCACCCTCAATAGCTCAGGTCACCACTGCGGAGGAGGCGGCCCTGGAGATCGTGGGAGTGGAGGGGGATGCACAAGTGGGGGACAGACAGACAGGCGCATCAGAGCAAGCTGGTAACAGAATAGTATTCCATCTCTCTCATTGACATTGCATGAGTGACTGATATTGATCCTGATGCTCTAACAGATTGACAAAATGGGGACACATGGGTAAACCACTTTGAAAAATCATACCAGAAAAACACACTAAGACCAGAGCAACACCAAATATGCAAAAAACTGGAAAAGCTAGAAATGGCCATAAAAGATAACCAAAACCCGCTAGACGCCATAATAACAGAAAAAGAACTTCTTGAAAAACTCAAGGACCTGCGACCAGGAAAAGCTTGCGGGACAGACGGCATACTAAACGAGATGATTAAACACACAGACAACAAAATGAAACTGGCTATCCTAAAACTCTTCAACTTGGTTCTGAGTGTCGGTTATTTCCCTGATATCTGGAACAAAGGACTCATAACGCCCATATACAAAAGTGGGGACAAAATCGACCCAAACAACTATCGAGGCATCTGTATAAACAGTAACCTGGGGAAGGTATTCTGTAGCATCATAAACAAAAGACTTATAAACTTCCTTGAGGAGCACAATGTCTTGAGTAAAAGTCAAATTGGATTCCTGCCAAACTATAGAACATCCGATCATATCTTCACCCTACAGACCCTAATTGACAAACACGTTCACCATAACAAAAGCAAAATCTACGCATGCTTTGTAGATTTACAGAAGGCTTTCGACTCCATCTGGCATGACGGTTTATTCCTGAAACTTACCGAAAGCAGAGTAGGGGGAAAACATATGATGTAATTAAATCAATGTATACAAACAACAAATGTGCAGTTAAAATTGGAGACAAACAAACAAAATACTTCCCACAGGGGCGGGGGGTGATGCAGGGCTCGCCAATCTCACCGACACTCTTTAATATTTACATAAATGGATTGGCAAAACTACTTGAACAATCTACAGCACCCGGCCTCACCCTATATGAATCCAAGGTTAAATTCCTCCTCTATGCAGACGACCTGGTTCTGCTGTCACCAACTAAGGAGGGTCTACAGCAGAACCTGGACCTGCTGGAGTCGTACTGCCAGACTTGGGCCCTGACAATAAATCCCCAAAAAACCAAAGTCCTTGTGTTCCAGCAAAGATCCAAACATCAGGGACCCAAAATAAATTTCACAGTAGGAACAACCAAAATTGAACAAACCACTAACTACACATACTTGGGCTTAAAAATCAGTTCTACGGGAAACTTCAAACTGGCTGTGAAGGAACTGAAAGAGAAAGCAAGAAGGGCTTTCTATGCCATCAAAAAATCAATCCAAATAGAAATCCCAATTAGCATTTGGCTCAAAATTTTCAAATCAGTAATTGAACCAATTGCGCTCTATGGCAGTGAGGTATGGGGACCGCTAACACAACAAGAATTTGCAAAATGGGACAAACACCCAATTGAGATCCTACATGCAGAATTCTGTAAAAGTATCCTCCGGACTCAAAGGAAAACAGTAAACAATGCAGGCAGGGCGGAACTAGGCCAATATCCATTAATAATCACTATCCAAAAAAGAGCCACCAAATTTTGGAATCACCTACAAATGAGCAACCCCCAATGCTATCACTACGACGCCCTGAAATGCCAAGAGCTGACCATAAAGAAGAATACCCTCAGTCAACTAGTCCTGGGACTCAGTGAAGTAACTACTAACAATACTAACAATAACCAGCCCCAGGACAGTGACAGGGTAACACAAAGAATTCGACCCAACACAATCGTCACTAAGCAAAAGGAAAAATATCTGACATATTGGGCAGAAACAACAAAAACCCAAAGCAAACTCAATTGCTACTTGGCCCTAAACAGACAATACAACATAGCTGATTACCTGATCATGGTAAAGGATAACAAACTGAGAAGAACCTTGACAAGGTACAGACTTAGCGAACATAGCCTAGCGATCGAAAAAGGCAGACACAGGCAGACCAGGCTGCCAAGAGAAGACAGGATATGCTCTCACTGCAGTCAGGGAGTAGTGGAGACAGAGATGCACTTCCTCACAGCCTGTGGAAAATATCAGGGCATCAGGGAGAATTTCTACCAAAAATTCTCACAAATATGCCCTGAATTCAGAAATCTGAATGACAACCAAAAACTCCCATACCTGCTGGGGGAGGAGAGAAGCTGTGTAACACTGGCGGCACACTATGTTACAGCTTGCCATGAACAGAGGGACAACCAGTAAACTAAGAAAAGAGTATATATAAACAATGCGAATGTATATTTATACACTCAGGGATATACCTGTTTATACACTGTATGAATAGAACTGCGTTTATGTGTTCAACCATAAATGTATTTTGATGCTTTGGCAACATAAGATGTACCTTATCATGCCAATAAAGCGATTTGAATTTGAATTTGAATTTGACTTATGATCATCTGCACAATTCAATGTGCATGCAACGTTTATCTCACATGTCTAACTCTTTCCTTTACTCCCCCACAGGACCAGCGACAGCCCCCCTGCCCACTGTCCAGGAGAAAAGGAAATAAATGATTCCCATTCTTCTGGTATATGCCTCAGTTGAGGAAGCGCTCAGTCAAGGTGGCAAGAGGGGTTTCCCAGGAGGTCACACTGGAGATGGGCGTCAGGCTCCAAACTTCCAGAACAATGAGTAGGCCTGCTAAAAGTTCCCCCAGACCTGAGACAACAAAGTTCTGCCACCTGCAAATGATGATTGGTGAAAACTCCTTTTTAATGGTGGAGCTGCAGCTGTTAGTAAGCAATCCACTTGTGAGGCCGCCAGGTTTCACTGGCGCATTCCAGAGGAGACGTGCAGCACGGGGGAAAAGTGTTAAATTCAGAAAGACCTCCCAAAATTGGATTATCGAGGCACTTAACTGGTTGTTAAGGGCCTTAAGGGCCTATCCCGCCTCTTGGAGGTGGGATGGGAACGGGGTCTGAAACCCTGATTCTGGGAAAATTGCTCGGAGGTGGGCTGGAGGCGGGATCGGAGCCGCCTGCCATTTTTTGCGATTTTAACACCTCACACGCCTCCAATCCCGCCTCCTCGGGCCTGGCAAAATCGAGCCTATGGTGTCCAACAAATATGAAGCAGAATAAAGACCAGATTTATGGCCCTGTGTGATGTCTTTACATAGAACAATCCTCTAGGGCGTAACATAGAAACGAACAACAGACTGTCGGCAGGCCAGGCTCAGGCTACCGCACCACATTGGCTGCACTGTCACAGTTTGGCCTGTAGGGGGCGAGAACATTCCATTTCCAGATCATTTGATTCTTAAAAAAAAATCAACAACTTTCCGAGCGCTGTGGTCAGATTTGCCAAAAAAAAGTTCCAAGTCTGAAAAAGTTGTTAGGGAACAATTAAAGGGACAGTGCAGCCATTAACCAGCAGTTGGCAAACCTATCCTCGTGTGTGATGGCGACGTTTGCATTGAGAGCTGTCACTACGTCGCTTGACATCACTGCACTTGTCCCAATAGCTCCGTACATGGCTCAGTGTCAAATTTTGACTGATAATGTTCCAGTAAAGCGCCTTGGGACACTTGCGTGACGTAGTGCATGATGATGTGATTGTAATGAAAATGGACTCACTGCTCTCCTCTCCCCAGTGACAACAACAACAACTTGCATTTATATAGCACCTTTAATGTAGTAAAATGTCCCAAGGCGCTTCACAGGAGAGTTATCAAAAAGAAATTGACACTGAGCCATTTAAGGCGATATTAGGGCAGGTGACCAAAAGCTCGGTCAAAGAGGTAAGTTATAAGGAGCGTCTTCAAGGAGGAAAGAGAGGCGGAGAGGTTTAGGCAGGGAATTCCAGAGCTTAGGGCCTCGGCTACAGAAGGCACGGCCACCAATGTTTGAGCGATTATAATCGGCGATGCTCAAGAGGGCAGAGTTAGAGGAGCGCAGATATCTCGGGGGGGTTGTGGGGCACCCTCAACACTCACTCCCTCCACCATCCTCAACACTCACTCCCTCCACCACCCTCACACTCACTCCCTCCACCACCCTCAACACTCACGTCCTCCACCACCCTCAACACTCACTCCCTCCACCACCCTCAACACTCACTCCCTCCACCACCCTCAACACTCACTCCCTCCACCACCCTCAACACTCACTCCCTCCACCATCCTCAACACCCACTCCCTCCACCACCCTCAACACTCACCCCCTCCACCACCCTCAACACTCACTCCCTCCACCACCTTAAACATTCACTCCCTCCACCACCAGCGTACCGTGGCTGCAGTGTATACCATCTACAAGATGCACTGCAGCAACTCACCAAGGCTTCTTCGGCAGCACCTCCCAAACCTACGACCTCTTCCACCTAGAAGGACAAGGGCAGCAGACACATGGGAACACCACCACCTCCAAGTTCCCCTCCAAGTCACACACCATCCTGACTTGGAAATATATCGCTGATCCTTCATCGTCGCTGGGTCAAAATCCTGGCACTCCCTCCTGAACAGCACTGTGGGAGTACCTTCACCACACGGACTACAGCGGTTCAAGAAGGTGGCTCACTGCCACCTTCTCAAGAGCAATTAGGGACGGGCAATAAATGCTGGCCTTGCCAGCGACGCCCACATCCCATGAACAAATTAAAAAATAAAGTAAAATTGGGTGGGGTATAAGTCGGGCGGGGTGGGTGTAATTTGGGTGGGGAGTAAATCGGGCAGCCGGTCGGTATCAACCAGGATTATGTGTTCAAGTCTCTGAAGTGGAACTTGAACCCACAACCAGAGGTGACAGTGTTGCCCGTGAGCCACGGCTGACACCTGCACTGCTCGAGGTGACAGGCAGCGTGCTGACCCAATGCACCAGCCAGTCTCCTGAAATTCTTCTCTTGAAGTGTCTAGGTGAAGTCTACATTAGGGAAGCCTTGAGACAGCACTTTATTACCCAAGTGTAAGAAAATGGCCAGGCCAACTCTATAATCTGTGCACCAGTTAGCACAGCTCAGTAGGGCAACACATTACAAAGGTCCCAGGCCTGAAACATTATCTCTGTTTCTCTCTCCACGGATGCTGCCTGGCCTGCTGAGTTTTTCCAGCGTTTTCTGTTGTTATTTCAGATTTCCAGCATCCGCAGTATTTTGCTATTGTTACAATAATTCCATGCAATAAATGTAAATTTTCCCATTGATTTATTTTCTGTTTCACAAGATACTAATTCCTATTTTGTTCCCACTTTGCTCCCCTCTGCTCCTGAAGGTGTCACCTCCTCACTGGGTTACAATTCCTCTGCTCCAGTCCCCCCAGAAAAGTGGTTATTCTACTGTGTGCAAACTGGCTGCTGCGGTTTCGACATTACAACAATGACTAGACTTCAAAAAGTAATTCATTGGCTGTAAAGTGCTCCGGGACATCCGGAGATGGCGAAAGGCGCTATAGAAATGCAAGTTCTTTCTAGTGTCTGACTCACCGCGAGCAATGCCACTATGGGAGAGCAGCTAATTCATGTAAGGAACAGCAGAAGGAAAGATGAGAAGTGAGATAAGATCGTGAGACAGATCGATATAATAGGACTTGTAAAAAGTGCTATCCCCCTTCTCATCCACTGGCCTCCAGCGAGCTCTGGTCATGGGAGCAACCTTCCTCCTTCTGAAGAACATGGCCCGCTTTACCAGTTCCAGCCCCCTCCCCACTGTCATACTTTATGACGTGATTCATTGCTGCGTCGGTACAGGTTTTTTTTTTAATAGCTTGCCGTCCCTACCTGACTGCCCGTGAAGTTGCTGCTAAACCACCTTAATCTGGATCGCTGCTCTGTATCAAAGCGCTGGCCGCGGGCCAGGGGTGTAATAAAGTTTGATGCTTGTCAGAGAGCGAGAGCTGCGGTACTCACACGTCAGCCTTCCTGCCCTCAGGCTGCAGGGAGGCCCAAGCAACCCTCCCTGCAGTGGAACCGATTCTTCGAAGCCGTGCCTCAGAGACGCTGACAGCTGAGGTAGCGCCGGAGTCCGCGCGGGACTGGGCATCACAACTGCTTCACCCTGAAGGCCTTTAGGCTTTTTCCTCCCTCCCCTCCCCCTTTTACAATCAAATTTTGGGGAAAAATTGGGCTGCGCCTCCCGCTAGCACAAAGTCCCAAACGCCTGCGCGCAGCGCCGCTAACACCTCCCGTGACATTGAGTGGCAGGTGAGCGGCAGCGGTAGCCGGTAGCACCCCACAGCGCTGCCACCTCAGACGATGACGTCATCGCCGTGCGCAGCGCCCCGGCCGCAAACTTCGGTCGCGCCCCCTGACCTACCGCCGGGCGATATGTCTGACGGAGTCAGGGTGGCGTTTTTGTGGCCACAGCGGCGCTAATTAAGGGCAGGTGCCGGGCGGCCATATTTTTTTGGGCCGCCTGCCTGCGCCTGCCCCCTCCGGCTTCTTCGTGCGGGGTGCCGGCCATGATCTGTCAGCCCAGCACTCCTCTCGAGTGGGGAGGGAGGCCTGCAATACCGCGGCGCTACGTGCCGACGCGCGTGGCACTGTTGCACGTAGCGCCGCGATATTGAATGGCAGCGTCCCAGGGAGGAGGAGAGCGCTCAATTTACGGCAAAGTTAGTGCCCCAAAGGGAGCGCGACCGAATTTTTCCTCCTATAGAATCTTACAGCACAGAAGGAGGCCATTCAGCCCGTCGTGTCTATGCCGGCTCTTTGAAAGTGCTGTCCAATTTACTCCCACACTCCACCACCCCCCGACCCCGAGCTTTTTCCCCGAAAACCCTGCAAATTAGTTCTCTTCAAATACATGTCCAAATGCCTTTTGAAAGTTCCTATGGAATCTGCTTCCACCACCCTTTCAGGTAGTACGTTCCAGATCCTATCAACCCTTTTCAGTGTAGACCTTTCACGGCTGTGAGGCAGCACGAGCGTGAGGTACTTGACTCATCTGTACAAATGCCCCTATAATGCACTAGAGGGTGACAGGAACCCATTAGATCCACACCTCACTGAGGATAGGGTGACCATATTTTCTATATCGAATCCGGGGACACACAGGATGGGAGCACAGCAAAGTAGCCGGGACACATTTCAAGAAAAACTGGCGTGACGACTTTGTTTCTTCTGCTAGTGGAATACATGTAGAGACAACGCCATTTTCACTTTACGTCAAATCTTGAATCTTGCCTGTGTTCTGGCAATAGTGCTGCACCATCTATGCTCTTCCTACTTTTAATTTCTCAATTTTAAATCTGTTCCAAGCAGACTGAGATTTTCCATATAGATGTGAAACACCCTCTGTCTCAGAAGGTTTTCAGAAAGCTCTTCCCAGTGGGAGAATTTAGAGCCTTATTCATTAAAAAAACACGATGCACCAGACTAATCTGAGGTAAAGTAAATCCACTCACCCACCAGCTCTCACCGCGCCCTCAGCTTCTCCTACACCTTTTAAAGGTTCTGCCTTCTGGCCAGTCACTATTGGCCAAAACACAGGGTCAGGTGACTCAATCACCCAGAGTGCAGTGCGGCCCAAGCTATCAATGGGGCCTTTTCTCTGCCGCGCTGCATTGTGGGAAGGTGAGGCCACCATTGTCGCCTCCGTTCAACCAGCTCCTGGAATCTGTTCCCGAGCTCAAACCGGGCAGGAACGGGAAGAGAAGCTCCCCCCCCCCCCCCCGCCGCCGGGGTTTCTGTACATTCGTGTTTAGAAAAAAAAGATTGAATGTATCTAGTTTATCCAAAAATAAAGTTAAAATCCAACTCCTGCCAACTGTAGAAGTGCCTTACTTCTTAGCTCTGGGTAATGACTCAATACACACTTGGATTCGTCAGACGGACAGGCCTTTTATTTCACTTCTTGCAAGGGGAATCAGCACCTCTACTCAAGGGGTGAGGCTACTATTCCAATGATACAGCGTAAGCGTTCCATATTTATACAGTGTAACAAACAAGTTTGATTGACATTCCTTTGTTCCTCTATCAGGATACATTTTAGATTAATCATCAGGTAGAAATAACATATTGACAGAAGGATCCTGGACACATAAGTCAACCGTTAATCTATAACAGGGCATGAATCGTGTAACCGGAGGTCCTCTTTAATCATATATTGGGAGGCTAGCTTTGCTTACGGTCACAAGTTATCAGGTCACTGGGTACATCAAAGGAACTCATTATTTCACTTCTACATTCTCATTAGGTGGGTAGACATCTGTTCTTGGCTGTAGTCCGAGTACGTGCAATAGCTCTAGTTACACATCGACACTTGCCCAGTGTCAAGTCTGAAAACTTTTACCCAGCAAGCACTTGAAATTACCCCCTTATATCATGTAGATTTCCTCATTCCCCCCTTTTGTCCTTTCTAAGGGCAATCTATTTCGCTAAGTTTAAGAAACTCTACATCAAAGGTCTCACCCTTAATATACTCATATTCAGACATCATTGGTACTGGAGGAGTTGACGTTAATAAGGAAAGGACTTTTGTACACAATAATTTTAAACAACCAATCAATAAACTAATTAAAATTATCATCACAATTGCGATTAAGGCTTCCAAAATTTGCTTTCCTAGTGCTCCTCCCCATCCTGAAATCCAATCCCACATGGACCATGGTTCAGGTTGACGTAGTTTCTCTACAGCCTCCTTTATGTGGTTTACCAGATTGGTGATATTTTCTGAGCTATCTGGGATATAGGTGCAACATTCGGTTTTTATGATTGCACATGTGCCCCCTTCTTTTGCCAACAAATAGTCCAGAGCCATGCGGTTTTGTAAGGCAACAGTGTGCAAAGCCACCATTTCTGCGTTTACATCGCTAAGAGCATCAGCAGTATCATTGGCTATTTGTTCCAACACTGCTGCCATGTTTATAGATTCTCTTGCTAACTTCCCTGTTCCATACCAGGGAAATGCTATAGCAAAGAACCTTTCAGTTTCTGTAATGGCTCGTTTTGCTCGTGTCCCAGGGTGGCTATCCAAAGATGAAATATGATGTATATAGGGCACTACATATCCCAAATAACATGACCCAGTCCAATTTTGTGGTAACCAAGGGTATGCTCTATGCCCACAGATGAAATAGGTGTTATTATAGGCTTCAAATTTGTTCCATATCTGGTGCATCATTCCTATTCCGTGTTCTCCTTTCCAGATTTTTTACTAGTCAAATTTTGTACTGTGGACAGGTTCCACCGTCCCCAATAGGGCCATTCGACTGCACCCGGTGGTTTAGTAGTAGTTTTAGTCAAAGTGTAGTTACATTTGCACTCACTCCATCCAACCATCAATCCTTCTCCATTGTCGTTTACCAGACAGACTTCTCCTTTTGTATTATTTACGGTTCCCATTGACGTCACTAATAGACTCTCTGGATTCCTTTGATTATCATATTGGGGATGAAACCACCCTTCAAATTTTATAAGGTTGTATCCTGCATCTTTCCATTCATTTTCCAATTGATCTGGGTTTAAACTATTTTGGGTCTGAAATGTACTGGCTGCCTCCTTATTCCAGGTGGTATTAGACTGTAATAACCACCCTACCATCTCTTCTATTTCGAAGGGAATGGGCCTTAGAGGTATTCCACCCTCTGCGTGCACAGGGATGTGGCTGCATATCCAGCATTTGGCAAGGTTCTGTCTTTTAGCGTACAAATAACTCATGTATAGCCATGCTTGTTTAACAGCCTTCTTCCTCTTCTTCCCTGTTTCTTATCTGTCTTATTAAGTTTTCTTTTCTGAGAGGCTAATGTTGAAATAAAGGGCTGTGTAACTGGATTGTTACAAAACATTGGCCTCCTCCTTTTGGATTACCACTACAGATAACTCCTTCATTCGCAATTCTTTCACTTGGTGACACAGTATCGGGGCATGTAACCCATAGCTTATCAAGCTTCTGTCCACTATCTTCTTCTACTATCTTATTCTGCCTTATCCTAAGACTCAGGGGTTGATACGGGGGTATCTGCATAGTGTTATCCTGAAGCTGAACCTTCATAGTCTCGTTATAGCATATAATATAAAAGAAATCTTTGGTTAAAAGTACACATTATTTTATACATGGTTTGCCTTTCAGAGGATCTGGGTAAATCCATATGGCAGTTTCAATTATCGTTAACAAAGGGAACAGTCTTATTAGAGTCCAAATCCAGTTCATCTTGGCAGTGTATTGTCTTCGACTGATGCCTTCTTACAATGGGACGCGTGTATCCATGTTGGTCGCTCCTTTACTTTTACAGCGGTGTTTGTGGTCAGGAGTACTTGGAAGGGTCCCTCAAATCTGGGTTGAAGGCCATTCTTTCGTTTGAAGATTTTTATGTAGACGTTATCTCCTGGCTCGAAAGTATGGCACTTTCCTTCAGCGGGATCGACCTGGGCTTCCTTCACCTGTTGATGGAAACTAGAAATGCATTTGGTTAGTGCAATGCAATAACTCAACATATCTTCCTCCATTTTATGGATGTCCATTTGTTTAGCTGTTAAAGGTGCCGAAAAAGGCAATCTTTGTGGTCTTCCCATGATGATCTCGTGAGGCGACAATCCTGTAGTTCTGTTGGTAGCAGACCGCATTGTCATTAAAGCTATGGGTAACAAATCAACCCATTTAAGTCCAGTTTCCTTACATAGTTTTGCAAGCTTGTTTTTCAGCATCCCATTATATCTTTCCACTAGTCCAGCCGACTGTGGATGATAACTGCAATGGAGGTGCTGGTTAATCTGTAAGGCTTTGCATAGTTCCTTAATCACTGTTCCCGTAAAATGGGACCCATTGTCACTTGACAGTTTTGCTGGTATCCCAAAGCGAGGTACAATGTCCTTCAATAAACATTTAGCAACAGTGGTAGCGTCATTCTTTCTGCAAGGAAAAGCTTCAATCCATCTTGAAAACATATCAATAATAACTAATACATATTTAAAGCTCATACATACAGGTAGTTCAATAAAATCCATTTGCAAGTGTACAAAAGGGCCCATGGGGTTTGGGTGGGATGCGGGCTGTACCTTCTTTATTTTCCCTGCATTCATGGTCTGGCAGATAGTACAATTTTCACATATTTGTTTTGCCAACTTTGAGATTCCTGGTGCATACCAGGTCTTGAGGATATAGTCCGCCATCCCCCCTTTGCCCGCATGGGTGAATTTATGAACACATCGGGCAATTGGTGATAGTAATGATTTGGGTGCCACCATGCGGCCGTCATGATGAACCCATAAGCCGTCAGTGTTTTTTTAAAACAATGATTAACAACCCATTCCTTTACTTCATCAGAACTGGCCCTATCTTGATGGGTCAGCACATCATCTAAGGACGGGGGCTGCGGTATCTCTGGCTTTTCCCTAACAGGGAAGGCTGAAACTTGTCGTTCAGTACTTGATATAGCTACTGACTTAGCAGCGCTATCTGCAGCAGCATTTCCAAGCGCAACCTTGTCCAAATGCCCCGTGTGCGCTTGGCACTTAATAATTGCAATCTGTTTACGTCTCTGAATAGCTAGTAAAAGATTTTGCACTTCTTGTGCATTTTTAATCTGGGTTCCCGAGGAAGTCAGGTAACCGCGAATTTTCCAAATTTGTCATGCTCATGTCTGGTTATTTCTGAATAGTTCAATATCCATTGTCTACAATAGCCAGTCATTCCTAGAAAATGCTTCATTTCTCTTTTAGTTTTTGGCAACGATATGTTGCAAACGACCTTTATTCTATCCGGCGTTAACTCCCTGTTTTAACAATGATTCCATCACTGGCTCAATTCCTTTTTCTGCTTTCTCTGACAATGGATACTGTGACCTTTTGGGTAATGGTGCAGCTGGATTAATTGTAACTTTATAGGGCTGTGCAGTCTAATAGTTAGGAGGTATTTTAAATTTAAAAACGGCTGATAATCTTGTCCTGTTTTGTCATAGCAGGCCGTGCAGTGCAATTTTGAATGCCATTTCCTTAGTTTCAGGGATTCCTGGTATTGTTTTATGGAGCTTGTAACGAATCCCCACGCTCCTAACAGACTGACAAGTTTGGGACTCAAACTTGGGTCGGCAATTTCCCATGCATAAAGAACGTGTTTTATTTCTGTTACTGGGTACGCATATGCCTTATCTACTTGGATTTCTACCATTACTCCTGATGGGGAGCAAATAATTGTAGCATTCATTTTGCACAGCAAGTCTCTTCCACATAAATTCATAGAGACATCTCCTGATAACAGAAAGGAGTGTTCTTCCTCAAATTCTTCTACTTTTACTGTGAGGGGAGTCGATTGATTCAAGCGTTGTAGTATTCCAGCCAATCCAGCTATCGGGGTCTTTTTCTCATTAATAGGCATTCCTTCAGAATATCCTTTCCCTAACACCAAAAAGGTTGCTCCTGTATCTACTAAAATGACATAGGTCTCCCAGCTATTTGCATTTTAATTTCAGGTTCGCTGCGTGAATTTAAAGAAACAACGGGCATTTGGTGGTCTGTGGCGCCTGGGGCTGCTGGTGTCAGTCAGTAATTCTGATCTCTATTTCTCCTAAATCCCTGTCCGTTTGTAGGGTAACCTCCTGACTGGTCCGAAAAAGGGTTATGGACAGTGAAATTAGGACCTTTATTCTCTAATGGAGGTCCATTATTGGAGGTTTGGTTCTGACGATTTTTCGCAGGGCATTGGTTTGCCCAATGTCCGGGTTGTCCGCAATTATAACAATTACCAGATCATCCATACCCTCTTACTCTACCACGTCTTCCTCTATATTCCCCTCTATTCATCCTTCTATAGTTACCTTGTTATCCTACCATAATAGAGGAGAAAGGTGTTTCTTCGGGGTAATTAATTTTTTTTTTTCTTCTGACTCAACAAACATAGAGGCAGTCTTTTTATCTGGCTGTTCTCTATTTCTCTCTTGTCCGTTAAACATTCCTCGAGGCAAGTAATTCTTTCTATGTTAAATGAACCATCTGAGGGAAAGGGTCTAGTCTTATTTACAGTCCATTTGGACCAATTTGGTAGGTGATCAATGGATAATTGACCACAGTTCTTTAACATAAAGGCTGCTGGCGTGCCTTTCTCGGGTGGCTTACTGGTGCTAGCACCCATTTTAGCAGCTTAAATGGTTCACTTAAAACAATCTAAACTCCCGTGACAATCCGTGATCTGCGTTGTACGCCCCTACAGATCAGATTAATAAACTATACATACGTATCAAAATTACAGTCACATCCAATCTTCTTGGTCTTTACTTCAAATCAGTGTCACAAAGTCCTTGACCATTTGTCACTCCGAGTGCCTTTAGAGTTTCGGCGCCTACTTTATGGTCCCGGCCTTCACGTGGGGCATTTGCCCTCTTAATAACCGGCCTGAGGCTAGGCAACTGAAACTCAGCACTTCCCGACTGAATTTAGTCAACTGACTGCAACAAGGTTTTTTCTTTAATATTTACAACACATTAAGACATATCCTTATGCTTTAAAACTCGAGGGTTCTCAACCCTCGTGGAAGGTATTTCTAACTGGGGAAAATACTGAATCCACAATAGCTTAGTGGATCATGTAAAAGACATCACTATTTTCTCAACCATACATTCCGCCGCGGGACTCACTTCCCCGGCTTGGGTCTTTTCCAACCCCTTCTGCAGTTTTTTTTTCAGCTTAAATATTTTAGTTAAAACATACAACAATTCCGTAACACTCTATGATCTGCGTGGGACGCCTCTACAGATCAGACATGACTAAACATTAATACATATAACAATAAACAATAAACAATACATTTGTTAAACAACAACCAAAGTGTTACTAAATCCCCAACCTATGCAGCCTTACTGGACAAAGCTGCAAAGTTGATTGATAATAACAAGTAGTTAAATACTCACTCTCATAAACATTAAACATTGACACTGTGTTTCAGCCAACCGCCCACTCTTCTCTCTTTTTACCCTATTCCCTTTAGCCAAATCTTTAGCAAAAAGGGCCTTCAATTTGTCCCAGCTAACTTCACCCACTCGCTCTCCCTCTATCCTACTCCCTTTAGCCAAATCTTTGGCAAAAAGGGCCTTCAATTTGTCCCAACTAACTTCAAGCTGGAACCTTGCTAGTTCAATTTCCAGTAAATCGCTAGCTCCTTAGTTAATCAAATTCCTGACTTAACCTTCTCTCTCAGCAAGCTGGAACCTTGCTAGTTCAATTTCCAATAAATCGCCAGCTCCTTAGTTAATCAAATTCCTGACTTAACCTTCTCTCTCTGGTACCTTTATACAGTCCTTTTCTGCACGATCCTGTTCGCGGGGCGTCAGCGCCTCATGGCTGGTCCTCTGTTCCGTTTCTGAAAGGGAAGCAGTCACAACGGCAGTTCAACCTCCGAACCTTGTGAGTCAATTACCCGATGGCAGTACTGTCCAATGGAATAAACAGACTATGCGCAGCTATGCTTCTGGCAGGGAAAGTCCCAAAAATGTGGCAAAACACCACCTTCGGCCGATGGGATTTTCCCAACCGAGCAACGTACTCGGCGTCTGTTAACTCACCAATTGGTACAGCAAGCCATCTCGGTGGAACCTCCAAACTGTAGAAGTGCCTTACTTCTTAGCTCTGGGTAATGACTCAATACACACTTGGATTCGTCAGACGGACAGGCCTTTTATTTCACTTCTTGCAAGGGGAATCAGCACCTCTACTCAAGGGGTGAGGCTACTATTCCAATGATACAGCGTAAGCGTTCCATATTTATACAGTGTAACAAACAAGTTTGATTGACATTCCTTTGTTCCTCTATCAGGATACATTTTAGATTAATCATCAGGTAGAAATAACATATTGACAGAAGGATCCTGGACACATAAGTCAACCGTTAATCTATAACAGGGCATGAATCGTGTAACCGGAGGTCCTCTTTAATCATATATTGGGAGGCTAGCTTTGCTTACGGTCACAAGTTATCAGGTCACTGGGTACATCAAAGGAACTCATTATTTCACTTCTACATTCTCATTAGGTGGGCAGACATCTGTTCTTGTCTGTAGTCCGAGTACGTACAATAGCTCTAGTTACACATCGACACTTGCCCAGTGTCAAGTCTGAAAACTTTTACCCAGCAAGCACTTGAAATTACCCCCTTATATCATGTAGATTTCCTCACAACCAGTGGACCAATGAATATGGCTCTATTCAGGGACGAGTTTCCTGAACTGGGGACTTTTCCAGGGACATTGTTTACCCGGGGACACAGTACCTAATCCAGGGACTGTCCCCGGAAAACGGGAAGGTATGGTCAATCTAACCAAGGAGCCAATGGCGTCTGGAGAATGGGGGAAGGAGGGAAAACTGGTGAGAAAGAAACAAGCTAGAGGTGTGACTATTATCCTGCGACTCAGATTCTTACTGAATAATTTGGTAGGAGAAAGTTACTGGAGGGTGAGAATGAGCCCATTCAGTTCTTAGATATAATTTCCACAAAATGGAACGAGGGGGGAGAATAATGTCTCAGACTGATTACCCAGAATTAATAAATCTTTTATCCATGCAGGATATTAGTGCTGGGAAATGAACACTTAATCCAACTAATTGCTAGTTATTATGCTAACAACTAATAAGTATCAAGCACTCAAAAGTAGTTACCCTCTACTCTGTCTGAACAGTTTGCCTTAATTCCCCACCCCACCCTTCCCTTCAGAATATTCTCCCAAAGTAATTAATTTGCCAAGTTTGTGCCTTTTTGATGTCTCATTATAAGTACGAGTATTAATTACCTCACTAAGCCAGTGTGACATTTCCCATCAGCCATCACTTTGGCCTCTCTGAACGAGACTGCCAATTAATGTCAGATTCGAGACGATTTTGTGTGTGACGATCTTGCCCATCAGTAACCCGACTGAAACCTTCCAATACACAATCTCCCCACCGAGAAAAGTGAATTTCATCTTCTCATTCCAGGCCAGATTCAACTCCGGTCCTACTAACCCACCATCTCACCTGTTCTCTCAATCTGGGGTCGTGATTTAAACAGGTAAAGAGGAGATGGCCTAGTCCAGATTTAAAGGGAATGCCCACAGGCCTCAGCACACACCCATATTTGGGTTTTTGCAGCTGTCTTTCTTATTCCTAAAGTCTGATACTTGTGTTGTAATGGTGCAGTTCAGCCCCTCAAGGCTGTTCCACCAGTACGGGTATAGCCCCTTTAAATTTCTACCTTTCTCTCAGTAGCGGCAGACTGGCTTTTACTATGCTCATAAGGAGTATAGAAACAGAGAATGATACAGCACAGAAGGAGGCCATTGATAGAGCTATCCAATTAATCCCATTGCCCTGTTCTTTCCCCATAGCCCTGTAAATTTTTTTCCCTTCATCCAATTTATCCAATTCTCTTTCGAATGTTACTATTCAATCTGCTTCCACCATCCTTTCAGGCAGCGCATTCCAGATCGCAACAACCCGCGGTGGGAAAAACTGTTTCCTCATCTCACCTCCGGTTCTTTTGCCAATCACTTTAAATCTGTGTCCTCTGATTACCGACTCTTCTGCCACTGGAAACAGTTTCTCTTTATTTACTCTATCTAAACCCTTCAGGATTTTGAACTCCGAAATTAAATCTCCCCTTAACCTTCTCTGCTCTAACGAGAATTTTGTAGCATTGTCCAGGGCGCGAGTCAGCCATTATTGTTTAATTGGCTCAATCAAAATGGGAACTGTACCACATACTACTCTCTCGTAGACCCCACAGTCTCTTTCTCTACCAAATCTCTGTCTAGTTCCCTGTTGAATTTGCCGACATTATCCAGCTCCCCCAGGGTATTCTGCTCCATATATTCACTACCCTCAGTGTAAAGTGGTTAAATCTAAAGTCTTTGTTCACTGTCGTTCTTCTGAGCTTCAGCCAGTGCCCCCTCATTGTAGAATTTGTGATTGTATCAAACATTGTGTCAGTTTATCTCTAATAACAACAGAAAATGCTGGAAAACTCAGCAGGCCAGGCAGCATCCGTGGAGAGAGAATCAGAGTCAACGTTTCAGGTCTGGGACCCTTCAGCAGAACTGGAAAAAGCTAGAGATGGAACAGATTTCAAGCAGCTGCAGAAATTCCGTCGGAGAGAAGAGCAGAACTTCTTCAAAGTGGGCGTTCCTAGAAGAGAGGTGGCAGTGAACCAAACACTAATACAATAGCAAAATACTGCGGATGCTGGAAATCTGAAATAACAACAGAAAATGCTGGAAAGCTCAGCAGGCCAGGGCAACATTGTTTCCAGCATCCGCAGTATTTTGCTATTGTATTAGTGGCAATGCAAAGCAGCGACAACAAAAGGGAGGAGTTCACAAGATTGAAGTGAACACACCTGATGTTGAAGGCTAGGCATCCACAGTATCTGTGACACTAGCGGCAATGCCAGCAGTTGAGAGAAAGACTTCCGTACAAAACTTTTGATCAATAACCAATACGTGTATCGACACGGCGGTGGACTGCTCTATCATGAGTAAGGACACATATGAGAGTAAGTTTAATCAATTACCATTTACAAAGAGTACCGTAGAGTTAAAAACCTACTCCGGAGAAATCCTAGAGACATGTGGATAAATGGACTGTACAGTTTAGCACAATGGCCAGTCAGTAAAGCTGCCTATTGTAGCGAGCTATAACAACAGGCCAACCCTCATGGACAAAGATTTGTTGAGAAAGTTAAAACTAGACTGGAAAAACATCTTCAGTGTAGATGCTTCAAAGAAGTGACTCGACACAATGCTGAACAAGTACGAAAGCATGTTCACAGACAGTTATGAGGGCATCACTGGGTATGATGCGCATATCCGCATCAAGTCCAACGCGAAGCCTGTCTATTGTAAGGCACGGCTGGTCACCTATGTGTTGAAAAGTCAGGTGGAGGAAGAACTAGAGAAACTGAGAGAGAACGGAGTGCTAGTAAAAACTGACAAAAGTGAATGGGCTACCCCGATTGTGGCAGACAAAACTGTACGCTTGTGCGGTGACTACAAAGTTACTATCAACCAAGGAGTTGACGATGAGCAGTACCCGTTACCTACATTACAAGGTTTGTATGCAGCACTCTCTGGGTCAAAGGTTTTCTCTAAGCTTGACCTGTCGTACACTTACGCTCAGCTGAATGTTGACAAAGAGAGTCAACAGTATCTCACCATCAACACACACAAGGGACTGTACATAAGAACATAAGAAATAGGAGCAGGAGTAGGCCATTCGGCCCCTTGAGCCTGCTCCGCCATTCAATAAGATCATAGTTGATCCGATCTTGGCCTCAACTCCACTTTCCTGCCCGCTCCCTATAACCCTTGATTCCCCTATTTTTCAAAAATCTGTCTATCTCCGCCTTGAATATATTCAATGACTCAGCCTCCACAGCTCTCTGGGGTAGAGAATTCCAAAGATTCACGACACTCTGAGAGAAAAAGGTGGGGGCTCGTCTGGAATATGAACCCGGGACCTCTCGTACCTGCACTCATACACCAAGCTGCCATCTGGTGTAAAGTCCTGCCCCAGAATCTTCCAGGCTACGATGGATAAGATTTTACAAGGAGTTCCAAATTGCTTATGCAATCAAGATGATGTGCTGATCGCAACAAGCAGCGAGGAAGATAATCTAGAAGTGTTAGATTTAGTGCTTCAAAGGTTGAATTTCCATAATTTCAAATTGAAAAGGAGCAAATGTGCTTTTGTGCAGCCCGAGGTTGTGTACCTTGGTCTGAAAGTTGATGCAAATGGCTTTCGACCAGTGAAGGACAAGGTTGATGCTGTCATCAATGCTCCAAAGCCACAGAACGTCTGAGTTAAGATCTTTCCTTGGAATAGTCCAGTACTACGCACGTTTCTAACCTGAGTTAGCGACCATGTTAGCTCCATTGCACGAGCTCAAGAAGGATGTCCAGTGGAAGTGGATGAAAGCACAACAGGAAGCTTACGACGCTTATAAGAGAAGTCTCTCGAGCGATGCTCTACTTGTGCACTATGACACAGAGCGTGAGCTTAAGTTAGCGTGTGATGCTTCTAGCTATGGTGTGGGAGCTGTCATAAGCCACATAATGGATGACGACCAAGAGAAACCAATCGCGTTTGCATCGCGAACCCTCACGAGTGAAAGAAACTACACGCAAATTGAAAAGGAAGCACTCGCCATAGTGTTTGGAATCAAGAAATTCCAACAGTTCCTGATCGGCAGAAAGGTTACCCTGATAACTGATCACAAACCGCTCCTAGCAATATTGGGGCCCAAGTCTGCCATCCCTGCAATGGCTGCATCAAGAATGCAACGTTGGGCAGTGTTGTTACAATATGACTACACGATTGAATATCGCACTTCAAAGCAAAACGCAATCACAGGTGCCTTGTCCAGGTTGCCACATGAGGACTCGTGTTAGGAATAAAGGTGCAATTTTCACGCTAGGTGCAGTTGACAAAGACTTTCCCATGAATGCAGCTGAGATTGCAGATGAGACTCAAAAGGACTCAGTACTGAAAAATGTTTATGAAAACACCTCGAATGGATGGACTGATCAGTGTCTGGACACAGAGTTGAAACCATTCCATAACTGTCGTACTGAATTGTCTTGTGAGCAAGGTTGTAACAAGTGGGGAAACAGAGTGGTGGTACCTAATTCTTTGAGTTCGGAACCAAAACAAAACAGCCCGAAAATTGGTTCAACACCAAAATGTTTTGTAAGGAGATCAGGAAGGCCCCGCAAACCTGTTATTAAACTGGATTTGTTGTTCATTTAAAAGAAAAAAAGCCAGTAGTTTTTGTTCTGTGGTACATGCAATGCTGGGAAAGGTGGGACCATAGTTTTGTTGTATTTGAGAGGGGAATATGTACATTTTATAAGCAGAAATCAGTGTAATGTATTATCACATGGTTTATCACATGGTTTAGTATGAGCATGCTCAGTTCGCTCAGGCCTAGTAAACAAGCACCTTGACTAGCAACTCATCCTGTCTCTGTCCTTCATTTGTTCTACCCACATATATTACAGAGATCAACTAATGTAACAGAGCAGGGATCGAACCTTGGACCTTGCTGGACTCACTGCCTAGCTAAGTTAAGTCACTAGGGCGTAGATGGTTGAAGGCACGGCCACCAATGGTGGGGTGAAGGAAATGGGAGATGAACAAGCCAGAGTTGGAGGAATGCAGAATCCTCTTGCAGGGCTGGAGCAGGGTGCAGAGGGGCAAGACCATGGAGGGATTTGAACCCGAGTCATGAGAATTTTAAAATTGAGGGAGCCAATGTAGGTCAGTGAGCAGGACTTGGTGAGAGTTACATGGGCAGCAAAGCTTTGGATGAGGTCAAGTTTACAGAGGGTGAAAGATTGGAGGCTGGCCAGGAGAGCATTGGGATACTCGATCTTGGAGGCAACAAAAGCAATGGATGAATTTCAGCAGCAGATTAGCTGAGGCAGGGGTGGAGACAGGCAATACTACGGAGGTGGAGATGGGTGATATTACGGAGGGGGAGACGGGCGATATTACGGAGGGGGAGACGGCCGATATTACGGAGGGGGAGACGGGCGATATTACAGAGGGGGAGACGGGAGGTATTACGGAGGGGGAGACGGGCAATATTACGGAGGGGGAGACGGGCGATATTACGGAGGGCGAGACGGGAGATATTACGGAGGGGGAGACGGGAGATATTACGGAGGGGGAGACGGGCGATATTACGGAGGGGGAGACGGGCGATATTACAGAGGGGGAGACGGGCGATATAACAGACGGGGAGACGGGCGATATTACAGAGGGGGAGATGGGCGATATTACGGACGGGGAGACGGGAGATATTACGGAGGGGGAGACTGGAGATATTACGGAGGTGGAGACGGGAGATATTACGGAGGGGGAGACGGGCGATATTACGGAGGGGGAGACGGGCGATATTACGGAGGGGGAGACGGGCGATATTACGGAGGGGGAGACGGGAGATATTACGGAGGGGGAGACGGGAGATATTACGGAGGGGGAGACGGGAGATATTACGGAGGGGGAGACGGGAGATATTACGGAGGGGGAGACGGGCGATATTACGGAAGGGGAGACGGGCGATATTACGCAGGGGGAGACGGGCGATATTACAGACGGGGAGACGGGAGATATTACGGAGGGGGAGACGGGAGATATTACGGAGGTGGAGACGGGAGATATTACGGAGGGGGAGACGGGCGATATTATGGAGGGGGAGACGGGAGATATTACGGAGGGGGAGACGGGAGATATTACGGAGGGGGAGACGGGAGATATTACGGATGGGGAGACGGGAGATATTACGGATGGGGAGACGGGAGATATTACGGAGGTGGAGACGGGAGATATTACGGAGGGGGAGACGGGAGATATTACGGAGGGGGAGACGGGCGATATTACGGAGGTGGAGACGGGAGATATTACGGAGGTGGAGACGGGCGATATTACGGAGGGGGAGACGGGAGATATTACGGAGGGGGAGACCGGCGATATTACGGAGGGGGAGACGGGAGATATTACGGAGGGGGAGACGGGAGATATTACGGAGGGGGAGACGGGCGATATTACGGAGGGGGAGACGGGCGATATTACGGAGGGGGAGACGGGCGATATTACGGAGGGGGAGACAGGAGATATTACGGAGGGGGAGACGGGAGATATTACGGAGGGGGAGACGGGCGATATTACGGAGGGGGAGACGGGAGATATTACGGAGGGGGAGACGGGCGATATTACGGAGGGGGAGACGGGAGATATTACGGTGGGGGAGACGGGCGATATTACGGAGGGGGAGACGGGAGATATTACGGACGGGGAGACGGGCGATATTACAGACGGGGAGACGGGAGATATTACGGAGGGGGAGACGGGCGATATTACGGAGGTGGAGACGGGCGATATTACGAAGGTGGAGACGGGAGATATTACGGAGGGGGAGACGGGCGATATTACGGAGGGGGAGACGGGCGATATTACAGACGGGGAGACGGGAGATATTACGGAGGGGGAGACGGGAGATATTACGGAGGGGGAGACGGGCGATATTACGGAGGTGGAGACGGGCGATATTACGGAGGGGGAGACGGGAGATATTACGGAGGGGGAGACGGGAGATATTACGGAGGTGGAGATTGGCGATATTACGGAGGGGGAGACGGGCGATATTACGGAGGGGGAGACGGGAGATATTACGGAGGGGGAGACGGGAGATATTACGGAGGTGGAGACGGGCGATATTACGGAGGGGGAGATGGGCGATATTACGGAGGGGGAGATGGGCGATATTACGGAGGTGGAGATTGGCGATATTATGGACGGGGAGACGGGAGATATTACGGAGGGGGAGACGGGAGATATTACGGAGGGGGAGACGAGAGATATTACGGAGGGGGAGACGGGAGATATTACGGAGGGGGAGACGGGAGATATTACGGAGGGGGAGACGGGAGATATTACGGAGGTGGAGACGGGAGATATTACGGAGGTGGAGACGGGCGATATTACGGAGGTGGAGACGGGCGATATTACGGAGGGAGAGACGGGAGATATTACGGAGGGGGAGACGGGAGATATTACGGAGGGGGAGACGGGAGATATTACGGAGGTGGAGACGGGAGATATTACGGAGGTGGAGACGGGAGATATTATGGACGGGGAGACGGGAGATATTACGGAGGGGGAGACGGGAGATATTACGGAGGTGGAGACGGGAGATATTACGGAGGGGGAGACGGGAGATATTACGGAGGGGGAGACGGGCGATATTACGGAGGGGGAGACGGGAGATATTACGGAAGGGGAGACGGGCGATATTACGGCGGTGGATGTAGGCGGACTTGGTGCTGGAGAGGATATAAGTTCGGAAGCTCAGCTCAGCGTCAAAAACGATACTGAGGTTGTGAACAGTCTGGCTCATCCTCAGACAGTGTCCAGGGAGAGGGGTGGAATCGACGGCGAGGGAACGGATTCACTGAGGGACACCATGTAGATGAGAACTAGGAGGGGGACACCAGAGGTAATGGTGCAGGGGCGGGAAGGGCAGCTATTGCAGCAGATTCACTGGCTACGACTGGATAGGCAAGGGTGGAACCAGACAAGGGCGGTCCCACTGCTGAACAACATAGGCAAGGCTAATGAAGGAGGATGTTGCCTTCAACTTTGCCAAATGCTGCAGAGAGGTCGAGAAGCCTCACTTCTCAATTTCTTGTTCTACTGAGAAAAAGTAACAAATTGCCTGAGGATTACTTTCAGAAATCTCCTTGGTTACCTCAGCAGTGTAAAGGGTGGAAAATCGGGCCAGGTTTACACTTAGAACATCAAAACACTTCCTGATGTGCTTGGCCTCTGTTTGCTTCAGTGTTGTAGTTTAATTGAGGCTGGCAGAAAAAATAGGAGGATCGGGCCTTGGCTCACACTGCCAGTATTCAGTTTCATATTGTTAGCAGCTGTTTGTGTGTAGATTTTACTTGCGAGCAATTAATCACAATCTTTTAAAACGTGACAGGCCCTGAACCTCTCTCATCTCCATTCTGGGGCAATGGACAGCCTCAGCTCAATTATTAAACGCCATTCGCAACTGGGAGGACTCAAAGTCTCCCCTCCACTCCCCTGCTATCTGACCATTATGACTGCAGGTGCCATGTCCACGTGGCCTCTGGGTGGGCAGGCTATTCAACCACATGGGGCATCACAACTGATTCCAATCTTTTCCTCACTCGACATCAGCGTACACGCTTCCGGCCAGGGGTCACTGGCGAGCAATGGGGACTGGGGCGACAGCAGCCCCCGCATCATTTCTGTGGGGCCCAGCGAGCACTCCAGCACCTCCTAGCCCCACAGAAGTCATTTTCTTGCCCACCTTTGAGGACCTCCGTTTCTTGGCCAACAGGTTGTACTGTGCGGGACGCCCAAGGCGGGTGCTCTGCCCAGTAAGCCGTAGAAATGCCTTTGGGGTCCTATCTAAGTAATAGGACCCCGATTTAAATGTGTTCATCAGGCTCCTGCACCGAGTCAGGCAGGCGACTTGGCCGCCTATTAAATCAGCGGTGGGGTAGAATGCCAGCGGTAAGTCCATCACGGCGATCTTAACTCTCTCTTTCCATTGGCTGGAGGGAGTTAAAATTTCCCTCGCCCCCTTCCCTGCCCCCACCCCCACAACCCCCCCCCCCCCGCCCCCCCGCCATCTTAAAGGCTTAATTCATAGAAAGAATAAAAGGAAAGAAGTGACCAAGGAGCATTGAGGCCAATAGCAGCTAATCCCAGGCCAAGGGTGGCAGGAAGGGCGCCAACTTACCATGGGTCAGGGGTCAGACCAGGGGCCGCTCATGGCTCAGTGCCTCAACCAGCTGAACCATCAGAGGAACTTGTCATGCGACGTGGCGACAATGAAATGGCAAAATTTTTTGGTCCTTCAACTAAAAAGGGAAATTTGGCAGTGTCAGTACACACTTCTGTTTTTGAACTACCGGCAAAGGTGTTCCATTTATTAGGTCTCTAATTAATTTGGGATAAAAGAGGAGGATTTGTGCTTTCAAAGGCACATGTCTGCGATTCCCCAGAGCTTGTACAAATAGCACTGAGGCCCTGCTGTGTGGCAGCCCTGAACTCTTACCATTGCACCAATAGGGGGAGCACTGGCCTCATGAAATCCAAACGATGCTGACTGGATGGATGGATCAAAGTCCTCTTCACCTCAGTCTCACACCCTCTTTTGGTAACAATCATAATGTATTGGAGCTCAGGTTTGTGTTTCCTTAACACCTCGGGCTTTAGAAGCCCCTCTTTGATCTGGGACTGCAACATTGCTTCTGCCTGTTTTAAATAAACCAATAGGGGTGTGACGCTGGGGTTGCCCCAGTGTCACTAAAGAAAACGCCAACTGCACAAGTGCCTGCACTAAGAAAGAAAGACTTGCATTTATATAGCGCCTTTCACAACCACCGGACGTCTCAAAGCGCTTTACAGCCAATGAAGTACTTTTGAAGTGGAGTCACTGTTGTAATGTGGGAAACACGGCAGCCAATTTGCGCACAGCAAGCTCCCACAAACAGCATTGTGATAATGACCAGATAATCTGTTTTTGTGATGTTGGTTGAGAGATAAGTATTGGCCAGGACACCGGGGATAACCAGCATGTAGAAAGTCCTACAAGAGAGGGGGCGGTACTGGACCTAATTCTAGGGAATGTGGCCGGCCAAGTGGAAAAAGTGCTAGTAGGTGAGCACTTTGGTGATAGTGACCATAATATGGTAAGATTTAAGGTGGCCATGGAAAAGGACAGGGATGGGCCAGAAATAAAGGTTCTAAATTGGGGGAAGGCCGATCTTAATAGGATAAGGCAGGATCTGGCCAAAATGGACTGGGATCAGCTACTTGTAGGAAAATCCGCATCGGAGCAATGGGAGGCTTTCAGAAGGGAGATTGAGATCATACAATGGCAACATGTTCCCGTAAAGGTCAAGGGTGGTTCCAAAAACCACAGGGAACCTTGGATGTCAGGGGATATACGGGAATGGATTAGGGAAAAAAGGAGGGCTTTTGGTAGATACAAAAGGCTAAAGACGGAGGAAGCCCTAGAGGAGTACAAAAAGTGCAGGGGGATACTTAAAAAAGAAATTAGGAGATCAAGGAGGGGCCATGAAATAACACTGGCAAGCAAAATAAAGGAAAATCCGAAGATGTTTTATAAGTATATTAAGGGTAAGAGGATAACTAGGGAAAAAATAGGGCCCATTAGGGACAAAAGTGGCAATCTGTGTGTGGAGCCGGAAGATGTAGGAGGGGTTCTGAATGAATTTTTTGCGTCTGTTTTCACTATGGAGAAGGACGATGTAGACATAGAAATAGGGCGGGGGGACTGTGATATGCTCGAACATATTAACATCGAGCGGGGGGAGGTATTGGCGGTTTTAGCTGGCCTAAAAATGGATAAATCCCCAGGCCCGGATGAAATGTATCCCAGGCTGCTGTGTGAGGCAAAGGAGGAGATTGCGGGGGCTCTAACACATATATTCAGGACCTCTCTGGCCACAGGGGATGTGCCAGAGGACTGGAGAACCGCTAATGTAGTACCATTATTCAAGAAGGGTAGTAGGGAAAAACCGGGGAACTACAGGCCAGTGAGCCTAACATCAGTGGTAGGAAAATTATTGGAAAAAATCCTGAGGGACAAAATTTGTCTCCACTTGGAGAGGCAAGGATTAATCAGGGATAGTCAACATGGCTTTGTCAAGGGAAGATCATGTCTGACTAATTTGATTGAATTTTTTGAGGGGGTGACTAGGTGTGTGGATGAGGGTAACGCAGTGGATGTGGTATACATGGATTTCAGTAAGGCCTTCGATAAAGTCCCGCACAGGAGACTGGTCAAGAAGGTAAGAGCCCATGGAATCCAGGGTGCCTTGGCACATTGGATACAAAACTGGCTTAGTGGCAGAAGGCAGAGGGTGATGGTCGAAGGTTGTTTTTGTGACTGGAAGCCTGTGGCCAGTGGGGTACCACAGGGATCGGTGCTGGGTCCCTTGTTGTTTGTGGTCTACATTAATGACTTGGATATGAATGTAAAGGGTATGATCAGTAAGTTCGCGGATGATACAAAAATTGGTAGGGTGGTAAATAGCGAGGAGGGTAGCCTCAGTCTGCAGGACGATATAGATGGGTTGGTCAGATGGGCGGAACAGTGGCAAATGGAATTTAACCCGGAAAAGTGCGAGGTGATGCACTTTGGGGGGACTAACAAGGCAAAGGAATACACAATGAATGGAAAGACCCTAGGCAAGACGGAGGGTCAGAGGGATCTGGGTGTGCAAGTACACAGATCCCTGAAGGCGGCGGAACAGGTGGATAAGGTGGTAAAAAAGGCATATGGGATACTTGCCTTCATTAGCCGAGGCATTGAATATAAGAGCAAGGAGGTTATGATGGAGCTGTATAAAACACTGGTTAGGCCACAGCTGGAATATTGTGTGCAGTTCTGGTCGCCACACTACAGGAAGGATGTGATCGCGTTAGAGAGGGTGCAGAGGAGGTTCACCAGGATGTTACCAGGGCTGGAGCGCTTCAGCTATGAAGAGAGACTGGGCAGATTGGGTTTGTTTTCCTTGGAGCTGAGGAGGCTGAGGGGGGACATGATTGAGGTGTACAAAATTATGAGGGGCATAGATAGGATGGATGCTGAGGAGCTTTTTCCCTTAGTAGAGGGGTCGATAACTAGGGGGCATAGATTCAAGGTAAAGGGCGGGAGGTTTAGAGGGGATTTGAGAAAGAACTTTTTCACCCAGAGGGTGGTTGGAGTCTGGAACTCACTGCCTGAAAGGGTTGTGGAGGCAGAAACCCTCACAACATTTAAGAAGCATTTGGATGTGCACTTGAAATGCCATAGCATACAAGGCTACGGGCCAAATGCTGGAATATGGGATTAGATTAGACAGGGCTTGATGGCCGGCGCGGACACGATGGGCCGAAGGGCCTCTATCCGTGCTGTATTACTCTATGACTCTATGACTCTATGACTCTATAACCCCCCTGCACTTCTTCGAAATAGTGCCATGGCACCTCCAACAGTGCCGCACTCCTTCAGCACTACACGTTAAACATTAAATCAAATGAAATTAAAATAAACTCCCAACTTAAATCACAACCTTATTATCGGTGTCGCTAAGACACTCTGCGCCTGGCAGTGCTGACTGGTTACGGAAGGTCCCATGCGTACCGGTGGACACCGCATGTTCCCTCTCGAAGGCTACCTGGGCAAGGCCTGGACCGCCGTAGAGAGGCAGGCAGCCAGGGCGACCCTCGCCCTCAGCTGGTGAACGGACATATTTGCCAGATCCAGGAGAAGACCTTCGAGGAGGTCCTCCGACTTGCCCAGCACCCCCTCCCCCCTCTGTATAGGGTGGCCAAAAAAAACATTGCTCTGGTACGGTGGCAATAAACAGTTGGTTCAGTTTTCCTGGCTCCACTTTGCCCTGGTGTTGGACGGGCAACAGCATGTTCTGCACCTGTCCAGGCCGAGCCCTGCTCGATTTTGGTGGGCTTGGCCATTAAGAGGGCCAGTTGCACCTCATCCGCAGCCCCCACCCCGCCCCCCGGGCAATCGCCCAGACACAGGCCTGCTCCCTGGCAGGGCCTTGCTCCAGGAAACAGGGTGGATCGCGGAGTGTAGGCCTGAGATGCCTGCAGCTGTGGGCATGGCTGCCGACCCCAGTCAAGCCGTAGTTGGGGCTGTTTGTCAAATCACTGCAGTGCTGTTGAAAAGCATTTTGTCTCCCTTACTTTCTGACCACTTTCCCACGTCGCAAGGCCACCTGAGATCCCTCCCACCCCCGATCTGAGCAATACCCCTGTGCTGTGTGCCCTGGGTTGCTGTCACGAGAAATTGAAATGGGGGGCGGGGGGGCAAGAATGCCTCCTCCCACTTCATTAACATAGTATTATATGCAAAGACCCTGCTCCGTCCCCCAGGGGGAAGCCACGGAAATCCAGGGGCAAAGTAAAGGGGTGAAGGCCTTGGCATAACCAGTGTCCGCCCCCTTTTTCCATGACCTTTGCGCCTGGAGAATAGGCATTACGCAGGGGCAAAGGTCAGGAAATTCAGGCCCAGTGTCTCAGCCCAATGCTGACCCTTACACTTGCCGAGTGCCAGTGTTTGGGCAGCAATGTGTGAGAGGGAAACACAGAACTCTACTTGCTCAGGCGCTGATGCATGCATGAGCGCTGGTTACTTGCCTTCAACTGAGCTTTCCACTAGTTAGGAGGAGCTGACAGGATGGTCAACAGGTCTCAGTTGGTAGAAACGGAAAGCCGGGTAAATGAACCCACGCTTTTTAAACATAAGTCTACCGCACCAATTTTCTCCTTTCCGCTGGGGTTGCCAGCTCTGGTCTGGTTAGATGTATTCCCGGAGGCTTCATCACATGACCTCCCACCTCCAACCACCCCGCCCCCCACCCTCCCGCCATTGGTTGACCAGCACGTCCATCCTCACGGTGGACCGCCTTCTCACGCCAATTGTAAAGTGAACAGGCCCTGAATTGGATGATCTTGACTGTCAGTCGAACAGCCTTTCCCTCCCCCTCCCCCTCCCCAGATCTCCAATAGGTTTACAAGAAACAAAAAAAGGTGATCAAAGAAAATTGAAAAAATATTATTCTCTTTTAACGACTCTATAATTTTTCTCCCATTTGCGCCCAGCAGTGTCCTGGAGATTAATCTTTAATTCATGGAGACTTCAGGACAATCCTGGGGGGTTGGCAAGCCTGCTTTCCCCTCTCTCCCTCTCCCACCCCTTGCAGAATGTGATGGGTTTGTTCCAGGGCTTCCGCACCACTTTGTGCCCAAAACTAAATTGGTGCTTTAAGGGAACAGAGGGAAGGGAAGCCTCGCAGAATTTCCAGTCCGCCAATATAACTGTGTCGGAGAACGGACCAGTGTCAGTCAAGCCGACAGCTGTTTTACTTCAAAGGTCACACTGGTTATGAAGAAGCAGAGGAAACCACGTTGGAAGCTCCCTCTTCATTTCCTCACACTGCCCCACGCCTGTGGTAGCGCCCGCAGTAAAAGGTGCTCCTTCTGACCTCCGGATCAAAGGTCAGCGGTGAGGGCAGCGAAGGAGGCTGCCACCAGCTCAGGAGTGGGGCCTTGCATGGAGCACGCCGGCCTTGCTGGAAGAAGGCCCTTGTGTGCATCCACAGAGTCAGCTGCTGCTGCTGAGGGTGATTTATTTATTGCTTTTCTCTTTGCAGGTCACGCGAGAAGGAGATTTTTTTTTTAATGCAATTTTCAAAGAAAACTACAGGCTCAAGTAGCCAGAGGAGCTTGCTTAGGAGAGGGGTAAGGGGGGAAGTACGAGTTAGTGAATCTGAGTCAATGAATAATTAGCCTCACTCGCGTAAACCCATACCAGACTAAGCAATTAAACCAATAAAATTAGATTTGTCGTTTGGCGTCAGATGCCTGTATTTTTTTTTTTTTTTGACCTTATTGAGCTATGGCTGTTCAGGCCCAATTGGATACAAATCTGTGGAACAATGAACAAAGTGTATTAATTTTTTTATATTGCATTTAACGGGGTGTTATTGCTTTATGAGGGAAGTTTCAGGCAGGCTACGTCTGA
The DNA here is from genome assembly GCF_052327205.1 of Somniosus microcephalus. Taxonomy (NCBI): domain Eukaryota; kingdom Metazoa; phylum Chordata; class Chondrichthyes; order Squaliformes; family Somniosidae; genus Somniosus; species Somniosus microcephalus. The sequence continues at coordinate 216,718,691 of NC_140995.1, read as the reverse complement.
AGAATTAATTAGATCTTGAGGTTGGAAGGAGCAGTATATTTCTATAAATTTGTCGTTAAAATTTAACTGTTGAAGCACTGAGGTCAAGTTGCTCATCCAGATGTGACTGGGCTGTGGGTGTTTCAGTTAAAGTAGCTTGCCAGCCAAGCCACTCCTGAATACAACCCTAAAGGTCGTGTCAAAGGTTGACAAGGTCTCACTACTGCACTGGAGTATCAGCCCTCGAGTACTCGAGGCCCGCTGTGAGGCTGAAGCCCATACCCTTCTGACCTGAAGGCAACAGCCCTGCCAACAGAGCCAAGCGGACGCACAATGGCCAAGCTGGAGAGCCTAGAATTCCAAGCACAGCAGCCAGAAGACCTCCATCTAACCCCTGGCCCATTGTGCCTGGACAGCCGACCTCACTGCATTGCCACTGTTGGCCCTTCACCAACAGGGGACAGTCACATGGCCTCGAGGCCTTTTTCTGCTGGGAGCCCCTTCCAAATTGGTGCCCGGCTGGTGAGGGAATAGGAAAATGAGGCAGGAAGGCTCGGAACGCCCCCTTTTCACGATTTGAATGGCTGCCCTGGCCTCTGCCGATTGCCAACCTCTTGGGGGGCAAGCCCCAGAAATCCCAGGACAACACCAACTGGGGTAGAGACTGGAGTTAGTACAGATGAAGATGGTCTGTCTTTCATCCGGAACCTGCTGTTATCCCAGTCACATCAGCCTTAGTGTCAGCCTTGACCCAGAGGTAGCAACATAGGAACAGGAGTAGGCCATTCAGCCCCTCAAGCCTGTTGCGCCCATTCAATTAGATCATGACCAATATTCCCTTTAAACTGTGCGGCCGCGCAGCTATCCGGACCTCCCACGCATCCGGCTCGCTGGCTTTTCAATGGAAAAAAACAGGCATGTGCAGTATTTTGAATGGTCTGCGTAGACCCTTAAAGGGGCCGTGCACTCAAAAACAAATTAACGGGAACATGACTGATCTTATCTTAGCTCTATCGGCCCACCTTGGTTCCATATTCCTTAACGCACTTGCCTAACAAAAAACCATCAATCTCAGAATTGAAATGTTTAATTGATCCCCAGCCTCAACAGCTTTTTGGGGGCGAGTTTTCCAGATTTCCACTACCCTTTGTGTGAAGATGTGCCTCCTGACATCACCCCTGGATGGCCCTAGCTCTAATTTTAAGGTGAATGCCCCCTTGTTCTGGACTCCCCCCACCAGAGGTAATAGTTTCTCTCTATCTACCCTATCCAATCCTTTAATCTTTTTAAACATCCCTTAATCTTCTAGAATCGAGGGAAGACAAGCCTAGTCTATGCAACCTGTCCTGATAATTTAATAGGAGCGCCTCTATCAGGTCTCCCCTGAATCTTCTCTTTCCCACTGAAATTCCGAACGATAGGGTGATGCACAGAAATACGACTCAGCCGGAGGGCCTGTAAAATAAATGGAACACACATTGGAAGGCAGTGACTCACAGACGATTAGTTATTTGTCTTGTTCCTCAGCAATGCCTGAAGGGCTTGTGAGTCATCCCACTCGTGTCAGCCGGCGCTTTCCTTTCCGTAACCCGCTGTATCCTGACACGCATCCGCTGTGTAAATCTTCCACGACAAGTCACTGAAGTTCGGCTCGCACTGCATATGCTCCACCGGTAAGCTGGAGTCATGGAGGGCCGTGCGTTCCAACGCTACAACATACAAACGAGCTATTTAATTGTCTCCCTTGTGCAGATCAGTCTCAACAACCCGCGCATCATTTCCTGACCTCTCTGTTGCTTTCTACGCAGCCAGATTCTTGTTCTACGCCTCTTAAAATATTTCTTTTGTCAGTTACCAGTCGCAGAATTGAGCAAGTGTGGGGTCCTGGATCCAGTTTATATACATTACCAATGAAAGGAAGATGGCTCCAAATCTGATTCGAAAACATAAATGGCTGGAAATACACAACCGGTCGGACAGCCTCTATAAAGACAGAAGGGAAGTTAATGTTTCGGATGTGTACTCTTCGTTAGAACCTGAAGGGCATGCATCCGAAAGGTCAATAACAGATACTGACTCTTGTGCATCCCCCACTCCCTTCGCCCCATCATTGGCGGCCGTGTCTTCAGCTGCCTTCGGCCTTAAGCGCTGGAATTCACTCCTTAAACCTCTCCGCCTCTCTACCTCATCTCCTCCTTTAAGACGCTCCATAAAACCTACCTCTTTGACCTCATCTGTTGGTGAGCAGGCCCGGGCGTTGGGCTGAAGATTGTCGGACAGGAGGAATGGTGGAAATGGAATGGCGTTTCGTTGTTCATGTACTTGTGCATTGTACAATGACAATAAAGTTGAATTATTAATTATTATTATGTCTCCTTCTTTGGCTCAGTGTCAATTTTTGTCTGATGACGCTCCTGTGATAGGCGGTGGGATGTTTTAAAGGCGCTACATAAATGCAAGTTGTTGTTGATTGCCCCGCGGTGTATTTTATGTTTTTATATTTCCTATAATTACTGTTGTGAGTAAAGTTCCCCCAGTGAAGTCCTCGTTCGTCAAGCACAGTAACTGCTTGGCACATGACAACGATGTATGAAATGGTTCCAGTAATCACCAGGAAGCCTCCCGATCCTGCAGCTTTCAAGCCGGAAGAGCCAACCTGCAGCATCCTGTAGATGATCTGCAGTCACCTGATACCTCCCGGGTCCATATCACAACATGATGGCTCGGATTTTGCGGTGGGTAATGACAGCGAACTGTCAGTGAACGACTGACGTAATTTCAGGATTTAGCGGATGCGCAGATAAAGGCGTAAATCCTGAAGTCGTTCACTGCTCCGACACTAGCTGCACTGTGGACACCACCCCGCCCCTCCACATAGACAGCAAGCAGTGAAATCAGTGGAACTGATGAAAACTTAAGCCTTTCCACGCTAATATTGCTGTTAAACACCCCATTAAATGTTAAGCCTTGTTCGACTAGGTGTAACTGGGATTTTAACAGCGATATTAGCGTGGAAAGGCTTAAGTTTTCAGCCATTCTGGCCCGGAAAAGCTAATTTTTATATTTGTGGAGTGTCAAATTTCTCCATTATGATAAAAATTACTCGCTTTTTAAAAAAATATTTCTTTTTAAAGTTTGTTCATGATATTTCAGCTCCTACATTAACCCCATGTGTATGTCCCAATCTTTATTTCGCTCTCTGTAACATTTTTAAAAAGTGCACATAATCAGAGCTGATTTATTTCCTGGCTTGCTGTCTGTGAGAATTCTTCAATGTGATTGGCTGCTTAGACAGCTTGATGATGTCACGGCTGTTCTACGCTCGGAATCCCATGTTGACAGCGCTGCAATCAATCACACGTCGAGGAAGCTGAACTTCTCGCCACAGAGAAGAGATCTCTGTGGGCAGCTTTCTTCGAGATCAGCGGCGATCGCCGTCACTTCGCCGCTGACCGCAAATTACAGGCCTATAAATTTCTGGGGTCGAATGAAGGGTCCGGGGATCGGCTTATACAGTAGTTTAGTGTGTTAGTGTTTCACCTCTGAGGCCTGGGTTCAAAGCCAATCCAGAGCGAGGGGCTGAAAGTTTCCTGTCCCATTGTAAAAGCCCAACCTGAAGAGTTCGAGGTAACAACAACAACTTGTATTTATATAGCGCCTTTAACGTAGTGAAACATCCCAAGGCACTGCACAGGAGTATTTTAAGACAACAAATTTGACACCGATCCACGTAAGGATAAATTAGGGCAGGTAACTGAAAGCTTGGTCAAAGAGGTAGGTTTTAAGGAGCGTCTTAAAGGAGGAAAGAGAGGTAGAGAGGCGGAGAGGTTTAGGGAGGGAATTCCAGAGCTCAGGGCCTAGGCAACAGAAGGCACGGCCACCGATGGTTGAGCGATTATAATCAGGGATCTGCAAGAGGGCAGAATTAGAGGAGCGCAGATATCTCGGAGGGTTGTGGGGCTGAAGGAGATTACAGAGATAGGAAGGGGCGAGGCCATGGAGGGATTTGAAAACAAGGATGAGAATTTTGAAATCGAGGCGCTGCTTAACCAGGAGCCAATGTAGGTCAGCGAGCACAGGGGTGATGGGGGTAATCACAATCTATGGTCACCTTTCTGTCATAATTCCTAACAAGCAGATTGAGGGACCTGCAAAACATACGAAGGTCTGTAGTATAATCATAGGAACAGGAGCAGGTCATTCAGCCCCTTGAGCCTGCTCCTCTATTCTATTATAAATAACAACAGAAAATGCTGGAAACACTCAGCAGGTCAGGCAGCATCCGTGGAGAGAGAAAAAAACAGAGTTAAAGTTTCAGGTCGACGACCCTTCATCAGAACTGGAAAAAGCTAGAGATGTAACAGGTTTTTAAGCAAGTGTAAGGGCAGGGAAAGGGGGGAGGAAAGAACAAAAGGGAAGGTCTGTGATAGGATGGAAGGCAGGAGAGATTAAGAGACAAAAGGGATGATGGTGCGAGGCAAAAGGAGATGGTAATGGGACAAGTTAAGAAACAAAAGATGACTCTAGATAAAGTGTAAATGGCAATGGCAGAATGATCGACAGCTGCCATGTGAGAGAGAAAAAAAAATATAGGGGCCGAGGTTATGGTCTGAAATTATTGAACTCGATGTTGAGTCCAGAAGGCTGTAAAGTGCCTAATCGAAAGATGAGGTGCTGTTGCTTGAGCTTACGTTGAGCTTCATTGGAACAGTGTAAGAGGCCGAGGACAGTGAGGTCAGAGTGGGAGTGGAGCGGAGAATAAAGTGACAGGCGACCGGAAGCTCGGGGTCCCCCTATGGACTGAACAGGGGTGACACCCAATCTGCGTTTGGTCTCCCCAGTGTAGGGGAGATCGCATCGTGAGCAGCGAATACAGTATATTAAATTGCAAGAAGTACATTCTATTCTATTAGTACCTCAACTCCATTTACCCGCATTAGCTACATATCCCTCGATTACATTACCTAACAAAAATCTATCACTCTCAGCCTTGAAAGCTCCAAACCCCCAACAACAGTTCAACAACATTACTCAACCCAGAGACTAGCCAAATGCTTTAACCAATAATAGCAAGTTCAATAAGTTGCTTGCATAGAGCTATCCAATTAGTCCCACTCCGCTACACTTTCCCGTTGCCTTGTACATTTTTTTCCCTTCAAGTATTTAACCAGTTCCCTTTTAATGTTACTATTGAATCTGCTTTCACCAGCCTTTCAGGCAGTGATTCCAGATCCCAACAACTCGCTGTGTAAAAAAGGTTTCCTTCTGCCGCTTCTGGTTCAGTCACCCTAAATCTGGTTATTGACCCTCCTGCCACTGGAAACAGTATCTCCTTATCTACTCTATCAAAACCGCTCATGATTTTGAACACCTCTATCAAATCTCCCCTTAACCTTTTCTGCTGTAAGGAGAACAACCCCAGCTTCTCCAGTCTCTCCACATAACTGAAGTCCCTCATCCCTGGTACTATTCTAGTAAATCTCTTCTACACCCTCTCCAACGTCTTGACATCCTTCCTAAAGTGTGGTGCCCAGAATCTTTCTTTTATTTATTTGTTCCTGGGATCTGGGTGTCGCTGGCAAGGTCAGCATTTATTACCCATCACTAGTTGCCCTTGAGAAGGTGGTGGTGAGCCACCTTCTTGAACTGCTGCAGTCCATGTGGTGAAGGTACTCCCACAGTGCTGTTAGGGAGGGTGTTCCAGGATTTTGACCCAGCGACAATGAAGGAACGGTAATATGCTTTCAAGTCAGGATGGTGTGTAACTTGGAGGGGAACTTGCAGGTGGTGGTGTTCCCATGCGCCTGCTGCCCTTGTTCTTCTTGGTGGAAGAGGTCACGGGTTTGGGAGGTGCTGCTGAAGGAGCCTTGGCGAGTTGCTGCAGTGCATCCTGTAGATGGTACACACTGCAGCCACGGTACGCCGGTGGTGGAGGGAGTGAATGTTTAAGGTGGTGGAGGGGGTGCCAATCAAGCGGGCTGCTTTGTCCTGGATGGCGTCGAGCTTCTTGAGTGTTGTTGGAGCTGCACTCATCCAGGCAAGTGGAGAGTATTCCAAAATTCTCTTTGCTTGTGCCTTGTAGATGGTGGAAAGGCTTTGGGGAGTCAGGAGGTGAGACACTCACTGCAGAATACCCAGCCTCTGACTGGCCCTTGTTGCCACAGTATTTATGTGGCTGGTCCAGTTAAGTGTCTGGTCAATGGTGACCCCCCAGGATGTTAATGGTGGGGTATTTGGCAATGGTAATGCCATTGATTGTCAAAGGGCAGTGCTTAAACTCTCGCTTGTTAGAGGTAGAAAAAAAACATTTTCCCACCACCGAACGCACCCGCTGACCCACTGAAAAGTTCCCCCCTATGTTTTTGTGAAGGTAAAGTCCAATAACACCAATTCCTGGCCAATGGGTGTGGGTCTACAGTACAAAATTCTCCAGAATGTGACAGCGATCGGCACTCTTGTGGATAAGAGGGGTTGTCACACTGGTGCAGTAGGAGTAATCTCCTGAGGTCAGTATTAGCTAGACTAGAAGCAGCTTGACTCTGCAGCTAACTCAAGCTGTACCTGATCCGTGAGTACTTGGTGGGTGCCAAATATAGGAACATGGTCCATCTCCAAGCATTGGCATCTCACACTTTGAGGAGCTGAAAATTCATCCCGCCCCTGCAATTTTAAATACCTTCTCACAATTACAGTCAAACCTGTCAAACCATGTTTTACTGTGTTGTGAAAAGAAATTTAGAGGAAGGGATTACTTTGGTTGCCCACCATTAGAAGTAGGTGTCCTGTCCAAATTACCACTCGAATTTGTGTGGTAATGACTATTGCTTTTATTTCAAGACCCTAGAATGTGTCAAAGAATAACAATGTAATACAAGAGAAGATATTGGAGTGTAATTGCTACAATGTGCTAATTTCCGTCAAGGGGCCATCTAATAGTCAGTTAACAATACGCAAATACCATACATATCAGGATTCTGTCTGACAGTTTGCCCCAGTTGGGAACATTTTTGCATTTGGATCATAAAATTATGGGTTCAAACCCCAAACCAGGACTTCACTGCACGAACTAGACTGACCATTCAGTGCAGTACTGAGGGAGTGCTGCATTGTCAGGTGTGTCATCCCTTGGATAAGGCATTACACTGAGGTACTGTTTGCCTATTTAGGTAAATGCTAAGGATCCCATGGCATTTCTTGAAGGAAGCAGGGAGTCAGGGAAGCAGGCCAATATTCCTCCTGCAATCAAAAACACCAAAAGCAAATGAACTCAGCTGAAGTTCATATCTGTTTTTCTCTGTGTGTAAAATGGTTGCTGTGTTTGCTGGTGCACCTTAGTCTAATACCTCATCCAGGGGGCAGCACATCTGACAATGCAGCACTCCCTCAGTACTGCACTGGGCTGTCAGATTAGATGCCTGAAAGAAATAAGGTCCTATATAAATGAGAGTATTATTTATTTTCTGGATTGGGCAGGAGAACTGTGATAATTTATAACGTGCATGGTGAGGACCTGGATGTCGCACCTGTGAGTTACACTATGGTACTGGATTATGAACCGAAGTAGTTGTGAAATCATAATACCATCACAGTGAGTTGTGAAACTGAATTCAGTAAATGTGGTAATTTGTGGACATCAGATAAAATGAACCGTGAAAGCTACGGGATTGTCATTAAAAGCCCAACTGGTTCACTAATGTCCTTCAGGAAAGGTTCCTGCCACTCCTATTTGGTCTGACCTACACATGACCCCAGACCCACACTGGGATAGACTCTTAATACCCTGAGGGCAACTAGGGGTGAGCAATAAATGCTGCCTCGTCAATGTTTCACACATCTCAAGAACAAATTAAAAGTTAACAGCAGCTCTACATGTGGACCTCTATTAGTTTCTACTTTTTCCATACTTGCTTAAAGTTAAAAAAAATTAAGTGGTGTTTAAAGCTCACAGTCAATAAATCAATAAATGTAATAATGTGTGTTGTCCTCCCTTGTCTTTGTTGCTTTATTGAAATAGGTTCAGGTATGGAATGATACTGATTATGGGAGTTCTCTGATGGGTGTGATTGGTACTCCTCTCCTCCAGACCAATCATGAATCACAACACCATTAACAGAGAAAGGGTCTTGCAAAAGTGAGCCTTGAAAGAACATTTGGTGTCCAGATGATTTTGGTGGAAAGGCCACCTTGGTCCCTCCCCTGGATCTTATTTAGTCAAAATGCATTATGTATGTGATGTAAAATTAATGTTTGTCTCAATGTATTTTAGTACCATGACCAATTTTAGGAGACGCCAGAGGTTAATGATGTCATGCAACAAAAAAAATGAATCAAATCGGGGTGGGGGTGTGGGGTGGGGGGGGGGTGGTTACAGACAGGCAAGAAGACACCCATCAATAAAAACATCTGTCGAAGGGGCTGGGATGCGGAGAGGTTGGAGATTGGGAGAAGACCCCACCAGTAAAAGGGCCAGTATATAGGGATGGGGTGGGGAGAGGTTAGAGACTGGGAGGTGGACACACTATTAAAAGGGCCAGTAGATAGTGAGATGGGAGAGGTTAGAGACTGGGAGAAGACCTCATCAATAAAAGGCCAGTAGATAGAAGTGTGGTGGGGAGATGTTAGAGACTGTCAGAAGGACACTCCACTAAAAGGACCTGTAGATAGAGGTGAGGTGAAGAGAGTTTAGAGACTGACAGAAGAGCTCATTAGTAAAGAGGCTCGAAGAGCTTGGTTTTGAACTTACCATCTCTATTGTTTGTTTTTCAGTTGAATATATTGTCTCCACTGACATCTGTGAATGGCAAGGATTAGAACGACCTGCTTTGCGTGAATTAACACTGGCAGCCAGTCAAAACTCACCATATTGCTTTGACGGCCTCCTAACTCAGGAATCCATCGCAGCCTTACAGAAATGTTTCAGAAACAGGCCGACAACAAATCTCTCGGTTCAATTGCACAGTCCATCTGTGTTTAAATATTTATAAATAGACAGACACATTGACGGAACTGGGCTGCCATTTAAAAACTCCAGATCCGCCTTTTTAACAAATTCCATCTTTCTATCCCTGTCATTCCATTAAAAAAAACGGAGGAACATCACAAGATGAACCCAGCAAACATGCGGCGAGAGCCAACCAGATTGTGCAGTGCTCCTGCGATGTGTTTTATTAACTGAGCTTGGAGCTTGACCTTTAATGGGGAGTGTCAGAGGATTCTGAGCAGTTAGCCATTTTTCACTCAGAAGAGCTGAAGTTTGTTGATTTTACTCCACAAGGGCTTTTGAAGGATTTATTTTAAAATACTGCTATTACGGTATCCAACCACTAGATGTGAAATAAACTGGCTTCCTGAAGGGCGCTTTGTGCCATATAGGATCGTCTGGATTAAATATCCACCCAGAAACTCCCAACTATTGCTTTGAGAGAGAATCTGGATTATTTTGGGGTCTCTGTTTTTTCATTCCTTATAATCTAAGGAAGAAAAATTCAATGGGTCAGGAGATATCATCACAAACCAATGAACAAAATCAAATAAGGAATTCAGGAGAAACTCCTTTACCCAGAGAGTGGTGAGAATGTGGAGCTCGCTACCACAGGGAGTGGTTGAAGCGAATAGTATAGATGCTTTTAAGGGGAAGCTCGATAAGCACACGAGGTAGAAGGGAATAGAGGGTTATGAAACATAGAAACATAGAAACATAGAAGATAGGAGCAGGAGTAGACCATTCGGCCCCTCGAGCCTGTTCCGCCATTTAATGAGATCATGGCTGATCATCCAAATTCAGTACCCTGTTCCTGCTTTCTCCCCATATCCCTTGATCCCTTTAGCCTTAAGAAATATATCGAACTCCTTCTTGAATATATTTAATAAGTTGGTCTCAACTGCCTTCTGTGGTAGAGAATTCCATAGGTTCACCACTCTCTGGGTGAAGAAATTCCTCCTCATCTCTGTCCTAAATGGCTTACCCCTTATCCTTAGACTGTGACCCCTGGTTCTGGACTCCCACGCCATTGGGAACATCCTTCCTGCATCTAGTCTGTCTAGTCCTGTTAGAATTTTATAAGTTTCAATGAGATAGAGTTAGATGAGGAAAGACGGGAGGAGGCTCGAGTGGAGCATAAACACTGGCATGGACTGGTTGGGCCGAATGGTCTGTTTCTGTGCTGTATATTCTATGTAATCCTATGTAACAAACTTTCAGCTGAAGCTATAATTGTCTCACTGGCCATGGACCCTGTGTTCTTTATCAGTATCGCACAGCATATTATTAATATCACCCAGCGCGCACTCATGTGTTCATTAATAGTATCCCACAGAGCATGATAAAGTGTTCATTACTAGTGTTTGCTTATATTAGGAGCCTCAAATCCACAGCCTTCTAACCCAGAGAGAGGAGAGGTCAAGCCAACTGAGCCAAGCTGACCCAGTGTCAACAAGCAATGTTGATTTTATTCTTCTGGCTAAATTACCAAAACATGATCAAATATTCAACACCCATTGTTGCTGTATGAGCAGCGGCCTATCCCAGGTTCATCCGTAGAAGTCAAACACTACATAGGACATAGGAACATAGGAACTGGAGTAGGACATACCATTCAATGAGATCATGGCTGATCTGTATCTTAACTCCATCTAGCTGCCTTGTTTCCGTAACCCGTAATAACAAAAATCTATCAATCTCAGTTTTGAAATGTTCAATTGACCCCTAACCTCAAAAGCTTTTTGGGGGAGAGAATTCCAGACTTCCACTACCCTTTGTGTGAAGAAGTGCTTCCTGACACCACCCTTGAACAGCCCAGCTCTAATTTTAGGTTTATGCCCCCTTGTTCCGGACTCCCCCACCAGAGGAAATAGTTTCTCTATCTACCCTATCAACTCCTTTAATTATCTTAAACACCTAAATTAGATCACCTCTTAAAACATCTATACTCAAGGGAATGCAAGTCTAGTCTATGCACCCTATCCTCATAATTGAACCCTTTTAGTCCCGTGCTAGGTACGATTGGCATCACATTGGATGATTAGTTTATTCTGATGGTCACCCTTTGAGATTATATATCTGAGATTGGAGTTGTTCCAATCTCCCACTGTAACTTCTTCAATGGGAAATCAGCAGATCCCCCCAAATTCTTAATTCCCCCCTACCCCGGGGCAGAAACCTTCCTTTCAGCCCTTCCAGAGCCCAGGAATTTCAGGGCCCTTGCAAGTGTCAGTTTGGTTCAGTTGGCAGCACTCTCACCTCTGAGTCAGTAGGTTGTGGGTTCAAGCCCCATTCCAGGATTTCCATGAGGATTCTTCCAACTTCTCCAGTAACTTCAGCGAAAGTCCGGCGTAAAGTCCGGAATATCAGCGGAAAGGGGTGTTTACGCCGTTCTCCGGTGTTTCTGCCCACCTGCCACCAAAAATTACAATGGGAGATCGGGGATCCCTCATGGAATATCTACCTGATAATCTAGGCTAACACGCCAGTGCAGTAGTGAGGGAGTGCTGCATTGTTAGAGGTGCTATCCTTTGGAATGAGATGTTCATGCAAGGCCCTATCAGGTGGGTGTTAAAGATTGTTGTATCAAACCGTTACAAAAAATGACAATAATAATAAAACCGGACGGACCACTCAGCATCGACCTAGGCATTGGATTCGGAGACGGCAAAGGCACAACCAGCCCCGTCGACCCTGCAAAGTCCCCCTCACCAACATCCGGGAGAGCTGTCCCACAAACTAGTCAAGCAACAGCCTGACAGTCATACTCACAGAATCATACCTTTCAGCCAATGTCCCAAACTCCTCCATCACCATCCCTGGGTATGTCCTCGCACTGGCAGGACAGACCCACCAGTGGTATACAGTCGGGAGGGAATGGCCTGGGAGTCCTCAACATTGACTCCGGACCCCATGAAGTCTCATGGCTTCAGGTCAAACATGGGCAAGGAAGCCTCCTGCTGATTATCACCTACTGCCCTCCCTCAGCTGATGAATCAGTACTCCTCCATGTTGAACACCACTTGGAAGAAGCACTGAGGGTAGCAAGGTCACAGAATGTACTCTGGGTGGGGGACTTCAATATCCAACACCAAGAGTGGCTCGGAAGCACCATTACCAACCGAGCTGGCTGAGTCCTGTAGGACATAGTTGCCAGACTGGGCCTGCGGCAGGTGATGAGAGAACCAACACAAGGGAAAAACCTACTTGACCTCGTCCTCACCAATCTACCTGTCGCAGATGCATCTGTCCATGACAGTATTGGTAGCAGTGACCACCGCACAGTCACTGTGGAGACAAAGTCCCGTCTTCACACTGAGGGCACCCTCCATCGTGTTGTGTGGCACTACCATCGTGCTAAATGGGATAGATTCAGAACAGATCTAGCAGCTCAAAACTGGGCATCCATGAGGTGCTGTGGGCCATCAGCAGCAGAATAGTATTCCACCACAATCTGTAACCTCATGGCTCGGCATATCTCTCAATCTACCATTGACGTCAAGCCAGGGGACCAATGAGGAGCGTAGAAGAGCATACCAGGAGCAGCAGCAGGCGTAACTAAAAATGAAGTGCCAACCTGGTGAAGCTACAGCACAGGACTACATGCATGCTAAACAGCGGAAGCAGCATGCTATAGTCAGAGCAAAGCAATCCCACAACCAACAAATCAGATCAAAGCTCTGCAGTTCTGCCACATCCAGTCATGAATGGTGGTGGATAATTAAACAACTAACGGGAGGAGGAGGCTCCATGAATATCCCGATCCTCAATGATGTTGGAGCCCAGCACATGAGTGCAAAAGACAAGGCAGAAGTGTTTGCAACCATCTTCAGCCAGAGGTGCCGAGTGGATGATCCATACCGGCCTCCTCCCGAGGTCTCCACCATCACAGAAGCCAGTCTTCAGCCAATTCGATTCACTCCATGTGATATCAAGAAACGGCTGAGCACACTGGACACAGCAAAGGCTATAGGCCCCGACAACATCCCGGCTGTAGTGCTAAAGACTTGTGCTCCAGAACTAGCCGCACCTCTAGCCAAGCTGTTCCACTACAGTTACAATACTGGCTTCTACCCGACAAAGTGAAAAATTGCCCAGGTATGTCCTGTCCACAAAAAGCAGGACAAATCCAATCCGGCCAATTACCGCCCCATCAGTCTACTCTCAATCATCAGCAAAGTGATGGAAGGTGTCATCGACAGTGCTATCAAGCGGCACTTACTCACCAATATCCTGCTCACCGATGCTCAGTTTGGGTTCCACCAGGACTACTCAGTTCCAGACCTCATTACAGCCTAGTTCCAAACATGGACAAAAGAGCTGAATTCCAGAGGTGAGGTGAGAGTGACTGCCCTTGACATCAAGGCAACATTTTATCAAGTGTGGCACTAAGGAGCCCTAGTAAAATCCTAGTCAATGGGAATCAGGGGAAAAACTCTCCAGTGGCTCGAGTCATACCCAGCACAAAGAAAAATTGTTGTGGTTGTTGGAGGCCAATCATCTCAGTCACAGAATATTTCTGCAGAAGTTCCTCAGGGCAGTGTCCTAGGCCCAATCATCTTCAGCTGCTTCATCAATGACCTTCCCTCCACCATAAGGTCAGAAGTGGGGATATTCGCTGATGATTGCACAGTGTTCAGTTCCATTCACAATTCCTTGGATAATGAAGCAGTCTGTGCCAGCATGCAGCAAGTCCTGGAATGGAAATATATCGCCATTCCTTCATCACCACTGGATCAAAATCCTGGAACTCCCTACCTAACAGCACTGTGGCAGTACCTTCATCACAGGGACTGCAGTGGTTCAAGAAGGCAGCTCACCACCACCTTCTCAAGGGCAACTAGGGATGGGTAATAAATGCTGGCCTTGCCAGCGACACCCACATCCAGCCATAGGCTGATGTGTGGCGTGAATGTTACTTGCCGCTTAAGTGCCAGGCAATGACCATCTCTAATAAGAGAGAGCCTAACAACCTCCCCTTGACATTTAACAGCATTGCCATCATCAAACCGCCACCATCAACATCCTGGGGGGTCGCCATTGACCAGAAATTTAACTGGACCAGCCACATAAATACTGTGGCTACAAGAGCAGGTCAGAGGCTAGGTATTCTGCGGCACGTGACTCACCTCCGAGTCCTGACTCTCCAAAGCCTTTCCACCATCTACAAGGCACAAGTCAGGAGTATGATGGAATATTCTCCACTTGCCTGGATAAGTGTAGCTCCAACAACACTCAAGAAGCTCGACACCATACAGGACAAAGCAGTCTGCTTGATTGGCACCCCATCCACCACCTTAAACATTCACACCCTCCACCACCGGCTTACCGTGGCTGCAGTGTGTACCATCTGCAACATACACTGCAGCAACTCGCCAAGGCTTCTTCGACAGCACCTCCCAAACCTGTGACCTCTTCCACCTAGAAGGACAAGGGCAGCAGACACATTGGAACAACACCACCTCCAAGTTCCCCTCCAAGTCACACACCATTCTGACTTAGAAATATATCGCAATTCCTTCATCACTGTTGGATCAAAATCCTGGAACTCCCTCCCTAGCAGCACTGTGAGAGTACCTTCACCACACGGACTACAGCGGTTCAAGGCGGCGGCTCACCACCACCTTCTCAAGGGCAATTAGGGATGGGCAATAAAATGCTGGCCTTGCCAGTGACGTCCACATCCCAGGAATGACTCAATAGAATAAATAATCCCAAGGCACTGTTTGAAGAAGTGCAGGAAGTTCCTTCGGTGTCCTGGTCAACATTCCTCATCTCACCACCAAAACAGATTACCTGGTGATTCACCTCATTGCTGTTTGTGGGACCTTGCAATATCCAAAATGCCTGGTACCTCTGCCTACAGTGATTGCACATCAAAGAGAAACTGTTTTTCACTGGCAGGAGGGTCGGTAACCAAAGGTTAAAATAATTGGCAAAAATGCCGGAGGGGGGAAGATGAGAAGTTTTTTTACTCAGCAAGTTGTTATGGTCTGGAATTCATGGCCTGAAAGGGTGGTGGAAACAGATTTAATAGTAACTTTCAAAAGGGAGTTGGATCTCTAATTAAAAGGAAAAATTTGCAGGACGCTGGGGAAAGGGCAGGGGAGTGGGACTAATTGGACAGTTCTTTCTAAGAGCCAATGGACCAAATGGCCTCCTTCTGTGCTGTATTATTCTATGATTCTGTGAAAGTAATTAATTGTATGTGAAGCGCCTCAAGACACGTCAGTGCTATATAAATGCAGGCCTTTCTTATAATGTCAGGGGATCATAGGTTCACACCATATCCAACCCTACAAGACAAATTGCTTACCACCAGTGGGGACCCAGGCCGCATCTTACACCCTTGTGGCTTGAATCAGAGTTCACTCATCACTGAAGAACAGGGCTAAAGCTGCTGGATTAACAACGATTGCGAGAACAAGTTAGCTCAGTATGCTTCCTGTTTGCTTTGGGAAAGAATACTTAAAGCAGGAATGCGCGCGTGAAAAGAGCGGTTTACATTCTAATTACAACGGGTACCCGCGCCAACTCCCAGCGACTGCAGCGAGGCAGGAACAAAAATGCGTCTTCTCCTGGGCGGGATGATGGTCACACAGACACTCGCACTGCCATTGCCTTCAGTGGGACAATCGAGTCCCTGCACAAGTCTTTCCAGCAACACAATGATCAAATCAGTCTTACAGCGTGCCACATTAGAAGGAAAATTAGCCATTAAAATTGACAAATCACTTGCACCTGATTGCACAGCTGCCTGAAGGAATATCCCCGCAATAGTAATCATTTACAGCTGGGAAATCTCGCTGCTTCTGAATCTCCTGCCCTTTTTGCTTCTCAATCCTCAAACACCGAGGCCTGTTGCAAAGTAATGATCCCGTTCCCGGTGAATTGATGCGAGTTAAAAAAAATTGCATGAAAAAAAACAAGGGTTAAAAGTATCAATCTAGATAGAATGATAAGACATATGGCACCATTCAGGACATCGTACCTGTGCTCGTGTTTTCTCTTGCACAGAGCTTTCTACTCCAATTCCATTTCTCCACTGATGCGCTATGCCCTTTAGTATTTTTCTTCTTCAAGTGTCTATTTAATACCCCTCTCCCCCCAATATGGCTTGATTGACTCCGCTTCAATAGCCATAGCAGCGTAGAAGTTTAGAGCACAGAAGGAGGCCATTATTCCCATCAAGCCTGTGACGCCTCTTTCCCGAGCAATACAAAACTAATCCCACTACCATGTTCTTTCCCCATAACCCTGTCTTATCCCCGGCTTCAAATATTTATCTACTTTTCTCTTATAAGATGCAATGGCCTCTGCCTCAAAAACTCCCTGTGGTAAAGCATTCCAACCCTTTGTCTCAGAAATTTCTTATTTGTGGTATGCTGCTTGTCCGATATCCAGAATTGGATGAGCAGAAATTTCCTCCAATTAAATATTGGGAAGATTGAAGTCATTGTCTTCGGTCCTCGCCACAAACTCCGTTCCCTAGCCACCAACACCATCCCTCTCCCTGGCCACAGTCTGAGGCTGATCCAGACTGTTCACAACCTCAGCATCCTATTTGAACCTGAGCTGAGATTCCAACCCCATACCTGCTCCATCACCAGAACCGCCTTCTTCCACCTCCATAACATTGCCAGTTTCCATCCCTGCCTCAGCTCATCTGCAGCTGAAACCCTCATCCATGACTTTGTTACCTCTAGACTTGGCTATTCCAATTCTCTCCTAGCCGGCTTCCCATCTTCCACCCTACATAGACTTGAATCATCCAAAGCTCTGCTGCCCGTATCCTAACTCGCACCAAGTCCCGTTCACCCATCACCCCTGTGCTCGCTGACCTACATTGGCTCCCGGTCCAGCAGCACCTCAATTTTAAGATCCTCATGATTGCTTTCAAATCCCTGCATGGCCTCGCCCTTCCATTTCCCTGTAACCTCCTCCAGCCCAACAACCCTCTGAGATATCTGCGCTCCTCTAATTCTGCCCTCTTGAGCATCCCTGATTTTCTTCACTCCACCATTGTCGGCTGTGCCTTCAGCTGCCGAGGCCTTAAACTCTGGAATTCTCTCCCTAAACCTCTCTGCCTCTCTACCTCTCTCTTTTCCTTTAAGACGCTCCTTAAAACCTACCTCTTTGATCAAGCTTTTGCCTCACTTGTCCCAATGTAACCTTATGTGGCTCAGTGTCAAATTCTGTATGATAATTGCTCCTGTGAAGCACCTTGGGATGTTTTACTATGTTAAAGGCGCTATATAAATGCAATTTGTTGTTGTTATTATAATGTGTTCCCTATCCTAATAATCCTTTTGGGGAATTTTTTTTGACTAACCTCTCCTTTTATGTTTCTCATACTAACCCTGATTTATGCCCCTTGTTATTCATTCACCTCACAAAATCTTGTATCATCTCAAGCCCTATCAACATTTTGTACACTTCTATTAGATCCCCAAGATCAATTGGCTCTAAAAGTGATGCCCTGCTCTGCCGTCATTATTGCAGT
Source organism: Somniosus microcephalus (assembly GCF_052327205.1). Classification (NCBI taxonomy): domain Eukaryota; kingdom Metazoa; phylum Chordata; class Chondrichthyes; order Squaliformes; family Somniosidae; genus Somniosus; species Somniosus microcephalus. The sequence continues at coordinate 216,701,229 of NC_140995.1, read as the reverse complement.
GGAGTGTGTGCTGGTGCCCTCCCCTCCTAATCCTGCTGGAGTAACCAGGAAGCGGGTGGGATTACATCATTTGCATGCTGTTGGTGGGCAGCCGTGCCTACATGGGTACATCTTGGGCATGCCCCAGGGAGGGGCTAAACATGGTCCCAGGTGGCTGCTTGGAGAAACTGCTTCCCTGCTCTCTCATACACCCCATAAATACTGACGGACAAACGGATAGGCCTCCTTTATAGAAAGGCCAATCAAAACAGGCAAGTAATGGGACTCCCGGATGTCCAAACCAGGACCCCGCTGTGGAGTGTCTGGTGGGCTCCCCTTCCACCCCTTGGCAGACATGTGCAGTAAAAAACTTTTCCCCACAGCCCCACCTCCTCTGACATCATGGGCTATGATGAGGTGGACATGCTCCAGGCCCTGTTAGGAATTGTTGGCATAAAGTCTGGGTGTCAGCTTTGGTTCAGTGGTAGCTCGCGCCTCTCAGTCAGACGGTTGTGGGCTCAAGTCCCACTCCAGAGACTTGACCAAATGATCTAGGCTGACACTCCAGTGCAGTACTGAGGGAGAGCTGCAATATCGGAGCCGCCACCTTTTGAATGAGACGTTAAACCGAGGCCCCGTCTGCCCTCTCAGGTGGACGTAAAAGATCCCATGGCACTATTTTGCAGAAGAGCAGGGGAGTTCTCCCCGGTGTCCTGGCCAATATTTATCCCACAATCAACATCACTAAAACAGATTATCACATTGCTATTGTTGTTGAAGGATATTTGCATCCAACATGTGTGTAGGGACTGAGGACGGTCTCTGACACTGTGTAGCAGGTAGTTGGTCCATTTCCTACATTACAACAATGACTACACTTCAAAAGTACTTAATTGGCTGTGAAGTGCCTTGGGACGTCATGAAGTTGTGAAAGGCGCTATATAAATGCAAGTCTTTCTTTTCTTTCAATCTATTGGAGGAGTTCAATCCCCACACCTGTATTCTCTGAGCCTGGAATCTGTGCTTCCTCCCTCCCTCGCCCCACCCCAATGTGCAATCCCCATTTTCCGTTCCATCGTAGCACAGGGGAGGACAGTTCCTAAGTCCCTGCAGTTCGCTACATGTCGCCCCAACCCTCAAAAGCCATGACTTTGTTAGCTTTCACTGTGATCACAACTTCCATTGCCTGCCCTACCAATTCATTCTCAGTCTCAGGTCCATCCCCTTCTGAAAGAAACACCTTGGGATTGTCTCATTGCATTAACAGCCCTCTATATAAGGGTAACTTTTAATGTGGGTGGATAAAAAAATAATCAGCGCAAGGAGGAAAAGTTTTATACTCATACCAACCTTTTTACAAAGTATTACAAAGTAATTACAGCCCAGAAACAGGCCATTCGGCCCAACAGACCCATGCCGGTGTTTATGCTCCGCACCAGCCTCCTCCCTTTCCGCTCAGGCCAATGACTGCAGGGAACTACAGCCAAAAATATGGGCAATAAAATCAAGCATGGGGTGACTGAACTGTGTGATCAGATAAGCAGGGTATGAAGTGGGCAATTTTCAGACCCAATTCATACTTCAGCTACTCTTCCTCTCGAGTCAGATGTTTTGTGTTAGAACTTGAATCTAAAGGCCAGATTGCCACAGAGTTAATGATGGGGAATTTATTGAAAGAGATGAGGGTGGATTACAGTCTACAGACAGCAGACTCTGCCCACAAGATAATATTTCATCTAGTTGGATTTAGGTTCACTTTTTAAATCCTGCCATAAAATCCCAGTAACCGCACATCCAACGGCTGCTGATGGCTCATTCAAACTCATTTTTTTCTTGTTCACAGGACGTGGGTGAAGTTGTCAAGACTGTATTTATTGCTCATCGCGAGCTGACCTGAGAAGATGGGCGCCCGAGATCCTCTTGCATCGTGCTAATTATATTTATATAAGTGAGCGGCTTGCTAGGCCACTTCAGAGGACATTAATAGTCAACGATGCAGTGCGGAACTGGACTCAGGTATTGGCCACATCGGGTGAGGGTGGCAGGTTTCCTTCCCTGAAGGACCTTAGTTGGGTTTTCTAAAGAATTCAGGGTCATTCTTCTTTCTGGTGACAGCCCACAAATTAACAGGTTTATCAATTTGAACTCTCATTCTCAGCCTTACTAATCCCGCACCAAGTCCCGTTCACCCATCAGCCCTGTGCTCGCTCACCTACATTGGCTCCCTCAATTTTAAAATTCTCATCCTTGTTTCCAAATTCCTGCATGGCCTCGCCCCTCCCTATCTGTTACCTCCTCCAGCCCTACAAGCCTCCGAGATCTCAGCGCTCCTGCAATTCTGGCCTCTTGCGCATCCCCGATTTTCATCACTCCATCATTCTTTGACCAAGCTTTCGGCACCTGTCCTAATATCTGTTTATGTGGCTCGGTGTCACATTTTGTCTGATTACGCTCCTGTGAAGCGCCTTGGGGTGTTTTACTATGTTAAAGATGCTATATAAATGCAAGTTGTTGTTGGTGCTTTTACTAGCCGAGTCTCATAATCACTACACTACCATACCCATTATCCTGGAGCCAAGACCTGGTGTAAGCAATGCTTTTTATTCACGTTGGGGTAAGAGTTCCTCTGGTTGCTGTGTGTAGCAACACTGGGGGTCAAAGTGTTTGAGAAGAATGCGTTTCCCAATCTTGCTGGAAAGAGTGACCAGTGACAACCTTCACGAGCCTGCTTACAATGTCACCAGGCCTGGCACCTGGGGTATTTTACGTGCTAAAATTGGTGCTGAGAGGAAATGAAACTCTGCTGTGTGCAAAGATAAATGTTTCTTTACAAAATAGTGAAATGGAGCAGGGCAGCGGGGTTAGTTTTCGGCTGCTCTAGCAATGAGCCAGTACAGATTCGATGGGCAGAATGGTCTCCTTCTGTGCGGCAAGCTTTTATGGTTCTATAATAGAGATGCAACAGAGCTACCGAAGAAGAAGGAAAGCAGATGTCCGAAATTAATTCAACGCTTACAATCTGTGAACAGATTTATGGCTGTCTTTTCCAAGAAACAAGCCCTACAACAGCTGCGGAGTCTGTAAACCTTCTCCGGCTCCAGACCACTTCCGAATAAGGCCCACAGCTTGGCAACATCAGCTTTGGGCAGTCTCAGGCTACTTCCCAGTGACTACCAGTTCACAGCACAATGCAGCCCACGATTGCGTACTGATTTAGTCCAACAAGTGGACAGTCAACCTCAGAAAGGAAAGAGTGGTGAAGTGTTGTAAATGGCCACGTGCCACGAATTTTCAACTTAGACATTCTGACTTGGACATAACTGGCATAGGTGCATTTAAGGGGAAGGGGAAGATTATCATAGATTAGTTTTTTTTTAGAATACTCATTTTCTATCTTTAGTGATATAATCATCAGTAATGGATTTATAATCGTGTGTAAGAATTAAATGTCGGAAGTCTGTAATCATCAATTGCATGCAATGATAACCTGAATTAATATATGACATGTAACCCTTTTTCTTATAATTAAAAGTCTGTGAGTAAGCTGTAACCCAGACAGCCTGGGGTGAGAAAGAGGACTGCTATAGTTGAATAGGGAAGCTGGGGGTGAAAGTTGGATATTAGCCAACAGTAAGGATGAGGCAGAGAGCGCAGCTAGCCTGGGAACCAAGGTCAGATGTAGCTGTAACTGTGTTGGAATGTTATGATGTCAGCAGTGAGTTAAAAACATAGGCCTTTCACAGGACCAGCAAGGGCGCAACATCTCTGCAGTGTGGAGACATGTTCCTTTGTGTTGCCATAACTAGATATGAGTCTTGATGGTCCAAAACAGATGATGTCAGGAGTGTTGTCAAGCAAAATTTGACACTGAGCTACATAAGGAGATATTAGGACAGGTGACCAAAAGCTTGGTCAAAGAGGTAGGTTTTAAGAAGCATCTCAAAGAAGGAGAGAGAGAGAGACGGAGAGGTGGAGCGGTTTAGGGAGGAAATTCCAAAGCTTAGGACCTTGGCAGCTGAAGGCTTCCAGAAGGCATTTGATAAAGTCCCACATAAGAGACTGTTAACTAAGGTAGAAGCCCACAGAGTTGAAGGCAAATTATTGACCAGGTTAGGAAATTGGCTGAGCGGGAGGAGACAGAGAGTAGGGATAATGGGTAGGCACCCTAATTGACAGGACGTGACTACCAGTATCCCACAGGGATCTGTTTTGAGGCCTCAACTATTCACAGTATTTATTAACGACTTAGATGATGGCATCGACAGTCGTATATCCAAATTTGCTGATGACACATAGAGGGCATTGTAGGCAGTGTAGATGAAAGCATAAAATTACAAAGGGATATTGATAGCTTAAGTGAATGGGCAAAACTGTGGCAAATGGATTTCAATGTAGGCAATTGTGAGGTCATCCGCTTTGGACCTAAAAAAGAGTAAAACAGAGTACTTTCTAAATGGTAAATAGCTAAAAACAGTGGTGGTCCAAAGAGACTTGGGGGTCCAGGTACATAGATCATTAAAATGTCCTGAACAGGTACAGAAAATAATCAAAAAGGCTAACAGAATGCTGGCCTTTATATCTAGAGGGCTAGAATACAAGGGGGTAGAAGTTATGCTGCAGCAATACAAAACCCTGGTTAGACCACACCTGGAGTACTGTGTGCAGTTCTGGGCACCACACCTTAGGAAGGATATATTGGCCTTGGAGGGAGTGCAGTGTAGGTTTCCCAGAATGATACCCGGACTTCAAGGGTTAAGTAACGAGGAGAGATTACATAAATTAGAGTTGTATCCCTAGAATTTAGAAGGTTAAGAGGTGATCTGATCGAAGTTTTCAGGATATTAAGGGGAACAGATAGGGTAGATAGAGAGAAACTATTTCTGCTGGCTGGGGATTCTAGGACTAGGGGGCATCGTCTAAAAATTAGAGCCAGACCTTTCAGGAGTGAAATTAGGAAACACTTCTACACACAAAGGGTGGTAGAAGTTTGGAACTCTCTTCCACAAATGGCAATTGATGCTAGATCAATTGTTCATTTTAAATCGGAGATTGATAGATATTTGTTAACCAAAGGCCTTGGTGAGACCACACCTTGAGTATTGTGTGCAGTTTTGGTCACCTTGTCTGAGGAAGGATGTTCTTGCCATGGAGGGAGTGCAGCGAAGATTCACCAGACTGATACCTGGGATGGCAGGAATGACGTATGAGGAGAGATTGGGTCGATTGGGCTTATACTCGCTGGAGTTTAGAAGAATGAGAGGGGATCTCATTGAAACTTATAAAATTCTAACAGGACTAGACAGACTAGATGCAGGATGGATGTTCCCGATGGCCGGGGAGTCCAGAACCAGGGGTCACAGTCTAAGGATAAGTGGTAAGCCATTTAGGACAGAGATGGGGAGGAATTTCTTCACCCAGAGAGTGGTGAACCTGTGGAATTCTCTACCACAGAAGGCAGTTGAGGCCAATTCATTAAATATATTCAAGAAGGAGTTAGATATATTTCTTAAGGCTAAAGGGATCAAGGGATATGGGGAGAAGGTAGGGACAGGGTACTGAGTTTGGATGATCAGCCATGATCTCATTGAATGGCGGAGCAGGCTCGAGGGGCCGAATGGCCTACCCCTGCTCCTATCTTCTATGTTTCTATGTTTCTATGTAAAGGTATCAAGGGATATGGGCCAAAAGAGTTAGGTCACAGATCAGCCATGATCCCATTGAATAGCGGAACAGGCTCGAGGGGCTCAGTGGCCTACTCCTGTTCCTATATTCCTAAGGCACAGCTGCCAATGGTGGAGCCAAGGAAAATGGGCATGCGCAAGAGGACAGAATTAGGGGCGTGCAGAAATCGCGGAGGCTTGTAGAGCTGCAGGCGGTTACAGAGATAAGGAGGGCAAGGCCCTGGAAGGATTTGAAAACAAGGATGAAAATTTTAAAATTGACAGACTGGTAAGTCAAAATCTGCCCCAAAGTGTCATAAATTTTCTATATAGTAGATATGGAGATTTTGGTGATGTTTTAAATGCAGCTGAATGCCAGGCTGGGAAGGCTGGGGTACCAGGCTGGTTACCAGGGTGATGAGCTTCGCTAGTTCAAACACCCTGGACTTCTACTCTTATGCTGAATGTCATCCCCATGACTTAAGGTGCATGTTGGAGGTTGGGGCTAGGCCACATCATGGTAACAGTCCCTCCATTCATTACGTGCAGTTAGACCATCAATGTGTTTGTGGACGTCTACTCTGTTCGAGATACCCGGGAGAATTGGAAACACTTTCTAAAAGACTACACGGACCAGAGGAATTCTTCACCAATACATTCATCCTGTCGCTGTGCAGGAGGGGAAGTTTTACGAAACTGCTGTTCTGGTGAGGAGCGGCGTGGTCCCGCCGATAGCCCATGGCGGGAATTGGAGCATGCGCTCGGGTTCCAAACAGGCTCCCTGGCCCAGGGGTGGGGGCAGAGGCTGCTCACCAGGGAGCGTCACATTGTAAAATTATCTGTTTTAATGGATAAGGAAATATTTACCCTGTTGTCGGTTAAAAATAAAAGCTGGGAAAACTCAAGATTAAAACACATGGAACTGATCAAAAAGTAGGTGCCTAACATTGTAAACATGCTCCTGGAGTAATTCCCCCGCCCTCCCTTAAATATAAAGCATGTGCTTAATGTGAAGGGGAGCCTGTAGAGCATTCAGAGCACAGCCACAGTGTGCGTGTATATGTGTCTTTAAACTGGCATAAAGAATGTGAAAGCCATTCACATGGGACTTGTTAGTGATGGTTTCAAATGGATTTATGATATGTTCAATTACGCAAAGCTTGGAGTCATGTTTCAGGAGATTGACTATTTTGTACTAATTAAGAGAGATACGATTTTCACTTTAGCCCTAAAATAACCAGGGCAACTGTGAGATTTTTTTTTTGCTTTCAATTTTCTTTCCTCAGCAACAGCCAGCAGATATTTACACCCTTCTTTCTGGGGCGCTGATTGTGAACATTAGGAACAGCAGTCGGCCATTCTGCCCCTCGAGTCTGTTCCGCTGTTCAATCAGATCATGGCTGGTCTGCACCTCAACTCCATTTACTCTCCTTAGCTCCATATCCCTGGATACCTTTACCTAATAAAAAAACATCAATCTTGGACATTTCAATTACATAAGAACATAAGAAATAGGAGCAGGAGTAGGCCAATTGGCCCCTCGAGCCTGCTCCGCCGTTCAATAAGATCATGGCTGAATCCACAGCCTTTTGGGGGAGAGAATTCCACATTTCCACTACACCTTGTGTGAAAAAGTTCTTCCTGACTTCACTCCTGAATGGCCTAGCTCTAATTCATCCTTGTGTACCGTACCATTGGCAACAGTGCCTTTCCCACCTCCCCGAAATCCCATCCAAGTGGGCCATTCATCGTGCATGATCTCCAACCCTATTCAACTGCAGGAATGTGTCACAGCCGAGCCGAATTCTGACCTTACCCGACAACCACACCACACGCTTTCCTAAAGAGGGTCACTGGATAGTGATTGGGAAAAGGAAACTTGGATGATTTTTTTTATTGATACCGTCGCCAACCGTTGATACTGAAGCCAGCTGTCATGCACCCTACTGCTTCAATGATGTGCTCCACAGTCACATGATGGGGATGCTTTAATCTTCCATCTATGGAGAAGGTGGCAGCATCTACCATGACTGGTTTTGAGGCTCCTTGTCCGTCTGTAAAGTTCTCCACATCTTGCCCACAGTGGTTCTGGCTCCCCTTACGTCCGCACATCTGCTTCCTGTACGTTCAGATCAGCACTGCTAATTGGTTTTATTTAAACAATATTTTTTGGGGGCGGGGGGAGCTGCCCTCTGAGCTTGCCTTGCCCTCAGCCTACAGGGCTGTGCAGCCGGGAAAAGAAAGTCAGTGCGCATGAAACATTTGTAGAATAAATTAAAACACCAGGGCTGATCTGACGACCTAGATTTTCAAATCTTGACAAGAGCTTCATCAAATGTAGAACAAGGGGAATAGACACAAAAATTTCTGGAAACACTCAGTCAGTCCACCAGCAAATGAACGGAAAAGAAGAAAGTTAGCGAAGGCCTACACCATCACCATTAACTTGATGACCGATGGCGAAATGCTTGGAAGAACTGCGACGTACGGAATGGATTCCTAATAGAGGACCCCACAGTACAAGCTGAAGGATCAAACCTTCCTCGCAAACAGTGGACAACCATCAACCGCCTCAGAACCAGTCATGGTAGATGCTGCCACCTTCTCCGTAGATGGAAGATTAAAACATCCCCATCATGCGACTGTGGAGCGCATCATTGAGCACTGCCCTCAGAGGAAACTCGCAGGCAGCCTACAAGAGATCCACGCTGTTGCACAGGAAGCTGTGGCTGGGATATCTGACTTAGATATTGACATTTGATTTGCTTTGCTACTGCAATAAGAAAGAAAGAAGAAGAAGAAGACCTGCCTATTTCTCCCCTCGGATACTGACTGACATGTTGTGTATTCCCGGGATTTCTGCCTTTACTTCAGACTTCTGCCACTTGCAGGTCTTTTTATAATACTCTAATTTTTGTTAGGTATGGGTATAAAGGGTTATGGAGCAAAGGCGGGTAAATGGGGTTCAGGTACAGATCAGCCAGGATCTAATTGAGAGGCTGAAGGGCCGCACTCCTGTTGTTCCTATGTTCCGAATATAATAGTCTACTCCAGTCACAGGTATGCTACAATACGTACAGTATCAAAGAAAGTCGTTGAAAATGAGAAGTGATAACAGCAACAACTTGTATTTATATAGCGCTTTTAACATAGTAAAACATCCCAAGGTGCTTCACAGGAGTGTAATCAGAAAAAAAATTGACGCCGAGCAAAAGAAGGAGACATTAGGACAGGTGACTAAAGTTTGGTCAAAGAGGTAGGTTTTAAAGGAGTGTCTTAAAGGAGGAGAGGGAAGTGGAGAGGCGATAAGATTTAGGAAGGGAATTACAGAGCTTAGGACCTAGTTGGCGGAAGGCATGGCCACCAATGGTGGGGCGAGGGAAGTGGAGATGGACAAGAGGCCAGAGTTGGAGGAACACAGATTTTTCAGAGTGTTGTAAGGCTGGAGGAGGTTACAGAAATAGGGGGGGGCATTGTAAGCATACAAATTGAGCCAGTGATTGGAGTGGGTGATAGAAATGAAAGGATGAGAGGATAGGTGTAAAGATTTGGCCTATATTCTCTAGAGTTTAGAAGAATGAGAGGTGATCTCATTGAAACATACAAAATTCTTACAGGGCTTGACAGGGTAGATGCAGGGAGGATGTTTCCCCTGGCTGGGGAGTCTAGAACCAGGAGTCACAGTCTCAGAATAAGGGGTCGGCCAGTCAGGACTGAGATGAGGAGAAATTTCTTCACTCAGAGGGCGGTGAATCTTTGGAGTTCTCTACCCCAGAGGGCTGTGGAGGCTCAGTCGTTGAGTATATTCAAGATAGAGATCGATAGATTTTTGAATATTAAGGGATCAAGGGATATGGGGATAGTGCAGGAAAGTGGAGATGAGGTAGAAGATCAGCCATGATCTTATTGAATGACGGAGCAGGCTCAAGGGGCCAAATGGCCTATTCCTGCTCCTATTTCTTATGTTCTTATGGTCTAATCACACATTCAGTCACCACGGGAGGGGCACTGAATGGCCAGCTGTCCCCCAGGTTAGCTGTGAAAAGCTAGGGAGTTGTGTTTGACTGTTTATATTCAGCCTCCAGCTGTAGCGATTAAACCTGAGAGAACGTGTGATATTAAACAGTTTCTCAGACCACAGGGAACCCAATGCTGTATCAGTGAAATGTATACAGGATCTGTTGGAGACAGCTATGGCATGGAACAAATCTCTCCACAGGTGAGGCTGACCAGATAGCTCACCAATGATTAGGTTACAACTGAGCCAAAATAAACAAGAGAAAAAAAAACAGTAGAAGGGGAAAAAAAGATCAAAGATGGGAGAGGGAAAAAGGTACCTTACAGCATGACAAAGAAACAAGATGCAGAGGCAGCATCAACATGTGGAATAGACCTCCAAGTAAGGTAGTAGAGACACAAACCTTGGAGTCGTTTAAGAACCATCCTCTGTCATGGAATTACAGTATGCAGACGATGCTTGCGTCTGCGCACACTCGGAGGTCAAACTCCAAACCATCGTCAACACCTTCACCGAAGTGTACGAGAGCATAGGCCTTACACTAAACATCCGTAAGACAAAGGTCCTCTACCAACCTGCCCCCGCCACACAGTACTGAACCCGATTATCAAAATCCATGACGAGGCCTTGGACAATGTGGACCACTTTCCATACCTCGGCAGCCTACTGTCAACAAAGGCAGACATCGGTGACAAAGTCCAACACCGCCTTCAGTGTACCAGTGCAGCCTTCGGTCGCCTGAGGAAGAGAGTGTTTGAAGACCAGGACCTCAAACCCAGCACCAAGCTCATGGTCTACAGAGCAGTAGTGATACCCGCCCTCCTGTATGCTTCAGAGACATGGACCATGTACAGCAGACACCTCAAAGCACTGGAGAGGTACCACCAACGCTGCCTCCGCAAGATCCTGCAAATCCATTGGCAGGATAGGCGCACCAACGTCAGTGTTCTCGCTCAGGCCAACATCCTCAGCATCAAAGCTTTGACCACACTCGATCAGCTCCGATGGACAGGTCATATTGTCCGCATGCCCGAAACGAGACTCCCAAAGCAAGCGCTCTACTCGGAGCTCCGACACAGCAAGAGATCCCCAGGTGAGCAGAGGAAACGCTTCAAGGACACCCTCAAAGCCTCCTTGAAAAAGTGCAACATCCCCACCGACACCTGGGAATCCCTGGCCCAAGACCGCACAAAGTGGAGGAGAAGCATCTGGGAAGGAGCCAAATACCTTGAGTCTCTTCGGCAGGAGCAAGCGGAAGCCAAGCACAAACAGCGGAAGGAGCGCACATCAACCCAAGCACCCCACCCACCCGCCCCTTCAACCACTGTCTGCCCCACCTGTGACAGAGACTGTAGGTCCCACATTGGACTCATCAGTCACCTGAGAACTAATTTTTAGCGTGGAAGCAAGTCATCCTCGGTTCCAAGGAACTGCCTAAGAAGAAGAAGAGATGGATGAACTAGAATCTCTGAGTCAGAAGGTCATGGATTCAAGTCCCAGTCCTGAGACTTGAGCACATAATCCAGGCTGACACTACAGAGCAGTACTGAGGGAGTGCTGTGCTGTCTGAGGTGTTGTTTTTCGGAGGAGATGTTAAATTGAGGCCCCGTCTTTGAACTCTCAGGTGGCTGTAAACGGTCCCGTGGCGCTATTTCGAAGAAAAGCAGGGGAGTTCTCCCCGGTGTCCTGGCCAATCGTACTAAAACAGACTGGTCATTATCACATTGCTGTTTGTGGGAGCTTGCTGTGCGTAAAATGGCTGCCACGTTTCCTACATTACAACAGTGACTACACTCCAAAAATACTTCATTGGCCATAAAGCACTTTGGGATGTCTTGGCCATGAAAGGCACTATATAAATCCAAGTTTTTTCTTTTTTTGGTAGGAAGTCTATTGGCATTAATTTTGAAATGCTCTATGCTGCTGATCTAGTGGCCCCTTGGCCCTCGCTTCCTCAATATATACATATTGCTTGCTTCATGCCAGGCAACAATTCTTGAAAATAATGATCATATTTGAGTACTGTCCCTTTAAACAAATGCCATAAAATGTAGTCACTGGAGGGAGGCTTGTAAAATTGCACTTTGTTTTCAGATCCAATAATCCCTCTTAAATAAAAAAAAGGAAAGAAAGACTTGCATTTATATAGCGCCTTTCACGGCCACCAGACGTCTCAAAGTGCTTTACAGCCAATGAAGTACTTTTGGAGTGTAGTCACTGTTGTAATGCGGGAAAGGATCACAATGAATGTTAACGCCTCCCTGAAAACAAAGACTTGCATTTATAAAGCGCTTTTCATGACCTCAGGACGTCCCAAAGCGCTTCACAGCCAATGAAGTACTTTTGAAGTATAGAAACACGGCAGCCAATTTGCACACAGCAAGCTCCCACAAACAGCAATGTGATAATGACCAGATCATTTTTTTTTACAGTGATGTTGTTGGAGAGATAAATTGGCCAGGACACTTTTTTGAAATAGGGTCACAGGATCTTTTACACCTGCGGTGTGTAAATCACAGCAAACCCACATTTAGCTACGAGCAAATGGGATGTGAGCTATGAAACCCTGGTTCAAGTGGGACTTTTAGCACGTGAACTTTAATGCGGATAATGGCAGTTTATTTTAGTCAGCCCCACCCCCTAATAACTGGCTGAACTGGTATTTTAGTCATCGTGCCTCATACATCAGGGCTTGGTTTCATTCGAGATGGACAACCTGCATTTAAGCTAATGGTACATAACTGCCAAATGGACTAGGCAGCCTGAAGTAGTAAACGCAACAACATTACCACACGTGGGACAATCCCAGCCCAAAATCCAGGGCAGGAATTGTGCATTTACGCACATTTTTATGTTGTTAGATTGAATTAATTTACAGCCTGTACTTTAAGAAGGTATAAGAAATTTTATAGCCATAACAGTGGGGTGTGGTTTTCAATCTATATTTTGCGGTGGATTCCTTTGAGTATTGGGACTAAGAAGATCAAAGGACGGGAAGAGATTGTAAAGTGTGTGTAGTGCTGTCGTGACTCACTGCAGCCAACTCTAATGACCTTACTGAGGGAGATAAACTACGTCTTTGATGTTCCGTTTCCCATTGTGTGAAAAGAGTGACATCATGTATTTTAAGAAGGGGCCATGTGTGTGTGTTATTAATGTGGAGTTAACCCTGTGTTACACCTGGTTTATTGTTTCAACATACCTCTACCGCCGAGAAGGACAAGGGCAGCAGGGGCCTGGGAACACTACCACCTCCAATTTCCCCTTCAAGTCACACACCATCCTGACTTGGGCATATATCGGCGTTGCTTCATCGTCACTGGGTCAAAATCTCTACCTAACAGCACTTCGCCACGCGGCTCTAAGCTGTAGAATTCCCTGCCTAAACCTCTTGACCTCGCTACCTCTCTCTCCTCCTTTAAGACGCTCCTTAAAACCTACCTCTTTGACCAAGCTTTTGGTCACCTGCCCTAATTTATCCTTATGTGGCTCAGTGTCAAATTTTTTGTCTTTTAATACTCCTGGGAAGCGCCTTGGGACGTTGTACTATGTTAAAGGCGCTATAGAAATATAAGTTGTTGTTGTTGTTCGCTCACGATTCAAGAAGGTGGCTCACCACCCCCTTCTCAAGGGTAATTAGGGATGGACAATAAATCCCAGCCTTGCCAGTGATGCCCACATCCATGGTCGCTGTTAGGAGAGAGCGTTAGGACAAGCGCTAGCCACCAAAATGCCGTGCAGCCTCTTCAATGAGTGCTAGCCGGCATTTTAAGTGGCAATCAGCCTCTGAACACGCCTCTGGGCGGCCATTACTTGTGCTGGCTTCAACTCCTTTACCAACATGGTGTCTTGCGCTAAACGCCTCAACATTGACTCCAGACCCCATGAAGTCTCATGTCTTCAGGTCAAGCATGGGCAAGGAAACCTCCTGCTGATTGCCACCTACTGCCCTCCCTCAGCTGATGAATCAGCACTCCTCCATGTTGAACACCACTTGGAAGAAGCACTGAGAGTAGCAAGGGCACATAACGTACTCTGGGTGGGGGACTTCAATGTACATCATCAAGAGTGGCTCGGAAGCACCACTACTGACTGAGCTGGCCGAGTCCTGAAGGACATAGCTGCCAGTCTGGGCCTGCGACCGGTGGTGAGAGAACCAACACAAGGGAAAAACCTACTTGACCTCGTCCTCACCAAACTACCTGTTGCAGATGCATCTGTCCATTAGTAGAAGTGACCACCGCACAGTCATTGTAGAGATGAAGTCTCCATCCTGTTGTCTGGCACTATCACCGTGCTAAATGGGATAGATTCAGAACAGATCTAGCAGCTCAAAAGTGGGCATCCACGAAGCACTGCGGGCCATCAGCAGCAGCAGAATTGTTTTCCATCATAATCTGTAATCTCATGGCCCGGCATATCCCTCACTCTACCATTACCATCAAGCCAGGGAACCAACCCTGGTTCAATGAGGAGTGTAGAAGAGCATGCCAGGAACAGCACCAGGTGTACCTAAAAATGCAGTGCCAACCTGGGAAGCTGCAACACAGGACTACATGCATGCTAAAAAGCAGAAACAGCATGCTATAGACAGAGCTAAGCGATCCCACAATCAACGGATCATATCAAAGCTCTGCAGTCCTGTCACATCCAGTTGTGAATGGTGGTGGACCATTAAACAACTAATGGGAGGAGGAGGCTCCATGAATATCCCCATCTTCAATGATGGTGCAGCCCAGCACGTGAGTGCAAAAGACAAGGCTGAAGCGTTTGCAACCATCTTCAGCCAGAAGTGCCGAGTGGATGATTCATATCGGACTCCTCCTGAGGTCCCCACCACCACAGAAGCCAGTCTTCAGACAATTCGATTCACTCCACGTGATATCAAGAAATGGCTGAGCGCACTGGATACAGCAAAGGCTGTGGGCCCCAACAACATCCCGACTGTTGTGCTGAAGACTTGTGCTCCAAAACTAGCTGCTTCTCTAGCCAAGCTGTTCCAGTACAGCTACAACACTGGCATCTATCTGACAATATGGAAAACTGCCCAGGTATGTCCTGTCCACAAAAAGCAGGTCAAATCCAATCCGGCTAACTACCGCACCATCGGTCTACTCTCAATCAACAGCAAAGTGATGGAAGGTGTTGCTGACAGTGCTATCAAGCAGCACTTACTCACAAATAACCTGCTCATCAATGCTCAGTTTGAGTTCCGCCAGCACATTTGGCTCCAGACCTCATTACAGCCTTGGTCCAAACATGGACAAAAGAGCTGAATTCCAGAGGTGAGGTGAGAGTGACTACTCTTGACATCAAGGCAGCATTTTGACCGAGTGTGGCATCAAGGAGCCCTAGTAAAACTGAAGTCAATGGGAATCGGGGGAAAACTCCACTGGCTGGAGTCATACCTAGCACAAAGGAAGATGGTTGTGGTTGTTGGAGGCCAATCATCACAGCCCCAGGACATCACTGCAGGAGTTCCTCAGGGTGGTGTCTTAGGCCCAACCATCTTCAGCTGCTTCATCAATGACCTTCCCTCCATCATAAGGTCAGAAGTGGGGATGTTCGCTGATGACTGCACAGTATGCAGTGCCATTTGCAACTCCTCAGATAATGAAGCAGTCATTGCCCGCAAGACCTGGATGACATTCAGGCTTGGGCTGATAAGTGGCAAGTAACATTGTCGCCAGACTTTGTGCCAGGCAATGACTATCTCCAGCAAGAGAGCCTAACCACTTCCCCCGTTATATTTAATGGCATTACCATCGCCAAATCCCCCACCATCAACATCCTGGGGGTCACCATTGACCAGAAACTTAACTGGACCAGCCACATAAATACTATGGCTACAAGAGCAGGTCAGAGGCAGGGTATTCTACGGTGAGTGTATCACCTCCTCACTCTCCAAAGCCTTTCCACCATCTACAAGGCAGAAGTCAGGAGTGTGATGGAATACTCTCCACTTGTCTGGATGAGCGCAGCACCAACAACACTCAAGCAGCTCGACACCATCCAGGACAAAGCAGCCCGCTTGATTGGCGCCCTATCCACCACCTTAAATATTCACTCCCTCCACCACCGGCATACCGTGGCTGCAGTGTGTACCATCTACAACATGCACTGCAGCAACTTGCCAATGCTCCTTTGGCAGCACCTCCCAAACCCATGACCTCTACCACCTAGAAGGACAAGGGCAGAGGCGCGTGAGATCACCACCACCTCCAAGTTCCCCTCCAAGTCACATACCATCCTGACTTGGAAATATATCGCCGATCCTTCATCGTTGCTGGGTCAAAATCCTGGAACTCCCTCCCTAACAGCACTGTGGGAGTACCTTCACCACACAGACTGCAGCGGTTCAAGAAGGCGGCTCACCACCACCTTCTCAAGGGCAACTAGGGATGGGCAATAAATGCTGGTCTTGCCAGTAACACCCACGTCCCATAAACAAATAATACATTTTTTTTTTTAAAACATCCCACCAATTAGAGTACATTCCCTTTATCCCTACTCTCTTGTCTCCTACCTCCAACCCATGTCACATGTCATTGCTCCCAGTTCTCAACTGCCTCAAATTTACAAAGTATTTACAGCACAGAAACACTCCATTTGGCCCAACAGGTCTATGCCGGTGTTTATTCTCCACACCAGCCTTCTCCCACCCATCTTCATCTAACTCCATCAACATACCCTCCTATTCCTTTCTCCCTCGTGTTTATTTAGCTTCCCCTTAAATGCATCGATGCTATTTTCCTCAACTACGCCCTGTGGTAGCGAGCTCCCATTCTAACCACTCCCTGGGTAAAGAATTTTCTCCTGAATTCCCTTAGTTGTGGTAATTTAAAACTCTCAACCTCTTAAGTCCCTTCATGCCCTTGCCTTGCCCCCTGTCCCACAACAATCCGTTCCTCTGACCTCTTGTGCATCCCCCACTCCCTACTCCCACCATTGGTAGCTGTGCCTCCAGTTGTCTAGACCCCACACTGTGGAACTCCCTCATTAAACCCCTCCAGCTCGCCACCTCTTCAACCAAGCTTTAGGCCACCCCTCTTAGTATCTCCATCTTTGGCTCAGCCTCTATTTGTTTGATTACACCAACTCAGTCAGACATTTACAGTAAATCAGAAATCCCAGATTCAGCCAATAGTATACAGAATCCAAACTCAGACAGTTATCATATTGCAAAGTTCAGACACTAAAATTACTGTTGCTGGTGAAATCCATACTCAAACAGCAATTAGTTAGATTGCTACATCCAGACCGGAGCAGTAATAGCCCAGAATTTGCAGTCAGTGGCGAAGCAACAATGCTCACCGCTGACCTCGAAGAAAGCTGCTCACAAAGATTTAGCAATCTCTGTGGCATGAATTTCAGCTCTCCCAAACTTTGTTTGAATCTGGCGCCAAATGAAGAGACTCTCCAGCATTCAGCAACAGTGATTTCATCAAGCAGGCTGAACAGCCAATCACATTGAAAAATTCTCACAGACAGCAAACCAGGAAGTAAAATGCACAGATTCTGAATTACTTTTAATACATTTTACAGAGAGCGAAATAAAGATTAGGACATACACATTAAGACATACATTAAGGTAGAAACTGAAATATCATAAATAAACTTTAGAAACAATTATTTTAAAAACCATGTAATTCTTATCATATTAATAGAAAAAATTGACATTCCACAAATATAAAATTAGTTTTTCAGGGCCAGAACGGTTGTTCAGCAGTCAAATACGTCATTAAAAACCCAGTTACACCTCTTTCAACAAGGCTTAATTTTTTTTTTGGGGGGGGGGTGCGGGGGCGGTGGAGTGCATTTAATAACATAAGAACATAAGAAATAGGAGCAGGAGTTGGCCATTTGGCCCTTTGAGCCTGCTCCACCATTCAATAAGATCATGGATGATCTTCTACCTCATCTCCACTTTCCTGCATATCCCCATATCACTTGATTCCCTTAATATTCAAAAATCTATCGATCTCTGTCTTGAATATGCTCAGCTCTCTGGGGTAGAGAATTCCAAAGATTCACCACCCTCTGTGTGAAGAAATTTCTCCTCAGCTCAGTCCTAAATGGCCGACCCCTTATTCTAAGACTATAACCCCTGGTTCTAGACTCCCCAGCCAGGGGAAACATCCTCCCTGCATCTACCCTGTCAAGCCCTGTAAGAATTTT
Organism: Somniosus microcephalus; assembly: GCF_052327205.1. NCBI lineage: Eukaryota > Metazoa > Chordata > Chondrichthyes > Squaliformes > Somniosidae > Somniosus > Somniosus microcephalus. The sequence goes on along the minus strand of NC_140995.1, from coordinate 216,683,394 downwards.
GTATGTTTCAATGAGATCACCTCTCATTCTTCTAAACTCTAGAGAATATAGGTCTAGTCTGCTCAATCTCTCCTCATAGGCCAATCCCCCCAGCAATATTCCAGCGTAACAGGGGAAGTTTTTGTCCTTCAGTGTGATTTGAATTGATTGCCAGCTCTGGAGCATTCCACAGCGCAAACTGTGACGGAGCAGGGAATGACTGACCCCACTTCTGCATTTCTACGTTTATCAGCGCATGCGCTATATCCTGAAGTTGCTATCAGTTTCAGAGGGGTAATGACGGCGAACACTGACTACCGCAAAATCCGGGCCAATATTACTGTAGACTGCAAATCCAGACCCAGGCAGCAATATTACTGCAGACTGCAAAATCCAGACCAAAAGTTCCAAGTCTGGCTGTGAGAACTTTAATCGATGTGGGTAAGATAATTGGTTAGTGACTATGTTTACATAACATGGAACATTGTTTCTACTTCCATTTGATTCATTAAAGAGTGCAGATCAGTTAAATCTAGTCCTGTTTCTGTGTACGCCAACGTGCATGATTTTTATTAAAAGAGTACACACCTTACAAAACCACAACTTGCTCATTGTTTGTGCAGTGGTGATAAAAGCTTGGCACGAAAGCATTTGCTGCTTTTCTCTTTAGTCCTATATCTCTGTAAAGTAAATATTGCCAGAACCCCAGTCTATTTACTGCAGCGATTATGAATTATTTGTGATTACAGATCGACTGCTGAGGTCTTTTTCAATGCATTGTAAGGTCTTGTTGCCATCTTTATTGGCAACAACTACTGGCCAGGTCCGTTGATGAGGTAATTTGATTTTATTAAGCAACAGTAGTCACAGAAGTGACGAGACTAACCATTGGTGAACCACAGCGTATCTATCAGGAAAGACTGAACAGGCTGGGCTGAGAGGTGACCTGACAGAGGTCTTTAAGATTATGAAAGGTTTTGATAGGGCAGACGTAGAGAAGATGTTTTTACTTGTGGGGGAAAGCAAACCTCGGGGCCATGAACATAAGGTAGTCACCAATAAATCCAACAGGATGTTCAGGAGAAGATTCTTTACCCAGAGAGTGGTAAAAATGTGGAAATCGCCACCGCAAGGAATAGTTGAGGCGAATAGCAGAGATGAATTTAAGGGGAAGCTGATTAGTGCATGAGGGAGAAAGGAATAGAAAAATATGTTGATTAAGTTAGATGAAGAAGGGTGGGAGGAGGCTCAAGTGGAACATTAACGCCAGCATGAAATAACAACAGAAAAAGCTGGAAAAACTCAGCAGGCCAGGCAATGGGAAGCTCCCTATTTTTAGCCCTGAAGTGTGGGCTTCCCGACGGCTCCGAACCACGGCGAGTTAGCGAGGTGGACAGGCGGTCTGAAGGGGTTGAAGGGGTCGAGATGTCCGTTGTGCAGGTGAGTGATGGGTGCATGTGTGCAGAGGTAAGTGTGTGAGGTAAGTGTAAAGTGTTTTAATAAGTTTTACTTACCTTTACTTTCTCCTGCAGGCTTCCTCCCTTCAGTTCTCGGGAGTCCCTCAGCTCACCGGCACAGAAAGCAGAATGGCCGCTGAACTGTCAAAAGCTGCAGCCTCTGCTTTCTGGTCTGGAGAGCTCTCGGAGTCTGAGTAGAAGGACTCAAGTGAGGTGACAGGTTGTCAGTGTTTGACAGCTTCACAGAGCTGTCAAATGCTGATTTTTCATCTGTCAAAAGCTCTTGACAGATGAAATATCAATCGCTGATGTCACCAGTAACCAGGTGCCCCTGAATTGGCCTGCTGAGCCCGCTGGGTGGGCTTAACAAGGTCAATCAAGGGAAAATAGCGTGGGTTGGCCACAAGTCGATGGAGGTGGGACTACAACCCAAAAAGTGGGAGTCCCACCTCCAAAAGCTCCCCATTGACAAAATCCAGCCCTCAATATTTTCAAGGGGAGAATGGATAGGCACTTGAGGGAAATAAACTTGCAGGGCTACGGGGAGAGTGGGGGAATGGGACTGACTGGATTGCTCTACAGAGAACCGGTATGGACTCGATGGGCCGAATTGCCTCCTTCTTTGCCATTATGACTCTATGGGCTTGATTTTGTCAGGCCCAAGGAGGCGGGATTGGAGCGTGTGAGGTGGCAAAATCGCAAATAAAGGCGGGCGGGCCCGATCCCGCCTCCATCTTGCTTCCGAGCAATTTTCCCACGTGTGTTTTCTGACCCCATTTCCATCCCACCTCCAAGAGGCGGGATAGGCCCTTAAGGCCCTTAACAACCACTTAATTGCCTCTATAATCCCATTTTGAGAGGCCTTTCTGATTTTAACACTTTTCCCAAGTGCTGCTTGATGTAAGAAAAAGGAGACTTACCATCAAGTAACTTTAAAGTAAGCTTTAAGTAACTTATAAACACACTATATACACAAGAGAGGTCTTTACCATGCCTCTGGTAGAAGCCTCTTACAATACTGAACAGACCAGTATTTATACCAGTCCAACAGGAAGTGACATATGACAGGAAGTGAGGTATGTACACAGTTCATAGTTCATAGTTCACAGGAAGTGATGACATAACTTCCCGGAAGTTATCATTTTTATCACATTCTTCCCTCCTGCAGGATTAGGAGGCTGTGGTCTACCTTTTGGTCCGCAGCCGCCAAACAAGGAAGAGTCGCACCCGTTTGGATTCCCGTCGTAGAGGGTCGCTGGTCCGCTTACATGCGGTTGGCCATTGGTCAGAGTCTGTGTGGCCTGGATTGCCCTGTGAAGGGTCGGGGAGATCATGGCTTCGAGTACGAGCCCCAATAGGTTCAAAGTCGGACTGCCTCTGTTCAGAGGGAGGTGCAGAGCTGGTCTGTGGCAGATCAGTACTTTCATGCGCGGTACTGGGAGGGTCGCAACCTTGAGCACGGGCTTCTACCAGCACCAAGCTAGTTGGTGTCCGATCAGGATCCTGGAGAGGGGTACCCGATAGGTCCCAAGAGTTTCCTGGTGAAATGCCATCACCCGATGTCCCACTAGGTCCTGGTGGGCAGGGAGCCAGATCCCGTAATGATACGGTAGATTCTCGGCCGTCGGAATATCGTATGTTTGCATAGGTGGGGTTGGCATCGGTTAGTTCGACCTCGTCTACAAGAGGGTCATTTTTAGACGTCCGAACGTATCTTCGGAGTAATACAGGTCCAGGAGTAGTTAGCCATGACGGGAGTGATGTCCCATGAGATGAGCGACGCTGGAATCCAAAGAACCGCTCATGAGGTGTAGTATTTGTGGCTGTAGAAAGCAGGGACCGTATAGAGTGCAATGCATCCGGAAGCACTGTTTCCCATTGCTGGTCTGGTAGGCCCCGAGATTTTAAAGCGAGACGTACGGAATTCCAGATGATACCGTTATACCTCTCTACCTGCCCATTTCCGATGGGATGGTATGGTGTTGTTTTGCTTGTAGCAATTCCCCGTTCTGAGAGGTAGTCCTTGAGTTCCCTTGACATAAAGGATGGACCCCGATCTGAGTGAATATAAGCCGGCATGCCACAGAGAGAAAATACCTGCTCAAGGCAGCAGATTACTGTGGACGCCAGCATATTGGAGCAGGGGAAGGCAAACGGAAAACGTGAATATTCGTCGATCATGGTGAGCAAATATGTGTTCCGAGTTGAAGAGGGCACTGGGCCCTTAAAATCGATGCTAAGTCGTTGCATCGGTTGGGTTGCGTGTATGAGTATACCATCTGAGGGGCGGAAGAACTGAGGTTTTAATTCCGCACAAAGCCGGCATTCTGAGCATATTTTCTTTACATCTCCAGTGGAAAAAGGGAGATTCCGTGATCGTACGAAATGTAGCATGCGCGTAACGCCAGGATGACACAAACCATTGTGGACATCCATGAGAGTGGAGGATGACATAGTGGAGCAGAATGCCCGTGTGAGGGTGTTCGGGGCCACATTCTCCTTGCCAGGCCGATAGAGAATGGTATAACCAAAAGAGGCCAGTTCCATCCTCCAAAGTTGTATTTTATTATTCTTAATTTTGGTTCGTTTTTGATTATCGAGCATGAAGGCGACTGATCGTTGGTCCGTGATCAATGTAAAGTGCTGGCGAGCTAGAAAATGGTTCCACTTCCGTACTGCCTCTATGATGGCTGTGGCTTCTTTCTCAACCGGAGGATAATGTAGCTCGGCACCTTGTAAGGTCCTGGACATAAATGCTACAGGACGACCTTCCTGATTCAGAGTAGCCGAGATCGCCACCTCCGAGGCATCACATTCAACCACGAAAGGGAGATTCTCATCGATGGAGTGAAGAGCCGCTTTCTCCAACTGTTTTTTGAGAAGGTTAAAGGCTGCAACAGCCGCTGTTCCCAGTGGAAATGATCTAGCATGCAGCAAGGGTTGGATTTTGTCCGAAAAATGAGGAATCCATTTAGCGTAGTATGCAAACAGACCGAGAGCCCGACGTAAAGAAGCCGGATTCTTAGGTGACGGGAGCTCTTGGAGCGGGCGAAGTCTTTCTGGGTCTGGCTTAATGATACCATTGCCTACGCAGTAGCCAAGGATGTTGATGGTCGGTTGCGACTCAACAGATTTGGATTCATTCAGGGTCAAATTACGGCGATGGAGGGCATCCCGAAATTTTTGGAGGTTGGAGTCGTGTTCCTGTTGATCGTGACCTGCAATGGTAATGTTATCAAGATAGGGAAAAGTGTCCCTTAGGTTTTCCTGCTTAACCAGGCCATCCATTGCCCGTTGAAAGACAGCCACTCCATTAGTAACCCCGAATGGGAGGCGACAAAATTGGTACAGCCGTCCATTAGCCTCAAAGGCTGTGTACTGCTTATCTGAGACTTTCAAGGGTAACTGATGATAGGCACTTTTTAAATCGTAAGTTGAGAACACCTTGTATTCGGCCAGTTTATTAACCATATCATCAATGCGTGGCAATGGGTAGGCATCCAAGTCGGTATATTGATTGATGGTTTGCGAATAATCGATGCATAGTCGCTGTTTGTGAGGTTTTAGAGGGTTCTTGACAATGACGACTTGAGCCCGCCAGGGCGACGAACATGGTTCAATGATATCCTCTGCTAGAAGTCGAGAGATTTCAGCCGCAATAAAAGATTGGTCTTCCTGATTAAAGCGCCGCGATTTCGTTATTATCGGTTGGCATTGAGGCGGAATACTGGCAAATAATAAGGGTTCATCAAGTGAAGCTGCTGATAATGCACAAAATGGTAATTTAGATGGTATATTAGAAATAGTAAGTCCGGGTTTGGATCCACCAAACTCAATGGTGAGTTTCTTATGCTGTTTTTGGAAGTCCAGCCCTAAGAGGAGATCACTACATAAGTCTTTGAGCACCGAAAGTCGGGTGGAGGGATACATACGACCATGAAGTGTCATATCAACAACACAAAAGCCGGAGATTCTGGTATTAAGTGATGACTGGGCCATCGCAATTGCCTGGTCCGATGGGAAGACATGTAGTTTCAATTTCGCAACAATCTGTTCCTTAATGAAACTATCAGTACTTCCTGAGTCAATTAAGGCATCTAAGGTATGCCCTTTAATTGAAATTTTTGTGGCTGCATGAGACAGGTTCTGTGGGCAAGCAGCTGTAATTGGTGTCGTTGCACAGAGAGTGGCTAAAACTCTCGGTGTGCTTCTTCGGGAGAGAGCTCGAGAGGAAGCTTGATAGGTCCTAGCTGGAGCATCTTGATAGGCCCTAATTGGGGCAGTTCGGTAGGCCTTAGCTGGATTGGCCCTCGTAGAGGCCCTTGATAGGCAAACTTTAGCAAAGTGTCCTTTTTTCCCGCAATAACTGCAGATTGCATTGCGAGCAGGGCAGGTTTTCCTAGGGTGAAAAGCATCTCCACAAAAGAAGCATTCCTTCCTAGATTGCCAAGAGGCTGCTAAAGTGGGGTCGTCCTCCTCTTCTTCATCAGAATGATCAGAATTAGATTCCCCCATGATAGGGTTCACCTGAGACCGCTTGAATTGTCTGGTTGCAGCTACAGCAGCAGATCGAGATCTGGGCAGCTGATAGAGGTCTGCATTTCTCTTTGCCAAATCCAGTGAACAAGCTAGGTCAAAAGCTTTTTGTAGCTCAAGTGTTTTACTTTCTAGTAGATGCTGGCGTATAAATGGAGAGGCAATCCCGCAGATGAAAGCATCACGAATCATTTCTTGGCGGTACAGCTCAGCTGAGGCTGCCTGAAAGTTACAATCTACGCTGAGCCTGCGAAGTTCTTGCAGGAATTCGTCAATTGATTCCCCTGGCCCTTGTCGGGCTGTGGCCAGTAGATGTCTAGCATAGACCTCATTTGGGGTCTTCGCATACAGTTTCTTAAGTGCCCGAATCACCTCTTCGTAATTATCCCATTCATCAACATATTCGAACACTTTTGGGGTCACATAATTGACAAGTATCTTCAATTTAGCAGGAGCATCCGCTTTACATTCATCCAGAAAATTCTCAAAAGTACGATACCAATGCTTCCATACCCTGCCAGCTGCTGGTGTATTCGGGTCCAAGTCCAGACGAATAGGTCTAAGGATTTTCTCCATGATGGGTGGTTCCCTGGATCCTTAACTTCCGAGTTTGTCTGAAGGTCTAGTATTTGTCAGTGTAAATACTAAGTTACTTAAATTGATGTAAGAAAAAGGAGACTTACCATCAAGTAACTTTAAAGTAAGCTTTAAGTAACTTATAAACACACTATATACACAAGAGAGGTCTTTACCATGCCTCTGGTAGAAGCCTCTTACAATACTGAACAGACCAGTATTTATACCAGTCCAACAGGAAGTGACATATGACAGGAAGTGAGGTATGTACACAGTTCATAGTTCATAGCTCACAGGAAGTGATGACATAACTTCCCGGAAGTTATCATTTTTATCACACTGCATGTCTCCTCTGGAACACGCCAGTGAATCCTGGCGACATTACAAGTGGATTGCTTACTAACAGCTGCAGCTCCACCATTAAAAAGGAGTTTTCAGCAATCATCATTTGCAGGTGGCAGAACTTTGTTGTCTCAGGTCTGGGGAACCTTTAACAGGCCTACTCATTGTTCTGGAAGTTTGGAGCCTGACACCCATTTCCAGTGTGACCTCCTGGGAAACCCCTCTCCCCACCTTGACTGAGCACTTCCTTAACTGAGGTATATACCAGAAGAATGGGAACCATTTATTTCCTTTCCTCCTGGACATCAGATTCAGATGAAGATCAGCCACGGCAGCAGCAGAACCCTGAACAACAGCAGCACCAACTGCAGGAGCAACAGCAGGAGCTCCAAGCTGCTGCTCACCCACCTGAAGCTGCACAGGCCAGAGGGCGCCAGCGCATGGAAACACGTCGGCGCAGGAGATACCCCCAAAACAGGGTCTACAGACAGAGGATCAGCTACCTCAACATGACTGAGCAGCTGTGTCAAAGGAGGCTCTGACTTTCGCGAGAGGTAGTGAGTGACATCTGCACAGTGCTGCAGCAAGAGCTGGAGCCCAGAGGAGCAGGTGGACACCTCTTACCAGTGGCCATCAAAGTCACCACTGTGTTAAATCCATGAATCTTGATGTATGGTGTCCTTCAATAAATAGACTGGATGAGGGTTACTCTAAAACTAACAGTACAGATCCCTACTCAGGGTTTATATACAGGTGTGGTCACTGCCGGTACTACAGTATACAGGAGCTGTAAAAAGTAGTTCTCCCTTAAAGGTACAGACATGACAATTCCTCCCCTTTTAGATTAACAGTACCATAATATTCATTTAACAGTTAACACTTTTAACATGCAACATTAACTGAAAATAGTCCATTTATAAATTCAGTCTTTGGGGCGGCTTCCTGATCCTTTCTGGATAGCGCCTTTCCTGAATGTCTTGCTCTTGGTGCGGAGGCGATTCTGCCCCCCTGTCGTCGGTTGGTTCATCAGCTTCCGATACTACTGTTTCTGGGGTAGATGCTACCTGTATGTCGGGTTCCTCACCAGGTACGCGAGACATGGGGTTGACTCGTTCCTGTGACGCTAGGATCTGGTTGACATGGCGTCTCACAATGTTCTCCCCAACATCCACTGTGTACATCAGTGGCCCCTGCCGTGTGCATATCGTTCCTGGTTGCCATTTCTCTGTTCGGAAGTCGCGGGCCAAGACTGGTTGCCCTACATTGAAGCTCCTTGTCGGCTTCTCATTGATGTGCTGGAATTGCTTATTCTCAACATTTCTTCGTACATTTGGTCTGAGAAAATCCAGACGAGATCTCAACCTTCGGTTAAAGAACATCATGGCCGGGGTCTGGTTGGTAACTGCATGTGTCGCATTTCTGTAGGCTAACAGGAAATTGTCCACCTTATGCTGCAGTGGAATGTCGTCATCGCACATGGCCCTTACTGCCTTTTTAAAGGTTTGTACGAACCTCTCAGCCAATCCATTTGTGGCTGGATGATACGGGGCGGATGTGTAATGCCTTACCCCATTCCTTCTCGTAAATTTCTGAAACTCTTCGGACACAAACTGTGGTCCGTTATCAGAGCAAATCTGCTCTGGCAAGCCGTTCCTGGCAAATATGGTCCGTAGGACTGCAATCGTGGTGGTGGAGGACATTTTGATCACCTCAGGCCATTTCGAGTGCGCATCCACGGCTATTAAGAACATTGAGTCCATGAATGGACCAGCAAAATCAATATGCACCCGTTGCCATGGAGAGGAGGGCCACTCCCATGGGTGTAGAGGGGCATGTGGTGGTGCATTTTGGACCTTCTGGCATCCTGAGCAGCTCTTTGTCAGGTCCTCGATTTGCTGATCGATCCCCGGCCACCACACATAAGCCCTCGCTAGGCTTTTCATTTTCACCCCTCCCAGATGGCCTTCGTGAAGCTCATTGAGCACTCTCTCCCTTAACTTGGGTGGAATTACCACTCGGGATCCACACATCAAGGTCCCCTGGCATACTGACAGCTGTTCTCTTCTGGATGAGAATGCTGGCAACAGTGAGTCACCATGTGTTGGCCATCCCTTCACCGTCAAATCATATACCCGAGACAGTGTCGGGTCATTTCGGGTCTCCTTCTCTATATCCGCGTTAGTTACTGGCAAGCATTCAATCATAGTCGAATAAAATATTTCGACAGGGTCCACTGCTGGTGCTTCCTCCACAGTAGGCAGTGGCAGGCGTGATAGCCCATCAGCGTTTCCATGCTGTTTCGTGCCCTTATACTCTATTTCATATTGGTTCGCCCGTAGAAAAAGGGACCATCTTTGTAGCCGTTGCGCAGTCATCACCGGAACGCCCTTCTTTGGATTAAAGATGGAGACAAGTGGTTGGTGGTCAGTCAGCAAGGTGAACTTCTGCCCGTGCAGATAGTGGTTGAACTTTTTCACTCCCCACACTAGGCTGAGGGCCTCCCTGTCAATCTGGGCGTAGTTACGCTCGGCTGAGGTTGGTGACCGAGACGCAAAGGCTACTGGCCTCTCCGAGCCATCCGGGAATTTGTGCGACAGCACCGCTCCAATACCATAGGGTGATGCATCACACGCCAACCAAATTGGTAGTGCTGGGTTAAAATGAGCCAACACCTCTTTTGATGTGATCAATTCTTTGCACTTCTGGAAAGCTCGTTTACATTCGTCATTCCACTTCCATGGTACCCCCATTTGCAGTAGGGTGTTCAGTGGGTGTAGTACTGTAGACAAATTCGGCAAGAACTTATGGTAGTAGTTCACCAGCCCGAGGAACGACCTCAGTTGTGACACATTTTCCGGTGCTGGAGCCTTGACTACTACCTCAATCTTTTCAGGGGACTTATGTAACCCCTCTTTATCAATAACGTGGCCACAATACGAGATCTGCTTCTGGAAAAACTCGCATTTATGGCAATTAGCTCGGAGCCCATATTCCTTCAATCTAGTGAGCACCTGCTCCAGGTTGGCGAGGTGATCACTGTCATTTTCGCCCGTGACCAGGATGTCGTCCAAATAACACTGGGTCCCTGGAATCCCTTGCAGGACTTGATCCATTGCCCTTTGCCAAATAGCAGGAGCTGATGCTACCCCGAACACCAGCCGGTTGTATTGGTAGAGACCTTTGTGAGTGTTGATCGTGAGGTACTGTTTCGAGACTTCTTCTACCTCCATTTGCAGGTACGCCTGGACCAGATCAATCTTAGTGAAGCATTTTCCTCCAGATAGCGAGGCGAAAATATCTTCAATCCGCGGATGTGGATATTGTACCGTGTGAAGGACTGGGTTCACTGTCACCTTAAAGTCCCCACAGATGCGAACCTTCTTTGGTTCCCCAGGCGTATTATTCAACGACCTCTTCATTACAGGAACGATGGGTGTAGCCCACTCGCTCCAGTCCACTTTGGACAGTACTCCTGAATGTTCCAAACCTTCCAGCTCTGCTTCGACGGCTGGGCGGATCGCATAAGGCACCGGTCTGGCCTTAAAAAACTTTGGGCTTGCATTTTCCTCTATTTTGATCATCGCTGTTACGCCTTTTAGTGTTCCGAGTCCCTCCTGGAACACTTCTAGTGCATCAGTTAGCATTTTTGACAGTCGTCCAGGTGTGACGTCATCATCCTTTTTGGCATCTACCGTCAGTGCTTGTATGGAATGCCAATCTAACTGTATCTTCCGGATCCATTCACGTCCTAGTAGTGGTGGTCCTCCATCTGGCAATACATATAGGTCCATTTTTGGTGTTTCCTTGCTGTTGTATATAACGTTCACCCTTATTTTTCCTTTGGGGTAGACTTTTTGCCCCGTGTACGTCTTCAAGACAATCTCTGTATCTCTCAAGGGTATATGTGAGAATAGCCGCTTGTAGTCCCTTTGGTTTATGACTGTTAGGGCTGATCCTGTGTCCAATTCCATTTTCACTTGAACTCCGTCTATCTTGAGCGTGACCCAGATAGTTTGGTGATCCTCCATTTTGATTACATTATGTAGTTTCAGACAACCCAGCTCCTTGCTTCCGGAGTCTGTATCACTTTTCTGTTCGTCTGAACTACTCTCCGTCACCTTATGTACCTTCTTGTACTTCTCCTGTGGAGATTTCTTGCTGCTGGTTTTCTTTCCCGACCTGCAGACTCTTGCTATGTGTCCTACTTTTCCACACTGTCTGCACACTTGGTCCTTGAACCAACAATCCTTATGGTCATGTGTTGTTCTGCCGCAGCGATAACACTTCACTGCTCCATATGACATTTCATTTGTGCCATATTCTTGTGGTCTCCGTTGTATCTCTGCAGCGCCCCGTGCGGCTGCTTCGTGTGATACTGCCATGCTGAAAGCCTTGTCCAGCGTAAGATCCTTTTCTGATAGAAGCCGTTTCTGGGTTCCTTCACTTTGAAGCCCACACACAAACTTGTCCCTTAAAGTATCTGCTAGTCCCGTTCCAAACTGGCAGTGTTTCGATAGCTTGTGCAGTTCCGTTAAATACTCAGCATTACTTTCATCTTTATGCTGGTTCCTTTTGTGAAACTTAAATCTTTCTGCTATCAGCAGCGGTGTGGGGTTTAAGTGGTCCTGTAGGATTGACACTATGTTTTCAAAATCCTTTTCTACTGGCTTCTCTGGGGTTACTAGATTTCGTAGTAAGCCATACGTTTTTGCACCCATTGAATTCAACAATACCAGCGCTTTCTTGTCATCTGGCACTTCATTCGCCTTGCAGTATACTTCTATGCGTTCGACATATGTCGTCCAATCTTCGACTTCATTGTCGAACGCTGTGATACTGCCACTCTTCGGCATTTTTGGGTGTGGTTAGACTGGCTTAAAATGGCGTCTCCCGCGCTTTCCTTTCTTCCCCGCTGCAGCTTTAAATGGCGTCTCCCGCGCTGCTGCCAACGCCGCTCTCAGCGGTCCTCGTGGCAAATGGCGACGCCCTGTGGGTTTCATGCGCTGCTCCTGCGCTGCTGCCAATGCCACTCTCTGCGGTCCTCGTGGCAATGGCAGCGCCTCGCGTTTTCCTGCGCGCCTCTCTCCCCCGTTGACGCTGCTCGGCCCTTGAACACCGGCTGCGCTCTGCTCTCTCTCGCCTCTCTCCCCCGTTGACGCTGCTCGGCCCTTGAACACCGGCTGCGCCCTGTGCGCTCTGCCCTCTCTCTCCCCCCGTCGACGCTACTCGGCCTTTTCCTGTGCCGCTCGGTCGGCTCTAGCCGCCGCTGTCCGGGAAGGGTCTGCGCAGTACCTGTTGCCAGCCCGTTTCGCTGAACCACCGTGACTGGAAAGCCAAGCCTGGCTCTCGACAGCCTCCCCTGCGATGCTCAAATCTCCGCTGGATGACTGGGCGGTTGCCCGTGGTCGACGCCCATGCTTCTGGACTCGACCTCCTTCCACTGTTCTCCAGGAGCGAATCCCTGGGAGGTGATGCAGAGTTGCAGGTAGGTTTGAATCTGCGTCGTCGCCAATGTTATATCCGTGTATCTTAATGTTGTGTCCTTCAATAATCAGTCAACAGACTGCAGGGAACGATCAACAGGTGTTTACTGAATGAGGGTTCAAACTGCAACTGACTGTACAGATCACTACTCAGGGTTTATATACAGGTGTTGTCACTGCCGGTACTGCAGGATACAGGAGCTGTAAAAAGTAGTTCTCCCCCTTAAAGGTACATACATTACACAGACAGGATACAGATTCAAAGTTTTTCTATGTTAAACTGGTTCTGATGGTGAGTGTGTTTTCCCAAATTCTGAATGGAGAAAATTGTGCTGTACCATTTAATTTTGACCACAGACCAGGATTCTTGTATTTTACATAGGATTACACAGGATATACGGACAGAAACAGGCCATTTGGCCCAATCAGTCCATGCCGGCATTTATGCTCCACTCGAGCCTCCTCCCGTCTTTCCTCATCTAAATCTATTAGCATAACCCTCTATTCCCTTCTCCCTCATATGCTTGTCCAGCCTCCCCTTAAATGTATCTATACTATTCGCTTCAACCACTCCCTGTGGCAGCGAGTTCCACATTCTCACCACTCTCTGGGTAAAGAAGTTTCTTCTGAATTCCCTATTGGATTTCTTGGTGATTATCTTATATTGATGGCGTCTAGTTATGCCCTTCCCCACAAGTAGAAACATTGGGGTCAATTTTCTGGTCGCCGTTGGGCAGCTTTTCATGCGGCCGGGGCCAAAAATCGGCGAAAAAGCGGGTCGGGACCCCCCCCCGCCTGATTCCCCACCCCGTCCGACGCTGTGACACTGCCACTCTTCGGCATCCCTGGGTGTGGTTAGACTGGCTAAAAATGGCATCTCCCGCGCTCTCCCTTCTTCTCCGCTGCAGCTCATAAATGGCGTCTCCCGCGCTCTCCCTTCTTCTCCGCTGCAGCTCAAATGGCGTCTCCCGCGCTTTCCTTTCTTCCCCCGCGGACGCTGCTCAGCCCTTGAACACCGGCCGCGCTCTGCGCGTTTTCCTGCGCGCCTCTCTCGTTGACGCCGCTCGGTCCTGTACCCCGGCTGCGCCCTGTGCGCTTTACCCTCTCTCTCTTTTTTTTTCCGTCGACGCCGCTCGGTCTTCAACCCCAGCTGCGCCCTGTGTGCTTTACCCTCTCTCTTACCCCGTCGACGCTGCTCGGCCTTTTTCTGTGCCGTCGGTCGGCTCCAGCCGCCGCTGTCCGGGAAGGGTCTGCACCGTACCTGTTGCTAGCCCGTTGCGCTGGATCGTCGTGACTGGAGAACCAAGCCCAGCTCTCCACAGCCTCCTCTGCGATGCTCAAGTCTTCTCTGGATGTTCGACGCCCGTACTTCTGGACTCGGCCTTCTTCTTTCACTGTTCTCCAGCAGCGAATCCCTGGGAGGTGATACAGAGTTGCAGGTAGCTTTGAATCCACTCATCGCCAATGTTAAATCCGTGAATCTTGATGTATGGTGTCCTTCAATAAATAGACAGAGACTGCAGAGGAACAATCAACAGGTGTTTACTGGATGAGGGTTACTCTAAAACTAACAGTACAGATCCCTACTCAGGGTTTATATACAGGTGTGGTCACTGCCGGTACTACAGTATACAGGAGCTGTAAAAAGTAGTTCTCCCCTTAAAGGTACATACACTGCACACCACACTCAACTTTTTTGCTTCAGGCTCTTTCCAGGGATCAGCAGCAGACATCAGCGGCGTCTCCCAGGCGGCCGCACACACTTGCATCATGCAGGTAACCGATGCCCTCTTTGCCATCGCTCATAATTACATCAATTTCTCCAAGGATCAAGCCAGTGTAACTGCGCGTGCGGTTGGGTTTGACAATCTGGCAGGCTTTCCAAGGGTGCAGGGCATCGTTGACTGCACACGTGTGGCCCTTAAGGCACCCCATCACAATCCAGGTATTTTTGTCAACGGCAAGGGCTTCCACTCCATCAACGTACAGCTGGTGTGTGACCACAAGAAGGACATTTTGCATCTTTGCGCCAAGTAACCTGGCAGTTGCCATGACTCCTTCATCCTGCACCAGTCTAGTGTGCCTCCGCTCTTCAGTCCGCCAGACCAACTTTTCGGATGGCTACTTGGAGACAAGTGCTATCCCCTGAAGACATGGCTAATGACGCCTTTGAGGAGCCCATCCAACGAAGCTGAGGAGAGCTACAACTCCAGCCACATTTCCACCAGATCTATAATCGAACAAACCATCGGCTTGCTGAAGATGCGCTTCAGATGCCTTAATAGATCAGGTGGAGCCCTGCAGTACTCAGCAGCCAGGGTCTTCAGAATGGTATTGGTCTGCTGTGCACGTCACAACATGGCACAGCATCGTGGCTTGCAGATGCCTAAGGAACAAGTGGCTCATCACATAGCCTCCTCAGACGAGGAGGAGGAGAGCGACAACGAACAGCTTGCAGAGGCGCATCAACCAGCGGCAGCAGCATGCGAGCACATTGCTGCCCGGGATGCAAGGCACGCACTCATCTTGGCCAGATTTGCTTAGCCTAGACAATCAAGCACTTTTGCCTCACAGCTTCTTACCTGAGCATCGACAATGGTCAAGAACCTGTGGATTCCTATCACTATGACCACCATACTGACAATTGCAAGTCACCCGAAGCCCTCAATGTGGAAGTCCCATTTGCGAAATGACACAGGCCACAACTTCAGCAGTTTGACATCAGCATTTTTTATCACAACAAGCAACTGATGGCATTTCAAAAATAAACACACGACACCCAAGTGACTACCCTTGTGACTACTTGTACATTATCTTCCTCTTACGCGTACTCCTACATGGTGCTTCCCCTGTGGCTTCAGCAGATGTGGAGGCCCCTTGCTCACTTTCTTGCTGCTCCTGCCTCGACACTTTGGCGGGCGTCCTCTGGGGTTGCGAGCCTGTGAGGGCTCGGCAACAGTCTGCTGCTCCTGCAGCAGTGCAGGGGTTGAGACGCCGATCTCAGTTGGGTGTGGACTCTGGTGTGGCTCTGACCGAGGGCTCTGCAGTGGCATGGTCGTGTGAGCGCTTGGAGAGGAGCCTCCACTTCCTGGTTGTCTGCCACCAGCATCCCTCTCATGGGTCAACCCCACTTCAGAGCTAGCAAGTGGCTGGACAGCCCCTTTCTGCACTTCAGGGGGGCCATGAGGACCCATTTCTGCGCTGGAATCTTACTCCAGAGGACTTCCATGAAGGTCTGGTTTCTCTGCTCGATAGCTGACCATAGCTCCTCAAGAAATGTCAGTCTATTCTGAACAATGACCACGTTTTCACAACCCTGGCGACTAAGCTCCTCCATGGCCATAGCCATCCTCTCCTCTACGGTAGCCATCTTTCCACGGAGGTTGCCATCCTTTCCGTGGTGATGCGTTCATGCGCCAAAGCCTCCACAAAGGCTCTGCTCATGTTAGCGATGGACTCCTCCATTTGCTCCACACTCGCAGCGACCCTGGAGACAAAACCTGCCAGAGACTCCTGCACCTGTTCCTGGAGTTCCAGCACCGCTCTTCTTCTGGATGGACCCGGAGGCACAGGGTCGACATGCAGCCGAGCCGAGCTGGCAGAGTCCTTTGACGAGAACTCTTCACTGCTGTCCCTGTCTCCACCATCTGCTGATGCTCACTTGTGAGCTGTTATACACCAGGTGACAACACCACACTATCTCACCGAGGTGTGAGTGTCTGCGCTGGTGCTGGGTGCACTGAATTCTGCTGACGCTATGCCTTCAAAGGTTACAGCTTCCTCTAAGGAGACTTGAAGCTCAGGCTCTTCCTCTTGGACAGTGGGGACGGGGGCTATCGATGGTCCTGTGGGGGAGTAAAGCAAAGAGTTGGAGATGTGAGGTAAAGTTTGCATGCACATTGAATTGTACAGATGATCATAAGTCAATCTGTTAGACCTTCAGAATCATTATCAGTTACTCATGCAATGTCAATGAGAGAGATGCAAAACTATTCTGTCACCAGCTTGCTGTGATGCACCCATCTGTCCATCCCCCACTTGTGCATCCTCCTCCACTCCCACAATCTCCAGGGCCGCCTCTTCCGCAGTGGTGAACTGGGCTACTGAGGGTGGCCCTCCTCCTGTCCTCGCCCTCTCCCTCTTATTGTGGACTCTCTTTTCCTGCAATGAGGGACACAAGTGGAGTTTGAGTGAAAATGAAGGAGTGGGTGTAGCGATTCCATAGCATAGATGCTTAGAAGGAGACAAAGATGGAGTGAGGTGCCAAGACCAAGGGCCCTCCTTGTGTGTTGTAAGTTATTGTCATAGCATCACAGCGATAGGGAGTTTGAGGGCTGCATAGTCGAATAGTTAAGTGAATGTGAACATACAGAGAGAGGGAATGGGTAAGGGTGCAGGGATGTAAGGGTGAAGTGGGGTGTGGAGGAAGAGGTTGGCAAAGCTAAGTGCTGGTGAGGATAGGCGATGGGGATCAGATTGAGGGTGATGGGAAAGTCATACTCACCTTTCCTGTGCGGAGAAGGTCATGAAACCGCTTCCTGCACTGCAGCCAGGTTCTGTGGCACATAGACATAGAGTTGACCTCCTGGGCCACTTGGATCCACAGCTTTAGTCTGCTGGGGCAGCTTTTTCCTCCCTGAGGAAGGGAAGAGCACCTCCTTATTTGATCTTGCTCCCTCCACCAGAGTTTCCAGGGCGGCGTCATCGAACGGTGGAGCACACTTTGGCCTACTGCTGGACATATTTGCTGAATGAAGCAACCACAACAATGGCCATAAAGTTTGCAGTCTCCAGAAGAAGCAAAGCTGCTTGCAGGCCTTAAACCCAGCAGCATTGATGAAGTCATCAGAGGCGACTTTCTGTATGAAAAGGCTCATTGGGCCAGGGGTTCCCACACGCTGGAAATCAAGTGCCCAATTAGGGGGAAATCGCACTTTTTTCCCACTTCACATCGGAGTCGGGTTCCTGACACGAAAAACACCTGACACTCCCCCAGCCCGCCCCCAATGGCAAAATCCAGCCCAATTGACTCTATGACCTTCAGCCCATCTCATCGCATCCAGCTGTTTCTTACACTTTTTAATAGCCTGTTCCAGCTGTGTAAAGAAATACTTCTGGGCATCTGTAATATCTTTGAGTTGTGAGGAAGGGCAATGCTTGAAACGTCAACGTTCACCTGTGTTTACAGGTGCTGCTGGGCTTGCTGAGAGTTTCCAGTGTTCTCTGTTTTTATCTCCAGGCCTCCATCCTAAACCTGCACACTCGGCAACCTCCTGCAGACCAGTCACTGTTTGCAAGGCAGTCTCCACTTGCCCACTTTCTGTGGATGAAAGTCAGTACCATTGCCTGGCCTCAGTGCCTCTCCCAGCTCTTGCCACTCCCCTCACCCCATTGCAAATGGATCTGCTGTGGGCAGAAATTCTTGCACGATGAGGAATTCCCACCCGCAGCATCCAGTGGATTTCAATACTTGGGAGGAGCAGCAGAAAGTAGGAGCTAGGATTGGCGGGCGGGTAGGGGAGGCGTAGGGGAGCATACACAAGAGGGAGAGGTTAAGACAGTACAAATGTTAACTGGGCGGGGTGGGGGGGGATACCAACATAAACTGACGAAGGGGAGGAGGTGGGGAATACCAATATAAATTGGGCAGGGGGGGAGAATAACATGAATTGTGCGGAGTCGGAAGTGGGGGGAGAATACCAACATGAACTTGGTGGAGGAGAGGGGGAGGAATACCAATATGAATTGGGCAGAGGGGGGAGAATACCATGAATTGGGTAGAGTCAGGAGTGAAGGGTAAATACTAATATGAACTGGGTGGAGGGGAGAGTGGGGGGGGAAGAATATCAACATGAACTGGGAAAAGAGCACGGTGTGGCGGTCCTACGGGTTGTCCTTTACATTGAGTTACATAATTCTCTAACTTACTTACGTATGTATAACTTACCTAACTGTATGTACTTAACTAACTTATTTGTGTAACTTACCAGTTGGGGCTGTTGCCCCTTTAACTTACCTGTTGGGCCATTGCCCCTTTAAGAGGCAACCTAACGCGCTGACGTCACGCATCACGTGACGCATGCGCGCCGGCCGCCGGCCCAATTCGGGTTTCTAAGACGGCCGCCGGCATAGTCCGACCTACCGCGACTTCGGCCGCATCGGCCAGCAGGCGGGAGTGAAGCGATCCTCCACTCCCGCGGCAATTACCGGCATAGTTCAGCCTTACAACCCTGGCCTCAAAGCCAGCCTTCGTACCGGGGAGATGTACGATGCAACGGCGCAGGTCACGTGACCGCCTAAGCGCACGTGAACGTGCTGACGTTATGACGCGGTCACGTGACGCCTAAAGCGGGAATAAAGAGCCGAGTGTGAGGAGGTCATGAGGCTTCCCACACGCTCCCCACGGGACTGGGAATTCAGTCCTTGTGGTGTCCCCGCTGGGACAAGACCTACAACATGGTGCTCCTGCAGTCAGCCATCTTACCTGCTACCTTACCTGCTGTAATTATCCTGTGACCTACAATATGGTGCTTCTGCAGTCAGCTATCTTACCTGCTGTAATTATCCTGTTCTGGTAAATAAACAACTTATTTATAGTTCGTCGAAGTTAAACTCTTTCATTTAGTGGCAATTTACTCGAACCGCTACAATGGGCTCAATGGGCCGAATGGCCTCCTTCTGTGCTGTAACCAGTCTATGATTCTAAGAGGACAGTGGGGAGAATACCAACAGGAACTGGGCAGGGGGGAGAGTAGGAGAATACCAAAATGAATTGGGCAGAGGCAGGAGTGGGAGGTTACCAACATGAACTGGGTGGAGGAGGGCGAGTCAGGCCAGTGGGACAAGAAATTCAGGGTTGTGAAGGGCAGATTTATATCAGACACCAAGCAATGTTCCTTTATACAGCTGGAATGGGTTAACCAGAAGGAATGGTGGAGGCCAGAACACTGGACAGAGGTGGAGTGATGGCAATCAGGAATGGGCAAGAGGCCAGAATTGGAGGAGCGCAAAGATCTCGGGGGGGGTTGTAGGGCTGGAGGAGGTTACAGCGATAAGGAGGGGCGAGGTGTGAAAGGGATAGACCAAGTAATTACAGACCAGTCAGCCTAACCTCAGTGGTGGGAAAATTATTGGAAAAAATTCTGAGGGATAGTATTAACCGTCATTTAAAAAGGCATGGATTTATCAAGGACAGTCAGCGTGGAATTGTTAAGGGAAGGTCGTGCCTAATTAATTGGACTGCATTTTTTGAGGAGGTAACAAGGAGGGTTGATGAGGGTACCGCGTTTGAGGTAGTCTACATGGATTTTAGCAAGGCTTTTGACAAGGTCCCACATGGCAGACTGGTCAGAAAATTAAAAGTCCATGGGATCCAAGGGAAAGTGGCAAGTTGGATCCAAAATTGACTCAGTGGCACGAAGCAAAGGGTAATGGTCGACGGGTGTTTTTTGACTGGAAGGCTTGTTTCCAGTGGGGTTCCACAGGGCTCAGTACTCGTTCCTTTGCTTTTTGTGGTTATATATCAATGGTTCAGACTTCAATGTAGGGGGCATGATTAAGAAGTTTGCAGATGATACAAAAATTGGCCGTGTGGTTGATAATGAAGAAGAAAGCTGTAGACTGCAGGAAGATATCAATGGACTGGTCAGCTGGGCAGAAAAGTGGCAAATGGAATTCAATCCAGAGAAGTGTGAGGTAATGCATTTGGGGAGGGCTAACAAGGCAAGGGCATACACAATAAATGGTAGGATATTGAGAAGTGTAGAGGAACAGAGGGACCTTGGAGTGCATGTCCAGAGATCCTTGTAGGTAGCAGGGCAGGTAGATAAGGTGGCATATGGGATACTTTCCTTTATTAGCAGAGGCATAGAATACAAGAGCAGGGAGGTTATGCTTCTCAACTGTATAAAACACTAGTTAGGCCACAGCTAGAATGCTGTGTACAGTTCTGGTCACCACATTACAGGAAAGGTGTGATTGCACTAGGGAGGGTACAGAGGAGATTTAAGAGGATGTTGACAGGATTGGAGAATTTTAGCTATAAGAAAAGATTGGATAGTCTGGGGTTGTTTTCTTTGGAACAGAGGAGGCTGAGGGGAGACTTAATTAAGGTGTATAAAATTATGAGGGGCCTAGATAGAGGAAGGAAATATTTCCTTTAGCAGAGAGGTCAATAACCAGGGACCATATATTTAAAGTAATTGGTAGAAGGATTAGAGGGGAGTTGAGGAGAACCTTTTTCACCCACAGGGTGGTGGGGGTCTGGAACGCACTGTCTGAAAGGGTGGTAGAGGCAGAAACGCTCATCACATTTAAAAAGTACTTGTATAGGCACTTGAAGTGCTATAACCTACAAGGCTACGGACCAAGAGCTGGAAAACGGGATTAGGCTGGATCGCTCTTTTTCAGCCAGCACAGACACGATGGGTCGAATTGACCTGCTTCTGTGCTGTAAATTTCTATGATTCTACGATTACATTAGAGAGGCTTTCAGTCTTCTTGTCTATCAGTCTATTGCTGTGTATCATTGTGTGGTATAATGGCCATATTACGTTATCTCTGTTTAAATATTACAAAAAGAGAAAAGTCTGCCATTTATTTTGTTAACTTATTTAAGATAGCGAACAAAGGTTTTAGTTTTATGTACAATGGTAGTCTTGTTGGAGTTGTCTTTGTGTGGCTGATATGACTGTTTATTGGATAAATGACTCATTGATAGTCAGTCTTGCCACATAACAGGATAGTGCCAAAGGGAATGATTGCAATTCTGTGCTCAGGAATAAGGAACTGTAGAAGACGAGGAAAGAGAGAAACGGGCAGAAAGAGTGTGCTTCCTTAACCTCGGCCCCACAGGGAAACAGACCGTACACTAGCCTTGCCCACTTGTTTTTTTTCTTTCTTTAGTTGCTTCATGAGCAGGGCTATATTTTTTGGTGAAGGTTGTTTGTTTGAGTCCCCTACCAGTCACTGCTGTTACGTAGGCAAATGTGGCAAACATTTTGCACACAGCAAGATCCCAGAAACAGCAAATGGGATAAATGAGCAGTTAATCAGGTGTTGGTTGAGGGAGAGGCGATAACCAAGGCACCAGGAGTGGTCCTTGTTCTTCCACAGTGAAAAGTTCCGCGGGATCTTTACATTCCACCTGAACAATCCAACAGGGGCTTGGTTTAAAGTCTCATTGGAAAGACGCCACCTCTGACAATGCAACACTCCCTCAGTACTGCCTTGAAGCAATGGGGCATTAAGCTTGTGAACCTTCCAGGGTAATTTTCCTACATCACAACAGTGACTACACTTCAAAATAGTACTTCACTGACTGTAAAGTGCTTTGGGATGACCTGAGGTCATGAAGGGCGCTATATGAAGGCAAGACTTTCTTTTTTCTTTTTAAATAAAACCATTAATGAAAATACTTTATCTCCTTGGACATTTATAGTGTAAATTAGACCTACTTTCAGCAAAAGGGCAGGCAAGGGCTGAGCAGCTGGGAGCAGTCCTTTACAAGCTGTGTAACAAGCTGCAGTCATTTGTTTCCAGTTTCCAGATGTGTTCACAGAATGTGATGACAGTTTACAATAGTTTATAGACCCACTATTTTGGTAAATGGCTCAAAGTCCTGGGACCGCCCAACTGAACTCGTCTCTGAGACAGAAATCTGTTCCCTTATTCTTCACCCCTCAGCCCTGGATAGATCATTCTTCATAACACGGAGTTCAATGGACGGATTTCTGTTGGATTTCTGAAGGGGGAGAGTGGGAAATTCCTCCTATTGCTAATTTGAGTCAAAAATATGGTGTGAGTGCAAAATGAGATGAAAGCCCCTTGGAGTTCAATGTAGGAGCCACACAGCATGTGTGCTGGCTCTGCGATTAGTTGTGAACATGTTAATGCGTTCCTCGCTCCACAACTTAAAATAAAGGAATTAGCACTTTCGCAAAGGCATTTGACAAAGGAATTTCATACAAACACATTATCTTGTTCATTCTTAATGCCACACAGTGAGACTCTGACCCCAACAGGCACCTTTGCTCAACCACACTAAAGAAAGCTCCTCTTATGGTCCTTTGGCTTTGCTGTTGAGAAGTTTATTATTTCCTTTTATTTATTATATGATTTGAAGCAAAAAATACACATGAAGATATTTATAACATTTATTAGCTGGGGGTTGCTGAATGCCTTGAACTGAATCTGATGGCAATAGTCCAGTCAACGGGATTCAAGAGACATGTTAAACCACAAGAGCAGCATTCGTGAAGACCATCGAATGCTGTTTTTGAATGGATCTGAGGCGTGATGAGGAGAAATTGTCTTACGCAGCGAGTTGTTGTGATCTGGAATGCACTGCCTCGAAGGGTGGTGGAAGCAGACTCAATAATAACCTTCAAAAGGGAAGGGGATACTTGAAGGGGAAAACTTTTCAGGGCTATGGGGATAGGGCAGGGGAGTGGGACTAATCTTTCAAAGAGCCCGCACAGACATGATGGGCGAATGGCCTCCTTCTGTGCTGTATCATTCTATGATTCTATGACTAAGTAGAGAAGCCAGTACACAGCTGAGAGCACAACTTAGCTATATGACCAAATAACTGGTAAAGAGAAATAGGAGAAAGACTGGACAGACGGAAAGAATTTCTGAGGCAAAGTAGAGAGCAGCTATTTTTTTTTGCTGAATTTTTAAATACAATATTTCTTTGCTGGTAGTTGCTCCCTCCCTTGTTTGCCTCCTATAGTCTTCTTACCTTTTTATTCCAAGATGGCGGCCACAGAAGTGCCAACACGAAGCTGTCTCAGGACTGGGCTCTCATCAGCGAGCAGCTCCAAGCATTTCTACACGGCTCGACATTTCTTTTCAATCCCAGTCAGTCTTAGTTTCAGAAAAAAATGGATTTTGTACGGCAAACGTTGTGTGAAGTCACACTTTGAAGAGTTTGTTCGGATTAACGTGGGCACCTCATTTCACCAGGGACAGCAAAGTGTTTGTTATGGAAAGACCACTGATGCTGCCGGTGAGCTAACTTGTGGTGTGATAATGGATCTCAACTTGGAGGGGAGAAAATCAAGTCAGTCAATGACCTGTCCCCCTTTTCAACACAACTATGTCAATCTTCGGAGACCTTGGTGTTAGTTTGCTGAATAAAAAATCATCTTGAGACCCAGTTTTCAGTCAATTAGAGGCCAATTTTTTTTCACTGTTGCTCCCACCTCTAAAATGGACAGAGGGATCCCAGAAACTCAGCAAAAAGTAAGTAAAGGGTTTTGAAGGAAAACAAATGTAAGATCAGGTGAAATTGTGCATGTTAGATAGAAATAATGTAAACGTCCTAACAGTTATGTAATTATGTGGCACGTTATGCTTTTGAAAAAGTACCACATAATAGAATTGTTAGCAAAATTGAAGCTCATGTGATTAAAGGAACAGTGCAGTATGGATACAAAATTGGCTAAAGGACAGAAAGCAGAGCGCAGTGGTGAACGGTTGTTTATCAGACTGGGGGGAAGTATAGGCTGGAATTTTCTGGGGTCCATGCGGGCGCGGTCGGAAACGGGTTGGGTGGGAAATTTGAAATAAGTTGGAGTGGGTCAGGAACCCACCGTCATCCCATCCCCACGTGCCTTTCCCTCGGGCACATTTGCCAGTGCAGCAGCAACCCAAATGGCAGAGGCGGGCGACCTAATTCAAATCATTATCACATTGTTGTCAGACCCTTAAGCGCCTTTTTTAGCTTACCTTTCAAATTTCCCTGGCTGCCCACGGGATTCACGCAGCTCGGTAACCACGTCTGTCAGCCTGAGGCGGGAGTTGAGTGGCCATTGATCCAGCTGACTAGTTGACAGCATCAAATGTACTATAAAAGCTCCCACCTCACAACTGATCACTTTCCTTAGGCAGAAGCTGTTGCTGACTGCATTCCCAGCACAGATTTAGCTTTCTAGTTGTTGCAAGTGTTTGCAGCAAAGTTGCCATCCAGTCTCACCTCATTAGTAC
Organism: Somniosus microcephalus; assembly: GCF_052327205.1. NCBI lineage: Eukaryota > Metazoa > Chordata > Chondrichthyes > Squaliformes > Somniosidae > Somniosus > Somniosus microcephalus. Next base: position 216,659,033 of record NC_140995.1, on the reverse strand, counting down.
AACCTGTCACACCACTGACAGATTACTTCTCTCACCTCTACTTGACCTGCCATCTATTCCATCAGCATGGGTGCCGTTTATACTGTCTCACCTTGGTCCTCAGAATTGGACCACGATGAGCCCCAGCAGCAGCACTAAGCACACCAGCAGCACCAACAACACCACCAACCTTCCCCTCAGTCATCTGATGCTGCACAGGACAGAGGGTATCAGCGAAAGGCTGCACCGTGCCGGAGGCGATACCCACAACACAGGGTATACAGGCAGAGGATGAGCTTCCTCAACACGACTGAGCAAAAGGAGGCTCAGGCTAATCCACCAGGTCGTTGCAGACATTTGCACATTGCTCAAGCAAGACCTGCAGCCCAGAGGAATGGGTGGACACGCCTTACCAGTGGCTGTCAAAGTCACCAGCGCCCTCAACTTCTTTGCCTCAGGCTCCTTCCAGGGATCTGCAGCAGACATTTGAGGCATCTAGCAGTCGGCCACCCACAGATGCATCACACAGGTCACCGATGCCCGGTTTGACAAGTCAGCCAATTATATCAACTCTGTCACTGATGAAGCCAGTGTTACTGAGCGGGCTCTCGGCTTTGCCACTCTGGTTGGCTTCCCACGGGTGCAGGGCATCATTGTGGCCAACAGGGCACCCCATCATCAGCCAGGAGTCTTTGTCAACCACAAGGGCTTCCACTCCTTCAATGTGCAGCTGGTCTGCAACTATAGGAAGATCATCATGCATGTGTGCACCAAATTCCCTGGCAGCTGCCATGACTCTTTCATCCAGAGCCAGTCCACCCTCCCTCAGCTCTTCGCTCCTCCAAACAGACTTTCCAGCTGGCTGCTTGGCGACAAGGATCGTCCGCTGAAGACATGGCTCATGACACTCTTGAGGAGGTCAAGTACTGAGGCCAAGGAGAGATATAATGAAAGCCACATTTCCAACAGATGTGTCATAGAGCAGACAATAGAAATGCTCAAAATGCGCTTCAGATGCCTCGACAGATCTGGAGGAGTCCTTCAGTACACACCAGCCAGGGTCTCCAGAATTGTTGTGGTCTGCTGCGCCCTGCACAACATAGCGCAGCAGCAAGGATTGGAGCTGCATGAGGAGCAAGGCACTGAGCGCACAGCCTCTTCAGAGGAGGAGGAAGAGGAGGAGGAGGAGCATCAGCTGGAAGACGAGGGGGAGGAGGAGCTGGAGGAACCAACGGGCCAGATCCCACCAGTAACCAAGTGCATCATGGCCAGATTTACTTAACTTCAGGCAGTACACCCATATGGCTGCCACATGCTGTGCCAGGTTAGCAACATCCCACAGCAATACCACAAAGGACCCCTACAATGACCAAACCATTCCTTTCACACTGACCACCATTGCTGGAGGTGCTGTTATGTCTCACCATTCACTGCAACTCACTAAGCCACTTCCAAAGATGCACATAAATCTGTCCAAGACTGGAAAGTGGTGAAAATAAAGATTTTTATGGTTGACATCACATTAACGGAAACTTGACATTAACATTGAATAAAACACCCAAGTGGCTACCCTTGTGAATCTACGAGGTGCTACCCCTGTGGCTTCAGCAGAGGCAGAGGTAACCTGCTCACTTCCCTGCTGTGACTGCTTAGAAACTCTTGGCCAACGTTCTTTCAGTTTTGGAGCCTGTGATGGCCCCACCAAAGTCTGCTCCTCCTGCAACTGTGCAGGGACAGACTCAGCCTTCGCTGTCCGAGGAGACATCTGGGGCTCTGACTGAGGGGGTGGCAATGGGGGAGAAGTGTGAGCACTTTGAGAAGAGCCCCGACTTCCATGTCCCCTCTCACCATCAACCCTCTCATGGGCCCACCCGCACTTCCCTGTTAGCAAGGAGCTGGAGAGCACCTTGCTGGACAGCAGTGGGGCCATGAGGACCCACGTCTACACTGACATCTCTCCTAGAGAGGACGTCTATGAGCCTGTGCCATCTATTCTCCATAGATACCATGTGCTCCTGTGAGCGACACATTAGCTGCTTCATGCAGGTGACCATCCTATCCATGGAAGAGCCTACAGTCGCCATCACCTGCGACACGGTAGTGCTCATGTTGGAGATGGCCTCCTCCGTTCTCTGAACATTTGCAAACATCACGGTCGCAAAACCTGTCAGAGCCCCCTGCACTTCTTGCTGCGCCTCCAGGATTGTCCTCTTTCTGGATAGCCCCTGAGGCTCAGTGTCTGCATGCAGCTGAGCAGAGCTGGGAGCATCCTGCACCCTCCGACGAGGAGTCTCCACTGCTGTCCCTGTCTCCACCATCCGCTCTTGCTCGCTTGTGACTTTTAACAGACCAGGTGACAACAGTATTCTATCTCGTGTGGGACCCACCGAGGTGAGTGCATCTACACTGCTTGTGTGTGCGCTTATGTCTGGTGATGTTGCGCTCTCAGTGGCTGGAAACTCCGAGGAGTCCTCCTGCTCTTCCTCCTGGACAGTGGGGGTGGGGGGGGGGCTCTTGATGGACCTTTGGGACAGTAAAGAGATGAGTTAGATATGTCATATGAGGGATGGGTACAGATAGCATTATGCACATGATGACCATTCGCTGGCTGCTGACATCGGTCCCCATATGACTGCTGTATGATATGTAATTCTAGGTTGCTGAGATGTCCCCCTCTCTCCGTCTCCCACCTCCAGCTGCTCGGCCACTCCCGATACTGGTAACGCAGCCTCCTCTGCTGTTGTGAGAGTGGCAAACGATGGAGGGCCACCTCTGGTTCTCTCCCTCTCCCTCTTATTGTGGGCTCTCTTTTCCTACAAGGAGGGAAAGAAGAGAAGGTTGAGTGAGAGTGATGGAATGAGCGTAAGGAATGGATGGGTTACATCTTTAGAGGGTGCCTATGGTGGAGTGGGGTGCCAATGCCAAGTTGCCTCCTTGTGTGTTGTTAGTAGGTATGATTGCACTAGGATGAGGGTGATTGTGAGGGGTGGCTAATGATATGGGGATGTGATAATGTAGATAGAGAGACAGGGACGGGTGGACGTGCAAGGTCAGTTGGTGTGAGTAATGATGTGCAGGAGCAGGGTTGGGAAGGCAGAGTGATGGGGATGTGATGAGAGGCACAGCAGAATGAAGTTGAGTGTGGATTTGTACTCACCTTTCCTGATCTAATGAGATCATTGAAGCATTTCCGGCACTGCACCCAGGTCCTCAGCACATCCCTGCTGTTCACCTCCTTTACAATTTGGAGCCAGGCTCTTTTGGTCTCCTGGGGAGGTCTCTTCCGCCCATTCAAAGGGAAGAGGACCTCCCTGCGTGCTCAGACTCCCTCCACAAGCATATGGAGGGAGCCGTCTGATAACCTGGGTGCAGCCCTCTGCCTCTGTGCAGTCATGTCTCCAAGTGTTTGGAGCAATCAAAGCCTCCAGTGCAGTGACTGCACACTCCTGGATGAACCTTCAAATACAACGTGGCCAAGGCTCCTTTAAATATCCCAGCTGAAAACGCGTCGTTGATGATGTCATCAGACCTGCACCATTTAATAGGGCCAGGTGACACGCAGGGCGGGCTTACTAGGCCCCATTAGCACAAAGTCGATTTCTGCAGCGGGATGGAAGAAAGAACAGGGTCATGGCCCACCATGCCAACCGCCCGCACCCGACTTGCCCAGGTAAAGAAAATTCCGGCCATAGAGTGGTATATTAATGACCTGGACTTGGATATACAGGGCACAATTTCAAAGCTTGTAGATGACACAAAATTCAGAAATGTAGTAAACAGTTAGGAGGATAGTAACAGACTTCAGGAGGACATAGACAGACTGGTAAAATGGGCAGACATGTGGCAGATGAAATTTAATGCCGAGAAGTGTAAAGTGATGCATTTTGGGAGGAAGAATGAGGAGATACAATATTAACAAAATGGTACAATATTAAAGTGGGTGCAGGAAGAGAGAGACCTGGGGGTTTATGTACATAAATCTTTGAAGGCAGCAGGACAGGTTGATAAAGCTGTTTATAAAAGCCTACAGGATCTTTAGCTTTTTAAATAGAGAAATAGAGTACAAATGTAAGGGATTTATGCCAAATCTTGGTAATCACTGGTTAGGCCTCAGCTGGAGTATTGTGTCCAATTCTGGGCACCACACTTTAGGAAGGATGTGAAGGAGAGGGTGCAGAAGAGATTTATTAGAATGGTTCCAGGGATGAGGGACTTCAGTTATGTGCAGAGACTATAGAAGCTGGGATTGTTCTCCTGAGAGCAGAGAAGGTTAAGGGGAGATTTAATAGAGGCGTTCAAAATTAAGAGGTGTTTTGATAGAGTAAATAAGGAGAAACTGTTTCCACTGGCAGGAGGGGTGGTAACCAGAGCTCATAGATTTAAGATAATTTGCAAAAGAACCAGAGGGGAGATGAGGACATTTTTTTTTACACAGTGAGTTGTGATGGTCTGGAAGGCACTGCCTGATAGGGTGTTGGAAGCAGATTCAATAGTAACTTTGAAAAGTGAATTGAATAAATACTTGAAAATGAAAAAAAATCAGGTCTGTGGGGAGAGAGCAGGGGAGTGGGATTAATTGGACAGCTCTTTCAAAGAGACACGATGGGCCGAATGGCCTCCTTCTGTGCTGTGTGATTCTATGAAACAGAGAATGCAGAGAAAGAGAACAGAGGAAAAGAGAAGGGGGCCACTTAAATGTAAAAGATGTAAACTGTTTTATTTAAAATTGCTGTTTAAGTGCTTATCTTTGTAGCACAGCGCTAGCGTTACAATAACAAAGCCTTTCCTGACATCTGAATATTATATACGGGTAATATTAGTGTTTGTTTCAGTGTTGCGTTGTGTTAACTTTTTTCGTGATGGCTCATCAGTGGAGAATGAACTTTCCATGGATCTGCCAGCAGCCTAAGAAATGAATCACAGTCACCATGTGTAAATGAGTCTAAATAAGGTGATTGAAAAGTATGGGCAGTATGGGGGTTCAGAGTTGCTGGGACTTAATAAGGAAGGAGGCATCTGCTTGTTAACTCTTAAACCATGTTCGCCAGAATGCAGCCTGATGGAGCAGGCCGAAGGTCATGCATTGCTAATGTCCGGCATGGTGTGCCTCGAACTTGTTGGCTATGCGATTGTTTCCAGTGTTCAAATCCAAAGTAATTTAGCCTACGTTTTCCCCGTATGTTACAGCTGTCTCTGCCACTCCATCCAAACGTTGTCATGAAAGGGGCCCAGAGAGCCCAAAGGCGGGTCGCATCCCTCAGATTCTGACTTACCTAAAAAAAAATTAGAACAACAATTTGTATTTATATGGAGACCTTCAGGTAAAATATCTGCGCACTTTACATAAGCAATACAGTAATTTTAAAAAACACATTGAGTTGGCATTCGGCTTATTAATGCCAAGATGAATATAATTGAACCGTGCTCACACTCTTCTCTGTAAAGAAATCCCTGGTTCCTGCTTTATATTCCAACCCCATGCTACCTTTAAAATAATAAATGAAGGGAACAGTTTTTCTTTAAAGCAATCACTATAGTGGCAGTTGACTTGGTGCTGATGAACTAAAATGACCGTTTGATTTACTCCCCATAATTCCTCACTTCCAGCTCTGCCACATGCCGTTTACATTCACTCCTTGACTGCCTGCAAACACTTCCCTAAATGGAGAGTCTGCTTCAGCAGTGCAGCACACACCTCCCCAATACACTGTTGGAGATCGTCGCAGGAAAGGGGGCGTATGGCAGGATCAAGCACCATTACTCAAATGTGCGTGATGGCAAACTAAAGGCTTTTGCATTTTTGCGCGAAAGGGGAGTTGTAAAAGTCTTCAGATCACTAGCAAAGTTATATAAACTGCCGAGGCTTTCACATCAGCGTTCCCATTAATCTGTCAGATGCTGTTATCTGGAGTCGTGTAATGTTCTGTCATGTCTGTGTCAGTGCTGAGCCTTCACATACCGTCCCTGGTGCTCATTTGTAGCTTTGTATAGCAGGTAAAGAATGGACCACAGAAAACAGTGCTTCAACAGCAACAACAACAACTTGCATTTTTATAGAGCCTTTAATGTAGTAACAAGTCTCAAGGCACTTCACACAGCGTTATCAGACAAAATTTGACACCAAGCCAAAGAAGGAGCTATTACATAGGCTATGCCGGCATTTATGCTCCACATGAGCCTTCTCCCAGCATACTTCACCTCACCCTAATAACATACCCTTCTATTCCTTTCTCCCTCATACATTTATCTAGCTTACCCTTAAATACATCTATACTATTCGCCTCAGCCACTCCCTGTGGTAGAAAATTCCACATTCTAACCACTCTCTGGGTAAAGAAGTTATATTAGGACAGACGACCTAAAGCTTGGTCAAAGAGGTAGCTTTTAAGGAGGGTCATAAAGGAAGAGAGAGAGGCGGAGTTGCAGAGAGGTTTAGGGAGGGGTTCCAGAGCTTAGGGACCAGACGGCTGAAGGCATGGCTGTCAATGGTGGGGGAAGAGATTCGGGGATGTGTAAGTGGCCAGAGTTGGAGGAGCGCAGATATCTCGGAGGTTTATCGGGCTGGAGGAGGTTACAGAGATAGGGAGGATGAAGCCCTGGAGGGATTGTGAACACGAGGAGAAGAGTTTTTAAAATGGAGGCGATGGTGGATCGAGGGCCAAAGCAGGACTGCCTTGCATTAGTTGATTGCAGTTGTGGTAGCTGTAATGTATATACCTTTAAGGGGGGAACTACTTTTTACAGCTCATGTATACTGTAGTACCGGCAGTGACCACACCTGTATATAGCACTGAGTAGTAATCTGTACAGGCAGTTCCAGTGTGAGCCACGTTTAGTAAACACCTGTTGTACCGTTTCTCCTGCAGTCTGTGTCTTATTATACATGGACACAACATTGGCGACAAGGCAAGTTCGAACCTACCTGCAACTCTGCATCACCTCCCGGGGATTCGTTCCTGGAGATCAGTGGATTGGAGGTCAAGGCCAGAGACTCGGGCGTCGACCACGGGCAACTGCCCAGTCATCCAGCAGAGACTCGAGAATTGTGGGGGAGGCTGTCGAGAGCCAGGCTTGGCTTTCCAGTCGAGGTGGTCCAGCGAAATGGGCTGGCAACAGGTAGTGCGCAGACCCTTCCCGGACAGCGGCGGGCTAGAGCCCGACCAAGCGGCACAGCAAAGGGCCGAGCAGCGTCGACGGGGGGGGAGAGAGAGAGAGAGGGCAGAGCGCACAGGGTGCAGCCGGTGTTCAGGGGCCGAGCAGCATCGGAGAGAGGGAGAGAGAGACGCGCAGAAACCCGCGAGGTGCCGCCATTGCCACGAGGACTGCTGAGAGCGGCGTTGGCAGCAGCGCAGGAGAAGCGCGCGAAACCTACAGGGCTCCGCCATTGCCACGAGAACCGCCGGGAGCGGTGTTGGCAGCAGCGGGGGAGGAAGGAAAGCGCGGGAGACACCATTTTAAGCCATTGGGAGACGCCATTTTACACCACACCCAAAATGCCGAAGAGTGGCAGTATCACCGCATTTGACAATGAAGTCGAAGATTGGACTACATATGTCGAACGAATAGAGGTGTACTGCAAGGCAAATGAGGTGTCAGATGACAAGAAAGTGTCGGTATTGTTAAATTTAATGGATGCAAAGACGTATGGTTTATTACGAAATCTAGTAACCCCAACGAAGCCAATGGAAAAGAGTTTTGAAGACATAGTAACGATACTACAGGAACATTTAAACCCCACACCGCTGCTGATAGCAGAAAGATTCAAGTTTCACAAACGGAACGAGCATTAGGATGAAAACAATGCTGATTATTTAACAGAACTGCGCAAACTATCGAAACACTGCCAGTTTGGAGCGGGACTGGCAGATACCTTAAGGGACAAGTTTGTGTGTGGGCTTCAAAGTGAAGGAACCCAGAAACGGCTTTTATCTGAAAAGGACCGTACGCTGGAAAAGGCTTTCAGCATTGCGGTATCATATGAAGCAGCAGCACGGGGCGCTGCAGAGATACAACAGAGACCGCAAGAATGTGGCACAAACGAAATGTCATACGGAACAGAGAAGTGCTATCGCTGCGGCAGAACAACACACGACCAGAATGACTGCTGGTTCAAAGACAAAATGTGCAGACAGTGTGGAAAAGTAGGACACATAGCACGAGTCTGCAGGTCGGGAAAGAAAACCAGCAATAAGAAACCGACCAAAGGAAAGTACAAGAAGGTACATAAGATGACGGAGAATAGTTCAGACGAACAAAAGAGTGATAACGACTCCGAAAGCAGGGAACTGAGTTGTCTGAAACTGCATAATGTGATCACAACGGAGGATCACCGAACCATTTGGGTCACTCTCAAGATAAGAACATAAGAACATAAGAAATAGGAGCAGGAGTAGGCCAATCGGCCCCTCGAGCCTGCTCCGCCATTCAATAAGATCATGGCTGATCTGATCCTAACCGCCAATCTACTATCACAGAACCATCTCCTGAATCTAACAGAATTAGACACACAAAATAGGAGCAGGATCAGGCTACACGGCCCCTGGGCCCGCTCCGCTACCCACAGGGCCATGTCCGATCCGAACCTAGACTCATGTCCAAATTCCTGCCCGCTCCCCGTAACCCTTAATTCCCTTTACTTCTAGGAAACTGTCTATTTCTGTTTTAAATTTATGTAATGATGTAGCTTCTACAGCTTTTTGGGGCAGCATATTCCATGGACCTACCACCCTCTGAGTGAAGTAGTTCCTCCTCATCTCAGTTTTGAAAGAGCAGCCCCTTATTCTAAGACTATGCCCCCTAGTTCTAGTTTCACCCATCATTGGGAACATCCTCCCCGCATCCACCCGATCCAACCAATTCACAATCTTATATGTTTCAATAAGATCGCCTCGCATTCTTCTGAACTCCAATGAGTAGAGTCCCAATTTACTCAACCTCTCCTCATATGTCCATCCCCTCATCCCCGGGATTAACCGAGTGAACCTTCTTTGTACTGACTCGAGAGCAAGTATGTCTTTTCTTAAGTATGGACACCAAAACTGTATGCAGTATTGCAGGTGCGGCCTCACCAATACCTTGTAGCAGGAGTCCAGGTAAAGATGGAATTGGACACAGGATCAGCCCTAACAGTCAAACCGACGGGACGACGAGCGGCTATTCTCACACATACCCTTGAGAGACACAAAAATTATTTTGAAGATGTACACGGAGCAAAAAGTCTACCCCAAAGGAAAAATAAGGGTGACCGTTATATATAACGGTAAGGAAACACCAAAACTAGACCTGTATGTATTGCAAGATGGAGGACCACCATTACTGGGACGTGAATGGATCCGGAAAACACAACTGGGTTGGCATTCCATACAGGCACTGACTGTGGCTAACAAAAAGGATGACGACGTCACACCTGGGCGACTGTCAAAGATCCTAACTGACACGAAAGAAGTGTTCCAGCAAGGACTCGGAACACTAAAAGGCATGACAGCGACGATTAAAATTGAAGAAAACGCAAGCCCAAAATTTTTTAACGCCACACCGGTACCTTATGCGATCCGCCCAGCTGTCGAAGCAGAGCTGGAGAGTCTGGAACGTTCAGGTGTACTGTCCAAGGTAGACTGGAGCGAGTGGGCTACACCTATCATCCCTGTGATGAAAAAGTCATTGAGCAGCACGCCTGGGGAACCAAGGAAGGTTTGCATCTGTGGGAACTTTAAGGTAACAGTGAACCCAGTCCTTCACACCGTACAATATCCACTTCCGCGGATTGAAGATATTCTCGCCTCGCTATCTGGAGGGAAACACTTCACTAAGATTGATCTGGCCCAGGCGTATCTGCAAATGGAGGTAGAAGCATCAAAAAAATACCTCACAATCAACACCCATAAAGGTCTCTACCAATACAACCGGCTGGTATTCGGGGTAGCATCAGCTCCGGCTATTTGGCAGAGGGCAATGGAACAAGTCCTGCAAGGGATCCCAGGGACCCAGTGTTATTTGGACGACATCCTGGTCACGGGCGAAAATGACAGTGATCACCTTGCCAACCTGGAGCAGGTGCTCACCAGATTGCAGGAATATGGGCTCCGAGCTAACCGCCCCAAATGCGAGTTTTTTAGAAAACAGATCTCGTATTGTGGCCACGTTATCGATAAAGAGGGGTTACATAAGTCTCAGAGAAGATTGAGGCAGTAGTCAAGGCTCCAGCACCGGAAAATGTGTCACAACTGAAGTCGTTCCTCGGGCTGGTAAACTACTACCATAAGTTCTTGCCAAATTTGTCTACAATACTACACCCACTGAACACCCTACTGCAAACTGGGGTGCCATGGAAGTGGAGTGACGAATGTAGACGAGCTTTCCAGAAGAGCAAAACACTAATCACATTGAAAGAGGTATTGGCCCATTACAACCCAGCATTACCAATTCGGTTGGCATGTGATGCGTCACCCTACGGCATTGGAGCGGTGGTGTCGCACAAATTCTCGGACGGCTCAGAGAGGCCAATAGCCTTTGCGTCACGATCACTAACCTCAACTGAGCGTAACTACGCCCAGATTGACAGGGAGGCCCTCAGCCTAGTGTGGGGAGTGAAAAAGCTCAATCACTATCTGCACGGGCAGAAATTCACCTTGCTGACTGATCACCAGCCTCTTGTCTCCATTTTTAGTCCGAAGAAGGGCGTTCCGGTGATGACTGCGCAACGACTACAAAGATGGTCACTTTTCCTAGGGGCGCACCACTATGAGATTGAATATAAGGATACGAAACAGCATGGAAATGCTGATGGGCTATCACGCCTGCCACTGCCTGCTGCGGAGGAAGCACCAGCAGTGGACCCTGTCGAAATATTCCATTCGACTATAGTTGAATACCTACCGGTAACTAACGCTTGTATTGAAAAGGAAACCCGAAATGACCCGACACTGTCTCGGGTATATGATTTGATGGTGAAGGGATGGCCAGCACATGGCAACTCACTGTTGCCAGCATTCTCGACAAGGAGAGAACAGCTGTCAGTGTGCCGGGGGACCTTGATGTGTGGATCCCGAGTGGTAATTCCACCCAAGTTAAGGGATAGAGTGCTCAATGAGCTTCATGAGGGTCATCTGGGAGGGGTAAAAATGAAAAGCCTAGCCAGGGCTTATGTGTGGTGGCCGGGAATCGATAAACAAATCGAGGACCTGACCAAGAGCTGCTCAGGATGCCAGAAAGTCCAAAATGCACCACCACAGGCCCCTCTACACCCATGGGAGTGGCCCTCATCTCCATGGCAACGGGTGCATATTGATTTTGCTGGTCCATTCATGGACTCAATGTTTTTAATAGCCGTGGATGCGCACTCGAAATGGCCTGAGGTCATCAAAATGTTCTCCACCACCACGGAGAAAACTATTGCAGTCCTACGGACCATTTTTGCCAGGAATGGCTTGCCAGAACAGATTTGCTCCGACAACGGACCACAGTTTGTGTCCGAAGAGTTCCGGAGGTTCTTGAAAAAGAATGGGGTCAGGCATTACACATCCGCCCCGTATCATCCAGCCACAAATGGATTGGCTGAGAGGTTCATACAAACCTTTAAGAAGGCAATAAAGGCTATGTACAATGACAACATTCCGCTGCAGCACAAGGTGGACAATTTCCTGTTCGCCTACCGGAATGCGACACATGCAGTCACCAACCAGGCCCCAGCCATGATATTCTTTAACCGAAGGTTAAGATCTCGCCTGGATTTGCTCAGACCAAACGTACGAAGAGATGTTGAGAGTAAGCAATTCCAGCACATCCATGAGAAGCCAACAAGGAGTTTCAATGTAGGGCAACCAGTCTTGGCCCGCGACTACCGAACAGAAAAATGGCAGCCAGGAACGATATGCACACGGCAGGGCCCACTAATGTACACAGTGGACATTGGGGAGAGCATCGTGAGACGCCATGCTGACCAGATCCTAGAGTCACAGGAACAAGTCAACCCCATGCCTCGCCCATACGTACCTGGTGATGAACCCGACGTACAGGTCGCATCTACCCCAGAAACAGTAGCATCGGAAGCTGATGAACCAACCGACGACAGGGGGCCAGAATCGCCTCCGCACCAAGAGCAAGACACTCGGGAAAGGCGCTATCCAGAAAGGATCAGGAGGCCTCCCCAAAGACTGAATATATAAATAGACTATTTTCAGCTAATGTTGCATGTTAAAAGTGTGAATTGTAATTAGTTTGATATTTAATTGTTAAATGAGTGTTATGGTACTGTTAATCTAAAAGGGGAGGAATTGTAATGTATATACCTTTCAGGGGGGAACTACTTTTTACAGCTCATGTATACTGTAGTACCAGCAGTGATCACACCTGTATATAGCACTGAGTAGCAATCTGTACAGGCAGTTCCAGTGTGAGCCACGTTGAGTAAACACCTGTTGTTCCATTTCTCCTGCAGTCGGTGTCTTATTATACATGGACACAACAGTAGCGGCAGCAATTGTCCTCACCCAGCCCTGGGCTAAAGAGGGGAAACATTGCATAAGGTTCCTGCTCCTGACTGCTGTTTAGTCACTCCAGTTAGAAAGCGGATATCGACTGGGGACAGGATCTGGCTTGGCTGCAATGTGGCCATGGGGAATAGCCCACTGTGCACTCAGGCCAAGGCTCACACACAAAGACTAGCAAAGCTCCTGAGGTGCCTGGAGGCTGGTGGAGCCGTGCTCCAGCACAAGCAAGCACCTTCAGCAAAAGATAGGGGATGGAAATCAAATAATAAATTAGAAAGCAGAACTGGGGCCAATCCTGATGGCTCACCATCCTCCTGTGGCTGGGTTCGAATCTAGGTCTCAAGTGGGTGAAAGGATATTCCTGTTAAAACATGCTGGAAGTATGCAGAGATAAGACCAGGGCCCCAGAACTGAAGGTGTTGTGTGACTGGCTGTGCATTCTCAGCATTTTCTACCATTCTTTTTTCAAGGTTCCCAACAGTTCCACAGATTTTTTTTTTTTAATTTTACACTTTTCGCTTCCAGCCATTGTTTTGCAAGATGCTCACAACATTTCAGGTGATTTTTCAGTCAGCGCACCAAGGTGGGTGAACGGCAGTATCACAATTAATTTAATAGAGGTGTTCAAAATGATGAGGGTTTTTTTTAAAGAGTAGATAGGGAGCGACTGTTTCCAGTGGCAGGAGGGTCGGTGACCAGAGGATACAGATTTAAGATAATTGGTAAAAAAACAATCCAGAGGGGAGATGAGGAGAATTTTTTTACGCAGTTAGTTGTTGTGATCTGGAATACACTGCCTGAAAGGATGGTGGAAGCAGATTCAACAGTAACTTTCAAAAGGGAATTGGATATATTCTTGAAAAGGAGAAATTTGCAGGGCTATGGGAAAAGAGCAGGGGAGCGGGACTAATTGGACGGCTCTTTCAAAGAGCCGGCACAGGCACGATGGGCCGAATGGCCTCCTTCTGTGCTGTATGGTACACCCTACATGTGGCCTATATGTGACTCCAGACCCACAGCAATGTGGTTGACTCTTAACTGCCCTCTGAAATGGCCTAGCAATCCAATCAAGGGCAATTAGGGATGGGAAATAAATGCTGGTCTAGCCAGCGATGCCCACATCTGTAAATTAATTTTAAAAAACGATTCTATGATTCCTTGGATTAGCCTGGTTTTTCTCCAATCCACGAGAACTCATTTTGATTCTTTTCACCATTTTAAATTGTTTCTGAGGGAAGAGGTCGGTCTAATGAGCAGCTGTTGAAAGCTGGCAACAGTCCACATTTAGGAAGTTAGCTTCATAAGAGGACTGATTTGATCATACAGTTTCTTTTTAACATACACATTGACACAATTATCTCTCACCAAAACCTTTATTGTTGATGGAGCTAATGTGTCACAAACTGCTCCCAGAGTGTGTTCCTAACAACCAAAACCACAATCTGGTGAAGGCCGCTCTCTCCAGGTGCTTTTCCCTTTGCCTTCACCTGCATCCCTCGACAGCTTCCAAAGCTGCGTCCAAGGGATATGAGGTCATCCTGACACAATGAGGGAGTGAAAACTGGAACCTAATGTTGGACTTTCTTTCCCACAGAATTCGGTTCCACTCTGTCAGTCATGGCGCAGTGCCTGGCACCCAACCCAGGAGATCTTCACGCCCGAGGAAAGGCTTGCCATCAGCCAGAGGTTGGTCTCCATGGCAACAGTGCTGACCTCCCAATTAAACCAACTGCGATTGGCTAGGGAAACAGTGGCGTGGGCTCACATAAAGTGGACCTGCATTTAAGGATGGGTTTTGTTCTCTTGGAAATCATAAAGCTTCTGATAATATAATCAGGAGCAGAGGATCCAGGAGGAATGGACAGCACCGCTACAGACCAAGGGTCATCACTCTGACATTTCAGAAGCCAACACCGTCCTCCTAGGGATAGGCGAGGCAACGAGTTCATCCACGCCAGCTCATAAGGGCGAGATCATATCAATTCTGGAACCATTGCTAGCTACAAGCATATAGATTGTAATCTATTCAACAGACTGACTATCTAATGCTCTTAACTTGTCAACGTGCTAAGGAATCTAATCTGAAATTAATTTCACCAATTTATATCAATCGGGCTTTAACACTAAATAACACCACAATATACAAAGTCCCATAACCATATCAGAAATCAATTAAAACTTCAAGTAAACTACTTTTAACCAGAAACCCGAAACTGCTTCAACAGAACAAGTAAATACCAGTTCTACGCCAGTCCTATTGGCACTCTAATAACTCCTTGTTTTCACACAGAATCACCACAGTGCAGATAGAGGCCATTTCGGCCCATCGAGCCTGCACCGACACATATCCCACCCGATCCCCGTAACCCCACGTATTTAATCCCCTAACACTAAGGGTCAATTTATCATAGCCAAATCAACCTAACCCGCACATCTTTGGACTGTGGGAGGAAATCGGAGCACCCGGAGAAAACCCACGCAAACACAGGGAGAATGTGCAAACTCCACACAGACAGTTGCCCGAGGCCAGATTTGAACCTGGGTCCCTGGCGCTGTGAGGTAACATTGCTAACCACTATGCCACTGTGCCCCCCCTTGATGTTTTCACTGTTCTCAATTTATAATCAACAAGCAGTTAATGCTGAATTACCGTGACATAACTGAACTGCCTTTGCAACCTCTGTTAATTGTTTTGTTAATTAACCCTATCTACTAATTACTGGCATCCTCAATGTTTAAATTGGAGTTCTGCTAACTATGATTCAAAGATTAATAAACAATTGTTAGTTCATGACTTTGATGTCTGACCTCCTCTTTGACAACTGGCAAGAAAGGGTTAATTTATTCGCTCAGTAGCTTGTGCAGATCCTGATGGAAGGCTGATAGTGGAAATGCTAATATAATCCGAACTGGTTGATGTACGACAGTTTGGTGAGTCACACCTAGGCATCGTTAAATCCTAAACATAGACTGGGTGGTAAACCCCAGACAGTTCCTTGACAAGGAGTTAAGGTGAAGGGGTTAAGGATTTTTCTGGTGCCCTTGATGAATATTCTTGTCCGAGTATCAATCTCAGTGTTCTTACATAGGTCAAGAACAGAGATTAGAGAGTTTTGAAAGCTGGATGGTTTAATAAAATCAAGGTCCCCTATTCCACTGCCGGGTATGCATGTTCCTGTACTACAGACATTCGTAGCTGGTAGTTTTAGGCAAGCTTGTTCATATGTAGTTTTAACACTGCTACATCACTTTTAGTACTGCAGATTTCATGTGTCACAAGTTCCCAACCTGCACGTTTGTGCAGTAGAATGTGTTAAGAACAGTATTGAAAATGTGGGAGATGCTGGAAAATGCACAGCAGGTCCATCAGGTTCTGAAAAGCGACGAGACAGGAGAATATTTAATTCTGCTAAAAGGTCTGTAACCAAACCTGCCTTTATTTCCCTTTACAAATGCTCTTTTGTGAATCAGTTCTCCAAACTTGGACGATGCTGGCAAGGTCTTATACATTACCCGTATGGTGGTGGTGGGTCTTCTTCTTGTGTAATGATTGTTTGCACAACTGAGTGGTCAGCTAGGCCACTTGCAAAGGCATTAAGACTCAATCAGGTAGTGTGGGACTGGAGTCACATGTAGGCCGGACTGCGTAGGGGTGGCAGATTCCCTGCCCCTGCCGCACCAGCCATTGCAGCTAATGGTGAATTTGATCATTTACATTTTGCTCTCGCAAAGGGCCAGCACAGACATGATGGGCCACCTGGCCTCCTTCATTACTGCAAGCTTCAATGGTTCTATGATTCTATCTCGATCTTGCTTCCACCCACCCCCCCCCCCGCCCCCCATAACCACCAATCACATTTCCCAACCATGTAAGTCAGTCTTTTTAAACATCGCCTTTGCAGATTAAAAGATCAAAGAGTATAAGATTCAATTAAGTACCTGATGGAAAAACATTTGCAGGGCTACGGGGGAGTGGGACTAACTGAAGTGCTCTTGCAGAGAGCCGGCACGGGCTCGATGGGCCGAATGGCCTCCTTCTGGGCTGTAACCATTCTATGAAGAGGGTTGGAAAACTGGAAATCTGAAATAAAAATGCTGGAGTTACACAACAGGCCCAATAGCATCTGTAAAGAGAAAAGTTAGATTCATGATTTGAGTGGGAGACTCTTTGTCAGAGCACAGTTCTGAGGAGCTAAAATATTAACCACTATTAGAGGGCTTGCAAGAGGAGAC
The DNA here is from genome assembly GCF_052327205.1 of Somniosus microcephalus. NCBI lineage: Eukaryota > Metazoa > Chordata > Chondrichthyes > Squaliformes > Somniosidae > Somniosus > Somniosus microcephalus. Next base: position 216,642,333 of record NC_140995.1, on the reverse strand, counting down.
CCCATCGCCTTTGATTCTCGTGAATGACGAGAGTTCATCACATGAGACTAGAAGTATGAGTCACTTGCACAGTAATGTTTAAACTGCCTGGCATTGTTACATCTTGCTGGTGTGATCAGTGTACCGTTGCACCACATCAAAGGATACTTAACGGACTGAAACAAACTGGCTGATCTGAAGATTTGTTTGGACTATGGAGCTTTACTCCTTTAATCATGGTGCAGGTCATGTGATGAACACTAATAACGATGAAATAATTGTCCATTCATGGGGCTTAATCAGAGCTGTCAGCACTGGTAGGAGCAGGATTTATGATCAACAAGAGTGAGATAAACTACAAACTTAATTCAAGATCTGTATTACAGAGTAAGATCCATTTAAATAGTTTAAAATTTTAAAAACTAAAGTGAGTGATCATTGCTCCAAATGAGCCAAGGCCTGGCATGTCTGCATTTGTACAGAACATTATTTCCTCCACCCCCCACACCCCAGTTTACTTCCTCCTGCCCTTACAGTGCTGACTCTTTCCTGAGGTATGCATCGGCAGGACTTGAATGTCCTCTAGTATCACATCTACTGCTACCACTGAGCCACAGTTAATGCCTAATTTTAGTGGAAACTGCCTTGCACAAACTCACAATACAGGAAAATTGACATAATTTGTGTATATTTACTTAACAAACATCTTTCACTGTTCAGTAACCAAGGAGGTAAAGCACTCACAATGATCAGCAAACACTCGCACCCTCAGCTTTTCGTCGTACCATTTTACCAACAGACGCACAAAAAAGGTTAAAGTTCACACGCATATACCTTGCGAGTGTTGGGATCAGACGGCCAATGGCGGTGTCGATTACTCATTTTTTATTTACTTATCAGAAGTGAAATTAGTCACGTCTGGGTTCCTAATGAGCCACACGTGGCTCACACTCCAGAAAGCCTCAAAGGAACTTCTACTAGGCCCTAGGCCAGAGTGTAAATGGAAGAATTTTCCCAGGGAAGCCCAGGAACCTCCCCCCTTGACACTCCCCCTTGATGTGGGAGGGACAGGCGGGAGACCCGCCCACGACTTCCCCCGCTGGGAATTTAAATGATCTGCAATCCCTGCGCGCCAGGATCCAGCCTTGGTTTTGTTTCTCCCCCTCCTCCCCACCCTGGGGTAATTCTGAGTTAAGCCCTCTCTAACCCCAGAAGTATTGGGGCCTTGATGTGTAGAAAGGATCTGAGCATAATTTGTATGCTTTGACAAAACACCGCTGTACTATTCAGGCTGCGCCACAGCAAGAATAATATTCCTTTTAAAGTATTTTGTGACTTAAAAGCAGTGAGGAACAAAGAGCATTCCTAAATAGGAAATCACAAAACAAGCAGAGTTTATAGACTTCATATGTTGAACAACAACAACTTGTATTTATATAGCACCTTTAACATAGTAAAACGTCCCAAGACACTTCACAGGAGCGTCATCAAACAAAATTTGACACTGAGCCCCATAAGGAGAAATTAGGGCAGACTTGGTCAAAGAGCTAGGTTTTAAGGAGCGTCTTAAAGGAGGAAAGAGAGGTAGAGAGGCGGAGAGATTTAGGGAGGGAATTCCAGAGCTTAACTCGCTACAGCACAGGTTAAATATTAATTGTTTACTCTGATTTTCTACATGTTAGTAACTAATCAACTGCACCCATCATCGCTGTCTAAAAGACATACAAGCAACAAAGAGCAGCCGATCTCTTTGAAGTAAATGCACAGATGATCAAAGTATTCTGAATGAAGATTAAACAAAGAGAAAGACTCGTTTATACAGCACCTTATCATGTCTCTCAAAGTACTTTATATATAATGAATTACTTTGAAGTGCAGTGGCTGTTTATAGTCACTGTGCAGATTTGTCCAATGGTGCTAACTGGTAGAAAACAGAACATTCTGGAAATATACAGAAGTCCAGTCAGCACCAAAAAAAAAGACACACATAGCAACAACTTGCATTTATATAGCGCCTTAAAAGTAGTACAAAGTTACCAAGGCGTTTCACAGAGGCATAATCACACGAAATTTGACAGAGACAAAGAAGGAGTTATTAGATGGGGTGTGTTATATCCGTGTATCTTAATGTTGTGTCCTTCAATAATCAGACAAAGACTGCAGGGAACGATCAACAGGTGTTTACTGAATGAGGGTTCAAACTGCAACTGACTGTACAGATCACTACTCAGGGTTTATATACAGGTGTGGTCACTGCCGGAACTACAGGATACAGGAGCTGTAAAAAGTAGTTCTCCCCCTTAAAGTTACATACATTACAATTCCTCCCCTTTTAGATTAACAGTACCATAACATTCATTTAACAATTAAATATCAACTAATTACAATTAACACTTTTAACACGCAACATTAGCTGAAAATAGTCTATTTATAAATTCAGTCTTTGGGGAGGCTTCCTGATTCTTTCTGGATAATGCCTTTCCCAAGTGTCTCGCTCTTGGTGCAGAGGCGATTCTAACACCCTGTCGTCAGTTGATTCATCAGCTTCCAATGCTATTGTTTCTGAGGTAGATGCGACCTGTACGTCGGGTTCCTCACCAGGTACGTATGGCCGAGACATGGGGTTGACTCGTTCCTGTGACTCTAGGATCTGGTCAGCATGGCGTCTCACAATGTTCTCCCCAACATCCACTGTGTACATTAGTGGCCCCTGCCGTGTGCATATCGTTCCTGGTTGCCATTTCTCTGTTCGGTAGTCGTGGGCCAAGACTGGTTGCCCTACATTGAAGCTCCTTGTCGGCTTCTCATTGATGTGCTGGAATTGCTTACTCTCAACATCTCTTCGTACATTTGGTCTGAGCAAATCCGGACGAGATCTCAACCTTCGGTTAAAGAACATCATGGCCGGGGCCTGGTTGGTGACTGCATGTGTCGCATTTCTGTAGGCTAACAGGAAATTGTCCACCTTATGCTGCAGTGGAATGTCGTCATCGCACATGGCCTTTACTGCTTTTTTAAAGGTTTGTACGAACCTCTCAGCCAATCCATTTGTGGCTGGATGATACGGGGCGGATGTGTAATGCCTTACCCCATTCCTTTTCAAAAATCTTCGAAACTCTTCGGACACAAACTGTGGTCCGTTATCAGAGCAAATCTGCTCCGGCAAGCCGTTCCTGGCAAAAATGGTCCATAGGACTGCAATAGTTTTCTCCGTGGTGGTGGAGGACATTTTGATCACCTCAGGCCATTTCAAGTGTGCATCCACGGCTATTAAAAACATTGAGTCCATGAATGGACCAGCAAAATCAATATGCACCCGTTGCCATGGAGATGAGGGCCACTCCCATGGGTGTAGAGGGGCATGTGGTGGTGCATTTTGGGCCTTCTGGCATCCTGAGCAGCTCTTTGTCAGGTCCTCGATATGCTGATCGATCCCTGGCCACCACACATAAGCCCTAGCAAGGCTTTTCATTTTCACCCCTCCCAGATGACCTTCGTGAAGCTCATTGAGCACTCTCTCCCTTAACTTGGGTGGAATTACCACTCGGGATCCACACATCAAGGTCCCCTGGCATACTGACAGCTGTTCTCTTCTGGATGAGAATGCTGGCAACAGTGAGTCGCCATGTGCTGACCATCCCTTCACCGTCAAATCATATACCTGAGACAGTGTCGGGTCATTTCGGGTCTTCTTCTCTATACCAGCGTTAGTTACTGGCAAGCATTCAATTATAGTCGAAGGAGCGGGAAGTCGGCGTAGGACCAAGGGGACACAAGACCGGGAAGTCAGCGAAAGACCAGGGAGGTAAGACAAACTGGTAAGTACTTTCCTCAAACCTTCCTAGAAAGTAAAACCAAAACTAGTGGGATTTGGTTAGTTTAAAAAGGAATAAGAGGAGTACAGTATACATTGGTCTAAGTAAGCTTCGGGAAAACAAAAGTCGATAAATAAACTAAAACTAGAAAATTAAAAAGTAATATAAGGGTTAAGTCATGGCAGTAGAGCTCGGACCTGTGTCATGCTCCTCCTGTAACATGTGGGAAATCAGGGACGCTTCCTGTGTCCCTGACGACTATGTGTGCGGGAAGTGTGTCCAGCTGCAGCTCATGTGGGACCGCATGACGGCCCTTGAGCTGCAGATGGACTCACTTTGGAGCATCCACGATTCTGAGAGGGGTGTGGATAGCACATTTAGTGAGTTGGTCACACCGCAGGTTAAGGCCAGCGTAGACAGTACATGGGTGACCAAAAGGCAGAGCAAGGGCAGGAAGGTAGTGCAGAAATCCCCTGGGGTTGTCTCCCTTAGCAACAGGTTCACCGCCTTAGGTACTGTTGTCGGGGGGGGTGACACATCGGGGGAAGGCACCAGCAGCCAGGCTCATGGCACCATGACTGGCTCTGTTGCAAAGAAGGGAGGGAAAAAGAGTGGCAGGGCTATAGTAATAGGGGATTCGATTGTAAGGGGAATAGATAGGGGTTTCTGTGGTCGCGACCGAGACTCCAGGATGGTATGTTGCCTCCCTGGTGCAAGGGTCAAGGATGTCTCGGCGCGGGTGCAGAACATTCTGGAGGGGGAGGGGGAACAGCCAGTTGTCGTGATACATGTTGGTACCAACGACGTAGCTAAAAAAAGGGAAGAGGTCCTACAAGTAGAATTTCGGGAGTTAGGAGCCAAGCTAAAAAGTAGGACCTCGAAGGTAGTAATCTCTGGATTACTACCAGTGCCACGTGCTAGTAAGAGTACAGAGAACAGGATAGTTAGGCTAAATACGTGGCTTGAGCAGTGGTGTAAGAGGGAGGGTTTTAAATTTTTGAGGCATTGGAACCAGTTTTGTGGTAGGTGTGACCTATACAAAAGGGACGGTCTACACCTGTGCAGAGATGGAACTGATGTTCTCGGGGTAATTTTTGATAAAGCAGTTCGGGAGCATTTAAACTAGTATGGCAGGGGGCTAGAAACCTATGTAGTGAAATAGAGGAAAGTGAAAGGCAGACAGAAATAAATGGTAAAAGGGTGAGGAACAAAAAACAAAGGGCCAAACTAATTCATAAAAAATGTGAGCATAAAAAAAGCCTGAGGGTTTTATACCTTAATGCGAGAAGCATCAGGAACAAGGTAGATGAATTAGCTGTGGAAATAGAGGTTAATAATTATGATCTAATTGGGATTACGGAAACATGGTTGCAGGGTGAGCAGGGCTGGGAGCTTAACATACAGGGGTATTCAGTATTTAGGAAGGATCGACAAAAAAGAAAGGGAGGAGGGGTAGCATTGCTAGTAAAAAAGGGGATAAATGCAATTGAAAGGAAGGATATTAACTCAGTTAATACAGAATCTATATGGGTGGAGCTAAGAAATAGCGAGGGGCGAAAAACATTAATAGGAGTGGTATATAGGCCTCCAAATAGTAAAATAGAGGTTAGGGAGGGCATCACGAGGGAAATTAGAGAAGCGTGCAATAAGAGCACAGCTGTCATCATAGGTGACTTTAACTTACATATAGATTGGACTAGCCTAATCAGTAAAAATAATGAGGAGGAGGAATTCCTTGAGTGTTTAAGGGATGGTTATCTGGATCAATATGTCGAGGAACCAACTCGGGAACAGGCTATATTGGACTGGGTACTGTGCAATGAGAAGGGACTAATCAGTAATCTTGTTGTACGGGGACCCTTGGGTCAGAGCGATCATAACATGATCGATTTCTCACTCGAAATGGAGAGCGAAGAAATTGACTCAGAGACTAAGGTCCTGAATTTAAACAAGGGGAATTATGATGCCATGAGACGGGAACTGAGTAGGTCTGATTGGACAACGTTCCTGGGAGGACTGGAGGTAGATAAACAATGGCAAACATTTAAAGATAGAATGACAAAATTGCAAAAATTGTTTATACCAATCTGGCATAAAAGGAAATCTAAAAAGGTGACGCAACCGTGGATAACAGGGGAAATTAGAGACAGCATAAAATCCAAAGATAGGGCGTATAAAATAGCCAAAAAAAGCGCCAGAGCGGAAGATTGGGAACAGTTTAAGATAGAGCAAAGGAGGGCAAAGGGCATAATCAAGAGGGGCAAAATAGCTTACGAAAACAAGCTGGCGGAAAATATAAAAACTAACTCCAAAAGCTTTTATAAGTATATCAAAAGGAAAAGACTGGTGAAAACCAAAGTTGGTCCATTGCAGTCAGATACGGGGGAATATATAATGGGAAATAAGGAAATGGCAGATCAACTAAATGCATACTTTGGGTCAGTCTTTACGAAGGAAGACACAAAAAACCTCCCTGGGATATCGGGAAAAATAGGGACATTGGCAAAGGAGGAACTGACGCAAATCAATATCTCTAAGGATATGGTGTTAAGGAAGCTAAAGGGATTGAAGGTGGACAAATCCCCAGGGCCTGATAACATGCATCCTAGGGTACTGAAGGAGGTGGCCCTAGAGATAGCGGATGCACTAAGGATGATTTTTCAGAATTCATTAGACTCGGGAACAGTGCCCATGGATTGGAGGGTAGCTAACGTTACCCCACTATTCAAAAAGGGGGGTAGGGAAAAAGCAGGTAATTACAGACCTGTAAGCCTTACATCAGTTGTGGGCAAAATGCTGGAGTCCATCATTAAGGATGAAATAGCGGAGCACTTAGCAAATGGGGACAGGATAGGACAGAGTCAACATGGATTTACAAAGGGTAAATCGTGCTTGACTAATCTATTGGAATTTTTTGAGGGAGTAACTGGTAGAATAGATGGGGGAGAGCCAGTAGATGTGGTGTACCTGGACTTCCAAAAGGCCTTCGATAAGGTCCCACATAAAAGATTAGCATGGAAAATTGAGGCTCATGGGATAAAGGGGAAAGTATTGGCGTGGATAGGGAACTGGCTGTCAGATAGAAAACAGAGAGTTGGAATAAACGGCTCATTTTCTGAATGGCAGGCAGTAACAAGTGGGGTACCACAGGGATCTGTCCTGGGCCCCCAGCTGTTCACAATTTACATTAATGACCTGGATCAGGGAGTCGGATGCAGCATTTCCAAATTTGCAGACGACACTAAACTAGGAGGGGGGGTGGGCTCAGAGGAAGAGACCAGGAAGCTCCAGAGCGATTTGGACAGACTGGGCGATTGGGCGGATAAATGGCAGATGCACTATAATGTGGACAAGTGCGAAGTTATCCACCTTGGGTGCAGGAACGGGAGGGCAAATTATTATTTAAATGGCAATAGATTGGGAGAGGGGGAAGTACAGAGAGACCTGGGTGTTCTTGTACACCAGTCACTGAAGGCGAGCATGCAGGTGCAACAGGCGGTCAAGAAGGCAAACGGTATGCTGGCCTTCATAGCAAAAGGGTTAGAATACAGGAACAGGGATACCTTGCTGCAGCTGTACAGGGCACTGGTGAGACCACACCTCGAGTACTGTGTACAGTTTTGGTCGCCTCATCTGAGGAAGGATGTTCTTGCCATGGAGGGGGTGCAGCGGCGATTCACCAGGCTGATACCAGGAATGGCGGGAATGACCTATGAGGAGAGACTATGTAGTTTAGGGATGTACACACTGGAGTTTAGAAGATTGAGAGGGGACCTCATAGAAGTGTATAAAATTCTGACAGGTCTAGACAGACTGGATGCAGAAGGAATGTTTCCCTTGGTGGGTGAGAACAGAACTAGAGGACATAATTTAAGGATAAGGGCTAAACCATTTAGGACAGAGATGAGGGGGAATTTCTTCACTCAGAGAGTGGTGAACCTGTGGAACTCATTGCCACAGAGGGCAGTGTACGCCAGCTCATTAAATATATTTAAGAGGGAATTAGATATATTTCTACGGGCAAAAGGGGTTAAGGGTTACGGAGAGAAGGCGGGGACGGGATACTGAATTAAAGGATCAGCCATGATCTCATTGAATGGCGGAGCAGGCACGAAGGGCCGAATGGCCTACTCCTGCTCCTATCTTCTATGTATCTATGTATATGAAATATTTTGACAGGATCCACTGTTGGTGCTTCCTCCGCAGTAGGCAGTGGCAGGCATGATAGCCCATCAGCGTTTCCATGCTGTTTCATGCCCTTATACTCAATTTCATATTGGTGCGCCCCTAGAAAAAGGGACCATCTTTGTAGCCATTGCGCAGTCATCACCGGAATGCCCTTCTTTGGATTAAAGATGGAGACAAGTGGTTGGTGGTCAGTCAGCAAGGTGAACTTCTGCCCGTGCAGATAGTGGTTGAACTTTTTCACTCCCCACACTAGGCTGAGGGCCTCCCTGTCAATCTGGGCGTAGTTACGCTCGGCTGAGGTTATTGACCGAGACGCAAAGGCTACTGGCCTCTCCGAGCCGTCCGGGAATTTGTGCGACAGCACCGCTCCAATGCCATAGGGTGATGCATCACACGCCAACCGAATTGGTAGTGCTGGGTTGAAATGAGCCAACACCTCTTTTGATATGATCAATGCTTTGCTCTTCTGGAAAGCTCGTTTACATTCGTCACTCCACTTCCATGGTACCCCCGTTTGCAGTAGGGTGTTCAGTGGGTGTAGTACGGTAGACAAATTCGGCAAGGACTTATGGTAGTAGTTCACCAGCCCGAGGAACGACCTCAGTTGTGACACATTTTCCGGTGCTGGAGCCTTGACTACTGCCTCAATCTTTTCAGGGGACTTATGTAATCCCTCTTTATCAATAACGTGGCCACAATACGAGATCTGCTTCTGGAAAAACTCGCATTTGTGGCGATTAGCTCGGAGCCCATATTCCTTCAATCTAGTGAGCACCTGCTCCAGGTTGGCGAGGTGATCACTGTCATTTTCGCCCGTGACCAGGATGTCGTCCAAATAACACTGGGTCCCTGGAATCCCTTGCAGGACTTGTTCCATTGCCCTTTGCCAAATAGCCGGAGCTGATGCTACCCCGAACACCAGCCGGTTGTATTGGTAGAGACCTTTATGAGTGTTGATCGTGAGGTACTGTTTCGAGGCTTCTTCTACCTCCATTTGCAGGTACGCCTGGGCCAGATCAATCTTAGTGAAGCGTTTCCCTCCAGATAGCGAGGCGAAAATATCTTCAATCCGCGGAAACGGATATTGTACAGTGTGAAGGACTGGGTTCACTGTCACCTTAAAGTCCCCACAGATGCGAACCTTCTTTGGTTCCCCAGGCGTATTACTCAATGACCTCTTCATTACAGGAACAATGCGTGTAGCCCACTCGTTCCAGTCCACTTTGGACAGTACTCCAGAACATTCCAAATCTTCCAGCTCTGCTTCGATGCCTGGGCGGATCGCATAAGGCACCGGTCTGGCCGTAAAAAACTTTGGGCTTGCATTTTCCTCTATTTTGATCATCGCTGTTATGCCTTTTAGTGTTCCGAGTCCCTGCTGGAACACTTCTTGTGCGTCAGTTAGCATTTTTGACAGTCATCCAGGTGTGACGTCATCATCCTTTTTGGCATCTACAGTCAGTGCTTGTATGGAATGCCAATCTAGCTGTATCTTCCGGATCCATTTACGTCCTAGTAGTGGTGGTCCTCCATCTGGCAATACATATAGGTCCATTTTTGGTGTTTCCTTGCCGTTATATATAACGTTCACCCTTATTTTTCCTTTGGGGTAGACTTTTTGCCCCGTGTACGTCTTCAAGACAATCTTTGTATCTCTCAAGGGTATATGTGAGAATAGCCGCTTGTAGTCCCTTCGGTTTATGACTGTTAGGGCTGATCCTGTGTCCAATTCCATTTTCACTTGGACTCCTGCTATCTTGAGCGTGACCCAGATAGTTTGGTGATCCTCCGTTTTGATCACATTATGTCGTTTCAGACACCCCAGCTCCTTGCTTCCGGAGTCTGTATCACTCTTCTGTTCGTCTGAACTACTCTCCGTCACCTTGTACTTCTCCTGTAGATTTCTTGCTGCTGGTTTTCTTTCCCGACCTGCAGACTCTTGCTATGTGTCCTACTTTTCCACACTGTCTGCAAACTTTGTCACAGAATCACAGAAACCCCACAGTGCAGGTAGAGGCCATTTCGGCCCATCGAGCCTGCACCGACACATATCCCACCCTATCCCCGTAACCCCACGTATTTAATCCCCCTAACACTAAGGGTCAATTTATCATAGCCAATCATCCTAACCCGCACATCTTTGGACTGTGGGAGGAAACCGGAGCACCCGGAGGAAACCCACGCAAACACGGGGAGAATGTGCAAACTCCACACAGACAGTCACCCGAGGCCAGATTCGAACCCGGGTCCCTGGCGCTGTGAGGCAACAGTGCTAACCACTATGCCACCGTGCTGTCCTTGAACCAGCAATCATTATGGTCATGTGTTGTTCTGCCGCAGCGATAGCACTTCACTGTTCTGTATGACATTTCATTGTGCCATATTCTTGCAGTCTCCGTTGTATCTCTGCAGCGCCCCATGCTGCTGCTTCGTGTGATACTGCAATGCTGAAAGCCTTGTCCAGCATAAGATTCTTTTCTGATAGAAGCCGTTTCTGGGTTCCTTCACTTTGGAGCCCACATACAAACTTGTCCCTTAAAGTATCTGCTAGTCCCGTTCCAAACTGGCAGTGTTTCGATAGCTTGTGCAGTTCCGTTAAATACTCAGCATTACTTTCATCTTTATGCTGGTTCCTTTTGTGAAACTTAAATCTTTCTGCTATCAGCAGCGGTGTGGGGTTTAAGTGGTCCTGTAGGATTGACACTATGGGCGAGAAATTCAGTAGGCTTTGCGCCCAGTTTTCGCCCAAAGAGGGCTTTTGTGCCACTTGCTGAGCTTTCGCCGATATTCAGCGCTGCAGTAATGGCGGCGTTAGCCAGTAGCGCTGCGCCGCCACCGATGACGTCATCGGTGTGCGCAGTGCCCCGCTACCGCCCCGCTACCGGCCCGACCACCATATTTAGTTGCGGCCGCCTCTTCCGCAGCGGCCGCAAACAGCGATCAGAAAACGGGGCCGTCCTGTAGCGTTAGTGGGGCGAGTTAAGGCGGAGGTGCGGTCGGCCGCCTTTTCGGCGGCCGCCTGCCCGCACCTCCTTCCCCGGCCTCCTCCACGCCCCCCCCCCCCGCGGCATTGCCGGCTGTTTTCCGGGAGCCTGGCACTTCTCCGTGGTGCCAGGCTCATTTGCCGGCACTAGCGAGCGGCGATCTCGCTGTTGCAGGCACCTCTCCCTTAAGAGAGGGAGGAAGGCCTGCAGTACCGCAGCCTGCCGCTCCGCAGCGGGTGGCGCTGCGGCACCTAGCGTGCCGATATTCAGTTTCAGCGCCCCAAGCGGGGGCGCCGAAACCCTTGAATAGCGGCCGCCTTCGAGTTGGGGCGCTGAAACTGAATTTCCGGCGGGCGCAAGTGGTTCCGCGCGCAACGGTACTTTCTGGGCGCGAGTGAGCTGGCCGCCCCAAACTGAATTTCTAGGCCTATGTTTTCAAAATCCTTTTCGACTGGCTTCTCTGGGGTTACTAGGTTTCGCAGTAAGCCATATGTTTTTGCACCCATTGAATTCAACAATACCAGCGCTTTCTTGTCATCTGGCACTTCATTCGCCTTGCAGTATACTTCTATGCATTCGACATATGTCGTCCAATCTTTGACTTCATTGTCAAACGCTGTGATACTGCCACTCTTCGGCATTTTTGGGTGTGGTTAGACTGACTTAAAATGGCGTCTCCCGCGCTTTCCTTTCTTCCCCGCTGCGGCTTAAAATGGCATCTCCCGCGCTGCTGCCAACGCTGCTCTCGGCGGTCCTCGTGGCAAATGGCGATGCCCTGTGGGTTTCGTGCGCTGCTCCTGCGCTGCTGCCAATGCCGCTCTCTGCGGTCCTCGTGGCAATGGCAGCACCTCACGTTTTCCTGCACGCCTCTCTCCCTCGTTGATGCTGCTCGGCCCTTGAACACCGGCTGCGCTCTGCTCTCTGTCGTCTCTCCCCCCGTTGACGCCGCTCGGTCCTGAACATCGGCTGCGCCCTGTGCGCTCTGCCCTCTCTCTCTCTCCCCCGTCAACGCTGCTCGGCCTTTTTCTGTGCCGCTCGGTCTGCTCTAGCCACCGTTGTCTGGGAAGTGTCTGCGCAGTACCTGTTGCCAGCCCATTTCGCTGGACCACCGTGACTGGAAAGCCAAGCCTGGCTCTCGACAGCCTCCCCTGCGATGCTCAAATCTCTGCTGGATGATTGGGCGGTTTCCCGTGGTCGACGCCCGTGCTTCTGGACTCGACCTCCTTCCACTGTTCTCCAGGAGTGAATCCCTGGGAGGTGATGCAGAGTTGCAGGTAGGTTCGAATCTGCGTCGTCGCCAATGTTATATCCATGTATCTTAATGTTTTGTCCTTCAATAATCAGACAAAGACTGCAGGGAACGATCAACAGGTGTTTACTGAATGAGGGTTCAAACTGCAACTGACTGTACAGATCACTACTCAGGGTTTATATACAGGTGTGGTCACTGCCGGTACTACAGGATACAGGAGCTGTAAAAAGTAGTTCTCCCCCTTAAAGGTACATACATTACAGGGTGACTCAAAACTTGCTCAAAGAGTTGGTTTTATGGAGGGTCTTAAAGAAGGAGAGAAAGGTAGAAAGGTGGATAGGTATAGGGAGGGAATTCCAGAGCTTAGGGCCTAGGCAGCTGAAGGCATTGCCACCAATGATGGAGCGATTGAATGCAGGGATGTGCAAGAGGCCAGAATTGGAGGAGCGCAGAGATCTCGGAGGGTTGTGGGTCTGGAGGAGGTTACAGAGATAGGGAGGGGCGAGGCCACGGAGGGATTTGAAAACAAGGATGAGAATTTTAAAATCGAGGCATTGCCGGACCGGGAGCCAATGTAGGTCAGCGAGCACAGGGGTGATGGGTGAACAGGACTTGGATAAGCTCAAGTTTATGAAGGGTGGGTGATGGGAAGCCGGCCAGGAGTGCATTGGAATTGTCAAATCTAGAGGGAACAAAGGCATGGATGAGGATTTCAGCAGCAGATGAGCTGAGACAGGTGATGTTACAGAGGTGGAAGTAGGTGGTCTTAGCGGACATGTGGTCGGAAGCTCATCTCGGTGTTAAATAGGGCTCCAAGGTAGCGAACGTTCTGGTTCAGCCTTAGACTGCGGCCTGGGAGAGGGAAGGAGTCAGTGGCTAGGGAAGTGAGTTTGTGGTGGGGACCGAAGACAATGGCTTTAGTCTTCCCAATATTTAGTTATTGGAAATTTCTGCTCATCCAGGACTGGATGTTGGACATGCAGTGTGACAAATCAGAGACAGTAGAGGTGGTGCTGAGGTAGAGCTGGGTATAGTCAGCGTACATGTGGAACCTGATGTTTTGTCTGCAGATGATGTCACCAAGGGGCAGCATATAGAAATAGGAGAGGGCCAAGGACAGAACCTTGGGGGACACCAGAGGTAATGGTCCAGGAGCAGGAAGAGAAGACATTGCAGGTGATTCTCTGGCTACGACTAGATAGATAAGAATGGAACCAGACGAGTGCAGTCCCACCCAGCTGGACGATGGAGGAGAGGTGTTAGAGGAGGATGGTGTGGTCAACCGTGTCAAAGGCTGGAGACAGGTCATGAAGGATGAGGACATATATCCTTGGATGATGTTGGCAAAGGACAGCATGTAATTGAGGAAGAGGAGGCGGTCGAGGATAGAGAAGCTATTTCTGGAGATAGGGCCGTTTCAGTGCTGTGGCAGGGATGGAAAACTGATTGGAGAGATTCAAACATGGAGCTACGAGAAAGCTGGTCACGGATTTGATAGGTGACAACACATTAAAGGATTTTGGAGAGGAAAGCGAGGTTGGAGATGGGGCAAGGATGGAGGGGTCAAGGGTGAGTTTTTGAGTAGGGAGGTGATGACAGCGGGTTTGAAAGGGAGGGGGACAATACCTGTTACTGTTTCACTTGTAGCACTTGAAACTTCAGCCACATTAACAGATGTGTGTCGGATACTGCCTGGGGACACAACCATTATTGTGAAACTGCAAATTTCAGCAGAGAAAGGTGGGAATGCTGTAGGTGGTCGCAGCATTTGAAAACAGCCTTGGCACAATGAGAAGTAACAAGCCTTGGCACAATGATAAGTAACAAGGCTTTTGGATCTTTGATTTCTGGCAGAAAGTCTTTAATTAAAAAGAAATGTTTGAACTGTGCACGGTATTAGATTATACCAGGGCTTGTGGACAAGTAAATGCTTTGTTGATAAAATAATTTACTTATCACAAGCAGGTGTTCCAGGAGACTTTGGTTTCCATGGGTAATATAACAGAACTATTGGCAGAGTTTATCGATGGGGTTTCTGCGCTTTGTGCCAGATTGGGGTCTGCTGGCTCTGCACATTGTTTCATTAGATCCAGCAACAGGAGATAAAGCAGGTTTCCCAGCAACTGAGTTAGTGAAGCAATTGATTTTTTAGGAGGCTTGAAGGCAGAGCGAGTGTAACAAGGTGATGCAGTTAGGGAGAGAGTTCCAGAGGGCAGGAGCAGAGTGGCTTAAGGATTGGCCACAGCTGTAAGTCTGTGTCTGGTCAGACACCCACACCCACAACCATGGTGCAGTCCTATTTACACCTCATCCGGAAATCGGCATTGACAGTGACGTAAGAAAACTACTAGCCACTTGGTCTAAGCATTAAACAAAGCTTTAATCAACTGTTTTACAACATGGAGGTCTAGTTGTGTCCTTCAGCAGTTCCTGTTAAGAATGTCCTGCGCAAGCTGGGCCCGTGCCCGAGTATTTATACTCTCCCTGGACAGCGCCACCCGCAGGCAGCTCAGTATTATTTCATAAGTCTTTCTTTCATGAATGACTGATTCATGTCAGACAGTGAATTTGAAGTTGCATTACAGGAACATTGGGAGCAGGAGTAGGCTATTCAGCTCCTTGAACCTGCTCCGCCATTCAATTAGATCATGGCTGATTTGTACCTCAACTCCATTTTCCACCTTTGCTCCATATCCCTTGATACCCTTACCTAACAAAAATAAGGTTTTGATAGAGTGGATAAAGGTTTTGATAGAGTGGATAGAGAGAATGGCCCCGATTTTCGGCTTGTGTGGGAAACGGTCGGGTTTCTCCAAATGTGGGGTTTCTGACACACATAAAAAAGTGTCAGCCAGCTCCACGCAATTTTCCCTCAATTGGCCAATTAATTCCCAGCATGTGGGAAGCCTTGGTAATTGTCCAATTCGAGTCAGAAATCCCCACAGTATGATGTCATCATTCGTGGTGCTTTCAAGGTCCACAGCAAGCACTGCATCCTCTGAAGGCTTCCAAATGAACCATACAGGATGGCAGAGGAGCCTGCAGCAGCTGTGGCCAGTGCCAGACCCCGAGCCACCTTCAAAATCGACGAGGCTTCACTGCAGGCATTATTGGATGGGGTTAGGGCCCACAGGGAGGTCCTCTTCCCTAGGTCAGGGAGGAAGAGGCTTCCCACTGAGACCAATGCTGCATGGATGCAGGTGTCAGCAGATGCCAACTCGCTGGGAGTCACCAGAAGAACCTTGGCATTACATCTCTAACTCCTTCCTTTACTCCCCCACAGTACCATCCAGAGCCCCTGTCCTCACTGTGGAGGAGGAAGAGGCTGTGCAGCCAGACTCCTCAGAGGAAGCTCCAACCTCTGAGGGCGCAGCATCAGCAGAAGTAAGCGCACCCAGCACCAGCGCAGACACTCACACCTCGGGGGGACCTTTGGGACATAGAGTAGTGTTGTCACCTGGTGTTTCACAGCTCACAAGTGAGCCTCAGCAGATTCTGGAGACAGGGACAGCAGTGGAGAGTCCTTGTCGGAGGGCGCAGAACTCTGCCAACTCAGCTCAGCTGCGCTGCATGTCGACCCTCTGTCTCTGGGTCCATCCGCAAGAGAAGAGGTGATGGATCTCCATGCACAGATGCAGGAGTCTCTGGCAGGTTTTGTCTCCAGGGTCGCTGCGAGTGTGGAGCGAATGGAGGAGTCCATAGCGACCATGAGCAGAGCCTTTGTGAAGTCATTGGCGCATGAACACATCACCATGGAAAGGTTGGCAACCTCCATGGAGGAGATAACTCGCCAGGGTACGGAAAACATGGTGAGTGCACATAAGAGAATGTAATCTCTTGAGGAGCGTTGGCCATCTGTTGAACAGAGAAACCAGATCCATATGGAAGTCCTTCTGAGTAGGACTGCCAGTGCAGATACGGGTCCCCATGGCCCCCTAAAGCGCAGCAAGGTGCTCTGAAGCCACTTCCAAGCGTTGGCCCCTTCTGGCCTGTGCAGCTTCAGGTGAGTGAGCAGCAGCCTGGTGCTCCTGGTGCTCATCCTGCTGTTCCTGGTTCTGCTGCTGCCGCCTCTGCTGCTGGAGATCCTCTAATGGCAAGAAGGGAAGGTAAAAAAGGCATCCCATGCTTCTCGTAGATGCCTCCGCTGAGGAAGCGCTGAGTGAGGGTGGCGAGAGGGGCTTCCCAGGAGATCGCATTGGAGAAGTGTGTGAGGCTCCAACCTTCCACAGCTGTGCCTAAGCCTTGAAGAAGTAGCCCCAAACCTGCAACAACAAGGTCCTTCAACATACAAGTGCTGTCCCTTTAAATCGCAGCTTTCCCTGACCTGCAGCTGACAGCAAGCAAGCAGGCAGCTTCATGCCAGGTCTCAGCAGCGGGGTTCCCCGCAGGCGGGTTTCATGTGGGGAAAGCCCCAAAGTCGCAACGGCCCCGGAAAATCGACTTCAACAAGCTGATTATTGGTAATTAGTGTGCCGACGACCAGTCCCGCCAGCGGCGGCTGGAACTGAAGCAGGGCGCGGGGAAACGGCGGTCCGAAAGTCAGATGGGGCGGGGAATCAGGTGGGGGATGGGGGTCCCGACCCGCTTTTTCGTCGATTTTCGGCCCCCGGCCGCATGAAAAGCCGCCCGACGGCGGCCAGAAAATTGACCCCAATGTTTCCACTTGTGGGGAAGAGCATAACTAGAGGCCATCAATATAAGATAGTCATCAAGAAATCCAATAGGGAATTCAGAAGAAACTTCTTTACCCAGAGAGTGGTGAGAATGTGGAACTCGCTGCCACAGGGAGTGGTTGAAGCGAATAGTATAGATGCATTTAAGGGGAGGCTGGACAAGCATATGAGGGAGAAGGGAATAGAGGGTTACGCTGATAGATTTAGATGAGGAAAGACGGGAGGAGGCTCGAGTGGAGCATAAATGCCGGCATGGACTGGTTGGGCCGAATGGCCTGTTTCTGTCCGTATATCCGATGTAATCCTATGTAAAATACAAGAATCCTGGTCTGTGGTCAAAATTAAATGGTACAGCGCAATTTTCTCCATTCAGAATTTGGGAAAACACACTCACCATCAGAACCAGCTTAACATAGAAAAACTTTGAATCTGTATCCTGTCTGTAAAGAGGAAAATCTCTTCAGTTACACGATTGCTTGATTCCTTCAAGCTGACTGGGATGGTTTGGTACAATGGGGACAGTATGGGGCCAATCGGAAGAAGTCCAGTAGGGTGGAAGAGTCCATGTTTCCTAGCAGTCCAGAGAGGCTCATGGTTCTCATGTAATAGATGGCAGTTATTGTCAATGCCCCTTACCAACAAGATCAATAAATGGCCAAGTCACAGGAGTCAAAAGTCAAAAGGAGCTAACTCCCGTTCCGAATGGATAACAGTCGGAGGGGAGGAGGGGGGAAGCTACATCACTGTACCAACCAGTGACAGGGGGACACAGACTGAAGCTCAGGAGGGAAAATGTGAACAATTCGATTGTGCGGAATATATGGCACAGATTGCCCAGGGAGTTTGTGGAGGATTTATGTGAGAGGAAGCAGTGTGTGGTATTTGTCAAAGCTTGTGACTGCCCAGGGGGCCCACAGTGGTCTCCCTGATCTTGCTGATTATGAGGTAAATGACCAGATAATCTATTTTTTAGTGATGTTGATTGAAAGATAAATATTGACCAGGACACCAGGAGAACTCCCCTGCTGATCCATCATCAAATAGACTCATCAGATCTTTTATGTCTACCTGAGAGGGCAAATGAGGCCTCTGTTTAATGTTCATCTGAAGGTCAGCACGTCTCACTGCAGCACTCTCTCACTGCAACACTCCCTCAGTGCAACACTCCCTCACTGCAGCACTCCCTCACTGCAGCACTCCCTCACTGCAGCGCACTCTCACTGCAACACTCCCTCACTGCAGCACTCCCTCACTGCAGCAATTCCTCACTGCAATACTCCCTCACTGCAGCACTCCCTCACTGTAGCATTCCCTCAGTGCAGCACTCCCTCAGTGCAGCACTCCCTCAGTGCAGCACTCACTCACTGCAGCACTCCCTCACTGCAGCACTCTCTCAGTGCAGCACTCACTCAGTGCAGCACTCCCTCAGTGCAACACTCCCTCAGTGCAGCACTCCCTCACTGCAGCACTCTCTCACTGCAGCACTCCCTCAGTGCAGCACTCCCTCAGTGCAGCACTCACTCACTGCAACACTCCCTCACTGCAACACTCCCTCAGTGCAGCACTCCCTCAGTGCAGCAATTCCTCACTGCAGCACTCCCTCACTGCAGCACTCCCTCGGTGCAACACTCCCTCACTGCAGCACTCCCTCACTGTAGCACTCCCTCACTGCAGCACTCTCTCACTGCAGCACACCCTCACTGCAACACTCCCTCACTGCAGCACTCCCTCACTGTAGCACTCCCTCAGTGCAACACTCCCTCACTGCAACACTCCCTCAGTGCAGCACTCCCTCACTGCAGCATTCCCTCACTGCCGCACTCCCTCACTGCAGCACTTCCTCACTGCAGCACTCCCTCAGTGCAACACTCCCTCACTGCAGCACTCCCTCACTGCAACACTCCCTCACTGCAACACTCCCTCACTGCAGCACTCCCTCACTGCAGCACTCCCTCACTGCAGCACTCCCTCAGTGCAGCACTCCCTCACTGCAGCACTCCCTCAGTGCAGCACTCCCTCACTGCAGCACTCCCTCACTGTAGCATTCCCTCACTGCAGCACTCCCTCACTGCAGCACCCCCTCACTGCAGCACTCCCTCACTGTAGCATTCCCTCAGTGCAGCACTCCCTCAGTGCAGCAATTCCCCACTGCAACACTCCCTCACTGCAGAATTCCCTCACTGCAGCACTCCCTCAGTGCAGCACTCCCTCAGTGCAACACTCCCTCACTGTAGCACTTCCTCACTGCAGCACTCCCTCAGTGCAGCACTCTCTCACTGCAGCACTCCCTCATTGCAGCACTCCCTCACTGTAGCACTCCCTCACTGTAGCATTCCCTCAGTGCAGCACTCCCTCACTGCAGCACTCCCTCACTGCAGCACTCCCTCACTGCAGCACTCACTCACTGTAGCATTCCCTCAGTGCAGCACTCCCTCAGTGCAACACTCCCTCACTGCAACACTCCCTCACTGCAGCACTCCCTCAGTGCAGCACTCCCTCACTGCAGCACTCCCTCGCTGCAGCACTCCGTCACTGCAGCACTCCCGCACTGTAGCACTCCCTCACTGCAGCACTCCCTCAGTGCAGCACTCCCTCACTGCAGCACTCCCTCAGTGCAACACTCCCTCACTGCAGCACTCCCTCACTGCAGCACTCCCTTACTGTAGCACTCCCTCACTGCAGCACTCCCTCAGTGCAGCACTCCCTCACTGCAGCACTCCCTCACTGCAGCACTCCCTCACTGTAGCACTCTCTCAGTGCGGCACTCCCTCAGTGCAGCATAAGAACGTAAGAACATAAGAAATAGGAGCAGGAGTAGGCCAATCGGCCCCTCGAGCCTGCTCCGCCATTCAATAAGATCATGGCTGATCTGATCCTAACTGCCAATCCACTATCACAGAACCATCTCCTGCATCTAACAGAATTAGACACACGAAATAGTAGCAGGATCAGGCTACACGGCCCCTGGGCCCGCTGCGCTACCCACAGGGCCATGACCGATCCGAACCTAGACTCATGTCCAAATTCCTGCCCGCTCCCCATAACCCTTAATTCCCTTTACTTCTAGGAAACTGTCTATTTCTGTTTTAAATTTAGGTAATGATGTAGCTTCTACAGTTTTTTGGGGCAGCATATTCCATGGACCTACCACCCTCTGAGTGAAGTAGTTCCTCCTCATCTCAGTTTTGAAAGAGCAGCCCCTTATTCTAAGACTATGCCCCCTAGTTCTAGTTTCACCCATCATCGGGAACATCCTCCCCGCATCCACCCGATCCAACCGCTTCACAATCTTATATCCTCACTGCAACACTCCCTCAGTGCAGCACTCCCTCACTGCAGCATTCCCTCACTGCCGCACTCCCTCACTGCAGCACTTCCTCACTGCAGCACTCCCTCAGTGCAACACTCCCTCACTGCAGCACTCCCTCACTGCAACACTCCCTCACTGCGACACTCCCTCACTGCAGCACTCCCTCACTGCAGCACTCCCTCACTGCAGCACTCCCTCAGTGCAGCACTCCCTCACTGCAGCACTCCCTCAGTGCAACACTCCCTCACTGCAGCACTCCCTCACTGTAGCATTCCCTCACTGCAGCACTCCCTCACTGCAGCACTCCCTCAGTGCAGCACTCCCTCACTGTAGCATTCCCTCACTGCAGCACTCCCTCAGTGCAACACTCCCTCACTGCAACACTCCCTCACTGCAGCACTCCCTCAGTGCAGCAATTCCTCACTGCAACACTCCCTCACTGCAGAATTCCCTCACTGCAGCACTCCCTCAGTGCAACACTCCCTCACTGTAGCACTTCCTCACTGCAGCACTCCCTCAGTGCAGCACTCTCTCACTGCAGCACTCCCTCATTGCAGCACTCCCTCACTGTAGCACTCCCTCACTGTAGCATTCCCTCAGTGCAGCACTCCCTCACTGCAGCACTCCCTCACTGTAGCACTCCCTCACTGTAGCATTCCCTCAGTGCAGCACTCCGTCAGTGCAACACTCCCTCACTGCAACACTCCCTCACTGCAGCACTCCCTCACTGCAGCACTCCCTCACTGCAGCACACCCTCACTGCAGCACTCCCTCACTGTAGCATTCCCTCAGTGCAGCACTCCGTCAGTGCAACACTCCCTCACTGCAACACTCCCTCACTGCAGCACTTCCTCACTGCAGCACTCCCTCACTGCAACACTCCCTCACTGCAGCACTCCCTCACTGCAGCACTCCCTCACTGCAACACTCCCTCACTGCAGCACTCCCTCACTGCAGCACTCCCTCACTGCAGCACTCCCTCACTGCAGCACTCCCTCACTGCAGCACTCCCTCACTGTAGCATTCCCTCAGTGCAGCACTCCCTCAGTGCAACACTCCCTCAGTGCAACACTCCCTCACTGTAGCACTCCCTCACTGCAGCACTCCCTTACTGTAGCACTCCCTCACTGCAGCACTCCCTCAGTGCAGCACTCCCTCACTGCAGCACTCCCTCACTGCAGCACTCCCTCACTGTAGCATTCCCTCAGTGCAGCACTCCCTCAGTGCAGCACTCCCTCACTGCAGCACTCCCGCACTGTAGCACTCCCTCACTGCAGCACTCCCTCACTGTAGCATTTCCTCAGTGCAGCACTCCCTCAGTGCAACACTCCCTCACTGCAACACTCCCTCACTGCAGCACTCCCTCACTGCAGCACTCGCTCACTGTAGCACTCCCTCACTGTAGCACTCCCTCACTGCAGCACTCCCTCAATGCAGCAATCCCTCAGTGCAGCACTTCCTCACTGCAGCACTCCCTCACTGCAACACTCCCTCAGTGCAGCACTCCTCACTGCAGCACTCCCTCAGTGCAGCACTCCCTCACTGCAGCACTCCCTCACTGCAGCCCTCCCTCAGTGCAGCACTCCCTCACTGTAGCACTCCCTCACTGCAACACTCCCTCACTGCAGCACTCCCTCAGTGCAGCACTCCCTCACTGCAACACTCCCTCAGTGCGGCACTCTCTCAGTGCGGCACTCCCTCACTGTAGCACTCCCTCACTGCAACACTCCCTCAGTGCGGCACTCTCTCAGTGCGGCACTCCCTCACTGTAGCACTCCCTCACTGCAACACTCCCTCACTGCAGCACTCCCTCAGTGCAGCACTCCCTCACTGCAACACTCCCTCAGTGCGGCACTCTCTCAGTGCGGCACTCCCTCAGTGCAGCCTAAGAACGTAAGAACATAAGAAATAGGAGCAGGAGTAGGCCAATCGGCCCCTCGAGCCTGCTCCGCCATTCAATAAGATCATGGCTGATCTGATCCTAACTACCAATCCACTATCACAGAACCATCTCCTGCATCTAACAGAATTAGACACATGAAATAGTAGCAGGATCAGGCTACACGGCCCCTGGGCACGCTGCGCTACCCACAGGGCCATGACCGATCCGAACCTAGACTCATGTCCAAATTCCTGCCCACTCCCCATAACCCTTAATTCCCTTTACTTCTAGGAAACTGTCTATTTCTGTTTTAAATTTAGGTAATGATGTAGCTTCTACAGTTTTTTGGGGCAGCATATTCCATGGGCCTACCACCCTCTCAGTGAAGTAGTTCCTCCTCATCTCAGTTTTGAAAGAGCAGCCCCTTATTCTAAGACTATGCCCCCTAGTTCTAGTTTCACCCATCATCGGGAACTGTGGTAAACCACTTTTATCGTTCACTATCGTTACACTATAGTTATCACTGTTGTATTGTTCTCACTG
Organism: Somniosus microcephalus; assembly: GCF_052327205.1. Lineage (NCBI taxonomy): Eukaryota > Metazoa > Chordata > Chondrichthyes > Squaliformes > Somniosidae > Somniosus > Somniosus microcephalus. The sequence continues at coordinate 216,619,707 of NC_140995.1, read as the reverse complement.
TTCTCACTGTTGTATCACTATACGAGGTCGCCTCTTGTCGCGCTGTTATACCTGGGCTGACCACCTCCGACTCCGCCCATGGCTCCACCTACCTGCCCAGGTATAAAGGTAGTCGACTGGCTGGTATTCCTCCTTGTTGGACCCGATCACCCACGAGGGTGGGCTCTGTTATTTAGTCAATAAAAACCTTTAGTTACGTTCCTAACTCGTCGCTTTTTATTGGACGAATTGATAGGTATATCAATTTTATTGACTAAATTTTAAAGATGTCTACTACTGGCCAGCCAGAAGCCCTCCCAGAAGCACAGCCACAGCAGCTTTCAGACACCGGGCTACACCAGCCACACCAGCCGGCTTGGCTGCAAGCCCTCAAACCACCGTACCTGGATCTAAACCCACAGGCAGCAAACTCAGCCCTCGACTTCAAACACTGGCTGGGCTGCTTCGAATCCTACCTGGAAGAATCTGGCGTCCCTCAGAGATCCAAACTAAGAGTTCTGAACGCCCAAGCGAGCCCGAGAGTATACGCACTCATCCAGGACATGACTACATACGAGGCCGCTATCAACCTACTGAAACAGCAGTACCGGAGCCCGGTAAATTACATGTACACCAGGCACCTCCTAAGATCCCGCCCGCAACAGCCAGGAGAGTCTGTAGCTGAATTTCTACGGGCGCTAAAAGCACTCGGCAGGAACTGTGACTTTAAAGCGGTGACGGCTGTTGAAAATACGGAAGATAATATCCGAGATGCCTTTGTGAAAGGCCTATGGTCCGACTACTCACGGCAAAGACTGCTTGAAGCTAAAGACCTCGACCTGGACAAAGCTGAAGCCCTCGCTCTCTCCCTAGAGGTGGCCCATCAGGACCAGGAGGCGTTTTCCAGGTACTGCTCGCGACCCTGGGACTCGGGCCCGACCCCTACCGCAATACCCTTCGCAGCGCCGCCCCCGGGACCTACCTCAGCGTCGGCGTCCCGGACCCGACCGGGACCGCCACCCCCGGTACCGGCTCCGACATCGGGCACCCGCGATCGGGCTGCCGGCTGCTTCTTTTGCGGCCAGGAGAAGCACCCGAGGTCGCGCTGCCCAGCCAGGAACTCTACCTGCTCAACCTGCAGGAAGAAAGGCCACTTCTCTAAGGCCTGCAGGATCGGATCTTCAGAGGCCAGCAGTGCCTCATGCGAACTGTGGGGGCGGCCATCTTCTTTCAAGGCAACTGAGGCCAGCATCCCCACACGTGAGTCATGGGGACGGCCATCTTTGATCAAGGCAACCGACCCCAATAGTGCCTCATGTGAGTTATGGGAGCAGCCATCTTCTCCGCCATTTTGTCCTACCTCGTGGGAGACGCCATTTTACCCACCACGCCCGACTGCCACCGGGCCTCCGGACCCGACGACCGCCTCGCCCGCAGACGACAACGACTCGCTTACCTACACACTAGCCTCCGTCACTCTGGATCAAGCCCGCCCGCACCACCTGTCCAAGTCGATGAGGGACATCAAAGTAAACGGCCACGCCACGACCTGCCTGTTCGACAGCGGAAGCACGGAGAGCTTCATCCACCCAGACACGGTGAGCCACTACTCCCTCCCTGTCCTGCCAACGCGCAACCGAATCTCGATGGCATCGAGGTCGCACGCCACGGACATCAGCGGCTACTGTGTTGTGACCTTGTCGGTTAAGGGTACGGAGTATAAAAATTTTAAACTCCTCGTCCTCCCCCAGCTCTGCGCTGCCGTCCTACTAGGGCTGGACTTCCAATCCCACCTCCAAAGTGTAACCCTAGCATACGGTGGACCCCTCCCCCCACTCACAGTCGACAACCAGCGAATGTTAAACTGCCCACCGCGTAACACCTGCAGCCTATCCACCCTCAAGGTGCCGCCACCTTCCCTGTTCGCTAACCTCACCCCCGACTGCAAACCCGTCGCTACCAAGAGCAGGCGGTACAGCGCTGGGGACAGAGCCTTCATTAGCTCTGAGGTGCGGCGCCTCCTGAAAGAGGGCATTATCGAGGGGAGCAACAGCCCCTGGCGTGCCCAGGTCGTGGTCGTTAAGACCGGCGATAAAAATCGCCTGGTCATCGACTACAGCCAGACCATAAACAGATACACCCAGCTGGACGCATACCCCCTTCCCCGCATATCTGACATGGTCAATCAGATTGCACAATACCGCGTATTCTCGACCATCGACCTTAAGTCGGCCTACCACCAACTCCCTATCCACCCCGAGGACTGCCAGTACACCGCCTTCGAGGCGAATGGGCGCCTATACCACTTCCTTAGGGTCCCCTTCGGTGTCACCAACGGGGTCTCGGTCTTCCAAAGGGAGATGGACCGGATGGTTGACCAGAACGGACTGCAGGCCACATTCCCCTATCTAGATAACGTCACCATCTGCGGCCGCGACCGGCAGGACCATGACGTGAATCTGGAGAAATTCCTCCGTACGGCCCAACGGCTGAACCTCACCTACAATAAGGAGAAATGTGTGTTTAACACCTCGCGCCTTGCCATCCTTGGCTGTGTAGTAGAGAACGGACTCATCGGCCCCGACCCCGAAAGAATGCGCCCCCTCATGGAGCTACCCCTCCCCCACTGCCCTAAGGCACTTAAGAGAACCCTGGGGCTCTTCGCCTACTATGCCCAATGGGTGCCCAATTATGCGGACAAAGCCAGACCCCTCATGAAGTCCACATCCTTCCCCCTCACGGAGGAAGCGTGCGCGGCCTTCTCCCTCATCAAGGGAGACATAGCCAAGGCCACAATGCACGCAGTGGATGAGTCCATCCCCTTCCAAGTGGAGAGCGATGCATCCGACTTCGCCCTAGCCGCTACCCTTAACCAGGAGGGGAGGCCGGTGGCCTTCTTCTCAAGGACCCTACAGGGCCCCGAGATCCGACACTCGTCGGTCGAGAAGGAAGCCCAGGCAATTGTGGAGGCGGTACGGCGCTGGAGGCATTACCTGGCAGGCAAACGATTTACCCTCCTCACCGACCAACGTTCGGTTGCTTTCATGTTTAATAACAAGCTGAGGGGCAAAATCAAGAATGACAAGATCTTGAGGTGGAGAATCGAGCTATCCACCTACGATTATGATATCTTGTACCGGCCAGGTAAGCTGAACGAACCCCCTGATGCTCTTTCACGAATTACATGCGCCAGCGCACATATTGATAGACTTCAGACTCTCCACAACGACCTCTGCCACCCCGGGGTCACCAGACTTTACCATTTCATTAAGGCCCGCAACCTGACCTACTCCATCGAGGAGGTCAGGACCATGACCAGGAACTGCCAGACCTGCGCCGAGTGCAAACCGCACTTCTATAGGCCGGACAGAGCAAGCCTGATCAAGGCCACCCGCCCCTTCGAGCGCCTGAGCATCGACTTTAAGGGGCCTCTACCGCCATCTGACCGCAATGTGTACTTCCTCAACATCGTTGATGAGTACTCCCGTTTCCCATTTGCCTTCCCCTGCCCAGACATGACCAGTACCACGGTCATCAAGTGCCTGAACGACCTCTTCGCCTTGTTCGGGTTCCCGAACTATATACATAGTGACCGGGGCTCCTCCTTCATGAGCGAGGAACTCCGTCAGTTCCTACTAGCGAGAGGTATTGCAGCAAGTAGGACCACCAGCTACAACCCCCGAGGGAACGGCCAGGTGGAAAGAGAGAACGCGACGGTATGGAAGGCCGTCCTCTTAGCCTTAAAGTCTAAGGGCCTCCCAACCTCCCGCTGGCAGGAAGTCCTCCCGACAGCGCTGCACTCCATCCGGTCACTACTTTGCACTGCCGTTAACGCTACCCCCCATGAACGAATGTTTGTTTTCCCCAGGAAGTCGACTACGGGAACCACTCTACCAACCTGGCTGACCTCTCCGGGGCCCGTCTTGCTGCGAAAGCACATGAGGGCCCATAAAACGGACCCCCTGGTCGAGAGGGTGAACCTCCTGCACGCCAACCCCCAGTACGCCTACGTGGCTTACCCAGACGGGCGGGAGGACACTGTCTCCTTACGAGACCTCGCACCCTCGGGCACTCCGGAGACACCACCTTTACCCCCCCCACCACCCCCCAATTCCAGCCCAGGTAGGCGGCATGCCGGAACCCCACGAGCCTTCGCCGACCACGCAGACACCAGCATTAACACCGGATAATGCAGCACCGCCGCTGCGACGATCGGAGAGGCTTACGAGGCCTCCGGACAGACTGACATACCAGAACTGGTAGTACACTTCACCCCGCCGGACTCAAATCTAAACAAGGGGTGAATGTGGTAAACCACTTTTATCGTTCACTATCGTTACACTATAGTTATCACTGTTGTATTGTTATCACTGTTCTCACTGTTGTATCACTATACGAGGTCGCCTCTTGTCGCGCTGTTATAGCTGGGCTGACCACCTCCGACTCCGCCCATGGCTCCACCTACCTGCCCAGGTATAAAGGTAGTCGACTGGCTGGTATTCCTCCTTGTTGGACCCGATCACCCACGAGGGTGGGCTCTGTTATTTAGTCAATAAAAACCTTTAGTTACGTTCCTAACTCGTCGCTTTTTATTGGACGAATTGATAGGTATATCAGGAACATCCTCCCCGCATCCACCCGATCCAACCGCTTCACAATCTTATATCCTCACTGCAACACTCCCTCAGTGCAGCACTCCCTCAATGCAGCACTCCCTCACTGCAGCACTCCCTCAGTGCAGCACTCCCTCACTGCAGCACTCTCTCAGTGCGGCACTCCCTCACTGCAGCACTCCCTCACTGCAGCACTCCCTCACTGCAGCACTCCCTCAGTGCAGCACTCCCTCACTGAAGCACTCCCTCAGTGCGGCACTCCCTCACTGCAGCACTCCCTCAGTGCAGCACTCCCTCATTGCAGCACTCTCTCAGTGCAGCACTCCCTCACTGCAGCACTCCCTCACTGCAACACTCCCTCACTGCAGCACTCCCTCACTGCAGCACTCCCTCACTGCAGCACTCCCTCACTGCAGCAGTCCCTCACTGTAACACTCCCTCACTGCAGCACTCCCTCACTGCAGCACTCCCTCACTGCAGCAGTCCCTCACTGTAACACTCCCTCACTGCAGCACTCCCTCACTGCAGCACTCCCTCACTGCAGCACTTCTCACTGTAGCACTCCCTCACTGCATCACTTCTCATTGCAGCACTTCTCACTGCAACACTCCCTCACTGCAACACTCCCTCACTGCAGCACTCCCTCACTGTAGCACTCCCTCAGTGCAGCACTTCTCACTGCAGCACTCCCACTGCAGCACTCCCTCACTGTAGCACTCCCTCACTGCAGCACTCCCTCAGTGCAGCACTTTTCACTGCAGCACTCCCTCACTGCAGCACTCCCTCAGTGCAGCACTTTTCACTGCAGCACTCCCGCACTGCAGCACTCCCTCAGTGCAGCACTTCTCACTGCAGCACTCCCTCACTGCAGCACTCCCTCAGTGCAGCACTTCTCACTGCAGCACTCCCTCACTGCAGCACTCCCTCAGTGCAGCACTTCTCACTGCAGCACTCCCTCACTGCAACACTCCCTCACTGCAGCACTCCCTCACTGCAGCACTCCCTAACTGCAGCACTCCCTCAGTGCAGCACTCGCTCACTGTAGCACTCCCTCAGTGCAGCACTCCCTCACTGCAGCACTCCCTCAGTACAGCACACCCTCACTGCGGCACTCCCTCACTGCAGCACTCCCTCAGTGCAGCACTCGCTCACTGTGGCACTCCCTCACTGCGGCACTCCCTCACTGCAGCACTCCCTCAGTACAGCACTCCCTCAGTGCAGCACTCCCTCACTGCAGCACTCCCTCACTGCAGCACTCCCTCACTGCAGCACTCCCTCACTGTAGCACTCCCTCACTGTAGCACTCCCTCAGTGCAGCACTTCTCACTGCAGCACTCCCTCACTGCAGCACTCCCTCACCGCAGCTCTCCCTCACCGCAGCACTCCCTCACCGCAGCACTCCCTCACCGCAGCACGCCCTCACCGTAGCACTCCCTCACCGCAGCACTCCCTCACTGCAGCACTCCCTCACTGCAGCACTCCCTCACTGTAGCACCCCCTCACTGTAGCACTCCCTCACTGCAGCACTCCTCGCTGCAGCACTCCCTCACTGCAGCACTCCCTCACTGCAGCACTCCCTAACTGCAGCACTCCCTCAGTGCAGCACTCGCTCACTGTAGCACTCCCTCAGTGCAGCACTCCCTCACTGCAGCACTCCCTCAGTACAGCACACCCTCACTGCGGCACTCCCTCACTGCAGCACTCCCTCAGTGCAGCACTCGCTCACTGTGGCACTCCCTCACTGCGGCACTCCCTCACTGCAGCACTCCCTCAGTACAGCACTCCCTCAGTGCAGCACTCCCTCACTGCAGCACTCCCTCACTGCAGCACTCCCTCACTGCAGCACTCCCTCACTGTAGCACTCCCTCACTGTAGCACCCCCTCACTGTAGCACTCCCTCACTGCAGCACTCCTCGCTGCAGCACTCCCTCACTGCAGCACTCCCTCACTGCAGCACTCCCTCACTGCAGCACTCCCTCACTGCAGCACTCCCTCACTGCAGCACCCCCTCACTGTAGCACTCCCTCACTGCAGCACTCCCTCACTGCAGCACTCCCTCACTGCAGCACTCCCTCACTGCAGCACTCCCTCACTGCAGCACTCCCTCACTGCAGCACTCCCTCACTGCAACACTCCCTCACTGCAGCACTCCCTCAGTGCAGCACTTCTCACTGCAACACTCCCTCAGTGCAGCACTCCCTAACTGCAGCACTCCCTCACCGCAGCACTCCCTCACCGCAGCACTCCCTCACCGCAGCACTCCCTCACCGCAGCACTCCCTCTGCAGCACTCCCTCACCGCAGCACTCCCTCACCGCAGCAGTCCCTCGCCGCAGCACTCCCTCACTGCAGCACTCCCTCACTGCAGCACTCCCTCACTGCAGCACTCCCTCACTGCAGCACTCCCTCAGTGCAGCACTCCCTCACTGCAGCACTCCCTCACTGCAGCACTCCCTCAGTGCAGCACTCCCTCACTGCAACACTACCTCACTGCAGCACTCCCTCACTGCAGCATTCCCTCACTGCAGCACTCCCTCACTGCAGCACTCCCTCACTGTAGCACCCCCTCACTGCAGCACTCTCAGTGTGGCACTCCCTCACTGCAGCACTCCCTCAGTGCTACACTCCCTCACTGCAGCACTCCCTCTGTGCAGCACTCCCTCACTGTAGCATTCCCTCAGTGCAGCACTCCCTCAGTGCAGCACTCCCTCAGTGCAGCACTCCCTCACTGCAGCACTCCCTCACTGTAGCACCCCCTCACTGTAGCACTCCCTCACTGCAGCACTCCCTCACTGCAGCACTCCCTCACTGCAGCACTCCCTCACTGCAGCACTCCCTCACTGCAGCACTCCCTCACTGCAGCACTCCCTCACTGCAACACTCCCTCACTGCAGCACTCCCTCAGTGCAGCACTTCTCACTGCAACACTCCCTCAGTGCAGCACTCCCTAACTGCAGCACTCCCTCACCGCAGCACTCCCTCACCGCAGCACTCCCTCACCGCAGCACTCCCTCACCGCAGCACTCCCTCACCGCAGCACTCCCTCTGCAGCACTCCCTCACCGCAGCACTCCCTCACCGCAGCAGTCCCTCACCGCAGCACTCCCTCACTGCAGCACTCCCTCACTGCAGCACTCCCTCACTGCAGCACTCCCTCACTGCAGCACTCCCTCAGTGCAGCACTCCCTCACTGCAGCACTCCCTCACTGCAGCACTCCCTCAGTGCAGCACTCCCTCACTGCAACACTACCTCACTGCAGCACTCCCTCACTGCAGCATTCCCTCACTGCAGCACTCCCTCACTGCAGCACTCCCTCACTGTAGCACCCCCTCACTGCAGCACTCTCAGTGTGGCACTCCCTCACTGCAGCACTCCCTCACTGCAGCACTCCCTCAGTGCTACACTCCCTCACTGCAGCACTCCCTCTGTGCAGCACTCCCTCACTGTAGCATTCCCTCAGTGCAGCACTCCCTCAGTGCAGCACTCCCTCACTGCAGCACTCCCTCAGTGTAGCACTCCCTCAGTGCAGCACTCCCTCACTGCAGCACTCCCTCACTGCAGCACTCCCTCAGTGCAGCACTCCCTCACTGCAGCACTCCCTCACTGCAACACTCCCTCACTGCAACACTCCCTCACTGCAGCACTCCCTCAGTGCAGCACTCCCTCACTGCAGCACTCCCTCACTGCAGCACTCCCTCACTGCAACACTCCCTCAGTGCAGCACTCCCTCACCGCAGCACTCCCTCACTGCAACACTCCCTCAGTGCAGCACTCCCTCACCGCAGCACTCCCTCACTGCAACACTGGAGCGTCAGCTCAGATTATGTTCTAACCCGTCTCTGGAGCGGGAGCTTGAGCCCACGACCTTCTGACTCAGAGGCGAGAGTGCTACCACTGAGCCAGGGCTGACATAAATCCAGGAGAGGTAAGAGGCACCAACCGTAGAAAAGTTTCATTCTCCAACCCCCATAAATTCATGCTCTACGAGCACAGAAACATTCTGGGTAAGTCTTGCATGTATCAGTGCTTCTCTGGTGCGATTTGAAACAGTGCTTTCTCTATGCTCTGTGCTGACTGAGGTATTGCAGTTGAAGGTGTAAGTGGAAAATATTTTCACAGGCTTTGGCAGTGACAGTGATGGGGACTAATCCACTACAGACTGGCAGCCTTGCCTCTCTGGCAATATGAAAGCTGAGACCTTCTCTGTGATGACATTGGTTTTTCCATTTAGTGTAAATTTACAAACCAACCTACATGATTTCCCCTGTAAACATTTAGGGCTGGATTTTCCCTGCGGAGGTGGGATGGCAGCGGGAGAGCTGGTTGCCGGGTACCGGTCCCAACCCCGTCTGCAGCTGCGCTCTCAAAAAGATTTTCCATCGATTGGCCTTGTTAAGCCCACCATGCGGGGTTCCCAGCCAATTAACAGGAAGCGGGTCTGATTACATCATTCAATGATGCGTCATCAGCCAGTTTCCTTAAAGGGACCACGGCCACATTGATTTTGACAGTTGTGCTGTCGGTGTTCTACAGCATTGAGGTGCTGCCAACACTGACAAGCACTGCACAAAGGTACTCGTCTGCACCCAGGCTCACGCATTACTCCCTCCATATGCCCTCCATGTGCTTATGGAGGGAGTCACAGCACACAGGGACATTCCCCAGGAGTTCAACGCAGTCTGGTTGCGCATTGCACAGGACAACACAAGCAGGGATGTCGTCAGGAGGACCAGGCTGCAGTGGCACCAACCTTTCAATGATCTCAGTAGATCACAAACCGTTACTGCAGTGCCACACTCAACCTCATCCTGCTGTGCCACCCATCACATCCCCATCACTCTGCCTTCCCTACCCTACTCCTGCACATCCTTACTCACACCAACTTACCTTGCACCTCCACCCATCCCTCTCTATCTACATTATCACGTCCCCATCTCACTAACCATCCCTCACACTCACCTTCATCCTACTGCAAGCATACCAACTAACAACACACAAGGGTAGGCACTTGGGAGGTTTAGTCAATGTTCATGTGAAGTTTCTGGTAATGTGTTGTCATACAGTGAAATCTATATTTTCAACACTTTACCTTATTGGACAGATCTATGCACACCTTGAGAAGTGTCTTAGTGAGTTCCAGTGAATGTTGAGACATAACTTCACCACCCCCCCCCCAACTATAGTGATGAGTGTGAAAGGAATGACTTGGACATTATAGGGATGCTTTATGGTGCTGGTGTGGGATGGTGTCAACCTGGCACATCATGTGGCAGCCAGGGTGCACAGCGATAAGTGAAGTAATTCTGGCCATGGTGATGCCATTGCTGGCCTCCCGGACAACAATGTTGTCAGGTACTGATGCCCTGTGTCCTGTGCAGCATCAGGTGATGGCGGAGAAGGTTGGTGTTGTTGGTGATGTTGGTGTTGGGGCTGATCATGGAAGGATTCGGAGGACCAAGGTGTGATTTTTTTCAAGGGCACCGATGTTGCTGCAATAGATGGCAGCTGCAGTTGAGATGACAGAAGCGATCTGTCAATGGTGAGGGAGGTTGTGCCAATGAGGTGCCACTGGATAAACAGTTCATGCCAAACACTTGCAAGCTAAAGAAATCTCTATACGTCTTACAAATGCAGTTAAGAACAGTTTCTGAGCTCTGAAACTGAACAGCTGCAACATGGTATCCTTTATACCAGTTCTGCAGCTTTCAGCTTATCAGATAAATCAGAGCAGACTCAACTCACAACAGGGTGAGCTGGCGTGTTCCCCGAGCAGCGGGTAACCCGTGGGGGAGCACGTAAAATTACAATAGCAAAATACTGCAGATGCTGGAAATCCGAAATAACAACAGAAAATGCTGGAAAAACTCAGCAGGCCAGGCAACATCCGTGGAGAGAGAAATAGAGTCAACGTTTTGGGTCTAACCCTTTATCAAGACTAAAGAGACACAGGGAATGAAATAGATAATCTATTTCATTCCCTGTGCCTCTTTAGTTTTGATAAAGGGTTTTGACCCGAAACGTTGACTCTAATTTCTCTCCACGGATGTTGCCTGGCCTGCTGAGTTTTTCCAGCATTTTCTGTTGTTATTACGTAAAATTACAAGGTAGGCTCAAAATACCATTAAATTGGCTGTTAACAAACCATTTAATGATCTAAATTGTCTCCCCCGTCCCTTGGTGTCGGGTCAGTTCTGTTTCCTACCCGCTGTCAATCTTTGCTATTTTGACAGCGGAACCACCTCCAAACCCGTCCTCTGAGTGCTGGCAAAATCCAGCCCTTAGTCTAAACCATTAGAGGTTTTCACAAGGAGACAAAGTCTGATTTTGGGGGGCTAGAAACCTGATATCAGAGGGAGAGATTTACTCCGTGCATTCTGTGTTGTGAATCCATAAGCCTAAAGAACATATTCATGATGTTGTTACACCCTGTGCGCTGAGTAAATCTTCCCCGTCTGTTTTTTCTCCACTGCTTATGTTGAAGACCCTGCTGCAGGTTTTTGCCTGAGACCTGGTTGGTCCAGTTTTCTGTCTGCAACGATTCAGGTCTTTGATGACCCAGGGTCAAATGAGTCATGATTCACCTGTTCATGTGATACCCGCCACTAAATCATGTGGTTTGGCCTTTTTAAAAAAATGTCATAGAGGGGTTGAATGCTTCACCTGAAGACTTGCAGTAAAGCTTGAAACTTAAAAGGAAACTCTATAAATTCTGAGGTACTGTCCCGCAGAACAGCCAATAACCATGGCAGTCTGTGACTGAAAGTGTCAGCACAGTCAGTGTCCAAATGTAAAAGTGTCTAATTTACAGACAGGTATGCTTTTGATCTGTACCTGCAGTTTACAGTATGTAGTATGTTTGCCCTGTTTGTACCATTGTCTTGTGTTACAAGAGTCTAAATGGGGTAGAGGATCAAAGCGATCTAAGGAGTACAGATTCACAAATTATTAAAAGTTGCAACGCAGATTAACAAGGCCATAAAAAAAAAATCAAGCACAGCACTGGGGTTCATTTCTGGAGGCATAGAATTGAAAAGCAGCAAAGTTATGTTAAACTTGTATAGAATCTTGGTTTAGACCACACTTGGGCCTAGAAATTGGCCTGAGGCGCCCAAGCGGCGCAAAGTTCGCCTGGGCGCTGGAATTTGCGCCGCGATCGCCGCATTAGCGATCGCCGCAAATTCAGTTGAAGTGCCCCTAGAGGGAGACGGGGCGCGGCTCGAGGTGCTCCGTGTCCCTCTTAGGGCGCTGAAACTGAATATCGCAGCCCAATGTGCCGCAGCGCCACATGCTGCGGCACGGCACACTGCGGTACTGCAGGCCTTCCTCCCACTGTTAAGGGGGAGGGGCCTGCAACAGCGCGAGCCCCGATCGCGAGTGCCGGCAAAAGAGCCCGGCACCAAGGAGAAGTGCCGGGTGTTAAGTCTGTGAATTATTTAGTTAATTAAGACACAGACTAATGAGTAACAATAAAAACAGGTTGGAGGTAGGGACTATACTGAATACAAGATTACTGCACAGTGCTTATATACCGGTGTGTTCACCCCCGGTATTACGTCTACAGCAGCCTGAGAAAGTAGTACATCTCTTAAGGTGGAACAGGCTTAAGCTCTCTTAAGGTGGAACAGGTTACATACACAACACTCCTCCCTTCTTAGCTTTATAGTCATCCCCCCATTTAACCTAACGTAATAACAGATATACATATATAACTTCATGTTTAACGTAACATAATAACATATATACATATATAACTTCATGTCAAAACAGATCACAGATTCAGTCTCTGCGGTGTAGTCGGTTCACGTTACTCATTCAATAGTCCTTTCATGGATTTAACAGCTTGAACTTCCGAACTGATTTGGCTCCGTTCGGAGGGACCACGTGTGTGATCTGGTAGAGGTGATAATGGTTCAGATGGGTCATCTTCTGTTTCGACTTTTCCTTTTCTGCTTCTTGGATCCTCTCTGGGCTCCACTGTCAGCTGCCAGCTGCATGCAAAGTTTCTCCTTCTCTTCCTCCTTTTTCAGTAGTAGCGCCACCATCTCCCGGTGTTTCTTAGACTTTTTGTGATTCATCATGGTTTCTGCACTTTGGGAGTTTTCATCACAAGCTGGGCAGACCAGGTCACTATAATATTCAGTGTCACTCAATAGGTCATGGTAATATTCGGTGTCGCCCTGATCTAGGCCAGCGAGAGGGTCTTCTATTTCCTCCATACCCAGCTGGGCGTTAGCCAGCTTTTGTTCCAAGTCCAGACATCTTTCCTGAAGAGACTTCTTCATGCGTACCTCTTCATCCAGCTTTTTCTGGGCTTTCAGCAAGTCGTTTACTAATGACCTCATTTGAGATTTTACTATTTCAACTTCTTTTGGAGATTGATTGATCGGACTATTCAATCCCTCTACCGGAGCAGCTGTTTCAGCGGTCTGTTGTTCTACGTTGACGTGAGTCAGCGTACTTTTGGCATCCAAGGGCTGCTCTGTTGCAGTCATCTCAGTCTGTGTTGCCACCTCAGCTCTTCCAATAACCTTTGAGAGCTCCGAACCCCTTTCGTTTGAATATTGAAGTTCGTGTTCAAGTTTTTCCCATTTCAGAGTCCTGTCCTTCAGCATATGCAGGAGTTGGCTGACCGTTAACTCCTCTGACATCAGACGTTTTGTGTGCTCCTGCTCCATTTTCTCCATCAGCTGCTTCTGTTGTCTTTCCAGATTCTCCAACTCTATATCAAAGAACTCTTTCGTTGCATTCAACTCTTGCTCAAAACGGCGAAGCATTTGTTCTAATTGCTGTTGTAGTTTGAAATGGAGTTGAGTTCGAGCCCGGTGTCCCTCAGAAATGGGCACATCAGTAGACTTGCCAGACTCAGAATCCACAGTTAAACTATGTTGTTGTTGCTCAGTGGAATTCTGTGCTGAAACTTTGTCTTTTGCACCTGAATTGGGCTTACCATCATCCGTTCCAGAGTCTGGGCCGATTATCTTCACCGAGTTCTCACTCGTTATTGTTTGTAGGAAATGCCAGTCCATATTCATTTTCCTAATCCACTCCCGTCCTAGTAGTGGAGGACCTCCTTCAGATATCACATATAAGTCCATTATTTGACTGTCTTCGCCCTTGTGGACCACTGCAACCTCTATTTTCCCGATGGGGTACACTCTTTGCCCCGTGTATGTTTTCAATATAATCCCCGTATCCTGTAGGGGAATATGTTGGAATAACTTTCCGTAATCTTTCTTATTTATGACCGTCAATGCCGATCCAGTGTCCAATTCCAGTTTTACTTGGACTCCTTCTATCTGAAGAGTGACCCAAATTGTCTGGAGGTCTGCACCCTTACCAGCGTTGAGTACTCTTAAGCTAGCCAGTTCATTACAGCTTGCTTCTGAATCGGACTCCTGTTCGGCCACCTTGTGTACTTTTGCGTATTTTCCTTGCGGTGACTTCTTGTTGCTGATCTTCTTCCCTGACCTGCATACTCTAGCTATGTGTCCAAGCCTACCACAAGTTCTACATTCTTGGTTTTTAAACCAACACTGGTTCTGATCATGCGTTGTCTTTCCACAACGATAACATTTGCCAGAACTCACACCCAATTTGTGTGCACTGAGCTCCGGTGACCGTAGCTGCATTACTGCCGTGCCTCTCGCTGCGGCTTCGTGTGCTGCTGCCATAGTGACCGCCTTCTCAAGCGTCAGCTCATTCTCCTCGAGCAGTCGCTTTTGTGTATCCTGTTTAAATAAACCACACACAAATTTGTCTCGTAGTGCATCTGTCAGTCCCGTTCCAAACTGGCAATATTTTGCTAATTTATGCAATTCTAGCAAATATTCAGCATTGCTTTCATGCTGTAGCTGCCTTCTGTCATAAAATTTAAATCGTTCCGCTAACATCAGCGGCGTGGGGTTTAGATGATCTTTCAGGACAGTAACAATCTCATCGAACGTCTTATCTGCCGGTTCATCTGGTGATAACAGGTGTTTCAATTGCCCGTATGTCTTCGCACCCATTAAATTTAATAATGTTAGAGCTTTATCTTGGTCACTAATTTTATTGGCCTTACAATAATTTTTTACTCTTTCAACATATATGGCCCAATCTTCGAGGTCACTATCAAAGGTGCTAATATTCCCATGTTTAGGCATTGTAGATTTGCAATTTCTCAGATTTTATTTTCTTTACTTGTTATCAAAGATGGCGGCTTCCCGCTCTTGCCGTCGTCCTCCGCCCACAAAATGGCGGTTTTCCCGCGCTTGGCGGTCTTCACCCGTCCCCCGACGCCGTCTCCCTTCAGCCCCCGAGTGCGGCCCTTATCTTCGCCGCGATCGCCCGAGTGCGGCCCTTATCAGCGGATGCGATCGATGGCCCGGCTGCGCCTCGCACTTGAAAGCGGCCCGGCCCTTATCAGTGCTTGTGATCCATGGCCCAGCTGCGCCTCGCACTCCAAAGCCCTTATCTCCCGATCGCGATCGATGGCCCGCGCTGTGCACCGCGGCTCTCGCGCCTTCAATTTCTGCAGCCGCTGCCCTTTCAGCCCGAGTGCGGCCCTTATCGGTGGTTGCGATCGATGGCCCAGCTGCGCCCCTCACTTCAAAGCGGCCCGGCCCTTATCTGCCGATCGCTATCGCCCTGTACCTGTCTTCCCCAGCCCTGTCTTCTACTCCGGTTCACAAGCTGATGGAGGCTTCAGGGTCCTAATGCCTGTCGCTTCCAGTGGGGTGTTGTGGTTTGAAACCTCTCTTCAACCACCGTGGAATAACTGCCGCAGGGTAAGAACCTGACTCGTCGCCAGTGTTAAGTCTGTGAATTATTTAGTTAATTAAGACACAGACTAATGAGTAACAATAAAAACAGGTCTTTACTGGTTGGAGGTAGGGACTATACTGAATACAAGATTACTGCACAGTGCTTATATACCGGTGTGTTCACCCCCGGTATTACGTCTACAGCAGCCTGAGAAAGTAGTACATCTCTTAAGGTGGAACAGGCTTAAGCTCTCTTAAGGTGGAACAGGTTACATACACAACACCGGGCTCTCGGGAAACAGCCAGCAATGCCGCGGGGAGGGGGACCAGGAGGCCGGGGACGGAGGTGCTGGCCGGCGGCCACCAAAAAAGCGGCCGCCCCGCACCTCCACCTTAACTTGCGCCTCTGCCGGCGCAGCAAGGCCCCGTGAACCGGGCGCGGGTAGCGACGTTCGCTACCAAATATCGCGATCGGGGCACGAATGGGGCGCTGTACACACCGATGACGTCATCGGTGGCGGCGCAGCGCAAAAGGCTAACGCCACCATTAGTGCCCCTGCTGAATATCGCGGGAGGCGCAGCCAGTGGCGCTACAGCCACTGACTGCCTCTTTAGGCGCTAACAGGTGGCGCTACTCACCCAATTTTTCCCCCTTGGAGTACTGTGTGCAGTTCTGGTTGCCATATTACAAAAAAGATATAGATGCACTAGAGAAGGTGCAGAAAAGATTGACTAGAATGATACCAGAACTGCGAGGTTATAACCATCAGGAAAGACTGAACAGGCTGGACTCCTTCCCCTAGAAAAGAGAAGGCTGAGGGGTGACCTGATCGAGCTCTTTAAAATCATGAAGGGGTTCGATAGGGTAGACGTAGAGGAAATGTTTCCACTTGTGGGGAATCCAAAACTCAGGGCTATAAATATAAGATAGTCACAAATAAATCCAATAAGGTATTCAGGAAAACTCCTTCCCTGTCTGGGGTTTGACCAGTAAAGCTGTCAATTTAACCAACCACCAAGAGTTTGTCTATCATGGCCTTATTTCAGAGATAAATACCACCAGCACTGCATATTTCCACCGCTGGCAGTTAAGTCCATTACTTAGCAAACCCATACTGTGTATTCACAAGCACATTCTCGCTAACCACCTCATGTTTACTAGAAGTGTCTGAAACAAGAAAACAAATCCACTCTTGTCCCAAAATCTTAGGGGTAACAGTTTCAGTTCCATTACGTTTCAGCCGAGCTTATTAACATACCATTCCCCTCTTTGTCTCTGTAGCACCAACCCACTTTTCTTTGTCAAGGTGACAGAAAGGACCTTTGAGGATTAATCGTTAAAAGTCCTGAACCTGAGATCATATCAGAAACATGTTAACCTTGAAACCAAAAGACCCTGCTAGGGAAAATATCCAATAATCCCCAAATCTGACACCCTGTTTTGCAGTGGATTTATTTGACCACAACCAGTGAAACATAGCACCTTTAACGAAGTAAAACATCCCAAGGCGCTTCACAGGAGCGTAATTAGACCAAAATTGACAGCGAGCCACAGAAGGAGATATTGGGTCAGGTGCTTGGTCAGAGGTATGTTTTAAGAAGCGTCTTTAAGGAAGAGGGAGAGACGTAGAGAGGCGGCGAGGGTAAGGGTGGGAATTCCAATGTTTGGGGCCTAGACACTAGGCACTACTGGTAACCAAATGAGAGAAGTAGGGATCATAAATATAAGATCGTCACTAATAAATCCAATCAGGGATTCAGGAGAAACATCTTCACCCAGAGAGTGATCAGAATGTGGAACTTGCTATCACATGGAATGGTTGAGGCAAATAGCATGGTGCATTTAAGGGGGGGGGGCGGCTAGATAAGTACATGACGGATAAAGGAATAGTAGGATATGCTGATAGGGTTAGATGAAGTCGGGTGGGAGGTGGCTCATGTGGAGCATAAAAAGCAGCGTGGACTAGTTGGGCCGAATGGCCTGTTTGTGTGCTGAGTGATTCTTTGTAAGTAGTGCATTGTGAGTGGAATCCGTTATCTCAGAATGGGCCAGCAGAAGGTAGCACTGGCCGCCAACTGCCTCCATAGGAAATCTCGTGTGAGGAGGAAAGAATTCCCAGTGTATGTGCTGAACGTATACTTTGCTCGCTGTGCATGACTCTGCTCCAGACCCCTCAGCACCAGACCTCAGTACAGCCTTGGTCCAAACATGGACAAAAGAGCTGAATTCCAGAGGTGAGGTGAGAGTGACTGCCCTTGACATCAAGGCAGCATTTGACCGAGTGTGGCATTAAGCCCTAGTAAAATTAAAGTCAATGGGAATCAGGTGAAAGACTCTCCACTGGCTGGAGTCATACCTAGCACAAAGGAAGATGGTTGTGGTTGTTGGAGGCCAATCATCTCAGTCCCAGGACATCGCTGCAGGAGTTCTTCAGGGCAGTGTCCTAGACCCAACTATCTTCAGCTGCTTCATCAATGATCTTCCCTCCATTATATGGTCAGAAGTGGGGATGTTCGCTGATGATTGCACAGTGTTCAGTGCCATTCGCAACTCCTCAGGCAATAAAGCAGTCATTGCCCGCAAGACTGGGACAGCATTCAGGCTTGGGCTGATAAGTGGCAAGTGATATTTGCGCCACACAAATGCCAGGCAATGACAATCTCCAGCAAGAGAAAGTCTAACCACCTCCCCCTGACATTTAATGGCATTACCATCACTGAATCCCCCAGCATCAACATCCTGGGGGTCACCATTGACAAGAAACTTAACTGGACCAGCCACATAAATACTATGGCTACAAGAGCAGGTCAGAGGCTGGATAATCTGCGGCGAGTGACTGACTTCCTGACTCCCCAAAGCCTTTCCACCATCTACAAGGCACAAGTCAGCTGTGTGATACATAGATACATAGAAGATAGGAGCAGGAGTAGGCCATTCGGCCCTTCGTGCCTGCTCCGCCATTCGATGAGATCATGGCTGATCCTTTAATTCAGTATCCCGTCCCCGCCTTCTCTCCGTAACCCTTAACCCCTTTTGCCCGTAGAAATATATCTAATTCCCTCTTAAATATATTTAATGAGCTGGCGTACACTGCCCTCTGTGGCAATGAGTTCCACAGGTTCACCACTCTCTGAGTGAAGAAATTCCCCCTCATCTCTGTCCTAAATGGTTTAGCCCTTATCCTTAAATTATGTCCTCTAGTTCTGTTCTCACCCGCCAAGGGAAACATTCCTTCTGCATCCAGTCTGTCTAGACCTGTCAGAATTTTATACACTTCTATGAGGTCCCCTCTCAATCTTCTAAACTCCAGTGTGTACATCCCTAAACTACATAGTCTCTCCTCATAGGTCATTCCCGCCATTCCTGGTATCAGCCTGGTGAATCGCCGCTGCACCCCCTCCATGGCAAGAACATCCTTCCTCAGATGAGGCGACCAAAACTGTACACAGTACTCGAGGTGTGGTCTCACCAGTGCCCTGTACAGCTGCAGCAAGGTATCCCTGTTCCTGTATTCTAACCCTTTTGCTATGAAGGCCAGCATACCGTTTGCCTTCTTGACCGCCTGTTGCACCTGCATGCTCGCCTTCAGTGACTGGTGTACAAGAACACCCAGGTCTCTCTGTACTTCCCCCTCTCCCAATCTATTGCCATTTAAATAATAATTTGCCCTCCCGTTCCTGCACCCAAGGTGGATAACTTCGCACTTGTCCACATTATAGTGCATCTGCCATTTATCCGCCCAATCGCCCAGTCTGTCCAAATCGCTCTGGAGCTTCCTGGTCTCTTCCTCTGAGCCCACCCCCCCTCCTAGTTTAGTGTCGTCTGCAAATTTGGAAATGCTGCATCCGACTCCCTGATCCAGGTCATTAATGTAAATTGTGAACAGCTGGGGGCCCAGGACAGATCCCTGTGGTACCCCACTTGTTACTGCCTGCCATTCAGAAAATGAGCCGTTTATTCCAACTCTCTGTTTTCTATCTGACAGCCAGTTCCCTATCCACGCCAAAACTTTCCCCTTTATCCCATGAGCCTCAATTTTCCATGCTAATCTTTTATGTGGGACCTTATCGAAGGCCTTTTGGAAGTCCAGGTACACCACATCTACTGGCTCTCCCCCATCTATTCTACCAGTTACTCCCTCAAAAAATTCCAATAGATTAGTCAAGCACGATTTACCCTTTGTAAATCCATGTTGACTCTGTCCTATCCTGTCCCCATTTGCTAAGTGCTCCGCTATTTCATCCTTAATGATGGACTCCAGCATTTTGCCCACAACTGATGTAAGGCTTACAGGTCTGTAATTACCTGCTTTTTCCCTACCCCCCTTTTTGAATAGTGGGGTAACGTTAGCTACCCTCCAATCCATCGGCACTGTTCCCGAGTCTAATGAATTCTGAAAAATCATCCTTAGTGCATCCGCTATCTCTAGGGCCACCTCCTTCAGTACCCTAGGATGCATGTTATCAGGCCCTGGGGATTTGTCCACCTTCAATCCCTTTAGCTTCCTTAACACCATATCCTTAGAGATATTGATTTGCGTCAGTTCCTCCTTTGCCAATGTCCCTATTTTTCCCGATATCCCAGGGAGGTTTTTTGTGTCTTCCTTCGTAAAGACTGACCCAAAGTATGCATTTAGTTGATCTGCCATTTCCTTATTTCCCATTATATATTCCCCCGTATCTGACTGCAATGGACCAACTTTGGTTTTCACCAGTCTTTTCCTTTTGATATACTTATAAAAGCTTTTGGAGTTAGTTTTTATATTTTCCGCCAGCTTGTTTTCGTAAGCTATTTTGCCCCTCTTGATTATGCCCTTTGCCCTCCTTTGCTCTATCTTAAACTGTTCCCAATCTTCCGCTCTGGCGCTTTTTTTGGCTATTTTATACGCCCTATCTTTGGATTTTATGCTGTCTCTAATTTCCCCTGTTATCCACGGTTGAGTCACCTTTTTAGATTTCCTTTTATGCCAGATTGGTATAAACAATTTTTGCAATTTTGTCATTCTATCTTTAAATGTTTGCCATTGTTTATCTACCTCCAGTCCTCCCAGGAACGTTGTCCAATCAGACCTACTCAGTTCCCGTCTCATGGCATCATAATTCCCCTTGTTTAAATTCAGGACCTTAGTCTCTGAGTCAATTTCTTCGCTCTCCATTTCGAGTGAGAAATCGATCATGTTATGATCGCTCTGACCCAAGGGTCCCCGTACAACAAGATTACTGATTAGTCCCTTCTCATTGCACAGTACCCAGTCCAATATAGCCTGTTCCCGAGTTGGTTCCTCGACATATTGATCCAGATAACCATCCCTCAAACACTCAAGGAATTCCTCCTCCTCATTATTTTTACTGATTAGGCTAGTCCAATCTATATGTAAGTTAAAGTCACCTATGATGACAGCTGTGCTCTTATTGCACGCTTCTCTAATTTCCCTCGTGATGCCCTCCCTAACCTCTATTTTACTATTTGGAGGCCTATATACCACTCCTATTAATGTTTTTCGCCCCTCGCTATTTCTTAGCTCCACCCATATAGATTCTGTATTAACTGAGTTAATATCCTTCCTTTCAATTGCATTTATCCCCTCTTTTACTAGCAATGCTACCCCTCCTCCCTTTCTTTTTTGTCGATCCTTCCTAAATACTGAATACCCCTGTATGTTAAGCTCCCAGCCCTGCTCACCCTGCAACCATGTTTCCGTAATCCCAATTAGGTCATAATTATTAACCTCTATTTCCACAGCTAATTCATCTACCTTGTTCCTGATGCTTCTCGCATTAAGGTATAAAACCCTCAGGCTTTTTTTATGCTCACATTTTTTATGAATTAGTTTGGCCCTTTGTTTTTTGTTCCTCACCCTTTTATCATTTATTTCTGTCTGCCTTTCACTTTCCTCTATTTCACTACATAGGTTTCTAGCCCCCTGCCATACTAGTTTAAATGCTCCCGAACTGCTTTATCAAAAATTACCCCGAGAACATCAGTTCCATCTCTGCACAGGTGTAGACCGTCCCTTTTGTATAGGTCACACCTACCACAAAACTGGTTCCAATGCCTCAAAAATTTAAAACCCTCCCTCTTACACCACTGCTCAAGCCACGTATTTAGCCTAACTATCCTGTTCTCTGTACTCTTACTAGCACGTGGCACTGGTAGTAATCCAGAGATTACTACCTTCGAGGTCCTACTTTTTAGCTTGGCTCCTAACTCCCGAAATTCTACTTGTAGGACCTCTTCCCTTTTTTTAGCTACGTCGTTGGTACCAACATGTATCACGACAACTGGCTGTTCCCCCTCCCCCTCCAGAATGTTCTGCACCCGCGCCGAGACATCCTTGACCCTTGCACCAGGGAGGCAACATACCATCCTGGAGTCTCGGTCGCGACCACAGAAACCCCTATCTATTCCCCTTACAATCGAATCCCCTATTACTATAGCCCTGCCACTCTTTTTCCCTCCCTTCTTTGCAACAGAGCCAGTCATGGTGCCATGAGCCTGGCTGCTGGTGCCTTCCCCCGATGTGTCACCCCCCCCGACAACAGTACCTAAGGCGGTGAACCTGTTGCTAAGGGAGACAACCCCAGGGGATTTCTGCACTACCTTCCTGCCCTTGCTCTGCCTTTTGGTCACCCATGTACTGTCTACGCTGGCCTTAACCTGCGGTGTGACCAACTCACTAAATGTGCTATCCACACCCCTCTCAGAATCGTGGATGCTCCAAAGTGAGTCCATCTGCAGCTCAAGGGCCGTCATGCGGTCCCACATGAGCTGCAGCTGGACACACTTCCTGCACACATAGTCGTCAGGGACACAGGAAGCGTCCCTGATTTCCCACATGTTACAGGAGGAGCATGACACAGGTCCGAGCTCTACTGCCATGACTTAACCCTTATATTACTTTTAATTTTCTAGTTTTAGTTTATTTATCGACTTTTGTTTTCCCGAAGCTTACTTAGACCAATGTATACTGTACTCCTCTTATTCCTTTTTAAACTAACCAAATCCCACTAGTTTTGGTTTTACTTCCTAGGAAGGTTTGAGGAAAGTACTTACCAGTTAGTCTTACCTCCCTGGTCTTTCGCTGACTTCCCGGTCTTGTGTCCCCTTGGTCCTACGCCGACTTCCCGCTCCTCCCGGTTCCTGCCCTGCTGAAAAGAAACTGAGACCAAAAAATTTGTGACCTCTGTTTTTAGACAGCTGCTAAAAGACTACTAGGTTAGAGGAGGGGGGCGGTGGGGGTTCCTACTCTGTAGGAACTCGGGTTTAAGCCACCACCCTCCTTAAATATCTTTCACCTGGGTGCTTCCCACCAGGTCCGCTTCTGAAAAAAAGCTCAAGAGCTGGACTTCCGCCTCAGCTGTTTTTTAAATGGCCCCGAGTCTCGCCGACTGCTGCCTCTCCGCTGCTGCTCTCTCCCGACTGGTCTCGGGCCTCGCTGGTCGCCGGGTTTCCTGCCGAGCTCCTCCTCGCTGCTCCCGCTGGTCCCGACTGGTCTCGGGCCTCGCCTCTCTCCGGTTTTTATACCGGTCTCACACTGCTCCCGACTGGTCTCGGGCCTCGCTGGTCGCCGGGTTTCCTGCCGAGCTCCTCCTCGCTGCTCCCGCTGGTCCCGACTGGTCTCGGGCCTCGCCTCTCTCCGGTTTTTATACCGGTCTCACACTGCTCCCGACTGGTCTCGGGCCTCGCTGGTCGCCGGGTTTCCTGCCGAGCTCCTCCTCGCTGCTCCCGCTGGTCCCGACTGGTCTCGGGCCTCGCCTCTCTCCGGTTTTTATACCGGTCTCACACTGCTCCCGACTGGTCTCGGGCCTCGCTGGTCGCCGGGTTTCCTGCCGAGCTCCTCCTCGCTGCTCCCGCTGGTCCCGACTGGTCTCGGGCCTCGCCTCTCTCCGGTTTTTATACCGGTCTCACACTGCTCCCGACTGGTCTCGGGCCTCGCTGGTCGCCGGGTTTCCTGCCGAGCTCCTCCTCGCTGCTCCCGCTGGTCCCGACTGGTCTCGGGCCTCGCCTCTCTCCGGTTTTTATACCGGTCTCACACTGCTCCCGACTGGTCTCGGGCCTCGCTGGTCGCCGGGTTTCCTGCCGAGCTCCTCCTCGCTGCTCCCGCTGGTCCCGACTGGTCTCGGGCCTCGCCTCTCTCCGGTTTTTATACCGGTCTCACACTGCTCCCGACTGGTCTCGGGCCTCGCTGGTCGCCGGGTTTCCTGCCGAGCTCCTCCTCGCTGCTCCCGCTGGTCCCGACTGGTCTCGGGCCTCGCCTCTCTCCGGTTTTTATACCGGTCTCACACTGCTCCCGACTGGTCTCGGGCCTCGCTGGTCGCCGGGTTTCCTGCCGAGCTCCTCCTCGCTGCTCCCGCTGGTCCCGACTGGTCTCGGGCCTCGCCTCTCTCCGGTTTTTATACCGGTCTCACACTGCTCCCGACTGGTCTCGGGCCTCGCTGGTCGCCGGGTTTCCTGCCGAGCTCCTCCTCGCTGCTCCCGCTGGTCCCGAATACTCTCCACTTGCCTGGATGAGTGCAGCTCCAACATCACTCAAGAAGCTCGACACCATCCAGGATAAAGCAGGCCACTTGATTGGCACCCCATCCACCACCATAAACATTCACTCCCTCCACCACCGGCGTACCGTGGCTGCAGTGTGTACCATCTACAAGATGCACTGCAGCAACTTGCCAAGGCTTCTTCAGCAGCACCTCCCAAACCCGCGACCTCTACCACCTAGAAGGACAAGGGCAATGGGAACAACACCACCTCCAAGTTCCCCTCCAAGTCACACACCATCCTGACTTGGAAATATATTGCCGATCCTTCATTGTCGCTGGGTCAAAATCCTGGAACTCCCTCCCTAACAGCACTGTGGGAGTACTTTCACCACACGGACTGCAGCGGTTCAAGAAGGCGGCTCACCACCACCTTCTCAATGGGAAACTGGGGATGGGCAATAAATTCTGGTCTTGCCAGCGACGCCCACATCCCATGAATGAATTAAAACAAAATCCCGCTCGTTTACATTAGCAGAATGAAACTTAAAGTTTAAACGGTTATTTAAAAAAAGGAGACCATAATGATTTAAAAAAAAATAATATTTCCTCTTCACGGACATGTTTTCTCAGCAGGCCAAGACTCCAGCTGTGTGTTTTTACAGCGATGTAGTGGGGGGAGAGGAGTTTAAAACAACATTTGAAGTTTTTACATATGGCTCACATTTTACTGCAGAGCGGGTTATACCTTCTTCCCCTTTGAAGATAGAACCTTTCACCAGTTCAGGTGTTGAATACAGTTGAAACCCAGAAGCAGCAAAACAAAACTAATATTATTATTAAAGTAATGCCAGCAGTGAAAAGATGCAGCGCTGGTGGTATTCATGGAAATAAGGCCATAATACCCTCCCCCACCGATATCTAGACCAGAAACCAGTGTTCTATTCTTTGATTGCTGCTCCTTTCTGGGATCGTGATATCCTGTCTAGTTGCCTACATGTTTTCACTTAAATACATACCAAAGAAAGCGAGTTTGAACCATTACATAGAATTACATCGAATTTACAGCACAGAAACAGGCCATTCGGCCCAACAGGTCTATATCGGTGTTTATGCTCCACACGAGCCTCCTCCCACCCCTCTTTATCGAACCATATCGATATAAGCTTCTAGTTATAGTCCTGTAAGGGTCGGCCATCCAGGACTGAGATGAGAAGAAATTTCTTCACTCAGAGGGTGGTGAATCTTTCGAATTCTCTACCCCAGAGGGCTGTGGAGGCTCAGTCATTGGGTATATTCAAAACAGAAGTCGATAGATTTCTGACTAGTAAAGGCATCAAGGGATATGGCGATAGGGCCGGTGAATGGAGTTGAAGCAGGTTGTCAGCCATGATCTTATTGAATGGTGGAGCAGGCTCGAAGGGCCGAATGGCCTACTCCTGCTCCTATTTCTTATGTTCTTATGTTCCTTTCTCCCTCATGTATCTAGCTTCCCCTTAAATGCATCAATACAATTCGCTTCAAGTATTCCTTGTGGTAGCGAGTTCCACATTCTTTGCATTCTTTGGGTAAAGAAGTTTCTCTTGAATTCCCTGTTGGATTTATTAGTGACTATCTTATACTTATGGCCCCTCGTTCTGGTCTCGCCCACAAGTGGAAACATCTTCCCTGCGTCTACCCTTTCATAATCTTAAAGACCGCTATTAGATCACCGCTCAGTCTTCTCTTTACTAGAAAAAAGAGCCCCAGTCGGTTCAGCCACTCAGTGAGTGCAGAAAGTAAAATATCCAACCTCCACAATTTGCAGCCTGCGTGCAGTTTGTTTATTAACATGCCGCAGGCAGATTACTCACTAGCAATTTGACAATGGCTACAATCCCAACCAATGTCTTGCTCAAGGGCTGCTCTCAGGAATGCCGCAGCTTGGAATGATGGGGTTCCCCACACAGTGAGGTTCTGATTTCAGCTAGGCCCTTGTAGTCAGTTGCCAAGTGGGAGACCACAGCGAGAGAAAATAAAACTGACGGGACTATTACTTCTGTTGAATAACTCAATGCTGAGCCAGCAATGGCCCCATGAAAGCTGGGCTCAGACTGTCTGCCAATGGCATTCCCTTCCTTTCTTTTGTTAGAGAGCAATATAAAGGGGAGAAAAGTCTTGCATTTCTACGGCGCCTTTCACAACCTCAGGATGCCCCAAAGCACTTTACAGCCAATGAAGTACTTTCTTTTTGAAGTGTAGTCACTGTTGTAATGTAGGAAACGCAGCAGCCAATTTGCGCACAGCAAGCTCCCACAAACAGCAACTTCTGTTTTAGTGATGTTGGTTGAAGGATAAGTATTGGCCAGGACACCGGGGAGAATTACCCTGCTCTTCTTTGAACAGTGTCATGGGATCTTTCACATCCACCTGAGAGGGAAGACAAAGGGCTCGATTTTCATTGGGCCGTTGAGGCGGGATTGGAGGCGTGTGGGGGGTTAAAATTGCAAAAACTGGCGGGCGGGTCCAACCCGCCTCCATCCCGCCTCCAAGCAATTTTCATTAAATCGTGTCTACTGGTCCCGTCTCTGTCCCGCCTCCAAGAGGCGGGATAGGCCGTTTAGGCCCTTAACAAGCACTAAATTGCCTCTATAATGCCATTTTGAAAGGCCTTGCGATTTTAACCATTTTCCCACGTGAAGTACTCCTGTTCTGAAACACGACGGTGAAACCTGCTGGTAGCGTAATTGGATTGCTGACTATAAGCTGCAGCTCAACCATTAATGAGGATATTTGATCAGCCATCATTTGCAGGTGGCAGGACTTTGTTGTCTCAGGTCTGGGAGAACATTTAGAAGGCATAACCACAGCTGTGGAAGTTTGGAGCCTGACACCCATCTCCAGTGTGACCTCCTGGGAAACCCCTCTCGCCACCTTGACTGAGCGCTTCCTCAACTGAGGCATATACCAGAAGCATGGGAGCCATTTATTTCCTTCCCTTCTGGACATCAGATGAGGACGAAGACCAGCCGTGGCACTAGCAGAACCATGAACAACAGCAGCACCAACAGCAGCAGCACCAACAGCAGCAGCAACAACAGGAGCGCCAAGCTGCTGCTCACCCATCTGAAGCTGCACAGGCCAGAAGGCGCCAGCGCGCAACCACATTGATGCCCGGGATGCAAGGAAAGCACTCATCTTGGCCAGATTTGCTTAGCCTAGCCAATCAAGCACTTTTGCCTCACAGCTTCTTACCTGAGCATCGAAAATGGCCAAGAACCAACGGATTCCTAGCACTCTGACCACCATACTGACAATTGCAAGTCACCCTAAGCCCTCAATGTGGAAGTCCCATTCGCGAAATGACACATGCCACAACTACAGCAGTAGCCATCAGATTTTTTATTTACAGGAGTCATCTGATGGCTTTTTAACATAAAACATCAAATTTCACCCAAGTGACTACCCTTGTGACTATTTGTGCAGTATCTTTCTCTTACGCGTGCTCCTACATGGTGCTTCCCCTGTGGCTTCAGCAGATGTGGAGGCCTTGCTCACATTCTTGCTGCTCCTGTCTCGACACCTTTGGCGGGCATCCTCTGGGGTTGTGAACCTGTGAGGGCTCACCAACAGTCTGCTGCTCCTGCGGCTGTGCAGGGGTTGAGACGCCGATCTCAGTTGGGTGTGGACTCAGGTGGGGCTCTGACCGAGTGCTCTGCAGTGGCATGGAAGTGTGAGCGCTTGGAGAGGAGTCCCCACTTCCTTGATGTCTGCCATCAACTTCCCTCTCATGGGTCAGGTCCCCCTCAGCGTTTGCAAGTGGCTTGAGAGCACCTTGCTGCACATCAGGGGGGCCATGGGGACCCGTATCTGCGCTGGCAGCCCTACTCGGAAGGACTTCCATGAACGTCTGGTTTCTCTGTTCAATAGATGACCATCGCTCCTCCAGAGATGTCATTCTATTCAGAACACTCACCATGTTTTCTGCACCCTGGAGACTTATCACCTCCATGGAGGTTGCTATCCTTTCCATGGTGATGCGTTCATGCGCCAATGACTCCACAAAGGCTCTGCTCATGTTCGCAATGGACTCCTCCACTCGCTCCACACTCGCAGCGACCCTGGAGACAAAACCTGCCAAAGACTCCTGCATCTGTTCCTGGAGTTCCAGCACCGCTGTTCTTCTGGATGGACCCAGAGGCAGAGGGTCGACATGCAGCTGAGCCGAGCTGGCAGAGTCCTGCGCCCTCCGACGAGAACTCTCCACTGCTGTCCCTGTCTCCACCATCTGCTGATGCTCACTTTTGAGCTGTGATACACCAGGTTACAACTCTACTCTATGTCCTGAAGGTCCCACCGAGGTGTGAGTGTCTGCGCTGGTGCTGGGTGCACTTATTTCAGCTGACGCTGCGCCCTCAGAAGTTGCAGCTTCCTCTGAGGAGTCTTGAGGCTCAGGCTGTTCCTCCTGGCTAGTGGTTGTGATGGTCCTGTGGGGGAGTAAAGGGAAGAGTCAGAGATGCGATGCCAAGGTTACATGCACATTGCATATTGCAGATGATCATTAGTCCATCTGTTAGAGCTTCAGAATCATTATCAGTGACTCATGCAATGTCAATGAGAGAGATGGAAAACTATTCTGTCACCAGCTTGCTGTGATGCACCCGTCTGTCCGTCCCCCATTTGCGCATCATCCTCCACTCCCACAGTCTCCAGGACCGCCTCCTCCCAGGGAGTGAGGTGGGCTACTGAGGGTGGCCCTCCTCCTGTCCTCACTCTTTCTCTCTTATTGTGAGCTCTCTTTTCCTGCAATGAGGGAGACAAGTGGAGGTTGAGTGAGAATGAAGGAGTGAGTGTAGAGAATCCATACCATAGATGCTTAGAAGGAGACAAAGATGGAGTGAGGTGGCAAGACCAAGGGCCCTCCCTGTGTGTTGTCTGTTGTTTTCATAGCATCACAGAGATAGGGAGTGTGAGGGCTGCATAGTCGAATAGTTAGGTGAATGTGACCATAGAGAGAGAGGGAATGGGTAAGGGTGTATGGATGTCAGTGTCAAGTGGGATGTGGAGGAAGAGATTGCTAAAGCAGAGTGCTGGTGAGGAGAGGCAATGGGGATCAGATTGAGGGTGATGGGAAATTCATACTCACTTTTCCAGTGCGCAGAAGGTCATGAAACCTCTTCCTGCACTGAAGTTAGGTTCTGCGGGTTACTGACAAAGCGTTGACCTCCTGGGCCACCTGGATCCACACAGCCTTGGTCTGCTGGGGGGGCTTCTTCCTCCCTGAAGAAGCGAAGAGCACCTCTTTATGTGTCTTGCTCCCTCAACTAAAGCCTGCAGGGCAACGTCATCGAAGTGGGATGCAGACCTAGGTCTCTGGCTTGGCCATTCTTACTGTAGGTGCCTCTCACTGCAAAGACCAAAAGGTTGGCAGCCTGCAGAAGAAAAAAGATTTGTTGCAGCAATGATGACGTCATCGGAGGCGACTTTCAGACTGGAAAAACTCATTGGCCATGGGTTCCCACATGTTGGAACTCAATTGGCCAATTAAGTTAAAATTGCATCATTTTCCCACATCAATTTAGAATCTGTGGCTAACACGAAATGCAGATTACACGACCCCAGCCCGCCCCAGTATCAAAATCCAGCCCAAAGCCTTTGTTTAATGTCTCATACAAAAGATAGCACCTCTGACAGTGCAGAGCTCCCACAGTGCTGCATCAGTGTCAGCCTAGATCTTGTGCTCAAGTCTCTGGAGAACCTGGGACTGAGAACTCACAACCTCATGACTCAAGAGGCAAGAGTGCTACCAACTCAGCCACGGCTGACCACAGATGGAAGAGTGTCGCATCCGGCTAGTTGACATCTCACAGCTGTGGGGAGGCTGTGAGTGGAGGGGCCCAAAGCAAAAAGTCTGTGGGTGAAGAAGGGAAGAAGGGTCACAAAAAGGTCCCAGGGCTGCATTATGAAGACATTGTAGTTATTAATAATATTTATCAATTACCAATAATTAGTCATTATTAAAATACTTGTAATTATTAATAAATAATAATTGTGTAAGACGGGAGATCCTGTGCCAGAAAAAAATGTGGCTCTTTGGCAAACAAATGAGTTACCATTTTTTGTGGGTATTTGGGCAACATTTGTAATACAAGTTTGAAACATGCCGATAGGTTTATGGAGCTGTACAGCTTTCAAATCCTACAGGCAAAGCACCCTGCAGAAACTCTGCGTGGACAGGACCATTGTTACTCCAGACATGTGGAAAAATCAGGGCCGCGTTCGAAAATCCATAAATGTTCAAGTGTTCAAGAAACGTGAAGGGCGCTCATAAGGGTCTGGAAGCACTCCAGTCGGTGAGTGTGTATCTCTGCGGCGAGTGGCAGACTAAACATCGTACAGCCTCTGGTCGGCGAGATGACAAATTATGGTAATTAATGTGCAATTAAAAAAGGGTGGGAGAGCCAGGAAATCACAACCAGGCGTGTTACCCACGTCACGATGAGTCTGTTGAAAGTTGGGTGGTGCTGCTAATGTCTCCCTGTTTATTGCGGTATTGTGGCTCTGCACAGTGTATTTTTTCTGTGTGTGACAATTCTCTGGGTGTCACCCTCCGTTGCTGTGAAATACTGCATGAGTAAATAAAAACAGAAAATGCTGGAATCACTCAGCAGGTCAGACAGAATCTGTGGAAAGAGAAACAACGTTACTGTTTCAGGTCGATGACCTTCCGTCAGAAACTGGGAGAAGTTAGAGACTTAACAGTTTATAAGTAAGTACAGAGCCAGGGAACAGTGTGGAGGTGGAGTGGTGGGCGGTGGGGGGGGGGGGGGTGCGGTGGTGATGGAGGGAGGGCAGGACAAAAGGGAAGGTCTGTGATAGGGGGGAGGTCAGTAGTGATTAAATGACAAAAGGGATGATGGTGCGAGGCAAAAGGGGGTGATAATGGGGCAAGGTAAGAAACAAAATGTGTGTCAAGAGGAGGTATGAATGGCTACAGCAGAACCATTACCAGCACCTGCTGTCTGATGATCTAAAGTTGGTGAACTCAATGTTGAGCCCGGAAGGCTGCGAAGTGCCTAATCCAAAAATGAGGAGCTGCTTCTTGAGTTTTCGTTTTCGGCAAAATGTCGCCGGTTATCAGTAATGTAAGAAGTCACACAACACCAGGTTATAGTCCAACAGCTTTATTTGAAATCATAAGCTTTCGGAGCGCTGCTCCTTCATCAGGTGAAGTGGAGAGATGCATAAAGACACAGCTTATATAGTCAGAGAATAATGTCAGATGTTTACAGGTAAATGCGAGGTTATCCACTTTGGGGGTAAAAACAGGAGGGTAGATTATTATCTAAATGGCAATAGATTGGGAGATGGGGAAGTGCAGAGGGACCTGGGTGTTCTTGTGCACCAGTCACTGAAGGAGAGCATGCAGGTGCAACAGGCGATTAAGGCGGCAAATGGTATGTTGGCCTTCATATCAAGGGGGTTCGAGTATAGGAATAGGGATACCTTACTACAGCTGTACAAGGTGCTGGTGAGACTGCATCTGGAGTATTGTGTACAGTTTTGGTCGCCCCATCTGCGGAAGGATGTTCTTGCCATGGAAAGAGTGCAACGGCGATTCACCAGGCTGATACCTGGAATGGCGGGAATGACCTACGAAGAGAGATTAAATAGTTTGGGCTTGTACTCACTGGAGTTTAGAAGATTGAGAGGGGATCTCATCGAAACATATAAAATTATGGCAGGCCTGGACAGGCTGAATTCAGAGAGAATGTTTCCAATGGCCGGGGAGCACAGAACCAGGGGCCACAGTCTAAAAATAGCGGGCAAATCATTTAAAACAGAGATGAGGAAGAATTTCTTCACTCAAAGAGTGGTGAGCCGGTGGAATTCCCTGCCACAGAGGGCTGTGAAGGCTAATTCAATAAATATTTTCAAGAGAGAATTGGATATATTTCTGAAGGCTAAGGGGATTAAGGGTTACGGAGAAAAGGCGGGGACGGGGTACTGAACTGGTAAGATCAGCTATGATCTCAGACGAAGATCAGCCATGATCTCATTGAATGGCGGAGCAGGCTCGAAGGGCCGAATGGCCTACTCCTGTTCCTATCTCTATGTTTCTATGTAATCTTGCCAACTGCCATTTATCACACCATTCACACCTTTGATTGCTGTGATTATCTCTCTGCCGAGG
Organism: Somniosus microcephalus; assembly: GCF_052327205.1. Lineage (NCBI taxonomy): Eukaryota > Metazoa > Chordata > Chondrichthyes > Squaliformes > Somniosidae > Somniosus > Somniosus microcephalus. The sequence continues at coordinate 216,587,723 of NC_140995.1, read as the reverse complement.
TGTGATAAATGGCAGTTGGAAAGGTTACCTGTAAACATCTGACATTATTCTCTGACTATATAAGCTGTGTCTTTATGCATTTCTCCACTTCACCTGAAGAAGGAGCAGCGCTCCGAAAGCTTGTGATTTTAAATAAAACTGTTGGACTATAACCTGGTGTTGTGTGACTTCTTACATTTGTCCACCCCAGTCCAACTCCGGCATCTCCACACCATGGTTATCAGTAAGACCACTGATTTTGTGTTTTCAAGGGAAAATGGATGGATTTGCAGAATGCGTTCCCCCCAAAGCAATCCGAGAATCCAATCTAATAAAAATGCAACAGCAAAATACTGCAGATGCTGGAAATCTGAATTCCCCCCCCCCCCCCCCCCCTGCAAAAAAACTGAGTTTTGATGAACGGTCATCCACCTGAACCGGTAACTCTGTTTCTCTCTCTCTCCACAGAAGCTGCCTGAGCCGCTGAGCATTTTCTGGTAATAATAAACGCAATTTGACCGAGTGCGTCACTGTGAGGCAGTGGCCCTGTTTATAGTAGCAGTCCCTTTTGTATTCATAGCTCAGCTCATCAGATTGAATCATGGAATGCGATCTCCAAAACACCAGCACTCTTGTGTATAAAAATGAAATCTGACTTATTGGAGAGGATTAGCCTCCCGTGTGATGCTGGTTTTCCGGCATTACTCAGACTGAGGCGGTAAATTGGAAGGGTGCCTGTTCTTCTGGATCCTCGCTCGATTGTATCTCCGTAAGGATCTTCCAGAATCCTGTCCACTGGACGCCAGAAGTGCTTGGGCGGGAAGCATTTTAATTAAGCAGTATTGATGGAGTGATGTCATATCGACGGCACAACATAGGGTGTCAGCCGTGGCTCAGTGGGTAGCACTCTTGCTTTTGAGTCAGAAGGTCTTCGGTTCAAATCCCACTCCAGAGACTTGAGCACATACTTCAAGCTGACACTCCAGTGCAGTGCTGCGGGAGTGCTGCACTGTTGGAGGTGCTGTCTTTTGGATTAAACATGAAACAGGTTTGCCCTCTCAGTTGGATGTAAAAGATCCCGTGACACTGTTTATAGAAAAGCAGGGGCGTTCTCGCTGGTGTCCTGACCAATATTTATCCCTCAACCAACATCAATGATTATTTGGTCATTTATTTAATTGGCTGTTTGTGGAACCTTGCTGTGCGCAAATTGGCTGCTGCGTTTCCGACATTACAACGGTAACGGCACTTACAAAGTACTTCATTGGCTGTAAGCGCTTTGGGATGTCCCGAGGTTGTGAAAGGCGCTATATAAATACATCTTTCTTTCTTTCATTCTTTGTATTGTCCAGCTTTCCTGTCTTGTCCTCTTTCTCACTCACTCCACACACAAACAGCCTCACCAACATCTCACACAGTGAGAGTAGGCATGGGGCCTTTCAGAGTTCCTTTCTGTGCTACTTGAGCAGGTGGTGAGGATCGATCTGGACGGCAGCTCAGCCTCCCAGAACGTTTTCAAAAATGTATTGTGCAAAATCAGCGCCCAGTGAATCAGGCAGGCACCCGTCCCTGGGATTCACGCTCCCATCCAGCAAGCTTTCATAGAGCCTCACAAAACTGGAGTTACACTGGAACCTGCAAGAAGGCCTCTCGCACTCCGCTGAGAGGTGAAGAAGTGTAGAATTACAAGTAGGTAACAGGTAATTGAAAAGAACATTTTAAATTGTTCTCAGTAATTCGACAGGTTATGCTCATAAGAACATAAGAAATAGGAACAGGAGTAGGCCATACAGCCTGCTCTGCCAGTCAATAAGATCATGGCTGATCTTCTACCTCAACTCCACTTTCCCTCACTATCCCCATATCCCTTGATTCCCTTAGTGCCCAAAAATCTATCGATCTCTGTCTTGAATATACTCAACGACTGAGCCTCCACAGCCCTCTGGGGTAGAGAATTCCAAAGATTCACCACCCTCTGAGGAAGAAATTTCTCCTCTTCTCAGTCCTAAATGGCCAGCCAATCCCTTAACCTGAGATTATGACCCCTAGTTCTAGACTCTCCAGATGGAGAAAACAGCCTCTCAGCAGCTCCCTGTCAAGCTCTCTAAGAATTTTATACATTTCAATGAGATCACTTCTCATTCTTCTAAACTCCAGAGAGTATCGGCCCATTCTACTCAATCTCTCCTCATAGGATAACCATCTCATCCCAGGGATCAATCTGTATGATAAGCAGCATTAACAACTGCGTAATTCTTTTTTGTTTACTAGGACTTAATAAAATAATATAGCATTGAATTCATATTAGATCTGGTCTACACTGAGATACAGAATACTCTCAATGCAACAATATTTCTCCTGAATTCCTTATTGGATTTATATTTATGACCTCTACTTTTGGACTCCCCCACAATTGGAAACATCCTCTCTACCTCTACCCTATTGAACCTCTACATTAATTTTAAAGACCTCTATCGGTCTTCTCTTTTCTAGAGAAAATTTGCTCTGCTCTCCTCCTCAAGGGTTTAACTGATTGCTGGGCTTCCATTCCACACGCGCCATTTGCCTTCCACTATCTCATACTAGTGGCCACCTTCCAGTCGAGAGACTCGACAGCGAGTGTCATGGGGCTGTTTGTTCACGGAGAGCGTCACCACTGAGGTTGTCCTCATCTGCAAGGTTACTGTTTATGAGAATGAGTTTCATGGATTTTAACAGTTCTGTTGGAAGGCTGTCTGCTGCGGAGATGGTCTTCAAGAGGCAAGATAGGGTTATTTTTGTTCTGATGAAATGAAACATTCACTGTGCCGCAGTTTGGAGGACAAGAAAAAAGCCTTGTGCTGCAGCATAAAATGGCGGTCATCTTAACTTTGGCCAATAGCATAAAGTGGGCGATATCGGATCAGCCGCCGTTATACATCTCTCCCGATTTTCCTTTCCATTGAAGTCATGTATAACTTTGTGTGGTGCGATATCGTCACCAAACACAAGGCCCAGATTTTGCGGTCAGCGGCGAAGGAACGGCGCTTGCCGTTCACCTCGCTGACAGCTGCCCACAAAGTTTTCTTGGCTTTAGAGCGGAGATTTGTTCCAATCTGGTGTCTGATCCAGAATGGCGTCCTCTATAGGAGGTCTGTGAGCAGGTGAAGACAGAGCGAGGCTCTTCAACCAATCAGATTGAAGAATCCTCACTGAGCCACGCAGAGCCTAAACCAGGGAGTATAAAGCAGGAAGTATAAATTAGATTTAAATCATGCACAAAAAGCGAAATAAAGATTGGGAAAGACAGATGGGATCAAGTGAGAGATAAACGAGACAGACAGAAAAACTAAAAAATAAAATTATTAGAATTTTTTTGACACCTCCAACACTAATTAACTTCTGAAGGATTGAGACTACACACGTATAAAATTAAATTTATCACACCATTAAAAATTCACACTCCTGAATGCACCAGCCCTAACTTTTCCTGGTATCTGAGAACTAGTGGGCATGTACCTCAACCTCATGCCATTGCACTGATGTCAGTGCTGAGTCTATTGGTGAGGAGCGATGTATCTGACAGCAACTTTCAGATTTCCGCATTTAACTGCGCATGTGCAGACGCTGGAAGTTGCTGTCTGATTTACTTAATAATGACGGTCAGCGCTGACAGCCTCACCATTACTCCTATCGCAAAATCCGGGCCATTAATGTCTGCTGGTTTACTGACGGTGATAACCCGTTTGTTACTAATCTCACACAGCGTGATTTCAACCCAAAAGTTATGAGAGGGATCCTGGGGATGACCTTCCTCCTTTAACTATAAAACAGGGAGGGAGAGTGTTTGTTCTGGTCTGTAATCAACGACTGCTGTTGAACACAAAGCTTCAAATCAAACTGTTCTGTAAACTTGATTCTGTCAGCTCCTTCTCAATCTCAGAAAATGACGAGTTCTCTGGTTGTTCATTAAAAGGGGAGCTGCCACCCCCAGCTGTTTCTAATGGGACATTTTTAAACAACCTTCTCCGTTGTGGTTTGTGGTTTTCAAAAATATATGCTTGCTGCCGAGGGGAAATAGTTGTGACCCAAGAGTCGTGGAATGCCATTCCTTCCCTGGTGCTCAGAACCTGCAAGACAAGTCACTTCTCTGCAAATGTGCATTCTGTAACAGCAGCACAAGCTTGATACACTGCGACGGCACACAGAATAATACCGCATGCCTGCGTACAAACACTTCGGAGCAGTGTTGACACCAACGGGCAGATCTTGACTTTGTGCGACAGGCTACAGCGAGTCGGCAGCCCGATTTACATCTCTCCTGATTTTCCTTTGTCGACTTCAATGGAAATATAAATCGGGAGAGTTGTAAACGGGGTGCCGCCCATCCTACGCTGTCACACAACGACATGATCTACCCCCAACAATGGAGATTACATTCGTCCCCCAGCACCAGGCATCGTAGAATTATATGGAAATTGCAACTTCGGAAACAGGCCATTCGGCCCAACCAGTCCATGTTGGTGTTTATCTGCCACAAGAGTAGGAGTCCTAATCCAATGTGCCTGCCCTGCGCCCATATCCCTTTATTCTCTTTACCTTCAACCAACTATCTAACCTATTCTTAAATGCTGAGACTGTCTTTCCTTCAATCACTAACTCTGGTAGTATATTCCACAGCCTCACAAAAAGTAAGTGTCTCTTCCTCTCTATCCGTGCTCCCTCATTCTTGATCCCTCGACTCCTGGAAACAGTCTATTTCTATCTACTCTGCCCCCAACCCTTTTAAACAGATCTTATCAAATCACCCAGTTATCTCCTCTGTCCTAATGAAAACGCCAAGTTGAAATTGGCAGCTTGGACCATGGGTGCTTTACTAAGTCTTGTAAGGGGACTGCAGAACGGAGTCAGTGCTGAACGGAGTCGGTGCAGATATTTTGCTCCCCGAGAAAGCAGCCATTGATCGCAAATTTCAACCAGGCAGAGCGGATCGAGCTGGGATTCAGCTTCTGAGTCACTGCATTCTGAGTGTGATGCAGCCTAATTGGAATTTGCCTCTCAAAACGCTTGTTCCAGAGGAACTAATCTCATCTAACTTCATTAGTCATACGGCTTTAGATGAAAGTTTATTTAAAAAGGAGGTTGCCAACACTAACTGGCTGCACTGACACCAGTGCAATGAAATGGTCCGTTCGCGAGGTTCAGGCTCCGAAAGAAGAACTGGTTTGACTTTTTGAAAGGCGTTTGATATTTCCAGAAAATCTTTGCATATGAATGACCTTTGCATGGCCTGAGCAAAAGAAAACCTCTTACAGTTTAAGTGGCTGCTGACAAGAATGTTAGGAATGTTAAAAGGGATGATTACCAGTGTCATCTGGGACAGAACACTAATCGATGACCTCTAACAGACTGCATTTTATCTCTTTCCAGACCCCTTCCTGTGGATTGCCTTCCCTTTCTGTTATTACGCAGAATACCAGAAGGCCTCTGTCGCAATTTACATATACAGAGGAGATGATGTGGGCACCCTGAGTGATTTGGTTTCAGGTGAAGTGGATGCTTAGATGAAAACAGAAATAAGCTGCATTTATACAGCACCTGATCCAGTCCCTCATGATATCCCAAAGCACTTTTCTTTTAATTCATTGTTGAGATACCGTGGCAAACATGGGAGTCGAGACCAGAGTTAGTAAAACACAACTGCTTTAATCAACCTCATGGCAAAGAGGAACTGGAAAAGCCCGCGCATCCACTTAAATACTCCCCAGACAGGAAGTGCTCCCGGCAGCCTGTCCCTGCGGGAAACAAGTTGCTGGAGGAAAGGGCCCCCGGCTGGGGGCGTCTGCTTAAACTGTCCGTGCCGCTGTGAGCGGATTATGTCCAGTGGTGGCGTGTCGCCACAGAGGTCCCCCCAGAATCCGCTTAGGAGGAGTGGACGAGTCGTGACGGTGGTCTGATGGTTCTGCCAGAGCGGCTCTGAGTGGTCGCCGGTCTAGTTGGTGGGGCCGGGCGGTTCGCCGCCGGCTGTGCTGGCTTACTGGCGGGACGGCCTCTAGTTGGAGGCCGGGCCACGGGGACCTGTTCCCCTGGTTCTGTGTGTGCTGGTTTCAGCCGGTCGATGGAGACTGTGTTGACCCTGTCGCCGAGTCGCAGCTTGAAGACCTTGTCCCCGGTTTGTAGTACCTCGTACGGTCCATCGTACAGGGGTCGCAGGGGCCCGCGGTGCGCGTCGTGTCGCACAAAGATGAAGCGCGCCTGCTGTAAGTTTGGCGGGACGTGAGGTGCGAGTTCGCCGTGTCGGTTGACCGGAAGTGGGGCGAACTGCTGAGCGGAAGAGAAAGAGTTGAGCCGCTGCTGTTCGGCCGACCAAGGCGTGGTGGCCTCCGGAAGGAATTCGCCTGGGACGCGCAGCAGTTGTCCGTAGACTAACTCCGCTGCCGAGGACTGGAGGTCTTCCTTGACCGCGGTGCGTAGGCCAAGTAGCACCCTACGGTAGGCGGTCAGTCCAGGTACTGTCCTGCAGACCGGCGCAGAGTGAGGCCTTGAGTGACCTGTGGAAGCGTTCACACAGCCCATTGGCCTGCGGGTGGTATGCCGTGGTTCGGTGGAGCGTCACCCCGAGGTTGCGTGCTGTGGCCGTCCAGAGTTCGGAGGTGAACTGGGCGCCTCTGTCGGAGGTTATGTCGGCTGGTATGCCGAACCTTGCGACCCAGGTGTTAACGAACGCCCTGGCGATGTCGGCTGTAGTGGTGCAGGGCAGCGGCACTGCCTCAGGCCAGCGTGTGTAGCGGTCGACCATCGTGAGGAGATAAGTTTGGCCTTGCGATGGCGGCAGAGGACCGACGATGTCGATGTGTACGTGGTCGAAGCGGCGGCTGGGTACCTCGCAGTCTCCCAGGGGTGCTTTTGTGTGTAGCTGTACCTTAGCCCGTTGGCAGGCAAGGCAGGAGATGGCCCAAGTCTGAACATCTTTGCTGAGGCCGCGCCAGACGAAACGCTGGGAGAGGAGTTTGACGGATGCGCGGGCACCCGGATGGGAGAGCGCGTGTAGCGCGTCGAAGATGCAGCGGCACCAGGTTGCAGGGACGACCGGCCTGGGTTGGCCGAGTGAGACGTCACAAGTGACTGCCGTGGCTTCGGGCCCGTGCGCGACCTTGGCTAGGCGTAGCCCTGGCAGGCTGGTAGCTGCCGAGAGGTCTGGGTCCATGAGCTGGGCCGCTGCTAGTTGCGCGTAGTCGACCGCGAGGTGATTCGCGCAGATGGCAGGACGGGAAAGGCAGTCGGCGACAACGTTGTCTCTACCAGAGACGTGCTGGATGTCCGTAGTAAACTCGGACACGGCCGCGAGCTGGCGTTGCTGCCTAGCGGACCAGGGTTCGGTGTGCTTGGCCATCGCGTATGTGAGCGGCTTGTGGTCCACGTACGCGGTGAAAGGGCGGCCTTCCAGGAGGAACCTGAAATGGTGGATCGACAGGTGGAGCGTGAGAAGCTCGCGGTCGAAAGTAGAGTATTTGACCTCTGGGGGGCGCAGTTGGCGGCTGTAGAAGGCAAGTGGCTGCCACGCACCATTGACCCACTGCTCGAACACGGCTCCGACCGCGTGGTCGGAGGCGTCGGTAGTGAGCGCGACCCGGGCATTGGCCCTCGGGTGCGCGAGCAGGGTGGTGTCGGCGAGCGCGATTTTGGTGGCGTCGAAGGCGGCTGACGTGTCAGTGGTCCAGGCTACGTCCATCTTGCCGGATTTACCTCGGAGGGAGTCATATAGGGGCTTCATGAGGGCTGCAGCTCTGGCAATGAACCTGTTGTAGAAGTTCACCATCCCGAGGAACTCCTGGAGGCCCTTGATGGTTTTGGGGCGGGGGAATTGCTGGACGGCCTGCACCTTGTTGGGCAGGGGGACGGCCCCAGCAGGGGTGATGTGGTGACCGAGAAAATCGATCTCGGTTAGGCCGAATTGGCACTTCAACGGGCTGAGGATGAGCCCGTGTTGGGCTAGGCGCCCGAACAGGATGCGAAGGTGTTCGAGGTGTCCCTGTTTGGAGGAGCTGGCCACGAGAATGTCGTCTAGATAGATGAATAGGAAGTTCAGGTCCTGGAGGACTGAGTCCATAAGGCGCTGGAAAGCCTGGGCTGCATTCTTGAGGCTGAAGGGCATCCTCAAAAACTCGAACAGGCCGAATGGGGTGATGACGGCCGTTTTGGGGATGTCTGCGGGGTGTACGGGGACTTGGTGGTAACCGCGCACCAGGTCGACCTTGGAAAAGACGGTTCATCCGGCCAGTCGGGCCGAGAAGTCCTGGATGTGTGGCACCGGGTATCGGTCGGGGGTGGTGGCATCGTTGAGGCGGCGGTAGTCCCCGCAAGGGCGCCAGCCTCTGCCGGGCTTGGGGGCGATGTGGAGGGGCGAGGCCCAAGGGCTGCTGGAGCGGCGGACGATGCCGAGTTGTTCCATGGTGGTGAACTCGGCCCGCGCGATTTCCAGCTTGGCCGGGTTGAGTCTGCGGGCGTGGGCAGAAACCGGGGGGCCGGTGGTGGGGATATAGTGCTCCACACCGTGTTTGGCGGCTTTGGCCGAAAAGGTCGGGTTGGTGAGGGCGGGGAACTCGGCTAGAAGTGCCGAGTAGTCGTCCGTGGCTCTGGCGAGGCAGTAGGTCATCAGGCCGGCCGAACGGGTCGGGGTGAATGCACCGGGGATGGGGGCCATAGTGTTGATGTCGACGAGGCGGTGCCTCGGAATGTCGACAAGGAGGCCGTGGGCGCGTAGGAAGTCGGCGCCGATGAGTGGGCAGAGGACCCTGGCTGTGAGGAACTCCCAGCGGTAGTGGCGGCCTGCGAGGTCGAGCGTGACCATGCGGGTGCCATATGTGCGGATGTCAGAGCCATTGGCTGCGGCCAGCGTGATACCCCGTGCGCCGCGTTGGATTTCGAGGGCGGAGGCAGGGGTGATGCTGTGCTGGGCCCCTGTGTCGCACAGAAATCGGCGGTTGGTTCTGTCGTCGGTGACATACAGTAGAGGCCCCTTTTGCACCGCGGCCATCGTGGGGGCCGGTGCGGGGGGGGGGTTTGAAAGTGCACGGTGGCATGCAGCGTTGGGCCCTAGTGCCAAAACGGGTGTGGTAGTAACAGTGACCCGGAGTGGTAGGGCGGTCAGGCCTAGTGGGCCGGGAAGACCGCGTGGTCGTTGCCGTGAGGTCGGGCGCGACGTCGCGAGCGGACTACGCAGAGAGCAGCCGGTCGGCCTTTTCGGCTATCTCATTCAGGTCCGTGGAGTCAGACTCCACAATGAGCGGGCGGATGCTGGCGGGGAGCTGCCGAATGAAAAGCGTGCGAAAGAGGGCACCGGTGTTTTTGTCGTCCAAGAGGGACAGCATGTGGGAAAGCAGATCTGACGGTGAAGCGTCACCAAGGCCGGGGAGGTCAAGGAGTTGGCAGTTGCGCTGGTAAGAGGACGTTTGAAATTTTTTAAGGAGCGCAGCCTTCAGATGTTCGTACTTGCCTTCCACTGGTGGATCCTGCAGCGCTGCCCAAACCTTGGGGACTGTGGCGTAGGTGAGAGAGGAGACGAGGTGGTCGTACTTTGTGGCGTCGACTGTAATGTGTTTCAGCCGGAATCTGGACTCAGCTTGAACAAACCAGGCTTCGGCCAGGTTCTCCCAAAAGTCCGGTAGTTTAACCGTGACTGCGTTTGTATCCACCATGCTAGCTTAGGATTCGTCCTGAGCGTCGGGGTCACCAGTGTTGAGATACCGCGGCAAACGTGGGAGTCAAGACCAGAGTTAGTAAAACACAACTGCTTTAATCAACCTCATGGCAAAGAGGAACTGGAAAAGCCCGCGCATCCACTTAAATACTCCCCAGACAGGAAGTGCTCCCGGCAGCCTGTCCCTGCGGGAAACAAGTTGCTGGAGGAAAGGGCCCCCGGCTGGGGGCGTCTGCTTAAACTGTCTGTGCCACCGTGAGCGGATTATGTCCAGTGGTGGCGTGTCGCCACATCATATTAATTTTTAAATGCTGTCGTCATGTCCCACAGACAGCAAGTGAGGCGACGGACCAGTTAGCCTGCTTTTGCTGGTTTGAGGGAGGAATGCGCGTTACAGGCAGATTCCGCGCAGCCGGCTTTTAAATAGGAAAAACTGCCCGTGCGCTGTATTTTGAATGGGTCGCGCAGCCCCTTAAAGGGGCCAGGCACCCCCAAAAAAAATTCTTCTTCTGAAGGACAGCACCTCCGACAGTGCAGCACTCCCTCAGTACCGCACTGGAGAGTCAGCCTAGATTACCTGCTCCAGTCCTGAGGAGGGGCTTGAAGCTGCAAGCTTCTGACTAAAAGAGGCAGAAATGCTACCAACTACGACAAGCTAACACTTGGAAGGGTTGAAAGTTAAGCAGCAACTACATTGGCTGCCAGCTATAGTGTGTTGCCAGGATGGTCATTGTGTCGCTGGTGACAGGCTAAACATGGAGGGAAGGTTTCCTCTGATCGCTATTTCTAATTGGACAATTACCTCTGAAGTACGTTGTTCTGAATCAGCACAGACCAGCGATCAAACCTTCCGACTTGGTACGAATTGGCTACATCCCATGTAAACCTGCTGAGCCATTGGGATCCTAGATTGCAGAATTTTAAATTCTAGCAGAGGGCATGGAGAAACCTGGGGCAAATTCACAGTCACTTTATGTTTGCAGCAAGATTGCAGCATTTGATAGTCAAAACCAGATAGCCGAACGGTAACCCAGATAGCTGAACGGTAACCCAGAAAACCGTACGGTAACCCAGATAGTCGAACGGTAACCCAGATAGCAGTACGGTAACCCAGATTTCCATGAGCTGTTAAGTGGTTCAACAGCTTTAAAAATACCAATAAAAGTATAGTTGACCCTGAGCTGAGTTTCCAACCCCATATCCTCTTCATCACTAAAATCTGCCAACTTCCACATTCGGAATAACCCACATCCATGTTGTTGCTACCCTCAGACGCGACTATTCCAGTCTGTTCCTGGCTATCTTCCTACCTCCACAAACTTGGGCCTATCTAAAACTCTGGTACCTGCATCCTAACTTTCACCTATTACCCCTGTGCTTGCTGACCAATCTTGTCTCCTGGTCAAAAAAATTATTAAGTTTAAATCCCTCCATGGCCTTGCCACCCCCCTCCCCTCCCAAATCTCGGTAACACCTTCCAGCCCTACAACAACAACTTGCATTTATATAGCGCCTTTTAATGTAGTAAACAGTCCCAAGGCGCTTCACAAAAGCGCTATCAAACAAAATTTGACACTAAGCCACATAAGGATATTAGAGCAACAGTAGATTTTAAGGAGTATCCTAAAGGATAAAAGGGTGGTAGAGAGGCGGAGAGGTTTAGGGAAGGAATACCAGAGCTTGGGGTCTTTGCAGCTGAAGGCACGGCCGGCAAACAGCAACTTGTATTTATGTAGTGCCTTTAATGGAGTAAAACGTCCCAAGTCGCTTCGCAGGAGTATTATGAGGGTGATAGTGGAAGGTTGTTTTTGTGACCGGAAGCCTGTGTCCAGTGGGGTACCGCAGGGATCGATGCTGGGTCCCTTGCTGTTTGTGGTCTACATTAATGATTTGGATGTGAATGTGAAAGGTATGATCAGTAAGTTCGCAGATGACACGAAAATTGGTGGGGTGGTAAATAGCGAGGAGGGAAGCCTCAGTCTGCAGGACGATATAGATGGGTTGGTCAGATGGGCGGAACAGTGGCAAATGGAATTTAACCCTGAAAAGTGTGAGGTGATGCATTTTGGATGGACTAACAAGGCAAGGGAATACACAATGAATGGTAAGACCCTAGGAAAGACAGAGGATCAGAGGGACCTTGGTGTGCATGTACATAGATCCCTGAAGGCAGCAGAACAGGTGGATAAGGTGGTTAAAAAGGCATATGGGATACTTGCCTTCATTAGCCGAGGCATAGAATATAAGAGCAGGGAGGTTATGATGGAGCTGTACAAAACGCTGGTAAGGCCACAGCTGGAATACTGTGTGCAGTTCTGGTCGCCACACTATAGGAAGGATGTGATTGCTTTGGAGAGGGTGCAGAGGAGATTTACCAGGATGTTACCTGGGCTGGAGCGCTTCAGCTATGAAGAAAGACTGGACAGGCTGGGATTGTTTTCCTTGGAGCAGAGAAGGCTGAGGGGGGACCTGATTTGAGGTGTACAAAATTATGAGGGGCATAGATAGGGTAGATAGAAAGGAACTTTTCCCCTTAGTAGAGGGGTCAATAACAAGGGGGCATAGATTCAAGGTAAGGGGCAGGAGGTTTAGAGGGGATTTGAGGAAAAACGTTTTCACCCAGAGGGTGGTTGGAATCTGGAACTCACTGCCTGAAAGGATGGTAGAGGCAGGAACCCTCACAACATTCAAGAAGCATTTGGATGAGCACTTGAAATGCCATAGCATACAAGGCTACGGACCAAATGCTGGAAAATGGGATTAGATTAGACAGGGCTTGATGGCCGGCGTGGACGCGATGGGCCGAAGGGCCTCTTTCTGTGATGTATAACTCTATAACCGAACGGTTACCCAGATAGCCGAACGGTAACCCAGATAGCAGTACAGTAACCCACATAGCTGAACGGTAACCCACATAGCCGTAGGGTAACCCAGATAGCCGAACGGTAACCCAGATAGCCGTATGGTAACCCAGATAGCCAAACGATAACCCAGATAGCTGAACGGTAACCCAGATAGCCGAACGGTAACCCAGATAGCCGGCCGAACAGTAACCCAGATAGCTGAACGGTAACCCAGATAGCTGAACGGTAACCCAGATAGCCATACGGTAACCCAGATAGCCGAACGGTAACCCAGATAGCCGAACGGTAACCCAGATAGCCGAACGGTAACCCAGATAGCCATATGGTAACCCAGATAACCATACGGTAACCCAGATAACAGTACGTTAATCCAGATAGCCGTATGGTAACCCAGATAACAGTACGGTAACCCAGATAGCCAAACAGTAACTCAGAGAGCCATACGGTTTCCCAGATAGCCGTATGGTAACCTAGATAGCCGTACAGTTTCCCAAATAGCCGAACGGTAACCCAGATAGCTGAACGGTAACCCAGATAGCTGAACGGTAACCCAGATCGCCATACGGTAACCCAGATAACAGTACAGTAACACAGATAGCCAACGGTAACCCAGATAGCCGAACAGTAACCCAGGTAGCCAAATGGTAACCCAGATAACAGTACGGTAACCCAGATAGCCAAATGGTAACCCGGGTAACAGTATGGTAACCCAGGTAACATACGGTAACCCAGATAAGAGTACGGTAACCCAGGAAAGAGTATGGTAACCCAGATAACAGTATGGTAACCCAGATAACAGTACAGTAACCCAGATAGCTGAACAGTAACACAGATAGCTGAAAGGTAACCCAGATTGCCGAATGGTAATCCAGATAGCTGAATGCTAACCCAGATAACTGTACATTAACCCAGATAGATGTACGGTAACCCAGATTACAGAATGGTAACCCAGATAGCCGAACGGTAACCCAGATAACTGTATGGTAATCCAGATAATATTACAGTAACCCAGAAAGTTGTACAGTAACCTAGATTGCCGAACGGAAACCCAGCTAACAGACAGTAACCCACATAGCCATACAGTAACCCAGATAGCCATACAGTAACCTAGATAGCCGTACGGTAACCCAGATAGTTGAATGGTAACCCAGATAACAGTACGGTAACCCAGATAGCCATACGGTAACCCAGAGAGCCGTATGATTTCCCAGATAGCCGAACGGTAACCCAGATAATCATATGGTAACCCAGATAGCCATACGGTTTCCCAGATAACTGTACAGTAACCCAGATAGCCAAATGGTAACCCAGATAGCCGTACGGTAACCCAGATAGCCGTACGGTAACCCAGATAGCCGCACGGCAAACCAGATAGCTGTATGATAACCCAGATAACCGTATGATAACCCAGATAGCCATACGATAACCCAGATAGCCATACAGTAACCCAGATAGCCATACAGTAACCCAGATAGCCATACAGTAACCCAGATAGCTGCACAGTAATCCAGATAGCCGCACGGTAATCCAGATAGCCATACAGTAACCCAGATTGACGAACAGTAACCTAATGGAAACTCTCTCAGATCAGGTTTGCATTTAAAGCATTGATTTCATGAAAAAATGCCATGCAAACTTGACACAATGTGGGGTGAAATTGGCCAATGCAAGTATTACCAGAAGGGAAAATTGCTAATTGGAGCCCATTTTACACCATGCCCGATTTTCTTTCCCAAATTGGGCACAGTGAAAAGCTGGCTCCTGATTCGCTATCTTCCCGTTCTGCACTACTGGTGTGCACAGATTTCACCCCCCCCCCCCGCCCCCCCACACACAATGATCTTAATCATATTGAAACTGGAGTTTTGTGTCATATTCTGGGCACTGCACTTTTGGAAGGATGTGAAGGCCTTAGAGAGGGTGCAGAAAAGATTTACGAGAATGATTCCAGGGTTGAGGGACTTCAGTTACATTGATAGACTAGAGAAGCGGGGTTGCTCTCCTTAGAGCAGAGAAGATTGAGAGCAGATTTAATAGAGGTGTTCAAAACCATGATGGGTCTAGTCAGAGTAGATAGAGAGAAACTGTTCCCATTGGCGGAAGGGTCGAGAACCAGGGGACACAGATTTAAGGTGATTGGCAGAAGAACCAAAGACAACATGAGGATAAACGTTTTACTCAGTGAGTGGTTAGGATCTGGAATGCAATGCCTGCAAGGGTGGTGGAGGCAGACTCAATCACGGCTTTCAAAAGGGAGTTGGTTAAGTACCTGAAGGAAAAAAATTTGCAGGGTTACAGGGAAAGGCCGGGGGAGTGGGACTAGCTGAAGTGCTCTCGCAGAGAGCCGGCACGGGCCCGACGGGCCGAATGGCCACCTTCTGTGCTGTAACCATTCAATGATTCTATGAAACACATTATTGTGCCACTTCAACATGACATTGTTCTGATAGGGCTTCTAGCTTTTCTCCATCTCCAAATAACAATTGCTCATCAAACGCTCATCTCCAGAGAGCGCCTGAGCTGTACGGACCAGGAAGGTGCCAGGCTCGAACCCCAGATCGCTCCAGCAGTAATAGCAGGAACGCTAAGGTTGATCTTGACGCCCTGGGTTAAGGAGAGGAAATTTTGCCATAGTTTGAGAGCCTTCCTGCTACTTTGTGACACGTGCTGGAAAGAGTGATGCGTGGATGTTGGGGAAGCACAGGGTTGGTCTTGGATAGAATGCTCCCACTTGCCGACTTGCACGATCAAGACGCACACATATTAGCTGAGGTACAGGAGGGTAACCAACACGTGGGGATTCGCTCCCCAACATGTGGGGAGCTGTACCCCGACACGCGTGGAGCCGTACCCCGACACCTGTGGAGCTGTACCCCAACACACGTGGAGCCACATCCCGACACGCGTGGGAACGTACCCCAACATGTGAAGAGCCATACCCCAACACATGTGGATCTGTACCCCAACACATGTGGAGCTCTACCCCAAAAAGGACTGAATGCCTTCAGGAGGCAAGGGAAGAAAATTGGTGAGGAAAAAGAATCAACTCTATTACAGGTGAATATTTGGAATTCCAAACTCGGGCACATTTATATCTGGGTCAGGTTTGCCTTTGCTGAGCAGCAATAATTACTTCTAGTTGGTACTTACTTTGGTTATCCACTTTGGTGTCAAAAACAGGAAGGCAGATTATTATCTAAATGGCAATAGATTGGGAGAAGAGGAAGTGCAACGAGACCTGGGCGTCCTTGTGCACCAGTCGCTGAAGGTAAGCATGCAGGTGCAGCAGGCGGTTAAGAAGGCAAATGGTATGTTGGCCTTCGTAGCGAGAGGGTTTGAGTACAGGAACAAGGATGTCTTGCTGCAGTTGTACAGGGCCTGGTGAGGCCACATCTTGAGTATTGTGTGCAGTTTTGGTCACCTTATCTGAGGAAGGATGTTCTTGCCATGGAAGGAGTTCAGCGAAGATTCACCAGGCTGATACCTGGGATGGCAGGAATGACGTATGAGGAGAGATTGGGTCGATTGGGCTTGTACTCGCTGGAGTTTAGAAGAATGAGAGGGGATCTCATTGAAACTTATAAAATTCTAACAGGACTAGACAGACTAGATGCTGGAAGGATGTTCCCGATGGTCGGGGAGTCCAGAACCAGGGGTCACAGTCTAAGGATAAGGGGTAAGCCATTTAGGACAGAGATGAGGAGGAATTGCTTCACCCAGAGAGTGGTGAACCTGTGGAATTCTCTGCCAAAGAAGGCAGTAGAGGCCAATTCATTAAATATATTCAAGAAGGAGTTGGATATATTTCTTAAGGCTAAAGGGATCAAGGGATATGGAGAGAAGGCAGGAACAGGGTACTGAATTTGGATGATCAGCCATGATCTCATTGAATGGCGGAGCAGGCTCGAGGGGCCGAATGGCCTACTCCTGCTCCTATCTTCTATGTTTCTATGCTACAGGCTCCCTCTTACCTCATTTCCTGCAAATCTTTATTATAAACTCATCAAAGACAAAGTAGCTTAGTTGTTATCATAAAACTTCTTTGCAATTTCTGCTGAACTTTATATCATCTTTGACATTTTCCTATTGTACATGTAAACACATATGGGTGTTAGTGATACTGGCATGAACTCCAGTGGCAGTATAACCAACTGTGTCAGCTGATGTTCTACCTCATGCAAAGTATCGCAGTGCACCTTTAGAATGACAGCTTTGTATTAAGTAGAACATCACACCAGTTTTTGGCATTCATTATAAAACATTGTACGTTGCCAATCCCTGTGGCACTTGTGACCCAAGGGTTAAATGTTTTCATCGATGAAACAATCATCACCTCAGTTTGGATTTGTTAGAAACTTGCTGCTAAAAGCTAGAAGTGAGCAAGAAAGTACAGAACAAGAAAAGGCCACTCAGCCCACTCCATTTACAAATGATGAGATGGGGATTCTAAAAGACCTTCGGTGTACAGCAGGAGTCTTCTCCCCATGGGGAAAGGCTCCGGAGTGACCACCTTTTCAAATGACATTTAAGGGCAAGAGCAGAGACTGAGTTTCGATAGAAAACTCTTTCAGAGAGCTGGCACAGGCACAACGGGCTGAATGGCCTCCTTCTGACTTGTAAAGTTCTATAAGATGGGGAGGGACGGAGGGGCAGCAGATAAGATATTCCACTCCTTGAACCCTGTCTCCCTGCCCCCCCCACCCCCATTACTGGTCCTGGTGTGGTCTTCTTTGTCTCCCCTCCACCCTCCGTCTCCCCTCTACCCTCCGTCTCCCCTCCACCCTCCGTCTCCCCTCCACCCTCTGTCTCCCCTCCACCCTCCGTCTCCCCTCCACCCTCCGTCTCCCCTCCACCCTCCCCCTCCCCGCCACCCTCCCCCTCCCCTCCACCCTCCCCCTCCCCTCCACCCTCCCCTCCACCCTCCCCTCCACCCTCCGCCTCCCCTCCACCCTCCATCTCCCCTCCGTCTCCCCTCCACCCTCCGTCTCCCCTCCACCCTGAATGCTATTTGAACAGGTGGTTGAAATCTTGTGGGGAAGAAGATTCTTGCTGATAAAATGATTCGATAGGATAGATACAGAGAAACTGTTTCCTCTGATGGGGTAGTGACAAGCTGGAACTTGCTCCCCCAAAAGGCTGAGGATTCTGTGTCCATTGAAATTTTCAAAACAGAGATCAATAATTTTTGCTGGGTAACAGTATCAAAGAATATGGATCAATGGCAGGTAAATGGAGTTAAGATACAGATCAGCCATGATCTGATTGAATGGCGGAACAGGCTCAAGGGACTGACTGACCTACTCCTGTTCCTATGTTCCTCACCATGACATTGACAGCAAGAACAAAATCGCAGCCACACTGCCAGATAGTCATTTGCACATTTTGATCTGGGGCCAAACCGACAATAATGCTTCATGCAGTTGGCGGACACATTCACTGCTGGGTGAAGAGAACACCATTGTCAAGGGACGATTGGAAAATAACAACTCCAGTGACACACCAACACTGCACAATAACCCATACTTATCTCTTTATTCTGTGTCAGATGCTGCACTCGTTTCAAGCAACATGTGTACATTTAAGCGATGTTTTGCAAAAACAAATTTGCTTTGAAAAGTACTTAAGCGATAGTTAACCAAAAACAAAAAGATTCTTGCAAACTACCACTACAATTGTGAAGAAATTAAGCGTTTAATATAATTGCCTGAATTAGGGAAGGATATCATTGACCCACCAAGCACACGTTCAATTGCACAATTGTGCAACTGCTCTCGTACCAGAATTGTGACCCGGCCATTGACAATGTTCAGTTGGACCCGGTTACATCGTACAAACATGGACCGACTGCTCCTCTACTGAACTACTGGGCAAACAATGCAACATGTCCGTTTCCATAGGCACATCAGTGGGAAATTGTGCCACAGCCATCACAGCGGTCCTTCATGCTCCTCGGAGCTAGAGTTGGAAATATAATAACCAACAACATCAAAAAAGAATCCCAGACGATGCTGCATTAAACATTTCCAAGGAACGATGTCGCCGCTGACATGTCTCCTTCAAGCTCAACGTGCAGACGTACAGGTTCAGTGGTTCAAGCGTACTGTGAAAGAGGTCCAACCTCTCCGTTGTCGTCTTTGGTGAGAATGTGCCCATTATTTGACCTCCAGCTGGTGCTTTCTGTCCATAACGTTGAGGACATCATCCAAAATAGAAGGTCCTAGATCCAGCTGAAGGGAAAGGAGAGAGCCGGTGAGGTTGAGGAGGGAATCCTCCGATGGATTGGTTGTTTTGGGCACTCCATACTGTGCGGGACAGAGAGTGGAATCTTTTTCCACATTTTTACAGTCCCTAGCTTGCCCAACAAAGTTATGTGAGTGATTGATGCTGTGTTCGCTGTTCCGTAATACCTTTGGGAATTTTTTCACCTCTCTCCCTTCTGTGCTAATGTTCCCATTCCCCCATTGCTCACCGTTGCCTGGCAAGTGTTGCTCAGTTGCTGGGTGGAGCCGAGGGGGCTTGGGAGGGGCTGAGAAGTCCTGCTTTGAGACAAAGGTCACGGCAGTCAGTAGAGGCAGGTTGAGGGCTTGGGACCCGCCTATGCTGGGCAGCGATATGGCATTTTTCAGCACCGGCGAGGGAGTCTCGGAGAAAGTAGGGTTCGGGGTGCTGTTTGCCCGTAAAAATTCACTGTGCACTCCATATTGACCAAGCTTTGCCTTGCCCTGATTTCCAGGCAAGAGGTCGTACTTGCCTTGAAGGAAGGAAATATCCCCAAACACATCATGCACCCCTCCTTTGCCAATGTGAATGGTGTGTCGGAAGTCTCCAAGAGGAGGGCTAATCATATCAGGGGACAAAATGTCCCTCAGCTTAAATTTCTTGCCTTTCTTGTTGCTGGTTGTTTTTAGGTAAATTGGTGTCTTGGCCGGCATCCCTCAGGCAGTGTCAGAAGAATCTCCAAAAACATTCAGTTCTCCCAGCGGGTATGAATAAAAACCCTCCAAGCAAAAAGGTTTCAAGTTCCGTCTCTCTTTTCCTTCCCCCAAATTCTTATTATTTTAAAGAGAAGCAAATCACACTGTCGACTCATGAAACCCTTACAGCTTTGAACAAGAGTCTTTTTGCTCTACCGCGGAAGAGAAGGAAGCCAAACACAAGGGTAGGCAGCTCTGAAGAAAGTGATGTCCTTATCGGTCACGTGACTCAAAACCTGGGGCAGCTTTCCCGAGAAACACGAGGTGATCTGTGTAAGGAAATGAGACAGATTATCAGCACCTGAGTCTTGAGTTTTACAGAACAGCCTGCGATGGAACTGACCGTTCCGGCTTACGGATGAAACTTCATTCATTAGGCAGGTGGAGGAATTTGCCCGAATAAGAGCTAGCCAACCTTTTCCCTTCTTGCTCAGCCATTACCATGAATGCATTGGCAGTGGCGGTTGAGCAATATTCATAGAATCATAGAATGATACAGCACAGAAGGAGGCCATTCTGTCCATCATGCATGTGCCGGCTCCTTGAAAGAGCTATCCAATTAGTGCCTCTACCCGGCTCTTTCCCCATAGCCCTGCATATTTTTACCTTTTAAGTAATTATCCAATTCCCTTTTGAAAGTTATTATTGAATCTGCTTCCACCACCTTTCAGGCAGTGCATTCCAGATCATAACAATTTGCTGCGTAAAAAAAATTCTCCTCATCTCGCCTTTGGTTCTTTTGCCAATTATCTTAAATCTGTGTCCTCTGGTTACCGACCCTCCTGCCAGTGGAAACAGTTTCTCCTAAGTTACTTTATCAAAGCCATTCATGATTTTGAACACCTCTATTAAAACTCCCCTTAATCGTCTCTGCTCTTAGGAGAAGACTATTCACTCACTAAGGTCTGCTGAGACCTGCTCACTCGCTCGCTTATTGTCTGAGCTCAGGTTTTTAAAAACTCGTTTCCTGCTGAGCTGTGCCACTGGGCAGCTGCATTGTGAAGGGGACAATAAGTCTGAATGACTCACCACAGCAGCAGGTAGTGATGATTTATGGCACAATTCACCTCTCTCTGCACAAAATTGTTGGGAGTTGTAAGCACAGCTGCAACCTTTCCGTGCAGTTGGAAAGGGAGCTGGAGATCCATCATATCATCACTAAAAGCCATGGGTTGACTGCCATGATAGCTGAGCAGTAAAACCAGACCAGGAACATCTCAGGGTTCATCCCTGGTCTGGCCTGGGCTGTTAGCTAATCGCAGCCAGGGCAGTGATAGAGGCACTACAACTGCCCTCAGGGAGCCCAGGCTTCGGAGAGGGTTTAAGAAAATAAATCAGACCAGGTTCCTGTTCGTAATTGTTACCCAGTGATCAATACTGGAGTGTGAGTGTGTCTGAGAGAAATAGCGAGAGAGAGAGAGAATGAGAATTTGCAGTGAGCCCAGCCCCTCTCAGGCTTTCAAACTGACTTGTTCACTGTTGCAATATTAGTTTCAATTTCAAGGGAGTATGAGATAATGTTAAATATAGCTCCCTTGCAATAGTATCCCTTATGTTTTCACGGTGAGGCTCAAACTAATAGAATGGAGACTTGGATGCCTGTTGCGGTGGACGAATACTGAATCAGAGATACATCAGAGTTGTAAGAGAAGGACTTGGATGCAGTGCAGGATGTAGCATAAGAAGCACGAAGGGATGGACGAGGTCAATCAGAAGCACAAAGGGAACTGCAAGGGCATCAGTAACTTGAAAAGATGCATGAGAAGCATCAGAGGCACAAAGTGTAGGAGGAGCTGATGAGAAGCAAGTGGAGAAAGAGGAGGTCAAAGGCAGAAAATCACCAAAAACGGATTCACCGCGCAGTCGTCTCATTCACAGAATCTATTGCACAAACAGGCCATTCAGCCCAGCTGACTTATGGCAGTCTTCACACTAACCTCCCTCCCACTCTAATTACCTCTTCCCACCCTGCCATGTATCCCTCTATTGCCTTCTCCCTCATATAGGCACAAAGCCTACCCTTAAATGTATCAAATCTATCTGCTTCAGCCACTCCATGTGACAGCAAGTTTCACGTTCTCACCATCCTGTGTAAAGAGATTGGGGGTTATTTTGGCCAAAGGGTGAAAACATGCACTGTGGGTGCTGTGCTGATAAGACTAGCCTGTTTAAAAGTCTGGTTTTAGCACGCAATTTTGGTCCTAATTGCTGATTACCATAATTTGAACTTGCCCGGAGGCGCTAAATTAGACACCTCAGGTTTAGCACTCAAGCGCTGATTAGATGCAATTTTCGTGCGGCAGTATATGTGGGCTCCACACACCCACTTCCACTGAAGGTGTGGAGTGCGTGGCTGACACAGCGGCTGATTTCAAGATGGCTCAGGGACCGAGGGAGAGGGCGCGCAGGTTCTTGGACACAACACTGGAGGTCCTGGTGGAGGAGGTCCAGAGGAGGAGGGGTGTCCTGTACCCACAGATGGGAAGGAGTCCACCTCACCCTCCTGTCCCTCTCTCCTGCAGCAGCTGGTGCTGCTCTTCCTGGCCTCATGTCCTCGTCCCATTCCTCCTGCAGACCAAGAGGGACCCCGAGCAAGATGCCGATGACCAAGCACTCCCTTTCTCCTCGTGACTCCTATAAGGTGGAGTAGCACAGCACTTACTCTTTGTAGGTGAAGTCCTCAGAGAATTTCCAGAATAACTGTTGATAAGAGTGTTGGCGAAGTCTTGACAAAGAGTCCCAGAAAGTCTTCCAATGTGCTTCAAAAGTCCTCTTCAAACTTCCAGCAGCAAGTGAAGAGTAAAAGGTGACTTACCTTTAAGTAGCGCTCAAAATCCTCTGCAACGACATGTTTACTCCCAATCAGCTGATCATTGTTAGGAGAGGGCGTTGGGTCAAGTGCCAGCCACCAAAATGCCGTGCAGCCTCCTTAATGAGCGCTAACAGGCAATTTAAGTGGCAATCAGCTGCGTAACAATCTCTCCTCTTAGTCTTCTCTTTTTCAGAGAAAAGAGCCCCAGCCTGCTTAACCTTTCCTGATAGTCGCATCCTCTCAATTCTGATAACATCCTTGTAAATCTTTTCTCCAGTGCTCCACTATGCTTGTTTTAGTATAGAGACCAGGACTGCACGCTATACTCCAAGTGTGATCTAACCAAGCTTCAATATAAATTCGACATTACCGCTCTGCTTTTGTATCTTGTCCTCTAGAAATGAACCCAGTACTTTACTTGCACTCTGTATGACCTTATCAACTTGTGCTGCTACTTTTAGTGATCTATGTATCATATTCCCAGATCTTGTTTCTCCTCTACTCTATTTAGTTTCTTAGGAATAAGTGGCCTCCTTATTCCCCTTACTAAAATGAACCACCTCACACTTCACTGTATTAAATTTAATTTGCCATTTACCTTCCCACCCTGCAAGCCAAGTATGCACCTAATGCCTAGCAATCTTCTGGTAGGTATGTGTCTGCCCACCTGATGATGGCTATGCGTGTCTCATTCTTTGGCAGTCTAGTGGTGAGTTTGTGTGGCATCCTTGGCAGACTAGTTTGGGGTATGTGCCTAATTCCTGGCGGTCTTGTCATGATTATGTATTTGACTCCCTGGCAGTCTTGTGACAGATAGGTGTTTGGGTCCTTGGCAATTTTGCAGTGGGTATGTGTGTATCTGGAATTCTTGTAGCGTGGGATGTGCCTAAACCCCGGTAATCTTCAAACCATAGAAGCTTAAGGCACAGAAGAAGACCACTCGGCCCATCATGTCTATATGGGCTGTTTGCTAGAACAGTCCAAAACTAATCCCATGGCGCTGCTCTCTCCCCATAGCCTTGAACCTTTTACAATCCATTCTTGTTATGTGTCTGTGTCTGATTCCCTAGAGGTATACTTGAGGTTATCCCCACTCACAGACCTTGTTAGTTCAGATTTTGGCCCATCTAAGAGTCAGTACGTGTGGAGATAAGAGTTCCGGTCTCTGACTACTGGGTTGACATCCAGTGGGGTACTTGCGTTTGGTGGGAGTGCAGTGACAAACCTCCTATTACATCGAGCCGGTTCTCCTGGTAGGTTGTAAGTCAGGCTAACCACCTGGCCACCTAAAAAGGGTCTTTGTTACAGAAGCAACCCACAGCATGATCTGCTGCATGTAACAGCAGTGGAGGAAATGGGTTGCCTCATGTGCTGCTTGGCACAGAAGAGAAAGAGGAAGAGTCAGTAGGTACTTGTATATTTCTGCTCCTTGAGGGTGGGTGGTGCTCAAGGAAAAGAAAAAAATAAAGACTTGCATTTATATATCGCCTTTCACGACCACCGGACGTCTCAAAGCGCTTTACAGTCAATTAAGTGCATTTGAAGTGGAGTCACCGTTGTAATGTGGGAAACGCAGCAGCCAATTTGCGCACAGCAAGTTCCCACAAACTGCAATGTGACAATGACCAAATAATCTGCTTTTGTTATGTTGGTTGAGGGATAAATATTGCCCAGGACAACGGGGATAACTCCCCTGCTCTTCTTCAAAATAGTGCCATGGGATCTTTTACATCCACCTGAGAGAGCAGATGGGGGCCTCGGTTTAACGTCTCATCTGAAAGACAGCACCTCCGACAGTGCAGCGCTCCCTCAGCACTGCACTGGAGAGACCCAAGACCTCTTAAGTGCCCCCTTTTTAACTGACTCTGTGCACCACCAGGTCCCCATTGAAGGGCCAATAGAAAGAGGCTCTTACACCTGAACTTCCAACCTGCGCCATCAGGCCCCACAACAAGTCAGGTCCCGAGTGAAGTCTGAGGTGCAGAGTATCGTACCACCAACAGTAGGTTCTGAATATAAAAGTGCTTGAAGAGAGCGAGAGAAAGGCAGTGTGACTGTGATGATGGTAATGTATGAATGGATGGTCATAATGAACAAGCTTAGAGGCAGAGGAGAGGGTGTTAGTCAACTACTGCTGATGTGGAGTAATCAGATGATATATAAGGTTCACAACCTTTTAAATCTCTTGTTCGCCTTTCTCTTTCTGCTGAATGTACAACTCCAGAATTTAACAATCCCGTGAAAGTTCAATATAAGAACAAAAGACACAGGCAAGAAACAACCATTCAGCCCATCAAAGCCTGTCCCGCTGGTACCCTAACACTCCCAACAGCATTTTAAATCTCCCCTACATCTGCATCGCTGCCACTGCACCTGGCAAATTATTACAGACATTTATCCCCCTTTGTGTGAGAAGTCCCTTCTGATACGTACATTAAATTCACTACTAAACAAATAAGGGAATCCAATTTCGATAAGGCGCCCTTTTGGTTGTCCAAACTCCAGTAATTCATTTTCCCGAGCACATTATTATCCCTGATCAGTTCAACTCTTTCGCTACAAACCTGCAGGACTAATTGTCCCCGGAATGGGTCAGGTATTGGGAGAGAGCGTTGACATTAGCAGAAGCCTTGCCTGCAATGTTAAATTAAAAGAGAAAAAAACAGCTCTACATTAAAGGTTACACAAGTACAGTCACACAGTTATGTTGCTATGGTTATAACAGCAGTTGTATTTTAGCCTCTCTATTCTGTATTTCAACATTATGCAAAAAAAGCTGTCTTCACAGAAACAGCCAGCAGACCAGGCAGCATCTGTGGAGACAGAAACAGACAGATGCTGCCTGACCTGCTGAGTGTTTCCAGCATTTTTTCTGTTTTTATTTCAGATTTCCAGCATCCACGGTATTTTGCGATTTGTTTCACGGAAGTAATTGCTCATTTTCAATCATTGCTATTCCGGGACTGCCCAGCCCGTTCTGTGACAGTGTGGTTGAAGGGTTAATCTAACTGACTAATGTCTTCCAATCTCTTTCTGCGAAGTAGCTAAAACATATTTGAAACGTTAAATCGAGACTTTTATTTTTGCCTACGCTTGAAACAGTTTTGGGTTCTGTCTTTCACGTTATTATTGCCATCTATTTAATCCAGACAAACTGTCTGAATGCAAAACATAGGCTTAAAATTCCCCGTAACTAGTAGCCGAGAGAAAACGTTAAGTGATGCGGTTTTGGGGCAGCGTTTACTGGATAGCCTGTGGTTATATCCCGCTCAGATCTCTAGCTAACCAGAAAGAAACAAGCTGCACACATCATATTCAAGATGAGAATTGCGAGGGAGGAGGGAGGGGAGCAGAAAAAAAAAGACTTACAGGTTTCCCCCAGAACCTGGGCGAAATGACGCTAAAACTCTCCCATTATCTTGCCCTTTCGTCCATGGGCGAGAGAGATTGCCGATTCCCCCTTTTGCTGGGTGTGCAAGCATTCGAAAATAAAAGCACCTTCTTGCAGCGTGTGTCTGTCCGTCCGTCTCTCTGAAGTTGGCTGTGCGCTCAGGGTGTGTGCAGAGCTGAAGAGGCGATTTCAGTGGCAGCTGGCCAGATGTTGGGGCCACGTTTTGGCTCCTGGGCGGCGGGGGCCCACCTGTGTTTGTCTGTCACATCCACATCGGCTGGGAGCAGGCTTCCCTGTCGCTGTGCGCCCCTCCCTCGGACCGACCAGCTGGGAGGAGGAGAAGGAGGTGGATTGAGGACAAGTCCTTCTGGGCTCCGAAGCCTGCGAAGTGGCTGTCAATAGGAGACAGGGGACAAGCCCAGCTTTTCGGGGTGACAGGTACCTTTACACTTCAACTTCTGCAACAGGAAGGGAGAACCGTTAAAACATATTTCAAAATAAAATAAAAGAGAAGCTGCAATGAGCAGTCATGCCCCCCGGGCACAAAACAAGACACATCACAGGCTCTGCTGTACAGTGGGATGGGAGTATGAGCTAGGGGGAGCAGCCCTGAAATCCTGGAGATCTGGATCGCCTAGCTGGAGCCAATTAACGGCTTAAACAACTCAAAACCGAGCTCAGTATATAACCGGAATCCGCTCAAAAAAGTCTTTGAGACTAAAACCAGCGTGCAATCAGAATAAACGCAAAGCAACTATCATTATACAATCAAGTCAGCTGAAAACGAATAATACTTGTCGGTTCAGGATCCAGTCCGTGTTTTCGAAACGACTTGAGCTTTCACCTCCCCTCAGTGTTTACATAGCCAAGAATATATTTGTACTGCGTTAATGTGCTAGGCTAATGGAAGAGTAACTGCTCGGTAGAAATACAGACAGATAAATTCACATTAACGCAGCTGGAATGCCACAAAGTCTCCAGAAAAGCTTTAAAAAAAAGTTCACAATGACCAAAGGAATGGAGGTGAATATAATGCGATCTAACTCACTCTGGCCAATCCCAGCTACCTGCTCCCAGAAGAAAGGGTGGCCGTGGGGGTTAGAATACAAGGATTATAAAAAGCCTGCAAGATACTTTTAAATACACTTTTATACATTGTACCTGACAATATCTTGCATTTATAGAGTGCCTTTAACATAAAAAAGTCTCAAGGCACTTCACAATGAGAAAGCTCAACTTCAATTGAGTTAGTAATGGTTATGGATTTTTAAGGATATATGGCACTTTTTCAGGACCAGTTTTCACAAATGTCATTTATGAAAAATGTTTCGAAGTAAACGCATATAAATTCTTACATAAGATAAATCTGGATTTGTACTTCAAAACAAGGCAGGCTAGCGGAGGCATTGGCCATACGGATATTCTGATGAAAAGTAAGTTTAAATCAGAAAGTTATGAAGGGACCTCTTCACACAATGGGTAATAAATGCTTGGAATAATCTGCCAGGCAGGGTAGTAGATATGAAAGCTTTGTGGCCCATTTAGAATTAAATTGGATGCTGAGCAGGGAGAGTTAGTGTACTGGAGAGACAAGTTTTAATGGGCAGAATGACCTTTTCCCCATCCTTATCTTTTTCTTTTATTCTTATATTACTACCTAAAATTCACTGAGTATTTTTATTGTTTATACATACTGGGAGTTTTAGATATACACATAACATTTTGTAGGTTTGTAAAAGTTCTAACTGGACTGTGCTGAACTATAAAAGAACAGCTGATCCTAGTTAGGCTTGATGGCAGTATTTTTCTCTGCATCCTTGCATTCCACCCATTGACCCACTGGTTCATGACCTAACTTTGTCATTACCCCACCTCACCTCCCCCCTCCAACACCCACCATGTCCCATCTGCTCCTCTGGGCCATCACTGACATCCTCCTTTGTTCGCAAGCCACCTGCCTTTCATAGATGCAAAATATCTCGAGATAAAGAGATGAGATAGGATATACGGGCCATCTGAGCTCATCCATCCAGGAAAAACCACAGTTCCCCTGCATACTATTCAGTTGTCTCCACAATGATCCCAGTGTTTTTGAAAGTTCATTTTACATGAAGAACTTCCTGACATCAGTCCCAAATGTGCCTGTCAAATTAGGTAACCACACCTCCCCCCCCCTGACCCTGAACACGGGGGCCCCACAAGGATGTGTGCTGAGCCCCCTCCTCTACTCCCTCTTCACCCACGACTGTGTGGCTGTTCATGGTTCCAACATCATCATCAAGTTTGCGGATGATACCACGGTAGTAGGCCAGATCACCAACAGCGATGAGTCAGCCTACAGGGAGGAGGTCCAGCATCTCGTGAAGTGGTGCGCCGATAACAACCTGGCCCTTAACATCAAGAAAACCAAAGAAATCATTGTGGACTTCAGGAAGTCTAAAGGCGGAAGTCACACCCCCATCCACATCAATGGGGCTGTGGTGGAAAGGGTGGACAGCTTCAAGTTCCTCGGAGTCCACATCACGGAAGACCTCTCCTGGTCCCTCAATACCTCCTCTCTGGTGAAGAAGGCCCAGCAGCGCCTATATTTCCTAAAGAGGCTGAAGGGATGTAACCTGTCACCCCTGATCCTCTCTAACTTTTACCGCTGCACAATAGAGAGCATCCTGACGAACTGTATCACAGTATGGTATGGCAGCTGTAGCTACTATGACCGGAAAGCCCTGCAGCGGGTAGTCAAAACTGCCCAATGCATTACCGGCACCCGGCTACCGACCATAGAGCACATATACCAGAAACGCTGTTTATGGAGGTCACGGTCCATCATCAAAGACCCTACCCACCCCAGCCACAGTCTGTTTGCCCTCCTGCCATCTGGGAGACGCTACAGATGCATTCGCACCCGAATGACCAGATTTAGGAACAGCTTCTTTCCCAGGGCTGTCATCCTACTGAACTCCACAAATAAACTCTAAAGCCTGCACATCTGCCAATGCACTTTATTATGGTTATGGTTATGTTAATGTATTACAAGCCAAATGTATGTTGAATGTTTAAATGTCTTAATCTAAATGTACACTCTCGGGAGCCGCAAGCCTACATTTCGTTGTACTGCACTTGTGCACTAACAATGACAATAAAAGTTGATTTGATTTGATTGATTTGATTTACCACTTTGAACACAGGAGGCCATTCAACCTTTCAAGGCTGTTTCACCATTCCATTAGATCACGGCAGATCTGTACCTCAACTCCAATTGTCCGCCTTGGATCCATATCCCTTGACACCCTTTCCTAACAAAATCCAAGAAAGAAATAACTTGCATTTATAAAGCGTCTTTCATGACTCGAGGATGTTCCAAAGTGCTTCGCAGCCAATGTAGTCATTGTTGCAATGTAGGAAAATGTGGCAGCCTAACTGCACACAGCAATGTCCTATGAACAGCAATATGATCATATACACCTCTGTATAAAGTCCCCTGTCACTCACCCCCTTCCAAGGTGAAGAGTCCACATTTCTTCAGTCTCTCTTCCACCTGTCCTCTGACACCTCGGAACATTCTTGTTTTTCTTCTCTGCAGCTCCACTAAGGCTTGAATTTTTCTCTAACAAACAAGACTATTTCTTTGTGGGCCAAGCAAAGCATGGATCCCCGTGGGCTAGATGCAACATTTAAATTTGCATCTATCTGACACTGTGGATACCAACAGATCTTGATGTTCTGATTTAGGATTTAACCAGCAATGAGGCAACAGTTTTCAGAACAGTCTTTGCAAAACTCCAGGCCCATCAAATTGAAACGGAACAAAGCAGTACAAATAGAATTGAGTTCCTTGGGCTTTGTGAGCCAGATTACTACAGCGAGCTGCATTTGGCCCACAGACCATCGTATGGATATCCCTGCATTAAATATGTTAAAAAATTATCTTGAGAGTAAACACAGAAAACTGCTTGTTTCTATAATAAATCTCTGTCAGGGCATCAATGCATTTCAGTTCCCTTCCCTCTAGACTTTGATGCATACATTGTGTCCATGCATGAGTATGAGAAGATAATGAAAACTAATACTCAAATGTGTCGTAACACAGTGGTGCAGGATGGTTCAACACCAAAACATACTGCGGCATGACGTGGCAAAGCTCTACTTCTGTTCGGGACCATAGCCACGGTCAATTTCTATTTTTACAGAAGCAATCGTGGCCACCCACAGTCCTTGGTATTTTACTATTACAGTGCACAGCCTGAGGCCCTCTCATATACCTGCTGGCAACTGGCTATAAAGCAACATGACAAGAGGCCTGCCCGTCCTGTTGGCTGGGCTATGATGTGTGTGTGTGGTATGAAGAGATTTTCAGCAATCCTGCACTCCCAGAGGGGAACCACATTCAAAGGGAACACAGGTCAGGAATAGACATTCCAGAATGTAGTCCTGATATTCCAACTTGCGCTCCCTTGAGCATGGCTCCCTGAGGGGAGTGCGGGAACACTGGATTTACCCCTTGAAGCACGGCCACAATGGTACATAGAAAAGAGTTATCTTGGGCTTTTTAAAACTTAAAAGTATAGAATCTATATGGTGTGGTTTCCCAAAACATATAGAATTGAAGAGACTAAGAAAGAAATTCTGGTAGTACTTATACAGCAATGGTTATCAAACTCAAAGGCACATGGGAGACGTGGCAGGAAAGTGAAGGAGTAACAGATGTTGGGCTTTGCCATTCAATGCTAAACAACAAATTTCTATAGATAGTTCGAGGTGACTTAAGACCCTCTTATTTTTACTTGCAGTTAATACACTATGCTTAATACACTCCCTCCACGCTGCACTCCCTCAGCACTGCACTCAAGTCTTAGTGTAGGGCTCCAAGCCATAGCCTTCTGACTACAAACTGAGAATGCTACCAAGTTGACACTTACCGGTATCAGAACAGAGGGTTTTGTTCTTTAAAACCCACCTCTTTGACCAAGCTTTTGGCCACCTACTATCTCCTTATGTGGCTCAGTGTCAAATTTTGTTTGATAGCGCTCCTGTGAAGCACCTTGGGACGTTTTACTACATTAAAGGTGCTATGTAAATGCAAGTTGTTGTTGAAAAGACCACAACATTAAAAGTAATTCCTTTTCCAAAGATCCTTTCTAGGGGAAAATGGCCCCATAAAAAATCCTGAAATGTGTCAGTGGGATATAACTCTGGCCAGAAACAGGCTCGACTTGACACTTTACAGCCAAGCATAATCAGGACTTACAATTCACGTCAAACCGTCTCAAAGCACTTCACACACAATAACTATTTTCTGAAGTGCGCTGAATGATTTTATGCAGGGCAAACAATAGCAGCCATTTTGCGCCAGCAACATCCCACAGACAATGAGCTGGCATTGAGGGTGGAATGTTGGCAAGGACACCAGGAGAACTCCCCGCTCTTCTACAAATAGCGTCAATTGTCCACCTGAACCATCAGAACCAACCTGATTTGAACCTGAATGTTTCAGACAATCAGACCTTGGATTTGTCCCGTGGTGCCTCGCCTCAGTGCCTGGCATTGTTCCGCCAATTTACTTCACAAGTCAACGCACAGTAACCGGGCTTCTGTCTGCTCAAACAAGAATGACCTTATATAGCTGGAATCGATCAGTAATGAACTTTATTTCACAGGTTCATTACTCTGATAGTCCAGTGCCGTTTGTAGCCTCCTGTCAGCGGTGAAACTGTCAATTGCAGCCATCGCTAATGGCAACAGAACAGCTTCTCTCATAACTTCAATGAATGGCCATAGCTGCTCATTTTAAATGAGGAAACTCAACGCGCAGTGCTCAGTGTCAGCATCCTTCAGAACAATGACATTGTTTAATGTCTTGCTTTATTAACAATGTAGATTAATTAATTTAATCAGCATCACCAGATGGATCCATCAGTTATCAGTGCTGTGAAAATGAGATCAACAACAATGAGATCAAACAAAATACTGAGTCCACCTGATTAACCCATTGAAAAGTTTGAGTAATCTAATAAATAAAAGGCTAAATAAAATCTTCTGACTCTGACCTTTAGTACATCCCCCCCCCCCCCCCGCTCCCTTTGTCCTATGATTGGTGGCAGAGCTTTCAGCTACTTTAGCCCTAATCTCTGGAATTCCCTCCCTAAACTTCTCCGCCTCTCCACTTCTCCCTCCATCTTGGCCATGCTGCTCAAACCCCATTTTCTTGATCAAGCTAATCTCCCCTCCATGGATCAGAAAGAAAGAAAGACTTGCATTTACACAGCGCCTTTCACGACCTCAGGACATCCCAAAGCGCTTTACAGTCAATGAAGTACTTTTGAAGTGTAGTCACTGTTGTAATGTAGGAAACGCGGCAGCTAATTTGCACACAGCAAGCTCCCACAACAGCAATGTGATAATGACCAGATCATCTGTTTTTAGTGATGTTGATTGAGGGATAAATAATGGCCAGGACACCGAGGATAACTCCCCTGCTCTTCTTCGAAATAGGGCCATGGGATGTTTTACGTCCACCTGAGAGGGCAGACGGGGTCTCAGTTTAATGTCTCATCTGAAAGACGGTCCTCTGACAGTGCAACACTCCCTCAGTACTACCCTGGAATGTCAGCCTAGATTTTTGTGCTCAAGCTTCTGGAGTAGGACTTGAACCCACAACCTTCTGACTCAAAGGCGAGATTTGTTCACCTCTCTATCTCTATAGTGCATTGTGATGTTTATTTTGCTAAAGGCATCCTTCCTGAAGACTCATGTGGTAAAGGTGTCACCTGCTATGGTACTGAGGCATATTGACCAGAAGGGTCCACAATCAAACCCTGGTCTGTGCTGACTCACTGAGCTTAACCAGATAGTTAAGATGGTTAGCAAAATTGAAGCCCATGGATTAAAGGGGCAGTGGCTGTGTGGATAAGAAATAGGTATGGGACAGAAAGCAGAGAGCAGTGGTGAACGGTTGTTTTTCAGGCTGGAGAGAAGTGTGCAGTGGTGTTCCCCAGGGGTCGGCGTTGGGACCACTGCTCTTTTTGATATATATTAATGACCTGGATTTGGGTATAAAAGGCATAATTTCAAAGTTTGCAGATGACACGAAACTCGGAAATGTAGTAGACAGCGAGGGGGATAGTAATAGACTTCAGGAGGACAGAGACAGACTGGTGAAATGGGCAGACACATGGCAGATGAAATTTAACACAGAGAAGTGTGAAGTAATTCATTTTGGTAGAAAGAATGAGGAGAGGCAATATAAACTAAATGGTACAATTTTAACAATGAGAACTTGCATTTATATAGCGCCTTTAACATAGTAAAACGTCCCAAGGTGCTTCACAGGAGTGATTATCAAATAAAATTTGACTCCGAGCCACATAAGGAGATATTAGGACAGATGACCAAAGCTTGGACAAAGAGGTAGGTTTAAGGAGCACCTTAAAGGAGGAAAGAGGGGTGAAGAGGCGAAGAGGTTTAGGGAGGGAATGACAGAGCTTAGGGGCTAAGCAGCTGAAGGCACGGTCACCAATGGTGGAGCGATTAAAATTGGGGATATGCAAGAAGCCAGAATTGGAGGAGCGCAGAGATCTCAGAGGGTTGAAGAGCTGGAGGAGGTTACAGAGATAGGGAGGGGCACGGCCATGGAGGGATTTGAAAACAAGGATGAGAATTTTAAAATCGAGCCAATGTGGGTCAGCGATAACAGAGGTGATGGGTGATCGGGACTGGGTGTGAGTTAGGATACGGGCACCAGAGTTTTGGATGAGCTTAAGTTTATGTAGGGTGGAAGATGAATCGTCAAGTCTAGGAAAGGGGGTGCAAGTCAGACAAGTCAGACAAGGTTCCTACACTGTCCAGTGACCCTGATGGAATGTATGCATTTGTGGAGCATTGACTGAGGACTGGATTAAGCACAGCTGTCAAGACCTTCCCCATTCCCCCAGCACATACATACATAATCACAAGATGCAGCCTTGGCAACATGCCCTGTCTAATTTTGTACATGAAGAATAGTCACTTTGATGAAGTATTACGGAGCTGCGAGCACAAAGAGAACAGTACCCCAGCAAGCATCAGTGCCCCAAGGAGACGAGGGAAGGAAATCGGGGTGGGGGGGGGTGCGGGTGGTGGGGGGAGGAATAAAAACTTGCTGAACTTTGGTTTTCAGGGGAATGTAGCACGTGCCGGAGAGACTCCAGTCTGAGAATGGTTAATGTTACGCTGGCCTGACACTTGTTTGTTTCAACAAAACTAAGATCAATGAAAGATGATTGGGATCTGCTCTCTGTACTGCTGCATAGAAAGGGAAGAGATAAAAGAATGAATGCTCGTCTATCACACTAATACAAAGTGTCACACGCGGAATGTTTAACATTCCAGCCTGTTCACTGAGGAGGGCTGAAGGTAGTGCTGGGGAGCGAGTGGGATTAAACACATGGAATAACAGTTATCTGACTCTTTTATTGCTGTACTCAGCTACAGGCCACCTGGTACAGTGAACACAGCCAAATACGGCCAGATTGATCAAACTATCAGCACTGGTCAACTGGCATTCCTAGACGTGTCCACATCACAACACCAATGGGGTGAATCCGTGTCGCGTGATATTAGCAATAGTTCAATGTCTTTGTTAAAATAGCAGTCAAAGGAATTTATTAAGAATGTTCATTGTTAATATAGCCCAGGGCGTTTTCTATATTTATTTGGTCTCAGGATACGGGTGTCGCTGGCGAGGCTGGCATTTATTGCCCATCCCTAGTTAATTGTGAAGCTGGTGGTGGGCCTTTTCCTTGAACAGCATGTTGTTTGTGCAACTGAGAGTCTTACTGGGCCACACTTCATAGAGCATTAAGAGTCAGCCACACAGAGTGGGCCTGCTGTCATGTGTAGGCCAGATCAGGTAGTGAGCCAGTAGGGTTTTTACTATTTCACCCCCTAGGTGGTACTGGCACTAGTTGAGAAGTTAATGCTTGTTATGCTGTGCATTTTTAAAAATTCGTTTATGGGATGTGGGCGTCGCTGACAAGGCCAGTATTTATTGCCCGTCCCTAATTGCCTTTGAGAAGGTGAAGGTGAGCCGCCTTCTTGAACCGCTGCAGTCTGTGTGGTGAGGGTACTCCCATAGCGCTGTTAGGGAGGGAGTTCCAGGATTTTGACCCAACGACGATGAAGGATCAGCGATATGCTTCTAAGTCAGGATGGTGTGTGACTTGGAAAGGAACTTGGAGGTGGTGGTGTTCCCATGCGCCTGCTACCCTTGTCCTTCTAGGTGGAAGAGGTCGCGGGTTTGGGAGGTGCTGCCGAAGAAGCCTTGGCGAGTTGCTGCAGTGCATCTTGTAGATGGTACACACTGCAGCCACGGTACGCCGATGGTGGAGGGAGTGAATGTTTAATATGGTGGATGGGGTGCCAATCAAGCGGGCTGCTTTGTCCTGTATGGTGTCGAACTTCTTGAGTGTTGTTGGAGCTGCACTCGTCCAGGCAAGTGGAGAATATTCCATCACACTCCTTACTTGTGCCTTGTAGATGATGGAAAGGCTTTGGGGAGTCAGGAGGTGAGACACTCGCCACAGAATGCCTAGCCTCTGATCTGCTCTGGTTATCACAGTATTTATGTGGCTGGTCCGGTTAAGTTTCTGGTCATTGGTGACCTCCAGGATGTTGATGGTGGGGGATTCGGCGATGGTAATGCCATTGAATGTCAAGGGGAGGTGGTTAGACTCTCGCTTGTTGGAGATAGTCATTGCCTGGCACTTCTGTGGCGTAAATGTTACCTGCCACTTATCAGCCCAAGCCTGAACGTCGTCCAGGTCTTGTTGCATGTGAGCATGGACTGCTTCATTATCTGAGGAGTTGTGAATGGTGCTGAACACTGTGCAGTCGTCAGCGAACATCCCCATTTCTGACCTTATGTTGGAGTGATGGTCATTGATGAAGCAGCTGAAGATGGTTGGGCCCAGGACACTGGTCTGAAGAACTCCTGCAGCGATGTCCTGGGGCTGTGATGATTGACCTTCAACCACCACAACCATCTTCCTTTGTGCTAGGTATGACTCCAGTCAGTGGAGTGTTTTCCCCCGATTCCCATGGACTTCAGTTTTACTAGGGCTCCTTGATGCCACACTCAGTCAAATGCTGCCTTGATGTCAAGGGCAGTCACTCTCACCTCACCTCTGGAATTCAGCTCCTTTGTCCATGTTTGGACCAAGGCTGTAATGAGGTCGGGAGCTGAGTGGTCTTGGCGGACCCCAAACTGGGCATTGGTGTGCAGGTTATTGGTGAGTAAGTGCCGCTTGATAGCACTGTCGATGACACCTTCCATCACTTTGCTGATGATTGAGAGTAGACTGATGGGGCGGTAATTGGCCGGATTGGATTTGTCCTGCTTTTTGTGGACAGGACATACCTGGGCAGTTTTCCACATTGTTGGATAGATGCCAGTGTTGTTGCTATACTGCAACAGCTTGGCTAGAGGTGCGGCTAGTTCTGGAGTACAATTCTTCAGCATGACAGCCAGGATGTTGTAGGGGCCCATAGCCTTTGCTGTATCCAGTGCGCTCAGCTGTTTCTTGATATCACGTGGAGTGAATTGAATTGGCTGACGACTGGCTTCTGTGATGGTGGGGACCTCAGGAGGAGGCCGATATGGATCATCCACTCAGCACTACTGGCTGAAGATGGTTGCAAACGCTTCAGCTTTGTCTTTTGCACTCACGTGCTGGGCTCCACCATCATTGAGGATGGGGATATTCGTGGAGCCTCCTCCTCCCGTTAATTGTTTAATGGTCCACCACCATTCTGCTGGTCTGCTGGGCCTGCGGAAGATGTAATCAAGGGCCTAAACCTCAGTGGAAGTTTTCTGTTTCTGGCAGGGAAGCTCTTTGGGGCTTACCTTGGTTGCTTTTATGTTGCACTGGTATCCTGTTTCTATCACAGACTGTCTCAGGAGGCAGCCTGCCCTTGGAGGGAACACTGTAATGAAAAGCTTCAGCAGTTTGCTTACAGTTTACGTACCTCTCCTCCTTAAATTACTGACACCTACTGCGGCACAGCCCCTTGGGCCCTAGCAGCCTCCTGGTACCTTGTGAGCTGGTTTTGCCCTCTGCTTCTGGAGGCAAAACAACTCAGATGGCAGCTGTAAAAGGCCCCAGGTGGTGAGACCACCATTTTATTCTGTGCACCTGTACAACAACAACAGCAACAACTTGCATTTATATGGTGTGGACTATAACCTGGTGTTGTGTGACTTCTTACATTTGCATTTATATAGTGCCTTTAATGTAGTAAAACATCCCAAGGCGTTTCACAGGAGCGTTATCAGACAAACGTGCCTTCAGCTGCCTAGGCCCTAAGCTCTGGAATTCCCTCCCTAAACCTCACCCCTCTCTACCTCTCTTTCCTCCTTTAAGAAGCTCCTTAAAACCTACCTCTTTGACCAACTGTCCTAATATCTCCTTATGTGGCTCGGTGTCAAATTTTGTTTGATAATCATTCCTGTGAATCGCCTTGGGAGGTTTAACTATGTTAAAGGCGCTAAATAAATGCAAGTTGTTATTGTGCTTATCGTCAGTGATTATTTCACCTACACGGAAATCATTTAAGAAAGACTTGCATTTCTATAGCGCCTTTCACGACCACCAGACATCCCAAAGCGCTTTACAGCCAATGAAGTACTTGTTTGAAGTGTAGTCGCTGTTGTAATGTGGGAAATGCGGCAGCCAATTTGCGCACAGCAAGCTCCCACAAACAGAATGTGATAATGATCAGATAATCTGTTTTTGTTATGTTGATTGAAGGGTAAATATTGGCCAGGACACCAGGGATAACTCCCCTGCTCTTCTTCGAAATAGTGCCACGGGATCTTTTACGTCCATCTGAGAGAGAGCAGATGGGGCCTCGGTTTAACGTCTCATCCGAAAGATGGCACCTCCGACAGTACAGCACTCCCTCAGCACTGCACTGGAGTGTCAGCCTAGACTTTATGTGCACAAGTTCCTGGAGTGGAACTGTGAACCCACAACCTTCTGACCCAGAGCCGAGTGTGCTACCCACTGAACCACAGCTGTATTATTATTTGTGATATTGTGGTCGCCCTCCCCCACTAGATACTGCTGGCTCTTGAAAACCCCACCCTGAGCAATGTATGCTGTTTATGCAAATATCTTTACATCACTATTGGAAGGGCCAGTGATACCATTACCTGTGTGATCGTGGGTTTATGGAACTCCTCTGAAGGCTCAGTGAGTTTATCCAGTGATTAGTTGCACCATACAGACCAAGAAGATTGTAACGTTCGCACACACACCTGTGAAAGGAAGTAGGGCCATTACAGTATAGACAAGGGGATCTGAACACATTCTCCAATTAGGCCCTTCTAGAAATATCTTACTTCAGCTAGTCTGGATGCAGTATGATGTGTCATTACTCTGAAGTAAGCATCCCGATATTAACGGAGAGGTAGGGAGGTTGCGGAGGGCGGGGGCGGGGTCGTAACCTCCTCCAGCCCTACAACCAATGTTCCCTTTAAGCTGCGTGGAGGTCCCGTGCAGCCGGTGAGCCGGCTTTTAAATAGAAAAACAATGCATGCGCGGAATTTTGAATGTCCTGCGCAGCCTGTTAAAGGGACCGCGCGGGGCAAAAAAAAATTAGACTGAACATTGCCTACAACTGTCTGAGCACTCTGCGTTCCTCCAAATCTGGACCCTTGTGCATCCCCCGCTCCCCTCGTTCCACCATTGGCGGCCGTGCTTTCAGCCATCTAGACCCGAAGCTCTCTAATTCCTTCCCTAAACCTCTCTGACTCTCCACCTTTGAGACCCTCCTTAAAAGGTACTGCTTTGCTTGTTTTTAGTCACCTGTCCTAATAGCTTCTTCTTTGGCTCGATGTCAATTTTTATCTTATTACGCCCATGTGATGTCTTCCTACATTAAATGCGCTATATAAATGCAAGTTGTTGTTGTAATGCCAATCTGAAAATAGAATATTCATCCATGTTCAGCACCAATCTGAGGATGACAACCCCTCTAAAAATGGTGCACAGTCAAATGGAAAAGTGAATATTTTACCCCACGCCTGGCATTAGTTAATGAACAGTAAGATTTCGGGATATCGTCACAGCAGAGACAGAAATGAATAGCATAAACCAAATTAACTTTGACTCCTTCTCTGATCAGCTATTCTCATCTAGGCTCTGTGACCTGCAAAAATAAATCATTGGGCTGTTTATTATTAGCTTCTGCTCTGCACAATAAAAAAGGAAATTAAAAACGTTAGCTTCTCTATAGAGATAAAAAAATTGTTGTTTAATAATTATCTCAGGAGCAAATACATTTTTATGTCAGCATCAAAACATGAGTGATCCAATATCTTATTAAGCAGATAAAGCAATACTGTCAATTTAAAAGGAATATAATTGGTGTTGTGACAGGGATATAGAATTCTGGAAGGGGCCTTAATTATCGATCAGAGCGAGAATGATGTTGGCAGAACTTGTTTTCTCAAATAAAATTCTATACTACTGAGAATATTTGGGTCCATAATTAATTTATATGTTTAAAAAGGTAAGGTCTGAAGGAAGAATATTTGATTTTTACTAGCTCCTCACTAAAATTTTAAGAAATAATTCTTAAAAGCAAATGGAGAACAGTAAATAGACTGCAATGTACAATTTTACATTATTAGCAAATAAAAAGGTTGGCAATGCGGATGTTGGAAAGGTTAAGTCTTGAGGTAAAGCAGGTGTCATCAAGAGTGGAGGTGAGTTCGGGGTCGAGGTAGGTGGTATTATGGAGGTAGAAGTAAACAGTCTTGGCAATATATAGGATATGGGGTTTGAAGTCTAGCTCAGGGTTGAACAGGATACCGAGGCTGCACGTTATTGGGATTCAGCATGAAGCCAAGGGAGAGGATGTAGTCAGGGACTAGGGTATATAGCTTACAGAGTACAGCAGTTATATAGACATGGACATTAAAATGGAGTTGTAAGCCTGCATTATCCCAATTGTGATCATAAAAGTCACAATATTTGGTCAAATTTCATAAATACCTAATCAGTTGACTGTGTGTCAGTTTGGCTTAGACTGGATAATCGTGACTGACACTCCAGTGCCGTACTGAAGGAGTTCTGCATTGTCAGGGTTACTGTGTTTCAGATAACATGGTAAACTGAGGTCCCATCTGCCCATTGAGGTGGATTAAAAAAAATATAAGTTCATTCACAGGATGTGGGCATCACTGGCAAGGTTGGCACTTATTGCGAATCCCTAGTTACCCTTGAGAAGGTGGTGGTGAGCCGCCTTCTTGAACCGCAACAATGCTTGTGGTGAAGGTACTCCCACAGTGCTGTTAGGGAGGGAGTTCCAGGATTTTGACCCAGCGACGATGAAGGATCGGTGATATTTCTCCAAGTCTGGATGGCGTGTGACTTGGAGGTGGTGGTGTTCCCATGCGCCTGCTGCCCTTGTCCTTCTAGTTGGTGGAGGTCGCGGGTTTGGCTCTGCCTGTGGAGGTAGATGTTAAAGATCCCATGACACTACTTGAAGGAGTTCTCCCAGCGTCCTGGCTAACATTTGTCCCTCAACCAACACCACCAAAAATTTATCTGATTGTCACGTGCGGGGGGATAATGGCACAGAATGGCTGCCGCATTTGCCCACATAACAACTGCACTGCAGAGGTAATTAATTGTGTGAAGCATTTTGAGATGTCTCCATGGTATGGTGAGATGCTATTTAAATGCAAATACTAATTTTGAAATTGTTGTGTACGTGGACTGGCCTAGGAAGACGAGAGATCAATAAAATAATGTAACGGGATAGGGGGTTAAAAGAAAGCAAAATTCAGGATTAAGCAACTGTTGCAGGAATCAAAACTGGGAAAAGTATATTTTAATGCAAGTCTATGCGAAGCCCAGGAATATTTTAACACAAGCCGAATAAACGGGCAACACAAATTACAACAGTAAGCAGCCAGTTCTCTTCTCATGAGCAGCCCATTCCTGTAAATGTTTATCTGGTGTAGGTGAGGTCTGTCACACAGAACTATAACATATGGCTGCCATTAGCTTAACAATTTATGGTGGTGGATTCTGATTCCAGAGGTATTTGTGGTCAAGTCAAACTATGAAGAATTGCACACAATGTGGGTCTACTCACTCTCTCTATTACTGAGAAAACAAAGTCAAATGTGAAGCAGATGCACTAAACCTAGTGGAGGACGGGAGGAAATCCATGAATGAATGCACGTCCATCACGCTAATGTAAAATGTCATGAGAAATGCTTGACATTCCAGTCTATCCCTACACGAAAGAGGTCAAGGAAAGTGTCTAGAACAGTTATTATATAATTCTCCTCCTTAGTATGGCTTTCACAGAACAGCGTAAGGATCTTTTTTTAAAAAAAGAAGGACACCTACAAAGGATAAGCAGTTTTTGAATTTAGGGTACATGGCAGGGAGTGGGGGTGGCGGGGGGTGGGGGGGAGGGTAAGTAACTTTCACCTTTCTCACTTTGGGCAGTAATGTGGCGAGCGGATCACTCGCCTATTGTAGAACCTGCTTGATTGTCATTTCCAGTGGCGGGTTCTATAATGGGCAGGTGATTCACTCGACCAGTTTGATGCCCAAGGAGTGAAGATTATCTTATAAAGAGTGCGAAAACTGAGAAAGTGGAGCAAAAAATCTAAAGGAGACAAGAGGCTTGATGGTTCTCAATATACTTGGAAATACATAGAAGTTTCAACATACAAACCGCTCGTTCAGCCCAACCAGTCCATGTTGGTGTTTACTCTCCACGTGAGCAGATAATCCTCATCACATTTACTCATCTTGGTCCCATATTCCTGCATCCCTTTTTCCTGCATCCGCCTACCCAATCTAATCTTCAATGTTGCCATAGTTTCTGCCTCAACCACTAACCCTGGGACTGAATTTCACAGTCTCACAATTCCCTGTGTAAAGCCGTTTCTCTGCCTTCTGTTCTAAATCTCTTACATTTAATCTTGTGGAAACTAAAATCGAGAGCGGTGTCTAATGGGTGGACAAACCGATATTGCACGTTTTACTCTGTCGTTGAAAATCAAAATGACCCCCAGTAACTTCTGCCCCGCTGCAAACTCTGAACCCTTGCCACTGATTCCATCCCACTCCACAAATATTGTCTCAGAAGAACATAAGAAATAGGAGCAGGAGTAGGCCATATGGCCCTTCGAGCCTGCTCCGCCATTCAATAAGATCATGGCTGATCTTCTACATCAACTCCACTATCGATCTCTGTCTTGAATATACTCATCGACTGAGCATCCACAGCCCTCTGGGGTAGAGAATTCCAAAGATTCACCATTCTCTGAGTGAAGAAATTCCTCCTCATCTCAGTCCTAAACAGCCAACCCCTTATCCTGAGACTATGAGTTCTAGACCCTCCAGTCAGAGGAAACAGCCTCTCAGCATCTACCCTGTCAGGCACTCTAAGAATTTTATACATTTCCATGAGATCACCTATGTAAGAGAGATAGGAGGCTCGAAGGATCACTGGGTTTCAGCTTCAACCCACAGGCAGCTGGGCCAGTTACTAAAGCTCCGCCAAGTGGCAACTAATGGAATTACACCCATCCCTTTCCTCCCTCATCCCCCCCGCCCCCAAACCTCCCCAAGAACTGCACAATGCTATCGCAAGTGACCGTACACACAAAGGCACGCACACGGGAAGGTTTGCTTCCCCCGCCCCCCTTCCCGATGGTGCTCATTCTACTGGCACTAGTGCCAGGAATCCCAAGGTACCTTGTCCTGGTGCCCACTCTTGCAGTGCTGGCCTGAGCTGGGATCAATATTCCCTCTAATTTTTTTTTCATGCGCCGTCCCTTTAACTGGCTGCGCGGCTCATTCAAATTTTCACGCATGCGCGGTTTCTTCCATTGAAAAGCCGGTGAGCAGCCTGCGTGGGACCTCCAGATGGGAACGTTGGCTGGGATACATGCTCAACCCACCAAACTGACTACTTCATCCAGTCTCAGGCTAAACCAGACTGTTCACAATCTCAGTGTCCTATTTGACCCCAAGCTGAGCTTCCGATTCCATATCCTCTCCATCACAAGTACTGTCATCTTCCACCTCAGTACTATCACCGGCCTTCATCTCTACCTCACCCCAGCTGTTGCTGAATCCTTTCTTTGGTTCGGCGTCCAGTTCTGAGATATTAGGAGACGTGCCCAAAAGCTGGGCCAAAGGATTGGATCTTAAAGAGGAGGAGCAGGTGGTGGAGAGGTTTAGGGAGGAAGTTCCAGAGAGTTGGGCCTAGGCAGCTGAAGGCACGGCCGCCATTGGTGGGGCAAAGGGAAGGGAGATCCACAAGGTGCCAGATTCGGCAGAACGGAAAGTTCTGCTTTGTGCGGGGGGGCGGAGGTGCGGGGTGGGGCTGTTAGACAATGTTCCCTGAGCACTCCAAGGAATTCGCGCAGCTGGCTTTCCAGCTTTTCAATACAAAAAAAGGGGCCAAACAAAATTAAAGGGAACGTTGGTTGTAGAGCTGGAGGATGTTACATAGATAGGGAGGGACAAGGTCATTAGAGGATTTCAAAAGGTGGATGAGAATTATAAATTGGAGGCAATGGGGACTAAGAGCCAATGTAGCTCAGCAAGGATGGGGCGATGGGTGAGTGGGACATGGCTCAGAATAGGATACAAGTTTTGGATGAGTTGAAGTTTATGGAGGGTGAGGAATGGCAAGCTGGCCAAGAGCGCATTGGAGTAGTCGAGTTTCAAGGTGACAGTGGCCTGAACGAGGCTTTCAGGAGCAGATGGGCTGAGGCTGAGGCAGAAGCAGCTGATGTTACAGATGTGGAAATAGGTGGTTGTTATGATGGGGAGTATGTGGGACCAGAAGCTTAGTTTAGCATCAAGTAGGATACTGAGGTGGAAACAGTCTCGTTGAACTTGAGAGCGTGGTGGGGGAGGAAAATCTTATTGGTGGAAAGGGTGCCGAGTTTATGGTGGGGCTGAAGAAGATGGACTCATAGAATGATACAGCACAGAAGGAGGCCATTTGGCCCATCATACCTGTGCCAGCTCTTTGAAAGAGCTATCCAATTAGTCCTGCTCCTCTGCTCTTTCCGCATAGCCCTGTAATTTTCTTCACCTCAAGTATTTACCCAGTTCACTGTTGAATGTTGTTATTGAATCTGCTCCCAACAACCTTTCAGGCAGTGCATTTCTGATCATAACAACTCGATGCGGAAAAAAATTCTCATCTCACATCTGGCTCTTTTGCCAATTGCCTTAAATCTTTGTCCTCTGGTTACCAACCCTTCTGACAGTGGAAACAGTTTCTTCTTATTTACTCTATCAAAACCCTTCATGATTTGAATGCCTGCTTAATCTCTCCTTAAC
Source organism: Somniosus microcephalus (assembly GCF_052327205.1). Lineage (NCBI taxonomy): Eukaryota > Metazoa > Chordata > Chondrichthyes > Squaliformes > Somniosidae > Somniosus > Somniosus microcephalus. The sequence goes on along the minus strand of NC_140995.1, from coordinate 216,543,659 downwards.
TTTCTCTGCTCGAAGGAAAACAATCCCAGCTCCTCTAGTTTTTCCACGAAATTGAAGTCTCTCATCCCTGATACCATTCTAGTAAATCTCATCTGCAACCACTCTAAGGTTTTGACATCCTTTCTAAAGTATGGTGTCCAGCATTGGACACAATACTCTAAGTGAGGCCTAATCAATTATTTATAAATGGTGTGGAGATGCCGGAGTTGGACTGGGGTGGACAAATGTAAAAAGTCACACAACACCAGGTTATAGTCCAACAGCTTTATTTGAAATCACAAGCTTTCGGAGCGCTGCTCCTTCTTCAGGTGAAGTGGAGAAATGCATAAAGACACAGCTTATATAGTCAGAGAATCATGTCAGATGTTTACAGGTAACCTTTCCAACTGCCATTAATCACACCTCGGCAGAGAGATAATCACAGCAGTCAAAGGTGTGAATGGTGCCCAAACAGGTCAGTCAGGGAAACATTACATCAAAGAACAATGAGGTGGGGTCACAAGGGGTCAAATATTGCAGATGCTGGGGTCTGTATGAAAAACAAAAAAAGACAAAAAACATTTTTTTTTTGGGCTGGAAATCACAGCAGGTCCGGCCGCATCCGTGTAGAGAGAACAAGCCAATGTCGACTCGAGTCTGGATGACCCTGCATCAGGTGGGGTTACATGTAGCGTGACATGAACCCAAGATCTCTGTTGAGGCCGTCCTCATGGGTGCGGAACTTGGCTATCAGTTTCTGCTCGACGATTTTGCGTTGTCGTGTGTCTCGAAGGCCACCTTGGAGAATGCTTACCCGAAGATCGGAGGCTGAATGTCCTTGACTGCTGAAGTGTTCCCCGACTGGGAGGGAACACTCCTGCCTGGTGATTGTTGCGCGGTGTCCGTTCATCCGTTGTCGCAGTGTCTGCATGGTCTCGCCGATGTACCATGCTCCGGGGCATCCTTTCCTGCAACGTATGAGGTAGACAACGTTGGCCGAGTCACATGAGTATGTACCATGTACCTGGTGGGTGGTGTCCTCACGTGTGATGATGGTATCTGTGTTGATGATCTGGCATGTCTTGCAGAGGTTGCTGTGGCAGGGTTGTGTGGTGTCGTGGTCGCTGTTCTCCTGAAAGCTGGGTAATTTGCTGCGAACGATGGTCTGTTTGAGGTTAGGCGGCTGTTTGAAAGCGAGTAGTGGAGGCGTGGGGATGGCCTTAGCGAGGTGTTCGTCGTCATCGATGACATGTTGAAGGCTGCGAAGAACATGGCGTAGTTTCTCCGCTCCGGGGAAGTACTGGATGACGAAGGGTACTCTGTTGGTTGTGTCCCGTGTTTGTCTTCTGAGGAGGTCTATGCGATTTTTCGCTGTGGCCCGTCGGAACTGTCGATCGACGAGTCGAGCGTCATATCCCGTTCTTACAAGGGCGTCTTTCAGTGTCTGTAGGTGCCCATCGCGTTCCTCCTCGTCTGAGCAGATCCTGTGTATTCGCAGGGCTTGTCCATAGGGGATGGCTTCTTTAACGTGGTTAGGGTGGAAGCTGGAGAAGTGAAGCATCGTGAGGTTGTCCGTGGGCTTGCGGTAGAGTGAAGTGCTGAGGTGTCCGTCTTTGATGGAGATTTTTGTGTCCAGGAATGAGATTGATTCTGAGGAGTAGTCCATGGTGAGTTTGATGGTGGGATGGAACTTGTTGATGTTATCGTGTAGTCTTTTCAGTGATTCTTCGCCGTGGGTCCATAGGAAGAAAATGTCGTCGATGTATCTGGTGTATAGCGTTGGTTGGAGATCCTGTGCAGCGAAGAAGTCTTGCTCGAACTTGTGCATGAAGATGTTTGCGTATTGGGGTGCGAATTTGGTCCCCATGGCTGTTCCGTGTGTTTGGGTAAAGAACTGGTTGTCGAAGGTGAAGACATTGTGGTCAAGGATGAAGCGGATGAGTTGTAGGATGGCGTCTGGAGATTGGCTGTTGTTGGTGTTGAGTACTGAGGCTGTCGCAGCGATGCCGTCATCGTGGGGGATACTGGTGTAGAGTGCCGAGACGTCCATCGTGGCGAGGAGTGTTCCTGGTTCAACTGGTCCGTGGGTGCTGAGCTTCTGTAAGAAGTCTGTAGTGTCGCGACAGAAGCTGGGGGTTCCCTGTACGATGGGTTTCAGGATGCCCTCGACATATCCAGAGAGGTTCTCACACAGGGTTCCGTTGCCTGATGCGATAGGACGTCCAGGTGTGTTGGCTTTGTGTATCTTTGGGAGGCAGTAGAAGTCTCCCACGCGGGGACTGCTGTGATTATCTCTCTGCCGAGGTGTGATTAATGGCAGTTGGAAAGGTTACCTGTAAACATCTGACATGATTCTCTGACTATATAAGCTGTGTCTTTATGCATTTCTCCACTTCACCTGAAGAAGGAGCAGCGCTCCGAAAGCTTGTGATTTCAAATAAAGCTGTTGGACTATAACCTGGTGTTGTGTGACTTTTTACAATTATTTATAAAGGCTTAGCATAACTTCCTTGCTTTTGTACTCTATGCCACTATTTATAAAGCCAAGGGTCCTGTATTTTCCAAACTTTTTCAAGTTTCGTATCATCTGTAAACTTAAAAATTATGCCCTGTATACCCAAGTCCAGGACATTAATGTATATCAAAAAGAGCAGTGGTCCTAATACCAAGCCTTGGGGAATACCACTGTATACTTCCCTCCAATCTGAAATAGACCCGTTCACCACTGCTCTCTGCTTATTTTCCCTTAGCCAATTTTGTATCCACGCTGCCACTGCCCCTTTAATCCCACGGGCTTCAACTTTGCTAACAATATAGCTTTGGTCTTCCCAATGTTTAACTGTCGGAAATCTCAATCCTAAGTATATATTTATCCAGACCTTTTTTTGAAGAAGTTAATTGACGCAACATTAACAACTAACGCACAATCTGCTGCAGTCATATACTAAATGAATGAATTGTAACATCAAATGCCACCATACTTCAAGGTGACACCTGAGTGTAAGCAAACATCTACTGACCTTATTGGTTGTAGCCTCAATGCCTTGTGTTCACTGCCTGCATGCTGTATATATAAATAAAGCTCACAAACGAGTCCATGACAGATGTTTCATTTCAAGCACTGGCCCCACTAGTACAGGCAGAACAAGTGGTTCTTTTCACTGGAGCAAGTAGAAAGGGCAGCTCACGTTAAGTGTTGTTTAGAAACCTCTGCACTGATCGCATTTTTTTTTAAATCTCTGCACTCCCGCATTTTTGTGTTGATCAAAGGAATGATAGTTGCATTTTTGTTTGGTAATTAAACTTGCCTGACTTATTTATGGACTGGTCAAGTGAGTAAGCACGTGAAGCAGTAATTGGGGTAGTCATTGTCAATTGCCTAATGTCCTTTGGCAGGATTCCCGCTGGAAACTGATAATTGGCCGGGATTCATCACACAGTTCAGATTTTGTAGTAATGATAAAATAAAGTAGCACATGACTACCACCCTGCTACCTTCCCAAATTAAGCCTCTAGGCACATTCACAAGGCCGTGACTCATTGGTCTAATCTCCCATGGCTGCACCTTGGAGGGCAAATGTTTTCAGGATGATTGTGCTGTCTGAAGCCAGACATTGAGAGCCTAGTTGAATTCTTGACTGGCAAGTGACTCAAATTGGCCATCCCTGGTTATTTGGTAAATGCTTGCTTTTCACTCGGTTTAGATGGTTTTAGGTTGGATTAGCTTGCTACTTTAAAGAAAGACTAGTAGCTTGCTTGCACAAAGGTGCCAAATGCCCTTTCCTTTAGTGCAGTACATGTCTACACTTCAAAAGTAATTCATTGGTTGCAAAGTGCTTTGGGACGTCCGGAGGTTGTGAAAGATGCTAAATAAATAGAAGTCTTTCTTTTATTACCACTGCACAATTATGTTCCTGCCAAACAATGGGCAGGTAGCCATCACCTGTAGCTGGAATCACGATAGTGAATTAGAGGGGCCTGCACAGGATGATTGACAGGGCACGTGAGCAAGAGTAGATGCTAATGGAAAGGACAGTCCAGCAAATAGAGGGCTCACTATTGTCCATCCACAATACTTAAAGTACTTTTGAAGTGTAGTCACTGTTGTAGTATAGGAATACGCAACAGCCAATTTTGTGCACAGCAAGGACCTAAAAACAACAATGACCAGTAACCAGATAATCAGTTTCAGTGATGTTAGTTGAGGGATACATATTGGCTAGGACACCGGGGAGAACTCCCCTGCTCTTCTTCGAATAGTGCCACGACATTTTTTACATCCACTTGAGAGAGCAGACGGGGCCGCGGTTTGACGTCTCATCCAAAAGACGGCACCTCCAACAATGCCGCGCTCCCTTGGTACTGCACTGAATGTCAGCCTGGATTATATGCTCAAGTCTCTGGAGTGGGACTTGAACCTACGATCTTCTGACTCAGTGCTACTCACTGTGCTGAGGATGACACCTATCCATTTTCTAATTAGCTGGTGTCAGGCTGTTGGTGTCAGACTGATGGTGTCAGGCTGTTGGTGTCAGACTGATGGTGTCAGGCTGTTGGTGTCAGAGGGACCTGGGTATCCTTGTACACAAATCACAGAAAGTTAACATGCAGGTACAGCAAACAATTAGACATTCAAATGGTATTTTAGCCGTTATTAAGGCTTGGAGTATAAGAGTAAAGAAAGAGTGAAGACATTTCTCCTCATCTCAGTCCTAAATGGCCGACCCCTTATTCTGAGACTGTGACTCCGTGTTCTAAACTCCTCAGGCTCATCCTCCCTGCATCTACCCTGTCAAGCCCCTTAAGAGTTTTATATGTTTCAATGAGATCACCTCTCATTCTTCTAAACGCTACAGAATATAGACCTAATCGACTCAATCTCTTCTCATAGGGCAATCCCCCCATCGCAGGAATCAGTTTAGTGAACCTTTGTTGCTCTCCATCTAAGGCAAATATATCCTTCCTTAGGTAAGGAGACCAAAACTGTACACAGTACTTTGGGTGTGGTCTCACCAAGGCCCTATATAATTGCAGTAAGACGTCTTTACTCTTATACACCAATCCTCTTGTAATAAAGGCCAACATACCATTTGTTTTCCTAATTGCTTGTTGCATGTTAACTTTCTGTGATTTGTGTACAAGGACACCCAGGTCCCTCTGAACACCAACATTTCCCAGTCTCTCACCATTTAAAAAATATTCTGCTTTTCTATTTTTCCTGCCAGAGTAGATAATTTCACATTTCTCCACATTGTATTCCATTTGCCATGTTCTTGCCCACTCACTTAATCTATCTATATCCCTTTGTAGCCTCTTTGTGTCCTCCTCACAATTTACTTTCCCACCTAGCTTTGTATCATCAGCAAACATGGATACATTACACTTGGATACGTTGAACTTTTAGTTAAAAAAAATTGGGGTTGGGGGAGAAAAGGCTGTGCAACTGAGCGAGCCGATTTGGAGGTGAGAGGTCATGTGATGAAATCTCCAGGAATGAATCCAACCAGAGTTGGCGACCCGAATAATAATTTTGATCAACTGCAGCTCTGAACGTGAGTAATGACTGAAGAGAAAAGTGATTGTTGAGCTTGTTCAGAATCGTGGGTGGGGTGCGATTCCTTTAAGGGAAAATAAAAGTAGGATTTTTAGAGGAGAAGTTAGTCTTTTACTGGTGCGGGTGGGCAGAACGCCTGAGCAAGCAACATTCAAGAATGGCTGCTTTATAATTAGCCCACAGACTACTGGAGGGATTCCACTTGCAACGAGCAAAATAGGGCTTTGTTCCTTTGAAAAATAAGCCCTTCCCATCCCAGTCTACAGCCCCACGGAGACAGGACTCGGCTGAGCTGGCTATACTCTTGGTGCAGAAAACCTGGAGGCTCACTATGTGTGTGGAATTTAATATCTGACAAAATGTAACCGACGGAGAAATCGTTCAGGCTCTTGAAAGGGCAGCAGAGCAGGTTGGAGTTTCAGCGCACCGTAGCACAGAATAATAAAGTGTCAGCTGTGGCTCAGTTGGTAGCACATCCCCACCGACACCTGGGAATCCCTGGCCCAAGACCACACAAAGTGGAGGAGAAGCATCCGGGAAGGCGCCGAACACCTCGAGTCTCTTCGCCGGGAGCAAGCAGAAGCCAAGCGCAAACAGCGCAAGGAGCGCACGTAAACCTAAGCACCCCACCCACCCGCCCCTTCAACCACCGTCTGCCCCACCTGTGACAGAGACTGTAGATCCCGCATTGGGCTCATCAGTCACCTGAGAACTCATTTTTAATGTGGAAGCAAGTCATCCTCGGTTCCGAGAGACTGCCTAAGAAGGAGAAGGTAGCACATTTGCTTCTGAGTCATGAAGGTTGTGGGTTCAAGCTCCACTCAAGTGACTTGAGCACAAAATCTAGGCTGACATTTCACTGAGGGAGATCTGCAATGTCCTTCAGGATGAGCTGTTAAACCGAGGCCCCATCTGTCTTCTCAGATGGGCAGAAAAGATCCCACGGCACCATTCGAAGAACAGGGTTGTTCTCCCCGGTGTCCTGGCCAATATTTATCCTTCAATCAACATCACTAATACACTTTGTATTAGAGGTAGAAAGATGAACAGATCTCGCCTCTGAGTCAGAAGTTTGTGGGTTCAAGTCCCACTCCAGAGACTTGAAACCAAAAATCTAGGCTGACACTCCAGGGCAGTGCTGAGGGAGTGCTGCACTGTCGGAGGTGCCATCTTTCAGATGAGACGTTAAATTGAGGCCCTGTCTGCTCTCTCAGGTGGACGTAAAAGATCCCATGGCCCTATTTTGAAGAAGAGCAGGGGAGTTATCCTCGGTGTCATGGCCAATATTTATCCCTCAATCAACATCACTAAAAACAGATTATCTGGTCATTATCGCATTGTTATTAGTGGGAGCTTGCTGTGCACAAATTAGCTGCTGTGTTTCCTACATTACAACAGTGACAACACTTCAAAAATACTTCATTGGCTGTAAAATGCTTTGGGATGTGCTGAGACTGTGAAAGGCGCTATAGGAATGCAAGTCTTTCTTTCTCTCCCAGCTCAGCTGTGCTGGCGAGAGGAGACAGTAAATAGAAACCGTATATTTCTCCTGAGGGGAAAGGAAACAAAAATCATAAGGAAATAACTTTCTTAAAAGGGAGTGCCTCGCAGATTCACCAGAATGATGCCAGGGTTTAGGGGGTTAAATTACGAGGACAGGTTGCATGGATGTGGATTATATTCCCTTGAGTTTATAGAAGTGGGGGGTGATCTGATCGAAATGTTTAAAATGTTAAAAGGATTTGATAGGGTAGAAACGGCGAAACTATTTCCTCTGGTGGGGGAATCAAGAACAAGGGGACATAATCTTAACATTAGAGCCGGGCCGTTCAGGAGCAAAATCAGGAAGCAGTTTTTCACAAAAAGAGTAGTAGAAATCTGCAACTTGCTCCTCCAAAAGGCTCTGGATGCTGGGACAATTGGAGCTTTCAAGACTGAGATCAATTGGGAGTAAAGGCGGGTAAATGGAGTTGAGGTACTGATCTTTTTAGCCCATTTCTCCATTTCCAGCTTCTTTTGATCTTCTAACTAATTAATTATACCTCCTATTTTAGTACCATCTGAAAACTTCAACACCAACCCTCCAGGCCTATATCCAAATCATTGATATATACAGCACTGGCTCCAAAACTGAAGTCTGTGGGACACCACAGTCTGCTTCCAATCACCCTAAAAACTGCCCGTAACTGTTTTCTCCCTTTAACCAATTTTTAATCCAGTTCCCCCTAATTCCCTACTCGTTAATCTTCTCTGATAATCTCCCCTATGGCACCTTGATAAGGGCTTTCCTATAGTTCATATCTACTGTATTCTCATCCTTGTTTTCAAATCCCTCCATGGCCTTGCCCCTTCCTATCTCTGTAATCTCCTTCAGCCCCACAACCCCCCGAGATATCTGCGCTCCTCTAATTCTGCCCTATTGAGCATCCCTGATTGTAATCGTTCAACCATTGGTGTCCGTGCCTACTGTTGCCTAGGCCCTAAGCTCTGGAATTCCCTGCCTAAACCTATCCACCTCACTACCTGTTTTAAGACGCTCCTTAAAACCTACCTCTTTGACCAAGCTTTTGGTCACCTGCCCTAATTTATCCTTATGTGGATCGGTGTCAATTTTTTTGTCTTAAAATACTCCTGAGCAGTGCCTTGGGACGTTTTACTACATTAAAGGTGCTATATAAATACAAGTTGTTGTTGTTGTTGTATTTCTCCCACCTACCATGTCTGTTACCTTTATAAATAATTTGATGAGGTTTGTCAAGCACGATCGTCCCTTTTGAAATCCGTGCTGGTCACTTCGAACTATTGTCTCTTTATCTAAATATACATGGTAATTTCATCCTTAATTAGAGACTGTAAAATTTTCCCTGCCAAATGTTAAGCCACCTGGCCTGTAATTAACTGGATTAGTTCTGTCTTCCTTTTTTAAAAAAAATGGGTGCTACATTGGTCACTCTCCAGTCCTCTGGGACACATCCACACTCATTAGAGCACTGAAATAATAATTTCCAGGACCGTCACAATTTCCTTGCTCACTTTCATCAGGGTCCTAGGATACATCCCCTCAGGCCCTGGCACTTTGTCTTCCTTTAGCCTAACTAACTTGTCTAACATTTTCCTTTTATCCATTATCATACCATTCATCTTGCCCGCTACCCCTTCAGGATTCATCTCCTCACTGATACTGTTCTTTATAGAAAAGGCCAAACATCTCAGACCCAACACAATGGTGCTGAGCACATCTGGAGTCCTACGACTTGGCAATGACCAAGGAGTACAGGCTTTGCATGCTCCAAGTAGTAACAGAGTTGCGTAATTTGCTGCAAGGACACCTGTAGTGGAATATACCATTGGACGACACTGCCAGTGGCAGTCAGGAGCACCTCTGCTTTCAGTCTGCATCTCCTTACAGGTTAGCACCTGCAGTATCAGCCAATGTGGTCCCCAAACATGTATCATAGAAACATAGAAAAGTTGGAGCAGGAGTAGGCCATTCAACCCTTCGAGCCTGCTCCGCCATTCAATATGATCATGGCTGATCCTCTATCTCAATACCATATTCCTGCGCTCACCCCATACCCCTTGATGTCTTCAGTCATTAACATTTCCACTTTAGCAAATATACTGAGGGAATACTGCACTGTCAGAGGTGCCGTTTTTCGGATGAAACGTTAAACTGACCCACTTCCTGGTGAATTTAAAAAGATGTCACGGCTTATGACATCGATGACAGCATCAGGCCGTGATTTTTGCACCGTAAGTAGGCCCCCGCCTGTTTTTAGCGGGAGCCTTGTCCAGAGCTTGAATAGGCGGCATAAATACTACAGAAATACTAAAGCGATCGGGAACAGGGTCGGATTGCTTGATCCCAATATTTTAACCACCCCCCCTCATCCCGTGCCTCTCTTACCCCTCGGCGGGGAGGTTAAAATCGAGACAATGTGTTTACTCGCATCAATTTGGCTAAAAATACATGAACGGAATCTAGTCCTTTAGTACTGAGATGCTACACTTGCTGTCGAAAGAGACAACATCAATAATCTTATCACTGAACCGGCACAGTTGAGGGAAAAATGGAACAAAATTACTAAGGAATGTGAGTTTGTTGCAGCAAACCTTAGCATCCATCCTCTAGAGGTATCAGAGGCATCTCACCATTCACACCCAACATCTAGATACAGAGATGCAGCCACAGACGATCAAACCAAACCTGTGAAGGGCCAAGCTCCGGACAATATTTTCTTTCCCATCGTGGACTCTGTTATAAGCGGTCTCAAAATGCCCTTTGATGCACTGACATCTCTGCAAAAAGATTTTAGTTCTGACCTTGAAAACAAAAATGTTGATCTCAATGATTTTTTCAATTTTTATTCCACTGATATCTCCGGTGAGATAACCGATAAATTAGAGTTTCCTCAAATGCATTTACAAAGAAAACATTAACCAAAAAATACTATCGACGTTTCATTTACTCAATATGCTGCATGAAGACTCTCTTCAGAACCTCTTCCCCAGCCTGATTATTGCAGGTCGCATTTGTTGCTGCCCACCAGCATCTGTGGTCAGTGCAGGTGTAGTGTATGTAACCGTTCCACCTTTAAGAGAACTATTTTAAGGGTTGCACTACTTTATCTTGGCTGCTGTATACTGTAATACCGGTGGTGACCACACCGGTATATAAGTGCTGTGTAATGATTTATTGGGCAGTTCCGCCCTGACCTTCGACTAGTAAAGACCTGTTAAAAGTTACTCTTGTGGTCTGTGTAGTAATTCTCATTATAACACACAGACTTAACAGTGGCGACGAGTACGATCTTACCCTGCGGCAGAGATACATCCAAGGCAGTTTAACGGGCGTTGAGAGGAGGCATCCACCCTCATCATTCTGCTGAGAAAAGACTCGGGTCTGCAGAGCAAAGGAAGAATTCTGACACGAAGACTTCCAGCAGCAACAGGCAGTGATCATCCCTTCTATCACGGTGGTGGGTAAGCCGATCAGCGACGAGCAGCAAGTTGGCCACGTTGGCTGTGAAGTAGGGGAGGGAAGAACGGAGGATATAAGGGCGGAGAACTCGACCACGGCCGGGGAAAAGAGCCGGACAGAAGTTGGGGCCAGAGGCGCTGAGACTGGGGCAGCGTAAGGCACGGGAGCCGCGGTGAATGCAAACGCAGCCAGTGTGAGAGACTGGGCTGCAAGCGGGCTGGGAGACGCAACAGCGTCGAGAGAGAGCTCGACCGCGACCGGTGAAAAAGGCCGGGCAGCTACCGAGGCCGCGAGGCGCAGCGACCGGGACAGCGTAAGGCGCGGGAGAAAATTTAAAAAAACGCGGAGAACTCAGCCGCAGCCGGGGGGGGAAAGGACCGGACTGCAAGAGGGGCTGGGAGGCACGATCGTAAGGCGCGGGAGAAAATAAAAAAAACCGCGGAGAACTCAGCCGCAGCCAGGGGGGGAAAGGACCGGACTGCAAGAGGGGCTGGGAGGCACGATTTGAAAACCGCTGGGGAGGGCGAACGCAGCAATACGGCAATCGCCATTACAGCCAGCGGGGGAGAAAGACGAGCGCGGGAAGCCGCCATTTTCGTAGGCGGGGGAAGAAGTCGAGCGCGGGAAACCGCCATTTTGAAAAAAAAAAATAATAAAAGAAAAATTTCTTTTTGTCTCTCAAGAAGATTGCAAGGATGCCTAAGCGTGGTAACATCAACTATTTCGATCCCGATGTTGAAGATTGGGCCACGTATGTAGAACGCATAGAGATATATTGTAAGGCAAATAAAATATCAAATGAAGATAAAGCACTAACCTTACTAAACTCAATGGGTGCGAAGACATACGGGCTATTGAAGCATCTTCTATCACCAGCTAAACCGGCGGATCAGACTTTCGCTAATATTGTTGCTGTCCTGAAGAATCATTTGAACCCCACACCGCTGATGTTAGCGGAACGATTTAAATTTTATGCGAGCACGCAACTGAAAGAGGAAAGCAACGCGGAGTATTTAATTGAACTGCGTAAGCTAGCGAAATACTGTCAATTTGGGGAAAGACTGACAGAGGCACTGAGAGACAAATTCGTGTGTGGATTGTCGAAAGAAGGAACACAAAAGCGGTTGCTTGAAGAGAATGATCTTACACTTGATAAGGCTGTCACTATTGCAGCATCGCACGAAGCCGCAGCGAGAGGCACTGCGGAAATGCAGCTGAAGGCAGCGGTACTCAGCATAGATCAAATGGCTTTGGGTACAACGAAATGTTATCGTTGTGGAAAGACAACACACGATCAGAACCAATGCTGGTTTAAAGACCAGGAATGTAGAAAATGTGGCAAGCTTGGTCACATAGCTAAAGTATGCCGGTCAGGAAAGAAGACCAGCAACAAAAAGTCACCGCAGGAAAAGTGCAGAAAGGTACATAAGGTGGCTGAGAAGAGTTCGGATGAACAGAATTCGGATTCAGACTCCAACAGCAAGGAACTGGGTAGTCTGAGAATTCACAATGTGAGTAAGGAAGCTGACCGACAAACTATCTGGGCCACACTGCAGATAGCAGGCGTCCAAGTGAAGATGGAATTGGACACCGGATCGGCATTGACGGTCATGAATAAGCAAGATTACAAAAGGTTATTCACACATATTCCCCTACGGGATACGGAGATAGTATTAAAGACATACACGGGGCAAAGAGTATACCCCATCGGAAAGATAAAAGTCAAGGTGGTACACAAGGGCAAAGAACACCAAGGAATGGACATATATGTACTACCTGAGGGAGGTCCACCACTTCTGGGACGGGAGTGGATCAGGAAAATAAATATGGACTGGCACTCCCTAAAAGCAATAACGGTAGATTCCGGAAAAAGAAAAGATGTCAAACCTGAACGATTGTCCAGAATATTGGATGAGGGCATATGCAGCAGTGACAGTGACAAAGCAGAGAGTGAGAACTCGGTGAAGACAATCAGCTCAGACTCTGGTAAGACCAGCCCATGTGCAAAAGACAAGTCTAAAATGGACTTGCAGACTAATGATGGAAAAACGAAGGAGTGCATAAATGCTTCAGAAGAGAACAAAGTATCAGAACAGAATTCCACTGAACAACAACAACATAGTTTGACAGAGAATTCTGAGTCTGTCCAGTATACAGACATGCACATTTCTGAGGAACACCGGGCTCGAACTCAACTCAATTTCAAACTACAACAGCAATTAGAACAAATGATTTGCCGTTTTGAGCAAGAGATGAATGCAAAGAAAAAGTTCTTTGACACAGAGTGGGAGAATCTGGAAAGACAGCAGAAGCAGCTGATTGAGAAAATGGAACACGAACACACAAACCGTCTGCGCGATGAGGCCAAACGAATCAAAGCTGAGCAAGAAAGGGAATATGTCAAATTCATCGATCAGTTGAAAGCTAAGAAGAAAGAGCACCCTTTTGTGAGCAGTGTCAGCAGTAATAAGCCACTCAGGGAATTGGTGGCAGAGGCAAAAGCTGAAGTGAGGAAGGAAATAGAAGACAATAGAGAGGAAGCTGAAGATGATGACTCATCTGAACCATTATCACCCCTACCGGGTCATGCACGTGGTCCCTCCGAACTGAGCCAAATCAGTCTGGAAGTAGAAAAACTTCCCAAGGTGCTCGAGCCTTTAGAAGTCAGCAATGCTGGTTCTGAAGTTACGAAAGTTCAAGCTGTTAAGTCCAGTGAAGGACTATTAAATGAGTCACCCCAGCAACGAGAACCTACTACACCACCGAGAACTACTACACCACCGAGGCGTTATCCGGACCGAGTCAGGAGGCGCAGGAGGCGCCGCCTCAGAGACTGAATCTGTGAACTGTTTTTACATGAAGTTGTGTATATATGTTAGTATGTTATGTTTAATGGGGAACATATACTGTTAAGCTAAAAAGGGAGGATTGTAGTGTATGTAACCGTTCCACCTTTAAGAGAACTATTTTAAGGGTTGCACTACTTCATCTTGGCTGCTGTATACTGTAATACCGGTGGTGACCACACCGGTATATAAGTGCTGTGTAATGATTTATTGGGCAGTTCCGCCCTGACCTTCGACTAGTAAAGACCTGTTAAAAGTTACTCTTGTGGTCTGTGTAGTAATTCTCATTATAACACACAGACTTAACAGCAGGAAGATCGTTTAGTATGTTCAAATAAGCGAAGAACTACCACCGTGCCACTATGGGTCAGTCAAGACTTAATGGCTTAGCGACTCTTGCCATTGAAAGTCATCTGGCAAGATCTGTAGATTTCAATAACATTATTGATTCATTTGCTGAGAAAAAGGCAAGAACAGCACCATTGTAAATCTTAAGATAAAGTTTTACGGAAGTTTGGAAGGCTCTTTTTATTCTTCTATTTTCTTTGCTGCATGTTTTATTATTACTGATCAGTTTCATTCATAAATTTCCTTCCCACTCTGAAAGCTGAGCTCAAGGCCCAGGTACAGTTACATAGATAGATTGAGTCTACAGCACAGAAACAGGCCAGTCAGCCCAACTGGTCTATGCTGGCCTTTATACTCCACACGAGCCTCCTCTCACCCCTCTCCATCTAACCCAATCAGCATAACCTTCACGCAATCTTGCACAATGCCTGACAGCTCCTGCACCAGTCACAGCTTAAATATCCTTAACATAGTTTGGAATCATTTGCCAACATGGAATGGGCGACTTTCCATCTTTAGTGCAGAGCTCCATGTGCCAGGAATTCCATCATTTCTGTCCATGATGCAAAGCTGTGGGTGGCACTTCCTCCCTGGATTCCCTGTATGTGCAACTGGTGTGCAAATCTGTGCACTAGGGAACCAAAGATGAAAATTTACTATTGGGCTTCAGAAGTACATGGGCAGACATTTCAGTTGTCTTCATTAGCAGTGTGACCTTTGTTGTTTTTTTGATGTCTTGCTGGCCGTGGTATTGGATGATCGTGTTAACATACTATACCACAGGATTGTGAAAAACGCTTGCAGAGTGTTGAGGATGCTGAACAGGTACATTGCAGCTACACTCAGACGTCCATGTGAAAACAAAGCTATACCGTAGGTTGTGCTCAGGCCAGTATGATGAACATACCTTTTTTACTACTTCCTTTCAACCTGATTACCTTTGCACACAGAATTATCAGCATGATTGTGTTACCCAGGAATATAAGTATGAAATAGGCAACATTTGTAACATAATGCACAGGCTTGTTTGTTATCCAGCACATGGCAGTAAAGCTGTATTTGCCTTGTTCCCACTTTACCTCCACCCCCACACTGCCCCCACCCACCCCGCCCCCCCGCCCAACCCTCATCAGCACTGTCCATGCCTTTGTCACCTCCAGACTTGACTATTCCAATGCTCTCCTGGCCAGCCTTTCATCTTCCATCCTCTAAGAACTTCAGCTCATCTAAAACTTTGCTGCCTGTATGTTATCCCACACCAAGTCCCACTCATCCATCACCCCTGTGCTCGCTGACCTACATTGCCTCCCAGTCCACCAGCTCCTCAGATTTAAAATTCTCATTCTCATGTGCAAATCGCTCTATGGCCATGCCCCTGCCTATCTCTGTAATCTCATCCAGCCCTAAAACCCTCCGAAATTTCTGCGCTCCTCCAATTCTGGCCCCTTATGCATCCCCCATTCCTCCGCCCTACCGTTGGTGGCCGTGCCTTCAGCCGTTTGGGCTCTAAGCTCTGGAATTCCCTTCCTTAAACCTCTTTGCCTTTCTACCTGTCTTTCCTCCTTTAAGACACTCTTTAAAACCTGTCTCTTTTACTAATTTTTTATCCCTTCTAATATTGGCTTGGCCTAATTTTTTATCTGATTACACTTCTGTGAAATGCTTTAGGCATTTTTCTATCTTAAAGGCACTATACAAATGCAAGTTTTTGTAAGGAATGCATAAGTGGTGGGAGAGAAAAAACGCATATAAGTAAAATTTAAAGGGATCAGAACAATTAAAGGAGGATAAATGGGGGACAAACGTTCAGAGCACTTTTAGAGAGCTTTTAAAGGCATTTCAACCCATGAGAAGCCTTTGCTGTGGTTGGAATGTCAAGAGATTAAGAGGTGGCAGACAAAATTGAAAGAAAAGGGAACTCTGGGTGCAAATATGTCTACAGACAAGTGATGAAGCAAACTTACTCCTGATCCCCAGTCTGATGGCTGCTGGAGTGGTGCAGTGTGAGGTGGTTGTGAGGACGGTTGCCTTCTGAGCCACTGCACAGTACCATCACCATTGGTCAGCACTGCAGCATGCCTACAAGGAGGTACAACCAAGTATCAGAACCCAGCTGACTATTACTGTCCCTGTATGTGCATGGTAGCCACAGATGTTCTTAAAGCATCTGCTCTTCAGCTGACCCCATACCCTAAGAAAATAAGCCCCCATAGTCATTGGCAGGGTTGCTAGGGTGTGCAAAAATGGTTGGTGGCATGTTGGCAAATGCGGTCAATCAGGCATCGCTGGCTCTTGATCATCTTGGCATTTATTCATTCATGATGTACCATGAAAAACCTGAAATTTGTGATTGGCATCCTTTTGAAGAACCATCCAGTGTAACGGTTAGTCAGGCATTCAAATACCATAGCGATGTCTGCTGTCACAGCCTCCATTGGGTAGCAGATCCTTCACCGTAACTATGTCTGGTTTAGGGCGACACCATTATCTCTTACCTTTCAGCTATATTCTCTCCTGATTTCAAAAATGATTTGAACTTCTTCACTAAACCTAACCCTTTCTGTGCATTATTGCAGACAGATGTTCCAAAATTAAAGACGCTTCATGGGGAATGCCATTAAGCTTGTTGGATTTAGGTCACATCATTGGTGAGTACAGATGTTAGAAGCAAGAGGGAAGATGAGAGGATGCGGAATGCAGCAACGTAACAGGCAGGGTGCAGAAGAGAAGCTCCTTTGTTGTTTCTGTTGCTATGCAGCACTTTGTGTGGAAAGATTGGTTGTCTAGTGCCTGCAAGTTATGAGCTGCGCTGTGGTCTGTCAGAGCTGTTCACAGAAACTACCATGGACTTATTTGACTGCGGAGAAACAGCAAAGCTTTCCATTACTAAAACATTTTCCCTAACCCTCTTCTCCTCCCCCATAGGAAAATAAGCAGCGATACCAAAAAACATTTACATTGGCAAAGGCACCATAAGTATGTTTTTAAAAAGAATCATTACTGAAAAGGTATTATAAGGTATTAATAATGCTTTCTGCCGACCTCCTATCTATCATGGCTTGTAGAAAGAAATCAAAATAACAGAGTGAAATAACTCAAAATGAAACAGAGCACATGAAAACTAAACAAGTGCTCTTTACAAAACAACTTTAGCCTTCAGTAGAAACACCCAGGGAATGATCTTCAACAAAATGATATTGTTTTGCAGGTTTAGCTTGACCTGTCTTGTACTCTATTCAAATAAGCTTCTCCTTCAGGTACTTGGCTATTGCTAATCCAATAATAGAGTGTGGAAAGTCACATTCAAGGCAGATGCAGACTAGAACATTTTGTCCTTTCAATGAGACATTGGAAATCAAGGCCCTGTCTGTCTGCTCAGGTTAGGGTTGCCAACTTTGGTTGGACGCATTCCTGGGGGGTTGATCATGTGGCAGTTGATCACGTGACAATTGCCCACCGTTTGCAAATGTTATTAGCTTATAAAAGTTGGGTCCCCTGTAGTTGCACCCACAGAACCACATCCAGTAAGAGTGGGTAAGAGGGGATCAAAAAGAAGAAAAAAGGAAAAAAATGCAAATTTGAGCCCTTGGGTCCTATAGTCATGAACAGAATTAAATTTCTATCTTACATCTGTGGCACTTTCAGACAGGATTCTTGGATTACTGACTTTTTTTTCTCTTTTTAAAATATAGCAGTGATGCAACACCTGTATTGTACATGTAGACTCTGACTGTCCTTTGGGTAGATAGACCTGCCCAAAGGGAGGATTTCTTTTTAACCTAATTATTTTAATAACTTATTTTTCAAAAAATAACAGGTTGATAATTACAAAAACCTCAGAAGTAACACAAGAACATAAGAAATAGGAGCAGGAGTAGGCCAATCGTCCCCCCGAGCCTGCTCCACCATTCAATAAGATCATGGCTGATCTGATCCTAACCTCAAATCTTCTATCACTCTCCATCCCACCCGAACCCATGTGATCTCCCGGGAGAGGCGAGAAACCAGATAAAAAACCCAATGGCCAATTTGGGAGAGAAAATCTGGGAAATTCCTCTCCGACCCATCTAGGCGATCGAAACTCTTCCAGGAGATCACTCTGTCCCTATATTTTCTACAGTACTTACCTTCTGTAAAGGCGATCTCCACCCCAGCCAGGAACAGGAATAAAATCATCTCCTGAAATCTAACACAGAATTAGAACACAAGAAGTAGGAGCAGAACCAGGCTACACGGCCCCTGGGCCCGCTCCACTACCCACAGGGCCATGACCATTCCGAACCTAGACTCATGTCCAATTTCCTGCCCGCTCCCCGTAACCCTTAATTCCCTTTACTTCTAGGAAATTATCTATTTCTGTTTTAAATTTATTTAATGATGTAGCTTCCACAGCTTTCTGGGGCTTTAGATGTAAAAACATAAGATTGTATTGAATACAGAAATTCAAGGCTATTGCAATATACAGAACCTTTGGATTGTGATTGGTGAGAAAATAGAATGCACCAAAAGATTTGTGTATTTTTCTGGTCCCTGTGTAACATCACTCATCTTGGGAGTTTAACAGATGTATGGATATAAAAAAATTAAGGAGAATTATATATATATATTTTAAGTTTATATATGTAGTGCTGATCGTTTATAAGGAAGGTCAACAATAGCATCAATAAAGTTAAAGACTGTTCAGACAGACAATTGTCAAAAATCATTATTTCCACAGTAACATTTTATAAGATTGTTAGTTTACTGCATTATGAGCAATGCTATGTAAGTTTCAAGAAAGAAACCTCCGGCACAGGCGCGATGGGCTGAATGGCCTCCTTCTGTGCTGTGGGATTCTATGAAACCTATATGCCATTCCCTTTATGGAACATATGCAATTTACCCCGTCACATTGCCATATCCACAGGTAAGCCTCCGAGAGAAAGCCCATGGGGTTGCTCTTCATGTGCAAGTGTTGTTAGACTATTTGACTATTTGACAGCTGAGCATGTGTTCACCAGCTTTCTGAACTGATTGTTCCTGTAGTTTATAAACTCCTTGGGTGTGTTACAGCCATGTAACACTTCCAGCCACTTGTTCTTTCACTATATGTGCAATTAATTGATTAATCTGTGGTGTACCGATCACAGAAAGGACACAATCCGCTTTTCGGTCCGTAGACTATAAATCAGGCGTCATGCCTTTAGGAAGGATCACACCTTTAAGAAACTCGATCTGCAACATAGTTAAGCCCAGAGCGTGGGAGGGGCAGTCTAAGCTGTGGACTGATGAAAGACAGTCGGACTTGGTGTAGTCTCTGACGCCATTTTTGTGTTCAACATGTGGTCTCAACAATTAAACCTTTTCTGTTGAACCTCTCCGAGTTCAGTATATTTTGTTAGGAGTACGTAGACTCCTACATTGGTGACCCTGATGCTCAGGACGACTCCTAAGCGTAACCATGGCTGACACAAACGCAGTTTCTGTGAAGCTGCCAGAGTTCTGGGAGAACCTAGCCACCGCCTGGTTCCTTCAAGCCGAATCGCAATTCCGACTCCGCGGCATCACCGCCGACGCAACGATGTACGACTACCTCCTCGCCTCCCTGGGCAGCTCCACAATCACGAAAGTCTGGACAACACTACAAAACCCTTTGGAGGAAGGCAAGTACGCACATCTCAAGGCCGCGCTCCTTAAAAAATTCACAGCCTCCCAATTCGTGCGCAACTGCCACCTCCTCGACCTCTCGGGCCTCGGTGACTCCACGCCGTCAGACTTGCTCTCACACATGCTTGCTCTGACCGATGAGAAACCGCCCGGCTCCCTCTTCCGCACGCTCTTTATCCGCCAACTACCCCCCAGCATCCGCCCGGCGATCGTGGCGTCCAGCCTCACGGACCTCGAGGACCTGGCCGACGAAGCCGATAAGCTCCTGTCCGCCAGCTCCAACCACGCCATCACCCCCGACCTGGCATCCGCAGCGTTGGCGCGCGCTCCACTCTCTATCGCGCGGCCACACAGCTCGGCCACGAGGCCCCCCAGGCCCTCACGTCCCCCAAGCCCTCCGACCCAGGGCTACTGCTACTTCCATACCTGGTTCGGCGCACGGGCACACCGCTGCAGCCATCCCTGCCCGTTTCCAACCGCCCCCACACCGGCCTACACGATGGCCGTGGGGCAAGCAGACGCGCTGCTGTATGTTACGGACAATGCCTCCGGACGCCGTTTCCTATGCGACACGGGCGCGCAGCGCAGCATCATCCCCGCGTCCGCCCTCGAGATCCAGCGAGGCGGCCGCGGCCCTGCGCTGGCTGCCGCCAACGGCACCGACATCCGGACGTACGGCACCCGCACCGTCACCATCGACCGCGCAGGCCGCTGCTACCACTGGGAGTTTGTCACCGACAAGGTGCTCTCCCCGCTCCTCGGTGCAGATTTCCTGTGCGCCCACGGCCTGTTGGTCGACATGCCTCAGCGCTGCCTTGTGGACATGAACACCATGTCACCTATCCCGGGCGCCATGGCCCCCCCCAACCCGCCGAAATGGCGTGGCAGTGCCGCACCCACTCAACGGACGACTACTCAGCACTCTTGGCTGAGTTCCCAGCCCTCACCAACCTGACCTTCTCCGCGAAAGTTGCTAAGCACGGGGTAGAACACTTCATCCCCACCACAGGCCCACCGGTGTATGCCCACGCCCGCAGGCTGGACCCGGCCAAGCTGGAGATCGCGCGGGCCGAGTTCGCCACAATGGAACAGCTCGGCATCATCCGCCGCTCCAACAGCCCCTGGGCCTCCCCACTCCACATCGTCACCAAACCCGACGGGGGATGGCGCCCCTGCGGGGACTACCGGCACCTAAACAACGCCACCACGCCGGATCAGTACCCCATACTGCACATTCAAGACTTCTCGGCTAGACTGGCCGGCCGCTCAGTCTTCTCCAAAGTCGACCTGGTGCGCGGTTACTATCAGGTGCCAGTCCACCCCACGGACATCCCCAAGGCGGCCATAATCACCCCTTTTGGGCTATTCGAGTTCCTCCAAATGCCTGTCGGCCTCAAAAACGCGGCCCAGGCCTTCCAGCGGCTCATGGACTCGGTCCTCCGGGACCTGAAGTTCCTCTTTGTCTACCTGGATGACATCCTGGTAGCTAGATCCTCCAAGCAGGAACACATCGAGCACCTCTGCAGCCTGTTCCAGCGGCTCAGTGAGCACGGGCTCATCATCAGCCCAGCCAAGTGCCAATTCGGCCTCAGCAGGATCGAATTCCTCGGCCACCACATCACGCAGGACGGAGCCATTCCCCTGCCCGCCAAGGTGCAAGCCGTCCAGCAGTTCCCCCGGCCTACCACCATCAAAGGCCTCCAGGAGTTCTTGGGAATGATCAACTTTTACAACCGCTTCATTCCCGGAGCGGCCTCCCTCATGCGGCCCCTATACGAAGCCCTCCGGGGTACGAAAGACAGAATGGCGATCGAGTGGTCGGCGGACATGTTGACCGCTTTCGACTCGACCAAAATGCTCGCTCACCCACAGCCCAATGCCAGGGTGGCCCTCACCACGGACGCCTCCGACCACGCGGTCGGCGCCGTGTACGAACAGTGGGTCGACGGGGCCTGGCAACCGCTGGCTTTTTCAGCCGCCAACTGCGCCCCCCGGAGGCCAAATACAGCGCCTTTGACCGCGAGCTCCTCGCACTGTACCTGGCAGTCCGCCATTTTAGATTTCTTCTGGAGGGCCGCCCCTTCACCGCGTTTGTCGACCACAAACCCCTGACATTCGCGATGGCAAAATCTGCGGACCCGTGGTCAGCCAGGCAACAACGCCAGCTCGCTGCGGTGTCCGAATTCACCACGGACATCCGGCACATCTCCGGTCGAGACAACGTGGTGGCCGACTGCCTATCCCGCCCCACCGTCCACCTGGCAGTGGACTATGCTCAACTGGCAGCGGAGCAACGCACCGACCCCGATCTGCTCTCCGCGCCCACAACCCTCCCAGGGCTGCAACTGACCGACGTCGCCTGCGGCCTGTCCGCCGTCACAGTCAAATGCGACACCTCCTTGGCGCAACACCGCCCCGTAGTCCCGGCGTCCTGGCGAAAACGGGTGTTCGACATCATCTACGGCCTCTCATATCCCGGCACCCACGCGTCCATTAGACTGGTGGCCAACCGATTTGTCTGGCGCGGCCTGCGCAAAGATGTGCGCGTCTGGTCCAGATCCTGCATAGCTTGCCAGCGTGCCAAAATCCACCAGCACTTCAAAGCCCCACTCGAGGAGTTCACCGTGCCAGAAAGAAGGTTTGACCACGTCCACATCGACCTCGTCGGCCCCCTGCCGCCATCACAAGGTCACACGCACCTGCTGACAATCGTGGACCATACCACCCGCTGGCCCGAAGCCATTCCACTGACGTCCACCACCACCGCCGACATCGCGAGGGCGTTCATCGGGACCTGGGTCGCTCAGTTCGGCGTCCCCTCCGACATGATGTCGGATAGAGGCCCGCAGTTCACCTCTGATCTGTGGGCCGCCATCGCCCGAAACCTCGGGGTGGCCGTTCACCGTACCACGGCTTACCACCCCCAAGCCAACGGACTGTGCGAGCGATTCCACAGGTCCATGAAGGCGTCCCTCCGCGCCAGCCTCGAGGACGAGGCTTGGATCGACCGCCTCCCGTGGGTGCTACTTGGCCTACGCTCCGTGGTCAAGGAAGACCTGCAAGCCTCGGCAGCGGAACTCATGTACGGCCAGCCGCTGCGCGTACCCGGAGAGTTCCTGCCCACCGCCATGACCCCTTGGTCGGCTGACCAGCAACGCCGTGCTTTCGCCAACCGAGCACAACAGTTCGCTCCGATACCCACCGGCCGGCACGACGAACCAGCAACCCGCGTACCACCTAGCCTGCACATGGCCAAATTTGTTTTCATGCGCCATGACGCCCATCGAGGGCCTCTACAGCCCCCATACGACGGACCCTACAAGGTACTCCAGACGGGGAACAAGTTCTTCCTCCTCCAAGTGGGCGGCAGAACTGACAAGGTGTCGGTCGACCGGCTCAAGCTGGCGCACCTAGAGCCCGACGAACCCGTTCAAGTGGGCCAACCCCCACCGCGGGGCAGACCGCCTAAGAGCCCGACGCGTCCGACCGCCCCGCTCCCGACACCAACCGCCAAGAGCCGTTCCGGCCGTGCCATCAAGCCGCCACGCCGGTTCGTACACTCCCTACTAGCGGATTCTGGGGGGAGCTGTGTGGCGTACTGATCACAGAAAGGACACAATCCACTTTCCGGTCCATAGACTATAAATCAGGCGTCATGCCTTTAAGAAGGATCACACCTTTAAGAAACTCGATCTGCAACATAGTTAAGCCCAGAGCGGGGGAGGGGCAGTCTAAGCTGTGGACTGATGAAAGACAGTCGGATTTGGTGTAGTCTCTGACGCCATTTTTGTGTTCAACATGTGGTCTCAACAATTAAACCTTTTCTGTTGAACCTCTCCGAGTTCAGTATATTTTGTTAGGAGTACGTAGACTCCTACAAATCTATCTTTAATGAAAAAATACTATTTTGGTAGACACTGGTAGTACTTTCTGGAATCTAACCACATAATTCAACATGATGAATATATCAGTTCCCAGCTTAGCTACTACTGGAGCTAGTATCTCACCTCCATCTGGTATGAAGACTTGTATTTAATTAATCTCACCCTAAGTACAGTCAATGTACTGGGTACAAAGTGGCAATGGCATTACAGCTGATTGCAGTGTGACCTAGCCATCTGCACTTCAAGTTGAAACAAGAAACAGAAACATGTGTAGTCATGCCAGTAGAAATGTTTTTAAAAAAAGACAAAATGAGTTGGAAAATTCAGAAACTTGTTCTCAGAGATTGCCCAGTGCTGTTGGGAGGATATACCAAGACTGGCTCTAAATTACCAACGGTACTCGTTGGCCTGGAATTTCCTGGATCACACATGCAGAAATTACGCAAAAATGCACGCCAATCTTGTCGACAGGAACATGCGCCTCAATTTCTTGCAGAGCTCATTTGCCTACTCCGGAACATAAAAACCGCCGTAAGACAAGGGCAAGTACAGCGCCACCAATAGGGAAATTAATGAATGGGCTGCTGTCTATTGCCATGGCGCCGCTCTCTCAGAACCTTTTGCCTCTGCTGTTCTTCTACCTCATCCATTATTATGCAGGTCAGTGGTGTGCCCATTGGGTAGGTCAGTCTAGCTGTTTAGTCCTACTGAACGTGTGGGGGGAGCAGGGGTCTGAAAATTTTTGTGTGTACTGAGACTGACAGCATTTTAGTTAAGTATAGTGAATGTTTCATAGAATCATAGAATGGTTACAGCACAGAAGGAGGTCATTCAGCCCGTCGAGCCTGCGCCAGTAAGAATTTCTTTTTTTAAAAAAGAGAAAAATTGCTATCAAACTCCAATCTAAAATCATGAAGAGTTTAGATAGAGTAAATAAAGAGAAACTGTTTCCAATGGCTGAAGGGTCGATAACCAGAGGGCACAGATTGGCAAAAGAACCAGAGGCGACATGAGGAAAAACTTTTTTACGTGGTTAGGATTTGGAAAACATTGTGTGGTGGATACAGATTCAATAGTAGCCTTCAAAAGGGAATTGGATAAATACTTGAAGGAGAAAAAATTGCAAGATATGGGGAAAAAGCGGAGACGTGGGATAGCACTTTGAAAGAGCCGGCGCAGACTCGGTGGGCTGAATGGCCTCCTTCTGTGCTGTACTATTCTACGATTCTATGATTCATTTCACACATACGCTATCCCGGAGGATCGGTTAAGAGGGATAAAGAACCCTGACTGATTTATTCCCTTTTTCCTCTTTAACCCAAGAACTTCAGACCAACTGTGGCACCTGATACTACCTCAACTGAAATCGGTTAACTCAGCACAAGTTTGGAATCAAATGTGTGGTCTTCTTGGCCCTTATGGCACAGCCTGAGTGGTGTATTTATCTACTTAGTCATTAACCAAGCGTGTGATAAACATGAACTATTCTTTGTCTAGGTTTAGCTTGACAGCGATCCTTTCAATTCAGTCACAATACAAAAGGAGCTTAAGAAAACATGTCCCCAGCCTAACGGTACAGGTGTTGCAAAGATTTTCTCCAAGGCAACATGCTTCGGAAAGGAACCAGGCCACATAGTTAAAGTATAAACAATGTTGTGTGATTGTTTCAATTATATGTATGACTGGAAACTCCTTTTGAATTGAGATGACAGTTATTCATATCCACGGTTGCTTGGGCAGTAGTTATTGAGTCTGGACTGTTCAAATAATGGCCCAGAATTTCGGGTCTCCACGGGTGAGTACGCACAGGGTACTCACCCGTAGGCCCAATGGAAGTGCCGGTTTCGTGCATGCACTGCGCATGTATTGTTGTTTAATAAATTCACTTTATAATTAAAGTCTGAAATGAGGTCTGATGTTGTGGCTCTGCACTTTTCAAAGACTTGAGAAAGGTTCTGTCGTGCACAAAGAGCATTTTAAAGAAGGATTTTCTGTTCATTGTCCTGAGCATGTTTCCAAAGCTTACCTAGACATCAGGGCCAGTGAAGGCACACTTGACACCATGAGGAATTAAAAGCTCACCTATAAGAGTAAACCTAAAATATAGAAACCAAAGTACTTAAAATAAGAAGGACAAACTAAAAGGTTACAAAGCCCATGGATAAGTTTCCTTCCATCTCCTTGGGCCCTTCTGCAACACTAACCATTTTCCAACAAAAGGGTTGAAATTGGATCTCGTTGTGCCCGTTTTATGGGCATAAAATGATGAGCTTAACGCCTGTTTAAGGGCCCCTGAACTAAACTGGTGAGCAATTAGTGGAGCAGGCTCTAGGGCTGCTCAGTTCAGGATTCTTTAGCGGTCACTACAGCCTAAGTAGTGATCGTCATGAAAAAATACATGTTTAAAAAAGAACATTGCTGTGGAACCAGGAGGAACTGCTCCTCCTGGCTCCACAGCATTCCTGAGGACCATTGCCGGCCTCCCTCCCATTGTCCTCCACCCTCCTCCTGGGACTTACCTGAGGACCACTGCCGGTGAGGCAGGCAGACCTAAATTGGAGTACTGACAATGAAATTATTGAAATGAGGCCCGAGGCCCAATTTCAGGTGAGCCTCAGGCCTCCCGGTCAGGACATGCGCTTGGTGCGCACCGTCGGTTATGCGCCCGAAAACGGGCCATAACCAGTTATTACTCTAAAGTGCACAACACTGCCTTACCATTTGTGCCACTCTTTTCTTCAAACCTGTCGGTCAGTTTTTTCTTTCCCATCCTCCTTTCGTTGGACCCTCAGGCAACTAAGCCATATGGACAACAACAACTTGCACTTATGCAGGGCCTTTAATGTAGTAAAACATCCCAAGGCATTTCACAGGAGTGCAATCGGACAAAAATTGACACCGAGCCAAAGAAGGAGATATTAGGACAGGTGACCAAAAGCTTGGTCAATACATCGCCCAAGTGATCATTCTTCAAAAGGTTCATGCAAGTAAGCCAATTTGCCAACCAAATTAAAAACATCAGGATGATCTAATAGGAACACACTCCCTGTTTAAGATATTGTGCTACAAAGAAATCAGTAACAGCTTATTCTTTCTGGTGTTGACAGTGAGAGCAAACTACAATGGAGTCATTCATGCACCAGAATGTTCTATGAAGCCGATGCATTTTGCCTCAACTGTATAACTATTAGGTTGCAGCGTTTGTGCAGTAGTGGTAGGCAAAAGGGCAAGTATGCAGAAGGGTTGGTGCGAAATGTAAAATTGTGCTGAATTATGAAATTGCGGCAGTAACAGAGATCGCGGCAGTAATCCAGTGCTGTATTTAAGCCAACATTGAAACAGAAAAATATAAAAAGTCCTTTGATAGAAGGAAGCTGCTGGGAATATGAATACCTGTGCGTGCATGAGCTGCAAGTTGAGCAACAATACCAACCATTTAGCCTGAAAACACAGGGATAAACTGTACTGAATCGGTTCTTTCCCAAACCTACGCAAAAATGTCAAAGATTCCAAAGAATGGCACATGCTCACTGCTGACTTCTGCCATCCTCAGAATTCTCTCTTTAAACAAAGACATTTGGCTCGCCATATTTAGCCAATAAATCCTTCTAAAGAAAATATACAGGGCGATTATTGAAACATTTATCTTGAAACAGCATCGAAACTCTCACCTCCCTCGTTGTGTTAGTGCCAGGAGCGTGCATTGGATGCAAGTTGCTCACAGCCCATGTGTTTCGGTCAGGATGGTAACCCTGGCATATGTTCTCTGAGTGCTAAATGAAAACAGTAGATGTTGAATTTTTATTTATGAAGCAAGGCGTTGGTTGGCAGCAATGGTGCAAAAAATGTACAACTGTGACTTGTAATTCTTGTGCTTTCATGTTGAATTCACAGTCTGTAAGATATAATAGAAACCAACAGAGAACGCAAGAAATGTCACCATGAATACAAGTCGAATGAAACTAATCTGATCACTGTGTGAGAGTGGAGCAGGTTACTCTGCCACTCTGACAAGCCTTAGACAGGAAAAAGAAGAGAGCCATAGAGGAGAGATAACACCATTAGACCAGCAACCAGAGGCTTGAGATAAGACAAGACAGAGCCGGACGGAACGGCTGCACTCCCACATGGAACAAAAGCAACAGACACACAATACAAGGGGTGCCACACAGACCGACCAGCATACTGATTCGCAATCATCCCCCACCACCGTGGAACCACAAGCGGGTCGCTCACAAGAGGTACGCACACACCAGACACCCCAGCCCAGCACACACACTATGAGTCCAAGCGAAAGCCACCAGACAGTAAACACAAACAAGGCTGACGTCGTAATACTCATAGACTCAAATGGGAAATTTCTATGGGAGAAAAAGCTATTCCCTAGAAGTAAAGTAGAAAAGATCTGGTGCCCAACAACAAACAGAGCCATGGGATGGCTGACCAAAGCCAGATTAGGCTCCCCCCAACACATAATAATACACACGGGCACAAATGACCTAAAGACCCAACAGAAAGAAGTAGCAACATCGCTCAGAGCAATGATTAGGAAAGCAAGCAGTACATTTCCAAACACTAGAATCACTGTTTCCACAATATTGCCGAGAACAGACTTCAACAACAACACAATTCATGAGATAAATGCCAGCATAGCAAGAGACTGCGAATCAAACCACAACGTACACCTGGCCCAACACCCCACCCTCGATGAGGAATGTCTTTACGACCACGTCCACATCCAAAGGCAAAGAATATCGATCTTTGCTAAAGCCCTGAAGGACGTCGCTTTTAACTGGGTCCATACCCAGACTCCAAGAGGACCCCCCCCCGACCACCAGAGATCAGCGGGGTACATATCAGGAACACTACAAGGACCACCAACACACCAACCGAGACCAGAGAGAATCCCCATGCAAAACAACAATATCAGACCTGCACCACTCCTGTCCCACAGGGGAATAGGACTGCTCCCAGCCAGACAGAGGGAGAGATGCACAGGACGTACGCAATACCTCAGACAGAAACAATCCATTAAGAGACAATAAGCAGATGTGCAGCAGCATCTACTTCCGCCTTATGGATCAAGGACTAATTAATAGAAAGAACTGTAACCAAATTGTATTAACTTTTGTAGACAACTGATGTGATCTTTTTTTTCCCACACTTAGACACGACAAACACGTACCACTCTTTAACCTATCATAGTAAAAGATCAAACTTAACATGAAATCCTTATATATTTCGACCTGGAATATCCAAGGTCTACGCTCTTCACTGCGAGAAGTGAAAAGTAGGACCCCAGAGTTCATAGATGAAACTAAAGACCTAGATATTATCATTTTACAGGAAACTTGGTATAAAGGAAAAGGACACACTGGCTGTCCCCAAGGGTACACTGAGCTGGTGGTCCCCTCCAATAAATTACCAAGTGTAACCCAAGGCAGAGACTCCGGAGGCATACTGATCTGGTTTAAAACAGAACTTAAGAATTACATCAAATTTATAAAAAAGGGCGAAAACCATATGTGGCTCAAACTTGAGAGGGAGATTATCTCAAACACCCAAGATGTTTACATTTGCGCACTTTATATCCCTCCAATCGGTTCCCCGTACTTTAAAGAGGACACCTTCTCCAACATGGAGGGGGAAATTATCCAATACCAGGCCCAGGGGAACGTGTTGATCTGTGGGGACCTCAATTCAAGAACGGGCGAAGAACCAGACTTCACCAATAATCAGGGAAACAATTACGTTTTCGGGAATAACCACTTTGACATCCCTTCCCTTCCATACAGGCATAACTGCGACAAGCAGTCAAATACCAACGGAAAACAGCTACTACAGCTCTGTCGAAACCTGGGTCTGTACATTGTCAATGGTAGGTTCATAGGAGACCTCCTAGGAAGATCGACCTATTGCTCACCTCTTGGCTGCAGCACAGTAGACTATATGATTACAGACTTAGACCCATCCTCTTTCAGAGCATTCACAGTCAAACCACAAACAACACTGTCAGATCACAGTCAAATTACTATGTTCCTCAAAAAGACAGAAACAAACAACATAGAAACACAACCCAGTAAACTGTACAACACCAAAAAATCGTGCAGATGGGCCAAAAACGACACGGAAAAATACCAGAAAACAATTAGCAATGCATCAACTCAAGCTCTCTTAGACACCTTTCTGGATAACATATACACTCACAATAAAGAAGGCGTAAACCGGGCAGTTAGTAAACTAAACAATATTTTTGATAATTTGGCAACAAATGCAAACTTGAAAGCTCGCAAGAACAAACCCAAAACAAAAAACTATGAAAAATGGTTTGACCGAGATTGCCATAACATGAGGAAAAAACTTAGAAAAATATCAAACCAAAAACACAGACATCCAGAAAACGAGGAACTATGCCTTACTTATTGTCAGACACTAACACAATACAGAAACACACTCAGAACCAAAAAAGAGCAATATATTAAGAATACACTCAGCTCCATGGAGGAATCCATTGATTCCAATTGTTTCTGGGAAAACTTGAAAACACTACACAAAAAACAACACGACGATTTGGCCATTCAAAATGGGGACACATGGGTAAACCACTTTGAAAAATTATACCAGAAAAACACACTAAGACCAGAGCAACACCAAATATGCAAAAAACTGGAAAAGCTAGAAATGGCCATAAAAGATAACCAAAACCCGCTGGATGCCATAATAACAGAAAAAGAACTTCTTGAAAAACTCAAGGACCTGCGACCAGGAAAAGCCTGCGGGACAGACGGCATACTAAACGAGATGATTAAACACACAGACAACAAAATGAAACTGGCTATCCTAAAACTCTTCAACTTGGTTCTGAGTGTCGGTTATTTCCCTGATATCTGGAACAAAGGACTCATAACGCCCATATACAAAAGTGGGGACAAAATCGACCCAAACAACTATCGAGGCATCTGTGTAAACAGTAACCTGGGGAAGGTATTCTGTAGCATCATAAACAAAAGACTTATAAACTTCCTTGAGGAGCACAATGTCTTGAGTAAAAGCCAAATTGGATTCCTGCCAAACTATAGAACATCCGATCATATCTTCACCCTACAGACCCTAATTGACAAACACGTTCACCATAACAAAAGCAAAATCTACGCATGCTTTGTAGATTTCCAGAAGGCTTTCGACTCCATCTGGCATGACGGTTTATTCCTGAAACTTATCGAAAGTGGGGTAGGAGGGAAAACATATGATGTAATTAAATCAATGTATACAAACAACAAATGTGCAGTTAAAATTGGAGACAAACAAACAAAATACTTCCCACAGGGGCGGGGTGTGACGCAGGGCTCGCCAATCTCACCGACACTCTTTAATATTTACATAAATAGATTGGCAAAACTACTTGAACAATCTACAGCACCCGGCCTCACCCTATATGAATCCAAGGTTAAATTCCTCCTCTATGCAGACGACCTGGTTCTGCTGTCACCTACTAAAGAGGGGCTACAGCAGAACCTGGACCTGCTGGAGTCGTACTGCCAGACTTGGGCCCTGACAATAAATCCCCAAAAAACCAAAGTCCTTGTGTTCCAGCAAAGATCCAAACATCAGGGACCCAAAATAAATTTCACAGTAGGAACAACCAAAATTGAACAAACCACTAACTACACATACTTGGGCTTAAAAATCAGTTCTACGGGAAACTTCAAACTGGCTGTGAATGAAGAAAGCAAGAAGGGCTTTCTATGCCATCAAAAAATCAATCCAAATAGAAATCCCAATTAGCATTTGGCTCAAAATTTTCAAATCAGTAATTGAACCAATTGCACTCTATGGCAAGAATTTGCAAAATGGGACAAACACCCAATTGAGATCCTACATGCAGAATTCTGTAAAAGTATCCTCCGGACTCAAAGGAAAACAGTAAACAATGCATGCAGGGCGGAACTAGGCCAATATCCATTAATAATCACTATCCAAAAAAGAGCCACCAAATTTTGGAATCACCTACAAATGAGCAATCCCCAATGCTATCACTACGACGCCCTGAAATGCCAAGAGCTGACCATAAAGAAGAATACCCTCAGTCAACTAGTCCTGGGACTCAGTGAAGTAACTACTAACAATACTAACAATAACCAGCCCCAGGACAGTGACAGGGTAACACAAAGAATTCGACCCAACACAATCGTCGCTAAGCAAAAGGAAAAATATCTGACATATTGGGCAGAAACAACAAAAACCCAAAGCAAACTCAATTGCTACTTGGCCCTAAACAGACAATACAACATAGCTGATTACCTGACCATGGTAAAGGATAACAAACTGAGAAGAACCTTGACAAGGTACAGACTTAGCGAACATAGCCTAGCGATCGAAAAAGGCAGACACAGGCAGACCAGGCTGCCAAGAGAGGACAGGATATGCTCTCACTGCAGTCAGGGAGTGGTGGAGACAGAGATGCACTTCCTCACAGCTTGTGGAAAATATCAGGGCATCAGGGAGAATTTCTACCAAAAATTCTCACAAATATGCCCTGATTTCAGAAATCTGAATGACAACCAAAAACTCCCATTCCTACTGGGAGAGGAGAGAAGCTGTATAACACTGGCGGCACACTATGTTACAGCTTGCCATGAACAGAGGAACAACCAGTAAACTAAGAAAAGAATATATATAAACAATGCGAATGTATATTTATACACTCAGGGATATACCTGTTTATACACTGTATGAATAGAACTGCGTTTATGTGCTAAACCATAAATGTATTTTGATGCTTTGGCAACATAAGATGTAACTTATCATGCCAATAAAGCGATTTGAATTGGAATTGAATTGTAGTAGGGAAAATGCTAGAATCTACTATTAGGGACGTGGTAACAGTGCACTTAGAAAACCATAATATGATTGGGCAGAGTCAACACGGATTTATGAAAGGAAAATCGTGTTTGACAAATCTGTTAGAGTTTTTTGAGGTTACAGGTAGACTACCCTTTATCCGGACTTCCGAAAACCGAAACCCTCTAAAAACCGAAGGTTTTTTCGTTCAGCGTAAGTCGTGCGTACGACTTACGCTGAACAAAAAAACCTTCGGTTTTTAGAGGGTTCCGGTTGCGGAAGTTCGGATAAAGGGTAAGTCGTGCGCACGACCCCCCGCCGACCCCGCCAGCCCCGACAACCACCGACCCCGCCAGCCCCGACAACCGCCGACCCCGCCAGCCCTGACAACCGCCGACCCTGCCAGCCCCGACAACCACCGACCCCGCCAGCCCCGACAACCGCCGACCCCCCCGCGGACCCCGCCGGCCCCGACAACCGCCGACCCCGCCAGCCCCGACAACCGCCGACCCCCCCGCGGACCCCGCCAGACCCGACAACCGCCGACCCCGCCAGCCCCGACAACCGCCGACCCCCCCGCGGACCCCGCCAGACCCGACAACCGCCGACCCCCCCGCGGACCCCGCCAGCCCCGACAACCGCCGACCCCGCCAGCCCCGACAACCGCCGACCCCCCCGCGGACCCCGCCAGCCCCGACAACCGCCGACCCCCCCCCGCGTACCCCGCCGGCCCCGACCCCCGCCGACCCCGACTGACTTACGCTGAGCGTCAGCGTAAGTCGTGCGCACGACCCCCCGCCGACCCCCCCGCGGACCCCCGCCGACCCACCTTCCGAAATCCGAAATTCTCCTTTATCCGAAACTCGGCTGGTCCCGAGGTTTTCGGATAAAGGATAGTCTACCTGTATAATTAGCAGGGTAGATAAAGGGGAACCAGTGGCTGTAGTGTATTTGGATTTTCAAAAAGCATTTGATAAAGTGCCATGCAAGAGTTTTACACAAAATTAGGACTCATGGGATGGGGGTAATATATTAGCATGGATTGAGGATTGGTTAATGGACAGGAAACAGAGAGTAGGAATAAACAGGTCGGTTTCAGGTTGGCAGGCTGTAACTAGTGGGGTACTGCAAGGATCAGTGCTCGGGCCACAGCTATTTACAATCTATATCAATGACTGAGATGAGGAGACCGAGTGTAATGTATCCAAGTTTGCTGATGATACAAAGCTAGGTGGGAATGTAAGTTGTGAGGAGGACACAAAGAGGCTGCAAAGGGATATAGCTAGGTTAAGTGAGTGAGCAAGAACATGGCAGATGGAATATAATGTGGAGAAATGTGAAGTTATTCACTTTGATAGGAAAAATAGAAAAGCAGAATATTTTTTAAATGTGAGAGATTGGGAAATGTTGGTATTCAGAGGGACCTGGGTGTCCTTGTACACGAATCACAGAAAGTTAACATGCAGGTACAGCAAGCAATTAGGAAAGCAAATGGTATGTTAGCCTTTATTACAAAAGGCACGGTGGCATAGTGGTTAGCACTGTTCCCTCACAGCGCCAGAGACCCGGGTTCAAATCTGGCCTCGGGCGACTGTCTGTGTGGAGTTTGCACATTCTCCCCGTGTCTGCGTGGGTTTTCTCCGGGTGCTCCGGTTTCCTCCCACAGTCCAAAGATGTGCGGGTTAGGTTGATTTGGCTATGATAAAATTGACCCTTAGTGTTAGGGGATTAAATACGTGGGGTTACGGGGATAGGGTGAGATATGTGTCAGTGCAGGCTTGATGGGCCGAAATGGCCTCTATCTGCACTGTGGTGATTCTGTGATTTGAGTATAAGAGTAAAGAAGTCTTACTGCAATTATATAGGGCCTTAGTGAGGTCACACCTGGAGTATTGTGTACAGTTTTGGTCTCCTTACCTAAGGAAGGATATACTTGCCTTAGAGGGAGCACAACAAAGGTTCACTAGACGGGTTCCTGGGATAAGGGGATTGTCCTGTGAGGAGATACTGTGAGACTCTCTCTTAGGCAGTCCCTTGGAACCGAGGATGACTTGCTTCCACATTAAAAATGAGTTTGCAGGTGACTGATGAGTCCAATGCAGGACCTACAGTCTCTGTCACAGGTGGGGCAGACGGTGGTTGAAGGGGCGGGTGGGTGGGGTACTTAGGTTGATGTGTGCTCCTTGCGCTGCCTGCATTGGCTTCCGCTTGCTCCCGGCGAAGAGACTCGAGGAGTTCGGTGCCTTCCCGAATGCTTCTCCTCCACTTTGTGCGGTCTTGGGCCAGGGATTCCCAGGTGTCGGTGGGGATGTTACACTTTTTCAAGGAGGCTTTGAGGGTGTCCTTGAAGCGTTTCCTCTGCCCACATGGGGCTCTCTTGCCATGTCGGAGCTCCGAGTAGAGCGCTTGTTTTGGGAGTCTCGTATCGGGCATGCGGGCAATGTGACCAATCCATCGGAGCTGATTGAGCGTGATCAAAGCTTCGATGCTGGGGATGTTGGCCTGAGCCAGAACACTGACGTTGGTGTGCATATCCTGCCACTGGATTTGCAGGATCTTGCGGAGGCAGCGTTGGTGGTACCTCTCCAGTGCTTTGAGGTGCCTGCTGTACATGGTCCATGTCTCTGAGGCATACAGCAGGGCGGGTATCACTGCTGCTCTGTAGACCATGAGCTTAGTGCCGGGTTTGAGGTCCTGGTCTTCAAACTCTCTTCCTCAGGCGACCGAAGGCTACACTGGCACACTGAAGGCGGTGTTGGACTTCGTCATCGACGTCTGCCCTTGTTGACAGTAGGCTCCCGAGGTATGGAAAGTGGTCCACGTTGTCCAAGACCTTGTTGTGGATTTTGATAATCGGGGGGCAGTACTGTGTGGTGGGGCAGGTTGGTACCGGACCTTTGTCTTACGGATGTTTAGTGTAAGGCCCATGCTCTCGTACGCTTCGGTGAAGGTGTTGATGATGGTTTGGAGTTCGACCTCCAAGTGAGCGCAGACACAAGCGTCATCTGCATACTGTAATTCGATGACAGAGGATGGGACGACCTTGGATCTGGACTAGAGGTGACGGAGGTTGAACAGTTTCCCGTTTGTTCTGTAAATTAGCTCCACTCCAGTGGAGAGCTTACCAAGGGTGAGATGGAGTATTGCAGCAAGGAAGATCGAGAAGAGCGTTGGTGCGATGGCACAGCCTTGCTTGACCCTGGTTCGTACGTGAATTGGGTCTGTGGTGGAACCGTTGGTCAGGATCACGGCTTGCATGTCGTCATGAAGCAGGCGGAGGATGGTGACAAACTGTGAGACTAGGCCTATATTCATTAGAGTTTAGAAGAATGAGAGGTGATCTCATTGAAACGTATAAAATTCTTAATAGGCTTGACAGGGTAGATGCTCGGAGGATGTTTCCCCTGCCTGGGGAGTCTAGAACCAGGGGTCACGGTCTCAGAATAAGGGGTCGGCCATTTAGGACTGAGATGACGAGAAATTTCTTCACTCAAAGGGTTGTGAATTTTTGGAATTCTCTACCCTAGTGGACTGTGGTTGCTCAGCCATTGAGTATATTCAAGACAAAGATCGATAGGTTTTTGGATATTAAGGGAACCAAGGGATATGGATATAGGGCAGGAAGGTGGAGTTGAGGTAGAAGACCATGATCTTATTGAATGGCGCAGCAGGTTCGAAGGGCTGAGTGGCCTACTCCTGCTCCTATTTCTTATGTTCTTATGTTATGTTAATCCCTTCTCATTCATTTCCATGGCACAGAATTTCTCATAAGAACAAGTCATTGTGCCTCATAAACCTGTTTTTCTATTGTTTCTTTGCACCCAGTGGACCAAGGGCTTGGAGCCTCGTATAACTGGGTTGCAGAGAAGCTAGCAGTTACAGCTTCAGCTCCACACCTCCAACTGGTCAAGCCACTGGTGAATGGGGTATGGTGTAATTTATACCCCCAGGGTCAGCTGTGACTCAGTTGGTAGCACTCCTGCCTGTGAGTCAGAAGGTCATTGGTTCTAATCCCACTCCAGAGACTTAAGCACAAAATCTAAGCTGACACTCCAGTGCAATACTGAGGGCGTGCTGCACTGCCGGAGGTGCTGTCTTTTGGATGAGATGTTAAACCAAGGCCCTGTCTGCCCTCTCAGGTTGACATGAAAGATCCCATGCCACTATTTTGAAGAAGAGAAGGGGAGTTCTCCCTAGTGTCCTGGTCAATATTTATGCCTCAACCAACATCACTAAAAAAAATCACCTGGTCATTGTCACATTACTGTTTGTAGGACCTTGTGCACAAATTGGCTGCTATGTTTCCTACATTACAACAATGACTACACTTCAGAAGTACTTCATTGGCTGTAAAGCATTTTGGAATGATCTGAGGTCATGAAAAGCGCTATATAAATGCAAGTCTTTTCTTTCTTCTTGCTATATTGAAGCATTGACTCCTTGCTGTGGTACAGGCACTTACTGGCTTGCATCCAGTAGCTCACTGAAATGGCCATTATTCATGAGTGGCTCTAGATAGTGAGTGCCAGCAGGGTATTTGATAGTGAGGGGCAACACAGTTGGGTCTGATCCTGTCTTCACCCAATGTCCACACATACACAATGCCAGCAGGGGTCATTGAATAACAATCAAGAGTGGAAACACTGGCTGAATTTTCTCCTCCCTATATGCAGAAATGTTGACGTAATTATAACACCCCGATCAGCCGCCCCAGCTGAGATCAGCTAGCTCAGTACAGACTGGGAATCGAACCTGCTACCTTCATCAGTTAAACTCAATCCGAGGAGCCAACCCTGTCAATTTTAATAATTTAGTCAGCGTGCAGCCAGGAGGACGGGCCTTCGCAAAATTTCATAAGTCTTGATTGAGGTACGACTGCTCTCCCAAATGGATTCCTCACTAGGTCGGGCTAGACCTCTGACAACAATGGCCGTCATCCAACAATGTCGTCTTCTGAATGAAGGAAAGGTACAAAAGGTCCAGCCCTGAGACAGATGGAGCACAAAACAGAAGAAACGTACTCCTAAATAAGAACAAAGAACAGAAAACATAAACAGCACATTTTTAATTACATCTGTAATGGGCTTTCAGCAGACATATAGCCAAGCACATTAATTTAATCAAGGTATTTACCAAAGCGAAGGAATACTTCAAACATGATCTGAATTATGTTGCATCCTCCTCCCTTGCCTTCTTTCGCCTGTCTTGTCTTTGTACCTTATCAACAAAATAAAACACTGCCATTTGCCTCAAGGATGCACTTCAACCTGATCCAGACATTAATTATATTTATGCATAGTCTTTGCCTTTGACAAACAACAGCAAAGTAGATACGGCCCTAATGATTGCAGTCACAAAGTGCGAACAGAGGTGTGCTTAATGCCTTTGCATGTTTCGAGTGCATTGACTGCACAAAACAATATTAGCGATTGCAAGATACATGTACATACATTTGCATACATTTGCATCTTCATGATAGGGAAGATGAAAATGAAATAAGGAAACCGGACATGTTTTGCCTCTGCGTCCACACTGCCCTCTTTTATAGGGGTTGCCCAGCCTAAGATAGTCTAAATGTGGCACAGAAGACCTGAAGCTGCTTGATTTACACTACTTTTGCTTATCAGTACAGTTCAGATGAGACACTTCATTTATGCGCACTATAACAACTATTTGCATTGATGTAGCGCTGTTAATACAAAGAACATCCTTGAGCACTTCACAGGTAAGCACAAAGAAAACGTACAGATGAGGAGTGACCAAAGGTTTGGTCAAAAAGATTGGATTTGAGATGGATTTTAAAGGAAGAGAAGAAGGCGGGGAGATTTTGGCAGGGATCCAGGTATTTGAAAGCTCTTTCACCAATGGTGAGGCAAAGGGAGGGAGACTCACATATGGCCAGACGTAGAGGAATGTTCAGGAGTGGTGACACGAGACTGGGAAGATTGCAGAAAAAGCCATGACAGGAATTAAAGACAAGTTCGAGGATTTTATATTTAATGTGTCGGAGGCATGGCGCCAACATAGATGAGTGAGGATGAGAATTATGGTTAAATGGGACTCAGTGTGTGTCAGGATGCATGCAGCAGCATTCTGCACAAGTTGGAGTTTATGGAGGGTGGAGGATGGGAAGTCAGCATGGAGAATATTGGAGAAGTTGAGTTGGGATATAATGATGACATGTTTGAGGGTTTCAGCAGTGAAGGAGTAGAGGTAGGGGTGGGGAAAGGCAATGTTGCAGAGGTGAAATTTATATGGGATATAGATATGTGATCTGGAGCTAAGATTGAGGTCAAGCAAGACGTCAAGGTTGTGAATGCTCCGATTGAACCTGAGACAGTGGCTTTGGAGGGTGCTGAATTGGTGGCAAGGGAGTGGCGTATGTGGCATGGCTTCAGTCTTCCTGATGTTTTGACTCATCCAAGATTGATGTACTTTGAATTTATTTTTAATAACAGGAGTCTCACCATTAGTACATCATGTAAAATTAAACAGTAGAAAAACACTATTAACATTCTTTAGTTTTTTTCCATCAACTTTAGTCTATACTTTTGTTGGAAACAGTTGAGAGCTGGTGGCATACTTAGGTGTACTATTTTGGAAGGATTTCTGTGCCGGCTGCTATGAAGGAGCTAAATAAATACACATAACTGTATTACTATTCAACCCTCGTCATCCCTAGGTTGATAACTGTATCTCCACCTCCACTGTATCTGTGTGCAATTTGTAGCAAAGTCATAAATGTGAGTTTAAATTTCACCACAATTAAGTAAAGAAGGGAATTCTTTAGCACTCACCATTTGAACACTAAAAAAAACAACTGAAATAAACAAAACAAAGGGATTCAAATGTTAACTGATTTCTAAAAGCAGTGTTGGTGGGAGACTTCTTCAAAATGACAACCACAATCTGCAATACAGGGAACAATCACTGAAACGCCAATTGCTATTTCTCATGCCGAATATTGTGTAGTTATCAAATACAAGGTAACGTAAGGGCAGAGTCCTGCATGGGTGGAAAGGAGCTGACAAATTTCATATACAATATGTAAAATAGTTTCAAATTAAGGCTATTAAAAGGAAATGGGAGATTCAGGCAATTTTATTTTCAGTGAAACACTACTAAACATGTGGAGCAGGCTGTCAGCACGGGTGGTGGAAGAAGAAACTACGATGGGCTTCAAAAAGGGAGTTCTTGCCAGCAAATAGGATTTAGATTTTATTAGATATAGAAATGGATCAAGGTATATTGTGAGAAACAATATGTAGGCTGGATGGACTGAGGGCATACTCCTGAAAACTGTTATTAAGTAAATTTACTGCACTTGGGATGACACTACTCATAAGAGACTGGTGTGTTTTATTAACATTGAAAAATATGATAGAAATATCAAAGTGAATTAATAAGAAGTTCATTACACACAGTCTAGACTCGTTTAACAGATGCAGTTAATTAGATGAGTAAACATTTCAATTATCAGTGCAACTGGCATGAATGCTATTCTAATATTCCATCAGAACCAAGTCCAAAACCTAGATCAAATGTTGACTTCTTACAAATTCACTTTGATATTTCTATCATGTTTCCCAATGGATGATAAAATACCTCAGTCTCTTATGATTATTCTAATTTCCTCAGATGTGGTTGCAAAATCTGGCATGACTTTTTATTGTCATTGATCTCACCCAACTCTTGCAAGGTATGTATGCAACACTAAAAACAGATGTACCTGATCCATTTTACTGATATGCCGAATTAATCTTTTGTATGTTTTTCTCTCTGTTAATTTAGCTCTCCTTTCCTCTCCTGAAGTGTTGACTGCTTGCTGGGGGACAGGGCATTCTTCCGGTACATTGCCAAGAGATTACACATTATTGATGTGCAATCTTTGACAGTGATCCTATTAAGATTGACTATTTGACTTTTCTCTCATAATTGTACAGGAACTGTTGCCTGTTGGTACATAATCAATTCATATTTCATTGTATTAATTGTATAATAACAAACTGGTAAAGTACCAGGTATGGCAAGATCTCATAAAAATGCTGTGAGATTGAATCTATCAAATTGCACAAATTGTACGGTAGACTGTGTTATTTGCCAATTTTCTTTTTTGGTGTTATTCCTGGATCTTATCCTCCATACCCACAAAATTAAAATGCACCCAAAAAGTAAGAAAACAAAAATAAAGAATCGAAAACCATACAGAGATATAACAGTTGCCTGGAGGCCATCAATATAAGATAGTCACTAAGAAATCAAATACGGAATTCAGAAGGAACTTCTTTACCCAGAGTGGTGAGAATGTGGAGCTCACTACCACAGGGAGTGGTTGAAGCAAATAGTATAGATGTATTTAAGGGGAGGCTAAATGAGCATATGAGGGAGAAGGGAATAGAGGGTTATGCTGATAGATTTAGATGAGGAAAGACGGGAGGAGGCTCGGGTGGAGCATAAACGCCGACATGGACTGGTTGGGACGAATGGCCTGTTTCTGTGCTGTATATTCTATGTAATCCTATGTATTCTTTGTACCTAATTAATCTCAAAATATAACTTTCACAATTGGGCAATGTTTTGGAAATTCCTTGGCGGATGATGTCTAGGTATATCCCCACATTTGTGATTCTCAAAGGGAGTTCAAACGCAATATCCAAGTGGAAGTCTCAACATAGTACCGAAAGGATGACTCCTTCAATCTCTCCTCAGTACTGCCTCAAGCTTACCATTTGAATGCTCTGAAGTGAATCCCTTTGAGAATAGCGAGTTGGTAATGCTCGTGTGACAAAAATAGAATTTGTAGCCTGTGAGATGTCTAGATCTTGTATACATATCATTTCCAAATCGTGAAACCTTACGATGGACTCTGGCACTTTATTGAAAACCTGAAATGGCTGCTCAGAGTCATTTGTCTGACTCACAGCTAAAGAACTCTCTTGATCTGATGGAGTCTATTAATGTATCATTTGTGGTATGATAGAGTCAATGACAATGACTGTCTGTGTGGAGTTTGCACATTCTCCCCGTGTTTGCGTGGGTTTCCTCCGGGTGCTCCGGTTTCCTCCCACAGTCCAAAGATGTGCGGGTTAGGCTGATTGTCTATGATAAATTGGCCCTTAGTGTTAGGGGGATTAAATACGCGGGGATAGGGTGGGATATGTGTTGGTGTAGAGGTTACGGGGATCGGGTGGGATATGTGTCGGTGCAGGCTCGATGGGCCGAAATGGCCTCTATCTGCACTGTGGGGTTTCTGTGATTCTGTGATTCTGTGAATGTAGTGTCCAATTATTGTCAGGCGTTAAAAGAAGGCAACTATGACAGGGAAGGTGGAAGGCATGCCCCATTTACTTGCTTGCCTGCTTCCAAAAAAATGCATTGAACTTCAAAAGAAAAACATATCTCTAATTGAGGAACCTTTTAATGTTCTCCAGTTTCTGTCCATCATACCATTATTGGGCAGGTGGTTCGAGCTCTGCAAGCAATACCTACATACCAGAGATGGTGCCTTGTCAAAGACTTTGCTCAGAAAAGGTGGAAGGACTATGGACCTTTTTTTAACACATTTTATATGTCATATAAATTGTTGATTGTGCTGAATAGTATCTTACATATGCTTTTGGTTCTACTTGCAAATAAATCTTGAACAGTATTTTGGCCTGTACAAAGTGGTCTAATGGTGGTCCAAATTGTAAACGGTGTGGTCACGTTTTGAGACGTTTGATCATTCTTTTTCTTCAAAGAAAGAATTTTCTGATTGAATTATGTTTAAGTCTTCTTTTTAAAACAAAGTGAGGTCAACTTTCATTCCCTTCGCCTGGTGTTAACGCGGCAGTAATGGCCTCAAAATGGATTATTCCACTAGAAATGTTAGCTAGGCCGCATCCAAGCCTGGAAAATTTAACCTGATTCTGTTCCAGTGTTGCATCACTCAGACCTGTTAATGGATGATTAGCGGGACACGAGAATATATCTCACTCCTTTTCTCTAGTATCCTTGGAGATATTGGCCCAGACATAGCTGGAAAATCAATGACGAGTTCATGGCAACCTTTGTTATTAATGTGTAGAAATCCCAGCAATTTGTGGCAAGGAAGAGATATGCCGTGAGTTGCAAATCACCTCTAATTGCTGGAAGATTTGCAGTGCTTTGCCATTAGGGAGCTCGCCGTCAACCTCCCCGTGTGTGCGAAGAAATTGCTAGATTTGCGCCATAAGTACGAATGAATCTGGTATCTCATGTTGTAAGGACCCTGTTAATGACGTGATTTCTGGTCCTGACATGAAACTCAACCTTGAAGGCTCAGAAAGGGACCAATTGAAAGTATGGAGCTTCACTCCTGCAGTAAATTATTCCTAGAGGTATTTAAATTAAAAAAAATATTTTCTTACTTTTTCTTTCTGCCTTTTTTCTCTCTCTATTAATCCATTCTTTCGTTCCCTCTCTTTATTTCTCTTTCTGTATCTAATTTGACTCCAATTCACCATTTTTTTTCTGTCATTCCTCTGTTTCTTTCTCTTTCCTTAATCTCATTGGTTAAGGAGTTAGACCATTGGACCCGACATTCATGAGGTTCCAGAGGACTCGTTGCCCTCGCCGCGGTGTTATCAGCTCGCACTTCCAGCAGGTCAGAGTCTGGGTATTCTGCAGCGAGTGTCTCACCTCCTGACTCCCCAAAGCCTTTCCACCATCTACAAGGTACAAGTCAGGAGTTTTTGTTTTTTTCATTCATGGGATCTGAACATCACTGGCAAGGCCAGCATTTATTGCCCATCCCTAATTGCCCTTGAGAAGGTGGTGGTGAGCAGCCTTCTTGAACTGCTGCGGTCCATGTGGTGAAGGTACTCCCACAGTGCTGTTAGGTAGGGAGTTTCAGGATTTTGACCCAGTGACAATGAAGGAACGGCAATATATTTCCAAGTCAGGATGGTGTGTGACTTGGAGGGGAACTTGGAGGTGATGGTGTTTCTCTGTGCCTGTTGCCCTGTCCTTCTAGGTGGTAGAGGTCACGGGTTTGCGAGGTGCTGCCGAAGAAGCCTTGGCAAGTTGCTGCAGTGCATCTTGTAGATGGTACACACTGCAGCCACGGTACGCCGGTGGTGGAGGGAGTGAATGTTGAAGGTGGTGGATGGGGTGCCAATTAAGCGGGCTGCTTTGTCCTGGATGGTGTCGAGCTTCTTGAGTGTTGTTGGAGCTGCAGTCATCCAGGCAAGTGGAGAGTATTCCATCACACTCATAAGAGCATAAGAAATAGGAGCAGGAGTAGGCCATTTGGCCCTTCGAGCCTGCCCCGCCATTCAATAAGATCATGGCTGATCTTCTACCTGATCTCTACTTTCCTGCACTATCTCCATATCCCTTGATTCCCTTAATATTCAAAAATCTATCGATCTCTGTTTTGAATAGACCCAATGACTGAGCCTCCACAGCCCTCTGGGGTAGAGAATTCCAAAGACTCACCACCCTCTGAGTGAAGAAATTTCTCCTCATCTCAGTCCTAAATGGCCGACCCCTTATTCTGAGACTGTGACCCCGGTTCTAGATTTCCCAGCCAGGGAAAACATCCTCCCTGCATCTACCCTGTCGAGCCCTGTAAGAATTTTGTATGTTTCAATGAGATCACCTCTTATTCTTCTAAACTCTAGGGAATATAGGCCTAGTCTACTCAATCTCTCCTCATAGGACAATCCCCCCATCCCAGGAACCAGTCTGGTGAACCTTCGTTGCACTCCCTCTATGGTAAGTCTATCCTTCCTCAGGTAAGGAGACCAAAACTGTACACAATACTCCAGGGTGGTCTCTCCAGAGCCCTATATATTTGCAATAAAGACGTCTTTACTCTTAAACTCAAAGGGGGAGAAATTCAGTATCGTCCCGTTTGGGGCGTAATTATCGGCTGGGCGCAAAGTTTAGCGCCTGGCGTTAATTATCGCCTCTGACTGCAAACTTGACTTTTATCGCCCCTGGAGGTAATTTGAGGGCTAAATCAGGCGCTACATACCTGTCTTAAGGCGCAAAGGCCGAGGAGCGAGGCGCTACCTCAGAGCGCGGGCGCAGCGCAGGTGATGCCAGTTAGCAATGGAACACAGACACACTGGTGCCGGCCTGTTCTTAAAGGGGAGGGTCGATCTTGCTCTCCAGCCACACCCAGCTCATTACAGGCTTGAATCTCATCGTGGACAGACCTGTGCCTAAATTTACCAGCCAAGGACTACGGAGAGGGTGAGAGAACGAGCTCAGCGCTTCAGTGACCAGGCCTTGGAGGCTCTGGTTGGCGCGGTGGAGCGCAGAAGGGCTATACTGTGCCCTGAGAGTGGCAGGAGGCCATTGCCGCGCGACTACAGAAGAGAGTGGAGGGAGGTGGCTCAGCGCGTCTCCTCCAGGAGCATGGTGCCCAGGACCCATACTCAATGTCGCAAAAAGCTCACTCAG
The DNA here is from genome assembly GCF_052327205.1 of Somniosus microcephalus. Lineage (NCBI taxonomy): Eukaryota > Metazoa > Chordata > Chondrichthyes > Squaliformes > Somniosidae > Somniosus > Somniosus microcephalus. The sequence continues at coordinate 216,499,151 of NC_140995.1, read as the reverse complement.
GTCATCAGGGTGAGTGGCTGTTTTTCAATACCTCTCCATCCCTCCATCTCAACCTCACTCTATGGCCAGAGGTTCTTAAAAGCCCCAAAGCCCAACACTCATCCAAGACCTATGGCCATCTCATAAAATACACACGCACATTCCACACCTTGCATATATTAAGGGCTATTCAACTATGGGAGGCACATCATGCAAGACCATGACTGCATACAATAAGGACTATTCAACTATGGGAGGCACATCAGGCAAGACCATGGCTGCATACAGTAAGGGCTATTCAACTATGGGAGGCACATCAGGCAAGACCATGGCTGCATACAGTAAGGGCTATTCAACTATGGGAGGCACATCAGGCAAGACCATGACTGCATACAGTAAGGGCTATTCAACTATGGGAGGCACATCAGGCAAGACCATGGCTGCTTACATTAAGGGCTATTCAACTATGGGAGGCAAATCAGGCAAGACCATGGCTGTATATTTACTCAGACGCCGTCCTTCTTTTTGCAGGCCAAGCTATCTCAATACAGGAGACAGCAGCAATGGACAGGTGGCGGGCCGTCTCAGCTACAAACCCTCAGCGATCAGGAGGTGCACGTCCACAGGATTGTGGCAAGCCAGGTGATCGGTCCCGTCGCCCCGGAGAGGTCGACCCCATTTGGGACAGCAATGGTAAGGTCATCAGCTTTCTCTCCTCTCTCATTCCACTTGTCCCTCACAACACCAGCCTTTGACACTTTCAATCCAACTTACTAAATTGCTGCACTCCTTCCTCCCTTACTGCCCCCCTGTCCTCATGCTAAAGCCACTCTTGTACCTCCCTGCTTTCAGATGGACCATCAGTGCCACCCTCAGCCGAGGCAGCCCATGGCCATAATGGGAACACGCCTTCCCTGGAGTGGCGCAGGGGGGAAGGATCTGATGAGGGTGAAGCTCCAGGACCTAGCGGGCTGCAGCAACGCGATGGGGGTAGGGAAGCTCGGGGGCCTTCTCCCCAGAGGGAGAGTAGGCCACCAAATCCTGCTGCACTGGACGCAGAGGAGGAGCGGCTCATCGTTGAAATGAACACCCAGGCGGTGGACATGCACACTTAGCTCATGCGTGCAGTGGGAAGGGTGCCTGAATGCATTGATGCACTGGCAAGTGTGGAGCACTACGCTGCAGCATAGGCGGATGCCACGCAAATGCTTAGTGCTGAAATTCAGTCACTGGCTACCGTGATCCAATCTCAGACTGGTCTCATGCAGTCTCAGATTGAGGCCACGCAAGCACTGACTGTTGCCATTGTCGTTGGTTCGGACACATTGCCCCGGGGCTCTCACGGTGCCGCATCTGGCCAGCAATCTGTGCTCTAGCAGATTGCTCTGGATGCTGAGGTGCTGCCCCGTGGGAGTGCTAGTGTGTTGGTCGAGCAGGGAGGTGCTGTCCTCTCTCAAGATGACAACATTCCTGCTGCCACCACTGTCACTTCCCCATTACACTTGCCACCACCTGTAGCCCGGACTGCTGCCACCCATGCAGAGTTGGTGCTGTCTGCAGCTGGGCCCTCCAGGCCTAGAGCTGGCCGAGGGCATTCTTCAAGGGCATCTGTAGTCTCAGGATCTGACATTCAGCAGCCTTCCACCAGCCTTGCTGAAGCCACTGGGGCCCCATTATGGAGGAGCAGTAGGGTGGGAAGGGGGCAAGTGGGCAAGGGAAGGAGATCACCCTCGAAGGGCAAAAGGTAGGAGGTCTGATGAAATGTTGGGAATGTTTTTATTAAAGGCTGAGGTTCGTGAAATTACTTTTGTTTAGTGTTTTGGACATTATCTCCAGGTTGTGAGAACCAGTTATGTTAATTAATGATTTTTTGTGTTTGTTTCTATTAGTTTGTCATGAATAAATGACACACACAGAGTTTGTAAAATAAAATAGTTGTTGTATTGAAAATGTACATGTTTGGCTTTTGGAATCATTGCTGCCTTGGCCGGCTATAGGGGTTGCGGGTTGCTTTCCATCATGTTGTTCTCCATGCCAGAAGCCATTTCCTCAGTAGGGGCCTAGAAGCGGCTTGTTATCAGTCTTTGACAGACGGCCCTTGCAGTTTCAACATTGTAGGCCTCCCTCCCGCCTTGGTGCTGCTGCTCATCATCCTCCTCCTCTTCCACCTCCTCCTCTGGTGGTGCACCAAGGCCTGGTGGCATTGGCTGGGTCCTGAGGATTGCAAGGTTATGAAGAATGCAGCAAACAACTATGAAGAGGGAGACTCACTCAGGTGAGTACGGCAGGGCTCCTCCTGAGTGGTCCAGAGAGCGGAACCGTTGCTTGAGCGCGCCAATCGTCTGCTCAATGATGTTCCTGGTGGCGAGATGGCTCTCATTGTACTGCAGCTCAGCAGGGGTGTTGGGGTTATGGAGCGGTGTCATCAGCCAGGTGCAGAGTGGATAACCCTTGTCCCCGAGGAACCAACCACTTGGCTGATGCGCTGCCTGAAAAAGTTCTGGCACACCAGTCTGGCGCAGGATGAAAGTATCGTGGCTGCTGCCAGGATAGCGAGCATTGACAGCAAGTATCAGCTGTCTGTGGTCACAGACCAACTGGACGTTTAAGGAGTGGAACCCCTTGCGGTTTCGGAAAACCTCTGCATTCTCCTGCAATGCCCGCAATGCCACATGCATGCAGTCGATGGCACCCTGCACCATGGGGAAGTCCGCTATCCTCGCAAAGCCCAATACGCGTTCATGCTGTTTGGCCCGAATCATCAGGAAAGAGATGTACTGGCGTCTCCTTTTACAGAGAGCATTGTGACCTGCCAGATACGGCAATGGACTGTGAACTGGGAGATATTGGCGCTGCCCCCAGTAGCTGCTTGAAAGGAGCCGGTGACATAAAAATCAGAGCCACTGTTGTTGTGTCTGTGTATAATAAGACACAGACTGCAGGAGAACGGTACAACAGGTGTTTTCTCAACGTGGTACACACTGGAACTGATCTGTACAGATTACTACTCCGTGCAAAATACAGGTGTGGTCACTGCCGGTACTGCAGTATACATGAGCTGTAAAAGATAGTTCCCCCCTTAAAGGTACATACATTACAATTCCTCCCCTTTTAGATTAACAGTACCATAACACTCATTTAACAATTAAATATCAAACTAATTACAATTCACACTTTTAACATGCAACATTAGCTGAAAATAGTCTATTTATATATTCAGTCTTTGGGGAGGCTTCCTGATCCTTTCTGGATAGCGCCTTTCCCGAGTGTCTTGCTCTTGGTGCGGAGGCGATTCTGGCCCCCTGTCGTCGGTTGCTTCATCAGCTTCCGATGCTACTGTTTCTGGGGTAGATGCGACCTGTACGTCGGGTTCATCACCAGGTACGTATGGGCGAGGCATGGGGTTGACTTGTTCCTGTGACTCTAGGATCTGGTCAGCATGGCGTCTCACGATGCTCTCCCCAACGTCCACTGTGTACATTAGTGGGCCCTGCCGTGTGCATATCGTTCCTGGCTGCCATTTTTCTGTTCGGAAGTCACGGGCCAAGACTGGTTGCCCTACATTGAAGCTCTTTGTTGGCTTCTCATGGATGTGCTGGAATTGCTTACTCTCAACATCTCTTCGTACGTTTGGTCTGAGCAAATCCAGGCGAGATCTTAACCTTCGGTTAAAGAACATCATGGCTGGGGCCTGGTTGGTGACTGCATGTGTCGTATTCCGGTAGGCGAACAGGAAATTGTCCACCTTGTGCTGCAGCGGAATGTTGTCATTGTACATAGCCTTTATTGCCTTCTTAAAGGTTTGTACGAACCTCTCAGCCAATCCATTTGTGGCTGGATGATACGGGGTGGATGTGTAATGCCTTACCCCATTCTTTTTCAAGAACCTCCGGAACTCTTCAGACATAAACTGTGGTCCGTTGTCTGAGCAAATCTGTTCTGGCAAGCCATTCCTGGTAAATGGTCCGTAGGACTGCAATAGTTTTCTCCGTGGTGGTGGAGGACATTTTGATGACCTCAGGCCATTTCGAGTGCGCATCCACGGCTATTAAAAACATTGAGTCCATGAATGGACCAGTAAAATCAATATGCACCCGTTGCCATGGAGATGAGGGCCACGCCCATGGGTGTAGAGGGGCCTGTGGTGGTGCATTTTGGACTTTCTGGCATCCTGAGCAGCTCTTGGTCAGGTCCTCGATTTGTTTATCGATTCCCGGCCACCACACATAAGCCCTGGCTAGGCTTTTCATTTTTACCCCTCCCAGATGACCCTCATGAAGCTCATTGAGCACTCTATCCCTTAACTTGGGTGGAATTACCACTCGGGATCCACACATCAAGGTCCCCCGGCACACTGACAGCTGTTCTCTCCTTGTCGAGAATGCTGGCAACAGTGAGTCGCCATGTGCTGGCCATCCCTTCACCGCCAAATCATATACCCGAGACAGTGTCGGGTCATTTCGGGTTTCCTTTTCGATACAAGCGTTAGTTACCGGTAGGTATTCAACTATAGTCGAATGGAATATTTCGACAGGATCCACTGCTGGTGCTTCCTTCGCAGTAGGCAGTGGCAGGCGTGATAGCCCATCAGCATTTCCATGCTGTTTCGTGCCCTTATATTCAATCTCATAGTGGTGCACCCCTAGAAAAAGTGACCATCTTTGTAGACGTTGCGCAGTCATCACCGGAACGCCCTTCTTCGGATTAAAAATGGAGAAAAGAGGCTGGTGATCAGTCAGCAAGGTGAATTTCTGCCCGTGCAGATAGTGTTTGAACTTTTTCACTCCCCACACTAGGTTGAGGGCCTCCCTGTCAATCTGGGCGTAGTTACACTCGGCTGAGGTTAATGATCGTGACGCAAAGGCTATTGGCCTCTCTGAGCCGTCCAAGAATTTGTGCGACAGCACCGCTCCAATGACACAGGGTGACGCATCACATGCCAACCGAATTGATAATGCTGGGTTGTAATGGGGCAATACCTCTTTCGATGTGATTAGTGTTTTGCTCTTCTGGAAAGCTCGTCTACATTTGTCACTCCACTTCCATGGCACCCCAGTTTGAAGTAGGGTGTTCAGTGGGTGTAGTATTGTAGAACATTTGGCAAGATCTTATTGTAGTAGTTGACCAGCCCGAGGAACGACCTCAGTTGTGACACATTTTCCGGTGCTGGAGCCTTGACTACTGCCTCAATCTTCTCTGGGGACTTATGTAACCCCTCTTTATCGATAACGTGGCCACAATACAAGATCTGTTTTCTAAAAAACTCGCATTTGGGGCGGTTAGCTCGGAGCCCATATTCCTGCAATCTAGTGAGCACCTGCTCTAGGTTGGCAAGGTGATCACTGTCATTTTCGCCCGTGACCAGGATGTCGTCCAAATAACACTGAATCCCTGGGATCCCTTGCAGGACTTGTTCCATTGCCCTCTGCCAAATAGCCGGAGCTGATGCTACCCCGAATACCAGCCGGTTGTATTGGTAGAGACCTTTATGGGTGTTGATTGTGAGGTATTTTTTTGATGCTTCTTCTACCTCCATTTGCAGATACGCCTGGGCCAGATCAATCTTAGTGAAGCGTTTCCCTCCAGATAGCGAGGCGAAAATATCTTCAATCCGCGGAAGTGGATATTGTACGGTGTGAAGGACCGGGTCCACTGTTACCTTAAAGTCCCCACAGATGCGAACCTTCTTTGGTTCCCCAGGCGTGCTGCTCAATGACTTTTTCATCACAGGGATGATGGGTGTAGCCCACTCGCTCCAGTCTACCTTGGACAGTACACCTGAATGTTCCAGACTCTCCAGCTCTGCTTCGACGGCTGGGCGGATCGCATAAGGTACCGGTCTGGCCTTAAAAAATTTGGGGCTTGCGTTTTCTTCAATTTTAATCGTCGCTGTCATGCCTTTTAGTGTTCCGAGTCCTTGCTGGAACACTTCTTTCACGTCAGTTAGGATCTTTGACAGTCGCCCAGGTGTGACGTCGTCATCCTTTTTGTCAGCCACAGTCAGTGCCTGTAAGGAATGCCAATCCAGTTGTATTTTCCGGATCCATTCACGTCCCAGTAATGGTGGTCCTCCATCTTGCAATACATACAGGTCTAGTTTTGGTGTTTCCTTACTGTTATATATAACGGTCACCCTTATTTTTCCTTTGGGGTAGACTTTTTGCCCCGTGTACGTCTTCAAAATAATTTTGTGACTCTCAAGGGTATGTGTGAGAATAGCCGCTCGTAGTCCCATCGGTTTATGACTGTTAGGGCTGATCCTGTGTCCAATTCCATCTTTACCTGGACTCCTGCTATCTTGAGAGTGACCCAAATGGTTCGGTGATCCTCCGTTGTGATCACATTATGTAGTTTCAGACAACTCAGTTCCCTGCTTTCGGAGTCGTTATCACTCTTTTGTTCGTCTGAACTATTCTCCGTCATCTTATGTACCTTCTTGTACTTTTCTTTGGTCGGTTTCTTATTGCTGGTTTTCTTTCCCGACCTGCAGACTCGTGCTATGTGTCCTACTTTTCCACACTGTCTGCACACTTTGTCTTTGAACCAGCAATCATTCTGGTCGCGTGTTGTTCTTCCGCAGCGATAGCACTTCTCTGTTCTATATGACATTTCATTTGTGCCATATTCTTGCGGTCTCTGTTGTATCTCTGCAGCGCCCCGTGCTGCTGCTTCATATGATACTGCAATGCTGAAAGCCTTTTCCAGCGTAAGGTCCTTTTCAGATAAAAGCCGTTTCTGGGTTCCTTCACTTTGAAGCCCACACACAAACTTGTCCCTTAAGGTATCTGCCAGTCCCGCTCCAAACTGGCAGTGTTTCGATAGTTTGCGCAGTTTTGTTAAATAATCGGCATTGCTTTCATCCTTATGCTGGTTCCGTTTGTGAAACTTGAATCTTTCTGCTATCAGCAGCGGTGTGGGGTTTAAATGTTCCTGTAGTATCGTTACTATGTCTTCAAAACTCTTTTCCATTGGCTTCGTTGGGGTTACTAGATTTCGTAATTACCCATACGTCTTTGCACCCATTAAATTTAACAATACCGACGCTTTCTTGTCATCTGACACCTCATTTGCCTTGCAGTATACCTCTATTCGTTCGACATATGTAGTCCAATCTTCGACTTCATTGTCAAACACGGTGATACTGCCACTCTTCGGCATTTTGGGTGTGGTTTAAAATGGCGTCTCCCAATGGCTTAAAATGGCGTCTCCCGCGCTTTCCTTCCTCCCCCGCTGCTGCCAACGCCGCTCCCGGCGGTTCTCGTGGCAATGGCGGCGCCCTGTAGGTTTTGCGCGCTTCTCCTGCGCTGCTGCCAACGCCGCTCTCGGCGGTCCTCGTGGCAATGGCGGCGCCTCACGGGTTTGTGCACGTCTCTCTCTCCCTCTCTTCGACGCTGCTCAGCCCCTGAACACCAGCTGCGCCCTGTGCGCTCTGCCCTCTCTCTCTCTCCCCCGTCGATGCTGCTCGGCCCTTTGCTGTGGCGCTCGGTCGGGCTCTAGCCCGCCGCTGTCCGGGAAGGGTCTGTGCACTTCCTGTTGCCAGCCCGTTTCGCTGGACCACCTCAACTGGAAAGCCAAGCCTGGCTCTCGACAGCCTCCCCCGCAATTCTCGAGTTTCTGCTGGATGACTGGGCGGTTGCCCGTGGTCGACGCCCGAGTCTCTGGCCTTGACCTCCAATCCACTGATCTCCAGGAACGAATCCCCGGGAGGTGATGCAGAGTTGCAGGTAGGTTCGAACTTGCCTTGTCGCCAATGTATAATAAGACACAGACTGCAGGAGAATGGTACAACAGGTGTTTACTCAACGTGGTACACACTGTAACTGGTCTGTACAGATTACTACTCCGTGCTATATACAGGTGTGGTCACTGCCGGTACTGCAGTATACATGAGCTGTAAAAGATAGTTCTCCCCTTAAAGGTATATACATTACAACTGTGACCTTCATTGCCACCGACAGAGACGTCCTGATCCTCAGTTGAGGCTGCAGATCTGGCTGCAGAAGGTGGCAGAGCTCAGGGATCACCTCCTTGCTGAAGCGCATTCTGCGCAAACACTACTCCTCAGACAAATGAATGTAGGAGAATTGTTTCCGGAATACCCTGGGAGGGTAAGGTCTCCTGTGCAGAGGCCTGTTGGCCTTCCTCCCCCTGGCCATGATTGCCACTCTCTCTCTGCGTCTCTGATGCCTCCGATTCTGCAGGTGCAGGACGACGCCCTGAATCAGTGCAGCCCCCATTGACAATTGAAGTAATGAAGGTCAAATCCAAAAGAACCTGCAAAGTGATGCTCAGTAGCCAAAACTACTTCACACAGCGTTGACTCTCTGCAGAAGTCTCACTCTCTTTGTCAGAATGAGTGGTGCAAAAATGTCTCCCACAAAAAAAGGCAGGAAGAGGTCACCTTTAAATAGCGCTCCCCCAGCCCCTTACTGACTGGAAAACGTTCCAATCTCCCTGTAGTTGATTGCGGCAGGCGGAAAGGAGGGGGGTGCCACTCAATATCCGGTCCGGGGCGCTCGACTGACGTCACAATCTGCGGGCGCAGGAGATCGGCGCAGTAGAGTTTAGTGCTGCCGCAAAAACTCTGGTCAATTTCGCAAGCGGCGCAAACATCGCCGCGCCCGGGCGCTAGTTGCATTGCGCCCCATTAATGCCTTCTTAGGGCGCAAATGGGAGGCGCTAAGCAACCGAATTTTTGCCCCAAATCCTCTTGTAATAAAGGCCAACATAGCATTTCCTAATTGTTTGCTGTACCTGCTTGTTAACCTTTAGTGGTTCGTGTACAAGGACACCCAGGTCCCTCTGAACACCAACATTTCCCAATCTCTCACCATTTAGAAAATACTCTGCTTTTCTATTTTCCTAAATTAAGAGCTTTGATCTGATCTGTTGATTGCTTAGCCCTGTCTTCCACTTTTTAGCATGCATGTAGTCCTGTGTTGCAGCTTCCCCAGGTTGGCACCTCATGTTTAGATACGCCTGGCGCTGCTCCTGGCATGCTCTTCTACACTCCTCATTGAACCAGGGTTGATCCCCTGGCTTGTTGGTAATGGTAGAGTGAGGGATATGCCTTGCCATGAGGTTACAGATTATGGTGGAATAAAACTATGCTGCTGCTGATGGATCACAGCGCCTCATGGATGCCCTGTTTTGAGCACGGTGGTAGTGCTGATATACCTATCAATTCATCCAATGAAAAGCGACGAGTTAAGAAAGTAACTGTAGGTTTTTATTGGCTAAATAACAGAGCCCACCCTCGTGGGTGATCGGATACAACAAGGAGGAATGCCAGCCAGTCGACTACCTTTATACCTGGGCAGGTAGGTGGAGTCATGGGCGGAGTCAGCAGTGGTCAGCCCAGGTATAACAGCGTGACAAGAGGTGACCTCGTATAGTGATACAACAGTGTGAACAGTGCTAACCATAGAGTAACGATATAACAGTGATAACTATAGTGTAACGATAGTGAACGATAAAAGTGGTTTACCACAAGTGCCAAACAACACGATGGAGGGTGTCCTCAGTGTGAAGACGGGACTTCGTCTCCACAATGACTGTGCGGTGGTCACTGCTACCTGACAGATGCATCTGCGACAGGTGAGGACGAGGTCAAGTAGGTTTTTCCCTCGTGTTTGTTCTCTCACCACCTGTCGCAGGCCCAGACTGACAGCTATGTCCTTCAGGACTCGGCCAACAGTGGTACTACTGAGTCACTCTTGGTGATGGACATTGAAGTTCTCCACCCAGAGTACATTCTGTGCCCTTGCTATTCTCAGTGCTTCTTCCAAGTGGTGTTCAACATGGAGGAGCACTGATTCATCAGCTGAGGGAGGGCGGTAGGTGGTAATCAGCATGCCGCCCATGCTTGATCTGAAGGCATGAGACTTCATGGCGTCCGGAGTCAATGTTGAGGACTCCCAGGGCCACTCCTTCCTGACTGTATACCACTGTGCCGCCACCCCTGGTGGGTCTGTCCTGCCAGTGCGACAGGACATACCCAGGGATGGTGATGGAGGAGTTTGGAACACTGGCTGAAAGGTATGATTCTGTGAGTATGACTATGTCAGGCTGTTGCTTGACTAGTCTGTGGGACAGCTCTCCCACTTTTGTCACAAGTCCCCAGATGTTGGTGAGGACTTTGCAGGGTCAACTGGGCTGGGTGTGCCGTTATCATGTCTGTAGTTGGTGCTGAGGTCAATGCCGGGTGGTCCGACTGATTTTATTCTTATTATTGTTTTTCGTAGAAGTTTGTTACAACTGAATGGCTTGCTAGGCCATTTCGGAGGGCAGTTAAGAGTCAGGCACATTGCTGTGGGTCTGAAGTCACATATAGGCCAGACCAGGTAAGGACGGCAGATTTCCTTCCCTAAAGGACATTAGTGAACCAGATGGGTTTTTACGACAATCCAATAGTTTCATGGTCACCATACTAGGTTTTTATTCCAGGTTTATTTAATTAACTGAATTTAAATTCCCCAGCTGCCGTGGTGGGATTTGAACTCACGTTTCTGGATCATGTGTCCAGGCCTCTGGATTACTAGCACCAGTAACATAACCACTATGCTACCATTCCTGGAATGTGATGGCATACTCTCCACTTGCCTGGATGATCCAACAATATTCAAGAAGCTTGACACCATCCAGGACAAAGCTTGATGCTTGATTGGCACCCTATCCACCACCTTAAACATTCACTCCCTCCACCACCGGCCCAATGTGGCTGCAGTGTGTACCATCTACAAGATGCACTGCAGCAACTCGCCAAGGCTTCTTCAACAGCACCTCCCAAACCCGCGACCTTTACCACCTAGAAGGACAAGGACAGCAGGCACATGGGAGCACTACCACCTGCAAGTGCCCCTCCAAGTCACACACCAGCCTGACTTGGGAATTATCACCGATCCTTCATCATCGCTGGGTCAAAATCCTGGAACTCCCTCCCTAACAGCACTGTCAGAGTACCTTCATCACATGGGCTGCAGTGGTTCAAGAAGGCGGCTCACCACCACCTTCTCAAGGGTGATTAGGGATGGGCAATAAATGCTGGCCTTGCCAGCGACCCCCACATCCTGTGAACGAATAAAAAAAAATGGGGGTGCAAAGCTAATAGGATCTGAAGGGTGAGGGAAAAAAATTGAATTCATGGCATACACCACGAGCTGCCTGCTCCAGCAATCTCTGGGCTTTATTTCCTTGATTTACCTTTAGATAGGTCAATTTTCCTATAATGTATCTTGGATTGAAATAGGCTCCCCTGACTTTGTATAGACCATCGGTGAGCCGACATCTGGAATAATATTGACTAATCTACCTTCAACAAGAACCCTGTTGTATGGGGAGGGTTCGCAGACGAGTGATATGAATGACTGCAGGCTCAGAGTTATGAAGACAGACTCACAGTGCTGAGGTTGATATTGGAGAAAAGACAATTGAGAAGGGCTGTGATCCGAGTCTTTAAAAGGCTGAAATTATGGATGATATAGGTTTAGACTTGAACTTTGAGTGCAGAAATTGAGAGGAAAACATAAGATTAACAAGTCTCAATAAAAACAATAAATTAGAAGAACTTGTACCCCACAGAGTATGAGGAAAATAGTCCCAGCAACGACAGCTAAATGTGTGCTGCTTCATTCCTTCACCAAAAGATTGGATGAACATCTGGTTTTGGATCAAATTACAGGTTTTAGGAATAAGTATAAATAGAGATGATCAAATATTCCATGAATGCCATGGTTCCTGCTTTGCTGAGACTGTCAAAATGTTATTTGTGGAATGCGACTGGCTGCCCTTGAATGAAGTGCAAGTGGAGACAGAGTTTGTGGAGTTTTGCTTGACCAGCTTTGGGGATCACGGAGTAAGTTGAAGATCTTCCTCTTCAGGAGATTGAATAATTTGGATGGAATTCATGAGATGGGCAAACTGAACATGGTCTGTGCAAGGAGAAGGCTTGATTGGCCAAATATCCTTTTCCCATTTTATACTTTCCTATATTCTTATGTTTTATCATTGTGTCTGTGAACATAATTATCTCATAGCACAAGATGGCTTATTTGCTAATTAATTCTTGAAATGAGAAAATTAGTTGACACAATTGGCCGGGAAATGCCTTGTAGCTGGTCCCATTCCACTGCTGTAACATTGCCGGAAATAAGCTTGTTTACGCAGCTGGTAAAATGAGGTTTCTGCCGTATCTCCGGCGAAGTTATGGCAGCAGAATAGGACCAGCTCTGAGGAATTTTATGGCCAATGACTAACCGAAAGTTAATAAATAATGTCTAACAACAAATAATGACTGTTTCTATTGATAAAAGTGGACACTAAATTCGTCATTAGTGTGGGGCCTAGACAGATGAAGGCATGGTCGCCAAAGGAGGGGAAGCAATGTATTAGAAGCTAGAGTCAGAGGAACGGAGAGTTCAAGTGGGGGACTTGTAGGGCTCCATTAGGCTCCAGAGATAGGGAGGGGCGAGGCCCTGAAGGGATTTAAACACAAAGATAAGAATTTGAAATTGGAGGTGTCTATGTTAACAATCTATGTAATCTGGTGATCATTCCCATTTACATGTCTTGTCATGTTATTCAATTTGAAATCATTGCAGTTCCATAACCCTTAATACCCTTGCTTAACAAAAATCTATCGATCTCAGTTTTGAAATTTTCAATTGACCCCCAGCCTCAACAGTTTTTTGTGGGAGAGAGTTCCAGATTTCCACTACTCTTTGTGAAGAAGTGCTTCCTGACATCACCCCTGAACAGCCTAGCTCTAATTTTAAGGTTATGCCCCCTTGTTTTGGATTCTCCCACCAGAGGAAATAGTTTCTCTCTATCTGCCCTATCAGATCCTTTAATCATCTTAAACACCTCAATTAGATCACCCCTTAATCTTCTATACTCTAGGAAATACAAGCATAGTCTATGCAACCTGTCGTCATAATTGAACCCTTTCAGCCCCGGTATCATTCTGGTGTATCTGCGCTGCACCCCCTCCAAGGCTACTATATCCTTCCTGAGGTGCGGTGCCCATAACATGCGTCTAAATGGGGTCTAACCAGAGCTCTGTACAGCTGTAATATAACTTTCACCTCTTTATAATCCAGCCCCCCTTGAGATAAAGGCCAACGCTCCATTAGCCTTTTTAATAAATTTTTGTACCTGTCCACTAGCTCTGAGTGATTTCTGAACTTGGACCTCTGCTCCTCCACAGTTCCTAGCTTTGCGCCATTTAGAAAATACTTTGATTTATCTTTCTTAGGTCCAAAGTGGATGAGCTCACATTTCCCCATATTGAACCCACATAATGTGCCACTGCACATTCCAGTGGCACAGCCTCATTATTTTGGCCCAAATCACCGTTCAGAAACCCAGGCAGCACAAAAATGGGGGCCTGAGGCCAGATGCCCAATTTTCCAAACCATGCTTGCTGCGTTTGAAGCTTTATTCTAACATAAAGGGATGCGCTAACAGCCAATCAATGGTGAGACAGTGTAAGAAGAACCCGTCCAGACAACCAGTGAGAAACAAACCATGTTTTGTTCCTTTTTTTAATCATGGAATGAGGGCATCGCTGGCAAAGCCAGCATTTATTGCCCATCCCTAATTGCCCTCCAGAAGGTGGTGGTGACCACCTTCTTGAACCGCTGCAGTCCGTTGTAGCGGTTTTGGTACAACTGAGTGGCTTGCTAGGCCATTTAAGGGTAGTTAACAGTCAACCACTTGCTGTGGGTCTGGCGTCACATATAGGCCAGACCAGGTAAGGACGGCAGATTTTCTTCCCTAAAGGACATTAGTGGGTTTTACGACAATCTGATAGTTTTTTTATTAGTTTTTTATTCCAGATTTATTTAATTAACTGAATTTAAATTCCCCAGCTGCTGTGGTGGGATTTGAACTGCATGGCGATGATTTTACAAAACTCGGCGGGTCCATGGCGGGCGACATCGGTGGCAGGTCCCGACCACGCTGCTGTCTCCATCCCGGCCTCTGAAATGAATTTCCCGAGATTGGGCTTGTTAAGCCTGCCCAGCATGTTTTCCGGCCAATTAGAGGAAGCGGGTCTGGTGACGTCATTTGATGACACATCATCAGCCAATTTCCTTAAAGGGACCATGTCCAACTTTACTTTGACATTTGTGCTGTCAGTGTTCTACAGCATTGAGGTGCTACAAACACTGACAAGCACTGCACAGAGGCACAGGGCTACACCCAGGCTCTCCTGTGACTCCCTCCATATGCTTATGGAGGGAGTCACAGCACACAGGGATGTCCTCTTCCCTTCCCATGGGCGGAAGAGACCTCCCCAGGAGACCAACACAGCCTGGTTGCACATTGCAGAGGAAGGCACAAGCAGGGATGTGGTCAGGAGGACCTGGGTGCAGTGCCGCAAACGTTTCAATTATCTCAGTCGATCATGAAACGTTAGTACAAAGCCACACTCAACCTCATCCTGCTGTGCCTCTCATCATATCCCCATCACTCTGCCTCTCCTACCCTACTCATGCACATCCATACTCACACCAACTTACCTTGCACCTTCACCCATCGCTCTCTATCTACATTATCACATCCCCAACTCACTAGCCACCCACCACACTCACCCTCATCCTAGTGCAATCATACCAACTAACAACACACAACGGTAGGCACTTGAGTGTTTTAATGCAATGTTCATGTAAAGTTTCTGTTAATGTGGTGTCAAACATTGAAACCTTTATTTTCAACACTTTGGGGGAGAAATTCAGTAGGTTGCGCCACCCGTTAGCGCCTTAAGAGGGCGCTAAGTGGGTCGCAAGCCAACTGGCGCCCGGGCGCGGCACTGCCCACACCTCCCGCTAAATTCCGTGGGACGTTAGTGGTGGCGCTAACCGTTAGCGCTGTGCCGCTGCCGATGACGTCATCGGTGTGCGCAGTGCCCCGCTGACGCCCTGGCCGCGATATTTGGCAGCGCCCCCTGATTTACTGCCGGATGCTATGTCCGACGGGTTCAGGGGGGCCTACCTGCGGCCAGGGAGGTGCAAATTAAAGGCAAGGTGCGGGGCGGCCATTTTTGTTGTTGGCCGCCTGCCAGCACCTGCCTGTGCTCCCGTCCCCGGCCTCCTGAACGCCCCCCCCCCCCCGCGGAGTGCCGGCTGCGCTCCAAGAGCCCGGCACCGAGGAGAAGTGCCGGGCTCTTTTGCCTGCACTCCCGATCCTCGAGGGCCCAGCTGGGCCCCAGATCGCGCTGCACAAGGACGCGATGGGCCGAAGGGCCTCTTTCTGTGCTGTATAACTCTATGGCCTAGAAATTGAGTTTGCACTGCGCCAGGGCTTTAGCGCCTGAAGTTAGCGCCGGCGCTAAGTCCCTTTGCGCGCGCCAAAAATTCAGTAGCGCCGCGCCCAAACGGCTGCCGGCGCTACTGAAGGGTTTTAGCGCCTGAAAACTGGCGCAACGCGCCGCATTGCGGCGCTATTCCGGCGCTGCGGCGCCCGCTGCGGTGCGGCAGGCTCGGGAAGTGCAGGCCTCCTCCTTCCGTTAAGGAGGAGCTGCCTGCACCCGGCCGCGGCCCGTGCAAATCTCTTCAAAAATGAGACCGGCACGTCGGACAAGTGCCGGGCTTGCATCTGTTCCGGGGGGGGGGGGGGGAGAAGTCCGGGGAGGGAGCTGCGGGCAGGCGGCCGGTGGGAAAGCGGCCGGCCGCCGCACCTCCTTAAAGCGCCGGCGCAGACTCCGGCAACACTCATTTGCCGGAGTCTTAGTTGCGGCTGCCACTGGCGAGGCGGCCGCAACTGAATTTCGGCTTGGGGCCGGGTTACCACGGCAACCGGGACGCTGCGCACACCGATGACGTCATCGGTGCCGGCGCAGCGCTACCGGTCTACCGCCGCGGAAGGGCCCCAGGCAATTTAGGAACCGGCGCCAATTGCAGCGCTAGGCCCTCTAGCGCCGCAAAATCGGTGCTAAGGGCACTGAATTTCTAGGCCTATGACTCTAAAAAGGGGAGAAAGGCCTGCAATACCGCAGCGCGACATGCCGCAGCGTGTGGCGCTGCGGCACGTAGTGCCACGATATTCACTCGCAACGCCCCAAGAGGGATGCGGGGCACCTCCAGTAGCGCCGCGCTTCCCTTTGGGGCGCAACAACTCAATTTCTGGTGCGGGGGCGCGACTGTTTCTGGGGCGCTATTTTTAGCGCCCTGGTGAGGCTGGCGCCCCAAACGGGGCTATACTCAATTTCTCCCCCTTTGTGTTCTTGGACAGATTTGTGTGCATCTTTGGAAGTGGCTTAGTGAGTTGCAGTGAATGGTGAGCCATAACGGTACCCCCCGCAATGGTGATGAGTGTGAAAGGAATGGCTTGGGCATTGTTGGGATGCTTTATGGTGTTGGTGTGGGGTGGTGCCAACCTGGTGCATCATGTGGCAGCCAGGGTGTACAGCATCAAGTGAAGTAAATCTGGCCATGGTGAGGCCATCCCTGGCCTCCTGGGCAGCAATGTGGTCGGGTGCTGATGCCCTGTGACCTGGGCAGCATCAGTTGATTGCGGAGAAGGTTGCTGTTGTTGTTGGTGCTGCTGGTGTGCCTGGTGATGCTGGCATTGGGGCTGATCGTGGTGGGATTCTGAGGACCAAGGTGAGAGAGTTTCAAGGGCACCCATGCTGATAGAATAGATGGCAGGTGAAGTAGAGATGACAGAAGCGATCTGTCAATGGTGGGAGAGGTAATGAGGTCAGACTGGATGGAGACTTGTGTAAAGGCTTGCAGCATCCTGAATCTGTCGTGGAAATGCAGTTTGGAGAAGCTAGTGGTTAAGGGAACATTTCTCAATCAGCTGGGAGGTTTGACTTGACATTTGAAGCTGTCAACTCATCAGCTGATTCAATGGCCACTGACCTCCCACTTCAGCTTCACAGATGAGGTCTAGGCACAGTGGGAAACCGGTGGGCAACGTGTCAAATCAAAAAATCTGGTGAAAAACCATTGATAAGTGGCTGTAAACAAGCCACGAATTATTTTAATTGCCTCCCCACCACGGCGTGTTGGGTCTGCTCAGCGCTGACAGACCCAACATTTGGTAAAGGCATGTGGCGGCAGGTTCATAACGGGGTCCCAACCCGCTGGGGGGAAAAAAAACACTTTCCCACCCGACCCGTCACCGATCGCACCCCCCCCCCGCCCCTGTAAAATCCAGCCCAGTGTCTCCAGATCTTTAGGCCTCTGGGTTACTAGTCCAGTAACATAACCACTATGCTACCGTTCCCAGTAAAATGTATATTGTGCTGAAGCTTAGATATTGTGCCTGATATTATTGTGATGAAAATGCCATACTTCTCTATCTAAATAAAAAAAGGTATGCCAGGCATATTCTCATGGGGAGAGTTCCCTTAGGCTGTGGTTGACTATTGCTCTATCCAATGTTGGAAGACGGTCGAACGGGAGTAATTTTGACTTTGGACGATAGTGTAAAATGCACGATATTGGTTCCACCACCAATATTCCCTGTGAGCTGCGCTTTGTTCTGCGCGACCTGTTTCTTTCAATGCGCGGTCCCTTTAATTTGTGAGCATGTGCCGTATTTCCAATATAAAAGCTTGTGAGCGGCCTGCGCGGGTCCTTGCAGATTACTGCGCGACCGCGCACACGTGCAGCTTAGAGGGAACATTGTCCACCACCCGGCGGAGCGAGGCGAGAGCGGACCCTATTGTGATGGCGCCGATGAAGATGGCTGCCGTCCTTGCGGGCTCCGTGCGTACCAGGCAGCTAAGTGTCCTTTGCTGCTTGGTGCACTCGGCTCGTTAAGAAAAAAGCATTTCACTGACTGGATTTCACTTGTTGTATTTGGTTATGTGACAAATAAAATTGAAATTGAAATTGAAATTGAAATTGAAATTAAACGCCTCTCCCGATTTTCTTTTCCATTGAAGTCGATGGAGACAAAAATCGGGAGAGGAGCTTAACACGTGGCAGTGCTGATTTGGGGGTTTTACAGTATTGTTTAAAGTCAAAATTACCGCCAATGTGTCTGTACAGAGTTACTAACAATCCTCTTGTAGGACACATGAATGTTTCTTGTGATTCTTAATTCTAGTGGGTGTGGTAGTACATCACCTATGGTACTGGGCTAACAGCCCACAGGTTGTGAGTTCAAATTCAATCATAATAAGTTGTAACATTAAACTTAAAATGGCCTTTTGATAAAATGACCATGAAAACTGCTTTACAGTGCCCTTTGGGAAAGACAATCTATTATCCCTACCCTGCCACTCAGTTGTATGCACAATTGATACTGTAGCAGTTTAAAGAAGAAGGCCTACCACCACTTTTATCTTCAATGGCTGAAGGGTCAATTAGCAGAGGGCACAGATTTAAGGTGAATGGCAAAAGAAACAGAGGCATCATGAGGAAACACTAGTGGTTAGTTCCCTAATCTCAGCCTATTACCATCTCGTCTGGCTTCGAATACCTTTTATTGTCTCTTCTACTTCTTTTGTCTCTTTCACTTCTTTTGTCCGATCGCAGCCCTGCCTTCGATCTATTTTCTTTTCTTACCAGTTTTGAAGAAGGGTTCGACCCGAAACGTCAACGCAAATTTCTCTCCACGGATGTTGCCTGACCTGCTGAGTTTTTCCAGCATTTTCTGTTGTTATTCTGGAATGCACTGCCTGATAGGGTGGTGAATATACATTCAATGGTAGCTTTCAAAAGGGAATTGGATAAATACTTGAAGGAGAAAAAATTGCAGGGATATGGGGAAAGAGTGGGGGAGTGGGACTAACTGGATTGCTCTTCAAAAGAGCCGGCGCAGACTCGATGGGCTGAATGGCCTCCTTCTGTGCTGTAATGTTGTCCCATCCTGAGAACAAATAAAACAACACCGAAGGCACTAGTTAAATTCCTCACTGAACAAAATTACACGTAGCTTTATATAGGATATTAATAAACTTTTGAAACCATTGCTGTTTTGCATAGTAAAGTAAACTCTTGTTTAAATGGCACTTAATCATCCAGAATACTTTAATAACCGGCAAAATAGATAACCGGTAATCTTGCCGAATCCATCTAGCACTGGTTTTGCCAAGTCTGAGTCTCCCGCAGTGGCCGAGTTAGTCAGTGGTTTTTATTTCTGTTTGTGTTAAAAATAGCCTACCTCTCTGTTATCCAGAATTTTTCATCAACCGGCACCATCCTGGCCCCGTATGTGCCGGATAAGAAAGAGTTTACTGTAATGTGGAAAGTACAATGACATGGTGTAATGAAGAGATGCTTATGACAGATAATGGAAGCAACCAACAAAAGAACAAATCGGGATTTCAGCCGCTATTACACAAAAACGCCTCGATGATAAAATTGTTTCAAAGTTCGGTAGTTAAGTACTTGGCCCACCAGTTTAACAGGCACATATAAAAAATCCTAAATAAAATAGAAAATGCTGGAAATAAATACACGGCAGGTCAGTTGGCATCTGAGAGGGAATTTAAAAAAAAATCAGTTAACATTTGAGGTGGGACTGGAAACAAAAATTCTTAACCCCGAACTCAGTCCACCAGATTAATAAACAAATACCATACTCCATGGTTACAATGATACAAACTGTTTTACTAGTGTTGAGTACCACAAGAAACGAACTCCCTGTTCAGGAAGAGTTTCATATTTTTCATGGGCTCACATCACAGCTAGAACAAGGGCTTGCTGTGTCCTCATGGTAACACCTGCACTGTGTAAATTTCTTTTTGGGCGGATGAAGCAATCAGATTATTTTTGCCTGTGCACTAAAGTGAGACAGATTTAGACTTTGATATGTTCAGTGTGTGGTTTACTGCTATGCTCCAGTAAGAAACAGAAAGAAGAAAGAACTTGTATTTACATTGCACATTTTATGTTTCCCAGGACATCCCCTAGCACTTCACATACAGTTATTTACTTTGAAGCGTGCTCATTGCTGTTATGTGGGTAATCGTAACAGCTATTTGGTGCACAGTGAGATCCGACAAAACAGCCATGAGATGAATGATCAGTTAGTCTGTTTCTGGTGGTGTTGGTGGAGGGAGGAATATTGGTCAGGACACCGAAAGAAAATAATGACTTGCATTTATATAGCACCTTTCAGGACCTCAGGATGTCCCAAAGCGCTTTACAGCCAATGAAGTACTTTTGAAATGTAGTTACTGTCATAATGTAGGAAACACGGCAGCCAATTTATGCACAGCAAGATCCCATTAACAACAATATGATAATGACCAGAGGTCTTCACCATCACAGAAGCCAGTCTTCAGCCAATTCGATCCACTCCACGTGGTATCAAGAAACGGCTGAGTGCACTGGATACAGCAAAGGCTATGGGCCCCAACAACAGGAGGATCCTAGAAACTCAAAAAGATGGCAAAAGCAGAAACCAGAGTGGCGCAGGCTTGATATCGGCTCTGAAAGCTTGGAGCGAGTTAGAGAAGATGAAGTGGTAGCCTCCACAACTAAGACTGGTGAATTTTTCCTTCTTTGACTGCAGCCAGTTAAGTCCCCCTTGAGCCTGCGGAGCCCTTTAACTGGGGAAGTTATGTCCTGGCTCCGACTCCTTACTAAATTGTCTGTGCTTCCCCGCCATATATCTGGCCCTCTGCTGGTGGGACTCCTACCCTTGTACGTGTGCCGTTGCAGAGCATATTACAATGTGACTGCTGTGAACTGGTAATATTAGTACAGAATGTGTATGTAATTTATCATTTGACACAAGAACTTCCAGTCAGAAGTCTTACAATTGTATGATTTAGCTGTGAAGGTGGTGGGTTGCACTTCTAAGATACTCTTTTTCTTCTTTATTGCTGATTTTAATGTCAGATTATCAAAATATAATTAATCAGAAAATATGGTTAATTGAGGTTATTGCCAACTCGAGTGGAAATCGAATGTCTCAAATCTTTCTTGCCAGTGCTAGGGCAACTTTGGCAGAGGCTGGTGGAGTTTCTCCTCATCTATAGACAGGTCACAATCTCTTCCTCTGTGATAACAAGGTGGATGCCCTTTCTGATATTAATGTTATACTCCATTCAAGATCCATAAAGAAAACCCTGTAATCTTTGAGTGGGTCATATCACAAGGCACCATTAAACTGATCCTCAATTTTTTCACCAGCTGCAATTTTCCTTCTAAGAAAGCTATGATGGAGCTCTAGTTAAGCACACCAAAGTTTTTCCCTCCACAGGCTGCAAGCCAGGATACAGGGAAGAAGATTGCTAAAGAGCAAGACCTTATAGTCTCCTCCTGCCTCTGGAAACACAGGTGACCACTCACCCACCCTGTCATTAACCCTCTCCCTTGCACTCAGCAGCTCAGAGACACCCACTCAAGGGGCTATAGATAGTGTCGATGAGGAATTGGCACATGATGGGACATAGAGCACAAGGAAACCAGAGGATGCAGATGTGGGAGGCGGCATCTGATGTAGTTGAGTGAAGGCATAAGACATGTCATCCCCTGGTTGAATGGATAAGGGGTCCTGCTATGAAGAAAAGGATGCTAGCAGAAAATTAGACACATGTAAAAGTGCATGACCACCCAAGATCTGCGTGAAATAGTTGAGACAGTGATGGTGTCCACTGTCCTCCATTACAACAGTGACTACAATTCAAAACTACTTAATTTGCTGTAAAGCGCTTTGCGGCATTCTGAGGTTGTGAAAGGCATTATATAAACACAAGTTCTTTTCTGCCCACCAATCATGTATCTGGCCCAAGTGGGGCTGGCCTGTTGGGAGTTGCCTTGTATTCTAACCCCATGGCTAGCTTCCCTATACTGAGTACCAAGATATATTTTTCTCTTTTAAATTTACATTTCTGCCCGTTAACAATGTGAAACAGTCATTTCAGTCTAAATCAGGCCTGATGGAACAACGAGCCTGAAGTAAAAATAAACAACAGCGGGGGAAAAATTCGGTATCGCCCCATTTGGTGCACCGTTATCGGCCGTGTGCAAAGTTTAGCACCCGGCGCTAATTATCGCCTCCGACAGCAAACTTGGCTTTTATCGCCCCTGGAGGTGATTGGAGCGCTAAATCGAAACATATAAGATTGTGAGGGGGCTTGATCGGGTGGATGCGGTGAGGATGTTTCCACTGATGGGTGAGACTAGAACTAGGAGGCATAATCTTAGAATAAGGGGCTGCCCTTTCAAAACTGAGATGAGGAGGAACTTCTTCACTCAGAGGGTAGTAAATCTATGGAATTTGCTACCCCAGAGAGCTGTGGAAGCTGCAACATTAAATAAATTTAAAATGGAGATAGACAGTTTCCTAGCAGTTAAGGGAATTCGGGGTTATGGGGAGAGGGCAGGGAAGTGGACATGAGTCTAGATTCGGATCAGCCATGATCCTATTGAATGGCGGAGCAGGCCCGAGGGGCCGTATGGCTTACTCCTGCTCCTACTTCTTATGTTCTTATGTTCTTATTAAGACGCAAACGCCGAGGAGTGAGGCGCTACCTCAGAGTGCTGTCGAAGCAAGGAAGGGCAAATCAAAATAAACCTGCAAAGTGCTGCTCAGTACTCAAAACTCCTGTTGTGTATGTACCTTTAAGAGAATAACTGGTCTCAGACTGCAGTACCGGCAGTGACCACCCCTGTATAAAAGGCGCTAGTGAGCCTCTGTGTTTTTAGTTTCACTATTGACTTCCACCAGTAAAGACTTATTTTGTTCACTCCTGCTGTCCGTGTCTCAATTATTCACGGACGTAACACTGGCGACGAGTAAGAAACGAACTTACCTGCAACTCGGCAGCACCTCAGATGACGTTATCGAAGGTCGAAGCCAGAAGAAAAAAAATAAATTAAATAAAATCCAAAGAAACTCAAGAAACGGGCGTCGACCGTGGGCAACCGCCCTCCAAATCGTCGGATTGAAAACTTGCAGGAGAGACTGTCCAGAGCCAGGCTTGGTTCCTCGGTCTGTGGTTTCCCAGCTAATCGGGCTGGTGGCAGGTAGTGCACTGATTCTTCCTGGGCTGCGGCGGGCTAGAGCTCGATCGGGTGGCTTTTCAACGGGGCCGGGCAGCGAGTCGGGAAGCAAAGAGAGAGAGAGAGGGTGGAGCACACAGGGCACGGCCGGTGCTTCGAAGCCGGGCAGCGTTCGGACCTAAGAAGAGGGAGGGAAGTGTCCCAGAGGGTCCGCTCCACGACGGGAAAATAATAAAAGAAAAAAAATCAATTTTAAACGCGCAAGAAACCGTGGAAAGCAGCGCTAACAACAGCGGGGGAGCAGGCAAAGCGCGGGAGGCGCCATTTTGTTAAATCGGGGAAGAAGGCAAAGCGCGGGAGGCGCCATTTTAGATTTGCAAGATGCCGAAGACTGGCTGTATCACTGCTTTTGATAATACAATAGAGGACTGGGCCACGTATGTGGAAAGAGTCGAGGTATATTTCGAGGCAAACAAAATAGCGGAGGGGAAGAAGGCATCGATATTGCTAAACTTAATGGGCGCTAGAACGTACGGCCTATTGCGGGACCTGATTACTCCAGCCAAACCGAAGGCGAAGAGTTTTAAGGAAATTGTTGCTGTCCTACAGGAACACTTAAACCCTGCACCGCTGTTGATAGCAGAAAGATTTAAATTCCACAGGAGAACTCAGCACAAAGATGAGAGCAATGCTGAGTATCTTACGGAACTACGCAAGCTATCAAAGCACTGCCAGTTCGGAGCAGGACTGGCAGATACCCTACGGGACAAATTTGTCTGTGGACTCCTGAGTGAAGGAACGCAGAAGAAGTTACTCTCAGAGAAAGAGCTGACGCTAGATAAGGCTTTCAGCGTGGCAGTATCGTATGAAGCAGCAGCCAGGGGAGCTGCAGAAATTCAACAAAAACCACAGGAATACAGCACCCACGAAATGACACAGGGATTTGCAAAATGTTATCGCTGCGGCAGAACTAACCATGACCAGAAGGACTGCTGGTCCAAAGACAAAATATGCAGACAATGCGGGAAGATGGGACACATTGCACAAGTTTGCAGGTCTGGGAAGAAGACCAGCGACAACAAAAAGGCTACTAAGGAACCGTACAAGAAAGTACAAAAGATGACAGACAGTAGTTCCGAAGACCAGATGAGCGATAGTGAATCCGGGAACAGGAGACTAAGCTGTCTCAAACTTCACAATGTAATCGCAAAAGAGGATCACCGAACCATTTGGGTCACCCTCACGATAGCAGGGTCCCAAGTTAAAATGGAATTGGATACAGGATCAGCGCTAACCGTCATGAATCGACGAGACTACGAGCGGCTATTCTCACACATACCCTTGAGAGAGAAATCCATCGTCTTCACGATGTATACGGGGCAAAAAGTATACCCCAGAGGAAAAATAAGGGTGCCTGTCGAATACAATGGCAAGAAAATACGGAAATTGTATCTCTACATACTGCCAAATGGTGGACCACCGTTATTGGGACGGGAATGGATCAGGAAGATAAACTTAGATTGGCATTCCATTCATGCAATGACGGTGGACAGTAAAAAAGATGAAGACGTCACTCCTGGATGATTGTCAACAATCTTAGCTAACGCCAAAGAGGTATTTCAACAAGAACTGGGCACGCTTAAAGGCGTAACCGCCTCGATAAAAATAGAAGAGAATGCAGTTCCCAAGTTTTTCAAAGCAAGACCGGTACCATATGCAATTCGCCCAGCCGTCGAGGCAGAGCTGGAGAATCTGGAGAAGGCGGGCGTGTTGTCTAAGGTTGACTGGAGCGAGTGGGCGACACCCATCGTTCCTGTCATGAAGAAAACGTTAAGCAATAAGTCCGGAGAGCCAAGGAAGATTCGCATCTGTGGGGATTTCAAGATGACGGTGAACCCAGTCCTTCACACAGTACAATATCCTCTTCCAAGGATAGAAGACATCTTCGCCTCACTGTCTGGAGGGAAGCGTTTTACAAAAATTGACCTAGCACAAGCATATTTACAGATGGAGGTTGAAGAGTCCTCTAGGAAGTATCTCACGATAAACACTCACAAAGGTCTTTACCAGTATCATCGATTGGTATTCGGAGTAGCATCGGCTCCGGCGATATGGCAAAGAGCGATGGAACAAGTCCTGCAAGGGATTCCGGGGACTCAGTGTTACTTGGACGACATCCTTGTAACAGGTGAAGATGACAGTAAACACCTTAACAACCTAGAACAGGTGCTCACTAGACTACGGGAACATGGGCTGCGAGCCAACCGCCCCAAGTGCGAATTTTTTAAGAAACAGATATCGTATTGTGGCCACGTGATTGATGAAGAGGGGTTACATAAGTCCCCTGACAAAATTGAAGCGGTTGTTAAGGCCCCAGCGCCTGAAAATGTGTCGCAACTGAGGTCATTCCTCGGATTGGTGAATTACTATCATAAGTTTTTGCCGAATTTGTCGACAATTCTGCACCCACTGAACGCCCTGCTACGAACGGGGGTAGCATGGAAATGGAGCGATGATTGTAAGCGTGCTTTTCAGAAGAGTAAGGACTTAATCACTTCAAGGGAAGTATTGGCTCACTACAACCCAGCACTGCCAATCAGGCTGGCGTGTGATGCGTCTCCCTACGGCATTGGGGCGGTACTGTCACATAAATTCCTTGATGGTTTAGAGAGGCCGATAGCTTTTGCGTCACGCTCGTTAACTTCTGCCGAGCGTAACTACACCCAGATTGACAGAGAGGCCCTCAGCCTAGTGTGGGGGGTGAAGAAGTTCAATCACTACCTGCACGGTCAAAAATTTACTCTACTAACCGATCATCAACCTCTTGTCTCCATTTTCAACCCTCAGAAGGGCGTACCGATAATGACAGCACAACGGCTGCAGAGATGGTCCCTTTTCCTAGGGGCACACCAATATGACATTGAGTACAAAGGAACTAAACAGCATGGAAATGCTGATGGATTGTCACGTCTACCGTTGCCGACGGTGGAAGAAGAAGACCTTGCAGTGGATCCAATGGAGTTATTCCACTCGACCATAGTCGAATGTCTCCCTGTGATGAATGCAAACATAGAAAAGGAAAGACGGAATGACCCGACACTATCACGGGTCTATGATTTAACGGTGAAGGGATGGCCAGCACATGGCGAACCACTGCTGCCAGCATTCTCGCCGAGAAGAGAACAGCTGTCAGTGTGCAGAGGAACCTTGATGTGTGGATCCAGAGTAGTAATTCCACCTAAGTTGACGGATAGAGTGCTCAATGAGCTTCATGAGGGTCATCTGGGTAGGGTAAAAATGAAGAGCTTAGCCAGAGCGTTTGTGTGGTGGCCGGGAATCGATAGAGAAATCGAAGAGATGACCAAGAGCTGTGCAGGATGCCAGAAGGTCCAAAACGCCCCACCACAAGCTCCTCTGCATCCATGGGAGTGGCCCTCATCTCCATGGCAAAGGGTGCACATTGATTTTGCTGGTCCCTTCATGGACTCGATGTTTTAATTGCGGTGGATGCACATTCAAAGTGGCCAGAGGTAATAAAAATGTCCTCAACCACCACGGAAAAAACTATCACAGTTTTACAAACCATATTCACCAGGAATGGGCTGCCTGAACAGATTTGCTCTGACAATGGACCACAGTTTGTGTCTGAAGAGTTCCGGAGGTTCTTAAAGAACAATGGTGTTAAGCATTACACATCTGCCCCATATCATCCAGCCACTAATGGATTGGCCGAGAGGTTTGTCCAAAAATTGAAGAAGGCTATCAAGGCAATGTGTAATGAAGATATACCCCTACAACACAAGGTGGAGAACTTCTTGTTTGCCTACCGGAATGCGACACATGCGGTTACCAACCAAACTCCAGCCATGATGTTCTTCAATCGAAGACTACGATGCTGCTTGGATTTGGTTAAGCCAAACGTCCGAAGAGATGTGGAGAACAGGCAGTTTCAGAATATGAATGAAAGGCCGACCAGGAGTTTTAAGATAGGTCAACCAGTTTTGGCCCGGGACTACCGCACTGAGAAATGGCAGCCAGGAACGATTTGTACACGACAAGGACCTCTCATATATACCGTGGACGTTGGGGAGAGCATTGTAAGACGCCATGCTGACCAAATTCTAGAGTCACTGGAAAACGTCAACTCCACACCACGATCTGATACACCTGGTAATGAAATCGACGTTCCAATTGCAGCTACCGCAGAACCGGTAATATTGGAAGCAGATGAACCAAACAACGACATTGATCCCGACTCAACATTGCCAGAAGAACCTGATACCCCAAAGAGGCGTTATCCAGACAGAATCAGGAAGCCTCCTCAAAGACTGAACTTATAATTGCTTAAACTTAACCAATGTATCTAGCAACAGTAATTGTGATTGTAATTAGTTATCATTTAGTTGTTAAATGAATGTTATGTACTGTTTATCTAAAAGGGGAGGAATTGTTGTGTATGTACCTTTAAGAGAATAACTGGTCTCAGACTGCAGTACCGGCAGTGACCACTCCTGTATAAAAGGCGCTAGTGAGCCTCTGTGTTTTTAGTTTCACTATTGACTTCCACCAGTAAAGACTTATTTTGTTCACTCCTGCTGTCCGTGTCTCAATTATTCACAGACGTAACAACTCCTTCACACAGCGTTGAATCTCTCCAGAAGTCTCTCTCTCTCTCTCAGACTGCGTGGTGCAAAAATGTCACCGACAAAAAAAGGCAGGAAGCGGTCGCCTTTAAATAGCACTCCCCTAGTCCCTTTCTGACAGCATAACGCTCCCCTCAACCTGTCATTGCTAGCGGCAGGCGGTAAGGCAGGGGGCGCCATTCAATATCCGGTCCGGGGCGCTAATGGGGCGTTACACACTCGAATGATGTCATAGAGTCATAGAGTTTTACAGCACAGAAAGAGGCCCTTCGGCCCATTGTGTCTGCGCCGCCCATCCATCCCTGTCCAGTCTAATCCCATTTTCCAGCATTTCGTCCATAGCCTTGTATGCAATGGCATTTCAAGTGCTCATCCAAATGCTTCTTGAATGTTGTGAGGGTTCCTGCCTCCACCACCCTTTCAGGCATTGAGTTCCACATTCCAACCACCCTCTGGGTGAAAAAGTTCCTCCTCAAATCCCCTCTAAATCTCCTGCCCCTTACCCTGAATCTATGCCCCCTTGTTATTGACCCCCCTACTAAGGGGAAAAGTTCCTCTTTATCTACCCTATCTATGCCCCTCATTATTTTGTACACCTCAATCAGGTCCCCCCTCAGCCTTCTCTGCTCCAAGGAAAACAACTCCAGCCTGTCCAGCATCTCTTCATAGCTGAGGCGCTCCATCCCAGGTAACATCCTGGTGAATCTTCTCTGCACCCTCTCCAAAGCAATCACATCCTTCCTATAGTGAGGCGACCAGAACTGCACACAGTACTCCAGCTGTGGCCTCACCAGCGTTTTGTACAGCTCCATCATAACCTCCCTGCTCTTATACTCTATGCCTCGGCTAATGAAGGCAAGTATCCCATATGCCTTTTTAACCACCTTATCTACCTGCTCCGCTGCCTTCAGGGATCTATGTACATGTACACCAAGGTCCCTCTGACCCTCTGTACTTCCTAGGGTCCTACCACTCATTGTGTATTCCCTTGCCTTATTTGTCCGTCCAAAATGCATCACCTCGCACTTTTCAGGGTTAAATTCCATTTGCCACTTTTCCGCCCATCTGACCAACCCGTTTATATCGTCCTGTAGCCGGAGGCTTTCCTCCTCACAATTTACCACCCCACCAATTTTCGTGTCATCTGTGAACTTACTGATCATACCTTTTACATTCTCATCCAAATCATTTATGTAGATCACAAACAATAAGGGACCCAGCACCGATCCCTGAGGTACCCCACTGGACACAGGCTTCCAGTCACAAAAGCAACCTTCGACCATCACCCTCTGCCTCCTGCCACTCAGCCAGTTTAGGATCCAACGCGTCAAGGCACCCTGGATCCCATGGGCTCTTACCTTCTTGACCAGTCTCCTATGCGGGACTTTGTCAAAAGCTTTACTGAAGTCCATGTAAACCACATCCACAGCATTTCCTTCATCCACCCCACTAGTCACCCCCTCGAAAAATTCGATCAGATTTGTTAGACATGATTTACCCTTGACAAAGCCATGCTGACTATCCCCGATTAATCCTTGCCTCTCCAAGTGGAGATTAATTTTGTCCCTCAGAATTTTTTCCAATAATTTCCCCACCACAGATGTTAGACTCACTGGCCTGTAATTCCCTGGTTTATCCCTGCTACCCTTCTTGAATAATGGTACTACGTTAGCTGTTCTCCAGTCCTCTGGTACATCCCCTGTGGCCAGAGAGGTTCTGAAAATTAGTGTCAGAGCCCCTGCAATCTCCTCCCTTGCCTCCCACAGCAGCCTGGGATACATCTCGTCCGGGCCTGGGGATTTATCCACTTTTTGGCCCGCTAAAACCGCTAGCACCTCCTCCCTCTCGATGCTAATATGTTCAAGTATGTCACAGTCCCCTTGCCCGATTTCTATGTCTGCATCGTCTTTCTCCATAGTGAACACAGATGCAAAAAATTCATTTAAAACCCCGCCTACATCCTCTGGCTCCACACACAGATTGCCACTTTGGTCCCTAATGGGCCCTACCCTTTCCCTGGTTATCCTCTTGCCCTTAATATACTTATAAAACATCTTAGGATTTTCCTTTATTTTGCTCGCCAGTGTTATTTCATGGCCCCTCCTCGCCCTCCAAATTTCTTTTTTAAGTATGCCCCTGCACTTTTTATACTCCTCTAGGGCTTCTTCTGTCTTTAGTCTTTTGTAACTGCCAAAAGCCCCCCTTTTATTTCTAATGCATTTTTGTATATCCCTTGTCATCCAAGGTTCCCTTTGCTTGTTGGTCCCACCCTTGACCTTTACAGGAACATGTTGGCGTTGTACTCTCTCTATTTCCCTTCTGAACGTCTCCCACTGTTTTGATGTGGATTTTCCTATAAGCAGCTGCTCCCAGTCCACTTTGGCCAGATCCTGCCTTATCATATTAAAATCGGTCTTCCCCCAATTTAGAACCCTTATTTCCGGGCCGTCTTTGTCTTTTTCCATGACCACCTTAAATCTCACCGAATTATGGTCACTGTCGTCAAAATGCTCTCCTACTGACACTTCCACCACTTGCCCGGCTACATTCCCCAGGATTAGGTCCAGTACCGCCCCCTCTCTTGTAGGACTTTCGACATGTTGGCTCAAAAAGCTCTCCTGGATGCACTTTAAGAATTCTGCACCCTCTAAGCCTTTCACACTCTGACTGTCCCAATTTATATTGGGGAAGTTGAAATCCCCCACTATTATTACCCTATTATTTTCGCACTTCTCTGAGATTTGCCTACATATCTGTTCCTCTATCTCCCCCTGACTGTTTGGGGGCCTATAGTACACTCCCAGCAAAGTGCTTGCCCCCTTTTTGTTTTTAAGTTCTACCCATATGGCCTCATTAGAGGAACCCGCTAATATATCATCCCTCCTTACAGCAGTAATTGACTCCTTAATTAATATTGCAACACCCCCTCCCCTTTTACACCCCCCTCTGTCTCGCCTGAAGATTCTATACCCCGGAATATTGAGCTGCCAGTCCTGACCCTCCCTCAACCATGTCTCCGTGATAGCAACAATATCGTACTCCCATGTGTTCAACAACAACTTCAGTTCATCCACCTTATTTGCAAGACTCCTTGCATTAAAATAAATGCCTTCCAGCCCTGCCATATTCTCTTTTGCCTTCACATATTTGCTCTGCCTTCCCAGCTGACTTGTTTTTCCCTCTGTATTTGGCCGTAAATCACCCCCTACTATAGCTCCACTCTGTACCCCAACCCCCCGCCAAGTTAGTTTAAACCCTCCCCAGCAGTGCTAGCAAACCTCCCCGCAAGGATATTGGTTCCCCCCTGGTTCAGGTGTAAACCGTCCGACTTGTACAAGTCCCACCTTTACCAGAAGCAGACCCAGTGATCCAGGAAACTAAAGCCCTCCCCCCTGCACCATCCCTTTAGCCACGCATTCATCTGTTCTATCTTCCTATTCCTATACTTACTAGCACGTGGCACCGGGAGTAATCCAGAGATTACAACCTTTGAGGTCCTGCTCCTTAATCCTTCACCTAGCTCCCTAAATTCTTGCTGCAGGACCTCATCCCTCTTTTTACCTATGTCGTTGGTACCAATGTGGACCACGACCACTGGCTGTTCTCCCTCCCCCTCCAGAATGCCCTGCAGCCGCTCAGTGACATCCTTGACCCTGGCACCAGGGAGGCAACAAACCATCCTGGATTCACGTCTACGGCCACAGAAACGCCTATCTGTTCCCCTTACTATAGAATCCCCTACCACTATTGCTCTCCCACTCTTTTCCCCCCCTTCCTGGGCAGCAGGAGCACCCCCAGTGCCAGGAAGTTGGCCGCTGCTGCCTTCCCCTGGTGAGTCATCCCCCTCAACAGTATCCAAAGCGGTATACTTGTTTGAAAGGGGGATGTCCGCAGGGGTTCCCTGCACTACCTGCCTGCCTTTGTTGCTCCGCCTGATGGTCACCCCCTGTGCTGCCCTACCCTGAGGCGTGCACAACTCGCTAAACGTGTTATCCACGAGCCTTTCAGCATCGCGCATGCTCCAAAATTCATCCACCCGCAGCTCGAGCGCCGCAATGCGGTCTACAAGTAGCTGCAGCTGGATGCATTTCCCGCACACATGGTCGTCAGGGACACTGGCAGCATCCCTGACTTCCCACATAGAGCAGGAGGAGCAGAGCACGGGTCTGAACTCTCCTGCCATGACTTACCCCTTTAATTACTTAAAAAAATTTATTCAATACCCCAGTTACAGGTATGCTCTAGGGCGCTTTATTTACCAACTATCCCCACTACACCACAGAAATTTAACACCACAGAATTCAAGCTTGTATTGAAAAAAGAGAAATACTCACCAACCAATCACCTACCTGCTCCCTGGTGACGTCACACACTGATTACTTTTTACCTCTCTCCCCGCTGCTGAGTTGGTAAGCCTCGCCTCTCTCCGGTTTTTATACCGGTCTCACCACGCTGCTCCCGACTGGTCTCGGGCCTCGCCTCTCTCCGGTTTTTATACCGGTCTCACCACGCTGCTCCCGACTGGTCTCGGGCCTCGCTGGTCGCCGGGTTTTCTCCCGAGCTCCTCCTCGCTGCTCCCGCTGGTCCCGACTGGTCTCGGGCCTCGCCTCTCTCCGGTTTTTATACCGGTCTCACCACGCTGCTCCCGACTGGTCTCGGGCCTCGCTGGTCGCCGGGTTTTCTCCCGAGCTCCTCCTCGCTGCTCCCGCTGGTCCCGACTGGTCTCGGGCCTCGCCTCTCTCCGGTTTTTATACCGGTCTCACCACGCTGCTCCCGACTGGTCTCGGGCCTCGCTGGTCGCCGGGTTTTCTCCCGAGCTCCTCCTCGCTGCTCCCGCTTGTCCTGACTTTGCCGGCGCAAGAGATCGTGGTGGAAGTGTTTAGCGCCGCCGCAAAATGTCTAGTTAATTTCGCGAGCGGCACAAGCATTGCCGCGCCTGGCCTCTAGTTGCTTTGCGCCCCAATTGGCGCCTTCTTAAGGCGCTAACAGGCGGCGCAAGCAACTGAATTTTTCCCCCTTGTCATGTTCATGGTGACAGGATTATACAATCAGCTCCCTGTCAATGTGCAGTCACTGCTGAGTCTGGTAAAGTTTAAACAAAAGATTAGACATATTAACAGATGGGAAATGTTAAAAATTACAGTTGATTTGTATTATATCTATTTTGTCTCTTGTACTGTGCTGTGTCCTTTTGGCTTCCCTTGGGCAGAAATCCAGTGTAAACAAGCTTTTAAGATTAACTAGACTATCCTATATAAATAGATGTTGTTAATAAACAAATATAAACTATTATAGAAGAGATTGAGTATTGCATGCCCCATATTGGAGCCCACCATTTCTTTGGATCCATTGGGCTTGATTTTGCCAGGCCTGAGGAGGCGGGATTGGAGGCGTGTGAGGTGATAAAATCGCAAAAAATGGCGGGCGAGCCCGATCCCGCCTCCATCCCGCCTCCGAGCAATTTTCCCAAATGCGTGTTTTCTGACCCCATTTCCATCCCGCCTCCAAGAGGCGGGATAGGCCCTTAAGGCCCTTAACAACCAGTTAAGTGCCTCTATAATCCCATTTTGAGAGGCCTTTCTGATTTTACCACTTTTCCCACATCCTGCACGTCTCCTCTGGAACACGCCAGTGAATCCTGGCAGCCTCACGAGTGGACTGCTTACTAACAGCTGCAGCTCCACCATTAAAAAGGAGTTTTCAGCAATCATCATTTGCAGGTGGCAGAACTTTGTTGTCTCAGGTCTGGGGGAACTTTTAGCAGGCCTACTCAGTGTTGTGGAAATTTGGAGCCTGACACCCATCTCCAGTGTGACCTCCTGGGAAAACCCTCTCGCCACCTTGACTGAGCGCTTCCTCAACTGAGGCATATACCAGAAGCATGGGAACCATTTATTTCCTTTCCTCCTGGACATCAGATTCGGACGAAGACCAGCCGTGGCAGCAGCAGAACCATGAACAACAGCACCGCCAACAGCAACAGCAACAACAGGAGTGCCAAGCTGCTGCTCACCCACCTGAAGCTGCACAGGCTGGAAGGCGCCAGCGCACGACCACATTGCTGCCCGGGATGCAAGGGACGCACTGACCTTGGCCAGATTTGCTTAGCCTGCACAATCAAACAATTTTGTCTCGCACCTTCTTATCAGACCATCGACAATGGCCAAGAACCTGCGGATTCCTATCACTCTGACCACCATACTGACAATTGCAAGTCACCCTAAGCCCTCAATGTGGAAGTCCCATTAGCGAAATGACACACGCCGCCACTGCAACAGTTTGCCATCAGAATTTTTAATGACAATAAGCAACTGATGGCTTTTCAAAATTAAACACAATATTACACCCAAGTGACTACGGTAGCCAGCCTTACCATGGAGGTAGTCAGCCTTACCATGGAGGTAGCCAGCCTTACCATGGAGGTAGCCATCCTTTCCAAGGAGGTTGCCATTCTTTCCGTGCTGATGTGTTCATGCGCCAACGCCTCCACAGAGGCTCTGCTCATGTTAGCGATGGACTTCTCCATTCGCTCCACACTCGCAGCGACCCTGGAGACAAAACCTGCCAGAGACTCCTGCACCTGTTCCTGGAGTTCCAGCACCGTTCTCCTTCTGGATGGACCCGGAGGCACAGGGTCAACATGCAGCGGAGCCGAGCTGGGAGCGTCCTCTCCACTGCGACGAGGACTCCCCACTGCTGTCCTTGTCTGCACCATCTGCTGATGCTCACTTGTGAGCTGTGATACACCAGGTGACAATTCTACTCTATGTCCCGAAGGTCCCACCGAGGTGTGAGTGTCTGCGCTGGTGCAGGGTGTGCTTAATTCTGCTGACGGAGCGCCCGCAGAGGTTGTAGCTTCCTCGGAGGAGTCTGGAAGCTCAGGCTCTTCCTCCTGGCTAGTGGGGACGGGGGCTCTCGATGGTCATCAGTCACTCATGCAATATCAATGAGAGGGATGCCAAACTATTCTGTCACCAGCTTGCTGTGATGCGCCCGCCTGTCCATCCCCCACTTGGGAATCCTCCTCGATCCCGGCAATTTCCAGGGCCACCTCCTCTGAGGTGGTGAGCTGGGCTACTGAGGGTGGCCCTCCTCCTGTCCTCGCTCTTTCCCTCTTATTGTGGGCTCTCTTTTCCTGTAATGAGGGACACAAGTGCAGTTTGTGTGAGAATGAAGGAGTAAGTGTAGAGAATCCATAGCATAGATGCTTAGAAGGAGACAAAGGGCCCTCCCTGTGTGTTGTAAGTTGTCATTGCGTCACAGTGATAGAGAGTGTGAGGGCTGCATGGTCGAATAGTTAAGTGATTGTCACCATAGAGAGAGAGGGCATGGGTAAGGGTGCAGGGATGTCAGTGTCAAGTGGGATGTGAAGGAAGAGGCTGGCAAAGCACACTGCTGGTGAGGAGAGGTGATGGGGATGAGAATGAGGGTGATGAGAAAGTCATACTTACTTTTCCTGTGCGGAGAAGATCATGAAACCTCTCCCTGCACTGCAGCCAGGTTCTGCGGCACATAGAGATGGCATTGACCTCCTGGGCCACTTGCAGCCACACAACTTTAGTCTGTTGTGGTGGCTTTTTTCTCCCTGAGGAAGGGAAGAGCACCTCCTTATTAGATCTTGCTCCCTGCACCAGAGCTTGGAGGGAGGGCTCATCAAAGCGAGGTGCACACTTTTGTTTGCTGGTGGACATGGTCGGTAAATGAAGTCCTTCATACAATGTCCAAAGCGTTTCCAGTCTTCAGAAGAAGCAAGGCTGCTTGCAGGCCTTAACTCCAGCAGCACTGATGACGTCATCGGAGGCGACTTTCAGGATGGAAAGACTAATTGGGCCAGGGGTTCTCACACGCTGGAAATCAAGTGCCCAATTAGGGGAAAATCGCACTTTTTTCCCACTTCACATCAGAGTTGGGGTCCTGACATGAAAACCACCTGACACGCCCCAGCCTGACCCCAATGGCAAAATCGAGCCCACTGACTTTAATTTGACTTTTACAGTTAGACTGTACTGTAAAGTAAGCAACTCTTATCTTGAGAACCTTCCAAGTGCAGCATAAAGCATTACAAGATTGAATTGTTTGGTGTGATGATTCAATACCAACATTTCCTGAGCTAAATAGAAATTGTCACCAATCCAGTTTGATTTTATTCACAAAATGTTCTTGATTTTCCTAATTTCTTTTGCCCTCACTCACAGTTTCTCACTTCCACTCAGTCTCCTTTAGCGGGGATCAGATACCAGTCACAGCACACTCACTGTTCCCCACTCAGAGCCATAGAAGCTTACAGCACAGAAAGAGGCCATTCAGTCCACTGTGTCTGTGTCGACTCTTTACGAGAGCAATACAAAACTAATCTCACTGCCCCACACACTCTACCTGCATCTTCGTCTGCTTCAAATATTATGTCAGCCGTGGCTCAGTTGGTTGCACTCTTGCCTCAGAAGGTTGTGGGCTCCACTCCAGAGACCTGTGCACATACTCTAGGCAGATACTTCAGTATTAAGGGAGTGCTGCACTGTCGGAGATGCCGTCTATCAGATGAGACATAAAATCGAGGCTGTATCTGCCCTCTAAAGCAGACATAAAAGATCCCATGGCACTATTTTGAAGAAGTGCAGGGGAGTTCACCCTGGTGTCCTGACCAACATTTATCCCTCAACCATTATCACTAAAAAAGATAATCTGGTAATTGTCACATTGCTGTCTGTGGGAGCTTGCTGTGTGCAAATTGGCTGCTGCGTTTCCCACATTACAACAGTGACTACACTCCAAAAAGTACTTCATTGGCTGTAAAGCAATTTGGGGTGTCCTGAGTTTGTGAAAGGCGTTGTACAAATGCACGTCCTTCTTTCTTTCTTAATCTACTGTGATGAAATATATGCCTTCATCACCCCCTGTGTTTTACCTGCTTTGTATTGTGTGTGTACCGCCCCCTTTTTCCTATTGTGTGTATTGGCTACGCCCCTGTCTTTTGCCATATAAAGGTCTCAAGAGCTGTATGAGTCATTCTAGCAGGTGAACCCGATGTGTAAAGACCTGCAAAGTTCTTAGTGATTAAAAGCCTTTAGTTGAATCCTTAAACTCCTTAGCCTAGAAATTCAGTGCCCTTAGCACCGATTTTGCAGCGCTAGAGGGCCTAGCGCTGCAATTGGCGTCGGTTCCTAAATTGCCTGGGGCCCTTCCGCGGCGGCAGGCCGGTAGCGCTGCGCCGGCACCGATGACGTCATCGGTGTGCGCAGCGTCCCGGTTGCCGTGGTAACCCGGCCCCAAGCCAAAATTCAGTTGCGGCCGCCTCGCCAGTGGCAGCCGCAACTAAGACTCCGGCAAACGAGTGTTGCCGGAGTCTGCGCCGGCGCTTTAAGGAGGCGCGGTGGCCGGCCGCTTTCCCGCCGGCCGCAGCTCCCTCCCCGGACTTCTCGCCCCCCCGGAACAGATGCAAGCCCGGCACTTGTCCGAGGTGCCGGGCTCATTTTTGAGGAGATTTGCGCGGGCCGCGGCCAGGTGCAGGCAGCTCCTCCTTAACGGAAGGAGGAGGCCTGCACTTCCCGAGCCTGCCGCACCGCAGCGGGCGCCTCAGCGCCGGAATAGCGCCGCAATGCGGCGCGTTGCGCCAGTTTTCAGGCGCTAAAACCCTTCAGTAGCGCCGGCAGCCGTTTGGGCGCGGCGCTACTGAATTTTTGGCGCGCGCAAAGGGACTTAGCGCCGGCGCTAACTTCCGGCGCTAAAGCCCTGGCGCAGCGCAAACTCAATTTCTAGGCCCTTGTCTTTGAGTTATCGATGGCACATCAATTTTAATCACTAAAACAACAAGATGGATCGACTCCTGAAACCAGAGCGCTTGGATCTGGACCCCCACGCCTCAGACGCAGCCACACAGTTCGGACACTGGTTCCAATGCTTCGAATTTTTCATTGCAAACTCATCCACCGCCATAGCAGCCGCCACCGGAGACGTGAAACTGGGAATCCTGCGAAACTGGGTGAGTCATCGGGTCTCCCCTCTCATCCGAGATGCCACCAGCTATGAGGATGCCTGCTCCATTCTGAAGGCCCACTACGTGCAGCCAATAAACGAGGTGTACGCCAGGCATCTTCTGACTACTCGCACGCAGCGGCATGGTGAGTCACTAGAGGACTTCATGCTAAGCCTAAAAGTACTCGGCAGAGACTGTAACTGTAAGGCCGTGTCTGCCACCGTGTACACGGAGGAGCTGATCCGAGACTCCTTTATTGCGGGCCTCAGCTCAAATTACATTCGGCAGAAGCTGTTTGAAAAGAAGGGACTGGACTTAAAACAGGCTATGGGTATAGCGCGATCGCTGGATATGGCCCAGAGGAACTCTGAATCCTGTTCCCCAGGCCACGCGGCCCACTCCGCCTCGTGCGCACCGTGGGGGCCGCCATCTTGGAAGCCATCTTCACCTCCCAGGTCTCAGGCCAGCCCAGCGCCATCGGAGCCCCAGCCCCCACCCAGGAGCCCCACTACTGCCGCGATGCATCGGGGCCCGAAATGCTACTTCTGCAGCCAGGACAAACACTCCAGGCATCTGTGCCCAGCGAAGGGCACCACCTGTTTTAAATGCGGGAAGAAAGGACATTTCAGCAAAGTCTGCAGAGGGAACCCCGCCTCCAACTCCACCACCGCCGCGTGCGCGCCATGGGAGCGGCCATCTTGGAAGCCATCTTGTCCACCCTCATGGAGTCCACCATCTTGCCCCGACTACACGGACCTCCAGGACCCACTGGTGGCCTCGATCACAGTAGATCAATCCAGGCCGCATCCGTTGTCTAAATCGATGATGGACATAGAGGTAAACGGGAACAAGGTTAAATGCTTGATTGACTGCGGGAGCACCGAAAGCTTTATTCATCCTAGCCTGGTAAAACGACTTTCACTAACGATAGTCCCCACACAGGGCAAAATCGCCATGGCTGATAAGACTCATACCTCAAAAATCACAGGTTTCTGCGCGGTTATGCTGTCGGTAAAAGGCACTGATTACAGAGATTTTAAACTATTGATAATGCCAGATCTCTGTGTGAGCGTGATCTTGGGTCTGGACTTCCAGTGCCACCACCAAAGTATCACGCTTACCTACGGTGAGTCCCAGCCGTCCCTCACAGTGTGCGGTCTGGCTACCCTGAAGGTCAAGCCCCCCTCTCTGTTCGCCAACCTCGCACCCAACTGTCGACCCATATCGACCAAGAGTAGGCGGTACAGCTGGGAGGATAGACGGTTCATTGCGTCGGAAGTAGAAAGACTCAAGCGGGAGGGTATCATCGAATGCAGTACCAGCCCGTGGCGCGCCCAGGTAGTAGTAGTTAAGGGTAGCGAAAAGAAGCGGATGGTGATAGATTATAGCCAGACGGTTAATCTATACACCCAGCTAGACGCCTACCCTCTGCCCCGCATAGCGGATATGGTTAACCAAATCGCGCAATACCGGGTGTTTTCCACCATCGACCTAAAATCGGCATACCACCAGCTCCCCATTAGGCCAGAGGACCGTCCATACACCGCCTTCGAGGCGAACGGACGCCTCTACCACTTCCTCAGAGTCCCCTTTGGGGTAACGAATGGGGTCTCGGTCTTCCAGCGGGAGATGGACCGCATGGTCGATGAGAACCAGTTAACAGCCACCTACCCATACCTAGACAACGTCACCATCTGCGGCCACGACCAGCAAGACCACGACTCGAACCTCGCGAGATTTCTGAAAACCGCCCTCAGACTCAATCTCACCTACAACGAGGATAAGTGTGTCTTTAGCACCACGCGCCTCTGTATCCTGGGCTGCGTGGTGGAAAACGGGGAAATCGGTCCGGACCCCGACCGATTGCACACCCTACGGGAGCTACCCCTACCAAACACTCCCAAGGCCCTGAAAAGGTGCCTGGGGTTCTTCTCCTATTACGCCCAATGGGTCCCCAATTATTCCGACAAGGCCCGTCCCCTCCTGAAATCAACGTCCTTCCCGCTCACGGCCGAGGCCCACGCCGCCTTCAACAGCATTAAACATGACATTGAGAAGGCCGCGCTGCGGGCAGTGGACGAAAACATCCCTTTCCAGGTCGAAAGCGATGCGTCCGACTTCGCCTTAGCAGCCACCCTCAACCAGGATGGGCGGCCCGTAGCCTTTTTCTCAAGAACCCTCCAAGGGCCCGAGATCAGGCACTCCTCGATAGAGAAGGAGGCCCAGGCCATAGTGGAGGCAGTGCGGCACTGGAGGCACTACCTAGCCGGCAAACGCTTCACCCTGCTTACCGACCAGCGGTCGGTAGCCTTCATGTTTAACACCAAACAGAGAGGGAAGATCAAGAACGACAAAATTCTCAGGTGGCGGATCGAACTCTCCACATTTGAGTACGACATAATATATAGGCCGGGGGCCCTCAACGAATCCCCCGACGCCCTATCACGAGGGATGTGTGCCACCATCCAGGGGGACAGGCTACAGGGCCTCCACAATGACCTCTGCCACCCGGGGGTCACCCGGCTATTCCACTTTATAAAATCCCGTAACCTGCCCTATTCTATCGAGGAGGTCCGGTCTATGACCAGGGACTGCCGCACCTGTGCGGAATGCAAGCCCCGTTTTTTCAGGCCCGACCGAGCCCACCTGATCAAAGCTACACGGCCTTTCGAGCGCCTGAGCTTAGATTTCAAGGGACCACTCCCCTCCACCGACCGCAATGTGTACTTTCTCAACATTGTGGACGAGTACTCCCGCTTCCCAT
The DNA here is from genome assembly GCF_052327205.1 of Somniosus microcephalus. Taxonomy (NCBI): domain Eukaryota; kingdom Metazoa; phylum Chordata; class Chondrichthyes; order Squaliformes; family Somniosidae; genus Somniosus; species Somniosus microcephalus. The sequence goes on along the minus strand of NC_140995.1, from coordinate 216,458,879 downwards.
TCACCTACCCCTGCCCAGACATGACCAGTGCCACGGTCATCAAGTGCCTCGGCAACCTGTTTTGCACGTTCGGCATGCCCAACTACATCCACACTGACGGGGGCGTCGTTCATGAGCGACGAACTGCGCCAATACCTGCTGTCGAAGGGGATAGCCACGAGTCGGACTAGTTATAACCCCCGGGGTAATGGACAATTGGAGAGGGAGAACGCGACAGTGTGGAAGGCGGTCACCTTAGCACTAAGGTCTAAAGGCCTCCCCACCTCCCGCTGGCAAGAGGTCCTCCCAGACGTGCTCCACTCGATAAGGTCGCTACTGTGTACTGCTACTAACGCCACTCCTCACGAGAAGATGTTTGTTTTTCCCCGCAAATCAACCTCAGGAGTGTCCCTACCCTCGTGGCTCTCCACCCCAGGGACCGTCCTATTACGAAAGCATGTGAGGGGCCACAAAACGGATCCACTCGTGGAGGCAGTACACCTACTCCACGCAAACCCACAGTATGCGTACGTCAAGCACGCCGACGGGCGTGAGGACACCGTGTCCATAAAGGACCTCGCCTCGGCAGGAAGCGACGACGACGACGACCCATCACTACCACCCCCAGAAGAACCACCACCACCCCCAGGCTTACCACCCCCAGAAGTACCTGCAACACCCCCAACACATGGGTATGCCAAGGAGGGCACCACGGACTCCCGGTCGGAACCCGAGGTACTGTTGCGACGTTCAGGAAGGACTATCACACCCCCGGACAGACTAAATCTGTAGAAGGGGTGAATGTGATGAAATATATGCCTTCATCACCCCCTGTGGTTTACCTGCTTTGTATTGTGTGTGTACCGCCCCCTTTTTCCTATTGTGTGTATTGGCTACGCCCCTGTCTTTTGCCATATAAAGGTCTCAAGAGCTGTATGAGTCATTCTAGCAGGCGAACCCGATGTGTAAAGACCTGCAAAGTTCTTAGTGATTAAAAGCCTTTAGTTGAATCCTTAAACTCCTTGGCCTAGAAATTCAGTATAGCCACTTTTGGGGCGGTAAAGTCGGGCGGCCGCTAAAGTTTGCGCCCGGCGCAAAGTGGAGGCCACTTCGCCGATATTCAGTAGCTTTGGCCAAGGAGTTTGCTCGAGCGCTAAAACTGGCGATGCACGGCTATCTTTAGGCGCTAAGCCGGCGGTGCAGAGTGATACCGCCGAGGCCGGGTGCAGCGCAGGTGCGGTCATTTCTTGATTGACAGCAGACACCCTGGCGCCGGCCAGCTCTTAAAGGGGGAAGGGTCAACTTGGTCTGCTGCCACGCCCTGGATACTGCAGCCCTCCAGCTAGGCCTAAACACTGCTGCTGGAGAGAAATAGCGCCAGGAAGGATGCAGAGGGCCCGTGAGCGAGCGCAGCGCTTCTCTGCCCATGATTTAAAGGTGCTGGTTAGGGCTTTGGAGAGGAGACGCCATATCTTGTTCCCAGACAGTGGCAAGAAGCCTGCCACCAGGGTGTACAGGAGAGCCTGGAGGGATATCGCCCAGAGGGTCACAGCCACCTGCGATGTCCCCAGGACTGGTGTCCAATGCCGGAAAAAGTTTAACAACCTCACTCGGATTGTCAGGGTGAGTACCCTTTCCAGTGTCCTCCTCATCCTTGCATGTGCACCTCACATTATGGGCAAAGGGACCTCAAAGCCCTAATGGCCAGCCCTCATCCAGCAGCTATGGCACTGGCATGAACATCAATTGCACTTTCTGCACTTTACACACTGGCCAAGCTATTCGACCATGGGAGGCAGTGCATACAGCAACAGGGCACCACACTGTACTTAGAGGCCGTCCTTTCTCTTGCAGGCCAAGCTGGCCCAGAATCTGAGGAGCCGGACTGACACCGGGGGAGGCCGTCCCCAGTTCCAGCAGCTCAGTGACCTGGAGGAGCGCGTGGGTCGACTCATGGGTGGCCGGCTGATTGGCCCCGTTGCATGTGGAGATGCCGACCCTGTGCTGGGCCCCAATGGTAAGGACATCACCTTTTGGACCTCTCTCGTTCCCCTTGCGCTTCAGATCTACATCCTTTGCCACTGTCCGACCAATGCGCTGAATGCCACCACTCATGCCTCCCTCGCTGACGCCCTGTCCTCACTCTAAAGCTACTCTTGTGCCTTCCTGCTTTCAGCTGGTGAGGCGGAGGTCCCTGAAGCTGCCAGTGACAGTCCCTCGGAAGAGGAGGACAAGGAGGAGCAAGAGGAAGGCGGCCCATCGGGGGAACCCTCATCCGCGCCAGGGGATGGCAATGGAGGGGACATGTCTTCCCTGGAGGAGAGCCAGGGGGAAGTGTTGCAGGGGGGTGTAGCTCCTGTGCCCAGTGGCATCCAGCCACGCGGGAAGGGTCGGGCAGCTCGGCGGCCTTCTCCCCAGAGGGGGGAAGTGTTGCAGGGGAGTGTAGCTCCTGTGCCCAGTGGTGTCCAGCCACGCGGGAAGGGTCGGGCAGCTCGGCGGCCTTCTCCCCAGAGGGGGGAAGTGTTGCAGGGGAGTGTAGTTGCTGGGCCCAGTGGCGTCCAGCCACGCGGGAAGGGTCAGGCAGCTCGGCGGCCTTCTCCCCAGAGGGAGAGTCCGGCCTCCAGTCCGGAGACGGTCCTCGCCCAGGAGGTGCGCCTCCTCGATCAAATGTCCGCGGACTCGGATCGCCGGCACACCGAGTTCATGGGGGTTGTGGCACGGTTGCCTGAGGCCATCGAGTCCCTGGCTCATAGTGTGTCCGATTTCGGGGCCTCACAGGCCAGGGGTTTCGAGCAACTCGGGGCAGCACAGGCCAGGGGTTTCGAACAATTCGGGGCAGCACAGGACGCGAGTCGGGCCGAATTCAGGGCAGCACAGGACGCGAGTCAGGACGACTTCAGGGCAGCACAGGCAGCGAGTGGCCAGTTGATCAGTGGTGCCGTGCAGTCACTGGCTGGTCTGATGCGGGCACAGACCAGGGCAGTACGGGCACTCACTGCTGCCATACTCGCTGTGTCAGCCAGGCATCGCCAGGGCACCCGCCGCGCTGCAGCAGCACAGCGGTCTGGCCTTCAGCAGATTGCTGCGCTTGCTGCAGTGCCAGCCCGGCCGAGTGCCAGTGTCTCAGGCGAGCAGCGAGCGCCTGGCATCAGCCAGCTTGCCCCCATTGCTGCAGCCGCCACTGCCACTCCCCCAGTGAAGCTGCCACGAGCTGCTGTAGAGACTGATGCTGCCCAGCCACAGCTGCAGCAGTCAGCAGCCGGCCCCTCGAGGGCCAGAGCTCGTCTAGGCCGACCCCCAAGGGCATCTGCCGTCACGCCATGTGCCCCTCAGGAGCCTTCCCCCAGCCTTGCAGCACCCACAGGGCCCAGGTTGAGGCGGAGCAGCAGGTCGGCCAGGGGCCGGAAAAAGCTGGACAAGGACTCGCCCTCTCGGCACACAAAGTAGAGGGTGTTGCCAAATGTTTTTTTATATGGGGGTGGTTGTGTTGTCTATGGGGGGGGTTGTTTTGGTAAGGCCGAGGATGAAGGCCATTTGGATGGAAAAGTTTTGTTATTCCTCCCCAGGTTGTGGGAGTGAGTCATGTGTTTGACTGTTTTTTGGGGGTGTTGTCTGTTTTTGGGTTTCATGTGGGAAGGGCCCTGAGTTTGTTCAATAAAACTTTTTCTTTATTCAGCTTGTCCATGTTTGATGTTTGAAGTGGTTGTTGCGTTAACCGGCTGAGGGCTTGCGGAGCGGCTGCATTCATGTCCCTTCATTGCCACAAGCCATTCCCTGACAGGGGGCCTAGAAGTGTCGTTCAATAAGCCGCCGACGGACGGCCCTTGGACCTTGTGGCTCCCTCCTGGGCTGGTACTCCTCCTCCTCCTCCTCCTCCTCCTCATGGTCCTCCTGCTCCTCCTCCTGAGGTGGTGGTCCAACGTGAGGTGGCAGTGCCTGAGTCCTGCGGATAGCCAGGTTGTGCAGCATGCAGCAAACGACGACGAACTGGGAGACTCTATCCGGTGAATACTGCAGAGATCCGCTGGAGCGATCCAGGCAGCGGAACTGTTGCTTGAGGACGCCAATCGTTTGCTCTATGATGTTCCTTGTGGCTTGATGGCTTTCGTTGTATGCCTCCTCAGCAGGGGTCCTGGGCGCGCGGAGCGGGGTCATGAGCCATGTACACAAAGGATAGCCTTTGTCCCCGATAAGCCATCCTCTTGGGGGAGGCTGTGCCTGGAACATGTCAGCCACAGTAGTCTGGCGCAGGATAAATGCATCGTGGCTGCTGCCTGGAAAGCGGGCATTGACAGCTAGGATGCGCTGCCTGTTGTCACACACCAGCTGTACATTGAGGGAATGGTAGCCCTTCCGGTTGCGGTAATCCTCGGCATTGTCGATAGGTGCCCGCAAAGCCACATGCGTGCAGTCAATGGCGCCCTGCACCATGGGGAAGTCCGCGATCCTCGCAAATCTGACTGCACGCTGCTCCTGCCTCTCCAGGGTCATAGGGAAGGAGATGAATTGGTGTCTCCTTGTGAAAAGGGCATCGGTGACCTGCCGGATGCAGCGATGCACGGCGAACTGGGATATGTTAGCTATGTCCCCAGCAGCGGCTTGGAAGGAGCCGCTTGCATAAAAGTTCAGAGCCACCGTGACCTTCACTTCCACCAACAGAGACGTCCTGCACATCAGCTGTGGACGCAGATCTCTGTGAAGCAGCTGGCAGATCTCTGCAACCACCTCCCTTCTGAAGCGCAGCCTCTTAACACACTGCGCGGCAGTCATGGTGAGATAGGACACCTGCTGGCGGTATTCCCTGAGTGGGTAAGGCCTACGTTGCCGACGCCTGATGCCCCCTCTGCGTCTAGGCATGGCTGCCCCTCTCACACAGCGTCTGCGAGCCCTTCGCACATAATGCTGGAACTGAGGGTTGGCACCCCATGCAGCCCCCATAATATACTGGCAAACAATGAAATCACAATGAGGCAAATTTCCAAGCTCTGACCAGAAGCCAAAAATACCTCTCCTATGTTGGGCCAAATCAGTAAGGTCTCTTCCTTGGTCTCTGTCCAGAAATCCGTTGCACAAAAGTCATTGCAGCAAAATGGCTGGCCTTTATAGTTCAGTGTAAGTGCCCTTTAATTAGCACTCCCCGAGGCCCGCAGGGCCTCTGCTGCGTTCCACTTCACAGTTCTTAGCACCGCCACGCCCACATTGGGCGGGCGCGACTGAAGTTCCGGTTTGGGGCGCACAAAGGGCGTTGCACGACGAAATGACATCATAAGCTGCGCGCGCAACTGAGCGCGCGCAAACACTTTGCGTCGGCGCTAAATGTCTACTGAAGTTGGGCGTAGGCGCAGATCGCGCTGCGCCCGGCCGCTAAGTGCCTAGCGCTCAAAGTCTACTCCTCTTAAGGCGCTAACGGCTGGCGCACGCAACTGAATTTCTAGGCCCTTGTCTTTGAGTTATCGATGGCACATCATCTACTACTCCCTTAACAAGATGCAATTGTCTCTACCTCAATTGTTATCTGTGGTAAAACATTCCATGACGCAACAACTCATGCAAATAAATTTATCCTAATCTGTTTCCTTGGACCTACCCCTGAAGTCATGGGCTTGAAAGGAGGAGACAGATGCTCTTTTGCTTTACAAGGCTGACTGGAAAATCTTGGAATCAATGGGAAACTGTTATGGTGGGAGTCTGGCGGAACCCCCAAATTTCCAGGAAATTTGGGGTCGATATTTTTTAGGTGAGTGACTGATAACAAAGGGATGGGGATGGAATCACCAAAATTGTTTATGTAGCTTCTTATTTATAGGTTATGGACTGAACTGTCTGAGGAACTTTGGGTGGAATTCTTACTAATGATAGAATGGCATGTTAGGCACCAGTAGATGATATTCCTTTCAAAGTGACTTTCATCTGAGTTTATGGAGATTTGAATGACGATATACTGGTGTGATATGGAGAAGCAGTTTGCAACACATTAAAAAGATGGATGACCTGCTGGAAATGCTTTGCCAACGGATATTGGAAAGTTGTTTTCAATGCACTTGGTTACTACTTCATTGGTTGAACCCAAGTTGCACAGCCTCCTCATGCATTTCTATACTCTGACATATGGGGCTTAAGTTCTCCCTCCTGCAAGCTTCGGGAATGTGGTCGGGGAGATGAAAGGACTGCCGCTGTGAGCTCTGGTTGATGTGTCCCATTTATCTGTTTTGGCCTTGGGAAAGGATATTCCCACACCCAGATATTTACCTCTCTGGTAGTTTATGCCATTAAGGAAAAGCCAGAATGGCAGGTTGCTGCTATCATCTTCAGTTCAGCGACATACTTCTCCAGTGGCATTCCTAGTATGTGATTGCGGGTAAAGCTTGTCTTGCTTTTTCTTGAGGTTGCAGTGCTCATCAAATACTTGCCTTGCAATTTGTGCGGGGGCATTCTTCTGCAGTTCTAGCCCGCTGAATTCTTCAGTGAAGCCATCTGCCCAAGTGCCTATTATTAAACACAAAAACGTTTAACTTTCTTTCTCAATCTCTGACAGCCGTTGCAAGTTCCACGTACAACTGTCGGGACCTGACAATCCGATGAGCTGGAGTGGGTCTTCCGCCCGCCTTGAGATTGTGCCACTGACTAATTTGGAATTTGTGGAGTCAACTAGTTTGATTTTGCAGCGGCTTCATAAAGCCTCTTGTTAGTGGGGGGGTGGGGGGGGGGGGGGGAGGGAGAACTCCTGAAAAGGCGGGAGTTATAGCCGTAAATGGGCCTTGAACAGGTAAAAGTGGGAAGGCCCGGAGGAAGTGGAGGGGAAGGCAACTAACTGGGGAAGAAGTAGAGACTTGGTGCAGCAGCAGGACATAAAACCTGCTGCTACTTAAAGCCTATCTTAAATATCCAACACGATGGGGTAGGTATGAAAAATCAAACTATTACAGACCAAAGTAATTTACTTATATGTTAACTGACTTGCATAACAGTGAGTCTGACAATGGATGGTGCAATTTGCTATTTTGTGGAACTAGTCTGAAGGGTTTAATATTACACAGAATAATTATTTGTGAATCATGTGGTATATTGTCACTAGACTGGATATAGACAGGTGCATCTCTTTAATCAGCATCAATCCCACACTCTCATTTATTTATGGAATTAGACTGTGTTAGCTGTGACTCAGTGGTAGCACTTTTGCTTCTGAGTCAGAAGGTTGTGGGTTCATGTCCCACTCTAGACACTTGAGCACAAAATCTAGGCTGACACTGCAGTATGTTACTGAGAGAATGCTGCACTGTTGGAGGTGCCGTCTTTTGGACATTAAAACATGGCACCATCAGCCGTATTAGGTGGACGTAAAAGATCCCATGGCACTATTTCAAAGAAGAGCAGGGGAGATTTCCTTGGTGTCCGGGCTACTAGTTATCCCTCAACCAACATCACTAAAACAGGTTATCTGGTGATTTATCTCATTGTTTTTTGTGGGATCTTGCTGGGCACAAATTGGTTGCCGTGTTTCCTGCATTATCACAATGACTACGCTTCAAAAGCACTTCATCGGCTGTAAAGCGATTTGGGATGTCCTGAGGTAGTGGAAGGTGTTATATAAATACCAGTCTTTCTTTTTCTATTCCTTTAGACTTTGGCCATGAAGTTAGTGTAATATATTTGTTTTGTGAAGGTGTAGCTTTCTCTGAAAGTGCAATTTCCCCCTTTTTTGGGGTTTCCATAGGCCACACATAATCCTTGGCTGAGAGGGCAGCAATCAACCCACTCAGTGCCACTCAGTAGGGCAGAATGGCGGCTTTGGGTTACTCAAATTTCTGCCCCCTCCCCTGTGAGGAAGCATCTGTCCTCCTCCCACATGAGATTGGGAATTCAGCATATGCACGGGTGGGGGGGAGGGGGTTGGGGGCAGATTTGAAGGCTTGCAGTTGAGTTCTTAAACTTTATATGACATAACATTCTTGGGTTCCAGTGCCCTGCATCACCAAATGTCCTTGCCAGTCCCACCAGATTACTGAATTAAAATGGATGCCCTTTGTTAATTGCTTAATTTGCACGTGGAGTTTTTGTTTGTATTTATTTTTGACCGGGCAGTATTCAGTACCCATCTCTAGTTGCCCTGAGAGCATTAAGAATCAACCACATCGTGTGTGACTGGAGTCGTGTGTAGGCCGGACCAGGTAGATTGTAGATTGTAGATTACCTTCCCTGGAGGACACTAATGAACACATTGCTTTTTTTTTAACAATATTTCAGTAACTTTCATGGTCATTATTCTGCTGTTAAACCATAAATTACCAGATTTATTAAATTAATTTTCACCACTTTCGATGATGGGACTTGAACTCATGGCTTCTAGGCTACCAGACCCTACATAAAGTAAACATGTACATTTGGATGAGCACTTGAAATGCCATAGCATACAAGGCTACGGACCAAATGCTGGAATATGGGATTAGATTAGACAGGGCTTGATGGCCGGCGCGGACACGATGGGCCGAAGGGCCTCTATCCGTGCTGTACAACTCTATGACTCTATGTTTGGGCACAGCATTTGGATACAGTATTGCTTTCACTGATTAACCTTGAAACTAAACCAACAGCAGTGTAGCATAATCAAGGATGTAGGAGAAATGTGCCAGAAGGCATCTAACATAATACTAAGTTTATTTTTCACTCTTACATAATTAATGCTATTCTTTACTGTTTTGGCAAATTGAGCTCCAATAATAGTCTGTTCTGCACTAATTGTAAAATGTTGATCCACCTAGCTCTCTATATACAGACATGTAATGAAAGGTGTTAATAACATTAAGCATGGCTGTTTGCTTGTAAAATGGTCTGATACCTGCTTTGGATTCTAGAGAAAATCAGTCATGACAAACATACTGGCTCTTGTGTAGTTGATCTTATCTCATTAAAAAAATGCATGAGCCGTGTCTCATGTCACGTAATATGTTCCATTAATTGACAGCAGTTAAAAACTGATGAAGTGATAGGCCCAAACCCAAATTTAGAAATATGCTGCTGCTCCACTTCAGCCTTTTCTGAGTCTCTCTGGAAAAATGTTTGCATCCTATTGTCTGAATAATGTTTAGCTTAAAGAATAGAACAGTTTAAAATGTTCTGTTGAGTATGGAAAGCAAATGCAGGTGCAGGAAACACTGCTAGTGCTCATACGGTTTGTGTGGCCTGTAACATTTTTGTGTGCTGGACAATATTTATCTCTCAACCTAAGTCACTAAAACAGAAGTGTTATTAGGTTTTATATAGGCTCATCATTATCTCTTGGCTTCTTGTGATAAAATCTAGAATTCTTCTTCAAAGCCTCAGTAAACTCCCTATACTGTGGAGTTCAATACTGCATACTGTACTCTTGAGGTTTTATTTAAGTTCATCATTACTTCTTGTTTTTAGATTCTATACCTCTTCAGAGTATAATTACTGCTGTTTTTTTTTAACCAAAATGCATCACTTCACGCTTGCTGACATTGAATTCCATCTGCAACTTTTTAGCCCCTTTAACCCCCCCACTCTCACAGCTGCCATGGAAACTCAAACAGCTGCCATCTTGGCTTTGTGGGCCACTGTTGACAGTCACATAACGTCACTTCTGCACTTTGTTCTTGCGCAGAGCCGCAGGAGCGCTGAGGCGCAGTCCCAGAACAGTGGACTTGGCTTCAAGAGAGAAGCACCTGCTGTCCTCTCTCAGATTGACAGCGTGCTTGCTTCCCCGCCAGCCACTCTGCCAAGGCCCTTGCTAATGCCACACAGCCAGACTGCTCCAGCCCATGTCGAGATGCTGCAGTGTGCAGCCGGGCCCTCAAGACTCAGATTAGCTTGAGGTCGCTAACCACAGCCAGCTGAAGTGCCCTCAATGGAAGCTCAGCAGCCTTCCACCTCCCAAGCTGTAGCCGCTGGGTAATACTTCATAGGAGCACTAGGATAGGCAAATTAGCACAGAAGATAAGCACCAAGGGCTTGCAGAAGGGTGATTCATAATTATTTCTGTTAACTGTTAGATACAGGTGGAATTGAGTTGTTGGATAAACTTGTCTTTTGTTTTGGATTTGGTGTTGTTGTTTATATTTGTAGTGAAGTGAAGGAGGGTAAGATCCATATGAAAGGCAATCTCTGGATTATTGCCCGAGTCACATGCAAATTGGCATAGAAGCAGACAGATCAGGAGAATTAACATGTGGCTAAAAGGCTGGTGTGGGAAAGAGGGGTCCCTTTTCATGGGACACTGGCACCAGTTCTGGGACAGGAAGGAGCTGTACCGATGGGACGGGCTCCACCTGAACCGGGATGGGACCTGTGTCCTAGTGGAAATGGTAAATAGGGAAGTGGCAAATGCTTTAAACTAGTAAGACAGGGGGAGGGATCTACAGGAAACGTAACCAGCCTAAATATAAACAAAACAGGAAAAGAGAGCATAGGAAAGAATAAAGTAAGGGAGGACATTCATGGCAAGGGAATAAATAGAGTTATATAGAACAGAAGTCTAAAAAGATGGTTAAACATAAAGTGAGAGGAAATCCTATTAAAATGAGTTAAACTGTCTGTATAGCAATGCACACAGTATCCATAATAAACAGGGGAGCTGGAGGCAATCATACGTTGTGAGGAACCAGACAAAGTAGGGATTACTGAGACTTAGGGGGTGATTTTTCCAGCCCTGGGGAGGCAGGTATGGAGGCGGGACTGCCGGGAAAATGGCAGAATCTAGGAGCGGGTACCCATCCCGCCCCCAACCCGCCTCCGTGCCATCTTCCCAGGTAATTAACAGGCAATTTTTTGGCTCATCCCTATTTTGAGACCTAAAGTGTGGGCTTCTCGACGGCTCTGAACTGTGCCAGGGTCAGCGAGGCGAGCCGTGGGTCTGCGGAGGTCGGAGAGGCCGAAATGTCCAGTGTGCAGGTGAGTGATGAGTGCAAGTGTGGAGAGGTAAGTGTGTGAGGTGACTCTAAATTGTTTTAATAAGATTACTTATCTTTGCTTCTTCTTCCAGGCTTCATCCCTTTAGGCTGTGGAATGCACGCAGCATTCGTAACAAAATTGACGAGTTGACGGTGCAAATAACTACATATGGGTATGATCTGGTGGCCATTACGGAAACATGGTTGCAAGATAATCATGACTGGGAACTAAACATACAAGGGTATTTGACAATTAGGAAGGACAGACAGGAAGGAAAGGGAGGTGGGGTTGCCATGTTAATCAAGGATGGAATCACCGCAATAGTCAGAAATGATATTGGGTCAAAGGATCAGGATAGTGAAACAGTTTGGGTGGAGATAAGGAATAATAAGGGGAAAAAGTCACTAGTGGGCGTAGTCTATAGGCCTCCTAACAGTTGCAACTCTGTTGGTCGGAGTATAAATCAGGAAATAGTTGGGGCTTGTAATAAGGGAACAGCTATAATCATGGGGGATTTTAACTTTCATATTGACTGGACTAATCAAATTGGGTATGGCAGCATTGAGGAAGAGTTCATAGAGTGTATTAGGGACGGGTTCCTTGAGCAGTATGTAACTGAACCAACCAGGGGGCAGGCAATCTTAGATCTGGTCCTGTGTAATGAGACAGGATTAATAAAAAATGTCCTAGTAAAGGATCCCCTTGGAATGAGTGACCATAATATGGTTGAATTCCAAATTCAGTTTGAGGGTGAGAGAGTTGGATCTCAAACCAGCGTACTAGGCTTAAATAAAGGAAACTATGAAGGTATGAGAGTAGAATTGACTAAAGTGGGCTGGGAAAACAGATTAAAGTGTAAGACGGTACAAGAGCAGTGGTCTACATTCAAGGAGATATTTCACATCTTTCAAGATAAATATATTCCACTGAGGGAAAAGGGGAGTAAAAGAAAAGACAGCCATCCGTGGCTTAGTAAAGTAATAAAAGATAGTATTCGACTGAAAACAAGGGCATATAAATTAGCCAAATCTAGCAGGAGGATAGAAGATTGGGAAGCATTTAAAAGCCAGCAAACAATAACTAAAAGATTAATTAAGAAAGGGAAGATAGATTATGAAAGTAAACTAGCAAAAAATATAAAAACAGATAGCAAGAGTTTTTACAGCTATATAAAAAGAAAAAGGGTGGCTAAAGTGAACGTTGGTCCCCTAGAGGATGGGACCGGGAAACTAGTGGTGGGGAACATGGAGATGGCAAAGACGCTGAACAAATATTTTGTATCAGTCTTTACAGTAGAGGACACTAAAAATATCCCAACACTGGAAAAACAGGGGGCAATGGGGGGGGGAGGAGCTAAACACGATTAAAATCACGAAGGAGATGGTACTCAGTAAAATAATGGGACTTAAGGCGGATAAATCCCCCGGACCTGATGGCCTACATCCTAGGGTCTTCAGAGAAGTGGCAGTAGGGATTGTGGATACATTGGTGATCATTTTCCAGAACTCCCTGGACTCAGGAAAGGTCCCAGCAGATTGGAAAACTGCTAATGTAACACCCTTATTGAAGAAGGGAAGTAGACAAAAAGCTGGAAACTATAGACCAGTTAGCCTAACATCTGTGGTTGGCAAAATGTTGCAGTCCATTATTAAGGAAACAGTAACAGAGCATTTGGATAAACATAATTTAATAGGACAGAGTCAGCATGGTTTTACGAAGAGGAAGTCATGTTTGACAAATTTGCTCGAATTCTTTGAGGATGTAACATACAGGGTGGATAAAGGGGATAACGGGATTGGGGGTAATATACTGGCATGGGTGGAAGATTGGCTATCTAACAGAAAACAAAGAGTTGGGATAAATGGTTCATTCTCGGGCTGGCAATCAGTAACTAGTGGTGTTCCACAGGGGTCAGTGCTGGGACCCCAACTCTTTACAATCTATATTAACGATTTGGAGGAAGGGACCGAGTGCAACATATCCAAGTTTGCCGACGATACAAAGATGGGAGGGAAAGCAGTGAGTGAGGAGGACATAAAAAACCTGCAAAGGGACATAGACAGGCTAAGTGACTGGGCAGAGATTTGGCAGATGCAATATAATGTTGGAAAGTGTGAGGTTATGCACTTTGGCAGAAAAAATCAAAGAGCAAGTTATTATCTAAATGAAGAGAAACTGCAAAGTGCTACAGTACAAAGGGATCTGGGGGTCCTGGTGCATGAAACACAAAAAGTTAGTATGCAGGTGCAGCAGGTGATCAGGAAGGCCAATGGAATCTTGGCTTTTATTGCAAGGGGGATGGAGTATAAAAACAGGGAAGTCTTGCTGCAGTTATACAGGGTATTGGTGAGGCCACACCTGGAATACTGCGTGCAGTTTTGGTTTCCATATTTAAGAAAAGATATACTTGCTCTCGAGGTGGTTCAGAGAAGGTTCACTCGGTTGATTCCAGAGATGAGGGGGTTGACGTATGAGGAAAGGTTGAGTAGGTTGGGACTCTACTCATTGGAGTTCAGAAGAATGAGAGGTGATCTTATCGAAACATATAAGATTGTGAGGGGGCTTGATCAGTTGGATGCGGTGAGGATGTTTCCACTGATGGGTGAGATTAGAACTAGGGGGCATAATCTTAGAATAAGGGGCTGCCCTTTCAAAACTGAGATGAGGAGAAACTTCTTCACTCAGAGGGTAGTAAATCTATGGAATTTGCTGCCCCAGAGAGCTGTGGAAGCTGCAACATTAAATAAATTTAAAATGGAGATAGACATTTTCCTAGCAGATAAGCGAATTAGGGGTTACGGGGAGAGGGCAGGGAAGTGGACGTGAGTCTAGATTCAGATCAGCCATGATCCTATTGAATGGCGGAGCAGGCCCGAGGGGCCGTATGGCCTACTCCTGCTCCTATTTCTTATGTTCTTATGTTCTTATGCATCGTCTCACCGGTAGAGAAAGCAGAATGGCCGCTGCATTCTTAAATGCAGCAGCCTTCTGCTTTCTGCTCAGGAAAGCTTTCTAAGTGAGTCTTCACAGAGCTGTCAAACGATGACAATTCATCTGTCAAAAAATCTTGACAGATGAAACGTCATACACTGACGTTCTCTGTCACCAGCTTTCCCTTAATTGGCCTGCTAAGCCCACTGGGCGGGCTTAACAAGGTCAATCAAGGGAAAATAGCGTGGGTTGGCCGGACGTCGATGGAGGCGAGACTAAAACCCAACAAGCAGCAGTCCTGCCTCCATCACATCCCCATTGATAAAATCACCCCCATGGCAACAGAAAAATCAGGACTGGGAATTAAACATTACAGGGTATAACATATTTAGAAAAGATAGGGAGGGAAAAAGGGGAGGTGGAGTAGCTATACTTATTAGGGATAACATAATGGCAGTAGAAAAAAGTGACACAGATATCAGCAAGACAAAAATAGAATCCATATGGATAGAAATAAAAGATAACAAAGGATCACACTAATAGACATAGGCCTAGAAATTCAGTATAGCCACTTTTGGGGCGGTAAAGTCGGGCGGCCGCTAAAGTTTGCGCCCGGCGCAAAGTCGCGCCCCCTTCGCTGATATTCAGTCGCAACGCCCCAAGAGGTTGCTGCTGCGCTAAAACAGGCGATGCACGACTATCTTTAGGCGCTAAGCCGGCGGTGCTGAGTGATACCACCGAGGCCGGGCGCAGCGCAGGTGCGGCGAGTTTTTGATTGACGGCAGACACTCTGGCGCCGGTCAGCTCTTAAAGGGGGAGGGTCGATTTGTTTGCCTGCCACGCCCTGCACACTGCAGCCCTCAACCTAGGCCTGACCACTTCAGCTTCACCTGTACAACACCCAGGACTATGGAGAAGGCCAGGGAGAGAGCGCAGCGCTTCAGCGACGGTGACCTGAGGGTGCTGGTTGGCGCAGTGGAGCGCAGGCGCCATGTTTTGTACCCAGAAGGTGGCAAGAGGCCGCTGCCCAGCGCCTACCGGAAAGCCTGGAGGGAGGTGTCCAACAGGGTCTCTTCCAACAGCGTGGTTGCCAGGACTGCTGTGCAATGCAGGAAGAAGTTCAACGACCTCACTCGGGTTGTCAGAGTGAGTACCCTTTCCAGTGTCCTCCTCATCCTTGCATGTGCACCTCACATTATGGGCAAAGGGACCTCAAAGCCCTAATGGCCAGCCCTCATCCAGCAGCTATGGGACTGGCATGAAAAACACTTGCACATTCAGCACTTTACACACTGTCCAAGCTATTTGGCCATGGGAGGCAGTGCAGACAAGATCAGGGCTACACACTGTCCAAGCTATTCGACCATGGGAGGCAGTGCAGACAAGATCAGGGCTACACACTGTCCAAGCTATTCGACCATGGGAGGCAGTGCAGACAAGATCAGGGCTATACACTGTCCAAGCTATTCGACCATGGGAGGCAGTGCAGACAAGATCAGGGCTACACACTGTACTTAGAGGCCGTCCTTTCTCTTGCAGGCCAAGGTTGCGCACAACCGGCGCAACCACACTGAGACCGGGGGAGGCCGTCCTGACATCAAAGAGCTCTCCGACCTCGACCAGCGTGTGGAGCGCATAATGGGAGGCCGGCTGATTGGCCCCGTCGCCACTGGAGATGCCGACCCTGTTCTGGGCACCAATGGTAAGGGCATGACCTTTTGGACCTCTCTCGTTCCACTTGCGCATCAGATCAGCATCCTTTGCCACTGTCCGACCAATGCGGTGAATGGCACCACTCATGCCTCCCTCGCTGCCGCCCTGTCCTCACTCTAAAGCTACTCTTGTGCCTTCCTGCTTTCAGATGGTGAATCGCCAGGTGAGGAGGCGGGCCCTCAAGCTGCCACTGTCAGCCCTTTGGAAGACGAGGAGGAGGAAGAGGAAGCCAGCCCATCAGTGCCACCCTCAGCCGTGCCAGCCCATGGCGATGTAGGGGACACGTCTTCCCTGGAGGGGAGCCGGGGGGAAGGGTCGGAGGAGAGTGAAGCTCCGGGGCCCAGCGGCCTGCAGCAACGCGGGAGGGGTGGGGAAGCTCGGCGGACTTCTCCCCAGAGGGTGAGTGCGGCCTCCAGTCCTGCGACGGTCAGCGCAGAGGAGGTGCGCCTCCTAGAGGAAATGGCCGTCCAGGCTGAGCGCAGGCACACTGAGCTCATGGCTGCAGTGGCACGGATGCCTGACTCCATAGAGTCACTGGCAAGGAGTGTGCAGGAATTTGGGTCAGCACAGGCCAGGAGTCTGCAACAATTCAGTGCAGCACAGGCCAGGAGTCTGGGACAATTCAATGCAGCACAGGCCAGGAGTGTGCAGGACATCAATGCAGCACAGGCCAGGAGTCTGCAGGACATCGCGGCAGCACAGGCCACGAGTCTGCAGGACTTCACGGCAGCACAGTCGGCTTCTAGCCAAGTGCTCAGTCGTGCCGTCCATTCACTGGCTGGTGTATTGCGGACACAGACCAGGGCCACACTGGCACTAACTGCTGCCACCCTCGCTGGATCAGCCTCGCCAGGGCACTCGCCGCGCAGCAGCAGCCCAGCAATCTGTCCTTCAGCTGGTTGCTGCGCATGCTGCACTGCTGGCCCGTGCGAGTGCCAATGTGTCAGGCGACCAGCGACCACCTGCGATCTGCCAGGTTGCCACCATTCCTGCAGCCGACACTGCCACTCCGCCATTGCAGCTGCCACGAGCTGCTGGACAGACTGCTGCCGCCCAGCCACAGTTGGAGCAGTCAGCAGCCGGCCCCTCCAAGGCCAGAGCTGGTGCAGGCCGCCCCCCAAGGGCATCTGGCGTCTCACCATCTGCCCCTCAGCAGCCTTCCCCCAGCCTTGCTGCAGCCACTGGGCTCCCATTGAGGAGGAGCAGCAGGGCGGGCAGGGGCCAGGCAAGGATGCGCAAGGCATCGCCCTCGCAGGGCAAAAAGTAGAGGTATGCACAAATGCCTGGTGCTTGTTGGAAGGCCGACACTTGTGCAGTTGTTTGGGTGTAAGGCCGAGACTGGTGTCTATCTTTATTTGTGTAAGGCCGAGACTGGTGTCTTTCTTTATTTGTGTAAGGCCGAGACTGGTGTCTTTCTTTATTTGTGTAAGGCCGAGACTGGTGTCTTTCTTTATTTGTGTGAGGCCGAGACTAGTGTCTTTCTTTCTTTTTGTAAGGCCGAGACTGGTATTTTTGTGTTTTTGGAGGGGGCTTCTCCACATGAGCATGCAATGTGGGAAGGGCAGAGGTTTTCAATAAATTTTTGTTGTTAAATTGCAGTGTGCATGGTTTTTTGGTTAAGTCCTGGTTGCCCTGCTCGGCTGAGGGCTTGTGGAGTGGCTACATTCATCTGCTGACATTGGCACAAGCCAGTCCCTGAGAGGGGGCCTAGAACCGACGTTCAATAAGCCGGCGACGGGCGGCCCTTGCACTTTGTGCCTCCCTCCTGTGCTGGTCCTCCTCCTCCTCCCCCTGCTCCTCCTCCTCAGGTGGTCCTCCAATGTGTGGTGGCAGTGGCTGAGTCCTGCGGATAGCCAGGTTGTGCAGCATGCAGCAAACGACGACGAAATGGGAGACTCGCTCCGGCGAATACTGCAGTGCTCCCCCGGAACGACTGAGACAGCGGAGCCGTTGCTTCAGGACGCCGATTGTTTGTTCGATGATGTTCCTGGTCGATTGATGGCTTTCGTTGTATCGCTCTTCAGCAGGGGTGCTGGGCGCACGGAGCGGGGTCATCAGCCAGGTACACAAAGGATAGCCTTTGTCCCCGATAAGCCATCCTCGTGGGTGAGGCTGGGCCTGGAACATGTCTGCCACAGAAGTCTGTCGGAGGATGAAGGCATCATGGCTGCTGCCTGGAAAGCGGGCATTGACAGCTAGGATGAGCTGCCTGTGGTCACACACCAGCTGTACGTTCAGCGAATGGTAGCCCTTCCGGTTGCGGTAATCCTCGGCATTCTCCAGAGGTGCCCGCAAAGCCACATGCGTACAGTCAATGGCGCCCTGCACCATGGGGAAGCCCGCGAATGCTGCAAAGCCCATTGCACGCTGTTGCTGCTTATCAAGGGCCATGGAGAAGGAGATGAACTGACGTCTCCTTTTGAAAAGGGCATTGGTCACCTGGCGGATGCAGCAATGCACGGCGAACTGGGAGATGTTGGCAATGTCGCCAGTAGTGGCTTGGAAGGAGCCGGTGGCATAAAAGCTGAGAGCCACCGTCACCTTCACTGCCACCGACAGAGATGTCCTGCACCTCAGCTGTGGCTGCAGATCACCGGCAAGCAGCTGGCAGATCTCTGTGACCACCTCCCTTCTCAATCGCAGCCTCCGAACACACTGCTCCTCAGACATCTGGAGATAGGAGAACTGCTGGCGGTATACCCTGGGTGGGTAAGGCCTCCTTTGCCGATGCCTGTTGCCCCCTCTCCGTCTAGCCAGGGCTGCCAGTCTCTCATGGCGTCTCTGAGCCCTTTGGATGTAATTGAGAAAGCCAGCGTTTACACCCATTGCAGCCCCCATAATATGCTGGCAAACAATGAGATGTCAATGAAGGCAAAAACTTTTTGAAAGCTGTGGCCTGAAGCCAGAAGTACCTGTCCGAGTGTTGGGCCAAAGCAGAAAGCTATCTACCTTGGTCTCTCTCCAAAGATCCATTTCGCAAGAAGGTGTGCTGCAAAATGGCAGCGTTTTATATTGCAGGATGAGTGCCCTTTAATTTGCGCCCCCCGCGCCCCGCATCGGCTGAGCACCGTTCCACTTCACAGTCGCTAGGGGCGCCAGGCGCACAATGGGGCGGCGCGACTGAAGTTCCGGTTGGGGGCGCACAAAGGGCGTTGCATGAGGAAATGACGTCATGATCTGCGCGCGCAGCTGAGCGCGTGCAAAGACTTTGCGCCACCGCTAAATCTCTAGTGAAGTTGGGGCGAGGCGCAGTTCGCGCTTCGCCCGGGCGCAAGCCGCCTCGTGCCCAGAATCTACTCCTCCTAAGGCGCTAACGGCTGGCGCAACCAACTGAATTTCTAGGCCATAGTCTACGGACCACCTAATAGTGGAAGGGAGGTGGAGGAAGAAAAATGCAGACAAATTAGGGAAATGAGTAAAAAACATAGAATAATAATCATGGGGGTTTTCAACTAATTGGACAGAAGAGGTAGGTAAAGGGCATAAGGGAATGGAGTTCCTACAATGTGTACAGGACTCCTTTGTAATCCAATATGCAAAAAGCCCAACAAGGGAGGATTCGCTATTAGATCTAGTAATGGGGAATGAACCAGAGCAGATAAAAGAAGTAAAGGTAGGAGAACATCTAGGCAATAGTGACCATAATATAATACGCTTTAAGATGATAATTGAGAAGGACATAAGTATGACGAAAACCAGGTTGATAGATTGGAGAAAAGCTGATTTTGAGCGGCTGAGAATAGAACTTTGGGGGAAAAAAGAACAACAATATTGGCAAACAATGATGTAGAACAGCAATGGGAAACATTTAAAACGGTGTTCAACAAAGTGCAGGAAAAATATATTCCACTAAAAGGAAAGAACAAACCAAACAATAATGAGACTCAATGGATGAATAAAGCCATAAAGGAACAATTGAGGGTAAGGAAAGAGGCATACATTAAGCACACAGACAGCAGGAGAGAAGTCAAAAAAACAATTAGGGAGGCAAAGAGGAACTATGAAATTAAATTATCAAGGAACAAAATAGTAAAATATTTTATAGGCACATCAATAAAAAAGGAAGGTTGAGATGAGAATAGGGTCATTAAAGGATAGTCAGGATAATACCACAGGTAATGATTGAGAGATGGCAGAAATATTAAATAATTATTTTGCTTCAGTATTTACCAGGGAGATAGAACAGGTGGACATGACATCGGATGATGAGATAAGTGCATTTAAAAATAAAAAAGGGGATATATTAAATAAAATTAATCAAACTCAAAGAGGATAAAACCCTTGATCCGGATGGATTGCATCCACGCATTTTAAAAGAATCTAGGGAAAAGATAGCAGAGGCAATGCTACACATATTTAATAATTTGTTAGAAAAAGGTACAGTGCCAGAGGACTGGCGAACAGCTAACATAATACCAATATTTAAGAAGGGGGATAGAACATGTCCAGGGAATTATAGACCAGTCAGCTTAACATTGGTGGTAGGAAAAATAATGGCCCAGAAATTCGGGTCTCCACGGGTGAGTACGCACGGGGTACTCACCCGTAGGCCCGATGGAAGTGCCGGTTTCCTACATGCACTGCGCATGCGCGGGAAACCGGCACTTCCGTTCCTCTGAACAAAGGGATTCAGAGGTCGAACGCGTGTGCAGGAGGGGCTGCGCATGCGCATCGAACTTCGGTCTTTTTTACAGGTTTTCCCGGGAACGTAAGCCTGCAGAATTTAGAAATGTAAAAAGCAGGCATAAGGCCTGCTTTTTACAAGGTAAGTGGTGAATTAATTAAAATTATAACATTTTTTCCACAGGTTTATTATTTTTAAATACTTTAAAGCAAAGTAAGTTTATTTTTAGCCCCATTAGAAAATAAAAAAAGTTTTTCAAAAATTTAAATTATTGTTTAAAATAGTTATTTAATTTAATTTATAGTTTATTAAAAAATGTGATGTTTTTTAAAAATTTATTTGAAGATTTAGTGATGTTTTGTAAGAAGAAAGGGCCCGTAGTATTTCTAAGTTTGACAGCACTTCCTGTCAGACTTATGAATGGAGCATTCCCTGCTCCGATTGGCTGCCCATGGCCCACGTGATCCCAGGGGACGCATCGAACTAACTGCGCCCCTGGGATACGCAAGCACTGCGCGCTGGCAGCTGGACCAGGCCCCGGATTGGAATTCCACGCAGGCCCACAACTCGACGGCCGGCGTGCAAGGTAAGTGCAGGTCGGGGGCTTGCACCCGCGGGAAGCCCCCGACCCGAATTTCTGGGCCAATGGAATCCCTACTAAAGGAGAAAATAGAAGAACATCTAGAAACCAAAAATATAATAATGAATAGTCAACATGGATTTAAAAAGGGAAAGTCTTGCTTGACCAACCTTATTGAATTTTTTGAAGAGGTAACAGAGAGAGCAGACAATGGTAATGCAGTAGATGTAATTTATCTGGATTTTCAAAAGGCCTTTGATAAGGTACCCCATAATAGACTGATGAACAAGATCAGAGAATGTGGAGTCAGGGGACCAGTAGCAGAATGGATTGCTGGCTGGCTTCAGGACAGAAAGCAGAGAGTAGGAGTAAAGGGTAGCTACTCACAGTGGCAGAAGGTGGGAAGTGGTGTTCCACAAGGATTAGTGCTGGGACCACTGTTGTTCACAATTTACATTAACGATTTAGACTTAGGAATCAAAAACACAATTTCTAAATTTGCGAATAACACCAAATTGTGTGTGTGGGGGGGTGGGGGGATAGTCAATACTGAGGAGGACTGCAACAAGTTACAGGAGGACATTAATAAACTTACAGAATGGGCATATAATTCGAAAATGAAGTTCAACACAGATAAATGTGAGGTATTATATTTTGGTAGGAAGAACAGGGAGGTCACTTATCACTTGGAGGGTGCAAATCTAGGTGGGGTAGAGGAACAAAGAGATCTAGGAGTACAAATACACAAATCACTAAAGGTTGCGACACAGGTTAGCAGGGCCATAAAAAAAGCAAACCAAGCATTAGGGTTTATTTCTAGAGGGATAGAATTGAAAAGTAGGGAAGTTATGCTAAACCTGTATTGAACCTTGGTTAGATTTGCATGCAGTTCTGATCGCCATATTATAAAAAGGATATAGAGGCACTGGAGAGGGTGCAGAGAAGATTTACAAGGATGATACCAGAAATGCGAGGCTATACATATCAGGAAAGGATGAACAGCCTGGGTCTCTTTTCTCTTGAAAAAAGGTAGAGGTCTTTAAATTATGAAAAATTTTGATAGGGTGGATACAGAGAGAATGTTTCCACTTGTGGGGAAGAGCATAACTAGAGGCCATCAATATAAGATAATCACCAAGAAATCCAATAGGGAATTCAGAAGAAACTTCTTTACCCAAAGAGTGGTGAGAATGTGGAACTCGCTCCCACAGGGAGTGGTTGAAGTGAATAGTATAGATGCATTTAAGGGGAGGGTGGACAAGCATATGAGGGAAAAGGGAATAGAGGGTTATGCTGATAGATTTAGATGAGGAAAGACAGGAGGAGGCTCGAGTGGAGCATAAACGCTGGCATGGACTGGTTGGGCCGAATGGCCTGTTTCTGTGCCATATATCCTATGTAATCACAGAATCACAGAATCACAGAAACCCCACAGTGCAGATAGAGGCCATTTCAGCCCATCGAGCCTGCACCGACGCATATCCCACCCGATCCCCGTAACCCCTACACCAACACATATCCCACCCTATCCCCGTAACCCCACGTATTTAATCCCCCTAACACTAAGGGTTAATTTATCATAGCCAATCAACCTAACCCGCACATCTTTGGACTGTGGGAGGAAACCGGAGCACCCGGAGGAAACCCACGTAAACACGGGGAGAATGTGCAAACTCCACACAGACAGTCACCCGAGGCCGGATTCGAACCCAGGTCCCTGGCGCTGTGCAATCAGATGTTGGTAGTGGGACTGGGTGTATTGGGGATGGGAGGGATGGTTTATGTGAAGTGCTCTTTAATGAACTGCTCACTTAGAGCTTTGGCTGCTAGGGGTGCTGGTGGTCGATGCCTCCCCTCCTCTTCTGTACTTCTTGCTGCTGCCCAGATGGTGGTAAGGACTGGTCCCTCATGAGGGCAAAATCATGGAGCATGCAGCAGATGACCACAAATCTGAATAGCTACTCAGGCGTGTACTGGAATGGTCCAAGCAGCAGAAGCGTTGCTTGAACATGACAACTGTTTGCTGGAAGACATTTCTAGTGGCAGCATGGTTCTTGCAGTAGGCCAGCTCTGCAGCTGTGCCCCAGATCCTGGCATATCTGTAGGGGCTAGCCCTCACTAGCCAGCCTGTAACTTTGTGTTCTGGCTGTAATAAAGGTGGCAAAGAGGACTGGCGCAGGATGAATGAGTCATGACTGCTGCCAGGATAACGGGCACAAACCTGCAGAGTGAGCAGTCTGTGGTTACAAAGTGGCTATACTTTGAGGGACTGGAATTCCTTTTGATTGATAAAGATGCCAGGCTGGCTGTGGAGAGCACACAAGGTGATGTGGGTGCAGGCTATGGAACCTTGCAACCTGGGGAAGCCTCCTTCTGGGCAAAGCTGAGTGCTCTCTCATCCTGCTTCGCCCTGTCCATGCAGAACAAGATGTAGGTGTTCCTACTCGTGTAGTGAGCCTCAGTGACCTCCTTATGAACTGTGATGTATCGCTGATGTCACCTGCTGCAGCCTGTGGCATAAATATTAAAGGCCACAGTGACCTTGACCGGCACAGGCAGTGCTGCCCATGCCCTGCTGCGAGGCTCGAGTTGTGACTGCAACAGGTGACATAGCTCGGTGACAACCTCCTTTGTGAAGCGAAGGTGCCTCATACATTGCTCCTCCAAAAAGTTCATGTAGGAGAAATGCTCCCTGAATACCCAGTGTGGGTATGGCTTCCTGCACAATGCCCTCCTTCTCCTCCCTCTTGTTGCAGCTGCTCTTGTTCTCTGCTGTCTTCATTGCTGCTCCCCTTCCATTCCAGCCCCAAAGGCAGCTCTACCAGACCATCCATGATGGCAAGCAAACTGGTTTGAAGGCAGCTTTGCTCTGTCCGTGCGGAATGAAATATAGGTGTTATAGTGATGAACTACGATATTGTGGGTTACATTTATCCAGCACAACAACAACTTGCATTTATATACTGGCTTTAACGTAGCAAAATGTCTCAAGGCGCTTCATAGGAGTGTTATCAGACATAATTTGACACCGAGTCACATAAGGACAGGTGACCAAAAACTTGGGCAAATATGTAAGTTGTAAGGAGCATGTTAAAGGAGGAGAGAGGTAGAGAGGAGTAGAAGTTTAGGGAGGAATTCCTGAGCTTAGGGCCTAGGCAGCTGAAGGCACAGCTGCCAATGGAGGCACAAAGAAAATCAGGGATACTGTTAGATCCGTGATTCTGAGAGTATGATGTTTTTCAATAACCACACGGATGCTGTAACTTAACAATCAACAGGTATTTACTGGAGTAGGGTAGTCTCAAGACTGGGGGTACAGAGGCATGCTCAAGGCTTATATACAGGTGTGGTCACTGCCGGTACTACAGTATACAGGAGCTGTAAAAGAAGTTCTCTCTTAAAGGTACATACACTACAATTCCTCCCCTTTTAGATTAGCAGTACCCATAATATTGAAATAACAATTAACACTTTAACATGTACATTAAACAACAATAGTCCATTTATAGATTCAGTCTTTGGGGCGGCTTCCTGATCCTTTCGGGATAGAACCTTTCCTGAGGTTCTTGTTCTTGGTGCGGAGGCGATTCTGGCCCCTTTTCGTTGGTTAGTTCATCGGGTTCCACTGCTACTGGTTCGGAGGTAGATGCTATCGGTATGTCGGGTTCATCCCCAGGTATGCGAGACATGGGGTTGACTCGTTCCTGTGACGCTAAGATCTGATCGACGTGGCATCTCACAATGTTCTCCCCGACATCCACTGTGTACATTAATGGCCCCTGCCTTGTGCATATCGTTCCGGGTTGCCATATCTCTGTTCGGTAGTCACAGGCCAAGACTGGTTGTCCTACGTTGAAGCTCCTTGTCGGCTTCTCATTGATGTGCTGGAATTGTTTATCCTCAACATTTCTTCGCACATTTGGTCTGAGCAAGTCCAGACGAGATCTCAACCTTCGGTTAAAGAACATCATGGCCGGGGTCTGGTTGGTAACTGCATGTGTCGCGTTTCGGTAGGCTAATAAGAAATTGTCCACCTTATGCTGTAGTGGAATTTCATCGTCGCACATGGCCTTTATCACCTTCTTAAAGGTTTGTACGAACCTCTCAGCCAATCCATTTGTGGCTGGATGATACGGGGCGGATGTGTAATGCCTTACCCCATTCCTTCTCATAAATTTTCGAAACTCTTCGGACACAAACTGTGGTCCATTATCAGAGCAAATCTGCTCTGGCAAGCCGTTCCTGGCAAATATGGTCCGTAGGACTGCAATCGTTTTCTCTGTAGTGGTTGAGGACATTTTTATCACCTCAGGCCACTTCGAATGAGCATCCACTGCTATTAAGAACATTGAGTCCATGAATGGACCAGCGAAATCAATATGCACCCATTGCCATGGAGAGGAGGGCCACTCCCATGGGTGTAGAGGGGCATGTGGTGGTGCATTTTGAACCTTCTGGCATCCTGAGCAGCTCTTGGTTAGGTCTTCGATTTCTTGATCGATTCCCGGCCACCACACATAAGCCCTAGCAAGGCTTTTCATTTTCACTCCCCCCAGATGACCTTCATGAAGCTCATTTAGCACTCTCTCCCTTAACTTGGGTGGAATCACCACTCTGGATCCACACATCACTGTCCCCTGGCATACTGACAGCTGTTCTCTTCTGGATGAGAATGCTGGCAACAGTGAGTCGCCATGTGTTGGTCATCCCCTCACCGTCAAATCATATACCCGAGACAGCGTCGGATCATTGCGGGTCTCCTTCTCTATATCCGCGTTCGTTACTGGCAATCGTTCAATTATTGACGAATAAAATATCTCGATAGGGTCCACTGCTGGTGCTTCCTCCACAATAGGCAGTGGCAGGCGCGATAGCCCATCAGCGTTCCCATGCTGTTTCGTGCCTTTATATTCTATTTCATATTGATTCGCCCCTAGAAACAGAGACCATCTTTGTAACCGTTGTGCAGTCATCACTGGAACGCCCTTCTTAGGAGGTTGGTGGTCAGTCAGCAAGGTGAACTTCTGCCCATGCAGATAGTGGTTGAATTTTTTTACTCCCCATACTAGGCTGAGGGCCTCCCTGTCAATCTGGGCGTAGTTGCGCTCGGCTGAGGTTAGTGACCGAGACGCAAAGGCTACTGGCCTCTCCAACCCGTCTGGGAATTTGTGCGACAGCACCGCTCCAATACCATAGGGTGATGCATCACATGCCAAACGAATTGGTAGTGCTGGGTTGAAATGGGCCAACACCTCTTTTGATGTGATCAATTCTTTACACTTCTGGAAAGCTCGTCTACATTCGTCATTCCACTTTCATGGTACCCCTGTTTGCAGTAGGGTGTTCAGTGGGTGTAATACTGTGGACAAATTTGGTAAGAACTTATGGTAGTAGTTTACCAGCCCGAGGAACGACCTCAGTTGTGACACAATTTCCGGTGCTGGAGCCTTGACTACTGCCTCAATCTTTTCAGGGGACTTATGTAACCCCTCTTCATCGATGACGTGGCCACAATATGAGATCTGCTTCTGGAAAAACTCGCACTTGTGGCGATTGGCTCGTAGCCCATATTCCTTTAATCTGGCGAGCACCTTCTCCAAGTTGGCGAGGTGATCGCTGCCATTTTCGCCCGTGACCAGGATGTCGTCCAAATAACACTGGGTCCCTGGAATCCCTTGCAGGACTTAATCCATCGCCCTTTGCCAAATAGCCGGAGCCGATGCTACCCCGAACACCAGCCGGTTGTATTGATAGAGACCTTTATGGGTGTTGATCGTAAGGTATTGTTTTGAGGCTTCTTCTACCTCCATTTGCAAGTACGCCTGGGCTAGATCAATTTTGGTGAAGCGTTTACCTCCAGATGGCGAGGCAAAAATATCCTCAATTCGTGGAAGCGGATAGTGTACCGTGTGAAGGACTGGGTTCACTGTCACCTTAAAATCCCCACAGATGCAGACCTTCTTTGGTTCCCCAGGGGTATTACTCAACGACCTCTTCATTACAGGAACGATGGGTGTAGCCCACTCGCTCCAGTCTACTTTGGACAGTACTCCTGAACGTTCCAACCCTTCCAGCTCTGCTTCGACAGCTGGTTTGATCGCATAAGGCACTGGTCTGGCCTTAAGAAACTTTGGGCTTGCATTTTCCTCTATTTTAATCATTGCTGTTATGCCTTTTAGTGTTCCGAGTCCCTCCTGGAACACTTCTTTTGCATCAGTTAGCATTTTTGACAGTCGTCCAGGTGTGACGTCGTCATCCTTTTTGGCCTCAACCTTCAGTGCCTGTATGGAATGCCAATCTAATTGTATCTTCCGAATCCATTCACGTCCTAGCAGTGGTGGTCCTCCATCTGACAATACATATATGTCCATTTTAGGTATTTCCTGGCCTTTGTATATCACTTTCACCCTTATTTTTCCTTTGGGGTAGACTTTTTGCCCCGTGTACATCTTCAAGACAATCTCTGTAGCTTTCAAGGGTATATGTGAAAATAGCCGCTTGTAGTCCCTTTGGTTTATGACTGTTAGGGCTGATCCTGTGTCCAATTCCATTTTCACTTGGACTCCGTCTATCTTGAGTGTAACCCAGATAGTCTGGTGATCCTCCATTTTGGTTACCTTATGTAGTTTCAGACAACCCAGCTCCTTGCTTCCGGAGTCTGTG
Source organism: Somniosus microcephalus (assembly GCF_052327205.1). Lineage (NCBI taxonomy): Eukaryota > Metazoa > Chordata > Chondrichthyes > Squaliformes > Somniosidae > Somniosus > Somniosus microcephalus. The sequence goes on along the minus strand of NC_140995.1, from coordinate 216,431,481 downwards.
TCACTTTTCTGTTCGTCTGAACCGAGCGTCCAAAGATCTGCGGGTTAGGTTGATTGGCCATGATAAAAATTGGCCCTTAGTGTTAGGGGGGATTAAATACATGGGGTTACGGGGATAGGGCTTGGGTGGGATGGCTGTCGGTGTAGGGACCGGGTGCTAGGGTTTGGATGATCAGCCATGATCTCGTTGAATGGCGGAGCAGGCTCGAAGGGCCGAATGGCCTACTCCTGCTTCTATCTTCTATGTTTCTATGTTTCTATGTTACTGTCCATCACCTTGTGTACCTTTTTGTACTTCTCCTGTGGAGATTTCTTGCTGTTAGTTTTCTTCCCAGACCTGCAGACTCTTGCTATGTGTCCTGCTTTTCCACACTGTCTGCACACTTGGTCCTTGAACCAACAATCCTTCTGGTCGTGTGTCGTTCTGCCGCAGCGATAACACTTCCCTGTTCCATAGGACATTTCATTGGTGCCATATTGTTGCGGTCTCCGTTGTATCTGTGCAGCGCCCCTTGCGGCTGCTTCGTGTGATACTGCCATACTGAAAGCCTTGTCCAGCATAAGATCCTTTTCTGATAGAAGCCGTTTCTGGGTTCCTTCACTTTGCAGCCCACACACAAACTTGTCCCTTAACGTATCTGCTAGTCCCACTCCAAACTGGCAGTGTTTCGATAGCTTGCGCAGTTCCGTTAAGTACTCAGCATTGCTTTCGTCTTTGTGTTGGTTCCTTTTATGGAACTTAAATCGTTCTGCTATCAGCAGCGGTGTGGGGTTTAAGTGGTCCTGTAGGATTTCTAATATACTTTCGAAATTCTTGTTCACAGGCTTCTCTGGGGTTATTAAGTTTTGCAGTAACCCATAAGTTTTTGCACCCATGGAATTTAACAAAACCAGTGCTTTCCTAGCATCTGGCACTTCATTTGCCCTGCAGTACACCTCAATACGTTTCACGTATGTCGAATGTAGAGATACTGCCACTCTTCGGCATCCCTGGGTGTGATTTAACTGTCAAAAATAGCGTCTCCCGCACTTTCCCTTCTTCTCCGCTGGCACAAAATGGCGTCTCCCGCGCTTTCCTTCCTTCCCGCGCTCTCCCTTCTTCTCTGCTGCGGCTTCTAAAATGGCATCTCCCGCGCTCTTCCTTCTTCTCCGCGGCTCAATGGCGTCTCCCGCGCTCTCCCTTCTTCTCCCCGCGGACACTGTTCAGCCGTTGAGCCCTGGCTGTGCTCTGCGCGTATTTTTTTCTCTGTGCGCCTTTCCCGTTTCCGCCGCTCGGTCCTGAACCCGGCTGCTGCTTTACCCTCTCTCTCTCCGTTTTATTTTTCCTTGACGCCGCTCGGTTTTTAACCCCCGGCTGCGCCCTGTGCGCTTCACCCTCTATCTTACCCCGTCGATGCTGCTCGGCTTTTTCTCTGCCGTCGGTCGGCTCCAGCCGCCGCTGTCCGGGAAGGGTCTGCGCTGTACCTGTCGTCAGTCTGTTGCTGATCGTCGTGGCTGGGGAACCAAGCCCGGCTCTCCACAGCCTCCCCTGCGATGTTCACTCTCTGCTGGACGACTGGGCGGTTGCTCGTGGTCGACGCCCGTGCTTCTGGCCTCGACTTTCTTCCACCGCCCTCCCGGAGCGAATCTTCGAAGGGAAATACAGAGTTGCAGGTAGATTCGAATCGACACTCGTCGCCACTGTTAGATCCGTGATTCTGAGAGTATGATGTTTTTCAATAACCACACGAATGCTGTAACTTAACAATCAACAGGTATTTACTGGAGTAGGGTAGTCTCAAGACTGGGGGTACAGAGGCATGCTCAAGGCTTATATACAGGTGTGGTCACTGCCGGTACTGCAGTATACAGGAGCTGTAAAAGTAGTTCTCTCTTAAAGGTACATACACTACAGATACAAAGGAGGCCAGAATTATTGGAGGCTTGTAAGGCTGGATAGAGAGATAGGGAGGGGCAAGGTAATGAAGGAATTTGAAAACAAAGATAAGGGGGGAGAAATTCAGTAGGTTGCGCCACCCATTAGCTCCTTAAGAGGGCGCTAAGTGGGTCGCAAGCCAACTGGCGCCCAGTCGCGGCACTGCCCACGCCTCCTGCTAAATTCTGTGGGACATTAGTGGTGGCGCTGCCGATGACGTCATCGGTGTGCGCAGCGCCCCGCTGATGCCCCGGCCGCGATATTCGGCAGTGCCCCCTGATTTACGGCCGGATGCTATGTCCGACGGGTTCAGGGGGGTGACCTGCGGCCAGGAGGCGCAAATTAAAGGCGAGGTGCGGGGCGGCCATTTTTGTTGTTGGCTGCCTGCCAGCACCTGCCTGCGCTCCCGTCCCTGGCCTCCTGAACACCCCCCCGCGGAGTGCCAGCAGCGCTCCAAGAGCCCGGCACTTCTGTTCGGTGCCGGGCTCTTTTGCCTGCACTCCCGATCCTCGGGGGCCTAGCTGGGCCCCAGATCGCGCTGCACAAGTTCCCTCCCCTTTAAGAAGGGGAGGAAGGCCTGCAATACCGCAGCGCCACACGCTGCGGCACGTTGCGCCACGATATTCACTCGCAGTGCCCCAAGAGGGAGGCGGGGCACCTCCATTAGCGCCGCGCTTCCCTTTGGGGCGCAACCACTCAATTTCCGGTGCAGGGGCGTGAATGTTTCCGGGGCGCTACTTTTAGTGCCCTGGCAAGGCTGGCGCTCCAAACGGGGCTATACTCAATTTCTCCCCCAAGATGTTTTAAAACGAGGCATTGCTGGAACGGGAGCCAATGTAGGTCAGCGAGCTACGGGACTTGGTGTGAGTCAGGATACAGGCAGCAGAATTTTGGAGGAGCTCAAGTTTACAAGGGGTGCAAGTTGGGAGGTCAGCCAGGAGAGCGTTAGAATAGTCGAGTAACAAAGACATGGAGGAGGGTTTCAGCAGCAGGTGGGCTGAGGCAGGGACAGAGACAGGCGCTATTACAAAGGTAGAAGTAGGCGAACTTGTTGATGGAGAGGATATGGGGTCGGAAGCTCAGCTCATTGTCGCCAATAGGACACCAGGGTTGTGAACAGTCTGGTTCAATCTCAGAGAGTGGCCAGGAAGGGGGATGGAATCGGTGGCTAGGGAACAGAGTTTGTGCGGGGGCTGAAGACAATGGGGGAGAAATTGGGTGGAGCCGCAAACGGGGCGCCAAGCTCGCCTGGGCGCCAGATTTTGCGCTGCGATCGCCGGAAATTCAGCTTGAGCGCCCCAAGAGGGACACGGGGCGAGGCTCGAGGCGCTCCGCGTCCCTCTTAGGGCGCTGAAACTGAATATCGCAGCGCAACGTGCCGCAGCGCCACACGCTATGGCACGGCGCGCTGCGGTACTGCAGGCCTTCCTCCCATTCTTAAGGGGGAGGGGCCTGCACCAGCGCGATGAGCGATCGCGAGTGCCGGCAAAAGAGCCCGGCACCGAGGAGAAGTGCCGGGTTCTTGGAAAACAGCCGGCAATGCCGCGGGGGAAGAACAGGAGGCCGGGGACGGAGGTGCTGGCAGGCGGCCGCCGAAAAAAACGGCCGCCCCGCACCTCCACCTTAATTTGCGCCACTGCCGCCACAGGTAGGACCCGTGAACCGGGCGCGATTAGCGAGCGGCGCTACAGAGGCGGTCGCTGCCAAATATCGCGATCGGGGCGGTAGCGGGCCACTGCGCACACCGATGACGTCATCGGTGGCGGCGCAGCGCAACAGGCTAACGCTGCCATTAGCGCCCCAGCTAAATATCACGGGAGGCGTGGCCAGTGGCGGCGTAGCCCACCGAATTTCTCCCCCAATGACTTCGGTCTTCCCAATATTCAATTGGAGGAAATTGCAACTTATCAAATATTGGATGATGGACAAGCAGCATGAGTAATTAGAGGCAGTGGAGGGGTTGAGAGAGGTGGTGGTGAGGTAGAGCTGGGTGCCGTCAGCGTACATGTGCAACCTGACATTGTGTTTTCGGATGCTGTCATCAAGGGGCAGAATGTGGATGAGCAATAGGAGGGGGCCAAGGATAGACCCTTGAGCGACTCCAGAGGTAACAGTGTGGGAGTGGGAAGAGAAGCCATTTGAGGTGATTCTCTGGCTACAACTGGATAGATAAGAATGGAACCAAGTGAGTGCAGTCCCAACCAGCTGGACAACGGAGAAGAAGTGTTGGAGGAGGATGGTGTGGTGCCACACAGGAGGTTATTACACAAAATTAGGGCTCATGGCATTGGGGGTAATATATTACTGTAGTATGGATAGAGGATTGGTTAACGATATGTTAGCCTTTATTACAAAAGGATTGTAGTATAAGAGTAAAGGGGAGAAAAATTGGGTTGGTTTGCGCCTCTCGTTCGCGCCCCCGAGGGCGCAAACGGGGCGCAAATCCCCTAGCGCCCGGGCATGGCACCCCTAACGCCTCCCACGAAATTTAGCGGGAGGTTAGTGGCGGTGGTAGCTGGTAGCACCCTGCGGTGCTGCGCTGTCAGCGATGATGTCATCACCGAGTGACGTGACCCCTTAGCGTCCCGTCATGGCCCCTTACCGCCCTGCGGCAGAAATTCGGCTGCGCCCCGCAAAGCTAACCCGAGTCGCGAATCGGGCTGACCTCTGCTCACGAGACGGTAATTAAAGGGGAAGCCTGGCTGCACCCCGCACTGTCATTTTATTGTTTTGGCCGACCTCCAGGTCGGCCCTCCTGGCGGCCCTTGGCATGATTCATGGCCACCAGCGCGCAGCCTGGCACCTAATCTGTGTCCAATGGTGTCCAAACAGGTCAGTCAGGACCTGCTGTGATTTCCAGCAAAAAAAATGTTTTTTTGTCTGTTTTTTGTTTTTCATACAGACCCCAGCATCTGTAACATTTGACCCCTTGTGACCCCACCTCATTGTTCTTTGATGTAATGTTTTCCTGACTGACCTGTTTGGACACCATTCACACCTTTGATTGCTGTGATTATCTCTCTGCCGAGGTGTGATAAATGGCAGTTAGAAAGATTACCTGTAATCATCTGGCATTATTCTCTGACTATATAAGCTGTGTCTTTATGCATCTCTCCACTTCACCTGACGAAGGAGCAGCGCTCCGAAAGCTTGTGATTTCAAATAAAACTGTTGGACTATAACCTGGTGTTGTGTGACTTCTTACATTTGTCCACCCCAGTCCAACACCGGCATCTCCACACCATAGAATACAAGAGCAGGGGGGTTATGCTTCAACTGTATAAAACACTAGTTAGGCCTCAGCTAGAGTACTGCGTGCAGTTCTGGTCACCACATTACAGGAAAGATGTGATTGCACTAGAGAGGGTACAGAGGAGATTTACAAGGATGTTGTCAGGAGTAGAGAATCTTAGCTATGAGGGTAGCTATGGATAGGCTGGGTCTGTTTTCCTTGGAACAGAGGAGGCTGAGGGGAGACCTTATTGAGGTGTATAAAATTATGAGGGGCAGAGATAAAGTGGATAGAAAGGCCCTATTTCCTTTAGCAGAGGGGTCAAAAACCAGGGGGCACAGATTTAAAGTAATTGGGGGAAGGTTCAGAGAGGATTTGAGGGGAAATTTCTTCACCCAGAGGGTTGTGGGGGTCTGGAACTCACTGCCTGAAAGGGTGGTAGAGGCAGGAACCCTAACCACATTTGAAAAGTACTTGGATGTGCACTTGGGATGCTCTAACCTGCAGGGCTACAGACTAAGAGCTGGGAAGTGGGATTAGGCTGGATAGCTCTTTGTTGGCTGGTGCGGACACGATGGCCCGAAATGGCCTCCTTCCATGCTGTAACTTTCTATGATTCTATGTTTCCCCTGGCTGGGGAGTCTAGAACTAGGGGTCACAATCACAGAATAAGGGGTTGGCCATTTGGGACTGAGATGAGGAGAAATTTCTTCACTCAAAGGGTTGTGAATCTTTGGAATTCTCTACCCCAGAGGATTGTGGATGCTCAGTCCTCGAGTATATTCAAGACAGAGATCGATAGATATTAAGGGAATCAAGTGATATGGGGATGGTGCGGGAAGGTGGAGATGAGGTAGAAGATCAGCCATGATCTTATTGAATGGCGGAGCAGGCTCGAAGGGTCGAATGGCCTATTCCCGTTCCTATTTCTTATGTTCTTATGTAACCATGTCAAAGGCTGCAGACTGGTCGAGAAGGACGATGAGGGATAATTTACCATCATCACATTTCTGACATTGATAAGGGCCGTTTCATTGCTGTCGCAGGGATGGAAACCTGATTGGAGGCTGAAACTGGAGTTACAGGAGACCTAGGCATGGATTTGGGAGGCGACAACGTGTGGAACGACTTTGCAGGGGAAATAGAGCTTGGAGATGGAGCGGTAGTTTGGAAGAACATAGGGGGTCAAGGGTGGGTTTTTTGCGGAGGGGGGTGATGACAGTAGATTTGAAAAGGAGGAGGGCAGTACCAGAGGAGAGGGAACAGTTACATAGATTACATAGAATGTACAGCACAGAAACAGGCCATTCGGCCCAACGGGTCTATGCCGGTGTTTATGCTCCACATGAGCATTCTCCCACCTTACTTCATCTCTCCCTATCAACATATCCTTCTATTCTTTTCTCCCTCACGTAACTATCTAGCTTCCCATGAAATGCATCTCTGTTATTCACCTAAACTACGTGGCAGGAAGCCAATCGTATATACTGCTGTTCAACATACTATCAAGAAAATGGTGTGCAGCAGCACTGCAATGCAGCTATATTTGTCCACATCGGCTTATTTCAAACAGTTTTAAAAAGAAGTCAGGTTTTGTATTAAAAAAAATACATCATATTTGTACAAATCGTTACCGACAGAATCATAAAGTGATACTCCCAATAATAACTTGATCTTGCTAAGATGGTACAGTGAAATTCTAGGTTTGAGGTATAGTAACTGTAAGCAGTTTTGATCCTAGCCCAATTGCTAGATGGACGGTTCGAATCGCCCCCGCCTTACGAAAGTTCTATACCCGGGAATTATTATTGAGTGTAAATGGAATAAGTCACGGACAGGAATTTGGTCTAACATACACTGGCTAAAACATGCACTACTAAACAAAATCACTGTCTTTGTGGAGAATAAGATCCAGGTTACAAACAACATACATACAGTACACAACTGGGGACTATAACATACAGTAATTCCCTTGTTGCTATGGTAGACTCTAACTCCACCCCTACCAACGAATTACCCAGTCGCATAAGCCCCTTCGCCTGGCTGAACCAAACGAAGCTTCCACCCTGGAATAGCCAAAAAAAGCTTCACTTCTGAGAAAAACCCTGAGCCCTTACACCTGACCCAGCTCGCCTGGGATCTCTGGTTACTGGCTTGGGACACTCGAGACCATGCTTACCGCCACACACAGTCGGTCTCGATCACTCCGCTCAGCAGCTTCTTCCTCTGGTACTTCTTGTTAGGTCGATCTTGGTGGAGCGAGAGAGAGAGAGAGAATGGTGGAAAAGGATCTATCTTTATAGGGGTCTTGCTACCCCTATCTTTCCTGCCAATCTTTAAAATCCTTTTGTTTCTAAGCACTCCGGTGCTTAATCAGTGATGGGTCATCATCAGACCCATGAGTATTCCGTGATTGGACTAATGGCCCTAAGTCTGGGACATCTCTTGGTTTTTGTGTTGGGAAAAACTGGCTCATCTTCGGCTGGCTAGACTAGTGGGTTCATTGTTCTGCTTCTCTTCTGAGATGGAGGTGAGAAGTGCTTTTGCATATTAGAGTGGCTTTCTAATAGGTTCAAGTTCAACGGGTGCCTCAGGGTCCTCAGCCCCTTTGTCAATGGCCCCCTTCCTTTTTCCAGGACTGTCGGGCGAACCCATACATTCTGGATGACTGACAGTTCTTTTGTCACAGCCAACTGCCATGCGTTCTCTGGAGTTTTAACAAACCAGTTTTTCACATATCTGCACAGGGCAATCCCATAACAGGGAAAATACCCTCAGAAAAATCCCAGAAAGTCCACAAAATATTCTCAACTGAGTCAATACTTCAAACAGAGACTTTGTGATCTCTTCATAACTGTGATAATTTGACAATGAAGGGTTCCTTATAACATAACATGGCCTCAAATGGATAGATAGAAATGGTTTGGAGTTTTAGAATTTTATAGTAATTAATGGCGTAACAGGCATTCTCTGCTGTACATTCAATATTTGCTGTGGGGTTATTCAGACTTACCACATGCGGCTATCAGCACTCTGGGGGCCCAGATTAACTGCATCCATAGCTATCTCCTGACCTGGAAAGGATATTGTGAACACTTTAATTTCATCATGCTGTGTCTACAATTTATCAAAGCTGGAGGATTTAGGATTTACTCCAAAATATATTTATATAAGTGAAAACAGACCAAGTCAAATTATAGATGTGTTTTCAGTTATTTGAGACAATAGCTTTCAAACTGTGAAGCATGAGGCTTATTCAAGTGGGGCACATTTGTGATGCTTTGCTTCAGCCTCCTCAATTTACAAATAATGAAACCAAAAATAGATACCAATGATAAAGCTTCTTGAGAACATTGATGGGATAGAAATCGCCACCAACCACAGGGGAGAGAAAGGAAAATCACAAACCAATATTTTGGACTTAAGCAAGACCAACTGGAAAGGCTGAGGAAGGAATTGACTGCAATAAGTTTGTTGGAAAATCTACAGACCAACAGTACAATCCATTCAAGTAGGTAATTGGTGGATTATAAACCCCTGAAAGAATATCATCTAGCATGGGGGCCAGGAAGGGAAATTGGATGGTCAGCAGTTTAGTGGGAATAGGGTCAAGAGAACAGAAGGCGGGTCTCGTGGACAATATGAGGTCTGAGAGAGGGCATGATGGAAGATAGGAGAGAAACTAGAGACAGTTGCACAAGACAAAATGTTCTGGGTGCAGCCAAGTTGGCAAAGATTAGCAAAGTATTGACATTTGAGTTATTTTTTAAGTTGCCATGCAATGGGATTAAATGAGAAAAGTATAATTAAGCATTCTCCTTTCATTACACAACTTCCTTCAGTACGAGGCAGGTCACATTCTCACCTTTTAATTCCTTCAAACAATGCAGTGGATATAAGTGTTATGAGGAGAGTACAACAAATATGCATCTGCAGTCAAATCCAAGTATATACTAATCCACTATAAGCAAATTGCTAGTAAGGGTCGCTATACAGTAGATTCCTGTCTCTATGCAGGGTGATGCATAGCCAGCAGACCCAAATTATACTGTTGGTTGCACCTTGCGTTACGATCAATGACAAAGGAGTGCTGCAGCCTTTCGTGCATGAGCGAACCTTTGCTCCCAGACAGCTAGTTTTCAACATCTATAAGAGGGTGAGCCAGCATGAAATTTATAAAGCTCCCAAGGGGTCCATTAGACTGTCTGGGTAGTTTTAAAATCGGACTTTGCATCAGATTGGAGTTATTCAGCTGTCAGTGACACCCAAGCAATGTGAGACTAAATATTGAGGACGATCTCAGGACTCCTGACTCTGTTGTGCTCAGGAATCAGTCCACCTCCTGACTCCTGCGTTCTACACATATCAAATCCACTCCACCTTGATACATTGCTAGACCCAATTGGTACAGTCAACACTACTGCATGAAGTTCTAGTTACAAACAGTACATTCGTCTGTCTTGGTACATTGTATATCTGTAACAGGTTTACAATGCAAATATTAAAGTCAAATTATATCTTACAGTCTAAGCCTCAGCTTGCTGGTTATAGCAAATCTTTAAAAATCAATTTCTAACCAATACAGAAACAATCTAATTTTTTGCCATTTTAGATTTATTCTGTCCCTCACTGTGAATTGTCTAAAGATTAAAGAACAAGGGTGTGGCACCATTACTGCTTTTTTTTGATAGAGTATTATGGCAAGTGTCTGAGATTAATTAAGTAAAGCTTATGCTGCTTTGATGGGGCACTGCCAGAGAATTAATTTGTATAAGTGGATAGGAACATAGGAACAGGAACAGGAGGCCATTCAGCTGTTCCGCCATTCAATTAGATCATGGCTGATCTATATCTTAACTCTAATTAATAGCTGTTGTCAGTCACCTGTCACTGCTTTTTATTCTGAAGACAGGGACCTGGTGTTTTCCAGAATAGTCAGCAGTCTCCTTCACTTTATCATTTGAAGAAATAGAACAACCAAAGATATGTCAGGTGGACTTACAATTTTAAAACCACAATCAAATAGAGACCATTATGGTGGTACAATGTAGTTTGAAACTATTCTTAATATATCTATATACCAAGCAGCATCCTTCTCTGTCTCTCTAATTGACAGCAGAACTAAGTCTAAAGTAAAACATCTTTTGACACCCAGTGGCAACTCTGAGATGCTGCAGTTACAGTGAGAAGCATGTATTGGGGGAAGTTCATATTGTTTCCATCGATACTGCATTTTTCCTAGTAGTTCTTATGAAGTTGCTCTCTCAATAGAGGTGAGAGAGGACTGAAAACCCTTCAAATTCATTAGTATTCACTTAAAATTTCCATGGCTTGTTTGAAACCACCTCCTATCAGACTAAATGATGGTGTCTTTTATGCCACATTATGCTACACAGAAAAATGCAAAAATATTACAGTATGAGAAGTATCTCACACCCATGGGATTTTGCTCCAACATTATTTCCTAGAACTCAAAACTCCCCCAATCTTCCTTTCATTCCTCCTATGATTTTCAGGCTACTAAAACCTAAGCTTGTCTTCACCTAATCCTTACTTCCTGTTTCACGTCTTCTCTTTTACTGTTTTCACTGTTTTCAACCTTGCTAGTGTCCTGCACTTTGGGCCTCAGCGCTTCACCTCAGTTTCTCAATTTAAAAATTGTTGGCATCCAGTGTGTTGTACAACAGAGTTAATAGGATACGGGGGTTTACAGCTGCAGTTCCTCGCAAAGTCGGTTCCTGATGTCAGTCAGGCCATTGAGGGAGTTGCTGAGGGGAGGTGACTTACTTTCCCAGAGGAAGGCAAGCAAAACTAGAGTGTGAGCTAATCCAGACTGCTCACATGTGCCTCCTAGTGTCTGCATGCAGAAAAGCATTGGCGAAGGCCTGAGACCAGGACAGGTCACACGGCTGCCTTGTGAACTGGGAAATGGCTTGTGGTATAAAGGGACTGCAGAAGGAAGGGGACAAAAATCAGTTGAAAAACATGACAAAGAAAGTGCAAAGAGAAAAATAACATGATGCTAAAATAAATGTGCTGTGCCACTCATGCTGACTCACTGAGGAGTGGGCTGAATCAAATTGACCTGTTGAGCTTTGCAACTAATCTCCTTTCTAGTAGCTTGAGCCAAGTTTACAACACCAATTTTTTTCTGGCACTATTGTTGACTCGTATATAAACAGGTAAAAGGATTATATAATCTCACAATGAATATAAGCTTGTTCCCACATTACAGAGCTTAAAGTATTTTTGATCACTGCACTTGAACTTCTAAGAACTGCCATTGCCCCTGGCAATTATTGTCCTGGCAAAGACCCTTTTTTAAATAAAATACTTTATTTGTTCTTGAAAAACTGGAGGAAAAAAGTAAGATCTCAGAAAAGATATCTAGAAAAAAAAGCACACAAAAATAAAACAATAAAAATTTTAACCCTCTGCAGACCAGGTCATATTGTAAGAAATTGAGCTCCAGGATTCATAGAATCATACAGCACACTATTGTGCCTGTGCCGGCCCTTTGGAAGAGCTATCTAATTAGTACCTGTCCCCTACTCTTTCCCCATAGCCCTGCAGATTTTTCTTTTTCCAGTATGCATCTAATTCCCTTTTGAAAGTTATTATTGAATCTGCTTCCACCACCCTTTCAGGCCGTGCATTTCAGGTCATAACAACTCGCTGTGTAAAAAAAATCTCCTCCTCTCCCCCCTGGTTCTTTTACAAATTATCTTAAATCTGTGTCCTCTGGTTACCAACTCTTCTGCCAGTGGAAGCAATTTCTCCTTATTTACTCTATCATAACTCTTCATAGTTTTGAACACCTCTATTAAATCTCCCCTTAACTTTCTCTACTCTAAGGAGAACAATCATAGTTTCTCTAGTCTCCCCACATAACTGAAGTCGTTCATCCCTGGTACCATTTTAGAAAATCTCCTCTATACCCTCTCCAAGGCTTTGACACCCTTCCTAAAATGCGGTTCCCAGAATTGGACACGATTTGCCTTTAACAAATTCGTGCTGGCTTTCCTTAATTAATACACTCTTGTCCAAGTGACTGTTAATTTTGTCCCTGATTATCATTTCTAAAAGCTTCTCCACTACCGAGGTTAAACTGACTGGCCTGCAGTTGCTGGTTTTATCCTGACACCCTTTTTTGAACAAGGGTGTAACATTTGTAATTCTCCAGTCCACTGGCACCACCCTGTATCTAAGGAGGATTGGAAGATTATGGCCAGTACCTCCGCAATTTCCACCTTTACTTCCTTCAGCATCCTAGGATGCATCCCATCCGGTCCTGGTGACTTGCCTACTTTAAGTACAGCCAGCCTTTCTAGTACCTCCTCCTTATTAACTTTTATCCCATCCAGTATCTCAACTACCTCCTCTTTCACTATGACTTTGGCAGTACAGTATCTTCTTCCTTGGTAAAGACAGATACAAAGTATTCATTTAGTACCTCAGTCATGCCCTCTGCCTCCATGCATAGGTCTCCATTTTGGTCCCTAATCATCCCCACCCCTCCTCTTACTACCTGTTTACTATTTATATGTCTATAGAAGGCTTTTGGATTCCCTTTTATGTTAGCTGCCAATCTATTCTCATACTCTCTCTTTGCCCCTCTTATTTCCTTTTTCACTTCCCCTCTGAACATTCAATATTCAGCCTGGTTCTCACTTGTATTCTCAACCTGACATCTGTCATACTTTTTCTGCTTCATCTTACTCTCTATCTCTTTCATCATCCAGGGACCTTTGGCTTTGGTTGCCCTACCTTTCCCCCTGATGGGAATGTACCTCGACTGTACCCAAACCATCTCCTCATTAAAGGCAGCCCATTGTTCGATTACAGTTTTGCCTGCTAATCTTTGATTCCAATTTACCCAGGCCAGATCCATTCTCAACCCACTGAAATTGGCTTTCCTTCAATTAAGTATTTTTACTCTAGATTGCTCCGTGTCCTTTTCTATAGCTAGTCTAAACCTTATGATACTGTGATCACTGTTCCCTAAATGTTCCCCTACTGACACTTGCTCTACTTGACCCACCTCATTCCCCAGAACCAGATCTAGCAATGCCTCCTTCCTCGCTGGGCAGGAAGCGTACTGATCAAAAAAGTTCTCCTGAACACACTTCAGAAATTCTTCCCCATCTCTGCCCTTTACACTATTACTATCCCAGCCTATATTAGGACAGTTGAAGTCCCCCATTATCACTACTCTATAGTTCTTGCACCTCGCTGTAATTTCCCTGAAAATTTGCTCCTCTACATCCTCCCCACTAGTTGGTGGCCTATAGAATACACCTAGTAGTGTAATGGCATCTCTATTGTTTCTCAACTCTAACCAAATAGATTCTGTCCTTGACCCCTCCAGGACATCCTCTCTCTCCAGCACTGTAATATTCTCCTTAATCAATACTGCCACCCCCTTTCTTTCCTGAACACCTTATATTGAGGAATATTCAGTACCCAATCCTGTCATTTTTTCAGCCAGGTCTCCGTTATCGCCACGACATCATATTCCCATGTGTCTATTTGTGCCTGCCACTCACCAACCTTATTTACCACGCTTCGTGCGTTTACACACATGTACTGTAAACCTATCTTAGACCTTCTGGTGTTCTCTCTTAGCTAATACTGTACTATTTCTTACTCAAGTGCTATCTGTCTCTCCCAATCCTTTGTGCACCTTGTTTCCCCTTTCTAATGCTACATCCTGGTGTCCATCTGCCTGCCAAATTAGTTTAAGCCCTCCCCAACAGCACTAGCAACCCCCACCACCCCCCCCCCCTCCCCACAAGGACACTGGTCCCAGCTCTGTTGAGGTGCAATCCGTCCAGCCTGTACAGGTCACACCTCTCCCAGAACCGGTCCCAATGTCCCAGGAATCTAAAGCACTCCCTCCTGCACCATCTCTCCAGCCATGCATTCATCTGCTCTATCCTCCTATTTCTATACTCACTAGTTCGTGGCACTGGCAGCTCCCCCATATAACGAGCTTCTGATTTTAGTTATGTCACTGTAAAAAGGTACCAGGTTTTGATAGAGTGGATATTTCCTCAGCGATGAGAAATCATCAATTAAAAATGTAATTAAGGAAGTGAGGATAGATTTTAGGAGATATTTCTTCATGCAGAGGGAATGCTTTGCCACATGGAGTGGTTGAGGCAGGGACCAATACATCTTTCAAGGGAAAAATGTAAATATTTGAAGCAGAGGAGGATACAGAGTGTTGGGAAAGAGTGGGGCAGTGGGATTAGTTTTAGATTGCTCTAGCAAAGTACTGACACAGACATGACAGGCCAAATGGCCTCCTTCTGCGCTGTAATCTTCTCTGCGTCTATAGGTTGAGGCTGTAATGTTCTGAATTTGAACCTTGTTTAGGGTTTGCTGTAATCATAAGTGAATATAAAGTGAATCACTTTGTTAAGATTTAAATTAATTTTATACCCAGCAGGTCAGCCTTTGCTTACAGCTTCCATCTTGCAGCATTCTGCTTTGTGCAATCTGGATCTAACCTGTTCCCTAATTGTCACATAACGATCTTTAAAGGCACATCTCTGTTACATAGTTAAGGCAATATAAGACATTAACAACCCTGGCTATCCTGTAGCCAGGACAAACCCATATTTCACAGATTTATGTGCAGTGCCAGGAGAAGTTGTAGCCCATGTTTTACCATCTGAAGAGATTGCTCCTCAATTTCTGATATCACTTCTCCTTCACATTGTTCATCTTTTGTCAGACTATGCACTTCAGAGAACCTTCTGGAGGGTTTACCCCAGATCCAGCGAAATTCATCGTACACAGGTCCGGGATGTGTAAGATCACTGGTTCAAGGGTTACTCCAACTGTTTGCCCTTGTTTCGATCTCTGGTTCATACCTTAGTAGCCATGGAGTATGACTGCATGATGTCCATTGGTTTACTTGAAGCTTTCTGTGACTGGCTGGCAGCGCAGGACATTGACTGTTGCCTTAGCTGCAATTACCAAATCGTTACATTAATTCACTGATAAACATTTTCAATTTGGACATGCTATCTAGTTTTTATTAGTGACAAGATTGAAACATTTGCTACCATCTTCAGCCAGAAGTGCCGAGTGGAAGATCCATATTGGCCTCCTCCTGAGGTCCTCACCATCACAGAAGCCAGACTTCGGCCAATTCGATTCACTCCACGTGGTATCAAGAAACAGCTGAGCGCACAGGATACAGCAAAGGCTATGGGCCCCAACAACATCCCAGCTGTCATGCTGAAGACTTGTGCTCCAGAACTAGCCGCGCCTCTAGCCAAGCTATTCCAGTACAGCTGCATCACTGGCATCTACCCGACAATGTGGAAAGCTGCCCAGCTATGTCCTGTCCACAAAAAGCAGGACAAATCCAATCCGGCCAATTACCACCCCATCAGTGTACTCTCAATCATCAGCAAAATGATGGAAGGTGTCGTCGACAGTGCTATCAAGTGGCATTTACTCACCAATAACCTGCTCACCAATGCTCAGTTCGGGTTCCGCCAAGATCACTCGGCGCCAGACCTCATTACAGCCTTGGTCCAAACATGCACAAAAAAGCTGAATTCCAGAGGTGAGGTGAGAGTAACTGCCCTTGACATCAAGGCAGCATTTGACCAAATGTGGCATCAAGGAGTCCTAGTAAAATTGAAGTCAATGGGAATCGGGGGGGAAAACTCTCCACTGGCTAGAGTCATACCTAGCACAAAGGAAGATGGTATTGGTTGTTCGAGGTCAATCATCTCAGCCCCAGGACATCGCTGCAGGTGTTCCTCAGGGCAGTGTCCTAGGCCCAACCATCTTCAGCTGCTTCATCAATCACCTTCCCTCCATCATAAGGTCAGAAGTGGGGATGTTCGCTGGTGATCGCACAGTGTTCAGTTCCATTCGCAACTCCTCAGAAAATGAAGCAATTCATGCCTGCATGCAGCAAGACCTGGACGACATTCAGGCTTGGGATGATAAGTGGCAAGTAACATTCGTGCCACACAAATGCCAGGTAATGAGGGTCACCATTGACCAGAAACTTAACTGGACCAGCCACATAAATACTGTGGCAACAAGAGCAGGTCAGAGGCTGCGTATTCTGCGACGAGTGTCTCACCTCCTGACGCCCCAAAGCCTTTCCACCATCCACAAGGCACAAGTCAGGAGAGTGATGGAATACTCCCCACTTGCTTGGATGAGTGCAGCTCCAATGACACTCAAGAAGCTCAACACCATCCAGGACAAAGCAAACTGCTTAATTGGCTTCCCATCCATCACCTTAAACATTCACTCCCTCCACCACCGGCGTACCGTGGCTGCAGTGTGTACCATCTACAAGATGCACTGCAGCAGTTCACCAAGGCTTCTTCGGCAGCACTTCCCAAACCTGCGACCTCTACCACCTAGAAGGACAAGGGCAGCAACAACGACAACAACAACTTTTTGTTTATATAGCGCCTTTAACAAACTAAAACATCCCAAGGCACGTCACAGGAGTGTTATAAGACAAAAAATTTGACAGTAAGCCACATAAGGAGAAATTAGGGCAGGTGACCAAAGGCTTGGTCAAAGAGGTCAGTTTTAAGGAGCGTCTTAAAGGAGGAAAGAGAGGTAGAGAGATGGAGACATTTAGGCAGGTGCATGGGAACACCATCACCTGCAAGTTCCCCTCCAAGTCACACACCATCCTGACTTGGAAATATATCGCCATTCCTTCATTGTCGCTGGGTCAAAATCCTGGAACTCCCTCCATAACAGCACTACGGGAGTACCTTCACCACAAGAACTGCAGCGGTTCAAGAAGGCGGCTCACCACCACCTTCTCAAGGGCAATTAGGAATGGGCAATAAATGCTGGCCTTGCCAGCGACACCCACATCCTGGAACAAATTTTTAAAAACTTTTCTTCAAGAGGAGCTTGTAGTTGTCCTAGCGGCACTGGGCTTCACCCAGCCTGAAACAAAACAACAAATAGTTACACTTAAGTAATACAGTTAACTTGGCAGAATGGAGTACTGTGTTCAGTTCTGGGTACTGCATCTCAGGAAGGGTATATTGCCCTTGGAGGGGGTGCAGTGCAGTTTCACCAGAATGATACCGGGGCTACAAGGGTTACATTATGAGGACAGGTTGCATAGGCTAGGCTTGTATTCTCTTGAGTGTAGATGATTAAGGGGTGATCTAAGATGATTAAAGGATTTGATAGGGTAGATGGATAGATACCATTTCCTCTGGTGGGCGAGTCCAGAACAAGGGGACCTAACCCTAACCTTCAAATTAGAGCTAGGCAGTTCAAAGATGATGACAGGAAGCATTTCTTTACACCAAAGGTAATGGCAATCAGAAACATTCTCCTCCAAAAAGCTGCCGAGGCTAGGTCAACTGAAAAAGTGAAAACTAAGATTGATAGATTTTTGTTAGGTAAGGGTATCAAGGGATATGGAACCAAGGCAGATAAGTGGAGTTAAGAAACAGATCAGCCATGATCTAATTGAATGGTGGAACAGGCTCGAGGGGCTGAATGGCCTTCTCTGTTCCTATGTACCAATTTGCTTCACAGGGTGGCAGGGGGAGGGGGGTGGGTGAGGTGGGATTGGGTGCTAATAGGTCACTGAGTGCGAAGTGTGAGTAGAGAAAGAGACCAGATAGGTTATTAGGAGGCTTTTGAAAGTTGGGGAGATGTTGGGAGGTGGAGGGATTTAGGAAGAGAATACCAGAATGCAGGGCTATGATGCTTGAAGGCTCTATTTTCAATGGTGGAGCTGAAGAAAAGAGAGGTGGAGTGGACCTGGGTGTGAGGAGCACGGCATAAAAGGAGCAGCGAGCAGCGAGGCCCGACCAGAGCGGTGGAGCGGACCTGGGTGTGAGGAGCGCGGCATAAAAGGAGCAGCGAGCAGCGAGGCCCGACCAGAGCGGCGGAGCGGACCTGGGCATGAGGAGCGCGGCATAAAAGGAGCAGCAAGCAGCGAGGCCCGACCAGAGCGGCGGAGCGGACCTGGGTGTGAGGAGCGCGGCACAAAAGGAGCAGCGAGGCCCGACCAGAGCAGCGGAGCGGACCTGGGTGTGAGGAGCGTGGCATAAAAGGAGCAGCGAGACTTACCAATTCAGCAGCAGGAGAGAGAGGTAAAAAGTAATGAAAGTGTGACGTCACCAGGAAGCAGGTAAGTGATTGGTTGGTGAGTATTTCTCTCTTTTTAAACTTAAACTCTGTGGTTTATAGTTGCTAAGGTCTCTCTGGTGTAGCAGGGACTGTTGGTAAACCATTTAACTGTAGTGTAATTAGTGGGATTGATTGATTTAATTTAATTTCAATTAATTAAAGTGTAAGTCATGGCAGGACAGCCCAGCCACGTGATATGCTCCTCCTGCGCTATGTGGGAACTCAGGGACACTTCCTGTGTCCCTGACAACTACTTGTGCAGGAACTGCATCCAGCTGCAGCTACTGACAGACCGCATTGTGGCACTGGAGCTGAGATTGGATGCATACTGGAGTGTTCACGATGCTCGGGACGTCGTGAATAGCACGTTTACGGAGTTGGACACACCGCAGGTAGAGGTTGGACAGGCAGAAAGGGAAGGGGTGACCAACAGGCAGAGTACTAGGCGCAGGCAGGTAGTGCAGGGGTCCCCTGTGGACATCCCCCTCTCAAACAGATACACCACTTTGAGTACTGTTGGGGGGGGTGGCTTATCAGGGGAAAGCAGCAGGTGCCAACTTCCTGGCACCAGGGGTGGCTCTGCTGCACAGGACGGGAGGAAAAAGAGGGGTAGAGCTATAGTAATAGGGGATTCTATTGTAAGGGGAATAGATAGGCGTTTCTGTGGCCGCAAACGAGACTCCAGGATGGTGTGTTGCCTCCCTGGTGCAAGGGTCAAGGATGTCTCAGAGTGGCTGCAGAACATCTTGGAAGGGGCAGGTGAACAGCCAGTTGTCATGGTGCATATAGGCACCAACGGTATAGGTAAAAACTGGGATGAGGTCCTAAAAGCTGAATATAGGGAGTTAGGAGGTAAATTAAAAAATAGGACCTCAAAGGTAGTAATCTCAGGATTGCTACCAGTGCCACGTGCTAGTCAGAGTAGAAATAGAAAGATATTTCAGATAAATACGTGGCTAGAGGAACGGTGCAACGGGGAGGGATTCAAGTTCCTGGGACATTGGAACCAGTTCTGGGGGAGGTGGGACCAGTTCAAACCGGACGGTTTGCACCTGGGCAGGGCTGGAACCGATGTCCTAGGGGGAGTGTTTGCTAGTGCTCTGGGGGAGGGTTTAAACTAAAATGGCAGGGGGTTGGGAACCTGAGCAGGGAGACAGAGGAAAGGGAAACAAGGATAAAAGCAAAAGATAGGAAGGAGAAAAGCAAAAGTGGCAGTCAGAGAAATCAACAGTTTAAATCAAACGTGGCCACAGTAAATAATAATTCTAATAATTCAAAAAAACAAGCCTGAAGGCTTTGTGTCTTAATGCGAGGAGCATTCGTAATAAGGTGGATGAATTGGCTGCGCAAATAGAGGTAAACGAATATGATTTGGTTGGGATTATGGAAACATGGCTCAAGGATGGCCAAGGCTGGGAACTCAACATCCAGGGGTATTCGATATTCAGGAAAGATAGGCAAAAAGGAAAGGGAGGTGGGGTAGCATTACTGGTTAAAGAAGGGATTAACACAATTGTAAGGAAGGATATTAGCTCTGATGATATGGAATCTGTATGGGTAGAATTGAGAAATACCAAGGGGCAGAAAACGTTAGTGGGAGTGGTATATAGACCTCCAAACAGTAAGGCAGAGGTTGGGGATGGCATTAAAAGGGAAATTAGAGAAACGTGCAATAAGGGCACAGCAGTCATCATGGGTGACTTTAATCTACATATAGATTGGGCTAACCAAATTAGTAACAATACTGTGGAGGAGGAATTCCTGGAGTGTTTACGGGATGGTTTCCTGGACTAATAGACTGGGTATTATATAACGAGAAAGGATTAATTAGCAATCTTGTTGTACGAGGCCCCTTGGGTCGGAGCGATCATAATATGATCGAATTCTTCATTAAGATGGCGAATGAAGTAGTTGACTCAGAGACTAGGGTCCTAAATTTAAATAAAGGAAACTACGATGGCCTGAGGCGCGAGTTGGGTAGGATTGATTGGGGAATGTCACTCAAAGGGTTGACGGTGGATAGGCAATGGCAAACATTCAAAGGCCGCATGGATGAACTACAGAATTTATTCATCCCAGTTTGGCATAAAAATAAAACAAAAAAGGTGACTCAACCATGGCTAACAAGGGAAATTAGGGATAGCATAAGATCCAAGGAGAGGACATATAAATTGGCCAGAAAAAGCAATAATCCTGAGGATTGGGAGCAGTTTAGGATTCAACAAAGGAGGACAAAGGGATTAATTAAGAAGGGGAAAATAGAATATGAGAGTAAGCTTTCAGGGAACATAAAAACTGACTGTAAAAGCTTTATAGATATGTGAAGAGAAAAAGATTGGTGAAGTCAAGCGTAGGTCTCTTGCAGTCAGAATCAGGGGAATTTATAATGGGGAACAAAGAAATGGCAGACCAACTAAATACATATTTTGGTTCTGTCTTCACAAAGGAGGACACAAATAACCTCCCAGAGATGCCGGGGAACATAGGGTCTGATGAAAGGGTGGAACTGAAAGAAATCAGTATTTGTAGGGAAATGGTGTTAGGGAAATTGATGGGACTGAAGACCGATAAATCCCCAGGGCCTGATAGTCTACATCCTAGGGTACTTAAGGAAGTGGCCCTAGAAATAGTAGATGCATTGCTGATCATCTTCCAACATTCGATGGAATCTGGAACTGTACCCATGGATTGGAGGGTAGCTAATGTTACCCCACTATTCAAAAAAGGTGGTAGAGAGAAAACGGGGAATTACAGACCGGTAAGCCTGACATTGGTAGTGGGGAAAATGCTAGAGTCCATTATAAAAGATGTAATAGCAGAGCACTTGGAAAACAGTGACAGGATCGGACAAAGTCAACATGGATTCACAAAAGGTAAATCGTGCTTGACTAATCTACTGGATATTTTTGAGGATGTAACTGGTAAAATAGATAAGGGAGAACCAGTGGATGTGGTGTATCTGGACTTTCAGAAGGCCTTTGATAAGGTCCCGCATAAGAGATTAGCGTGTAAAGTTAAGGCACATGGGATTGGGGGCAAGGTATTGACTTGGATAGAGAACTGGTTGGCAGACAGAAAACAAAGAGTTGGAATAAACGGGTCATTTTCCGAATGGCAGGCAGTGACTAGTGGGGTAGCGCAGGGATCGGTCCTTGGACCCCAGCTATTCACAATATATATAAATGATCTGGACAAGGGAACTAGATGTAATATCTCCAAATTTGCAGATGACACAAAGCTGGGTGGGCATGTGTGCTGTGAGGAGGATGTCAAGAAACTCCAGTATGATTTGGACATGTTGGGTGATTGGGCAGAAACATGGCAGATGCAATATAACGTGGATAAATGTGAGGTTATCCACTTTGGTGGCAAAAACAGGAAGGCAGATTATTATCTAAATGGCAATAGATTGGGAGAAGGGGAAGTGCAACGAGACCTGGGTGTCCTTGTGCACCAGTCGCTGACGGTAAGCATGCAGGTGCAGCAGGCGGTTAAGAAGGCAAATGGTATGTTGGCCTTCATAGCGAGAGGGTTTGAGTACAGGAACAAGGGTGTCTTGCTGCAGTTGTACAGGGCCTTGGTGAGACCACATCTTGAGTATTGTGTGCAGTTTTGGTCGCCTTATCTGAGGAAGGATGTTCTTGCCATGGAAGGAGTTCAGCGAAAGTTCACCAGGCTGATACCTGGGATGGCAGGAATGACATATGATGAGAGATTGGGTCGATTGGACTTGTACTCGCTGAAGTTTAGAAGAATGAGAGGTGATCTCATCGAAACTTATAAAATTCTGACAGGACTGGACAGACTAGATGCAGGAAGGATGTTCCCAATGGTCGGGGAGTCCAGAACCAGGGGACACAGTTTAAGGATAAAGGGTAGGCCATTTAAGACAGAAATGAGGAGGAATTTCTTCACCCAGAGAGTGGTGAACCTGTGGAACTCTCTACCACATTAAATATATTCAAGAAGGAGTTGGATATATTTCTTAAGGCTAAAGGGATCAAGGGGTATAGGGAGAAAGCAGGGACAGGGTACTGAATTTGGATGATCAGCCATGATCGCATTGAATGGCGGAGCAGGCTCGAGGGGCCGAATGGCCTACTCCTGCTCCTATCTTCTATGTTTCTATGTTATGTTTCTATGTGTGCAGTAGTTCAAACTCAGAAAAGTGAAGGGTGTGAGCTGAGACATAGGGTTGGAGGATTTTGCAGAGGTAGGGTAGGGCAAGGCCATGGAGGAATTTGTAAATAAAAATGAGGATTTTGAAATCAATGTGCTGTAGGAAGGTGAGCCACTGGAGGTTGGTGAGTACTCATAGGTTAGTCAGATGTGGTGTGGGTTAGGACTCGAGGTGGAATTTTAGATGAGATGGAGTTTGTGTAAGATATTGTTCAAAAAGCTGACTGGGAAAGGGCTGGAAAAGTGAACATGGTTTTTGTGGCAGCAGGGTTAAGGTAGGGACTGAGGTATGCAATATTCTGGAGGTGGAAATAGATGGTTTGGTAATAAATTGGCTGCAGAGTTTGAAACTCCACTTGGAATTAAGCAGAATATTGAGATTGCACTCTGGTTCAGACTGAGTGAGTAGCTAGAGGAAGAGATGGAACTGGGGCTCAGGTAAAGAGTTTCTGATGAAATCTTAACATGATGGTTTTGGTGCTGGTCTTGTTTAGCTGAGGGAAGTTCTAGCTCATCCAATAATGTCAGATAGGTAGCCTGAGAGTACAGCAACAATCATGGAGTGCCAGTGGTGAGGTAAAACTGGATGTTGCTGGCATACATATGGAAGCTGACTCCTTACTTATGGGTAATCTCACTATGAAGCAGCATATATGTGAATAATAGGAAGGGCAAGGGATGGAACTTTGCAGCATGCCAGAGGTCACTGAGGACACAGGAGGAGATCCCAATGCAAGAGATGTGCTGACATATTAGGGCAGGTAGGAATGGAAATATCTATAAATTCTTGTACTATATCAATATATAGGCACTTTTCTGGAAAGAAACAGAATTTTGGACCTCTTTGAAAAGCTTCATTTTAATATGCTTTTCAGTGTGGAAACTGGGATAACTTCAAATAACAGTCCCTTACCTCGTTATTCTGGAAAGCAAGAAAGAACAAAGTTCCTCGGGCCTTCTCCCGCTCCACTGCTGTAACTTTGGTGGAAATCCCATTTAGATGCGTAAATGGGGTTTCCGCCAAACAGTGGAACGGGAGAAGCCCCGAGGAGATTCATGCCTAACTTTGCAAAAATATGGCACCTTATCATGTTTACAGGATATCCCAAACCAGTTTTCAACCAATAGAATTTTGAAGCGTATTCACTGTTGTTGACAAACGCAGCAGCCAATTTAAGCACAGGAAAGTCCCACAAACATTAAGGCTGCGATTTTGCCAGCACTCAGAGGGTGGGTTCGGAGATGGGTCAGCTGTTAAAGTCGCAATGATTGATGGTGGGTTGGAATCCCGCCGCGATCCCGCCTCCATGTGAGTTTCAAGTGTCGGGTCTGTGATTTCACCACAGACCCAACACCAAGCGGCAGGTGAGGGATTTAAGACACTTAAGGGGAAAAATTCGATTGCTTTGCGCCTCCCGTTAGCGCCCCAAGGGGCCACTAACGGGGCGCAAAGCACCTAGCTCCCGAGCGCGGCGCCGCTGACGCCTCCCGCGAAATTCAGCAGGAGGTTAGCGGCGGCAGTAGCCGATAGCACTCCATAGTGCTGCACCTCTGGCGATGATGTCATCACCATGCGCAGCACCCCGCTCATGCCCCGGCTGCAAACTTGGCTCGCGCCCCTGACCTACAACCGGATGCGATGTCCAACAGTGTCAGGGTGCCGTGTTTGCGGCCGGGGTGGCGCAAATTAAAGGGCAGGTGCTGGGTGGCCATTTTTTTTTGGGCTGCCTGCCAGCACCTGTCCCCTCTGGGCTCCTCCTGTGGGGTGCCAGCCGCGATCGGTCAGCCTGGCACTCCTCTTGAGTGCTGGGCTCTTTTACTGGAATCCCGCTCCCCGGTGGTCCAGCGGGGCTCTGGTGCACGCTGCGCTAGGCCCCTCCCCTTTAATCAGGGGAGGGAGGCCTGTAATACTACGGCGCTATGTGCCAACGCACGTGGCGCTGTTGCACGTAACTCCGCGATATTCACTGGGAGCGCCCCAAGAGGGAGAAAGAGCGCTTCCAGTAGCACCCCGTCTCCTGCTTGGGGTGCTACCATTCAATTTTGGGCATGGGGGTACTAACTTTTTTGGGGCGCTAAAAGTAGCAAAGTTAGTACCCCAAAGGGGGCGCGACCCACTTATTCCCCGTTAACGGCTTGTTAAAAGCTTGTTAACTGCTATTTTGACAGCCTTTTCCTATTTCCCCACATTTTCAACAGGTTTCACGATGTTCGGAGATCACACCAGGTAGGTTTGTCAAGAAGACCAATGAGCTGGATAGTTCACAGTTGCAACTGCAGTCTAAAAGCTGCACTCTCACATCTGTTCAATTTCAAATGTCAGATTTCACGATTTGGGAGACACATTGGGCTGGATTTTCATTGAGGAGGTGTGTAGGAGGCGGGACTACAACTTTCGGGGTTGTAGCCCCGCCTCCATCGAGTTCTAGCCAACCCACGCGATTTTGACTTGATTGACCTTGTTGAGCCTGCCCAGCGGGCTCAGCAGGCCAATTAAGGGCCACCTGGCAACAGGTGACGTCACAGATTGAAATTTCGTCTGTCAAGACCTTTTGACAGATGAAATATCAGCGTTTCACAGCTGTTTGAAGCTGTCAAACACTGACAATCTGTACTCCAGGTTAATTCCTTCCTCTCAGGATGATTTAGAGATCTCCCCGGAACAGAAAGCAGAGGCTGCAGATTTTGACAGATCGCCATTCTGCTTTCTGTGCCAATGAGATGAGGGACTCCCGAGACCTGAAGGAAGGAAGGTTGTAAAGGTAAGTACATGTAAGTAAAACTTCTTTAAACACTTTACACACACCAAACACACTTATCTCTGAACTCATGCACCCATCACTCACCTGAACATCTCGACCCCTCCAAGCCCTTTATCCCGACGGCCCGCCTCGCTAACTTGGCGTGGTTTGGAGCTGTCGGGAATCCCACATTTCACCAATGAAAATAGGGATTAGGTTAAAAACTGCCTGTTAACTGTGGTAAACCACTGTTTGTATTCCACTGTGTACATGCCTGGACATGCCTCGGCTGACTCCTCCCACAAGTCCTAGTATAAAGGTGACTGCTCCCCAGCCCTTTGTATTTCTGGACCGGTCGACCACTCGAGGCAGACCTTCATTCTTTTGTTAATAAAAGCCTTTAGTTACTCTCTTAACTCTCAGTCTTTTATAAGTAATTGATAGCGCATCAATTTTATTAACAAAATTTTTATAATGGAGAAGATCCTCACACCAGCATGCCTGGACTTAGATCATCGGGAGGCGGACTCATCCACCAAGTTTACTCACTGGCTTAAGTGTTTCGAAAAATTCCTGACCGCCTCCGCAGCAATCAAATCGGACGAGGACAAACTGGATGTCCTGACCTCCAAAGTGAACCACCGAGTGTACTCGGTCATCCAAGACGCGACCTCGTACGCGGACGCTATCAAGCTCCTCAAGGACCAGTACACGCGCCCAGTGAACGAAGTGTACGCCAGGCACCTTCTGGGGAGTCGTAAACAACAACCTGGGGAATCGACCGTGGAATACCTTCAGGCACTGTCTGTGCTTGGCCGGGCCTGTGGTTGTAAGGATGTAAAGGCCGCCGTGTACACAGAGGAACTTATCCGGGACGCTTTTGTAGCGGGCCACAGATCCAATTACACCCGACAGCGACTGTTGGAGCAGAGTGACCTCGACCTCAACAAGGCCTCTGAACTCGCACTATCATTGGATGCAGCCTACCGGGGCATGGATGCCTACTCCTCTGCACCGTGGACGCCGCGGGGAATGACAGCCTGGGACACGGTAGGACCGCCTCATAGCGCCGTGCCACCCCAGCCACACCCCAGCAACGGCCCAACTACCGCAGCAGTGTCCCAAGGCCAGACAGCAGTGCCCCAAGGCCAGAAATGCTACTTCTGTGGCCAGGCAAAACACCCCAGAGCGCGCTGCCCGGCGAAAAACGCGATCTGCTCGGGCTGCGGGAAGAAGGGACACTACGCTAACGTTTGCAGGGTCAAAGCCACCCCGAACCCCAGCAGCGCCGCGTGTGGGCCATGCGGGCCGCCATCTTGGGCCTCCCTGGCCATGTGCGAACCACCGGTACAGCAGCCATTTTGGACGCCTCCAGCCACATGGGGATCATGGACGCCGCCATCTTGGACGACAGCCGGAACGCAGCAGGCCCCCAACACCGCCTCATCTGATACCCGCAGCGACACACCGACCCCTACGCTGGCATCCGTTACACTGGACCAAGCGAGACCGCACCAGCTGGCCAGTTCCACAATGGACATTAAGGTAAATGGCCACGATACAATCTGCCTTTTTGACTCTGGGAGCACGGAGAGCTTCATCCACCCCGACACGGTGCGGCGTTGCTCTCTCCCAGTCCTGCCTGTGCACCAGCGGATTTCTATGGCCTCCGAGTCCCAGTCGGCGGACATCGGCGGCTACTGCGTAGTGACACTCGTAGTAGACGGGACCGTGTACGATCATTTTAAACTTCTGGTCCTGCCCGACCTCTGCGCTGCCGTCCTGCTGGGGTTAGATTTTCAGTGCCACCTTAAAAGTGTTACGATGGCGTACGGTGGACCCCTACCCCCACTCACAGTCCGCAGCCAGCAGCTCCCAAATTGCCCGCCGCGCACCAGGTGCAACCTCTCCACACTCAGAGTCACCCCCCCCCCACTGTTTGCTAACCTCACCCCCGACTGTAAGCCCATCGCCACAAAGAGCAGGCGATACAGTGCCGGGGACAGGGTTTTCATTAAAACCGAAGTGGAGCGGCTCCTGAAGGAAGGGATTATTGAGGGCAGCACCAGCCCCTGGCGAGCCCAGGTTGTGGTCGTTAAGACCGGCGAGAAGCAGCGCCTGGTCATCGACTACAGCCAGACAATAAATCGCTACACCCTGCTGGACGCCGACCCACTCCCCCGCATAGCTGATATGGTCAACCAGATCGCGCAGTACCGCGTCTTCTCGACCATTGACCTGAAATCAGCGTACCACCAGCTCCCTATCTGCCCTGAGGACCGCCAGTATACTGCCTTTGAGGCAAACGGCCGCCTCTACCACTTCCTTAGGGTTCCCTTTGGCGTCACCAACGGGGTCTCCGTCTTCCAAAGGGAGATGGACCGGATGGTAGATCAAAATGCGTTGCAGGCCACTTTCCCATATCTGGACAATGTGACCATCTGCGGCCGTGACTTGCAGGACCATGACGCAAACCTCGAAAAATTCCTCCGCACCGCCCAACTCCTGAACCTGACATATAACAAGGAGAAGTGCATATTCCGCACAAACCGCCTCGCCATCCTTGGCTGTGTTGTGGAACACGGAGTCATCGGCCCCGACCCCGACCGGATGCGTCCCCTTATGGAACTCCCACTGCCCCACTGCCTCAAGGCCCTGAAGAGGTGCCTAGGGTTTTTCTCCTATTATGCCCAGTGGGTCCCCTACTATGCGGACAAGGCCCATCCGCTGATCAAGTCCACCTCTTTTCCCTTGACGGCAGAGGCCCGCTTAGCCTTCCACCGTATCAAGGAAGACATTGCCAAAGCCACCAGGCACGCAGTGGACGAATCCATCCCCTTCCAGGTGGAAAGCGACGCGTCCGACTTTGCCCTGGCCGCTACCCTCAATCAGGCGGGGAGACCCGTGGCCTTCTTTTCACGAACCCTCCAAGGCCCGGAGACCAGACACTCCGCTGTTGAGAAGGAGGCCCAGGCGATTGTGGAGGCTGTGCGTCATTGGAGGCACTACCTGGCCGGAAAACGATTTACCCTGCTCACTGACCAACGTTCAGTTGCTTTCATGTTTAACAACAAGCAGAGGGGCAAAATCAAAAATGACAAGATCTTGAGGTGGAGAATCGAACTTTCCACCTACAATTACGAGATCTTGTACCGGCCCGGGAAGCTCAATGAACCCCCGGATGCGCTATCGCGTGGCACCTGCGCCAGCGCGCAGATCGATAGACTGCGGGCCCTCCACAATGACCTCTGCCACCCGGGGGTCACCAGGTTCTTCCACTTCATCAAGGCCCGCAACCTGCCTTACTCTATTGAGGAGGTCAGGACCATGACCAGGAACTGCCAAGTCTGCGCTGAGTGCAAACTGCACTTTTATAGACCAGACAGGGCCCACCTGATAAAAGCCACTCGCCCCTTCGAGCGCCTGAGCGTTGATTTTAAAGGGCCTCTCCCCTCCTCCGACCGCAATGTGTACTTCCTCAATATTATTGATGAGTACTCCCGTTTCCCGTTCGCCATCCCCTGCCCGGACATGACCAGTGCCACGGTCATTAAATGTCTGAACGACCTCTTCACCCTGTTCGGTTTCCCCAGCTATATTCATAGCGACCGGGGCTCATCGTTTATGAGCGACGAACTCCGTCAGTACCTGCTAACTAGGGGTATTGCCACAAGCAGGACCACCAGTTACAACCCCCGGGGGAACGGACAGGTGGAAAGAGAAAATGCGACAGTTTGGAAGGCCGCCCTGCTAGCCTTAAAGTCTAGGGGCCTTCCAACCTCCCGCTGGCAGGATGTGCTCCCCGATGCGCTCCACTCTATTCGGTCACTGCTCTGCACTGCCACTAACGCCACCCCTCATGAGAAAATGTTTGTCTTCCCAAGGAAGTCCACATCGGGGACATCGCTACCGCCATGACTGACGTCCCCAGGGCCGGTCCTACTGAGAAGGCACGTGAGGACCCATAAAACGGACCCCCTGGTCGAGAGGGTCGACTTCCTCCACGCCAACCCCCAGTATGCTTACATTGCATACCCGGACGGGCGGGAGGACACAGTCTCCATAAGAGACCTTGCACCCTCGGGGGCCGCAGTAACCCACTACTCACTACCACCCACCCCCACGATCCGATATCCAGCCCCAGCAGACGGCAGGCCTGGGCCCCGCGACCCGCTCAACATCTACGAGGACGACACGCCTGTGCCACAGCCCACGCAGGACTCGACGCCGGAAGCTCCACTACCCCTGCCGTCGCCACGCCGATCACAGCGGCAGACAAGACCTCCGGAGAGAGTCCAATACACTAACTTTTAATACACTTCACCCCGCCGGACTCAACTTTAAACAAGGGGTGAATGTGGTAAACCACTGTTTGTATTCCACTGTGTACATGCCTGGACATGCCTCGGCTGACTCCTCCCACAAGTCCTAGTATAAAGGTGACTGCTCCCCAGCCCTTTGTATTTCTGGATCGGTCGACCACTCGAGGCAGACCTTCATTCTTTTGTTAATAAAAGCCTTTAGTTACTCTCTTAACTCTCAGTCTTTTATGAGTAATTGATAGCGCATCATTAACTACCTGTTAACATGCAGTTAATTGGCACTAATCCCCTTCCCGCCTCAGGGAGGCGGGTCCCAGTGCGGGTCAGGTACCCGCCTCCTTTGAAACTGGCATGGAGGCGAGTTGGGGGCGAGATGGGTTCGTGCCCCCTGATTTTGGGATTTTAACCCCCCACATGTCTCCAATCTCACCTCCACGGCCCAATGAAAATCCTGCCCATTCTGTCTTGAGGCTGTAAGTGTGTGGTGTTAACTCTATATCCACTGTCACCTCCATTGCTGGACATAAAAGGCTTCACCCTTCACTGTGCCACCTCAAATTGTGAGCACACATATGGCAACGATGTCAAACATTCATACAACATTAATTTATTCTAACAGAATAAAAGAACAGAAACTTAACATTGACCTCCCGACGGCCTCTGACTCCCTCACCAAGAACATGGAGGGAGTCATTGTTGAAGCGGGAAGCTGCCTTTTGTCTCTATGCAGACATTGTGGAGAGCACCAGCACTCAGGAGCATCAGAAACGATGTGAGGTCTAATTGTGAAATTGCCCCCTTTAATACACTGGCTACAAACGTAGCAGCAGAGCAGCTCAGCAGACATGCACCTTGTGATCAGGGCGGGTAATGCGTACGGCAGGTTTAACGAGCCCAATTAACAGAAAATTGTGTCAGCAGGCCGGCTGGAGCCGGGAGTGGGACCAGAACCCGCCGACTAACATTCCCGACGCCAACCCGCCTCCAATTGGAAAATCCAGCGCTAAGTGAATGAATGATCAAATAATCTCTTTCTTGGTCAATATTCCTCCCTCAGCCAGGAAATAGCTAACTTACTGCTTGCCTTCAAATAGTAGCATCAGACCTTTTACATGCAGAAGGCAGACAAGTTCTCGGTTTAAAATCTCATCTAGTAGTCAGCATCTTTGACAATGCAGCACTTTCTCAGTACTGCATTCAAGTCTAGATTATATGTTTCATTCCATATTGGGGCTTGAACCCACAAGCTTATGACTCAGAAGTAAGGATGCTACCACCTGAGCCAAGTAGGCATTCAAAAAGATAAGACAGCAGCACTGAATCCCAACTTCACTAACCTCCTACACCTTGGCAGGCCATGTTAAAAAAAAAAGGCCCAGAGGCACATGGAAAAGCAAGTCAGCTGAGAGCCGCTAATGAAAAGCAAATAGCTCAGGGGCTGTATGATGAGCATGTCTACTGTAGAACAGTGGTAGAATTGTACAGGATTATCAAAGAAAAGGTTTGTCAAACTCTGCATAGGTTTGCTGGGTCACATTACATTTGCTAATAAAGTGTGATACAGTATAATAAAGAAATGCAAATAAACGCGCAACAACTGTACTAAACAAGACCACATCATTATTCAAGTAGGACATTTTTGGATCAGGTAAATAACCAGAAGTAGCCGAACAAGTTTTCCATTATTTATTATTAATGCTGACAGACATGTACAAATGCACTACACCTTGTGTTAATCATCCCTGCAGGGCATTCTATACAATTCTGCTTTCATTTCAATGGAACAAAATATATTAGGAGCCAAGTTAAAAAGCAAAAGCTTATTATTGTTCCTACAATTAGAGCACACTCTTTGCAATTTGTCTCAGGGCAGCACGGTGATGCAATGCATTGGTTTTACCACCATGCTCCTCTACCAAGTGCTACGAGACGTGTTTATGTCCGCAATATCCCATTTAGCAAGGTTTTTGATCTGCGTGCAGTTGGAAATGTGTCAAGTGGACCCCAGACACTGCCCCAAAGGAAAGGAGGGAGGCAGGCAGGCAGGCAATAACAGAAAGTCACCCCAAGCTGTATTCACTCAATTCTTGATGACTTGATCAAAGGAATAATTGGCCACAAGCCCCATCCTTTTGTTAGGGAATACTAAAGTACAAACTCGGAGATATAAAAATCATTAAAATCGGTCTGAGGGAAGAAAGAAGGTTTTCCTTCATGCATGAAACATCTCCGTTTCTCTGCGTACCAGATAAAGGCAGTATTGCCAACACTCAATTAACAATTTACTGATTTTGCATAATTAACAAATGTGATTCACTGGAAAGAAGACGGAGAGAAATCATTTTTCTAGTCTCTCTCTGCTTTCTATCCTGTTTTATTATTGGTCACCCAGATGTTTGGCACGTTTATAAACTCTTCCATTTCAGTAAATCACACACGTTAAAAACAATAGTGTAACAATAGTCAAAATCACCAATATTTGCAATACGCTAACATTAAACATCAAATTTCACCCAAGTGACAACCCTTGTGACTATTTGTGCAGTATCTTTCTCTTACGCGTGCTCCTACGGGGTGCTTCCCCTGTGGCTTCAGCAGATGTGGAGGCCCCTTGCTCACTTTCTTGCTGCTCCTGTCTCGACACCTTTGGCGGGCGTCCTCTGGGGTTGCAAACCTGTGAGGGCTCGCCAACAGTCTGCTGCTCCTGTGGCTGTGCAGGGGTTGAGACGCCGATCTCAGTTGGGTGTGGACTCTGGTGGGGCTCTGACCGAGGGCTCTGCAGTGGCATGGAAGTGTGAGCGCTTGGAGAGGAGCCCCCACTTCCTTGATGTCTGCCATCAACTTCCCTCTCATGGGTCAGGTCCCCTTCAGCGCTTGCAAGTGGCTTGAGAGCACCTTGCTGCACATCAGGGAGGCCATGGGGACCCGTATCTGCACTGGCAGTCCTACTCAGAAGGACTTCCATGAAGGTCTGGTTTCTTTGTTCAATAGATGACCATCGCTCCTCCAGAGATGTCATTCTATTCAGAACACTCACCATGTTTTCTGCACTCTGGTGACTTATCACCTCCATGGAGGTTGCCATCCTTTCCATGGTGATGCGTTCATGCGCCAATGACTCCACAAAGGCTCTGCTCATGTTCGCAATGGACTCCTCCATTTGCTCCACACTCCACACTGGAGACAAAACCTGCCAGAGACTCCTGCATCTGTTCCTGGAGTTCCAGCACTGCTGATCTTGTGGATGGACCCAGAGGCAGAGGGTCGGCATGCAGCTGAGCCGAGTTGGCAGAGTCCTGCACCCGCCGACTAGGACTCTCCACTGCTGTCCCTGTCTCCACCATCTGCTGATGCTCACTTGTGAGCTGTGATACACCAGGTGATAACCCTACTCTATCTCGCGAAGGTCCCACCGAGGTGTGAGTGTCTGCGCTGGTGCTGGGTGCACTGAATTCTGCTGATGCTGCGCCCTCAGAGGTTGCAGCTTCCTCTGAGAAGTCTGGATGCTCAGGCTCTTCCTCCTGGCTAGTGGGGACGGGTGCTGTCGATAGTCCTGTGGGGGAGTAAAGGAAAGAGTCAGAGATGTGATGCCAAGGTTACATGCACATTGCATATTGAAGATGATCATAAGTCCATCTGTTAGAGCATCAGAATCATTATCAGCGACTCGAGCAATGTCAATGAGAGAGATGGATAACTATTCTGTCACCAGCTTGCTGTGATGCACCCGTCTGTCCGTCCCCAACTTGCGCATCATCCTCCACTCCCACGATCTCCAGGACTGCATCCTCCCAGGGGGTGAGCTGGGCTACTGAGGGTGGCCCTCCTCCTGTCCTCACTCTTTCCCTCTTATAGTGAGCTCTCTTTTCCTGCAATGAGGAAGACAAGTGGAGTTTGAGTGAGAATGAAGGAGCGAGTGTAGAGAATCCATAGCATAGATGCTTAGAAGGAGACAAAGATGGAGTGAGGTGGCAAGACCAAGGGCCCTCCCTAGGTGTTGTAAGTTTTTTTCATAGCATCACAGTGATAGGGAGTGTGAGGGCTGCATAGTCGAATAGTTAGGTGAATGTGATCAGAGAGAGAGAGGGAATGGGTAAGGGTGCATGGATGACAGTGTCAAGTGGGATGTGGAGGAAGAGATTGCTAAAGCTGAGTGCTGGTGGGGAGAGGCAATGGGGGTCAGATTGAAGGTGATGGGAAAGTCATACTCACTTTTCCAGTGCGCAGGTCATGAAACTTCTTCCTGCACTGAAGCCAGGTTCTGCGGGTTATCAACAAAGCGTTGACCTCATGGGCCACCTGGATCCACACAGCCTTGGTCTGCTGGGGAGGCTTCTTCCTCCCTGAAGAAGCACCTCTTTATTGGCTCTTGCTCCCTCCACTAAAGCTTGCAGGGCAACGTCATTAAGCCTGGGAGCAGAATTAGGTCTCTCGCTGGTCATTCTGCCTCCAGGTCCCTCTAATATGAAAGGCCAAAAGGTTGGCAGTCTGCAGAAGAAGCAAGGCTTCTTGCAGACCTTAAATGAGCAGCAATGATGACGTCATCGGAGGCGAGTTTCAGACTGAAAAAACTAATTGGGCCATAGGTTTCCACACGCTGGAACTCAATTGCCCACTTAAGTTAAAATCGCTTCATTCTCCCACATCGATTTAGAATTGGGTGGCTAACACGAAAAGCGGATTACACGACCCCAGCCCACCCCAGTGACAAAATCCAGCCCCAGATGTCTGACTGGTAGAGTGCTCCAGCTGGTTGCCCGATAATCCCAGTGGGAAGTCGGGTCCATTTTGAGGGCCGGGCGAGGCTGGGCCTCACTAACATTTGGCCAATGTGCACCATGCAGAAAACAAGTGTCCTGGGGCAGCCCACCAGCTCTGGGCCACCGCGGTATCGGAAGCTTGGCCAGTCTCCGGGCTGGAAGAAGGTAGATCCTTGGGGAGGTTCAATCTTGGAATGAGTGGCAGCTACCCTGACTGGTTTTGTGGAGCTCTAAGGAGGAGTCCTGCTCTTCCGAGCCCCACAGAAATCAACACAAACTTACCTGTCAGCTTCTTTGGATACTGGTACTGGGCGGAGCATGCGCAGTGCACACTCCTGTCCTAAATTAGTAAACATTTGCATTTTTAACGAGCTTACTGTCTATCTTAGGTAGGTGTTCCAGCCGCCCAGCGGTAGGCCCAGGGGTAGATTGTAGATTGTGGTTGCCACAGCCACAGCGGGAACAGGGCGATAAGTCATTTGCCACCGTTTCTGGGCATTACCGCACAATTTCTGCTGGGCAGGAAGCCTCAAAATCTACCTCATGGAATGGACCTGGGTAGAGTGATGAATGCTGTGATGTTACTTTAACTGGATCTATCTTGTGTGAAGCATCTGATTGATTGAGGTGTGCTAAAACAATGAATAAGCACACAGCTAATGGAATGACTTTTAGACTTCATGGGCTGGATTTTGTCAGTGTGGGCAGGCTGGGGCGTGTCAGGTGGAAGTCATGTCAGGACCCCGATTCCTAAGTGATGTGTTGAAAAAGTGGGATTTTCCCCTAACTGGGCAGTTGATTTCCTGAGTGTGGGAACCACTGGCCCAATGAGTCTTTTCATACAGAAAGTTGCCTCCGATGACGTCATCAATGCTGTTGGATTTAAGGCCTGCAAGCAGCCTTGATTCTTCTGGAGACTGGAAACACTTTGCACATTGTATGAAGGATTTCATTTACCGACCATGTCCACCAGCAAGCAAAAGTGTGCACCTCGCTTTGATGAGCCCTCCCTCCAAGCTCTGGTGCAGGGAGCAAGATCTAATAAGGAGGTGCTCTTCCATTCCTCGGGGAGAAAAAAGCCACCACAACAGACTAAAGCTGTGTGGTTGCAAGTGGCCCAGGAGATCAATGCCATTTCTATGTGCCGCAGAACCTGGCTGCAGTGCAGGAAGAGGTTTCATGACCTTCTCCGCACAGGAAAAGTGAGTATGACTTTCCCATCACCCTCAATCTGATCCCCATCGCCTCTCCTCACCAGCACTCAGCTTTGCCAACCTCTTCCTCCACCTCCCACTTGACTCTGACATCCCTGCACCCTTACCCATTCCCTCTCTCTCTCTATGGTCACATTCACTTAACTATTCGACCATGCAGCCCTCACACTCCCTATCACTGTGCCGCAATGACAACAACAACTTACAACACACAGGGAGGGCCCTTTGTCTCCTTCTAACCATCTATGCTATGGATTCCCTACACCCACTCCTTCATTCTCACTCAAACTCCACTTGTGTCCCTCATTGCAGGAAAAGAGAGCCCACAATAAGAGGGAAAGAGCGAGGACAGGAGGAGGGCCACCCTCAGTAGCCCAGCTCACCACCTCGGAGGAGGCGGCCCTGGAAATGGCCGGGATCGAGGAGGATTCCCAAGTGGGGGACGGACAGGCGGGCACATCACAGCAAGCTGGTGACAGAATAGTTTGGCATCTCTCTCATTGACATTGCATGAGTGACTGATGATGATTCTGATGCTCTAACAGATTGACTTATGATCATCTGCACAATTCAATGTGCATGCAACCTTTACCTCACATCTCTAACTCCTTTACTCCCCCACAGGACCATCAAGCGCCTCCGTCCCCACTAGCCAGGAGGAAGAGCCTGAGCTTCCAGACTCCTCAGAGGAAGCTGCAACCTCTGAGGGCGCTCCATCAGCAGAATTAAGCGCACCCTGCACCAGCGCAGACTCTCACACCTCGGTGGGACCTTCGGGACATAGAGTTGTCACCTGGTGTATCACAGCTCACAAGTGAGCATCAGCATTTGGTGGAGACAGGGACAGCAGTGGAGAGTCTTAGTTGGAGGGCGCAGGACTCTGCCAGCTTGGCTCAGCTGCATGTCGACCCTGTGCCTCCGGGTCCATCCAGAAGAAGAGCAGTGCTGGAACTCCAGGAACAGGTGCAGGAGTCTCTGGCAGGTTTTGTCTCCAGGGTCACTGCGAGTGTGGAGTGAATGGAGGAGTCCATCGCTAACATGAGCAGAGCCTTTGTGGAGGCGTTGGCGCATGAACGCATCACCACAGAAAGGATGGCAACCTCCTTGGAAAGGATGGCTACCTCCATGGTAGGGCTGGCTACCGTAGAGGAGAGGATGGCTATGGTAGAGGAGAGGATGGCTACGTCCATGGAGGAGCTTAGTCGCCAGGGTATGGAAAACATGGTAATTGTTCAGAATAGACTGATATCTCTTGAGGAGCGATTGTCAGCTATCGAGCAAACAAACCAGACCTTCATGCAAGTCCTCTGGAGTAGGACTTTCAGTGCAGAAACGGGTCCTCATGGCCCCCCTGCAGTGCAACAAGGTGCTGTCCAGCCACTTGCTAGCTCTGAAGTGGGACAGACCCATGAGAAGGATGTTGGTGGCATACAACAAGGAAGTGGGGGCTCCTCTCCAAGCGCTCACACGACCATGCCACTGCAGAGCCCTCGGTCAGAGCCCCATCAGAGTCCCCACCCAACTGAGATCGGCGTCTCAACCCCTGCACAGCCGCAGGAGTAGCAGACTGTTGCCAAGCCCTCACAGGTTCGCAACCCCAGAGGACACCCGCCAAGGGTGTCGACACAGGAGCAGCAAGAAAGTGAGCAAGGGGCCTCCACATCTGCTGAAGTCACAGGGGAAGCACCACGTAGGAGCATGTGTAAGAGGAAGATAATGCACAAGTAGTCACAAGGGTAGTCACTTGGGTGTAATGTGTTTAATTCTGAAAAGCCATCAGTTGCTTATTGTCATAAAAAATTCTGATGGCAAACTGTTGCAGTTGTGGCGTGTGTTATTTCACTAATGGGACTTCCACATTGAGGGCTTAGGGCGACTTGCAATTGTCAGTATGGTGGTCAGAGTGATAGGAATCTGATGGTCTGATAAGAAGGTGCGAGGCAAAAGTGTTTGTGCAGGCTAAACAAATCTGGCCAAGATGAGTGCGTTCCTTGCATACCGGGCAGCAATGTGGTCGCGCGCTGGCGCCTTCTGGCCTGTGCAGCTTCAGGTGGGTGAGCAGCAGTTTGGCGCTCCTGTTGTTGCTGCTGCTGTTGGTGGTGCTGTTGTTCATGGTTCTGCTGCTGCCATGGCTGGTCTTCGTCCGATTCTGATGTCCAGGAGGAAAGGAAATAAATGGTTCCCATGCTTCTGGTATATGTCTCAGTTGAGGAAGCGCTCAGTCAAGGTGGCGAGAGGGGTTTCCCAGGAGGTCACACTGGATATGGGTGTCAGGCTCCAAACTTCCACAACAATGGGTATGCCTTCTAAATGTTCCCCCAGGCCTGAGACAACAAAATTCTGCCACCTGCAAATGATGTTTGCTGAAAACTCCTTTTTAATGGTGGAGCTGCAGCTGTTACTAAGCAATCCACTTGTGAGACTGCCAGGATTCACTGGCGTGTTCCAGAGGAGACGTACAGGATGTGGGAAAAGTGGGAAAATCAGAAAGGCCTCTCAAAATGGGATTATTGCAGCAATTAACTGGTTGTTAAGGACCTTAAGGGCCTATCCCACCTCTTGGAGGCGGGAAGGAAATGGGGGCAGAAAACACGCATTTGGGAAAATTGTTCGGAGGCGGGATCGGGCATGCCCGCCATTTGTTGCGATTTTACCACATCACACGCCTCCAATCCTGCCTCCTCAGGCCTGGCAAAATCGAGCCCCATGTTTCTGATGCAGCACCTTGGAACACAAATCTGAAATTTGAGCACATGCCATTTAAATTAATTGCCTGACTTCCCAATAAGCACTTCTGGTAGGTGAGGTTCCCCACCAGGAGTCAGAAAATTATTCCTGAGATAGTTGCCTACAAGGATGGAAGGAAAATTGAAGCGAAAACCATTCTTGGACGATTCACGTATGTCTCCAATTGCTATTTTCAGGGACAGGTATTAGACTGGAAATGGGCCAGCTGCATGTTCTGTTAATTGCTAACTATGTGCAGCAGGTACAGAAGATCATGAAAGGGGAAAAAGGAAATAAATACCTTGAAAAATAATTGGAGGAAGATTCCTCTGTGTGCAATATATATTGATTCATAAGCATGTTCTTTTTAAACAAGTGTATGGTATTATTGTACATAGTGCACACAGCAAATCTACCACTGTTTCGCCCACAACAAATACAAAAATAAACTTTAAGGTGCATATTTATCTGAGTTTTAGCACAGTAATGTATGGTTTAACACAACTGTGCCAAAGCAAAACCATCGTGTGAAAAACGGGCACAATGTATACCAATTTCTACCCTGGGTTATCCATTGAAATTGTGGTTACTGATGCTGGTACACAGCTCCCATACCCCAGTGGAAGCAACATATAATGAGGCACATAAGTGTGGCAGGATCATTGCCATCCAAACCTCTAGGATCCTCTCGAGCAATGAGGCTGGTGTTTGGACTGCTTAGGCTTTGCAGTATACCCTGAAGAGAGTGGGCAGAATTACTGTGGCTTTCTACATGCTGCACAACATAGCACTGGACAGAAGATCACCATGCAATTAGATGATGAAGATCAAACACATATGCCACAACAGGAACATGCCGATGACCACGAGCAGAGCATCCTGCACAGGGAGCAAAACCTGTGCATCAGAGTATAATTGACCACTTCTTTTTCTGAGCTATTTTACTGATAGTCATTTTGTTTACTGCTAGACACTTTGAAGTAAAATGTTTCATTTACGTGTTCCAGTGCATGTAAGAATGAATGTGATGAATGTGTGTCATGTGATCTGCTTCTATAAGATCAAAGAATCTCTTCCTTTTCACATACTGTGACATTATGCAAATGTGAATTTTCTTTCAGTGACTGTTTAGTGGAATGAACAGATATGGCAGTTTTGTGAGTCTCCTGAGGAACTACTTCTGATTCTGTAGCTCCATCAGCCCGGCACAGGTTATGATGGGCCAAATGACCTCCTCTGTGCTATATCATTCTATGATTGTGTCATTCTATGTGCTGGTGATTAAGATTGTCCAGCATTTGTGCTAGGAATTACATGTATTTTTCTGGCTATGATTATCTTCATGCATTCGAGTCTTTTTTCTGTCACCGGCAGGAGGCAAGAGATGGTAAGGTTCTGGCTGGACTTCACAAGCTGCTGCCTGTTCCTGCATTACTGTGTGGATACTGCTTTTGGAGGTCGAGTCGTCAAGATGGTCACTTATCTGTGTAAGCATTGACTGGTGCACTTCTACTGGGTCTCTCTGTCCCTCACTGATGGTTCTCCTGTTTCTGTCTCCAATCAGATTGGTGCCAACCATAACTGTTTCTTGGATGTAAGGCACTAAAAGACGGATAACATTAATGGGATTATTTAAGGGAGGGCTCCCAATTTGCTTGGTTTCTGCAGGTATGAAGGCCGCAATTTCGCCAACCGAGGCGGGTCCCATGCAGCCGAGGTCGGTGGCAAGGTGCAACCCAGCTGCTGGCTTCATCCAGCTGTGTGAAAATTTTTAATGATGATTGGCTTGTTAAGCCCACCCAGCACGTTTCCCGGCCAATTGAAGGAAGCGGGTCTGGTGATGTCATTTGATGACGCGTCATCAGCTGGTTTCCTTAAAGGGACCATGTGCAAATTGATTTTGACAGTTCTGCTGTCAGTGTTCTACAGCATTGAGGTACTGCAAACACTGACAAGCACTGCACAGAGGTGCACAACTGCACACAGGCTCTCCCATGACTCCCCCCATATGCTTATGGAGGGAGTCACAGCATGCAGGGAGGTCCTCTTCCCTTCCATGGGCGGATCCCCAGGAGATCAACACAGTGTGGTTGCACATTGCACAGGAGGACACAAGCAGGGATGTCATTAGGAGGACCAGGCTGCAGTGGCGCAAACCTTTCAATGATCTGAGCAGATCACGAAATGTTACTGCAAAGCCATACTCAACCTCATCCTGCTGTGCCACTCATCACATCCCCATCATGCTGTCTTCCCTAACCTACTCATTACTCACACCAACTTACCTTGCACCTCCACCCATCCCTCTCTATCTACATTATCACTTCCCCATCTAACTAGCCACCCCTCACACTCACCCTCATCATACCAACTAACAACACATAAGGGTAGGCACTTGGGTGTTTTAGTCAATGTTTATGTGAAGTTTCTGTTAATGTGCTGTCAAACATTGAAATCTTTATTTTCAACACTTTGCGTTCTTGGGCAGATTTGTGTGAACCTTTGGAAGTGGCTTAGTGAGTTGCAGTGAATGGTGAGACATAATGGTACCCCCCCCCACGGCGATGAGTGTGAAAGGAATGGCTTGGGCATTGTAGGGATGCTTTATGGTGTTGGTGTGGGGTGGTGCCAACCTGGCACATCATGTGGCAGCCAGGGTGTACAGCATCAAGTGAAGTAAATCTGGCTATGGTGAGGCCATTCCAGTCACCCCGGGCAGCAATGTGGTCAGGTACTGATGCAGCATCAGTTGATTGCGAAGAAGGTTGGTGTTGTTGGTGCTGCTGGTGTGCCTGGTTCTGCTGGTGTTGGGGCTGATCTTGGTGGGATTCTGAGGATGAAGGTGAGCGAGTGTAAACCGTAACTATTCTGATGTAATAGATGGCAGGTGAAGGTGAGATGACAGAAGCAAATCTATCAATGCTGAGAGAGGTTGTTCCAATGAGGTGGCACTAGATAGAGAGTTGGCTCCAAACACTTGCAGGCTGCATAAAGCTCAATCTGTCTTCAAAATGCAGTAAGCGACAGTTTCTGAGCTTGGAAAGTGAACAGCTGTGAGATGGGAGCTTTTATACAACTTTTGCAGCTGTCAGGTAATTAAATAATTCAATGCTGAACCCACTCACGACATGCTGAGCTGATGTGATCCCCGAGCAGCGGGGAAGCTGTGGGAGAACATGTAAAATTGAAAGGTAAGCTTAAAATACTATTTAAGTGCCTCTTAACAATCTCTCTAATGATCTAAATTGCCTCCCTCACCGTTTGGTGTCGGGTCTGTTCAGCGATGACAGATCTGACATCTGGGAGACTAGTGTGGGCCCGCCACCAAATGCGCCCGCTGACTCCCCCCTGAAAAATTCCCCCCGTAGTCTCTCTTGCAGATATCACTGAAGTATCTTACCACTCAATGATGTGATTTTCATAACTGAATGCTGGTCTCTGCTGTTAGATAAAACCAACCTCTATTGTGTTTTGCAAGATGGCAAGTCAGTTGTTTGCATGCACCTACTTATGAAGCAGCATCTGAAAGCTGGACGCATGAGCTCAAATTCCCAAAAATGTTCAGCAGAGCCACTTGCATGCACACAGCAGCACTGTCATTCATCAGGCACCCTGTCATGCCTGCCCTAAATCACTAAAATCAACCAAACTGGGAATTTCTGAGGGAGTGCTTAATATAAGTCCTGTAGGTGATAGAGAGTTCTGTAGCTAACCATTGGCAGCTATGCCTCCAGCAGTCTAGGTCCTCAGCTCTGGAATTTCCTAAGCCTCTCTGCCTCTCTATCTCTCTCTCCTCCTTTAAGATGCTGCTTAAAACTTACCTCTTTGACAAATCTTTTGGTCATCTGTCATAATATCTCCTCAGGTGGCTCGTTGTCAAATGTTGTTTGATAACGCTCCTGTGAAGCACCGTGGGACGTTTTACTCTGTTAAAGGCATTATATGAATGCAAGGTGTTGTTGTTGTAATGTGGAATCCAGGCCCAATGGATTGGCCTCTACCTCATGGACTCTTGATATTCTTTGAAAACAAAATGAACGGAAGGAAAATTGTGGGGACATGTGCCCAAAATACCAATATGTGGTCCCAGCGTGTAAAGCTCTGTGCCAAGAGCAATGAAGATGAAAATGTATCCCATAATTATTATGTGATCATTGCTGGGCGCATTGATGGAATGCTGAGTGTGCATGTTATGTATTATAGTGCAAGTCAATCACTATTTTTAAACGTTACAGTAGTGTCAGTTCCAGCATAAGTGTATAAATCCCAGCACATCATTATGCTCTCCAGCTTCTACATTGCTCATATCCTGTATAGCCTCACTTCCCTGGATGCTCTGGATGGCGTTTTTCAAATGGGTAAAGCATTTCAATTGCTGTGTGACATGACCAATTCAGTGAGTCTCCCATCTGGTGAATGCAGCTTTCTTCTGCAAGGAATAAGGGCAGTGTCCATTTAATGCACCTTCACTGATCACGAATACCCTCTCATATCATGTACAGTTCTAACAACATTCATTGTAAAATCTTACCTTGTTAATTCATCTTCTCGATGCTTCGAGTGAACAATGTTAGCTTTTAATGGCTAACAGGCTCGGAGGGTCAGAAGATTGTTTGAGGACACCTTCCGCTGGATCCCCACTCAACTAGCAGTGTGCAATGTTATGGTGGTATAAGCAGTTGTTTGCTTGCTTGCCTTCTCTTGCTGAATCCGAACCGTGGAAGGCCACATTTATATTGCAATCTGCAGTTCAGGTGTCAAAGCATCAGGGATTGGAGTTTTGTATTCCAGTTTGATGCAATCTGAGATTGATATCATTAGCCCATGGTGCGTGGATGCCTTTGGGCTTGGTTTAAAAAAAAATGATTCTCAGATTAATTTTTTGCATCAACACATAGGGAATGATTAAGCTGAAATACTGAAATTGAAGCACTGTCATGGGTTCAGTAGAACAGAAATAGCGAAAAGAAGAGGGGATATGAATAGTTGTTTCAATGCAGCTTAGGGAGCAAAGTCATCTAACTGCAAGCAGAATCTTGTACCAGTTGGCAATTCAATGTAAAATAAGGGTTGCTTTTAGGGTGCCCCAACCATAGTATTTCTATTCTGCAGGCCTTGGCACAGCTATTTGGCAATGGCTGAGATTAGCTTTGTGTCGACATGAAGGACACTTGCAGCCAGCATGCAGTATTGGGATAGGGCCACTACTGCGCTCAATCTTTTTGCCTCCATTTTCTTCTAGACTACAATAGAGGTATCATCAATGTACTGCCCACACATTGGTCAAATAGCTGGTGGATTCGTCAGCATTTTCATCTCCTTTCCCACTCTACAAAAGGCTGATATTTAGTAGATGAGAATCATATATGTATAACTTCAAGTGTAGCCACTGACCAAATAATATTACCCATAATCACTCCTGGGTAACTAAAAAGCTAAGACTTGTTCAGAATGCAGCTGCGGGGACAGTCAAACGCAGTTTTGATAACAAACAGCCACAGACTGCGAATGAAGGTTAAATTGCGAAAAAAAATATTACAGTATGAGGCTAAGTAGAAATTAGAATTCGCTTACCA
Organism: Somniosus microcephalus; assembly: GCF_052327205.1. Taxonomy (NCBI): domain Eukaryota; kingdom Metazoa; phylum Chordata; class Chondrichthyes; order Squaliformes; family Somniosidae; genus Somniosus; species Somniosus microcephalus. The sequence continues at coordinate 216,387,661 of NC_140995.1, read as the reverse complement.
AAACTAATTGTAGCAATATTTAAAGGATAATTAGTATAAGGACATAAAATGAGAGAGATCATGGAGATAAGGTATTTATTTGGTAGATTAAAGTGAGATAGTCTGGATACCTCAAGACTAGTGAAACAGCGCTGATATGGGCCCTTGGTATAAAGGCCTTGTACCAGGGATGGTGTGGAGATGCCGGAGTTGGACTGGGGTGGACAAATGTAAGAAGTTAGGTTGATTGGCTATGATAAATTGACCCTTAGTGTTAGGGGGATTAAATACGTGGGGTTACGGGGATAGGGTGGGATATGTGTCGGTGCAGGCTCGATGGGCCGAAATGGCCTCTATCTGCATTGTGGGGTTTCTGTGATTCTGTGATTCTGTGAAGTCACACAACACCAGGTTATAGTCCAACAGCTTTATTTGAAATCACAAGCTTTCGGAGCGCTGCTCCTTCTTCAGGTGAAGTGGAGAAATGCATAAAGACACAGCTTATATAATTGACCCCTTGTGACCCCACCTCATTGTTCTTTGATGTAATGTTTCCCTGACTGACCTGTTTCGACACCATTCACACCTTTGACTGCTGTGATTATCTCTCTGCCGAGGTGCGATAAATGGCAGTTGGAAAGGTTACCTGTAAACATCTGACATGATTCTCTGACTATATAAGCTGTGTCTTTATGCATTTCTCCACTTCACCTGAAGAAGGAGCAGCACTCCGAAAGCTTGTGATTTCAAATAAAGCTGTTGGACTATAACCTGGTGTTGTGTGACTTCTTACATTTGTACCAGGGAGGCAGGAAATGAAAGAGATATGGTAAATTCCAATGGGGTGAAAAACTATAAATAAGATAACAAGACAGCAGAATAGGTTGATGGAAAAATACTGGAACGGCGGGATGCTACTTTAGTCTGAGTGACAATGGTATTTTGACCATTAGAACCAATTAAAGAAGGTGATTTTGTTAAAGACCATATATGGACACTGGCCAACTGAACTGTTGATAAGAAAAGGGTTAAAACCTTGATACTCAAAGAACAACTTCACACAGACATACTGCGAGAACAAAGGGACAGGCTTAAGACAACATCATCTGTGTCCAAGAGGTTCCAGAGACCAAGGGCTGCGAGCTACTCGTTAAAGCTGTAAGCTTAATAAATCTGGATCTATTGCTCAAACATACTGGCTGCTGTCTATTGGTGTCTTGTCCAAGAACTCAGAGATCATTAAGATCTTATACCACTGTACAGCAACAGCAGCATGACACCCCATTGCTGCATTCCAAAAAGTATAGGGGTCATTGATGACAGCTATTCTGCTATCCATGCAGTAGGTTCCTACTCCTTCTCTGGCACCACTACTTGATCCTCCTCATCTGGTGCTACCTCCTGCAATTCACATACTGCATCCTCTGGGTTACATGCAATTGTGTTGATGCTTGCATATGTTGGTGAGAGAGAGGGTTCTGTGAGGCACTATCTTGTTCTGGGGCACTGGGCCATGGTATTAGATAGAGGGAATCTTTTTCTGCTGGTGATGGAGTGTCGGACAAGGGGACATAACCTTAAAATCAGAGCCAGGCCATTCAGGAGAGAAGTTAGGAAACATTTCTTCACATAAAGAGTGGTAGAGGTGTGGAACTCTCTCCCACTAAAAGCAGTAGATGCTAGTTCAATTAATCATTTTAAATTTGAGATCGATAGATTTTTGCTAACCATGGGTATTAAGGAATATGGAGCCAAGGCGGGTAAATGGAGTTAGAATACAGACCAGCCATGATCTCACTGAACAGTGGAACAGTCTCGAGGGGTTGAATGGCCTATTTATGTACCTACGTCTCTATTTAGTTTCTATTTAGTGGTTGGCCTTCTGTGTTACAAAGGGCATTTCTCTACCCCTTCAAACCCTTTACAATAATGTCCAGACTCTCATCAATGAATCTAGCTTTTCAGGCAAATATGCATTGCTGGATTGGCACTCTGTGATATTTATAGTGTTTAATTGCCTACTTAGTAGCTTAATGGATGCTTTAGCATTATTATTGGAAGTTGCTTCTGAATACCTGTTAGATCGGGTACTTAATTTCAGTGGACCACACTGATCTGAGGTCAACACACTAAAATAAAAGTTTGCGAGTCCGGTGGTAAGTTTTAAATAGTTGATTTATTGCATCACTTGATTTACACTGTTTGACTTTCTTCCTCTGCCTGACTTGTGATCAAAATGGCAAGTTTTTATGAATCGGCAGATGTACCCGCCTCCTTTATAACCATTGGCTCAGCAGCATGCATGCAGAGTTATGGTTGGTTCAACTACATCACAATGATTGGATCTCTTGTACATCAATCATTCCTTTGTTCTCTAGTTAAGCAGAATCATCACTTTCAGTTTTATGCTAAGATCAGCATTTTCATAGTTTTAAGCTAATTCAGCATTTCCATTGTTCTCAGTTTTTAAGTCAGCCGAGGTGACGTTACCAGCTGTGATTGGATCTCATAAATCACACCATCCTTTGGCACGTGGTCAACTTAAACATAATCAAATTTCTTTACATTATTAGTTTAATCATATTCAAATCTGTGTTATTAAAATATATATATTCCCTAACAATACCTGTTTACTTTTGTATTATTTGTAACATATGAAATCAGAAAAGGTGCGCAGAGCATATATGTGGTTTGCTGTTAAAACAAATGGGAGGGAAAACATTTACTCTCATTTAATGCACTGCCAGTGGGCTAAGTGTAATGATTTCCCCCAGGCCAAAACTTGGTTACTACTGTCTTTGGTGTTTTGGTCAGCCTATTAGTTTCCAACATGATCACAGATCACAGATCACAGAAACCCCACAGTGCAGATAGAGGCCATTTCGGCCCATCGAGCCTGCACCGACACATATCCCACCCGATCCCCGTAACCCCTACACCAACACATATCCCACCCTATCCCTGTAACCCCACGTATTTAATCCCCCTAACACTAAGGGTCAATTTATCATAGCCAATCAACCTAACCCGCACATCTTTGGACTGTGGGAGGAAACCGGAGCACCCGGAGAAAACTCACGCAAACACGGGGAGAATGTGCAAACTCCACACAGTCGCCCGAAGCCGGATTCGAACCCGGGTCTCTGGTGCTGTGAGGCAACAGTGCTAACCACTATGCCACCGTGATGTTCTATGGAATGAGAGGATATGTGTTCATGCCTGCAATTCATGTCTGTGGTTCCCCTTTTGATGGGCTCCTGATCACTACTGTGTCATTATGGGGCGGCATAGAGGAGAAGCCAAATATTTTCCTACAGGGAATTAATATCATCCTACCTGTCTGACATTCAGGCCAGCAAGAGCACATCTGTTCAAGTCAGTTAGTAGGTATTTAAATATTTTAGTCATAAAGTGAAATGAAAGTACAAACAATCAGACATGCAGGCATGAGTTCCAAGACCCTTACACATTCAGACAATATTTCTAAACTGCTTGGACCATGCTCCTACAGATTATGATGTAAATTGAACTCCTTTGATTTTTTTCTATTCGTTCACGGGATGTGGGCGTCGCTGGCAAGGCCAGCATTTATTACCCATCCCTAATTGTCCTTGAACAACTGAATGGCTTGCTAGGCCATTTCAGAGGGCAGTTAAGAGTCAACCACATTGCTGTCGGTCTGGAGTCACATATAAGCCAGACCAGGTAAGGGCGGCAGGTTTCCTTCCCTACATGATTAATCACTGACAAATTACACATATGGACAGGTCAGGTAACTGAATATTCCTCACAAATTAAAAATGAGAAAACTCACATCTGAACTAACTTTATGGAGATGAGATAAGCAGTGAAGTGGATTGAAACTTCAGCCAACTCCAGATTCAACTAATCTAACACTCTCCTCGTTTATCTCCCATCCTCCATCCTCTATAAATTCTGACTTGTCCAAAACTCTGCTGTATGCCACATTAGGTCCCACTTGCCATCACCCCAGTCTTCACTCACCTATATGAGCTCCCCTTCTCCAATGCTTCAATTTAAAATTCTCATCCTCATCTTTAAATTCTTCCTGCAGCTTCATATTTGAATCTCTCCAATCAGGTTTCCATCCCTACCACAGCATTGAAACAACCCTAAACAAAGTCACAAATGGCATCCTTTGTGACTGTGACCATGGTGTATTATCTCTCGTCTTCCTTGACCTTTCTGCAGCCTTTGACATGGTAGATCACAACATCCTCCTCTAATGCTTTTCCTCTATTGTCTATCTCAATGGGTTTGCCCTGACTTGGTTCCACTCTTATCTATCCAATTGTGGTCAGAGCATCTCCAGCAATGGCTTCTCTTCCTGCCTCCACACCTGGAGACCCCCAAGGATCTGCCCTCAACTCTCAAATTTATCATTTACTTGCTGCTCCTTGGCAACATTATCCATAGATATGGGGCCAGCTTCCATATGTATGCTGATGATACATAGCTCTACCTCTCCACCACTTCTCTTGACCCTCTCCACTGCTTCTATGTTGTCAGACTGCTTGTCCAATATCCAGTATTGGATGAGCCACAATTTCCTCCAGTTAAAAATTGAGAAGACTGAAGCCATCGTCATCAGCCCCTGCCATTGATTCCATCCCCTTCCCCTTCCCCAACCACTGTTTCAGGCTGAATCAGACTTAGCACTGTCTGGAGTGAGTTCCAGGTTTCCACTACCCTTTGTATGAAAAGGTGCGCCCTGATTTTACCCCCCTGTTCTGCATGCCCTCAGCAGAGGAAATAATTTCTGTGTATTTACCCTATTGAATCCCTTTATCATTTAAAATACCTCGATTAGATCACCCTCAACCTTCTAAACTCAAGAGAATACAAGCTAAGTTTATGCAACCTGCCCTCATACTTTAACCCTTTTAGCCCTGGCATCTTTCTGGTGATTCTGCATTGTATCCCTTTGTAGCCCATTATATATCTTTCCAAAATTGAACACAGTACTCCAGATGAGGTCTGAATCAAGGCTCTGTACAACAGAAGTATTACTTCCTCACCTTTGAATTCCAATATCCGTGAGATAAAGGCCAACATTCCATTAACCTTTTTGATTTTTTTTTGTACCTGTGCACCAGCTTTTAGTGATTAGTGTGCATGGACACCCAAATCCCTTCGCTTCAAAAGTTTGTCAATGACTTACAGACTACCAACACTCAATCTGTGTCATTGATCATAGCAAGCTCCACTGCTTGCTTGTCTACCTCCTGACTCTGTGGGTGGGCTATGCAGACCTGAAATCTTGCTCCATTTTTCACAACCTCCTATTTAGTGCCTGCAGTTCTGCTTCCTGGTCTTGCATCAATCAGAAATGCAGCTTTAGCTGAGGGTTTACCGATCAGTGCTGATGACTTCACAGGGAGGTGGTTTGTAATTCCTGTTGGATGCAGGCTTCACAGAAGTATTTCTTCATTGTGTTTTCTATTAAGACAGATGATTCTGATGATCACTAGGTCAGACCTATATGTGTCCTGGACTAAAGTTTGCTTTTTTTAAATATCACTCCTATGGTTTGAGAGCTAATAAACAGCTAAAAGATAACACTACAGATTATTTATAAGGTCCCTGGTAGACCAACATTTTTATTGGAAAAAATTAGATCATATTGAATTATATGACAAGTTTCTGGGTGAAATTTCATAAGCTGAGGGTTGTTACTAATTGGAGTGGATCTAAAAAAGGTCTGGTAATGACTGGAGCTCCAGTACGCTTCATATTGGGAAACTGTAGTTCATAATTTTCATTAATAATTTGGATCAAGGCATTAATGGAACCATTCTTAAGTTTCCTGATGACACAAAAATATGTGTGAGGTTAGTAATTCAGATGAAATTCATGTTTCAGGCTGATTTTACATAGGATATACAGCACACAAACAGGCCATTCGGCCCAACCAGTCCATTCCGGTGTTTATGCTCCACTTGAGCCTCCTTCCATCCTTCCTCATCTAACTCTATCAGCATAACCCTCTATTCCCTTCTCCCTCAGATGCTTATTTAGCTTCCACTTAAATGCGTCTGTACTATTTTCCTCAACTACTCCCTGTGGCAGTGAGTTCCACATTCTCATCAATCTCTGGGTAGAGAAGTTGCTGCTGAATTCCTTATTTGATTTCTTGATGACTATCTTTTATTGAAGGCCTCAGGTTTTTCTCTTCCCCACAAGTGGAAACACTGGGCTCGATTTTGCCATTGGTGCGGGCTGGGGGCGTGCCAGCCGCTTTTCGTGTTAGCCACCCGACTCCAATTTGATGTGGGAAAAATATGCGATTTTCCCCTAATTGAGCAATTGATTTCCAGCGTGAGGGAGCCCCTGGCCCACTTAGTCTTTCCATCCTGAAAGTCGTCTCCGATGACGTCATCAGTGCTGCTGGATTTAAGGCCTGCAAGCAGCCTTGCTTCTTCTGCAGACTGCAAACCTTATGCCCTTTGCTGTGATAGATTCCTCCAGACAATATGTCCAGCAGTAGGCCAAAGTCTGCACCAAGGTTCGCTGACGCCGCCCTGCAAGCTCTGGTGGAGGGAGCAAGAGGAAATAAGGAGGTGCTCTTCCCTTCCTCAGGGAGAAAGAAACCTCCCCAGCAGACGAAAGCTGTGTGGATGCAAGTGGCCCAGGAGGTCAACTCTTTGTCTATGTGCCGCAGAACCTGGCTGCAATGCAGGAAGAGGTTTCATGACCTTCTGCGCACTGGAAAAGTGAATATGACTTTCCCATCACCCTCAATCTGATCCCCATTGCCTCTCCTCACCAGCACTCAGCTATGACAACCTCTTCCTCCACATCCCACTTGACACCGACATCCCTGCACCCATACCCATTCCCTCTTTTCTCTATGGTCACATTCACCTAACTATTCGACTATGCAGCCCTCACACTCCCTATCGCTGTGATGCTATGAAAACAACTTACAACACACAGGGAGGGCCCTTGGTCTTGCCACCTCACTCCATCTTTGTCTCCTTCTAACCATCAATGATATTGATTCTCTACACTCACTCCTTCATTCTCACTCAAACTCCACTTGTCTCCCTCATTGCCGGAAAAGAGAGCTCACAATAAGAGGGAAAGAGCGAGGACAGGAGGAGGGCCACCCTCAGCAGCCCAGCTCACCCCCTGGGAGGAGGCGGCCCTGGAGATCATGGGAGTGGAGGAGGATGCGCAAGTGGGGGACAGACAGACGGGTGCATCAGAGCAAGCTGGTGACAGAATAGTTTATCATCTCTCTCATTGACACTGCATGAGTCACTGATAATGGTTCTGATGCTCTAACAGATTGACTTTTGATCATCTGCAATATTCAATGCACATGTAACCTTAGCCTCACATCGCTGACTCTTTCCTTTACTCCCCCACAAGACCATCGAAAGCCCCCGTCCCCACTATCCAGGAAGAACAGCCTGAGCCTCCAAACTCCTCAGAGGAAGCTGCAACCTCTGAGGGCGCAGAATTCAGCGCACCCAGCACCAGCGTAGACACTCACACCTCGGAGGTACCTTCGCGAGATAGTGCAGTGTTGTCACCTGGTGTATCACAGCTCACAAGTGAGCATCAGCAGAAGGTGGAGACAGGGACAGCAGTGGAGAGTCCTCGTCGTAGGGTGCAGGACTCTGCCAGCTTGGCTCAGCTGCATGTCGATCCTCTGCCCCGGGTCCATCCAGAAGAGCGGTGCTGGAACTCCAGGAAGAGGTGCAGGAGTCTCTGGCAGGTTTTGTCTCCAGGGTCGCTGTGAGTTTGGAGAGAATGGAGGAGTCCATCACTAACATGAGCAGAGCCTTTGTGGGGGCATTGGCGCATGAACGCATCACCACAGAATGGACAGCAACCTCCGTGGAAAGGATGGCTACCTCCATGGTAAGGCTGGCTACCGTAGAGGAGAGGATGGCTACGGTAGAGGAGAGGATGGCTACGTCCATGGAGGAGCTTAGTCACCAGGGTATGGAAAACATGGTATTTGTTCAGAATAGACTGACAGCTCTTGAGGAGCGATGGTCAGCTCTTGAGCAAACAAACCAGATCTTCAGGCAAGTCCTCGGGAGTAGGACTTCCAGTACAGAAACGGGTCCTCATGGCCCCCTGAATTGCAGCAAGGTGCTGTCAAGCCACTTGCTAGCTCTGAAGTGGGGCTGACCCATGAGAGGGATGTTGGTGGTGTACAACAAGGAAGTGGGGGCTCCTCTCCAAGCGCTCACACGACCATGCCACTGCAGAGCCCTCGGTCAGAGCCCCACCAGAGTCCCCACCCAACTGAGATCGGCGTCTCAACCCCTGCACAGCCGCAGGAGCAGCAGACTGTTGCCGAGCCCTCACAGCTTCGCATCCCCAGAGGACACCCGCCAAAGGTGTCGAGGCAGGAGCAGCAAGAAAGTGAGCAAGGGGCCTCCACATCTGCTGAAGCCACAGGGGAAGCACCACGTAGGAGCATGCGTAAGAGGAAGATAATGCACAAGTAGTCACAAGGGTAGTCACTTGGGTGAAATGTTACGTTTAATGTTGAAAAGCCATCAGTTGGTTATTGTCATTAAAAATTCTGATGTCAACTGTTGCAGTTGTGGTGTGTGTCATATCGCTAATGGGGCTTCCACATTGAGGGCTCAGGGTGACTTGCAATTGTCAGTATGGTGGTCAGAGTGGTAGGAACCACAGGTTCTTGGCCATTGCCGATACTCGGGTAAGAAGCTGTGAGGCAAAAGTACTTGATTGGCTAGGCTAAGCAAATCTGGCCAAGATGAGTGCGTGCCTTGCATTCTGGCCAGCAACGTGCTCGCATGCTGCTAGCGCTGGTTGATGCGCCCCTGCAAGCTGGTCGTTGTCGCTCTCCTCCTCCTCCTCCTCATCTGAGGAGGAGATGTGATGAGCCACTTGTTCCTCAGGCATCTGCAAGCCACGATGCTGTGCCATGTTGTGAAGTGCACAGCAAACCACAACGATTCTGGAGACCCTGGCTGCTGAGTACTGCAGGGCTCTACCTGATCTATCCAGGCATCTGAAGCGCATCTTCAGCAAGACGATGGTTTGCTCAATTATGGATCTGGTGGAAATGTGGCTCGAGTTGTAGCGCTCCTCAGCTTCATTGGATGGGCTCCTCAATGTCTTCAGGGGATAGCAACATTTCGACCTGAAACATTGACTCTATTTCTCTCTCCGCGGATGTTGCCTGGCCTGCTGAGTTTTTCCTGCATTTTCTGTTGTTATTTCTTCAGGGGATAGCCCTTGTCTCCAAGTAGCCATCCGTTAAGTTGGTCTGGCGGACTGAAGAGCGGAGGCACATTAGACTGGCGCAGGATGAAGGAGTCATGGCAACTGCCAGGGTACTTGGCACAAACATGCAAAATGTCCTTCTTGTGGTCACACACCAGCTGTACGTTGAGGGAGTGGAAGCCCTTGCAGTTGAAAAAATACCTGGATTGTGATGGAGTGCCTTAAGGGCCACATGTGTGCAGTCAATGACACCTTGCACCCTTGGAAAGCCTGCCAGATTGTCAAACCCAACCGAACGCGCAGTTACACTCGCTTGATCCTTGGAGAAATGGATGTGATTGTGCGCGATGGCAGAGGGCATTGGTTATCTGCGTGATGCAAGTGTGTGCGGCCGCCTGGGAGATGCTGCTGATGTCTGCTGCTGATCCCTGGAATGAGCCTGAAGCAAAAAAGTTGAGTACTGTGGTGACTTTGACGGCCACTGATAAGGAGTGTCCACCTGCTCCTCTGGGCTCCAGGTCTTGCTGCAGCATTGCGCAGCTGTCAGCCACTACCTCTCGCGAAAGTCTGAGCCTCCTTTGGCACTGCTGCTCAGTCATGTTGAGGTAGCTGGTCCTCTGTCTGTAGACCCTGTTTGGGGGGTATCTCCTGCGCCGAGGGGCTTCCATGCGCTGGCGCCTTCTGGCCTGTGCAGCTTCAGGTGGGTGAGCAACAGCTTGGAGCTCCTGCTGTTGCTCCTGCAGTTAGTGCTGCTGTTGTTCAGGGTTCTGCTGCTGCCGCGGCTGGTCTTCGTCCGAATCTGATGTCCAGGAGGAAAGGAAATAAATGGTTCCCATTCTTCTGGTATATACCTCAGTTGAGGAAGCGCTCATTCAAGGTGGGGAGAAGGGTTTCCCAGGAGGTCACACTGGATATGGGTGTCAGGCTCCAAACTTCCACAACAATGAGTAGGCCTGTTAAAAGTTCCCCCAGACCTGAGACAACAAAGTTCTGCCACCTGCAAATGATGATTGGTGAAAACTCCTTTTTAATGGTGGAGCTGCAGCTGTTAGTAAGCAATCCACTTGTGCTGCCGCCAGGTTTCACTGGCGTGTTTCAGAGGAGGCGTGCAGCACGTGGGAAAACTGTTAAAATCAGAAAGGCCTCTCAAAATGGGATTATAGAGGCACTTAGCTGGTTGTTAAGGGCCTTAAGGGGCTATCCCGCCTCTTGGAGGCGAGATGGAGATGGGGTCAGAAAACTCGCATGTGGGAAAATTGCTCAGAGGCGGGATGGAGGTGGGATTGTTTTTGCAATTTTAACACCTCACATGCCTCCAATCCCGCCTCCTCGGGCCTGGCAAAATCGAGCCCACTCTCTCTGGCTGGAAATTTTAAGTGGAAACCCACTGGGAGCATGAGGGGGCCCCGGTAGAGCGGGAAACCTGGAAGTTTTAACTCCACAGCGTGTGTGTAACGTCACGCACAGATTCCCCACCCAGAAGTCAGCTTGATTAACAGGGTGACTTCCAGTTGGTGGGGAACGCTGGACAAGAGGCCGCAGCCAGGCGTGAGCTCCAACCCTGGGGTGGGGGATCTTATCCCGGGGGTGGGTTCTGATCCCGGGGATCCGATTCCCAACCCCATGGGGTCCAATCGCCGATGCTGGGGGGCGGGTCTGATTCCTGACCCCGGCCGGGGGGGGGGGCGGGGGGGTTGTATGGTGGGGGCTGAGGGTGGGGGGCGTTGGGGGGGCTGGGAGGGAGCACTCCTGCTCCTGCTCCTGAATCCCGAGAACCCCGTCGGCCACAATTAAATCTGCAAAGCAGGTTATAGCTGAGGCTTGTGGCCTCATTATCATATTTAAAGTGCCAACCTGTCTCTTAGGAGCGGATTGGCTGCCCGTCCCTGTACCACCTCCGTTAAAAGCTGAAGTGGGCGGGTTGGGGTCGGGATTCAGATTTTTAACACTTTAATCACTCACCCGACCCCAACCCACCCATTTTTTGGGTTAAAATTCCCTCCTTCTGTGTCTACTCTATCAGAACCTTTCATAATTTTAAAGACCTCTCTTAGGTCATCCCTCAGGCTCTCTGTTCAAGAGGAAAGAGGCCCAGCCTGTTCATCCTTTCCTGATAGGTATAAACTTGCAGTTCTGGTATCATCCTTGTAAATCTTTTTGCACCCTCTCCAGTGCCTTTATATCCTTTTTATAATATGGTGACCAGAACTGTACACAGCACTCCAAGTGTGGTCTAACCAAGGTTCAATATAAGTTTAGCATAACTTCTCTACTTTTCAATTGTATCCCTCTAGAAATAAACCCTAGTGCTTGGTTTGCTCTTTTATGGCCTTATTAACCTGCGTCGCTACTTTTAGTGATTTGTGTATTTGTACTCCCAGATCCCTTTGCTCCTCTACCCCAATTAAATTCTTATTTTCCAAGTAGTATGTGACCTCCTTATTTTTTCTTACTAAAATGTAATACCTCAAACTTATCTATGTTTAAATTAATTTGCCACTTATATGCCTATTCTGTAAGTTTATTAATGTCTTCTTGTAACTTGTTGCAATCCTCTATCCCCAATTTGGTGTTGTCCACAAATTTAGAAATTGTGTTTTTAATTCCAAAGTCTAAATCATTAATATAAATTGTGAACAACAGTGATCCCAGCACTAATTCTTATAGGACCTCACTTCCCACCTTCTGCCACTCTGAATAGCTACCCTTTACCCCTACTCTCTGCTTTCTGTTTTGCAGCCAGCTAGCTATCCATTCTGCTACTTGTCCCCTGATTCCGCATGCTCTGACCTTATTCATTAGTCGATTATGTGGTACCTTATTGAAGGCCTTTTGGAAATTTAGTATATCGCATCTACTGCATTACCCTTGTCTCCTCTCTCTGTTACCTCTTAAAAGAATTCAATGAGGTTGGTCAAGCAAAACTTTCCCTTTTGAAATCCATGTTGACTATTCATTATTATATTTTTGGTTTCTCGATGTTTTTCTATTTTCTCCTTTAGTAGGATTCCATTAACTTTCCTACCACCAATTCTAAGTTGATTGGTCTATTGTACCCTGGACATGTTCTATCTCCCTTCTTAAATACAGGTATAATGTTAGATATCCGCCAGTCTTCTGGCACTACACCTTTTTCTAAAGAATTATTAACTATGTGTAATAGTACCTCTGCTATCTCTTCCATAGGTTCTTTTAAAATGCACGGATGCAACCAAGGATTTTTATCCTCTTTGATTAGTTTATTTAATATTTCTCCTTTGTATTTTAAATTTTATTTTATATCATTTCTAATCTTATTGTCTGATGTCCACATTATGTCCATCTGATCTGTCTCCATGGTAAATACTAAAGAAAAATAATTATTTGATATTTCTGCCATTTCGCTATTGCTGCCTGTGATTTTATCTTGCCCGTCCCTTAGTGGCCCTATTCCTTTTTTAATTTATGTGCCTGTAAAATATTCTACGTAAACTTGGTCATCCAAAACTCGGCTGCCCATGTATTAACTCGCACCAAGTCACGTTCACCCATCACCCCTGTGCTCGCTGACCTACATTGGCTCCCAGCTAAGTAACGCCTTGATTTTAAAATTCTCATCCTTGTTTTTAAATCCCTCCATGGCCTCGCCCCCCTCCTGATATCTGTAATCTCCTCCAGCCCCACAACCCCCCCGGTATGTCTGTGCTCCTCGAATTCTGATCTCTTGAGCATCCCTGATTTGAATCGCTCAACCATTGGCGGCCATGCCTTCAGCTGCCTAGGCCCTAAGCTCTGGAATTCCCTCCCTAAACCTCTCTGCCTCTCTACCACTCTCCCCTCCTTTAAGATGCTCCTTAAAAACCTACATCTTTGACCAAGCTTTTGGTCATCTGCCCTAATTTCTCCTTATGTGACTTGGTGCCAAATTTTGTTTTATAACACTCCTGTGAAGCGCTTTGGGACATTTTATTATGTTAAAGGCGCTATATAAATACAAGTTGTTGCTGTTGTTGTTATTTTGTTTTATGTTCCTTGACAATTTAATATCATAGTTCTTTTCTATGCCTTCCTAATTGTTTTTTTGACTTCTTTCCTAATCTCTTCATATTCACCCCTGTCATGCTCAACATGTACTTAGTGTATGCCTCTTTCTTTACTCTCCATTTTTCCCTTATATGGGTGTCACCTCATCCATGGTGTCTCATTAGAATTTAGTTTGTTCTGATTTTTTAGCGGAATTTTTTTTCCTGGACACTGTTGAACAGCATTTTAAATGTTTCCCATTGCTGTTCTACATCATTGTTTGCCAATATCGTTGTCCATTTTACTTTCTCAAGTTCTATTCTCAGCCCCTCAAAATCAACTTTTCTCCATTCTATTACCCTGGTCTTTGTCATGCTTATGTCCGTCTCAATTATTCTCCTAAACCGTATAATATTATGGTCTCTATTGCCTACTTTTACTTCTTTTATCTGCTCTGGTTCATTCCCTATTATTAGATCCAGTAGCAAATCTTCCCTTATTGAGCTTCTTACATATTGGATTAGAAGGCGTCATGTACACTTTATAGGAATCCTTATCCCCTTTACCTACCTCTTCTGGACAATTAATTTTGGGATAGTTGAAATTCTCCATGATTATTATTCTGTGGTTTTTACTCATTTCTTTAAGTTGCTTGCATATTTCTTCCTCCACCTCCCTTCCATGATTAGGTGGTCTGTGGACTAACCCTATTTATGTGATTGATCCTTTATTTTCTTTTATCTGTATCCACATGGATTCTATTTCTGTCTTACTGATGGCTGCGCCACTTTTTTCTACTACTATTATGTAATCTCTAATAAGTACAGCTACTCCACCTCACCTTTATCCTTCTCTATCATTTCTAAATATGTTATACCCTGCGGTGTTTAATTCCCAGTCCTGATTTTTCTGTAGCCATGTCTCAGTAATCGCTACTATATCTGGTTCTGCACAACCTATTATTGCCTCCGGCTCCCGTGTTTTATTATGGACACTGTGTGCATTGCTGTACAGTTTAATTTTTAATAGCAATTCCTCTCACTACCATCTTTTTACACTTCTGTTCTATAACTCGATTTATTCCTTGGCCATTTATGTCCTCCTGTAGGAACATCTAGTTCCTATCCAAAAGACTGAGGTCCACTCAGGCGATCAAATAAACGAGGTTTAATGAAAACTAAGAGAGTTTAACAGATAACTACAGGAGAACATCGAATGTAGGTCTAGTCAGTTCGGAGGCTCCATGAGGACTGCTTGGGCGGTCCCGTGGCTGATGTCATTGTTGTGTCGGTACCTTTCTACCTAGACACAATTTAGGACTCAGAACTCAGAGATTCAAACATGAAGTGCTTTATTGGAAGGAAAGGAAGTTCTGGAAAGTTCCGAACAAAGAGAGCTAAACTTAACCGAGAGAACACCCAACCATTTATCTCCTGTGACAGCGCCACCACAGGTGGGAGGAGAACACACAATACATAACATTTCCTCCCCTCTTAAATGGAAGGTCCACATTATTCCTCAACAGGTAAGTTACTTTCAATGCACTCAACGAACCTAGGGTAGAGGTAGACTGCCTCAAACCCTGACTTTACCCTGGGGTTTATTCTGCCCCAGTCTTGTGGGTAAGTCGCTAAGCCTACAGATCCAAGCGTCTTGGAGGCCGCCGCTCTCTGACAGGATACCGGCTGTCATCACTGGCTTCCACAGCAGTAGGCATTGACACAGGCCTGGATGGAGAAGGTGCCTGTGTCAGTTGAAAGTCAGGAGTTTGCACAGGTGGAACAGTCTCTTTGACTTCCTGTGTTGGAGAAGAGCACTGTGGCAAAGGATGCTGGTTTGTGGTATCATCCGGAAACAGTTCAGGCCAACCAGCCGTTGGAGCCTCTGTGGCTGTCTCTGCTCCTAGCAACAGTTGATCTGTGTGTCTTCTCCAGACGACGTCCTCAGCAGTCTCAACCGTGTAAGACACAGGGCCCGTCTGCGCAATCACCGTAGCAGGAACCCATTTCGGTCCAGTGTTGTAGTTTCGAGCTAGGACGTGCTCTCCTGGATGAAACCATCTCTCCTTGGCTCTTTTCTCTCTCTTTTCAACTTGAGCTTGTTGTTGACGATGGACAACCTGCTCTGCCCTTGGAGGTTTGAATAAGTCAAAACTTGTCCGCAGCTGCCTCTTCATCATGAGCGAAGCGGGGGAAGTTTTGGTTGTGGCATGCGGCTTGTTCCTGTAGGACAACAGGAAGCTGTTCAGACGTTGGTGGATTGAGCCCTGACCTTGAGATGCCTTCAAGGCATGCTTCAAAGTTTGCACGAACCTTTCTACCAGGCCGTTAGTAGAGGGATGATAGGGCGCAGACCTGATGTGTTGGACACCATTCACATGCAGGAAGGTTGCAAACTCCTGTGATACAAATTGTGGACCGTTGTCACTTACGAGTTGTTCCGGTGAGCCATAACGGTTGAACATCTCACCAAGTTTCTCAATTGTTTTCTCTGCCATGGTAGACCTCATCACAGCGACCTCTGGCCACTTGCTACGAGCGTCTACAACCACCATAAACATCTTCTCTTCGAAAGGACCGGCGAAGTCCACATGTACTCACTGCCACACTTCTGCAGGCCAATCCCAGGGGTGTAGGGTTGCCAGCTGTGGAACATTCCGGACCCTTTGACATGGGGAACATGTTTTGGCTTTCTCCTCAATATTCCCATCGAGACCTGGCCACCAGAAGTAGCTTCTTGCCATTTCCTTCATCCAAACCATCCCACTGTGGCCTGTATGAAGTTGTTGCAGTATAGGTTCCCTCAGAGGTGGCGGAATGATGACACGGCGTCCCCAAAGAAGACAACCTGCCTGGACGGAGAGCTCATTTCTTTTTGAAACGTAAGGTTTCAAACTAGGAGAATCTCCGATAGCTCTCCCTCGAATGACATCGTCCATTACTTCAGACAGGACTGGATCGTTGCGGGTGTACCTTCACACCTGAACTGCAGTGACAGGTGCTCCCTCCACTTGTCTAAAGTAGAAGATGTCTATCTGACGAGGCTCTGGGGGAGTAACAGGCAAGGGTAGCCTCGAGAGACTGTCTGCATTGCCGTGCAAGTCTGATTTGCGATATTTGATGTCGTATGTGTGTCCTGACAACAGTAAAGCCCACCTTTGCATCCTGCTTGCAGCGAGAGATGGTATTCCGGTGTGGGGCCCGAAGATTGAAGTCAATGGACGGTGGTCCGTCAGGAGTGTGAACCTTCTCCCAAACAGGTACTGATGAAATTTTCGAATTCCGAAAACGATTCCCAAGGCCTCGCACTCGATCTGCGCATAGTTACTCTCGGCCTTGTTCAAGGTGCGTGATGCGAAGGCGATAGGTTTCTCTTCACCCGAGGGCATGATGTGGGATATGACTGCTCCCACACCATATGGTGATGCATCACATGCTAGCTGCACGGGTAGCTTTGGGTCGAAGTGTGTCAGGACCTCAGATTTCAGCAATGCTTTCTTTGCTTGGACGAAAGCTTCGTTGCACAGTTCAGTCTATTTCCATGTTTTGCCTTGACATAGCAACTGATGTAACGGCTTCAGCAATGTTGCTAAGTCTGGAATAAACTTCCCATAGTAGTTAAGTAGCCCCAGAAATGAACGTAACTGGCTCACATTCTGGGGTGCTGGGGCCTCCACAATCGCCTTGACCTTTGACGGCGCCTTATGTAGGCCAGTAGCATCAATCACATGCCCCAGGTACTCAACTGAAGACTGAAAGAATTCACATTTGTCTTTACGAACTCTGAGTCCGTACTCTTTCAGTCGTTGTAGTGTCGCATCCAAGTTCAGAAGATGATCCTCCTCATTTGTCCCAGTGACAAGGATGTCGTCCAGGTAGCACTGGACTCCTGGCAGTCCACTAAAAATCTGATCCATTGCCCTTTGGAATAGAGCAGGGGCTGACGTAATTCCAAACGGAAGGCGGCAGTACCTGTATAGCCCCTTGTGTGTCACAACTGTCAGCAGCTCCTTTGATTTGTCATCGACATGCATTTGTAGATGAGCCTGGCATAAGTCTATTTTGCTGAACTTTTGCCCTCCGGCCAGGCCCGTAAAAAGATCAATGAGGGGAAGAGGGTGCTGTTCCGCAGACAGCACCGGGTTAATAGTCACTTTAAAATCCCCGCAGATTCGAACAGATCCATCCTTTTTCAGAACAGGAACAATGGGTGTGGCCCATTTGCTCATGCTCACAGGCTCCAGGACTCCATTCTCGACTAAGGCCTCCAAGTTAGCCACAACTTTTGGCCTAATTGCATAGGGTACAGGTCGGGCTTTGTGAAACTTCGGCTTGCTGTCAGGTTTAATGTCCAGTCTCTCACGCTGATCTTTTTCATGCTCCCAAGTTCCCCATTGAAGAGTTCTGCATGTTTGTTTAACACTGCAGTCAGACCTGACTCCCCTTTTGACATCATGCGGACTGCAGGCCAGTCCAGTGTGATTTTCTCTAGCCACGCACGTCCCAGTAGCAATGGGTAATTTCCCTTTACCACATAGTGGTAGTTTTGCGGTCTGCCCATTCAATTTAACTGTTACCTCAATGGCGCCTCTCATGGCCACAGGTTCGCCGGTATACGTCTTTAGCACAATGTTTGTTGGCTGAAGGGTAAGATGCTTTAGCATTTTGTTGTAGACAGTGTCTGAAACAAGGGACACAGCCGCGTCTGTGTCCACCTCCATCCGCACTGATTGTCCCTCCACCAGTGGTGACACCCAGTAGCCATTTGAATCACCTGCAACCGTCAGTATGTGCACCTCTTCCTCCTCAGAGGTGTCGCTCCCCTCTGTTTTGCTTGTTCCATCATACTGCACTGAATGAACACTCTTTTTCCTCTCTTGTCCAAATACAGATATTTTGCTTCCATGCTTCCCAGCTCTGTCTGTTCTTTTTTTTACCTCTACAGGCACGTTCAATGTGACCCTTTTTGCCACAATTTCGGCATTCCAGCTCCGTACACCAGCAGTCATTAGCGTGATGGCCCGTTTTCCCACAACGGTAACATGTGCCGTTCCGCGCACCTTTAGGCTCAGACGACACCTTGTGAACTCTCCCTGTTGAACTCAACTGGTGAGCCTCCTTTTCCACCATCTCCATGGAGACACTAACTTCAATGGCCTTTTCAAGAGTAAGGTTGTCCTCAGTAAGAAGGCGCTTCTGTGTGGCTGCATTTTGCAGACCACACACAAGTCTGTCTCTAATGGTGTCCTTCAGCACCTCCTTGAACTCGCAGTGTTCTGATAACCTTTTTAAAGTAGCAATAAACATTGTCACTGATTCCCCCTCCTCTTGATTCCGTTTGTGAAATCTAAATCTCTCATTTTTGGTGAAAAATGTGCTCTAAGAGTTTCCACTAGTTGCTTATATGTTTTAGTTCCTGGCTTATCTGGCTGCACGAGGCTGCGAAGTAAATTGAATGTCTTCGGCCCGATTACACTCAAAAAGGTAGGCACGACCTTTTCATTTGCCACCGCATTCGCCAATACAAAATAGTCAAAACGTTCCGTATAAGCGCTCCATTGCTCCACATTTTCATCAAAATCACCGATGTTTCCTAATATAGTAGCCATCTCACGTTTCAAATTAAAATTTCTGTTTACTCACTGCCGTAACGTTAATGTGATGCTGCAATCTCTGTTCCGAGTGTTTTGTAGTCGAAAACAAGAACGTTCCCACAACACAGATTCATCCGATCCTCATCGCCACTTGTTGTGTCAGTACCTTTCTACCTAGAGACAATTTAGGACTCAGAACTCAGAGATTCAAATATAAAGTGCTTTATTGGAAGGAAAGGAAGTTCTGGAAAGTTCCGAACAAAGAGAGCTAAACTTAACCGAGAGAACACCCAATCTTTTATCTCCTGTGACAGCGCCACCACAGGTGGGAGGAGAACACACAATACATAACAGTCATGACATCATCACGCTTTTCCCGCCGGTGGGGGATCACGTGATGAACGGCGTGACGTCATCGCGTTTACCCGCGCTATTAAAGTGATCGCGCTCTGTACATGTAAACAGTGAAAACAAAGATACAGACTCAGGCTGTAGCTAACATTATTAAAGGGAATTATATACAACTGATCGGAGTCCCTTAGTGGCTCCGCCACATGCGCCCCCCCCAGAATTGTCTTTAATAGCAAAAGTAAAACGGCGAGGAGGCCTGACAAGCCTGTCAGATCGACTTCTGTAGCCTTGAAGTGGAAGCTGATGGACGGCGGGCGAGCTGGCGGGCGGTTGCGTTTGATCTGGCACGGCGACTGTGGGCGGTCGGCCATGTTTCAGTGGTTGTGCGATCGCGACTAGGCGGTCAAGGTCCAAGTGAGCCGGCTTCAACTGGTCAACCAAAATGTGGTCCGGTTTACCACCGATATCGACCGAAAAAGTTTTGTCTCCCGGCTCTATCACGCGGAAAGGACCAGTGTAAGGGCGTTTAAGCGGATCCCGATGCGCGTCGTGGCGGATAAACACATAGTCAGTGTTCTTCAGCTCAGCTGGGACGTGGGAGCTCTGCAAGCCGTGATGTGACGTAGGCACTGGGGCGAAACTTCTGGCTGACTCCTGATGGCTGATGAGCTGCTGGGATGCGGACCGTGGCTCTGTTGGAGTCGGAAGGAAATCTCCTGGTACACGTAGCGGCTGGCCATATACGAGCTCCGCCGAGGACGATTGAAGATCTTCTTGAGGCGCCGTACAAAGACCCAAAAGGACCCATGGAAGCCTGTCCAACCAGCCCGTGCCTTGAAGGCTGGCTCGCAGTGCGGCTTTGAGCGACCTGTGGAATCGTTCACACAGGCCGTTCGCCTGTGGATGGTAGGCAGTGGCGCGATGTAGCTTGAGGCCGAGCCCCTGAGCCACAGCGTTCCAGAGCTCAGAAGAAAACTGCGGCCCACGATCAGACGAGATGTCGGCCGGTACCCCGAAATGGGCAACCCAAGAGGAGATGAATGCCCTGGCGACGTCTGCGGAAGTGGTGGATGACAAAGGAACCGCCTCCGGCCATCGAGTGGTGCGGTCCACCATTGTAAGAAGATGAGTAATCCCGTGCGAAGGCGGAAGTGGCCCCGCCAGGTCCACATGCACATGATCAAGCCTACGTTCCGGAACGGCGAAAGTGGCCAATGGAGCCTTGACGTGACGCTGCACCTTGGCCTTTTGGCAGACCACGCAGGTGTTGGCCCAGTCGCGAACATCCATGTGCATGCCCCGCCACAAATTTGGACGACATCAGCCATTGCGAGGCCTTCATGCCAGGGTGCGACAACCCGTGTATGGCGTCAAAAACTTTTTGGTGCCAGGCGACCGGCACGATAGGGCAAGGATCTCCTACGGAGAGGTCGCAGAGCAGCGTAGTGCCCGCGGCGTGGAATTTGACGTCGGCCGCTTGGAGGCTAGAGGGGTTGGTTCTGTAAAATTGGACTTCCGGATCCAAGGCTTGATCCGCAGCCATGAGGGCATAGTCGATGCCGAGCTGGACTGCATGAACGGTCGCGCGGGAGAGGCAATCCGCCACCAGGTTATCCTTACCGGACACATGCTGAATGTCAGTGGTGAATTCTGAGATAAACGTCAACTGACGTTGCTGCCGAGCTGACCACGGTTCGGCGGTCTTGTCCATAGCGAATGATAGTGGCTTATGGTCCACAAAAGCCGTGAACGGACGTCCCTCTAGCAAGAACCAGAAATGGCGGATGGCCAGAAAAAGGGCCAGCAACTCCCGGTCGAACGTGCTGTACTTCCATTCATTTCGCCGTAGTTGACGGCTGAAAAACGCCAGCGGTTGCCACGTCCCATGCACCCACTGTTTCTGCACTGCGTCGATGGCGTAGTCTGATGCGTCGGTGGTAAGATCGATGGTGGCACCTGGCAGCGGGTGTGCCAGCATGGCTACGTTGGCTAAGGCGCCTTGTGTCGACGAATGCCCGGTCCATGTCAACCGTCCAGCTAATCGGACCCTTGCCGGACTTGCCCTTGAGGGCCTCGTACAGGGGCTGCATGAGCAGAGCTGCATTAGGGATGAACTGGTGATAAAAATTTACCATCCCTAGGAACTCCTGCAGGGCCTTGACGGTCTGCGGGTGCGGGAACGACGTAACTGCCTCCACCTTCGTTTGCAGGGGAATTGCGCCGTCCGATGTGATGCGATGGCCTAAGAAATCAATCTGCTGCAGGCCGAACTGGCACTTGGCCAGGTTGATGATCAAGCCGTGTTGACTGAGGCGTCTAAAGAGGGTGCGCAAATGGCAGATGTGCTCCTCTTTGTTAGGGCTGGCGATGAGAATGTCGTTGAGGTAGACGAATAGAAACTTGAGGTCCCGAAGCACGGAGTCCATCAAGCGCTGGAAAGCCTGTGCAGCGTTCTTCAATCCAAACAGCATCCGCAGAAATTCAAGCAGGCCGAATGGGGTGATGACTGCAGTTTTCAGGATGTCTTGCGGGTGTACGGGGACCTGGTGGTAGCCACGGACAAGGTCGACCTTTGGAAAAATGGTATTGCCCGCCAAATGGGCCGAGAAATCCTGAATATGAGGGATTGGGTACTGATCAGGAGTAGTGGCATCGTTCAGGCGTCGGTAGTCGCCGCAAGGCCGCCATCCGCCGCCAGGTTTCGGAACAATGTGGAGAGGCGAAGACCAGGGACTATTCGACCAGCGAATAATCCCAAGCCGCTCCATCATGTCGAACTCCGCTTTCGCAGCCGCGAGCTTGCCAGGTTTGAGGCGCCGGGCCCGTGCGTAGACCGGGGAGCCAGTAGTGGTGATGTGATGTTCGACACCATGTTTCGTGGCCGTGGAAGGGAAAGTGGATCTGGTCAGGTCTGGGAAATCTCCGAGGAGGCGAGTGAAGTCATCCGGAGGTGGGAACGCACAGGAGACAGTGCGTGCCACGGTGTTACCGCGGTGGCACGGGATGGAGTGAAAAGTGGCCGCATTGATCAACCGGCGGTGCAGTACATCCACCAGGAGGCCGTTGGCGCACAAAAAATCCGCCCCGAGGATGGCTTGAGAGAATTTGGCCGTGATGAAACCCCAGTAAAACCGCTGGCCGCCGAAGCACACCTGGACCCGCCGGCTTCCGAAAGTCCAAATGGCCCCGCCATTAGCCGCCTGGAGGGAGGGGCCGTGCCCCCCGGCTTGTAGATCAAGATTTGTCGCGGGTAGGATGCTACACTGCGCCTTGGTGTCGCAGAGGAAACGTCGACCAGATAGGGAGTCGGTGATGAAAAGGAGTTTTCCCGAATTACCGATTGCCATCACAGCCGCGGGGCACTCGTTATAACCGGTCCTCTTTCGACAGGGTGGCTGCTGTTTTTTTTTTTTTTTTTTTTTGAGCGAAAAGCTGCAGGGAGGGCGGCAGCATCTTGCTTTCGCACCAAAACGGGCGTGGTAGAAGCACAACCCCGCAGGTTGAGGGGCTGGAGCAGCGTCTGTGGGGGATGGGCGCCTCATGGCAGCGCAGTACTGCTGTGTCACCGCGAAGATCTTGTCCGCATCGGCAGCCAGCTCTGCACAATCTGTGACTTCCGACCTGGCTAGGGCAGCCTGAACTTGCTCCAGTAGCTGGCTGAGGAATAGCTCCCTGAAGAGGAAGCATTCCGGTTCGGAACCCAGGAGCATGAGCATTTGGCTCATGAGCTCGGACGGCTTGGAGTCCCCGAGGCCGGGCATAGCGAGCAGCCAGCGGGCGCGCTCCAACTTCGTGAGCCCGAAGACCTGTAACAACCGCGCCTTTATCGTTTCATACTTGCGATCTTCTGGTGGATTACCAAGCAGGCTGACGATCTGCGAGGCTGTGGCGCTGTCGAGGGCGGAGACCACGTAATAGTAACGGGTCTGATCCACAGCGATGTACCTGATGGCGAACTGGGCTTCAGCCTGGATGAACCACGCGGCTGGCTGTTGCTCCCAGAACTGTGGTAGCTTCAAAGCAACGGCGTTCGATTCCATGTTCAGTAACTTCTGCGAAAACCGTTCGCAAAAGTCGGGGTCACCAATGTAGGAATATCTAGTTCCTATCCAAAAGACTGAGGTCCACTCAGGCGATCAAATAAACGAGGTTTAATGAAAACTAACAGAGTTTAACAGATAACTACAGGAGAACATCGAATGTAGGTCTAGTCAGTTCGGAGGCTCCACGAGGACAGCTTGGGCGGTCCCGTGGCTGACGTCATGACGTCATCACGCTTTTCCCGCCGGTGGGGGATCACGTGATGAACGGCGTGATGTCATCGCGTTTACCCACGCTATTAAAGTGATCGCGCTCTGTACATGTAAACAGTGAAAACAAAGATACAGACTCAGGCTGTAGCTAACATATTATTAAAGGGAATTATATACAACTGATCGGAGTCCCCTAGTGGCTCCGCCACACTCCCTTAGTTTAGTCTGTCCTATGCTCTTCTTTCCTGTTTCATGTATTTAGGCTTGTTTAATTTCTTGTAGATCTCTCCCCCTACCATACTAATTTAAAGCCTTTGTCACCTCCCTATTTACTCTTTCCGCTAGTACACTGGTCCCATTCCAGTTCAGATGGAACCTGTCCCATCGGTACAGCTCCTTCCTGTCCCAGTACTGGTGCCAGTGTCCCATGAAAGGGAACCCCTCTTTCCCACACCAGCCCTTTAGCCACGTGTTAACTCTCCTGATCTGCCTGTCTCTATGCCAATTTGCACGTAGCTCAGACAATTACCCTCGAGGTCCTGCTTTTTAATTTAGCTCCTAACTCTTGATACTCCCTCAGCAGGACCTCCTCCTGTTCCTATCTATGTCGTTTGTTCCGACATGGGCCACGATAACTGGGTTTTCCCCCTCCCTTTCCAAATTCCTCTCCATCCACCTCAAGATATCCCTTACCTTGGCACCGGCTTGGCAACACACCCTTCTGGACCTACTATACCAAGGCCAATTATCGTCCTATTAGGTTACCCTTAAACATCTGCAAAGTAATGGAAGGAGTCATTAACTATGCTATCAAGTAGCACTTACTCACCAATAACCTGGTCACAGATGCTCAATTTGGGTTCCACCAGGAACAGTTGGCTCCAGGCCTCATTACAGCCTTTGTCCAATCATGGATAAAAGTGCTGAATTCCAGAGGTGAAGTGAGAGTGATTGCCCTTGATATCAAGGTAGCATTCGATTGAGTGTGGCACCCAGGAGCCCTAGTAAAACTGAAATCAATGGGTATCGGGGGAAAGACTCTCCTGTGGGTAGAGTCATACCTAGCACAAAGGAAGATGGTTGTGGTTGTTGGAAGCCAATCACCTCAGGCCCAGGACATTGCTGCAGGAGTTCCTCAGGGCAGCATCCTAGGCTGAACTATAGTCAGCTGCTTCATCAATAACCTTCTCTCCATTATAAGGTCAGAAGTTGGGCTGTTCACTCATGAATTGCAGTGTTCAGTTCTATTCATAATTCCTCAGATAATGAAGCAGTCAATGCCCACATGCAACAAGACCTGGACAACATCCAGGCTTGGACTGATAAGTGGCAAGTAACATTTGCGTCACATAAGTGCCAGGCAATGACCATCACCAACAAGAGAGAATCTAACCACCACCCGTTGACATTCAATGGCACTACCATCGCCAAATCCCTCACCATCAATATCCTGGGGGTCACTATTGACCAGAAACTCAACTGGACCAGCCACATAAATACTTTGGCTACTAAAGCAGCTTGGAGTCTGGTTATTCTGCAGCGAGTGGCTCACCTCACGATTCCCCAAAGCCTCTCCACCACCTACAAGGTATAAGTCAGGAATGTGATGGGATAGTCTCTACTTGCCTAGATGAGTTGTGAAGGAATATACTATATAAGGAACTCTACCTTATAAATTCTTTAAAACATGACAAACTGGGTTTGGAAATTTAGAAACCTAACGATGAAATAGCTATGAAAGAATTCTGGCTATTGAGATAAGACTGTTGTTGACCCTGAATAAATAACCTTATTGAAACAGAAGGTGCATGGCTCCGAGTGGCTGACCTTTTGGGAACAAAACAATGATCCATATTGGGTTAAGGTGTTTTAATTTAAACTTTGTAAAGATGGCACATAAGATAAGGAACATCTGCCCTCATAAAGATGACATAAAATAAGGAACACCTGCCTTTCACATCATTTTACATGGTCAACCCAGAACACCTGGAGATGAGACAAGATTCTGGAATATTACAAGCTGATGTAGCAATAAGAATTGCAGAAGTCAGCAGAAAGATGAATAGGGATAATTGACTTGCGTCAGCAGAAACTTTAAAGGAAATACCACTGAGAAAGGGTATAAATATTGAAGTTTCAAATGGGATATCAGACTTGCTTTAATCGGGCAAAGCGATTCTCGACCACAGAGGTGGCACTGTGGTCTCTAACTCTTTGTACCTTGGTGATCAAAGGTATTTGATATTGATGGATATTCTGTATAGAAAACTTTAAGAACTGTAATACTGTAGCGAAGTTTAGATTTAAAAGTAAGATTCTCTGTTAAAAATATTGTATTTTTTCTCTTTTTAGAACTGTTAACATTGCGATTGACTGATTCACCAACTGTAAATTGCATGTCAGTTCTTTAATAAATCTCTATATATTTTTAGAATTGTCTCACATAAGTCTTCTGTATCAATAACTCGCGAACTCAATCTCTGTATACTCTTTGGTGAAGAGTTACATAATTCTGAAGGAGTTCTCTGGGTCCTCATAATATCCAGGACGTTACAGTCTAGCTAAACTTATTAAAAGCGCTATCTGGAGGACGGTAACATTCTCGGGTTGTTCCTTTCCTTTAGGGAGAGATAGCTCAGACCCTTAGACCCAGTTAAGCGTCTTTAAGATTCGGCTACCTCAAACTTTAGTTGAAAGTGAACGTCTGAGAAATATGCTTGATCTGGGGTAGCCCCAAAGGGGCTAGGACTAGTAAATATCCCTTCAGGGTGCAGCTGCAACAACAGAAGTTCAGCAGCATGGTTATGATAGAGTAAATAAGTAGAAACTGCTTCCAGTGACAGAAAGGTTGGTTACCAGAGGACACAGATTTAAGGTGATTGGCAAAGGAACCAGAGGCGACATAAGGAAATATTTTTTTACACAGCGAGTTGTTGTGATCTGGAATGCATTGCCTGAAAAGCTGGTGGAAGCAGATTCTTTAAAAGAATAGAGTAGCTGTAGCGAGGATGTTGTCACTTTTGAGGGAGTCCATAACTAGGGGTCATAAATATAAGATAGTCATTAATAAATTCAATAAAGAATTCAGAAGAAACTTCTTTACCCAGAGTGGTTAGAATGTGGAACCTGCTACCGCATGGAGTGGTTGAGGCGAATAGCATAGATACATTTAAGGGGAAGCTAGATAAGTACATAAGAGAGAAAGGAATAGAAGGTTATGCTGATAGGGTTAGATGAAGTAGGGTGGGAGGAGGCTTGTGTGGAGCATAGATGCAGGCACAGACCAGTTGGGCCAAATGGCCTGTTTCTGTGCTGTAAATTCTATGTAATTCTACCCTCTAAGCCATGAAACTATCTTTTGCTATAGTTATGATTCAGGCAATGATTAACCTAGCTATTTGGCCAGGCATTTCCATGTCAAGGATTGTTTGGTTTGGAGGAAATTACACAGACTCACACAGCTCCTGGCATGCTGGAACTCCGATAACTGTATGCCCTTGAGTTTATTGTTGTAAGTCTGTGTATGTTTGTGATTTTGAAAAAATATTTGGAGTCCTTTTTTGGTATTTGTTTCTACCCTTTTAGATTCCCCTGTGCCATACGCTTGACCATTCTCTAAGTCAGAGCGCAGGCAGGTAACTTGCTCCCTAGACTTTTGTCAACAATCCTTTACAATTAGCCATTAAACAGAGAATGCTGGTGACACGATACAGGGCACAGGTTCAGAAAAGTTGCTGAGCGGGATCTCAGTTGGGTGGTTTGCTGGTATAATTGCCGAAGGCCCTACAGTACCTTAAAAAGTCATTGATCGATATTGCACTGTTCTTTCTTCAGCTTGAAATGACCTGTTACACAAATATTATATGTAACTTATGAAATATCTCTTATAATTGAAAGAACACAGGTAACAGTGCACTAGTTGCAAATGCAATTGTTTTTGGTATTGTTCCCTCAATCAAAGTATAATATATTTTCCCGTAACCTTCAAGGGACACCAAAGATAAAATACAATTTTCTGCAGTTTTTCCACAACATAGGAACAGGAGTGGTCCATTCAGCCCCTCGAGCCAGTTCTGCCATTCAGTTAGATCATGATCTGTATCTTAACTCCATTTACCCACCTTATATGGAAACTCTCTTTTAACCGACACCTAAAATCCGGAAATCTCTCTTAACCGGCAAAATCCAGGAGTAGGTTCAGGTAAGTTTTACTATATATTAGTGGCCGTGTAACTGGGGTTCCTGCACCTGTGGCTGTGCAACAGGGACTCCTGGATCTGTGGCCATGTAACCGGGACTCCTGCACAAGTGCTGTGTAACTGGGGCTCCTGCACCTGTGGCCGTGTACGGGGCTCTCATACCTTGGTAAGTATACCTCTCTGTAATCCGGACTTTTTGATCAACTGGCGCCACGCCGGTCCCGTCGGTGCCAGATAAAAAAAGAGTTTCCTGTACCCTTACCTAACAAAAATCTATCAATCTCTTTTACTGAAATTTTCAATTGACCTAGCTTCAACAGCTTTTTGAAGGAGAGAGTTCTAGACTTCCACTACCTTTTGTATGCAGAAGCGCTTACTGAACGGCCTAGTTCTAATTTTAAGGTTATGCACCCTTGATGTGGACTCCCACACCAGAGGAAACAGTTTCTATCTACCCTATCAGATCCTTTAATGGTATTTTTTCAAAATGGTTGTAGAAAATTTGCAGAAAGCTTTAAATCTGCAAAAAGTTTGTGAATACTGTATATTTTGTGGCTTTAATCTCTTAATTACGATTTTGCGGATATGTTTTTCGGGGATGGTTAGATGCATTTTTAGCTGACTTTTTGTAGCAAGTGCAGAGTTTCCATGTATTATGATCATTTATAAATGCAGTCAGCTCTAACATATTTATTGAATACTGACTTAAGGGGCTGCAATTCCACTCGGGCACACGGGTGGTGCAAGTGCATTTTGCTCAGCACATTTTACACTGGCAATGCAGAAAGGGGAATTCCCTGGGTTTTCTGCCATCCCCTTATTTAAATGCAGCTGGTGCACTGCCAGTGAGATTAACTTAACCTACTGTTTTTGTTTCAGATATCCAGCATCTGCAGATTTTATTTGTTTTGCTTTTTGTTTAGTTGGTGACAGAGTTGCGAAAAAGACTAAGAACATTACTCCAAAGAGCTAACTGGTAGAGCTGGCCAGTATGCAGCATTGCAGCAGCTGTTTACATACAGGATTTCAATGGTAAATGATTACATAGGCAGTTTCCATGTTAAATGTTGACATGAAAGTTTGACAAAAAAATTGTGACAGCAACAAGTAGTTGGAATTGGATAGGAAGTGAACATACAAAAGATTTTTAATACAGATATTAAAACAACAAAAAAGGCTTTTAATATTTCCTACTGTCAATCAGCTGAAATTAACTATGGTGCACGAACAGAGCACTTTCAGGAGAATGTTTTTTGGCATAGGGAGGGAGTATTTTGGGCTCATAGTCTACTTACTGATTATAGACTGACCTAGGGTTCCTGTTTAATGATTTGAGAACGCTAAGTGAAAATCCCCTATCCAAGTAAGCAAAGCCTGCACAATAGCCTCTTAGCTTTCACTCTACTTGCAATACAAGTCCTACGCACAAACTGGTTTGGGGAGGATGTGTCACATAAATGCTGGGGAAGATCAAATAGCACTTGTATCGCATCTATCATAATGATCCAAATCTAATGTCAAACTTCTGGGACCACGAACTACAAACACTTGAATTTCTGTAAAGACTGACAAGCATATTGGACCACCATCCTTCACCTGCACAGAGTGAATTAAACATGTCAGAACTTATTATTCGACCATATCTTTCAAAGAATTCATCCGTAGCGTTATTATGTTCCTAGAAGGGGAGTACCTCAAGAAGGTTCAGCCAGCTGTTGTGTGAAACAAAGTTTGCACCAAGCATCATGTGGCATTGGCATTGACCTACTACATGGTTGTTCATGGATGGATGCAGTTCTATTATCACCTGGTATCTAATGCCAAACAACCTCAAGGCTGCTGAGGTTTATGTGAAGGGATTATTTAGAAATGCATGTGCCATTTAAATTTGATGAATGGTGGATGGGGGCCGAAACAATAACCCTTATTATATACACGCTCCCGAGAATGAAGTGTGAAAATATTGTTGATATGCGAAACTGCACGTACATAAGTTATGTATCCCTTCGTTCATATTATATCACCTTTCACAATTCTTTGTTTCCGTTACTTTGTGAACTGACTAATTATGTTCCCAAGGACAGAATGCGGTTACTTGTCTTGATAACATCAGCTACACATTGCCAAAGAAAATGTTGCTATTAAGAGGGTAAAGATCTGAAGGATATAATAAGCTCAATGCACTATTATGAAAGAGTTGCACATTTCTGCAAAAGGTTACCTCTGAGTAATATGTAAAAATATTTGAATATGTACAAGCTCCTTTAGCAAGCTTCATTATCTGAAAATTATATACCTGTACTCTGCATGTTCTTATGTCCAAGTGTATGTTTTATATTCCTGTAATTTTCTGCCTTCAGTATCAGAGGTCCTTTTGTGATAAAACAGAAGATGCAGAAAGTGCTCAGCAGATTGATCAGCACCTGAGAAAGTTAGGTTAATAAGGTTAACAGACCAAAAATTGCTGTCAAAATAATGGCGATGCTAATAGCACATGTCGTTATTTATGTGCAAATGCCATAGACACTTCAGGCGAGGGCAGATGCGGCATTAAATGCGGAAATTAAAAACTTGCTATCGGAAATGCGCTGCTCCCCCATCAGCTTTGTGAAAACAGCATCTCACTATCTGGCTCCCCATTCAAATGTTTTGAATGACGTGAAGTTCCTCTACTTGCACAGTAGATACGAAGTAAACTCGTCACCAAAAGTTAAGTCGTCATTTCAAGTCTAAGTAGCCTTTTAATGATTTGATACATGTTAATTACTGTCAGTCAATCTCTCTGGCACTGAAAAATAACGATTACAATCTGGAGTCTCAATCCTTCAGGTTTTAATTTTTGTTGGAGATTTTTAAAAATGTAATACTTTTTTTTAAAAACTTTTTCTGTCTTTTTTCTCTCTCTCTTAATCCAATCTTTCTGTCCCTCTCGTTATTTCTCTTCCTGTACCTCATTTGATATTGAATTCACCAATCTAAATTGCACTTCCTTCTCAGTCTTTGCACTGTTTATTTCAGAATCCTTCAATCTGATTGGTTAAGGAGATACACAGTTGCTTGCTCAGTTCACTCAGATCTCAGATACCCTGTAGAGGGAGCCATGCTGTTTCCTTCTCGCACTTCCAGCTACTTGCAGGGCAAAATATTGGCCCATATTTTCCGATCGCAGGCCTCCCGAGGGCAGAGGCCTGCGATCTGGAAAAATCTGTGCCCTTACCTGAGGGCTCCCGGGACACACACGCTTCCGCTTCTGGGCCTCTCCAAACTGCTGGTGCGCAGGGCCCACGTATCCCAGAGGCGCATGCAGTTCGCAGCATCCCGGGGATCATGTGGGGCATGGGAAGCTTTCAAAGAATGGGATCTCCCTTCATACACTTGACAGGAAGGCCTGTCAAATATATGAATAGAGATCGCTCCAAAAACATAGTAAAACTTTAAATAAATTAAAAAATGACTTAAAATTACAATAAATTAAGTATTTTAAACAAAAATTCAATTTTTTGAAAAAAATAATTCGTTTTTTACGGGGCTAAAAATAAACTTACCTTTTTAAAAGTATTTTTAAATGATAAATCCATGATTTTTTTTTTTTTAACTTTTTTTCAACACTTATCCTGGTAAAAGCAGGCCTTACACCTGCTTTTACCAGACGTAAGAATTGTACTGGTTTTCTGGGGGCGGAGGGTCTCCAAAAAGTGGAACTATCCGCCTGCAGAGGCCCTTCTCTCGGGCAGCCGGAGGATCTGTCAAGACCATTCTTGACAGATCGGAAATACCGGTTTTCAGCGCATGCACAGTGCATGCCTGTAACTGGCATTTCCGATGTCCCTACAGGTGGGTACATAGCGCGTACTCACCCGTAGGGATTGGAATATCTGGGCCATTGTCAACATTAAATCGGCAAGGGCAAGTCCAACTAATGATGGGCAACTATCGTTGGCCTGCCACAGCAATTTTTGGACCAACGCTTAGGGCATAACCCATCTGGTAAACTGGTGAAGAGTCATAGCTGAAACATTAACCTATCTCTTTTTCTATTTTAGCTGCTGATTGACTGCTGTGCATTTCCAGCATTTGTGTTTTGATTATTCATTTGTCATTTACAATGTTGCCTCTCTGATGTCACATGCCCATTTATATATGTTACTGTGGCAAAACCACTAAGTGACTTACATAATTGTCTGTAACCAATGTTATTACCTCTAGCATTAATTGTCTGTAACCAATGTTATTACCTTTCAAGTTGGCTCTGGTTAAACAGAGCTAGATCGACAACATCGCGATCTGACGCGATGACGTCATCACGTGGGTCACGTGACGTCCCCTTCGGCGGGAAACGTGATGACGTCATGACGTCAGAGGTAGAGGGTGGGACCAGCCAGTCCTCATGTGGATTGAAAGAGAAAAGACCTGTTTTGAGCTTCTCCTGTAGTTTCTTGTTTTGTAAAGTTCTTAGACAATAAATTCAGTTTGTTAACTTCCAGTAAGTTATAGATTCTTTGTTAGGAGTGCAGAGACTCCTACATTACTATATATAAATTGAGTTCATATGGCATTGATCATGGGCAACTGTCTATGTTGTTTACTACTCTCTAGTTCTTTATATTTCCTTTTCTCCATCTTTATGTTTGTATTCCACTGTTTCTCTGTATGCTTCACACACTTTTTCTAATTGTTTATAATATTTTTACTCTTCAGGACACTTTAAAAATCACATGTACAGATTTGCGTCGTACATTTTTAGGCTGTATTTTTGCTATTTCAGAATGTTGTTTTGTGGATTGGAATTTCCCATGTTATTATTACCTGCTTTTTAGAGTAAATATGTCACAAATTAGGGCCAATTTAATGAATGTGCAGCTGGCTGCCAGTAGCAAACATTCGTAAATTCTGACGAAGGGTCTTCGACCTGAAACATTAACTCTGTTTCTTTCTCTCCACAGATGCTGCCTGACCTGCTGAGTATTTCCAGCATTTTCTGTTTTTAATTCATAAATTTGGCCCATTTAAGTTTATAGTGTTTTTTTTGTAGGTCATATACTTGACTAAGTATATATGACTTGAAGGTTATAAATTGAAGAGTCTCTGTAATTATGCTATGCTAATCATACAGCCTTCATGACATTTGTTTCAGTGGTAGATTTTACAGTTAATAACAGCTGGACCAACATTTAACTTTGATCTTCAAAGAGTCACTGCATAATTTATCAATGCTCGGTAGCATCATGGTGACCAGCAGCGCATGGGACATTGAGTTTAGAGTCAGTTTCTGTCAAGCTAAGCTTGAGGGAGACTTTTTGAGATACTAGGGAGCAAAAGTCTGAAGAAAGGTCAGGCTAGGATCCAAGAACAAGAAGTATTGATAGTGCTTAGCAGAAGAGCCACCAGGCAAGAAATTGGGCTTGGTAATGCCCGTTTTTTGGGCGCTACGAGTGCCGTTAGGATCAAAAATGGTGTCCACGGCATGCGCACACTTCTGACGTGAAGCGCGCTGGACACCAAATGGCATTGGCACACGTGCAGTTAACATGCACTGGAGGTATGCCGAGCAGGCAACGCTGATTTGATGCCAGTGCTGCTATTTTTGAGCTCCACGCTCCAGCCGATGCCCTCTCTTAAGATTGCACAGCCGAACGCATGTTAAGCAGCAGGAAGGACCCCTCCTCCAGCGCTATTTAAAGGGATCATCAACTATTTACAGGTTAGTGGTTGGTTGATTTCTTCTGGCTGTTGCTACATTCTACATGTTTTTGCTGCTTTCCATAGTTGTTTCAAGTTTCAAAAGTGTACAGGGAGTGGTGTGGCATGTGCTGAAGTACGTTTTGCTGGCTTCTGCACAAACCAGTTGCTCCCAGACTAACAGGAGGAGGAGGCTCCATGAATATCCCCATCCTCAATGATGGAGGAGCCCAGCATGCGAGTGCAAAAAACAAGGCTGAAGCATTTACAACCATCTTCAGTCAGAAATGCTGAGTGCCTCCTCCTGAGGTCCCCACCATCACAGATGCCAGTCTTCAGCCAATTCGATTTACTCCACGTGATATCAAGAAATGGCTGAGCGCATTGGATACAGCAAAGGCTATGGGCCCTGACAACATCTCAACTGTCGTGCTGAAGACCTGTGCTCCAGAACTAGTCGCACCTCTAGCCAAGCTGTTTTAGTACAGCTACAACACTGGCATCTACCCAATAATGCAGAAAATTGCCTGGGTATGTCCTGTCCACAAAAAGCAGGACAAATCCAATCCAGCCAATTACTGTCCCATCAGTCTACTCTCAATCACCAGCAAAGTGATGAAAGGTATTGTTAACAGTGCTATCAAGTGCCACGTACTCCCCAATAACCTGCTCACTACTGCTCAGTTTGGGTTCTGCGAGGGCCGCTCGGCTCCAGACCTCATTACAGTCTTTGTCCAAACATGGACAAAAGAGCTGAATTCCAGAGGTGAGGTGAGAGTGACTGCCCTTGACATCAAGGCAGCATTTGACCGAGTGTGGCATCAGGGAACCCTAGTAAAACTGAACTCAATGGGAATCAGAGGGAAACCCTCCACCGGCTGGAGTCATACCTAGCACAAAGGAAGATGGTTGTGGTTGCTGGAGGCCAATCATCACAGCCCCAGGACATCGCTGCATGAGTTCCTAAGGGTAGTGTCCTAGGCCCAACTCTTCAGCTGCTTCATCAATTACCTTCCCTCTATCATAAGGTCAGACGTGGGGATAATCGCTGATGATTGCACAGTGTTCAGTTCAGTTCCATTTGCAACACCTCAGATAATGGCCAGTATTTTCCGATCGCAGGCCTCCCGTGGGCGGAGACCTGCGATCTGGAAAAATCTGCGCCCTTACCTGAGGGCTCCCGGGGTGCACACACTTCCACTCCTGGGCCTCACCAAACTTGAAGTGCGCAGGGCCCACGTATCCCAGAGGTGCATGTAGTTCGCAGCGGCCCTGGGATCACGTGGGCCATGGAGAGCCAATCAAAGAAGGGAATTTCCCTTCATACATTTGACAGGAAAACCTGTCAAATAAAAGCAGGCTTTTACCAGGCATAAGAATTGTAACGGTTTTCTGCAGGTGGAGGGTCTCCAAAAAGTGGAACTATCCACCCACAGAGGCCCTTCTCCAGGGCAGCCGGAGGATCTGTCAAGACCATTCTTGACAGATCGGAAATGCCGGTTTTCAGCGCATGCGCTGTGCATGCCTGAAACCAGAATTTCCGATGTCCCTACAGGTGGGTACACAGCGCGTACACACCCGTAGGGATCGCAATATCTGGGCCAATGATGCATTTCATGCCTGCATGCAGCAAGATCTGGGCAACATTCAGGCTTAAAATGGAAAGTAACATTAGTGCCACACAAGTACCAGGCAATGACAATCTCCAACAAGCAAGAATCTGACCACCTCCCCATGACATTCAACGGCATTACCATCACTGAATCCCTCACCATCAACATCCTGGGGGTCACCACTGACCAGAAACTTAACTGGACCAGCCACATAAATACTGTGGCTACAAAAGCAGGTCAGAGGCTAGGTATTCTGTGGCAAGTGTCTCACTTCCTGACTCCCCCAATCCTTTCAAATATCTACAAGGCGCAAGTCAGGAGTGTGATGGACTACTCTCCACTTGCCTGGATGAGTGCAGCTCCAACAACACTCAAGAAGCTCGACACCATCCAGGACAAAGCAGCCCGCTTGATTGGCACCCTATCCACCACATTAAACATTCACTCCCTCCACCACTGGCGTATCGTGGCTGCAGTATGTACCATCTACAAGATGCACTGCAGCAATTCGCCAAGGCTCGACAGCACGTCCCAAACCCATGATCTCCACCACCTAGAAGGACAAGGGTAGCAGGTGCATGGGAACACCACCACCTCCAAGTTACACACCACCCTCATTTGGAAATGTATCGCCGTTCCTTCATCATCGCAGATTCAAAATCCTGGAACTCCCTCCCTAACAGCACTATGGGAATACCTTCGCCACAGGGATTGCAGAGGTTCAAGAAGGCGGCTCACCACCACCTTTCAAGGGTACTGGGCAATAAATGCTGGCCTTGTCAGCGACGCCCACATCCCATGAACAAAAAAAAAAGACGTGGGTGTACTAGTAGAACTTCCTCTTGGAATCGAGCGTGACTGGGAGAATGAGCAGAGGCCATGCAGAGCAGGACATGCTACCGGAAGAGGGAGGAGGAGGAGTGGGAGAAGGTCTCTCAGCAGGAGGCCATATCTGCCCAGGGTGTTCAGCAATTCTCATACTTGAACCTCAACGACAACCAATGTTTGAGACGCCTGTGCTTCACTAAGAAGGTCCTTACTGAAATCTGCCAACTGCTGCAGCCACAGCTCCAACCAGAGCAGGGCAAGGACTGCATTGCCAATGGCTGTGAAGGTGATGTGGCTATGAATTTTTATGCGTCTGGCTCCTTCCAGGCTGGTGCTGGAGATATTAGCAGCATCTCGCAGTATGCAGTCCACAGTTGCATAAGGGAGGTCACTGAGGCTCTCTATTCAAAAAGAGATAACTTAATGGCCTAGAAATTGGTGTCGGGGGCTTCCCGCGGGTGCAAGCCCCCGACCTACACTTACATAGCGCGCCGACAGTTGAAGCCTGGCCCTGCGTGGATTTTCTGTCAGTGGCCCGGTTCAGCTCCCGGCGCGCTGTGCTTGCGTGATCCAGCAGCGTAGTTAGTTCGATGAGCCGGCTGGGATCACGTGAGCACTGGGCAACCAATCGGAGGTTGCAAAAGTTCATTCACAAGTTTGATAGTAAGAACTGTCAAACTCGTGAAAACTCCGGGCGCCCAAAACAGTACTTAAACTTCAAATAAAAGTTTAAAAAAATCCCACTAATTAAATGAACTATTAATAACTGTAAAAAACAAATTTAAACAATTATTCAAATTTTTGAAAAAAATAATTTTTTTAAAAATCGAGTCTAAAAATAAACTTACCTTACTGTAAAATCTTTAAAAATAATAAACCTGTGGAAAAAACTTTCTAACTTTAATTAATAGACCACTTACCTTTTAAAACTAAGCACTTACGTCTGCTTTTTTCTCGCGCAAAAACTGGAGGCCTTATCGCACGGGCAACCCTGTAAAAAAAAGAATTTCAGCGCGCACGCGCAGACTCCTGCGCACACGCGTTCCACCTCTGAACCCCTTGGTTCAGAGGAAAGGAAATGCCGGTTTTCCGCGCATGCGCTGTGCATGCTGAAAACCGGCACTTCCATCGGGCCCACGCGTGAGTACACGGTGCTTACTCACGCGTTGGGACCCAAATTACTGGGCCAATGTCATTCTCTCTTGCTAGAGACAAGCAGGCTGAGCGAGCACGAGGGTTTGCAAGGTTTGCAGGATTCCCCATGGTGCAGGGTGCCATTGACTGCATGCACATTGCTTTGCGGGCGCCACTTGTCAACTCTGCCATGTACCGGAACCGAAAGGGATTCCACTTCCTCAAAGTCCAGCTGTTGTGTGAGCATAGGCAGTGCATCATGCATCATCATATCCTGGCAGCAGCAGTCATGATGCCTTAATTTTGCAACAGATTGCTGTGCCAGCTGTATTTCAGCCATCACAGCAAACCAAAGGGTGGCTACTGGGCGACAAGGGCTATCCGCTGACAACATGGGTTATGACTCTGGTTCGCATCCCATGCACACGTGCGCAGCATGCATACAATGAGAGCCATTCTGTCAGAAGAAATGTGATAGAGCAGACCATTGGCAAGCTGAAGCAATGATTCCACTGTCTGGACTGCTCTGGAGGAGCCCTGCAAAATTCGGCTGACCGGGTCTCAAGATTCATGGTTGTGTCCTGCATGCTGCACAATCTTGCAATCATGAGGCACCAAACAGTAGTGGTAATGTAGGGCACAGTATCAATCAAGAGATTAGAAGTGCATGTAACAAGGGCAATACGGTAATCATGGGGGACTTTAATCTACATATTGACTGGGCAAATCTAATGGTGTGGAGGACAAATTTTTGGAATGCATGCATGCAAGATGGTTTCCTGGATCAGTATGTGGAGGAACCAACCAGGAAACAGGCTATTCCGGATCTGTTACTATGTAATGAGAAAGGGCTAATCAATAATCTTGTGGTAAAGGGGCCTCTAGGGACACATGACCATAATATGATTGAATTTTAAGTTTGAGAGTGATGTAGTCCAATCTGAAACTAAGGTCTTCAATCTAAACAGAGGAAACTACAAGGGTATGAGGGACAAACTGGCCATGGTAGATTGGGAGACTACACTAAAAGGTATGAAAGTGGACATACAATGGCTAACATTCAAGGAAATAATGCATAATTTGCAACAAACATATATTCCTCCAGGGCATAAAAACCCAAAAGGAAAAGTGATCCAACCATGGCTAACAAAATAAATTAAAGCTAGTATTATGTCAAAGGAGGAAGCTTATAAAGTTGCCAAAAAAAGCGGTCAGCCTGAGGATTGGGATCTTTTTAGAAATCAGCAAAGGGGGACCAAGAAATTGATAAAGGGAAAATGGAATATGACCACAAACTAGCGAAAAATATAAAAACGGATTGTAAAAGCTTCTATAGGTATGTGAAAAGGAAAAGACTGGTGAAGGTAAATGTAGATCCTTTACAGTCAGAGACGGGAGAATTTATAATGGGGAATGAGGAAATGGCTGAGAAATTAAATAAATACTTTGTTTCTGTCTTCATGGAGGAAGACACAAAACACTTCCCAGAAATACGAGAAAACCAAGGGTGTGGCAAGAATGGGGAACTTAAAGAAATTATTATTAGTAAAAAAACAGTACTAGCAAAAGTAATGGGACTAAAAGTCAATAAATCCCAAGGACCGGATGACCTACATCCTAGGGTTTTGAAAGAGGTGGCCATTGAGATAGTGGATGCATTGGTTGTCATCTTCCAAAATTCTATAGATTCTGGAACGGTTCCTGCAGATTGGAGAACAGCAAATGTAACCCCGCTATTTAAGAAAGGAGGGAGAGAGAAAACGGGGAACTACAGACCTGTTAGCCTCAGTAGTTGGGAAAATGCTGGAATCTATTATAAAGGATGCAATAACTGGGCACTTAGAAACTAATAGTAAGATTGGGCAGAGTCAACATGGATTTATGAAAGGGGAATCCTGTTTGACAAACCTATTGGAGTTCTTTGGGGATGTAACTAGTGGAGTAGACAAAGGGGAACCGGTAGATGTGGTGTATTTGGATTTTCAGAAGGCCTTCGATAAGGTCCCACACAAGAGGTTGGTGAACAAAATTAGGGCACATGGAATTGGGGGTAATATACTAGCATGGATTGAGAATTGGTTCACAGACAGAAAACAAAGAGTAGGGATAAACAGGCCTTTTTCAGGATGGCAGGCTGTGACTAGTGGGGTACCGCAAGGATCGGTGCTTGGGCCCCAGCTATTCACAATCTATATCAATGATTTCGATGAGGGGACTAAATGTAACATTTCCAAATTTGCTGATGACACAAAGCTAGGTGGATGTGTTAGTTGCGAAGAGGATGTGAAGAGGCTTCAAGGGGATCTCGACGGGCTCAGTGAGTGGGCGAGAACATGGCAGATGGAATATAATGTGGATAAATGTGAAGTTATCCACTTTGGTAGAAAAAACAGAAAGGCAGAGTATTTCCTAAATGGTGAAAGATTGGGGAATGCAGATGCTCAAAGGGACCTGGGTGTCCTTGTACATGAGTCACTGAAAGTGAATGTGCAGGTGCAGCAAGCCATTAGGAAGGCAAATGGTATGCTGGCCTTCATTACAAGAGGATTTGAGTACAGGAGTAAAAAAGTCTTACTCCAATTATATAGGGCCTTGGTGAGACCACACCTGGAGTACTGTGGACAATTTTGGTCTCTTTACCTAAGGAAGGATATAATTGCCATTAGAGGGAGTGCAACGAATGTTCACGAGATTGATTCCTGGGATGGTGGGACTGTCGTATGAGAAGAGATTGAGTAAACTAGGCCTGTATTCTCCTGAATTCAGAAGAATGAGAGGGGATCTCATTGAAGCATACAAAATTATTACAGGGCTTGATAGGGTGGATGCTGGGAGAATGTTTCCCTTGGCTGGGGAGTCTAGAACCAGGGGCCACAGCCTCAGCATAAAGGGTAGGCCACACATGACTGAGATGAGAAGAAATTTCTTCACACAGAGGGTGGTGAATCTTTGGAATTCTCTAACCCAGAGGGCTGTCGAGGCTCAGTCATTGGGTATATTCAAAACAGAAGTCGATAGATTTCTGACTAGTAAGGGCATCAAGGGATATGGTGATAAAGCCGGTGAATGGCATTGAGGCAGAACAGCCATGATCTCATTGAATGGCGGAGCAGGCTCGAAGGGCCGAATGGCCTACTCCTGCTCCTATTTCATATGTTCTTCTGAGGGGCCAGCCCTTGCCACCATCTATCAGGCGAGGAAGAGGAGAATGAAGAAGGGAGGCTGTAACCTAGACAGCCCCTTTCTGTCCGGGCTGTACATGAAGAATTAATTCAAGTGTGATACCAGTAACCTCAACCCCAATTCCCCATTCATCAACAGTCCCACACTCCTTACCTTCCCTCTATCACTGACCATCACATCGTCCACTTGGCCACAATGCCAAATAAAAGCCAACACAATACAGTATAAACATGACAAACCAAATTTATTAATGAAATCATGCCATATTGCATACAAACTTAAACTACTCACCCTTGTGCATTCCCTTAATGCCTGTCTTCTGTGTGCTTTTGCCTGTCCTAATGCTCCTATGCAGTGTTACTCCGGTGGCTGCAGCATGGTTGATGGAAGGCTACTGACTTTCAGTGGAGGAGACTGCAGATGGCCTTGGAGGATGACCTCAAGCAGCTCTGGGCTTAGAAGGCCCGGCTTCAGATTACACCATCTTGGCAGCAGTCTGGGCTGGCTGGCCGACAGGCAAAAGCAAGGGCACTGGTGGAGTGTCAGGGGTGGAAGCACGAATGCTGTCATCCTGAGAGAGCACAGCAGGCTGGTCTCCATGGAGCCACTGCCACTCCCCTGGGGTGGCGCTGCAGCGATCCTAGTAATCTGTTGGAGGATAGAATGCTGGACTGCTGTAACACCCTGGCAACAGTCTGAGCTTGCATGACTTCAGTCTGAGCTTCTACTGCAGCACTCAGACTTTTGGTGGAAGCTGCTTGTGCTGCAATTGAAGCTGAGACATCGGCCATCAGACACTGTATCAATGTTGGGTCCACAAGTGTGTTGATGGAGTTGGCTGCCAGTTCCATGTTCGAAAGAATGGACTCCAAGCTCTGCGCAAAGCCCTGTGGTGGACTCCTCCATGCTCTTCGACATTGACAGGCTTTCTGGTAGGCTTCCCAATGCACCAAGCATTTCATTGTGTACACCCATCAGTCTTTTTCTGTGAACAAAAGCAAAATACTGTGGATGCTGGAGATCTGAAATAAAAACAGAAAATTCTGGAAATACTCAGCAGGTCAGGCAGCACCTGTGGAGAGATAAACAAAGTTAACGTTTCAGGTTGATGACCTTTCGTCAGAACTGCCTTCTTCTGTAGCCTGGCCCTCTGAAGTCCTCATCTGAGTTCACTGCAGCAGTACTCGTGTGCAACCTCGCCCTCTGGCAAGCTGGCACCTGTGCTATCTTTCCCCCCTGCCTTGGCTGCAGCGTACATGTGCCCGGTGTCTCACTATGTACAGATCCCACCTCTATGCTATCTTCTACGATAGGCAATGTCAATATCTGACCTGGTGGCTGCGTGTGTGAAATCAAGCGACTGTGTCTTCATCATAACTCCTTTCTTGGCCTGCCTCCACTGCCTGATCAGGTTGCACTTCTTGGGTATCTGAAAAGGAAGAGGCACAAGGATAAGGTTGTGGTGAGGTGGGGGGACGGGGGAGTAAGAGGTGCATGCTTACACCATCTGCAGCTTGTAAGTCAGAAGAGATTGTGGGATGAGGGGGAAGTAGGATGCGAGAAGGAGGATTAGGTATGAGGATACCATTATCGTCAATGGATTCAACCCCACTGCTGGCCACAGTCGCAGTAATGGCCCTTCTGATAATGGCCAGCACCGTTTTCTCCAAGGTTGGTTAGAGCATGCCAGGCGCGCCGCTCCCCCTCCGGATAGTTCCTGTTGCATTCGGTTGTACACCACCTTCTCCTGCAAGAGAGAGGGAAGTGTGTCAGTGTTGTGCAATATGTTTGGGTGATGTGGCTGTTGAATAGCTGGCAGTATGTGCAAGCTGTGAGAAGTGGGTGTGAGGCTTGCAACAGTGTGTGAGGGTGAGGTGAAGGATATGAATGTTCGGTGTGCGTCGTAATTGATAGAGATTGTTGGTAGGTGAGTGATGGGGTTGTGGTGCTTTGAGCAGTGGCTGAGGCTAGTGGTGCAATTGGTAAGATATGGCATTTTACAATGCACTCACTGACCTTGACCACTCGTGTGAGGTCATTAAACTTCTTGTGGCGCTGCATCCAGGTCCTTGGGCCCTGCTCCTCTGTGTTTATTATCTCAACTGCACTACACTGATGCTGAGCAGAAGGAAATCTTCAGTGCGCTACTCAGTTGTATCTCCTGATAGCAATTAAGAATGGCATTGCTAGTGTCACTGTCAGTTCACCTACTCTCCAGGTCTCTTTCCTAGGGATGAAAGACCTTTCATGAGCCTCCTCTCATGCTGCTCTGGATCTGGAGAATTATGGACTGTTGATAATATAATCTTTTCCTATTCTAACCTTGTGATGTAAGTTACCTGATTGTTATAATATTGCATGAACACAGAATTTATAAAAATACTGAGAGCAAGATAACACAATCTGAAAATTTGCTATCACACAAGTAAAACTTGTTAATGTTAATGTGAATACATGAGCAACAATTCACACTTTGGTATTATATATCAAACCATTTACACAGCTGAACACTTGCATGTTGTACAATGTCACACTTTGTTACAGAACCTGAATGAATTTGCCACGGCAAGCTCCTGATGTGAACCGGAAACAGGTTTGACACAAGTTTGGGATGGAAGTTGGGGAAATGGGTCAGCGGGGTTAACTGTGTCCACTTCATCCCATTTCAATGTGGCAGGGAAGTTTCCCTGTAAGCCTTAAAGGAGACTGGCAATTTTCTGGGAAGGATAATTCTGGTAAGATCTTAAACTGGCGATTTTGAGGTAGTAGATATTACGATCTTATTTTACTGCCCCAAAATGGGCGGTAATTAAGAGGAAAATCTAGCTCCATTTCTATGGTGAACCAATATATCACGGTGGCATAGTGGTTAGCACTGTTGCCTCACAGCGCCAGGGACCCGGGTTCAAATCTGGCCTCGGGCGACTGTCTGTGTGGAGTTTGCACATTCTCCCTGTGTCTGCGTGGGTTTCCTCCAGGTGCTCCGGTTTCCTCCCACAGTCCAAAGATGTGCGGGTTAGGTTGATTTGGCTATGATAAATTGACCCTTAGTGTTAGGGGATTAAATACGTGGGGTTACGGGGATAGGGTGGGATGTGTGTCGGTGCAGGCTCGATGGGCTGAAATGGCCTCTATCTGCACTGTGGGGATTCTGTGATTCAATGCAGAAGAGTTTCTATAATATATCTTTTATTTGTAGCTTGCCAATAATGTGACAATTTTAAGATGGATTGCTGGATCTTGTTAGTGGAAGGGCTGTATCGGTTTCTCAATTGGGGGGGGGGGGAGCAGGTAGGAAGTGTAAATTACACAAAGTGGTCTGCAGTTCCCAAGGTGAAATGATTCATCCATGTTTGTGTTGATTGCCTATAAGCAGCCCTTGTCAAAACAAAAGAGTTTGACTGTTTTGGCAGACACTGATGTTGCTTAGGATGGAACTTTTCATATTGCTTAACAAAGGGTAGAAGATACCAAGTCCATCCAGGTGATAGAAATGAGCAACATTAATCACCAGACTGTCATCTGCCTATTTTTGGAGATTATGGCCTTTGGAATTGTCCCATTGAGAATCCTGCAAGACTCTTGCAGTTTTACTTTGGCCTGAAGCTGATGAGAGGTACTCATCAAGGACAGAGAGGCAGTCAGTGCCCGCTGGAAGGAGCACTTCAAAAATCTCCCTAACCTAGACTCTGTCTTTGAAGCGAGTGTCCTCAACTCCATCCCACAGCATGCTACCCACCACCATCTCAGCATAACCCCAGCCCGGCATGCGGTTGAAAAGGCCATCCGACAACTGAAGAACAACAAGGCCTCAGGAGCAGATGGAATCCCCGCCGAGGCACTAAAGCATGGCGGAAAAGCACTATTGGCGTGAATTCACGAACTCATTTCTCTTATCTGGAAGGAGAGCATGCCAGGGGATCTCAGAGACGCCGTAATTGTGACCATCTTCAAGAAAGGTGACAAGTCCGATTGCGGTAATTACAGCGGAGCTTCCCTGCTGTCTGCCACAGGGAAAGTCATTGCAAGAATCCTCCTCAATCGCCTTCTCCCAGTGGCCGAAGAGCTCCTCCCAGAGTCGCAATGCGAATTCTGCCCTCTAAGGGGCACAATGGACATGATCTTCACCGCACGTCAATTACAAGAGAAATGCAGGGAACAGCACCAACCGCTGTACATGGCCTTCTTTGATCTCACAAAGGCCTTCGACACTGTGAACCGTGAGGGATTATGGAGTGTCCTCCTCAAATTCAGCTGCCCTCAAAAGTTTGTCACCATCCTCCGCCTGCTTTACGACATGCAAGCCGTGATCCTGACCAACGGTTCCACCACAGACCCAATTCACGTAAGAACCGGGGTCAAGCAAGGCTGTGTCATCGCACCAATG
This sequence comes from Somniosus microcephalus, assembly GCF_052327205.1. Lineage (NCBI taxonomy): Eukaryota > Metazoa > Chordata > Chondrichthyes > Squaliformes > Somniosidae > Somniosus > Somniosus microcephalus. Next base: position 216,343,223 of record NC_140995.1, on the reverse strand, counting down.
CTCTTCTCGATCTTCCTTGCTGCAATGCTCCATCTCACCCTCAGTAAGCTTCCCACTGGAGTGGAGCTAACTTACAAAACAAACGGGAAACTGTTCAACTTCCTTCGCCTCCAGTCCAGATCCAAGGTTGTCCCATCCTCTGTCGTCGAATTACAGTATGCAGACGGTGCTTGCGTCTGCGCTCACTCGGAGGTCGAACTCCAAACCATCGTCAACACCTTCACCGAAGCGTAAGAGAGCATGGGCCTTACACTAAACATCCGTAAGACAAAGGTCCTCTACCAACCTGCCCCTGCCACACAATACTGCCCCCCGATTATCAAAATCCACAAGGCCTTGGACAACGTGGCCCACTTTCCATACCTCGGGAGCCTACTGTCAACAAGGGCAGATGTCGATGACGAAGTCCAACACCGCCTTCAGTGTGCCAGTGCAGCCTTCGGTCACCTGAGGAAGAGAGTGTTTGAAGACCAGGACCTCAAACCCGGCACTAAGCTCATGGTCTACAGAGCAGCAGTGATACCAGCCCTCCTGTATGCCTCAGAGACATGGACCATGTACAGCGGGTACCTCAAAGCATTGGCAGGATAGGCACACCAACGTCAGTGTTCTCGCTCAGGCCAACATCCCCAGCATCGAAGCTTTGACCATGCTCGATCAGCTCCGATGGATGGGTCATATTGTCCGCATGCCCGATACGAGACTCCCAAAACAAGCGCTCTACTCGGAGCTCCGGCACGGCAAGAGAGCCCCAGGTGGGCAGAGGAAACACTTCAAGGACACCCTCAAAGCCTCCTTGAAAAAGTGCAACATCCCCACCGACACCTAGGAATCCCTGGCCCATGACCGCACAAAGTGGAGGAGAAGCATCTGGGAAGGCGCCGAACACCTCGAGTCTCTTCGCCGGGAGCAAGCGGAAGCCAAGCACACGCAGCGCAAATCAACCCAAGCACCCCACCCACCCACTCCTTCAACCACCGTCTGCCCCACCTGTGACAGACTGTGGGTCCCACATTGGACTCATCAGTCACCTGAGAACTCATTTTTAATGTGGAAGCAAGTCATCCTCGGTTCCGAGGGACTGCCTAAGAGGATAGAAATGAGCAACATTAATCACCAGACTGTCATCTGCCTATTTTTTGCAGATTATGGCCTTTGGAATTGTCCCATTGAGAATCCTGCAGGACTCTTGCAGTTTTACTTTGGCCTGAAGCTGTGTAAATTGCTCGTCAGGATTTTGAGAGGCCATCCTGATGTTTTAAAAAATGTATTCTTAATTGACAGTTTTAATTCATCTTGAAGGTACATCATTATTTTCCTGTTATATTGGCAGGACATCAAAATAGAAGAGGTTCATTATCAGCAGTGGTCTCCAGATTTTTAGTTTCCTTCTCACCGCATTACTATATGGGCCAGAGGCAAGCAGAGGACTTTGTGGGTTGTGTTTCTCAGGTAAAATCTTTTCTTCACAGATGTGTAGTTCAAGACAATGAGAATTACTGCAGCTTTGGGACTTTTATTGTTTAATTGATTTCTTGTGAAATCAAATATTCTATTACTGTATTCATTCTGCTGACTGATCCATTTTGCTCCTATATTACTTCTGTATCTTCCTAAAAACGATTTAGTCACCTTTATCCTGAATTGTTATGGTTTTCCATAAAAATTACAGATAACACGAGTGCATGGTGGTATCATGTACTATTTCCAATGCATTCCTCAATGGTAAATAGGTTCATTATTCACTTGGAAGCCTCTAATCCCAGATACTTTACAAACAAGGTCAAGTTTTAGTTCAGAGGAAATGCATGTTTGCCTATGGATGCTCACTATTGCATGAGGTACAAGTGAAAAATATCCGGAGAAGATTCAAATCGAAACAGAAACAATGCACTGGGTCCCGTCTGGCCTTGTCCAGTCATTCACGTGGATTTTAAAGATCCTTGACATTTTAAAAGAAGAGCAGGGAGTTCTCCAGGTGTCCTTGGTAATAATCCTCTAACCTATTATCAAAAAATAGGTTTTTGTGGGATGTTGCTGGTGCAGAATCAGCTGCTATATTTGCTTACATAATAACTATTATATTTCAAAAGTAATTTGTTGTGAGAAGTGCTTTAACATGTTTCAACATGATAAGGCATTGTATAAACCCAAGAATTATTATTTGTTTGTGAGACAGTGTGCTCTCAACCACCTTGTTCATATTATGTTAATTAAAACAGAACCCATAGTATAAAACACCCACATGGAACAGTTAAATCCAGGAACTACAGGGTAGAAATTACATTGCCAATTTTATTGTACGAACCTCTGATGCATTAATTAATTTAAAATAAAATTTGAGAAAAGCAAATTTCATTAAGCTAGCAGTGAAAGGAATTTGATACAAGCATGTTGTTTGCTTGTACAATAACATTGCTGATAGTAATTCTGCACATCAGGCTAAATAATTCATGTTTTGTGCCATTTGGAGCACTCAAATATGTAGAGCATGTGAAAATAAAACAGGTACTTAATCAAGTAATCAGCAGCAAAACTTTAATTTGATCTATGCCCGTCAGTAGGTAATTTAATGTTAGAATTTAGTGGGTGCCATACCTGATAAGTGATCCTGTTAGTGTGACAAAGGTATCTGACCAAAACTATACCGAGTATAAATGTGACATATTTATACAGCACTACAGTAACTACATAGTTGACAGAATATGATCTGTTTATTATTGTGTCACTAGCACCAATTCTGGTACAACTGTATATTGGCATTTTGTATTTTACAATATAAAGGAAAAATATGCATGTAAATCAGGTAAAAATATCAATTAAGATGTGGCTATTGGCTAATTAAATGCCTTCCATTTGGAGATAAAATTTACATGGCAAATCATAACTTTACATGGAAATGCATGTCATTGCCTGGTATTTGGCCCCTCAGTATAGCAAAAGTTGACACTGTACATCATATTACATATCATTGCTACTTGTTAAAATACACAGAATGTATTTACTGTGATATTGTACCTTAGGAAAAGTGATTATTGGTGATGATAATTAAATAATGTTATTGTTGTGTACCCTGCTGTCACCAGCTGCACAATCTGACACTTGCTGTTGCATATTACAGCTCAACAGTGGCACTACAGAATGTTGCTATGCTGTGCTGGATGCATTTATGTATTATCTATACTCTCATTTCTAACTCAATTTAGGACAAGCTTGAGGTAATGCAAGACCTATGATAACTCTCTTTGGTATGATTTGTGAAAATTTGCACTGGAAGCATAAGCCATGGCTTCAGATATATAACTTACATAAGAAATAGGAGCAGGAGTAAGCCATTCGGCCCCTCAAGCCTGCTCCGCCATTCAATAAGATCATGCTTGATATTCTACCTAAACTCCACTTTCCTGCACTATCCCCATATCCCGTGATTCCCTTAATATCCAAAAATCTATCGATCTCTGTCTTGAATATACTCAACGACTGAGCCTCCACAGCCCTCTGGGGTAGAGAATTCCAAAGATACACCACCATCTGAGTGAAGAAATTTCTCCTCATCTCAGTCCTAAATGGCCGACCCTTATTCAGAGACTGTGACCCCTGGTTCTAGATTTCCCAGCCAGGGGAAACATCCTCCCTGCATCTACCCTGTCAAACCCTGTAAGAATTTTGTATGTTTCAATGAGATCACCTCTCATTCTTCTAAACTCTAGAGAATATAGGCCTAGTCTACTCAATCTCTCCTCATAGGACAATCCCCCCATCCCAGGAATCAGTCTGGTGAACTTTCGTTGCACTCCCTCTATGGCAAGTATATCCTTCCTTAGGTAAGGAGACCAAAACTGTACACAATACTCCAGGTGTGGTCTCACCAGGGCCCTATATAATTGCAGTAAGGTCAAAGAAATTCGGGTCAGGGGCTTCCCGCGGGTGCAAGCCCCCGACCTGCACTTACCTATTGTGCCGGCCGTTGAGCAGTGGGCCCGCGTGGGATTCCAATCCTGGGCCTCCTCCAACTGCTGGCGCACAGTACTTGCGTATCCCAGGGGCGCAGTTAGTTCAATGCGTCCCCTGGGATCACGTGGGCCATGGAGAGCCAATGGTAGCAGGGAATGCTTCATTCATAAGTTTGACAGGAAGACCTGTCAAACCTATAAATACTATAAGCCCCAAAATATCACTAAATCTTCAAATAATTTTTTTTTAAATCACATTTTTAAAATAAACTATAAATTACATGAAATAACAATTTTAAACAAGAATTTAAATTTTTGAAAAAATTAATTACATTTTCTAACGGGGCTAAAAATAAACTTACCTTTCTTTAAAGTATTTAAAAATAATAAACCTGTGGAATTTTTAATTTAAAAAAAAATTAATTCACCACTTACCTTATAAAAAGCAGGCCTCCCGGGAAAACCTGCAAAAAAAACGTAAGTTCAATACGCACGCGCTGCCTCTCCTGCGCACGCGTTCCACCTCTGAACCCCTTCTTTCAGGGAAACGGAAGTGCCGGTTCCCGCGCATGCGCAGTGCATGCACGAAACCGGCACTTCCATTGGGCTTACGGGTGAGTACCCCATGCGTACTCACCCGTGGAGATCCGAAATTCTGGGCCAAGACGTCTTTACTCTTACACTCAAATCCTCTTGTAATAAAGGCCAACATACCATTTGCTTTCCTAATTGCTTGCTGTACCTGCATGTTAACTTTCAGTGATTCGTGTACAAGGACACCCAGGTCCCTCTAAACACCAACATTTCCCAATCTCTCACCATTTAAAAAATACTCTACACTTCTATTTTTCCTACCAAAGCGGATAAATTCACATTTCTCCACATTATATTCCATTTGCCATGTTCTTGACCACTCACTTAGCCTGTCTATATCCCCTTGACACCTCCTTGCATCCTCCTCACAACTTACATTGCCACCCAGCTTTGTATCATCAGCAAACTTGGATATATTGGAGTCGATTTTCTGGCCGCCGTCGGGCGGCTATCCAGGCGGCCGGGGGCCAAAAATCGGCGAAAAAGCAGGTCAGGACCCCCCCTGCCTGATTCCCTGCCCCATCCAACTTTCAGACCACCGTTTCTACGCGACCCGCCTGAGTCCCGGCCACCGCTGGCGGGACTGGTCGTCGGAGCAGTAATGAGCAATTATCTCCTTGTTGAGGTAGATTTTCCGGGGCCGATGCGACTTTGGGGCTTTCCCCACATCAAACACGCCTGCAGGGAACCCCGCTGATGAGAGCTGGCGTGAAAACAGTTGGCTTGCTTGCTGTCAGCTGCAGGTCAATGAGGGCTGAAGAGATTTAAAGAGGCAGCATTTGCAGGCTGCAGGACCTTGTTGATGAAGGCTTGGGGGAACTTTTTGAAGGCTTAGGCACAGCTGTAGAAAGTTGGAGCCTCACACACTTCTCCAGTGTGAGCTCCTGGGAAGCCTCTCTCACCACCCTAACTCAGCGCCCCCTCAACGGAGGCATCTGCCAGAAGCATGGGAGGCCTTTGGTACCTTCCCTTCCTGGCATTAGAGGATCTCCAACAGCAGAGGCGGCAGCAGCAGAACCAGGAACAGCAGGATGAGCACCAGGAGGCTGCTCACTCACCTGAAGCTGCACAGGCCAGAAGGGGCCAGCGCTTGGAAGTGGCTTGAGAGCATCTTGCTGCGCTTTAGGGGGCCAGTGGGACCCGTTTCTGCACTGGCAGTCCTACTCAGAAGGACTTCCATGAAGATCTGGTTTCTCTGTTCAACAGATGGCCAACGCTCCTCAAGAGATGTCATTCTCTTATGAGCACTCACCATGTTTTCCGTACCCTGGCGAGTTATCTCCTGCATGGAGGTTGCCAACCTTTCCATGGTGATGCGTTCATGCGCCAATTACTCCACAAAGGCTCTGCTCATGGTCGCTATGGACTCCTCCATTCGCTCCACACTCGCAGCGACCCTGGAGACAAAACCTGCCAGAGACTCCTGCATCTGTGCATGGAGATCCATCACCTCTTCTCTTGCGGATGGACCCAGAGGCAGAGTGTCGACATGCAGCGCAGCTGAGCTGAGCTGGCAGAGTCCTGCGCCCTCTGACAAGGACTCTCCACTGCTGTCCCTGTCTCCAGAATCTGCTGAGGCTCACTTGTGAGCTGTGAAACACCAGGTGACAACACTACTTTATGTCCCGAAGGTCCCCCCGAGGTGTGAGTGTCTGTGCTGGTGCTGGGTGCGCTTACTTCTGCTGACGCTGTGCCCTCAGAGGTTGGAGCTTCCTCGGAGTCTGGCTGCACAGCCTCTTCCTCCTCCACAGTGAGGACGGGGGCTCTGGATGGTACTGTGGGGGAGTAAAGGAAGGAGTTAGAGATGTAATGCCAAGGTTCTTCTGGTGACTCCCAGCGAGTTGGCATCTGCTGACACCTGCATCCATGCAGTATTGGTCTCAGTGGGAGGCCTCTTCCTCCCTGACCTAGGGAAGAGGACCTCCCTGTGGGCCCTAACCCCATCCAATAATGCCTGCAGTGAAGCCTTGTCGAATTTGAAGGCAGCTCGGGGTCTGGCACTGGCCACAGCTGCTGCAGGCTCCTCTGCCATCCTGTATGGTTCGTTTGGAAGTCTTCAGAGGATGCAGTGCTTGCTATGGACCTTGATAGCACCACGAATGATGACATTGTGGGGGACTACGGTCTCCCGTGTAAAGAAATAGGCAACACAGCGAGCTACAAGAAATAGGTCTTTACTCCAACTCTCACAATACAGTACTGAATTCATAAAGCCCGCGAACCTGTGATGACTCACGGATTGGTCACCTGCTGGAACCTGATTGGTTTTCCTTCTCTCAGCAGCAGGCAAGTCTGAACGTGTCTTATTCCTCTCAGCTTGCAACTGTCTTGCGGGGGGAGGGGAATACAGCAGTTAAAAGGGGATTATACAGGTTTATCTACATACACACAGTGTTTCCCCAATGTGGCAATGCCACATACGCCCCCCCAGAATCCTTGTTAACTGTAAAAGTCAGTCTCTGCAGAGGTTTGACCAAGTGGCCGTAGCGGCTGTAGTAGCCATCTGGCGTGTGAGGAGGGCTGTCTGGAAGGTTGGCCGGTTGGTTCGTCGGCTGGTCTGCCGGTGGGCTGGCTGGACGGGCTGCCGGCGAAGGTGGGGCGGCGGCCGGGAAGTAAGGTTCTGGCGTGTCTTGGTCCTCTTGTGGGGCCGCCGCCAACGCGGGAGGTCTGCCCCGCCGTGGGGGAAGAGCCGGCCGAAACGAGACGCTGAGGTCCAGGTGTGCCGGTTTGAGGCGGTCTACTGAAATAAGGTCCGGCTTCCTGCCGACGTCGATAAGAAAAGCTTTGTCCCCCGTCTCCAATACTGGGAAGGGGCCGGTGTATGGTGCCTGCAGCGGGCCTCTGTGCGCGTCCCAGCGCACGAAGACGAACTCCGCATGTCGTAAGACTCGAGGCACGTAGGACGGCTGCGGGCCGTGTTGCGAAGTGGGCACTGGACGGAATTGCTGGGCCGCGTCCTGATGCAGGGAAAGCTGTCTGGTGGCCGACCACGGCTCCGTTGTCAGGGGGAGGAAGTCGCCTGGTACTCTGAGTGGTTGGCCGTAGACCATCTCGGTCGCGGAGGCCCTCTTTGGGCGCGGTGCGCAATCCCAGGAGAACCCAGGGTAGTTTGTCGATCCAGCTGGTGTCGGCCAGGCTGGCGTGGAGGGAGGCTTTCAAAGAACGATGAAAGCGCTCGCAGAGCCCGTTGGCCTGCGGGTGGTAGGCTGTTGTCCTGTGCAACTTCGTGCCGAGGCCGGCGGTGATGGCATTCCACAAGTGGGAGGTGAACTGGGGGCCTCTGTCCGAGGATATGTCGGTCAGCACACCGAACCGGGACACCCATGTTGAGACGAATGCTCGCGCGACATCGGTCGTGGTGGTGGAGGCGAGGGGAACCACCTCGGGCCATCTGGTGGTGCGGTCGACGATCGTGAGGTGTGTAAAACCGTGCGACGGCGGCAAGGGGCCTACCAGATTGACGTGGACGTGGTCGAAACGCCTCTCGGGCACCGGGAAACACTCCAATGGCACCTTGGTGTGCTGCTGGACCTTAGCGCGCTGACACGCCACGCATGTGTTGGTCCAGTCTCTCACATCCTTGTGGAGTCCAGGCCAGACGAACTTGGCGGACATAAGTTTCTGAGACGCACGCATCCCTGGATGTGAGAGGCCGTGGATGATGTCGAAAACTCGCTTGCGCCAGGGGGATGGGACGACCTGCCTAGGCGAGGGGACTGAGACGTCGCACAGGAGGGTTGTGCCGGCTGCATGGAAGTGGATGTCGGCCAGGGTGAGGCTGGTAGTTGACGTCCTGAGGGCCTGGATCTCCGCGTCGGTGGCCTGGTCTCTCGCCATGCTGGCGTAGTCGACGCCCAGGTGCACTGCGTGGAGCGAGGGTCTTGAGAGGCAGTCGGCCACCAAATTGTCCTTGCCGGCGACGTGGCGGATGTCCGTGGTGAACTCCGAAATGAAGTTGAGTTGGCGCTGTTGGCGCGCGGACCAGGGTTCGGTTACTTTGGCCATGGCGAAAGTGAGCGGCTTGTGGTCCACGAATGCGGTGAACGGCCGGCCTTCCAGGAGGAAACGGAAGTGCTGGATTGCCAGGAACAGGGCCAGGAGCTCTCTGTCGAATGTGCTGTAGGCCTGCTCGTTCTTGCGCAGCTGTCGGCTGAAAAATGCCAGTGGCTGCCACGCGCCTTCGACCCACTGTTGCTGGACGGCGTAATTCGAGGCGTCCGTGGTGAGGGCGGTCTTGGCGCCCGGGATGGGGTGGGCCAGTAGTGTGGCGTTGGCCAAGGCGCTTTTGGTCTGGTGGAAGGCTGTCGCCATCTCGCTGGACCAGGTGAGTTGCTCTTTACCCGCTTTGCCCCTGGTGGCTTCGTAGAGGGGGCGCATGAGTGCGGCAGCCTTGGGCACGAACCTGTGATAGAAATTGACCATCCCCAAAAATTCCTGCAGCGCCTTGACCGAGGTGGGCTGGGGAAAGTCCGCCACCGCCTGCACCTTGGAAGGTAGGGGAATGGCTCCCCTTGGCGAGATTCTGTGGCCGAGAAAGTCAATTTGGGCTGCTCCGAACTGGCATTTGGCCGGGTTGACGATTAGCCCGTGTTGGCTGAGGCGCTGGAAAAAGGAGCGCAAATGCGCGATGTGCTCGGCCTTGCTGGTGCTGGCCACGAGGATATCGTCCAGATAGACGAACAGGAAGCTCAGGTCCCGTAGGACGGAGTCCATGAGCCGTTGGAAGGTCTGTGCAGCGTTCTTAAGCCCGAAGGGCATGCGCAGGAACTCGAACAGTCCAAAGGGGGTGATGACCGCCGTCTTCTGGACGTCTGCGTGGTGAACGGGGACCTGATGGTAGCCGCGAATCAGGTCGACCTTGGAAAAGACGGACTTTCCTGCTAGGTGTGCCGAGAAGTCTTGGATGTGCGGAATGGGGTATCTATCGGGCGTGGTGGCGTCGTTGAGCCGTCTGTAGTCGCTGCAGGGGCGCCAGCCACCACCCGGCTTGGGCACAATATGGAGGGGGGACGACCAAGAGCTGTTCGAGCGGCGGATGATGCCCGGTTTTTCCATCGTGGCGAATTCTTCCTTGGCCACCGCCATCTTGGCTGGGTCCAGGCGTCTGGCTCGAGCGAACACTGGTGGTCCCGTAGTGGCGATGTGGTGCTCGACCCCATGCTTGGCTGCCGTGGCTGAGAAAGTCGGTTGTGTGAGCCTCGGGAAATCTGCGAGTAGGCGGGTGTAGTCGTCATGCGCCGGGGCGGAGCAGGACCCGATGAGGGCCGGGCTGTTGCTCTGCTGGCAGGCCAGTGAAGCGAAAGTTGCTGCGTCGATCAGGCGCCTGTCGCGGACGTCGACCAGGAGTCCGTGGGCGCAAAGAAAATCAGCGCCCAGCAAGGGATGTGCCACCGAGGCCGTCACGAAATCCCACGTAAATCACTGGCTGTTGAAACAAACCTCGGCCCGTCGCTTTCCGAAAGTAGCGATGGCTGCGCCATTTGCCGCCACGAGGGGTGGGCCGCTGCGGCCTGCCTGGATGTCGAGCTGGGAGGCAGGAATTATGCTGCATTGGGCTCCGGTGTCGCAAAGGAATCTGCGCCTTGAAAGAGAGTCGGTTATGTACAGCAGTTTACCTGCGGTGCCGATGGCCATCGTGGCGGCGGGGGTGCGGTCGAGCGGGCCTAGGCGGCGGCGCGGGGCTGGTGCGTTGGTCCGGGCAGCCATCTTGGGTTGATCGAAAGAGCAGGGTGCTCTGCAGCGTTGGGCCTTGTGGCCGAAACGCGCGTGGTAGTAGCATAGTTCTGCGGCCTGGCGTGGCAGCGCGCGCTCGGTGGCGTCGGGGAGCCTCGCGGCTGCACAGCTGAGTTGGGCGACGGCGAAGACTTTGTCCGCGGCGGCTGCCAGTTGTACGCAGTCCGTGATCGGGAACCCCGCGAGGGCAGTCTGTACCTGCTGAGGAAGCAGGCTGAGGAAAAGGGCCCGAAACAAGAAGCACTGCGGTTCAGAGCCCAGGAGCGCAAGCATCCGGCTCATCAACTGGGTCGGGGTAGAATCGCCAAGGCCTGGTAGTGAGAGAAGCCTGCGGGCCCTCTCCTCCCCGGACAGGCCGTAAGCCTGCAGCAAGCGGCCCTTAATGGTTGAGTACTTGCCGGTCTGTGGTGGGTTCCCCAGCAGGTCGAGAACTTCAGCGGCGGTAGAGCTTGCTAGTGCTGAGACTACGTGGAGGTACCTTTCTTCATCGTCTTGAACCCTGCGAAGGGTGAATTGGGCCTCCGAGTGCGCGAACCAAGCTGGTGCTTGGTGTTCCCAGAAGGTGGGGAGCTTCAAGGACGCGGCGCCGGCCGACATCAGGCTGCTGCTGGTTGCCATTGGGTCGTTGCTGGCCTCTGTAGGGCTGCGTGAGTCGGGGGCTTCGGCCGCCGACATTCGGGGTCACCAATGTGGGGGACTACAGTCTCCCGCGTAAAGAAATAGGCAACACAGTGAGCTACAAGAAATAGGTCTTTACTCCAACTCTCACAATACAGTACTGAATTCATAAAGCCCGCGAACCTGTGATGACTCACGGATTGGTCACCTGCTGGAACCTGATTGGTTTTCCTTCTCTCAGCAGCAGGCAAGTCTGAACGTGCCTTATTCCTCTCAGCTTGCAACTGTCTTGCGGGGGGAGGGGAATACAGCAGTTAAAAGGGGATTATACAGGTTTATCTACATACACACAGTGTTTCCCCCACAACATCATACTGTGGGGATTTCTGACTCGAATTAGACAATTAGCAAGGCTTCCCACATGCTGGGAATTAATTGGCCAATTGAGGGAAAATTGCGTGGAGCTGGCTGACACTTTTTTATGTGTGTCAGAAACCCCACATTCGGGGAAACCCGACCATTTCCCACACAAGCCGAAAATCGGAGCCATTATGTTTGGTTCCCCTCATCCAAATCATTGATGTAGATTGTGAATAGCTGAGGTCCAAGCACTGATCCTTGCGGTACCCCACTAGTTAAAGCCTGCCAACCTGAAAATGACCAGTTTATTCCTACTGTCTGTTTTCTGTCTGTTAACCAATCCTCAATCCATGCTAGTAAATTACCCCCAATCCCATAAGCCCTAATTTTGTTTAATAACCTCGTGTGGCACCTTATCGAATGCCTTCTGAAAATCTAAATACACCACATCCACTGGTTCCACCTTATCTAATCTGCTAGTTACAACCTCAAAAAACTCTTAACAGATTCATCAAACATGATTTCCCTTTCATAATTCAGTGTTGACTCTGCCCAATCTTATTATTATTTTCTAAGTGCCCTTATACCACGTCCTTAATAAGATTCTAGTATTTTCCCTACTACTGATGTCAGGCTAATTGGTCTGTAGTTCCCCGTTTTCTCCCTCCCTCCTTTCTTAAATAGTAGGGTTACATTTGCTACCTTCCAATCCGTGGGAACTGTTCTAGAATCTATGGAATTTTGGAAGATGACAACCGATGCATCCACTATCTCTATAGCCACCTCTTTTAAAACCCTAGGATGTAAGCCATTAGGTCCAGGGGATTTATCGGCTTTCAGTCCCATTAATTTCTCCAATACTATTTTTTTTACTAATACTAATTTCTTTCAGTTCCTCATTCTCGCTAGACCCTTGGTTCTCCACTGTTTCCGGGAGGTTTTTGCGTCTTCTTCTGTGAAGACAGACAAAGGGCTCAAATTTCCAAGCCCCATGGAGGCAGGTTTGGAGACGGGAGTGGGGGGAAAATTGCAGAATCTGGGGGCACGAACCCTTCCCGCCCCCAACCCGCCTCCATGCCTGTTTCCCAGGAGGCGGGTACCTGACCTGTGCTGGGAGCTCCCTCCGAGAGACGGGAAGGGGGTTAGTGCCAATTAACTGCCTGTTAACAGGTAATTAACAGGCAGTTTTTGGCCTAATCCCTATTTTTAGCCCTGAAGTGTGGGCTGCCCGAAGGCTCCAAACCACGCCAAGTTAGCGAGGCAGACCGTTGGGCTGAAGGGTTTGAGATGTCCGGTGTTCAGGTGAGTGATGGGTGCATGAGTGCAGAGGTAAGTGTGTTTGGTGTGTGTATAAAGTGTTTAAATAAGTTTCACTTACCTTTATTTACTAATGCAGGCTTCCTTCCTTTAGGTCTCGGGAGTCCCTCATCTCACCAGCACAGAAAGCAGAATGGCCGCGAGCTGTCAAAAGTTGCAGCCTCTGCTTTCTGTTCTGGAGAGATTTCTAACTGAGCCTGTGGAGAAGGACTCAAGTTAGAAGTCAGAGTGTCAGTGTTTGACAGCTTCACAGAGCTGTCAAACGCTGATATTTCAGCTGTCAAAAGCTCTTGACAGATGAAATGTCAATCCCTGACGTCACCTGTAACCGGGTGTCCCTTAATTGACCTGCTGAGCCCTCTGGGCGGGCTCAACAAAGTCAATCAAGGGAAAATCACGTGGGTTGGCCACAAATCGATGGAGGCAGGACTACAACCCAAAAAGTGGGAGTCCCGCCTCCATCACGTCCCCATTGACAAAATCCAGCCCAAAGTATTTGTTTAATTTCTCTGCCATTTACTTATTCCATATTATAATTTCTCCTGTGTCAGCCTGTAAGGGACCCAAGTTTACTTTTGCAAATCTTTTCCTTTTTACATACCTATAGAAGCTTTTACAGTCTGTTTTTATGTCTCTCACTAGTTTACTCTCATATTCTATTTTCCCTTTCTTGATCAATTTCTTGGTCCTCCTTTGCTGAATTCTAAAATCCTCCCAATCCTCAGGCTTACTACACTTTTTGGCAACATTATAAGCCTCTTCCTTTAATCTAATACTATCTTTAATTTCTCTTGTTAGCCACAGTTGGACCATTTTTCCCGTCGTGTTTTTATTCCTTAAGGGAATGTATATTCGTTGCGAATAATGAATTAATATGAATATAATGAACTTCTTAGACTGCAATGGGACAGTGACATTACATTGAGGTTAATACCTTAGTTGACAGCAGTATTTCCAAGATAATTGTATGTTTATGTATAAAGGTATACAGTAACACATTGAAAAGTGCCTTATATCTGGCGTAGTCTTACTCATCTGCTACTGTGGACCATCCCATACTACTTTTGATTGATGGGGTGACGTAGCAGGAGAGTACAATTGGTGTCAGGCTTGTAATATAGTAGCAGGTGGAACATGCCTTCTGCATAAGCCTCATTCAACACCTTAGAACCATGGATGTTTATAACACAGAACATTAGAAGATTATAACACAGAAGGAGGTATTTGGCCTATTGTGTCTATGCAGCTCGTTGCTACAGCAATCTAAAACTAACATCTCTGTCGCTCTCTCTCTCTGTAGCCCTGTATCTTTCTCTCCTTCAAATATTTATCAACTTTGCTCAAAGTTGCAGTAGCCTGACATAACTACTGCTTGCAGCAAAGCATTCTATTCTGCAGCAACATGATAGGAGCTAAGAGATGGGGGCAAGCACAAGTAATTGGGAAGGGAATGGGAAGGGAGCTGCTGCGGGGCACACTTTCACTGCAACCCACATGCCAAATTCAGCTTGCAGTCATTGGTTGCTTCTTTCCCCATCACACTAAACCTTGCCCCCTGACACCTGCCTGAAAAGAAGGAACGAGAGAGAAAAGCAAAAAAAGAGTTCATTGTGTAAGAAGAAGAGTAAACGAAAGAGAGAAAAACACCTGAACAAAGACAGGTAACAGAGGGACCATCGTCTCCAACTTACCGTGTACAATGACATAGGAGATCAACCAGTGTTAAAACAAAAAAAATACAAATTAACCAATGGGGCACTGCAGAAAATGTCAAAAGTGGTGTACAATACGAATGATAATGACCACACTAATACAGAATTTATTTGTTCATTCACAGGACAAGTACATTCATTGAGGGGAATGCGCTTATCCTGTAGATGAGAAACTAAATTGACAGGACCAGTTCTGATGGCGTCTTGCATCTAAAATGTCTTATTTATTTCTTTTAGATACTGATTGGCCTGCTGTGCATTTCCAGCATTTTCTGTTTTTGTAAAATGAAGTAAGCTGCAGACATTTTTTTCTCTCTTCAACTTCTAACAGAAGCTATCAAGTGCCTCATCTGAGTGGGTGAAGTTTGTGTGAGCCTGGGCACTAAATATCAATTGGCTATTTTTTCAACCATTTTTATATTCAAGCCTGTTGTCATCTGGCAGCCATAAGTTTACAGCACAGAAGGACGCCATTCAGCCAATCATGTCCGTGAATCCATACACATGTAATTCCAGCAGAAATATCTGGACATGAGCAGAACGAACCTCTGGTTGATTTTTAGGTTCCTAGATAGAAAACAGGAGCAGAACCTTTGCTGATTTTTTTTCCATCTCTCCTCAGTCCAAGGACAACTATTGCAGCTCCACTTACAGCCATTTTAAATTGAATAATTCAAACAGATCACAAATCAACCTAGGACCTTCTTACTGTGTATGGCTCAGGGCCACATCATGTAACACATTTCTCTTGGTTTGTAATGTCATCTGATCTTATGAAGTGTGTTATAATCTTGGTTATTATCTACTTAATATCTTTCACCTTCTAAAATAGATAACAACCGTGTTGAAATTCAAAGCCATTGATTTAGTGAAGGCTGTGCACACTGACATCTATGGATGTTCAAGGCTGTGATTTTTATCAAGGGAAGTAACCATGCAATCTGGACATCTGCCACTATAACAAATGTTTTATAGTTGGAATTCAAGGTTTCTTTTTCTCAGAAGTTAAGGCCAAATCCTTTATCTGCATTATAAACAATAATGATGATTTTAGCATTTAGCTGTCTCTGCAGTGTTTCACCTTCATGGTATTCCGCTTTAACCAGGAGGCAAGGCCAGTCTGGGGGTTTCATGTCTTTGCGTCTACTGTCATTCTTTTCTATGGCAGCGGACAAGAGGCACATTATGTGGGATGGTGTAAGTCTTTTACTGATTTCTTTCTTCCCTCTTCCCCAATGTTAAGAGTCTGGACTACTACAAGGTGATCTATCTAACTTGACCAAAAAACAGACAGTGCGAATAGCTGAACCCAAATAATCTGAGGATAGAACTTGAATCAGGATTTTAGCATACGAGTATGTAACTACATTGCTACAACTACAAAGCCACCGTAATATTTTGACCTCACCTCCTCTGGAGATCTTGTCCCCACTTCAAAGCTCCTGACCTCACACAGCTGCTTCTACCTCATCCCCAAAATAAACAAGCAGGACTATCCTGGTAGATCTATGGGGTGAATATTAATTCCCACTGCCCGAGGGAAACTGGGCAATGGGGCAGTTAACATGGAGCAGCAGATTTACCCACTCCTTCTCCGCCGCAATCTGGCCAACTTTAATTTGAAATTGCAAGCGGCAAAGACACCCACATAAGCCAGTGGGGTCCTCCTTAAATAGGCAGATCGGCTCCAATAATGTCATGGCCCAATCTGTCATCTTAATCTGAGCAATGAGCAGGGAAGAGTGGTGGCATCCCTGCCAGGCCAAACCTACCAGGAATAGGATCCAGGGCCAGAAGAGGCCCAAAAGGTTTTTTTTTTTAAGTTTCTTTGTGGGCTAGGAGGAGCAGGATGCTCCTCCAGACCCCACAGGATACCTGAGGCCTCCCCTTGTGAAGGAATAGCCATGATTCAGAGAAATACACGATACTATGAACAGAATTCTGATATTAATAAAAGACATACTGGGTTTAAAAATCTAAAGCCTCAAAGACACAAGTCTCAGCAGACAAGGCTGTAAACAGAAATACAGGCTTCTGAGATAAAGGTCAGTTGATAACAAAGTTGTAAACAAGCTTTGAAATGGGAATTAGTTAAATATACTAAAACAATGCAAGATTGAAGCAAACTATTGGTGCTTCCGAAAGGTCTAGAGTTTGGGTGTAACACAATGGAAGACCCAGTTTAAGTGTGAAGAGCTAACATGTTGGAACAGAAACACAAACATTAAAAGAGGCATGTGCCTTTGAAAACATGACATCAAGTAATAAAACATCTGCTGGTCAAATAGTTTTATGTTAAACTTGGAAAACAGGAACCATAAGATTAAATATGCAACCAATTGAGATAGCTAGAAATGCATGAACCACTCTGGTCAAAGTGCCTTTAATATATACATTGTAGGAATGTCTAGTTCCTATCCAAAAGACTGAGGTCCACTCAGGCGATCAAATAAACGAGGTTTAATGAAAACTAACAGAGTTTAACAGATAACTACAGGAGAACATTGAATATAGGTCTAGTCAGTTCGGAGGCTCCACGGGGACTGCTTGGGCAGTCCCGTGACTGACGTCATGACGTCATCACATTTTTCCCGCCGGTGGGGGATCACGTGATGAATGGCGTGACGTCATCGTTTACCCGCGCTATTAAAGTGATCAAGCTCTGTAGATGTAAACAGTGAAAACAAAGATACAGACTCAGGCTGTAGCCAACATATTATTAAAGGGAATTATATACAATTGATTGGAGTCCCTTAGTGGCTCCGCCACATGCGCCCCCCCAGAATTGTCTTTAATAGCAAAAGTAAAACGGCGAGGAGGCCTGACAAGCCTGTCAGATCGACTTCTGTAGCCTTGAAGTGGAAGCTGATGGACGGCGGGAGAGCTGGCGGTGTTTGAGCTGGCACGGCGACTGTGGGCGGTCGGCCACGTTTCGGCGGTTGTGCGATCGCGACTGGGTGGTTAAGGTCCAAGTGAGCCGGCTTCAACTGGTCAACCGAAATGTGGTCCGGTTTACCTCCGACATCGACCGAAAAAGATTTGTCTCCCGGCGCTATCACACGGAAAGGACCAGTGTAAGGGGGTTTGAGCGGGTCCCGATGAGCGTTGTGGCGGATAAACACATAGTCGGCGTTCTTCAGTTCAGCTGGGACGTGGGAGCTCTGCAAGCCGTGATGCGACGGTAGGCACTGGAGCGAAACTTCTGGCTGCCTCCTGGTGCCTGATGAGCTGCTGGGACGCGGACCATGGCTCTGTTGGAGTCGGAAGGAAATCCCCGGGTATGCGTAGCGGCTGGCCATATACGAGCTCCGCCGAGGACGATTGAAGATCTTCTTTAGGTGCCGTACGAAGACCCAAAAGGACCCATGGAAGCCTGTCCACCCAACCCGCGCCTTGAAGGCTGGCTCGCAGTGCGGCTTTGAGCGGCCTGTGGAATCGTTTGCACAGGCCGTTCGCCTGTGGATGGTAGGCAGTGGTGCGATGTAGCTTGACGCCGAGCCCCTGAGCCACAGCGTTCCAGAGCTCTGAAGAAAACTGCGGCCCACGATCGGACGAGATGTCCGCCGGTACCCCGAAGCGGGCGACCCAACAGGAGATGAATGCCCTGGCGACGTCTGCGAAGTGGTGGATGACAGAGGAACCGCCTCCGGCCATCGAGTGGTGTGGTCCACCATTGTAAGAAGATGAGTAAACCCGTGCGAAGGCGGAAGTGGCCCCACCAGGTCCACATGCACATGATCAAACCTACGTTCCGGAATGGCGAAAGTGGCCAATGGAGCCTTGACATGACGCTGCACCTCGGCCTTTTGGCAGACCACGCAGGTGTTGGCCTAGTCGCGAACATCCATGTGCATGCCCCGCCACACGAATTTGGACGACATCAACCGTTGCTAGGCCTTCATGCCAGGGTGCGATAACCTGTGGATGGCGTCAAAAACTTTTCGGCACCAGGCGACCAGCACGATAGGGCGAGGATCTCCTACAGAGACGTCGCAGAGTAGTGTAGTGCCCGCGGCATGGAATTTGACGTCGGCCGCTTGGAGGCTAGAGGGGTTGGTTCTGTAAGATTGGACCTCCGGATCCGAGGCTTGATCCGCAGCCATGAGGGCATAGTCGATGCCGAGCTGGACTGCATGAACAGTCGCGCGGGAGAGGCAATCCGCCACCAGGTTGTCCTTACCGGACACATGCTGAATGTCAGTGGTGAATTCTGAGATAAACATCAACTGACGTTGTTGCCGAGCTGACCACGGTTCGGCGGTCTTGGTCATAGCGAACGTTAGTGGCTTATGGTCCACAAAAGCCGTGAACGGACGTCCCTCTAGCAAGAACCGGAAATGGCGAATGGCCAGAAAAAGGGCCAGCAACTCCCGGTCGAACGTGCTGTACTTTCGTTCGTTTCGCCGTAGTTGACGGCTGAAATATGCCAGCGGTTGCCACGTCCCATGCACCCACTGTTCCTGCACTGCACCGATGGCGTAGTCTGATGCGTCGGTGGCAAGGGCGGTGGTGGCACCTGGCAGCGGGTGTGCCAGCATGGTTGTGTTGGCTAAAGCGCCTTTTGTGTCGACGAACGCCCGGTCCTTGTCGACCGTCCAGCTAATCGGATCCTTGCTGGACTTGCCCTTGAGGGCCTCGTACAGGGGCTGCATGAGCAGAGCTGCATTAGGGACGAACCGCTGATAAAAATTTACCATCCCGACGAACTCCTGCAGGGCCTTGACGGTCTGCGGGCGCGGGAACGAAGTAACTGCCTCCACCTTTGTTTGCAGGGGAATGGCACCGTCCGATGTGATGCGATGGCCTAAAAAATCAATCTGCTGCAGGCCAAACTGGCATTTGGCCGGGTTGATGATCAAGCCGTGTTGACTGAGGCGTCTAAAGAGGGTGCGCAAATGGCAGATGTGCTCTTTATTAGGGCTGGCGATGAGGATGTCATCGAGGTAGACGAATAGAAACCTGAGGTCCCGACGCACGGAGTCCATCAAGCGCTGGAAAGCCTGTGCTGCGTTCTTCAATCCAAACGGCATCCGCAGAAATTCAAACAGGCCGAATGGGGTGATGACTGCAGTTTTCGGGACGTCTTGCGGGTGTACGGGGACCTGATGGTAGCCACGGACAAGGTCGACGTTTGAAAAAAATGGTATTTCCCGCCCAATGTGCAGAGAAATCCTGAATATGAGGGATCGGGTACCGATCAGGAGTAGTGGCGTCGTCCAGGCGTCGGTAGTCGCCGCAAGGCCGCCATCAGGTTTCGGAACAATGTGGAGAGGCGAAGACCAGGGACTATTCGACTGGCGAATAATCCCTAGCCGCTCCATTGTGTCGAACTCCGTTTTCGCAGCCGCGAGCTTGCCAGGTTCGAGGCGCCGGGCCGGTGCGTAGACCGGGGAGCCAGTAGTGGTGATGTGATGTTCGACACCATGTTTTGTGGCCGTGGAAATTAAAGTAGGTCTGGTCAGGTCTGGGAAATCTCCGAGGAGGCGAGTGAAGTCATCTGGAGGTGGGGACGTGCAGGAGACAGTGCGCGCCACGGTGTTACCGCAGTGACACGGGATGGAGTGAGAAGTGGCTGCATTGATCAATGGGCGGTGCCGTACATCCACCAGGAGGCCGTTGGCGCACAAAAAATCCGCCCCGAGGATGGCTTGAGACTTTGGCCATGATGAAATCCCAGTAAAACCGCCGGCCGCCGAAGCACACCTGGACCCGCCGGCTTCCGAAGGTCCAAATGGCCCCGCCATTAGCCGCCTGGAGGGAGGGGCCGTGCCCCATGGCTTGTAGATCAAGATTTGACGCGGGTAGGATGCTACACTGCGCCCCGGTGTCGCAGAGGAAACGTCGACCAGATAGGGAGTCGTTGATGAAGAGGAGTTTTCCCGAATTACCGATTGCCATCGCAGCCGCGGAGTGCTCGTTATAACTGGTCCTCTTTCGACAGGGTGGCTACTGTTTTTTTTTTTTTTTTTTTTTTTTTTTTTTTTTTGAGCGAAAAGCTGCAGGGAGGGCGGCAGCATCTTACTTTCGCGCCAAAACGGGTGTGGTAGAAGCACAACCCCGCAGGTTGAGGGGCTGGAGCGGCGTCTGTGGGGGATGGGCGCCTCGTGGCAGCGCAGTACTGCTGTGTCACCGCGAAGATCTTGTCCGCATCGGCAGCCAGCTCTGCGCAGTCGGTGACTTCCAACCTGGCTAGGGCAGCCTGAACTTGCTCCGGTTGCTGGCTGAGGAATAGCTCCCTGAAGAGGAAACATTCCGGTTCGGAGCCCAGGAGCGTGAGCATTTGGCTCATGAGCTCGGACAGCTTGGAGTCCCCGAGGCTGGGCATACTGAGCAGCCGGCGGGCGCGCTCCGACTTGGTGAGCCCGAAGACCTGTAACAACCGCGCCTTTATCGTATCATACTTGCAATCTTCTGGTGGATTACCAAGCAGGCCGATGATCCGCGAGGCTGTGGCGCTGTCGAGGGCGGAGACCACGTGATAGTAACGGGTCTGATCCGCAACGATGTTCCTGATTGCGAACTGGGCTTCAGCCTGGATGAACCACACGGCTGGCTGTTGCTCCCAGAACTGTGGTAACTTCAAAGCAACGGCGTTCGATACCATGTTCAGTAACTTCTGCGAAAACCGTTCGCAAAAGTCGGGGTCACCAATGTAGGAATGTCTAGTTCCTATCCAAAAGACTGAGGTCCACTCAGGCGATCAAATAAACGAGGTTTAATGAAAACTAACAGAGTTTAACAGATAACTACAGGAGAACATCGAATATAGGTCTAGTCAGTTCGGAGGCTCCACGAGGACTGCTTGGGCGGTCCCGTGGCTGACGTCATGACGTTTTTCTCGCCGGTGGGGGATCACGTGATGAACAGCGTGACGTCATCGCGTTTACCCGCGCTATTAAAGTGATCGTGCTCTGTACATGTAAACAGTGAAAACAAAGATACAGACTCAGGCTGTAGCCAACATATTATTAAAGGGAATTATATACAATGATTGATTGGAGTCCCTTAGTGGCTCCGCCACAACATAGTAAATACCATACCAACAAGAAGGCTTTGAAAATATGACTTCAATAGATACACCAAGCAATTGCATTGTTTTTGTGTTGAACGTGGAAAACCACGGAGACACAATGTCTGATAATAAAAATTACATCAAGGAGATAAATCGATAGTAGCTATTTTATGACACGTATTTGGAACACCTAAAAGTAGAGAAATAATTATGCATGCAATAGTAGAATTGATAATAAATAGAAAGCATTCGAAAGAGGTATCAATAAAGAGAATTAGCTGACATCAGCAGAGAACATCAAAGAAGAAACCAAAGCCAAAAGGGTATAAAAATAAGCTTTTCAAACAGAACGTCAGAACACGCTGAACGGGCAGGGTGTTTCTCAGCTTTCCAGAGGCATCTCTGCAAGTATTTAACTTTGAGTCTCGGGTAAATCAAGGTATTGATTTTTGGTGGATGTTCTGGATTTAGAAATAAGTAAGAAATAAGAAATGTAACGAAGTAAAGATTTGAGAATAAGGATCTCTGAAAAATAAGAAATGTAAGCTAATTGTATTTGAATTGTTAATGTTGCGACTGATTCAACAGATGTTAACTGAATGTCGGCTCTTAAATAAAACGATATATTTTTAGAATTGTCTCAACGAGTAATTCTGTATAGACTTGCAAACCCACAAATTCTGTACACTTTTTTGTAAGGAGTTGCAGAATTCTGGGGTGTATTCTGGACCCTCATAATGGCCCAGAACTTGGTGTTGGGGGCTTGCCGCGCGTGCAAGCCCCCGATCTGCACTCACCCTGCGCGCTGACATCTGAAGCCCGGGCCTGCTTGCATTTCCTGTCACAGGCCCGGTTCAGATGTCAGCGCGCAGTGCTTACCTGATCCAGCGGCGTAGTTAGTGCGATGTGCCGGCTGGGATCAGGTGAGCACTGTACAACCAATCAGGGGAGGGGAAGGTTCATTCATGAGTTTGAGAGTAAGAACTGTCAAACTCATGAAAACTACGGTGGCCCAAAACACTATTTAAACTTTAAATAAAAATTTAAAAAACATCCCAACCATTAAATTAAGTATAAATAAGTTAAAAAAAATAATTTAAACAATAATTTTTTTTTGAAAAAAATAAATTTTTAATATAAAGGGTCTAAAACTAAACTTACCTTATTGTAGATTCTTTAAAATAATAAACCTGTGGGGAAAAAAAATTCTAAATTACACTAAAACACCACTTACCTGTAAAAATAAATACTTACGTGTGCTTTTTACAAGCGTAAAGACCGGAGGCCTTTAGACATGCGCAAATCCCCCAAAACAGAGGAAATCCAAGACGCACGTGCTGCCCCCTACGGCACACGCGCTAGCCTCTTCACCTCTTGGGTTAGAGGAGAGGAAATGCCGGTTTTCAGTGCATGCGCTGTGCATGCTGAAAACCGGCATTTCCTCCGGCCAGACGCGTGAGTGCCCCTTCCGTACTCACGCGTTTGGGGAGGAATTACTGCCCCAATATCCGTAAGGTTACAGTCTAATTCAGCTTATCAAAAGTACTATCCGGAGGACGGTAACATCTTTAGTCATTCTTTTCCTTTAGGGAGAGGCAGCCTGAACCTTTAGACCCATTTAAGCGTCTTATGGAATTCGGCTATCTCTAACTTAAGTTGAAGGTGAACGTCTGGTCTGGGATGGCCCAAAAGAGCTAGGACAGCAATTAACCCTTCACCCTGCCCCGACCCTTCTGGAGTCCTCCGATAGACTTACCTTGTGCCGAGTGGCTCCTGCCACCCGAATTCTTGCTCACCAGCCTAGCAGTGATTCTTGCTAGGTTCGGGTGATGGTCTCATCTTTCATATGGAAATGAAGCCTGGGAGCTCAAATCTACCACTTTGACCAAGCTTTTGGTCACCTGTCCTAATATCTCCTGATGTGGCTCGGTGTCAAATTCTGCTTGATAACGCTCCTGTGAAGTGCCTTGGAATTTTTTACTACGTTAAAGGCGCTATATAAATACAAGTTGTTGTTGAGTAAAGATGACAATGCAGCTGGGTATTCTATTCTAGCTGATCCCAGATGCGTCAATAATTGGCCCCTGGGGCGGAATGGTACACAAGAGCAAAAACAGGTAAAAAAAAACACTGCAATATTATTGTGAAACGTGTTTTGAACACAAAATATTTCCCAAATGTATTCGCTGT
The DNA here is from genome assembly GCF_052327205.1 of Somniosus microcephalus. Lineage (NCBI taxonomy): Eukaryota > Metazoa > Chordata > Chondrichthyes > Squaliformes > Somniosidae > Somniosus > Somniosus microcephalus. Next base: position 216,319,734 of record NC_140995.1, on the reverse strand, counting down.
GTAGACCAACAATTCTGAGACTGTCAATACCTGGTTGCAAAAAATAAATAAATCAACTCACTGGCCCTGCTCAGTGGCCTTTCGACTCCTGATCATCATCAGTCAAAATTGACTTTTTTTGAACCCGGCAGAACACAAACTCCAGTGGGCGGTTATGAATCCCGTCTAATAGCAGAGAGAGAAAAAAATACTTTGATGTAAGAACGAATAAACCGAGCTGTTTGTCGGAGAGGAGGTGAAGGTGTTGGGACACACACGCATAGGCCCAGAAGCTTTCGGTTTGGCTTCAGACGCCGCTCGCGCTCGGTTCAGGTCAGTTGGAGCCCGGCTCTCGGTTCACGTCAGTTGGAGTCCGGCGCGCTCAGTTTACGTCAGTTGGAGCCCGGCGCTCGCTCGCTCTCTCTCGCGCCGCCCTGCGCTCGAGGACATGGCGCAGTCATCCGAAGGCAAGGCCCTGACACTGGGCTTGTTAGCCGGGGCCGCCGGCGTCACGCTCGCCGTTGCTTGGTACCAAAGAACACAGAAGGGCAGCAGCAGCAGCATCTTCAGGCCAAGGAGCCCGACCGACCATCGCAACGATTTAAAAGCCTCGGGTTCCGGGGCAGAGCGCCAGCTCTTCCTACGGCAGACCGACATCTTGGAGAAGTTCAACGAGCTGACCCGCAGCTTGGAAGAGGTGAAGAGCGAGGTGAAAACCCTGAAGGACACCGTGTCTCGCTTAGAGGAGCGGGTGCGAAAAGAACTGGGTCAGGTCGCCCCGGATCGGAGTCCGAGAAAGAGAACCAGCCCCGGCCCCGGCCCCAGCCACATAGCGCCCAGGAAGAGGAAGAGGAGCGAGCGGGACCCGGAGGATGGAGCTGCTGCAGGTGCTGGATATGGTTCGGAGGAGGTGGAGAGTGAAGGAGGGTGAGGCACTTAACTCGTTTACATGTTATATACACACATTACAGCAAAGTCCAGTTGTTTGTTTTAGGTATAAATGAGATGCAAATTTCTTGTTCTGGTAAATTTCTAGTGACGAGAGCACTGTCACCAGGTTTATCTGGCTTACTGATATCAGTGCTCTTCACAAAAACTGCATTCCACCCAAAATGTTTTAATAACAACAGAAAATGCTGGAAAAACTCAGTCTGCTCCAATCTTCTTAGGCAGTCCCTTGGAACCGAGGTAGGATCACTACCAGCATCAGTGATCAATCTGTGGCCACTTGAGTGTTAACCAGCTCAGTGTGTTCTCCCCAGACACTATAGAGAGTGGTGAGAATGTGGAACTCGCTACCACAGGGACTAGTTGAGGCAAAAAACAGATTCATTTAAGGGGAAGTTAGATAAACACATGAAGGAGAAAGGAATAGAAGGTTATGCTAATAGGGTTAGATGAAGAAGGATGGGTGGAGGCTCGTGTGGAGCATAAATACTGGCATGGAGCCGAATGGCCTGTTTCTGTGCTGTACCTTTTATGTAATAGAGTCATAGAGTCATAGAATTATACAGCACAGAAAGAGGCCCTTTGGCCCATCGTGTCTGCGCCGTCCATCAAGCCCTGTCCAATCTAATCCCATTTTCCAGCATTTGGTCCATAGCCTTGTATGCAATGGCATTTCAAGTGCTCATCCAAATGCTTCTTGAATGTTGTGAGGGTTCCTGCCTCTACCACCCTTTCAGGCAGTGAGTTCCAGACTCCAACCACCCTCTGGGTGAAAAAGTTCCTCCTCAAATCCCCTCTAAACCTCCTGCCCCTTACCTTGAATCTATGCCCCCTTGTTATTGACCCCCCTACTAAGGGGAAAAGTTCCTCTTTATCTACCCTATCTATGCCCCTCATCATTTTGTACACCTCAATCAGGTCCCCCCTCAGCCTTCTTTGCTCCAAGGAAAACAACCCCAGCCTGTTCAGTCTTTCTTCATAGCTGAGGCGCTCCAGCCCAGGTAACATCCTGGTAAATCTCCTCTGCACCCTCTCCAATGCAATCACATCCTTCCTATAGTGAGGCGACCAGAACTGCACACAGTACTCCAGCTGTGGCCTTACCAGCGTTTTGTACAGCTCCATCATAACCTCCCTGCTCTTATACTCTATGCCTCGGCTAATGAAGGCAAGTATCTCATATGCCTTTTTAACCACCTTATCTACCTGTTCCGCTGCCTTCAGGGATCTATGTACATGTACACCAAGGTCCCTCTGACCCTCTGTACTTCCTAGGGTCCTACCGCTCATTGTGTATTCCCTTGCCTTATTTGTCCGTCCAAAATGCATCACCTCGCACTTTTCAGGGTTAAATTCCATTTGCCACTTTTCCGCCCATCTGACCAACCCGTTTATATCGTCCTGTAGCCTGAGGCTTTCCTCCTCGCAATTTACCACCCCACCAATTTTCGTGTCATCTGCGAACTTACTGATCATACCTTTTACATTCTCCTCCAAATCATTTATGTAGATCACAAACTGCAAGGGACCCAGCACCGATCCCTGAGGTACCCCACTGGACACAGGCTTCCAGTCACAAAAGCAACCTTCGACCATCACCCTCTGCCTCCTGCCACTCAGCCAGTTTAGGATCCAACGTGCCAAGGCACCCTGGATCCCATGGGCTCTTACCTTCTTGACCAGTCTCCTATGCGGGACTTTGTCAAAAGCCTTACTGAAGTCCATGTATACCACATCCACAGCATTTCCTTCATCCACACACCTAGTCACCCCCTCGAAAAATTCAATCAGATTGGTCAGACATGATTTACCCTTGACAAAGCTATGCTGACTATCCCCGATTAATCCTTGCCTCTCAAAGTGGAGACTGATTTTGTCCCTCAGAATCTTTTCCAATAATTTCCCTACCACAGATGTTAGGCTCACTGGCCTGTAATTTCCTGGTTTATCCCTGCTACCCTTCTTGAATAATGGTACTATGTTAGCTGTTCTCCAGTCCTCTGGTACATCCCCTGTGGCCAGAGAGGTTCTGAAAATTTGTGTCCGAGCCCCTGCAATCTCCTCCTTTGCCTCACACAGCAGCCTGGGATACATCTCATCCGGGCCTGGGGATTTATCCACTTTTTGGCCTGCTAAAACCTCTCGTACCTCTTCCCTCTCGATGCTAATATGTTCAAGTATATCACAGTCCCCTTGCCCGATTTCTATGTCTACATCGTCTTTCTCCATAGTGAACACAGATGCAAAAAATTCATTTAAAACCCCGCCTACATCATCTGGCTCTACACACAGATTGCCACTTTGGTCCCTAATGGGCCCTACCCTTTCCCTGGTTATCCTCTTGCCCTTAATATACTTATAAAACATCTTAGGATTTTCCTTTATTTTGCTCGCCAGTGTTATTTCATGGCCCCTCCTCGCTCTCCTAATTTCTTTTTTAAGTATGCCCCTGCACTTTTTATACTCCTCTAGGGCTTCCTCCGTCTTAAGTCTTTTGTAACTGCCAAAAGCCCCCCTTTTTTTCCTAATGCATTTTTGTATATCCCTTGTCATCCAAGGTTCCCTTTACTTGTTGGTCCCACCCTTGACCTTTACGGGAACATGTTGGCGTTGTACTCTCTCTATTTCCCTTCTGAAAGTCTCCCACTGCTTTGATGTGGATTTTCCTATAAGTATCTGCTCCCAGTCCACTTTTGCCAGATTCTGCCTTATCATATTAAAATAGGCCTTCCCCCAATTTAGAACCCTTATTTCCGGGCCGTCTTTGTCTTCTTCCATGACCACCTTAAATCTCACTGAATTATGGTCACTGTCGCCAAAATGCTCTCCTACTGACACTTCCACCATTTGCCCGGCTACATTCCCTAGAATTAGGTCCAGTACCGCCCCCTCTCTTGTAGGACTTTCTACATGTTGGCTCAAAAAGCTCTCCTGGATGCACTTTAAGAATTCTGCACCCTCTAAGCCTTTCACACTCTGACTGTCCCAATTTATATTGGGGAAGTTGAAATCTCCCACTATTATTACCCTATTATTTTCGCACTTCTCTGAGATTTGCCTACATATCTGTTCCTCTATCTCCCCCTGACTATTTGGGGGCCTATAGTACACTCCCAGCAAAGTGCTTGCCCCCTTTTTGTTTTTAAGTTCTACCCATATGGCCTCATTAGAGGAACCCGCTAATATATCATCCCTCCTTACAGCAGTAATTGACTCCTTAATTAATATTACAACACCCCCTCCCCTTTTACACCCCCCTCTGTCTCGCCTGAAGATTCTATACCCCGGAATATTGAGCTGCCAGTCCTGACCCTCCCTCAACCATGTCTCCGTGATAGCAACAATATCGTACTCCCATGTGTTCAACAACAACTTCAGTTCATCCACCTTATTTGCAAGACTCCTTGCATTAAAATAAATGCCTTCCAGCCTTCCCATATTGCCTTTTGCCTTCACATATTTGCTCTGCCTTCCCAGCTGACTTGTTTTTTCCTCCGTATTTGGCTGTAATTCACCCCCTACTATAGCTCCACTCTGTATCCCATCCCCCTGCCAAGTTAGTTTAAACCCCCCCCCCCCCCCCCCCCCAACAGTGCTAGCAAACCTCCCCGTAAGGATATTGGTCCCCCTCTGGTTCAGGTGTAAACCATCCGACTTGTACAAGTCCCACCTTTCCCAGAAGCAGACCCAGTGATCCAGGAAACTAAAGCTCTCCCTCCTGCACCATCCCTTTAGCCACTCATTCATCTGTTCTATCTTCCTATTCCTATACTCACTAGCACGTGGCACCGGGAGTAATCCAGAGATTACAACCTTTTGAGGTCCTGCTCTTTAATCTTCTACCCAGCTCCCTAAATTCTTGCTGCAGAACCTCATCCCTCTTTTTACCTATGTCGTTGGTACCAATGTGGACCACGACCTCTGGCTGTTCGCCCTCCCCCTCCAGAATGCCCTGCAGCCGCTCAGTGACATCCTTGACCCTGGCATCAGGGAGGCAACAAACCATCCTGGATTCACGTCTACGGCCACAGAAACGCCTATCTGTTCCCCTAACTATAGAATCCCCTACCACTATTGCTCTCCCACTCTTTTTCCTCCCTTTTTGGGCAGCAGGAGCACCCCCAGTGCCAGGAAGTTGGCTGCTGCCGCCTTCCCCTGATAAGTCATACCCCCCCCAACAGTATCCAAAGCGGTAAACCTGGTTGAAAGGGAGATGGCCACAGGGGTCCCCTGCACTACCTGCCTGCTTATATTGTTCCGCCTGGTGGTCACCCATTTCCCCTCTGCCTCTGCAGCCCTACCCTGCGGCGTGACCAACTCACTGTACGAGTAATTCGTGACCCTCTCAGCATCGCGAATGCTCCACAACCCATCCACCCGCAGCTCCAGCGTCCCAAGACGGTCCGTTAGTAGCTGCAGCTGGATGCATTTCTGGCACACGTGTTGGTCAGGGACACTGGCAACGTCCCTGAATTCCCACATAGAGCAAGAGGAGCACATCACGGGGCTGGGCTCTCCTGGCATGACCTACCCTTTTAATCAATCCAAATTAAAATAATTCAATACCACCATCAAAGTAAGCCCTACCTGGTTTCTGGAGCCCTTTGTAGGCCCGCTCTACTGCTGAAGCACCCGCCGAAGCTCTGAGGCCTTGCCTCACCTAACTCCCTGACTCACCCAACTCTCAGCACTCTGCTGAAATCGCACTCATTGCAAAATCGCACTTCAAAGCCTGCTTTTATAGGCCCTGAAACAAAGACTTGCTGAGCCCCGGTTAACCAGATTACTCCAGCCTCTTTTCAAACTGTTCTCCTCTCCGGCTCTCGCTCTTTTCAAACTGTTCTCCCGCTCTCGCTCTTTTCAAACTGTTCTCCTCTCCGGCTCTCGCTCTTTTCAAACTGTTCTCCCGCTCTCGCTCTTTTCAAATGTAATCCTTACCTAAGATTGAAAGGATAAAATGTAGAAGGAAACTCCTGGATGCTTCTTTCACCATTCACTTGGACATAGCATGAATATTTCATACCCATCATTACGCTTTAGTCAATTCTGGGGACAACACTGGATGGAGCCACATGTATCTTGTATTACATAGAATGTACAACACAAACAGGCCATTCGGCCCAGCTGGTCCACGTCAGTGTTTATGCTCCATGAAAGCCTCCTCCCACCCTACATCATCTCACCCTATCAGCATAATATTCCATTCCTTTCTCCCTCGTATTTATCTAGCTTCCCCTTAAATGCATCTATGCTAGTCACCTCATTCTCACCACTGTCTGAGTAAAGATGTTTCTCCTGAATTCCTTATTGGATTTATTAGTGACTACCTTGTATTTATGGCTTAGTTTTTGACTGACCCCCCCCCCCCCCCCCCAGCAAACTGGAAACATCCTCTCCACGTCTACACTTTCAACAACGACTTGCATTTATATAACACCTTTTAATGTAGTAAAACATCACAAGGCATTTCACAGAAATGTTATCAAACAAAATTTGACACCGAGCCACAAGATGCTATTAGGACAGGTGACCAAAAGCTTGGTCAAAGAGGTAGGTTTTAAAGAGCATCTTCAAGGAGGAGAGAGAGGCGGAGAAGTTTAGGGAGGGACTTCCAGAGCTTCAGGGCCTTGGCAGCTGAAGACACGGCCGCCAATGGTGGAGAAATGAAAATTGGGGATGTGTAAGAGGCCAGAGGAGAGTAGAGATCTTGTAGGGCTGGAGGAGTCTACAGAGTTCGGGAGGAGCAAGACCACAGAGGGAATTGAAAAGAAGGATAAGAATATTAAAATTGAGGCGTTGCCGGACCGCGAGCCATTGTAGGTCAGCGAACACGGGGGTGATGGGTGAACAGGACTTGGTGCAAGTTAGGATACGGGCAGCAGAGTTTTAGATAAGTTTATGAAGGGTGGAAGATGGCAGGCCAGCCAGGAGTGCATTGGAATAGTCAAGTATAGAGGTAACAATGGCATGGGTGAGGGTTTCAGCTACAGATTAGCTGTGGCTGGAGCGGAGTTGGGCAATGTTATGGAGTTGGAAGTAGATGGTCTTGGTGATGGAGCAGATATGTGGTCGGAAACTCATCTCGGTATCAAATGCGACAGCAAGGTTGCGAACGGTCTCGTTCAGCCTCAGACAGTTGCCAGGGAGATGGACGGAGTCGGCGCCTAGGGAACGGAGTTTGTGGTGGGGACTGAAGACCATGGCTTCAGTGTTCTCAATATTTAGATGGAGGACATTTCTGCTCATCTAGTACTGGTTGTCTGATCAGCAGTGTAATAAATCAGAGACAGTGGAGGGGTTGACTGAGCGGTGGTGAGGTAGAGCTGGGTGTTGTCAGCGTACATGTGCAACCTGATGTTATGGTTTTGGATGATGTCACCGAGGGGCAGCATATAGATGAGAAATTGAAGATCCTTGGAGGACTCCAGAGGTAACTGGGAGTGGGAGGAGAAGCCATTGCAGGTGATTCTCTGGCTATGACTGGATAGATAAGAATGGAACCATGTGAGAGCAGTCCCGCTGGATGACGGAGGAGAGGCCTTGGAGCAGGATGGTGTGGTCAACCGTATCGAAGGCTGCAGACAGGTTGAGAAGGACGAGGAGGGATCGTTTACTACGGATGCAATTTGTGGCTTTAATAAAGACCATTTCAGTACTGTGGGAGGGGCGGAAACCTGATTGGAGGGATTCAAACATGGAGTTGCGGGAAAGATGGGCACAGATTTGGGAGGCGACAGCATGTTCAAGGACTATGAAGAGGAAACGGAAGTTGGAGATGGGGTGGTAGTTTGTAAGAACAGAGGGGTCAAGAGTGGATTTTTGAAGATTTGAAGGGGAGAGGGAACTGTTAACAATATCCGCTAACATGGAGGCCAGGGAGGTCAGCAGTTTGGTGGAAATAGGGTCGAGGGAGCAAGAGGTGGGTCTTGTGGACAAGATGAGATCGGACAGGACATGATGGGAGATAGGAGAGAAACTAGAGAAAGATGCGAGTTCAGGGTTAGGGTAGGGGGGAATGCTTAGGGGAAGTTTGGCTCAGTGGGCTGGGGAAGGGAGGGAAACGGCAGAATCAAAGCCCTTCATAATTTTAAAAACCTCTATTGGGTCAGCTCTCCGTCTTCTCTTAGGAGCGAGCCTTTGGCGCAGTGGTAGCATTCCCACCTCTGGGCCAAAAGGTGCAGGGTTTGAACCCCACTCCAGATAGTCCCGGCGAGTGGAGTCTGAGCTCTGGCTTTGAATTCTGGGTTGACACCCAGCGGGATACTGGGGCCCTGTTGGTGTGGGTGGCGCCCCCTCATCGTATGGGTTGTGGGAGCCCATAAAACCCTCCTGCCGTATAGGACTAACCAACCTATCAGCTGGTATAAAGATAGTTATGACCATGGAAGGAGCGTTAACACGGTCGGACAGACTGTTAATCAGCCTGCGAATCCTTCTACTACGTCACACTGGGAACAGTGAGAAGACACAAAGAGAAGTCTTCCCTTTTCTAGAGAAAAGAGCCATTCTTTCCTGATAGTTGTACCCACTTAGTTCTGGTACCATCCTTGTAAATCTTTTTTGCACTTTTTTCCAGTGCTATATCTTTTTTGTGAAATGGGGACCATGATTCCTGCAGTTCTGTTGCATCAGCATCACAAACTGTTCCACTACATTCTGTTGTCATTGCAGAGTGTGTTGATAGGAGACTTTTGCAAAACCTGATAGATTAGCTATCTATCCATTGGCCAGAATTGACTGAATAATACACGGGCACCAAAGTGGCAGATGCATTTATGATGTTGGTCTGCCACTGGATAATTACTGTATTTGACAAATCTTTAATATGTTTTCTATTTATTTATAGCATATATGTTAGATACAAATATATTTTATAGTTTGGAAGATAGGAATAAAACTTAGGTACGCTTTTTACTAATTTAAAGTGATGTGTCACACCGATGTTATAAAAAACGTTAGCTTGTTTAGTCTATGATCTACAGCATGTGATCTGTAGCTGTTGGGGTTTAAAACATTCAATGTGCTATGTGTCTGTATAAAGTAACAGAAATTGTTCTGTTAAAAATTATTCATGATGATTAATAGATCTGATGGACCAAACAATATAACCCTCCTCACTTCGCCCAACCATTGGCAGCCGTGCCTTCAGCTGCCTAGGCCCCAGGAATTCCCTGCCTAAGCTTCTGCTCCCCCCTCTCCTCCTTAAAGCCAACCTCTGATCAAGCTTCTAATATCTCCTCCTTGGCTCGGCATCCATTTATTTCTGATTTACACCTCTGTGAAGCACAAAATGAGACATTAGAGGCGCTATATAGATGCAAGTTGTTGTTGTTGAAAGAGACCTAATTCAGTGAGCAGGGACCAATATTGCTGGATTGAGGACTGTAGGCCACAAGCGAGGATGACCTAATAAGTAAAGTTATGAAAATTTTGCTCATCAATAGAATAAAATGATTTTCCCACTACTCCTATTATTACATAGAATATACAGCACAGAAACTTATAAACTAATCTTGATTTGCCATTGCTTGAACCCTGCCTCGGAAAACCACTTGGAGTTGTAATTTATTTAAAGATGACAAGGAACATTCATATTCATTAATTTCAGTGGGAATCTGAAACATTTTTAAGCTGAATCAACCAGTTAGTACAACATTAAAATATTATTTCAAACAATGACTGGCCTCATAAATTTGGATTTGCTTTATGAAGTTAAATCAAGAATTAAAGTATAGGTTAGTGGTTGACGGTAATGAATATACTGAGGGGACTTGAGTTGCTTTGAGAAGTCAGTATACTGTATGTTCAGTTTGAGTGCTAGAGGTAAGGGTAAGTTTCTATAAGTGGGAACACAGGTTGTTTATTTTCCATAAATCATTTATCCTTAACATAGGCCCTATTTAGTACATAAATAGAATACGTCATTTAAAAAAATGTTTAAACTTGTTTTAATTTTTTTTTAAGGTAGTTGTAAATGTTCTGAAAGTGGAGTGATATTATTGAGGTCAGTTACTACAGTCCTGGACATTGTGTTCCATTTGAGGTCCAAGCACTGTTGCTGACAAAGCAGAGCTCAACAAAAAATCCTGATTTGATTGGTTGTGGGGTTGTGTGTGTGTTGCTGTCGCTGCATCATATATATATAATGTGTTTGCTATTTGTGTTATTTCTGTCATATTTGATGTTTATGCCTGACATTACATAAGGTTAATGTGATGCAAAAAAGTTCCAACTGTCATCATAAACCATTGAAATAGAGGTCATATGTATAAATTAATTTGTTAGATGTTGCGTGCAGCCAGCGTATCAGCAGGGGGGCCCGATATCGCAAGTGGCTAGCGCTACTTAAAGGCAGCCTGCAAGGGAGGTGCATTGTGGCTGCAAGAAGTGGTGAGAGTTTTCTTGTAAAGTGAATCTGGGCTGTGATACTTTGAGGAATGGCTGAACATGCGAGAGAGCGAGCATCAAGGTTTTCTGACAATGCACTGGAGGTCTTGGTGCAAGATGTGAAGCGAAGGAGAGACATCTTGTATCCACGGGGGGGGGCAGGAGGCCCTCCAGACATATGCTCAGGAGGCAGTGGGAAGAAGCAGCGGTGGAGGTCAGTATGAGGAGTGTTGCTCCAAGAACATGGATGCAGTACAGGAAGGAGTTTAACGATCTGACATGAATTGTCAAGGTGAGTGACTTCATCTTCAAATGGCATATTCTACCAACTGCACCACTAGCCTCATCCACTGCTCAATTCGCTACACCCCCAACACCCACCTACCATCAATTTCTATCAATCAGCACTCAACCCTTCAATTCATACGCTTATTCTCGCCCTCACACACTTCGCACTGTTGCAAGCCTCGCACCCGTAACTCACAGCTTGCACACACTGGCAGCTATTCAACCATGACAGCCACGTCACCCAAACATATTACCGGACAACAACAACAACTTGTATTTATATAGCACCTTTAATGTCATAAAATGTCCCAAGGTGCTCCACCCAGCTGGATGACGGAGAGCCATTGGAGGAGGATGGAGTGATCAACCGTGTCAAAGACTGCAGACAAGTCAAGAAGGATGAGGAGGGAGAGTTTACCTTTGTCACCGTCACAAAGAATGTAATTTGTGACTTTGATGAGAGCCTGATTGGAGGGATTCAAATATGGAGTTGTGGGAAAGATGGGCATGGATTTGGGAGGCGGCAACACATTGAAGGACTTTGGAGAGGAAAGGGAGGTTGCAGATGGGGTGGTAGTTTGCAAGGATGGCGGGGTCAAGGGTTGATTTTTTGTGGAGAGGGGTGATGACGGCAGATTTGAGGGAGAGGAGGACAGTACCTGAGGAAAGAGAACTGTTAACAATGTCGGCTAACACGGGAGCCAGAAAAGGAAGTTGGGTGGTCAGAAGTTTGGTGGGAATAGAGTCGAGGGAGCAGGAAGTGGGTGTCATGGACAAGATGAGCGCAAAGAGGTCATGAGGGGAGATTGGAGAGGAACTGGAGAAAGATGTAAGTTCAGGGCTAGGGCAGGTGGGAACTTTGGAGGAAATGTGGTCCGGTAGGCTAGAGGAAGGAAGGGAAGTGGCAGAGGTAGCTGAATGGATGGCCTCAACCTTAGAGACAAAGAAGTCCATGAGCTCCTCACACTTGTCAGATGTCAGGGGAGAGGGGTTTAAGAAGACGGTTAGCAGTAGAAAATAGCCGGGGTTATCTTTGCAGTCCAGAGTGATCCTGGAATAGTGAGTAGTTTTGGCAGTCAAGAGCAGGACTCGATAATGCTTTTTGTGGCCCAGCCAGATCTGGCGGTGAATGGCTGAACCAGTTGTCCGCCATATCCGTTCAAGTCTGCGTTCAAGGGAGGAAAGATGAGGGCCGTACCAGCGGCAACGGCCAGGGTGAGAGAGAGAGAGAGTAATTGTTTTTAATAAGGACTAGGGCATCAAAAGTGGTGGTGAGGGTGTGGTTGAGCAGATCAATAGCTGCAGAAATGTCATGGTGCATGGAGGGCCAAAGACTGGACAGTTGGGATTTCATAAGTGCAGTTGTAAGAGAGTTGGGAGAGAGTTTTTTCCCGGGGCGGACACAGAAGGCAGTAGGATTGGGGGAGGGGAATGTGGGTCAGAGATGGCATTATCTGCGATTGACACGATGGGAGTAGCGAAGCCACGAGAGATGGCAAGGTCGAGGGGGTGGCTGTGAATATGGGTTGGGGAGTTTACATGGAGGGAGAGATTAAGGGAGGATAGGAGGCTAGTGAACTCAGAAGAGAGTGCATGATGAATTGAGATGGAGGTTGAAATCACCAGGGATGAGAAGTCACTTGGTGAAGAGGTTGAGGGAGGAAAGCAGTGAAGCTGTCTCTAGTCAGAAGCCAACAAAGCTGAAAAGTTCAGCAGAGAGACAGACGCAGTTTAGAAGTTATTTAAAAAATCTTTTAGCAACAGAATTAGAGACACAGCAAGTAAGTCTTAGTGTAATCCAGTGCAGAAGCGTAGTAGTGTAATTCAAAGCAGAAACGTACGGCTGTATTTTGCAGGGGGTCAGCGTGCGCGATCAGTGGCGGGTCAGGTGGGAAAGTTTTTTTTCCCCCCAGAGGTTTGGGAACCTGTCGCCACGCGCCTTTACCAAATGTCAGGTTTGTCAGCGCTGAGCAGCTCCAACACGCAGCGGCGGGGAGGCAATTAAAATCATTAGTGGCTTGTTTACAGCCACTTAGCAATTTTTTCCCCCAGATTTTTTGATTTGACACGTCGCCCACCGGTTTCCCGCTGTGCCTCGTCTGTGAAGCTGAGGCGGGAGGTCAGTGGCCATTGAATTAGCTGATGAGTTGACCGCTTCAAATGTCAATTCAAAGCTCCCAGCTGATTGAGAAATGTTCCCTTAACCACTAGCTTCTCCAAACTGCATTTCTACTAGAGATTCAGGATGCTGCAAGTCTTTATACAAGTCTCCATTTGTCTGACCTCATTACCTCTCCCACCATTGACAGATCGCTTCTCTCTCACCATTGACAGATCGCTTCTGTCATCTCTACTTCACCTGCCATCTATTCCATCAGCATGGGTGTTCTTGAAACTCTTTCACCTTGGTCCTCAGAATCCCACCACGATTAGCCGCAACACCAGCATCACCAGGCACACCAGCAGCACCAACAACAGCAGCAACCTTCTCCGCAATCAACTAATGCTGCACAGTCACGGGGCATCAGCATCCGACCACATTGCTGCCTGGGAGGCCAGATTTACTTCACTTGATGCTGTACACCCTGGCTGCCACATGATGCACCAGGTTGGCATCACCCAACACCATAAAGCATCCCGACAATGCCCAAGCCATTCCTTTCGTATTCATCACCATTGCGGGGGGTACCGTTATGTCTCACCATTCACTGCAACTCACTAAACCACTTCCATCGATGCACACAAATCTATCCAAGAACGCAAAATGTTGAAAATAAAGATTTCAATGTTTGACAGCACATTAACAGAAACTTTACATGAACATTGCATAAAACACCCAAGTGCCTACCCTTATGTTTTGTTAGTTGTTATGATTGCACTAGGGTGAGTGTGAGGGGTGGCTAGTGAGATGGGGATGTGACAATGTAGATAGAGAGGGATGGGTGGAGGTGCAAAGTAAGTTGGTGTGAGTAAGGATGTGCAGGAGTAGGGTAGGGTAGGGAAGGCAGAGTGATGGGGATGTGATGAGAGGCACAGCAGGATGAGGTTAAGTGTGACTTTGTACTAACGTGTCGTGATGTACTGAGATCATTGAAAGGTTTGAGGCACTGCAGCCTGGTCCTCCTGACCACATCCCTGCTTGTGTCGTCCTCTGCAATGTGCAACTAGGCTGTGTTGATCTCCTGGGGAGGTCTCTTCTGGCTATGGGAAGGGAAGAGGACCTCCCTGTGTGCTGTGACTCCATCCATAAGTATATGAAGGGAGTCATGGGAGAACCTGGGTGCAGCCCTGCACCTCTGTGCAATGCTTGTCAGTGTTTGCAGCACCTCAGTGCTGTAGCACACACAGTACAAATGTCAAAATAAATTTGGACTTGGTCCCTTTTAAGGAAACCGGCAGATGACGCATCATCAAATGATGTCACCAGACCCATTTCCTCTAATTGACCGGGAAACGTGCTGGGCGGGCTTAACAACCACAGTCAGGGGAAATTCATTTCAGAGGTCGGGCTGGAGCCAGCAGTGGGGCCGGGACCCACCACCGACATCGCCCGCCATGGACACGGCGAGGTTTGTAAAATCAACCCGTAGTCTAAATGTCTAGAGAAGTCCAGGAGATCAGAAACCAATTTGAGAAAAGAATTCAGCAGCTTAAAAAATTCTGTGCTTGTGCTGGTGTGCCTGGTGCTGCTGGTGTTGGGGCTGACCGTGGTGGGATTCTGAGGACCAAGGTGAGCGTGTTTCAAGGGCACCCATGCTGATGAAATAGATGGTAGGTGAAGTAGAGATGACAGAATCATAGAATCGTTACAGCACAGTAGGAGGCCATTCGGCCATACCGGCTCTCTGCAAGAGCACTTCAACTAGTCCCAATCCCCTGCCCTCTCTCCGTAGCCCTGCAATTTTCTTTTCTTTCAGGTACTTATCTAATTCCCTTTTGAAAGCCACAATTGAATCGGCCTCCACCACCTTTTCAGGCTGTGTATTCCAGATCATGACCACTCGCTGCGTGGAACCATTCTTGTAAATCTTTTCTGCACCCTCGCTAAAGCCTTCACATCCTTCCTAAAGTGTGGTGATCGAAGTGGACACAATACTCCAGTTGTGACCGAACCAGTGTTTTATAAAGGTTCATCATAACTTCCTTGCTTTTGTACTCTATGCCTTTATAAAGCCCAGGATCCCGTATGCTTTTTTAACCGTTTTCTCAACTTGCCCTGCCACCTTCAACGGTTTGCGCACATATACCCCCAGCTCTCTCTGCTCCTGCACCCCCTTTAGAATATAATCCTTTAGTTTATATTGCCTCTCATCGTTCTTCGTAGCAAAATGTATCACTTCGCACTTTTCTGCGTTAAACTTCATCTGCCACGTGTCCGCCCACTCCACCAGCATGTCTATGTCCTCTTGAGGTCTATTTATATCCTCCTCATTGTTCACTATACTTCCAAGTTTTGTGTCATCTGCAAATTTTGAAATAGTGCCTTGTACACCTAAGTCTAAATCATTAATATATATCAAGAAAAGCAGTGGTCCTAGTACCGATCCCTGGGGAACACCACTGTGTACCTTCCTCCAGTCTGAAAAACAACTGTTCACCGCTGCTCTATGTTTCCTGTCACCCAGCCAATTTCATATCCATGCTGCCACTGTTCCCTTTATTCCACGGGCTTCAACTTTGAAAACTTGAAGCAACTGAATAGCAGAGCAGATTCACAGCAGCTGAGTCAAACAGTGTAGTCAGTAGAGCAGCGTAGTCCTGATGGCAGAGGAATCCAGGTAATGGAAGTCAAATTTCCGCAGAGTCCCAGCAGTTGAAAAGAGCTCTGAGCACAATGACAAGCAGATGTAAGAAATCACACAACACCAGGTTATAGTCCAACAGCTTTATTTGAAATCACAAGCTTTCGGAGCGCTGCTCCTTCTTCAGGTGAAGTGGAGAAATGCATAAAGACACAGCTTATATAGTCAGAGAATCATGTCAGATGTTTACAGGTAACCTTTCCAACTGCCATTTATCACACCTCGGCAGAGAGATAATCACAGCAGTCAAAGGTGTGAATGGTGTCCAAACAGGTCAGTCAGGGAAACATTACATCAAAGAACAATGAGGTGGGGTCACAAGGTGTCAAATATTGCAGATGCTGGGGTCTGTATGAAAAACAAAAAAACAGACAAAAAACATTTTTTTGGGCTGGAAATCACAGCAGGCCCGGCCGCATCTGTGTAGAGAGAACAAGCCAATGTCGACTTGAGTCTGGATGACCCTGCATCAGGTGGGATTACATGTAGCATGACATGAACCCAAGATCTCGGTTAAGGCCGTCCTCATGGGTGCGGAACTTGGCTATCAGTTTCTGCTCGACGATTTTGCGTTGTCGTGTGTCTCGAAGGCCACCTTGGAGAATGCTTACCCGAAGATCGGAGGCTGAATGTCCTTGACTGCTGAAGTGTTCCCCGACTGGGAGGGAACACTCCTGCCTGGTGATTGTTGCGCGGTGTCCATTCATCCGTTGTCGCAGTGTCTGCACGGTCTCGCCGATGTACCATGCTCCGGGGCATCCTTTCCTGCAACGTATGAGGTAGACAACGTTGGCCGAGTCACATGAGTATGTACCATGTACCTGGTGGGTGGTGTCCTCACGTGTGATGATGGTATCTGTGTTGATGATCTGGCATGTCTTGCAGAGGTTGCTGTGGCAGGGTTGTGTGGTGTCGTGGTCGCTGTTCTCCTGGAAGCTGGGTAATTTGCTGCGAACGATGGTCTGTTTGAGGTTAGGCGGCTGTTTGAAAGCGAGTAGTGGAGGCGTGGGGATGGCCTTAGCGAGGTGTTCGTCGTCATCGATGACATGTTGAAGGCTGCGAAGAACATGGCGTAGTTTCTCCGCTCCGGGGAAGTACTGGACGACGAAGGGTACTCTGTTGGTTGTGTCCCGTGTTTGTCTTCTGAGGAGGTCTATGCGATTTTTCGCTGTGGCCCGTCGGAACTGTCGATCGACGAGTCGAGCGTCATATCCCGTTCTTACAAGGGCGTCTTTCAGTGTCTGTAGGTGTCCATCGCGTTCCTCCTCGTCTGAGCAGATCCTGTGTATTCGCAGGGCTTGTCCATAGGGGATGGCTTCTTTAACGTGGTTAGGGTGGAAGCTGGAGAAGTGAAGCATCGTGAGGTTGTCCGTGGGCTTGCGGTAGAGTGAAGTGCTGAGGTGTCCGTCTTTGATGGAGATTCGTGTGTCCAGGAATGAGACTGATTCTGAGGAGTAGTCCATGGTGAGTTTGATGGTGGACTACTCCTCAGAATCAGTCTCATTCCTGGACACACGAATCTCCATCAAAGACGGACACCTCAGCACTTCACTCTACCGCAAGCCCACGGACAACCTCACGATGCTTCACTTCTCCAGCTTCCACCCTAACCACGTTAAAGAAGCCATCCCCTATGGACAAGCCCTGCGAATACACAGGATCTGCTCAGACGAGGAGGAACGCGATGGACACCTACAGACACTGAAAGACGCCCTTGTAAGAACGGGATATGACGCTCGACTCGTCGATCGACAGTTCCGACGGGCCACAGCGAAAAATCGCATAGACCTCCTCAGAAGACAAACACGGGACACAACCAACAGAGTACCCTTCGTCGTCCAGTACTTCCCCGGAGCGGAGAAACTACGCCATGTTCTTCGCAGCCTTCAACATGTCATCGATGACGACGAACACCTCGCTAAGGCCATCCCCACGCCTCCACTACTCGCTTTCAAACAGCCGCCTAACCTCAAACAGACCATCGTTCGCAGCAAATTACCCAGCTTCCAGGAGAACAGCGACCACGACACCACACAACCCTGCCACAGCAACCTCTGCAAGACATGCCAGATCATCAACACAGATACCATCATCACACGTGAGGACACCACCCACCAGGTACATGGTACATACTCATGTGACTCGGCCAACGTTGTCTACCTCATACGTTGCAGGAAAGGATGCCCCGGAGCATGGTACATCGGCGAGACCATGCAGACACTGCGACAACGGATGAACGGACACCGCGCAACAATCACCAGGCAGGAGTGTTCCCTCCCAGTCGGGGAACACTTCAGCAGTCAAGGACATTCAGCCTCCGATCTTCGGGTAAGCATTCTCCAAGGTGGCCTTCGAGACACACGACAACGCAAAATCGTCGAGCAGAAACTGATAGCCAAGTTCCGCACCCATGAGGACGGCCTTAACCGAGATCTTGGGTTCATGTCATGCTACATGTAACCCCACCTGATGCAGGGTCATCCAGACTCGAGTCGACATTGGCTTGTTCTCTCTACACAGATGCGGCCGGACCTGCTGTGATTTCCAGCCCAAAAAAATGTTTTTTGTCTTTTTTTGTTTTTCATACAGACCCCAGCATCTGCAATATTTGACCCCTTGTGACCCCACCTCATTGTTCTTTGATGTAATGTTTCCCTGACTGACCTGTTTGGACACCATTCACACCTTTGACTGCTGTGATTATCTCTCTGCCGAGGTGTGATAAATGGCAGTTGGAAAGGTTACCTGTAAACATCTGACATGATTCTCTGACTATATAAGCTGTGTCTTTATGCATTTCTCCACTTCACCTGAAGAAGGAGCAGCGCTCCGAAAGCTTGTGATTTCAAATAAAGCTGTTGGACTATAACCTGGTGTTGTGTGATTTCTTACATTTGTCCACCCCAGTCCAACTCCGGCATTTCCACACAATGACAAGCAGGGTCGGGGGATGGGTAGTGGGCTCTGATGGGGTGGCTTTATTCTTGTAGTTTGGGCTGAAATGCATTCACTATCAGACAGGGTATCTTAAGCAATGGAGGAAAGGAGATTAGGGGAAGAAAGGGCAAAGGATAGCAATGGGTGACTAAGGATACAGTTGCAGAGAAGAGCAGCTCAGTAAGGAGCTGCCAGCCCAGGAGCCATCTTGGATCCAATGCACACGCTCAATGACACACTTCCCTCTTTCTTGCAGGAGAAAGTGGCGCATAACAGGAGGCAGTCAGAAAGAACTGGAGGAGGACAAGCAGGGCTGCATGTTTTAACTTCCATGGAGGAGACAGTGCAGGCCATCATGAGAAGGGACATCGCTGAGGCTGTGGCCACTAGCAGGGCTAGAGGGATTGTTGTTGAGGGTATCTGCATACCTAATCCTCCTTCTCTCAACTTACTTCTCCGTCATCCCACAATTTCTTCTGAGTCACAAGTAGCAGATGGTGTAAGCACTGACTTATTTTCTCCTCTCCTCTCACCACAGCCCAACCCCTGTTACTTTTTCATTTCAGATATCCAAGAACTGGAACCTTCCCAGTCAGTAGCGGAAGAAGACCGTGAAGATGAAGAGACACTGTCACTCGATCTTATACCAGCTCAGAGCCCGTCATTGCATGTATTTTAAAGGCTAGGATGTAGGAGGGATCTGCATGTGGTGAGACACCGGGCACGAGTGCGCAAGATAGCACAGGTGCCAGTTCGCTGGAGGGCGAGGTCGCACACTAGGTCTGCTGCAGAGGAGTCAGATGAGGACTTTGATGGGCCAGGCTACAGAAGAAGGCTGATGGGTGTACATAACCAAATGCTTGGTGCACTGGAAAGCCCGCTAGAAAGCCTGCACACACTGTCGAGGAGCATTAAGGAATCTAGCACCAACTTGGCACAGGGCTTTGCACAGAGCTTGGAGCCCATCCTTTCCAGCATAGAACGGGTGGTCACCTCCATCTGTACACCCCACCATGATGCAGTGTCTGATGGCCGATGTCACAGGTTCCATCAACGGTCTGAGTGCTGCAGTCGAAGCTCAGACTGGTGACGTTATGGCTCAAGATTTCACTGTTCAAAGGGGCTTCCAGGGCATCATAGCAGTCCATCAATCTGGTCTCCAACAGACCAGTAGGATAGCTGAACCACTGCCTCCGCAGAGTGGCCGTGGCTCCATGGAACACGAACCTGCTGTTCTCTCAGGATGACCGCATTCCTGCTTCTACCCCTGCCACTCCACGAGTGCCTTTGCTGCTGCTAGTCAGCCAGCCCAGACTGCTGCAGCCCTGGCCAAGATGGTGCAAGCTGAAGCCGAGCCCTCCAGGCCCAGAGATGCTTGATTGAAGGTCAGCAGCATTCCACCACCCATGCTGCAGCCACTGGAGAAGCACCTTGTAGGAGCACTAGTATAGGCAAAGGCACTGAGGGAATGCACAAGGGTGATTTGTTTATTTTTTATCCATTATGTAATGGCTGAATTTATAAAATTGGACTGGAATGTGCATTTTGGTGATTTTTATTTTTGTGTTGTGGAAAGAGGACGATGTGCTCGTCAGTGATAGAGAAAGAGAAAAAGTAAGGAGTGTGTGACTGTTGGTGAATAGGGAGGTGTGGTTGAGGTTACTGGTATAGCTCATTAAATAATTTGATCATGCAGACCCCAGGCAAAAAGGGGCTGTCTACGTTGTAACCTCCCTTCCTCCATGTCCTGTTGCACCTCCTCCACTTCCTCCTCCACATGCTTCTGCTCCTCAGCTTCTCGCCTGATAGTGGTGGCAATGGCTGTTCCCTCATAATGGCGAGGTTGTGCAGCATATAGCACACTGCTACAAATCTTGATACCCGCTCAGCTGAGTACTTCAGGGCTCTTCCAGAGCTGTTCAGGCAACGGAAATGTGTGCTCTATAATGTTCCTTGTGGCAGCATGGCTCTCATTGTAGGTCTGCCGTGTGCATTGGTTCCAGACCGAAGTGATGAGCCATGTCATGAGTGGATAACCCTTGTCGCCCAGTAGCCAGCCTTTGACTTGCTGTGGTGGGTCAAATAAAAGTGGCACAGAGGACTGCCGTAGAATGAAGTAATCGTGACTGCTGCCAGGATAGCGGGCATTCACCTGCATGATGTGCTGCCTGTGGTGGCACACCAGCTGCATATTGAGAGAGTGAAATCCCTTTCGGTTCATGAAAATGGGTGAGTGTACATGAGGTGCATGCAAGGCTATGTGCCTGCAGTCAATGGCACCCTGCACCCTGGGGAAACCAACAATTCGTGCAAACCCATTTGCTCGCTCTGCCTGCTTGTCTCTGGCAAGAGGGAATGAGATTAAACTGTTTCTCTGTGTGTAAAGACCCTCAGTGACTTCCTTATGCAGCAGCACGATGCAGACTGCGAGATGTTGGTTATATCTTCAGCAGCAGCAGCCTGGAAGGAGCCAGACGCATAAAAGTTGAGAGAGATGGTCGCCTTGATAGCCACAGGCAATGCTGTCCTTGCCCCGCTTTGAGGTTGCAGTTGTGGCTGCAGCAGTTGGCAGACTTCAGTCACAATCTCTTTTGTGAAGCGAATATGTCTTGTGCATTGATCCTCGCTGAAGCTGAGTTAAGAGAATTGCTCCGTAAAGACCCTCAGCGGATATTATCTCCTGCTGAGGGCTCTTCTCCTCCTCCTCCTCCCCCTCCCTCTTCTAGCAGCTTGTCTTGCTTTGTGTGGCCTCTCTTCATTCTCCCAATGATGCTCAATTCCCCTATCAGGCCCCCCTTGTCTGGAAGCAACTTGTTTCAGCACAAGCTTTCAAAGGAACAGTAAAGTACTTTAGCACCAACCAGACCACTCCCTGTAGATTATCCAAACTTTAGCCAAGTATAGGAAAGCTCCAAAAACATACAATTGCACCAACAGCCAGAAGAAATAATCCAGCAACCAAGCTGTAAGTAGTTCATTATCCCTTTGAATAGCGCTGGTGGGAGGTCCTTCATTCCATTTATTGTCATGTTCAGCTGTGCGATGTTAAGACAGGCGTGGGCTGGAGTGTGCAGTTGAAAAATGGCAGTGCTGAGGTCAAATGATTCACGTTATGATCTGCCTGCTCTGCATGCTGCCGGTGGTCGTTGGGTGCGCAAGCCCCTTTACCAAGATAGCATTCTGCGCACTTCCCGTTGGATCCCATTTTCAATCGTTAGGTGGCTGCAGAGCGCCTAAAAAATCGGGAGCTGCACAGCCCAATTTAGGTCATGAGGCATATATAAAGTAAATGGACACGGAAGTCTTTTTCCAGTCATTGCCCTCTGGAACAGATGACCTGAAGACATAGTAGATATGGATTTGATAGTTTTTTAAAAAGGGAACCTGACAGGTTCCTGAGTAAATAGGACATTTCTAGTTTTAGAGGGTAAGTTGTTGGTTAGCTAGGGTTAGGAGGAGTTATCGGCTACTGCTAACTCGTAGAGCTTTGTTTGATTGGCTTAGGAATTCAGAAATAAATTCCCAGCACTTCCTGAATTAGCCGCAGGTGTTTCTTCTGTTGTTTTTGCCTCTCCCAGCAGACTGCATGATTATAGAGTAAGTCAGTGCTATGCATGGTTACTACCTATTTGTTTGGGATGGCATTGATGTACAGTATATCAGTCTTGTCTGATCCTTTTGCAAAACTTGTATGCAGGAGAAAAAATAATGTCTGTGTAATTGTGAGTTTGTATTGTGCATTTGCTGAGTCAAAAATATTATGCTTTTTGCATGAAGAATCTATTGATGCTAAATAGGTTGTGTGATAAGGTGTAATCAAAAAGATAGCATTTGACAATAAGAGGAGAAGTAGCATGGGTTTTGGAAGGGAATTCCAGAGTGCAGGGATGTAACTACTGAAAGCTTTTCCTTTTGATAATATAGTGACTAGGGGAGGGAGGACCACAGTATTCTAGAGTCTGACATTCATAGAGCTGGTGAAGGTTGAAGCTAGTGTAGGAGGGGGCCAATAGGGGTTGGCAAGGAAAAGGGATTTAGGTTGGCATGGGATATAGATGGTGGAGCTTTGGATAAGCTGAAGTTTATATTGGGTGGAGCTCTGGAGTCGGCAAAGAATGCAAAAGTTGTGTATTGTCTGCATTCATATGAAAACAGTAGCCATGCTTCTGGATAATATTTTTGAGGAGAACATATAAATGAGGAATAGAAGGGAGTCAAAGATGCAACCTTGAGGCATGCTGGATGTTACTATGTGGACACAGGAGGAGACTGCATTGCAGGAGATATGGCTATATGCAACAGGTATGGCTAAGATTAGGTAGACTTGCCATGAGAAAGCAATATTACAGACAGGGACTATGGAGGGGAAGTGTTTCTTAGTTGCAATCTAAACTTTCCTTCCAGTTCCTAGGTCGTGCACTCCCTGTGCCTGAGCAGATGGGTAACCTACTCCCATCCTTTGCTGATGCTATTCATAGCTAATAACTCGATGGTGCATGAGAGTGGCTGGGAAGACCCTTTTCCTCCTTCTAGGAAGGAGATTGGCATCTCCTATTGCAGTATTACCGAGATACATATAATTCGCCAGTAGGGGACCAGAATCTGTATCCATATCTGTATCCAGTAATGATCTCTCCCTCCACTCACCTCCACCATGATCCCTTGATGCCGGTCCTTGATGTTCTCTTCCCACCCCGCCGCACCCCCCCCCACCCCCAATGCTCGAGTCCAGCCCTTAAACAATCCCTCCCTCTGTCCCTCCTCTCTACGGCCTAGAGCCGCAGGTCTACCCGCCCGCAGACAGCCAGCCTTTCCATCTGGCTGGTTGTGGGTGGGAAACAGAGGTTTCAAATGCAAATCAGGCCGTGCTGTTAAATTCAACAGGGCCTGCGGGAAACCTGTTCTCCCGGGTTTCCCGACCGCTTCCGAGCTCCCCTGCTCCAAACCCGCCTCCTGATTACAATTCTGGTCATTGTGCCTGTGCTGGCACTTTACTAAAGTATTCCGAAATTAATCCCACTGCCTTGTTTTCTCCTAATAGCCCTGAATTTTCCCCTGCTTCTAATGATTATCCACTTTTGCCTTAAAAGATGCAATAGTCTCTGACACAATTATTCCCTGTGGCAATGCATTCCATGGTCTCCCTGTAAATATAATTTTCCTAACCCCTCTACTCACTCCCTTAGTGATGGTTTAAAATTGATGGATCCTCATCACTGACTCCCCAACCAGAGGAAATAGTATTTCCATATTAACCTGATTGAAATCTTGAAAACCACTGTTAAATCTCCACATGACCTTCATCCAACACCAACATAAGGTCAGAAATGGGGATGTTCACTGATGACTGCACCGTGTTCAGTGCCATTCACAACTCCTCAGATAATGAAGCAGTCCATGCCCGCATGCAGCAAGACCTGGACGACGTTCAGGCTTGGGCTGATAAGTGGCAGGTAACATTCGCGCCACAGAAGTGCCAGGCAATGACTATCTCCAACAAGCGAGAATCTAACCACCGCCCCTTGACATTCAGTGACATTACCATCGCCGAATCCCCCACCATCAACATCCTGGGGGTCACCATTGACCAGAAACTTAACTGGACCAGCCACATAAATACTGTGGCAACAAGAGCAGGTCAGAGGCTAGGTATTCTGTGGCGAGTGTCTCACTTCCTGACTCCCCAAAGTCTTTCTACCATCCACAAGGCACAAGTAAGGAGTGTGATGGAATACTCTCCACTTGCCTGAATGAGTGCAGCTGCAAGAAGCTCGACGCCATCCAGGACAAAGCAGCCTGCTTGATTGGCACCCCATCTCCCACCTTAAACATTCACTCCCTCCACCACCGGTGTACCGTGGCTGCAGTGTGTACCAACTACAAGATGCACTGCAGCAACTCGCCAAGGCTTCTTCGGCAGCACCTCCCAAACCCGCAACCTCTTCCACCTAGAAGGACAAGGGCAGCAGGCGCGTGGGAACACCACCACCTCCAAGTTCACCTCCAAGTCACACACCATCCTAACTTAGAAGTATATCGCCGATCCTTCATCGTTATTGGGTCAAAATCCTGGAACTCCCTCCCTAACAGCACTGTGGGAGTACCTTCACCATATGGACTGCAGCGGTTCAAGAAGGCGACTCACCACCACCTTCTCGAGGGCAATTAGGGATGGGCAATAAATGCTGGCATTGCCAGCGATGCCCACATCCCATAAACGAATTTAAAAAAAACTTGGCCATCTCTGTTCCAACGGAAATTCTCACATTATCTCAAATATCATTTACAACGATGACATGTTTGGTATCATCCTGATGAATCTTGTATTTCCTTACTGCCACCGAACATTGTTGCGATAGCTTCAATTTATTGTCAATCAAACACCCAATTTTCTTTCATTTTTCAGACACATTTTCTTTCCATTTAGGTAATATTCCCTTTCTGGATTTTTTGTCCCTATGTGAATAATTTTGCATTTCTATACAGAGAAATTTATCTGCCACCTGGCTGCCCAATTTCCAAGTGTATTCAACTCCTCCTGTAGCTTATCCTGTTCAGCTTTACAGTCTACCTCCTTCATTAGACTTGTATCGTGTGCTTGTAACTAGCTTCAGATCATTTGGGATTCTTTTGCTTAATATCTTCATAAAAGAGGCCCATGTGGTACCTAGTATTCAGTGATTTCTGGAGGATTTGTGTCAAGAGTTCCAACAGTTTTCTCCTTTAGTTCCTTAAGGATCCTCAGATGTATCTTATCTGGCCCCTGAACATTATTTACCTTGCGTCTGTTCACCACCCATGCTGGTAGTAATGCAAACAGTATCACAACTTAACTCTCCAACACCCTCTCGTTCACTTTTCAGAGCAAATAAGTTACCTATCTCCTCCTTGGTTTAAAAAAAAGGAGGCAAAAACTTATTTAGCACGTTTGCAACTTGTGTAGCATCAGTTATCATGCCCTCAACGGATCCCACTTTCCATGGCCCCACTCCATCCCTCGTTTTTCTTTTCATATACTTACACTTTTTATTCTGATCCTTCACTTCCCTTGCCATATTGAGTTCAAATTAGTTAACTTTGGTGGTATCTGGATATCTGAGCCTAAATTTTCTACTTGGTTAAACTGACTCCCAGGCATACCTTGGGCAGGAAATTCTTCGGGAGCTGCTTCGCCAGCTACTCCCTCTCCCCTGTTGCTTCTGGGATTTCACAACAGAAATTATGCAAATTCACAACATCAACTTGTATGTGGATGGGCATATTGCAATGTGCAAATTATGTAAATCCATCTCAATGTATTTTTGGTTATCTGTGTCAAAGCAACACAGGCTGCCAGGTTCGTCATCAGAGAAGCCTTTTAAGTTTTGAAGGTCTAAAAGTCCTACCCAATGATCACAAGGCTATCAATTGCATATGCTTTGGTACCTCTTTAAATTTTCAATTTTGAATTTTTTTTGCAGGCCGCACTGAATCAATTAGCCACACTATGTTGCAGCAGGAACTCGGCCTAGAAATGCCAATTACCCTGACTCTGGAAAATGGGCCAGACTTACGGGTGCATCGTTGGGGTACGCAGAACTCCTGCTCTGTTAAATGGGTGCTTGATTCTGCCGGAGTGCAAAATCCAGTTTCTGAGCTTTGTGAATGTGTGTAAATGCACGAAGTGTGGTAAATAAGGTTGGTGAGCTGCAGGCACAAATAGCCACATGGGAATATGATGTGGCAATAACGGAGACCTGGCTCAAAAAAGGGCAGGATTGGGTACTAAATATTCCTGGATATAAGGTGTTCAGGAAAGATGGGGAAGGAAACAAAGGAGGTGGGGTGGCAGTATTGATTAAGGAGAATATAGACTTCAAGAGGACAGACAGGCTGGTGGAATGGGCAGACGCGTGGCAGATGAAATTTAATGTTGCTCCTTCACAAGCTTTGCTACACCGATATCTTGCCAATGAGACTCTGCATTCAAACACATGAAGGGGGTGAAGTTACGGTACGTACCCACTAAACGCACCAGAAAAAGTTGGGGCTTGTCTATTCAACTGAATTTTTAACAGTTGATAAGTCTTAATTACTACCAAACAACCTCTCTGGCACTAAAAATGTACTTTTACAAGCACGACGTCTTTTTTCTGATTTTAGTTATTGAAGATTTTTCAAAAAATTAAAATTCTTTATTACTTTTTCTTTCTGTCTCTTCTCTCTCTCTGTCTTCATCCCATCTTTCTTTCCCTCTCTGTATTTTGCATTGTGTACATGAATTTACATTGAATTAAATATTCTAACTTGCACTTCCTAGTTTAGACTGCGTGCCTCAGTGAGGATTCTACAATCTGGTTGGTTAAAGAGACACGCTGTTGTTCACACAGGTCCCAGATCCTCAGTAGAGGATGCCGCACTGTATCAGACTCCCGATGACTATGTTGCCGCTCAAACGCCCACGAAAAGTTTGTGGGCAGCTCTAAGCATAATGAATGGCGAGCACTGTTCACTTGCTGCTGACCGCAAAATCTGGGCCAGTGTGTTGAATTATCTGCCATAAACGGTTGGAGCAGAGTCCATAAATTATTTTAAGAGGGAAAATTGCTTGGAAAAAATTAATATTAAAGGGTACGGGAAGCGGGTACGGGAAGCGAGCAGGAGAGTGGGTGGCTCGTGGAGAAAAACATTGGCATAAGACTAGATGAGCCAAATTACCTGTTTCTATGCTGTAGCATTCATTAATTTGAATGGTGTTTAGATAACTCAAGTGTAAGAAAGAGGCTTTGAGGTGTGTCTGAAGTATGCTAGATACAAGACTTTGCTGAGTATTAATAGCACACGTTGCTTCATAACCTAAACTGTTAGGGGGAGAAATTCAGTGGCTTTGCGCCTCCTGTTAGTGCTCTAAGAGGGCGCTAACGGAGCGCAAAGCAACTAGTGCCCAGGCGTGGCGCTGCCAATGCCTCCCGCGAAATTCAGTGGGAGGTTAGTGGCGGCAGCAACCGTTGGCGCCCCGTGGCGCTGCGCTGCCGGCAATGACGTCATCGCTGTGCGCAGCGCCCCGGCTGCGATCTTCGATAGCGCCCCCTGACTTACCACCGGACGCTATGCCCAATGGGATCAGGGGGGCCTACTTGTGGCCAGGGCAGCGCTAATTAAAGGCGAGGTGCCAGGCGGCCATTTCTGTTGCTGGCCACCTGCCAGCACCTGCCTCCATTGCCGGATCTGGCCTCCTGAGCACCCCACCCCGGTGGAGTGCTGGCTGCGTTCCATGAGCCTGGCACTTCTCTTAAGTGCCGGGCTCTTTTACCAGCACTCTGATCCCGGTGGCCCAGCTGGGTCCCGGGTTGCGCTGCGGAAGAAGGGGAGGAAGACCTGCATGTAGAACCGCGATATTCCCTCGCAGTGCCCCAAGAGGGAGGCGGGGCGCTTCCAGTAGCGCCCCGCTTCCCTCTTGGGGCGCTACCGATGAATTTCGGCCACACGGGCTAAGTTAGCGCCCCAAAGGGGCGAAACTCAATTTTTCCCACTTACTTTCTCAGGTCAGTACTGAACTTGGCAGTACTTAAGAACTACTCCATCCAGAGTCCTTCTGTGCTTGTTCTACCATGGGATATTCTATTTTAAGAAGCACATCATATCTTCATCTGGGGTAAACTAACCAGCAGTGCTGTTAATTATTTGTAATCATCAGTAGATGGCAGTAGAAGTCCCATAGCCCCAACCTGTTAAGTTCAGTGACAGTAAAAATAACTGATAGTTAAATATGGCATTTGTCTTAAAGTTTATTACCAAACATATATCCCCATTTGCTCACAAATGTATTATATCAAACATTTACTGTGATCATTACTATATTGAGTTAGCCATTTTTATTTATAATTTTTGGGTTAAACTATAAAGTTAAAAGTATATTCCATTGTTGTACTTGCCATAAGCAGTTTAATCTTGTAATGACAGGCAGACATTTATGATTAGAAATGCCCAGAAGTCATTCTATAATTTAGTTCAGTTGCAGGGAATTGGTTATGGAGGACGATTGGGAAGAGGAGGAAAGGATTACTGTACATATAGGATAGTTTTTTGTAGAATTATAAATCTTGTAAAATACACATGATTCTTCAAGTGTTATTGAAAAGGCAGTAATGGTATGTGTGCATATATGGCTTGCCAAATTAAGTATACGTGTAAGAATGATTAACTGGAATGAAGAATTTCTTGAGAATTGAATAATTTCTGTCTGAAAAGATCATTGCTTGTCTGGGGGAATAAAGTTTTTTGTAACTGGCTGCTCTTATATAAACTAGCATTTTCTTGTTTGACTTTTAGGAAGTGAAAGTATAGGTGGTAATTGCAAAATGGATAAAAAGGTTAATCGTTCATTGACTTGCAATTTAGTTGAATTTACAACGACCTCTACAAGGGTTTGTGCTTTTATACTGTCAGTAATGAGGATTAGAAGGACCTCTGGGTATTTATTTATTATAGTGATAAATCTGATGCTTGCTATTACAAGAACAGCAAATTGCTATGGCAAGCACAAGAATACATATCAAGAAAAGCAATGGTCCTAGTCCAATTCCAGGGGAACACCACTGTATACCTTCCTTCAGTCCGAAAAACAACCGTTCACCACTACTCTCTGTTTCCTGTCACTTAGCCAATTTCGTATCCATGTTGCCACAGTCCCTTTTATTCCATGGGCTTCAACTTTGCTGGCAAGCCGATTATGTGGCACTTTATCAAATGTCTTTTGGATGTCCATCAACCGCATTGCCCTCACCAACCCTCTCGGTTACCTCATCAAAAAACTCAATCAAGTTAGTTAAATATGATTTGCCTTTAACAAATCCGTGCTGGCTTTCCTTAATTATTCCACACTTGTCCCAAGTGACTGTTAATTTTGTCCCGGATTATCGTTTCTAAAAGCTTCCCCACTACCGAGGTTAAAAACGGACTGGCCTGTAGATGCTGGGTTTATCCTTACACGCTTTTTTTGAACAAGTGCGCACGCACCATGGATGCCATTGTGGACTTCTAAGGGGACTCTTTGCGCCCAAGAAACGGGCGTTACGGATCCGAATTTCTCACCCATAAATTTGTATGAAAATGTTAATTAGAAGTTTGTTATATTGATACTTTTATTGAATCAGTGGAATTTACTTGGTGCTTCTCATCATTGTGGTTCATACTGTAGAAACATCACAGAAGTAGTCTTTATTTAAACATTACTTATCCTTAAATCTTTCTATTCTTCTGTGTTCTTTGATTTATAAATTAGGTTATAATTCATCTCGCTACAAAACAAAAACACAAATATTTAATTCGGGCCTTGATGATAATGAGACACTCAACTAAAGTAAATGAAACAACATTTGCAAAGAGTGGGCAAATGTCACGTGATCGAATGTCATGTAAATAAGCATAATGTGAGCGATGTCACGTGATTGAATGCCGTGAGATCAAATGTCACATGATCAAATATCAGATGTACAAACCTCCAGGCATATGTCAAACCAGAGGTGGTGAGTGTTTCCTGCATTTTCTATTTTTATTTTTGACTTTAAGCAGGATTTTGCTTTTTGTTTTATTGCTTAATTCACTGGCACTTCCAGGAATGCCCACCTTGAAGAAGTTTGTCTTTTCTCTTCCACGTGATTTTCATTTGTATCTTTTACCCTGTTCACCTTCATTGCTATCTGTTTGCTACGGTTCTTGAAAAGAGTCATAAGACCAAAATTTTAACCCTACCTTCCCTTTTACACAGATGCTGCCTGACCTGCTGAGTGTTTCCAGTATTTTCTGATTTTATTTTTGTTCCCTTTTGCTCAACACATCGGCCCGTAATTTCCGATAGGAGGCTTCCTGCGTGCGGATGTCTCCTATCCGGAAAAAATCTACGCCCTTACCTGAGCGCTCCCGAGGTCCGGCCATTTCCGATCCTGGGCCTCTCCATGACGAGAATCTTGTTGGTCCCTTAGAGGATGAGACCGGGAAATTAATGGTGGGAAATATGGAGATGGCAAAAACACTGAATGAATATTTTGTATCAGTCTTTACAGTAGAGGACACTAAGAATATCCCAACACTGGACAAACAGGGGGCTATAGCGGGGGAGGAGCTAAACACGATCAAAATCACTAAGGAAGTGGTACTCGGTAAAATAATGGGACTCAAGGCGGATAAATCACCTGGACCTGATGGCTTACATCCTAGGGTCTTGAGGGAAGTGGCGGTAGGGATTGTGGATGCATTGGTAATAATTTTCCAAAACTCCCTGGACTCGGCAAAGGTCCCGGCAGACTGGAAAACTGCAAATGTAACACCCTTATTTAAAAAGGGCAGTAGACAGAAGGCTGGAAACTATAGACCGGTTAGCCTAACATCTGTGGTAGGTAAAATTTTGGAGTCCATTATTAAGGAGACAGTAACAGGACATTTGGATAATCATCATTTAATAGGACAAAGTCAGCATGGTTTTATGAAGGGGAAGTCATGTTTGACAAATTTGCTGGAGTTCTTTGAGGAAGTAACATATAGGGTGGATAAAGGGGAACCAGTGGACGTAGTGTATTTAGACTTCCAAAAGGCATTTGACAAGGTGCCTCACAAAAGATTATTGCTTAAGATAAAAAATCACGGGATTGGGGGTAATATTCTGGCATGGATAGAGGATTGGCTATCTAACAGAAGGCAGAGAGTTGGGATAAATGGTTCATTCTCAGACTGGCAATCAGTAACTAGTGGTGTTCCGCAGGGGTCAGTGCTGGGTCCCCAACTCTTTACAATCTATATTAACGATTTGGAGGAGGGGACCGAGTGTAACATATCAAAGTTTGCAGCTGATACTAAGATGGGAGGGAAAGTAGTGAGTGAGGAGGACATAAAAAACCTGCAAGGGGACATAGGCTAAGTAAGTGGGCAGAGATTTGGCAGATGGAATACAATACTGGAAAGTGTGAGGTTATGCACTTTGGCAGGAAAAATCGTAGAGCAAGTTATTATCTTAATGGCAAGAAATGGGAAAGTACTGAAGTACAAAGGGATCTGGGGGTCCTGGTGCACGAAACTCAAAAGGTTAGTATGCAGGTGCAGCAAGTGATTAAGAAGGCCAATGGAATGTTGGCTTTCATTGCTAGGGGGATAGAATATAAAAATAGGGAGGTATTGCTTCAGTTGTACAAGGTATTGGTGAGACCGCACCTGGAATACTGCGTACAGTTTTGGTGTCCATACTTAAGAAAGGAGATACTTGCTCTCGAGTCAGTACAAAGAAGGTTCACTCGGCTAATCCCGGGGATGAGGGGATGGACATATGAGGAGAGGTTGAGTAGATTGGGACTCTACTCATTGGAGTTCAGAAGAATGAGAGGCGATCTTATTGAAACATATAAGATTGTGAAGGGGTTGGATCGGGTGGATGCGGGGAGGATGTTCCAGATGATGGGTGAAACTAGAACTAGGGGGCATAGTCTTAGAATAAGGGGCTGCTCTTTCAAAACTGAGATGAGGAGGAACTACTTCACTCAGAGGGTGGTAGGTCCATGGAATATGCTGCCCCAAAAAGCTGTAGAAGCTACATCATTACATAAATTTAAAACAGAAATAGACAGTTTCCTAGAAGTAAAGGGAATTAAGGGTTACGGGGAGCGGGCAGGAATTTGGACATGAGTCTAGGTTCGGATCGGACATGGCCCTGTGGGGAGCGGAGCGGGCCCAGGGGCCGTGTAGCCTGATCCTGCTCCTATTTCGTGTGTCTAATTCTGTTAGATTTAGGAGATGGTTCTGTGATAGTGGATTGGCAGTTAGGATCAGATCAGCCATGATCTTATTGAATGGCGGAGCAGGCTCGAGGGGCCGATTGGCCTACTCCTGCTCCTATTTCTTATGTTCTTATCGGAGGATGAGGACGAGGAGGCTCACCATGTGGTTGGTTACGGGAACACCTGGACGAGCCGGCGGTCCCACTGCGACCAGTACGCGAGCACATTGCCGGCCGTCATGCCAGGGATACCCTTATCAATGGCAGATTTCAATAACTTCATGCATCTCATACATGTGGCTGCCACCCGCATATGCAGGTTTGTATCACCCAACACCATGCAGCAGTCAAACAATGATTCGTCCCTTGTTTTGACTCTCCACCATTGCTGGGTGTGAAATGAGCCCTGACCCTTCACTCTGCCACTTCCATTTTATATCACAAATTTGCCAACGACCTCCAAGTGTGACAAATAGATGATTTATTAACAGCACTTTATCAATGTCGTGTTAGTATTCTATGAAGAAAGACACACCCGAGTGACTCTGTGTGGGATCTTTCTTTTCCGGGTGCTTTTACGTTGTGCTACCCCTGTGGCTTCAGCCGAGGTGGAGGCAGCCTGCTCATCTCTGTGCTGCGCCTGCTTGGACACCTTTGGCGGTCATCCTCTGGGTTTTGGAGCCACTGATGGCTCTGCCAAAGTCTGCTCCTCCTGCGACTGTGCATGTGCAGACTCAGCCATCGCTGTCCAGGGAGACATCTGTGGCTCTGACGCGGGGTTGGCAAAGTGGTGGAGGTTGGAACGGTTTGGTGCAACTAAGTGGCTTGTTCGGCCATTTTGGAGGCCTGTTAAGAGTCAACGGCATTGCTGTGTGTCTGGAGTCACATGTAGGCCAGACCAGGTAAGGCCGGTAGATTTCTTTCCCTAAAGGGCATTAGTGAACCAGATGTAAAAAGAAAAAGATTAGTGAAGACAAATGTAGGTTCCTTACAGTCAGAAATGGGAGAATTTATAATGGGGAACAAGGAAATGGCTGAGCAATTAAACAAATACTTTGGTTCTGTCTTCACGGAGAGGACACAAATAACTTCCCAGAAATGCTAGGGAACCAAGGGTCTAGTGAGAAGGAGGAATTAAAGGAAATTAGTATTCGTAAAATAAATAGTGCTGGAGAAATTATTGGGACTGAAAGCCGATAAACCCCCCAGGGCCTGATGATCTGCATCCCAGAGTACTAAAAGAGGTAGCCATGGAAATAGTGGATGCATTGGTTGTCATCTTCCAAAATTCTATAGATTATGGAACAGTTCCTGCAGATTGGAGGGTGGCAAATGTAACCCCAGTATTTAAAAAAGGAGGGAGAGAGAAAACGGGGAACTACTGACTGGTTAGCCTAACATCAGTAGTAGGGAAAATGCTAGAGTCTGTTATAAAGGATGTGATAACAGGACACTTCGAAAATATCAATGGGATTAGACAAAGTCAACATGGATTTATGAAAGGGAAATTGTGTTTGACAAACCTACTGGAGTTTTTTGAGGATGTAACTGGTAGAATAGATAAGGGAGAACCAGTGGATGTGGTGTATTTGGATTTTCAGAAGGCCTTTGATAGAGTCCCACATAAGAGGTTAGTGTGCAAAATTAAAGCACATGGGATTTGGGATAATATACTGGCATGGATTGAAAATTGGTTAACAGACAGGAAACAGAGAGTAGGAATAAATGGGTCTTTCTCAGGGTGGCAGGCGGTGACTAGTGGGGTACTGCAGGGATCAGTGCTTGGGCCCCAGCTATTCACAATATATATCAATGATTTGGATGAGGGAGCCAAATGTAATATTTCCAAGTTTGCTGATGACACGAAACCAGTTGGGATTGTGAGTTGTGAGGAGGATGTAAAGAGGCTTCAAGGCGATTTAGACAAGTTGAGTGAGTGGGCAAATACATGGCAGATGTAGTGTAACGTGGATAAATGTGAAGTTATCCACTTTGGTAGGAAAAACAGAAAGGCAGAGTATTATTTAAATGGTGATAGATTGGGAAATGTTGATGTACAAAGGGACCTGGGTGTCCTTGTACACCAGTCACTGAAAGCAGACATGCAGGTGCAGGAAGCAGTTAGGAAGGCAAATGGTATGTTGGCCTTCATTGCAAGAGGATTTGAGTACAGGAGCAAGGATGTCTTACTACAGTTATACAGGGCCTTGGTAAGACCACACCTGGAGTACTGTGTGCAGTTTTGGTCTCCTTACCTAAGAAAGGATATACTTGCTATAGAGGGAGTGCAGCGAAGGTTCACCAGACTGATTCCTGGGATGGCAGGACTGTCGTATGAGGAGAGATTGGGTCGACTAGGCCTGTATTCACTAGAGTTTAGAAGAATGAGAGGGGATCTCATTGAAATGTATAAAATTCTGACAGGGTAGATCTAGACAGACTGGATGCAGGGAGGATGTTTCCCCTGGCTGGGGGGGTCTAGAACGAGGGGTCACAGTCTCAGGATACGGGGTAGGACATTTTGGACTGAGATGAGAAATTTCTTCACTCAGAGGGTGGTGAACCTGTGGAATTCTCTACCACAGAAGGCTGTGGAGGCCAAGTCACTGCATATATTTAAGAAGGAGATAGATAGATTTCTAGACACAAAAGGCATCGAGGGGTATGGGGAGAGAGCGGGAATATGGTATTGCGATAGAGGATCAGCCATGATCATATTGAATGGCGGAGCAGGCTCGAATGGCCTACTCCTGCTCCTATTTTTCTATGTTTCTAAAGATTTTTTGCACGGTAGTGAGTAAGGTTAATGGAACATTCTACATATTTATGCTTTGGTGAATCTTTTTTCAATGCTTTGAGTACTGTACTTTCAAATACAGCAAAGAAATATCTGCCTACTGTTAAATTTTGTCAAAAGTGCAGTTTTTCCACATTTATTTCTTCCCACTTCCTGAAGGTGCTGCACATTCCTTAATTACACTCCAATGGGCACAGACCCTTTGTTTTCTTGGCCATGTGTTTATTCTTGATGTGGGAGCTTAGTCGGTAAATGTCAGTAGGCTGCTTAACCATGAAAGTGTCTCAGCTGAGATGACCCCGATTCTGTTCTCACTCAATGTCCATAATTCTATAAGGGGGGTCACTGGATAGGAATAAGTACCCTGTTTGACTTTTTTTTTCTCCCTCCTTTGTAACACAGTAATCCTGAGACCAGCTGTAGTGCCCCAACTCATGTCCAAGCTGAAATAAGTTAACTCAGTACAGTCTGGAGATTGAACCTGGCACCTCCTGACCAATGTGGCTTCTTCTTGGGCAGTCCCTCGGAACCGAGGATGACTTGCTTCCACACAAAATGAGTTCTCAGGTGACTGAGACCTGCAGTCTTTGTCACAGGTGGGGCAGACGGTGGTTGAAGGGGCGGGTGGGTGGGGTGCTTGGGTTGACGTGCGCTCCTTCCGCTGTTTGCGCTTGGCTTCCGCTTGCTCCCAGCGAAGAGACTCGAGGTGTTCGGCGCCTTCCCGGATGCTTCTCCTCCACTTTGTGTGGTCTTGGGCCAGGGATTCCCAGATGTCGGTGGGGATGTTGCACTTTTTCAAGGAGGCTTTGAGGGTGTCCTTAAAGCGTTTCCTCTGGCCACCTGGGGCTCTCTTGCCGTGTCAGAACTCCGAGTAGAGCACTTGCTTTGGGAGTCTCGTATTGGGCATGTGGATGATGTGGCCCGTCCATTGGAGCTGATCGAGTGTGGTCAAAGCTTTGATGCTGGCCTGAGCGAGAACACTGACGTTGGTGCACCTATCCTGCCAATGGATTTGCAGGATCTTGTGGAGGCAGCGTTGGTGGTACCTCTCCAGTGCTTTGAGGTGCCTGCTGTACATGGTCCCTGTCTCTGAAGCATACAAGAGGGCGGGTATCACTACTGCTCTGTAGACTATGAGCTTGGTGCTGGGTTTGAGGTCCTGGTCTTCAAACACACTTCCTCAGGCGACCGAAGGCTGCACTGGCACACTCAAGGCGGTGTTGGACTTCGTCATCGACGTCTGCCCTTGTTGACAGTAGGCTTCTGAGGTTTGGAAAGTGGTCCACATTGTCCAAGGCCTCGTCATGGATTTTGATAATCGGGGAGCAGTACTGTGTGGCGGGGGCAGGTTGGTAGAGGACATTTGTCTTATGGATGTTTAGTGTAAGGCCCATGCTCTCGTACGGTTCAGTGAAGGTATTGACGATGGTTTGGAGTTTGACCTTGGAGTGTTGGTGCTATGACACAGCCTTGCTTGACCCCAGTCCGTACGTGAATTGGGTCTGTGGTGGCTCCGTTGGTCAGGATCACAGCTTGCATGTCGTCGTGAAGCAGGCGGAGGATGGTGACAAACTTTTGAGGGTAGCCGAATTTGAGGATGACACTCCATAATCCCTCACATTTGACAGTGTCGAAGGCCTTTGTGAGGTCAAAGAAGGCCATGTACAGTAGTTGGTGCTGTTCCCTGCATTTCTCTTGTAGTTGACGCGCGGTGAAGATAATGTCCATTGTGCCCTTTAGTGGGCGGAATACACATTGCGACTGTGGGAGGAGGTCTTCAGCCACTGGGAGATGCGACTGTGGGAGGAGGTCTTCAGCCACTGGGAGAAGGCGATTGAGGAGGATTCTTGCAATGACTTTCCCTGTGGCAGACAGCAGGGACACTCCTCTGTAATTACCGCAATCGGACTTGTCACCTTTCTTGTAGATGGTCACGATTACGGCATCTCTGAGATCCCTTGGCATGCTCTCCTCCTTTCAAAGAAGAGAAATTAGTTCATGTATTCACGCCAATAGTGCTTCTCCGCCATGTTTTAGCGCCTCGGCAGGGATTCCATCTGCTCCTGAGGTCTTGTTCTTCAGTTGTCAGATGGCCTTTTCAACCTCATGCCGGGCTGGGGTTGTGCTGAGGTGATCGCGGGTAGCATGCTGTGGGATGGAGTTGAGGACACTTGCGTCGAAGACAGAGTCTCGGTTAAGGAGATCTTTGAAGTGCTCCTTCCAGTGGCACTGACTGCCTCTCTGTCCTTGATGAGTACCTCTTCATTCTTGGCCTGCAGTGGGGTAGGACCTTGGGTGCTTGGGCCGTAGGTGGTCTTGACTGCGCTAAAGAATCCACGCACGTTGTGGTTGTCGGCTAGCTGCTGGATCTCCTGCGCTTTCTCCACCCACCATTTGTTGTTTAGGTCGCAAGTTTTTTGTTGGACCTCGGCTTTCAGGCGTCTATAGAGCTGCTTTCTTGCTCTCGAGTTCTGTTGCTGTTTCCAGATCAGGAATGCCCTGACCAATGTGGCTTAGCAGTACACTGGGTGGTAACTTCATCCACAAAAAAGATGAAAATGATCTGTTATCGTGCATTTGTTTCGTGTGTAGTTAAATCACAAAATGTGAGGTAGATGTGAAAGTTACTTGGCCATATAAATGGAACATATAGGTTAATGGTGCCTAGAAGAAATTTTGCTTAAAGCTAGATTTAGGTTTGCACTTGTGAAAGGATAAAACTACATTGGTACAACTTGCATATTACTGTAGATAACATTGTGAAGACTGAACCAGGGAAAATTATTCCCCTTAACTCCATGGTAAACTTGACAGTATGTGAAATGACAAGTGTTCTCTGAATTAATTGCTAATCAATTTTGGTACTAGTGGGATTAAAATGGAAAAACACAAAGGGATGAATGGATTTATGCTTGTACCCTGCAATTAACATCATGCAAGCTTGTTCACATCCTCCTCCTGTTGTGTACATAGTGGACAGTTTGAAATATTTTGAAGAGCCCACTGATTTTTTTGTTTGACTTGATGGTGTGGAAAATTGCCTGACTGTAATAAAACTTATCAAAGCAAACTATTGCCATTTCTGGTCAAGTTAGATTGAGATTCCTTGTGGCAACATACCAGCAACTCCCTCAGAACATTAACAAAACAGACCAATACTTTTATAATCTGTTACATTTCCAGCTTTTTCCAGTTCTGATGAAGGGTCCCAGACCTGAAACGTTAACCCTGTTTCTCTCTCCACGGATGCTGCCTGGCCGGCTGAGTATTTCCAGCATTTTCTTGATATTATGCAGTTTGTAGATTACATTTTCCCAGCTGTAAAAGATTAAGGAGAGCTGTAAATGAGGTAAAAGCCTAAATATGTTATGCCATAAGAGCTATTAGTGATATAGCAATATTGGAAATATGGTTTGAGGGTGGTGGGTGTAATGATCAATAACATGTCATTCTATAGTGGACACTAGGTGGATCCGTAGAGCTGTATATAAGACTACACTACCCAGCTGTATGTATTAAGACTACATTACCCATGAGGCACTAGGCTACCCACAAGGCAACAGTCAAGATGGATGCCTCTACAGATACTGTACCTAGTCCACATGTGCTCAATAAAAGTGTCTAGCAAAAGCTAGCTGTGTTCATAATAAGAGTGTCTATTTATTAATGAACATAAGATGGTACCAGGATACCAAGAGTTGTAAATATCTGCTAAAAAATTGTGAAAAGCGACATGGAGAATTTGAAGCCACCAGAGCGTTTGAATCTCGAGGGAAATGCCGACTACAATTGGCGGATTTTTAAACAACAATTCGAACGCTACATTGCTGCCATCGGATTCGGTACGAAGCCAGACGCAAGAAAAATAACGTTGCTGCTTACGGTTGCAGGCCCACAGGCGATAGAGGTATTTAATACATTTGTATTTAATCCAGAGGAGAACAGAGAAAAATGAGAAGATGTGCTAAAAAAATTTGATGCACATTGCTCTCCCAAAAAGAATGAGACCTATGAAAGATACATGTTCTGTTCAAGGACACAGCAGCAAAATGAGACTTCTGATAGCTTTATAACTGATCTGAAACTGAAAGCACAGACATGTAATTTCTCTGAGCTGAAATCATCCATGATTCGTGACCAGATTGTGTTTGGTATTCATGATAAAAAAGTCAGGGAACGTCTGTTGAGAGAAACCGAACTAAATTTGGAAAATGCAGTGAAAATATGCCAAGCCAACGAGCTAGCTCGAAAGCACGCGAAGACTTTCAGTGAAATCAATAATGATGCGATTGTAATGAGTGATAATGCTGCTGTCGGTGCTGTGTCCTACAAGGGGAAGAAACGTAGGCAGAACAGAAATGAAAAGCAATCGGAGGATGAAATTTTTAATTGTAAATGCTGTGGTTACAAACACCAGTTAAGACAATGCCCAGCGTTTGGAAAAATGTGCACAAAGTGTAATGGAAAGAATCACTTTGCCAAACAATGCTATTCAAAAGTAAAAACTAAGAAAGGGCAATGAGTTAATGCAATTGAGGACACTGATTTAAGTGAGACATTTTTTGTAGGAATGGTGTCATGTGACAATATCAAAAAGGATACAGAAAATGTGCAGCCCTCAGAAATGGACAATGTTGAACATAAAGTTAATGCAGTAAAAGAGGACAAATGGATGATCCCACTGCAGGTAAATGGAGCATTAGTTACCTTGAAACTAGACACTGGGGCAAAAGCAAACTTAATCAGTATGAGTGACATTAACAATATGAAAGAAAAGCCCAAAATACAGAAAAAGTCAGTACTACTGAAGGACTATAATGGATAGAAAATAGATAGCTTAGGTGTATGCAGACTTAAAGTGACAGTCAAAGACAAAGTGCATCATTTCATGTTTTCTGTTGTGGTTGAAAGACTTGATTCACTACTGGGTGACAAAGCTTGTGAGGACTTAGAACTGGTCAAGAGAGTCTACTGTATAAACTGTGCCATAAGCAGACCAGATGACTCGGTGGATTCTGTAATGAATAATTTCCAGGATGTGTTCAAAGGATTTGGAGTTCTACCATTCACTTACAAGATCCAGCTAAAGGAGGATGCTCAGCCAGTGGTACATGCTCCACGAAGAGTTCCAGCACCCCTGCGTGACCGGCTCAAGAATGAACTGGACAGAATGACCACACTAGGAGTCATCAGGAAAGTCGAAGAGCCAACAGACTGGGTTAACTCCATGGTATGTGTAAAGAAAAAGAACTATGATCTAAGAATATGCATGGATCCAAAGGACTTAAATGCAACCATAAAGCATGAACACTACCAGATTCCCAAGCGAGAAGAAATCACCAGTGAAATGTCAGGTGCCAGATACTTTACAAAGCTCGATGCCTCACAAGGATTTTGGCAACTAAAACTGGATGAAGAGAGCACCAAATACTGTACCTTCAACACACCATTTGGCAGGTATTGTTTCCTCAGAATGCCTTTCGGGATAATATCTGCATCTGAAATCTTTCATAGAGGGATGGAACACATAATTGAAGGTCTGGAAGGAGTTCTGGTCTATGTTGATGACATCATCATCTGGGGCTCCACACTGAAAGAACACAATGAGAGACTGACTAAAGTGCTACAGAGCATACGCCGGAATGGACTGAAGCTCAACAAAGCCAAGTGTCAGTTTGGCGTCCAGGAAGTCACTTTCCTAGGAGATTATCTGATAAAGGAATAGAGCCAGATATGGAAAAAGTAAACGCCATCCTCAAAATGCCCCGACCCACTGACAAAAAAGGAGTGCTACGCATCATGGGGATGATAAACTTCATTGGAAAGTTCATTCTTAACTTGTCAGCCAAGACAGCCTGTCTGCGAGACCTGCTACATAAAACAAATGAGTTCGCATGGACAGAAAGACATGAACAAGAGTGGATAAACTTCAAAACAGTGCTGACAACCACACCTGTACTCACCTTCTTTGACCCAACAAAAAGAATCAAAGTGTCAACGGATGCATCAAAAGATGGCCTAGGTGCGGTCTTGCTACAAGCAGAGGGTGAAGATTGGAAGCCTGTTGCCTATGCCTCCAGGTCTATGACTGATACTGAGTGTCGATACGCCCAGATTGAAAAGGAATGTCTAGGCTTGGTATTTGGACTAGAAAAGTTTCATGGCTACATATATGGACTTCCCACCTTCACAGTTGAGACAGACTACAGCCCTCTGGTTGCCATCATAAAAAAAAACCCGAATGAGATGTCTCCAAGGATTCAACGACTCATGATGAAGCTGCAAAGATATGACTTTGAACTGATCTACACACCAGACAAATACATAGTGTTAGCAGATGCACTATCCTGAGCACCCACAATGAGTCATGTGAGCTCTACTGAAGAAGACGTGGATGTTCATGTGAGCATGGTCACTGCTGCGCTGCCCGTGTCAGACACAAAATCAAAGCAAATAGCAGAAGAAACAGTAAAAGATACAGTATTACAAACAGTAATAGAGAACATTCATCATGATTGGCCAAAAGGTTCCTGTCCAAAATATTTTCACAAGGTCAGAATTGAGTGTCGCAAGTGGACTATTACTAAAACAGAACAGAATAGTCATTCCACAGGCTCTACGTCAAGACATGCTCAAAAGGATTCATGAGGGACACCTCGGAATTGAAAAATGCAAAAGGAGGGCAAGAGACACTGTTTATTGGCCTGGCATAAATAAGGACATTGAGAACATGATAGGCAAATGTGAGACATGTCAGAAACACAAAACAAACAAGCAAAGGAACCAATGATAGTAGCTGACATACCAACAGCACCATGGCAAAAGGTTGGTATGGACCTTTTTCATTTAAATGGTAAAGACTATCTAATAGTGATTGACTACTATTCTAACTATCCTGAGATGGCGCTGCTCTCAAGCACCACAACAAGCAGTGTCCTAATGCATGTGAAATCCATCTTCGCCTGACATGAAATTCCCAGGATTGCCGTTAGCGACAATGGTCCATGCTTCAACTGTAAGGAGTGGCAACAGTTTGCAGCACATTATGACTTTCAGCACATCACATCCAGTCCTTTGTATGCTCAGTCAAATGGTAAGGCAGAGAAAGGTGTTCAAGTTCTCAAGCAGCTACTGAAGAAAGCGACAGAAAGCAAGTCTGATCCTTATCTCGCCCTGCTGAGCTACCGAGCCTCACCTTTAGACTGTGGTTCTTCACCTGCTGAACTACTAATGGGTCGCAAGTTGCGCACCACGCTACCCTGCTGTGCAAAAGAACAGCAAAGTGAGGAACTGACAGAGACTTCAACTGTTAAAGCTGAAACAGAAATCATACTATGACATGTCATCCAAAACTCTAAAACCATTGACAAGGGATGATGTTGTCAGGATTGAGGATCCAGATGCATGGAACAGGAAAGCTACAGTTCTTGAGGAAGTAGGACCAAGGTCATACACTGTTAGAACTGAGGAAGGACAGATTCTCAGGAGGAACCGCCGTTCCCTCCTAAAAACACAAGAGACTATTCAAGAGCAGATTGATGACAATGCCGCAACTGCATCTTGTCATTCACCGCCAGAACAATCTCATGAAGACACATCAGACTTACCCGTGTTGAGAAGATCCACGCGTGAAGTAAAAAAGCCTGATAGACTTAATCTTTGAGTACAATGTAAAGCTTTGAAAATGTGTTGACTGTTTTGAAAATGTTTGTTTATAGAGCACTAACAAAAGTGTTACTGATATTATCTTTATTGTTTTCTTGAAAGTTGATTGATATTGATTTTGTTAAACCTCAAAGAAAGGGGGATGTAATGATCAATAACATGTCATTCTATAGTGGACACTAGGTGGAGCCGTAGAGCTGTATATAAGACTACACTACCCAGTTGTATGTATATTAAGACTGCATTACCCATGAGGCACTAGGCTACCCACAAGGCAACAGTCAAGATGGATGCCTCTACAGATACTGTACCTAGTCCACATGTGCTCAATAAAAATGTCTAGCAAACGCTAGCTGTGTTCATAATAAGTGTCTATTTATTAATGAACATAAGAGTGGGGAGGGGGAGGGTATGGATTAATGAATATATGAACAATTGGCCACAGTCTGCTCACAATCAGCAAATAGCAATGGTGCAGGCACAGTAAATTAAGGTGAGCAATTGGCTGATACTTAAAGTAAATTCAAAAAATAAATCTTAAAATTTAGGATGGCTGCTGTGTTGGGGACCTGGATGTGAATCCTAGCCTCAAACTGATGTTCTTATTCAGCTATCACCAACTTTTGCCAGTTCTTAATTGTCTTTAGACAGGACTTTCTGCCAGCGACAAAAACTGAACTGTGGTGGAAATCTGCTACAAAAACAGAAACTGCTGGAAATACCAGCATCTAAAGATAGGTCACCACCTGAGATGTTAACCTTGCATTAAAGTAGTACTGTAGTCTGCTGCAATTATTTGTCCTCCAAGAACACCTTGCTCTGAAGAATGAGGACAAATGCATTTGTTGGAAGGGGTAGCCGCCAAAGATATCAGAAAGTGAACACCTGTAGGTGTTGCACCATTTCTGGCTATTATTAAAACACCCCTTAACTTTCTGAAGTCCAGGGAATACAACCCTAGTTTGTGTAATCTCTCCTCGTAATATAACCCTTGGAGTCCAGGTTTCATTCTATGCTGCACTCTCTCCAAGGCCAGTATATCCTTCCTAAGGTGTGGTACACCGAACTCTCAATACTCCAGGTGTGGTCTAACCAGGGCTTTGTATAGCTGGAGCATAACTTCTACCCCCTTGTATCCTAGTTCTCTAGATATAAAGGCCAGCATTCCATTAGCCTTTTTGATTATTTTCTGTACCTGTCCAAGACATTTTAATGATCTATATAGATAGACCCCCAAGTCTCTTTGGACCTCCACTGTTTCTAGCGTTTCACTATTTAGAAAGTTACCCTGTTCTATCCTTTTTAGGTCCAAAGTGGATGACCTCACATTTTCCTACATTGAAATCCATTTGCCACAGTTTTACCCATTTGCTTAATCTATTCATATCTTCTTGTGATTTTTTGCTTTCATCTACACTGCTTACAATGCCACCTATCTTTGTGTCATCAGCAAACTTGGATATGTGGCTTTCTATGCCATCATCTAGGTCGTTAATAAATATTGTGAATAGTTGAGGCCCCAACACAGATCCTTGCAGGCACCACTAGTAACATCCTGCCAATTAGAGTACTTTCCCAATATCCCTACTCTCTCTCTCTTGCCGCTCACCCAATTTCCTAACCAGGTCAATAATTTGCCTTCAATTCCATGAGCTTCAACTTTATCTAACAGTCTCTTATGAGGGACTTTATCAAATGCCTTCTGGAAGTCCATATAAATGACATCCATAGACATTCCCCTGTCCACTACTTTAGTCACCTTCAAAAAATTCAGTCAGCTTCATTGGGCATGACCCATCCTTTACAAATCCGTGCTGGCTCTCTCTGTTCAGCTGAAAATTTTCGGAAGGTGTTCAGTCACTCTGTCCTTAATTATAGACTCTAGTAATTTCCCGAAAACAGCTGTTAGGCTAACTGGTCTATAATTCCCTGGTTTCCCTCTCTCACCTTTCTTAAATAGCAGAGTCACGTGCACATTTTTCCAATCTAAAGGAACGGTTCCCGAATCGAGAGAACTCTGGAAGATTATAATTAGGGCATCGCAATGTTCTCGCCTACTTCCTTTAAAACCCTCTGATGGAAACCATCTGGTCCTGGGGATTTG
Organism: Somniosus microcephalus; assembly: GCF_052327205.1. Classification (NCBI taxonomy): domain Eukaryota; kingdom Metazoa; phylum Chordata; class Chondrichthyes; order Squaliformes; family Somniosidae; genus Somniosus; species Somniosus microcephalus. The sequence continues at coordinate 216,275,083 of NC_140995.1, read as the reverse complement.
TCACACTTTAGTGCCATTATTTTCTTCATTACTGTTATTTTGCTTGCATTCATTTTGGTGAGTCCCTGTCCCTGATTCAATATTAGTTTCCTTGGAATGCCCGGCATGTCAAGGCAGCCTTTACTGTAAATACTGATGTAAAGTAATTATTCAACATGTCCTCCATTTCCTTATTTCCATTTACAATATCACCATTATCAGTTTTCAAGGAGCCCACATTGCTCCTGACCACCTTTTTCCTAATATAATTGTAAAAAAAAGTGTTGATTTTGATTACATAGGATCCCTTGCAAGTTTCTTTTCATACTCCCTTTTTGGAGCTCTTGCTGTCTGTTTTGTCACCTTTTGTTGTTCTTTGTATCTCTCCCAGTTGCCAGGATCTATGCTAGTTTTTGCATTTTTATATGTTTTTTCATTTAGTTTTATGTTGTCCCTTACCTCTTTAGTCGTCCATGGCTGTTTTTTTTGGCAAGTAGAGCTCTTGCCCTTTGGGGGTGTAAACTGGTTCTGTATCATGTTAAATTATTTTTTGAACACTTCCCACTGATCTTCTGTTGTTTTACCCATTAACAGATTTGCCCAGTTTACTGTGAACAGTCTCTGTCTCATCACATTGAAGTCAGCCTTGCCTAAATCTAGAATCTTAGTAGCTGTTTTACGTTTCTCCCTTTCAAACACTCCATTGAACTCGATCATATTATGATCACGATTAGATAAATGTTCATGCACTGTTAGGCTGTTAACTAAATCTGGCTCATTACTCATTATGAAATCTAATATGGCCTGCCCCTTTTTGGTTCTGGGACATATTGTTGCTGAAAACTATACTGCACACACTGAAGAAATTCACTACCTTTCTGACATGAGCTAGTCTGCTTATTCCAATCTATATGAAAGTTAAAACCACTCTGCCTTTACTAGATGTTTGTCTAATCTTTGCATTTATACATTCTACCACTTCACAGCTGTTACCAGGAGGCCTATGCACAACTCCTACTACAGTCTTAAATCCTTTTCTATTTCTTAACCCTACCCATAAAGTCTGCACTACCTGCTTACCTCTCGTTATATCCTCTCTTATCATTGAAGTGATTTCATTGTTAATCACTAAGGCTACTCCCTCACCCTCTACCATTTCCCTATCTTTCCTGTAGACCTTATAACCTGGTATATTTAGTTACCAGTCCTGACCGTCTTGCAGCCATGTCTCAGTAACTGCTACCATATCATACCCTCCAAATTGAATTTGTGCCTGCAATTCATGTCTGCTGGATCTGGCACTGTTCAAACCCTCAAACACTCTGCCTGCTTGCCTCTGGCAAGAGGGAATGAGATTAAACTGTTTCTCTGTGTATAGAGAGCCTCAGTGATGTCCCTTATGCAGCAGTGCACTGCAAACTGTGAAACGTTGCTTATAATCTCCAGCAGCAGCCTGGAAGGAGCCAGTCTCATAAAAGTTAAGAGCCACGGTCACCAGGCAATGCTGCCCTTGCCCTGCTTTGAGTTTTCAGTTGTGGCTGCAGCAGTTGGCAGATTTCAGTCACAACCTCTTATGAAGCGAAGACGTCTCATGCATTGGTCCTCACTGAAGTTGAAGTACAAGAATTGCTCCCTAAAGACCCTTGGCAGATATGGCCTCCTGCTGAGAGCCCTTCTCCCCCTCCTCCCTCTTCTAGCAGCTTGTCCTGCTCTGCGTGGCCTCTCTTCATTCTACCAATCATTCTCAATTCCTAGAGGAAGCCCTATCAGACCATGTCTGGAAGCAACATCTTTCAGCGCAAGGTTTTAAATGAACAGAAATGTACCAGCCAGACTACTCCCTGTAGCCTATTCAAACTTTACCCAAGTATAGGAAAGCTCCAAAAATACATACAGTACACAAGTCAGAAGAAATAATCCAGCAACTAACTTGAAAGTAATTCATGATCTCTTTAAATAGCACTGGTCCTTCATTCCATTTAATGTCGTGTTCAGCTGTGTGGAGGTTTAGACAGGGCATTGGTTGGAGTGTGGAGTTCAAAAATGACAGCGCTGGCGTCAAATCATAGAGAATAGAGAAGATGATGAAACAAAAAAAGAGAGTGTATGGTGCATGTCAGGTGAATTCTTTAAGGGAGAGCCAGACCAAATACAATAAGTTGAGAGGGGAAGTGAAGATGAAAATAAGATTGGCAAAGAGAGAATATGAGAGTAGAATGATGGTTAACATAAAAGGGAACCCAAAAATCTTTTACTGGCATGTAAACAGTAAGTGGGTAGTAAGAGGTGGGGTGGGGCTTATTAGAGACAAAGAAGGTGATATATGCTTAGAGGTGCAGGGCAAGGCTAGACTACTCAATGAGTACTTTGTATCGGTGTTTACTAAGGAGGTGGATGCTGACAAAATATCGGTAGAAGTGGAAAAGGTAGAAGCAATGGAAGGGGTGAAAATTGATAGGCAGGATGTACTAGAAAGGCCGGGTATGAGAGTGGATAAGTCGTCTGGCCCAGATGGCTTGCATCCCAGGTTGCTAAGGGAATTGGGGGAGGAGATAGCGGAAGGGCTTGCCATAATTTTCCAATCTTCCCTAGATGCGGGTGAGGTGCCTGAGCATTGGAAAGTGGCAAATGTGACATCATTGTTCAAGAAAGGGTGTAAGGACAATCCTCGTAACTACAGGCCAGTCAGTTGAACATCGGTGGTGGATAAAGTTTTAGAAACAATAATCAAGGAAAAAATTAACATGCACTTGGAGAGGTTTAAGCTGATTAAAGAGAGCCAACACTGATTTGTAAAAGGCAGATAGTGTTTCACTAATCTAATTGCATTTTTTGATGAAGTAACGGAGGATTGATGAAGGGAATGCAATGGATGTTGTCTACATGGATTTTCAGAAGGCGTTTGACGAAGTACCACATCGAAGGCGGGTTAACAAAATTGAGGCTCATGGAATAGGTGGGTCAGTGGCAGCTTGGATAAGGAATTGGCTTTGGGACAGAAAACAGCAAGTTGTGGTAAATGGATGTTTTTCAGACTGGAGGATGGTAGACAGTGGTGTTCCCCAAGGGTCAGTGCTGGGGCCAATGCTTTTTTTGATGTGTATATATAAATGACCTGGATATTGGAATAAAGAGTAGATTTTCTAAATTTGCTGATGACACCGAACTTGGGGTGTGGTAAACAGCGAGGATGATACCAATCGACTGCAACAGGACATAGAAAAGCTCGCAGAATGGGCAGACAACTGGCAGATGGAATTTAATACAGAGAATTGTGAGGTGATACATTTTGGCAGAAGGAACAGGGAGAGATAATATACACCTTAATGGCACAGTTTTAAAGATTGTGCAGGGACAGAGTGACCTGGGAGTTGATGTGCATAGGTCCCTGAAGGTGGCGGGACATATTGAGAGAGTGGTTAACAAAGCATATGGGATCTTGGGCTTCATAAATAGAAGTACAGGAAACTTTGGTTTATCCGGAGGTTGTATGTCCGGAAACCTCAATCTAACGGCAGAAATCAGCAGCCGTTTTGTTAGGCTTTTTTTCTTCTCCTAGCATTTTTTTTTTAAACAGTCAGTCTCTGAAGCTGTTGCTAAGCTACAGAGATGCTTCCAAGGTACGGGCCGACTGTTTACAAGCTGTTGCTAAGCAACAGTGTTTGTTGTCAGATACGGAGATGAAAACCTCCGTATCCTTCAACATTAGCGCTGGTCTGTCCGGAAGTTTTCATAGATCGGCATCACGCCGGTCCCGTCGGTGCCGGATATCGCGAAGTTTCCTGTATTGAGTACAGAAGTAGAGAAGTAATGCTGAACCTTTATAAAGCGCTGGTTAGGCCACAACTGGAATATTGCATCCAGTTCTGGTCACCACACTTTAGGAAGTGTGGGTGCAGAGGAGATTTACCAGAATGGTTCTGGGGATGGGGGATCTTAGCTACAAGGACAGCTTGGAGAAGCTGGATTTGTTTTCATTAGAGCAAAGGAGGTTGAGGGGTGATTTGATAGATGTGTACAAGATTATGGCAGGTTTGGATAGGCTAGATGGGGAAAGGCTGTTCCCACTAGTTGATGGTACAAGGACTAGGGGACACAGATTTAAGGTTTTGGGCAAGAGATACAGGGGGGGATGTGAGGAAAAACTTTTTTATGCAGCGAGTGGTGATGACCTGGAACTCGCTGCCGACGGAAGTCTGGATAGGCACTAGGGAAATAAACTTGCAGGGCTACGGGGATAGAGCGAGGGAATGGGACTGACTTGATTGCTCTACAGAGAGCTGGCACAGACTCGATGGGCCGAATGGCCTCCTTCTGTGCCGTTCTGACTCTATGACATCATAATCTGACTCCTCTGCATGCTGCTGGTGGTCGTTGGGTGTGTGCACGCGCAAACCCCTTTACCAAGATGGCATCCTGTGCACTTCCCTTCGGAAGTGTACGCACGTGCATCTTGGACCCCATTTTCGATTGTTAGGTTGCTGCGTAGTGCTTGAAAACGGGGTCTACACAGCCCAATTTAGCCCCCGGCATATTTGCAAATCAACAGTTAAGCAATTATTTTTGTCATTACTTGCAAATTTCTGTTTCTCACAATCTTACCACACTTTTCTGGTGTTTCAACTGCAGCCAGATAGGAACAGGACAGAATAACATTGATTGATTTCCTGGAACTGTTCCAGAGAACTTATGCCTGTGGTAAATGCAGTGAATTTAAACAATTTCTACTTTGTCAGTAAACTTTATTAATGCGAAGTGCAAAACTTGTGTATCTATTTTAATATATCAAAAATCTTGTATGTAGTGCATACTTCCTGTAAGTGCAGCATTTTCTGTAACACTCTTCTATCACACCTGACTCCTGCACTTAAAATAAAAATCTCTAAGCTAGTTTGTTATACTTGCCTTTTATTGGCTCATTCTTTCTACATGACTGACTCGAGCTCTGGTCCTTCCTGCCTCCCATTTGTGTCTTTGAGCTGGGTGGCACTGTTCTTCACAGCAACGTTGGCCTGTGGTCTGTGAAAATTGGACCTCGCGCCCAATACAAACTATGGCTGCTTTTGCCTGCCGTGAGTGGCGATGGTCTCACCCAACTCCGCGCCCCCCCCCCCCCCCCAGTTTACTGCTTCCTCTCAGTATATCAGAATAGAATAATACAGCACAGAAGGTGGCCATTCGGCCCATCGAGCTCTTTCGAAGATTTTTGTACCACTCCACTGCCCTGAGCATTGGTGGCCTTCCCCAGCTTCCCAATATTCCAGTGCTGGTACCTCCATGAAACCCTCTGCCACTTTAACATATCCATGCCTCTTAATGCTGGAAACACTCAACAGGTCAGGCAGCATCTGTGGACAGAGAAACAGAGTTAACGATTCAGGAATCAGAACTGGAAGATACTGGTGATGAACAGCTTTTAAGCAAATACAGTTTGTGGCAATTCAACAACAACAACTTGTATTTATATCGCGCCTTTAAAGCAGTAAAACGTACCAAGGCACTTCACAGGGGTATTAAAAAACAAAAAATTTGACACCAAGCCACATGAGGAAAAATTAGGGCAGGTGTCCAAAAGCTTGGTCAAAGAGGTAGGTTTTAAGGAGCATCTTAAAGGAGGAAAGCGAGGTAGCGAGGCGGAGAGGTTTAGGCAGGGAATTCCAGAGCTTAGGGCCTAGGCACAGAAGGCACAGCCACCAAAGTTTGAGCGATTATAATCAGGGATGCTGAGGAGTGCGGATATCTCTGGGTGGTGGGGTGGTTGTGGGTCTGAAGGAGATTACAGTGATAGGGGCGAGGCCATGGAGGGATTTCAAAACAAGGATGAGAATTTTGAAATCGAATCGTTGCTTAACTGGGAGCCAATGTAGGTCAGCGAGCACAGAGGTGATGGGTGAACGGGACTTGGTGTGAGTTAGGACACGGGCAGCCGAGTTTTGGATCACCTCAAACTTACATAGGGTAGAATGTGGGAGGCCAGCCAGGAGTGCATTGAAATAGTCAAGTCTAGAGGTTTGATATTTCATCAGAATGACTTTTATAAGTCATTCAGCAGTAGAACTTTTAGTGCAAAAGAACAAACCAACTGACGTGGAAATCTTGATTTGAGCATTAAACCTTTGTTTAGTAAAATTTAATTGGATACGGCAGTGTAGTTATGTTACTGGACTTGTAATCTGGAGAATGTGAGTTTCAAATCGACCATGGGAATTTGAGATTAAAAAAAAATTCAGATAAGAACATAAGAAATAGGAGCAGGAATAGGCCACTTGGCCCCTCGAGTCTGCTCCGCCATTCAATAAGATCATGGCTGATCTTGGGCTCAAAGCCAATTCCTAGCCCGCTCCCCATAACCCTTGACTCCCTTTTCTTGCAAAAATGTGTCTATCTCCACCTTAAATGTATTTAATGACCCAGCTCCACAGCTCTCTGGGGCAGAGAATTCCACAGATTTACGACCTTCTGAGAAGAAATTCCTCCTCCTCTCAGTTCTAAAAGGGCGACCCTTTATTCTGAAACTATGCCCCCGAGTTCTAGATTTCCCCACGAGGGGAAACATCCTCTCTGCATCTACCTTGTTGTGCCCCCTCAGTATCTTTTATGTTTCAATAAGATCACCTCACCTTCTAAATTCCAATGCATGTAGGCCCAGCCTGCTCAACCTTTCCTCATAAGCCAACCCCCTCATCTCTGGAATTAACCTAGTGAATCGTCTCTGAACTGCCTCCAATGCAAGTATATCCTTCCTTAAATAAGGAGACCAAAACTACACAGTACTCACCAATATCCTGTACAGTTGTAACAGGACTTCCCTGCTTTTATACTCCAACCCCCTTGAAATAAAGGCCAACATTCCATTTGCCTTCCTAATTACTTGCTGTACCTGCATGCTAACTTCTTGTGTTTCATGCACAAGGACCCCCAGGTCCCTCTGAACTGCAGCATTTTGTAATCTCTCCATTTAAATAATAATTTGCTTTTTATTTTTCCTGCCAAAGTGGATAACCTCGCACTTTCCCACACTATACTCCATCTGCCAAATGTTTGCCCACTCACTTAGCCTGTCTGTATCCCTTTGTAGGTTCTTTGAGTCCTCTGCACAACTTGCTTTCCCACCCATCATCTGTAAACTTGACTACATTACACTCGGTCCCTTCATCCAAGTCATTAATGTAGATTGTAAATAGTTGAGGCCCCAGCACCGATCCCTGTGGCACCCCACTAGTTACCGTTTGCCAACCGGAAAATGACCCATTTATCCCGACTCTCTGCTTTCTGTTAGTTAGCCAATTCTCTATCCATGCTAATATATTACCCCCAATTCCGTGAAACATAGAAACATAGAAGATAGGAGCAGGAGTAGGCCATTCGGCCCCTCGAGCCTGCTCCGCCATTCAGTGAGATCATGGCTGATCATTCAAATTCAGTACCCTGTCCCTGCCTTCTCCCCATATCCCTTGATCCCTTTAGCCTTAAAAATATATCCAACTCCTTCTTGAATATATTTAATGAACTGGCCTCCACCACTCTCTGTGGCAGAGAATTCCACAGGTCCACCACTCTCTGGGTGAAGAAATTCCTCCTCATCTCAGTCCTAAATGGCTTACCCCTTATCCTTAGATTATGACCCCTGGCTCTGGACTCCCCTGCCATCGGGAACATCCTTCCTGCATCTAGTCTGTCCAGGCCTGACAGAATTTTATAGGTTTTGATGAGATCCCCTCTCAATCTTCTAAACTCCAGTGAGTATAAGCCCAGTTGACACAATCTCTCCTCATACGTCATTCCTGCCATCCCAGGTATCAGCCTGGTGAATCTTCGCTGCACTCCTTCCATGGCAAGAACGTCCTTCCTCAGATAAGGCGACCAAAACTGCGCACAATAGAGGGGAGGAATGCCTGCAATATCGCAGCGCGACGTGCAGCAGCGTGTGGCGCTGCAGCACGTTGCGCCACGATATTCACTCGCAGCGTCCCAAGAGGGATGCGGGGCGCCTCCAGTAGCGCCGTGCTTCCCTTTGAGGCGCAACCACTCAATTTCCGGTGCAGGGGCGTGAATGTTTCCGGGGCGCTACTTTTAGCGCCCTGGCGAGGCTGGCGCCCCAAACGGGGCTATACTCAATTCCTCCCCCCAAATGTCTTACCCTTTAGCCAATTCTGCCCTCATGCCACTGTAATTGCCTTTGTTTAAGATCAGGACACTGGTTGGAGATACTACTTTTTCACCCTCCAACTGAATTTGAATTTCAACCATGCTATGATCACTCTTTCCCAGAGGATCCTTTACTATGAGATAATTTATTAATTCTGTCTCATTACACAGTACCAGATCCAAGATAGCCTGCTCCCTGGTTGGTTCCATTATATACTGTTCTAGGAAACCATCCCGGATGCACTCTATGAACTCCTCCTCAAGATTACCTTGGCTAATTTGATTTGTCCAATCAATATTTAAAATCACTCATGATTATTACCGTACCTTTTTTACAGGCCTCCATTATTTGTTGATTTATACTCTGTCCAACAGTATTGCTACTGATCAGGGGGCCTGTAGACTACGCCCACCAGAGACTTTTTCCCCTTATTATTTTTTATCTCCACCCAAATCGATTCTACATCTTGATCCCATCCTTTACCAACAAAGCCACCCCACCTCCCTTTCCTTTCTGTCTATCCTTCCGAATTGTCAAATACCCTGGAATATTCAGTTCCCAGCCCTGACCACCTTGCAACCACGTCTCTGTAATGGCGATCAGATCATACCCATTTGTATCTATTTGTGCCATCAACTCATCTATTTTGTTACGAATGCTGTGTGCATGCAGATATAGAGCTTTTAACTTTGTCTTTTTACCATTCCTCCTTGTTTTGGCCCTATTTTCTGTTGCACACTTATTTTTAAACATTCTGTCCCTTCCTGTCACACTCTTTATTATTTCCCCCATCTCTATCCTGCTCTATTACTTTCTCATTACTCATTGACTTTTTAAATGTCCGCTCACCTGGACCCTCCCCCCTCCCCCCCCCCCCCCCCCTACTATTTAGTTTAAAGAGAAATATGGAAATAAAAAGCTGGTATCCAGATCTCTGCTGGTCCCGCACAGCCTGGGACCGGCTTTTTCAATGTTAAATTTCACGCATGCGCAAAACTGTGAATGGACTGTGCAGCCCCTTTATAGGGGCCACGCACCCAAAAAAAAATTAGGGGGAACATTGCTGGTATCAGTAAAGAGTGATTATGAAGCTGTCTGATTGTTGTTAAAAACCCATCTGATTCACTAATGTCCTTTATGGAAGGAAAGCTGCTGTCCTTACACGGTCTGGCCTATATGACCCCAGTCCCCCACCAATGTGGTTGACTCTTAGTTCATTAGCATATGGGGTAAGCCATTTTCTGTGCCAACTACGTGGTCCCTGATTCACCATTATGCTCGCTGCAGAAGATTCAAATTACTTTTCCCAGGAAATTTTGGAGTAAGTTTGGAACGGGAAGGTCAGGTGTGAAACTACGTAATTTATAGTGTAAGTCGCAGATCGTGTCCTTCAAGGAAATTGTAGGCCATTGTTACCTGTGAGCATACTAATTGTTAACTTATTACTAAACTACAGTCCTGTTATGCTGTACTCATACATGTAATTGCATACATTATTAGAAATAAAACAGTAAACTTTTTCCCAATGTTTGGTTTTAAAAATGAGCAATGTTTACCAATACGATCTGTGCAGGCATAATGCAGAAAAGGTTCTGCATATGTGTGTGTGTGTGTGTGTGTGTGTGTGTGTGTGTGAGAGAGAGAGAAAGAAAGAAAAGAGACAGTGAGAGTCTTAATTTGACATTTTAAGAATTTGATTTTCCATGATTTTAAAGTGTCTATTTATTGGATAGGGTGGATGCAACAGCACAACACATAGCTAAAATCAGTCCACAACTGCTCCAAATAGATTTCCTAAAATAGGGTAGTGGAGGAAAGAATAAGTTAGAAAAGTATGATTTCTCTAACAACACGGCATATGGTATAATACAATACAATGCAATGCAGAAATATATATTGGCAAACTGTTGGCGTCAATGACTTCCAGACAACCACTTGAATAAACAAATAACATTTCCTAGGGCTTGAGAAGGGTAACTAGCACTATTAATACGTTACAATTAATTTACATATGATATTATACACAGTGCAATACTGTTGTAGAGTATTGTCATAGAAGTGAGATGTTAAATTTGTTCTTTGGAAGCCCAGAAACGCTATAGACATTGCACTGTACTTTCTACCACCAGCTACGCTAAACTGCTGCGATGGTGGTGTGGCCCTTAATCACCAAATTACACTTTGGTCTGTCCCACTACTCCTGTGGCACCTTTTCCTTCCCTTACACTTCTTCAAAATTCTTGTTCTGTACTGCCCCTCCCAAGTCCCACCCCGAGTTTCTCACCGAGATATATATTTTTTTTTCATAGAATCGCAGAAAGTTACAGCACGGAAGGAGGCCATTTCAGCCCATCGTGTCCGTGCCGGCCAACAAAGAGCTATCCAGCCTAGTCCCACTTCCCAGCTCTTGGTCCGTAGCCCTGCAGGTTAGAGCATCCCAAGTGTACATCCAAGTACTTTTTAATTGTGGTTAGGGTTCCTGCCTCTACCACCCTTTCAGGCAGTGAGTTCCAGACCCCCACAACCCTCTGGGTGAAGACATTTCCCCTCAAATCCCCTCTAAACCTTCCCCCAATTACTTTAAATTTGTGCCCCCTGGTTTTTGACCCCTTTGCTAAAGGAAATAGGTCCTTTCTATCCACTTTATCTATGCCCCTCATAATTTTTTACACCTCAATAAGGTCTCCCCTCAGCCTCCTCTGTTCCAAGGAAAACAGACTCAGCCTATCCAGTCTTTCCTCATAGCTAATATTCTCTACTCCCGGCAACATCCTTGTAAATCTCCTCTGTACCCTCTCTAGTGCAATCACATCTTTCCTGTAATGTGGTGACCAGAACTGCACACAGTACTCTAGCTGAGGCCTAACTAGTGTTTTATACAGTTCAAGCATAACCCCCCCTGCTCTTGTATTCTATGCCACGGCTAATAAAGGCAAGCATTCCGTAGGCCTTCTTAACCACCTTATCTACTTGGCCTGCTACCTTCAGGGATCTGTGGACATGCACTCCAAGGTCCCTTTGTTCCTGTACACTACCGGTGTCCTACCATTTAATGTGTATTCCCTTTCCTTGTTAGCCATCCCCAAATGCATTACCTCACATTTCTCCGGATTGAATTCCATTTGCCACTGTTCTGCCCACCTGACCAATTTATTGATATCTTCCTGCAGTCTACAGCTTCCTTCTTCAGTATCAACCACACCGCTGATCTTAGTATCATCTGCAAACTTCTTAATCATACTCCCTATATTCAAGTCAAGATTGTTGATATATATCAGAAAAAGCAAGGGGCCTAGTACTGAGCCCTGCAGAACCCCACTGGAAACAGCCTTCCAGTCACAAAAACACCCATCAACCATTACCCTCTGCTTCCTGTCTCCGAGCCAGTTTTGAATCCAACTTGACACTTTGCCCTGGATCCCATGGGCTTTTAACTTTGTGACCAGCCTGCCATGTGGAACCTTATCAAAAGCCTTGCTAAAGTCCATATACACTACATCAAACGCACTACCCTCATCTATCCTCCTTGTTACCTCCTCAAAAAGTTCAATCAAGTTTGTCAGACACGACCTTCTCTTAACAAATCTGTGCTGACTATCCTTGATTAATCCGTGTCTTTCTAAATGAATATTTATCCTGTCCTTCAGAATTCTTTCCAATAATTTTCCCACCACCGAGGTTAGGCTGACTGGCCTGTAATTACTCAGTCTATCCTTTTCTCCCTTTTTAAACAAGGGTACCACATTAGCAGTCCTCTGGCACCACACCTGAAGCCAGAGAAGATTGAAAAATGATGGTCAGGGCCTCTGCTATTTCCTCTTTTGCTTCGCTTAACAGCCTGGGATACATTTATAACGGGCCTGGGAATTTATCCACTTTTAAAGCTGCTAAACCCCTTAATACTTCCTCTCTCACTGTTTATTTAATCTAATATTTCACACTCCTCCTCCCTGATAGCAATGTCTGCTTCACCCCTCCTTTGTGAAAACAGACGCAAAGTATTCATTAAGAACCCTACCGACGTCTCCCGCCTCCACACACATTACCCTCATGATCTCTAATAGGCCCTACCCTTTCTTTAGTTATCCTCGTACTCTTAATATATTTATAAAACATCTTTGGGTTTTCCTTGATTTTACTTGCCAAGAATTTTTCATGCTCTCTCTTTGCTTTCCTAATATCATTTTTAATTCTGTACTCCTCTAAAGATTATGGAGTATTTAGCCCTCGGTATCTGTCATACGCCTCCCTTTTTTTCTTTATCCTACCCTGTATGTCTCTAGACATCCAGGGGGCTCTAGATTTGTTAGTTCCACCTTTTTTCTTTAAGGGCACATGTTTGGTCTGAACCCTCCGGATCTCCTCCTTGAAAGCCCCCCACTGCTCTGACACTGATTTACCTTCAAGTAGCTGTTTCCAGTCCAATATGACTAAATCCCCCCTGAGCTTAGCAAAATTTGCTTTTCCCCAATTTAGAATTTTTATTCCTGGCCTAACCTTGTCCTTTTCCATAACTACCTTAAATCTAACTGAGTTATGACCACTAGCACCAAAATGCTAGTGACCACTGATACGCCTTCTACCTGCCCAGCTTCATTCCCTAAAACTAAGTCCAGAACTGCCCCCTCCCTTGGGCTTGCTACATACTGGCTTAAAAAAAAGTTCTCCAGGATGCATTTTAGGAATTCCGCACCTTCTATACCCTTCACGCTAATTTTATCCCAGTTAATATTGGGGTAGTTGAAATCCCCTACTATTACTGCCCTATAGTTTTTGCACTTCTCAGAAATTTGTCTACATATTTGTTGTTCTATCTCCCTCTCACTGTTTGGGGGTCTGTAGTACACTCCCAGCAGTGTGATCGCCCCTTTTTTGTTTTTCAATTCGACCCAAATGGCCTCGTTTGATGATCCCTCCAACATATCATCCTTCCTCACAGCTGTAATAGCTTCTTTAATCAATACCGCAACCCCCCCTCCCTTTTTACCTCCCTCTCTATCCCGTCTGAAAATCCTGTAACCAGAAATGTTAAGCTGCCATACCTGCCCTTCTTTCAGCCACGTCTCTGTAATAGCTATAATAATATCATAGTCCCAAGTATCTACCTGTGCCCTCAGCTCATCTGCCTTGTTCACTATACTCCTTGCATTGAAGTGTATACCATTTAGTACAGGCAAACCTCCTTGTTGACTACTATCTAGCCCTTGATTCCTCTGTCCTTCCAATTTACTTTCTACGTTTTTTCCAATTCCAGTTTTTCTTCCCTCCCTACTGACTCTACACTTAGGTTCCCATCCCCCTGCCAAGCTAGTTTAAACCCTCCCCAACAGCACTAGCAAACCTTCCCGCGAGGATATTGGTCCCGTTCCCGTTGAGGTGCAACCCGTCTGGCTTGTAGAGGACCCACCTCCCCCAGAAACGGTTCCATTTCCTCAGGAATCCAAAGCCCTCCCTCCTACACCATCTCTCCAGCCACGCATTTATCTGCTCTATCTTCCTATTTCTGAACTCACTAGCATGTGGCACTGGTAGTAATCTGGAGATTACTACCTTTGAGGTCCTGCTATTTAACCTCTTTCCTAGCTCCTTAAACTCTGCCTGCAGGACCTCATCCCTCTTCCTACCTATATCGTTGGTACCGATATGGACCATGACCTCTGGCTGTTCACCCTCCCCCCTCAGAATGCCCTGCAGCCGTTCAGTAACATCCTTGACCCTGGAACCAGGGAGGCAACATACCATCCTGGAGTCACGTCTGCAGCCGCAGAAACGCCTGTCTGCTCCCCTAACTATTGAATGTCCTATCACTATTGCTCTCCCTCTCCTCTTTTCCCCCCCCCCCCGCCCCCCCCAAGCCTGTGCAGCTGAGCCTTCCATGGCGCAATGGACTTGGCTCTGGCTACACTCCCCAGAGGAATCATCGCCCTCAGCAGTACTCGGCACCGAATACTGGTTGGTGAGCAAGATGGGCTCAGGGGACTCCTGCACTACCTGCCTGGTCCTCCTCTTCTGTCTGACGGTCACCCATTCCCTCTCTGCCTGCACAGTCTTAAGCTGCGGGTGACCACCTCCCGAAACGTGCTATCCACGTAGCTCTCAGCCTCGCGGATGCACAGCAGTGACTGCAGCCACCGCTCAAGCTCCGCAACCCGGTGCTTGAGCTGCTGTAGCTGGTGACACTTCCCGCACATGTGGTCGTCCAGACCACGGGCGGTGTCCAGGACTTCCCACATGGCACAGGATGTGCATTCCACGGGTGTGAGCTGCCCTGCCATACCTCTAATTAACAGACTATTTACTAACCTAGCTGGAATAACCTTAAAAACTTTAAGAAAGCCAAGTAAAAACACTTACCAGATACTCACCAATCAGCTCCCTCCCCTTGTGCCGACGTCACTTTTGACTTCTGACATCACTCTTTGATAATTCTGCATGCGCTGAGTTGGTACCGCCGCCTCGCCGCTCCTCCCAGGTCCGCACTGCCGCCACTGCTGCTGCTGTGGGCCTACCTGCGCCTCATGCTCTCTTTTTATACCGCCACTACCACCTCGCCGCTCCTCCCAGGTCTGCTCTGCCGCCGCCGCTGCTGTGGGGCCTACCTGTGTCTCAGGCTCTCTTTATACCGCCGCCGCTCCTCCCAGGTCCGCACTGTGGCCGCTGCTGCTGCTGTGGGAACTACCTGCGCCTCAGGCTCTCTTTATACCGCCGCTACCACCTCGCCGCTCCTCCCAGGTCTGCTCTGCCGCCGCCGCTGCTGTGGGGCCTACCTGCGTCTCAGGCTCTCTTTATACCGCCGCCGCTCCTCCCAGGTCCGCACTGTGGCCGCTGCTGCTGCTGTGGGAACTACCTGTGTCTCGGGCTCTCTTTATACAACCGCCACCGCCTCGCCGCTCCTCCCAGGTCCGCACTGCCGCCGCTGCTGCTGTGGGGCCTACATGCACCTCGGGCTCTCTTTATACCGCCGCTGCCACCTCGCCGCTCCTCCCAGGTCCACTCTGCCGCTGCTGCTGTTTTTTTATGGGATGTGGGCGTAGCTGGCAAGGCCAGCATTTATTGCCCATACCTAATTGCCCTTGAGAAGGTGGTGGTGAGCCACCACCTTGCACCACTGCAGTCCGTGTGGTGAAGGTGCTCCCACAATGCTGTTAGGGAGGGAGTTCCAGGATTTTGACCCAGTGATGATGAAGCAACGGCGATATACTTTTAAGTCAGGATGGTGTGTGACTTGGAGGGGACCTTGGAGTTGATGGTGTTCCCATGTGCATGCTGCCCTTGTCCTTCAAGGTGGAAGAGGTTGTGTATTTGGGAGGTGCTGCTGAAGAAGCCTTGGTGAGTTACTGTAGTGCACCTTGTAGATGGTACACACTGCAACCACGGTACGCCGGTGGTGGAGGAAGTGAATGTTTAAGGTGGTGCATAGGGTGCCAATCAAGCGGGTTGCTTTGTCCTGGATGGTGTCGAACTTCTTGAGTGTTGTTGGAGCTGCACTCATCCAGGCAAGTGGAGAGTATTCCATCACACTCCTTACTTGTGCCTTGTAGATGATGGAAAGGCTTTGGGGAGACGGGAGGTAAGACGCTCGCCGCAGAATACCCAGCCTCTGACCTGCTCTTGTTGCCACAGTATTTATGTGGCTGGTCCAGTTAAGTTTCTGATCAATGGTGACCCCCAGGATGTTGATGGTGGGGGATTCAGTGATGGTAATACCGTTGAATGTCAATGGGAGGTGGCTAGACTCTCACTTGTTGGAGATAGTCATTGCCTGGCACTTCTGTGGCGCAAATGTTACCTGCCACTTATCAGCCCAAGCCTGAACGTCGTCCAGGTCTTGTTGTATGCGGGCGTGGACTGCTTCATTATCTGAGGAGTTGTGAATGGCGCTGAACACTGTGCAGTCATCAGTGAACATCCCCATTTCTGACCTTATGTTGGAGGGCAGGTCATTGATGAAGCAACTGAAGATGGTTGGGCCTAGGACACTGCCCTGAGGAACTCCTGCCACTATGTCCTGGGGCTGTGATGATTGACCTTCAACCACCACAATCATCTTCCTTTGTGCTAGGTATGACTGCAGCCAGTGGAGAGTTTTCCCCCCCGATTCCCATTGACTTCAGTTTTACTACGGCAATTGTTGCCACACTCGGTCAAATGCTGCCTTGATGTCAAGGGCAGTCACTCTCACCTCACCTCTGAAATTCAGCTCCTTTGTCCATGTTTGTACCAAGGCTGTAATGAGGCCAGGAGTCGAGTGGTCTTGGCGGAACCCAAACTGGGCATCTGTGAGCAGGTTATTGGTGAGTAAGTGCCCCTTGATAGCACTGTCGATGACACCTTCCATCACTTTGCTGATGATTGAGAGTAGACTGATGGGGCGGTAATTGGTTGGATTGGATTTGTCCTGCTTTTTGTGGACAGGACATACCTGGGTAGTTTTCCACATTGTCAGATAGATGCCAATGTTGTAGCTGTACTGGGACAGCTTGGCTAGAAGCGCAGCTAGTTCTGGAGCACAAGTTTTCAGCACGATAGCTGGGATATTGTCGGGCCCCATAGGCTTTGCTGTATTCAGTGCGCTCAGCCGTTTCTCGATATCACATGGAGTGAATCGAATTGGCTGAAGACTGACTTCTGTGATGGTGGGGACCTCGGGAGTATGTGGATCATCCACTCGGCACTTCTGGCTGAAGAAGGTTGCAAACGCTTCTGCCTTGTCTTTTGCACTCGCGTGCTGGGCTCCACCATCATTGAGGATGGGATATTCATGGAGCCTCCTCCTCCCATTTAGTTGTTTAATGGTCCACCACCATTCACAACTGGATGTGGCAGGACTGCAGAGCTTTGATCTGATCCGTTGATTGTGGGATTGCTTTGCCTTGTCTATAGCATGATGTTGCTGCTTTTTAGCATGCATGTAGCCTGTGTTGCAGCTTCCCCAGGTTGGCACCTCATTTTTAGGTATGCCTGGTGCTGCTCCTGGCATGCCCTTCCACACTCCGTATTGAACCAGGGTTGGTCCCCTGGCTTGATGGTAAGAGTGAAGGATATGCCGGGTCATTAGGTTACAGATTGTGGTGGAATGCAATTCTGCTGCTGCTGATGGTCCACAGCGCCTCATGGATGCCCAGTTTTGAGCTGCTAGATCTGTTCTGAATCTATCCAATTTAGCACGGCGGTAGTGTCACACAACATGATGGATGGTGCCCTGAGTGTGAAGACGGGATTTCGTCTCCACAATGACTGGGTGGTGGTCACTGCTACCAATGCTGTTATGGACAGATGCATCTGCGACAAGTAGGTTGGTGAGGATGAGGTCAAGTAGGTTTTTCCCTCGTGTTGGTTCTCTCACCACCTGTTGCAGGCCCAGACTGGCAGTTATGTCCTTCAGGACTCGACCAGCTCGGTCAGTAGTGGTGCTACCGAGCCACTCTTGGTGATTGACATTGAAGTCCCCCACCCCGAGTACATTCTGTGCCCTTGCTACTCTGTGCTTCTTCCAAGTGGTGTTCAACATGGTACTGATTCATCAGCTGAGGGAGGGCGGTAGGTGGTAATCAGCAGGAGGTTTCCTTGCCCATGCTTGACCTGAAGCCATGAGACTTCATGGGGTCTGGAGTCAATGTGGAGGACTCCCAGGGCCATGTGCTAGTCAGAGTAGAAATAGAAGGATATTTCAGATGAATACGAGGCTAGAGGAATGGTGCAACGGGGAGGGATTCAAATTCCTGGGACATTGGAACCGGTTCTGGGGGAGGTGGGACCAGTACAAAATGAACGGTTTGCACCTGGGCAGGGCTGGGACCGATGTCCTGGGGGGGTGTTTGCCAGTGCTCTGGGGGAGGGTTTAAACTAAAATGGCAGGGGGTTGGGAACCTGAGTGGGGAGACAGAGGAAAGGGAAACGAGGATAAAAGCAAAAGACAGGAAGGAGAAAAACAAAAGTGGCAGACCGAGAAATCAAGGGTTTAAATCAAACATGGCCACAGCAAATAATTCTAAAAGATCTAAGAGTGTTAAAAAAACAAGCCTGAAGGCTTTGTGTCTTAATGCGAGGAGCATTCGGAATAAGGTGGATGAATTAGCTGCACAAATAGAGGTAAACGAATATGATATGACTGGGATTACGGAAACATGGCTCCAGGGTGGCCAAGGCTGGGAACTCAACATCCAGGGGTATTTAATATTCAGGAAAGATAGGCAAAAAGGAAAGGGAGGTGGGGTAGCATTGCTGGTTAAAGAGGGGATTAACACAATTGTAAGGAAGGATATTAGCTCTGATGATGTGGAATCTGTATGGGTAGAACTGAGAAATACCAAGGGGCAGAAAACGTTAGTGGGAGTGGTATATAGACCTCCAAATAGTAATGCGGAGGTCGGGGATGGCATTAAACGGGAAATTAGAGAAGCGTGCAATAAGGGCACAGCAGTTATCATGGGTGACTTTAATCTAAATATAGATTGGGCTAACCAAATTAGTAACAACTAGCTGGGGGGTCTGGCGTTGCCAAGGCTTTTTTGTAAAACGGCAGTTTACAGGGCTGCGCGGTTTACGGCTGGCCGGTGCCGCTCCCCCGCTCTGTGTCTCGGGCCGAGCGGTTGTTAGGCCCGGACTGAGTGACCCCAACTCACCTCCCGCTCCGGCGGGCCGACGCAGTCTCGGGCGGCGCGGTTGACGGCTGGCCGCTGTCGTTCCCCCGCTTTGTGTGTCGGGCCGCGGGGTTGACGGCTGGCCGCTGCCGGTCCCCCGCTGTGTGTCTCGGGCCGAGCGGTTGTGAGGCCCAGCCCGAGTGACCCCAACTCACCTGCTGCTCCGGCGGGCCGACGCAGCTGCCCCACTCGCTGTGGAGGAAAAGCAGGGGGGAAAATGGCGGCGAAGTTTCGGGAGGCTGCAGGATTAGGTACCGCCTGTGATGCACCAATTGGTCAACCATCAGGTCACTGAACTGTAGGATTGGTCAACCATCACGTCACTCAACGCTAATGAGCGGTAGGACTGGTCAACCGCTAATGAGCGGCTTTTTGAACGTTTTTTGTATACTGTCGGTACAATTTTTGTCTGACCAAAAAGTAAATATGCCTATGACACTCCCCTGATCATCAGCTTTCTTTTGATATAACATATGCGTAGGTACGCTCTATAACTTTTGAGTGTATAGCGGACAGAAAGACGGACCGCTTTTTTTATATATATAATAAGATAAGATAGATAGATACTGTGGAGGAGGAATTCCTGGAGTGTATATGGGATGGTTTCCTGGATCAATATGTCGAGGAACCAACTAGAGATCAGGCCATCTTAGACTGGGTATTATGTAATGAGAAAGGATTAATTAGCAATCTTGTGCGAGGCCCCTTGGGTCGGAGCGATCGTAATATGATAGAATTCTTCATTAAGATGGAGAGTGAAGTAGTTGACTCAGAGACTAGGGTCCTGAATTTAAATAAAGGAAACTACGATGGTATGAGTCGCGAGTTGGGCAGGATTGATTGGGGAGTGTCACTCAAAGGGTTGACGGTGGATAGGCAATGGCAAACATTCAAAGATCACATGGATGAACTACAGAATTTGTTCATCCCAGTTTGGCATAAAAATAAAACAAAAAAGGTGACTCAACCGTGGCTAACAAGGGAAATTAGGGATAGCATAAGATCCAAGGAGAGGACATATAAATTGGCCAGAAAAAGCAGTAAACCTGAGGATTGGGAGCAGTTTAGGATTCAACAAAAGAGGACAAAGGGATTAATTAAGAGGGGGAAAATAGAGTATGAGAGTAAGCTTTTATAGATCTGTGAAGAGAAAAAGATTGGTGAAGTCAAGCATAGGTCCCTTGCAGTCAGAATCAGGGGAATTTATAATGGGGAACAAAGAAATGGCAGACCAATTAAAGACGTACTTTGGTTCTGTCTTCACAAAGGAGGACACAAATAACCTCCCAGAGATGTCGGGGAACATAGGGTCTAATGAAATGGAGGAACTGAGAAAAATCAGTATTTGTAGGGAAATGGTGTTGACGGGATTGAAGGCTGATAAATCCCCAGGGCCTGATAATCTACATCCTAGGGTACTTAAGGAAGTGGCCCTAGAAATAGTAGATGCATTGCTGGTAATCTTCCAAAATTCGATAGACTCTGGAACAGTACCCATGGATTGGCGGGTAGCTAATGTTACCCCACTGTTCAAAAAAGGTGGTAGAGAGAAAACGGGGAATTACAGACCGGTAAGCCTGACATTGGTAGTGGGGAAAATGCTAGAGTCCATTATAAAAGACTAGCTGGAGTACCCGGCATTGCCGAGGGAACTGAAGAACCCTCTGCCATGTTTATAAAACTGTTTATAAAACTGTTGGGATTGAAGAACTCTTCCTAAGCACCCAGGAGATGGTTGTTTAACTTAGTTTTTTGTTAATGGGGATAAACAGTAGCCTAAAATTCAAGTTTTTACAATTTTCCTTCTATGTCACTTTGGTGGTAACAAGCAGAATTATAATTTTGCAATGTTATCATTGACATTAATGTGTCATGATCATATAATTGTGCATTATTGTAAAAAGCAATAAAATTGTTGACATTTTTAATGAGAGGACCACATTCCGCTTAAAAAAAGACTCAAACAATGATTATGATTTAAAAATGCAATTTTCCATAGCCAACCCAGGAGGAAATTGCATGGCTTTGTTTTTTTAAGTTTCCCAGAATTGGTATTTTTATTGAGAGATAATTTCTTCACCAAATGCGCCAACTATTTGCCTAATACAACGCTGATGGACAGGTATTGATGGCGGAGTATATTTTCTTTCTCTACGCCCTTCCCATCGTTACTTGGCAGCGCGTAAAATATAGTGGGGGAGAAATTCGTTTGTTAGCGCCACCGATTAACGCCTAAAGAGGCCGAGAAGTGGGGCGCTAGCCAATTTCTAGGCGGGCGCAAGGTGCCTAGCGCCTCGCCCCATATTGAGCATGCATTTAGCGCCGACGCTAAATCTTAGCGCCCGCTCATAGGCGCAGGCTGATTATGACGTCATTTGAGTGTGCAATGCCTTTTGGGCGCCCCGGACCGGAAATTCAGTGGCGCCCCCCTCCGTAGCGCCTGGTGCTAATAGTGACAGCTTACCTGGGCCTTACCAAGTCGCTCTCGGGCTGGAGGAGCATTATTTAAAGGGGACTGGTGTGGTTTAAAAGCGGCAGCCTTTTTTGGAGCACAACTTCCTCGAGAGCTACAAAGAGTTGCTGAGCTGCACACTGAGAGCCATTTGACCACTGAGCCAGTGCAGGCAGATGATCTTCAGCCTTCTGACCATCACCTTGCTGTTGGTGAGCCCTGACAACGGGGAACCTTCCTGTGGGCACTTATTATGGGGGCTGCATTGGAGGGGAACGACCTGCTGCTGAATCATCTGGAAAGGGCACTGAGACGTTGGGAGAGGGCGGCGGGCATGGCCAGATGGTGGAGGGCCAACAGACGTCGCCACAGCAGACCTTACGCTGGCAGGGTTTTCCGACAGCAGATTTCCTACATGAACGTGCCGGAGGAGCAGTGTGTCAGAAGGCTGTGATTTGGAAAGGAGGTGGTGACTGAGCTGTGCCAGCTGCTTCAGCCAGATCTGCAGCCTCAGATAAGGTGCAGGACATCTCTGTCGGTGGCTGAGAAGATGCCTGCTGGCCTGAACTTCTACGCGAGCGGCTCTTCTCAGGCTGCGCGTCAGAGGCTGATCAGAAGTAGCTTCTACGCCCCTCTCATGGAATGCTTGCTGCCATTCCAAGAACAGGAATGGAACAGGTCTGATACCCCCAAGCCTGTGAAGGGCAAGATGCATGTAAATAGCAGGCATGGCCATTGTAAATGAAGAAAGTGTTTCATTACACAAAATGTGGTTCCTTCAAACATGAGAAAGCTACGGCAACAGAAAGCAAAACTAATACACTGACACATAACTGCCTCTCACACCCGGGAGACTGTCCAAAACATAAATCACATTCCGACCATCTTCCTTGGCCTTGATTCCACTGCGCTAACCAGAGCATCCAGTGCCCCATCAGTGAGGCGTTCCGCCCTCTGCCTCACCCTTTCCATGTCTTGCTACGCTGGTGCACCACAGGTAGGCTCCCACCGCTTTGAAGGCCTACAAGGCAGTGAGTGTGTCTGGTGATGCCAATTGACCTGCCCCTTTAAGAGCTGGCCGGCGCCAGTGTGTCTGAGGGAAAGTGATTATTGACAGCACCCTCGCTACGCCCCGCCGCCGCGAAATTGGGTTGCGCCGCCGGGTTAGCTCCTTAAGAGTAGCGTTTAGCGCCGCAATCACCTTTAGGGGCGCTGCAACCCAATATCGCGCTAGGTGGCGCTAAATTGCGCCTGGCGCTAAACTTTGCGCATTGCCAGGACTAGCGCCCCAAACGTAGCTATACCGAATTCCTAGGCCACTAGTGGCTTTGACAGAATTTTAATCTAAATAAAAATACCAAATTCGGTATAATCTGTATAAATTTTTTTTTCAATTTTGCAAGCGTGTATCATTGCATAATTGAGGTGGATTAATGTTGTGCATTAACATGATAACAGCATTTTCTTTAAGTTTCAGTTTGTGTGTTGGAAGGCAGGGGTGCTATATACCTGTTTTCCTTCCCTAATGATGGCATTATTGGAGAGCCCATTGATATACAACATTTCCTGTTTTTCCTGAGGGTGTTAAAAGAAACAGATTCCTTGATGCACCAACTCTTGAACATGCCACGTACAACTGGCCATGTGAAAAACAGGGCGTAAGTTGATGCCAGCAACCTTCAAAGTCTGCCCCTGTGTCTTGTTGATTGACATTGCAAAATAAATTGTTACAGGAAACTGTCGCCTTTTAAATTGAAATGGCAAGTCATTTGGTATCATTGGAATTCGAGGAATGAGAACATCCTCACCTCTGGCGCAGCCTGATATGATGGTAGCCTCAATGAGATTTGGCATGAGCTTTTTGACTGCCAGTCTGGTTCCATTGCACAACTTTGTTGGATCAATGTTTCTTAAGAGCATGATGGGGGTGCCCTCCTTCAGTACGCGTTTGTGAGGAGGTGTTCCTGAAGGCTGCAATGAGTTGAGGAACTCAGTGGGGTAGTGTACCCCATCAGCACTGTCACAAACAGTATCAACACTTTTATAAATTCGCTCTTGGCCAGGGAGTTTTTGAAAAAGCAGCATGTTGATGTTGTTGACAGTATCATTCTTGGGTGCAAGTATTGACCGTTCACACAGCCACTTGGGATCTTTGAAGTGATTGAGGAGGTCTGGATACACCTTTGAGATCAACTCAGCAACTGTTCTGACTTGACTGCCACAGCCTGGAGGAATTGTAATTTGACCACTGCTGTCAATTGGCAACTTTCCATCTCCCAAATTTAGCAACAGTCGGGTAAAGGACCCTGCCATTTCGTCACCATGCATATGAACATGTTTGTGGTCAAATGGACTGTTTGCACAGCTGGCCACAGATGCGATGCCTTGAGACATGCATTGAGTTCATCTGCTGGTGTTCCTCTGGGGACAACTGGCAGGATTTGGCGGAAATCACCTGCCAGCAACAGGGTGATGCCACCCATCAGCCTATTGTTGCCTCTCAGATCTTGAAGACTTCTGTTGAGTGCTTCAAGTGCCCTCTTGTGGGCCATTGTACACTCATCCCACACAATGAGTCTACACTTTTGAAGCAACTTAACAGCACCAGTTCCTTTGCTAATGTTACACACTTGGGTGTTCTTGTCTTGTCAGATCCAGAGGGAGAGCAACGGTTGAGTGGGCAGTGCGACCTCCTTGGAGAAGAGTTGCAGCGATTCCTGATGAGGCAACAGCCAGTGCAATGCATCCCTTAGAGCGAACCATGGCCAGTAAAAGATTGATCAGGAATGTCTTTCCTGTTCCACCAGGTGCATCGAGGAAGATAATGCCACCAGCATTGTTTTCCACCATATCCACAACCAACCTGTATGTCTGTTTCTGGTCTGGAACCAATTTAGGTTCAGTGACGGTGACAAAGGAGGTCAGTTCCTCAACATTGTAGGTGGTTTCCATGAGTACCTCTCTGCTGAGACCTGGAGAAGTATTCCTACAGGGAGATGGAAGGTTCAACTCAGTCAGAGACTTGCCAGCCAATGCCAAAGTCGTCTCCTCCAAAAGGATCAATACCTGATTGTACATTGCATCAGTGAATTTCAACTCCATTGCGGGGCTGGCTCTCCTGAGTTGGTGTAAGATGTCTTCTGTCAGGCTGTCTTTGTGATCTTCCCACAACTGCATCGGGTTGGAAGGGCTGCAGAGGGCAATTATAATGGCAAAGAGATTTCGTAGCCTATTGGGGGAGTAAGACAGAGCAGCTTCTGTCATCGTTGCATGCCAATGAATGTCATCCTCAATGAGTCCTCTCCTGCGGCAAGCTTCTTGAAAGGAGGCACAGAGATGGCCATTGAAATTCTTGAGGTCATTAAATGATGTTGGGCCAGCAACCTCATGGAGGAGTAGATGAAGGTGAAAGCACTCTGTGTTGTTTGGATGGACTGTGTAGACTCTGCCAAGTGCATCAGATGAGTACGCCCCTGTATGACCAGGAACTTCCTCCTGACCTGGTCCAGGGCGCCGAGCCCGCCATGTCTTGTTTGGCTGCCAGGTGTAGTACTTGGACACCTGATGATACAAAAGTGTCTTGGCAAAGTCAATGGTTTTGCACAACTCAAAGAATGCTGTCAGTTTTGTCTTTGGAGGTTCCTCGGCACGTTGCCTGGCATTTACTGGTCGGAAGAAAACCCTTTGTCCATTTTGCAAGTGCACATCCAGCTTTGTGTCGTCTGCAAACTTGGAGATATTACATCTAGTTCCCTCGTCCAGATCATTAATATATATTGTGAATAGCTGGGGTCCAAGGACCGATCCCTGCGGTACCCCACTAGTCACTGCCTGCCACTCGGAAAAAGAGCCGTTTATTCCAACTCTTTGATCATAGATCATAGAAATTTATGGCACAGAAGGAGGCCATTCAGCCCATCGTGTCTGTGCCAGCTTGATTTGAAGATCTGTCACTGAACAGGTTAAATTTGGCAATTTATACAACATCCAGACACATCATACCATACACGTCACATACAAATAAGGGATTTTCATGGTTTGGCAACCATCATACTTTAAGACTTTAGTGCATTGTGTTGCTTTGCTGAAGAATGTTTCTTTTTCTTCTACTTTCATTAAAGTTTGGCAGGCACTTCAATCACCTTTGTGCCTTTGTTTTAAATTTTTATACATCAGCATAAATATCAATATATTTTGACAATACAATAATCATTTGAAGTACAGCATAAAACAATACAGAGTCAGACCTGGTTTATCCATAATTCATTAAACCAAACATTCATTCTTCTGATATCCAGCTTCCATTATAAGCATACTGGATAATCCAAAAACCTTGCACTCCGAGACCAAAGTGAATCAACTGGCAAATCCCTATTAATCCAAAAATGGCTGCCTATTAGACTGATTTACTGTCAGTCATTAATGCATATGCTTTTCCACCTTGCTGTCTTGCATCTGCTTGCATATATTGTTACTATCTGGACTATGCATTATGAGCCTAACAGGATACAAAATTATAAAAAGCCCCGCCTTTACTCATGAACACAGCATTTCAACATACTGCTATTGGCCAGGTTTTCAGACTTAAGCTCTGCAGGACATGTGTCTACCTCAAGACATTCTAAGCTCACTCACTAGATCTCCTGTAACTGCACTCCGAAGAAGTTTCCTGCTAAATAAAAAGGCAGAAGCACAGTCTGGGTTTGGCCTGCGGCTTAGCCCATCAACTAGCTTCATTTGGAGAAACAGAGAAGCGGCTTGATTAAAGTGCCAACTCGTCCAGCTGGGCCCATGTCCATTTGCTTTCTGTCTGCCAACCAGTTCTCTATCCAAGTCAATACCTTGCCCCCAATCCCATGTGCCTTAACTTTACATGTTAATCTCTTATGTGGGACCTTGTATTTGGACTTTCAAAAGGCTTTCGATAAGGTCCCACATAAGAGATTAACATGTAAAGTTAAGGCACATGGGATTGGGGGCAAGGTATTGACTTGGATAGAGAACTGGTTGGCAGACAGAAAGCAAAGAGTTGGAAAAAACGGCTCTTTTTCCGAGTGGCAGGCAGTGACTAGTGGGGTACCGCAGGGATCGGTCCTTGGACCCCAGCTATTCACAATGTATATTAATGATCTGGACGAGGGAACTAGATGTAATATCTCCAAGTTTGCAGACGACATAAAGCTAGGCGGGCGTGTGTGCTGTGAGGAGGATGCCGAGAAACTCCAGTATGATTTGGACAGGTTGGGTGATTGGGCAGGTGCATGGCAGATGCAGTATACTGTGGATAAATGTGAGGTTATCCACTTTTGGTGGCAAAAAGAGGAAGGCAGATTATTATCTGAACGGCAATAGATTGGGAGAAGGGGAAGTGCAACAAGACCTAGGTGTCCTTGTGCACCAGTCGCTGAAGGTAAGCATGCAGGTGCAGCAGGTGGTTAAGATGGCAAATGGTATGTTGGCCTTCGTAGCGAGAGGATTCGAGTACAGCAACAAGGATGTCTTGCTGCAGTTGTACAGGGCCTTGGTGAGACCACACCTTGAGTATTGTGTGCAGTTTTGGTCGCCTTATCTGAGGAAGGATGTTCTTGCCATGGAGGGAGTGCAGCGAAGATTCACCAGACTGATACTTGGGATGGCAGGAATGACGTATGAGGAGAGATTGGGTCGATTGGTCTTATACTCGCTGGAATTTAGAAAAATGAGAGGGGATATCATTGAAACTTATAAAATTCTAACAGGACTAGACAGACTAGATGCAGGAAGGATGTTCCCGATGGCGCGGGTGTCCAGAACCTGGGGTCACAGGAGATAAGGGGTAAGCCATTTAGGACAGATGAGGAGGAATTTCTTCACCCAGAGAGTGGTGAACCTGTGGAATTCTCTACCACAGAAGGCAGTTGAGGCCAACTCATTAAATATATTCAAGAAGGAGTTCGATATATTTCTGAAGGCTAAAGGGATCAAGGGATATGGGGAGAAGGCAGGGACAGGTTACTGAGTTTGGACGATCAGCCATGATCTCATTGAATGGCGGAGTAGGCTCAAGGAGCCGAATGGCCTACTCTTGCTCTTATCTTCTATGTTTCTACTCCCTCTTGATTACAGACATGGCCATCTCCGACCACATCCTGGTATCGCTAACAATGCACATTTCCCTACTCCTTTCCAAACCCAATTCCTTCTGCGACTGCCTCTGGGGAAAGAAACACTTACAATAGCATTTTCAAACTTCCAACTGCCTCCCATAGCATCCATGATTATAATCGCTCAACCTTTTGGCAGCCGTGCCTTCTGTTGCCTAGGCCCTAAGCTCTGGAATTCCCTGCCTCAACCTGTCCGCCTCGCTACCTCCTTTAAGACGCTCCTTAAAACCTACCTCTTTGCCCTAATTTATCCATATGTGGATCGGTGTCAAATTTTTAGTCTTAAAATACTCATGTGTAGCGCTTTGGGACATTTTACTACGTTAAAGGTGCTATATAAATACAAGTTGTTGTTGTCTAGCCATTGGTCCCCCATTCGTCTCAATATTTCTGCAGCTGTCGATCTGCTCAACCACTCCCTCACCTCAACTTTTGATGTCCTTGTTCCCACTAAAATCCCTTCTTTTTTCCCCCCTGATCGTTCCTCCTGGTATGGCCCCCATCTTTGCTCTCTCAAGTCTAAGGGGCGCAGACATGTACGTATCTGGCACACAACTGGTTTAGCCATCCATCGCCAGATCTGGCTGGAGCACAATGGGACTTTGCTCTCCTCTACCAACCGCTCACTGGTCGCTTGACTCCATTCCCACTAAACTGCTGACCACCCAACTTCCCTTCATGGCCCCCATGTTAGCTGACATTGTAACTGTTTGTTTCTCCTCCGGTGTTAACCCCCTTCCTTTCAGAACCGCCGCCATCATCCCCCTCCTCAAAATAAACCTACCCAACCTCTCTGTCCTTGTAAACTACTGACCATCTCCAACCTTCCTTTCCTCTCCAAAGTGCTCTACTGTGTTGTCACATCTGAAATCCATGCCCAACTTTCCCATAACTCCATGTTTGAATCTCTCTGAATCAGGTTCCGCCCTTCCCACAGCACTGAAACACTCCTAATCTCAGTCTCAAATAACATCCTCTGTGCCTGTGACTGGTGCACTATCCTTCCTCATTCTTCTCGATTTCTCTGTAGCCTTTGATGCGGTGGACCACACCATCCTCTCCACCACCTTTCTCAACACCTCCACTGCCTCTGTGTTGTTAGACTGCGTGTCTGACATCCTGCCTATTTGAGCGCAATTTAACATCTAGTTTAACATCGGGGGAGACTGAAGCCATGGTCTTTGGCCCCTGCCATAAAATCCCTTGCCACTGGTTCCAACCCTCTCCCCAACTATAGTCGGTTTGAACTAGACTGTTAACCACCTCAGTGTCCTATTTGACCCCAAGCTGAGCTTCTGACCTCATCTCCTCGGCATCTTAAAGACTGCCTACTTCCACATCCATAGCATTGACCGTCTCCACCCCTGCCGCAGCCCATCTCTCCAGTCTCAACTATTCCAATGATCTCCTGGTCAGTTTTCCATCCTCTATAAACTTAAGCTTATCCAAATCTCATCCTGTCGCACACAAGTCCTGCTCCCCCACGCCGGCTAGGAGAACGTTGGAATAATCAAAACTGAAGGTAGCAAAAGCATGGATCAGGGTTTCAGTAGCAGATAAGCTGAGGCAGGGATGGAGTCGGACACTGCTTCGGGGACGGAGTAGGCAGTCTTGTTAATGGAGAGGATATGGGGTCAGAAGCTCAGCTCAGGGTTCAATAAAACACCACGGTGTGATTCAGCCTGCGACAATGGCCAGTAGGAGGGGGTGGAATTGGTGTCAAGAGAACTGTGACAATGGCTTCTGTCTACCCAATGTTTAATTTGAGGAAATTGTAGCTCATCCATGACCGGATGTCAGACAATCAGTCTCGGAGGCAGTGCATGGTTCGAGAGAGGTGACGGTGCGTTAGAGCTGACTGTCGCCATACATGTGAAACCTAATGTCATGTCTTCGGACGATGTCGCAGAGGAACTGTATGTAGATAAGAAATAGGAGGGGGATAAGGATAGATCCTTGGGGAGGCTCCAGAGGTAATGGTGTGGTGGCGGGAAGGGAAGCAATTGCAGGAGATACTCTGGATACAGCTGGATAGGTAAGGGTGGAACCAGGTGAGGTCCGTCCCACAGCTGAACAATGGAGGAGAGGCTTTGGAGGAGGATGTTGTGGTCAACCATGTCAAAGACTGCCGAGATGTTCAGAAGGATGAGGAGGGATAGTACATCATAGTCACAGAGGATGTTATTTGTGACTGATTCGAACCGTTTCAGTGGTGGAAATCTGCTTTATAAATGCAAGCTGTTGCTGATTCCAACAACTGTGCCAAAGCACTTGGCTCAATCCCTGAGACAGGTATAGTTTGTGATTTTTAGAATAGATCTTGTTTCAGGTTTCTTGCATGTAAATGTTGCAGTGTGCTTTGCAGCACTTTTTAATCTGCAGAATTTTTTTTAAAGTATTTTTAATTATTTAAAACTGCAAACAAAGTATTTTACAGTCGGTCTCGAGAATGTCACCAGATTATTTGACTATGGTGGGAGCACAATACTGTCCTCACCTGAGCGTAATTGCACTTTTCAGCAGGAGCCTGTGGATATTAATGGTGAATGTAAATGTTGCTTTATTTTAAGTCTTCCATTGTCCACGGATGTTGGAGCCAATTGTACCATCCACTTGCTACCCTGGCTGAGATCAGTTGATTCAACACAGATTGCAGATTGAACCCGGAGCCTTGTTGGTCTACAAAGCTCAGTATCAATTGGCTTTTTTAACAGCCAGGAAGGTGATTTGGTATCTTCCATGATCTACTGCTCTAATGCTATAAATATCCTGAAAAATACTTTTAGTGGCAGGAGCTGTCAATATTTTTTCTTCCCTTATTCCCATCTCCCCACCCCACAACAACCACCTTGCAACAAAAGTGATTGCATGTGAATTGTTTGTTCAGTACGTGCAGAATTTTCTCTCCCTCCATTACCTCCCAGCTGTACATCAAAAGATAAAGGAAAATCAAATATGCTACTTGGCATCCATGTACAGTAATATGTTCCTAATTCTAATAAGCGCATTGATAAAATCTGTCTATCTCCACCCGTGTTATCAGATTTCAACATGATTTGATTAGGAAGGTATTTGCTGTCTTTGGAAAAGCTTGCCTTCAACATGGAGAAGCTGAAAGAATCTTATTCTGTACACTTAAGTTTTTCTTTTAGGAGTCCCTTTGATAATCATAAACACTGCTTATAAAGAATTTTCTTTTGTAAAGTAAATACTTCTGGATGTAAGTTTACAATGTTACAGTGATTACTTTTTACTAAAGACAGATTCTCTCTCCACCGTCCCCCCCCCCCCCCCCCACCCCACCCAATCATTCATCCGTGATTATATCGTCCGTAATCACTCTATAGTAGGTTGTGACCTGTTAACAATTGAAGTAATGTTATTGGTTACATTTCTGTGAATCTAGATATTAGTAGTCATTACTTGGGTGATCATTCATGGATAATACTTATGAAAATACTGTATCATGGTACTGTATCTATAGTGTTTTTAAAATCTTGCCAGCCATTATTTTTTGCATCAATGTTACAGTATTGTTCCACTCACTTGTCCTCAATTTTTGAAGTGTAGGAATAGCTTAAAAGCTGAAATTTTGAACATAGACGCTTTTGTGGAAAAATACCATTATGACACTTCATTGTTAACTGGTTTGTACCGAGATGTGGTATTTCCGACTAGCATATTGTGATGCATATCCCATACGCAGAGTTTCTGTAATTTATTATGTTCTTAAAAATGCTTCCGGCGCAGCTTAAGAGTTTTCCTTTCTCTGTTCCAGCACTATGTTGATGTTTGCCTACTGTACTACAGTAATCAAATCCGATAATGCAGTAATCTCTGTAGGACAAGAAATATTAAAAATGCTGACTGAGCCGTACAAAGATTTTATATTGAATAGCCTTATACTTGCTGTCAACAACAACAACTTGTATTTATATTGCGCCTTTTTGCAAAATAGAAACATGTGTAAGGTAAAATGTCTTCAACTATTATTTCCCTTAAATTTTTTGTCAAGATATGCTTTTCATTTTTGCTCTAGTGTGTTCAGTGGAATATTTTAAGAGTGCAATTTGGCATCCTGAATGTACCTTTTATACTCAAAATACTTTTTGGACTCCTGACCACTGCTAGTAAGACAATACAGTGTAATTGTGCAATCCAACCAGCTATCTATGAACCTTAGGTAGTCATCCCAGTAATTTGTAAGTGGTTTAGAAAATGTTAGCAAAACTTAAGTATCCTTAACAAATGTAGGCATTTTTATGCAATGAGAAGAAATGCACCACCCTAATACACTGTAATCACTTTTGGCTTTTCACCAATTTGTCAAATGACCTCCTCATTGTCTTGTGGTTCTTTTTAAAAACGGACATGCCAAGAACTGTCAGTGAATTGTCTGTAAACATTCAGTGCTTGAATAATAGCTTCTCATCTCAATAACTTCAAATGTCAATCTTAACGTGCTTTCTCTCTCCCCTCAGGCATTTTGTTTTTTTTTTATATTGAGTGAGTTGAAAATAATCTGGGTATCTGAGAATTCAAAAGTCTTCTATAGGCATATAAATAGTAAATGGATAGTAACAGGAGGTGTGGGCTGATTTAGGGACCAAAAAGGAGACCTACTCATGGAGGCAGAGAGCAAGTATTAAATGAATACTTTTCATCTGTCTTCAAGGAAGAAGATGCTGCCAAAGTCACAGTGAAAGAGGAGGTAGTGGAGATACTGGATGGGACAAAAATTGATAAAGAGGAGGTACTAGGAAGGCTAGCTGTACTTAAAGTAGATAAATCACCAGGACCGGATGGAATGCATCCTAGGAT
Organism: Somniosus microcephalus; assembly: GCF_052327205.1. NCBI lineage: Eukaryota > Metazoa > Chordata > Chondrichthyes > Squaliformes > Somniosidae > Somniosus > Somniosus microcephalus. The sequence goes on along the minus strand of NC_140995.1, from coordinate 216,242,896 downwards.
ACTGAGGGAAGTGAAGGTGGAAATTGCAGAGGTACTGGTCATAATCTTCCAATCCTCCATAGATACAGGATTGTTGCCAGAGGACTGGAGAATTGCAAATTATCCTTACACCTTTGTTCAAAAAAGGGTGTAAGGATAAACCCAGCAACTACCAGCTAGTCAGTTTAACCTTGGTAGAGGGGAAGCTGTTAGAAATGATAATCAGGGACAAAACTAACAATCACTTGGACAAGTGTGGATTAATGAAGGAAAGCCAGCACGGATTTGTCAAAGGTAAATAGTGTTTAATTAACTTGATCGAGTTTTTTGATGAAGTAACGGAGGGTGGATGGAGGGCAATGCGGTTGATGTGGTGTACATGGACTTCCAAAAGGCATTTGATAAAGTGCCACATAATAGGTGTAATGTATATACCTTTAAGGGGGGAACTATGTTTTACAGCTCATGTATACTGCAGTACCGGCAGTGACCACACCTGTATATAGCACTGAGTAGTAACCTGTACAGATCAGTTCCACTGTGAGCCATGTTGAGTAAACACCTGTTGTACCGTTCTCCTGCAGTCTGTGTCTCATTATACACGGACGCAACATTGGCGACGAGGCAGGTTCGAACCTACCTGCAACTCTGCATTACCTCCTGGGGATTCGTTCCTGGAGATCAGTGGATTGGAGGTCAAGGCCAGAGACTCGGGCGTCGACCACGGGCAACCGCCCAGTCATCCAGCAGAGACTCGAGAATTGCGGGGGAGGCTGTCGAGAGCCAGGCTTGGCTTTCCAGTCGAGGTGGTCCAGCGAAACGGGCTGGCAACAGGTAGTGGCGCAGACCCTTCCCAGACAGCGGCGGGCTAGAGCCCGACCGAGCGGCACAGCAAAGGGCCGAGCAGCGTCGACGGGGGAGAGAGAGAGAGGGCAGGGCGCAGCCGGTGTTCAGGGGCCGAGCAGCGTCGGAGAGAGGGAGAGAGAGACGCACAGAAACACGTGAGGCGCCGCCATTGCCACGAGGCCCGCCGAGAGCGGCGTTGGCAGCAGCGCAGGAGAAGCGCGCGAAACCTACAGGGCGCCGCCATTGCCACGAGAACCGCCGGGAGCGGCGTTAGCAGCAGCGGGGGAGGAAGGAAAGCGCGGGAGACGCCATTTTAAGCCATTGGGAGATGCCATTTTAAACCACACCCAAAATGCCGAAGAGTGGCAGTATCACCGCATTTGACAATGAAGTCGAAGATTGGACTACATATGTCGAACGAATAGAGGTGTACTGCAAGGCAAATGAGGTGTCAGATGACAAGAAAGCGTCGATATTGTTAAATTTAATGGGTGCAAAGACGTATGGTTTATTACGAAATCTAGTAACCCAACGAAGCCAATGGAAAAGAGTTTTGAAGACATAGTAACAATACTAAAGGAACATTTAAACCCCACACCGCTGCTGATAGCAGAAAGATTCAAGTTTCACAAACGGAACCAGCATAAGGATGAAAGCAATGCTGATTATTTAACAGAACTGCGCAAACTATCGAAACACTGCCAGTTTGGAGCGGGACTGGCAGATACCTTAAGGGACAAGTTTGTGTGGGCTTCAAAGTGAAGGAACCCAGAAACGGCTTTTATCTGAAAAGGACCTTACGCTGGAAAAGGCTTTCAGCATTGCGGTATCATATGAAGCAGCAGCACGGGGCGCTGCAGAGATACAACAGAGACCGCAAGAATATGGCACAAATGAAATGTCATATTGAACAGAGAAGTACTATCGCTGCGGCAGAACAACACACGACCAGAATGATTGCTGGTTCAAAGACAAAGTGTGCAGACAGTGTGGAAAAGTAGGACACATAGCATGAGTCTGCAGGTCGGGAAAGAAAACCAGCAATAAGAAACCTACCAAAGGAAAGTACAAGAAGGTACATAAGATGACGGAGAATAGTTCAGACGAACAAAAGAGTGATAACGACTCCGAAAGCAGGGAACTGAGTTGTCTGAAACTACATAATGTGATCACAACGGAGGATCACCGAACCATTTGGGTCACACTCTCAAGTTAGCAGGAGTCCAGGTAAAGATGGAATTGGACACAGGATCAGCCCTAACAGTCATAAACCGATGGGACTACGAGCGGCTATTCTCACACATACCCTTGAGAGAGACAAAAATTATTTTGAAGACGTACACGGGGCAAAAAGTCTACCCCAAAGGAAAAATAAGGGTGACCGTTATATATAACGGTAAGGAAACACCAAAACTAGACCTGTATGTATTGCAAGATGGAGGACCACCATTACTGGGTCGTGAATGGATCCGGAAAATACAACTGGATTGGCATTCCATACAGGCACTGACTGTGGCTGACAAAAAGGATGACGACGTCACACCTGGGCGACTGTCAAAGATCCTAACTGACGCGAAAGAAGCGTTCCAGCAAGGACTCGGAACACTAAAAGGCATGACAGCGACGATTAAAATTGAAGAAAACGCAAGCCCCAAATTTTTTAAGGCCAGACCGGTACCTTATGCGATCCGCCCAGCCGTCGAAGCAGAGCTGGAGAGTCTGGAACGTTCAGGTGTACTGTCCAAGGTAGACTGGAGCGAGTGGGCTACACCCATCGTCCCTGTGATGAAAACGTCGTTGAGCAGCACGCCTGGGGAACCAAGGAAGGTTCGCACCCGTGGGGACTTTAAGGTAACAGTGAACCCGGTCCTTCACACCGTACAATATCCACTTCCGCGGATTGAAGATATTTTTGCCTCGCTCTCTGGAGGGAAAGGCTTCACTAAGATTGATCTGGCCCAGGCGTATCTGCAAATGGAGGTAGAAGAAGCATCAAAAAAATACCTCACAATCAACACCCATAAAGGTCTCTACCAATACAACCGGCTGGTATTCGGGGTAGCATCAGCTCCGGCTATTTGGCAGAGGGCAATGGAACAAGTCCTGCAAGGGATCCCAGGGACCCAGTGTTATTTGGACGACATCCTGGTCACGGGCGAAAATGACAGTGATCACCTTGCCAACCTGGAGCAGGTGCTCACTAGATTGCAGGAATATGGGCTCCGAGCTAACCGCCCCAAATGCGAGTTTTTTAGAAAACAGATCTCTTATTGTGGCCACGTTATCGATAAAGAGGGGTTACATAAGTCCCCAGAGAAGATTGAGGCAGTAGTCAAGGCACCAGCACCGGAAAATGTGTCACAACTGAGGTCGTTCCTCGGGCTGGTAAACTACTACCATAAGTTCTTGCCAAATTTGTCTACAATACTACACCCACTGAACACCCTACTGCAAACTGGGGTGCCATGGAAGTGGAGTGACGAATGTAGACGAGCTTTCCAGAAGAGCAAAACACTAATCACATCGAAAGAGGTATTGGCCCATCACAACCCGGCATTACCAATTCGGTTGGCATGTAATGCGTCACACTACGGCATTGGAGCGGTGCTATCGCACAAATTCTCGGACGGCTCAGAGAGGCCAATAGCCTTTGCGTCACGATCACTAACCTCAGCCGAGCGTAACTACGCCCAGATTGACAGGGAGGCCCTCAGCCTAGTGTGGGGAGTGAAAAACTTCAATCACTATCTGCACGGGCAGAAATTCACCTTGCTGACTGATCACCAGCCTCTTGTCTCCATTTTTAATCCAAAGAAGGGCGTTCCGGTGATGACTGCGCAACGACTACAAAGATGGTCACTTTTTCTAGGGGCGCACCACCATGAGATTGAATATAAGGGCACGAAACAGCATGGAAATGCTGATGGGCTATCACGCCTGCCACTGCCTACTGCGGAGGAAGCACCAGCAGTGGACCCTGTCGAAATATTCCATTCGACTATAGTTGAATACCTACCGGTAACTAACGCTTGTACCGAAAAGGAAACCCGAAATGACCCGACACTGTCTCGGGTATATGATTTGACGGTGAAGGGATGGCCAGCACATGGCGACTCACTGTTGCCAGCATTCTCGACAAGGAGAGAACAGCTGTCAGTGTGCCGGGGGACCTTGATGTGTGGATCCCGAGTGGTAATTCCACCCAAGTTAAGGGATAGAGTGCTCAATGAGCTTCATGAGGGTCATCTGGGAGGGGTAAAAATGAAAAGCCTAGCCAGGGCTTATGTGTGGTGGCCGGGAATCGATAAACAAATCGAGGACCTGACCAAGAGCTGCTCAGGATGCCAGAAAGTCCAAAATGCACCACCACAGGCCCCTCTACACCCATGGGAGTGGCCCTCATCTCCATGGCAACGGGTGCATATTGATTTTGCTGGTCCATTCATGGACTCAATGTTTTTAATCACAGAAATCACAGAAACCCCACAGTGCAGATAGAGGCCATTTCGGCCCATCGAGCCTGCACTGACACATATCCCGCCCGATCCCCGTAACCCCTACACCAACACATATCCCACCCTATCCCCGTAACCCCACGTATTTAATCCCCCTAACACTAAGGGTCAATTTATCATAGCCAATCAACCTAACCTGCACATCTTTGGACTGTGGGAGGAAACCGGAGCACCCGGAGTAAACCCACGCAAACACGGGGAGAATGTGCAAACTCCACACAGACAGTTGCCCGAGGCCGGATTTGAACCCGGGTCCCTGGCGCTGTGAGGCAACAGTGCTAACCACTATGCCACCGTGCTGCCCCAGCCGTGGATGCGCACTCGAAATGGCCTGAGGTCATCAAAATGTCCTCCACCACCACGGAGAAAACTATTGCAGTCCTACGGACCATTTTTGCCAGGAATGGCTTGCCAGAACAGATTTGCTCCGACAACGGACCACAGTTTGTGTCCGAAGAGTTCCGGAGGTTCTTGAAAAAGAATGGGGTAAGGCATACACATCCGCCCCGTATCATCCAGCCACAAATGGATTGGCTGAGAGGTTCGTACAAACCTTTAAGAAGGCAATAAAGGCTATGTACAATGACAACATTCCGCTGCAGCACAAGGTGGACAATTTCCTGTTCGCCTACCGGAATGCAACACATGCAGTCACCAACCAGGCCCCAGCCATGATGTTCTTTAACCGAAGGTTAAGATATCGCCTGGATTTGCTCAGACCAAACGTACGAAGAGATGTTGAGAGTAAGCAATTCCAGCACATCCATGAGAAGCCAACAAGGAGCTTCAATGTAGGGCAACCAGTCTTGGCCCGCGACTACCGAACAGTAAAATGGCAGCCAGGAACGATATGCACACGGCAGGGCCCACTAATGTACACAGTGGACGTTGGGGAGAGCATCGTGAGACGCCATGCTGACCAGATCCTAGAGTCACAGGAACAAGTCAACCCCATGCCTCGCCCATACGTACCTGGTGATGAACCCGACGTACAGGTCGCATCTACCCCAGAAACAGTAGCATCGGAAGCTGATGAACCAACCGACGACGGGGAGCCAGAATCGCCTCCGCACCAAGAGCAAGACACTTGGGAAAGGCGCTATCCAGAAAGGATCAGGAAGTCTCCCCAAAGACTGAATATATAAATAGACTATTTTCAACTAATGTTGCATGTTAAAAGTGTTAATTGTAATTAGTTTGATATTTAATTGTTAAATGAGTGTTATGGTACTGTTAATCTAAAAGGGGAGGAATTGTAATGTATATACTTTAAGGGGGGAACTATGTTTTACAGCTCATGTATACTGCAGTACCGGCAGTGACCACACCTGTATATAGCACTGAGTAGTAATCTGTACAGATCAGTTCCACTGTGAGCCAAGTTGAGTAAACACCTGTTGTACCGTTCTCCGCAGTCTGTGTCTTATTATACACGGGCGCAACAATAGGCTTGCCAGCAAAGTTGAAGCCCATGGAATAAAAGGGACAGTGGCAGCATGGATACGAAATTGGCTAAGTGACGGGAAACAGAGAGTAGTGGTGAACGGTTGTTTTTCAGACTGGAGGAAGATATACAGTGGTGTTCCCCAGGGGTCGGTACTAGGACCACTGCTTTTCTTGATATATATTAATGTGTGTACAATTTCAAAATTTGCAAATGACACAAAACTTGGAAGGATAGTGAACAGTGAGGAGGATAGTGTTAGACTTCAAGAAGACATAGATAGGCTGGTGAAATGGACGGACATGTGGCAGATAAAATTTAATGCAGAAAAGTGCGAAGTGATGCATTTTGGTAGGATGAACGAGGAGAGGCAGTATAAACTAAAGGGCCCAATCCTAAAGGGGGTGCATGAACAGAGACACCTGGGGGCATATGTGCACAAATCGTTCAAGGTGACAGGGCAAGTTGAGAAAGTGGTTAAAAAAGCATATGGGATCCTGGGCTTCATAAATAGAGGCACAAGTACAAAAGCAAGGAAGTTATGATGAACCTTTATAAAACACTGGCTCGGCCTCAACTGGAGTATTGTGTCCAATTCTGGGCACCGCACTTTTTAGGAAGATTGTGAAGGCCTTAAGAGAGGGTGCAGAAAAGATTTACAAGGATGGTTCCAGAGATGAGGGACTTCTGTTAAGTGGATACACTAGAGAAGCTGGGGTTGTTCTCCTTGGAGCAGAGATTTGATAGAGGTGTTCAAAATCATGAGGGGTGTAGATAGAGGGAAACTATTCCCATTGGCAGAAGGGTCGAAAACCAGTGGTCACAGATTTATGGTGATTGGCAAAAGAACTAAAGGCGACAAGAAGAAAACCTTTTTTACGCAGTGAGTTGTTATGATCTGGAATGCACTGCCTGAAAGGGTGGCTTTCAAAAGGGAATTGGATAAGTACCTGAAGGAAAAAAATTTGCAGGGCTAAGGAGAAAGGGTAGGGGAGTGGGACTAGCTGAAGTGCTCTTGCAGCGAGCTGGCACGGGCTCGACGGGCCGAATGGCGGCCTCCTGTGCTGTAACCATTCTATGATTCTATGTACATTATCTTAAATGGTGACTTATGGCAAAGCATTCTATGTTCCAACAACTCTCTGCGTAAAATAAATGTTCCTAACCCCTCTCCTCACTCTCTTACTGTCAATTCTAAATTGATAGCCCCTTGTCACTGATTCTGCAACCAGAGGAAATACTACTACTACTAACGTCCTATCTGTCAGCTTCGTCGTGACAATGGGGCCAAAATCAGAGGAAATAGTCTTTGCCCATTCCTTTTATCAAAACCCATCATAATGTTAAAATACTCTATTAAATCTCCTCTTATCCTTCTCTACTCCAGCAGGAACTGTCCCAATGTCTCAAGTTTCTCCTCATAGCTATAGTTTCCCATTCCAGGCATCGTTCTGGTGAGTCTACGCTGTATGCTTTCTATGCCTTAAATGTCCTTTCTATAATTGGATGGTGAAAAATGCACCCATACTCTAACTGTGGCCTAAATGATGTCCTGTATAAGTTACTCATTACTTCTTTACTCTCGTACTCAATGCACCTATTTATAAAACTAAAACTTCTGTTGGCCTTTTATTATGACTTTATCTACCTGCACTCACACTTGCTGGCAATTATGTATTTGGACCCCTAGGTCTCACTGTTCCTCCATACCCTTCAATGTCTTTTTGTTGAGCGTGTACTCCCATTGATTGTGTATTACTCACATTAAATTGCATATTTCACCTATCTGCCCATTTTATTAACCTGTCTGTCTTACTAAAGTCTTTTGTAGTCCTCCTTGCTGTTTGCCAAACCTCAGCAGTTGTCAACAATTTTGAGATTGTGTTCCCTATACTCAACTGCAAATCATCTATATCTACCGAGAACAACAGTGGACTCCGCACTGACTCCTGGGAAACACCACTTCAAACCCTTCTCCAGAATGAGCAACACGATTGATCAATGCCCCTAAATTTCCTCTAAACCATACATCTAAGTGTTTCTCACAAGCCACTTACATCTTGTCATCTTATTGAATGCCTTCTGAAAATCCATATACACTGTATCGCATTTCTTTTATCTGTCAAATCAGTCACTTCTTCAAAAAGCTATAAAAAGTTTGTCAAACAAGATTTGCCTTTAACAAATCTGTGCCGGCTGTCCTTGATTAAATCAATTATTTCTAAAGGCTCACTTACTTTATTTCAAATTATTGTATTACAAATTTTGGTCTGCTGCAGATACCTATTTGGGTTCAGTGGTGTTACTCATTCCCTTAAATCGTCTGGTCACCACCTTCTTTTGAAAATTCAACTCTACTGCCCTATATTTACTAGCAGATTAATAGGACCTGGGAGTGTAACAATGAAGCGCCCTTGTGCGCAGGACCAGATCGCTCTCTTATGCATGTGAATTCTTTCAATTACTCAAGAGTGTGGGCAGTTAACACTGGGTGAGATGAAAGTTTGGTTTGAGTCATAAGCTGCTTTATTCCACAGTAGATAAACACATCGAACAGTGAGATCGATGAGAATTACTTGATTCAATTGGTACAACTTTGACACAAATAAAGAACATGAGTGATAGCCCACTCTGATGAGTTGTCTAAGTCAACCTAAAAGCACAACCTCTCTCTGCACCCTGTCCTTCAGGCTAGGCAGAAGCACTCTCCCCTTACCAACCTTTCTGTTGTTTACCAGACTCTTTTACACAGGGAGTAATTTTAACTTTTTTTTATTTGTTCATGGGATGTGGGCGTCGCTGGCAAGACCAGCATTTGATGCCCATCCCTAGTTGCCCTTGAGAACTTTGTGTAGAATGGGTGATGTAAAACGGGCTGCCGATTTGCTATCTCCCGATTTTTATATCCATTGAGCTCAATGGAATGCTATTTTTTTAAGATTAACTAGAAATGTGCTCTATGACCGTATCATTATAACTTTGTCTCTTTCCTGTCAAATTTTGTTTTTAACACTCCTATGAAGCGCCTTGGGACGTTTTATTTTGTTGGAAAGGCGCTATATAAATACAAGTTGTTGTTGATGGAACTTCTCCATTTTTATTGAGTGTGTATTCCAAGGATTTCCATTCTTTTAATTCAGTTTTGCTTTAAAAACAAACAAAGGAACTCCGCTTTTGAAAAACTAGATTGAAAGACTTGCATCTCCCAATCTTGATTCGCTTTTTGAGATAGGTGAATGCAAAATGTAAAACACTGGGATGTAAATAATTTCAGGTTTATCAATCTCTGACTAGTACAATTGGAAGGAGTATAGAATCATTGGTACATTGTGATAAAGTACTCAAAAGAATGAATTGCATTTATCTAGCATCTTATCGCATCTCAAAAATACTCAAATCACTTTGAAGTGCCATGACTATTGTAGATAAATGTAGCAGCCACTTTGCACACAGTAAGATCCCACAAATAGCAATAAGCTGGATGATCATTTCATCCATTATTTTGGTGTTCGTTGCTGAGAGTGAAATATTTGCTAGAACACCAAGAGAACTCTCAACTCTTCAAAAAGTTCCATTGGATTACTAATGTACACTTGACCGGGCATACTGAACCTCTGTTCAGTATTTGTCTGAAAGGTGGCACCCTAAAGATGTAACACTCCCTCCATGTTGCATTGGAGTGTCAATATGCATTATCTGGTCATGTTCTGTATTGGGGCCTGCAACTTTCTGACATGCTACCAATTGAGCCAAACTGTCAAATGAAATCCTAACTCACAAGGGTGAAGCTTGAATTGTCATAAAATGTCATTTGAATTTTGAAGTTGCTTGTGATTATCACAATCCCAGCTATCCTTATTGTTGTGTAATATAATTGAGTTCTTTTTTAGTTTTAAAGAACAGATTTGCTGGTTGCTGCTATAAAAAAAAAGTTTACAAAGGACTCTATGGTGAAAGTGCACGTGCTGATACAGCATAACAACCATTTAAAGGCTTGTTCTTGGTGTTCCAACTTTATTAATTCTGACACTGTACATTTTTACAGTGACATTTTGATTTGTCATGTAAAACAATGTTCAGTGATTAGTCTATAGCATACACATTGTAGTAAACCTGCAAACTTTTTAATTTGCAGCTATATCACAGCACATACAGATACAGAAGAAGAATCTGAAGAGGAAAAGGTGATACATTCTACAGTAAACACTGTGTTTGGATCTTCACCGGAAGACGTACATGAGGACAATCAGGCCAGCGAATTTGATGTCCTATTGCAGAAAGCAGATAATCTACATGGGAGTTCAGAATTGGAGAAGAAAGAAGGATTCCAGTTACTGCTTGAAAAAAAGGACCAGGTAGCTGCACACTACTGTGTATCTTCAATTACATTTCTGTAAATATAGTGAACCTTTATCATGATCTGGTTCTAGGTAGATGCACAGTTTGTGGTTAACCAAATGTGTACTGTAACATGTCCCAAAATGTAAAATTATCAAATGGATAACAATAGGAGCAAAGCCTTAACTTTATAGCAAAGATGGTGCTTTCAAACAGTCATTGCAGTTAAATTGTATACTGGAAGCGGGAAGCAATTTTAATCTTTGGCTCCGAATGTTTGGTTTGCATACATAACTATTACAAAATGTGAATTACTTTCATGTGAAGCATTTCAAGCATTTTGACGTGGTAAGGCATTATATAAATGCAAATATTATAGTGCGGCAATAAACTCTCCCTTGTTTCAAGGTAAACACAGATGAGCACGAACTATAGAATTCTGCATCTACGTCTGTTTTTATATAGGCATGTTGCAAAGTGATCTTTCTGGCCTCCTCGTCTTAGGCTATAGTGCGAACTGAGTGCTTTAAAATTTTGCTGTGGTGCAATGATTCCAGACAATAGGGCTGGATTTTCTCAATGGAGACGTGCTGGAGGTGGGACTTCGGGTTTCAGTCCCTCCCCCAGCGACGTCTGACCAATCCACGCTATTTTCCCTTGATTGGCCTTGTTAAGCCCGCCTTGCGGGCTTACCGGCCAATTAAGGGAAAGCTGGTGACGGATGATGTCAGTGTATGACGTTTCATCTGTCGCAAATGTTTTGACAGATGAATTGAGAAGCTGTCAAACACTGACAATCTCTGTTCTAAGGTGCACCCTTGCACACAGGCTCACCAAGACACCTCTCCTCAGCAGAAAGCAGATGGCTGCTGCATCTGAGAATGCAGCAGCCATTCTGTCATCTCTGCCGTTGAGATGAGGCACCTCCGGATCCTCAAAGGTTGAAGCCTGCAGAAACAAAGGTAAGGAAACTTTTGCAACACTTTACACTCACCTCTCATACTTACCTGTCCACACTTGCACCCATCACTCACCTCTACAGCTGACATTTTGACCCCTTTCACCCCCCGCAGACCCACTGCTTGCCTTGCTGACCCTGGCGAGGTTCGCAGCCGTCGGGAAGCCCACAATTGCAGGCGTAAAATGGGGAAAAGCCTCAAAACTGCCTGTTAACAGGCAATTAATTGGCTGTAATCCCCTTCCTGTCTCTCGGAGATGGGTCCCTGCGCGACTCGGGAACCCGCCTCCCGGGAAGATGGCACGGAGGCGGGTTGGGAGCGGGGTCGGTACCCGCTCCCAGTTTCTACCATTTTCCCAGCAGTCCCGCCTCCCCAGGGCTGGAAAATTCCCCCCTAGGTGTTTTTGGTTATAAAATATGGCAGTTGACATAAATACTTTCTAAAGATGTGGTTAACAATGATTCAAATAATGGGAGACGAGGAACGGTGCTTGTCTCTGGGAGTCTTTTATGGGCATAAATTATTGGCCTTGGTCGGACCTGACCTGGAGTACTGCATTCAGTTTCGGGCACTAAACCTCAGCAACTTTCAAACAAGTACCAAGACTTAGCTTGGCTGGTGGTGAGAAGGGCCTTCCCCGTCAGATCTTTCATGCACACCTGGCATCTCAGCGCCACCGCACACTGTCCTCGAGGCGGCTGCGATGGGGAAGGTACGCTTCCTGTAAGGACTCTAGTCTATTCTCCCAGTTTCTCCATCTCTGCCGCATCTGTTCTTACTATGCCACCTTCCACACCAGTGCTTCCGATATATCTACCTTTTTCCTCAACCAAGGATTCCCCTCCACCATGGTTGACAGGGCCCTCGACAGTGTCTGTTCCATTTCTCGCACGTCTGCTCTCCCCCCTTCCCCTCCCTTCACGAACCACGATGGGGTTCCCCTTCTCCTCACCTTCCACCCCAACAGCTTCCACATTCAACGGATCCCACCACCAAACACATCTTCCCCTTCCCTCCCCTTTCAGCATTCTGAAGGGACCGCAAGCGTGACCACCCCGAGCTTCCCATCGTCTGAAGTTTTAATTCTCCGCCCCACTCCCACTCTGACCTCTGTCCTCGGCCTCACACACTGTTCCAATGATGCTCAATGGAAGCTTGAGGAACAGCACCTCATCTTTCTATTATGCACTTTACATCCTTCCAGAATCAACATTGAGTTCAACAACTTCAGATCATAACCTCTGCCCCCCTTTTTACAGACGGCAGTTGTTGCTGATGATTCTGATATTCCCATTTACACTTCCTCTGGACAGATGTTTTGTTTCTTTACTTGTCCCATTACTATCTCCTTTCACCTTGCACCAACAACCTTTTTGTCATTTAATCTCTCCTGCCTTCCACCCTATCACAAACTGTCCCTTTCGTTCTTTCCTCCCCTCCCCCCTTTCCCTGCCTCTGTGTATTTGCTTAAAACCTGTTACATCTCTAACTTTTTCTAGTTCTGACAAAAGGTCATCGACCTGAAACGTTGGGCTGGATTCCAGCAACCTCAGCGGGTCCGTGGCGGGCAATATCACTGACAGACCTGACATTTGGGAAAGGCGCATGGCGGTGGGTTGACAGCGGGGTCTTGACCCGCTGTCCAAGAAAAACATTTTCCCACCCGACCTGCCACCAATCGCACCCGCTGACTCCTAGGAAAATTCCCCCCATTAACTCTGTTTCTCTCTCCACAGATGTTGCCTGACCTGCTGAGTATTTCCAGCATTTTCTGTTTTTATCTCGGGAAAGATATATTGGCCTTCGAGCAGGGTACAGTCCAGATTCACCAGGATGGTCCAGGGCTTAAGGGGTTAAATTATGAGGACATAAACTTGGTTTGTTTTTCCCTGCGTTTATAAGGTTGAGATCTCTAAAATGATAAAGGGAATTGATAGGGTCTATACAGCTAAACGTATCTCTGGTGGGGGAATAGAAGGTATAATCTTAAACTTAGAGCTAGGCCATTTCAGAGCGGAATCAAGAAGAACTTTTTCACACAAAGTGTAGTGACTCTCCCTCACAAGGCTGTGGATTTTTGTTCAATTGAAATTTTCAAGACTAAGATCGCCATATTTTTGTTAGGTAAGGGTATCAAGGGTTATGGAGCAAAGGAGGGTAAATGGATTTGAGCGACAAATCAGCCATGATCTAATTGAATAGCAGAACAGGCTCAAGGGGCTGAATGCCCTCACCCAGTTCCTATGTTTGGCTGTAATATCCTCCATGGTTGAATAAACTGCCCTACTCATTGTTCAGACTTGCATCAAGAATGACCAACAGAAAATGCTGGAAACACTCAGCAGGCCAGGCAGCGTCCGTGGAGAGAGAAACAGAGTTAACGTTTCAGGTCTGGGACTCTTTGTCAGAACTGGAAAAAAGTTAGAGATGTAGCAGGTTTTAAGCAGGTGCAGAGGCAGGGAAAGGGGGGAGGGGAGGAAAGAACAAAAAGGACGGCCTGTGCTAGGGTGGAAGGCAGGAGAGATTAAATGTTGCAAATGGGGATGGCAGAATCATCAACAGCTGCCATTTGAAAAAATGGGGCGGGGTTATAGTCTGAAATTGTTAAACTCAATGTTGCGTCCAGAAGGCTGTAAAGTGCCTAATCGAAAGATGAGATGCTGTGCCTCGAGTTTACGTTGAGCTTCATTAGAATAGTGTAAGAGGCTGAGGACAGAGAGGTCAGAGTGGGAGTGGAGCGGAGAAGGTCGGGGTCACCCTTACGGACTGAACGGAGGTGTTCCACAAAGCGGTCACCCAATCTGCGTTTGGTCGCCCCAGTGTAGAGGAGACCGCATCGTGAACAGTGAATACAGTATACTAAATTGCAAGAAGTACAAGTAAATCGCTGTTTCACCTGGAAGGGGTGTTTGGGGCCCTGGACAGTGGGAAGGGAGGAGGTAAAAGGGCAGGTGTTGCATCTCCTGCGCTTGCACATGAAGGTGCTGTGGAGAGGGGAGGCGCTGTTGGCGGTGATTGAGGAGTGGACCAGGGTGTTGCGGAGGGAGCAGTCCGTTCGGAATGCTGAAAGGGGAAGATGCGTTTGGTGGTGGGATCACACTGGAGGTGGCGGAATTGGCAGAGGATTATCCATTGAATGTGGAGGCTGGTGGGTTGAAAGGTGAGGACAAGGGGAACCCTATTGTGGTTCTGGGAGAGAGAAGGAGTGAGAGCAGAAGTGCAGGAAATGGAATGAACACTGTCGAAGGTCATTCCAACCACAGTAGAGTGGAATCCTCGGTTGAGGAAAAAGGAAGACATAATGGAAGCACTAGTATGGAAGGTGGCATCATCAGAACAGATGCGGTGGAGACGGAGAAACTGGGAGAACTTGCTGAGTGTTTCCAGCATTTTCTGTTATTTCAGATTTCCAGCATCCGCAGTATTTTGCTATTGTATCCAGAATGACCACATGGGCAAGGTACCAGAGTGCGCCCAGCACCCATTGAACCATACCCCTGAATGGTCAGTGCCTTTAGGAGAGGAGAGGAAGGGAGAACATGCTTTGTTTTAAATTCTTAGTTGAATGGTTTTTTTAAATTACATACTGGATAGCCCTCATACAAAGGGGGAAAAATTCAGTTGGTTTGCGCCTCCCGTTAGTGCCTTAAGAGGGCGCTAATGGGGCGCAAAGCAACTGGCGCCCGGGCGCGGCGATGTTTGCGCCGCTCACGAAATTAACTAGACATTTTGCAGCGGCGCTAAACACTACCGCCACGATCTCCTGCGCCGGCAGATCGTGACATCCGTCGAGTGCGCAGCGCCCCGGACCAGATATTGAGTGGTGACGCCTGCCGCTAGCAACGACAGGTTGAGGGGAGCATTTTGCAGTCAGGAAGGGACTGGGGGAGCGCTATTTAAAGGCAACCACTTCCTGCCTTTTTTTGTTGGTGACATTTTTGCACCACGCATTCTGAGAGAGAGAGAGAGACTTCTGGAGAGATTCAACGCTGTGTGAAAGAGTTTTGGGTACTGAGCAGCACTTTGCAGGTTCATTTTGATTTGCCCTTCCTTGTATCGATTTAGAAGAGACTGTGGGGGCTGCACTCTCAGCTCTTTCCCTGGGCCTCACCATTGTTCTTTCCAGCAGATTTGATGTACAGGTCTCTCCAGGCCAAGATTCAAGGCTGCAATGAGCAGGGTTTGGATGGAGAGCAAGATCGATCCTCCCCTTTAAGAACTGGCTGGCGCCAGTGTGTCTGTGTTCCATTGCTGACTGACATCACATGAGCTTCGCCAGCGCTCTGAGGTAGCGCCTCGCTCCTCGGCCTTTGCGCCTTAAGAGAGGTGTGTAGCGCCTGATTTAGTGCTCCAATCAACTCCAGGGGCGATAAAAGCCAAGTTTTCAGTCGGAGGCGATAATTAGTGCCAGGCGCTAAACTTTGCACACGGCCGATAATCGCGCCCCAAACAGGGCGATACTGAATTTTTACCCCAAAGTCTTTTAAAATATAGTTTAACTTTACAGTTGCATGGGCTCATCACACCATTGTAGTCTTTTCCATGACTCAAGAACATATAGTTCATTTTGCAAGAAAGGTTGTTCGTTTGGAATTAGGCAGCTAAATGAATCAGTCAAAGCTTCAACCCAGAACCTTGAGATTAAGCATCTCGTGCTCTACGGATTGCGCTAGCCAAAAGTTATGCCAAAATTTGTAAATGTAGCAGCAATGGAACAACATGCAACCCCCAGACTGAACACGAGGCAATAATACACAAGGATGATGGTATTTGCTCTTATTTTTAGTTGGCCACCTAAGCCATAATACTAGTTCCTAATGCACAATGAAACTAAGTAATGTTCTCCTTTTCTACCATCTATAATATTGGATCATCCTAGAGCATGGTTTCTTTGGAGCTGGCAGCTCTCTGGTCCACTCAACTAGCCTATTTTATGCAAGGTTTTTTCTCCCCTTCTGCTTCAGCTTTGGTATTTTGGATTACTCTCATTGGCAATTCTTAGTTCCTTGTGGTCTTTATACCTAATCACATTCTGATATATGTGCAGGATAATGAACAGAGCATTAAAAAAAATGTTCTTGGCTACTGGATCTGTGTGTGTCCATAGAATCTTTCTCATGCAACTAGCACTCGTGATGTGGACGCCGCTGGCAGTTGCCCATCATTCGTTGGCCAAATGGGTTTTTGTGACCATCCGACAGCTTCATGGTTACTTTTTTTGATACCAGCTTTTTATTTCCAGATTTTTTTCTTTTTTTGAAGCTGATCTCACATTCTCTGGATTATCGGTCCAGGCCTCTGAATTATTAGTCCAGTAACACAACCTCTATGTTTTAAAACTGCTCTTCTTCTGATCCCCTCCCCAGAAATTAGAATTTGACAGTTTAAATAGTGCAGTTATTAATAAATGTATACTATTTTGGGATGAACTTGATCATGCCAGCCATATTTGGTTTGTTAGCCTTACATTGCAGTTGTTTTCAAGGATTACTGCATGTACTATTTAATGATAAAATGTAAGGGACATGACAAATACTTAATAAATATTGTTTGTTTTTCAAGTTTTGTGACCAGGTGGAATTTCTGTGGCGATTAGCACGGGCATATGGTGATATGCATGACATTACATTGGATAAAGAAGACAAGAAAAACTATGCTATAATTGGTAAGATGTGAAATTTAATTTGTTTCTGCACGCTCTTTTATTTTAAGAAATAAAGTGCAAGCTACAGTTAATTTGTCGGCTAGTTAATGATTTTTAAGAAGTTGCAAACAAATGACACACCGTGCTCTACTGAGCCTGAACAATTTCTTCTCACCTTTTGCAACCTGGTTTCAAATATAGTGTAGATCAAAGCACAAAAGTTCACTTTGGGAGGAATTTTCCCATCAAAACACGGGTGGGTTTGGAACGTGAGGGCAGTTAAATTGTTAAAAATGTGAATCCCGGCTCCAACCTGCCCACTTCCGGTTTTCCTAGAGGCAGGTGGGGGGGGGGGGGCGGGCAGCCAGCCCACTGCAAGGGGTCTTTACCACAATCGAAATATTGTAATGAGACTGGAAGCCTCTATTTTCCCCTCCGTTTTGTTTTTAACTGCCTGTGGACGGATTTCACACAATTCGTGAAACCCAGCAGTTAAGCAGAGGTGGGGAGTACTGCATCCAGGAGGTAAGTGGATTTATACCTACCTCCTGGATCCAGGATCCCTACCTAACCCACCCCACCACGATCGGAGAACCCCACCCCCACCCCACACTCCCCCAACGATGATGGGACTTGAGCACATGAAGCTAGGCTGACACTCCAGTACAGTGCTGAGGGAGTACTGTATTGTTGGCGGTCCCGTCTTTTGGATGAGACATTAAACCGAGGCCCCACCTGCTCTCTCACGTGGACATAAAAGATCCCATGGCACTATTTCGAAGAAGAGCAGGGGAGTTCTCCCCGGTGTCCTGACCAATATTTATCCCTCAACCAACGTAACAAAAACAGATTATCTAGTCATTATCACATTGCTGTTTGAGGGAGCTTGCTGTGCACAAATTGGCTGCCGCGTTTCCCACACTACAACAGTGACTACACTCCAAAAGTACTTCATTGGCTGTAAAGCACTTTCAGAAGTCCAGTGGTTGTGAAAGGCGCTATATAAATGCAAGTCTTTCTTAATGGAGAGGATATTTGGTTGGAACCTCAGCTGCAGGGTTAGGCAGTACACCGAAATTGCAAACAATCTAGTTCAGCGTGAGCAGTGATCGAGAGGAGGATGGGGTCAGTGGCAAAAGTTTGTGGAGGGCAACAAAAATGAGGGCTTCAATCTTCCTAGTGTTTAACTGAAGGAATTTATGGCTTATTTTAGATTGGGTGCTAGACAAGCAGTTTGACAGAGCAGATGCAGGGGAGAGGGAATGGAGAGGCAGAGCTGGGCGTCATAAGAACATAAGAAATAGGAGCAGGAGTAGGCCATTTGGCCCCTCGAGCCTGCTCCGCCATTCAATAAGATCATGGCTGATCTTCTACCTCATCTCCACTTTCCTGCACTATCCCCATATCCCTTGATTCCCTTAATATCCAAAAATCTATCGATCTCTGTCTTGAACATACTCAACGACTGAGCCTCCACAGCCCTCTGGGGTAGAGAATTCCAAAGATTCACCACCCTCTGAATGATGAAATTTCTCCTCATCTCAGTCCTAAATGGCCGACCCCTTATTCTGAGACTGTGACCCCTGGTTCTAGACTTCCCAGCCAGGGGAAGCATTCTTCTTGCATCTGCCCTGTCGAGCCCTGTAAGAATTTTGTATGTTCCAATGAGATCACCTCTCATTCTTCTAAATTCTAGAGAATATAGGCCTAGTCTACTCAATCTCTCCTCATAGGACAATCCCCCCATCCCAGGGACCAGTCTGGTGACCCTTCGTTGCACTCCCTCTATGACAAGTATATCCTTCCTTAGGTAAGGAGACCAAAACAGTACACAATACTCCAGGTGTGGTCTCACCAGGGCCCTATATAATTGCAGTAAGACGTCTTTACTCTTATTCTCAAATCCTCTTGTAATAAAGGCCAACATACCATTTGTTTTCCTAATTGCTTGCTGTACCTGCATGTTAACTTTCAGTGATTTGTGTACAAGGACACCCAGGTCCCTCTGAGCACCAACATTTCCCAATCCCTCACCATTTAAAAAATACTCTGCATTTCTATTTTTCCTACCAAAGTGGATAACTTCACATTTCTTCACATTATATTCCATTTGCCATGTTCTTGCCCATTCGCTTAGCTTGTCTATATCTCCTTGAAGCCTCTTTGCATCCTCCTCATAACTTACCCCAGTATGATTTGGACAGGTTGGGTGATTGGGCAGATGCATGGCAAATGCAGTATAATGTGGATAAATACGAGGTTATCTACTTCGGTGGCAAAAACAGGAAGACAGATTATTATCTGAACGGCAATAGATTGGGAAAAGGGGAAGTGCAACGAGACCTGGGTGTCCTTGTGTACCAGTCGCTGAAGGTAAGCATGCAGGTGCAGCAGGCAGTTAAGAAATCAAATGGTATGTTGGCCTTCATAGCAAGAGGATTCGAGTACAGGAGCAAGGATGTCTTGCTGCAGTTGTACAGGGCCTTGGTGAGACCACACCTTGAATATTGTGTGCAGTTTTGGTTACCTTATCTGAGGAAGGATGTTCTTGTCATGGAGAGAGTGCAGCGAAGATTCACCAAACTGATACCTGAGATGGCAGGAATGACGTATGAAGAGAGATTGGGTCAATTGGGCTTATATTCGCTAGAGTTTAGAAGAATGAGAGGGGATCTCATTGAAACTTATAAAATTCTAACAGGACTAGACAGACTAGATGCAGGAAGGATGCTCCCGATGGCGGGGGAGTCCAGAACCAGGGGTCACAGTCTAAGGATAAGGGGTAAGCCATTTAGGACTGAGATGAGGAGGAATTTCTTCACCCAGAGTGGTGAACCTGTGGAATTCTTTGCCACACAAGGCAGTTGAGGCCAATTCATTAAATCTATTCAAGAATGAGTTAGATATATTTCTTAAGGCTAAAGGGATATGGGGAGAAAGCAGGGACAGGGTACTGAATTTGGATGATCAGCCATGATCTCATTAAATGGCGGAGCAGGCTCGAGGGGCCGAATGGCCTACTCCTGCTCCTATCCTCTATGTTACATTCCCACCCAGCTTTGTATCATCAGCAAACTTGAATATATTACATTTGGTCCCCTCATCCAAATCATTGATATAGATTGTGAACAGCTGAGGCCCGAGCACTGATCCTTGCGGTACCCCACTAGTTACAGCCTACCAACCCAAAAATGACCCGTTTATTCCTACTCTGTTTTCTGTCTGTTAACCACTCCTCAATCCATGCTAGTATATTACCCCCAATCCCATAAGCCCTAATTTTGTTTAATAACCTCTTGTGTGGCACCTTATCGAATGCCTTTTGAAAATCCAAATACACCACATCCACTGGTTTCCCCCTTATCTATTCTGCTAGTTACAACCTCAAAAAGCTCTCATAGATTTGTCAAACACTATTTCCCTTTCATAAATCCGTGTTGATTCTGCCCAATCCTGTCAGTATTTTCTAAGTGCCCTGTTACCACATCCTTAATAATAGATTCTAGCATTTTCCCTACTACTGATGTCAGGCTAACTGGTCTGTACAGGAAACTTTCTGGTATCTGGCACCGACGGGACCAAGCTGGTGCCGTTAGATCAAAACTGCTGTTGAAACCAGTGCTAATGTTAAAACATATGGAGCTCAGAGCTCCGTGTGAAGCAACAAACCCTGTTGCTTAGCAACAGCTCCAAAACAGTCGGCGCAGCTTGCAAGCTTCTAGCTGAAGCTGTTGCTTAGCTACAGAGACGCTTGCAGAGCCAGGACTGGAGAAAAGAAGCAATGAAAAGAAAAAAAATTATCTGAACCGACTCCTGAATTTTGCCGGTAGATAGAGCTTTCCGGACATTTAACCTCCGGATAAATGAAAGTTTCCTGTAGTTCCCCGTTTTCTCTCTCATAGAAACATAGAAGATAGGAGCAGGAGTAGGCCATTCGGCCCCTCGAGCCTGCTCCGCCATTCAATGAGATCATGGCTGATCATCCAAATTCAGTACCCTGTTCCTGCCTTCTCTCCATATCCCTTGATCCCTTTAGCCTTAAGAAATATATCCAACTCTCCCTCCTTTCTTAAATAGTGGGGCTACATTTGCTACCTTCCAATCTGTGAGAACCGTTCTAGAATCTATGGAATTTTGGAAAATGACAACCAGTGCATCCACTATCTCTATAGCCACCTCTTTCCAAACCCTAGGATGTTGGCCATCAGGTCCAGGGGATTTATTGGCTTTCAGTCCCATTAATTTCTCCAGTACTATTTTTTTTTTACTAACACTAATTTCTTTCAGTTCCTCATTCTCGCTAGAGCCTTGGTTCTCCACTATTTCGGGGAAGTTTTATGCATCTTCGTCTGTGAAGACAGACACAAACTGCCATTTCCTTATTCCCTATTATAAATTCTCCTGTGTCAGCCTGTAAGGGACCCACATTTACTTTTGTTAATCTTAATCCTTTTTACATACCTACAGAAGCTTTTACAGTCTGTTTTATGTCTCTCACTAGTTTACTCTCATTCTATTTTCCCTTTCTTTATCAATTTCTTGGTCCTCCTTCGCTGAATTCTAAAATCCTCCCAATCCTCAGGCTTACTACTCTTTTTGGCAACATTATAAGCCTCTTCCTTTGATCTAATACTATCTTTAACTTCTCTTGTTAACCACGGTTGGGCCACTTTTCCTGTGGGGTTTTTGTGCCTTAAAGGAATGTATATTTGTTGTAAATTATGTATTAATTCTTTAAATACTAGCCATTGCTTCTCTACCGTCATACCTTTTAATGTAGTTTCCCAATCTACCTTAGCCAACTTGCCCCTCATGCCTACGTAGTTTGCTTTGTTTAGATTTAAGACCCTAGTTCCGGCTTTAACTAAATCACTTTCAAACTCTATATAAAATTATATTATATTATGGTCACTCTTCCCTAAAGGCCCCTTCAAGGTTATTAATTAACCCTTTGTCATTGCACAATACTAGATCTAAAATAGCCTGTTCCCTAGTTGGTTCCTCAACATACTAATCTAGAAAACTATCTTGCATACATTCCATGAATTTGTCCTCTACACTATTACTGCAAATTTGGTTTTCCTAGTCTGTATGTAGATTAAAGTCCCCCATGATTACTGTATTACCCATGTTACATGCGCCTCTAATTTCCTGATTTATACTCTGCCCTACATTACAACTCCTGTTTGGGGGCCTGTAAACAACTCCCACCAATGTTTTCTGCCCCTTGCTGTTTCTTAGCTCCACCCAAACTGATTCTACTTCTTGATTTTCGGACCCAAGATGCTTTCTCTCTACTGTCTTTATCCCATCCTTTATTATCAGGGCTACCCCTCCTCCTTTTCCATTTCCCCTATCTCTTCTAAACCTCACCTTTGACTGCAGTACTCGTTCAATACTGTTAGCTTTGTTTATGAGCTCAAGTCCCAATTTGGGGCCTGAATTATATAGCATCGTGCCTGTGCCAGCTCTTTGGAAGAGCTATCCGATTAGTCCCACACTCTGCTCTTTCCCCATAACTCTGCAAATTTTCCCCCTTCATATATTTATCTAATTCCCTTTGAAGGATGCTATTGAATCTACTTCCACCACCCTCTCAGGCAGGGCATTCATTCCAGATCATAACAACTCGCTGCATAAAATATTTTTCACTCATGTTCCCTCTGGTTCTTTTGCCAATTACCCTAAATCTGTGTCCTCTGGTTACCAACCCTTCTGCCACTGGAAACAGTTTCTCCTTATTTACTCTATCAAAACCCTTCATGATTTTGAACACCTCTATCAAATCTCCTCTTAACTTTCTCTGCTCTAAGGAGAACAGCCTGAGTTTCTCCACTCTCTCCATGTAACTGAAGTCCCTCATCCCTGATACCATTCTAATAAATCTCCTCTGCACCCTCTCCAGGCCTTGACAGGCTTCCTAAAGTTTGGTGCCCAGAATTGGGTACAATAGATACCCAATTGGGCTCAAAGACTGGTGTGGGAGAAATGGGTTTCAATTCCTGGGGCACTGGCACCAGTACTGGGGAAAGTGGGATCTGTATCGTTGGGACGGCCTTCACCTGAACCGTGCTGGGACCAGTGTTCTGGCGAGTCGTATAACTAGGGCGGTAGAGAGGGCTTTAAACTAAATATTGGAGGCATGGGATCAAATTTGGGAAGATGTGGTAATTCAAAGATTAGAGACAAGGCAATAGAGAAAGGTATTAATATGGGAAATGATAAACAGACTGTGACAGGAAGGGATAGAGAGGACAAATCTAAGA
Organism: Somniosus microcephalus; assembly: GCF_052327205.1. Lineage (NCBI taxonomy): Eukaryota > Metazoa > Chordata > Chondrichthyes > Squaliformes > Somniosidae > Somniosus > Somniosus microcephalus. Next base: position 216,219,905 of record NC_140995.1, on the reverse strand, counting down.
GCAAATCAACAGATATGGCTCGAGGTTACAAAAATAATAAAAGGACAAAACTAAAGGCTCTGCATCTGAATGCACGTAGCATTCGAAACAAAACAGATGAACTGATAGCGTAAATAGAAATAAATAAATATGATCCGATGGCCATTACAGAAACATGGCTGCAGGATGACATAGATTGGGACCTGAATATTGAAGGGTACATGACATTTAGGAAGGTGGGAAAAGGTGGAAGGGTGGCTCTGTTAATTAATGATGGTATTAGCACAATAGAGAGGGATGACCTAAGTTCAGGAAACCAGGATGTAGAAGCAGTTTGGGTAGAGATGAGAAATAATAAAGGCAAGACGTCCCTTGTGGGAGTGATGTACAGGCCCCCTAACAGTAATCACATGGTAGGATGGCGTATAAAGGAAGAAATAATGGGAGCTTGTCAGATGGGTACGGCAATAATCATGGGGGATTTTAATCTGCATATAGACTAGAAAAATCAGATAGGCAAAGGTAGCATAGATGAGGAGTTCATCGAATGTTTTTGGGATAGTTTCTTACAACAGCACGTTCTGGAGCCAACCAGAAAGCAGGCTATACTAGACCTGGTATTGTGCAACGAGATAGGATTAATTAATGACCTCCTCGTGAAGGCGCCCCTAGGTAGCAGCGATCATAATATGATTGAATTTTACATTCAGTTTGAGAGAGAGAAGAGTGGGTCCAAGACTAGTATTTTAAACTTAAATAAGGGCAATTATGAGCGCATGAAAGCAGAGCTAGCTAAAGTGAACTGGCAAATTAGGTTAAGGGATAGGTCAATAGAGTTGCAGTGGCAGACATTTAAGGGGATATTTCAAAGTAGACAGAATATATACATTCCAACAAGAAAGAAAAAGTCCAAGGGGAGGACCCACCATCCGTGGTTAACTAACTAAAAAAGTTAAAGATAGTATTAAACTTAAAGAAAAAGCATATAATTGCACAAAGATGGGTGGCAGGTCAGAAGATTGGACAGAATATAAAAAACAGCAAAGAATGACAAAGGTTAATAAAGAGAGAAAAATTAGAGTACGAGAGAAAGCTAGCTAGAAATACAAGAACAGATAAGTAAGAGTTTCGATAGATATTTAAAATAGCAAAGAGTTAACAAAGTGAGCGTTGGCCTATAAAAAGTGAGTCTGGGGAATTAATAATGGAAATGAGATGGCAGTTGAATTGAACAGGTATTTTGCATCGGTCGTCACTATAGAGGATACAAGTAACATCCCAGAAATAGCTGTAAATCAGGAAATGGAAGAGAGGGAGGAACTCAAGAAAATTATAATCACCAGGGAAGTGGTACTAAGCAAATTGTTGGTGCTGCGGGCTGACAAGTCCCCGGGTCTTGATGGACTTCATCCTAGGATCTTAAAAGAAGTGGCTTGTGAGATAGTTGATTTTAATTTTCCAAAATTCCCTAGATTCGGGGAAGGTTCCATTAGATTGGAAAATAGCGAATGTAACTCCTTTATTCAAAAAGGGAGGGAGACAGAAAGCAGGAAACTACAGGCCAGTTAGCTTAACATCTGTCATAGGGAAGATGTTAGAAGCTATTATTAAAGACGTTATAGCAGGGCACTTAGAAAAGTTCAAAGTAATCAGGTAGAGTCAACATGGTTTTGTGCAAGGGAAATCATGTTTAACCAATTTATTGGAGTTCTTTGAGGAAGTAACATGTGCTGTACTGTACTTCGATTTCCAGAAGGCATTTGATAAGGTGCCACATCAAAGGTTATTGCAGAAAATAAAAGCTCATGGTGTAGGGGGTAACATATTGGCATGGATATAAGATTGGCTAGCTAACAGGAAATGGAGAGTAGGCATAAATGGGTCATTTTCTGATTGACAAGATGTAACAAGTGGTGTGCCACAGGGATCAGTGCTGGGGCCTCAACTTTTTACAATTTATATAAATGACTTGGATGAAGGGACCGAAGGTATGGATACTAAATTTGCTGATGACACAAAGATAGGTAGGAAAGTAAATTGTGAAGAGGACATAAGGAGGCTACAAAGGGATATAGATAAGTTAAGTGAGTGGGCAAAGATCTGGCAAGTGGAGTATAATGTGGGAAAATGTGAAGTTGTCCATTTTGGCAGGAAGAATAAAAAAGAAGCATATTATGTAAATGGTGAGAGATTGCAGAGCTCGGAGATACAGAGGGATCTGGGTGTCCTAGTGCATGAATCGCAAAAGGTTACTATGCAGGTACAGCAAGTAATTAGGAAAGCTAATACAGGAAACTCTCGTTTAAACGGCACCTAAATATCCGGAATTCTCTATTAACCGGCAAAATTCATACTCCGAAAACAACACCTCAATAACCAGAAATGTTGCCGAGTCCAAGTCTCCCGCAGTGGCCGAGTTAGTCAGTGGGGGTAGTTCTCCAAACTGCCACTACTCGGCTTCTTGGCGCTGTCGGAAGTCCGAACACCTCAATAACAGGAGTCTGACTCTTCCGCGCTGCCAGTAGTACCCAATTACTGTTAACTGCTCATTTCTTGATTTTTTAATTTTTGTTTGTTAAAAATAGCCTCGGTAGATAACCCTCTCCGTCATCCGGAATTTTTAATCAACCGGCACCATTCCGGTCCCGTCGATGCCGGATACCAAACTGTAGAATGTTATCGTTTATTGCAAGGGGAATTGAATACAAAAGTAGGGAGGTTATGCTTCAGTTATACAGGGCATTGGTGAGACCATATCTGGAGTACTGTGTACAGTATTGGTCTCCTTATTTAAGGAAAGATGTAAATGCGTTGGAAGCAGTTCAGAGAAGGTTTACTAGACTAATACCTGGAATGGGCGGGTTGTCTTATGAGGAAAGGTTGGACAGGCTAGGCTTGTATCCACTGGAGTTTAGAAGAATAAGAGGTGACTTGATTGAAACATATAAGATCCTGAGGGGTCTGGACAGGGTGGATGTGGAGAGGATGTTTCCTCTTGTGGGAGAATCTAGAACTAGGGGTCACTGTTTAAAAATAAGGGGTCGCCCATTTAAGACAGAGATGAGGAGAAATTTCTTCTGAGGGTCATGAGTCTTTGGAACTCTCTTCCTCAGAGGGCGGTGGAAGCAGAGTCTTTGAATATTTTTAAGGCAGAGGTAGATAGATTCTTGATAAGCAAGGGGGGTGAAAAGTTATCGGGGGTAGGCGGGAATGTGGAGTAATCGGATCAGCCATGATCTTATTGAATGGCGAAGCAGGCTTGAAGGGCTGAGTGGCCTACTCCTGCTCCTAATTCGTATGTTCGTATGTAATACTCCAGTTGGGGCCTAACCAGTGTTTTATAAAGATTTAGCATAACTTGCTTGCTTTTTTACTCTATGCCTTTATTTATAATAAAGCCAAGGATTCCATTGGCTTTTTAACAGCCTTCTCAACTTGTCCTGCCACCTTCAATAATTTGTGTACATACACCCCCCAGATCTCTCTTCCTACACCCCCTTTTAAAATGATGGCATTTAATTTATATTGCATCTAATTTTTCCTGCCAAAATGCATTACTTCACACTTCTCTGCATTAAATTTCATCTGCCATGTGTCTGCTCATTTCACCAGCCTGTCTATGTCTTAAGTCTGCTATTATCCTCCTTACTGTTTACTACAATATATAACCGTCTGACCCAGAGATGAGAATGTCATCAACTAAGCCAAGCTGACAATATTTAAGATAATAAATTAAACCTCCTCTGGGCACCAAACTTTAGGAAGCATGTCAAGGCCTTAGAGAGGGTGCAGAGGAAATTTCTTGCATCTCTTTATGTTGTAACCAATGTTTGTGTCAACTGTAATTGTGGGTACTGGTTAAGTCTTTATTTTTCTCTTTTCTTATTGTTATTTTCTATTTTAGTTATTCACCAACTGTACTTTGCAAAGCTTATCTCTAATTTCATTCTCCCCCTCCAAACATATACCAAAAATAAAATCTCCCCAATTGCATTGCAGTAATAACAAAATTTCCTCTAAGGCACTGCAGCCATTCTAGGTCAGACTGGGGGGAAAATTTTCAATGAAATGATGATTTAAATGCAGTGTATTCTGAGATTTTTTTTTAATGTTTCATATTCAGAAATGTAATTGCTTTGATAATCTCATGGCAGCTGAAAGCTATTGCTGCTGTGTAGTAATATAGGCTTACATAGGTCTGTGTCAGTGTTTGGCATTGTTCACATACAGCTAGTCTCTTGTGTAGTAGATCTTGACATAAACAAAGAGAATAGTCCTGTTCCTACTCCATGTTACTCATTCTAACCGACATCCGCCTGCACCAATCTAGAAGGTCGTGCTGTCCTGTAGGTGCCTAAGAACTAAGTAACCACCAGTGCACTGTGACTGCAGTATATGCTATGTATGTATAAGATGCACTGCAGCAAATCACACACCTTTGACAACAACTACCAGCCCTAGAATTATAACGCTGAGAAGGACGAGAGCAGCAAGATCATGGGAACACCTTTGTCTCCAAATTCCCCTTCAAATCACACTCCACCCTGACTTGGACATACAGGAAACTTTCGATTAACCGGCCCCTAAATAACCGGAACGCTCTATCCACCGGCAAAATTCAGGAGTTGGTTCAGGTAACTTTTTTTACTTTTAGTTACTTTTTTTAATTGATTTGTTGCTGTGCAAGGGTGTAGCTGAAGCTGTTGCTAAGCTACAGAGATGCTTGCAACTTGTGCCGATTGTTTTGAAGCTGTTAGGGTTTGTTGCTTTATACGGAGCTCTGAGCTCCGTATCTTTTACTATAGCGTTCGGTTATCCGGAATTGTTGATGAACTGGCAACACGTCGGTCCCGTCCATGCCGGATACCAGAAAGTTTCCTGTATATCATTTGTTTCTTCCATCTTTGCTGAATCATTATCATTGAACTCTCTACCTAACACCATTGTGGAAGCACCATCAGCACAATGATTACAGCAGTTCAAGGAGAAGGACCTTCTCAGGGCAACTCAAATACATACATGAAAAGGAAGGGTTCAAATTCATCCTGTTATCCAGGCAGCATCCATGACACTTTATTATACAGCTATCTATGGTACCTGCATCATTTTAGGATGCAGACAGAATGACCAGAACCAGTTAGAAACCCCTGCACAGCAGCAGCTCAAAAATATATTCCTTATCGTCGAACACTCCATTGGGACACACAAGCAACAATCCTTTTGCTTGGACCACTTAGGCAGGGTATGACTCTACAGACTGGCCAAAGTCTTCAAAATCATTATTGTCTACTGCATACCTTAGTTTTGCCATATGAGGCATGCCATGCAAAAGGGTGTGGAGAAGGTTCAGTCGGTTGTAGGCCCACGGGAAGAGAAAAAGGATGAGGTGGATGACATGGAGGGAACTGATGTACAGGCTGGGAGTTTGGTGCAGAACTCTGAGAACTACTTCTAGTAATGGGCACATCCTGCCACCTTACTTCTTGTTATATTTTCCATGCCCTGCAAGAATTTTGTCCCGACTGAAACGGAACTGCCATCTTTTTACCCCGCTCCGTGCTTAGCACTTTTCCATGGTCAGACCCAAGTCCATATGAAGTTCAGTTAAAAACACTTAATATTTATTTCTTGCTATTTACAAGTATCCCATGCTCTTAAGCCTTACACGCACCTGCCCACTGTCAGGCATTTTAGTCTTTTAAGGGGCCTAGCTTGAGTGGGAAGATGTGCGGCTATCTTGAGAGGCAGTCAACTCAACTGATTCTTCATCTGCCATGTAGCTGGTGTTAGGCACCCCAGGCTGGGAGATCAGCAATCTGCATGAAAGCAGCCCATAGGATATCTTCACTATAGATGAAACAAATTGTTGTTTGTACTTTCAAAGATCTTCACCCAGTTCATGCAATCTACCAGTCACAGACTCATGTGACTAGGTGCCAAGGATCTCTGTAGCACTACTAGTCACAGTTCTGCACCTTTTCCCTCATGATTTCGGGGGTTACCCTGCAAAAGGCCATGAAGATGCCACTTGCTCCGTATTCCTGCTTTTCCATCCTGCAGTGATGTCCGAGATGCACTCAAAGAATGTAGTGAATGTGCTCCTGCATCAATTTGCATTTGAAGGAAGACCCAATAAGATACTAATCCCTTACCCATATAATTGAGATATAACGTGGGCATGCAGCCTACCCAGGTCTTTTGTTTTCCTTATGTACTACTTTTTTTTGTTCATGGAATGTGGGTGATGCTGGTAAGGCTGCATTTATTGCCCGTTATTAATTGCCCTGTGAAGGTGGTGCTGGGCCGGCTTCTTGAACTGCTGCCACTTGTGCATCCACTTCCATTTGGTCCTCACTTGTCAGTTGTGATTCACTTACTGCACCTTCCTTAAATTCTCAGTAGTGCTAGTAGCTGTATTGGTGCTGGAAGCATGGGGAGTTCTTGACACCACCTGCTATGATGTATGGTAGTCCATGGCATCACTTGGAACTGCCTGCTCAGCTTAGGAAGAACCTATGGAATGAGAAAAGGGAAAATATTTACACTGCATCCCCAAAAAATGCCTTTAAAGAGAAATGAGATCATAAGACATTTTGTGCATCATGCAGCTGCTTAGCAAGTGTAGACCCAGCAGTAAGAAGTAAAAAAAACTGAGTGGGAAAGTTAATTAATTGGGGATACTTGCTGGGTGGTGACACCACACCTCCAAATTGGCCCTCACTAATTCCTTCCACAGTTTCCCAGGGAAAAGAATAAGGGCCAACTCCTCATATTGTATCAGCTACTTAATGGCACTGGTTTCCTATCTATCCTAATAATCTCCCTGTAGTTGTGCACCTGACTTGGACATATATCACCACCCCTTCATTGTTCTTGGGTCAATATTTTGGAATTCCAAACCTACCACCATTGTGGTAAATGATCCCTCCCTCGATCTTCTTGACTTGTCTGCAGCCTTTGACACGGTTGACCACTCCATCCTTCTCCAACGCCTCTCCACTGTCATCCAGCTGGGTGGGACTGCACTCGCCTGGTTCCATTCTTATCTATTTAATCGTTACCAGAGAATCACCTGCAACAGCTTCTCTTCCCGCTCCCACATTGTTACCTCTGGTGTCCCCCAAGTATCTATCCTTGGCCCTCTCCTATTTCTCATCTACATGTTGCCCTTGGCGACATCATCCGAAAACACAGCGTCAGTTTCCACATGTACGCTGCCGACACCCAGCTCTACCTCACTACTTATTCTCTCGACCCCTCCACGGTGTATAAATTGTCAGACTGCTTGTCCGACATACAGTTCTGGATGAGCAAAAATTTTCTCCAATAAAATATTGGGAAAACCAAAGCCATTGTTTTCGGTCCCCGCCACAAACTCCGTTCCCTAGCCGACTGACTCCATCCCTCTCCCTAACATCTGTCTGAGGCTGAACCACACTGTTTGCAACCTTGGTGTCATATTTGACCCTGAACTGAGCTTCCGACCACACATCCGCAGCATAACAAAGACCGCCTACTTCCACCTCCGTAACATCACCCGTCTCCGCCTTTGCCTCAGCTCATCTGCTGTGGAAACCCTCATCCTTGCCTTTGTTACCTCTAGACTTGACTATTCCAACGCACTCATGGCTGGCCTCCCACATTCCACCCTACGTAAACTTGAGGTCATCCAAAGCACGACTGCCCGTGTCTTAACTCCCACCAAGTCCCGCTCACCCATCACCCCTGTGCTCGTGACCTACGTTGGCTCCCGGTTCAGCAACACCTCGATTTCAAAATTCTCATCCTTGTTTTCAAAACCCTCCATGGCCTCGCCCCTTCCTATCTCTGTAATCTCCTTCAACCCCACGACCCCCCGAGATATCTGCGCTCCTCTAATTCTGCCCTCTTGCGGATCCCTGATTATAATCGCTCAACCATTGGTGGCCGTGCCTTCTGTTGCCTAGGCCCTGAGCTCTGGAATTCCCTCCCTAAACCTGTCTGCCTCGCTACCTCTCTTTCCTCCTTTAAGATGCTCCTTAAAACCTACCTCTTTGACCAAGCTTTTGGTCACCTGTCCTAATTTATCCTTATGTGGATCGGTGTCACATTTTTTTGTCTTAAAATTCTCCTGTGCAGCGCCTTGGGACGTTTTACTACGTTAAAGGTGCTATATAAATACAAGTTGTTGTTGTTTTTGGGAGCACCATCACCACAAGGACTGCAGCGGTTCACGCCACCATCCTCCCAGAGAAACTAGGGATTGGTAATAAATGTAGTCTTGCGAGCACCACCCACATCCTGAGAAAAGGTTCTCTGCATGCGTCTTCCCTGAGGGTGCAGGAAAGAAATATTTCTTTTGGGGCCATAGACGAAGAGTAAACATGTATTTAAAGGGGGATATAAATACCATGGCACTTCTCCAGATATTTCTGAAATATTGTCCACATTTTCTCCCAAGCATGATGAACCTGGGAGAGTGCATTCATTTTTTCAACCACCTCCTTCCATATAGCTTGCATATCCATCTTTGCTGGAGAGTAGCCTTCTTTTGTTTAATACTGATTCTAATCACTCTTGTAGCCTTTTGCCTTTCATAATTCACCAATTACCTACTTGAATGGATTGTACTGTGGGTCTGTAGATTTTCCAACAAACTTATTGCAGTCAATTCCTTCCTCAACCTTTCCAGTTGGCCTTGCTTAAGTCCAAAATATTTGTTTGTGATTTTCCTTTCTCTCCCCTGCGGTTGGTGCTGATTTCTATCCTATCAATGTTCTCAAGAAGCTTTCTTATCATTGGTATCTATTTTTGGTTTCATTATTTGTAAATTGAGGAGGCTGGAGCAAAGCATCACAAATGTGCCCCACTTGAATAAGCCTCATGCTTCACAGTTTGAAAGCTATTGCCTCAAATAACTGAAAACACATCTATAATTTGACTTGGTCTGTTTTCACTTATATAAATATATTTTGGAGTAAATCCTAAATCCTCCAGCTTTGATAAATTGTAGACACAGCATGATGAAATTAAAGTGTTCACAATATCCTTTCCAGGTCAGGAGATAGCTATGGATGCAGTTAATCTGGGCCCCCAGAGTGCTGATAGCCACATGTGGTAAGTCTGAATAACTCAACAGCAAATATTGAATGTACAGCAGAGAATGCCTGTTACGCCATTAATTATTATAAAATTCTAAAACTCCAAACCATTTCTATCTATCCATTTGAGGCCATGTTATGTTATAAGGAACCCTTCATTGTCAAATTATCACAGTTGCTATACCTCAAACCTAGAATTTCACTGTACCATCCTAGCAAGATCAAGTTATTATTGGGAGTATCACTTTATGATTCTGTCGGTAACCATTTGTACAAATATGATGTATTTTTTTTTAATGCAAAACCTGACTTGTTTTTAAAACTGTTTGAAATAAGCCGATGTGGAGAAATATAGCTGCATTGCAGTGCTGCTGCACACCATTTTTTTGATAGTATGTTGAACAGCAGTATATACGATTGGCTTCCTGCCACGTAGTTTAGGTGAATAACAGAGATGCATTTCATGGGAAGCTAGATAATTACATGAGGGAGAAAAGAATAGAAGGATATGTTGATAGGGAGAGATGAAGTAAGGTGGGAGAAGGCTCGTGTGGAGCATAAACACCGGCATAGACCCGTTGGGCCAAATGGCCTGTTTCTGTGCTGTAAATTCTGTGTAATCTATGTAACTGTTCCCTCTCCTCTGGTACTGCCCTCCTCCTTTTCAAATCTGCTGTCATCATCCCCCTCCGCTAAAAACCCACCCTTGACCCCCGATGTTCTTCCAAACTACTGCTCCATCTCCAAGCTCTATTTCCCCTCCAAAGTCGTTCCACACGTTGTCTGCTCCCAAATCCATGCCTTGTTCTCCTGCAACTCCAGTTTGAACCTCTAATCAGGTTTCTGTCCCTGCCACAGCACTGAAACGGCCCATATCAATGTCAGAAATGTGACCGTGGTAAATTATCCCTCATCGTCCTTCTCGACCAGTCTGCAGCCTTTGACATGGTTACATAAGAACATAAGAAATAGGAGTGGGAGAAGGCTCTTGTGGAGCATAAACACCAGCATAGACCCGTTTTATAGCTTCCGTTTTCACCTTAATTTTAATTAAATAATTATTATATACTATTGTATATTAATGTCATTGCGCACCTGCACAATTTAGCTATGAGGACATCTTTAAGGTCCTTTAAGCAAAATTACTGATATTTAACAAATACTCATGCAGTTAAAAATGTTAGAAATTTAATGTATGTATTTCCATTATTATTTTATTAACTTGGGAGATCTGGAGAGAATTTTATACTAGATAGACTGTACTCATGCTCTCCAGATAAAGAACACTAAAGTAATTGTTGCTGAAATGTACATTAGTGGGGGGATTATCAAAATGTTATGTTTTACTACTTCAAGAGTGTGTTTGCCTTTGTGAGTTTTTTAAAAATTTGTTTTTTATGGGATGTGGGCATCGCTCGCCAGGCCAACATTTACTGCCCATTCCTAATTGCCCTCGAGAAGGTGGTGGGGAGCCGCCTTCTTGAACCGCTGCAGTCCATGTGGTGAAGGTACTTCCACAGTGCTGTTAGGGAGGGAGTTCCAGGATTTTGACCCAGTGACGATGAAGGATCAGCAATATGCTTCTAAGTCAGGATGGTGTGTGACTTGGAGGTGAACTTGGAGGTGGTGCTGTTCCCATGCACCTGCTACCCTTGTCCTTCTAGGTGGAAGAGGTTGTGGGTTTGGGAGGTGCTGCCGAAGAAGCCTTGGCGAGTTGCTGCAGTGCATCTTGTAGATGGTACACACTGCAGCCACGGTATGCCGGTGGTGGAGGGAGTGAATGTTTAAGGTGGTGGATGGGGTGCCAATCAAGCAGGCTGCTTTGTCCTGGATGGTGTCGATTTTCTTGTGTTGTTGGAGCTGCACTCATCCAGGCAATTGGAGAGTATTGCATCACACTCCTTACTTGTGCTTTGTAGATGGAGGAAAGGCTTTGGGGAGTCAGGAAGTGAGACACTCACCACAGAATACCTAGCCTCTGACCTGCTCTTGTTGCCACAGTATTTATGTGGCCAGCCCAGTTAAGTTTCTGGTCAATGGTGACCCCCAGGATGTTGATGGTGGGGGATTCGGCGATAGTAACGCCGTTGAATGTCAAGGGGCGGTGGTTAGACTCTCGCTTATTGGAGACAGTCATTGCCTGGTACTTCTGTGGCGCAAATGTTACCTGCCACTTATCAGCCCAAGCCTGAACGTCGTCCAGGTCTTGTTGCATGCGGGCATGGACTGCTTCATTATCTGAGGAGTTGTGAATGGCGCTGAACATTGCAATCTTCAGCGAACATCCGCATTTCTGACCTTATATTGGAGGGAAGGTCATTGATAAAGCAGTTGAAGATGGTTGGGCCTAGGACACTGCCCTGAGGAACACCTGCCGCGATGTCCTGGGGCTGTGATGATTGACCTTCAACCACCACAACCATCTTCCTTTGTGCTAGGTATGACTCCAGCCAGTGGAGCGTTTTCCCCCCCGATTCCCATTGACTTCAGTTTTACTAGGGCTTCTTGATGCCACACTCTGTCAAATGCTGCCTTGATGTCAAGGGCAGTCACTCTCACCTCACCTCTGGAATTCAGCTCCTTTGTCCATGTTTGGACCAAGGCTGTAATGTGGTCGGGAGCCGAGTGGTCTTGTTGGAACCCAAACTGGGCATCAGTGAGCAGGTTATTGGTGTGTAAGTGGCCCTTGATAGCACTGTTGATGACACCTTCCATCACTTTGCTGATGATTGATGGTAGACTGATGGTGCGGTAATTGGCCGGATTGGATTTGTCCTGCTTTTTGTGGACAGGACATACCTGGGCAGTTTTCCACTTTGTAAATAGAGCCCCCAAATAATTTGTTAATAAAACTGAAAAAATAGTGACAAGTTAACAGTATGTGGATCTGTCTAGATGTCTTGTCTGGTTACAGGAACTATATATTGTGCACATGGACTTTCTCACTAGGCCACCACAAACTCAGCTTGCGCTGATATATCCATGAATATCTCTACTTCAGCTATGATTAACTGTTATAACATAATGTGACTTCAAAAGGAGCTAATACGTGTACCTGGTTGCTGCTTTGTCCTACTGAGTACATTCTAGATATGGAAGCTACTTTGAAAATGCTAGGTTAAAGCTGTATCATTACAGTCACATTGAAAATATAATGAAAAGTTCTTTTCTGTATTGTGATTAATTGATCTGCAACAGGAGTTGCATGTTTCCCCATGAAGCTGCAATGAATTCAATAAAATCTGATTCGGAAATTAAATTTTCAGTAACTCATTTTCAAATGAGCTAAGTAGTGTCATCACCGTTTCCAAAACATTCATTATACTGCTGCGCCTCTGACATTACGTGCTTACTATTTATAATGAGCCAACTCCTCAACTTGTGCAGTCTACATGACAGCAATTTTTCATTAAATGGAATCAATGCGGGTTGAGGAAAAGAGAAAGGAATTTGCATATTGGTTGTAAAATGATGGACTATTCGAATGAATTCAACATGTCTGTTTTTAGTTTGTGCAAGAGTGGTAGAGCCATGCATATACCCAATGATTCCAAAGTAACTTGGGACTGCATACCCTGAAATCATTCTCACCCATTCAAGATTTTTGCAGCTGAATTTGTCAAACTGAGTGCAAGTCTACTTGAACATAACCAAAATTAGAATAATTTGGATTGTAACCAATAAGGCCCATTAGTGAGCAATGACTTATTTATCCATTCTAAATATCTGACACCAAGGCCACGATTTTGCTCAGAGGGCGGGTTTGGAGGCGGGTCAGGAGTGAAAATTTAAATGAATGACGGCGGGTTGCGAACCCGCCGCCATCCCACCTCCACGCAACTTTGCAAAGTGTCGAGTATGCGAGTCGCGGGAGAGGCACTTGCCTACATAATCCCATTTCAACAAGCTCTTCCCATTTTACAACTTTTTCAGCGTGTTGCATATTGTACGCCAAACACGCCAGCTGATTGTTCCGGGTTCAGCAAGTGGCTGAGTTCTTGACAGCTGTTCCTGCAGCATAAAAGCGGACCTGTAACATGGCTGACTTTCAGATGCCAGAACTTTGTGTTTTGAGGTTTTGGAACACATTTTGCAGGTCTATTGAGCTTGTAAGGGTTTAAGCTGAGATCCATATGCATTGTGACCTCCTTGGAAAACCCTTTCCCCACATTGACTGAGCACTTATAACATCTATTCCTCAACTGAGAGATATACCAGCGGAATGGGAACCATTTATACCCTCTCATCCTGGTCCACAGAATCGGAGGAAGAGCAGCCGCATTAGCAGCAGAACCAGGCACAACAGCAGCAGCAACAACAGGAGCGCCAACCTTCTCCTCATCCACCTGATGCTGCAGAGGGCGTCAGCGCAAGGCTGCACCGCGCCGCAGGAGATACCCCCAACACAGGGTTGACAGACTGAGGATGAGCTTCCTCAACATGAGTGAGCAGCAGTGCCAAAGGAAGCTGAGACTTTCGCGAGAGGTAGTTGCTGACATCTGCACAATGCTGCACCAACACCTGGAGCCCAGAGGAGCGGGTGGACACTCCTTACCAGTGGCTGTCAAAGTCACCACTGCACTCAACATTTTTGCTTCAGGGTCCTTCCAGGGATCAGCAGCAGACATCATCAGCATCTCCCAGTCGACTGCACACGCTTGCATCACGCAGGTTACCGTTGCCCTCTTTGCAGAGGTTCACAATTACATCCACTTCTCCACGGATGAATTTCAGTTTCAATTTTTTTTTCTCCACGGATGAAGCAAGTGTAACCGCACTTGGCTTTGCAAATATGGCAGGCTTCCCAAGGGTGCAGGGCGTCGTAGACTGCACACATGTGGCCATTAGAGCACCCCAACACAGCCCAGCTGTATTTGTCAACCACAAGGGCTTCCAGTCCCTTAACGTCCAGCTGGTGTGTAACCACAGGAAGAACATTATGCATGTTTGCGCCAAGTTCCCTGGCAGTTGCCATGACTTGTTCATCCTGCGGCAGTCTACTGTACCTCAGCTGTTCAATCCGCCAACCCAACTTTCTGGATGGCTATCCCCTGAAGACTTGGCTAATGACACCGATGTGGAGAACATCAAACGAAGCTGAGGAGTGCTACAATGTGAGCCACATTGCCACCAGAAGCATAGAGCAAACCATTGGCTTGCTCAAAATGCGATTTGGATGCCTCGACATATCTGTGGAACCCTACAGTACTCACCAGCCAGGGTCTCCAGAATCATCGTGGTCTGCTGTGCACACCGCACAGCAGCGTGGCTTACCACTGCCTGAGAAACAAGTGGCTCAGTGCGCAGCCTCCTCCTCAGGAGGAGGAAGACCTTGCGGAGGTGGATGTGCCAGTTCCACCAGCATGCGAGCACATTGCTGGCCATGAGGCAAGGGATGCACTAATCCATGCCAGATTTGCGTAACTTTACGAAGCAAACACATGTGGCTGCCACATGGAAATGAGTGCCTGGCCGACCTTCTTAACACACCATACAGCATCTGTACAATAAACTGTGGGTTCCTATCACTCTCCCCACTGTCATTACAGATGAATGGCGCCCTCACTCTGACACTTCCATTTCTGGGCACACATAGGCCAACTCTTTGAATCTTTGCCATTGCATTTCTTTATTACAATTGAAATAACGATGACATTCTTCACTTGTATTCGATCAAAATACCCAAGTGACTACCCTTGTGACTATTTGTGTGTTAACTTTCTCTTGCGCGTGCTTCTACATGGTGCTTCCCCTGTGGCTTCAGCAGATGTTGAGGCACCTTACTCACTTTCATGCTGCGCCTGCTTCGACACCTTTGGCGGGCGTCCTCTGGGTTTGGGAGCCTGGGAGGGCTCAGCAACAGTCTGCTCCTCCTGCGGCTGTGCAGGGGCTGAGATGGCCATTTCATTTGGGTGAGGAATCTGGGGCTCTGACCGAGAGCTCCGCAGTGGCATGGGAGTGTGAGCGCTTGGAGAGGAGCCCCCACTTCTTTGTTGTCGACCACCAACATCCCTCTCATGGGTCGCCTGCATTTCACTGCTAGCAAGTAGCTGAAGAACACCTTGCTGCACATCAGTGGGGCCATGAGGACACATCTCTGTACTGACAGTCCTCATAACGGGGATGTTCATGTACCTCTGGTTCCTCTCCTCAATAGATGGCCATCAATCCTCCATAGCAGACCATCTATTTAGAAGAGTCACCATGTTCATTTGCATCTGGTGATTTATGTCCTCCATGGAGGTTGCCATCTTTTCCATGGCAGCACCTACATTCGCCATTGAGTGCACCACGGCATTGCTCATGTTTGAGATGGACTCCTCTATTCTCTGCACACTCGCAGTTACAGTGGTTGCAAACCCTGTCAGAGACTCCTCCTGCACTTGTTCCTGAAATTCCAGCACCACTCTCCTCCTGGATGGCCCCAGAGGCACAGGGTCCACATGCAGCTGAGCAGAGCTAGGAGCACCCTGTGGCCTCCGACGAGGACACTCCACTGCTGTCCCTGTCTCCACCATCTGCTGATGCTCACTTGTGAGCTGTGATTAACCAGGTGACAAAACTAATCTATCTCGCGAATGACCACTGAAGTGTGCGTCTCTGCGCTGGTGCTGGGTGCGCTCAATTCTGCTGACACTGCACCCTCAGCAGTTGCAGCTTCCTCTGAGGAGTCTTCCGGCTCTTCCTCCTGGACAGTGGGGAGGGGGGCTCTCGATGGTCCTGTGGGGAAGTAAAGGCATGAGTTAGACATGTAGCAGACATATCTAATTGTGCAGATGATCAGAACTCAATCTGCATGAACATCAGATGACATATCAGTCACTCATGCAATCTAAACGAGAGGGTTACAAATCTATTCCGTCACCAGCTTGCTCTACTGCACCCGTCTCTCTCTCTCTGTCCCCCACTTCCAGCTCCTCAGCACCTCCGACGATGTTGAGAGCAGCCTCCTCAGCAGTGGTCAAGTGCGCCATAGAAAGTAGCCCTCCTCCTGTCCTCCTCCTCTCCCTCTTATTGTGGGCTCTCTTTTCCTGCAATGAGGGACACAAGTGGAGTTTGAGTGAGAATGTTGGAGTGAGTATAGAGAATCCATAGCATAGATGCTTAGAGGGAGACAAAGATGGAGTGAGGTGCCAATACCAAGGTCCCTCCCTGTGCGTTGTTAGTTGTTGTCATTGCGTAACAGTGATAGCGAGTGTGAGTGTGCATAGTAGAATGGTGAAACAATTCTGTACATAGAGAGGGATGGTTAAGGGTGCAAGGGATGTAAGGGTAAATTGGGATGTGCAGGAGTAGGTTGACAATGCAGAGTGCTGGTGATGAGAGGAGATGGGGAGCAGATTGAAGGTAAGTGTGATGTTATACTCACTTTTGCTGAACGTAGCAGATCATTGAATCTTTTGCGGCACTGAACCCAGGTGCGTGCGTACAAAGACCTGGTGCTCACCTTCTCAGCAATTTGCAGCCAGGCTGCCTTGGTTTGCTGAGGAGGCTTCCTCCATCCATTTGAGGGATTCAGTACCTCTTTGCACCCTCTCACTCCCTCCACAAGAGCATGAAGAGAGTCATCCTCGAATCTTGGAGAGGCCTTTGATCTTGAAGCTGACATCTCGCTGTCTGCCACACTGAGAAGCATCAGAATATGAATGAAAAACCACAAGGTTGCATGGGCTCCTTAAATGCAGCTGGATGGAAGACGTCAGCAGAGGCGAGCAGCAGGTCCAAATCCACTGATTGGGCCGGGTAGCGCGCATGACGGGCTTAATAAGCCCAGTTAAGGGAAAATCGTTAATTCAGAACGGCTGAAACCAGCAGCGGGACCGGAACCCGTCGAACAGCCAACCCAACTCCAATCTGCCGCCAATGGTAAAATCACGGCCCAAGGTTGGAAATATATTAAAATTTAAATACTTTTTCTACAGAATAAAATAGAACATGCTGTTTAGTGCCATGTTGGATAATTACAGTTCTTTAAAATCCAGGCTTGGGCTGACAAATGGTAGGTAACATTTACACCATGCCACATAAGTGCCTGGTAATTATCATCTCCAACAAAAAAAACCCAGCCACTTCCTTATGAAATGTAATGTGTGAGGTGGTACACATAAGCGTGAGGTGGTGCATATAAGTGTGAGTTGCTGTATTTTGGTAGGAAGAATAAGGAGGCCACATACTGCTTGGATAATAAGAGTCTGAATGGGGTAGAGGAGCAAAGGGATCTAGAGGTACAGATAGACAAATCACAAAGTAGTGACGCAGTTTAATAAAGCCATCAAAAAAGCAAACCAAGCACTGGGGGTTCATTTCTAGAGGGATAGAACTGAAAAGCAGAGAAGTTATGCTGAACTTGTATCGAACCTTGGTTAGACCACACATGGAGTACTGTGCACAGTTCTGGTCTCCATATTATAAAAAGGATATAGAGGCATTGGAGAAGGTGCAAAAAAGTCTCAAGGATGATACCAGAACTGAGAGGATATATTTATCAGGAAAGGTTGAACAGGCTGGGGCTCTTTTCTCTAGAAAAGAGAAGGCCGAGGGGCAACCTGAAAGAGGTCTTTAAGATAATGAAAGGTAGATGCATTGAAAATGTTTCCACTTGTGGGGCTGTCCAAAACTAGAGGTCACTAATAAATCTAATAGGGAATTCAGAAGAAACTTTTTCACCCAAAAAGTTGTAAGAATGTTGAACGCGCTACCACAAGGAGTAGTTGAGGCAAATAGCATAGATGCATTTAAGCGGAAGCTAGATAAGCATGAGGGCGAAAGAAATAGAAGGGTATGCTGATATGGTTAGATGAATTAGGGTGGGAGAAGGCTCGTGCAGAGCATAAACGTCAGCATAGACCACTTGGGCTGAATGGCCTGATTCTGTGCTGTACACTTGATGTAACTCGATATATACCACCATCGCAGAGTCCCCCATTATCAACATTGACCAAAACCATAACTGGACCAGGTATATCAACTGTGGCTACAAGAGCAATGCAGAGGCTGGATACTCTGCAATAAATAGCTCACCTCCTGGCCCCTCAAGGCTTCTCCGCCACAGCTGGATGATTTCAGCTACCTTCTGAAGTTGAGGAAGATCACATGGGGGTGCTTGATAATCAGCAGCCAAAAGTTTTCTGTTAAATCCTTGGGCTCACGAGAAATTACCTAGATACTGGGCCGGTAAAGGTATGCTTTGGGTCATGGGTATGATGGCTCACTTATAAGAAGTCTTTAAACCTGATAAAAGCATCTAGAGTACTAAGCCAAAAATGTGACATTTACCAACTGGCAGTAAGAAGGGAACATCAATTATCTGTGACTAGACCAAACATGATTTCCTCCAATTGCTCAAACAAATAATTTATAACACTTGTTCAATTCAGAACACTTAAGTTATTCTATGTAAGGTTTATGAGCACTGCAGGTCCTGGTTGATGTATACTGCAAAGTTGTAAATGAGAATTGAGTTTAAGTTAGTACAAAATTAAATTTAAATGAAAGTTTTACTCCTGCCACTGATACAGCACTAATGTACTTCAGTACCCTTCTCATCTGTATTGCATCACATTCTGTTCTATCTGCTTTCATAATTCACAAGATCATGAGATAATTCTAGATTCAGTCTATCATAATTCATCCATCCTGAAAGATCCTAAAGTCTCACCATTTCAGCATCCATTTGCTCCTTAAATAATTCCAGAGTTTTTGCCTCTGCTACTCTGTCTGGAAGTCTATTCCATACATTAATCACTGTGTGAAATAATTTCTTTTATCAGTCTGAAATTCACCTTTTACTAGTTTGAACCTGTTACCTTGCCCTACTCTCAATTTATTTTATAGTAAAATTCTGGATTTATCTTTTTCCATTCTTTAATTATCTTATATGCCTATCTGATGCCTCCTTTCCAAGTTGAAAAGCCCAAGGGTAAAAAATTCGAAAGCCCCTGAAAACGTGTTTGGGGATCACGATGCGCATTCGGCCCACGCCCATTGAAAGGAATGCAAGCAGTATGCAAACTTCGTGCTGCTTACTAATTATAATGATTACAGAGTTCAGCCCAGCGCTGAACATTCTGCTGAGTGGCTGAACGCTCAGCAGGGGGGCCAAAGTTTGTGCATGGCTAGCTCCAATTAAAGCTAGCCTCCACTTCTTAAAGGCAGTTTGCACCTCTTAAAGGAGAGGTGCATTCAGCTTGCAGCAGCTCATGCAATTGGTTGTGGAGGCAAGGCTCAGAAAGAAGTAGAGTGAATAATAGCACAACAAGCCAGAGAAAGGGTTCCATGGTTCTCGGCAACAGCACTAGAGGCCTTAGTGCAGGGGATGGAAAGGAGAAGACAGGTCCTCTATCTGCAGGAAGCCCTCCAAATACACACTGTGAAGGCAGTGGGAGCAGATAGCTGATGAGATCAGTGCCAGCAGTCTTGCCCCGAGGACATGGATGCAGTGTTGAAGAAGTTCAATGACCTCCATCACATGGCTTGGTGCATTAGCAGGCCTGCCAGAGAGCGTGTTGTCATGGTCAAGAGCATGGAGGAGTTGCACCAACTTTGCACAGGGTTTGGACAGAGCTTGGAGCCCATGATTTCCAGGATGGAAGTGATGGGCAACTCCATTAGCGCACTTGTGGACCCAACCATGATGCAGGGTCTGATAGCCAATGTCTCAGCTTCCATTGCAGCACAAGCGGAAGCGGCCCAACGTCTAGTGCTGCAGTGGAAGCTCAGACTTCTGTCATGCAAACTCAGACTGCTCTCATGCAGACTCAGCTTGTTGCCACACAAGTGGTCAAGGTTATTGAATGCATCTTCAAATGTCGTCTCCCACCAACTGCACCACTAGGCTTACACATTACTCATTACACCACACCCCAATCACAAGCCTACTAACAATTTCCATCAATCACAACTCAAACCTCACATTCATAGCTTCAGCTCACTCTCTCACACTTATCACTGCTACAAGCCTCACACCCACACTCGCATCTTGCACACACTGCCAGCTATTCAACCATGACAAGCACATCACCCAAACACACTACACCACACTCACTGACACACTTCCCTCTGTCTTACAGAGCAAGATGGCTCATAACCACAGGCAGCATTAGCTAACCGGCGGGAGATAGGCAAGCCTACATATCCTTATCCAACTGGTGGAGACGGTGCTCGACATTATTGGAGGGGCCGTGGCGAGTGGCGAGGCCGAAACCATTGAAGATGAGGGTATGCTCATAGCTAATTCTCCTTCTCACATCCCACAATCTCTTATCATAAGCTGCTGGTGGTATAAGCATGCACATCTTGCTTTCACCCCCTCCCCTCACCACAACCCTGGTGCCTTTCTCATTTCAAATACCCAAGAACTCCAACCTGGCCAGCCAGTGCAGGAAGAGCAAGAGAAGAGTGATTGAGAAGAAGAGACACCATCACGCGATCTCACATTCGTAGGCACCAGCTCAGATACTGGCACGTACTTTAGAGGGTAGCATAGAGGTGGGATCTGCACGTGGTGTATCATCAGGCACGAGTGGCCTGCAGCCAGGGCAGGGGGAAAGGGTAACGCAGGTGCCAGCTCCCCAGAGGGCAAGGCCATATACGAGTTCTGCTGCACAGGACTCAGATGAGATCTTCAATGGGACGGCCTACAGAAGAAAGGTGATGGGCATGCACACACAAATGCTTGGTGCATTAGCAGGCCTGCCAGAGAGTGTGTTGTCAATGTTAAGGAGCATGGAGGAGTCCGGCACCAACTTTGCATAGGGCTTTTCTCAGAGCTTGGAGCCCATGATTTCTAGGATGGAAGTGATGGGCAATTCAGCGCACTTGTGGACCCAACCATGATGCAGGGTCTAATGGCTGATGTCTCGGCTTCCATTGCAGCACAAGCGGAAGCGACCCAACATCTAGCGCGCAGTGGAAGCTAAAACATCTGTCATGCAGGCTCAGCTTGCTGCCACGCAAGCTCCGACTACTGCCATCTTGGATGTGTTTACCACTGTTGAAATGGGCTTACAGGGTGTCACAGCAGTCCGGCAATCTGTCCTCCGACAGATTACTAGGATTGCTGAAGCGCCTCCCTGGGGGAGTGGCAGTGGCTCCTTGGAGCAAGAGCCTGTTGTCCTCTCTCAGGATGACCGCATTCATCCTCCCACAACTGCCACTGTGCCAGTGCCCTTGCTGTTGCGTGCCAGCCAGCCAGCTCAGACTGCTGCCGCCCATGCCGAGGTGGTGCAGTCCACTGCCGGGCCTTCTAGGCTCAGAGCTGCTCGAAGTCATCCTTCAAGGCCATCTGTACTTTGTTTTGTGGTAGTTTTCATTTCAGCATTGTGGCCAAGAGGACGCTGTGATGTTCCGTGACAGCGGGATGGTAAGGTGGGGAAGTGTTGAGCAACGGGGATCTGGGGTTTTATTCAGGAGAACCAGAGTCTGATGTGCTTACGGACAGCCCTCCTCTGCCTCTTTTTCCTCCTCTTCTTCCTCTTGTCGTGGAACCTATGGTAGCAAGGGCTGCGTTGTGGAGTTGGATGGCCAAGTTGTGGAGATGCAACAGACCACCACGAATTGGGATAATTGGATGCAGTAATCGAAATGTAGTATGACTACAGCACTGTATATTTGGGCACAGCTACTGCTGACATATATTCTACTGTTTTTCTATGTATTTCAGCATTCTGTTGGCTTTGTTGATTGCTGCACTGGGCAAGTTGAGTCTACTAACACTCCTCGCACTCTTTCAGCTTCATCCTCAGCATGAATGGAGTATGTGTGTTTCTGTTTATTTTATTTCATGTATGTTTAAAACTATTATCTCACTCAGTGAATGGGGCATACTTGATATGGATAGGTGCTGAAAGCTGTGCCACTAAGTTGATATGCCACATATTTAACAAGTTCCACAGTTGCAAGTGAGTTGCATTGACAATATTACATTTGATGTGTGTTTGTTAAGTCCGCACTTTCTATCATTCATTTGATTTATGCAATTCTTGTGTACTCATCCTGTCGAAATCTCGACTCCGAGTAAGACTCTAACACAAGCAGTACCGTCAGATTGTTAGTTTATTTTACTTGTGCACAAGGGGAGAGTGCCTAGTCAAGGGCTAGGCTAGCAACTCCGAAAAACATCAGTAATCGCAGCATAATTTATACACTTAAGTAAACAAGTTCCTCAGCGATGTTATTCTTATCTAATTAACCACTTTAACAGTGTTATCAAATCAACACTCGTCTTTGCCTAGTAACAGTTACCATCTTATAGGGACTAGCCTTTTCTCGACCCTTACTCATTGTTGTGTCTGGTTTCGGTTATCACATCCTCATTGTTGTTACAGCTGCTGACAGCTTGTCTGGTATTAGTTGCTGAAGTAAGCTCTAATTCTAAGTTGACCGAATATAATATCCCAGCAAGCCTTGCAATCTATAGTTGCCCCTTTTTCTATATTTCCACATTCCCCCCTTTTGTCCTTACAAGGACAATAACTTTAGTCTAACTGAATTTTACAGAGTCTTTCCATCTCCATGGTTTCTACCTTCTCTGAGGTTTCTGGGGTTGTTGCTATCATCATAGTGGCCGCCCCCTCCGGTGCGGCTGCAGCCCCTAGTCGCGCACAGCGGCATTTTATCAGGACAAATACCAAATATAGGGCAAAGATAATGATCAGGAATATGATCAGCCCTTGTACAAAGGACTGACCTATAGGCCCTAACCATCCGTCTGCCCAATCAAATATGCCCCAAGAACCTGGTTCTTTTAACTTTTCAATTTCTTTCGGATGTGGTCCACTAAATCACCTATTTCCTCAGAATTGTCAGGAATGTATGTGCAACACTCGGATCCTATCAGGGCACATGTTCCACCCTTCTCTGCTAGCAAATAGTCTAGAGCCATTCTATTCTGTAGGGCAACTGTGCGTATTGCCACCATCTCGGTGTCGATTTTACTCAGTGACTTAGCCGTGTCATTGGCTACTTCCTCAAGAATCGAGGCTACAAGCCGAATTTCTTTTATTGCCCTGGCTGTTCCATACCCGGGGAATAGGATAGCGAAGAACCGTTCTGTTTCTGTAATAGCTCTTTTGGATCGATAATGGTGATGATTCGCTAGAGAGGGCAAGTGATGAATGTATGGCACCACATATGCCAGGTAACATGATCCTGTCCAGCCCCTTTGCAACCAGGGGTATGCCTTGTGGCCACAAATAAAGTATGTCCCATTGTACGAGGTGGTTTTATCAACATCAAACCCTGCGGATACCAGGGAGTAGTTGAAAGTACCTGTCTGGTTGGCGTATGGGACTTCCAGTGTACAACCATAATACTGAGAGGACGTAGAAAGGGGGAACCCGTCAGCAGTACCAGTTATTGTAAAATTATACTCGCACCAACTAGTGCCTACGAATATTCCCCCAGCCAAGTTCCTTACTAAATATATTGTCCCCGGTAGCCTTCCCATACCTGTGGCCTTGGTGAGGGTGAGGAAGGGAGGCTGTTGGGAGCGGTCATACCTTGGTTGGTACCACCCTTCGAAGGTGTTCAGATAATATCCCCCTGCTTTCCAGGGCTCTGCAGATATGAGGTAAAATGACAAACTCGAGGATGCCTCTCTCTTTCCGTCTGTTACCACAGATGCAACTCTTATCATCCTAGGGGATTGGCGTGTGCCGCTCTGGTATATATACCATTCTACTACTTCTGACAGATTAAGTGGGACAGGTCTAAGAGGAATCCCTCCCTTAGAGTGGATAGGGATTTGGGTACATACCCAACAACCTCCTTCCTTATTGTTTTCCGTAGCGTATTTGAGGGACATATACAAGAAGGTGTTTACATGCAATCCGGGCATTACAGGTATTATAAGTGTCACAAGGAAACATAGTCCTAATGTCCATTTCCATTTACTGATGGGGTTGGTGATTCCTTTTCCTCGTGTTCTGGAGCTCTTTTGCAGTGCGAGGCGTGGATCCATGTTGGTCTCTCTTTCACCTTTACAGCAGTATTGGTGGTTAACAGGATCTGGAACGGACCCTCAAATCTTGGGTGAAGGCTACTCTTTCTCTTGAACACCTTTACGCAAACGAACTCGCCAGGCTCCAAGCTATGGCATCTTCCTTCAGCAGGGTCAACTTGGGCTTCTTTTACCTGCGAATGGAAACTAGAAATACATTTTGTTAGAGCAATGCAATAGTTTAGCATATTTTCTTCCATTTTGTGAATGTCCATTTGTTTAGCAGTAAACGGTGCAGAAAAAGGCAAACGTTGGGGACGTCCCATGACGATTTCATGTGGTGATAATCCTGTTCTATTTGTTGCTGACTGCATTGCCATCAATGCCAGGGGTAACAGTTCGACCCATTTGAGTCCAGTCTCATCACAACTTATTTTTCAACATTCCATTATATCGCTCCACCAGCCCGGCTGACTGTGGGTAATAGCTGCAGTGAAAATGCTGATTGATTTGCAAAGCCTTACACATCTCTTGCATAATTGTCCCAGTGAAATGTGACCCATTGTCACTCGAGAGTTGTACAGGTATACCAAATCGTGGTACAATTTCCTTTAACAAATATTTAGCGACAGTAACAGCGTCATTCTTTTTACATGGAAAAGCTTCAACCCATTTAGAAAACACATCTATAATAACCAATACATACTTAAAACCCATACATGCGGGTAATTCAATAAAATCCATTTGCAAATTTACAAAAGGTCCTGTTGGATTTGGGTGGGAGGCAGACTGTACTTTCTCCGTTTTTCCCAGATTCATCGTCTGACAGGTAGTACACTTTTCACTAATTTGTTTTGTAATTGCCAAAATACCCGGTGCGTACCATGTCTATGCAATATAGTCTGCCACTCCCCTTTGCCCACATGTGTGAAAGGCTTACATCCTAGGGTCTTGAGGGAAGTGGCGGTAGGGATTGTGGATGCATTGGTAATTTTCCAAAACTCCCTGGACTCAGCAAAGGTCCCGGCAGATTGGAAAACTGCTAATGTAACACCCTTATTTAAAAAGGGTAGTAGGCAGAAGGCTGGAAACTATAGACCTGTTAACCTAACATCTGTGGTTGGTAAAATGTTAGAGTCCATTATTAAGGAAACAGTAATGGGACATTTGGATAAACATAATTTAATAGGACAAACTCAGCATGGTTTCATGAAGGGGAAGTCATGTTTGACAAATTTGCTTGAGTTCTTTGAGGAAGTAACATACAGGGTGGATAAAGGAGAACCAGTGGACGTAGTGTATTTAGACTTCCAAAAGGCATTTGACAAGGTGCCACACAAAAGATTATTGCTTAAGATAAAAAATCACGGGATTGGGGGTAATATTCTGGCGTGGGTGGAGAATTGGCTCTCTAACAGAAAGCAGAGAGTTGGGATAAATGGTTCATTCTCAGACTGGCAATCAGTAACTAGTGGTGTTCCGTAGGGGTCAGTGCTGGGTCCCCAACTCTTTAATATAGATTGTAATGATTTGGAGGAGGGGACCGAGTGTAACATATCAAAGTTTGCAGATGATACAAAGATGGGAGGGAAAGTAGTGAGTGAGGAGGACATCAAAAACCTGCAAAGTGACATAGACAGGCTAAGTAAGTGGGCAGAGATTTGGCAGATGGAATACAATACTGGAAAGTGTGAGGTTATGCACTTTGGCAGGAAAAATCATAGAGCAAGTTATTATCTTAATGGCAAGAAACTGGAAAGTACTGTAGTACAAAGGGATCTGGGGGTCCTGGTGCACGAAACTCAAAAAGTTAGTATGCAGGTGCAGCAAGTGATCAAGAAGGCCAATGGAATGTTGGCTTTTATTGCTAGGGGGATAGAATATAAAAACAGGGAGGTATTGCTGCAGTTGTACAAGGTATTGGTGAGACCGCACCTGGAATACTGCATACAGCTTTGGTGTCCATACTTAAGAAAAGACATACTTGCTCTCGAGTCAGTACAAAGAAGGTTCACTCGGTTAATCCCGGGGATGAGGGGTGAGGGGGTGGTCATATGAGGAGAGGTTGAGTAGATTGGGACTCTACTCATTGGAGTTCAGAAGAATGAGAGGCGATCTTATTGAAATATATAAGATTGTGAAGGGGCTTGATCGGGTGGATGCGGTGAGGATGTTCCCAATGAAGGGTGAAACTAGAACTAGGGGGCATAATCTTAAAATAAGGGGCTGCTCTTTCAAAACTGAGATGAGGAGAAACTTCTTCACTCAGAGGGTGGTAGGTTTGTGGAATTTGCTGCCCCAGAAAGCTGTGGAAGCTACATCATTAAATAAATTTAAAACAGAAATAGATAGTTTCCTAGAAGTAAAGGGAATTAAGGGTTACGGGGAGCGGGCAGGAAATTGGACATGAGTCTAGGTTCGGAATGGTCATGGCCCTGTGGGTAGCGGAGCGGGCCCAGGGGCCGTGTAGCCTGGTTCTGCTCCTACTTCTTGGCCTAGAAATTGGGTTGGGGCGCCAAAGTGGGGCAAAAGTCGGCGGAGCGCAGGATTTAGCGCAGCGATCGGAGTGATACCGATCGCCAGAAATTCAGTTTCAGTGCCGCTCGAGGGACACGGGGCGAGGCTCGAGGCGCTCCGCGTCCCTCTTAGGGCGCTGAAACTGATTATCGCAGCGCAACGTGCCGTAGCGCCACATGCTGCGGCACGGCACACTGCAGTACTGCAGGCCTTCCTCCCACTGTTAAGGGGGAGGTGCCTGCAACAGCACGAGCCCCGATCGCGAGTGCCGGCAAATGAGCCCGGCACCAAGGAGAAGTGCCGGGCTCTCGGGAAACAGCCGGCAATGCCGCGGGGGGGGGGGGGGGGGGTTCGGAGGCCGGGGACGGAGGTGATGGCAGGCGGCCGCCAAAAAAGCGGCCGTCCCGCACCTCCACCTTAACTTGCGCCGCTGCCGGCACAGTAAGGCCCCGTGAACCGGGCGCGGGTAGCGAGCGGCGCAACTGCGGTGTTCGCTACCAAATATCGCGAACGGGGCACGATTGGGGCACTGCGCACACCGATGACATCATAGGCATTTGCGCTGCGCCGCCACCATTAGCGCCCCTACTGAATATCGCCGCAGACGCAGCCAGTGGCGCTACAGCCACTGACTGCCTCTTTAGGCGCTAACAGGTGGCGCTACTCACCCAATTTCTCCCCCCTTGTGTTCTAATTCTGTGTTAGATTTCAGGAGATGGTTTTATTCCTGTTCCTGGCTGGGGTGGAGATCGCCTTTACAGAAGGTAAGTACTGTAGAAAATATAGGGACAGAGTGATCTCCTGGAAGAGTTTCGATCGCCTAGATGGGTCGGAGAGGAATTTCCCAGATTTTTTCTCCCAAATTGGCCATTGGGTTTTTTATCTGGTTTTTCGCCTCTCCCGGGAGATCACATGGGTTTGGGTCGGATAGAGAGTGATAGAAGATTTGAGGTTGGGATCAGATCAGCCATGATCTTATTGAATGGTGGAGCAGGCTCGAGGGGCCGATTGGCCTACTCCTGCTCCTATTTCTTATGTTCTTATGTATGAACACAGCGGGCAATCCATGGGAGCAAAGATCTGGGTGCCACCACGATGCCGTCATGGTGAACCCACACTCCCTCAGATGTTTAAATGCATTCATCTTGTGCCCAATTTGTCTTTTTCGGGAATGCTGTATGCAATGCAGTCCAACAATTTGTCCAGAAATCACCTTGTGGTCTTGTGGTAGGACCTGCAGCTTGATCCTGACGATGGTTTAAGAAACCATCAAAATGCTGCTCTAACATTCTAAACTTAGACTCCTTTAACCATGCTTTCATCAATATTTCCCCATCCAAAATACTTGGTTCATGGCAAAGGACAATTGTTTTTAACTGTTCCAGAGCCTTTTCTAATTCTAATTTTGGGTCTGGAAGCTCATCCACCATAGTTCTTAATTCACTTGGGGTCCAAGGTCGGTGGACCGCCACTGGTGGCCCTCCCGCTTGTTGGGTATTCGGAAAATATCTGAGCGGGAACATTCCAGGTGGGCCAGGATCCAATGTCAGTACGGCCACTATTGGAGTTACTGACCCAGTTGCCTGGCCGTCATGTCCCGTCGCGCCCTGTCCTTCCAATTCCTGTCTTTGTTGTCCTAGTGACTGTGCTTGTTTTTCTTGCTGCTGTTGTTGCCTCAGACGTTCCTGAGCCCTAGTGTTATTTGCGGGTGCGCCTGACCCACCTACTTGTGCTGCGGCGCCGTGACCATCCCCATTAGGGTTGTTGCCTGGTTGTTGAACCGGGGCTGGAGGATTGTTTACTGGACCCTGATTTTGCCCACCTGGATTTTGGACTGGTTGGGGTAGGTATGGTGGCGGTGGATAGGGATTATATATTTCTTCCTCTACTTCTTCCTCCTCCTCGTCAGTCCAACGAGGGGCAGTTGGTCTATTTCTTCGTGTCCCCCTTAATATCATTTGTTTATGAATTCCTACATCCCCTTTACCTTCCTCGACTTGCTTTTTCTTTCTACGGCCTGCACTACTAGCCTCGATACTCGCTCACGTCTTTTCTCAGCTTCTCGTTTCCAGTCCCCAAATGCTGACCAATTCACCTTCTTACCACTCCTTCCTGGGTCCCTATTTAAGAGGCACTCCTCGAGACACGTTATCCTGTCTAGGTTAAATGTACCATCTGGTGGAAACGGCCTATTTCCCTTTGGTCCATTTTACCCATTTTGGTAAGTCATTTATTGATGTCTGACCACAATTCTGGAGCATATAACAGGCTGGTGTGCCCTTTTCTGGTATT
The DNA here is from genome assembly GCF_052327205.1 of Somniosus microcephalus. Classification (NCBI taxonomy): domain Eukaryota; kingdom Metazoa; phylum Chordata; class Chondrichthyes; order Squaliformes; family Somniosidae; genus Somniosus; species Somniosus microcephalus. The sequence continues at coordinate 216,191,099 of NC_140995.1, read as the reverse complement.
TTGCTTGCTCTGGCACCCATTCTTAATGGTTGAGGTTATCACAGGTATTCGGTATCACAATCCTTCCGTTCCAATCGAGTTCTCTACGCCCACTTCACCTGGCCATCACGTGACCCATTTGGGCTCTTAATTCGGGCTCAGTCTGGGTGTGAGATACTGTTGGACACGGACCACAGGTGTGTCGATCAACCGATCACTGTTTACTCTCCACCAATTTAAGTGTTTCTGAGACACAACCTCCCTTATTGAGTTCCCTGTTATGTCTTCCTATTAGCTCACAGACAATTGACGCACAAAAATATGCACATACCTGTAATAATATTACGAAGATAATAAAAATCGCGAAAACCCAAAGGGGTATACAGATCATAATCCTTATGCTCTAACTAAACATATAGTCAATTCTCAGTCTGCGTTGTACGCCCCTACAGACTGAGTCCTTAACACAGCAACAACTTTAAGATCCTATCAAACAAGGATCACGTCCCTTCTTATTTTTCCCCTATCACACAAGGGTAATTGTTTCCATCACACAAGAAACAGGAACCTCTTAACGAACCTAGTTATTTAATCATTCTAAGATCCTATCCAACAAGGATCGGTCCGATCACACACGGACTCTGTCCCTTTTCACCTTTACCCTATCACACAAGGGTACTTATCCTATCACACAAGAAACAGGGACCTCTTAACGACGTATTTTCTTACCTTCCCCTTATACAATCTGCCTGGTCTGTTTCAGGGTTCAAGTTTTCGGAATCTGTCTCCTTTTACCGTCAAGCTGAAAGAGGAAGTGATTACAAAAATTTCAACTCAACCCTGAAGTGAGTCTTACAGATTGCAGTACTCTCGCCAAGACAAACAGATTACACTCGCGCACCGTCCAGTCGAAATCTCGACTCCGAGTAAGACTCTAACACACAAGCAGTACCGTCAGATTGTTAGTTTATTTTACTTGTGCACAAGGGGAGAGTGCCTAGTCAAGGGCTAGGCTAGCAACTCCAAAAAACATCAGTAATCGCAGCATATTTATACACTTAAGTAAACAAGTTCCTCAGCAGTGTTATTCTTATCTAATTAACCACTTTAACAGTGTTATCAAATTAACACTCGTCTTTGCCTAGTAACAGTTACCATCTCCTTATAGGGACTAGCCTTTTCTCGACCCTTACTCATTGTTGTGTCTGGTTTCGGTTATCACATCCTCATTGTTGTTACAGCTGCTGACAGCTTGTCTGGTATTAGTTGCTGAGGTAAGCTCTAATTCTAAGTTGACCGAATATAATATCCCAGCAAGCCTTGCAATCTATAGTTGCCCCTTTTTCTATATTTCCACAATCCTTTCAGAACATGGTAAGTGAATTGTTGGCAATTATGGTCCATAAAAACAGTTTATTCATTCTATTCTTGTATCCTTTTAATTGTAAATTTCAATAAATCAGTTAGTAGAACAATCAGAATAGTATGCCAAACTAAAATAATTTGCAGGTAATGCCTGTGTAGTAATAGAACAGAACTCTGAACCAGAAGTCAGAAATATAGGTTGAATAAACCTGATTACTGTCCATACATATTTGGGGCTCGCCGGTTGAGGTACAGTGGGAATTTAGCTGGATCCCACACTGAGTCAAGTCTGGAAGAGCGGGGAGGGCCCTCCTGGACCCACCAAAAAAAATGAAAGTTTTTTGGGCCATTTTGTGAACACCCTCCAGCGGTCTCTAAAGGACAGCTGGTTAGCCTGCTTAATACCTGGTACAAATAAGTAGAACGCACACTACCCCCTTTGTAACTGGAAAAACTGCATTTGAAGTCCTACAACCAGTGTAGGATTCCATTTTGTATATTTAAGCAGCCTACCACCTTTTTAAGTGGGCGGGTTGCTCGCCCATTTACAAGCCCACCTGAAAATTGCATCAGATTGGCCTTGGGCTTCAATGGGACAGCCAAGATGCCCACCCGCCCTCCCAATTTTCAATTGCTGACCACCATTTTTCAGGCAAGAAAGGGGTGTTCAGCAGTTGAAAATTGCTCCCATCAAGTCTGGAGTAATAAGCAATGTCCAATCTAGGAAGAAATGTTCAACTCAATGAGTTCCATCTACAGCGCCTTTCGTACTTTCATGAACTTAAAGTGGCAGGGCAAAATCCCAAACACCACGATACCCACTCATTTGGGGGCTAATTGTATTTGGTCTATACTGATTCAGGCACAACTGAGATGGACAGGCCTCATTTTCTCAATGAGCAAGGATAAATTAGCAGAGTGAGTCCTCTGTGATGCTGAAAACCGGCAAATGGAGCCCATGAGGTCAGAAGCAACATTCTAAAGACCCCCTGGAGCAAATCATTAATCTTGATGCATAGGACAACCTGCATAGCTGTTCAACTAGGGGTTAATACATTTGAGCATTCAAGAATTATAGAAAAAATGCCAGCAGCGAAAAGTACGCCAACCATCAAAAAGAAAGGAATGTTGCATATAAAATATACAGAAGGCACATCTTACTAACCTTTGAAACAATAAATGGAAACTTAAGGAGATGAGCCCAGGCAGATCCTCAGAATTACAAGAAACAAGGATGTAACAGATAACCAAATAGCCATCAAGAATGGAGGGGCAAAGAACCCGCTGCCACGCTAGTTTCCCAGATGTCGGGTCTATCATCGCTGAATAGACCCGACACCAATCGGCGGGGAGGCAATTTAGGTGACTAAGTGCTTGTTAACAGCCGCTTAAAAACTATTTTGAGCTCACCTTTAAATTTTACAAGGTTGCCCATGGGTTCCAAGCTGCTCGGGGATCACGTCAGCTCAGCAGGTCGGAAGTTGTGTCACCATGAAATCATTTCTACTTGACCACTGCAAACGTGCTATAAAAGCTCCCATCTCATAGCTGTTCACTTTCCAAGGTCAGAAGCTGTTGCTTACTGCATTTGGAAGACAGATTGAGCTTTATGCAGGTTGCAAGCATTTGGAATAAATTCTGTATCCAGTGTCACCTCATTGGAACAACCTCTCTTACCATTGACAGATCGCTTCTGTCATCTCAACTTCACCTGCCATCTATTACAGCAGCATCGGTGCACTTGGAAACGATCTCATCTTGGTCCTCATAATCCCACCACGATTAGCCCAACACCAGTAGCATCAGGCACACCAGCAGCATCTACAACAAAACCAACCTTCTGATGCTGCACAGGGCAAGGGCAAGGGCATCAGCACCCGAGCACATTGTTGGCCAGGAGGCCAGGGATGGCCTCGCCATACCCAGATTTACTTCACTTTACACTGTACACCCTGGCTGCCACATGATGCGCCAGATTGGCACCACCCCACACCAACACCATTAAGCATCCCTACAATGGTCAAGCCATTCCTTTCACACTCCTCGCCATTGCGGGGGGTTACCGTTATGTCGCACCATTCACTGCAACTCACTAAGCCACTTCCAAAGGTGCACACAAATCTGTCCAAGAATGCAAAGTGTTGAAAATAAAGATTTCAAAGTATGACAGCACATTAACAGAAACTTCACATGAACATTGGCTAAAACACACAAGTGCCTACGTTTGTGTGTTAGTTGGCATGATTGGACTAGGATGAGGGCGAGTGTGAGGGGTGGCTAGTGAGATGGGGAAGTGATAATGTAGATAGAGAGGGATGGGTGGAGCTGCAAGGTAAGTTGGTGTGAGTAAGGATGTGCAGGAGTAGGGTAGGGAAGGCAGAGTGATGGGGATGTAATGCGTGGCACAGCAGGATGAGGTTGAGTGTGGCTTTGCAGTAACATTTTGTGATCTACTGAGATCATTGAAAGGTTTGCGCCACTGCAGCCTGGTCCTCCTAATGACATCCCTGCTTGTGTCCTCCTGTGCAATGTGCAACTAGGCTGCATTGATGTCCTGGGGAGGTCTCCTCCGTCCATGTGAAAGTAAAAGGACCTCCCTGCGTGCTGTGACCCCCTCCATAAGTATATGGAGAGCCTGGGTGCAGCCGTGCACCTCTGTGCTGTGATTGTTGGTGTTTGCAGCACCTCAGTGCTGTAGAACACTGACAGCGCAACTGTCAAAATCAATTTGCGTAAGGAAACCGGCTGATGACGCATCATCAAGTGACGTCATCAAACCCGCTTCCTTCAATTTGCCGGCAAACGTGTTGGACGGGCTTAACAAGCCCAATCAACGTAAAATCACTTTGGACAGCGGGCTGGAGCCAGCAGCGGGGTCACAACCGGCCACCGACCCCGGCCGCACCGGACTTGTCGAGGTAGGGAAAATCGCGGCCATTAGTCGTGGTTACCTGGGACTTGCATCTTGACCTTCATCAGCTTTTGTCTGAACAGTTAAATTCATAGTTTTGTGTATTTTAAGTATGGATCAGAAATAGCTTGCATTCATTTCTGCACCTTAATACTCTAGTGTTGTATGTATCTTGTGTCATTTGGTATTTGGATAGAAAAGCCACATTAAAAAGTTATTCCTAAAACTGCACCCTTCTTTCTTTTATATCGGGAAATCTCCATGTTAAAATTTACTTGCCATTGTGTGCTTCCTCTCTGGGCACAATGCTATAGTTTTAATGTTTATAAGGCCTTGTGATCTTGTACATGGAGAACCAAGGACATCTGCCAATCTAAACAATTGCTTCATTTTAATTCACCGCCCCATTCCCATTCAGACCTCACTGTACTCGGGCTCTTGCATTGTTCCACGGAAGCTCAGCGTAAACTCGAGGAACAGCACCTCATCTTCCGATTAGGCACTTTACAGCCTTCCAGACTCAATATCGAGTTCAACAATTTCAGATCATAACCTCGGCCCCCATTACATTTTTACTTATTTTTTATCCACACCTTTGTTTTGACCCTTTTTCCCCCCCCTTTTTTTCTCTCCCACATGGCAGCTGCCTCCCATTCTGCCAGCACATTTCACACCTAATCTAGAGCCGTCTTTTGTCTCCACTAGTCCTATCACCGTCTCGTTTTGAATACCTCTTAATGTCTCTTCACTTCTCTTTTGTTCTCTCCCAGCCTGGCCTTCAGTCTTGACAAAGGGTTTGACCCGAAACGTTGACTCTATTTTCTCTCCACAGATGTTGCCTGGCCTGCTGAGTTTTTCCAGCATTTTCTGTTGTTATCTCGGATTTCCAACATCTGCAGTATTTTGCTATCGTAAACAATTGCTTCATTTGATTTTGTCTAATTTTTTGTTCCTATCACTAAATAGCGCTCCAAGTATCAGAATGTACCAACTATTGTTTAGTTGGTTGCAATCCACCAGGAAATGTTAAGAATCTTCCTTCTCATGTTGTGGCAACATCATGGGTCAATATTTAAAAGGTTTCTCTTCACTTTTAATATAAGCAGCTGTTTTACAGACAATTTGTAGGTTTTCATGAAGCTTAATGGTCTTGATTCTGTAGTCAGCCTGGAGCACCGATGCAAGTAATAATTCATCAACTCTCTCCGCCTATTTGTAATGCTGTGGCATTATTCATTTGTATGTGGAAATAGAATGAGTGAAGTAGAATATTAATTTTATTTAAGCTTTGTATAGTCTTGCTTGTTCTTGAATGTAGCTACAGCTTCACATAGAAATTTCCTTTCATGACTACCTTTGATTCCTTCTCTGATCTGGACTTTTTGCGACTTTTTTTCTTGTGTACGATTCTTCCCTTGTTGCATGGACTTGCACTGCTACCTCCCTTCAGAAAAGGTGAAATATCAGAATGAGATTTTGGGGAAGACGTGCTTGCATGGCTGTCGTGTGATCTCAGAATTTTAAAGAGATAGCGCTCTAGTGGTTTTGCCTGTTTGGATGATGGCATAGTCATTTGTAGAGGTTGAACTTCATTCACAGAAGACCACACCAAAGGTAAGAACATAAGAAATAGGAGCAGGAGTAGGCCCTTCGAGCCTGCTCTGCAATTCAGTAAAATCATGGCTGATCTTCTACCTCAACTCCATCTTCCCGCACTATCCCCATATCCCTTAATATCCAAAAATCTATCAATTTCTGTCTTGAATATACTCAATACTGAACATCCATAGCTCTCTAGGGTAGAGCATTCAAGAATTCCCAAGATTCACAACCCTTTGAGTGAAGAAATGTCTTCTCATCTCAGTCCTGAATGGCCGACCCCTTATTCTGAGACTGTGACATCTAGTTCTAGACTCCCTAGCCAGGGAAACATCCTCCGAGCATCCACCTTATCAAGCCCTGTAAGAATTTTATATGTTTCACTGAGATCACCTCTCATTCTTCTAAATTCTAGTGAATATAGGCCTGGTCTCCTCAATCTCTCCTCATAAAACAATCCTCCCCATCCCAGGAACCAGTCTGGTGAATCTTTGTTGCACTCCCTCTATGGCAAGTATATCTTTCCTTAGGTAAGGAGACCAAAACTATATACAGTACTGCAGCTGTGGTCTCACCAAGGCTCTTGGTGAGGAAGGAAGAAAATCAGCATTCCACATTCCCTTATTTACAGGTTATGGGAATAAGTTCATTCTAATTAAAATCTGTACAAACTTCCCAGTATTATACAATTATGTACCCATGTAGATTGCAAGTTTTGAAACCTACAGTGTTGAGTTCAATAAAACTTAGCCTTAGAAATGAACACTGACTTAAGAAAGAAAGACTTACATTTATATAGCACCTTTCACGACCACCGGACATCTCAAAGCGCTTTACAGCCAATGAAGTACTTTTGGAGTGTAGTCACTGTTGTAATGTGGGAAAAGCAGCAGCCAATTTGCACACATCAAGGTCCCACAAACAGCAATGTGATAATGACCGGATAATCTGTTTTTGTTCTGTTGATTGAGGGATAAATATTGGCCAGGACACCAAGGATAACTCCCAGGGGCTCTTGTTCAAAATAGTGCCATGAGTTCTTTTACGTCCACTTGAGAGAGCAGACGGGGTCTCGGTTTAGCATCTCATCCAAAAGATGGCACCTTTGACAGTGAAGCACTCCCTTAGCACTGCACTGGAGTGGGACGTGAACCCACAACCTTCTGACTGAGAGGCGAATGTGCTACCCACTGAGCCACAGCTGACACTGTAAACAGCTAGAAATGCCAAAATATATGACATTGGCTGCATGTGAATTCTAACTTTACTAATCTGCTAATAACTAGTTTCTTCTATGCACTGGGGATGCTTGATTAGCACAAGGCATTTTTCCAATTGAGTTTTGAATTTTATTTTGCTCAGTGTTATGTCTTGATTACCTATAATGTGTTTCATTGAAAATTTAAAGTTGGTTTATAATGGACAGCAATGTTAGTGTCAATAGACAATGCAAAAAAATCAACGGGGGTAATTTTCACTTTTGGCGATAGTGTTACACGGGCGATATCGAACCGGCCGATATCAAACTGGCCAGCCATTATACACCAGTTATGACTCTATGACCTTGCCTGATTTTCCTTACCATTAACTTCAATGGAAATGAAAATAGGGCGGGGTGTATAATGGGCGGCTGATCTGATATCACCTATTTCACACTATCGCCACAAGTTTAAATTACCCCCCAAGGCATATTTCCTGAGCTGACTGCTTTTGAATTGGAGTGAGTCTTAATATTTTTGTTGTGCTTTACATTGGTACACTGCAAAGTTCTTAATCTCAACATTTCAATTTGGACAGAAACCTTGATTACCAGGAATAACAAATTGTGCACCACATGACTAGTTTTGCTAAGCTGTTCTGTCAGCTATTTCTTCCTGTTGGCTCGAAGTTTGTACATATCTGGCCTTGTCTTGTTCATACACATACCAATATGTCAGAAGTCTGCTGCTGTGACAAGTAACTTCCAGAAAGGATGAAACATGATTAATAACATTCAGTGCTACAAAATTACATTTGTTGCAAATTTATTTATTTGTGAGCTTAACAGCAGAGGGATTTTTGTTCATAATTACACAGTTATTTTTTAGGCTTATCTTGCTAAAATGCAGCATTTTTACACTGACGTTTTTAGCTTCTCTTTTACTGCATGGTAAATATGTATTTATTCCCATGTAGAAAATCTCTGACTATTGGATGTCAGATAATGACATTGTTGAAGAGATTTGAGCATGAAAATCTAGACTGATACTCCAGTGCGGTACTGAGGGAGAGCTGCACTGTTGGAGGTGCCGTCTTTCAGATGAGACGTTAAACTGAGTCCCTGTCGGCTCTCTCAGGTAGACATAAAAGATCCCATGGCACTATTTCGAAGAAGTATCTGGGGATAACTGGGGAATTATCCCCAGTGTCCTGGCCAATATTTATCCCTCAACCAACATCACTAAAAATGCAAGTCTTTTTTTCTTTTGAAACTTTCAACTAAAATAAAAATTGCTGCAAATACACAGCAAGTTCATTGGCATCTGAAATAATAATATACTGAAACTTTTATTTGCACAATTAGCATCCATTCTGAACGGACTGGTACAATAATTTAACAATGTACAATTTTTTTCTGGTTTTCTGCTAAAAATTCAATACATTTTGCAATTTTTTTGTTACTGTGTTTAATAAGATTGTGAAATCCTGATACTTGTTTGTACTGGTGCAATTTTTTTCAGTCTTCGAAGAGGGAAACATTTATCACTCAAACAAGGCGATGTCAGCATAATCATTCATACCTGTTTAACATCCATCTCAAGTTTGTCATTTGTTAATTTTTTCAGCCGAAACTCATGCCGTAACACAACTCTTTTTATAGTGAGAACATAGGACGTTTGTTTTATAGCAGTTATTTGGCCTTCAGAGCATTATTTATGCGGAAACACTTGATACTACTTTTATAATTCAGCCCACAAGGATTATTTTGTAATCCTTTAGTAATTACTAAGCAACATGTAACACCAATAGCAAGTTTTATTTCATTTTTGTTTACATAGATTTACATAGACTATATTGCACAGAAACAGGCCATTCGGCCCAACTAGTCTTTGCTGGTGTTTATACTCCACACGAGTCTCCTCCCATTCCATGTAGCTCATCTCAGCCTTTCAGCATATCTTTCTATTCCCTTTTCTCTCATGTAACCTGCTCACTGATGCCCAGTTTGGGTTCCGCCAGGACCACTCGGCTCCAGACCTCAAACATGAACAAAAGAACTGAATTCCAGAGGTGAGGCGAGAGTGACTGCCCTTGACATCAAGGCAGCATTTGACCGAGTGTGGCATCAAGGAACCCCAGTAAAACTGAAGTCAATGGTAATCGGGGGGAAAACTCTCCACTGGCTGGAGTCATACCTAGCACAAAGGAAGATGGTTGTGGTGCTTGGAGGTCAATCATCACGACCCCAGGATATCGCTGCAGGGCAGTGTCCTAGGCTCAACCATCTTCAGCTGCTTCATCAGTGACCTTCCCTCCAACATAAGGTCTGAAGTGAGGATGTTTGCAGATGACTGCACAGTATTCAGTGCCATTCGCAACTCCTCAGATAATGAAGCAGTCCATGCCCGCATGCAGCAAGACCTGGACGACATTCAGGCTTCGGCTGATAAGTGGCAGGTAACATTTGCGCCACGCAAGTGCCAGGCATGACTATCTCCAACAAGCAAGTGACTAGCCACCGCCCCTTGACATTCAACAGCATTACCATTGCCAAATCTCCTACCATCAATATCCTGGGGGTCACCATTGACCAGAAACTTAACTGGACCAGACACAGATACTATGGCAACAAGAGCAGGTCAGAGGCTGGGTATTCTGCGGCAAGTGTCTCACCTCCCTGACTCCCCAAAGCCTTTCCACCATCTACAAGGCACAAGTCAGGAGCGTGATGGAATACTTGCTTTTATTGTTTTTATTATATTGCAAACACTCGATCCTCTGAGAGGAGTTGCAGTGGGACAAATGGAATTTTAAAGATGCCAATTTTATGAAGGGGGAGAAGAATCTTTTTTTCCCTTTTCTGCTTACTTGCCTGGATGAGTGCAGCGCCAATAACACTCAAGAAGCTCGACACCACCCAAGACAAAGCAGCCCGCTTGATTGGCACCCCATCTGCCACCTTAAACATTCACTCCCTCCACCACCGGTGTACCGTGGCTGCAGTGTGAACATCTACAAGATGCACTGCAGCAACTCGCCAAGGCTTCTTCGGCAACACCTCTCAAACTCGCGACCTCTATCACCTAGAAGGACAAGGGCAGCAGGCGAATGAGAACACCACCACCTCCAAGTTCTCCTCCAAGTCACACACCATCCTGACTTGGAAGTATATCGCCGTTCCTTCATCGTCGCTGGGTCAAAATCCTGGAACTCCCTCCCTAACAGCACTGTGGGAGTACCTTCACCACATGGACTGCAGCGGTTCAAGGCGGCTCACCACCACCTTCTCAAGGGCAACTAGTGATGGGCAATAAATGCTGGCCTTGCCAGCGACGCCCACATCCCATGAACAAATAAAAAAAATGTACTTATCTAGTTTCCTTTTGAATGCATCTAAGCTATTTGCCTCAACCACTTCCTGGTTCTGAAGTAGTTTCATATGTAGTCAGTGAAATTGACTGACTTTTGATGATTAAACTTTGATAGAAACTTCTTGTTACAACACTTTTCTCTAGTCCTAGCAAAAACGAGCCCCACTTATAACCTGGGTGAGAGGTCAGTGTGGGGCTGGTGTGGCAAGCAGTACGCTTGTGACTCACCTGCGTGAGTCCCGGGCCAATTTAACTCCCAGGCCTCGTTAACATAAACTAGGCCCAACTCCCACCCAAACAAGGCTGGAATGATGTGAGGCAGGCAGGCGGGAGCTGGGTGATGCATCAGGGTACCGCCGTCAGGGACACAAGGAAACAGTCTCTTAAAGGCAGGAGGGGCGAGACGATCTTGGGAAGGGATGCAAATTTTAGCCATTCAGATCTCTTTAAAGCAGTCCTCTAATAGAATTACAGATGTAGAATAATTGTGAATTTACCTATTAATTTAACTCACTAGTTTTATGACCATTGACCGGACATACAGGCCCTAATTTGAACGGACAGCGAACCAGGGAGTCTGGGGACGTGGAAGCCCGGCCAATCTTAATGGCTGTGCCTCATTTAAATAGATTTTCCTGGAGTCCTGCCTAAAACCAACCAAATCCACTATCTGGCTGGTGGGTAGGAGCAGGAGTTCATTGGTAGGAGGACGCAGCCAGTAACTTAAGGGAGCAATCGCCAGCAAACAGTTGATGGGGAAGGGGACTCTGGCTGCGATCAGAGGGGAGCTTTCTGGCTGCGATCAGTTGGGTGGGCTTTCTGGTCGTGATCAGGGTTAGGGAAGGGGAAGCCGGGGGCAAGGGAGCCCCAAGGCTTCCTTGTGAGGCCATCCACTGAGTGTCCCACTCACCTGCTCAAAAGAGCAGGTTAAGATTGGGATATGGCGGGAAGGTAGTGGTGGCGGAGGGGTTAAGTGACTGGCCTTTTTTTTAATCGCCCCTTATTTCCGCCCCCCCCCCCAGTCCAGTTACCACTAGGCGGGAGGATTAAAATCGGGGCCTGTAAATTGTGGTTCCATGCCACTAATTACAGGAAACTTTTTTTTATCCGGCACCGACGTGGTGCCGGTTCATCAAAAATTCCAGATAACCGAAAGCTATAGTAAAAGGTACGGAGCTGAGAGCTTCGTATAAAGCAACAAACCCTGTTACTTAGCAACAGGTTCAGAATAATGGCCACAAGTTCCAAGCGTTTCTGTAGCTTAGCAACAGCTGCAGCCACACCCTTGCACAGCAACAGATCGAGGAAGGCAAGTAATAAAACTTACCTGAACCTACTCCTGAATTTTGCCAGTTAACCGAGATTTCCGGTTATTTAGGTGCCGGTAAATCGAAAGTTTCCTGTATGCTCATTTATTCAAATTTTCACTCAAAAACACTAAATCAATTAAATATATTTCAATATTGTAAAAATATATTCTAATGTGTTCAGGTTACAGTTTGGAGTTACTTGGGATTAAACTGATGTTGTTATTCTTGTCCATTACCTCTAGAATGTTTTTAATATTCTCACCACAAAGTGTAATATTAACATATGCGTGAGGTCGAAAGGTTACTCAAAATAAATAGCTTGCACCCTCTGTTTTCAGCTCATGGGAGTTGTTAAATGCCTCATAACACCCTGAACGTGATTTCACTCTTAAGTAATTGTACAATTAAAGAATCCTCTAAAGCCCCAATTTTAACTTGAGATGAGAGATCATCATGGTGCCGGCGAAGCAAGTGGCAGGCTCGTCCTGATTCATCAACATGAGGCCCAGGCCATTTTAACTCCCGGACCTTATTAACATAGCCCAGGTCCAGCTCCCGCCTGAACGCGGTGAGAATGACGAGGTGGCTGGAAGGTTGGAGCGGTGCCAACCCACAGGAGGCTGCTGCCAGAAATGCACGCGATCGTTCCGCGGCAGTCAGGTAAATGGATCGGGTGGGGCTCCGGATTATATTCAAAAGCTTTTAAAACATGCCTATTAGAGTCCTTGCGCCCAAAAGAACCAGTTTAAGAGCCTCCGTAAACCGGCGCAATTTGCGGAAACTCGCAATGGTGATTAATTCAATCTGGGCGCGTGGCCAGTTTTGTGGGCGGGGCCGGCATCTCGCATGATGTTTTTTAAACCAGTGCAAAAGATTGCAACAACTCCATTTGCGCTGGACATAATTTGTGCTTGAAATTCTGCAATCATTTCCGCTGGTTTGGCCAATTTCAGGCGAATTGCGCTGAAAAATACAGAGCAACCTAGCGCCCCGAAAAAGTTAGCGCCCCCGTGCCCGAAATTCACTGGTAGCGCCCCAAGAGGGAGGGGGGGCGCTACTGGAAGCGCGCCCCCCCCCCCCTTGAATATTAAAGGGGAGGGCCCTAGCGCAGCACAACCCGGGGCCCAGCTGGGCCACCAGGGATTGGAGTGCCGGCAAAAGAGCCCAGCACTCGAGAAGTGCTGGGCTCACGGAGCGAAGCCGGCACCCCGTGTGGTGGGGGGGGGGGGGGGAGAGGCTGCACAGGAGGCCGGGGACAGCAATGGAGGCAGGTGCTGGCAGGCGGCCAGCAACAAAAATGGCCGCCCGACACCTCCCCTTTAATTTGCGCCGCCCCGGCCGCAGGTAGGCCCCCTTGACCCTGTTGGACATAGCGTCTGGTGGTAAGTCAGGGGGTGCTACCGAAGATCGCAGCCAGGGTGCGAGCAGGGCGCTGCGCACGGCGATGACATCATCGCCGGAGGTGCAGCGCTGTGGGGCGCTAACAGTTACCGCCACCGCTAACCTCCCGCTGGATTTCGCTGTTAGTGCCCTATGGGAGGCGCAAATCAACCAAATTTTTCCCCCCAGGCCTCTGTCTCCATCTTCTGATAATTCAAATGAGATTGGTAAAACTCGCCCTCTACTGGTATAGCTGTGACAGTTAAGGCAAACTACTACTGCAAGAGCAACTGAGGAGTGGAGAAGTACTGCCTAAAGTTATCCATAATTGCAGGGCAATTTATTCAAACGATTTCTTTGCACTGTAAAACAAATAATATACTTCACAGAAAAATTAATACAGTACCAAATAAATTTGCAATAGATATCCCGTAATCATGTAATTCTATCTACTCAAAATAGAGTGATGGCATAACACAATTCTGAGTCAATGATGGCCTTAAACAAATTATTAGATTGTAAAAGCTGAGATAGAGTTAAACTTCTTTGTTCCCTCTTAAAAGAAATGGTATATTGCAGTATTAGGAATAGCTTGGCTCACTTAGTTTTTTTTTAAAAAGATTATGGGTTCAAGCTCCACTAGAGATTTGATCACATAATCTAGTCTGACGGTTCAGTGCAGTACTGAAGGAGGCTGCATTATTGCGAGTGTTGTCTTTCAGATGAGACATGAAACTGAACAAGAGCAAGGAGTCTCCCGTATGTTCATGGCCAACATTTATCCCTGAACCAACATAAAAAACAGAATAACTGGTCATTTATCTAATTTTCTGTGTGCAAAATCTGGCTACAATATTTGCCGACATAGCAAAAGTAACTGCACTTCAAAAAAGGTAATCCATTTCTTCTAAAGCGGTTTGGGACGACATAAAGATGTGAAAATGCTGCAAATTCCAGATGCCTGGGAAACCCATACAGCAACAGTCAATTTTAAATTGGGCTCCCAATTGCAGTGTGGGAGCCCAATTTAAATACGATAATTAAGTCCCCCTTCCCACCCCCCCCCCCCCCCCCCAACAATGAGACACTTGGACGCCTCGACATCCGCCATCATAAAAAAGGCAGTGGGTAGGTGCACGGTATGTTGGGATCACGTTTCCCCATATTTAACTCTTTAACTCCCTGACCTCCCACCCCGTGACCTTCTCCTGCCCGTCGTGGGGTTAATATCGAGAGGGTTCAAAAACAACATAGTGGAACTCGAGCACATATTGTGCTCGTTTAGTTCCGTGTAGAGATGCTAACTTTGAAAATATAACATTCTAAGACATCTATGCCTGTAAAAATGGGCGTTTCAAGGTGTTATAAGCATCCATGGGGCCAGTACAGCAGAACTATACAGGATACAATGATGCATGGTTCAGTGGGCCTGCTGTACAAACACAAGGGGTTAGTAAAAAGGTTCACTAAGACCAACAGAAAAAATATTCAAGAGTCGCACAAGTGATCATAAAGGACAAGCAAAAGTAACTTGAAATTCCAGCAAAGAAAAGGGAACAAGAGATAGATCTGGCAAATGCCTGTCATGTGAAGAGAAATTCATTTCCAATATTAATTTAAAAGTAATAAAAATTTAATATAGAAACATATAAACACAAAGGGACAGAGGTATAACTATGCTCACTCTGATTCTTTTGTTTTATTCATTCTGTGATGTGAGTTTCGCTGGCAAGCCTGGCATTTATTGCCCATCCCTAGAACTATAGAACTTGATAGCACAGACAGAGACCATTCAGTCCATCTTATCTGTGCCAGCTCTATGCTAGAACAATCCAAAACTAATCCCACTGCCTTGTGTTCTCTCCATAGCCCTGTATCGTACTCTGCTTCAAATATTTATTTAGTACAAGTGCAATGGCCTCTGCCACAGTCATTCCCTGTGGCAAAGCATTCCATGTTCCAACAACCCACTAGACTCCTAACCCCTCTTTTTTCACTCTCCACAACAGTTTTATCACCGACTCGCCAACCAGAGAAAGTAGTCTTTTTAACTCTATCAAAACTCTTTATAATTTTAAAATCCTCTATTAAAACTCCTCTTTGCCTTCTCTGCTCCAGTGAAAATAGTCCCAGTTTCTCAAGACTTTACTCATAACTATAGATTCCCATCTCTGGCATCATCCTGGTGAATCTACGCTGTACATTCTCTATAGCTTTAATGCCCTTTCTGAAATGGGGATCCTAAAACTACACACAGTACTCTAATTGTGGCCTAACCAATTTCTTGTAAAAAATTATCTCTGGCAATGTTTAAAAGTGAGACCTGTAGCTGTAGTTCTAAAATAATGAAATTAATCACATCTAAGATTTATCCATTAATGCATGATGTGAATTTCACACATACTGTACATAGCAGAAAAGCACTCTAGCTTTTCAATTGACAGTTCAACTCAGAATTTTGTCATGCATGTACTGTAAGAGACTAGGTGAACTAGTTTATTTTTCATTTAGCTTTTCAGACAGCAAGCAGTCTGCTTAGCCATGGCACATTTTTTTTGTCTGATTACCTATCAGCACAGTTTATACTGCAAACAGTTTTACACTGGCATGAAAGCACATTGAAATGCACTCTGGTGTAAACCTCCCAACCATCTGAAGCCAGGACAAAATATCTCCTCTGGGCCCTGGGTTTCATGTAGCTATCTTCCAATGCTGCTGCCCTGTCTAACCTGCCCATTCCAAGTGAGCCATGCAAAATACTACATCACAATTAAGCTGGCCAGATTATTATCATTACACAGAATTAAGTGTTTGGGTTTCCTTCAACACCCAAAGCATTACTGCATCATGTCACTTTATTGCTTTTGGCCATGCACAGTGGAATTCCAAGCACCTATTAAGTGCAACAACAACAATTGTCTACAGGTTATCTACCTAGTGGTGTAAGTCTCCTGGCCTAAGGTTGAAATCATGCCAATTGGTAGGAACAAGGCAATATCAAAGTGGGCCATAAGCCCTTGGATTCTGAAACTTTGTACAGTATTGGATTCACCTACTACACTAGAACCTACAAATTACTGCACTGTCATGCCATCACCTTGGTTGAGTCTTTGTGGACAAAATGCAAGTGCAGTAATTTGGGATTCAGAAGCTCTACTAGAATTTTAGCACTGCATTTTTATGCTTATACATGTGTAAATGCATCACAAAAATTGTATTAAAAATACACAAATATAAGCAGACAAATAATGTGAAACTATCCCTTGCACAGCTGTGGAAGTAAGGAATCTAGTGTGCTGACTAAACCAATAGGGCATTACACGTTGCCATCTAACCAGCACTAGCACACTCCATGGTTAGTATGCTGCATTTTAATTGTAATTGCTTGTGTGCTCATGCACTGTTATCATTGAGGAGACTTGCCCTGTTGTGACTGTATTGTAAATAGAGCTGGTTTTGATTGTTGCACTCTACTCTTTAGAGTTAAAAAATAGTTATTGTTCCTACTATACCAAGAGCATTTATCTGTGCTGTGGCAAACATTGTACAATGTACATTTTTGGCCTGACTATCATTCAAGATTTATGTTTGTATATATTTTTTGTTTTCAAATGGCTTGAAATCTGGTAGAAGTACAAAGTAAATTAGTGAATAAGTTTAAAAAAAAGATTTTGCTACTCTGGACTATGTCTGGCAAATTGGATTTTAGATAACTTCTTCCTTCCCTCCCCCCCCCCCCAACCATCCATCCAAATGACCTTTTGTGACCTTCTGAACTCAAGCCGTTGCATAAGAGGTACTTGTGCCCTGCTGCTGCAGTTGACAAGAGTGCCAGCAGGATTAGCTAGATTCTTTTCACTGCTTTGATCAGATCGTGCATCTTGCTTGACATTGTTTAACAAACTACCACAGGCTCACGCAAACCAAACTACTGTGTTTACTTTATGAACTTTACATAGCGATTTATTTCCTGAGTGCCAAAATAAATTTTGAAAAAAATATCGAGTTTGCCATTTTCAACTGCAGATCAAAGCTTGTAAAAACAACAGAATTAATGTTGATTAGTTTTAATGTGTACTAACATTGAGCTGGCAGATTACATTGTTTAATTTTACATATAATGGTTTGTTGGCATGTTAGAACCAGGAAAAGACAAACTTTCCTGTCAGAATTAACAGAAGTGAATGTAAGAGGCAGGAAGACAAGACTATCCAACATAAGGGAATATTATGCTATAATTGATCTATTTTCTCCTCCCTTCAATGTATATATTTAATACTTAGTTGTGTTGCAGGTGAAACTTAACTTTATGTCAGTTAACTAAAAAGTGATCTGTTTAGGTTGTTGCCCAGTGGAAGGAGGTTGACAGGTGACCCCTACCAGAGCCACTGTGACCCATTGGTGTCCGCTGTGGTTCAGTTGGTAGCACCCTCGCCTCTGAGCCAGAAAGTTGCAAGTTCAAGTCTCACTCCAGAGCCTTGAGCACAAAAAATCTAGGCTGACAATCCATTACAGTGCTGAGGGAGTGCTGCACTGTCGGAGGTGCCGTCTTTCAGATGAGACGTTAAACTGAGGCCACGTTTGCTCTCAGGACATAAAAGATCCCATGACACTATTTTGCAGAAGAGCAGGGGAGTTATCCCTGATGTCCTGACCAATATTTATCCCTCAATCAACATCACTAAAACAGATTGTCTGGTCATTATCACATTGCTGTTTGTGGGAGCTTCCTGTGTGCAAATTGGCTGCCGTGTTGCCTACATTACAACAGTGACTACACTTCATAAAGTACTTCATTAGCTGTAAAGCGCTTTGGGATGTCTGGTGGTCGTGAAATGCGCTATATAAATGCAAGTCTATCTGTTTTTCTTTCATTACTAGATATGCAAAAAGTTCTGGGCTAACTTGCCCTTTTGTTATTTAATTCTTTGTGGGTGAGCACTTTCCATGCATGACTCTGCTCCAAAGAACCTAGCTTAGATTAGAATCTTCCACATGCGTGGCGTTGTGAACATGGATCAGTAATGTAGATATTCAGGTATGTAACTATCAGGAAAAATTGAGATGGCTGTGGCTCTTTTCTCTGGAAAAGAGAAGAGTAAGAGGAGACCTGATAGAGGTCTTTAAAATGTTGAAGAGCTTCACTAGGGTGGATGTGGAGAAACTGTTTCTGCTTCGCACAGGACCCATTTTCCATATTGGACCACCCCAGCACTTCACGCGCCAAGTGCTGACCTCGCTCAGCAGAACATAACGCTAACCGGCATGAAGGCCCTCTCGCCAGCACTATTTAAAGGTATCATGCAGTACTTACAGATTGCTGGTTTACAATTTCTGGCTAATATTTGACTTCTAGTTTTTTTTTGCTGAGTTCTAGCACTCTTGAAAGTTCAATTTGTATGCACAGAGATAGGTTTTGCTGCTTTTTCACTGTCATTGTTCCTTTGTTCCACAAATTGTTTGGCTACAAACATGGATGGTCTGCTAGAGCTGCCTTTGGGAATAGACGACGATTGGGAACAGCGAGGAAGATACCACACAGCAGGAGAAACTGCCAGAAGAGTAGAGTATATCCACAGAAGATACACTGCCTGTACTGTCAAAGTCACCATCCCCCTCAACTCTTATGCTACAGACGCCTTTCAGGTTGCAACAGATGACATCAGCAACATTTCATAGGTTGTAGTTCACCAATGTATCAGGGAGGTCACCGAGGCGCTCTACACCAGGAGAAACACTTACATCTCCTTCCCTATTGACAAAGCGAAGCAGGACGAGCGAGCATGTGGTTTTACCCGCATGGCAGGCTTACCCATGGTGCAAGGTACCATTGACTGCATGCACATTGCCTTGCCTACTCCCTATAACTAGCCTGGAATATTTACCAATCGAAAGGGATTCCACTGTCTTAACGTACAACTGGTTTGCGGCCACAGGCAGCACATCACGCAGATCTGCCCACTATCCCAGCAGCAGTCACAACTCTTTCATTCTGCACCAGTCCTCTGTGCCGCCTTTATATCAACCAGGCTGCCCAGTTACAGGCTGGCTAGTGGGCGACACAGGTTATCTCTTCTAGACATGACTCATGATTCCAGTTAGGAGCCTGCACACAGCTCCAGAGCATGGCTACAATGAAAGCCATGGTGCCACAAGGAACATCATCCAGCAAACAATCGGAGTGCTTAAGCAATGCTTCCGCTGTCCGGACTGTTCCAAAGTAGCTTTGCCATACACCTCCGGGTATCCAGATTTGTGGTTATGTGCTGAATGCTCTATCATGAAGGATCAACCCTTACCACCTTCTGGGAACCAGCAAGTACAGGAGGAGTATCAGAGCTTCTCACTCTGCATGACCAGCTGCAGATGCTTTCAACACCCACTTCTTTCTCTGTCATGCAGACTGTGTAGGGTGAGGGAGAAGTCAGGTGTCTCCTTCAGCGTTGCCAGTGGCCATAGCCTCCACTCTGCCCCTTACTATTATCGCCAGGACGCTCTTCAGTAGCAGCCTGTTGCCTGGTGTTGTATGCCACCTACTCCTGCAAGAAAAAGGAAGGTGTTTTGTTGAGAGTCTTGAGGTGTTTGAGGAATGTGGTTGTCATGGTCGAATAGCGGATTGTGTGTGTGTGAGATGTGACTTGTGGGTAAGTGAAGTTTGTAATAGTGCTGAGTATGTGAAGATGAGGAGAAGACTGTTTAGTGAAGTGTGGTGCACTGATTGCAGCACAGTGCAGGTTGGCGGGGGAGAGGAGTGTTGAGTGTTGCAATTAATGAGACTGTGAATGGTGCAGCTGTGATGACAAAGTATTTCAACTGATAATTCCAGTCAAATCATTCAACTTTTTCCTGCATTACATCCATGTTCTTGGAGCAATGTTTTCTGGCATTGATGGTGTGAGCAATCTCCTCCCACTTCCTCCTCATCAGATGCCTGGAGGACTTCCTTCCCCCTGGGGGGAATGGGCTGTCTTTCCTCCTGTCCACTGCCTGCACTAAGGCTTCCAGTGCAGTATCAGAAAACCTTGGTGCCCACTCTCTCCCTCCTTCAGCCATTTCCTTAACAAGTACTTGCAGAACAGGTCTTGCAGCCAGAATGCCCCTCCTCTGTGAGAGGTGCTGGCTGCCTGTAGGTAGCATCCTGACCTCCCGACATAGGGCCCTTCTGAGAGGCATACAGCCCATGAATAGTGTGGATAGTGGTGGCTGGCATGCACAAATAATTATAATAAGCAGGCAGCACAGATATTACGTGCTGCCTTTAGGTATCCCAACTGGCACGGATAGACCATGCACCCATCCCTCAAACATAAGGTCAGAAATGGGGATGTTCGCTGATGACTGCACAGTGTTCAGTGCCATTCACAACTCCTCAGATAATGAAGCAGTCCATGCCCGCATGCGGCAAGACCTGGACGACGTTCAGGCTTGGGCTGATAAGTGGCAGGTAACATTCGCGCCACACAAGTGCCAGGCAATGATATCTCCGACAAGCAAGCATCTAAACACCACCCCTTGACAGTCAGTGGCATTACCATTGCCGAATCCCCCACCATCAACATCCTGGGGGTCACCATTGACCAGAAACTTAACTGGACCAGCCACATAAATACTGTGGCAACAAGAGCAGGTCAGAGGCTAAGTATTCTGTGGCGAGTGTCTCATCACCTGACTCCCCAAACCCTACTACAGGAAACTTTCTGGTATCCGGCACGGACGGGACCGACGTGTTGCCGGTTCATCAACAATTCCAGATAACCGAACGCTATAGTAAAAGATACGGAGCTCAGAGCTCCGTATAAAGCAACAAACCCTGTTGGCTTCAAAACAATCGGCACAAGTTGCAAGCGTCTCTGTAGCTTAGCAACAGCTTCAGCTACACCCTTGCACAGCAACAAATCAATTAAAAAAAAAAGTAACTAAAAGTAAAAAAAAGTTACCTGAACCGACTCCTGAATTTTGCCGGTGGATAGAGCGTTCTGGTTATTTAGGGGCCGGTTAATCGAAAGTTTCCTGTACCATCTACAAGGCACAAGTAAGGAGTGTGATGGAATACTCCCCACTTGCCTGGATGAGTGCAGCTCCAACAACACTGAAGAAGCTCAACACCATCCAGGACAAAGCAGCCCGCTTGATTGGCACCCCATCCACCACCTTAAATATTCACTCCCTCCACCACCGGCATACCGTGGCTGCAGTGTGTACCATCTACAAGATACACTGCAGCAACTCCCAAACCCGCGACCTCTTCCACCGAGAAGAACAAGGGCAGCAGGCGCATGGGAACACCACCACCTCCAATTTCCCCTCCAAGTCACACACCATCCTGACTTGGAGGTATATCGCCGATCTTTCATCGTCGCTGTGTCAAAATCCTGGAACTCCCTCCCTAACAGCACTGTGGGAGTACCTTCACCACACGGACTGCAGCGGTTCAAGAAGGCGGCTCACCACCACCTTCTCAAGGGCAATTAGGGATGGGCAATAAATGCTGGCCTTGCCAGCGATGCCCACATCCCATAAAACAAATTTTAAAAACCCTACCCCCACCCATGGCACATGTTTCACACGCAGTTGAATTTCTAGGCCATTGTCTCTCTACATTTACAAATTTCAACATCTGCAATTTTTGTATCTGCTTTTAACCTTAAATTGCTCCAGAAGGAGTGAAAGCCTACCAGAGGGGGGGCTTCTTGACTTTGTTCAAGGAGCTTGGCCTTTAAATCATGGGCTGGAGATCATTGATAAAATAGAGAGAGAAGAGCTCAAAGGTTTTTCAAAAGGTATATTGGAGGGGTACAGCGCAGATTCACCAGAATGATACCAGGGCTAAGAGGGTTAAATTATGAGGACAGATTGCATTGTATTCCCTTAAGTTTGAGATTGAGATGATCTGATCAAGGTGTTAAAATGTTAAAAGGATTTGATAGGGTAGATACGGAAAATCTATTTCCTCTGGTGGGCGAATCAAGAACGAGGAGTCATAAACTTAAAATTAGAGCTGGGCCATTTCGAAGCAAAATTAGAAAGCTCTTTTTCACACAAATGGTAATAGAAATTTGGAACTATTTCCATTAAAAGTCTGTGGATGCTGGGTCAATTGGAGCTTTCAGGACTGAGATAGGTAGAATTTTGTTGCATAAGGGTATCAAGGGATATGGAGTAAAGGCGGGAAAAAGGAGTTGAGATGCAGATCATCCATGATCTAATTGAATAGCGGAGCAGGCCCGAGGGGCTGAACGGCCTACTCCTGTTGCTAATGTTCCTATGGTCCACAGAAACTCCTCTTCTCCAAATCTCTACGTACAACAGGAATTTCCATCCTCCGATTATTTGGTTGCTGTAACTGAAATGGCATCTGTACTGTGGTGGGGGGAAAATGCTTTTTCAATAAAAAGTCTATAAGCAAAAACTGCAAGTGATGTAACAATGAAAATGCAGCATAAAGAATCCAAAAAGCAAAATAAACTGCAACTCCAACAGGAAGCACAGCAACACACATTTAAGAATCCAACTCTCGAGCCAGTACGGGCCTTCACTTCAGCATCTATTTTATATGGGCGAGCCAAGTTGTCAACATATTCCTGACAAAAGGCTCAAGAAATTGCAGCTGTCAACAATTTACATTCATTTACATGAACTTCAGGGCTTTAATCTGGCTCTCGCATGATTTGTGAGAGAGCACCCTTTATCCATTGGGATATTGCATGCAGTACAAATCAGGTCTACTCCCCTAATTCTGTATAATCCCACTTTCCCAATCAGAACCTGTGATACCAACACACCCTATCAGAATATAGATGCTCCTTACATGCCATGGTGCAGCCTGTTGATATGTCAACAGTCGGCACCACTAGCTGTGCAGTTCAGTTTTGTCAAAATCAGCTAAGGTAATGTAAGGTGCTGGAATAAATTGTAGTTCTGTAGCAGAAAAATTGAGTTATTTCTTGTACTAATTGTACACTATAAAATTATTAAAGCTTGAATGTTCATTCTTTTCTTGTCTTTACTGAATCAACTGTATCCCACTTTCACATTGAAAGGATATGGATATGAAACCGTTGAATCTTAAATCTTTGAGTATGAATGGGAATTGCAAAAGATTCAAAAATATGAATTGTGCTGTTGAGAGTTTTTACTTCAGGGCTTTATGGGTGAAGCTCTGCACTGAGAGCTCAAATTCACAAAATTACCCCTTAAAATTTACATTATAGCTGATCAAATTGAGTCCTGGGACCCATGGGGATCTGCAAGCCAGTCCCTGAGGTTCATCAGGTTTCTGTATTTTCCAGTATGCTAGCACATTACTGCTATTGCTTTATACAAATGTTTTCTTCAGATAGTCCTGCTATTGGAAATTAGGATTGTGGGTCCACTCAGACTCCTACATCCAGTTTCTACTTCAAGGTTCCTTTCATGTGAAGTCAGCTGTTCTGTGAATAGTTATGGTTTTCTTCTGTTTTTTGTTCTTGTTTTCCCAAAATGCCACAAATGCAGGCATTTTAAGTAAATAACTTAATGATATATTCCTTTGGGGTTCTACCATTGGCAATTCATTTGAAATAAATCAAACTTTTAGCTTACCCAAGACTAATAAGGCAAGAAAATATGTCCACTATGTAAAGCACAAAATACTCAATCTAAACTGGACTCCAGGGACCAAGCTTCAAAGAAAAATCAGAAAACGTATGGCCTCTGAGTTCTGTTGAACTCTGAACTAAGCTTTCTACCCCATATCTGATCTTTTGCCAAAACTGGTGCCTTCGACCTCTAGAACATTACATGCTTACGCTACTGTCTCATGCCCTCTCTTGAGCCAAAACACTTATTTATGTTATATTCACCTCGAGGATCAGTTTCTCGAACGCTCTCCTGACTAGCCTTCCTATTTCCACCTTCACAAACGTCAGCTTATCCAGAACTCTGATCCAAATTCTCTCCTGTACATCCATCAGCCCTTTCCTCGTCTGGCTTTGAGATTCTACCTCAAAATTCCTGCCCTTTTTCACAAATCCTTTTACTGTCTTGTACCATTTGGATAATCTCCCAGCTCGTATTCCCTGACTCCTCATCGAGCCTGTCCTCCAACCCCTTGCGAGGCAACGCTGGACTCCGTCTCAGACCTGCCCCAGAATACTTATCCAAAACCCTTTTGTCTTGTCCCTATCTTCAAAAACCTCATTGATTGAACCTTAAGCTTTTCTCCCTCTCCCACTTTCACCAAATTCCTGTACATCCTGCCCTGCATCTAATTATAAGGTGCTTGTTACATAAGGTGTGCTGTACAAATGTATCTTGGTGGCAACAGCATTCAATCAGTAGTTTAAGAATGAGATCGAGGAACAGGTGAAGCTTGAGGGCCACTGAAAAATGCACAGCAATCTCCTGTTATGAATTTTAGGATTATTTAGTAATTCAAGCAAATATAGTTCCCCTTTAATGCAGCATATTGACCCTTAGTACTCATAGATGTTGATTCTGGTCTGTACACTTCCGTACGCCGAAAGATGGCACTCGTTATTTTGCATTGATCGGGACTGCACAAGTTGTAAATTGGGACATTATACTCTCAAGGTTGTCATCAGAGAATAGCTTCCCCCAAGTCAGCACTTCTGGTAATATTTGACTAGCATTACATTCTTGAGTGATGATATAATTTGGATATTTAAGGAAAATAGTGAAATATTGTTTGTTCAAAAATGGTAATTTTAATTTATTGCTCATGAATTCCAAGTTATATTAATGTAATGCCTGTAAACAATCAATGGAAAAAATATTGCCATGTGCTTGCATTAATTTGTGTGTTTACGGTTATATTTTCCTCTTTCCTGTTCATTGTTCTCTTTATCAGACTACCAAAATATTGTTATGGTTGTGTTTTTCAATAGAATGATTTTGATTTCTGTTATATGCAGGCTTGCAATTATTTGTGGCCATCTTTCGGAGTATGGAAGTGTACAGACCAAAATCAAGAATGGCTCTCTGTTCAGGGTAAGTTAGGCAGTTATGTCAGTTGACTAAATGTTACAATACTTTTATGACAAGAGATCAGCAGGCTATCTGTTTAATAGCACAATCATTTTTTGGGGGGGGAGGGGGCGCAGTGGTTAAAGCTTATAGTTATGCCAGTATTATGGCCCCCTGAAACTGGGTATTGCACTGCTGGCAGCAGCCTGTCTAGATCTACAAGGCACAAGTCAGGAGTGTGATGGAATAATCTCCACTTGCCTGGATGAGTTCAGCTCCAACAACACTCAAGAATTTCGATACCATACAGGACAAAGCAGCCCGCTTGATTGGCACCCTATCCACCACCTCCAACATTCACTCTCTCCACCACCGGCGCACCGTGGCTGCAGTGTGCACCATCTACAAGATGCAACACAGCAACTCGACAAATCTTCTTCGGCAGCACCTCCCAAACCCGCGGCCTCTGCCACCTAGAAGGACAAGGGCAGCAGCCGCATGGGAACACCACCACCTCCAAGTTCCCCTCCAAGTCACACACCATCCTGACTTGGAAATATATCACCGTTTCTTCAACGTCGCTGGGTCAAAATCCTGGAACTCCCTGTGGGAGTACCTTAACGACACAGACTACAGCAGTTCAAGAAGGCGGCTCACCACCACCTTCCCGAGAGAAATTAGGGATGGGAAATAAATACTGGCCTTGCCAGTGATGCCCACATCCCATGAATGAATATAAAAAAAAGATGGAATGCACGTCTTATTTAGAACAGGACTTCAGGGGGATCATTTTGACCTTGTGCGATAGTGTAAAATAGGTGATAGAAATTCGGCAGCCTGTTTTACATCAATGAAAAGAAAATGGGGAGAGATGTAAACCGGTCTGCTGATTCACTATCGACCGCTTTACACGATCATACGGTCCGAATTACCCTCCAGGCATCATTGGGTCACAGCCATTTCAATAGTGGGACTTTGGGATGCTTTTATTACCTTTGAGGAAATATTTAAGACTGGAATCAGCTACAGTATAAGGAATGGAAGTTCTCATCCTATTATTTAAATAGTGAGAATAAAAACACATAGTTTACCTAAATGGTAGAAATTTAATATTGATCACCGGACTGTAATATTCCATTACTTAATCTGTTTAATTTAATATTGTACCAAGCCTTTGAAGGACAACTTGCTGTGATGCCCATCTTCACAGTGGGCCCTGTTAGCAGCCCTGCTTTGTTCTGAAGGTTGATGAATGGCTTGAGACCAACTTCTGAGAGGGCAGCCTTGGTAGCTTTTGAAATTTATTGATTGACAGTTCCCCAGGCAGAAGCTGCTTGAAACTGGATATAATCATGATATGGTTTTGCCAGTTCACCAGTTCGCTGGTCCAAACTAAAAGTACTACCACCACATGCTCACGGAGTTGGGGGTAATATATTAGCATTGATAGAGAATTGGCAAACTAACAGAAAGCAGAGAGTCGTGATAAATGGGTCATTTTCCGGTTGGCAAACGGTAACTAGTGGGGTGCTACAGGGATCGGTGCTGGGGCCTCAACTATTTACAATCTACATTAATGACTTGGATGAAGGGACCAAGTGTAATGTAGCTAAGTTTGTGGTGATACACAGATGGGTGAGAAAGCAAGTTGTGCAGAGGACTCAAAGAATCTGCAAAGGGATATAGACAGGCTAAGTGAGTGGGCAAACATTTGGCCGATGGAGTATAATGTGGGAAAGAGCGAGGTTATCCACTTTGGCAGGAAAAATAAAAAAGAAAATTATTATTTAAATGGGGAGAGATTACAAAATGCTACAGTTCAGACGGACCTGGGGGTCCTTGTGCATGAAACACAAGAAGTTAGCATGCAGGTACAGCAAGTAATCAAAAAGGCAAATGGAATGTTGGCCTTTATTGCAAGGGGGTTGGAGTATAAAAGCAGGGAAGTCCTGCTACAACTGTACAAGGTATTGGTGAGACCACACCTTGAGTACTGTGTACAGTTTTGGTCTCCTTATTTAAGGAAGGATATACTTGCACTGGAGGCAGTTCAGAGACGATTCACTAGGTTAATTCCAGAGATGAGGGGGTTGGCTTATGAAGAAAGGTTGAGCAGTTTGGGCCTAATCTCATTGGAATTTAGAAGAATGAGAGGTGATCTTATTGAAACATATACCGAGAGAGCTCGACAAGGTAGATGCAGAGAGGATGTTTCCCCTCGTGGGGAAATTTAGAATTCAGGGGCATAGTTGCAGAATAACGGGTCGCCCTTTTAGAACTGAGATGAGGAGGAATTTCTTCTCTCAGAGAGTCATAAATCTGTGGAATTCTCTGCCCCAGAGAGCCGTGGAGGCTGGGTCATTAAATACATTTAAGGTGGGGATAGACACATTTTTGCAAGATAAGGGAGTGAAGGATTATGGGAAGCCGGCAGGGAAGTGGCTTTGAGCCCACCAGCCATGATCTTATTGAATGGCGGAGCAGGCTCAGGCGGCCAAGTGGCCTATTCCTGCTCCTATTTCTTATGTTCTTATGCTAGAGCTTTGTTGGCTAAATCTGCTATTTTATTTCATCTTGTTTCTGTTAATTTTGCTTCTTAATAAATTTGATGCATAAGTAAATGTTACAATGTGATGCAACCTATCCCCGGGGAATGACGTGACTGGTGAAAAGCAGCTGTCCAGAAAATCATATTACAGTACTAGGCTTTGTACCTACACAGCACCAAGACTGTATAACCCAAGTTTTTACAACTGATGTAGTTTTGAGTATTAAAGAAAACATTGGAATATTGTACTGGATATTGTCAGAGTGAAAGGTTGGAAAATGTTTGTTAAAGACAATTTCCAATTTTTGCTTATGAATTCAAAAATTATGTTGATCAGGGTAGGACTTCTTTACCCATCATTTTGCATGGTTTGGTACAAAAATGGTTCATCGTTGATAGCCTGTATAAAACGAGCACATTTTCAAAGTCACTCCTTAGTTATGAGTGAGGTTTTCAAAAAGGTATGTTTAGCTGGTTTGTGAGTGTGAGAGATTCTTGTTAGGTAAGGGTATAAGGGATATGGAACCAAAGCGGGCAAATGGAAATAAGATACAAATCAGCCATGATCTAATTGAACAGCAGAACAGGCTGGAGGGACTGAATGGCCCACTCCAATTTCTACCAAAGAAGGGTTAGGCAAGGTGATTGAAGGCACATTTTAAGAAGTAGATTTTGAAGACATTTTTGAAAATAGAGGATTTAGGAAGAAAATTCCAGAGTCCTGCGTATGATGACTGAAGGCTATGCCACCGATATTGGAGAAAGGGAAGGGAGACACAGACGAGAAGAGAATGTGGGGCAAGGACATCGAAGAATTTTTAAACAGAGGAGGATTTTGAAAAGTGAATAATTATACACATTTTTTGAAATTATGAAAGTTATTTTTATATTTCAAGCAATATTTACACAGTGATATTCTGTACTGACTAATTGCTGTAATTACTGTTTCTTTTTTTTATATAGGATCATATAGACAAAGCAATTGAACTGAGGCCACAAGATCCCAAATTGTATTACCTACTAGGAAGATGGTGCTATGCAGTAAGTTGGTGAATTTTGTAAAGTATCGCTGGGCGGGGAAGAGGTGGAATGTTCTTTCCATCCAAATTATCTTGATAATTTTCAAGGTTATTGCATCACACTACCTATGGCTTCTCTATCATGGAGAGACTGTCTCTTCCAGGAACATACACAAGAAACTCTAGAGTGAGAACAGTGACTGTTCGCAACCTCAGCCTCCACTCAACCCAGAGCTGAGTTTATGATCCCATTTCCTCTCCATCATATGAATAATAATATGAATAATACTTGAGTTTAAGTTTCTTATTTGCTGGTTTGTCCTGTTTAAATTTTGTGGGCCTGGAGAATTGGAAAGGGCTATTTTTAAAGCTGTTGCATCATCGGTGGATAAATCCTAAATCAGAACACTGAGCTCTGTTGGTATCAGCAACCTGAGATATGCAAGTTGTGATAAAAATGATAACTTCCGGGAAGTTATGTCATCACTTCCTGTGAACTATGAACTATGAACGGTGTACATACCTCACTTCCTGTCATATGTCACTTCCTGTTGGACTGGTATAAATACTGGTCTGTTCAGTATTGTAAGAGGCTTCTACCAGAGGCATGGTAAAGACCTCTCTTGTGTATATAGTGTGTTTATAAGTTACTTAAAGCTTACTTTAAAGTTACTTGATGGTAAGTCTCCTTTTTCTTACATCACAAGTTATTAGAAACATGGATTTATACTCTGGACTGCACCATCTCCCCAGCCATGGATAGGCTGGGAGACGGAATGAATAGGGGCTTCAGTCTTTGAGTATATTCAAGGCTGAGATAGATAGATTTTTGGACTCTAGGGGAATCAAGGATATGGGGATCGGGCGGGAAAGTGGAGTTGAGGTCGAAGATCAGCCATGATCTTATTGAATGGCGGTGCAGGCTCGAAGGGCTGTATGGCCTACTTCTGCTCCTAATTCTTATGTTCTGCTGCCAAAGAGTACTGGCTGCAGGCTGATTAGTTCGATAGCATTTGTGTAAGCCAGTAAAATTATAAACTGTGATGCCGTCCCACGTCTTCGTCATCTTCGTGATCTGGTTGAAGGTCCTCGCCCAATGGTGTCTCCATATGCTGTTCCCTATTGCACAGCAATCTTATGCAGCACGCAGCAAATACTATGAGTAGAGACACTCTCTGACCTCTATTAGATAAAGCCACTAATCTGTACAGACAGCAGAAGCATTGCACTCCAATGGTCTGCTTAATGAGGGCTCTAGTTGATGTTGATCTGCTGGTAGTGCAATTCAGCCAGCAAGCATGAGTTTCTTAAAGGAGTCATGGATCAAGTGTTCAGGGAAACCCCTTGTCCATAAGCAGCCAACCTCTCACTTAGGGGGGAATTTTCCCAGCCCCGAGGAGGCGGGACTGCCGGGAAAATGGCAGAAACTGGGAGCGAGAACCGACCCCGCTCCCAACCCACCTCCGTGCCATCTTCCCGGGAGGCGGATCCCCGAGCCGCGCAGGGACCCATCTCCTCAAAGCGGGAAGGGGATTAGAGCCAATTAACTGTCTGTTAACAGGTAGTTAACAGGCAGTTTTGAGGCTTTTCCCCATTTTACGCATGCAATTGCGGGCTTTCCGACGGCTGCGAACCTCACCAGGGTCAGTGAGGCGAGCAGTGGGTCTGCGGGGGTGAGAGGGGTCGAAATGTCAGCAGCAGAGGTGAGTGATGGGTGCAAGTGTGGACAGGTGAGTATGAGAGGTGAGTGTAAAGTGTTGGAAAAAATTTCCTTACCTTTGCTTCTTTCTGCAGGCTTCAACCTTTGAGGATCTGGTGGTGCCTCATCTCAACAGCAGAGATGACAGAATGGCTGCTGCATTCTCAGATGCAGCAGCCATTTGCTTTCTGCTGAGGAGAGAGGTCTTGGTGAGCCTGAGTGCAAGGGCTCACCTTAGAACAGAGATTGTCAGTGTTTGACAGCTTCTCAATTAATCTGTCAAAACATTTTCGACAGATGAAGCGTCATATGCAGACGTCATCTGTCACTGGCTTTCCCTTAATTGGCTGGTAAGCCCGCAGGGGCGGGGCAGGCTTAACGAGGCCAATCAAGGGAAAATAGCGTGGGTTGGTCAGACGTCGCTGGGGACGGGACTGAACTCCGGAAACCAGAAGTCCCGCCTCCAGTGCATCTCCATTGAGAAAATCCAGCCCTACTGTCCTGGGACAAAGAATGTGGAAGTATCTTGGGCCCAGACCTGCATGTTGCAATGTTCACACACCAGTTGTACGTTAATGGAATAGAAGCCCTTGCAATTCATGAAGGCAGTGGCTCATTTGCAAGAGAGCTCATCACTATGTGTATCCAGTCAATGAAACTGTAGACTTGGGGGAAGTTTGCAATCGCTGCAAACCCCAGAGCCCTATAAGTAGAGCTGGTTCCACTTGTCCATGGGTAAGTGATGAAATCATTTGCTGTAGCAAACATAGCATCCTGCTTAATTCAAACATGAACTGCAGACTGACTGATGTTGCTATTATCCTCTGCTGGAAGGAAACGGAGGCAAAGAGGCTGCTGGCGTGGAAACCTTGACTGCAACAGGCACAGTTATTATACCCTCAACATTTTTGCTCTGGCTCCTTCTCCGCTGCAACAGAGGATAACAGCAACATCGGGAGGCAACACAGATCTGTGCCGGTCACTCTGGAAAAGTGCAGCCTTCTATGCACTGTTCCTCTGAGAATTGCAAGTATGTAACCCTGGGCCTATACACTCTTTTAGGAGGGTAAAGATATCTGCGAGCTCTGCTCCTCCTCAGTAGTCTCCATGTAGCTGTAGCTCCATGTGGTCCTTCCACCTGTTGCTCCTTTTCCTCCCTCTAGCAAGAATTGATTGGCCAAAAGGATTTCCATTTTCAGAGATTGTGGCCAGTATCCCTGAATCTTCCTGAAGGTTGTCCAGCCACCAAAAACACAAAAACAGTCATTCTGCACCAAAAATGACTGAGAAATACAAGCAATATGTCTGCTAAGCGTTTATATCGATTTAAATTATAGCAGGTGAGTGCCCCTTTAAATACTGGTGGAATTGCCCATTCCTACCCTGTACCACCCATACCTGGCCATCCAGTCACACCCAAGTGGTTATGATCAATAAAGTATCACTTAAGATCATGGGCAAATTCTGCTACCTCGGTATCATTCTCTTGCACAACTCCACACTTGATGATGATGTCACTCATCAGATTGGCAGCTCCATCTTTGGCAAACTCGAGCAAAGACTCTAGCAAAAACAGGGGATTATTCTGCCAACAAAAGTTACTATATACCAAGCTGTTTTCTCACTGCCCTACTATATGGATTAGAGTCATGGATCTGTTACTGCTGTCACATCAAGCAACTTGATCATTTTCACTTGCACTGTTTATGACGTATCACTGGCATCAAGTAGCAAGTCAGGGTGCCTAACAATGATGTCCTTAAGCGCTACAATATAACTGGAATTGAGGCCACGATCAAAAAGGAAATAGACACCAGGTCAATCCATCAGCATCTGAAAAGAGAAAAGACAGGTTAGCATTTCAGTAGGGCTTTTTAAAACATTTTTACTTGCAGCTCTATTATCCGCTCACATTAATTAACTTAGTGCATTGCCCCGCTTCCCTGTTGTGTCATACTAAACTTTACTTCTGTATAGGATGTAAGTAAAGATATCTGTGTAATCTTTTCTTTAAAAAAGTCTGTCAGAATTATTAAATTACAGTGAAATATTTAAGGAAAATAATATGTAGCAGTTATGCCACTTCTTCTTTACTGTATTTTATAGTTCAGTTTGGAATATGTGGCCAGAATCCATGTATCCTGTCGTTACAGAACTGATTGAGTTTAATCATTCTTTAATGATGTACCAGGAGATAGTTGACCTGAAATTTTGAGTGGATTAGCGATACCAAGCCATGTGTTTTTGCAACCCTAATTACTGTAGTTCCTCTTCACATAGTAGCTGTTACAGGCATGCTGTCTCTCATCACTTTTGGTAGAAATCTATAAGAATATTGGATCGATACCATGACACGAATATTCATTAAGAGCACCAGACAAATCCTTAACCCCTTTTACTTAACTCCTTGTCAAGGAACTGTCTGGGGTTTATCACCCAGTTTATGCCTAGGAGTTAATGATGCTTAAATTTGGCTCGCTGAACTGTTATATCAACCAATTTGGATTCACAGAATCACAGAAACCCCACAGTGCAGATAGAGGCCATTTCGGCCCATCGAGCCTGCACCGACACATATCCCACCCGATCCCCGTAACCCCTACACCAACGCATATCCCACCCTATCCCCGTAACACCACGTATTTAATCCCACTAACACTATGGGTCAATTTATCATAGCCAATCATCCTAACCCACACATCTTTGGACTGTTGTATTAGTATTTACACAACCAACCTCTTATGAGGATCTGCGCAAGCTACTGAGTGAATGAATTAACCCTTTCTCGTCAATTGTCAAAGAAGTCAGATAACAAAAGTCATGAACTAGCAATTGTTTATTAACCTTTGAATCATCATTAGCAGCATTTAAACATTGATTATGCCAGTAATTAGTAAATAGGGTTAAATGATTAAATAAATAAGAGGACACAAAGTTCAATTATGTCACAGCAATTCAGTAGCAATTGCTTGCTGATTATAAATTTAGAGTTAAAATCAGTGTCTGAGATTGATAAAAAATTGGTGAGATTAATTTAGGATTAGACTTCTTGGATAGCTGACAAGTTGTGGACCAGCTGGTCATTTTCGTATTAGATAGTCAGTTTATTGAATAGATTAAAGTCTATGCTTGTATTTGCAATGTTTCCAGAACATATACAACCTCGTCCCTATGTACTGGCGTGGATGAACATGCTTGTCTCACCTTCCTCTGGGAGGATGGTGTTAGCCTTCTGAGAAGTCAGTGATGATCCTCTCTGTAACAGTGCTGTCCATTCCTTCTGGATCCTCCACATCTGGGTAAATTCACCTTGTGCTGCTAGCTGTATCTGGACTAGCTGGTTTAAATCTCACCTCTCTTGATCTCGGGGAAACTTGTGCATCTATGTGACACATTTACATCTGGCTGGTAGTCATAAAATCTTAATTTCTGTAACCTTTTGCTTTCATTGCCGGGGATACACTTTCCGATTTGACAGAGATATCCTTCTACAAAATTCCGACACCTTCTGCTACAAAGACTATTGCAGGAATTAGTAAAATAACTAGTTCCAAATTAAAAACAAAGGATTGAAGACTGAACTTTAGTGGTAATATATATCCTTAATTTTTTTTTAAACTTCAATTCTATTGACCAATCTGAGTGATAGAGAATTCAGCCTTTTTGGTGTCAATCACCTCATACAACCCTATTGGTACCTTTGATGACCTCCAAATAAATGAAGCTTTGGCACTTAGACATGGTTGTTTACTGCCTGTCTAGGTTCTCAAGTCTTGGCTAACAAAGGGGTTGCACACAATTCAGATAAGTCAGGACATCTTTACTACCTTAATGAGCTGTCCCCTGGCCTGTAGTATTGATGGCTTGTATACTATTACTGGTATGGAATGTTTTGTTTGTATAAGTCTTGATGCTTTAATTAGCATTATCCCTTTCCCAGAATTCAGACAACTAACTCCATTTTGAGGACAGATTTAAGACAATTCTTACAGCATTTCTCCTACAGGATCAAACTCCTATGAACCAAAATCTGTAACTTTAAGAGTATTTGTAGTGGGAAGGCATTCCACAGAACTAACAATTACCCCTTGTCTATGGTATATTACATCAGAAACCACATTGCACGGTACCACATCTGTCTACCCCAAGAGGAGGTAAGTACAACATCAGGCCAATGCATAAGACTAAAATTAATAATCAAAATTATTTAGAAGTAAATTAATTACATAGAAGCAGTGAGTCACAACCAGATACTGATCATACAAATACCTCCCACCGCGACCTCTTCCACCTAGAAGGACAAGGGCAGCAGGCGCATGGAAACACCGCCACCTCCAAGTTCCCCTCCAAGTCACACACCATCCTGACTTAGAAGTATATCACCGATCTTTCATCATTGCTGGGTCAAAATCCTGGAACTCCCTACCTAACAGCACTGTGGGAGCACCTTTCACCACACAGACTGCAGCGGTTCAAGTAGGCGACTCACCACCACCTTCTCGAGGGCAATTAGGGATGGGCAATAAATGCTGGCATTGCCAGCGACGCCCACATCTCACAAACGAATTTTAAAAAAACTTAGAAAACAAGGACTACAGTACCCCATTCTAGAATGTACTTCTTAAACTGTCGGTTAAGTGATAAAGCTTTTGGGTGAAAGTCTTTCACAAAACTTTACTAATGCAGTACAAGACATGAGTGATGCAATTCCTGTGCTTGCCTACAGAGTCCACACATCAATTCTAGAAACTGAACTGAAGTAAAGATACTAAGAAATGTCTTCAATATATATGTTCTCGACCAAAAGGGCTTCAAATAAAAAAGCTGTCAATCAATTCATTTCAAAGGCACAATGATAGGATATGTTTGCATTCGATACAAATGGAATTAGGGTTCATGCACCAGCTACCTATTATGGGTTGTTAATGCTTTAACTAATGTATATATTTGAACTCTAGAACAAAGTCCCCTTGTTGGTCATTTAGGATGTAATGCATTTGTTTGTAAGCTTACATACTTTGACACTTACCTGAAGGTTAGTGGGTATGTTATTTGTACAGTCCAATTTAAGCCATTCCAAGGACCAATAATTTGATTAGTGCCTAGAACCATGTTTTTGCATACTGACTAATCTACAGATCAAAGAACCTGCCTATGTCTTAGAACAGCTGGACTTCAGTCTACATTTAAAATTTTACTAAGAAAAGATAATACAGTACTGTCTTAACTCTAGTTACTTCTAAAACATTTACTCAAATGGTTCCATTTTACTCTGGCTAGATCCTGTTTCATCCCATTGAAGTTAGCCCTATTCCAATTTAGAAGTTCCACTCTAGATTGTTCCTTGCTCCTCTCCATAGCTAATCTAAATCTTATGATAGGTAGGGAAATTATTGGGAAAAATTCTGAGGGACAGAATTAGTCTCCACTTGGAGAGGCAAGGATTAATCAAGGATAGCCAGCATAGCTTTGTCAGGGGGAGATCATGTCTAACCAATTTCATTGAATTTTTCGAGGGGGTGACTAGGTG
The DNA here is from genome assembly GCF_052327205.1 of Somniosus microcephalus. Classification (NCBI taxonomy): domain Eukaryota; kingdom Metazoa; phylum Chordata; class Chondrichthyes; order Squaliformes; family Somniosidae; genus Somniosus; species Somniosus microcephalus. Next base: position 216,155,224 of record NC_140995.1, on the reverse strand, counting down.
TGTGGATGAGGGTAGTGCAGTTGATGTAATCTACATGGACTTCAGTAAGGCTTTTGACAAAGTCCCACATGGGAGACTGGTCAAGAAGGTAAGAACCCATGGGATCCAAAATTGGCTTAGTGGCAGGAGGCAGAGGGTGATGGTCGAAGGTTGTTTTTGTGACTGGAAGCCTGTGTCCAGTGGTGTACCGCAGGGATCGGTGCTGGGTCCTTTGCTGTTTGTAGTGTACATTAATGATTTAGATATGATTATAGGAGGTATGATCAGTAAGTTCGCAGATGACACAAAAATTGGTGGAGTGGTAAATAGCGAGGAGGGAAGCCTCAGGCTACAGGACGATATAGACGGGTTGGTTAGATGGGCAGAACAGTGACAAATGGAATTTAACCCTGAAAAGTGTGAGGTGATGCATTTTGGGAGGACTAACAAGGCAAGGGAATACACAATGAATGGTAGGACCCTAGGAAGGACAGAGGATCAAAGGGACCTTGGTGTGCATGTACATAGATCCCTGAAGGCAGCAGGACAGGTAGATAAGGTGGTTAAAAAGGCATATGGGATACTTGCCTTCATTAGCCGAGGCATAGAATACAAGAGCAGGGAGGTTATGATGGAGCTGTACAAAATGCTAGTTAGGCCACAGCTGGAATACTGTGTGCAGTTCTGGTCGCCACACTATAGGAAGGATGTGATTGCATTGGAGAGGGTGCAGAGGAGAGTCACCAGGATGTTACCTGGGCTGGAGCGCTTCAGCTATGAAGAGAAACTGGACAGGCTGGGGTTGTTTTCCTTAGAGCAGAGAAGGCTGAGGGGGGACCTGATTGAGGTGTATAAAATTATGAGGGGCATAGATAGGGTAGGTAGAAAGGAACTTTTCACCTTAGTAGAGGGATCAGTAACCAGGGGGCATCGTTTCAAGGTAAGGGGCGGGAGGTTTAGAGGGGATTTGAGGAAAAACTTTTTCACCCAGAGGGTGGTTGGAATCTGGAACTCACTGCCTGAAAGGGTGGTAGAGACAGGAACCCTCACAACATCAAGAAGCACTTAGATGAGCACTTGAAACGCCATAGCATACAAGGCTACGGACAAAGTGCTGGAAAATGGGATTAGAATAGACAGGGCTTGATGGCTGGCGCAGACACGATGGGCCGAAGGGCCTCTTTCTGTGCTGTATAACTCTGTGACTCTATGATCACTCGTACCCAAGTGTTCTCCCACAGACACTTGGTTGTTCTGGCCCACCTCATCCCCCAGCACCAGATCCAGCAATGCCTCCTTCCTAGTTGGGCCAAGAACACACTGGTCAAGGAAATTCTCCTGAACACATTTCAGAAATTCCTCCCCCTCCATTCCCTTTACCCTAGCATTATCCCAATCGATATTTGGGTAATTAAAGTCCCCCAATATCACCACTCTATAGCTCTTGCATATCTCTGCGATTTCCCTGCAGATTTGCTCCTCTACCTCCCTCTCACTATTTGGAGGTCTGTAGAATACCCCCAGTAGCGTGATCATACCCTTTTTGCTCCTCAACTCTAACCAAATGGATTCTGTCCTTGTCCCCTCAAGAACATCCTCCCTTTCCAACACTACAATGTCTTCCTTGATTAGCACTGCCACCCCACCTCCCTTTTTCCTTTCCCTATCTTTTCTGAACACCTTGTACCCTTGACTATTAAGTGCCCAGTCCTCACCGTTTTTAAGCCACGTTTCCGTTATTGCCACAACATCATATTGCCACACGGCTAATTGTGCTTGTAGCTCACCAATCTGTGCAACTGTTTTTTTGTGTTCCCACATTAATTTCAACAAAGGTACCCAATCTTTATAATAAAATTTCTTGTCTGTCATCTATGTTCTGACTATTAAGCTAGTGATCCATTTTCTTTTTCTTCATTCGTTCTGTTTAAATCTGATTGTCCCTTTTCTAATTGGTTATTTCTTGATTTGTTGTTCAATAATCACAAAGGAAGCAGAAATATCCTCACCAAATTCAATTTTTCCCCCAATCACAAAACACCCAATCACAGAAAAATCTTACAACTGCTATCACAGTTCCTCATCCATCTCCATTTAATACTCCTTTTCCACAAACAGCATAATGAACACCATTAGACCTCTGATGATCAAAGTACATTGTGCTGTCCTCGTTTCCCTCCGCTCAATAATTCTGTGATCCCCACTCATGCAACTGACTCCTCACACCCAGAGCACTCCTGACTCCAACTGCCAGGTCCAACACCCCCAGGTGCTGTGATATGCTTCTCTCAACACGACTATGATTGCCAGAAGTTAATATGCAACTAGGGCTTCACCACATGCGCTAAGGAATGGGTTTCTTCATATAAAAATACTGAAGCAACCACGCTTCAGGACGTTGGAACTTTCCTGGCTGCAAAAATTTGCAGGGCTATGGGGAAAGAGCAGGGGAGTGGGACTAATTAGATAGCTCTTTCAAAGAGCCGGCACAGGCACGATGGGCCGGATGGCCTCCTTCTGTGATGTAAGATTCTTGATTCTAATATTTTCTGTTCTTTAATGTGTTCATTATCTTTTGCTTTGGAAATGTTTTTTAAATGTACTGCCAAGCTTTTTTCTCCCTCTTCGCATTCTTTATATAAATTGCAAATAACTCTGCCAAGTTAACTCCTGCACCAATAAGTTATCAGCAACTCACTTGTGAATTATTTACGCTATTAAACACCCATTAAATATTTTTTGTAATCTCACTGTAGGCATGAGAAAGAGAAGTTTCAGTACTAGAGATGTCTAATTCTGAGTCATTACAAGTAATATTAATTTACATTAGAGGAGAACACCTTTCAACCTCTTATGTACCAGAAATGTGGCTTCATCAAAGTAGTTAGGTAAAACAACCTGATACTCCCATATGTTTTTTCTGCCTTCTCTTTGTTCTTACTACACAGTAAGGTAATAACTTGCTAAATCAAGAACAACAACATTTTCTACACGTGAAAAAGTAGAAATCATGTTTTAAGAATGTGTCCTGGAAAGCTTTACTGATGGAACTGTTTTTGCTTTGAGTTTCTTTTGCTTCATTAATGTTTCCAGAACTCTTGCTCACTGTGTATCCTTCATTTGGTGGTGTAATTTACTATTTCTGACAAGTACCATCAGTGTTGCTCTTTGGCTAGCCAAGCAGAGAAACATGCAATTAGAGTAACCAGACTGCCTCTCCTCACTCCCTTTCTTATCTCCCCCACCTTCACAAAACAAGGAATGCCTCACTTCAATGCAACACTCCATCTGGTAGCCCAGCCAAGAACTGATAACTCACCCAGAAGCGGACCGTGGCTGACCGTCTTTGGGAAATAAACGTTTTATTGCTTTGCTATAAGCCCTCTACCACAATAGTACTGGTTTAAAAATGAGCTGAACAAGAGTGCTGAAGTTAGATATGTGCATATGATAGCTACCACTTTTTGTACACCTTGCATCTCCCTTCACTGAAACCTTTCACTGTCTTAAAGTATTAGCAGCTGCTTAATATATGCAAAGTTTTTTCTTTCATGTTACCTGATGCATTCCTTTAAATTATATATAAAAAAACGATTTTACATAAACAAATGTAAGTCAAACTATTTTCAAACCATTTAAACTACATCTAAAACAGAATAAAGTTCACACATTTTGAGGTTTACCTCTGTTAATTGTTTTTAGAGTTAAAATTACTCCCATATTTATGGAAAAGGTTCTGTGCGTTTTCAAAATCTGAAATTAATTTGTCACACTAAACTGATTCTGAAATGTGAATCTATATTTGGTCTCAGTGTTATACTTGCTAATAATGTTTGAGTACCTTGGTTTGCAGGCTTCTCAGTTGTCATGGATTGAAAGAAAGGTAGCTGCAACATTGTTTGAAGAGCCACCAAATTCAACCATACAGGATGCTTTGCAATGTTTCCTCAAGGTAATAAACTTCTGCCAGTTATTCAGTTTTAAGTATCCTGCTTGCTGTATAGTTGTTGAATCAGATGGAGGTGTTTATTTTAAAACATTTTGGAGTGAAGCAGAGACCTCAGGTCATTTGAATACTGCATTTATCCCTCACTATCATGTATCATTTGTATTAGGCAGGTATAGAGACAGGGATCGATTGATACAGTTAGCAAGGATAGGATGAAATGCTTTAAACTAACTTAAGAAGTCACACAACACCAGGTTATAGTCCAACAGCTTTATTTGAAATCACAAGCTTTCGGAGCGCTGCTCCTTCTTCAGGTGAAGTGGAGAAATGCATAAACTAACTTGGCAGGGGGGTGGGGTACAGAGTGGAGCTATAGCAGGGGGTGATTTACAGCCAAATACAGAGAAAAAAACAAGGCAGAGCAAATATGCGAAGGCAAAAGGGAATATGGCAGGGCTGGAAGGCATTTATTTTAATGCAAGGAGTCTTGCAAATAAGGTGGACGAACTGAAGTTGTTGTTGAACACATGGGAGTACGATATTGTTGCTATCACGGAGACGTGGTTGAGGGAGGGTCAGGACTGGCAGCTCAATATTCCGGGGTATAGAATCTTCAGGCGAGACAGAGGGGGGTGTAAAAGGGGAGGGGGTGTTGCAATATTAATTAAGGAGTCAATTACTGCTGTAAGGAGGGATGATATATTAGCGGGTTCCTCTAATGAGGCCATATGGGTAGAACTTAAAAACAAAAAGGGGGCAAGCACTTTGCTGGGAGTGTACTATAGGCCCCCAAACAGTCAGGGGGAGATAGAGGAACAGATATGTAGGCAAATCTCAGAAAAGTGCGAAAATAATAGGGTAATAATAGTGGGGGATTTCAACTTCCCCAATATAAATTGGGATAGTCAGAGTGTGAAAGGCTTAGAGGGTGCAGAATTCTTAAAGTGCATCCAGGAGAGCTTTTTGAGCCAACATGTAGAAAGTTCTACAAGAGAGGGGGCGATACTGGACCTAATTCTGGGGAATGTAGCCGGGCAAGTGGTGGAAGTGTCAGTAGGAGAGCATTTTGGCGATAGTGACCATAATTCGGTGAGATTTAAGGTGGTCATGGAAAAAGACAAAGACGGCCCGGAAATAAGGGTTCTAAATTGGGGGAAGGCCGATTTTAATATGATAAGGCAGGATCTGGCCAAAGTGGACTGGGAGCAGCTACTTATAGGAAAATCCACATCAAGACAGTGGGAGACTTTCAGAAGGGAAATAGAGAGAGTACAACGCCAACATGTTCCTGTAAAGGTCAAGGGTGGGACCAACAAGCAAAGGGAACCTTGGATGACAAGGGATATACAAAAATGCATTAGAAATAAAAGGGGGGCTTTTGGCAGTTACAAAAGACTAAAGACGGAAGAAGCCCTAGAGGAGTATAAAAAGTGCAGGGGCATACTTAAAAAAGAAATTAGGAGGGCGAGGAGGGGCCATGAAATAACACTGGCGAGCAAAATAAAGGAAAATCCTAAGATGTTTTATAAGTATATTAAGGGCAAGAGGATAACCAGGGAAAGGGTAGGGCCCATTAGGGACCAAAGTGGCAATCTGTGTGTAGAGCCAGATGATGTAGGCGGGGTGTTAAATGAATTTTTTGCATCTGTGTTCACTATGGAGAGAGACGATGCAGACATAGAAATCGGGCAAGGGGACTGTGACATACTTGAACATATTAGCATCGAGAGGGAGGAGGTGCTAGCGGTTTTAGCAGGCCAAAAAGTGGATAAATCCCCAGGCCCGGACGAGATGTATCCCAGGCTGCTGTGGGAGGCAAAGGAGGAGATTGCAGGGGCTCTGACACAAATTTTCAGAACCTCTCTGGCCACAGGGGATGTACCAGAGGATTGGAGAACAGCTAATGTAGTACCATTATACAAGAAGGGTAGCAGGGATGAACCAGGGAATTACAGGCCAGTGAGCCTAACATCTGTGGTAGGGAAATTATTGGAAAAAATTCTGAGGGACAAAATTAGTCTCCACTTGGAGAGGCAAGGATTAATCGGGGATAGTCAGCATGGCTTTGTCAAGGGTAAATCATGTCTGACAAATCTGATTGAATTTTTCGAGGGGGTGACTAGTGGGGTGGATGAGGGAAATGCTGTGGATGTGGTTTACATGGACTTCAGTAAAGCTTTTGACAAAGTCCCGCATAGGAGACTGGTCAAGAAGGTAAGAGCCCATGGGATCCAGGGTGCCTTGGCGCGTTGGATCCTAAACTGGCTGAGTGGCAGGAGGCAGAGGGTGATGGTCGAAGGATGCTTTTGTGACTGGAAGCCTGTGTCCAGTGGGGTACCTCAGGGATCGGTGCTGGGTCCCTTGTTGTTTGTGATCTACATAAATGATTTGGATGAGAATGTAAAAGGTATGATCAGTAAGTTCGCAGATGACACGAAAATTGGTGGGGTGGTAAATTGCGAGGAGGAAAGCCTCAGGCTACAGGACGATATAAACGGGTTGGTCAGATGGGCGGAAAAGTGGCAAATGGAATTTAACCCTGAAAAGTGCGAGGTGATGCATTTTGGACGGACAAATAAGGCAAGGGAATACACAATGAGTGGTAGGACCCTAGGAAGTACAGAGGGTCAGAGGGACCTTGGTGTACATGTACATAGATCTCTGAAGGCAGCGGAACAGGTAGATAAGGTGGTTAAAAAGGCATATGAGATACTTGCCTTCATTAGCCGAGGCATAGAGTATAAGAGCAGGGAGGTTATGATGGAGCTGTACAAAACGCTGGTGAGGCCACAGCTGGAGTACTGTGTGCAGTTCTGGTCGCCTCACTATAGGAAGGATGTGATTGCTTTGGAGAGGGTGCAGAGAAGATTCACCAGGATGTTACCTGGGATGGAGCGCCTCAGCTATGAAGAAAGACTGAACAGGCTGGGGTTGTTTTCCTTGGAGCAAAGAAGGCTGAGGGGGGACCTGATTGAGGTGTACAAAATGATGAGGGGCATAGACAGGGTAGATAAAGAGGAACTTTTCCCCTTAGTAGGGGGGTCAATAACAAGGGGCATAGATTCAGGGTAAGGGGCAGGAGATTCAGAGGGGATTTGAGGAGGAACTTTTTCACCCAGAGGGTGGTTGGAATCTGGAACTCACTGCCTGAAAGGGTGGTAGAGGCAGGAACCCTCACAACATTCAAGAAGCATTTGGATGAGCACTTGAAATGCCATTGCATACAAGGCTATGGACCAAATGCTGGAAAATGGGATTAGACAGGACAGGGGTGGATGGGCGGCGCGGGCACGATGGGCCGAAGGGCCTCTTTCTGTGCTGTAAAACTCTATGACTCTACTTTGACCCAACTTTTAATATTTACATTTTTCCCTGGTTCTCAACCTTCCTTTTCTGAAGGTGGTGTCACATTCTGGAATACAGTTCATTGGGTGTTGTCAACCTTCCAAGTTTACGTGTCAACTTAAAATGCAAGTGCCGGCAATTTCAGCGATGAGGCATTTCAGATGTCCTTGCCCAAGTTCCCCAAATGCATATTCCAGCAAGGGTTACTGGAGAGCAATCAAGAATAGAAACTTTGGCTGTCTTAATTTTCTAATTGTAATAACATAGAAAAGCCTAGGACAAGAAAAGGCCATTTAAGAACATAAGAAATAGGAGCAGGAGTAGGCCATTCGGCCCTTCAAGCCTGCTCCGCCATTCAATAAGATCTTCTACCTCAACTGAACTTTCTCGTACTATCCCCATATCCCTTCCTTTAGTATCCAAAAATCTATCAATCTGTCTTGAATATACTCAACAACTGAGCATCCACAGCCCTCTGGGGTAGAGAATTCCAAAGATTCACAACTCTGAGTGAAGAAATTTCTCCTCATCTCAGTCCTAACTGGCCAACCCCTTATTCTGAGACCGTGACCCCAAGTTCTAGACTCCCCAGCCAGGGGAAACAACCTCTCAGCATCTATCCTGTCAAGCCCCTTAAGAATTTTATATGTTTCAATGAGATCACTTCTCATTCTTCTAAACTCTAGGAAATATAGGCTTAATATACTCAGTCCCTTCTCATAGGACAATCCCCTTATCCCAAGAATCAGTCTAGTGAACCTCCGTTGCACTCTCTAAGGCAAGTATATCCTTTCTTAGGTAAGGAGACCAAAACTGTACACAGTACGCCAGGTGTGGTCTCACCGGGGCCCTATATAATTGCAGTAAGACATCTTTACTCATACTCCAATCCTTTTGTAATAAATGCTAACATATCATTTGCTTTCCTAATTGCTTGCTGTGCCTGTATTGTTAACTTTCAGTGACTCCTATACAAGGATAACCCAGGTCCCTCTGATTACCAACATTTCCCAATCTCTCACCATTTAAAAAATATTCTGCTTTTCTATTTTTCTGAACCAAAATGGATAACTTCACACTTCTCCACATTATATTCCATCTGCCACGTTCTTGCCCACTCACTTAACCTGTCTATATCCCTTTGCATCCTCCTCACAACTTACTTTCCCACCTAGCTTTGTAGCATTACACTCAGTCCCCTTATCTAAATCATTGATATAGATTGTAAATAGCTGAGGCCCAAGCATTATCCTTGCGGTACCTCACTAGTCACAGCCTGCCAACCCAAAAATGACCCGTTTATTCCTACTCTCTGTTTTCTATCCGTTAACCAATCCTCAATCCATGCTAATATATTACCCCCAATCCCATGAGCCCTAATTTTGTGTAATAACCTCTTGTGTGGCACCTTATTGAATACTTTTTGAAAATCCAATACACTACATCCACTGGTTCCCCCTTATCTACTCTGCTGGTTAGAACCTCAAAAAACTCTAGTAGATTTGTCAAACATGATTTCCTTCTCCTAAATCCGTGTTGACTCTGCCCAATCATATGATTTTCTAAGTGCACTGTTACCATGTCCTTAATAATAGATTCTAGCGTTTTCCCCACTACTGATGTATAGTTTCCTGTTTTCTCTCTCCCTCCTTTCTTGAATAACGGGGTTAAATTTCCTACCTTCAAATCCACAAGGACCGTTCTAGAATCTAGGGAATTCTGAAAGATCAAAACCAATGCATCCACTATCGCTGTAGCCATCTCTTTTAATGCCCTAGGATGTAGGGGATTTGTCGGCTTTTAGTCCCATTAATTTCTCCAGTACTATTTATTTACTAATACTAATTTCTTTAAGTTCCTCATTCTCACTAGACTCTTGATTCCCTACTATTTCCGGAATATTTTTTGTGTCTTCTTCCATGAAGACATACAAAGTATTTGTTTAATTCCCCATTATAATTTCTCCTGTCTCTGGCTGTAAGGACCCACGTTTACTTTTGCTAATCTCTTCCTTTTTACATACCTATAGAAGCTTTAACAATCTGTTTTTATGTCTCTCGCTAGTTTACTCTCGTATTCTATTTTCTCTCTATCAATTTCTTGGTCCTCCTTTGCTGAATTCTAACATCCTCCCAATCCTCAGGGTTACTACTCTTTTTGGCAGTATTATAAGTCTTTTCCTTTAATCTAATACTATCTTTAACTTCTCTTGTTAACCACGGTTGGACCATTTTTCCCATGGGGTTCTTACTCCTTAAGGGAATATGACCTAGAACTTCGGAGATTTAGCGCCGGCTGTTAAGACCAGTTTTGTAGGAAAAATGGCGTCCACCTTGCTTCCGCCCACTTCTGGATGCGCCGAACGCCATATTGGTGAGGACAAAAAAGAGGCGATGTATAGTTTTGTCTGAAGCAGGCCTTAGGCCCCTTATTTGAATATGTTAATGACCTAACGGCTGCTGCTGCTCCCTCTTGCAAATTTGGCTTGTGTCTGAGACAGCCAGCGATGTTTACTCCCGGGAAAACAAACGTTAAATAGCACCAAATGGAAAAAAAGGTAAGTACTTATGATAATCATCTCCAAACTCACTCCCGACTCTACCTCCAGACCCTCTCTGATCTCCACCGCCCCCCCCGCCCGATACCGGCCCCCCCGATGCTGCTTGTTACTTGCACCTCTGATTTCCTGATTTATACTGTGCCCGACACTACAACTACTGTTAGGAGGCCTATAAACTACTCCCACCAGTGTTTTCTGCCCCTTGTTGTTTCTTAGCTCCACCCAAAGTAATTCTACATCCTTATTTTCTCTCTACTGTCTTTATCCCATTGTTTATTATCAGGGCTAGCTGTCCCTCCCCTCTGCTTTCCATTTTGCCTATTTCTTCTAAAAGTCAAGTATCCTGGAATATTTAGTTCCCAACCTTGGCCATTCTGCAACCACGTCTCCAAAATGGCTATTAGATCAAACCCATTTATTTCTAGCTATTAATTCATTAATCTATTTTGTTGTGAATGCTTCGCACAATCAGATATAGTGCCTTTAGCTTTAACTTTTTCTATTTTTCCCTGATCAATAATGCCCTCTTACCTTTGTTAAGCTCTCTGTCCTTTCCTGTACCACTCTGCTTATTTTTACCCAAATCGCTACTCTACTCTACAGCCTTGACATTTCCCTTACTGCTTTTGAATTTACTCTTTCCTGAATCCAGAGATTATTACCTGTGAGGTTCTTTGTTTTAATTTCGACCCTAGCTCCTTAAACTCCCTCAGCAGAACCTAATTTCTAGTTCTACCTATGTCATTGGTTCCTATGTGGACCACGACAACTGGATCCTCCCCCTCTCACTCCACGTTCTTCTCCAGCCGTGAGGAGATATCCTTAACCCTGGCACCGGGCAGGCAACACTGCCTTTGGAACTCCCGGACGAGGCTGCAGAGAACAATATCTATCCACCTGACTATACTGTTCCCTACCACTGCCACATTCCTTTTCACTCCCCCCACTTGAATGACCTCCTGCACCACTAATACAAAAAGAAAATACTGCAGATGCTGGAAGTCTGAAATAAAAACAGAAAATGCTGGAGATACTCAGCAGGTCAGGCAGCATCTGTGAAGAGAGAAACAGAGTTAACCTTTCAGGTCGATGACCTTTCATCAGAACTGGAAAAAAGCAGGAAATGGAACAGCATTCCGAAGGGACCGTGCCCTCCGCGACACCCTGGTCCACTCCTCTATCACCCCCAACACCCCTTTCCCGTCGCCCGGCACCTTCCCGTGCAAGCGCAGGAGATGCATCACATGTCCTTATACCTCCCCCCTTCCCACCATCCAGGGCCCCAAACACCCCTTCCAGGTGAAACAGCGATTTAGTTGTACTTCTTGCAATTTAGTATACTGTATTCGCTGCTCAGAATGCGGTCTCCTCTACATTGGGGAGACCAAACGCAGATTGGGTGACCGCTTTGCGGAACACCTCCGTTCAGTCTGTAAGGGGGACCCCGAGCTTCCGGTCGCCTGTCACTTTAATTCTTTGCACCACGCCCACTCAGATCTCACCGTCCTTGGCCTCTTGGATTGTTCCACTGAAGCTCAGCGGTTGCTCGAGGAACAGCACCTCATCTTTCGATTAGGCACTTTAGCAGCCTTCTGGACTCAACATAGAGTTCAACAATTTCAGATCATACCCTCGGCCCCTATCATATATATATTTTTCATCCACACTTTTTGTCTGTGTCTTTTTTTCTTCTCTCCCACATGGCAGCTGTCTTTCATTCTGCCAGCGCAATTCACACTTCATCTAGAGCCATCCTTTGTTTCTTAACCTGTCCCATTACCATCTCCTTTTGCCTTGAATATCTCTTAATGTCTCTTAACCTCTCCTGCCTTCTATCCTATCACAGACCTTCCCTTTTGTTCTTTCATCCCCTTCCCCCTTTCCCAGCCCCTGCACTTGCTTTAAAATCTGTTCCATTTCCTGCTTTTTTCCAGTTCTGACAAAAGGTCATTGACCTGAAACGTTAACTCTGTTTCTCTCTTCACAGATGCTGCCTGACCTGCTGAGTATCTCCAGCATTTTCTGTTTTTACTCCTGCACCACAGTTCCGTTGTCAGTTTGCTCATCCACCCTGCAGAGTTTGCCCCCATCCACATAGGCAGCAAGAACCTCGTATCTGTTGGATAAAGGCAAAGGCTGAGGCCCCTCCAGCACTGCACTCGGGGTCCCCATTCCTGCCTGACTTGCAGTCACACCCTCCTGTCCCTAACCAGTAACCAGACCTGTACCAATACCTAACCTAAGGGGTGTGCCTCCTGGATTAAAGTGTTCAGGTAACTCTCGCCCTCCCTAATGCCCCGCAATGTCTGCACCTTGGATTCCAGCTCAACAACTCTGAGCAGACACTTGCTGCAGATGTAGTTGTCCGGGATCGCGATGCTCTCCACAAACTCCCACATGCTACAGTTGCGGCAGACCACCTGCACTGCGATCTCTATCTAAACTTGTTTTATTTAGTTAATTAAATAAAGTTTATTTATTCAATTTGGCTTATTTTTTATTTTTTTAAGCTAATTACTCAATTAGTTTAAGTTATAGGTAGGTTAACTAAAATGTTTACCTGTAAACTTACCACCGCTCTTGTGCTATGACATCACTTGCAATTTTAATTTTTCTGTGCAGTTCACCTCTGCTGCTGCTCTGCCGCGCTTCGGTTTAAATTCTCGGGGCCACTCCCGTGGTGCTCCTCGCTCTCCCGACTCTCTGCTGCTGCTCTGCCGTGTTTCGGTTTAAATTCTCAAGGCCGCTCCCGTGGTGCTCCTCGCTCTCCCGACTCTAATTTAACCCATCTTGTCTTACTAGTTCAGCATGCAACAGCATTTTGACCAGCCCATAATCTCTACCATTCTGCCTGGCTAATTATCCCAGGCATTAATGAAAATAAATTATTCATATTAACTGTTTTAAATTTACTTCAAACCTGTGTTTTCTGGTCTTACTAGCTTCCCTTACATTGAAACAATATTTTGGGTTTAGCCCAAACAATTTACAACAACAACTTGTATTTATATAGCACCTTTAACGTAGTAAAACAACCCAAGGCGCTTCACAGGAGCGTTATCAAACAAAATTTGACGCCCAGCTACATAAGGAGATATTAGGACAGGTGACCAAAAGCTTGGTCAAAGAGGTAAGTTTTAAGGAGTGTCTTAAAGGAGGAGAGAAAGGTAGAGGCAGACAGGTTTAGGGAGGAATTTCCAGAGCTTAGGGCCTAGGTAGCTGAAGGCACGGCCACCAATGGTGGAATGACTAAAGACTGTGGCCTAGAAATTCGGTGGGCTGCGCCACCAGTTAGCGCCTAAAGAGGGCACTCAGTGGCTTTAGCGCCACTGGCCACGCCTCCCGCGATATTTAGCGGGGCGCTAATGGCGGCGTTAGCCTGTAGCGCTGCGCCACCACCGATGACGTCATCGGTGTGCGCAGCGCCCCGCTACCACCCCGATCGTGATATTTGGTAGCGCCCGCCTCTGTAACGCCGTTCGCAAATCGCGCCCGGTTCACAGGGCCTACCTGTGGCGGTAGTGGCGCAAATTAAGGTGGAGGTGCGGGGCGGCCATTTTTTCGGTGGCCGCCTGCCAGCACCTCCGTCCCCGGCCTCCTGATCTCCCCCCACCCCACCCCCCCAGGCAATGCTGGCTGTGTCCCGAGAGCCCGGCACTTCTCCTCAGTGCTGGACTCTTTTGCCGGCACTCGCGATCGGTCATTGCGCTGGTGCAGGCCCCTCCCCCTTAAGAAGGGGAGGAAGGCCTGCAGTACCGCAGCGCGCCGTGCTGCAGCGTGTGGCGCTGCAGCACGTTGCGCTGCGATATTCAGTTTCAGCGCCCCAAGAGGGACGCGGGGCGCCTCAAACAGCGCCCCGCGTCCCTCTTGGGGCGCTCAAGCTGAATTTCCGGCGGGCACAGCGTCTCCGATCGCAGCGGTAATTCCAGCGCCCAGGCGAGCTTGGCGCCCCGTTTGGGCCTCCACCGAATTTCTAGGCCTGTATTCTCTAATGCAATTCAGCCAACCTTCAGATCCATGAGCGGCACCATGGGAGATCTGCTAATCAGTCTGTTTACTTCTGTAGCAGAGTCGCATGGTCTGCCTTGTAAATTAGCTGCTACATGCTGGGTTTGAATTCTGAATGCCACCCCATTTCAATCTACTCCCAGACTATAACCTGGTGTTGTGTGACTTCTTACAGTAATTCTTGAGTCTAACTTGTATGTAACTGTGTATTCATCTCCTGTTTTCTAGGTAGAGGAAATACACCCAAGGTATTCCAAAGCTAATAGTGTATATTTAACAAAGGTAGGTACTATGTCTTCATTGTCCCTTAGAAATATTATAAGCAGTTTTGTTTTTAAAGCACAAAACAATTTCTGAGTTATGATGTTCAAAGCTGTTTAAGTTCCATTTCTGCAAATTCCATTGTTTTACCTTTAGTGTTACAGAGAACTTGGACAGAACACCAATGCACAAATGTGGTATGACGTGGCGGCATCCTTTCCTGACACTACAGAGGTACTTAACCGGCATCTTTGAAATTCATGCAGTTAAGAATTAAAGGGGGGAAAATGGGGTCGCGACCCCTTTGGGGCGCTAATTTCGCCGGGCCTGAAAAAATAAGCACCCCCGCGCCCGAAATTCATTAGTAGTGCCCCAAGAGGGAGGCGGGGTGCTACTGGAAGCGGCCCGCCTCCCTCTTTGGGGCACTACGAGTGAATATCACGGTGCTACGTGCCGCAGCACCACGTAGCACCATGGTACTGCAGGCCTTCCTCCCCTTATTAAAGGGGAGAGGCTTTGCGCAGCACAACCCGGGGCCCAGCTGGGCCACCAGGGATCGGAGTGCCGGCAAAAGAGCGCAGCTGGCACCCCGCGGGGGTGCTGCACATAAGGCTGAGGACAGCAGCGGGGGGCAGGTGCTGGCAGGTGGCCAGCAACAAAAATGGCCGCCCGGCACCTCCCCTTTAATCTGCACTGCCCTGGCCGCAGGTAGGCTCCCCTGACCCTGTCGGACATAGCGTCCGGTGGTAAATCAGGGAGCGCAACCGAAGATCGCAGCCGGGGCATTGCGCACAGCGATGATGTCATCGCCGGAGGGGCAGTGCCATGGGGCGCTAATGGTTACCGCCACCGCTGAATTTTGCGGGAGGCGTTGGCAGCGCCGCGCCCAGGCGCTAGTTGCTTTGCGCCCCGTTGGCGCCCTCTTAGGGAGGCGCAAATGAACCGAATTTTTCCCCGAAAGTATCATCAGACCACCAATTTTTCTTTTTTATTATATATATAGAACCATTGTGGAGAACACATGGGCCCAGAAATTCGGGTCTCCACGGGTGAGTACGCGCTGGGTACTCACCTGTAAGCCCGATGGAAGTGCCGGTTTCGTGCATGCACGGGAAACCGGCACTTCCGTTCCTCTGAACGAAGGGGTTCAGAGGTCAAACGCGTGCGCAGGGGAGTCTGCGCGTGCGCTTTGAACTTACGTTTTTTTTTACAGGTTTTTCCGTGAGGGTAAGTCTTTAGAATTTAGAAATTTAAAAATCAGGCGTAAGGCCTGCTTTTTACAAGGTAAGTGGTCAATTAATTAAAATTAAAACATTTTTTCCACAGGTTTATTATTTTTAAATACTTTAAAGCAAGGTAAGTTTATTTTTAGCCCCGTTAGAATATAAAATTATTTTTTTCAAAAATTTAAATTATTGTTTAAAATAGTTATTTAATGTAATTTATAGTTTATTTAAAAAGTGTGGGTTTTTTTAAAGTTTATTTGAAGGTTTACTGCTATTTTGGGGCCGTAGTATTTATAAGTCTTGACAGCTCTTCCTGTCGAAACTTATGAATGGGCTTTTCCCTCCTCCGATTGGCTGCCCATGGCCCACGTGATCCCAGGGGACGCATCGAACTAACTGCGCCCCTGGGACACGCAAGCACTGCGCGCCGGCAGTTGGGTCAGGCCCCAGATCGGAATTCCACGGGGCCCTACAGCTCAACTGCCGGCACGCAAGGTAAGTGCAGGTCGGGGGCTTGCACCCGCGGGAAGCCCCCGACCCGAATTTCTGGGCCATGAACTGCCTATCTGTTCACGTGACTTTATTTTGCAGTTAGAATTTAATCTTTGGTTAACATTGCTTACAAAGCACTTACCAAGTGATTCAGTGAATTTCTCCTGTGAATAGCTGAGACTGACCCCAGTGTGGGCTGAGATGGGTGGTAGTTAGGTATTACAATTGGCTTCAGTAACCTTGCGTTGGGGATGGGGACATTGTCCTGGAAGTGTGCATATGTGGATGTCAGATAAGAATAGGATCTTAAATAACAACAGAAAATGCTGGAAAAACTCAGCAGGCCAGGCAACATCTGTGGAGAGAAATTAGAGTGACGTTTTGGGTCTAACCCTTTTTCAAACTGGAAAGGAAATAAAATAGATCGAAGGCAGGGCTGCGATAGAACAAAAGAAGTAAAAGAGACATTAAGAGGTATTCAAAACCAGACAAGATGGTAATAGGACAGTGGAGACAAAAGACGGCAAGATTAGGTGTGAAGTGTACTGGCAGGATGGGAGACAGCTGCCGTGTGGGAGAGAGAAAAAAAAGGAAAGGGGGGGGGGAAGGGAAGATCCAAAACAAAGGGGTGGAAAAAAATATAAGTAAAAATGTAATAGGGGCCGAGGTTATGATCTGAAATTGTTTAACTCGATATTGAGTCCGGAAGGCTGCAAAGTGCCTAATCGGAAGATGAGGTGCTGTTCCTCGAGTTTACGTTGAGCTTCCGTGGAACAATGCAAGAGGCCAAGGACAGTGAGGTCCGAGTGGGAATGGAGCGGTGAATTAAAATGACAGGCGACCGGAAGCTCGGGGTCACCCTTACGGACTGAACGGAGGTGTTCCACAAAGCGATCACCCAATCTGCATTTGGTCTCCCCAATGTAGAGGAGACCGCATCGTGAGCAGCGAATACAGTATACTAGATTGCAAGAAGTACAAGTAAATCGCTGTTTTACCAAGAAGGGGTGTTTGGGGCCCTGGACAGTGGGAAGGGGGGAGGTATAGGGGCAGGTGTTACATCTCCTGCGCTTGCACGGGAAGGTGCCAGGCGAAGGGGAAGGGCTGTTGGTGATAAAGAAGTGGACTAGGGTGTCTCGGAGGGAGCGGTCCCTACGGAATGCTGAAAGGGGAGGGGAAGATGCGTTTGGTGGTGGGATCACTTTGGAGGTAGCGGAAATGGCGGAGGATGATCCGTTGGATGTGGAGGCTGGTGGTGTGAAAGGTGAGGACAAGGGGAACCCTATCGTGGTTCCGGGAGGGAGGGGCAGGATAGGATCTGGCTTGGCTGTAACATCCTCTGCACTTGGGTGGCAATAAGGGTGTTACAGTTGGCTTTTGTATCGTTGGGTCCTTAAGTTAGGGAGGGGAAAATTGTCCAAGATTCCGGTTCCTAATAACTATGGAAGTGTATAAATGTGGATGTCAGGAGTGGATAGGTTCTAGCTTGGCTGTGACATCACTTGTAGTCAAATTCACACATGAACAATGGGCACTTTTGTGTGAATTTGAGAGTTACCAACACCAGTGGCACGGTGTCAACATCAGAGGAGGAGGAAAAATATATACCTGACATTAGACTTCTTTTTGCCTCTTTCTCCTGCTTTTAGTCTTTCTTCGCTTTTCCTAATCTTTAATCCGTCACTGGCACTTACATGAGCTTTCTTTTGTTGTTCTCCTTCGTCTTTAATAAAAAATACTTCTGAGGTGCATTTTATTTTAACCGTTTGTGATTCTTTTCCATTATGATCTGTACTGCAGTTTCAATGGCCGCGATTTTATCGGCACTGAGAGGGCGGGTTTGGAGGTGGGTCAAGGGTCAAAATTGTTTTGATTGACGACGGCTTTCGATCCCGCTGTCAGCCCGCCTCCAAACAATTTTCCCAAGTGTCAGGTCCCCAATTTGCACATGGACCCGACACCTAGCGGTGGGAAGAGGATTAAAGCCACTTAACTGCCTGTTAAAAGGTACTTGATAGTAGTTAACAGGCTCATTTTCTATTTTGCCCCTTCTGCCTCGGGGTTCCCGACGTCCAGACACCACGCCAGGTATGTGTGGCGTGTTGAGTCTGTTGTAGTGTTTCTGCATTGATGACAGCTGCAGAAGTGGTGTGAGGGATCCAGTGGTGTACTGGTGAGTTTCAGAGGTAAGAAAATGTTGGGAAAATCATTTTTAATGTATTTACACTTTTATGTAGGTTACAAGTTTTGAAATCGATGTCCAGTCTCACCTCATTGGGAGAACCTCTCTCACCAGCGACAGATCGCTTCTGTAACCTCACCTGCAGCTGCCATCTGTTCCAACCTATGGAGGGAGTCACTGGCGAGCCTGGGTGCAAGAGCTCACCTTTGTACAGTGATTGTCAGTGTTTGCAGCACCTCAATGCTGTCAAACACTGAAAAATGAGCTGTCAAAGAAAAATTGTGCATGATCCCTTTAAGAAAACCGGCAGATGACGCATCATCAAATGATGTCATCCGACAGGTTTCCTCTAAATTGGCCGGCAAGCCCGCAGAGCGGGCTTAACAAGGTCAATCAAGGCAAAATCACGACCGTGGGCCAGATGCAGTTGGGGGCGGGACTGGAAGTTGGAAACCACCTGACCCGCTCCCAACCCGCATCCAATGACAAAATCGTGGCCAATGTGGTGGTTTTGTCTTTCATTTACCAGTACAGCAAAAAAGGTCAGAAGGTTAAATCCCCTAAACTAGCAGAAATCTGGAACTCTCGCCCCAAAAAGCTGTTGAAGCTGGGGATCAATTGAAAATTTGAAAACTGAGATTGGTATAATTTTGTTAGGTAAGGTTATTAAGGGATATGGAACCAATGTAGGTAAATGGAGTTAAGATAATCACCCATGATCTAACTGAATGGCAGAACAGGCTTGAGGGGCTGAATGGCCTAATCCTGTTCCTAAGGACTTCTTATCAGTGTAAAATATCTGTAGTTTTTTTCTATCACCCTGAAGGAGAAGAAGAATCAGTACTCTACTGAAGTTTCAATAGCAAACAATTTAACAGCGGACAGTCAGATTTTATAAGTGCACTGGAGAGGTTTATTTTAATCTCTTTCTTGACTGAAAAGATCCCCTTGTGGGGGACTACGGTCTCCCGCGTAAAGAAATAGGCAACACAGCGAGCTACAAGAAATAGGTCTTTACTCCAACTCTCACAATACAGTACTGAATTCGTGAAGCCCGCGAACCTGTGATGACTCACGGATTGGGCACCTGCTGGAACCTGATTGGTTTTCCTTCTCTTGGCAGCAGGCAAGTCTGAACGTGCCTTATTCCTCAGCTCGCAACTGTCTTGCGGGGGGAGGGGAATACAGCAGTTAAAAGGGGATTATACAGGTTTATCTACATACACAGTGTTTTCCCAATGTGGCAACGCCACATACGCCCCCCCAGAATCCTCGTTAACTGTAAAAGTCAGTCTCTGCGGAGGTTTGATCAAGCGGCTGTAGTAGCCATCTGGCGTGTGAGGAGGGCTGTCTGGGAGGTCGGCCGGTTGGTTCGTCGGCTGGTCTGGCGGCTGGTCTGCCGGTGGGCTGGCTGCCGGCGAAGGTGGGTCGGTGCCCGGGAAGTAAGGTTCTGGCGTGTCTTGGCCCTCTTGTGGGGCCGCCGCCAACGCGGGAGGTCTGCCCCGCCGTGGGGGAAGAGCCGGCCGAAATGGGACGCTGAGGTCCAGGTGCGCCGGTTTGAGGCGGTCTACTGAAATAAGGTCCGGCTTCCCGCCGATGTCGATAAGAAAAGCTTTGTCCCCCGTCTCCAATACTGGGAAGGGGCCGGTGTATGGTGCCTGCAGCGGGCCTCTTTGCGCGTCCCGGCGCACGAAGACGAACTCCGCATGTCGTAAGTCTCGAGGCACGTAGGACGGCTGCGGGCCGTGTTGCGAAGTGGGCACTGGACAGAATTGCTGGGCCACGACCTGGTGCAGGGAAAGCTGTCTAGCGGCCGACCACGGCTCCGTTGTCAGGGGGAGGAAGTCGCCTGGTACTCTGAGCGGTTGGCCGTAGACCATCTCGGCCGCGGAGGCGCGGAGGTCCTCTTTGGGCGCGGTGCACAATCCCAGGAGAACCCAGGGTAGTTTGTCGATCCAGCTGGTGTCGGCCACGCTGGCGCGGAGGGAGGCTTTCAAAGAACGCTGAAAGCGCTCGCAGAGCCCGTTGGCCTGCGGGTGGTAGGCTGTTGTCCTGTGCAACTTGGTGCCGAGGCCGGCGGTGATGGCATTCCACAAGTGGGAGGTGAACTGGGGGGCTCTGTCCGAGGATATGTCGGTCGGCACGCCGAACCAGGCCACCCATGTCGAGACGAATGCTCGCGCGACGTCGGTCGTGGTGGTGGAGGCGAGGGGAACCACCTCGGGCCATCTGGTGGTGCGGTCGACGATCGTGAGCAGGTGTGTAAAACCGTGCGATGGCGGCAAGGGGCCTACCAGATCGACGTGGACGTGGTCGAAACGCCTCTCGGGCACCGGGAAACACTCCAATGGCGCCTTGGTGTGCTGCTGGACCTTAGCGCACTGACACACCACGCATGTGTTGGTCCAGTCTCTCACATCCTTGTGGAGTCCAGGCCAGACGAACTTGGCGGACATAAGTTTCTGAGACGCACGCATCCCTGGATGTGAGAGGCCGTGGATGATGTCGAAAACTCGCTTGCGCCAGGCGGATGGGATGACCGGCCTAGGCAAGGGGACTGAGACGTCGCACAGGAGGGTTGTGCCGGCTGCGTGGAAGTGGATGTCGGCCAGGGTGAGGCTGGTAGTTGACGTCCTGAGGGCCTGGATCTCCGCGTCGGCGGCCTGGTCTCTCGCCATGCTGGCGTAGTCGACGCCCAGGTGCACTGCGTGGAGCGAGGGTCTTGAGAGGCAGTCGGCCACCAAATTGTCCTTGCCGGCGACGTGGCGGATGTCCGTGGTGAACTCCGAGATGAAGTTGAGTTGGCGCTGTTGGCGTGCTGACCAGGGTTCGGTTACTTTGGCCATGGCGAAAGTGAGCGGCTTGTGGTCCACGAATGCGGTGAACGGCCGGCCTTCCAGGAGGAAACGGAAGTGCCGGATTGCCAGGAACAGGGCCAGGAGCTCTCTGTTGAACGTGCTGTAGGCCTGCTCGTTCTTGCGCAGCTGTCGGCTGAAAAATGCCAGTGGCTGCCACGCGCCTTCGACCCACTGTTGCTGGATGGCGCCGACGGCGTAATCCGAGGCGTCCGTGGTGAGGGCGGTCTTGGCGCCCGGGATGGGGTGGGCCAGTAGTGTGGCGTTGGCCAAGGCGCTTTTGGT
Organism: Somniosus microcephalus; assembly: GCF_052327205.1. Classification (NCBI taxonomy): domain Eukaryota; kingdom Metazoa; phylum Chordata; class Chondrichthyes; order Squaliformes; family Somniosidae; genus Somniosus; species Somniosus microcephalus. The sequence goes on along the minus strand of NC_140995.1, from coordinate 216,134,082 downwards.
CTGGTGGAAGGCTGTCGCCATCTCGCTGGACCAGGTGAATTGCTCTTTACCCGTTTTGCCCCTGGTGGCTTCGTACAGGGGGTGCATGAGTGCGGCGGCCTTGGGCACGAACCGGTGATAGAAATTGACCATCCCCAAAAATTCCTGCAGCGCCTTGACCGAGGTGGGCTGGGGAATGTCCGCCACCGCCTGCACCTTGGAAGGTAGGGGAATGGCTCCCCTTGGCAAGATTCTGTGGCCGAGAAAGTCAATTTGGGCTGCTCCGAACTGGCATTTGGCCGGGTTGACGATTAGCCCGTGTTGGCTGAGGCGCTGGAAAAGGGAGCGCAAATGCGCGATGTGCTCGGCCTTGCTGGTGCTGGCCACGAGGATATCGTCCAGATAGACGAACAGGAAGCTCAGGTCCCGTAGGACGGAGTCCATGAGCCGTTGGAAGGCCTGTGCGGCGTTCTTAAGCCCGAAGGGCATGCGCAGGAACTCGAACAGTCCGAAGGGGGTGATGACCGCCGTCTTCTGGACGTTTGCGTGGTGGATGGGGACCTGATGGTAGCCGCGAATCAGGTCGACCTTGGAAAAGACGGACTTTCCTGCTAGGTGTGCCGAGAAGTCTTGGATGTGCGGAATGGGGTATCTATCGGGCGTGGTGGCGTCGTTGAGCCGTCTGTAGTCGCCGCAGGGGCGCCAGCCACCGCCCGGCTTGGGCACAATATGGAGGGGGGACGACCAAGAGCTGTTCGAGCGGCGGATAATGCCCAGTTTTTCCATCGTGGCGAATTCTTCCTTGGCCACCGCCATCTTGGTTGGGTCCAGGCGTCTGGCTCGAGCGAACACTGGTGGTCCCGTAGTGGCGATGTGGTGCTCGACCCCATGCTTGGCTGTCGCGGCTGAGAAGGTCGGCTGTGTGAGCCTCGGGAAATCTGTGAGTAGGTGGGCGTAGTCGTCATGCGCCGGGGCGGAGCAGGACCCGACGAGGGCCGGGCTGTTGCTCTGCTGGCAGGCCAGTGAAGCGAAAGTTGCTGCGTCGATCAGGCGCCTGTCGCGGACGCCGACCAGGAGTCCGTGGGCGCAAAGAAAATTGGCGCCCAGCAAGGGATGTGCCACCGAGGCCGTCACGAAATCCCACGTAAATCGCTGGCCGTTGAAACAAACCTCGGCCCGTCGCTTTCCGAAAGTAGCGATGGCTGCGCCATTTGCCGCCACGAGGGGTGGGCCGCTGCGGCCTGCCTGGATGTCGAGCTGGGAGGCAGGAATTATGCTGCATTGGGCTCCGGTGTCGCAAAGGAATCTGCGCCCCGAGAGTCGGTTATGTACAGCAGTTTACCTGCGGTGCCGATGGCCATTGTGGCGGCGGGGGTGCGGTCAAGCGGGCCTAGTCGGCGGCACGGGGCTTGTGCGTTGGCCCGGGCGGCCATCTTGGTTTGATCGAAAGAGCAGGGTACTCTGCAGCGTTGGGCCTTGTGGCCAAAACGCGCATGGTAGTAGCATAGTTCTGCGGCCTGGCATGGCGGCGCGCGCTCGGTGGTGTCGGGGAGCCTCGCGGCTGCACAGCCGAGTTGGGCGACAGCGAAGACTTTGTCCGCGGCGGCTGCCAGTTGTACGCAGTCCGTGATCGGGGACCCCACGAGGGCAGTCTGTACCTGCTGAGGAAGCAGGCTGAGGAAAAGGGCCCGAAACAAGAAGCACTGCGGTTCAGAGACCAGGAGCGCAAGCATCCGGCTCATCAACTGGGTCAGGGTAGAATCGCCGAGGCCTGGTAGTGAGAGAAGCCTGCGGGCCCTCTCCTCCCCGGCCAGGCCGTAAGCCTGCAGCAAGCGGCCCTTAATGGTTGAGTACTTGCCGGTCTGTGGTGGGTTCCCCAGCAGGTCGAGAACTTCAGCGGCGGTAGAGCTTGCTAGTGCTGAGACTACGTGGAGGTACCTTTCTTCATCGTCTTGAACCCTGCGAAGGGTGAATTGGGCCTCCGAGTGCGCGAACCAAGCTGATGCTTGGTGTTCCCAGAAAGTGGGGAGCTTCAAGGACGCGGCGCCGGCCGACATCAGGCTGCTGCTGGTTGCCATCGGGTCGTTGCTGGCCTCTGTAGGGCTGCGTGAGTCGGGGGCTTCGGCCGCCGACATTCGGGGTCATCAATGTGGGGGACTACGGTCTCCCGCGTAAAGAAATAGGCAACACAGCGAGCTACAAGAAATAGGTCTTTACTCCAACTCTCACAATACAGTACTGAATTCGTGAAGCCCGTGAACCTGTGATGACTCACGGATTGGTCACCTGCTGGAACCTGATTGGTTTTCCTTCTCTCAGCAGCAGGCAAGTCTGAACGTGCCTTATTCCTCTCAGCTTGCAGCTGTCTTGCGGGGGGAGGGGAATACAGCAGTTAAAAGGGGATTATACAGGTTTAGCTACATACACACAGTGTTTCCCCACCCTTATATTAATGCCTCTACTGCAACTAGTCAATTATTTCAGTGGAGTGCAAAGTTAAAATGTTGTTTTAAAGTTATGCTTCCTTTTATACCTGGTCCACTATTGAGGAGATAATATTTTCAGTTCCCAACCCATGGTTGAGCAATGCCAACAAGATTTTCAATGCTGTCCCAGATTCTTCCATTACAATGTCCTGTCCCATCAGCAGGGTAGACCCACCAGAGATAGGCTACAGTGGTATATAGTTGGGGGGAGGGGGCTGGAGAATGGCTTTGGGAGTTCTCAACATTGCCTCTGGACCCCATAAAGTCTCATGGCTTCAAGTCAAACATGGGCAAAGAAATCTCCAGCTGATTACCACCTACTACCCTCCCTCAACTGATGAATCAATACTCCTCCATGTTGGAGACCACTCGGCATCAAGGGCACAGAATATACTCTGGGTGGGGGACTTCAATGCCTATCACCAAAAGTGGCTCGGTAGTACCGCCACTGACTAAGCTGCCCAAGTCCTGAATGACATAGCTGCCAGACTGGGCTTGCAGCAGATGGTGAGAGAACCAACACAAGGGAACAACCTACTTGACATCATCCTTATCAATCTACCAGTCTCGGATGCGTCTGTCCATGACAGCGTTGTTTAGAGTGACCAGCGCAAGGTTCTCGTGGAGGCCAAGTCCTATCTTCACAGATATTACCTTCCATTGTGTTATGTGGCAGTACCACCGTGCTAAGTGGGATAGAATAAGAACATATCTAGCCGTTCAAATTGGGCGTCCATGAGGCACTGTGGGCCATCAGCAGCAGCAGAATTATATATCACTACAATCTGTAACTTCATAGCCCGGCATATCCCTCGCTCTTCCAACATCAATCCAGATGACCAACACTGGTTTAATGAAAATGGTGATGCTACAACACAGGACTACATGGATGCTAAACAGGGAAAGCAGTATACTATAGACAAAACTAAGGGATCACACAATCAACAGATGAGGTCAACATTCTGCAGCTCTGCCACTTCCAGTTGTGAATGGTGGTTGGACAATTACGTAACTTTTTTTATTCATTCATGGGATCTGGGCCATCCCTAATTGCCCTTGAGAAGGTAGCGGTGAGCTGCCCTTTTGAACCGCTGCAGTCCGTGCGGTGAAGGTACTCCCACAGTGCTGTTAGGGAGGGAGTTCCAGAATTTTGACCCAGCGACGATGAAGGAATGGTGATATACTTCTAAGTCAGGATGGTGTGTAACTTGGAGGGGTACTTGGAGGTGGTGGTGTTCCCATGAGCCTGCTGCCCTTGTCCTTCTAGGTGGTAGAGGTCACGGGTTTGGGAGGTGCTGCCGATGGAGCCTTGGCGAGTTGTTGCAGTGCATCTTGTAGATGGTACACACTGCAGCCACGGTATGCCGGTGGTGGAGGGAGTGAATGTTTAAGGCGGTGGATGGGGTGGCAATCAAATGGACTGCTTTGTCCTGGATGGTGTCGAGCTTCTTAAGCGTTGTTGGAGCTGCACTCATCAAGAACTAACTGGAGGAGGAGGCTCTATGAACATCCCCATCCTCAACGATGGTGGAGCTCAGCACGTGAGTGGAAACGATAAGCGCTTGCAACCATCTTCAGCCAGAAGTGCCGAGTAGATGATCCTTTTCAGCCTCCCCCTGAGGTCCCAATCATCATAAGATGGCAGTTTTCAGCCAATACGATTCACTCCACTTGATATCAAGGAACAGCTGAGTACACTGGACCCAGCAAAGCCTAGTGACCTCCACAGCATCCGGGTGCAGTGTACTCCAGAAGTAGTTGTGCCCCTCGCCAAGATGACAATGGAATTGGGAGGTAACAATACATTCAAGGACTTTGGAGACAAAGAGTGGTTGGAAATGGGACAGTAGTTTGCAAGGACAGAGGGGCCAAGTGTGGGTTTTTTGAGGAAGGGGGTGATGGCGGCAGATTTGAAAGGGAGCGGGAAAGCATCTGAGGCGAAGGAGCCATTTCTGATATTAACTAGGCTGTCTGTATTTAAAGTTGATAATTCACCAGGACCGGATGGGCTGCATCCTAGGATGCTGAGTGAAGTTGAGGAAATCACAGAGGTACTGGCCATAATCTTCCAATCCTCCTTAGATACGGGGGTGGTGCCAGAGGACTGGAGAATTGCAAATGTTACACCCTTGTTCAAAAAAAAAAGGTGTAAGGATAAACCCAGCAACTACAGGCCAATCTGTTTAATTTCATTTTTGCTTATATTTTATCCACATCTTCTTTTGGCCCTTTCCCGCCCCCACTCCCCCCTCTTTTTCTCTCCCACATGGCAGCTGTCTCTCATTCTGCCAGAGCATTTCACACCTAATCTGGAGCCGTCTTTTGTCCCCACTAGTCCTATCACCATCTCGTCTCGCTTTGAATACCTCTTAATGTCTCTTCACTTCTTTTGTTCTCTCCCAGCCCTGCCTTTCGATCTTCTTGAATATATTTAATGAATTGGCCTCTACTGCCTTCTTTGGCAGAGAATTCCACAGGTTCACCACTCACTGGGTGAAGAAATTCCTCCTCATATCTGTCCTAAATGGCTTACCCCTTATCCTTAGACTGTGACCCCTGGTTCTGGACTCCCCGACCATCGGGAACATCCTTCCAGCATCTAGTCTGTCTAGTCCTGTTAGAATTTTATAAGTTTCGATGAGATCGCCTCTCATTCTTCTAAATTCCAGTGAGTACAAGCCCAATCGAACCAATCTCTCCTCATACGTCATTCCTGCCATCCCAGGTATCAGCCTGGTGAATCTTCACTGCACTCCTTCCATGGCAAGAACGTCCTTCCTCAGATAAGGCGACCAAAACTGCACACAATACTCAAGATGTGGCCTCACCAAGGCCCTGTACAACTGCAGCAAGACATCCTTGTTCCTGTACTCAAACCGTCTTGCTACGAAGGCCAACATACCATTTGCCGCCTTAACCGCCTGCTGCACCTGCATGCTTACTTTCAGTGACTGGTGCACGAGGATGCCCAGGTCTCGTTGCACTTCCCCTTCTCCCAATCTATTGCCATTTAGATAATAATCTGCCTTCCTGTTTTTGACACCAAAGTGGATAACCTCGCATTTATCCACGTTATATTGCATCTGCCATGCTTCTGCCCACTCACCCAACCTGTCCAAATCATACTGGAGTTTCTCGGCATCCTCCTCACAGCACACACGCCCGCCCAGCTTTATGTCGTCTGCAAACTTGGAGATATTACATCTAGTTCCCTCGTCCAGATCATTAATATATATTGTGAATAGCTGGGGTCCAAGGACCGATCCCTGCGGTACCCCACTAGTCACCGCCTGCCACTCGGAAAAAGAGCCGTTTATTCCAACTCTTTGCTTTCTGTCTGCCAACCAGTTCTCTATCCAAGTCAATACCTTGCCCCCAATCCCATGTGCCTTAATTTTACATGCTAATCTCTTATGCGGGACCTTATCGAAAGCCTTTTGAAAATCCAAGTACACCACATCCACTGGTTCTCCCTTATCTATTACCAGTTACATCCTCAAAAAATTCCAGTAGATTAGTCAAGTACGATTTACCTTTTGTAAAGCCATGTTGACTTTGTCCAATCCGGTCACTTTTTTCCAAGTGCTCTGCTATTGCATCCTTTATAATGGACTCTAGCATTTTCCCCACTACCGATGTCAGGCTTACCGGTCTGTAATTTCCCGTTTTCTCTCTACCACCCTTTTTGAAAAGTGGGGTAACATTAGCTACCCGCCAATCCATGGGTACTGTTCCAGAGTCTATCGCATTTTGGAAGATGACCAGCAATGCATCTACTATTTCTCGGGCCACTTCCTTAAGTACCTTAGGATGTAGATTATCAGGCCCTGGGGATTTATCGGCCCTCAATCCCATCAATTACCCTAACACCATTTCCCTACAAATACTCCCTTTCATTAGACCCTATGGGCTAAAAATTCAGTTGGGCGCCGTTTGGGGCGCCAAGCTCGCCTGGGCGCCGGAATTACCGCTGCGAGCGGAGCCACTTGCGCCATCCGGATATTCAGTTTCTGCGCCCCAAATGGAAGCGGGCCGCTAATTGAGGCTTCCCGCGCCCCGCTTGGGGCGCTGAAACTGAATATCGGCGTGCTAAGGGCCGCAGCGCCACACGCTGCGGCACGGCACGCTGCGGTACTGCAGGCTTTCCTCCCACTGTTAAGGGGGAGGTGCCTGCAACAGCGCGATCTGCGCTCGCGAGTGCCGGCAAAAGAGCCCGGCACCAAGGAGAAGTGCCGGGCTCTCGGGAAACAGCTGGCAATGCCGCGGGGGGGGATGTAGGAGGACGGGGACGGAGGTGCTGGCAGGCGGCCGCCAAAAAAGCGGCCGGCCGCACCTCCACCTTAACTAGCGCCACTACCGCCACAGGTAGGCCCCTGTGTACCGGTCGCTATTTGCGGCCGGCGCTGAAGAGGCGGGCGCGACCAAATATGGTCATCGGAGCGGGGCGCTGCGCACACCTATGACGTCATCGGTGGCGGCGCAGCGCTACAGGCTAACGCCGCCATTAGCGCCCCACTAAATATCGCGGTAGGTGTGGCCAGTGGCGCAAAAGCCACTGAGTGCCCTCTTTGGGCGCACACTGGTGGCGCAGGCCACTGAATTTCTAGGCCTATGTTCCCCGACATCTTTGGGAGGTTATTTGTGTCCTCCTTTTTGAAGACAGAACCAAAGTATGTATTTAATTGGTCTGCCATTTCTTTGTTCCCCATTATAAATTCCCCTGATTCTAACTGCAAGGGACCTACGCTTGATTTCACCAATCTTTTTCTCTTCACATATCTAAAAGCTTTTACAGTCAGTTTTTATGTTCCCTGAAAGCTTACTCTCATACTCTGTTTTCCCCTTCTTAATTAATCCCTTTGTCCTCCTTTGTTGGATCCTAAACTGCTCCCAATCCTCAGGTTTACTGCTTTTTCTGGCCAATTTATATGTCCTCTCCTTGGATCTTATGCTATCCCTAATTTCCCTTGTTAGCCACGGTTGAGTCACCTTTTTTGTTTTATTTTTATGCCAAACTGGGATGAACAAATTCTGTAGTTCATCCATGTGATCTTTGAATGTTTGCCATTGCCTATCCACCGTCAACCCTTTGAGTGACATTCCCCAATCAATCCTACCCAACTTGCACCTCATACCATCATAGTCTCCTTTATTTAAATTCAGGACCCTAGTCTCTGAGTCAACTATTTCACTCTCCATCTTAATGAAGAATTCTATCATATTATGATTGCTCCGACCCAAGGGGCCTCGCACAACAAGATTGCTAATTAATCCTTTCTCATTACATAATACCCAGTCTAAGATGGCCTGATCTCTAGTTGGTTCCTCGACATATTGGTCCAGGAAATCATCCCGTATACACTCCAGGAATTCCTCCTCCACAGTATTGTTACTAATTTGGTTAGCCCAATCTATATGTAGATTAAAGTCACCCATGATAACTGCTGTGCCCTTATTGCACGCTTCTCTAATTTCCCGTTTAATGCCATCCCCGACCTCCGCATTACTGTTTGGAGGTCTATATACCACTCCCACTAACGTTTTCTGCCCCTTGGTATTTCTCGGTTCTACCCATACAGATTCCACATCATCAGAGCTAATATCCTTCCTTTCAATTGTGTTAATCCCCTCTTTAACCAGCAATGCTACCCCACCTCCTTTTCCTTTCTGCCTATCTTTCCTGAATATTGAATACCCCTGGATGTTGAGTTCCCAGCCTTGACCACCCTGGAGCCATGTTTCCGTAATCCCAATCATATCATATTCATTTACCTCTATTTGTGCAGCTAATTCATCCACCCTATTCCGAATGCTCCTCGCATTAAGACACAAAGCCTTCAGGCTTGTTTTTTTAACGCTCTTAGATCTTTTAGAATTATTATTTGCTGTGGCCATGTTTGATTTAAACCCTTGATTTCTCTGTCTGCCACTTTTGTTTTTCTCCTTCCTGTCTTTTGCTTTTATCCTTGTTTCCCTTTCCTCTGTCTCCCCGCTCAGGTTCCCAACCCCCTGCCATTTTAGTTTAAACCCTCCCCCAGAGCACTATCAAACACTCCCCCTAGGACATCGATCCTGGTTGGGAACTGAATATTCAGAGGTATTTGACATTTCGGAAGGATGGGCAGAAAGGAAAAGGAGGTGGGGTAGCTCTGTTAATAAAGGATGAGATCAGTGCAGTAGTGAGAAATTATATTGGCTCAGAAGATCAAGTTGTAGAATCAGTTTTGGTGGAGATAAAAAATAATAAGGGAAAGAAGTCACTGGTGGGAGTAGTCTATAGGTCCCCTAACAGTACCTACACTGTAGGACAGAGTATACATCAAGAAATAATGGCGGCTTGTAAGAAAGGTACTGCAATAATAATGGGTGATTTTAATCTTCTTATAGATTGGACAAATCAAATTGGCAAATGTAGCCTTGAGGAAGGGTTCATAAGAGTCTATTTGGAATGGTTTCTTAAAACAATACGTTGAGGAACCAACCAGGGAGCAGGCTATTTTAGATCTGGTAATGTGTAATGAGATAGGATTAATTAATGATCTCATAGTAAAGGATCCTCTAGGGAATAAAGATCATAGCATGTTAGAATTTCAAGTTCAGTTTGGGGGTGAGAAACTTGGGTCCTGAACTTAATTACATGCAATTACAAAGGTATGAAGACAGAGTTGGCTAAAATGGACTGGGAAAATAGATTAAAGGGTAAGATGGTAGATAAGCAGTGGCAGACATTTAGGGAGATATTTCATAACTCTCAGCAAAGATATATTCCAGTGAGAAAGAAAGACTCTAAGAGAAGAATGAACCATCTGTGGCTAACTTAGGAAGTTAAGGATGGTATCAAATTGAAAACAATGATGCGAAGATTAGTGGTAGGCCAGAGGATTGGGACATTTTTAGAAACTAGCAAAGGACGACTAAAGAAATAATAGAGGAAGAAGATAGATTATGAGAGTAAACTAGCAAGAAATATAAAAACAGACAGTAAGAGCTTCTACAGGTATATAAAAAGGAAGAGAGTAGCTAAAGTAAATGTTGGTCCCTTAGAGGATGAGACTGGGGAATTAATAATGGGAAACAGGAAAATGGCAGAGACTTTGAACACATATTTTGTATCGGTCTTCACGGTAGAAGACACTAAAAGCATCCCAGTAATAATAGATAATCAAGGGGCTGTAGGGAGGGGGGATCTTAAAACAATCACCATCACTAGAGAAAAAGTACTAGGCAAACTTATGGGACTAAAGATGGACAATCCCCTGGACCTGATGGCCTGCATCCTAGGGTCTTAAAAGAAGTGGCTGCAGAGATAGTGGATGCATTGGTTGTAATCTACCAAAATTCCCTGGATTCTGGAGAGGTCCCAGTGGATTGGTAATATAACCGCAATTATAACACCCCTATTCAAGAAAGGATGGAGACAGAAAGCAGGAAACTATAGACCAGTTAGCCTAACATCTGTCATTGGGAAAATGCTGGAGTCCATTATTAAGGAAGTAGTAGCAGGACATTTAGAAAATCATAATACAGTCAAGCAGAGTCAGCATGCTTTTATGAAAGGGAAATCATGTTTGACAAATTTGCTAGAGTTCTTTGAGGATGTAACGAGCAGGGTGGATAAAGGGGAACCAGTAGATGTATTTGGATTTCCCGAAAGTGTTCGATAAGGTGCCACATAAAAGGTTACTGCACAAGATAAGAGCTCATGGGGTTGGGGGTAATATGTTAGCATGGATAGAGGACTGGCTAACTAACAGGAAACAGAGTCGGGATAAATGGGTCATTTTCAGGTTGGCAAACTAACTAGTGAGGTGCCGCAGGGATCAGTGCTGGGGCCTCAGCTGTTTACAATCTATATTAATGACTTGGATGAAGGGACTGAGTGTAATGTAGCCAAATTTGCTGATGATACAAAGATAGGCGAGAAAGCAAGTTGTGCATTTATATAACGCCTTTCACGACCACCGGATGTCCCAAAATCATTTTATAGCCAATGAAGTACTTTTTGATGTATAGTCACTGTTGTAGCAAGAAAGAGAAATGGAACTCATAAAACTAATTTATAACATGGAAACATTCAGATTAATATGCCATATAGTGTACCATAGCCAATGTTAGGCTTTACTATTTGACAGCTCTTAGAAAGTATTGAACAGCAACAATATGCTGTGCCTGTGCACTATACTGAAGGACACTTTCACTGGTTTATATCCCTGTCATCAGGGAGTGGTTATGAGCAGTTGAATTAAAAAGTGCTTATTATCTGTAATAAGGAAATGAGCGCCTATTAAATCCACTATTTGTATCTTTATTTCTCTGTGGCTGAGAACAAGGAGCAGCATAATGTGTGCTTACATTTGGCTTCCTCAGCATCACGTGTTGGTGCTGGAGGTTCATCATTAACACCAGTGATATCAAATGTTCACATCTGACTGAAATAGGACTCTGTGTGGGTGTGGAAAGGTGAATATGAAGTACACGAGGAAATTGCCTGAAATATTGTAATAGCCTAGGGATATTTTGGTACAACGTTTGAAGAGTTCTGTGTATAATTTCTTCAATTTGGAGTATTGATTTTAGGGATTAACCCATGCTACATAGAGGTGACGTTGATTTGGTGAATGAGGATCCTCAGGTGAATAATTGACCCTTTTTAAAAGTACATGACAACATTTGTGTGTCAAATTGAAAGAGCTGACTCACCCATCCTTTTTTATGACATTGACAGTACAAAACCAAATAATGTAACTTGCTACAAATCTAAAATGCTGTGTATAAAATAAAGGATGGATGATTGAAGTATATTTATCCTTGTGACCTGATACTGATGTGTATATATATTTCAGATTTCCAGCATCCACAGTATTTTGCGCTTATATAAAAATGCAGTGATGGGAAGAGATAGCATGAACTTTGTTGTTGGGTCCACAATGGGAAACACTTGGAAAACGGGTATCAATATAACTGTTTACTATTTATAGTGTAGATTTTTGACACAATATTCTTGAGAGAGGCCACTCAGTCAATCTTAGCTCATCCATCCAGAATAAAGAAAAACTTCCTTTACTCCCTTCACATGATCTTGCTGTATTTGGAATGGGGCTGTGGTTTTCACTTCCGCGACCCTAATCAAAAGGCCAACTGTTGATCAGTCTTTGCGCGAAGTTCTTCCTGACATCTTTCCCAAATTTTCCTTTCACTAGTTTTAATTAATGTTCCCTTTATTCTGGTATTTTGGCACCCCTTGAAGTAGTACTCCCAATTAACCATATCTATGCTATGTAATAGCTTATACATGTCTGTAAGGTGCCCTCTCAGTTACCTTCTTTCAAGACTAAAGAACCTCAATCTTACTAGTATTTCCACGTAACTCAATCATTTGACTCTAGGATCAACCTCATGGCTATTTTCTGCATTGTCTTCGTTGCTTCAATATTTCCCTTATGTCTTGGTGACCAAAACTGAACGCAGCTCTCAAGGTGCAGTCTGACCAGACGACTGTACAGTTTTAATTTGGCATCTTCTGATTAATCAACTGACCTAGAAATATAATTAACCATTCTGTTCATGTTGTTTATTTTTGCTCCATAGATTTCTTGTCATGCTGAATCTATCCCCCAGATCCCTTTCCACTTCACCTTTAGCTATTTCTAGACCATGCATTGTATACATATGGCATCCAATGTTCCTTCCAATGTGTCAGTCAAAGAATGTTGCAGAAACTTTGGAGACTTTTGAACTTTTCATGTGAATGGTTCAAGAAAATTGACTTTTATCCTTCCATGGTCTTGCCCTGCCCTGCCTCAGCAATGTCCTCCAGGCTTGCTTGCCTACACACAAACCTTCAGCTCCTCTGACACTGGGTTACTCCCTCTGCTCCACCATTAGCTGCTATTTCAGCCACAGTTTTTCTGTTCTCTGCAACTCCTTCTCTAGATCCCTCTGCATGCTCCCTCTCTCACTGCCCACCCCACCCTCTCCATTTTCGCTTTTTCCATCCTGTAAATGTCCACTGCTTTTTATCAATATTAAGCACTTTGAGACATCTTCCTGTACATGAGCATGACAAAAATAATTATTGGTATATAAAAGATGCCAGTTTAAAGGGAAGGAGTATTTATAAAATATGCTTATGTACATTTTCCTTTCCTCTCTGCAGGAACAAGAAACTCAGGAAGAATTAGAAAACCTGCTCTCTGTCCTGAAGCAATAAATTTTATTTCTTTCCTTCCAATTATGAAAATGATTTAAACATTTGAATGTGCTCATGAGTGACATAACTGCACTGTAATATTTGTTTGAGAAAAGGAACATGACAAATGACATTGAGAACAAGCACTGAAGACCATTTCTTCTGACATTCTCTCAAATTTTGCTTCAATAGATTTATTCATTGAATCATGTTGAGTTCACAGATTCTGAAGTTAATCTAGTTAAGATTCTTAACACTGAAAATATCAATGGTACCTAATTGTATAATTTAAAAAATGATGATGGGTTATGTCTGCAAATATAGTTTTTTTAAGTAGATTTATGATCTCTATAATATCTATACAAAGTCCAAGAAATGGCTATTTTTAGTAATGTACAGAAACCACTACAGTACTTGAGTCTTTTACCAAAAATATTACGAGTTCCAAAGACAGTAAAGGTGACTCAAATATTGACCTTTTTTTACATTTGATGGAAAGAAAGGCATGAATATCAACATGTATAATGGATTTTCAAAAGAACTACATTTAGCTACAAGCATGCTGCATTAAAAGTATATAAATATTTGATCAGTTTTTCCAAAGATTAATAAAAAAGTATCAAAGTATACTGGTTGTGAAGTTTCTGTTTTCTGAGTTACAAAAAATTATTATGGCCACTTCCGTACTAGAGAAGGTAAAATACAAATTTGTCATTTGGGAGGAGTAGCCTTCATGATTAAGGATGAAATCACTTCAATGAAAAGAGAGGATTTAAAAAGAGATAAGCAGCCAATGGAGACCTTATGGGTTGAATTAAGAAATAGGAAATGATCTAAGACTGTAGTGGGAGTTGTGTATAGGCCCCCTGGTAGCAGCTCTGAAGTGCTAGATTGTATAAATGCAGAGATTAGACAAGCATGTAGTAAAGGCAGTGTGGTTTTAATGGGGGGTTTTAACTTTCATATAGATTGGGAAAAGCAGACTAGCACCTATCAGAAAGGTAGTGAATTTCTTGAGTGTGTGATAGTTTTCTACAACAATATGTCCTAGAGGCAACAAAGGGGCAAGCCATACTAGATTTAGTAATGAGTAATGAGCCAGATTTAGTTAACAGCCTAACTGTGCATGAACATTTATCCAATAGCGATCATAACCTGATCGAGTTCAAAGTAGTGTTTGAAGGGGAGAAACGCAAAACAGCTACTAAGATTCTAGATTTAGGTAAGGCCGACTTCAACTGGATGAGGCAGAGACTGTCCAAAGTAAATTGGGCAAATCTGTTGATGGGTAAAATGACAGAAGATCAGTGGGAGATGTTTAAAAAAGAATTTAACGTGATACAGAACCAGTTTATACCCCTGAGTGGCAAGAGCTCTACTTGCCCCAAAAAAATGTCATGGACAACTAAAGAGGTAAGGGACAGCATAAAACTAAAGGAAAGGGCATACAAAAATGCAAAAAATAGCACAGATCCTGGCAAATGGGAAAGATACAAAGAACGGCAAAGGGTCACAAAACCAATAGTAAGAGCTACAAAAAGAGAATATGAAAAGAAACTTGCAAGGGATATCAAAATTAATATAAAGAATTTTTATAATTACATTAGGAAAAAGAGGGTGGTCAGGAGCAATGTTGGCCCCTTAAAAACTGAAAGTGGTTATATTGTCAATGACAGTGGGGAAATGGCGGACATGTTGAATAATTATTTTGTGTCAGTATTTACAGTAGAAGAGGATAGCATGCTAGAAATCCCCAAAAAACTAATATTGAATCGGGGACAGGGACTCAATAAAATTAACGTAAGTAAAATAACAGTAATGAAGAAAATAATGGCACTAAAGAGCGACAAATCCCCAGGGCTAGATGGTTTCCATCCCAAGTTTTAAAGGAAGTAGGTGAGCACATTGCAGATGCCCTAACTATAATCTTCGAAAGTTCTCTAGATTCAGGAATTGTTCCTTTAGATTGGAAAATTACACATGTCACTCTGCTTTTTAAGAATGGTGAGAGAGGGAAACCAGGTAATTATAGACCAGTTAGCCTAACATCTGTTGTGGATAAATTGCTAGAGTCTGTAATTAAGGATGGGGTGACTGAACACCTCAAATTTTCAGTTGATCAGAGGAAGCCAGCATGGATTTGTGAAAGGTAGGTCATGCCTGACAAACCTGATTGAATTTTTTGAAGAGGTGACTAAAGTAGTGGACAGGTCTATGGATGTTATCTTTACAGACTTCCAGAAGGCATTTGATAAAGTCCCACATAAGAGACTGTTAACTAAGGTAGAAGCCCATGGAGTTGAGGGCAAATTATTGACCTGGTTAGGAAATTGCCTGAGTGGCAGGAGACAGAGAGTAGGGATAATAGGTAGGTACTCAAATTGGCAGGATGTGACTAGTGGTGTCCCGCAGGGATCTGTGTTGGGGCCTCAACTATTCACAATGTATTAACGACTTAGATGATGGCATAGAAAGTCATATATCCAAATTTGCCAATGACACAAAGATAGGCGGTGTTGTAGGCAGTGTAGATGAAAGCATAAAATTACAAAGGGATAATGATAGATTACGTGAATGGGCAAAACTGTGGCAAATGGATTTCAATGTAAGCAAATATGAGGTCATCCACTTTGGACCTAAAAAGGATAGAACAGGGTACTTTCTAAATGGTGAAAAGCTAGAAACAGTGGATGTTCAAAGAGACTTGGGGGTTCAGGTACATAGATCATTAAAATGTCATGAACAGGTACAGAAAAAAATCAAAAAATTAATGGAATGCTGGCCTTTATATCTAGAGGACTAGAGTAAAAGGGGATAGAAGTTATGCTGCAGCTATACAAAACCCTGGTTAGACCACACCTGGAGTACTGTGAGCAGTTCTGGGCACCACACCTTAGGAAGGATATATTGGCCTTGGAAGGAGTGCAGCGTAGGTTTACCAGAATGATACCTGGACTTCAAGGATTAAGTTACAACGAGAGATTACACAAATTAGGGTTGTATTCCCGAGAATTTAGAAGGTTAAGGGGTGATCTGATCCAAGTTTTCAGGATATTAAGGGGAAATGATAGAAACTATTTTTGCTGGTTGGGGATTCTAGGACTAGGGGACATAGTCTAAAAATTATAGCCAGACTTTTCAGGAGTGAAATTAGGAAACACCTCTACACACAAAGGCCGTGATTTTGTCAATGAATGCGTTTGGGAGTGGGTCAGGTGGTTTCTGGCTTCCAGTCCTGCCCCCAACTGCATCCGGCCCATGGACGTGATTTTATGTTGATTGACCTTGTTAAGCCCGCCCTGCGGGCTTGCCGGCTAATTAAGAGGAAGCCGGTCAGATGACGTCATTTGATCACGCGTCATTTTCTTAAAGGGACCACGCACAATTTTTTTTGACAGCTCATTTCTCGGTGTTTGACAGCACTGAGGTGCTGCAAACACTGACAATCACTGTACAAAGCTGAGCTCTTGCCCCCAGGCTCTCCAGTGACTCCCTCCATAGGCTGGAACAGATGGCAGCTGCAGGTGAGGTGACAGAAGCGCTCTGTCACTGGTGAGAGAGGTTCTCCCAATGAGGTGGCACTGGACATCGTGTTCAAAACTTGTTACCTAAATAAATGTGTAAATGCATTTCCCAACATTTTCTTACCTCTGAGACTCACCAGTGCACCATTGGATCCTTCACACCACTTCTGCAGCTGTCATCAATGCAGAAACACTACAGCAGACTCGCAACATGCCACACTTACCTGGTGTGGTGTCCAGACGTCGGGAAGCCCAAGGCAGAAGCAGCAAAATTAAAAAATAGACTGTTAACTACTCTCAACTACCTGTTAACATGCAGGTAAGTGGCTTTAATCCTCTTCCCGCTGCTAGGTGTCGGGTCCATGCGCAAATCGGGGACCCGACAATTGGGAAAATTATTTGGAGGCAGGTTGATGGCGGGATTGGACCCCGCCATCAATCAAAACTATTTTAACCTTTGACCCGCCTCCAAACCCGCCCCCTCAGTGCCGATAAAATCACGGCCAAAGAGTGGTAGAAGTTTGGAACTCTCTTCCGCAAACGGCAATTGATGCTCGATCAATTGTTAATTTTAAATCGGAGATTGATAGCTTTTTGTTAACCAAGGGTATTAAGGGATATGGACCAAAGACAGGTATATGGAGATAGGTCGCAGATCAGCCATGATCTCAGTGAATGGCAGAACAGGCTCCAGGGGCTGAATGGCCTACTCCTGTTCCTATGTTCATGAATTGGAAGAGCTCTTTATTGCATAGATTAGTAATCATGATAGATTTTTCCCTCTGCTGCTCAAAAAAAAATGCGTGGAATGAGGATATTTATATTGTATGTGGGAAGTCAAGTTCATGACACGGTATCTAACAATATGGAAAACTTACTTTTGAGTATTCATCTATACCTCCGATATGCATCAAAAAGTGAATCCAGTGCAGGTGAGGACTTTTTTTAAAAAGGTAGTATCGATAGAGCCCATATTTCTTCACCCAGAGAAGAGGCGTCCGGCAGGGCTGCAATTTGAGCCCGACCCTGTTCAACATATACATAAATGAATTAGCAGACATGCTGGAGCAAAGCGAGTCACCAGGTCTCCGTCTCCTGGATGGAGAAGTGAAGTCCCTGTTCTATGCGGACGACCTGGTTCTGCTGTCTCCCACAGAACAGGGATTACAGCAACAACTAGACCTACTCGACAAATACTGCCAAAATTGGGCTCTAACAGTAAATCTAAAGAAAACCAACATCATGATTTTTCAGAAAAGACCCAGATGTCAGGAAAACAAATACCAGTTTACCCTCAGTGATACCACTATAGGACACACTATGAGCTACACCTACCTTGGTCTAACTATTACAGCATCAGGGAGCTTCAGCATAGCAGTGAATGCACTAAAAGAAAAAGCCCGAAGAGCCCTATATGCAATAAAAAGAAAACTCTACAACATCCAAATCCCAATCAAAATCTGGCTCAAAATTTTTGACAGCATAATCCTGCCCATTGCACTGTACGGTAGTGAAGTATGGGGCCCGCTAAATCACCAAAGCTACACTAAATGGGAAAAACACACAATAGAAGCCCTACATGCAGAATTCTGCCGAAGCATCCTTCGCACCCAAAGAAAAACGCCAACAAATGCATGCAGAGCCGAACTAGGCAGATACCCACTGATAATAAACATCCAAAAACGAGCACTAAACTTCCTAAATCACCTCAAATCTAGCTCCCCAGACACCCTTCATTTCAAAGCCTTTCAGACCCAAGAGCTAAACCCAGAAAAGAGTCCCCTGAGTCAGCTGCTACTGAAACTAAGTACTCAGCCGGACCCTGACCAGCCCCAGACCAACACAGCCGTCCAAACACCAATCCGAGTGAACCAAATCATTAAAAAATGCAAAGAAACCTACCTGGAACATTGGAACAAAATAACCGAAAGCCAAAGCAGATTAGAATGTTACCGGGCCCTAAAAAGAGAATATAAACTGGCAGACTACCTCACGACCATCAGAGACACAAAACAGAGACAGACCCTCACCAGGTACAGACTAAGCGACCACCAACTGGAAATTGAAAAAGGCAGATACAAGAAATCCTGGCAGCCTAGAGAGAATAGAATATGCGATCAATGTCTGGCTGGCGAGGTTGAAACAGAAATGCATTTCCTCCTAAAATGCGAAAAATTCAACACATCAAGAAACATATTATTCAACAAGCTAAGCCAAACAACCCCAGATTTCAAGGAACTGGATGATCTGTCAAAATTGAGATTAGTCCTAGGAGAAGGAGACAGACCATACCTTGGGGCTAAATATGTAACAACATGTCACAACCTGAGGACTGTTTAAAAGTAAGACTGTTTAAAATTAATATTGAACATACCAAATGAAGTAGAAAGACTGTTTAAAATTAATATTGTTTAAAAGTAATATTGTATATACCCAACAAATGTCAAATCGATTGACACCTACAGAATGTTGGAAAACTGTACCTTTTTGCTATGTAAGCTTTGGCAATATGGTTCTCTGTAAACTTTCATGCCAATAAAGCATTTGAACTGAACTGAACTGAACTGAACTTGTCTCCAAAGTTTTGGAGAGAAGACATCAGAATTTCCCTGACTTCCAATGACCTACTACAGCTGCAACCACACATCTATTGAGACTCATGGCTCCAATAGACCTTTAGTGTAGAAAGTGGCTAAAGCACCAAAGTCTTTAACCTGCATGTAATCATTGTGCTGCTCCAATGCAGTCAGCAGCAGATCAAGATTGCAATCATAATTGATTGTGCTCCTGAAATAACCATCATATAGGAATCCCAGGATAAGGATCAGCAGCGCCTTAGTAAATTATACTGTCAACATACCATTGGAATCACAGTGTGAATTTGTGAATCAAAAATATTCTCTTCTGAACCTACTTATGGATTCAAAGCCTGACTTTGAATCCATATCTTCAGCTGTGAAGTCTCTGGGCACATATCAAGATTTGTACTGGTTGCTAAGGCAGTGCCTCTTCTTAACACCAGCACAAGCAGAATCACTTTTTTCTCCATATCTTATCCACCATACAGTGTGGGTTTGACTGGGGTACATTCTACTACCAAAAATTACATAAGGGTCAAACCCTTTAGGACAGTTTGCAATGTTCAACATTGGCAGCATGCCTGCTCCCGAACAGTGCGAAGGGGTCTGTCCAAAGCCCCCCGCCACAGAATGCCCCTTCGTATTTTGCAGTCATGGTTGAACAATTGTTTTCTTGCAAGTCTCAATAACTTTATCATTGAGTTTGCCTTTCACGTCTAATCAGTAAATTAGAATTTGAACAAAAAGGTTAATTATGGTACCAATAGATCCAAATTTAAAAAAAGTTTTTTTCAGCATTCATCAGGCATTTTATTAGGTGATTTGAATCTTCTCAAAATTATTCTCCTAAAAAATGTCAATAATGGCTACCATCCACATCAATTTTAACTGGCTGATTTTCCCATCCCTTGCCCAAGGGTTCTGAGGACAGTTGCGGATTTACAGCATTGAAGTCTGTCCCTCTGTTAAATTCCAATTCATTGACTACAAACCAAACTTTATTATTAAATTAATGACGCACCATTTGTAATCCGCATAGAACAATGACGTTATCACATACTTCAGGGGTGGTGGCAAGGCTGCAGACAAGTAATTAGTGGCTATCAATTAACTATCTAGCAACAGAAAACACTGGAAAAAACTCAGCAGGCCAGGCAACATCCGTGGCGAGAGAAACAGTCAACGTTTCAGGTCGAAACCCTTCTACAGTTCTGTAGAAGGGTTTCGACCCGAAACGTTGACTCTGTTTCTCTCTCCACGGATGTTGCCTGGCCTGCTGAGTTTTTCCAGCGTTTTCTGTTGTTATTTCGGATTTCCAGCATCCGCAGTATTTTGCTATCAAACTATCTGTAGCACACTGGGCAGATACTCTATAAATCTGAGCATCAGTAATTTAAAATGCACACAATGTGGAAACACCTCCTCATTGTGTAAATGGAAATTGCTTTGATTATTACTGTACAATAGTTAGAATTAACCATTCAGTTCTGCATACTGTTGTATCCTTTTATCGTTTTGAGTCTTGATTCACACAGAGAACTGAACAGTGGATCAGCCCACTATTAACTCTGCAGAACAACATGATGAGCAAAGCACAAAACTTAGATCATAGTTACACAACTAGTGCAGTGGGTATGGTGCAACACGATCAGTATTTAAAACATCTTTTCACAATAGTTGTGAAGTGAGGTAATCCCAGATGTCTGTGTGTGCCACATGAAACATTTATGACATTAATTATGAAAATAAACCTCTTTCCATAAAGGCTACAAAGAATCGAATGAAGTAGTGCTTTGAAGATTAAATGTAGGAAAGTGATCATTTTCAATGGCTGATTATTTCAAATCTCATTCTTCCATGCAATGCTGGAGTGCTGCTTGAAATATAGCTTTGATAGCAAACTGAACTGATTATAGTTTCATTTTATAAATGGTAATGAGGAAGTACCTTTGTGTAATAGAAGACTGGGGTGTTTTTCTTTACAAAACTTTGGTATCAATTGTCAGTACACTGTTAAATTAACACCACTGGTTAGAATATCAATCAGTAGCATCATGAAGTGGAGGAGTGAAAGTTTGATTCACCCCCATGATCTCGACACTGCTGTTCTGGGGAGAAGAGAACACAAAGACTCATCCTAGACTGCTCTCACCTTCCTCCTGGCAGGCGGCTCTGAGCAGCACTGGCTGTTACTTGGGAGTACGTTACCTGCCTACCCCCTCAACACAGTCTGAAGGATCCAGTGAGTTTGAGGGAAAATACAGAGTTGTTAAACCGTCCCAATAGAAATGTAAAGTGCCAGCAACCATCTATTGTCCTGGCTGTCAGCTTATAGGTAACTGGAAGAAATGACAATTATCAAGGCGTTTATTATACTACAGATAACAAGAGAGCCCTGGATCATATTCTCCTGCCATTGTTTTCAGATAGTGGCCTGCCTCCTGTGTCTCTCTCTGGCTATGAAAAGTAGAATCCACTCACTGCCATTCTAAAATCTGGTTACATAATATTACGAACAGAATGCCAAATACAGCAACTGGTCTGCCTCCTGCTTTGCTCTCGGGCTGCGACAAACAAGACGATTTACTGCCATTCTAAACTCTAGTTATATACTATTACCAGCAGTGAGCCCTATTGGTGTCTGATATGATTAAAATGAAGTTTAAATCTTTTTAAAGTTCCCAATGGATCACCTGCAAACGTTTTAAACTTTCTTTGGAACAGGACTGCAGAATATTGTCGAAAAGTTGAAGTGACATGAGCTTACCTCCTCGTGGGAGCCTCACACTTCAGTAAACTGGATTTGGATGATTTAGCATCTAAATCCAAATAAGTTGCACATTTTTTTTTATCTATATGCAAAGTCTGAATCATTGGTGCAAACTAGTACAACGGCCCTATAATATTTGTAGAAATTTCAGCGCAGGAAACTGTTGGCTCCATTTTATCACTGCCAGCGCTAGCTCCACAGTTGAGCGAGCTACTCTAATCCAATTTCTCTCCCTGTATCCTGCAATATTTTTCTTCATGTGTGTTGAAGAATATAATTTCTCCTTAAATGTTGTGATCGACTTGGCTTCAATAGTCATTTTTAGTAATGCATTCCGAAATTCTAATTACCATTTGCATGAAAACAATTCTTCTATCCTCCCTCAATTTTGCTTCTATTACTAATCCTAAATTTATAATCACAAGTGTAATTCTCCAGATGTCTCCTGGTAGTATTATGTTAAATCCGCCCTTTAAAAGGTGCATATTTAGAAGAAAAAAAATTGGAAAGTAAAAATAAACTGTATAGTAAAATTAAAATGATTAAAAAATAGAATTTTTAATGTTTAGGTACAAAAGTGTCAAACAATTCCCAAGGTAATAACTAAGAAACTTTTGCTAATGTTGCATTGCTTTGTGTTTCGGACCTGCATGTGTGTCAAACGATTGCATTAATTGCCATCGCTACAGCACAATGTGCTCAAACAAGGTTTGTTCTTGGTAACAGGAGAGCCCTGGATCGTATTCTCCTGCCATTGTTTTCATCTCAAAGAAATAAACTAATTAAAGTGTATTTTCTTATGTTCCCTTTCTAAGAGTGTAAACGATAGTGGGAATAAAATATTGCTAATAACCTGGAACAAGTATTATTGTCTAGTATTGCAAATATCCTATGAATAAAAACTGACAACTTTAGTTGTTTTGAAGTATTAAATTATGATTGATGTCTTTGTGTCATATTTTGTTCCCCAGGCAATGTGATGGTTTCTGTTATATCATACCTTGAACTAAGTCATGTGAGTATCTTAGTCCCGCCCCATCACTTAAACCGCCCACGTTTAAATCAGGTAATCGTTTAAATTGAGCAAATAGCACTAACCAATATCCATTACCATTATTGTCAATTACAAAGTCGCCGCAGGAATGGGGATAGTTTAGGTTGGATGGCCATTTTAGATCTCGCCCAATTGACTTCAATGGAACGTAAAATCAGGCAGGGTGTAAAACGGGCGTCCAACCCAAACCCACCTGGTTCCTGCTGGGCAGGTTAGGTTAAAATCAGGGCAATGTATTTCACTTATGCTGCAAAATGCCAGAAAGAAGAACATGACCACTTGCACATAGACTATGTAATATCAATCTTAGCCATAAATAAATAAACAAAACTTGAATCTGCATTAGGGGTTCACCTAAAGTCAATCTCAATGATGGTCATTATAGAAAGGAGGCAGAGAAGCACTGTATGGCTGCAATGAAAATGACTGGACAAGCAGGTGAAACACTATAATAGGCTGGAATTTTGCCAGCGCTCGGGGCGGGTTTGGAGGTGGGACCTCTGGCAAAATCGCAAAGATTGACAGCGGGCAGGAAACCCGCTGTTAACCCACCTCCAATCAATCTTCCCAAGTGTCGGGTCCCCGATTTGCGCATGGACCCGACACCTAGTGGCGGGAAGAGGATTATATCCACTTAACTGCCTGTTAAAGGTTAACAGGCTCTTTTTCAATTTTGACACTTCTACTTCGGGCTTCCTGACGTCCGGACATCATGCCAGGTAAGTGTGGTGTGTTGTGAGTCTGCTGTAGTGTTTCTACACTGATGACATCTGCAGAAGTGGTGTGAAGGATCCAATGGTGCACTGGTGAGTTTCAGAGGTAAGAATATGTTGGGAAATTCATTTTTAATGCATTTAGACATTTCTGTAGGTAACAAGTTTTGAATTGTATGTCTAGTCCCACCTCATTGGGAGAACCTCTCTCACCAGTGACAGATCACTTCTGTAACCTCACTTGCAGCTGCCATCTGTTCTAGCCTAAGGAGGGAGTCACTGGAGAGCCTGGGTGCAAGAGCTCACCTTTGTACAATGATTGTCAGTGTTTGCAGCACTTCAATGCTGTCAAACACTGAGAAATCATCTGTAAAAAAAATTGTGCGTGCTCCCTTTAAGAAAACCAGCAGATGATGCGTCATGAAATGACGTCATCTGACCGGCTTCATCTTAATTAGCCAGCAAGCCTGCAGGGCAGGCTTAACAAGGCCAATTTACATTAAATCACTTCTGTGGGCTGGATGTAGTTGGGGGCGGGATTGGAACCCGGAAGCCACCTGAACCGCTCCCAAGCTGCATCGATCGAAAAAATCGTGGCCGACTTACATTGGAAGAAATATAAAGTAACTGGTAAAAATTTGTGTTAAGACATGATAAAAACAAATTAGACATGAAACCATGGAAAATGGTTGGACACTACAGTAACTTTTTTTACACCAACATAGTGAATTGAATAAGATTACATTTTTTTCCTGTTTATTCAGAGAATGTTAAACATAAAGGCAGATTTGTTGCCTCCATATGTTTCTTGAGCTCTACAGAATAGAAATTCTCAGAATATTTCTGCAGATGTAATATAGTATTTCGAAAATGGCTCAAATGGTTAATTTGAAAGCCCACTGCTCAGTCCTCAAAAGCTTAATGTGCAGTTAAGTGCCTAGGTATTACATGAAAATTATTTTCAAAGAACTGTTGTGCCTGACTACTTGTTATCAAGATGGTTTATCATCATGTAATAAGCACAAGGTGTGCTATTACCCTGTATAGTAAAATAAAACAGTGGAACTATAGGAAGTCACACAGTACAGTGTCATTGCAGTTTGAATCTATATTTGATGCCCAGAAACCACAATGGTTCCAGTGACAGTGGATGCAGATTTCAAATGGAATTCCTATTTTATGTATTGAGAAAATTATTAGAATGTGCAGTGCTTTACCACGAGTGGCTATTGAGGTAGAAACTATAATATAATTTTAAAGGAACTGAGTAAGTATCTGAAAAGGGAGAAATAAAAGTCATGGGGAATGTGTAAAGAAATGGGATTAGAATACAAGCCACAATTAAAGAGCTAGCAACAACAACAACAACTTGCATTTATATAATGCCTTTAACATAGTAAAACGTCCCAAGGCGCTTCACAGAAGCATTATCAGACATATATGACACTGACACTGTCTTAAAGGAGGTGAGAGAGGTGCAGAGGTTTAGGGAGGGAATTCCAGAGTTTAGGACCTAGGCAGCTGAAGGCACGGCCGCCACTGATGGAGTGATTAAAATCGGGGATGCACAAGAGGCCAGAATTGGAAGAGCGCAGAGATCTTGGAGGGTTGTAGGGCTGGAGAGGTTACAAAGATAGGGAGGGGCGAAGCTATGTCGGGATTTGAAAACCAGGATGAGAATTTTAAAATTGAGGCATTGCCCGACCAGGAGCCAATATAGATCAGCGAGCACAGAGGTAATGGGTGAACGGGACTTGGTGCAAGTTAGGATTCGGGCAACAGAGGTTCGGATGAGCTCAAATTTATGTAGGGTAGAAGATGGAAAGCCGGCCAGGAGAGCACAGGCACAATTGGATAACCAACTGTACTTCTGCGTTGTAATTTCTACGCTTCTGTGAGTTTCATGTTTATATTCTGGTTTTATTATTATTGTTAAACACTGCATAAATTCAAAAATGCTCCTATTTCTTCTGTCTCCCATACCATGTTATCTGCTCTTTTATTAGAAGCATTGGTAACAATTTCTAGCCAAATTCAGTATTTTGCATCGGAGGCCATCGCTTTTGTGTTCTGGAATAGAAGACATAAATAAGAGTGTCCTAGAAATGCAGATTTCAAGCGCTGATTGTAAAATGGTTGTAAATTTATGGGCAATCGAATCAAAAGATGAGGAAAACTGATAGAAGGGGTGAAACTAAATTTCAAATTAATATGGTCTTTTGCACCTAAAGTTTCTCTGTCAGAAATGTTACGTTAGGGCCTGATGTTTATAATGTTGGAAGCCAGGGATTGGCTACGGGAGTGCTGTTTGCATAAATAATGGAGAAACAGCAGGAATCACTGAATTGTTGGTGCCGGCTGCTGGAATTACTGGACAAATACAGCCGTGAAATAGAGAGACGATACTCGGATATGTTGGGTTGGTCTGTTCCTTTTTTTTTCACAGATTCACAGAATCTACAGTGCAGATAGAGGCCATTTCGGCCCATCGAGCCTGCACCGACACATATCCCACCCGATCCCCGTAACCCCTACACCAACACATATTCCACCCTATCCCTGTAACCCCACGTATTTAATCCCCTAACACTAAGGGTCAATTTTATCATAGCCAAATCAACCTAACCTGCACATCTTTGGACTGTGGGAGGAAACCGGAGCACCCGGAGGAAACCCACGCAAACACGGGGAGAATGTGCAAACTCCAATTGCATTCTCAATTGAACCGTACTGTTCAGTCTTAGGCCTAGAAATTCAGTATAGCCACGTTTGGGGTGCTACAGCCGGGCGGCCGCTAAAGTTTGCGCCCGGCGCAACTTCGCGCCACCTTCGCCGATATTCAGTGGCATCGCCCCAAGAGGTTGCTGCTGCGCTAAAGCAGGCGATGCACGACTATCATTAGGCGCTAAGCCGGCGATCCGGGGCGCTAACACCGAGGACGGGCACAGCGCAGGTGCGGCGAGTTGCTCAATGAAGGCAGACACGCTGGCGCCGGTCAGCTCTTAAAGGGGAAGGGTCGACTTGTTTGGCTGCCATGCCCTGCGCACTGCAGCCCTGAAGCAAGGCCTGACCATTGCTGGTTCATCAGTTCTACGCCCTCAACCATGGGGAAGCCCGCTATTCTTCCAAAGCCGATTGCACACTCTTGCTGCTTGTCCAGGGTCATGGGGAAGGAGATGTACTGACGTCTCCTTCTGAAAAGGGCATTGTTCACCTGGCGGATGCAGCAATGTACCGCGAACTGGGAGATGTTGGCAATGTCCCCAGTAGCGGATTGGAAGGAGCCAGTGGCATCGAAGTTGAGAGCCACCTTCACTGCCACTGACAGAGACGTCCTGCTCCTCAGCTGTGGCTGCAGATCTCTGCGAAGCAGGTGGCAGATCTCAGTGACCACCTCCCTTCTGAATCGCATCCTCCGAACACACTGCTCCTCAGACATGTTCAGATATGAGAACTGCTGGCGGTATACCCTGGGTGGGTAAGGCCTCCTGTGCCGACGCCTGTTGGCCAATCTCCATCTGGCCATGACTGGCACTCTCTCACGGCGTCTCTGATCCCTTTGAATGCAATGCAGAAAGCCAACGTTTCCACCCATTGCAGCCCCCATTTTCTGTGGCGACTCAAGGCTATGGCACTGAAAGTGAAATTCAAGTGCAAAGCTCTGGCCTGAAGCCACAAGTACCTGTGCAAGTGCTGAGTCAAAGCAGAAAGCTCTCTGCCTTTGTCTCTCTCCAAATATCCGCCTCTCACACAGAGGGATTGGCACAAAATGGCTGCCACTTATACTGCAGGAGGAGTCCCCTTTAAATAGCGCGCCCCGTGCCCCGCAGCGACTGGGAACCGTTCCCCTCTACCAGTCGCTGTGGGCGCCAGGCGCAAAGAAGGGCGGCGCCACTGAATTTCCGGTTCGGGGCGCACAAAGGGCGTTGCACGATGAAATGACGTCAGGATCTGCGCGCTCAGCTGCGCTCGCAAAGGCTTTGCGCCGCCGCTAAATCTTTACTGAAGTTGGGGAGAGGTGCAGATCGCGCTGCGCCCGGCCGCTAGCCGCCTAGCGCCCCACATCTCCTCCTCATAAGGCACTAGCGGCTGGCGCAAACAACTGAATTTCTAGGCCTTAATGTTTTATATTGAGTTTAGGCTACAGCTGGAAAAATGCTACGGTGAGATATTTACTTCAACGTAGAAACATAGAAGATAGGAGCAGGAGTAGGCCATTCGGCCCCTCGAGCCTGCTCCGCCATTCAATGCGATCATGGTTGATCATCCAAACTCAGTACCCTGTCCCTGCTTTCTCCCCATATCCCTTGATCCCTTTAGCCTTAAGAAATATATCCAACTCCTACTTGAATAGACCAAGAGAAAATGCTGGAAAAACTCAGCAGGTCAGGCAACATCCGTGGAGAGAAATTTGAGTTGACGTTTCGGGTCGAACCCTTCTTCAAAACTGGAAAGAAAAGAAACTAGATTGAAGGCAGGGCTGTGATCGGACAAAAGAATAAAAGAAACAAAAGAAGTAAAAGGTATTAGAAGCTAGACGAGATGGTAATAGGCTGAGATTAGGTGTAAAGTGTACTGGCAGGGCAAGAGATAGCTGCCAGGTGTGAGAGAGAAACAAAAGGAAAGGGCGGGGGGGAAAAAGGAGTGGAAAAATTACAAGAAAAAAAGGAAATAGGGGCCGAGCTTATGATCTGAAATTGTTGAACTCGATATTGAGTCCGGAAGGCTGCAGAGTGCCTAATCGAAAGATGAGGTGCTGTTCCTCGAGTTTACGTTGAGCTTCCGTGGAACAATACAAGAGGCCAAGGACGGTGAGGTCTGAGTGGGAATGGAGCGGTGAATTAAAATGACAGGCGACCAGAAGCTCGGGCTCACCCTTACAGACTGAACGGAGGTGTTCCGCAAAGCGGTCACCCAATCTGTGTTTGGTCTCCCCAATGTAGAGGAGACCGCATCGTGAGCAGCGAATACAGTGTACTAGGTTACGAGAAGTACAAGTAAATCGCTGTTTCACCTGGAAGGGGTGTTTGGGGCCCTGGACAGTGGGAAGGGGGGAGGTATAGGGGCAGGTGTTACATCTCCTCCGCTTGCACGGGAAGGTGCCAGGCGAAGGGGAAGGGCTGTTTGGGGTGATAGAGGAGTGGACTACGGTGTCTCGGAGTGAGCGGTCCCTGCGGAATGCTGAAAGGGGAGGGGAGGGGAAGATACGTTTGGTGGTGGGATCACTTTGGAGGTATCGGAAATGCCGGAGGATGATCCATTGAATGTGGAGGCTGGTGGGGTGAAAGGTGAGGACAAGGGGAACCCTATCCATGCAAGCGGAGGAGATGTAACACCTGCCCCTATACCTCCCCCCTTCCCACTGTCCAGGGCCCCAAACACCCCTTCCAGGTGAAACAGCGATTTACTTGTACTTCTCGCAATCTAGTATACTGTATTCGCTGCTCACGATGCGGTCTCCTCTACATTGGGGAGACCAAACGCAGATTGGGTGACCGCTTTGCGGAACACCTCCGTTCAGTCCATAAGGGTGACCCCGAGCTTCCGGTCGCCTGTCATTTTAATTCACCGCCCCATTCCCACTCAGACCTCACCGTCCTTGGCCTCTTGTATTGTTCCACGGAAGCTCAACGTAAACTCGAGGAACAGCACCTCATCTTCCGATTAGGCACTCTGCAGCCTTCCGGACTCAATATCGAGTTCAACAATTTCAGATCATAAGCTCGGCCCCTATTTCATTTTTTCTTGTAATTTTTCCACTCCTTCCCCCCCCCCCCCCCGACTTTCCTTTTGTTTCTCTCTCACACCTGGCAGCTATCTCTTGCCCTGCCAGTACACTTTACACCTAATCTCAGCCTATTACCATCTCGTCTAGCTTCTAATACCTTTTACTTCTTTTGTTTCTTTTATTCTTTTGTCCGATCACAGCCCTGCCTTCGATCTAGTTTCTTTTCTTTCCAGTTTTGAAGAAGGGTTCGACCCGAAACGTCAACTCAAATTTCTCTCCACGGATGTTGCCTGACCTGCTGAGTTTTTCCAGCATTTTCTGTTGTTATTTCGGATTTCCAACATCTGCAGTATTTTGCTATCGTACTAGTGTTTGGTTCACTGCCACACCTCTTCTAGGAATGCCTACCTTGAAGAAGTTCTGCTCTTCTCTTCGACAGGATCTCCGTTTGGCTCTTCAAACTTGTTCATCTTCATTACTTTCAGTTTCCCTTCTCGTGTTTGATCAGGTATCTGCCAAGACTCGGTTTCACAGCCACATCATTTTCCTCAGCAACTGTCTCCGGTTCCGACTTATTCCACGTGGATTCCAACTAAACTTCCACCCTTCGTGCTTCGGATCCACCCAGGATTACAAATATCGCCAAGATATTCATCGTTCCTCGAACTACTGCTCTCGCCGCATCCTGAGATCCATGCTCAACGCCATGTGGCGCCACATGAACACACTCGACTTCTCTCTTCGGCAACACCGGCGCACTCTATCTCAAAGCTGTCCGGGTCCACAGTTCCATTTCATCCTTTGACTCATCCGACGCTTCAACAAAAAACTTTTCTTCTTCCTTTCCGATGTCAAGGATCACAAGCTTCATCAGCTCTTGGGCACCAACGCCCCTCCGGAACCTTCTTCCCCTTCACTTTCCTCTGACCCCCCTTCTCCCAATCTCACCCCCTGCCGCGTTTTCATTATCCCCTCTGATCTTCCACTCTCTGACCCTGAACGATCAGTCCTCAGCAAAGGCCTGAGCTTCATCCCCTTACGCCCCCACCTCAGTGAATTTCGAGCTCGGCACGATGTTGAGCTCTTTTTCTGCCGCCTTCGTCTTCGTGCCCACTTCTCTGGCCAGGAGTCTTCCCCCCCGCACAACTGACCCTTTCTCCCGCTTGCAGAATTCCCGTTCTACCTGGACCCCTCCCCCTGGCCTCTTACCCTCTCTAGATCTTTTCATCGCTAACTGCCGCTGTGACATCGGCCGTCTCCATTTCTCTGCTCCCCTCACTCACTCCAACCTACCTCCCTCTGAACTTGCAGCACTCCATTCTCTTAGATCCAACCCTGACATTGTCATTAAACCCGCTGACAAAGGTGGTGCTGTTGTTGTTTGGCGTACTGACCTCTACCTAGCGGAAGCTGAACGCCAACTCTCCGACACCTCCTCCTACCTCCACCTGGACCATGACCCCACTACCGAACATCAAACCACCATTTCCAAGACTGTCACTGACCTCATCTCCTCTGGAGATCTTCCCCCCGCTGCCACCAACCTCATAGTTCCCCAACCCCGCACAGCCCGCTTCTACCTCCTTCCCAAGATCCACAAACAGGACTGCCCTGGTAGACCCATCGTTTCAGCCTGTTCTTGCCCCACGGAACTTATCTCTTCCTATCTTGACACTATCTTTTCTCCCCTTGTCCAGTCTCTTCCCACCTACATCCGCGACTCTTCTGACGCCCTCCGCCACTTTAACAGTTTCCAGTTTCCTGGCCCCAACTGCTTCCTTTTCACCATGGACGTACAATCCCTCTACACCTCCATCCCCCACCCGGATGGCCTGAGGGCGCTCCGCTTCTTCCTTGAACAGAGGCCCAACCAGTCCCCATCCACCACGACCCTCCTCCGCCTGGCTGAACTTGTTCTCACATTGAACAACTTCTCCTTTAACTCCACTCATTTCCTCCAAATCAAAGGTGTTGCCATGGGTACCTGCATGGGTCCTAGCTATGCCTGCCTTTTCTTGGGCTATGTGGAACAATCTTTGTTCCAGTCCTACTCGGGTCCCCTCCCTCACCTCTTTTTCCGATACATTGATGACTGTATCGATGCCGTTTCCTGCTCTCGCCCTGAACCTGACAATTTCATTCACTTTGCCTCCAATTTCCACCCTTCCCTCACCTTCACATGGTCCATCTCTGACTCTTCCCTTCCCTTCCTCGACTTCTCCGTCTCCATCTCTGGGGATAGGTTATCAACCAATATTCACTACAAGCCCACTGACTCCCACAGCTACCTGGACTACACTTCCTCCCACCCCGCTTCCTGTAAGGACTCTATTCCATTCTCCCAGTTTCTCCGTTTCCGCCGTATCTGCTCCGACGATGCCACCTTCCACACCAGTGCTTCCGACATGTCTTCCTTTTTCCGCAACCGAGGATTCCCCTCTACCGTGGTTGACACTGCCCTCGACCGTGTCAGTTCTATCTCCCGCACTTCTGCCCTCACCCCTGCCCCTCCCTCCCAGAACCACGATAGGGTTCCCCTTGTCCTCACCTTTCACCCCACCAGCCTCCACATTCAACGGATCATCCTCCGGCATTTCCGCTACCTCCAAAGTGATCCCACCACCAAACGTATCTTCCCCTCCCCTCCCCTTTCAGCATTCCGCAGGGACCGCTCCCTCCGAGACACCCTAGTCCACTCCTCTATCACCCCAAACAGCCCTTCCCATTCGCCTGGCACCTTCCCGTGCAAGCGGAGGAGATGTAACACCTGCCCCTATACCTCCCCCCTTCCCACTGTCCAGGGCCCCAAACACCCCTTCCAGGTGAAACAGCGATTTACTTGTACTTCTCACAATCTAGTATACTGTATTCGCTGCTCACGATGCGGTCTCCTCTACATTGGGGAGACCAAACGCAGATTGGGTGACCGCTTTGCGGAACACCTCCATTCAGTCCGTAAGGGTGACCCCGAGCTTCCGGTCGCCTGTCATTTTAATTCACCACTCCATTCCCACTCGGACCTCACCGTCCTTGGCCTCTTGTATTGTTCCACAGAAGCTCAACGTAAACTCGAGGAACAGCACCTCATCTTCCGATTAGGCACTCTGCAGCCTTCCGGACTCAATATCGAGTTCAACAATTTCAGATCATAAGCTCGGCCCCTATTTCATTTTTTCTTGTAATTTTTCCACTCCTTTCCCCCCCCCCCCTTTCCTTTTGTTTCTCTCTCACACCTGGCAGCTATCTCTTGCCCTGCCAGTACACTTTACACCTAATCTCAGCCTATTACCATCTCGTCTAGCTTCTAATACCTTTTACTTCTTTTGTTTCTTTTATTCTTTTGTCCGATCGCAGCCCTGCCTTCGATCTAGTTTCTTTTCTTTCCAGTTTTGAAGAAGGGTTCGACCCGAAACGTCAACTCAAATTTCTCTCCACGGATGTTGCCTGACCTGCTGAGTTTTTCCAGCATTTTCTGTTGTTATTTCGGATTTCCAACATCTGCAGTATTTTGCTATCCTACTTGAATATATTTAATGAATTGGCCTCTACTGCCTTCTGTGGTAGTGAATTCCACTGGTTCTCCACTCTCTGGGTGAAGAAATTCCTCCTCATCTCTGTCCTAAATGGCTTACCCCTTATCCTTAGACTGTGACCCCTGGTTCTGGACTCCCTGACCATCGGGAACATCCTTCCTGCATCTAGTCTGTCTAGTCCTGTTAGAATTTTATAAGTTTCAATGAGATCCCCTCTCATTCTTCTAAACTCCAGTGAGTACAAGCCCAATCGACCCAATCTCTCCTCATACGTCATTCCTGCCATCCCAGGTATCAGCCTGGTGAATCTTCGCTGCACTCCCTCCATGGCAAGAACATCCTTCCTCAGAGAAGGCGACCAAAACTGCACACAATACTCAAGATGTGGTCTCACCAAGGCCCTGTACAACTGCAGCAAGACATCCTTGTTCCTGTACTCAAATCCTCTCGCTACGAAGGCCAACATACCATTTGCCTTCTTAACCGCCTGCTGCACCTGCATGCTTACCTTCAGCGACTGGTGCACAAAGACACCCAGGTTTCGTTGCACTTCCCCTTCTCCCAATCTATTGCCGTTCAGATAATAATCTGCCTTCCTGTTTTTGCCACCAAAGTGGATAACCTCGCATTTATCCACATTATACAGCATCTGCCATGCTTCTGCCCAATCACCCAACCTGTCCAAATCATACTGGAGTTTCTCGGCATCCTCCTCACAGCACACACGCCCACCCAGCTTTGTGTCGTCTGCAATTTTGGAGATATTACATCTAGTTCCCTCGTCTACATCATTTATAGATATAGTGAATAGCTGGGGTCCCAGGACCGATCCCTGCGGTACCCCACTAGTCACTGCCTGCCACTTGGAAAAAGAGCCGTTTATTCCAACTCTTTGCTTCCTGTCTACCAACCAGTTCTTTATCCAAGTCAGTACCTTGCCCCTAATCCCATGTGCCTTAACTTTACACGCTAATCGCTTATGCGGGACCTTATCGAAAGCCTTCTGAAAGTCCAAATACACCACATCCACTGGTTCTCCCTTATCTATTCTACCAGTTACATCCTCAAAAAATTCCAGTAGATTAGTCAAGCACGATGTACCTTTTGTAAATCCATGCTGACTTTGTCCGATCCTGTCACTGTTTTCCAAGTGCTCTGCTACTACACCTTTTATAATGGACTCTCGCATTTTCCCCACTACCGATGTCAGGCTTACCGGTCTATAATTCCCCGTTTTCTCTCTACCACCTTTTTTGAACAGTGGGGTAACATTAGCTACCCTCCAATCCATGGGAACTGTTCCAGAGTCTATCGAATTTTGGAAGATGACCAGCAATGCATCTACTATTTCTAGGGCCACTTCCTTAAGTACCCCAGGATGTAGATTATCAAGCCCTGGGGATTTATCGGCCTTCAATCCCGTCAATTTCCCTAACACCATTTCCCTACAAATACTGATTTCTTTCAGTTCCTCTCATTAGACCCTATGTTCCCTGACATCTCTGGGAGGTTATTTGTGTCCTCCTTTGTGAAGACAGAACCAAAGTATGTATTTAATTGGTCTGCCATTTCTTTGTTCCCCATTATAAATTCCCCTGATTCTGACTGCAAGGGACCTACGCTTGACTTCACCAATCTTTTTCTCTTCACATATCTATAAAAGGTTTTACAGTCAGTTTTTATGTTCCCTGCAAGCTTACTCTCATACTCTATTTCCCCCCTCTTAATTAATCCCTTTGTCCTCCTTTGCTGAATCCTAAACTGCTCCCAATCCTCAGGTTTACTGCTTTTTCTGGCCAATTTATATGTCCTCTCCTTGGATCTTATGCTATCCTTAATTTCCCTTGTTAGCCATGGTTGAGTCACCTTTTTTGTTTTATTTTTATGCCAAACTGGGATGAACAAATTCTGTACTTCATCCATGCGATCTTTGAATGTTTGCCATTGCCTATCCACCATCAACCCTTTGAGTAACATTCCACAATCAATCCTACCTCATACGCGCCTCATACCATCGTAGTTTCCTTTATTTAAATTCAGGACCCTAGTCTCTGAGTCAACTACTTCACTCTCCATCTTAATGAAGAATTCTATCATATTATGATCGCTCCGACCCAAGGGGCCTCGCACAACAAGATTGCTAATGAATCCTTTCTCATTACATAATACCCAGTCTAAGATGGCCTGATCTCTAGTTGGTTCCTCGACATATTGGCCCAGGAAACCATCCCGTATACACTCCAGGAATTCCTCATCCACAGTATTGTTACTAATTTGTTTAACCCAATCTACATGTAGATTAAATTCACCCACGATAACTGCTGTGCCCTTATTGCACGCATCTCTAATTTCCCGTTTAATGCCATCCCCAACCTCCGCATTACTGTTTGGAGGTCTGTATACCACTCCCACTAATGTTTTCTGCCCCTTGGTATTTCTCAGTTCTACCCATACAGATTCCACATCATCAGAGCTAATATCCTTCCTTTCAATTGTGTTAATCCCCTCTTTAACCAGCAATGCTACCCCACCTCCTTTTCCTTTTTGCCTATCTTTCCTGAATATTGAATACCCCTGGGTGTTGAGTTCCCAGCCTTGGTCACCCTGGAACCATGTTTCTGTAATCCCAATCATATCATATTCGTTTACCTCTATTTGTGCAGCTAATTCATCCACCTTATTACGAATGCTCCTCGCATTAAGACACAAGGCCTTCAGGCTAGTTTTTTTAACACTCTTACCTTTTAGAATTATTATTTACTGTGGCCATGTTTGATTTAAACCCTTGATTTCTCTGACTGCCACCTTTGTTTTTCTCCTTCCTGTCTTTTGCTTCTATCCTTGTTTCCCTTTCCTCTGTCTCCCTGCTCAGGTTCCCAACCCCCTGCCATTTTAGTTTAAACCCTCCCCCAGAGCACTAGCAAACGCTCCCCCTAGGACATCGGTCCTGGTCCTGCCCAGGTGCAAACCGTCAGGTAGAATGAGAATTTTGAAAGCCGGAGAAAGGGTCTGTTGTGTGGGGGGATGACTCCTGGCCCAAGAAGTGGGCACGGAGATGAAGGTGACGGAAAAAGAGCTCAGCATCGTGCCCAGCTTGAAATTCATTGAGATGGGGGCGTAAGGGTATGAAGCTCAGGCCTTTGCTGAGGACTGATCGTTCGGGGTCAGAGAGGGGAAGGTCAGAGGGGATAGTGAAAACACGGCAGGGGGTGAGATTGGAAGAAGGAATGGGGTCAGAGGAAAGTGATGGGGAAGAAGGTTCCGGAGGTGCATTGGTGTCCAAGAGCTGATGAAGCTTGCGATCCTTGACATCAGAAAGGAAGAAAAAAAGTTTTTTTGTTGAAGCGTCGGATGAGTCGAAGGATGAAATGGAACTGTGGACCCGGACAGCTTTGAGATAGAGTGCGTCAGTGCTGCTGAAGAGAGAGGTCGAGAGTGTTCATGTGGCGCCACATGGCGTTGAGCGTGGATCTCAAGATGCGGCGAGAGCAGTAGTTCGAGGAACGATGAATATCTTGGAGATATTTGTAATCCTGGATGGATCCGAAACACGAAGGGTGGAAGTTTAGTTGGAATTCACGTGGAATAATTCAGAACCGGAGACAGTTGCTGAGGAAAGAGATGTGGCTGTGAAACCGAGCCTTGGCAGATACCTGATCAAACACGAGAAGGGAAACTGAAAGGAATGAAGATGAAACATTAACTCTGTTTCTCTCTCCACGGATGCTGCCTGGCCTGCTGAGTTTTTCCAGCGTTTTCTGTGGGCTATCAATGTCCTCGGTTTAATTCCTGGCCTTCCCCTCTCTGACCCCTTAGCTGATCTCAGTGCCTGTGGGTTAAAGGGGGAGAATCCAGCTCGGGAGTCCGCCCCGATAACTGTTCGGTGACACTTGCTGCAAAGTGCAGGTGCGCGGCTCACCTGAGCTGCAATCCTCCCCTTGTATTTAAAAAAGACTGTCAACAATTACTCTCTATTCTCACACATGAAGAGTTGCCACTTAGGCAAGCTATTGAAGGACTGCTGACCCCCGTGGAATCACACCCCTGCCTGAGTTAGCACTTTCAGAAGAGGGATTGAGCGAAAGGAAAGAAAGGGGGGAGAAAGGGAATTGCATTGATCAGGTCAGGCTTCAAAATAAGAGAAAATAGGTTGCTTGAAAATAACGCCTGCTCTACTTAACTTTCTGTTAAATTACTGAGTGGGTGGTATTTGTATATAAATTAACTCATATAATATTGTTAACTGTTGCATACTGTTACTGTCTTTTTGAAATAAATTCTGAAGGTTTTCTGAAATTATGAATTGAAAATTAACAAGTACTTGCTTAATGCATGTCTGAAAATGGTTACGTCTTAACCTGTAGACACAACTTTAAGAGAACTGGGGCTGAAAATTCAGTAGGGTTAGCGCCCATTTTGCGGCGCTAGAGGGCCTAGCGCCGCAATGATAGCCGTTTCTGAAATTCACTTCGGCGCTGCCATCGGCGTTAGCCGGTTGCGCTGCGCCGGCACCGATGACGTCATCGGTGTGCGCAGTGTCCCGGTTGCCGTGGCAACGCGCCCGAACGCCGAAATTCAGTTGCGGCCGCCTCGCCTGTGGCAGCCGCAACTAAGACTCTGGCAACCGAGTCTTACACAAGTTAGCGCCGGCGCATTAAGGTCGCGCGGCGGCCGGCCGCTTTCCCGCCAGCCGCCTGCCCGCACCTCCCTCCCCGGACTCCTCCACCCCCCCCCCCGCGGAACAGATGCGTCTGGCCTGCAAGCCCGGCACTTGTCCGAGGTGCCGGGCTCATTTTTGAAAAAATCAAACGGCCAGCGATCGGGTGAAGGCAGCGCCTCCTTAACGGGAGGAGGAGGCCTGCACTTCCCCAGCCTGCCGCACCGCATCGGGTGCCGCAGCGCCGGATTAGCACCGCAATGCGGCACTCAGCGCCCATTGGGAGGCACTCACGCCCGCCAG
Source organism: Somniosus microcephalus (assembly GCF_052327205.1). Lineage (NCBI taxonomy): Eukaryota > Metazoa > Chordata > Chondrichthyes > Squaliformes > Somniosidae > Somniosus > Somniosus microcephalus. Next base: position 216,096,567 of record NC_140995.1, on the reverse strand, counting down.
TAGCGCCGGCAGCCGTCTGGGCGCGGCGCTACTGAATTTTTGGCGCGCGCAAGGGAATTAGCGCCGGCGCTAAATTTCTGGCGCTAAAGCCCTGGCGCGGCGTCAACTCAATTTCTAGGCCCTGGAGTTTTATAGCTGATTTACGCCACAACTACAATTTCACTTCATATTAATGCGACACTTATAATGGTAAATTCTGCAAGCTCTCGCCAGCAACACTGGCCCTTCCAACTTTACCCTATAGTTTAAATGCAGCTTAAGTCCAGGGTCAGGATCTAATCGGAGGAGGGGCGTCTTCAGTCCACATCACTCCAAAGTCAGGTTAAGCCTTAACTCCAGATTTAGGAGTTTTGGAGTAAACTTGCCCCAAATATTGCACATGTCAGTAGTGTTCTATCTCTGTTGCACTGTAGGATTAGGAAGATAACAGCTGCTACTTCTTTTCAATAAAACTGTGTTTAGTGATTCAGGTTTACGCCCTTGCCACAGTACCGAAACAGCTCTCATCAAAGTCATAAATGATATCCTTTGTGACTGTGACAAAGGTAAACTATCCCTTCTCATTCTTCTCGACCTGTCTGCAGCCTTTGACATGGTTGACCACTCCATCCTCCTCCAACGCCTCTCCACCATCGTCCAGCTGGGTGGGACTGCACTCGCCTGGTTCCATTCTTATCTATCGAATCGTAACCAGAGAATCACCTGCAACAGCTTCTCTTCCCGCTCCCACATTGTTACCTCTGGTGTCTCCCAAGGATCTATCCTTGGCCCCCTCCTATTTCTCATCTACATGTTGCCCCTTGACGCCATCATCCGAAAACAGTGTCAGTTTCCACATGTACGCTGACGACACCCAGCTCTACCTCACTACTTCTTCTCTTGACCCCTCCACGGTGTATAAATTGTTTTCAGTCCCCACCACAAACTCCATTCCCTAGCCACTGACCCCATCCCTCTCCCTAACATCTGTCTGAGGCTGAACCACACTGTTCGCAACCTTGGTGTCATATTTGACCCTGAAATTAGCTTCCGACCACATATTCGCAGCATAACTAAGACCGTCTATTTCCACCTCCGTAACATCGTCCGTCTCCACCCTTGCCTCAACTCATCCACTGCTGAAACCCTCATCCATGCCTTTGTTACCTCTAGACTTGACTATTCCAATGCACTCCTGGCTGGCCTCCCACATTCCACCCTACGTAAACTTGAGGTCATCCAAAACTCCGCTGCCTGTGTCCTAACTCACACCAAGTCCTGTTCGCCCATCACCCCTGTGCTCGCTGACCTACATTGGCTCCCGGTTAAGCTGCACCTCAATTTCAAAATTCTCACCCTTGTTTTCAAATCCCTCCATGGCCTTGCCTCTGCCTATCTCTGTAATCTCCTTCAGCCCCACAAACCCCCGAGATATCTGCACTCCTCTAATTCTGCCCTCTTGAGGATCCCTGCTTATAATCGCTCAACCATTGGTGGCCATGCCTTCTGTTGCCTAGACCCTAAGCTCTGGAATTCCCTGCCTAAACCTGTCCGCCTCGTCACCTCTCTTTCCTCCTTTAAGACACTCCTTAAAACGTACCTCTTTGACCAAGCTTTGGTCACCTGCCCTAATTTATCCTTATGTGGATCAGTGTCAAATTTTTTGTCTTAAAATACTTCTGTGCAGCACCTTGGGACGTTTTACTATGTTAAAGGCGCTATATAAATACAAGTTGTTGTTGTTATAGCAGATCTACAGAAATTACAAGCAGACATAACATTGGCTTAGGATACTTCAGACTGATAACACCAGGTGTGACAGATGGAATTTTTACAACCGAGTAGCAACTGTTTGGGACTGGAATCACGTGTAGGCCAGACTGGATCAGGGTGGCAGGTAAGCCAGACAGTTTGGCAATGTTCATGTCATTCAGTTTCACAGATTGCCATGGTGGAATTAGCACTCACAACTTCTGGGTCGCTAGTTTACCACCATAATCACTACCATACCCACTTACTCAGACAGTAATTTATGGTTCTTACAAACATATGACAACTGCACCAATATATAATTGAGTCTAAAATTCTTAGAATCACAGAATCATAGAATGGGAACAGCACAGAAGGAGGCCATTCGGCCCGTTGAGCCTGTGCCAGCTCTCTGCAGGGCACTTCAGCTAGTCCCAATCCGCCGCACTTTCCCCGTAGCCCTACAAATTTTTTTTCTTCAGATACTTATCCAACTCCCTTTTGAAAGCCACAATTGACTCTGCCTCCACCACCCATTCAGGCAGTGCATTCCAGATCCTAACCACTCGCTGCGTAAAAAAAAAAGTTTTTCCTCATGTCGCCTTTGGTTCTTCTGCCAATCACCTTAAATCTGTGTCATCTGGTTCTCGACCCTTCCACCAATGGGAACAGTTTCTCTCTATCTACTCTGTCTAGCCCCCTCATGATTTTGAACACCTCTATCAAATCTCCTCTCAACCTTCTCTGCTTGAAGGAGAACAACCCCAGCTTCTCCAGTCTATCCATGTAACTGAAGTCCCTCATCTCTGGAATCATTCTCGTAAATCTTTTCTCAACCCTCTCTAAGGCCTTCATATCCTTCCTAAAGTGCAGTGCCCAGAACTGGACACAATACTCCAGTTGAGGCCGAACCAGTGTCTTACAGAGGTTCATCATAACTTCCTTGCTTTTGTACTCTATACCAGGATCCCGTATACTTTTTTAACCGCTTTCTCAACCTACCCTGCCACCTTTAACGATTTGTGCACATATACCCCAGGTTACTCTGTTCATGCACCCGCTTTAGGATTGTCCCATTTAGTTTATATTGCCTCTCCTCGTTCTTCTTACCAAAATGTATCACTTCGCACTTTTCTGCGTTAAAATTCATCTGCCACATGTCCGCCCATTTCACCAGCCTGTCTATGTCTTCCTGAAGTCTATCACTATCCTTCTCACTGTTCACTATACTTCCAAGTTTTGTGTCATCTGCAAATTTGCCCTGTATGCCCTTAGTTCTTTTAAAACTAATGAGTTTATTGAGACTAATAAGACGTTAGTGTCCTTCAAAACTTTTGACTGAGATCAAATGTGAGTTAACTAACTACAACAATAATAACTTGCATTTATAAAGCGCCTTTAATGTAGTAAACCGTCTCAAGGCGCTTCACAGGAGCATTAATAAACAAAGTTTGACACTGAGCCACATAAGGATATATTAGGACAGGAAGAGGGGCAAAAGAGCTAGAGTGGCGAAGAGGCATTAGGGAGGGAATTCTCGAGCTTTGGGTCCAGGCAGCTGAAGATACGGCCACCAATGGTGGAGCGATTAAAATCGGAGATGCGCAAAAGGCCAGAATTGGAGGGGCGCAGATATCCAGCTATGCAGGAGAGAAGAAACAGTTGTTGAAACTAAAGCAGGATAAGCCAGAAGATATCGGGATGGATATTTCAGCAGCACAATTGTGAAACTTGGATATAGCCAGCTGAATAACCGTGTTACCATTTAATATCAGCCCTAAATAGAGAAGCCATCACAAAAGCTGACGAAAGGCCTGACAGTAGGAGTGGTAAAAGACAAACCTAGAAGACTGATGTTAAGTCAAGATTAAAGAGGATTAGAGGTGCTAACTGATGAATCGCTGTGGCTAGTGAAGGAGACTATTCCCAGAGGCTGTTATCAGTTTCTGGAACCAGCCAGATTAACTGCAGAGCCTTTTCTATTTCTGTATTTTCCGATGTTCGGTGTTGAGTGGAGGAGGAACTGAAGGAGTTCTGTACATACGGACGTATGAAAAGAAGAGCCAGAAAAGACCATTAATGCTCATCCTATCCTCTTAGACGATGCTGCAACTTCATGCATCACCCTCCTCCCCAAAGGTAGACTATTGGGGAGTCAATGTTAACTACACATACTTAACTCAATAGAACTGTTAAGTGACAACAAAGTTTTGATGCAGAACTGAATGGTCTCAAGGGAATCTGCAACCAACATCATCAAAACAAAGGGATAAATTAGATAACTGTTGACTTACTTACATTGCAAGTCATCTTTTAGCTGCGCAGATGCTAAATAGCATCCCTCTCTGTTGATACTGCCTTCTCCATGCATTGGAGCAATATCTGAAATAATGGAGACAGCGAGGAAGGTGTGGATCAGAGCAATCATGATCATACAGTGTTTTTTGCACTTAAGCAAGTCCACGTTGAAAGGTTGATCCAATTTTGAAGGCTTGGGGTTTTGACAATTTATTGAAGTGTTTTAGATTGAACATAAGTGATTTTATTCTATGACGATTCTATGTTCAAAACTGTCCCAAGGCGCTTCAAGGCAGAGAGAGAGGTAGAGAGGCGGGGTGGTTTAGAGTCGAGGCAGCTGAAGGCACGGCCATCAATGGCAGAGCAAAGGAATCACGAATGCCCAAGAGGCCATAATTAAAGGTGATAGTTAGATTCTTGAAATATTTTGGGACAGAGTACTTCTATTTTTATTAGAAGGTAATTGTTTGTGGCATTTAGTTCATAGAAGTGCCACCAAAAGCTGTGTTACGATAATATCAGCACAGAATCACTTTTATAAAGTTTTGTAAATGCCATATGCTAATCATGGGTATGGTAGTTCAACGGTTTAATTCTCTCATTAACAACCATGTGTTGCGTTGTGTTGGAAGAGAAAAATGAGACTTGCTAAACTTGCCATTTTCACTAACGAAAGTAAATCGTAGCTTGGTGAGCTTATCCAGTGAGTAGCTGAACTGTAAAGCCATGTCTTACGTGGAAATCACAACACGGACGCAGGTCATTCGGCCCATCCTGTTCCCATATCCCTATCCCTTTATCCCCCTTTCCTTCAACCTCCTATCTCACCTTAAGGGGAAGCTAGATGAGCACATCAGGGAGAAAGGAATAGAAGGTTATACTGATAGGGTGAGATGAAGTAAGGTGGGAGGAGGCTCGTGTGGAGCATAAACACCAGCATAGACCAGTTGAGCCAAATGGCCTGTTTCTGTGCTGCAAATACTATGTAAAGACTAGGAAAAGGCAGAATCAATTCCCAGTCTGTTAGCTGATCTCAGCTCAACCCTGCAGTAGTGGGAACTATAGTTGGCCTCAGTATCTCTGAGTTAGGGTGAGGAGAATCGGTCAGGGTTCTCGATGCCAATCACTAGCCATAATCCCTGCCTGCTGGGAGTGTTGGAGGTCAAATAATGATAGGTTTAGACTTAGTTGTGATGCTTCATGTGGTAGAATAGCCAATCAAAATTGTGGGCTAAAAATTCAGGGGCTTTACGCCACCCGTTACCGGTAAAAAAATAGTGAAAAGAGGGCGGCCGTCGCTCTTTTGCCAGCTGCTGGCAGTTCCCGCGGCATCCTCCATTTTCCGAGACCCTGCAGCGCTGCCGGTAAGATCGCTGGCCCTGTGGATTTGAATGAGGGAGAGGTGACGTCAGTCGGCGTGCAACACCGACTTAATGTCACCGTGGCAAACTTTGACCCTAGCGCTGAGTTCAGCGCTGGGTCCTAATCTCGCCCTGTCAGCACCTCTTAAAGGGACACACACATCTTTCAGGTAAGTTTGCATTTAAGCTTCTTACTGGATTTTTTTTGATTTTATTGAAATGGTAGCTTGCTGCAATTCATGTTAAAGGTTTTTTAAGTGTGTAGGGAGTGTTGCTGGATGCTTGCAAGGCCTCAGATGGTAAAGGAAGGCCACTGGGAAGACAGAAAATGCTGCAAATTCTCAGCAGGTCAGGCAACATTCGTGGAGAGAGAAACAGAGTTCACATCTCAGGTCGAAATGCTGCCTGACCTGCTGAGTATTTCCAGCATTTTATGATGTAATTTCAGATTTACAGCATCCGCTCGCAGAGGGAAGAGGAAGACGCAGAAGAGGAAGACGCCGAAGAGGAGGAAGAGTACAAAAGGAAGGATGCAACCCAGACAGCAACTTTCTGGCCAGGATATCCAGGATGGATTGATCCGCCTCTGGTCCCAGTGACCACAACCCCAATTCCCCTTTCAACATTAGTCCCACACCTTACCTTCCCTCTGTTACTGACCATCACAGCATCCTCTTGGCCACGATGCTGAAATAAAAGCCACCACAAAGCAAACTTTCCAATCCAACTTTATACATCTATCCATCCAATATGATATCAAGAAATCAACTCATCACACTTATGCATTGTCTTAGTGACTGTCTTGTATGTGCCTTTGCCTATTTTACTGATGCCATGCAGTGCTACCCCAGTGGCTGCAGCATGGCTGGTATAAGGCTGCTGATTTTCAGTGGGAGACACTGCAAATGGCATTGCTGTTTGACCTTGAGGAGCTGGTGGCTGGGAGTGTGAAATCAAGTGCTGGTGTTTCTTCTTCACTCTCCTCTCCCTCTTCTTGGTCAACCACTGGCTGGGCAGGCTGCATTTCTTGGGTGTGTGAAATCAGGAAGGCACAAGGGTGGAGTTGTGGTGAGGGGAGGGCAGGAAAGCAAGAGGTGCATGCCAGAAGGAGGATAATGTATGAGGATACCAGCATCTTGTATCCTTTCAGCCCCGCCGCTGGCCAAGGGCTCAGCCATGCTCCTGACAAAAATGGCCAGCACCGTCTCCTCTAGGGGGGTGAGGTGAGGCTAGGAATGGGAGGTGTGCCTCATGATTGGTACAGATTGCTCGTAGGTGAGTGGGAGCGGGGAGTCATGCATTGAGAAGTGTGTGATGCTAGTGATTCAGTTGGTAGGAGATGGCTTTTGAAGATACATTCACTGACCTTGACCAATGGTCTGAGGTCATGAAGCTTCTTTGGGCACTGGAGCCAGGTGGTGGGGGCAACACTGTTGGCAGTGATGGCCTTGGTGATGTGGTCCCATATCGTTCTTTCTGGAGGGCCTCCTGGCCCCTGTGGGTAGAGGACCTCTCTTGCAGTGTTGACACCCTGCACAAAGCTGGAGTGCTGCGTGCGAGACCCTGGTGCCTCTTCCCTGGCTTGCTGAGCCATTTGTGCTGGTGCTGAAGCACTTTTCCCATTTTTTGAGGTGCGAAAAGGAATTCTGCTTTAAGAGCTGAAGACTCCCAATTGGGTCTTTTTAATTTTTTTTTTAAAAGGCAGTAAGGGCTGAAAACTGCATCTTCTTACTTCATTTTTTCTTTATTAGTTCAGAAGGCATTGCCCTTTTAATGTCCTACAATGCCTAGCGAACTCATTGCGTCGCTTCCAGAGGCTGTTGGAAGATGGAACGCCGCTTCTGGACAGCAACTTCGCCTCCGATACCTGCACTAACGCCACAAGGAGGGCGTTACATGGTGAGCTAGTGCTGGGCTAAAAATCTTAATCCCCAGCGCAAATTTTTCTCTCTTACCGCCGCGACCATTTTCAGTGGCCGTTAACCCGAGGCCGCGGTGACACTGGCAACTCTCGTGGCGGCCACGCATTTCTAGGCCTGTGTCTAAGCTTATACAGGAGTAATAACCACTGAGGATGGCCGATGGAAGTATACCCCAAGAAGGAGTCAATATTCTCAGGCTTAATGGGGAGAAATTGTCTGCCCTTCTATTTATCTCTCTCTCTCTCTTTCCCCACCCCCCTTATCTAATCTCAAACAAGGTTTGAATAATCACCAAAGCTTCTTATCCTTAAGCACTCTGTCTCTGCAAACTTGTGCATTGATTTATCCTCCAACCTTGAATTTTACAAAGCATGCTTTTAAGATGCAATTAAATCTAGTATTCTACAATCCTTTATGAAATGTTAAAAGTTACAAAGATTTTTCTAGAACAATTTGGTCACATATTTTGTTATATTGTAAGCTTGCAAAATCCTGTTCCTGTAATCTTGAAAGCAAGCTAGCTCAGTAATAGTGCAAAGTTCACACTACTTGGTGCCTACTGCAACTATATGATATGTTAAGTATTTTCTAGTGACTCTAGATTCATGTTCTATGGGTACCTCAAACAGTCAAACTACTAAGAGGTCTAGATCATTAACAAATGTTTGCAGACTAATTGACTGCACATGCAAACACCCTTTTGTATAATACTTATAGTTGCAGGCTTTCAAGTCTGTGATAACTTTTATTGCCCTCAATGCTGTTCACAATGACTATTCTGAAACAAAGGTTGGGAAAAAGTTTTTTAAAGCTTATCTGTATTTGCTTGCATCGCCTTCTGTCACGCAATTGGAGTCTGATGGTTGGCTTAGAGCATCGTGTTGATAATGTACAGGATGTACTGAACAAAAAAGATAATACATTATACAAGGGAGGTAATCTTAAACATTTCCTTTTTGTTCCCGTGCCATTTGGAAAGCCTATCCAAATTATGCCCCTGCTGGGCACACTTGCTGTAGTGTAGATAAAGCAACACATGCGTTAGAAGCATGATTATATGGAAAACAGGTACCAACATGAGCTTACCATTGCAACACCCACCTGTGCACTTTTCTTAAATGCAAAACATGCACTGTATATCTTTTGTTTGGCCATGAAACTATTTAAAAATCCTGCACTGGAATAAACAGTAAAAGTGTGTACTTACACACAGGCTACATGTCATCAGCTGTTGAACTTGCTGCATCGACCAATTCTTATAATGGAGAGCCTTTCCTGTGACACAAATATTTTTAACCCATTCCAGACCCTCGCCGACATGAGACACATATGCAGGGGTGGGGGGTGGAAATCACCCAGCTCTCAGTGACTCACGCACCTTCCATGGGGCAAAGCAAGTTTTGTGAAGAAATTTAGATTTTGGTCAAATTTCCAGTCCATATCGTCTACCCAATGTGAAACCAGGCAGAAATATTTTAATGTACAGTCATAAAATCTGCCAATTAAGCCAATTATTAAGGGATGGATCCAGTCTACTTTATATTCAAGCTAATGATCCAGAATGACTAAGCTTTTCCAAAGAAAAACCCACACAGACAAATCTCCACCTTCATTCTTGCCATTGGAGAGATGCCATCAATGGGATTGCTGCTGGGATTGTTCTTGTTGAGGAGGAGCATTGCAATCCATTGGCGCACAGAGATAGCAAGAAATATTTCAGGTGAAAAGATATATTAGCTAGCAATGAACCATTTTGGCCTCTACAAAGAGTAGGTTGCTATAGTCAAGGAATGGGTGGGGGATCATCACAGAGCTCTACAGAGCTTAACACTATTTCTATCAACTCCACAGGTCTACTTGTGGCAGGTAAGGTTGCAGCTGTCACTCAGTTTCTTTATGAAAGGTCCAACCAAGCTACTAGAGAAGATTATACTGGAGTTACAAGATGCACAATGTTTTGGTGTATATAGCAGGTGATTGAAGCTCTAATAGTGCATTCTTCATGGTTTGTTCGCTTCTCAAAGAATGACGATTGACAGGTAGTAAAGCAGCAAAACTTTCATGCACTTGCAGGATTTCTTCGAGTGCAGGGAGTCTGGGACTGCACATATATTCAGATATGGGCACCCCTCTACTTCAACAAGAAATTATTCCACTTCATGAACACACAAATCGTGTGTTACGTACAGAACATTATAATGTTACTGCCACTTTGCACAATGAATTCATCCTTGATTGCTATCTATATTCAAGAAAGACAACCATTTGACTGGATGGCTCCTGTGGATTAAATACATTTACTAAAACTACGGCTATTGACACCAACCGTACACAGGATGAGAAGCGTTATAATCAATCTGTAAAACCACACTTCCCATCAGTTATAGAGGGCACATTTGAAATGTTGAAACATAGCTGGAGGTGTTTGGGTACATCTGGTGGTGCTTAACTATGACCCCCAGAAATCTGCAAGGTATTTGCTGTTCACTGCAAATCTAAAGGGACTATTATTTATATATGATAAGGAGTGACTCCATGCAACATGAAGTCACGACCTGCAAGTGCCAGGTGATGCCCTATAAATTGTCAGCTCAATAACCTGTCTACATTACACATTCATTTCAGCACTAGAACTAGCTCCCATGAAAATCCCTCTCTCAGTTCATGTGGGATGAGTTAAAGTATAGCAAAAGATTTGTTACAAAAGCTATGGGTCTTACCTACTCTAGAATATACCATTGGGCGTTTGTGTCACAACCTCACAGAATCTGTACTTAAGGGTGCTGAATCTCATTTATTTTCCTGGCACCATTCGCAATTTTGGTCTCCTTACCTAAGAAAGGATATACTTGCCATGGAGGGAGTGCAGCGAAGGTTCACCAGACTGATTCCTGGGATGGCAGGACTGTCGCATGAGGAGAGATTGGGTCGACTAGGCCTGTATTCACTAGAGTTTAGAAGAATGAGAGGGGATCTCATTGAAACGTATAAAATTCTGACAGGGCTAGACAGACTGGATGCAGGGAGGATGTTTCCCCTGGCTGGGGTGGTCACAGTCTCAGGATACGGGGTAGATCATTTCGGACTGAGATGAGGAGAAATTTCTTCACTCAAGAGGGTGGTGAACCTGTGGAATTCTCGACCACAGAAGGCTGTGGAGGCCAAGTCACTGAATATATTTAAGAAGGAGATAGATAGATTTCTAGACACACAAGGCATCAAGGGGTATGGGGAGAGAGCGGGAATATGGTATTGAGATGGAGGATCAGCCATGATCATATTGAATGGCGGAGCAAGCTCGAAGGGCCGAATGGCCTACTCCTGCTCCTATTTTTCTAAGTTTCCATGTTTCTATGAGGTCACAAACCTTGTAACACTGAATCTGGTAAAATGTTAGGTTGTAGTAAATGTACAGTCGCTAATGTTTATCTTTCCTTTTACAACTAGGTTGTATTGGCAATAAACGAAGCAATGCACAGAAGATGAAGCAATCAACAAGATATTCATTTTATCAACAATCTATCTATTTGCTATAATATAGTAAAAGATTTACATCTGTAAGCGCTCCCTGTCAATTTTTCCCATTATAAATTCCTATGTCCGTGTTTATAGTGGAAACTGCTCGTGTAAGCTTGTCAAGTTCTATGTGTGTGTGTGGACTAAGATAATCCAAATACTTGTTCTGAAGAAACGTGTTTGAAAGTCAGGAATGGGCGTGTTCGCTAATGATTTCACAGGGTTCAGCTTCATTTACAATTCCTCCAATAATGAAGTAGCCCATACCAGACTACAGCATGATCTGGATAACATCCAGGCTTGGTCTGACAAGTGGCAGGCGACATTCGTAACACATAATTGCCAGGCTTTGACCATCTCCAACACAAAAAAGTACAACCAACTCTCTCACTTCCTTCAAGGAACCACTAACTTCTCCACTATCAACATCTTGATGGTCACCACTGACTAGTATCTCAGCTGGACCAGCCATATCAGCACAGTGGCTACAAGAGCAGGGCAGAGCCTACGTATTCTGCAACAGGTGTCTCACCTCCTGACCTCTCGAAGCCTCTCCACCATCTACAAGGCTCAAGTCAGGAGTGTGATGGAAGACTCGCCACTTACCTGAATGGGTGCAACTGCAGCAGCACTCAAGAAGTTCAATACCATCAAGGACAAAGCAGTTTGCTTGATCTGCACCGTTGCTATTGGACTCAAATTCACACCCAGCACTGTGACTGCAGTATGTACTATCTACAGAATTCACTGCAGCAACTCCACAAGCTTACTTTGATAGCCTCAAGACCTCTGAACAACAAGATTATGTGATCACCATACCTCCAATTCCCCCTCCAAGTCACATACCATCCTGACCTAGGCATTTTTTAAAAAATTCGCTTATGGGATCTGGGCATTGCTGGCAAGGCCAGCATTTATTGCTCATCCCTAGTTTCCCTTGAGAAGGTGGTGGTGAGCCACTTTCTTGAACCGCTGCAGTCCGTGTGGTGATGGTACTCCCACAGTGCTGTTAGGTAAGGAGTTCCAGGATTTTGACCCAGCGACGATGAAGGATCGGTGATATACTTCTAAGTCAGGATGGTGTGTGACTTGGAGGGGAACTTGGAGGTGGTGGTGTTCCCATGCGCCTGCTACCCTTGTCCTTCTAGGTGGAAGAGGTCGCGGGTTTGGGAGGTGCTGCCGAAGAAGCTTTGGCGAGTTGCTGCAGTGCATCCTGTAGATGGTACACACTGCAACCACGGTACGCCGGTGGTGGGGGGAGTGAATGTTTAAGGTGATGGATGGGGTGCCAATCAAGCGGGCTGCTTTGTCCTGGATGGTGTCGAGCTTCTTGAGTGTTGTTGGAGCTGCACTCATCCAGGCAAGTGGAGAGTATTCCATCACACTCCTGACTTGTGCCTTGTAGATGGTGGAAAGGCTTTGGGGAGTCAGGTGGTGAGACACTCACCGCAGAATACCTAGCCTCTGACCTGTTCTTGTTGCCACAGTTGTTCCTTCATCTCTGCTGGGTTAATATCCTGTAATTTCCTACCTACCACCATCGCAGCAGCACCATCGTCCACAGGAGCTGGAGCAGTGTAAGAAAGCGTTCCAACTCTACCTTCCTGGGGCAGCTAAGGATGGCCAATAAATCCAGCCTTTGCACCTTCACTCACATTCTGGGAACAATCAAGGGCTCCCATACTCACTCTCCTGTTTCCTGCTTAATATTCCTCTAATCGCCTATACATTTGTTATGTGCAAGGCACTATACAAATTCAGGCTATAAAATGGTGGCTAGTTAGCTCACATATACACACCCCACCTCATTTTTACTCTCTCTTTTGCCCAACTTCTAATCATATTCCATTCATTTTCTGAATGGAGGCTAGTTTTCAGTAAAATATAAATATATTTACTGAATAAGGAAAGGATCTGCGCAAAGATGTATGGTTCACTTTTAATTAAAAAAACTAATTAGCTAATTTAAAACTAATTACACATTTTGCACTTTACAACAATCCAAAATTGGAACCCCCATATCTATATTAAGCAGGTGACATAGAATGACATAACTGCTACAAACTGACAGCTGCACGACACAGTTCAAGATAGTAACTCACTTTAGTCACAAGCCATATATCCATTTAATTTCCACATTATTTTAGTTAACAAGTATCTCAAGTACCAATTCATTAAATAGCTCTCTACTGGGGTATTCAAAAATAACCTGTAATTTCAGAAATAGTTAAAAATAATTGTAAGAAGTCACACAACACCAGGTTATAGTCCAACAGCTTTATTTGAAATCACAAGCTTTCGGAGCGCTGCTCCTTCGTCAGGTGAAGTCCAGTCCAACACCGGCATCTCCACATCACAGTTAAAAATAAACCTGTGCAGGTTTAGAAGTGGTCCTTTTCACCACCGCACCAAACCTCCCAGCTTTCAGTCTGAGGTTTAAAGATATCAGATACTGCAATAACTCTTTATTAGAGAGTATTATGGTCATCCCATCCTGAAGGTGTTCACTTGAGCTGTCAGTGAGCTCCTTTGGTCAAGGCTTTAACTTTTCTGTTGAACAGAGGTTTGTTTGGAACTATCTGCGCTCCAGCAACATTCTTTCAAACATTCCCTTTGCCCACTGTTGCATCACTGGGTTCAATGCATGTCTTTACAACAATAGGCCACCTGACAGCAATGGGTATCTGATTGGCTGATTAGCCATGGTGAAGTGAATTACCCGCACTGGAATCCTTGAATTTATTCCAATACCAAATCATCATTTGGTCAAACAGATTAACGGCAATAAATAAAAAAATTTATGGTATTAATATTTGACGTGAAATGCTCATACATGCTCATTTCTGCTGCAGATAAACTTGGGGCAGTACTTCAGCATAGTACCAGCAGTGTGAGGAGTGAGCCTTTGGCTTTGTGCTAGCATCCCACCTCTGAGTTAGATCATAGAATCATAGAATAATGCAGCACAGAAGGAGGCAATCCCACACCCCTGCTCTTTCCCAATAGCCCTGTAATTTATTTCCCTTCAAATATTTATATCCAATTCTCTTTTGAATATTACTATTGAATCTGCTTCCACCACCCTTTCAGATCACAACAACCCGCTGTGTAAAAAAATGTTTCCGCATGTCACCTCTTGTTATTTTGCCAGTAGAATTTTTGATGACTTCAGTTTTCACCATTAGCAGTGGCTGTGAAGGGTTGTTGAGGAGGGAATAAAGTGCTTGGCATGAAAGTGGAAACCAAGTTACTTAGAGGTAGCTTTAGCAAGGGGTAGGAGGTGTTTCATTTCAGCTAAATTCCTTGTTGAGATAACTAACTGGTGGACAAGGGCTATAATTGGATTGCAGAAGGTATTTGATAAACTTCCACAACAGAAGGAATCAAGGAGATTAAAGTTGTTTGGAACTTCTGCCAAGTTGGCTAGCTGGATTAACGATTTATTGAGAGCATAAGATTTTGATAAATGGAAAAGGCTTTGTCTGATGGGGGAAAGAAAACAATCGAGTCCAATAGGGATCTTTTCTGCCATTCTAGTGTTCATTTTTATAAATAACAGGGAAGAAAGTATTGCTAGTACATAGTATGATAAGATTTGCCGATGAGGCCAAGCTAATGTGATTACTGACGGGGAGATTGATGGTTCAAAGAGATCTGGCCAAGTTAAGTGCATGGGCTAAGAATTGTAAAGGTGACAAATGTTTGTATAACATTCCTTTGTCCTCTATTTTAGAAGAGGTATTAACCTACTTAAAATAAATGGGTTATCTCCTAATGTGAAGCACTGGATGAAGGAATGTCATACGATTTCAATCATCATTTATCCACTAATATCACCACCAGTAATTTCTAGGCTAATATTTATTGAATGTAATGTGCACTGACTGACCTTACTTTCTAGCGGCTAGAATCCACAGTATAAAACAGCTTTCAAATTTTATAAAGTTGGCACAACTTTACCATAGTGAAGTCTGTGTTTCAATCATTCCCTTTGAAAGGATTATTACAATTACTCCATCATGCATGAGTTAGCAGGTCTTCCTCACACAGTAGGATCTGCATTCAATGCTTTGAAGTTAACATAGGATTACATAGGGTATACAGCACCGAAACAGGCCATTCGGCCCAACCAGTCCATGCCAGTGTTTATGCTCCACTCGAGCCTTCTCCTGTCTTTCCTCATCTAAATCTATCAGCATAACCCTCTATTCCCTTCTCCTTCAGATGTTTGTCCAGCCTCCCCTTAAATGCATCTATACTATTCACTTCAAGCATTCCCTGTGGTAGCGAGTTCCACATTCTCACCACTCTTTGGGTAAAGAAGTTCCTTCTGGATTCCCTATTGGATTTCTTGGTGACTAGCTTATATTTATGTCCTCTAGTTATGCTCTTCCCCACAAGTGGAAACATGCTCTCTGTAGCCACTCTATCAAAACCTTTCATAATTTTATAGACCTCTGTTAGGTCACCCCTCAGCCTTCTTTTTTCAAGAGAAAAGAGACCCGGCCTGTTCATCCTTTCCTGATATGTATACCCTCGTATTTCTGGTATTATCCTTGTAAATCATCTTTGCATCCTCTCCAGTGCCTCTATATTGTTTTTATAATATGGCAACCAGAACTGCACACAGTACTCTAAGTGTGGTCTAACCAGGTGGAGGAGGAATTCCCAGAGTGTATATGGGATGGTTTCCTGGACCAATATGTCGAGGAACGAACTAGAGATCAGGCCATCTTAGACTGGGTATTATGTAATGAGAAAGGATTAATTAGCAATCTTGCTGTGCAAGGCCCCTTGGGGAGGAGCGATCATAATATGATAGAATTCTTCATTAAGGTGGAGAATGCAGTAGTTGACTCAGAGACTAGGGTCCTGAATTTAAATAAAGGAAACTAAGATGGTATGAGGCATAAGTTGGCTAGGATGGATTGGGGAGCGTTACTTACAGAGTTGACGGTGGATAGGCAATGGCAAACATTCAAAGATCACATGGATGAACTACAGAATTTGTTCATCTCTGTTTGGCATAAAAATAAAACAAAAAAGGTGACTCAACCGTGGCTAACAAGGGAAATTAGGGATAGCATAAGATCCAAGGAGAGGACACATAAATTGGCCAGAAAAAACAGCAAACCTGAGGATTGGGAGCAATTTAGGATTCAGCAAAGGAGGACAAAAGGATTAATTAAGAGGGGGAAAATAAAGTATGAGAGTAAGCTTGCAGGGAACATAAAAACTGATTGTAAAAGCTTCTATAGATATGTGAAGAGAAAAAGATTGGTGAAGTCAAGCGTAGGTCCCTTCCAGTCAGAATCAGGGGAATTTATAATGGGGAACAAAGAAATGGCTCACCAATTAAATACGTACTTTGGTTCTGTCTTCAAAAAGGAGGACACAAATAACCTCCCAGAGATGTCGGGGAACATAGGGTCTAATGAGAGGGAGGAACCGAATGAAATCAGTATTTGTAGGGAAATGGTGTTAAGGAAATTGATGGGATTGAAGGCAAATAAATCCCCAGGGCCTGATAATCTACATCCTAGGGTACTTAAGGAAGTGCCCCTAGAAATAGTAGATGCATTGCTGGTCATCTTCCAAAATTCGATAGACTCTGGAACAGTTCCCATGGATTGGAGGATAGCTAATGTAACCCCACTATTTAAAAAAGGTGGTAGAGAGAAAACGGGGAATTATAGACCGGTAAGCCTGACACCGGTAGTGGGGAAAATGCTAGAGTCCATTATAAAAGATGTAATAGCGGAGCACTTGGAAAACAGTGACAGGATCGGACAAAGTCAACATGGATTTACAAAAGGTACATTGTGCTTGACTAATCTACTGGAATTTTTTGAGGATGTAACTGGTAGAATAGATAAGGGAGAACCAGTGGATGTGGTGTATTTGGACTTTCAAAAGGCTTTCAATAAAGTCCCGCATAAGAGATTAGCGTGCAAAATTAAAGCACATGGGTATGGGGGTAAAGTACTGACTTGGAAAGAGAACTGGTTGGCAGACAGGAAGCAAAGAGTTGGAATAAACGGGTCTTTTTCCGAGTGGCAGGCAGTGACTAGTGGGGTATCGCAGGGATCCATGCTAGGACCCCAGCTATTCACAATATATATTAATGATCTAGACAAGGGAACTAGATGTAATGGCCCAGAAATTCGGGTCGGGGGCTTCCCGCAGGTGCAAGCCCCCGACCTGCACTTACCTTGCGTGCCGGCCGTTGAGCTGTCGGGCCCCGTGGAATTGTGATCCTGGGCCTCCTCCAACTGCCGGCATGCAGTGCTTGCGTATCCCAGGGGCGCAGTTAGGTCGATGCGTCCCCTGGGATCACGAGGGCCATGGGGAGCCAATCGTAGCAGGGAATGCTTTATTCATAAGTTTGACAGGAAGGGCTGTCAAACTTACAAATACTATAAGCCCCAAAACATCACTAAATCTTCAAATAAATTTTTAAAAAGCATCACATTTTTTAAATAACCTATAAATTACATGAAATAACTATTTTAAACAAAAGTTTAAATTTTAGAAAAAAATAATTTTATTTTCTAACGGGGCTATAAATAAACTTACCTTTCTTTAAAGTATTTAAAAATAATAAACCTGTGGAAAAAATGTTCTAATTTTAATTAATTCACCACTTACCTTGTAAAAAGCAGGCCTTGCGACTGCTTTTTACATGTCTAACTTCTGGAGACTTACCCTCCCGGGAAAACCTGCAAAAAAAACGTAAGTTCGATGCACACGCGCAGCCTCGCCTGCGCACGCGTTTGACCTCTGAACCCCTTCTTTCAAGGGAACGGAAGTGCCGGTTTCCCGCGCATGCGCAGTGCATGCAGGAAACCAGCACTTCCATTGGGCTTACGGGTGAGTACCCCGTGCGTACTCACCCGTGGAGACCCAAATTTCTGGGCCAATATCTCCAAGTTTGCAGACGACACAATGCTGGGTGGGTGTGTGTGCTGTGAGGAGGATGCAGAGAAACTCCAGTATGATTTGGACAGGTTGGGTGATTGGGCAGATGCATGGCAGATGCAGTATAATGTGGATAAATGCGAGGTTATCCACTTTGGTGGCAAAAACAAGAAGTCAGATTATTATCTGAACATCAATAGATTGGGAAAAGGGTAAGTGGAAAGAGACCTGGGTGTCCTTGAGGGTGCGAGTCTAGGTGGGGTAGAGGAACAAAGGGATCTCAGAGTACAAATACACAAATCACTAAAAGTCGCTGAAGGTAAGCATGCAGGTGCAGCAGGCGGTTAAGAAGTCAAATGGTATATTGGCCTTCATTGAGAGGATTCGAGTACAGGAGCAAGGATGTCTTGCTGCAGTTGTACAGGGCCTTGGTGAGATCACACCTTGAGTATTGTGTGCAGTTTTGGTCACCTTATCTGAGGAAGGATGTTCTTGCCATGGAGGGAGTGCAGTGAAGATTCACCAGACTGATACCTGGGATGGCAGGAATGACGTGTGAACAGAGATTGGGTCGATTAGGCTTATATTCGCTAGAGTTTAGAAGAATGAGAGGGGATCTCATTGAAACTTATAAAATTCTAACAGGAGTAGACAGACTAGATGCAGGAAGGATGTTCCCGATGGCGGTTGAGTCCAGAACCAGGGGTCACAGTCTAAGGATAAGGGGTAAGCCATTTAGGACTGAGATGAGGAGGAATTTCTTCACCCAGAGAGTGGTGAACCTGTGGAATTCTCTACCACAGAAGGCAGTTGAGGCCAATTCATTAAATATATTCAAGAAGG
The DNA here is from genome assembly GCF_052327205.1 of Somniosus microcephalus. NCBI lineage: Eukaryota > Metazoa > Chordata > Chondrichthyes > Squaliformes > Somniosidae > Somniosus > Somniosus microcephalus. Next base: position 216,077,981 of record NC_140995.1, on the reverse strand, counting down.
AGTTAGATATATTTTTTAAGGCTAAAGGGATCAAGGGATATGAGGAGAAAACAGGACAGGGCACTGAATTTGGATGATCAGCCATGATCAAATTAAATGGCGGAACAGGCTCGAGGGGCCGAATGGCCTACTCCTGCTCTTATCTTCTATGTTTCTATGTTTCTATGATACTGGTTTAGCATAACTTCCCTACTTTTCAATTCTATCCCTCTAGAAATAAACCCTAGTGCTTGGTTTGCATTTTTTATGGCCTTGTGGCGCAACTTTTAGTGATTTGTGTATTTGCACTCCGAGATCCCTTTGTTCCTCTACCCCACCTAGACTTGCACCCTCCAAGTGATAAGTGACCTCGATATCCTTCCTACCAAAATGTAATTCCTCGCATTTGTCTGTGTTGTTCATTTGCCAATTATTTGCCCATTCTGCAAGTTTATTAATGTCCTCCTGATCCTCTGTTTCTAACCCCACTATCTTCTGAGCATGCCATGGCTTAATATCTTACAAGGCAGTAAATCTGGTTAAAGGTGTCACCCCTACCACTGGGGTCAACAACCCTCCCCTATGCCACTGGCGCACTGTGGCTACATTATATACTATCTACAGGATGCACTGCAGCAACTCATCAAGCTTACTACAATAGCATGCTCAGCCCTGTTGCCTTTATCACTGACAGTAGCATTTGTGGCTTTCTTTTCTAGCCCCAATGTCGTGGAGTCATCATCATTTTTGTAAAGGTGATATTTTTTAATCTATTCATAGGTGCAACATTGCATCTTGTAAACCATTCAGCAGACCGTCAGTATGTTAGATATCCCACTATTTATCTGACAGAGTTACAGTTTTACAAGATACTTTTGCAAGACAGCAACAACAACAGCTTGCATTTATATAGCGCCTTTAACATAGTAACACACCCCAAGCACTTCACAGGAACAAGATTTGAAATCAAGACACATAGAGATATTAAGACAAATGGCCAAAAGCTTGGCCAAAGAGATGTCTTAAAGGAGGAGAGAGAGCTAGAGAGGCAGAGAGGTTTAGGGAGGGAATTCCAGAGGTTAGGGTCTGGGCAGCTGAAGATACGGCCGCCAATGGTGATGTGATTAAAATCAGGGATTGTGAGGGTTGTGGGGCTGGAGGAGGTTACAGAGATAGGGAGGGGCGAGGCCATGGAGGGGTTTGAAAACAAGGATGAGAATTTTAAAATGGAAGAGTTGCCGGACTGGGAGCCAATGTAGCTCAGCGAGCAAAGGGATAATTTGTGAACGGGACTTAGTGCAAGTTAGGATATGGGCAGCAGAATTTTAGATAAGCTCAAGTTCATGAAGAGTGGAAGCTGGGAAGCCAGCCAGGAAAGCATTGGAATAGTCAAGTCTAGAGGTAACAACCACATGGATGAGGGTTTCCACAACAAATGAGCTGAAGCAGGGGCGGAGTTGGGCAATTTTATGGAGGTGGAAGTAGGCCGTCTTGGTTATGGAGCAGATATGTGGTCGTAAGCTCATCTTGGGGTCAAATACCAAGGTTACGAATGGTCTGGTTCAGCCTCAGACAGTTGCCAGCGAGGAATGAACTTGGTGGCTAGGGAACGGAGTTTCTGGCGGGGACAGAAGACAATGACCGGAATTTTAATCTGGAGGCGAGTCTGGAGTGGGGGAGGGGGGCTAGAAAGCAGTAGGGAAACCCGGGAGAACAGGTTTCCCACAGGTCCTGCTGAATTTAACAGCAGGGCCTGATTTGCATTTGAAACCTCTGATTCCCACCCACAGCCAGCCAGATGGAGAGGTTGGCTGGCTGCGGGTGGGTAGGCCTGAGGCACTAGGCCACAGAGAGGAGGAAGGAGGGCTCGGGAGGGGGCCGGGGGTGTGGTCGGAGGATCATTGGGGCAGGGGAGCGGGAAAGAGTGGATCAGGGCCGGAGGAGGGGATTAGAGGCCTCGCGGGGTGGGGGGGGGGGTCCGATTGTGTGGGGTGGGTGAGGCAGTGACGCTGGATCCAGCAGGTAAGTGTAAAGGCATTTACCTGCTGGATCCAGCAGTCCTCACCTTACTTTAAATGGCGGGTTCTCTGAGGCCTGCGAAACCCGACCAGCCAGAGTTAAATTTGAAAGGGTGGATAAATGTGAGGTGCGCCCGCCTCATTTTAATATTCAAATGGACGACCCGCCTCCTGGGAGCGGGTTGGCCACCTGCCCTCCGTCCCGCCTCTGTTAAAACCGGATGTGGAGGGGTTGGAGGTCGGGATTCCGTTTTTTGACACTTTAACCTCCATCCAACCCCAACCCAGCCCTTTTTTGGGGTTAAAATTCCCCCCAATGGCTTCGGTCTTCCCAATATTTAGTTGGTGAAAATTTCTGCTCATCCAGTACTGGATGTCAGACAAGCAGCCTGACAAATCAGAGACATTGGAGGGGTCAAGAGAGGTGGTGGTGAGGTCGAGCTGGGTGTCGTCAGCGTACATATGGAACTTGACGGTGTTTTCGGATGATGTCACCAAGGGGCAGCATGTAGATGAGAAATAGGAGGGGGGCCAAGGATAGATCCAGAGGTAACTGTGTGGGAGCGGGAAGAGAAGCCATTGCAGGTGACTCTCTGACTATGACTGGACAGATAAGAATGGAACCTCTTTAGTGAATCGTTTCAATGACTTAAAGCAATGCTAGAGTGTATTTGATAGATTGAACAGATTGAACAGTGCCTGATATGCTATTGCGATTCACCAGTTAGAAAGTAGTAATCCATTTAATTTAAATCATAGAACAGTGAACCATAGTTTGATTAGAACACTTCTTTTATTATTTTATGAGGAAGCACAAACTACTGAACAGATTTAAGTACTGAGTTATTGACAATGTTAATACACAACATGTTCAAAGTGCTATATTCCTGCTTATCAATTTACAACTCACAACACCGATACAAAATCGGATTTTGTGGGGTTGTGTGAGTGTTAAAAACAGAATGGTTAAACTTTAAAATGTTAGGGAAATAGTTTCCCTTTATAAAATTCTATATCTTTAACAGCACTGATCTTGATTAGAGTAAATATATTATACATTTCATTGATATATATAAAATATATAATCAAAGCACAAAAATGCAATGTGCAAGTTAAATTATAGAACATTGAACTTGGAGGAGATAAAAGAAATTATAGCAGCCATCTAAATGTGTTAAAGCTTATGAGACAATATAAAAATACAATACAAATCTTCAATAAGATTTATCACATGATCCTCGTGTTATTGCAACCATACAAATGTATAAATATATAACTATATTTCCTATTTTTGTAGGACAGATCAATCACGTTTAAAATGAGTAGGGAAAAAAGGAATGAAGTATAAGACAATTGTTTGATCTAACATATATAAAAAATAACATTTCAATATCTAAGAGCAGTTCACAGATATAGGCTAAGTCTGGGAATTTAACAAAGATGACAATCACCTGAGATTTTGTATAGGTTCAGGGAAATAACGATACTTAATTTCAGGGCACTGGAGGCTGGAATGGCTATGTACAGTAATGCAATGGTTTTAAAAGGTCATTTGGCAAGGATTTTATTTTGTTTTATTTTGTTTTAAAAGTATCGCTGTTCCTGAGCTTCGCACGTGCCTTGCATAAAGCTTTTAAAACCACATGCACCTCCTCTACTCTACTCTCACGAAATACTCAATAAAGTCACCTCCAGCTTGACAAAGATAACCAGGACACAACTGAATATATATACGACATATAATCACACAATATCATGGAGAAAGCAGTTTTACTGGAGATGCTATGATTACATCTTTGCAAGTAACATTGCAATTGTCAGTTCTCGGGGCAGCCTTAACATGCAGAGATCACCATGTGACTCCCAATTAGCCTGAACTTGTCAAGATAGTCGTTGAAAAGGCAGGCCATAACTTTAGAGTATTCTGTGGCTTTCACCTGTTAATCTGTTTGATTTTTGATCTTCAAAAGCAATGCATCAAATTTAAAAGTGTATTTACTAATTCAGTCCCAATACCATTTTGATTGTTTGTTCTCATAGACACTCAGCATTATTAACTAAAAATTATTGAATATAACAGCTGAAAACAGTTTTGTTAAAGGTTGCATCAAACGCACTGATCCTTCCAATATTGGTAATTTGATCTCAAAATTCAATGAATGATGGTGACTTCTGCTGGGAAAAAATCTTAAATCTTCGAAAGCAATGCAGAGATTTCCCATAAAATGAAAATTCCTTCTTCACTTGTGCAACTTATAAAATTTTGCAAAATTCAGTTGGCCCTTGTGATGTTTGTTTGTTTTGTTTACTGCAACAAAGATGTTCGCACTGTTTGACATGTCAACAATTATGTTTGAAGCCTTTATTTAGATTTAACCCAGCCTGATGAGGGAATTCCTTTTTTAAGTATTCCTATCCAAATAAACCTTGTTACGTCTAACTAATTCGGCCAACTGCAACCCCGTGCAGGACGGAGATAAGGGCGCACAAGTCTTAAAAAATATAAGCTGATGAGATTTACTTTCACGATGAGGAAGTTTCTGCGAAAAGTTATTATTTTGATTTTCAGCAACCTTATCAGTGTGAGAGATGATTGGTCCTACCTCAGACAATTAGACCTGAAGGATTAGATCATTAGCAGACTGGGAAGCACATTACAACTGCTGTTTCATCTGAAGCTAACGTTTAGGTCCAGTTTTCTGTAGCCAAGGTCCAGTTTCCTCAGAACGAAATCAATGTGCATTAAAGACCCATTAATTTAACAAGCTATTGTCTTTTCAAAGAAGATGCATGAAGTAGTCAAATTCATATATTTACACAGTAGATAATACATATATGTTTCCTAAAAGAGGATTGGTTTTACTGAATGGATTGTACCTAATATAGATATGAAAATGCTGAATGGGAAAAGGTTACCTATTTACTTTTGTTCACCTACCAGGTATCTGCATTACATACATTGCTATCCAGTCCTTCCGCAGAACATAGACCTTCAGGTGCTTCCATATTAAAATATAAATTCAAACGCAGCTACTCAGTCCCCTTCTCCAGTATGCACTTCTAGATCATGCTCCATCAGTAACCTAGCCAGTTCCTTTCTATCTCCCCTGAAGGCGTTGACTATTGATGGGGAATAACTGCCGTACAGTACTTCACCTAAGTGGCCTTTCTTGTGAATGAGAGCCTAGCCAATTGAGGCTTTTCAACCATAGGGGGGCATTATAGACAAACCTCATCCTGTCATCATCCAACATCCACACACATGCACTTTCCAGCAAGAGTCAGTAGATAATGATCATAGGAACATAGGAACAGGAGTAGGCCATTCAGCCCCTCGAGCCTGTTCCGCCATTCAATGAGATCATGGCTGATCGGTGACCTAACTCCATATACCCGCCTTTGACCCATACCTCTTAAAACCTTTGGTTAACAAAAAGCTATCAATCTCAGATTTAAATTAACAATTGACCCAGCACCAATTGTCATTTGCAGAAGAGAGTTCCAAACTTCTACCACCCTTTGTGTGTAGAAGTGTTTCCTAATTTCACTCCTGAAACGTCTGGCTCTAATTTTTAGACTCTGCCCCCTAGTCCTAGAATCCCCAACCAGCGGTAATAGTTTCTCTCTCTCTACCCTATCTGTTCCACTTAATATCCTGAAAACTTCCATCAGATCACCCCTTAACCTTCTAAATTCTAGGGAATACGACCCTAATGTGTGTAATTTCTCCTCGTAACTTAACCCTTGAAGATCAGCGGTGAAAACACTGGATGAGTTTGTTTCCCCTTTCCCTAGTCCAGGCATGCAGAGGCCGATGGTAGTGCCTCTATTGATAGCCTGCCTGAGACCAGCTAACAGCACAGACCAGATCCTCAAACTTGGAACCTTCCTCTTCTACATAGTTCAGTTTCATACCAGGCAGTGCTTTAATCAACTGAGCTAGCAGTCATGTATTCCTTGTTAATGCGACTACATGTTCTGCTCTGTAACTATAACAGATGGCAGTTATGGTAGCTATTAAAAGCTTGATCCTGCCAAAGGCTGCATTGATTTCTAACAGGCTTTTAGTTTTATGTATTTTTACACATAAAAGCACCACTATTATTGGTTTCCATTGCAGTTACTTTATCTTGTAATGTTACTTTCATTAGCAGCATAATTTTATAATGGTCAATTGCTGTGTGCCTGATGCCGCCGTCTGATCCACGATCATCACTTTACTCAGATCTTCCAACCTCGTGACCGCAATATGAGGCCTTGCCTTATTATACAATGTGACATTATAGGAAAGAAATGGATTTAAAAACTGTCACCATCAGTAGTCACGGATTCTACCTGGAGAAATATCTATTAGAAACCTTTGGTAACAATGACAGTGTGGCATTGTTTAACATGTATTATAAAGTCACCGCTGATGCCCATTCGCAGCAGGTATGAAAGGCAGAATTGAGTTTGGTTCGCCAATCCGTTAAATGCGGTGGTGTGGCCGCATAAAATGTTGTAGCTGGATTAATGACCGAACGAAAATATTTAATTGCCTATAGGTTATATGATGAATCGTCGATTTAGGGGTAGGCAATCTGCGAAAACTACATTGACAGTCTCACTTGAAAGGCAAGACTGCTGAGTGTCGCAGCTTGCAATGTAGAACAATTCCCTCCCATTTCCGACGACTTATCGTGAACACTGGCATACTCACAGCTGCAACAAGGACTTAGCCTATTACTGTGTGTAGGCGAGTCTGTCTCTCACTGCAACCAACCAAATTTGCCCATGTTTCTAGCCTTTACAGTAACAGCTCTATAGAACAGGAATACAACGCGCTTTGCTCTGAATACAGTGATATACCAGAAGGCATGACTAACGTATCAAGACCCCCTTTTTTTTCCATTCCCGGTTCAGAAAAGCACAGATTGCAGGAAAGTGGTGGGGAATAGTCCTCGGGTCTGTTAATGTATCTCCAACCCTGGATAATCGCTTTTGTTTAAAAACAAATCCTGGCCGTACCTGAAGCACTAACAAACCCGATCACAACAGAAAACAGCCACCGGATGTCATTTCGGCGATTGGTTTCTCCCCGCTTCACGGGTCACAGAAAAGCACTTGAACGGGGAGCGAGGTATTGGGGTAGCAAAATACTGCAGATGTTGGAAATCCGAAATAACAACAGAAAATGCTGGAAAAACTCAGCAGGTCAGTCAACATCCGTGGAGAGAAATTAGAGTCAACGTTTCGGGTCTAACTCTTTTTCAAAACAAAAAAAAAAGGGTTTTCACCCGAAACGTCGACTCTAATTTCTCTCCACGGATGTTGCCTGGCCTGCTGAGTTTTTCCAGCATTTTCTGTTGTTATAGCGAGGTATTGGGGTTGGGTTTGAAGCGGGAAAAAAGTTCTGATACAGGGCGGTGTAGATTACTTACCAGAAATGAAGGTTGAGGATTATCGGTGTGGAGTCACTATTCAAATGATCACAATAGTCAAAATCCGTAAATGGCAATGGAGACAATATAGAAAGGGGTGGAGCCTGAAATATGCGCACACTGAGCGCCTGCAAATACCTCAAAGCGGTTCACTCACTGGGCCACTGTGTGCAGCGACTGTTAAGTGGGCAAACCCCAGGTGCTGCCCTCTCCCTCCGCGTACCTTATACAACTTCAGCAGACTATTTAACGTCATTAAGTTCTGACTGAAAATCAAACCTCTGGCTCACGCGCGAAGATATGTGCAAACTATCACCCTTAAAATCTTGCTGCTTCCCGGTGTATCTACTATATCAGATTGATCGATAGGACGCCCCTCGACTCCGTCAACCGTTGGACAAGTCAACTGTAAACTTATAAAAAGAATTCCCATCTGTTCCCCACTTTGTGTCAGTACACGAGTATTCGTTTCATCATTCACCGAGGCTGAAACATTCACACAAACCTCTACCCGCCCGGTTACCCTTGCTCCAGCTGTTAGAAGCACGGCAGTGGCTACACAGCACATTACCCAGCAGATGTTACTACATGAATTGGTTAAAGTCAACGACAAGGAGCCACAGTCGGGTTGGAACATTTAAAAAAAAATGTTAACCCTTAAGTGTCTCATTTTTAATTTAAAATATGTCCCAACATTTACTGCTTGGCCTCCGCTTGCTGGATTCTCTGGACAGCCGCCTGGAGAGGCTCCATTGTGTCTCGCAGAGTCACGTTGATGGTGAAAGTTTTGGGTTTTAAGGTTAAGCCATAAGTGAAGTCCAGGGTGAGCTTCTCGCCGGGGTTGGCGGTGAAGGTGCACTGGTGCATCAGAAGGGAAGTGCAGAGGAAGAGCTGCATCTTGGAGAGCTCGTCCCCGATGCACCTTCTCCTCCCCACCGAGAAGATCATCACTCGGCTGATCAAGTCCTTGCTGATGGTCCCGTCCTCGTTGAGAAACCTGGAAGGGTCAAAGACCTCGGGCTTGGACCAATTCTGGGGGTCGTGGTTGACCGACCACTGGTTGACGAAGATCACCGTGCCCTTGGCGATGTGGTAGCCGTTGAGAAGCGTGTCCCTGGTGGTGGCGTGCGGGATGGTGAGCGCCACGAAGCTGCTGAAGCGAAGGGACTCGTAGATGAAAGCCATGAGGTAGGGCATGTGAGGCTGGTCCTCGGTGGTGGGAATGCGGTCCCGACCCACCACCTTGTCCACCTCCTCCTGGACCTTCCTTTGCTCCTCGGGGTTCCAGATCAGGAAGAGGGTCAGCCAGTGCAGGGCGGTGGACAGGGTGTCCTGGCTGGCCCCGAAGATGTCGGTAACGGTGGATTCCACGTAGACGGAGCCGAGTCTCAAGCCCTTCTCGCTCGCCACCTTCTTGTAGTCGATGGTGCGGATGAAAGCGTCCATCATATCCCTGTCCCGGTTCAGCCGGAAGGTCTCCCGGTGCTGGTGCGCCTTGTCCTTGACAAAGGTGTAGAAGTCCCGGTTGAGCTGCTTGAAGTCCTCGAAGACGGAGCGGATGGGGTTGGGGAAGTACTGGAGCCAGGGCATGAGATCCACCAGGCTGCCGGCTCCCACCGTCTGACCAAAGCGGTTAGTCTTGGTCAGCAGGGACTGGAACTCCAGGTCATCGTGGCTATACCTCTTGCCGAAGCAGACGGCGCTCATGACATTAGCCACGGCCACCACGGTGCTGGCCCACGCGTCGAAGTAGCCTCCCGCCCGGCTGTTGTGCAGGAAGAGGCGGATGAGCTGGTGCATCTCGCACACCACATGTTGCTCGAAGACCCTCTTGGTGTGCGGGTTGCTGGTGGAGAAAGCCCGCACGGTGGAGTGGGCGATCTTGCGGTGGAACTTCCACACGTCCCCGTGGCTCTTGAAAGCCAAGCTCCGGCCGCCGGACACCACGCCGAAAGAGGTGAAGTCGGGTCTGCCGGAAAAGTCGCCCCCTTTCCTGACCAGCGCTTGGCGGATGGTCTCCTCCCCGTTCAGGACCACCACCGTGCGGTTGCCCAGCTTGATGCGGAAGATGTCGCCGTACTTCTCGGCCAGTCTGGAGAAGGAGAGGTGGGGCATGCTGCCGAGCTGAGCAGCGTTGCCGATCAGGGGCCAGGGGAAAGGGCCGGGCGGGCTCCTGTGGTCCCCATCCCGCAGTTGCTGCTGCAGCCACCTCCAGACCTGCAGCCCGACCAGCACGGAGAGCGCCGCCGCCAACAGTAGCTGCAAGCTCGGCTTGGCCAGATCCTCTCCCTCAATCATCGTCTCCTGTTCAACGACTCCTCCAAAACGACAAGTTTTATTGAAAATCATTCCTTCAGTGTCCTTGTGGGTGAAGTAGCAGCAGGAATTTCCTCTGTCTATTAATGTTGCCACGTTCAAAAACGTTTTTCCTCAAATGATATAGCCTTTTTTAACATAAATAAAGTATATATTTTATATGTGCATTCAAATAGCAGATCCTTTATATTCCTGAGAAGTTCCAGTTAGGACAGGGGACATCCGTAGTATTTCAACGAACGAAGCCAATCTGTGCAGTTGGTTGATACTGAGGAGAGCATAATGCAGATCCCAGCAAAAGATCTCATTAAAAGCAGCGTCAATTCATCAAGTGTGCCGTCTCAGAGCTTCTCCGGATTGCTGTCACCTCACACGTATATATATATAGAGAGAGAGAGACTGTCCCCCTACCGTCATATGGCAGCAGGCGAGCTCTATCAAGGCTTTAAGTCATCAGCGAGTGGGACCAACTCCTCGGTGGGCAAAAGGTATTTGACCTTGTTTTTCTTTTTTAAAACAACTCCAAGCACTTTAGATCGCCAAGAATCCGACGCTTGCAACTCGCCGGGTCTTCTCATTGCTGGGTGTGATTTGATAAGAGAGAGAAGGGTGAGAGAAACACACACACACAGGGGGGCTGGCGGGATCCTTCTGTCCAGGAAAGTTGCAGGATCAGCCGGTGCAGACAGTGCCCACCCACTCCCGTTTCCAGGCTTGCTCGCTGTCGCCTCCCCGTTGCGTGCGGAGCAAAGCAATGCGTGCCGCGATTGGGGGCTATTTAAATATAATCTCACTCAGAACAATGTGATAACCTGACACCAGCGGTGGATTTCTAATGGGCAAACACAAGCGAGATCTGAGACCGTAATCTCCCCGCCCTCCCTTTGCCCCGCCTGTTTGCTTATCGCAGTGACTCCGCCTTTCTAATATGATTGTACATGAAAGATCTGACTGCAATAGCGGGTTAAAAGGAAATGGAGATTAATGCGTTTATTGCAGGGTCTTAAACCTCGCACTTTTATTCCTCCTTTCGCTAACGATGTGATTTAGTAATAAAAACAGTGAAATGCTGGAAACACTCAGCAGGTCAGGCAGCATCTGTGGAGAGAGAGACAGGTAGGGTTAACCTTTCAGGTCGGTAAACTTTCGCCAGAACAACAGCATTTTCTGTTTCCATTTCACATTTCCAGCATCTGCTGTATTATATAATATATTGCTTTCTAATATATATATATATATATTGTTTTATAATATATATATAACTTTCTAATATATATATTGCTTTCTAATATATGTATAACTTTCTAATATATATATATATTGCTTTCTAATATATATATATTGTTTTCTAATATATATAGCTTTCTAATATATATAACTTTCTAATATATATTGTTTTCTAATATATATAACTTTCTAATATATATTGCTTTCTAATATATATATAACTTTCTAATATATATATATATTGTTTTCTAATATATATATAATGCTTTCTGATTCAGTATTTGTCTTTCGTAACAAGCATTTCTGATTTTTTGGGGGGAATAACAATTTAAATAAGCGAGTATGAAATATTTGGGATGCCGCAAATGGAGTTGATCCGTGGATGCTGTAAAGATTATGAGGGACTGAGAAGTGATGTCCCTAGTCCTGCCCGCCCACACCTTACCGCTGCCTGGAGTCATTCTCGCACTATTCCTGTCGAAAACTAACCCCAGATCGGCCAGCTCTGCTCGGACGAGTGGCTCGTGTTCTCACTTAACCACTGAAATTCGAACATCTCCTTCCACCTTGAGGTCAGCTTAGGGTGTGGGGTTGTGACCGATTATCTCCAACCGACCTCAATCATTCAATTAATCACTTTAACTCGCAGTTACCACACGGATTCGGTGAATTTCCATCTTTCTTTCCTTACCTTCCACGTTTAATAGTTGCAACATAAAAAGAGCCTTGATTTATTCTTGCCTCTATGATGCTGCTCCGTGCTCATTTCGTCTATTTGTTGTTCAGTCGTTACATCGGTGGGCTGAAGGTCTCTGATCCGAACAGCGAATCCATCGACCCCCCCTGAACCGCTCCTCGGGGGGATACCATTCAATTCACCGCAGCACCGTCCCACACCAGCAAACACAAGGCGCAGCAATAGATAAACAGCGTCTTAACACCGGTAAAGTGTTTGAATGTACAGCAGGAAGCAGCCTTGTGCAGGCAAATGCCTGGGTTTTAGTTAAAGGGCAACATGTTTTAAAACACATCACGAATGGTCAAAGAAGTTTATGCTTTTGAATAGAAATGTGTGTATACAGCTGTGTTTGTATGTGTGCATGTATGTGTGTGTGTATGTGTGTGTATGTACATGTGTGTGTGTACCAACATCACTAAAACAAATTATCTGGCCATTGTCACATTGCTGTTTGTGGGGGCTTGCTGAGCGCATATTGGCTGGCGCGGTTCCTGTATGACAACAGTGACTAGACTCCAAAAATACTTCCAAATAGTAATCATCTTCCTGTATGACAACAGTGACTAGACTCCAAAAATACTTCCGATTAGAAATCATCTTCCGATTAGGCACTTTACAGCCTTCCGGACTCAACATCGAGTTCAACAACTTCAGATCATAACCTCGGCCCCCATTACATTTTTGCTTATATTTTATCCACACCTTTGTTTTGACCCTTTCCCCCCACCATTTTTTTTCTCTCCCACATGGCAGCTGTCTCCCATTCTGCCAGAGCATTTCACACCTAATCTGAGCCGTCTTTTGTCTCCACTAGTCCTATCACCATCTCGTCTGGTTTTGAATACCTCTTAATGTCTCTTCACTTCTTTTGTTCTCTCCCAGCCTGGCCTTTCGATCTATTTCATTTCCTTTCCAGTTCTGAAAAAGGGTTAGACCCGAAACGTCGACTCTAATTTCTCTCCACGGATGTTGCCTGGCCTGCTGAGTTTTTCCAGCATTTTCTGTTGTTATTCCAAAAATACTTCATTGGCCGTAAAAGGCTTTGGGCATCCGGGTTATTTAAGCAAGGCGTTATTTAAGCAAGGTTTTCTTCTTTCCTTGTGCACACGCATGCATGTGTTTGATAAATACATTCTGAACGATGTACGCAATAGCCAAGTCCTTCTTATATTGTGAAAACGTGACGTTTCCAGCGAGGCCAATTTCTCTCCCTCGCGGTCGCACTGCGGCCCCAGTTAAAGAGTGGCCGCACCACCAGAATGGAGCAGACCCCGAGAGGAGGTTTGAAGCGGCCGCAATGAACCGACCCGGGAAGATCACTGTGTCTGTATCAGATACAACATTGCACCTGTAAGTGTTTTATGCACCGACTCGCGTCTATCTCACTTCCTTTCCAACAACTTATTTAATTGCTTACACACCAATCAAGTTCTTTCTTTGCACGTGATCCTTGTTGTATAATAAGCGCCTTGGGTCCTTTTACTATGTGTAAGGTGCTATATAAATGCAAGTTGGCTCCTTAGAGTGCTTTTGTATTATATCGCCACCGCTCACTTTCAAATATAAATCCAACATCTTTGCTTTAAACCATTAAACTAAAATTGGAAGCACGATTTTAAACCATGATGATTTCGCACGCCCCGCCCCCCAGGCCGCAGTCATTACAATCAGTCTCCTTGAGAAGGACCCAGCAAGGCAGCTTTTCATTTACAGCCAATAGCTGCAGATACTATCACTCACAGGGAAAGGAACCCCGGCGTGTGAAATCCCTAGACTTGTTACTAATTCTTTCCAAATATGTGTCTATTCATAACGTGAACGTGTTTGAGGAAAAGGCCAAACAAACAAACATTATTATAGATTAAAGACAATCTTCCCCAGTGCCGGCGGTTCATGGGAGTGTTGCAGTATTTCTGTCCACGGATTTTAGTATCCAAGGAATTCTGCTATTTAACGGTCTTGCTGGATCGGACAGAATCTACAGTTCATTCAAATTTAAAGTGATTCAATTTTCTAATATTTATGGAGATTAGGATTCTGTCTAAAAGAGAGGGATTTGTGCTAAACTGCAATGGATTTAGACGGACCCATCGCTAGAGATATCGAACTGTTAAAGTAAATACCATTGAGGAAGAGTTAATTTAGAGACACACAATGATTTGATAGTTAGATCGATAGACAGACAGGCAGACGTTTTAGCTTCATAGATGATTAGATAATAAAACGATGTACGAAAGATAAACAGGAGATAAATACTTCAATACAGATTTATAGGTTGGCAGATGTAGAAATATTTTATATAATACATATAGGTAGGTAAAACACATATATATGTTTAATAGCATAAACACGTGACTAATACGGAATGCACGCAATTTATATGTTATATATGTAGGTAACTAAAGGGCATATTTACATTTAATGGATATCATAAATAGGTGGGCATATATATAAATCCACAAATGTGAAATATGTATGTGGATTACATAAACGCATTAGCACAAACACAGATTGACAGATTATATGGGTATATCTAGATAGGTAGGTAAATTACAATGCACATTTAATAGATAGCATAAATAATATCGGTTGACATATGTTTATATATTATATATTATATAAAGTATGTAAAATTGCATAGCTGTGTTTAATAGAGAGTGCAGACGCTGTCTGAAAGTACCACACCTAAAACAAGTTAATGTGGAACTGAAGCAATATCATCCTACAATAAACACTGGCGATAAAGTTGCATTCCTTTACATGTTTTTTTTAAAAACTCAGTAAGGGACGCTCAGTTGTAAAACAGTTTAATCACCTACAGATTAGTTTTGACACCAGCGCCGCTGTTTATACAGCTGACCAATTTCGTCGCCGGTAAACGTTATTTAGAAGACGTGTCAGAGATTAGTTTAATAAAAGAACAGTCTGTGCAGTTTACATTGAGGAACGCTTTTAATAACAGGTGAAACCCGCGACTGTTCAAATGGATCTAGTTCACATCTATTAAACATAGCTAAAAATTGATTTTTTAAAAATGCTTCTGATAGCATTTTGGTGAACTCCACACAGCATATAAACCTCGTGAACTTTTTTTAACAATAGATCCCGCAGAGAGTACACCAGGGCTCTGCTTTGTCTGTCACTCTCACTATATTTATGTATGCTCCATACGAGACTCCCAAAACAAGCGCTCTACTTGGAACTAGGACAAGAGAGCCCCAGGTCAAGGACACCCACAAAGCCTCCTTGAAAAAGTGCAACATCCCCACTGACACCTGGGAACCCCTGGCCCAAGGCTGCACAAAGTGGAGAAGCATCCAGGAAGGCGCTGAACACCTCAAGTCTCTTCGCCCAGAGCGAGCGGAAGCCAAGCGCAGGCAGCACAAGGAGCGCACGTCAACCCAAGCACCCCACCCACCCGCCCCTTCAACCACCGTCTGCCCCACCTGTGACAGAGACTGTAGGTCCCGCATTGGACTCATCAGTCACCTGAGAACTCATTTTTAATGTGGCAGCAAGTCATCCTCGGTTCCGAGGGACTGCCTAAGAAGAAGAAGAAGATTTATGTATGAGCTGTGTATTAGTCCACCGCTCACACCACGGTACAGCCAAAGCTGTCTTAACACTAATCACCCAGTGGGAAAATCTCACCAAATAACCGGGGTTAGGAAACTCCTAAAGTCTGTCCAAAAACTATAAATTAAAAAAAAACTGGAATCAGACAATGCTGTAAATACACGGGAGTTTCATGAACAGCTGGAAGAGAAGTTAACATTTTCCTCTCGGCCAGTATTTTCAACAGTTTCGAGCTTACATTGTCTTCAGACATTTAGCTGGTCTGGTCCTGGGGTAACGATGGGAAAGCCATACAGACCACTGTAGGGAGGTGGGGAGGGTAGTTATGACCGTATCTCGCCCCTATCTCAGTGGGCTGTGCCTCATATTTCACAGACACAGATAGATATCATAGAGTCATAACGGCACAGAAGGAGGCCATTCGGCCCATCGAGTCCGTGCCGGCTCTCTGTAGAGCGATCCAGTCGGTCCCATTCCCCCTGCTCTATCCCCGTTTGTCAGTGATCGCTGATCGCCGGTGAGCGATAGGCCTCAGGGGACACTGGTGGGGGGCGACACAAGGCTGTGGAGGTCAGATTCTTCATGACTTTCAATCATCCGGTGACACCTTGGGATGTAATATCAATAATCGAGACTCGGTGACAACCGTGTAGTTCAAGGAAGTCCGGGACTCCGCCGATTGTGTCGTATTAGTGGCTATTTCCCTTGACTGACTGACGTGTACTCCCCGCGCTTTAAAGCAGTTAATCGTTCCCGAAGTCCTCAAGAGACATTTCTGAGAGACGCGAAAAGGCGCCAAGCAACTCGATTTTGTAAATAACACGCTCCAGGACACTTTGAACTAATGTTCAGCTTAATGGTGAGAAAACAACACTTAACTAGCTCACCAGTAAGCATTCGGTTTATTGGTCATATAAATTCCCCAGCAATGATTTTATTCGCCAAAATTAATGGAAAGGTGCACTTGCAAGGCATGTTTTTTCAGCAGTAACCATCTATTGGCACGAACCCCGAGAGATAATTTGTTGAATGGAAAAGTGGAGGTGAGTAAGCGCTGCAGGTCCAGTCTGGTCTGGAGCTCGCTTCAGGATATCCTTGTGTTAAAAGGCTGATGTATAAATGTGCAGAATTAATGCTTGTGTTTGTGTTCCCTGAGGACACTATTTTCAAAATACCGGCATAGATGACCAATTTAGCTTTTTCAACACATAAAAAAACACTGCACCAGGCGGGAAACACTGTTTAAAAAAAAACACACACACATACCATGCTCAGGCCCTGCGTTAAATTAACCCTTAGTGCACTGAAGGATTCCCGGGTTAAAATATGCTTTCAAAGGTAAAGGGGAGGATGGATGGAGTATTCTGTGGAATTTGGGCATGACATGCAACACATATTCATTCTGCAATACAACGTGCAGGAAATTTGAAATAGAAACAGAAAAACGCTAGAAACACTCAGCAGGTCAGGCAGCATCTGTGGAGGGAGGAAGGTATGGCTAACTGTTCAGGTCTATGGCTCTTTGTCAGAACCTGAGGAAGGTCATCGACCTGAACTCTGTTTCTCTCTCGGCAGGTGCTGCCTGACCTGCTGAGTGTTTCCAGCATGTGTTCCATTCATTTCTATAGTCGCCCAATGCAGCTTTTAAGGCAAAAACAAATCACATTTTTGTACAAAAACAGGGTCTGGATTAATTATGAAGGGTTTTGATTGAGTAAATAGGAAGAAACTGTTTCCACTGGCAGGAGGGTCGATAACCATTGGGCACATTTAAGATAATTGACAAAAGAACCAGAGATTTTTTTTTTACACTGCGAGCCATTATGATGTGGATTGCACTGCCTGCGAGGGTGGCGGAAGCAAATTCAATAGTAACTTCCGAAAGAGAATTGGATAAATACTTGAAAAGGCAACATTTGCAGGGCTATGGGGAAAGAGCAGGGGGAGTGGGACTAATCGGGCAGCTCTTTCAAAGAGCCGGCACAGGCACGATGGGCTGAATAGCCTCCTTCAGTGCTGTGTCATTCTATGAATCCCTTCCCCTCCCCCACCACACATCATTACTATTCAATTGTTTATAATAAATTTGTCCCTGGCTCAGTTGGTAGCACTGCCACATCTGAGTCCCAAGGTTGCGGGTTTGCGTTGCACTCCTGGACTTGAGCAGGTAATCTTGGCTGGCACTTGGGTACTGTACTGAGGGCGTGTTGCTTTGTCACCCAAAACCAAGGCCCCACCTGCCCGCTCAGGATGTTAAAGATTTCCATCACACCATTTAAAGAAGAGCAGGGAGTTCTCCCAGTGTTCTTAACCACTGACAGCGTAAAGTCAGACTGACTTGCCATTCATCTAAGAAGGCAGCAGTCCAAAGGAAATCATCATGTCAAAGAGAAAGAAGATATTTTGCTGGTGCGCACGATTCGATTTGATTTGCGTTTGGGATTTTTGTTTAAAAAGTCAGATTTATAACCATCATGCCTTGCTGCTTTGATGGCTTCCTTTTACTATGGCATTGTCCTGGTCAATATTTATTCCTCAACCAACATCACTAAAAATAAAGATCATCTGGTCATTATCTCATTGCTGTCTGTGGGAGCTTGCTGTACACAAATTGGCTGCTGCGTTTCCCTACATTACAACAGTGACTACACTTCAAAAGTAATTCATTGGCTGTGAAGCACTTTGGGACATCCTGAAGTCGTGACAGGCACTATAGAAATGTAAGTCTTTCTTTCTTCACTATACTGTTACCCAAAGCAGTTCTCTTTAAGGGCACATGTTCAACCCTCAGACACATTGGCTGCATCTGGTTAGGACCTTATGACTGAGGATCAAGTCCTGCTGGTTAAACTCACCCCAGCTTTTTCCCTATAACCCTGTGCAGAAGCAGCACAACACATTCTGTAAGTAAACAAGTAAGAAACCTGAAAAGCCAGCCACATTTTACTTACACTCCTATTGTTTGGGATTCCTTTCCTGTTTGGATATTCCTGCTTGCTAGTCATAACTCTAAATCTGATTTCCAACCCACCAGACTGTTATGGTAAAATACAAGGAAAAATCAAGAATGGCTTCAAGATAAATGATGTGGGCCATATAAAGGACTAGGTATTTCAAGTTGAAAGTACCCTTCCTCTTAAAGTTTGCTCTTCATTTAGTAAAATAAGCTGTTTTTAGTCAGTTTAATCCTCGAGTCAAATTACAATTTTGTTGACAAAGTCTTATTCCCCTCCAGCTAAAGAGTGGCTCTCCAGCAGATCTCCTCTGCTGCTGCTCCTAGTAAATTGAATGATGCATTGCTTTATTAGCACAGGAGCATTATACTTTATGAACAATAATTTATTCTGCAGTTTTTCTCTTTTTAATACTTTTGACACTTTGAACTGTGAGGGCATTTAAAAAAACTTTTATGCCTCACCCAGGTGGATATTACTAATGTGTGAGCTTTAACGGTGATTGACAGTATATTAATCTATCTTGCAGGGGGGTTGGCGGTGGGGGGGGGGGGGGGGGGGGCGGGGGCGGGCGGTGATTGTTGGGTAGAATCATAGAATCGTACAACACAGAAGGAGGCCATTCGGTCCATCGTGCTTGTGATGGTTCTTTGAAAGATCTGTCCAATTTAGTCCCACACCCCAGCTTTTCCCCCATAACCCTGCAAGTTAGTCCTCTTCAAGTACATGCCCAATTGACTTTTGAAAGTTCCTATGGAAACTGCTTCCACCACACTTTCAGGGAGTGTGTTCCAGATCCTATCAACCCTCTGTGTGAAATAATTTCACCTAATTTCCCTTCTAATTCTTTTTCCAATTATTTTAAATCTATGACCTCCCCTAGTTTCTCCCTACTTGCCCTATCAAAACCCCTCATAGTTTTGAACATCTCTATTAGGTCTCCCCTTAACCTTCTCTGCTCCAAGGAGAACAATCCCAGCTTCTGCACTCTCTCCACATGACTGAAGTAAATGCACCTGATTCTGTCCTCAGCCAATATCCACATACATTGACAAGCAATGGATAGTGATCAGCAACCCCATCCGCTTTGCCCCTCTTCTTAATTCATGGGTGCTGAGGCCAACTGTAGCACCCCTACCATTATTTTAGCTGCGATCAGCAAATTCTGCAAAGGCCAGAGATCTAAAGTGGGACCTTCCTCTTCTGTATGGTTCACCTCCTCACTGGTGGAAAGTGGCCACTCCTTATGTGTTCGGCACTGAAAGTTTCTCAAAGCCTCTTTTTTCCAAAGAGTAACCTTTGCAGGGTGGACTCTGATATGGAGCCCAGAAGGCAAGTATTTTAATCTAGCAGAAGGAAACCAATGTGTTACGATGATCTCAAACAAGAGGATGCTTTTGGACTATCTGCTGGTTATATGTTAGCAATCTTTTGACCATATTCATCAAAAAAGAACATGCAGGGAGTGCATTACCAAGAATTGGACAGTACCCAATTAGGCTGGAAGTAGACCAGCCAAGTGCTGATCAATGGTGGTTTGCAGAATCATTCTGTGAAGATCACACTACTTGATGCCAACGCATATCTGCTTTACTTCTGCTTAAATGAAGCCTGAAAACTGGGCTGTATGGAGAATACATTCAACTGGGGATTACTCTATGAAGAGAAGAGACTATAAAAATGAATAGCATGGAACACATATGGGCATAAGAACTTGCACTGCAAGTGGTTACTTTCTCCTTTAAACATTACAATTCTGCACATTCCAGCTATTTATCCCCCTTTGTTTTAATTCCCATGGTTAATAGCATGGAGATGCTGGTATCCAATGTTTCAGACTAAGTTTGATGTACTGTGAAACAACAAGTTCAAGTTTAGTTACAAAACACAAATACAACCTTCTGATAAAATATGCAGGCTCCATTTTTCATTCAAAGCTCGTATCCCTCGAGCCTGACTAGTTATTGTGACTAAACGTGCACTGCTTTCTCAGTTTCAGCAAACAGGATGATACAGTGCCAGTTCTCATTTTGAAATTGCAGCATTCTCAATATAAACCATGCTGGGATTTAGACTCCTGGGTTTCTGCACTGAGGTCCAGTAACACTAGAACTACCCATATGTAAAAGTTTAAGTATCACCTGAGGCCGATTGCATAAATTTTAACAAGAACTTCAATTCTAAAGACTTGACTGTTTCCTGTAACTGAACTGAATGAAAGCTTTTTTCATAGAGGAGAAGTGATTGAAATAAATAGCAATCAGAGTCATAAAGATATCATTGTAACAAGTATTGTAACAGAAATAGGTAACTTACCTACATGCAGTCACAAGTTGTGTAAAAGAATTCTTATAGCAAGTGTCAAGAATTCCCACTTTCCCAAAACATGGGTAAATTGGCAATATTTGACCAAAATTAATGGACACTAATGGTAACTTCCTGAAAAAGCAATTTCATCAGCAAGAACGAAAAAATGTTGGCCAAGAACGAAACATCTGCTATATTTCTTCAATCCCTCTCAAGAAGTTAACAAGCCACTTAACCAATACTGTATTAACCTCTATAACTTGTGTGCTACAGATATTGGGTGGGATCATAGTGCAGAATGTGGAAAAATGTGGGCAGTGATGTCTCTGCACCACCCCAATCAGCACTTACATACCCACTGATTGTTCCTTCCCAACTCACTGCATGAAAATGATGGTGGGGAGGATGGGGCTCAGTAACCCAAAGGATTTCCCTCCTTTCTATTCCAGTTATTGCTACTTCCCAGGGCCGATGGTGGTAGGCCCTGGGAAGGAGCAGTAAAGGCCCCCCCCTCCCCCCGCCACCTGAGTTCCCCCAGTGGAAGAAGAGGGCCTTGTAGCAGCCTCTTTTCCCTCCAATTTGGGCCCACCATTTACCTACTGAAGGCCTCAATCTTGGCCGAGGCATTCAGCAGGAGCCTTGATCACGTCTTTGGGCTAGGGCTGGCATTTTAAGGCCCGTTGCTGCTGCTTCTGGTGCTGCCAGCGGCATCCCCACTGCAGCACTGCAAGAGTCTTGCGTCCTTCCACTGAAGGGGTCCCTCTAGGCAGCAGGAATCCCATTGGGAATCTGCAATGCATCTCTGATGACCCCTGACCTAGGAAAATGCATTGAGTTGGGTGGATTCGGAGCAGTGGGCTTTTCCACCAATCCTACCTCAGCCTGTCCACCACTGAAACCCTTAATCATGCATTTGCTATTTCTCTTCTTCTTCTTAGGCAGTCCCTCGGAACCGAGGATGACTTGCTTCCACATTAAAAATGAGTTCTCAGGTGACTGATGAGTCCATTGCGGGACCTACAGTCTCTGTCACAGGTGGGGCAGATGGTGGTTGAAGGGGCGGGTGGGTGGGGTGCTTGGGTTGACGTGCGCTCCTTCCAATGCCTGCGCTTGGCTTCCGCTTGCTCCTGGCAAAGAGTCTCGAGGCATTCGGCGCCTTCCCGAATGCTTCTCCTCCACTTTGTACGGTATTGGGCCAGGGATTCCCAGGTGTCGGTGGGGATGTTGCACTTTTTCAAGGAGGCCTTGAGGGTGTCCTTGAAGCGTTTCCTCTGCCCACCTGGGGCTCTCTTGCTGTGTCGGAGCTCCGAGTAGAGCGCTTGTTTTGGGAGTCTCGTATCAGGCATGCGGACAATGTGACCCACGATTTGTTATTTCTAGACTCAATTTGTCCACTGTCCTCCATGCTGATTTCCTATTCTCAACCCTTTATAAACTCCAACAACTTCTTTACCAGAGAGTGGTTAGAATGTGGAACTGGCTACCACATGGAGTAGTTGAGGCGAATAACATAAATTTATTTAAGGGAAAGCTAGTTAAACACATGAGGGAGAAAAGAATAGAAGGTTATGCTGATCGGGTTAGATGAAGAGGGGTGGGAGGAGGCTCATGTGCAGCATGAACTCTGGCATTGACTAGTTGGGTCGAATGGCCTGTTTCTGTGCTGTACATTCTGTTTAATTCTAACTCATCCAAAATTCAGCCAACTGTATCCTGTCCCACACTAAGTCCTGCTTACTAAAACCCATGTCCTTGCTGACCTATATTGAATGCTAGTCCCCAACACATTAAATTTTAAATTCTCATGCTTGTATTCAAATTCCTCCATGGCCTTGCCCCAATCTCCCTCTGCAATCTCCTGCAGACTTATGTCCCCACCTGCATCCTTCAATTTAACTCTGTTCTTTTGGCAATACCCAACTCTTTTCACACTACCTTTGAATCATAGAATAGTTACGGCCCAGAAGGAGTCAATTTGGCCTGTCGAGCCCGTGCTGGTTCTCTGCAAGAGCACTTCAGCTAGTCCCACTCCCCCGCCCTTTCCCCAAAGCCCTGCAATTTTTTTTCCTTCAGGTACTTATCCAAATCCCTTTTGAAAGCCATGATTGAGTCTGCCTCCACCACCCTTTCAGGCAGTGTATTCCAGATCCTAACCACTCGCTGCGTAAAAAAGTGTTACCTCGTGTTGCCTTTGGTTCTTTTGCCAATCACCTTAAATCTGTGTCCTCTGGTTCTCGACCCTTCTGCCAATGGGAATAGTTTCTCTCTATCTACTCGGTCTAGAACCCTATGATTTTGAACACATCTCTCAAATCTTCTCTCAACCTTCTCTGCTCTAAGAAGAACAACCCCAGCTTCTCCAGTCTATCTACATAACTGAAGTCCCTCATCCCTAGAATCATTCTTGTAAATCTTTTCTGCATCCTCTCTAAGACCTTCACATCCTTCCTAAAGTGCGGCGCCCAGAATTGGACACAATACTTCAGTTGAGGCCGAGCCAGTGTTTATAAAGATTCATCATAATTTCCTTGCTTTTGTACTCTGTGGGGTCGATTTTCAGTGTACCGTGAGGCGGGCTTTTAGGTGTGCGGGGGGCTAAAATCCCGAATTCGGGGGTCCCGACACCATCCCGCCCAAAACCCGCCTCCACGTAAGTTTCAGAGGAGGCGGGTACCCGCCCCGCACTGGGACCCGCCGACCTGAGGCGGGAAGGGATTAGTGCCAATTAACTGCCTGTTAACAGGTAGTTAACAGGCAGTTTTTAGCCTAATCCCTATTTTGAGGGGTGTCGTGTGAGATTCCCGACGGCTCCAAACCACGCCAGTTTAGAGCATAGAAACATAGAAACATAGAAACTAGGAGCAGGAGTAGGCCATTCGGCCCTTCGAGCCTGCTCCGCCATTCAACGAGATCATGGCTGATCATCCAAACCCTAGCACCCGGTCCCTACACTGACAGCCATCCCACCCAAGCCCTATCCCCGTAACCCCGTAACCCCACGTATTTAATCCCCCCTAACACTAAGGGCCAATTTTTATCATGGCCAATCAACCTAACCCGCACATCTTTGGACTGTGGGAGGAAACCGGAGCACCTGGAGGAAACCCACGCAAACACAGGGAGAATGTGCAGGCGAGCCGTCGGGTTGAAGGACTTGGAGGGGTCGTGATGTCAGTGTTCAGGTGAGTGATGGGTGCATGAGTGCAAAGGTAAGTGTGTTTGGTGTGTCTAAAGTGTGTAAAGAAGTTTAAATTACCTGTACTTACCTTAACAGCCTTTCTTCCTCTAGGTTTCGGGAGTCCATCACTCAGCTGGCACTGAAAGCAAAATGGCTGCGAGCTGTCAAAAGTGACAGCCTTCAGCTTTCATTGCCGGTGAGAGTTCTAACTGAGTCTGTGTAGAAGGACTCAGGTTAGAAGTCAGACTGTCAGTATTTGACAGCTTCAAACAGCTGTGAAACACTGATATTTCATCTGTCAAGACCTCTTGACAGATGAAATTTCAGTCTGTGATGTCACTTGTTGCCGGGTAGCCCTTAATTGGCCTGCTGAGCCCGCTGGGCGGGCTCAACAAGGTCAATCAAGGGAAAATCGTGTGGATTGGCCGGGCGTTGATGTAGGTGGGACTAAAACCCGAAAGTTGTAGTCCCGCCTCCTTCCCGACAGCTTAATGAAAATCGACCCCTGTGCCTCTATTTATGAAGCCCAGGACCCTGTATACTTTTTTAACCACTTTCTCAACCTGCCCTGCCACCTTCAACGATTTGTGCACATAAACCCCAGGTCTCTCTGTCCATGCACCCCCTTTAGAATTGTATCCTTTAGTTTATATTGCCTCTCCTCATTCTTCCTACCAAAATGTATCACTTCGCACTTTTCTGTATTAAATTTCATCTGCCATGTGTCCGCCCATTTCACCAGCTTATCTATGTCTTCTTGAAGTCTATCACTCACTGTTCTCTATACTTCCAAATTTTGTGTCATCTGCAAATTTCGAAATTGTGCCCTGTATACCCAAGTCCAAATCATTAATAGATATCAAGAAAAGTAGTGGTCCTAGTACTGACCGCTGGGAAACACCACTGCGTATTTTCCTCCAGTCCGAAAAACAACCGTTCACCACTACTCTCTGTTTCCTGTCATTTAGCCAATTTCATATCCATGCTGCCACTGTCCCTATTATTCCATGGGCTTCAACTTTGGTGACAGAGCCTTCAGACAACATGTCGCTACTCTCTGGAACTCCATCCCTAAACCCTTCCATCTTTCCATCTTTCCCTCCTTTAAAAGTATCCTCAAAACCCAACTTTTCAATAAAGCTTCCAGCCACCCTTTGCAATCTCACCATCCACTGTTCAGCACCTGTTCCCTTATTGAGCATTATTTATTGTTCATTCTCCTACCCCATAATGCACCTTGAGATGCTTTCTATGTTTTGGCACCAACTAAATACAAATTGTTGCTCACCTCAAATCTGACACCTTTCGAAGTTCAGTGAGGATGTATTAACTTGAGGAAAATGAATGCATTTATAGCACATCAGCATTTTATCTGCTGCATCGCAGCTTCCACTGTCACAAATCACTAGCGTGAGGACACCACCCAGACAAGTACGTGTCTCAACAACAGTACTTTAGAGGGCGTTTGAACATCTTTAGTATTCAGTGCTGCAGATGGTAAGACATGCTATCCCATTTAAACTGAACATCTGCTCTTTACGACGTTAGGTTTTTCTGATGTAACTGCTTCTCCTAAAGTAGTCACAATAATAATCAGTGGCAACTCAACAACAACAGCAACAACTTACACTTATATATATAGTGTTCTGGGTATAAAATAATAGTCTGATTTACAAGGGTGGAAACCAGCCAGAAGAATTTTGGATTAGTAAAACCAAAGATAATTTCTTAATCTCGTTATCACTTTAGGAGGGTTAACAGCCAGCGAGAGAGATAGCGAGGCAAAGTGGTTTTGGAAGGGAGGTCCCGAGCTCAGTTGAGTAATGGCCAAAATATCCCCTGGTGGAACGGAGTAGAGGCATAGGGAAAAAGCAGTAATTCAAAGTGAGGGGAACGGAGGGTGTGACTTGGGAGATATGGCTGGAGATTTCCCAAACTGGCTGAGGCAAGGCCATGCAGGGATTGAAAACTAGAACCTGGTTCTTGAAGTTGATTTTCTGGGACTAGAGAGCTAAAGGAGCTGGGTAAAGCCAGAGGTGAGGGGTGTGTGTAAACTTGTGCAGGAGAGCTCTGGAGTATTTGAAGTTTATGAGGAAAGTGGTTCTTGAAAACTCCGCTTCCCATATCATACCTCGCACCTCACCCTTCACTGCTCTGCTTACTGACCTACATTGGCTCCCGGTCTAGCAACGCCTCAATTTTAAAATTCACACATTTTCAAATCCTTCCATGGCCTCGCCTCTCCCTATCTCTGTAGCCTCATCCAGCCCTACAACCCTCTGAGATCTTTGCGAACTTTCAATTCTGGCCTCTTGCGCATTCCCGATTTTAATTACTCCACCGTTGGTGGTCGTGCCCTCTGCTGCCTAGGCCCTAAACTCTGGAATTCCCTCCCTAAACCTCTCCGCCTCTCTACCTCTCTCTACTCTAAGACGCTCCTTAAAATCTACCTTTTTGACCAAGCTTTTGGTCATCTGTCCTAGTATCTCTTTATGTGGCTCGGTGTCAAATCTTGTTTGATAACGCTCCTGTGATGCGCCTTGGGATGTTTTACTATTTTTAAGGCGCTATATAAATGCAAGTTGTTGTTGAGGAGAGCATGTGAGAAAACAAACCCAAGGTGATGAAAGGTGTGGACGTGGGTTTCTGCAGTGATGGGACAATAGATAGGCCTAAGAGGCTGGAGGAAAAAAATAGCCTGGAGACAGCCTGGACATGGAATGCTTTATGTCTGCAAAAATCTGTGGTAAGTACAATAAATACGTTTTAAATCACTCGATGTATGGAAACAATTGCATTTTTATATTTACAAACTTCAGATTATATTGGTGGGCACAGGGTAGTGGGTCCGACATAAGATAGGATCTCGATAATTTTCATTGAATGTGCTAAAGTGCAAACTATCTTTTGTTCCCTTTCCATCCTCAGATGAGTACCCAGTATTCCTATTTCCCATATCCTTATAATCTCTCTTCAGGGCAGTTTTGTACTGCAGGCCCTCATCCACGAGGAATTAGGCTGAGAACCCCCATTGCCCCACACCCCAAGTTCATTTACTGTACAGCCCACAGCAGGAACCTGTTCATTACATCAGTCTGGGCAAATTACACAGCCAGATCACAGGGGTGAAACGGCAGTGCACTAACCCACTGCACCACTCAGTCGCCAGGTTTGGGCAGTCTATTCAAAGTTGGACATTTGATGCCAGCCTTGACTCCATTTCCCAGTGCGGGTTATTCTTTATTTGTCACTTCGGAGTGAAAGGTTGTGGGTTCAAGTCCCACTATCAGTACACTGTCTAGGCTGACACTTCAGTGCAGTTCTGGAGAGATTGTTGGAGATGCCCATTTTTAATGATAGATAGAATTCTATCCAAAATCTGCTGACCGTTTGACTTTCTGTAGGTGTGTCTGGTCAGTTTTTTTTACGATGTGGCGATTCTCAGTGCGCTGGGTGATCTTGATGTGTTATGAAGTCCTCAAAAAACACTGACCCTTGTGAAATCAGTGCTGCAGTTTAATCTCTGGTTTCAGGTGACGAATAACGTTTCACTGTCTCGGTTTATCTTCTTCTTCTTAGGCAGTCCCTCGGAACCGAGGATGACTTGCTTCCACATTAAAAATGAGTTCTCAGGTGACTGATTAGTTCAATGCGGGACCTACAGTGTCACAGGTGGGGCAGACGGTGGTTGAAGGGGCGGGTGGGTGGGGTGCTTGGGTTGACTTGCGCTGCCTGCGCTTGGCTTCCGCTTGCTCCCAGCGAAGAAACTCGAGGTGTTCGGCGCCTTCCCGGATGCTTCTCCTCCACTTTGTGCGGTCTTGGGCCAGGGATTCCCAGGTGTCGGTGGGGCTGTTGCACTGTTTCTAGGAGGCTTTGAGGGTGTCCTTGAAGTGTTTCCTCTGCCCACCTGGGGCTCTCTTGCTGTGCCGGAGCTCCAAGTAGAGCGCTTGTTTTGGGAGTCTCGTATGGGGCATGCGGATGATGTGACCCGTCCATCGGAGCTGATCGCGCGTGGTCAAAGCTTCAATGCTGGGGATGTTGGCCTGAGCGAGAACACTGATGTTGGTGCGCCTATCCTGCCAATGGATTTGCAGGATCTTGCAGAGGCAGCGTTGGTGGTACCTCTCCAGTGCTTTGAGGTGCCTGCTGTACATGGTCCATGTCTCTGAGGCATACAGCAGGGCGGGTATCACTGCTGCTCTGTAGACCATGAGCTTGGTGCTGGGCTTGAGGTCCCGGTTGTGGTGATATCGAACCTGGCCCTCACAAAGACTTCCAGGTAAATCTCTGATTGGCTACTTGCTCTAGGTGACTGGTCACTTTGGATGGAGTTCTTTTTAAACATTTGTCATTTTCGATCTGGAGTTTGACTCCAGTTGCTGTTCACACTTTTGCAAGTGCCCTCGTGATTAAACATCGGTCTATTGGAGTTTGCTTAGTTGAGGAGGGGGGGATTGTTCGATTTTAGAAACCGAGTCTTCTTGCAAGCGCGTGGTATGGAAAAAAAGTTGAAGTAATTAAAAATACTATACATTGCAATGGGGAACACTGGTTCGTGCTATCTCCAGTCATCTTACCCAGTATTCGTGCGAGGACAGTGGCATTTCAATTTGCTGAAGGGTGGTTTACAAAAAGAAACCTTTTTTTTTCATTTTAAGGTGTAAATGCCAAGGGTTGCGTCATGGGAACATTGCGATTCTTGGATGTGGTGACATTTTATTCCGAGAAAAGCATTTTGGTTTGCTCTGTTAATTGCACGCCTTGGATTTGAACTTGTACACCGGAAGAAACCCGGATATACCTGTTATTTCTCACCAAACCGAACATTTTTAGTTTATGTAATGTTTGAGGATCAGGAGGAACACTCGCACGCGATTACTCTGCATCTTGGCTCCGGGGCAAATCTAGTGGAAGACTGCAAGGAAGTAGCTTTGGGACTTTCTGAATTGTGCCTTTTTTAATAACCAATAATAAAACAATCACAGGCGATGTGATTTTTAGATAAATCTCATTTAATGCAAGGAGGCTGCAGATCTGAGCCAATGCACGAGGGGAATAGAGCAAGTTAGTCAGTTGTACAACTTTAAGCGCCTTGGGACGTCTTTCGACGTTAAAGTCATTACATAAATGCGAGTTGTTATTTCGCTAAATCATTGCGAATAGCGAAGACCAGGCGAAGGCTGCACACTCCGTCCATTAGGAAAGTAGCATCTCCCTAGACATGGCTCAGAGTATCCAGGGCACTGTGCCCGGGATTATAACATGGGATTGTGTCTGGGGATTATGCTGGGGGATTGTGCCCGGGGATTATGCTGGGGGACTGTGTCTGGGGATTATGCTGGGGGATTGTGTCTGGGGATTATGCTGGGGGATTGTGTCTGGGGATTATGCTGGGGGATTGTGTCTGGGGATTATGCTGGGGGATTGTGTCTGGGGATTATGCTGGGGGATTGTGTCCGGGGATTATGCTGGGGGTCTGTGTCTGGGGATTATGCTGGGGGATTGTGTCTGGGGATTATGCTCGGGTATTGTGTCTGGGGATTATGCTGGGGGATTGTGTCTGGGGATTATGCTGGGGGATTGTGTCTGGGGATTATGCTGGGGGATTGTGTCTGGGGATTATGCTGGGGGATTGTGTCTGGGGATTATGCTGGGGGATTGTGTCTGGGGATTATGCTGGGGGATTGTGTCTGGGGATTATGCTGGGGGATTGTGTCTGGGGATTATGCTGGGGGATTGTGTCTGGGGATTATGCTGGGGGATTGTGTCTGGGGATTGAGCTGGGGGATTGTGCTGGGGGGCTGTGCCCGGAGATTATGCTGAGGGATTGTGCACTGGTTGCAGGCAGTGCCCATGGCATCACACTGGGGGATTGTGCCCAGGGACTGTGCTGGGGGATTGTACCTGGGATTGTGCCCAGGGAAGGTCCCAAGGGACTGTGCCCGGGGCCTGTGCCTGGGGATTGTGCCCGGAGATTGTGGCCAGGGATTGTGCCCAAGGATTATACCGTGGGATTGTACCCGATGGGGCTGTGCCAGGGTATTATACTGAGTGTCTGTGCCGGGAATTGTGCCTGCAGACTGTGCCGAGGATTATACCATGGGATTATGCCTGAGCGGCTGTGCCAGGGGTTTATGCCGGGGGACTGAGCCGGGGGATTGTACCTGGGATTGTGCCCAGTGAAGGTGCCCAGGGACTGTGCCGAGGGATTGAGCGGGGGGATTGAGCGGGGGGATTGAGCGGGGGGATTGTGCTGGCGGATTCTGCCCAGGGACTGTGCCTGGGGATTGAGCCCAGGGAATGTGCCCAGGGATTGTGCCTGGGGATTGTGCCCAGGGAAGGTGCCCAGGGACTGTGCCCAGGGACTGTGCCGAGGGACTGTGCCCGGGGATTGAGCAGGGGGATTGTGCTGGCGGATTGTGCCCAGGGACTGTGCCTGGGGATTGTGCCCAGGGACTGTGCCCAGGGACTGTGCCTGGGGATTGTGCCCAGGGAAGGTGCCCAGGGACTGTGCCCAGGGACTGTGCCTGGGGATTGTGCCCAGGGACTGTGCCCAGGGACTGTGCCCGGGGATTGAGCGGGGGGATTGTGCTGGCGGATTGTGCCCAGGGACTGTGCCTGGGGATTGTGCTGGGGGATTGTGCCTGGGGATTGTGCCGGGGGACTTTGTCGGGGTATTGTGCCCAGGGAAGGTGCCCAGGGACTGTGCCATGTTTCCAGGCAGTGCCCGTGGTATCACACTGCAGGACTATGAGCCTCGGTTACAACCAGAGAGCTGACGCGCGCCTCGAGTGCAAACCAACCTCCCCGTGGAACTCACCGCAAAGGTTTAACTTGAATTTGGAGGAAATAAATAAATGTACAAATAAAAATAAACACAATCCTGGATCTGCAGATGCAGCAATCTTAGGACCCTACGATTCACCCGAAGCTCCTGTCTTGGCCCTTGGATTACCCTGAGGAAAGCTGAGCTGTTTTAGGGAAAGCTTTTCAACAAGGTTTGCTTTTTAACCACACGTTCATTTGATTCATGAAAAATGTACACGGCGTGTGAAGCTCCGCCGCCGAGCCGCTCCCCGCGGTCCTAATGCGCAACACAGCTCACTCCAAAGCCTAACCTTTCACCGAATGACTGGCTAAACGGAACTGCTTCCAGTTCCAACTATCTTTCTGCTTTTCTCTCTCTCTCCTCTTGTCCTAACTGTGTAACCTATTTTCTTTCTTTGCCTATTCTTTTCAAGCCCCTCTCTTCCTTCAATCCAAATCTGTTTTATTCACTAACACATTCCTTCTGGTGACGAAATTATATTCTGTGCTGTACAAACTTCATGGGATTTGTTAAGATAACCATCGATAAATGGTGCGCGTAGTTAAAATTTGTACAATGTTTGTCTTAAAATGTGGCCATCTTCATGGTGTAGTTCTGCTGCTATCTTTGAACAGCTAACACCCACGCCTTTGGACCTTGGACAGTAGACATAATACTCATCCCGCCCGTAAAGCAAAAACTGAGAAGGAGAACTCTGTCTAAAACTCTCCTGCTGGTTTTGACTTTGAACCTGTGCTCCTGCTTTGTGTTTTAAGCAGCCATTTCTATCACCATCTTTGCACCAATCCAAGTTTGAACTTTTGCGCACTTGTCTTCAAGGAGAGACTACTTCAGCTCTCTCTTGAATTATTCAACATATGTTCTCACAGCCATTGGCATCAAGGTTTCAATTCTAAGCAGAAAAGACATTTTGTCTTTACTCCCTATAATTCAAGTTGGCTCGCCTCTTGACTCTTCAAAGCTTCTCCACCACCGGCAAGGCTCCAGTTAGGTGTGTGATGGAATGGCCAGCACTTGCCCGAATGGGCCTTCCAACAACATTTAAGAAGCTCAACATCAGACATGACAGAGCGATTCACTTGATCAGTGTCCTTGATTGGTGGGCTCAATATCCATGGCCTCCACCACTGCTAGCTGCAGTGTGTACGATCTACAGGATGCACTGCAGCAACTCACTAAGTTTACTTTGAAGCATCTCCCTGCTTCACAACCTACAACATCAACATGGACAAGACAAGCTATATTGTGGGAACACCATCAGCTCCAAGTTCTTCTCCAAGCCACACACCATCCTGACTTGGACCTTTATCACCGTACCTTCATCATTACTGGATCAACATCCTGGAATTCTCTACATAACAGTGGGATACGTATGACGGTGGGAATCGCCATTATAGGATCACCATCAGCACGAGGAGATGGTCCAACACCACCTTTGCAGGGCAACTAGGGATGGGCCATGAATACAGCCATGCCAGCTTTGTACACATCCCAAGGCCAAATTAAAACAAATATATTTATGTATATATATGTAGTATTTACCACAAGCATTGCCAAGAGCACAGGTCTGGCAACCTGCCATTACCTAGTCAAAGTGGGCATTCTTCATTGGTATTAACCTAGACAAAGACTGTGGCATGCTCTGTGACCACTGA
The DNA here is from genome assembly GCF_052327205.1 of Somniosus microcephalus. Taxonomy (NCBI): domain Eukaryota; kingdom Metazoa; phylum Chordata; class Chondrichthyes; order Squaliformes; family Somniosidae; genus Somniosus; species Somniosus microcephalus. The sequence continues at coordinate 216,045,783 of NC_140995.1, read as the reverse complement.
GGGCATCATGGCAGAGTCTTAGGCCAGAATTTTCTGAGGTCCATGCGGGCGCGATTGGAGGCGGGTCAGGTGGGAAATTTGTAATATCTTGCAGTGGGTAGGGAACCCACCATCATTCCACCCCATGGGCCTTTCCATCGGGCATGTTTGCCAGCACGGCAGTGACCCAAACGACAGAGGCGGGCAAGCTAGTGAGGCACTTGTCAGACCCTGAAGTGCCTTGTTAACCTTACCTTTCAAATTTACCTGGATGACCACGGGAATCACGCAGCTCGGGAACCATGTCTGTGAACCTAAGGTGGAAGTGCAGTGGTCATTGATCCAGCTCATTAGTGCACAGCATGGAAAGCTCAATCAGTACTCCCACCTGACACCTGATCGCCTCCATAAGAACATAAGAACATAAGAAATAGGAGCAGGAGTAGGCCAATCGGCCCCTTGAGCCTGCTCCGCCATTCAATAAGATCATGGCTGATCTGATCCTAACCTCAAATCTACTTTCACTCTCCATCTCACCCGAACCCATGTGATCTCCCGGGAGAGGCGAAAAACCAGATAAAAAACCCAATGTGCCAATTTGGGAGAAAAAATCTGGGAAATTCCTCTCCGACCCATCTAGGCGATCGAAACTTGTCCAGGAGATCACTCTGTCCCTGGATTTCCTACAGTACTTACCTTCTGTAAGAGGTGATCTCCACCCCAGCAGGCAGATGCTGTTGCTGAGTGTATTGTCCGCACAGATTTAGCTTTCTGGAGGTTGCAAGTGTTTCCAACAACGTCGGCATCCAGTGTCACCCCATTGGTAGAACCTATCACACTATTGACAGATTGCATCTCTCATCTCTACTTGACCTGCCATCTATTCCATCAGCATGGGTGCCGTTTATACTGTCTCACCTTGGTCCTCAGAATCGGACCATGATGAACCCCAACACCAGCAGCACCAGGCACACCAGCAGCACCAACAACACCACCTACCTTCTCCTCAGCCACCTGATGCTGCACAGGACAGAGGGCATTAGCGCAGGGCTGCACTGTGCCGGAGGCAATACCCCCAACACAGGGTATACAGGCAGAGGATGAGCTTCCTTAACATGACTGAGCAGCAGTGCCAAAGGAGGCTCAGACTATCGCACCAGGTCATCGCAGACATTTGCACGTTGCTGGAGGAAGACCTGCAGCCCAGAGGACCTGGTGAACACTCCTTACCAGTGGCTGTCAAAGTCACCAGTGCCCTCAACCTTTTCACCTCAGGCTCCTTCCAGGGATGCAGCAGACGTTTGCAGCATCTCGCAGTCGGCCACCCACAGATGCATCACACAGGTCACTGATGCCCTCTTTGACAAGTCAGACAAGTTGCCACTGATGAAGCCAATGTTACTGAGCAGGCGCTCGGCTTTGCCACTCTGGCTGGCTTCCCACGGGTGCAGGGCATCATTGACTGCACACATGTGGCCATCAGGGCACCTCATCATCACCAAAGAGTCTTTGTCAAGTGCAAGGGTTTCCACTCCCTCAATGTGCAGCTCGTCTGCAACCATAGGAAGATCATTATGCATGTGTGCATAAAATTGCCTGGCAGCTGTCATGACTCTTTCTTCCAGTGCCAGTCCACCCTCCCTCAGCTCTTCACTCCTCCAAACAGACTTTCCGCTGGCTGCTTGGAGACCATGGCTATCCACTGACGACATGGCTCATGATACCCTTGAGGAGGTCAAGTACTGAGGCCCAGGAGCAATATAATGAAAGGCACATTTCAACCAGATATGTCATAGAGCAGACAATAGGCATGCTGAAAATGCGCTTCAGATGCCTTGACAGATCTGGAGGAGCCCTTCAGAATGCACCAACCAGAGTCTCCAGAATCATCACGGTCTGCTGCACCCTGCACAACATAGCACAGCAGCAAGGATTAGCGCTGCATGAGGAGCAAGGCACTGAGCGCACAGCCTCTTCAGAGGAGGAGGAGCAGGAGGAGCATCAGCTGGAAGATGAGGAGGAGGAGCAGGAGGAACCTGTGGTCTAAATGCCACCAGCATCCGAACACATTGCTGCCCGGGAGGCCACGGATGGGCTCATCATGGCCAAATTTACTTAACTTTATGCATTACACCCATATGGCTGCAACATGCTGTTGACACCATCCCACAGCAACACCATAAAGCATCCTTTCACACTGACCACCATTGCTGGAGGTAACGTTATGTATCACTATTCACTCCAACTCACTAAGCCACTTCTAAAGGTGCACACAAATTTGTCCATGACCGCAAAGTGGTGAAAATAAAGATTTTTATATACGACATCACAGTAACAGAAACTTTACAGAAATATTTAATAAAAGACCCTTATGAATCTACGTGTGTTTCATCTTCTACGAGGTGCTACCCCTGTGGCTTCAGCAGAGGTAGAGGCCGCCTGCTCACTTCCCTGCTGCAACTGCACAGACCCTTTTAGCGGATGTCCTCTGGGTTTTGGAGCTTGTGATGGCGCCGCCAAAGTCTGCTCCTCCTGCGATTGTGCAGGGGCAGACACGGCCATCGTGATCAGAGGAGGCATGTGGGGCTCTGACTGGGGGGAGGGGGGCAATGGGGGAGAAGTGGAGCCCCCACTTCCATGTCCCCTCTCACCATCATCCCTCTCATGGGCCACCCGCAGTTCCCTGCTAGCAAGAAGCTGGAGAGCACCTTGCTGCACAGCAGTGGGGCCATGAGGACCCACTTGTACATTGACATCCCTCCTAGAGAGGACGTCTATGAGCCTGTGCCATCTATTCTCCATAGATAGCCATCTATTCTCCATAGATACCATGTGCTCCTGTGAGTGGCGAATTAGCTGCTCCATGCAGGTCGCCATCCTATCCATGGAAGAGCCTACAATCCCCATCGCCTGCGACATGGTGGTGCTCATTTTGGAGATTGACTCCTCCATTCTCTGCACATTTGCAGTCATCGCGGTCGCAAAACCTGGCAAAGCCTCCTGCACTTTTTGCTGCCCATCCAGGATCTCCCTCTTTCTGGATGGCCCCCGAGGCTCAGCGTCTGCATGCAGCTGAGCAGAGCTGGGAGCATCCTGCGCCCTCTGGCGAGGAGTCTCCACTGATGTCCCTGTCTCCACCATCTGCTCTTGCTCACTTGTGAGTTGTGAGATACCAGGTGACAACACTACTCTATCTCGCGTGGGACCCACCGAGGTGTATGTATCTGCGCTGGTGCTGGGTGTGCCTATGTCTAGTGACGGTGCGTCCTCAGAGGTTGGAGGCTCCTCTGAGGAGTCGTCTTGCTCTTCCTCCTGGACAGTGTGGTGGCGGGGAGGGGGCGGGGGGGGGGGGGGTTTGCAGGGCTCTTGATGGACCTGTGGGAGAGTAAAGAGATGAGTTAGAAATGTTATATGAAGAATGGGTACATATACCAATGTCCGAAACTCTTCCATCATCATCCCTGGGTATGTCCGGTCCCACCGGCAGGACAGACCCATCAGGGGTGGTGGCACAGTGTTATACAGTCAGGAAGGAGTGGCCCTGGGAGTCCTCAACATTGATTCCAGACCACATGAAGTCTCATGGCTGCAGGTCAAGCATGGGCAAGGAAATCTCCTGTTGATTACCACCTAACGCCCTCCCTCAGCTGGTGAATCAGTAATCCTCCATGTTGAACACCACTTGGAAGAAGCACTGAGAGTAGTAAGGGCACAGAATGTACTCTGGGTGGGGGACTTCAATGTCCATCACCAAGAGTTGCTGGGTAGCACCACTACTGACCGAGCTGGCAAAGTCCTGAAGGACATAGCTGCCAGTCTGGGCCTGCGATAGGTGGTGAGAGAACCAACATGAGGGAAAAACTTACTTGACCTCGACGAAGTCCCGTCTTCACACTGAGGACACCCTCCATCGTGTTGTGTGGCACTACTACCATGATAAATAGGATAGATTCAGAACAGATCTAGCAGCTCAAAACTGGGCATCCATGAAGTGCTGTGGGCCATCAGCAGCAGCAGAATTGTATTCCACCACAATCTGTAACCTCATGGCCCGGCATATCCCTCACTCTACCATTACCATCAAGCCAGGGGACCAACCCTGGTTCAATAAAGAGTGTAGGAGAGCATGCCAGGAGCAGCACCAGGCGTACCTAAAAATGAGGTGCCAACCTGGGAAGCTGCTACACAAGACTACATGCATGCTAAAAAGCGGAAGCAGCATGCTATAGACAGAGCTAAGTGATTGCACAATCAACGGATCAGATCAAAGCTCTGCAGTCCTGCCACATCCAGTCGTGAATGGTGATGGACCATTAAACAACTAACGGGAGGGGGTGGCTCCATGAATATCCCCATCCTCAATGATGGTGGAGCCCAGTACGTGAGTGCAAAAGACAAAGCTGAAGCATTTGCAACCATCTTCAGCCAGAAGTGCCGAGTGGATGATCCATATCGGTCTCTTCCTGAGGTCCCCACCATCACAGAGGCCAGTCTTCAGCCAATTCGATTCACTCCATGTGATATCAAGAACGGTAGAGCGCACTGAATACAGCAAAGGCTATGGGTCCCGACAACATCCCAGCTGTCGTGCTGAAGATTTGTGCTCCAGAACTAGCCGCGCCTCTAGACAAGCTGTTCCAGGACAACTATAACACTGGCATCTACCCAACAATGTGGAAAACTGCCCAGGTATGTCCTCTGTCTCAGTGCAGTCTTGTTTGTCACTCTTTGTAGCAGTCCAATTGTGCAGTGTGCTGCCTGCAGACTCCTGGATGAACATTCAAATGCAATGTGGCCATGGCTCCTTTAAATATCCCAGCTGAAAACGTGTCATCGATTACATCATCAGGCCCACACCATTTATTAGGGCCGGGTAACGCGCAGGGCAGCCTTAATAGGCCCCATTAATGGAAAGTCAATCTCAGGAGCGGCATGATATGAAGAACGGGGTCGTGACCCGCCACGGCGACTGCGCGAACCCGACCCGCCCAGGTACAGAAAATTCTGGCCTAAGTCTATGTTCACCTGACATCCCCACACATCTTTCAGCAAAAAGCCCTGGCTAATATTCAGGAGCAGGAACCCTGGCCGATATTTCATCTACCTAGCTCAGAGTCACTTTATACTTTAATTATACTTTAATTGTAATTCTCTATCCAACACTTGGGCCTAAATCAATAGCAACCCCCTGTCACTCCATCAACTGCTTCAATACTTCAATTGTTTTGCTTCCAGTGTACCCTTGATTTTGTGTAGAATTCTCTCCAGTTCAGTCTGTTTTCACTTTGTTGGAATCTTAACTTATTTCTCGGCATTATTAGAATATTAAAAGTAAGTGTGCTGTGATCACTCTCACCTTGGTCTTACCCAGCTCCCCTCAAATGGTGTCAACTGTCTCGGATTCACTCCCTGCTAATTATTACATCCAGTCAGTCACCCGATGCGTTCAAGGTTTACATAGGAACATAGGAATGGGAGTAGGCCACTTAGCCCCTCAAGCGTGTCCTGCTTGTTACGTCATGTTTTATTAAGGAAAAGCAAACTACACGAACTCCTTACCCCTGCCTTTTCACAGTCACACCATGTCTGTCCTCTTGAATTAAAGATTATCAAGATAGCCATTTCCGCTCCCTGAAACCCACAGATTCTAACTAAATTTCTATTTATTCACAGACATCTTGGCAAGTGTTGGAGTTCAAGAATGAAAGAAAGACTTGCATTTATACAGCGCCTTTCATGACCACTGGACGTCTCAAAGCGCTTTACAGCCAATGAAGTACTTTTGAAGTGTAGTCACTGTTATAATGTGGGAAACGCGGCAGCCAATTTGTGCACAGCAAGCTTCCACAAACAGCAATGTGATAATCACCAGATAATCTGTTTTTTTATTATGTTGGTTGAGGGATAAATATTGGCCAGGACATCAGGGATAACTCCCCTGCTCTTCTTCAAAATAGTGCCATGGGATCTTTTACGTCCACCTGAGAGAGCAGACGGGGCCTCGGTTTAACATCTCATCTGAAAGACGACACCTCCGTCTATACGACTCCCTCACTGGAGTGTCAGCCTAGATTTATGTGCTCAAGTCCCTGGAGTGGGACTTTGAACCCAACCTTTGCGACGTCTGATGGTTGTGAGAGGCGCTATATAAATGTGTCTTTCTTTTCTACATTCCTGAAGGTCCCCACATGTGTCAGGGTGTGGTATGATGGGTGGAAGCAGCCTCAATGTTGGGAAGTTTTATCTCCCAGCATGGAACGGGTAGGCAGCGGGCAGAAAGTTCGCCCGCTCCTGCTGGTGGGCAGCTGGGGCCATTTTGAGTGGGTGTCCCGCTGCAGCTTGCTGGCTCACACTTGGTGCAATATTGGGCAGCCTGGAGATCGAGAAGGGGGAGGAGCGGGGAGGAGGTGGGAAGGAACTGAGGGTGGGGGTAGGGGAGCCTGGGGCGGCGCTGGCCCACAGTCGTCTTGTGGAGCCCGGAGGAGCACTCACGCTCCTCATGGCCTGTACTCCCTTTTTCTGCTTCGCAGCCCAGTACAACTGGGCAGAGTGTACATGTTCCTTCCAGCCGTCCCTCGTAATCCTATATACATCATAGGAGCACGATCTGCACACAGCAGTGAGGTTCCCACCTTGTTCAGGCAGGAGTCTGGGCTGTCCAGCAGAAGGCCCCAGTGGTGGTGGGCTTTAGCATCTTTTGAGTCCTACAGGGGTTAAATTTGATCTTTGCCACTACCCGCCACACAGCTCCGCACGCTGCGGGCACGTACCAGAAAATCCGGCACACGCTGCCCACCGTCTTCCGTCCATTCAGTTGAATTTACTGCACACCGTTCTGCCGACCCCTCCTTAGGTGGTGTGTTCATCACAAGCTCCATTTAACCTGAAACTTAGTGACCCGAGTCACATTCAGCTTGATTTCCCGATTTCATATATTTTGTTAAAAAGCAAGTATAATAAAAGAGAATACAGTTTGATTTTGTTTAGATTGTTGTTGTGTCTCAAGGTTTTTTTTACCCTTACCTATATAACAATTAAGAAGGACTCCGGGGTGGAGAGTTTAGTTAACGGCCATTTTATTTACAATGTGCTTCTTCACTCAATGCACTACATTTCCCATAGTGCATTGCAAATCACCACTACGGTATCCCATGTGGGACAATTCTAATACACATTCAAAATACACAACATATTTCCTCCCCCTTAAAATAGAATGTCCACAAAACAGAATAACTGAAAATGACTATAACTTTGGAAGAGAGGGTAGACTGCCTCTACATTCCGCTAACCCTGGGGATTATTCTGCCCCATGCACACAGGTTAGCACTAACTGTAACTAAGGCGCTCTGGAGGCTGCCTTTCTCTTTGGGGGTAACGCCTAGTCTCAGGGGTAGGCTCTGGCTGGCTCTCCCATGACCCTGCAGGCGTGGCTTCCTCCCTCAATGGCACAAGAGTGGATGGTGCCACCGTCTCAGGGTCGGACGACCAGTCCCTGCTGGAGACCCCAGCAGGTCCTTGATCCTCTGTTTCTTGGGTTACCTGTGGCGACTGTCTTGGCAGTAACTGGTCTACATGCCGTCTCCATGTTCGGTTGTCTCCGGTGCAGACTCGGTATGAAACGGGGCCCGTCTTTTGAATGACTGTAGCCGGGACCCACCGCTCCGAGGTGGTGTAGTTATGTGCGAGGACTTTGCCCCCCACCACAAAGTGTCGTTCTTTGGACCTCTGAGCTCGTCTGCTGACTTGATCCTGCTGATTGGCGTGCAGCACTGCTTCTGTGGACGTTGGCCTCAGCAGGTCAAGGCGTGTCCGTAGCTGCCTTCCCATGAGTGGGTAAGCAGGAGATGCTCCAGTCGTAGCATGAGGCGTGTTTCGGTATTTCAGCAAGAAAGCATTCAGGCGCTGCTTTAGAGGAGCATCACTTCTTGCCGCTTTCAACGCGCGTTTCAGCATTCTGACAAATCTCCCCGCCAATCCATTCCTGGATGGATGATAAGGCGCGGAGAACGTGTGCTGGATTCCATTGCTCTTGAGGAACTCCTCCATCTCCTGGGATGTGAACTGTGTTCCATTGTCGGTTACGATCTGCTCCGGCAGACCAAATCGCCCGAACATCTCTCTCAGAGTCTCGATGGTTTTCTCCGTAGTGGTAGTGGACATTACTGCAACCTCCGGCCATTTGGAATGGGAGTCCACCGCGACCAGGAACATTGCTCCTTCCACTGGTCCCGCGAAGTCCAGATGGATCCGTTGCCACGGTGTCGCCGGCCATTCCCATGGATGCAGTGGCGCTGCTCTTGGTGTATCCCTGGTTGTCTCGCATGATGGGCATGATTTCGCTTCAACTTCAATTTCATGATCCAGACCGGGCCACCAGAAGTAGCTTCGTGCCAGCTCCTTCATCCGGACAATACCACAATGTCCTGAGTGCAGCTCGTTGAGGACATGTTTCCGCAGCTTTGGTGGTATGATCACTCGCATGCCCCAAAGGAGGCATCCTGATGTGACAGACAACTCCTTCCCGCTTGACAGGTGAGGTAGGAACTCAGTTGGTGCGTCTGACACCCGTGATCCGTCTCCTCGCATCACCCGATCCAGCACCTTGGATAGCGTAGGGTCCACTCTGGTTTCTTTCTTGACCTGCCGGGCCGTGACAGGGGCATTGCTCACCATGTCAAAGTAGAAAATCTTCTGCTCACAGCCTTCAGAGGGCACAGGCAGCGGAAGTCTTGACAATCCGTCCGCATTGCCATGTGCTGCTGACCTCCGGTATTTGATGTTGTAATTGTGAGCGCTTAACATCAGCGCCCAGCGCTGCATCCTGCACGCTGCCAGGGAGGGTATTCCTGTGTGTGGACCAAAGATCGATGTCAGAGGACGATGATCCGTCAGCAAGGTGAATTTCCTTCCGAACAAGTAGTGATGGAACTTTTTGATTCCAAAGATGATGCCCAAAGTCTCTTTTTCGATCTGCGGGTATTTCACCTCCGCCTTGCTCAGGGACCTTGATGCGAATGCAATCGGCTTCTCTTCGCCTGAGGGAAGGATGTGGGACACGACCGCACCGACGCCATAAGGCGACGCGTCACAGGCCAGCTGAATCTGCAACGACGGGTCAAAGTGCGTCAACACTCTGGGGTCAGTCAAAGCTGCTTTGGCTTTCTTGAATGCAGCTTCGCACTCCTTCGTCCACGCCCAGGCCTTGCCCTGACGCAGCAACTCATGTAATGGCTTCAACAGTGATGCCAGCTGTGGAATAAACTTTCCGTAATAGTTCAGGAGACCTAAGAATGACCGCAGCTGGCCGACATTTGTAGGTGCAGGAGTGTCGGCAATGGCTTTCACTTTCGACGGTGATGTGTGTAGGCCATCCGCGTCGATGACATTGCCTAGGTATTCCACTGATGGCTTGAAAAATTCGCATTTGTCCTTGCGAACGCGTAAGCCATATTCTTCAAGTCTTCCCAGTGTCTTCGTCAGGTTCTGCAGATGCTCATTGTCGTCCTTTCCTGTGACAAGGATATCGTCGAGATAACATTGTGCCCCTGGAATGCTGCTTAAGATCTGGTCCATAGCCCACTGAAATAATGCTGGTGCTGACGTTATACCAAAGGGTAGGCGGCAGTACCTGTAGAGGCCCTTGTGGGTGGCGATGGTGAGGTACCTCTGTGAGTCCTCTTCTACATGCATCTGCAAGTAGGCTTGGCATAGATCAATCTTGCTAAATTTCTGACCGCCTGCTAGACCCGCGAAAAGATCTTCAATGATGGGGAGGGGGTACTGTTCAGCTGAGAGCACAGGATTCACTGTTACTTTGAAATCTCCACATAAGCGAACCGCGCCGTCACTCTTCATCACTGGTACCACGGGCGTGGCCCACTCACTGTGCGAAACCGGCACCAGGACACCTATCTTGACCAGGCACTCCAGGTCAGCCGCCACCTGAGGGCGTAGGGAACGTTCCTGGCCTTCAGGACTCGTGGCTGGCTGTCAGGCTTCACCTTGAGTTTGACCATAATCCCCTTCATACGCCCCAATTCTCCGTCAAAGACAGCCGCATGCTTTGTCAACACTGCCGCTAGCCCCGCCTCTTCGACTGACACCGCATTCACTTTTTTCCAATCCAGATGAATTTTCTCCAACCATGGCCTGCCCATCAGGGATGGATAGTCACCCTTGACCACGTAAACTGGCAGCATCACGGTTTGTCCATTAAGCTCCACCTTGACCTCCATCTTACCCAGCATTGGGACTGTTTCCCCAGTGTAGGTCTTTAAGATGAGCTTGGCCGGCATCAGTGATAGGTGGTTCAGTTTTTCTTTGAATAGCTTCTCTGAAGTCAAGGAGACAGCGGCCCCCATATCCAGCTCCATTTTGACCGGTATTCCCTCTAGTAGTGGAGTGACTCCATAGCCTGATGAGCCTCCATTCACCGTTAACACATGGAGATTCAGCTCCCCATCAGAGTCTGTGTCACTGTCTTCCTGTTCTTGTTTCACCATGTGTAGGTTTTTCTTTTTAGAACGCCAGTTGGATGTGTTTCCTTGTTTGTTTTGTGTGTGTCTGTGTAGGATTGTTTGCTTTGCCCTTTACACACACGTTCAATGTGTCCTTTCTTTTCACATTTCCGACAGGTCAGGTCTTTACACCAGCAGTCAGATGGCTGATGACCTGACCTTCCACATCTGTAACACTCTCTGGCACCCCTTGCAGACTTATCTGGTGTAGCTGCTACCCTGTGCACTCTTGTTGCAGACCCCAACAGCTGTGCATCTTTAGCTGCTAACTCCATAGACACAGCAAGCTCCACTGCTGATTTAAGCATCAGTTTGTCAGTTGTGAGCAAGTACTTCTGTGTTGCTTCACATCTTAATCCACACACAAACCTATCACGGACAGTGTCATTTAGAGTTTCACCAAACTCACAATGCTCAGTTAGCTTCTTTAGCACTGCAACATATTCGGCTATGGACTCACCCTCCCCTTGGTTTCGTTTGTGAAACCTGAACCTCTCGGCAATCAGCAGCGGCTTGGGTGCGAAATGCGTTTCCAAAACTTCCACAATCTGATCATATGTCTTAGCGCCGGGCTTATCCAGGTGCATCAAACTCCGTAACAAGCCAAATGTTTTTGCTCCGATCACACTGAGGAACGTCGCCACTTTCACGTCATCTTTAATGCCATTTGCAGTCACGAAAAATCCGAAACGCTCTGTATAAGCACTCCATTGCTCCGCCGTTTCATCAAATGGTCCAAACGCTCCGGTTAGCATAGCCATTTTGTTTTCTTTTTTTTTTACAGTCCTTTTCCTCCACTTTTAAAATTTTTTTTACAGTCCTTTTCCTCCACTTCGTTTCACTGTATCGTTACTCTCCCCCTTCTTATTTGTGTAACACACGAACCGCCACCTTTACGAGGCGATTGCATCAGCACTAAACTGCGGGCGCGCCATTAAGAAAAGACAGGAACTTCTCACTTTAAACATCGCCGATTCCAGTGCAAAGTGATGCGCAAGTCCGTCGTCCTCATCGCCAGTTTTGTTCTGTCTCAAGGGGTTTTATACCCTTACCTATATAACAATTAAGAAGGACTCTGGGGTGGAGAGTTTAGTTAATGGCCATTTTATTTACAATGTGCTTCTTCGCTCAATGCACTACATTTCCCATAGTGCATTGCAAATCACCACTACGGTATCTCATGTGGGACAATTCTAATACACATTCAAAATACACAACAATTGTTTTTTTATTTTCCTTTGAAGGAGTATGAAAACCTGCCAATCTTTTTCTCTTTTTCCAACTCTGCCCTATCTCCCCCAAAAGGCTGTGAAAACTGGGGGGGTCAATTGAAATTTTCAAGACTGAGATCGATAGATTTTTGTTGGGTAAGGGTATCGAGGGATATGGAGCGAAGGCGGGTTGAGGTACAGACCAGCCGTGATCTCATTGAATGGCAGAACAGGCTCGAGGGGCTGAATGGCCTCCTCCTGTCCCTGTGCTCCCTGCAGGAAAGACATAGCAGGCTTCTGAGATTGGGGAGGGGGAGAAGGGGTTAGAGAAAGAATAAAATTCGGTAAAGAAAACAGCACAAAACAAAATGTCCTTTAAGTTTGTTTTAAAAAATAAAAGGCACGATAAGATTTTTAAACTATGTTTAAAACAAATTGTATATGGCAATAAATGAAAGGTCAGGGATTCTTCGTCAGTCTTGGGAGCAGCAACTTAGTGTTGAGCTGTCTAAGGAGGAAGCCCAGACCAGAACACAGTGCCGTGAAGCAGAGGCCCGCTCTTTCCCCCTTGCAGAAAACAGAAAAGTCAGAGTTTACTCGGTTACTCTTGAACAACTAGTTATCGAGAGCGATAAGCAGAGGGCTGGAAGTGAGTCAACTAGCCGCACTTTCGCTCTGGGCAGGTGTGGAGCACGTGGAGACAACAAACACGTCAAAATATGAATGAGCACTTTTCTCCCATCGCCATCCTGTCGCCTTGCTTTGTGTTTTTTCTTCCCTCCCTCGGTTTCTCTTCTCCTGAATCTTTCTTTCTCCACTCTCTTGTGTCCCTGTGGTGCTTGGCTGTCAATTATTGATGCAGTTATTGAACCGGTGTGACTGAAGTCTCTGCTTGGAGAATGCACTTTCACTACCACTTTTTTGGTCTTTTTGGGGACGATTTTCCCACTGGAGGCGAGATGGAGGTGGGTTTCGGTTTGGGTGGGTTTGAAACCCGCCTCCACTGATAGTTTTCAAAAATTTGAGATTTTCCCCTGATTGGCCACTTGATGTCAGAGGTGTGGGATGCCCTGGGTCAATTAATGTTTTGGGACTGAAACCCGCCTCTGTTGACATCACTTTTCCAGTCTGATTTTATGGTTTCTTGGCTCATTCCACAGGATTTCTGCCTATGCTGCACCACCTGCAACATATTCTGAGAAACCACTATGAACTTATTCTGGCCAGATTTGCATAGGTTGCCCAAGCTGGTACATGTCCTTGGCTCCATCCTAGGACATCATTGGCAAAGGACATCATTGGCCAAGGCCCTCCCCGAGGCTCTCGGATGAGGCGTTGCAAATGTTGTTTGAGGGGGTGACAGCTAGCAGGGAGGTGCTCTTCCACTCATCTGGGAGGAAGAGGCCTGCCAAAGAAACCCCTGTGGGTACAGCTGGCAAGGGATATAACCTCCAGATCTGTGTGCAGATTGGGAGAATGTTTCTGTGTATTAATGAAATGCCATCTCTGTTGGAAAGCATTAAAATGATTTGAAGCCAAAATATTGGCATTATGACATCTGTTCTTTCACCTTAGGCAGCTCCACATTGCAGGCTCTGCCACACTTGCGTTGTCAGGTTGGTGGCCTGAGTGAAAGGAGGTGAGAGAGTCATGTCCATTGTCAATGATGTCCTAGGATGGAGCCAAGGACATGTACCAGCTTGGGCAACCTATGCAAATCTGGCCAGGATAAGTTCATCCCTTGCATCCCGGGCAGCCATGTGCTTGCGTGCTGCCGCTGCCGTTGGTCGATACACCAGCGCTCTGACCTCCTCCTGCTCCTCCTCCTACTCCTGCTCCTACTCCTCCTCCTCCAGATCCTCCTCCTCCTCCTCAGCCTCCTCCTCCTCCTCCTCATCCTCATCTGAGGTCCATGCAGAAATAAAATGAATGGTTCCCATGCTGCTTGCAGATGCCTCCTTTGGGGAAGTGCTCATTGTAAGCGGGGAGAGGGTCTTCCAAGGAGGTCCCACAGTTGATTGATTCAAGCTGCAGCACCTCCGACTTCGGAAGACCTTCTAAAAGTGCTCAGAGACCTTTTAAAGCCAAGGTCTGGCACCTGCAAGTAATCCTTGATGCAATAAATGATGTCTTGTTAGACCTGCAGCTGTGAGGAGGCCATCCACGAGACCTGGCGGGGTTTAGGAGGGTCGTGGAGCAGGCCGAAATGCTGGAAAAATCACGAGGGCCTCTCAAAATAGGCTTAGAGAGGCCCTTAACCAGCATTTAATGATCACAAGTATAGCTGTGGCCAGTTGGATACTGGACCATTTCCCGACCTCCAAAACCGGCACCGGTAAAATCCTGCGGAGGTGGGTTGGAGGCGGGTTCCGAACCCGCCCTTATTGAATCTGATTTTCCTGCCTTTCCCGCCTCCAAACCCGCCTCCTCCAATGGCAGAAAATCACCCCCTTTATGTCTGAGTCTGTTGTGATAGTATGTATGTATGTATGTATGTATTTATTTATTTAATTATGGGTTAATTTAAATTGGGGAGCTTCTTTCAACTGAATTTTATTCATTTGTTGTATTTCTTCAGAGTGAACTTAATTTAAATGAAGCATTATGGATTATGGGTGGGGTCAAAGGTTATGCGGCAGTGTCAACTGTTAAAATGGCAAAATCAAAGATTAAGCAGGGTAGGTCGGAGTTGAATGCGTCTTTTTAACAAATTACCTTTCAATCACTGGGACTGCCTTGGTTGAGAGCAACTGGCTTGCAGAGTTCTCCAGAGCCGTGTGAGAAGAATCTCGGCCCTCAGTGATCAGTCTGCACCTCCAAGTCATGTCAATGACCCAGGTCAGCTGTGGAGCTGCCTGGCTCAGGTATCGACTTAGCAAACCTGCCGGAGAAGATCTGCTCAGTTCCAGTCTCCCATCTCCAGGCATTACACCTTGCAGCCAACTCCATCCCAAATAGATCGGTTTAAAAAAGGATACTCTGGGGTAGAAATTGGTATGCTTTGCACCTGTTTTACGCCCCAAAAAAACCAGGCACAATGCATACCAATTTAGCAGTGGGATTGGCCTGTGCAGGCAACGCTCACTGCTAAATTCATGGGACCCATTTTTAGGCGTCCTGAGTGCTCGCCTAAAACAGGCACCAGGCACCTTGAATATGTTAATGGGGGACCTAACGCCTGCTGAAGGACCCCTTTACAAAATGAATTACCGATCAGGATTCTTCAGAAGCCCCCGCCGCCGCAAACTGAAGGTAAGTCATTTTTATATATATATATATTTTTTAATCTTTCTCTGGAGCCAGGAAAAGCAAGAATGCTTCTCCCCCCCCACCCCCGTCCCAGCCATTTCCCACTCCAAACCCCACCCAGAACCTACCTGACAGCTGCTGCTGGTGGCGCAGATGGCCTAAAATTGATTTTTCTTGTGGGGCGAGCTGCCTGCGATGGCGTGCCGGGCGCCGGGAGCTCATCTCTAAATGTGTAGATGAGGCCTGATGGCCAATTTGTAGCCATTTTCGGGCCTTATGCTTCGGGCGCGTGCAGCCCTCACAGTGCCAGGTCTGGGCCTGAGAATTTTGACTCTTCTCGCTGTCTCTCTATGAAAACCAGGGCCACAGATTTACGCCTGACTGGGTAAGTACCCATTTCCATTTTTATTTCATGTCATTTTTGCCAGTGTTTTTGTGAAAGTCATCGACCCGTGTCCTTGAAAATATGTAATGTTTTAATTTTTAATTTGTTCTGTGGATTTATATGAGTAATTTGTGCCATGACATGTGGTAAGTGTAACTTGCTTGTGAGGAACAGGTGACTTTGGACCTAAAGCTCTCCACCACTGGGGGTTTCCTCGCCTCAGCTCTGGGTCTGTTGTAGACTAGTTGATAGAGATTGATTGGTATGAATAGTCAACAACTCCATTATCATTGTACCATGCGACTACCAGGATGGTAGAAGGTGAGCTAGATGGAGCTAGGTCTTCTGTCATCCAGCAATTCCTATGTGAGTATTGCTGCCAAGACCAGATTTATTGCCCATCCCTATGAGCTCTGAGAAGGGAATGATGAGCCTTCTTTCCGAGTCTTCTTAGGCAGTCCCTCGGAACCGAGGATGACTTGCTTCCACATTAAAAATGAGTTCGCAGGTGACCGATGAGCCCAATGCGGGACCTACAGTCTCTGTCACAGGCGGGGCAGACGGTGGTTGAAGGGGCGGGTGGGTGGGGTGCTTGGGTTGACGTGCGCTCCTTGCGCTGCCTGCGCTTGCTCCCGGCGAAGAGACTCGAGGTGTTCGGCACCTTCCCGGATGCTTCTCCTCCACTTTGTGCGGTCTTGGGCCAGGGATTCCCAGGTGTCGATGGGGATGTTACACTTTTTCAAGGAGGCTTTGAGGGTGTCCTTGAAGCGTTTCCTCTGCCCACCTGGGGCTCTCTTGCCGTGCCGGAGCTTCGAGTAGAGCACTTGTTTTGGGAGTCTCTTATCGGGCATGCGGACAATGTGGCCCATCCATCGGAGCTGATCGAGCGTGGTTAAAGCTTCGATGCTGGGGATGTTGGCCTGAGCAAGAACACTGACGTTGGTGCGCCTATCCTGCCACTGGATTTGCAGGATCTTGCAGAGGCAGCATTGGTGGTACCTCTCCAGTGCTTTGAGGTGCCTGCTGTACATGGTCCGAGTAACAGCTGATTGTATACCCGGAAGGCTTGCTGGGCCACTTCAGGGGGCACTACGAGTCAATCACATCACAGTGCACGAGAGTCAGATATAGGCCAGACTGAGTAGGGGTGGGAGGTTCCCTTCCCTGAGGTCATTAGTGAACCAATTGGTTTCTTTGAGACAATTTGGCAGCTTTGGTAGTCATTTTTGTTTTGGTGCTAGTCCACAAATAACCAGATTTATTGAATTCAAAGTAATTCATGTCAAGATGCACAATCACCAATCTGCAGGTGGCAACACTGTAACACACTTTGTTTCTACCTCCATCCTTCCCAATAATTAAAAGTTTGCCAACTGCATTTCTGCTGCACACGTCCTTTTATGTTTTATGCTCAGTGCTGTGTGATCAGATGTTTAGATTTGTTTCCCCACTCCCATTTTCAAAGGGGCCCAGGTTGTGAATAACTTGCCAAAGGCTGTCCTTTTTTTGTCGTTCATTTGCAACTGTAATTGATCCAGCTTTAAAGGTTCTTCTTTAAAAAAAAATTGGATATTTTAATTAAATTAACACGTGGAAACTTAAAAGTCTGCAGGATTTCTTGTGTCTCACCAGTAAATGGCGTTGCAACAAGTGATTTACATTTGAGAGATGGGTTCTTCTGATAGGGCATTCTAAGTTATGTGGGGCCCCCCACATATTCACTGCTGCATTGGAAGCGCAGGGAAGGAAGGGGCGATGTCATAGAATCATAGAATCATAGAATGGTTCCAGCACAGAAGGAGGCCATTCGGCCTGTCGAGTCCATGCCGGCTCTCTGCAAGAGCACTTCAGCTAGTCCCACTCCCCCGTCCTTTCCCCATAGCCCTGCAAATTTTTTTCCTTCAGCTACTTATCCAATTCCTTTTTGAAAGCCAAGATTGAATCAGCCTCCACAACCCTTTCAGGCAGTGTTTGCGCCAAAATGTTCAGCATGGTTACAAACACCTCACACAAAGCAACAAAGGTGGTTGAAGTCAATGGGCTGGATTTTGATACTGGAGGCGTGTAGGAGGCGGGACTACAACTTTCGGGGTTGTAGTCCCACCTCCATCGAGTTGTGGCCAACCCACTCGATTTTCACTTGATTGACCTTGTTGAGCCCGCCCAGCGGGCCACCCGGCAACAGGTGACATCACAGATTGACATTTCATCTGTCAAGAGCTTTTGACAGATGAAATATCAACGTTTCACAGCTCTTTGAAGCTGTCAAACACTGACAATCTGTACACTAAGCTAATTCCTTCCTCTCAGGCTGATTTAGAGATCTCTCCAGAACAGAAAGCGGAATGCTGCAACCTTTGGCAGCTCACAGCCATTCTGCTTTCTGTGCCGGTGCGATGAGGGACTCCCAAGACCTGAAGGAAGGAAGGCTGTAAAGGTAAGTAAAGGTAAGTAAAACTTCTTTAAGCACTTTACACACACCAAACATAATTACCTCTGCACTCATGCACCCATCATTCACCTGAACACCGGACATCTCGAACCCTCCAAGCCCTTCAGCCCGAAGGTGGTGGTGAGGCGCCTTCTTGAACCGCTGCAGTCCGTGTGGTGAAGGTACTCCCACAGTGCTGTTAGGTAGGGAGTTCCAGGATTTTGACCCAGCGAGAATGAAGGATCGGCGATAAACTTCCAAGTCAGGATGGTGTGTGTCTTGGAGGGGAACTTGGAGGTGGTGGTGTTCCCATGTGCCTGCTGCCCTTGTCCTTCTAGGTGGAAGAGGTCGCGGGTTTTCCCATTAGTCTTTTCAACTAGTCACTCATCTCATTACTGTTTGCGTTACGTTGCTGATGCGGAATGGCTGACGTGTTTGCTGGCATAACAATGGTCACTATGCTTTAAATCATGCCTTGAAACGCTTTGAGACATTTTGAAGTGATACAGCTCTTCATAAATGCAAGTATTTCCTTTAGCAAGAGGGTGGATTAGCACGTTATGCTTTCAGCTTTCGGATCTGGGCTCAAACCGGAATTGATGGGATTCAAATCTTTCTGTGTGTGGAAACATATGCAGGGCTATGGGGAGTGGGGCTAATTGGATAGCGTTTTCAAAAGAACCGGCATAGGCAAGATGGGCTGACTGGCCTCCTTCTGTGCCTGTATGATGCTATAAGAACATAAGAACATAAGAAATAGGAGCAGGAGTAGGCCAATCGGCCTCTCGAGCCTGCTCCGCCATTCAGTAAGATCATGGTTGATCTGATCCTAACCGCCAATCTACTATCACAGAACCATCTCCTGAATCTAACAGAATTAGACACACGAAATAGGAGCAGGATCAGGCTACACGGCCCCTGGGCCCGCTCCGCTACTCACTGGCCTGTAATTCCCTGGTTTATCCCTGCTACCCTTCTTGAATAATGGTACTACGTTAGCTGTTTTCCAGTCCTCTGGTACATCCCCTGTGGCCAGAGAGGTAACAGTTTACTTCTAGGAAACTGTCTATTTCTGTTTTAAATTTATGTAATGATGTAGCTTCTACAGTTTTTTGGGGCAGCATATTCCATGGACCTACCACCCTCTGAGTGAAGTAGTTCCTCCTCATCTCAGTTTTGAAAGAGCAGCCCCTTATTCTAAGACTATGCCCCCTAGTTCTAGTTTCACCCATCATCGAGAACATCTTCCCTGCATCCACCCGATCCAACCCCTTCACAATCTTATATGTTTCAATAAGATCGCCTCTCATTCTTCTGAACTCCAATGAGTAGAGTCCCAATCTACTCAACCTCTCCTCATATGTCCATCCCCTCATCCCCGGGATTAACCGAGTGAATCTTCTTTGTACTGACTCGAGAGCAAGTATGTCTTTTCTTAAGTATGGACACCAAAACTGTACGCAGTATTCCAGGTGCGGTCTCACCAATACCTTGTACAACTGAAGCAATACCTCCCTATTTTTATATTCTATCCCCCTAGCAATGATTCTAAGAACCCTCTGTGAAGTGAGTTTGGGCACATTCAGCACAGCTGTGAGTGGGCACAAGTTCAAAGCATGACGTGGTTCGTAAGTCAGCCCAAATTGGCAATCAATCGTTCTCAGAGAGGCCAGGAGAAAAGGTAGCGTGGAATGTTATGCCGGTGTAGTATGGGGTGCTGTCCTGTAGCTGGGCTTAGGGCACACTGCTGGGACGATGGCAACCCGAGCTACACCTGAGCTGTCGGTGCTCAGAGCTACACTTGGGTACAGCAAAAATGGGAAAGTGTTTCACTCCCTAGTACTGACATTGCTCAACTTGATGAGCACAAAGATTCACCTAAAAAAATTGGTTGTATTTGACCTCATTGTTAAGATTTATGGGAAAGCTGAGCATGAATTTAATAACAAGACGTGTGTTTTTAAGGCTCGGTGTTTATGTAAAATTTGGAACTTGAGACGAAAGATTCTGTTGGACAAACATGGATTTAATCAAATCAAGATTAAAATATAAATCTTGGGTAAGTACTTGAAGATAAAAAAATGATAAATATCTGTGTTCTCAAGTGTCATGTCATACATAAATAACCCAGGGTTCAACCAGACTCCGTTTAGCTTGCCAACCCGGATCAAGTCATGTTTTGACACGTTAATCGTGGTACTTGGTGTCACTGTGCAGTATCGCACCAGCCCTGTTGCCATTAGCTGCTTAATTGTCGGAGATTATTACATAACACTCGGCTCAGAGGTTTCCAGAAGGGTCTCGATATCTACTTGCACATTCGAAAGAATTTTAACAACCATCTATGTGAAAGTTGAGCTGTGTTGTACTTCCCGGGAAAAGAGGGCCAAAATTAAAAGTGTGGACGGAATAAAACCCAGAAGCCGAGGGGGGTTAAATTGGACATGGGGTGGGGAAAGCAAAACAGGCGGTTTTGAATCGGTCGCCCGTGATACACCCTGCCTGATAGTCAGTTCTACTGACTTCAATAGAGCTGGACATCGGGCATATCGTAGAAGGGGCCGCAAAGGTGAAGCCTACTGTTTTGTGCCCCTCGCCCTTGATCGATGTCCCCCCAACCCCAACATTTTCTGGGTAAATGCAATGCCCAGTGTGCTGATGAACCATACAGGGCAGGAAGGTCCTCAGTTTGATCTGTGCTGAGCTATCTGATCTCAGCTAATGTGACTGCAGGTGGGGATGTTAACATTGGCCACACTGCTCCCAAGAAAGCAAAGGGAGAAAGCTACCAAGGCTCACACTTCCAGTCGCCCCCCCGCCTCCCCCTGTGCTGGAAAGAGCCAATCTGGTGAGTGAGGATGGGATTGGACTTGACTTTGATGCCCCCCTGAAGCTGCCCTTCAATGGAGCCACGCTCTCCAGCGTGAGTCAGTGCAGGCAGTTGGGGGTGGGAGAGGAGAACCTTGGAAGCAAAAAGATATCTAATGTTCCTGCAGACTTTCTTGGTTTTGTTTCTGGAGTTGCTTTACACAATGGTAGGAATGAGTCAGAATCCACACATATGCTGAATACCTTTTAACTCTGTTTAAGTGTGGAGCGGTAGTTTTTTAAGTAGGTGTCAAGCAACAATTAAATTTCCTTTTTAATTAATTGGCATATCCAGTTATATATGGAGTGAAGGCCACACTGCCGCTGTCAATCATTCAGTCGGTATCCAATAAGAGTGCAGTTGGCACTTACTGTCATAGAACGTTCCACTTTTAATTGATGTGCTCACGGTCTAGGTGTCGGGCAGCTTTTATTCCCACACTTGTGAGAGGGGGAATGATTTATTAATGGTTGTGAGTTGTGTAGGTGTTACTGTGCATGGCTAAACACCGAGAGTTGTTGGAGCACGTTATGCTTTGCCACAGTGACTGGTTGAGGCAGAGACCATTGTATCCTTTAAGGAGAAATTGGATAAACATTTGAAGATGAAGAAGATGCAAGGCTGTGTGGAGCATGCAGGGCAGTGGGCTTAGATTTGGATTTTTCTTGCAAAGAGCCAGCACAGACATGATGGGAAGAATGGCTTCTTCTGTGCTGTAAATCTCTGTCGTCCTATGATTTGATATTAATCCTTAAATGGTAAATATTATGTTTATACCACAGGTACCTTATCAACTAAAGAAGATATTACTAGAGGCGGTAGTAGTACCATATTAGATAGGAGCAGACTAAGAAGAACTACGAAAAATTCAAAAATGGGTTTAGAGTGCATGTACGTAAACACACAAAGTGTGGTGAATAAGGTTGCTGAGCTACAAGCACAATTAGTCGTGCGGCAATATGATGTTGTGGCAATAACGGAAACGTGGCTTAAAAATGGTGAGGACTGGGCACTTAATATTTAAGGGTACAAGGTGTTCAGAAAAGATAGGGAAGGAAAAAAGGGAGGTGGGGTGGCAGTGCTGATGAAGGAAGACATTGTAGTGTTGGAAAGGGAGGATATTCTTGAGGGGACAAGGACAGAATCCATTTGGTTAGAGTTGAGGAGCTAAAAGGGTATAATCACGCTATTGGGGGTATTCTATAGGCCTCCAAATAGTGAGAGGGAGTTAGAGGAGCAAATCTGCAGAGAAATCACAGAGATATGCAAGGGCTATAGAATGGTGATATTGCTGTTATATAGGCAAACAGGACAGTCAATTTGTGCGTGCAATCTTGCAAACAGCAAAGGAATGCCCGGATAATCTGAATTTTGGCATTGGTTGAGGAAGGAATGCTGGCCAAGACATTGGGAGAACTCCCTGCTCTTCAAATGGTGTCATTCATCTGAACAGGCAAAAAAGGCCTCAGTTAATGTGTCATCCAAAGCCCGCACTAAGTTCCATCACTCCTGTGCTCGCTGACCTACATTGGCTCCCAGTTAAGCAACGCCTCGATTTTAAAATTCTCATTCTTGTTTCCAAATCCCTCCATGGCCTCGCCCCTCCCTATCTCTGTAATTTCCTCCAGCCCCACAAGCCCCCGAGATATCTGCACTCCTCCGATTCTGGCCTCTTGAGCACCCCTGATTTTAATCGCTGCACCATTGCCTTCAGCTGCCAGGGCCTAAGCTCTGGAATTCCCTCCCTAAACCTCTCCGCCTCTCTTCCTCTCTTTCCTCCTTTAAGACGCTTCTTAAAAACAACTTCTTTGAGCAAGCTTTTGGTCGTCTGTCCTAATATCTCCTTATATGGCTCGGTGTCAAATTTTGTTTCATGATACTCCTGTGAAGCGCCTTGGGACATTTTACTACATTAAAGGCGCTATATAAATACACGATGTTGTTGAAAGATGTCACCTCTGACAATGCAGCATTTCCTCAATACTGCACTATAGACAGTATTGCCGCAATTTCCCCAACCTCGGCGGATCCGAGGCGGGCGACGTCGGTAGCGGGCCTCAGTCCCGCTCTTGGCTCCATTCTGGACTCTGACATGGCTTTCCTCTGACTGGGCTTGTCAAGTCTGCCCAGCACGTTTCCCGGCCAGTTGAAGGAAGCGGGTCTGATGACATCATTTAATGACGCGTCATCAGCCGGTTTCCTTAAAGGGACCATGCGCAAATTTACTTTGACATTTGTGCTGTCAGTTTTCTACAGCATTGAGGTGCTGCAAACACTGACAAGTACTACACAGAGGTGCAGGGCTGCACCCAGGCTCTCCCATGACTCCCTCCATATGCTTATGGAGGGAGTCACAGCACGCAGGGAGGTTCTGCAGTGCCACTCATCACATCCCCATCACAGTGCCTTCCCTACCCTATTCCTGCACATCCTTACTCACACCAACCTATCTTGGACCTCCACCCATCCCTCTCTACCTACATTATCAATTCCCCATCTCACTAGCCACCCCTCACACTCACCCTAATCCTAGTCCAATCATACCAACTAACAACACACAAGGGTAGGCACTTGGGTGTTTTAGCCAATGTTCATGTGAAGTTTCTGTTAATGTGCTGTCAAACATTGAAATCTTTATTTTCAACACTTTGCGTTCTTGGACAGATTTCTGTGCACCTTTGAAAGTGGCTTAGTGAGTTGCAGTGAATGGTGAGACATAGCGGTACCCCCCCCTCCCCCCCGCAATGGTGATGAGTGTGAAAGGAATGGCTTGGGCATTGTAGGGATGTTTAATATTGTTGGTGTGGGGTGGTGCCAACCTGGAGCATCATGTGACAGCCAGGGTGTACAGTGTCAAGTGAAGTAAACCTGGCCATGGTGAGGCCATCCTTGGCCTTCCGGGCAGCAATGTGTTCGGGTGCTGATGCCCTCTGTCCTGTGCAGCATTAGGTGATTGCGAAGAAGGTTGGTGTGTTTGTTGGTGCTGCTGGTGTGCCTGGTGATACTGGTGTTGGGGCTGATCGTGGTCAGATTCTGAGGACCAACATGAGAGAGTATAAAGGACACTCATGTTGTTGGAATAGATAGCAGGTGAAGTAGAGATGACAGAAGCGATCTGTCAATGGTGGGAAAGGTAATGAGGCCAGACTGGATGGAGACTTGTGTAAAGACTTCCAGCATCCTGAATCTGTAGTGGAAATGCAGTTTAGAGAAGCTAGTGCTTAAGGGAAGATGTCTGAATCAGCTGGGAGCTTTGACTTGACATCTGAAGCTGTCAACTCATCAGCTTATTCAATGACCACTGACCTCCCACCTCAGCTTCACAGATGAGGTTTATGCACAGCGGGAAACCTGTGGGAGACCTGTAAAAGTTATAAAGCTGGGAAAAAAGCATTGTTAAGTGGCTGTAAACAAGCCTCTAACGATTTGAATTGGGTCCCCTGCCGCTGCCTGTCAGATCTGCTCAGCGCTGGCAGACCCGACATTGGGAAATGCAGGCGTGCATGTTTTAACAGCGGGTTCCCGACCCGCCGTCAATCATTTTAAATTACACAGCTGACCCACCACCAATCCTGTCCACTGAGTGCCGGCAAAATCGCGGCCTGTGCTCATGTTTAGAATGGGGCTTCAATTCATAGCCATCTGACTCTGAGGTGGAAGTGGTACCAATTGAGCCGAACTGAAACTTAGAAAATAATGAAGCGTGCCCACTAATGTGTGGAGCTGAAGCTGGAACTACATCTGTTGTTGGTAAGGCCAAAAGCAATTATATCTGTGCAATATTTGCAGTACAGAAGGAGCTACAGAGCTAAAAGTGCCAGCTAGCCCTGTAACAAATTATTACAAGGTATTAATATCATTAGAGAGGCGAATGCCAACATTGCCAGGAAGTAAAGCCAGCTTTCAACTGAAATATATTGTGCAAATGAGAAAGAATGGAATCATTTTGATCCCATGCTTTGTACAGCTCCACACTTGTGACAGACATTCTGTTATGCATAGAATACCAATTTGAGCTTTTGGAGAACAGCATCAAGTGCTCCATTCACAACTCCTCTGATAATGGAGAAGCCCATGCCAGACTCCGCAGGGCTCAAGACCACATGTGGGCTTGAGCCGGTGAGTGGCAGGTAACATTTGTGCCACATAAGTGCCAGGAAAGACCATTTTCAACAAGGAAAGTCCAATGACCCTGACTTGACCTTCAACTTTATAATGATTATCTTGCAACAGGGAGCATTAAGAGCCAAGTTGACCAGTCTGGGTAGGGCTGGTGGCCTCTCTTCCTTGAAGGACATTGTAAGACGTTCTGATTGTCTTTTAACTTGACCTTTACCCTTTCATCAGATTTAAATTGCCTCTAAAAGGCCAATAAACAAACGGATTTCCTTAACCTTTGCTGACACATGGACCCTTGGGTCCACTGTTTAGCCTCCAATACTGGATCATCACCATCTATAATGACCCGTACCCACCCCTCTTTGAGGAGTAACTTCGCTGTCACACACCTAGTGATTAACTCATCCATTGTCTTGCCATTATCTGCTCCGAACCGGTCCCTGTTCGGGCGCCAATTATCTGTAAGATGTTCTGATTGTCTGATAGCTTATAGAGTTCAGACCCATGGAACAGACAACACAAAACCCAATGAATCTGTGAAACTTTTTAACTTAAAAATCAACAAGAGTTTACAAGTAATTACTGTTAAGTCCGTGAATGATTGAAACACGGACTAGCAGGAGTGAAAACAAACAGATGTTTACTGGTGAAAGGCATAAACGAAACTAAACAACAGAGGCTCTCTAGCGCCTTTTATACAGGGGTGGTCACTGCCAGTACTGCAGTCTGAGACCAGTTATTCTCTTAAAGGTACATACACAACAATTCCTCCCCTTTTAGATAAACAGTACATGACATTCATTTAACAACTAATCATAACAAATTACAATCACAATTACTGTTGCGAGATACATTGGTTAAGTTTAAGCAATTATAAGTTCAGTCTTTGAGGAGGCTTCCTGATTCTGTCTGGATAACGCCTCTTTGGGGTATCAGGTTCTTCTGGCAATGTTGAGTCGGAATCAATGGCGTTGTTTGGTTCATCTGCTTCCAATATTACCGGTTCTGCGGTAGCTGCAATTGGAACGTCGATTTCATTACCAGGTGTATCAGATCGTGGTGTGGAGTTGACGTTTTCCAGTGACTCTAGAATCTGGTCAGCATGGCGTCTTACAATACTCTCCTCAACGTCCACGGTATACATGAGAGGTCCTTGTCGTGTACAAATCGTTCCTGGCTGCCATTTCTCAGTGCGGTAGTCCCGGGCCAAAACTGGTTGACCTATCTTAAAACTCCTGGTCGGCCTTTCATTCATATTCTGAAACTGCCTGTTCTCCACATCTCTTCGGACGTTTGGTTGAACCAAATCCAAGCGGCATCGTAGTCTTCGATTGAAGAACATCATGGCTGGAGTTTGGTTGGTAACCGCATGTGTTGCATTCCGGTAGGCAAACAAGAAGTTGTCCACCTTGTGTTGTAGGGGTATATCTTCATTACACATTGCCTTGATAGCCTTCTTGAATGTTTGGACAAACCTCTCGGCCAATCCATTAGTGGCTGGATGATATGGGGCAGATGTGTAATGCTTAACACCATTGTTCTTTAAGAACCTCCGGAACTCTTCAGACACAAACTGTGGTCCATTGTCAGAGCAAATCTGTTCAGGCAGTTCATTCCTGGCGAATATGGTTCGTAAAACTGTGATAGTTTTTTCCGTGGTGGTTGAGGACATTTTTATTACCTCTGGCCACTTTGAATGTGCATCCACCGCAATTAAAAACATCGAGTCCATGAAGGGACCAGCAAAATCAATGTGCACCCTTTGCCATGGAGATGAGGGCCACTCCCATGGATGCAGAGGAGCTTGTGGTGGGGCGTTTTGGACCTTCTGGCATCCTGCACAGCTCTTGGTTATCTCTTCGATTTCTCTATCGATTCCCGGCCACCACACAAACGCTCTGGCTAAGCTCTTCATTACCCCACCCAGATGACCCTCATGAAGCTCATTGAGCACTCTATCCGTCAACTTAGGTGGAATTACTACTCTGGATCCACACATCAAGGTTCCTCTGCACACTGACAGCTGTTCTCTTCTCGGCGAGAATGCTGGCAGCAGTGGTTCGCCATGTGCTGGCCATCCCTTCACCGTTAAATCATAGATCCGTGAAAGTGTCGGGTCATTCCGTGTTTCCTTTTCTATGTTTGCATTCGTCACAGGGAGACATTCGACTATGGTCGAGTGGAATAACTCCATTGGATCCACTGCAAGGTCTTCTTCTTCCACCGTCGGCAACGGTAGACGTGACAATCCATCAGCATTTCCATGCTGTTTAGTTCCTTTGTACTCGATGTCATATTGGTGTGCCCCTAGGAAAAGGGACCATCTCTGCAGCCGTTGTGCTGTCATTATCGGTACGCCTTTCTGAGGGTTGAAAATGGAGACAAGAGGTTGATGATCGGTTAGTAGAGTAAATTTTTGACCGTGCAGATAGTGATTGAACTTCTTCACCCTCCACACTAGGCTGAGGGCCTCTCTGTCAATCTGGGCGTAGTTACGCTCGGCAGAAGTTAACGAGCGTGACGCAAAAGCTATCGGCCTCTCCGAACCATCAAGGAATTTATATGACAGTACCGCCCCAATGCCGTAGGGAAACGCATCACACGCCAGCCTGATTGGCAGTGCTGGGTTGTAGTAAGCCAATACTTCCTTTGAAGTGATTAAGTCCTTACTCTTCTGAAAAGCACGCTTACAATCATCGCTCCATTTCCATGCTACCCCCGTTCGTAGCAGGGCGTTCAGTGGGTGCAGAATTGTCGACAAATTCGGCAAAAACTTACGATAGTAATTCACCAACCCGAGGAATGACCTCCGCTGCGACACATTTTCAGGCGCTGGGGCCTTAACAACCGCTTCAATTTTGTCAGGGGACTTATGTAACCCCTCTTCATCAATCACATGGCCACAATACGATATCTGTTTCTTAAAAAATTCGCACTTGGGGCGGTTGGCTCGCAGCCCATGTTCCCGTAGTCTAGTGAGCACCTGTTCTAGGTTGTTAAGGTGTTCACTGTCATCTTCACCTGTTACAAGGATGTCGTCCAAGTAACACTAAGTCCCCGGAATCCCTTGCAGGACTTGTTCCATCACTCTTTGCCATATCGCCGGAGCCGATGCTACTCCGAATACCAATCGATGATACTGGTAAAGACCTTTGTGAGTGTTTATCGTGAGATACTTCCTAGAGGACTCTTCAACCTCCATCTGCAAATATGCTTGTGCTAGGTCAATTTTTGTAAAACGCTTCCCTCCAGACAGCGAGGCGAAGATGTCTTCTATCCTTGGAAGAGGATATTGTACTGTGCGAAGGACAGGGTTCACCGTCACCTTGAAATCCCCACAGATGCGAATCTTCCTTGGCTCTCCGGACTTATTGGTTAACGTTTTCTTCATGACAGGAACGATGGGTGTCGCCCACTCGCTCCAGTCGACCTTAGACAACACGCCCGCCTTCTCCAGATTCTCCAGCTCTGCCTCGACGGCTGGGCGAATTGCATATGGTACCGGTCTCGCTTTGAAAAACTTGGGAACTGCATTCTCTTCTATTTTTATCGAGGCGGTTACGCCTTTAAGCGTGCCCAGTTCTTGTTGAAATACCTCTTTGGCGTTAGCTAAGATTGTTGACAATCATCCAGGAGTGACGTCTTCATCTTTTTTACCGTCCACCGTCATTGCATGAATGGAATGCCAATCTAAGTTTATCTTCCTGATCCATTCCCGTCCCAATAACGGTGGTCCACCATTTGGCAGTATGTAGAGATACAATTTCCGTATTTTCTTGCCATTGTATTCGACAGGCACCCTTATTTTTCCTCTGGGGTATACTTTTTGCCCCGTATACATCGTCAAGACGATGGATGTCTCTCTCAAGGGTATGTGTGAAAATAGCCGCTCGTAGTCTCGTCGATTCATGACGGTTAGCGCTGATCCTGTATCCAATTCCATTTTAACTTGGGACCCTGCTATCGTGAGAGTGACCCAAATGGTTCGGTGATCCTCTTTTGCGATTACATTGTAAAGTTTGAGACAGCTTAGTCTCCTGTTTCCGGATTCACTATCGCTCATCTGGTCTTCGGAACTACTGTCCGTCATCTTTTGTACTTTCTTGTACGGTTCCTTAGTACCCTTTTTGTTGTCGCTGGTCTTCTTCCCAGACCTACAAACTCGTGCAATGTGTCCAATCTTCCCGCATTGTCTGCATATTTTGTCTTTGGACCAGCAGTCCTTCTGGTCATGGTTAGTTCTGCCGCAGCGATAACATTTAGCAAATCCCCGTGTCATTTCGTGGGTGCCGTATTCCTGTGGTTTTTGTTGAATTTCTGCAGCTCCCCTGGCTGCTGCTTCATACGATACTGCCACGCTGAAAGCTTTATCTAGCGTCAGCTCTTTTTCTGCGAGTAACTTCTTCTGTGTTCCTTCACTCAGGAGTCCACAGACAAATTTGTCCCGTAGGGTATCTGCCAGTCCTGCTCCGAACTGGCAGTGCTTTGATAGCTTGCGTAGTTCCGTAAGATACTCAGCATTGCTCTCATCTTTGTGCTGAGTTCTCCTGTGGAATTTAAATCTTTCTGCTATCAACAGCGGTGCAGGGTTTAAGTGCTCCTGTAGAACAGCAACAATTTCGTTAAAACTCTTCGCCTTCGGTTTGGCTGGAGTAATCAGGTCCCGCAATAGGCCGTACGTTCTAGCGCCCATTATGTTTAACAATATCGATGCCTTTTTCCCCTCCGCTATATCGTTTGCCTCGAAATATACCTCGACTCTTTCCACATACGTGGTCCAGTCCTCTAATGTATTATCAAAAGCAGTGATACAGCCAGTCTTCGGCATCTTGCAAATCTAAAATGGCACCTCCCGCGTTTTGCCTTCTTCTCCGATTTAACAAAATGGCGCCTCCCGCGCTTTTCCTTCTTCACCGCTGTTGTTAGCGCTGCTTTCCACGGTTTCTTGCGCGTATTCTTTTTCTTTTATTATCTTCCCGTCGTGGAGCGGACCCTCTGGGACACTTCCCTCCCTCTTCTGAGGTCCGAACGCTGCCCAGCTTCGAAACACCGGCCGCGCCCTGTGTGCTCCACCCTCTCTCTCCTTGCTTCCCGACTCGCTGCCCGGCCCTGTTGAAAAGCCACTCGATCGAGCTTCAGCCCGCCGCAGCCCAGGAAGGATCAGAACACTACCTGCCACCAGCCCGATTAGCTGGGAAACCACGCACCGAGGAACCCAGCCTGGCTCTGGACAGTCTCTCCTGCAAGTTTTGAAATCGATGATTGACGGTCGACGCCCGTTTCTCAAGTTTCAATGGCCTCTTTTTTTTCTTCTTCTTTCTTCTGGCTCCGACCTTCAACAACGTCGTCGGAGCTGCTGCTGAGTTGCAGGTAAGTTCGTTTCTAACTCGTCGCCAGTGTTAAGTCCGTGAATGATTGAAACACGGACTAGCAGGACTGAAAACAAACAGATGTTTACTGGTGAAAGGCATAAACGAAACTAAACAACAGAGGCTCTCTAGCACCTTTTATACAGGGGTGGTCACTGCCGGTACTGCAGTCTGAGACCAGTTATTCTCTTAAAGGTACATACACAACAATTACCAGAATACAAATTGTACTCAATTCATGTACTTATTACAAGCAATCATCTACAATCATTGACTTTAAGCTCAGGTGATTATAAGCAACACCACATACGTCTAACACCAGAGGACAGGTCAATTCGACGATGACTAGACGTATGACTTTAACTGGCAACTGACCAGGTCGCCCTCGACTGCAGCCCCGAATATCAGACCACAATATCCCTTATACCCCAAAACTTGGCAACTCGCCCACAGCATTCGTGTCCCAAACTGTGATTGATGTTGTTTTTCTCTCTTGCTCTCCTTCTATCTGTTTTGATGCTTAGTTAACCAAGGCCAGACATTCAAGGATTGGAGAGAGTCGTTGTTTTCACATTTGCAGGTTGTTGACTCGTGGTTCTCACAGAATTTTCAAGATCTTGGGGGAAAAGTTCGGTTGGTTTGCGCCTCCCGTTCGTGCCCTAAGAGGGTGCTAACGGGGCGCAAAGCAACTAGCGCCTGGGCATGGCTCCGCTAACGCCTACCGCGAAATTCAGCGGGAGGTTAGCGGCGGCGGTAAACGTTAGTGCCCCGCGGCACTTTGCTGCACGATGATGTCATCGCCGTGCGCAGCACCTCGCTCGCGCCCCAGCCATGATCTTCGGTAGCAGCCCCTGACTTACCGGACGCAATGTCCGACAGGGTCAGGGGGCCTACCTGCGGCCGGGGCGGCGCAAATTAAAGGGGAGGTGCCGGGCGGCCATTTTTGTTGCTGGCCACCTGCCAGCACCTGCCCGCTTTGCCGCCCCCGGCCTTCTGTGAAGCCCCCACCCCCCCGTGGGGTGCCAGCTGTGCTCCATGAGCCCGGCACTTCTCTTGAGTGCCGGGCTCTTTTGCTGGCACTCCGATCCCTGGTGGCCCTGCTGGGGCCCGGGTCATGCTGCGCTAGGCCCCTCCCTTTAATAAGGGGAGGAAGGCCTGCAGTACCGCGGCGAGACATGCCGTAGTGCGCGGCGCTGCGGCACCTAGTGCCACAATATTCACTCGCAGCGCCCCAAGCGGGAGGCGGGGCGCTTCCAGTAGCAATGAATTTCGGGCGCGAGGGCGCTAACTTTTTCAGGGCACTAAAAGTAGCGCCCCGGTGAAGTTAGCATCCCAAAGGCAGTGCGACCTAATTTTTCCTCCCTTTTTCTTTTGAAGGAAAAATACCAGCACATTGTAGGAATGTCTAGTTCCTATCAAGAGACTGAGGTCAACTCAGGCGATCAACAAATGATGTTTAATATAAAACAAACGGAGTTTAACAAGCCAATACACGAGAACTACGAAAACAGGTCTAGTCAGTTCAGAGGCTCCACGAGGACTGCTAGGGCGGTCCCGTGGTTGGCGTCATGACGTCATCACGGTTTTCCCGCTGTTGGGGATCACGTGATGAACGGCGTGACGTCATCGCGTTTGCCTGCGCTCTTAAAGGGACCGCGCTCTGTACATGCGAACAGTATATACAAAGGTACAGACTCAGACTGTAGTTAACACACTGTTAAAGGGGATTATATACACTCGATCGGAGTCCCTTAGTGGCTCCGCCACATGCGCCCCCCCAGAATTGTCTTTAACAGAAAAAGTGAAATGGCGAGGAGGCCTGACAAGCCTGTCAGAGCGACTTCTGTACGTTTGAAGTGGAAGCTGCTAGACGGTGGGCGGGCTGGTGGGTGGTTGCGCTTGATCTGGCACGGCGACTGTGGGCGGTCGGCCACGTTTTGGCGGCTGTGCGGTCTCAACCGGGCGGTCAAGGTCCAAGTGAGCCGGCTTCAACCGGTCAACCGAAATGTGGTCCGGTTTACCCCCGATGTCCAACGAGAAAGTTTTGTCTCCCGGCTCTAGCACGTGGAAAGGACCAGTGTAAGGGGCCTTGAGTGGGTCCCGATGAGCGTCATGGCAGATGAACACAAATTCGGCATTCTTCAGCTCTGCTGGGACGTGGGAGCTCTGAAAGCTGTGATGTGACGTTGGTACTGGTGCAAAACACCTGGCAGCCTCCTGGTGGCTGATGAGTTGCTTGGATGCGGACCATGGCTCTGTTGGAGTCGGAAGGAAATCACCTGGTACGCGTAGCGGTTGGCCATAGACGAGCTCTGCCGAGGACGAGCGAAGATCTTCCTTGGGTGCCGTGCGAAGACCCAACATGACCCATGGTAACCTGTCCACCCAACCAGCGCCTTGGAGGCTGGCCCTCAGTGCGGCTTTGAGCGACCTGTGAAATCACTCGCACAGGCCGTTCGCCTGTGGGTGGTAGGCTGTGGTGCGATGTAGCTTGATGCCGAGCCCTTGAGCCACTGCGTTCCAGAGCTCAGAGGAAAACTGCGGACCACGATCGGAAGAGATGTCCGCCGGTACCCCGAAACGGGCGACCCAAGAGGAGATGAATGCCCTGGCTACGTCCGCGGAAGTGGTGGATGACAAAGGAACTGCCTCTGGCCATCTAGTGGTGCGGTCCACCATTGTAAGAAGATGTGTGAACCCATGGGAAGGTGGAAGTGGCCCCACCAGGTCTACATGCACGTGATCGAACCTATGTTCTGAGACAGCGAAGGTGGCCAATGGAGCTTTGATGTGACGCTGCACCTTGGCTTTTTGGCAGACCACGCAGGTGTTGGCCCAGTCGCGGACATCCATGTGCATGCCCCGCCACACGAATTTGGACGACATCAGCCATTGCGAGGCCTTCATGCCAGGATGTGACAACCCGTGTATGGCGTCAAACACTTTTCGGCGCCAGGCGACCGGCACAATAGGG
Source organism: Somniosus microcephalus (assembly GCF_052327205.1). NCBI lineage: Eukaryota > Metazoa > Chordata > Chondrichthyes > Squaliformes > Somniosidae > Somniosus > Somniosus microcephalus. Next base: position 216,012,680 of record NC_140995.1, on the reverse strand, counting down.
CAAGGTTCTCCTATGGAGACGTTACACAGTAGCGTGGTGCCCACGGCATGGAGTTTGACGTTGGCCGCTTGGAGGCTAGAGGGGCTGGTTCGGTAAGCTTGTACCTCCGGATCCGAAGCTTGATCCGCAGCCATGAGGGCGTAGTCGATTCCAAGCTGGACTGCATGAACGGTCGCGCGGGAGAGGCAATCTGCCACCAGGTTGTCTTTACCAGCCACGTGCTGAATGTCCGTCGTGAACTCAGAAATAAACGTAAGTTGACGATGTTGTCGGGCTGACCACGGTTCGGCGGTCTTGGCTATAGCGAACGTTAGGGGCTTATGGTCTACGAAAGCAGTAAAATACGTCCTTCCAGCAAGAACCGGAAATGGCGGATGGCCAGGAAAAGAGCTAGCAACTCCCGGTCAAAGGTACTGTATTTCCGCTCGTTGCACCGTAGTTGATGGCTGAAGAACGCCAGCGGTTGCCATGTACCATGGACCCACTGTTCTTGCACTGCGCCGATGGCGTAGTCTGACGCGTCGGTGGTGAGGGCGATGGTGGCACCTGGTAGCGGGTGCGCCAGCATGGTCGCGTTGGTGAGGGCACCTTTTGTTTCAACGAACGCCCGGTCCATGTCGACTGTCCAGCTAACTGGATCCTTGCCAGACTTGCCCTTGAGGGCCTCGTACAGGGGCTACATGAGCAGAGCTGCCTTGGGCACAAAGCGGTGATAAAAATTTACCACCCCGAGGAACTCCTGCAGGGCCTTGACGGTCTGTGGGCGCAGAAAGGACGTCACCGCCTCCACCTTTGTTTGCAAAGGCATTGCTCCCTCCGGTGTAATGCGATGCCCCAGGAAATCCGTGTGCGGTAGACCAAACTGACACTTGGCCGGATTGAGAATTAAGCCGTGTAGGTTGAGGCGACGAAAAAGGGTGCGCAGGTGCGCGATGTGTTCCTCTTTGCTCCGACTGGCCACGAGGATGTCGTCTAAATAGACGAAAATGAAGTCGAGGTCCCGCAGCACAGAGTCCATGAGACGCTGGAAGGCCTGGGCAGCGTTCTTCAAACCAAAAGGCATCCTCAGAAATTCAAACAGGCCAAATGGGGTGATGACTGCAGTCTTCTGCACATCCTGCGGGTGTACCGGGACCTGGTGGTAGCCTCGGACCAGATCCACCTTTTGAAAAAATGGTGTTCCCAGCCAAATGGGCAGAGAAATCCTGAATGTGGGGGATCGGGTATCGATCAGGAGTGGTAGCATCGTTAAGCCGCCGATAGTCGCCGCATGGCCGCCATCCGCCGCCAGGTTTCGGTACAAGGTGGAGAGGCGAAGACCAGGGACTGTTGGACCGGCAAATTATTCCCAGGCATTCCATCGTAGCGAACTCCGCCTTCGCGACCGCCAGTTTGCCGGGTTCGAGGCGCCGGGCCCGCGCGTGGACCGGGGGGCCGGTGGTGGTGATGTGGTGTTCACCACCATGCTTCGTGGCCATAGAGGAGAACGTAGGCCTGGTCAGGTCCGGAAATTCACCGAGCAGGCGAGCAAAATTGTTCGGAGTTGGGAAAGCGCAGGAGACGGTGCGTGACACGGCGTTGCCCCGGTGACAGGGAATGGAGTTAAACATGGCCGGGTTGACCAACCGCCGGTTCCGCACATCGACCAGGAGGCCGTTGGCGCACAGGAAATCTGCGCCGAGGATGGCTTGTGAAACCCTGGCCGTAACAAATTCCCACACAAATCGCTGGCCGCCGAAGCACACCTGGACCCGCCGTTTGCCGAAGGTCCGGATAGCACCGCCATTAGCCGCCTCGAGTGAGATACCGTGCCTCCCAGATTGAACATCCATAGCTAACACGGGAATAATGCTGCACTGTGCGCCGGTGTTGCACAGGAATCGCCGACCAGAGATGGAATCGGTGATGAACAACAGCTTGCCAGAATTTCCGATGGCCATCGCAGCCGCGGGGCACCTGTCAGACCTGCTCTTCCTTCGCCGGGGTGGCAGTGGATGTTTTTTTTTGAGAGAAGCTGCAGGGAGGGCGGCAACATCTGGCTTTTGCGCCAAACCGCGCGTGGTAGAAGCACAGCCCCGCAGGCTGAGGGGCTGGGGTGGCGTCCGTGGGGGATGGGTGCCTCGTGGCAGCGCAGTACTGCTGCGTCACCGCGAAAATCTTATCCGCTTCAGCAGCAAGCGCTGCGCAGTCTGTGACTTCGGACCGGGCCAGGGCAGCCTGGACTTGCTCCGGTAGCTGACTGAGGAATAGCTCCCTGAAGAGGAAGCATTGCGGTTCGGAGCTGAGGAGCATGAGCATTTGGCTCATGAGTTCAGACGGCTTGGAGTCCCCGAGGCCAGGCATAGCGAGCAGTCGGTGGGCGCGCTCCGACTTCGTGAGCCTGAAGACCTGTAATAACCGCGCCTTGATCGCTTCATACTTGCCGTTGTCCGGGGTGTTTTCGAGTAGGTTGACAACCCGCAAGGCGGTGGAGCTGTCGAGTGCGGAGACCACATAAAAGTAACGGGTCTGATCCGCAATGATGTCCCGTAGCGCAAACTGGGCTTCGACCTGGACGAACCATGGGGTCGCTTGTTGCTCCCAGAATTGCGGTAGCTTCAATGCAATGGCGTTTGTTTCCATGCTGCGTTCCTTCGGCAAAAACCGTTCGCAAACCCGGGGTCACCAATGTAGGAATGTCTAGTTCCTATCAAGAGACTGAGGTCAACTCAGGCGATCAACAAATGATGTTTAATATAAAACAAACGGAGTTTAACAAGCCAATACACGAGAACTACGAAAACAGGTCTAGTCAGTTCAGAGGCTCCACGAGGACTGCTAGGGCGGTCCCGTGGTTGGCGTCATGATGTCATCACGGTTTTCCCGCTGTTGGGGATCACGTGATGAACAGCGTGACGTCATCGCGTTTGCCTGCGCTCTTAAAGGGACCGCGCTCTGTACATGCGAACAGTATATACAAAGGTACAGACTCAGGCTGTAGTTAACACACTGTTAAAGGGGATTATATACATTCGATCGGAGTCCCTTAGTGGCTCCGCCACAACATCATGTTTTAACCAAGAGGCCTCTTGCCTCAAAGCTTGTCGGTCCATTTGGTCACTTTTAGATTCAGTCAAGTTTACCATGGACAGTATTACATAATCCACCCTCAAGTGTCTGTACCTCAATTTAAGGTCACAGGCACTTATATGTTGTCATCGTCCTCTTCTTTCCGGGTCTTCTGTCACTGCTTGACCAATGCTTGCTGCTTGCGGCATCTGTTGACTTGACAAGTTATTATCAATAAGTATAACACAATCACCAACTGAACAATGACTAAAACATGGGAGGTAATACTTATCCAGGGGTGAACCTCGATATTCATGCCGATATCCCAAGACAAATCATCCCCAATCTTAGATATTTCTTTGCGTAGATTCCGGTTTTTCTGGGCAAAGAAGTGCTTTTGAGACTGACTAACTCGTTGCATTAACTCGACCAGGTGTTCTGGTAGAGGTGGAATGTCAGAGCCGAATTGAGTCGCATACTTGTGTAATTGCTCTTTTAATTCATCTTTCACAGTTATATCTACTTGCCTATGCGAATAAATGCTGAATAAAACCTGTGTCGCAAGTCTTACAGGTTGGACTGGGGTAAAGCAAAAAGTTCCCACCGCAATGGGACAAGTCAGGTGGTTACCATACTGGTATTCCCGGTGTATGGTGGTGACACAATACTCACTTTTTCCTCGGTATGCAGATTGTACAGGGAAAAGCAGTCCTGCAACTACTTTCATGGTGCAGTTCCCTTTTACCCCATCCCAATCGAATCCGCACGCAGGCGCTGCGTGTTCCACCACGTCATAAGGACAGATGAATGTATCACGAGTTTGAGCGCGCCCAGTAAGATCTGGGGCCACCCATGTGGTCCGATCCACTCGAGTCACATACTGCGGGGGTTCATCATACCTTACTAAGTGGTCTCCCTGACATATTCCTATATTCTCCACGTGGAATAGAGGATTTGGGGTTGCCTTTTCATGCAGGATGGGATAATACAATACCATCCCGAATAAGGCGATGTCGTTCTGTTCCTGCAAATGGCATTCATGTTTCACCGGGTACACCTGTACCAACCCCGTGACTTAGCACATAGTTATAGTAAATTGGTAAGTGGACATTGCCCTCAGATGTCGACCAGTCACCCACAAGGGAAGTTTCCCCTCTGCAATGCGCTGCAGGTTTTCATAGGCTTGTTCCACTAACCAGGATCCATACATTATAGAAACATCATTTGGCGCGGCCTCACTAGAGGCATTCAGATTTGTCCTTTAAAATTTGGTTTATCTTTTTAGCCTGGGATTCTAAACAGTTAACCACATCCTGCAGATGAATGGTCATAATTTGGTCCTCCTTCAATTCCTCTTGTTCCAGACCCTTCATTTTATTCAGAATTTCCTTTAGACGGTTTCTAACTGCCTTTACGGATTGATCTAAATTAACCAAATCAAGGCTATTAACGAGGGAGGTTCCGGTATTAAAAACAGTGGCTGCATCATTTATCAGACCCCGTCTCCTTCTGATATGATTCCCTTTAATCCCGTAACCAACATCATTTTCTTCAATGATCTCGGTACTCTTTTCCCCAAAGTTATTGTTAAATCCATTACCATCCCCTGAGCCCTTGTGATATAATGGCTCTAATTCCGATTCCGCCAATGTTGTGCTGGCTCTTTCCCAAAATCCTTCTATTAATTCCTGCATCATCCTCCCATATAACCGGTCTGTCTCTGGTTTGCACCAGTTTGGCAGTCCCACTTCAGTTGGATTCAGTATTACCGGTACCACCTTGTGATGCACATCAAGGTACAATATCATCTGAGTTGGGATTACTACCAGCTTATTTGTCCGTCCCGGGGTGTGTTTGGGGCAGACAACCCGGGTTACTTGTTCTTCCCGCGGTTGTGTTTAATTCGTAGGGAGGGGAAGCTTAGGACGGACTTTCAATTCCACCGTGTGTATTATTCCATTTTCACATTCCTGCACATGATAATGTGTGCAACCCTTCGAACCCCTACACAGCCTTCCCTCCCTGTCTACGATCCATTGGTAGGGACCCCTGTCATCTATTCCATTCACTTGGATACCTTTCCCGCCTATTCAGTGGACGGGATGGTTGGATGGCATCCCCGAAGGATTTACGCATCCATAGATTCCCTTATGCTCCTGCCACCACCGTGGCCAACATAACAGCGTGTCTCCCACTGCTCGGGATTGGGTCGGGCTTCCTACATTCCCCTGAGGGATCCTTATCTGATAGTACCTTGAATGGTCACTTGGTTCTGCTTTTAAAAACCACACCCTTGGCCTGGTGGGGAGATCTTTGCATTTTATGCATACCCTCCCTACCTTCCTGGACCTCATAAGTGGTAACCCATACTGTCCTTGACCACGCGGTTTCGCAATCACCCTTGATGTACTGGAGGGTAATGTTTCGAGTGGCATCCCGGGGTGGTTTCTCCGGGGCAACTGCAATCGAACTATTATAGGGCAAATTGGTCCAGCAGGCCGAATAGGCTGATGTGGAATCTTCGAGATAGAGCAGAATCCCGATCATTGGCCAGAATAACTCTTTCATTTTATACAGTTCAGGCTCTCAATACAGGGCCAACTTCAATGTACGGTTCATCCTTTCCACAATGCCCGATGATTGTGGGTTGTGGGTCACATGCCATTTCTCTTCAATTCCAAGCAATTTCAGAGTGGCTTGCATTACCTGACCTGTAAAATGACTTCCATGGTCTGACTCTACCACATCTGGAGAATACCTCTCTAACTAGGGTCTTGGCCATCCATGAGGCTGTGGCCGACTTGCACGGGAAGACTTCTACCTACCTGGTAATCTTGCACCATCAACACTCATCTGGCCCCCTGCTTAAAAGAAAAAACAGATAATCCATTGTGGCTTTCCTACGAGCCCAATGGGTTAATTCGTCATTTCCTGATTCCCTTCTGTCACTGTGAGGAAATATTCACTTAAATTTAAGGAACTTAAATTTAAGAAACTTAAATTTAATACTGTCCAATATCTTTAAATTTCATTCAGTTGTGTGGTGAATTATAGGAAAACCAGCTGTCAGCGGAAAGAGCTAACTCCTTTGCAGGTTTGTAAGAAGGCGGAACAAATTGTCAGGCACACGCAATTGCGTCACTTCACGTAAATCTTTAAAAAAAACTTTCCTGGTCGAAAAAGAAGGTTTGGTTTTCACAATTTAACAGGTTAGTTAACATTTTTCAAAAGAAGACAAACCCAGATACCATCAATCAATGTCAACTTGTGTCACACAGCTTCTTGCAGCTTTCAGGTAAATTTAAAACAAAATCTTAGTGCCTTTAAAATTGTGTTACTACTACAAACATTTTGTAAATCAACTCCACACACAACAATAGCATTTCTATTGTTTTCCTGGTCACACATAGTTGAAATTGGTCCGAAATTTCATAAATACCAATTGTTGATGTGATTGCCTCATGTCCAGAACTAGAACACACAATTTACCAACCAGAATTTCACAGTGGCCACAATAAAAGTCTGGTTTAAACAGGTTAATTAACCTCAATAACTCCAATTCAATTCAAACCAATATCTCAAACTAACCAGTAATGCTTCAAAAGAAAGGGAGAAGCTTCTCTCAGCTTGTAGCTTCGAAAAATTCATACAAGGTTTTTTTTCAGATATCGCTACACTGAAAGTAGAAAGAGGGACAGAACTTTTCCTTTTATCCTTTCTTTATTTCACCATAGGCTACTTGTCAAAAATGTGGAAAGTGGGCCTCTCAGACTTGCAGTAACTAAATTAAGAAGACAGTAAACGATTGTAAATGTTCAAATTGATTTAAAATAAAATCAAACAATAGCTATTTTTTGTAATCCAATTAAAACAAAATACTTTCAAAAGGTCCAAATTCATTTCTACCAGACATGATTAGAAACCATGGCAACCGTAACTTCAAAGTTGAAGTTTATCTTTTGTAAAGCAAACTGCTTCTACTGTTTGCTCTACAATTCGTCCCAGTCAAAATATATCCACAGCAGTGTCTTTAACTTAAAAAAATTCAAATCACAAAGCTTCTCCTACTTCTAGGTCCACAATCTTAAATTGAAATGAACATATTGAACACATCCACACTCTTAAAACTTCCAACGTCCAACAAAGGGTTAAATGGCTTTAGCTCCATGCACAGAAAAGTGGGTGGAACTAAAACAAACACAACAGACACTTTCTTTCAAAAACAGACTTTCAGACAAAAGGAATTCTGTAACTTCTTAAAATTCATAGTCAGGAAAACTTCCACACTTTAACACACACTTTCACACAAACTGAAATTCCAGCATCCTTTAAGGTTCCTTTCACTCAGCAAATCTTGTGTTTAATTGTCTCGGCACAGACACTGATAGCTTCCATGTCAGTAAAACTTTAAGTTTCTCTTTTTTCCTTCTTTTAAATCATCATCTCAGCAGCTATTCCTGGCTCTCTAAATCCGTTTTTTTCCTTACTTTGCCGAGTGTTCAGATTGGTTAACCTGCAACTTAAATCTTTTTCCCTCTTTATCTTCCACTCCTTAATCTGCTTGGATTACAAAAAAATAGGTATTGTTTGATTTTCAGTGTGGTCCCCACGAGCAGTCCGTTCCTCTAGAGCCTGTTTCTGGGTGACCCTAAATGCAACCTTCAGGTCCTCATTGATCTTTTCTGCCTGCTCTGACTGATGTCTCTGTTTCAATAGTTCTTTTGACAAGACATCGCACTGATTCTGATTATTAATATATTGGCTCTCGAGTTGTTGTACTTTATTAGATCACCTCTCCTCCGGTTCTAACTTTTCCTTGAGCCTGTTTCTATGTTCCCTTTCTTCTTCTGTTTCTTTCCTTAACTTGATATTTACCCTTTCATCAGATTTAAATTGCCTCTGATGGGCCAATAAACAAACAGATTTCCTTAACCTTTGCTGACACATGGACCCTTGGGTCCACTGTTCAACCTTCAATACTGGATCATCACTGTCTATAATGACCCGTACCCACCCCTCTTTGAGGGGTAGCTTCACTGTCACATACCTAGTGACTAACTCATCCATTGTCTTTGCCATTATCTGATCTGAACCGGTCCCTGTTTGGGCACCAATAATCTATAAGATGTTCTGATTGTCTGACAGTTTATAGAGTTCAGACCCATGGAACAGGCAACACAAAACCCAATGAATCTGTGAAACTTTTTATACTTAAAAATCAACAAGAGGTTACAGGTAATTACCAGAATACAAATTGTACTCAATTCATGTACTTATTACAAGCAAGCATCTAAAATCATTGGCCTAGAAATTCAGTATAGCCACGTTCGGGGCGCTACAGTCGGGCGGCTGCTAAAGTTTGCGCCCGGCGCAAGTTCGCGCCACCTTCACCGATATTCAGTCGCATCGCCCCAAGAGGTTGCTGCTGCGCTAAAACAGGCGATGCACGACTATCATTAGGCGCTAAGCCGGCGGTCTGGGGTGATACCCCCGAGGGCGGGCGCAGCACAGGTGCAACGAGTTGCTGATTGACGGCAGACACTCTGGCGCCGGTCAGCTCTTAAAGGGGCAGGGTGGACTTGTCTGGCTGCCATGCCCTGCGCACTGCAGCCCTGAAGCAAGGCCTGACCAATGCTGGTTCATCAGTTCTACGCCCTGGACCATGGGGAAGCCCGCTATTCTTCCAAATCCCATTGCACGCTCTTGCTGCTTGTCCAGGGTCATGGGGAAGGAGATGTACTGACGTCTCCTTCTGAAAAGGGCATTGTTCACCTGTCGGATGCAGCAATATACCGCGAACTGGGAGATGTTGGCAATGTCCCCAGTAGCGGATTGGAAGGAGCCGGTGGCATAGAAGTTGAGAGCCACCGTCACCTTCACTGCCACCGACAGAGACGTCCTGCTCCTCAGCTGTGGCTGCAGATCTCTGCGAAGCAGGTGGCAGATCTCAGTGACCACCTCCCTTCTGAATCGCAGCCTCCGAACACACTGCTCCTCAGACATGTTCAGATATGAGAACTGCTGGCGGTATACCCTGGGTGGGTAAGGCCTCCTGTGCTGACACCTGTTGGCCCTTCTCCGTCTGGCCATGACTGGCACTCTCTCACGGCGTCTCTGATCCCTTTGAATGCAATGCAGAAAGCCAACGTTTCCACCCATTGTAGCCCCCATTACAGTATATGTGGCGACTCAAGGCTATGGCACTGAAAGTGAAATCCAAGTGCAAAGCTCTGGCCTGAAGCCAGAAGTACCTGTGCGAGCGCTGAGTCAAAGCAGAAAGCTCTCTGCCTTTGTCTCTCACACAGAAGGATTGGCACAAAATGGCTGTCACTTATAATGCAGGAGGAGTCCCCTTTAAATAGCGCCCCCCGCACCCCGCAGCGACTGGGAACCGTTCCCCTCTAGCAGTCGCTGGGGGCGCCAGGCGCAAAGAAGGGCGGTGCCACTGAAGTTCCGGTTTGGGGCGCACAAAGGGTGTTGCACGATGAAATGACGTCAGGATCTGCGCGCGCAGCTGAGCACGCGCAAAGACTTTGCGCCGACGCTAAATCTCTAGTGAAGTTGGGGAGAGGCGCAGATCGCGCTGCGCCCGGCCGCTAGCCGCCTATCGCCCAACATCTCCTCCTCCTAAGGCACTACCGGCTGGCGCAAGCAACTGAATTTCTAGGCCATTGACTTTAAGCTCAGGTGATTATAAGCTAAATGGGATAGATTCAGAATAGATCGAGCAGCTCAAAACTGGGCATCCATGAGGCGCTGTGGGCCATCAGCAGCAGCAGAATTGTATTCCACCACAATCTGTAACCTCAAGGCCCGGCATATCCGTCACTGTACCAGTACCATCAAGCCAGGAGACCAACCCTGGTTCAATAAGGAGTGTAGAAGAGCATGCCAGGAGAAGCACCAGGCATACCTAAAAAAGAGGTGCCAACCTGGGGAAGCTGCAACACAGGACTACATGAATGCTAAAAAGCGGAAGCAGCATGCTATAAACAGGGCTAAGCAATCCCACGGATCAGATCAAAGCTCTGCAGTCCAGCTACATCCAGTCGTGAATGGTGGTGGACCATTAAACAACTAACGGGAGGAGGAGGCTCCATGAATATCCCCATCCTCAATGATGGCGGAGCCCAGATGTGAGTGCAAAAGAGGACGATATAGACAAGTTGGTCAGATGGGCAGAACAGTGGCAAATGGAATTTAACCCTGAAAAGTGTGAGGTGATGCATTTTGGGAGGACTAACAAGGCAAGGGAATACACAATGAATGGTAGGACCCTAGGAAGGACAGAGGATCAGAGGGATCTTGGTGTGCATGTACATAGATCCCTGAAGGCAGCAGGACATGGTAGATAAGGTGGTTAAGAAGGCATATGGGATACTTGCCTTCATTAGCCGAAGCATAGAATATAAGAGCAGGGAGGTTATGATGAAGCTGTACAAAACGCTAGTTAGACCACAGCTGGAATACTGTATGCAGTTCAGAGTCACCACACTATAGGAAGGATGTGATTTCATTGGAGAGGGTGCAGAGGAGATTCACCAGGATGTTACCTGGGCTGGAGCGTTTCAGCTATGAAGAGAGACTGGACAGGCTGGGGTTGTTTTCCTTAGAGCAGAGAAGGCTGAGGGGGGAATCTGATTGAGGTGTACAAAATTATGAGGGGTATAGGTAGGGTAGATAGAAAGGAACGTTTCCCCTTAGTAGAGGGGTCAATAACCAGGGGGCATAGATTTAAGGTAAGGGGCAGGAGGTTTAGAGGGGATTTGAGGAAAAACTTTTTCACCCAGAGGGTGGTTGGAATCTGGAACTCACTGCCTGAAAGGGTGGTAGAGGCAGGAACCCTCACAACATTCAAGAAGCATTTGGATGAGCACTTGAAACACCATAGTATACAAGGCTACAGACCAAGTGCTGGAAAATGGGATTAGAATAGATAGGGCTTGATGGCCGGCGCAGACACGATGGGCTGAAGGGCCTCTTTCTGTGCTGTGTAACTGTATGACTGTATGACTCTATGACAAGGCTGAAGCCAGAAGTGCCGAGTGGATGATCCACATCGGCCTCATCCTGAGGTCCCCACCATCACAGAAGCCAGTCTTCAGCCAATTCGATTCACTCCACATGATATCAAGAAGCGGCTGAGTGCACTGGATACAGCAAAGGCTATGGATCCCGGCTATCGTGCTGAAGTCTTGTGCTCCAGAACTAGCCGCGCCTCTAGCCGAGCTGTTCCAGTACAGCTGCAACACTGACTTCTATCTGACAATGTGGAAAACTGCCCAGGTATGCCCTGTCCACAAAAAGCAGGATAAATCCAACCTGGCCAATTACTGCCCCATCAGTCTACTCTCAATCATCAGCAAAGTGCTGGAGGGTGTCATCGACAGTGCTATCAAGCGGCACTTACTCACCAATAACCTGCTCACTGATGCCCAGTTTGGGTTCCGCCAAGACCACTCAGCTCCCAGCCTCATTACAGCCTTGGTCCAAACATGGGCAAAGGAGCTGAATTCCAGAGATGAGGTGAGAATGACTGCCCTTGACATCGAGGCAGCATTTGACCGAGTGTGGCATCAAGGAGCCCTAGCAAAACTGAAGTCAATGGGAATTAAGGAGAAAACTCTCCATTGGCTGGAGTCATACCTAGCACAAAGGAAAATGGTTGTGTTGGTTGAAGGTCAATCATCACAGCCTCAGGACATCGCTGCAGGAGTTCCTCAGGGCAGTGTCCTAGGCCCAACCATCTTCAGCTGCTTCATCAATGACCTTCCCTCCATCATAAGGTCAGAAATGGGGATGTTCGCTGATGACGGCACAGTGTTCAGCGCCATTCACAACTCCTCAGATAATGAAGCAGTCCATGCTCACATGCAACAAGACCTGGATGACGTCAGGCTTTGGCTAAGTGGCAGGTAACATTCGCACCACAGAAGTGCTAGGCAGTGACTATCTCCAACAAGCGAGAGTCTAACTACCTCCTGTAATGATATCAGCAAATAGAGATGGTATTTGCCTGTTCGATTATCATGCCTTAACAGCATGTTTGTATGTATTGATTGCTTGTGCCTGACCAGCAGAGGTCATGTGACCGAGACAAGCAAGGCAGTTTAGTTTAGTTTCGGTTTCGTTTTAGATGCATCTCAAGCATAATGTCTCCTGTAAATGCTGTATAAAGAGTTGAACAGACTTTAGATTAAAACTCATTCTCTTTCATAAATGTCTCATCATTGAACCCACAAAGAAATCAATACATGGTGTCAGAAGTGGCTGAAAGAGATGAAGAGAAAAAATTTGAAGTTAAATCAGCTCTCCACAAATTAGCAAGCCAAAAGAGAACATCGTTGCTTACCATTGGAGAATAGCTAACGAAGTGAAAAGTGGAAGGTTTACTCCCACCGGCGACACTTCAGTTGACAGGTAATGTGACTGAAAATTGGAGAAGGTTCAAACAACGTTTGGGGTTGTATTTATCAGCAATCGGAGCTGACGAGAAAAGTAATGAAAGGAAATCGTCACTGTTCTTACATGTCGTGGGTGATGAAGCGCTGGAGGTGTATAATAACTTCACATTCGCTGCTAATGGAGACAAAATGAAGCTAGATAAAATAATGGAACAGTTTGAGGCCTACTGCATACCTAAACGTAACGTGACGTTTGAGAGGCACAGATTTTTCACGTGTACAGAAAACGGGTGAGACTATTGATCAGTATGTGACTGAACTGAGAAACCGAAGCAAATCATGTGAATTTGGGGGACTGACAGACTCGCTGATAAAAGACAGACTGGTGTGTGGTATTCCAGATAATGGTCTAAGGGAAAGACTGCTAAGAGAGCAAGATCTAGACCTGGGAAAAGCCATAGCACTGTGTAGGGCTACAGAGACTGTGAAGTTGCAGGCAAAGGAGCTGTTCAGTGACAGTAGCTGCAACGTGGATGCAGTGAGTAAGAACGGACACAAACCGTTTAACAAAAAGAGCGCCAATGTGAAAAAAGAGGCGTGGCCAGCGAACGAAAATGAAAGGGACAATCGAAAGTCATGTAGTCGATGCGGTACACAGCATCCACCAAGAAAGTGTCCAGCATATGGTAAAACATGCAATAGTTGCAACAAGAACAACCATTATGCCCGTTGCTGTAAGAACCAAATGCAACAAAGCAAGGTCCATGCAGTATATGAAAGCGACATAGAGGAGTTCTATGTAGATGTAGTGTCTGAAAACAAAAAAGAAGAAAGAGACTGGATGTTGACACTAAAAGTGAATGACATACACATTCCATTTAAATTGGATACTGGAGCACAAGTTAATGTGATATCAGAGACTGATTTTAAGAAAATTAGACCCAGACCAAAGATACATGGAATAAAAGTGAAAGTGACAGGATACTCAGGTACTGATATACCAATGAAAGGAAGATGCATTGTCAAAGTAACACACAAGGACAGAGAGCACACGCTAGCATTAATCGTGGTGCCAAAGGATGTGCAAGCCATACTAGGTTTAAAAGCCTGTGAGAGACTGAACCTGGTAAAGAGAGTCCTCGTTGTGGAAAGCGAAGGAGAGACAGTCTATGATGAACTGAATGTTGCGTACACACCGGGTAAGCTGAGGTATACAGCAGACACGTTGTCCAGAGCTGTTGACCCAGGAGAGCCCGCAAACACAGTGAAAAGACTGAAGTACAAGGCAAAAGACAGTGGAACTAACTTCTACCAAAGCATGCTTGTATACCGCACAGCGCCGCTCGAGTGTGGTATGTCACCAGCCCAACTCCTTATGGGACGTCGGCTAAGGTCAAACCTACCCATCCCGGAGAACCTCCTGAAAACAAAAGAGGGGGAGAAAGTGAGGAAGTTCAAAGAGCAACAGAAAGAAAAGCAAAAGTATTACTATGACAGAGGAACACAAAACCTACCTGAACTCCACACTGGTGACCAAGTAAGGTTCAAAGACAAAACAAACACATGGACTCAGAAGGGAACTGTCCTGAGTGAAGTTCAACCAAGATCATACACCATTCAGACAGATGAGGGTGCTGTTCTGAGAAGAAATCGTCGAGATCTTCTCATGGGACCAGCCACAGCAGGTCAAGAGACTGATAATGTTGAACAACCTGATCACACAGCTGAGAACACATCATCTGAGGCAACAACTCAGATTCAAGGACAATCAATCAGAAAATCCTCAAGATATGTGAAGCCTCCTGAGAGACTCATTGAGCAAATTTAAGGACTATTGTTATAGAAGGAAGTAATGTTATCTTATTCTTTCTTCAAGTTCTAGTGTATTGACATATTTCATGTGAACACACAAAGCAAGGTTAAAAAACTTTGATCATGATAATGATAATGTAAGTTCATTAAGTGTTACAGTTAAAATGCAGATTAATACAAAGAAAACATGTTGTTAGTTAAAAGTAAAATACTTTTGTTTTAAGAAAAGGAGATGTAATGATATCAGCAAATAGAGATAGTATTTGCCTGTTCGATTATCATGCCTTAACAGCATGTTTGTATGTATTGATTGCTTGTGCCTGACCAGCAGAGGTCATGTGACTGAGACAAGCAAGGCAGTTTAGTTTAGTTTCAGTTTTGTTCTAGATGCATCTCAAGCATAATGTCTCCTGTAAATGCTGTATAAAGAGTTGAACAGACTTTGGATTAAAAGACATTCTCTTTCATAACTGTCTCATCATTGAACCCACAAAGAAATCAATACACCTCCCCTTGACATTCAATGGCATTACCATTGCTGAATCCCCCACCATCAAATCCTGGGGGGTCACCATTGACCAGAAACTTAACTGGACCAGCCACATAAATACTGTGGCAACAAGAACAAGTCAGAGGCTAGGTATTCTGCAGCGAGTGTCTCACCTCCTGACTCCCCAAAGCCTTTCCACCATCTACAAGGCACAAGTAAGGCATGTGATGGAATACTCTCCACTTGCTTGGATGAGTGCAGCTCCAACAAAACTGATGAAGCTCGACACCATCCAGGAGAAAGCAGCCCATTTGATTTGCACCCCATCCACCACCCTAAAATGATATTGGGTCAAAAGATCAGGATAGTGAAACAGTTTGGGTGGAGGTAAGGAGTAATAAGGGGAAAAAAACACTAGTGGGTGTAGTCTATAGGCCTCCGAACAGTTGTAACTCTATTGGACGGAGTATCAATCAGGAAATAGTTGAGGCTTGTAATAAGGGAACATCTATAATTATGGGGGATTTTAACTATCATATTAATTGGACAAATCAAATTGGGCAGGGCTGCCTTGAGGATGAGTTCATTGAGTGTATTAGGGATGGGTTTCTTGAGCAGTATGTAACTGAACTGACCAGGGGGCAAGCAACCTTAGATCTGGTCCTGTGTAACGAGACAGGATTAATTAAAAATGTCCTAGTAAAGGATCCCCTTGGAATGAGTGACCATAACATGGTTGAATTCCATATTCAATTACAGGGTGAGAAGGTTGGATCTCAAACAAGCATGCTAAGCTTGAATAAAGGAGACTATGAAGGTATGAGAGCGGAATTGAGTAGAGTGGATTGGGAAAATAGATTAAAGGGTAAGACGATACATGATCAGTGGTGTACATTTAAGGAGTTATTTTACAACTTCCAAAAAATATATATTCCACTGAGAAGAAAAGGGTGTAAAAGAAAAGACAGCCATCTGTGGCTAAGTAAAGAAATTAAGGATAGTATTCGACTAAAAACAAGGGCATATAAGGTAGCCAAATCTAGTGGGAGGATAGAGGATTGGGAAAACTTTAAAAGACAGCAAAAAATAACAAAAAGATTGATTAAGAAAGGGAAGATAGATTATGAAAGTAAATTAGCAAAAAATATAAAAACAGATAGTAAGAGTTTTTATAGTTATATAAAAAGAAAAAGGATGGCTAAAGTAAATGTTGGTCCCTTAGAGGATGAGACCGGGAAATTAATGGTGGGAAATATGGAGATGGCAAAAACACTGAATGAATATTTTGTATCAGTCTTTACAGTAGAGGACACTAAGAATATCCCAACACTGGACAAACAGGGGGCTATAGCGGGGGAGGAGCTAAACACGATCAAAATCACTAAGGAAGTGGTACTCGGTAAAATAATGGGACTCAAGGCGGATAAATCACCTGGACCTGATGGCTTACATCCTAGGGTCTTGAGGGAAGTGGCGGTTGGGATTGTGGATGCATTGGTAATAATTTTCCAAAACTCCCTGGACTCAGCAAAGGTCCCGGCAGACTGGAAAACTGCTAATGTAACGCCCTTATTTAAAAAGGGCAGTAGACAGAAGGCTGGAAACTATAGACCGGTTAGCCTAACATCTGTGGTAGGTAAAATTTTGGAGTCCATTATTAAGGAGACAGTAACAGGACATTTGGATAATCGTAAATTAATAGGACAAAGTCAGCATGGTTTTATGAAGGGGAAGTCATGTTTGACAAATTTGCTGGAGTTCTTTGAGGAAGTAACATATAGGGTGGATAAAGGGGAACCAGTGGACGTAGTGTATTTAGACTTCCAAAAGGCATTTGACAAGGTGCCACACAAAAGATTATTGCTTAAGATAAAAAATCACAGGATTGGGGGTAATATTCTGGCATGGATAGAGGATTGGCTATCTAACAGAAGGCAGAGAGCTGGGATAAATGGTTCATTCTCAGACTGGCAATCAGTAACTAGTGGTGTTCCGCAGGGGTCAGTGCTGGGTCCCCAACTCTTTACAATCTATATTAACGATTTGGAGGAGGGGACCGAGTGTAACATATCAAAGTTTGCAGATGATACTAAGATGGGAGGGAAAGTAGTGAGTGAGGAGGACATAAAAAACCTGCAAGGGGACATAGACAGGCTAAGTAAGTGGGCAGAGATTTGGCAGATGGAATACAATACTGGAAAGTGTGAGGTTATGCACTTTGGCAGGAAAAATCGTAGAGCAAGTTATTATCTTAATGGCAAGAAACTGGAAAGTACTGAAGTATAAAGCGATCTGGGGGTCCTGGTGCACGAAACTCAAAAGGTTAGCATGCAGGTGCAGCAAGTGATTAAGAAGGCCATTGGAATGTTGGCTTTCATTGCTAGGGGGATAGAATATGAAAATAGGGAGGTATTGCTTCAGTTGTACAAGGTATTGCTGGAATACTGCATACAGTTTTGGTGTCCATACTTAAGAAAAGATATATTTGCTCTCGAGTCAGTACAAAGAAGGTTCACTCGGTTAATCCCGGGGATGAGGGGATGGACATATGAGGAGAGGTTGAGTAGATTGGGACTCTACTCATTGGAGTTCAGAAGAATGAGAGGCGATCTTATTGAAACATATAAGATTGTGAAGGGGTTGGATCGGGTGGATGCGGGGAGGATGTTCCCGATGATGGGTGAAACTAGAACTAGGGGGCATAGTCTTAGAATAAGGGGCTGCTCTTTCAAAACTGAGATGAGGAGGAACTACTTCACTCAGAGGGTGGTAGGTCCATGGAATATGCTGCCCCAAAAAGCTGTAGAAGCTACATCATTACATAAATTTAAAACAGAAATAGACAGTTTCCTAGAAGTAAAGGGAATTAAGGGTTACGGGGAGTGGGCAGGAATTTGGACATGAGTCTAGGTTTGGATCGGACATGACCCTTTGGGTAGCAGAGCGGGCCCAGGGGCCGTGTAGCCTGATCCTGCTCCTATTTCGTGTGTCTAATTCTGTTAGATTCAGGAGATGGTTCTGTGATAGTAGATTGGCGGTTAGGATCAGATCAGCCATGATCTTATTGAATGGCGGAGCAGGCTCGAGGGGCCGATTGGCCTACTCCTGCTCCTATTTCTCATGTTCTTATGTTCTTATGTTCTTATTCACTCCCTCCACCACCGGCGTACCGTGGCTGCAGTGTGTACCATCTACAAGATGCATGCAGCAACTCGCCAAGGCTTCTTCGGCAGCACCTCCCAAACCCATGACCTCTTCCACCTAGGCAGACAAGGGCAGCAAGCACATGGGAACACCACCACCTCCAATTTCCCCTCCAAGTCACACACCATCCTGACTTCGAAGTATATCCTTCATCGTCGCTGGGTCAAAATCCTGGAACTCCCTCCCTAACAGCACTGTGGAAGTACCTTCACCACACAGACTGCAGCGGTTCAAGAAGGCGGCTCACCACCACCTTCTCAAGGGCAATTGGGGATGGGCAATAACTGCTGACCTTGCCAGCGACGCCCACATCCCATAAGCGAATAAAAAAAAGCAAAACCATTTACGTACTAACACCAGGTGAGAGGTCAATTCAATGATGACTAGACATATGACTTTAACTGGCAACTGACCAGGTCCTCATCGACTGCAGCCGCGGATGTCGTTGCACAATACCCCCAAATTTGGCAACTTGCCCACAGCATTCGTGTCCCAAACTGTGATTAATGTTGTTTTTCTCTCTCGCTCTGCTATTTGTTTTGATGCTTAGTTCTGCCCTCTTGAGCATTCCTGGTTATACTTTGTAGGAACAAACCACTCACTACACATACTTGGGCTTAAAAATCAGTTCTACGGGAAACTTCAAACTGGCTGTGAATGAACTGAAAGAGAAAGCAAGAAGGGCTTTCTATGCCATCAAAAAATCAATCCAAATAGAAATCCCAATTAGCATTTGGCTCAAAATTTTCAAATCAGTAATTGAACCAATTGCACTCTATGGCAGTGAGGTCTGGGGACCACTAACACAACAAGATTTTGCAAAATGGGACAAACACCCAATTGAGATCCCACATGCGGAATTCTGTAAAAGTATCCTCCGGACTCAAAGGAAAACAGTAAACAACGCATGCAGGGCGGAACTAGGCCAATACCCATTAATAATCACTATCCAAAAAAGAGCCACCAAATTTTGGAATCACCTACAAATGAGCAACCCCCAATGCTATCACTACGACGCCCTGAAATGCCAAGAGCTGACCATAAAGAAGAATACCCTCAGTCAACTAGTCCTGGGACTCAATAAAGTAACTAATAACAATACTAACAATAACCAGCCCCAGGACAGTGACAGGGTAACACAAAGAATTCGACCCAACACAATCGTCGCTAAGCAAAAGGAAAAATATCTGTCATATTGGGCAGAAACAACAAAAACCCAAAGCAAACTCAATTGCTACTTGGCCCTAAACAGACAATACAACATAGCTGATTACCTGACCATGGTAAAGGATAACAAACTGAGAAGAACCTTGACAAGGTACAGACTTAGCGAACATAGCCTAGCGATCGAAAAAGGCAGACACAGGCAGACCAGGCTGCCAAGAGAAGACAGGATATGCTCTCACTGCAGTCAGGGAGTAGTTGAGACAGAGATGCACTTCCTCACAGCCTGTGGAAAATATCAGGGCATCAGAGAGAATTTCTATCAAAAATTCTCACAAATATGCCCTGAATTCAGAAATCTGACTGACAACCAAAAACTCCCATTCCTACTGGGGGAGGAGAGAAGCTGTGTAACACTGGCGGCACACTATGTTACAGCTTGCCATGAACAGAGGGACAACCAGTAAACTAAGACAAGAGTATATATAAACAAGGCGAAAATATATTTATAAACTCAGGGATATACCTGTTTATACACTGTATGAATGGAACCGCGTTTATGTGTTCAACCATAAATGTATTTTGATGCTTTGGCAACATAAGATGTACCTTATCATGCCAATAAAGCGATTTGTATTGTATTGTATTGTATCGTGCCTTCTGTTGCCTAGGCCCTAAGCTCTGGAATTCCCTGCCTAAACCTGTCCGCCTCGCTACCTCTCTTTCCTCCTTTAAGACTCTCCTTAAAACCTACCTCTTTGACCAAGCTTTTGGCCACCTGCCCTAGTTTATCCTTATGTGGATTGGTGTAAAATTTGTTGTCTTAAAATACTCCTGTGCAGCACCTTGAGACGTTTTACTACATTAAAGTCGCTATATAAATACAAGTTGTTGTTGTTAGTTAACAAAGGCCAGACATTCAAGGATTGGAGCGAGTCATTGGGCAGGATTTTCATTGGGCCGTGGAGTCGGGATTGGAGGCGTGCGGGGGGTTAAAATCCCAAAATCAGCGGTCCCGACCCCATCCCGCACCCAAACCCACTTCCATGTCAGTTTCAAAGGAGGCGGGTACCCGCCCCGCACTGGGAGTCGCCTACCCGAGGCGGGAAGGGATTAGTGCTAATTAACTGCCTGTTAACAGTAGTTAACAGGCAGTTTTTAGCCTAAACCCTATTTTAAAGCTTGAAGTGTGGGATTCCCGACGGCTCCAAACCACGCCAAGTTAGAGGAGGCGGGCCGTCGGATTGAAGGACTTGGAGGGGTCGAGATGTCAGTGTTCAGGTGAGTGATGTGTGCATGAGTGCAAAGGTAAGTGTGTTTGGTGTGTCTAAAGTGATTAAAGAAGTTTTACATACCTTCTCTTACCTTTTCAGCCTTCCTTCCTTTAGGTCTCGGGAGTCCCTCGTCTCACCGGCACAGAAAGAAGAATGGCTGCGAACTGTCAAAAGTGACCGCCTGCAGCTTTCTGTGCCAGTGAGATTTCTAACTGAGTCTGTGGAGAAGGACTCATGTTAGAAGTAAGACTGTCAGTGTTTGACAGCTTCAAACAGCTGTGAAACGCTGATATTTCATCTGTCAAAAGCTCTTGACAGATGAAATTTCAGTCTGTGACGTCACCTGTTGCCGGGTGGCCCTTAATTGGCCTGCTGAGCCCGCTGGGCGGGCTCAACAAGGTCAATCAAGTTAAAATCGCGTGGATTGGCCGCATCTCGATGGAGGCGGGACTACAACCCCGAAAGTTGTAGTCCCGCCTCCAACCCAACTCCTGAATGAAAATCCAGCCCTTTTTTTTCCACATTTGCAGGTTGTTCACTCGTGGTTCTCACAGAATTTTCAAGATCTTATTTTTTGAAGGAAAAGTACCAGCACATCATGTTTTAACCAAGCAGTCTCTTGCCTCAAAGCTTGTCGGTACATTTGGTCACTTTTAGATTCAGTCAAGTTTACCATGCACAATATTACAGACATGAGTAAAACAGTTGGGTTTTTATGCTTTTGAGATAAATTTATTTTTCTGGTGTCAGCCCGCAAATTTATTGAATTTGGTTTCATAACTTTCAGTGGAATTTGAACTCGTGACCTCTGGGTTGCTTGTCCAGTACGATACCCTCTTTGACCCTTTTCTACTTAAGTTGATTTTTCAGTAGTTTGCCTTGGAGTCCGTGAAGAATGGAGATGGGTTTCGTGTGTGTCCAAACACCTGGTTGATCAAAGAAAAAAAGAGGCCTTTTTTTAAAAAAAACAGCGTGAGAAGAATATGATTAAAGGTTATAAAAATAAACAGCCAGAGATGATCAAATACTCCCATGGTACATCAGGTTCCTGCGCTGTAGAGGCCACGGAAATGTCATTGGCGGAATGCGACCGGTCAGGTTGAAAAATGTAGATTGCAATGATTGACATCCTGGAATTTAATTTGATTATCTTTGCGAGTCAGTGAAATATTTCAGAACTTTATCTTGGAAGTTTTCCTTGTGGTCATTCAGCTCCCTCAAGGGATTAAATAAATTGGGGCGTGTCTGACAGTGCTGGGTGAATGTGACTTGTAGAAGGAGTGGGTTTAAAGGGTGTTGTCCTCATGAAAGTGAGTGTGGCAAAAAAAATTGTTAAGGAAACAATAAGGAAGGGAGAAGAAGAAAGAAGACACGCATCTACAGAGCTTCTTAATCATGTCTCTTATCAGCCTGAAAGGGTGTCTGCCTGGATCAGTGGTAGCACTTTTGCCTTTGACTCAGAAGGTTGTGGGTTCAAGTCCCCCTCTAGAGACTTGGGCACATAATCTAAGCTAACACTCCAGTGCAGTACTGAAGGGAGTGCTGCACTGTCAGAGGTGCCGTCTTTTGGTTGAGACATTAAACCGAGGCCCCATCTGCTCTCTCAGGTGGACGTAAAAGTTCCCATGGAACTATTCGATGAAGAGCAGGGGAGTTCTTCCCCAGTGTCCTGGTCAATATTTATCGCTTAACCAACATCACTAAAACAGATTATCCGGTCATTATCTCATTGCTGTTTGTGGGAGCTTGCTGTGCGCAAATGGGCTGCTGCATTTCCTATGTTACAACAGTGATAACACTTCAAAAGGAGCCTATGAAGGTATGAGAGCAGAGTTGACTAAAGTGGACTGGGAAAATAGATTAAAGTGTAAGACGGTACATGAGCAGTGGTGTACATTCAAGAAAAATATATTCCAGTGAGGAAAAAGGGGCGTAAAAGAAAAGACAGCCACCTGTGGCTAAGTAAAGTAATAAAGGATAGTACCCGACTGAAAACAAGGGCATATAAAGTAGCCAAATCTAGTGGGAGGATAGAAGATTGGGAAGCATTTAAAAGCCAGCAAAGAATAACTAAAAGATTAATTAAGAAAGGGAAGATAGATTAAGAAAGTAAACTAGCAAAAAATATAAAAACAGATAGCAAGAGTTTCTAAAGTTATATAAAAAGAAAAAGGGTGGCTAAAGTGAATGTTGGTCCCTTAGAGGACGAGACCGGGAAATTAGTGGTGGGGAACATGGAGATGGCAAAAACGCTGAACAAATATTTTGTATCAGTCTTTACAGTAGAGGACACTAAAAATATCCCAACACTGGACAAACAGGGGGCTATGGGGGGGGGGGGAGGAGCTAAACATGATTAAAATCACTAAGGAGGTGGTACTCGGTAAGATAATGGGACTCAAGGTGGATAAATCCCCTGGACCTGATGGCTTACATCCTAGGGTCTTGAGAGAAGTAGCAGTAGGGATTGCGGATGCATTGGTGGTAATTTTCCAAAACTCCCTGGATTCAGGAAAGGTCCCAGCAGATTGGAAAACTGCTAATGTAACGCCCTTATTTAAAAAGGGAGGCAGACAAAAGGCTGGAAACTATAGACCAGTTAGCCTAACATCTGTGGTTGGTAAAATGTTGGAGTCCATTATTAAGGAAGCAGTAACAGGACATTTGGATAAGCATAATTTAATCGGACAGAGTCAGCATGGTTTTACGAAGGGGAAGTCATGTTTGACAAATTTGCTCGAATTCTTTGAAGATGTAACAATCAGGGTGGATAAAGGGGAACCAGTGGATGTGGTGTATTTGGACTTCCAAAAGGCATTTGACAAGGTGCCACACAAAAGATTACTGCACAAGATAAAAAATCACAGGATTGGGGGCAATATACTGGCATGGGTGGAAGATTGGCTATCTAACAGAAAACAGAGAGTTGGGATAAATGGTTCATTCTCGGGTTGGCAATCAGTAACTAGTGATGTTCCGCAGGGGTCAGTGCTGGGACCCCAACTCTTTACAATCTATATTAATGATTTGGAGGAAGGGACCGATTGCAACGTATCCAAGTTTGCCGACGATACAAAGATGGGAGGGAAAGCAGTGAGTGAGGAGGACATAAAAAACCTGCAAAAGGACATAGACAGGCTAAGTGAGTGGGCAGAAATTTGGCAGATGGAATATAATGGGCCAGAAATTCGTGTCCAAATGCGTGAGTACGGTCTGGGTACTCATGCATCTGGCCAGTGGAAATGCCAGCGTTCAGCATGCACAGCGCATGCGGGGAACGCCGGCATTTCCAGTCCTCTGAACGAAGGGGTTCAGAGGCACAGCGCGTGCGACTGCACAGGCAGCGCTTGCGCAGTGAACTTCGTTGATTTCATTCATGGATTCAGTGAGGGTAAGTCCTTACAAGTTACACTTGAAAAAAGCATGTGTAAAGTTGTTCCAAGGCTGCGGAGGAAGATATATTTTATCGTGGAGCTTCTGAAAGGCAATATTTTTGTTTGGGAAAGGGAGGGAAGTTATTTTAAGAAATTTTAAGTAAGTTTTAAAGTTTAAAGTTTTTTTTTTAAACGGGTTTTCAGAACGGTAGGTAGAAGGAGCAATTGTGGCTGTGTGAATGGAATGTGAAAATGAGTGTTCTAAAATGAGTAATGTAACATTTCCAGCACTTTTAAGAAAGAAACTTTTCATCAGTAATAAGTAATTATGTATGTATGTCCGCATATATTCCTTTACGTATATGTATGTATGTTTTATATTCCTTTACTTATGTGTATGAATGTATGTTTTTAATTATGATTTTCCAATAAGTTACTTTCTCTGAAAGTCATAATTAAATAATACATTCATACGCATAAGTAAAGGAATATATACATAACACGCAAAGGAATATATACAGACATACATACTATCAGAAGCTCCACGATAAGAAATATCTTCCTCCGCAGCCTCTGGAGCAACTGTACACATGCTTTTTTCATGTGTAAGTTGTAAGGACTTGACCTCACTGAAAGCATGAATGAAAGCGGCGAATTTTACTGCGCACGCGCTGCCTGTGCAGTCGCACGCGTTCTGCCTCTGAACCCCTTCGTTCTGCCTCTGAACCCCTTCGTTCAGAGGACAGGAAATGCCGGTTTTCCCCACATGCACTGTGCATGCTGAAAACCGGCATTTCCTCCGGCCAGACGCGTAAGTACCCCGACCGTACTCGCGCATTAGGAAGGGAATTACTGGGCCAACATTTTACATGTCAATAAAATGAAAAATTTAACAATTGCACGATTTGCCCCCTCGCATCTGCGACTGAGGGTCCAAGGAGGTGCATTGCGCAAGAGGTCATCGTCGTACGTATCCTCACACTGTTCCCTTTCGGGAACTGTATGAAGTGGTGGAAGGATTTATGGCCGTGATTAACGCTCATTCTGTGACCGTAACCATTTTTGAACCAGCCATTAGGGTGGTTAGTCCTATGGCGTGAGGGTTTTACAGGCTCCCACAACCCATCTGAGGGGGGGGGCCACCCACACCCATGGACGCAAGTATCCCGCTGGATGTCCACCCAGAATTTATAGTTGGAGCTCCGACTCCACTTGCCGGGACTGTCTGGAGTGGGGTTCGAAACCCTACTCCTTCTGGCCCAGCGGCAGGGATGCTTACTGCTACGCAAAAGGCCCACTCCGCACAAAAGGTGACACCCATACGTTTCCTGCGCCTTTTCCCTCCCCGTGACTGGAGCCCTATGCTGCCACTTGAAAGATCAAGCTATCATCTGCCCTTTTTGCGGTGCCTTTGACTTCTCATTACCAATGATGAGCAGGCGCTGCGCCTCCACCTCCTTGAGGAGATTGCTGAGGTCATCATCAGTTCAATTGTGAGTTCTTTTAATGCCGTGAATTGTGCTCATTCCAGCCATTTCACTTTGCTAATCGGATTGGGCCTTTGGCATAGCGGTAGGATCCCCGCCGCTGGGCCAGATCAGGGTAGGGTTTCGAACCCCGCTCCAGACAGTCCCGGCAAGTGGAGTCGGAGCTCCGGCTCTAAATTCTGGGTTGACATCCAGTGGGATATTTGCATCCGTGGGTGTGGGTGGCCCCCCCTCCTTGTATAGCTTGTGGGAGCCCGTAAAACCCTCCCGCCATAGGACTAACCGCCCTAATGGCTGGTTCAAAGATGGTTACGGTCACGGAATGAGCGTTAATCATGGCCATAAATCCTTCCACCACTTCATACAGTTCCCCAAAGGGAACAGTGTGAAGACACGTATGACGACGACATTGCTAAATAAATAAATGGAATTTAAAAAATTCTTTTAGGGCTTTTAAAAGTCTTTAAATTGCTTTAATTCTGTTTAAAACTACTTCAGATTCTTCAAAATAATGTAAACGTTTTTAAAAGTTTATAAAAGTTACCAAAATCTTCAAAAAACTTCCAAAAACCTATTTAAACTGCTGCTTTGCATGTAAAAATGCTTAGCAGCTTGGCAGAAACATTGGGGGCGTGTCCTGTTAAACTGAGACCTCAAGGGGCGTGTCTCAGTTGCACAGCGAGCTACAGGCTTCGCGGTGGCTGCACTCCTGGGCGGCGTGACGTCATACGCTGCCCGGGATTCTTCTTTTTCAAAATCGAATTCCAGGCGTCCCTGGAGGTCAACGGCCAGCGCGTCGGGTAAGTGCATATCAGGGGCTTGCACGCGCGGCAAGCCACCGATCTGAATTTCTGGCCCAATGTTGGAAAGTGTGAGGCTATGCACTTTGGCAGAAAAAATCAAAGAGCAAGTTATTATCTAAATGGAGAGAAACTGCAAAGTGCTACCGTACAAAGGGATCTGGGGGTCCTGGTGCATGAAACACAGAAGGTTAGCATGCAGGTACAGCAGGTGATCAGGAAGGCCAATGGAATCTTGGCTTTTATTGCAAGGGGGATGGAGTATAAAAGCAGGGAAGTCTTGCTGCAGTTATACAGGGTACTGGTGAGGCCACACCTGGAATACTGCGTACAGTTTTGGTTTCCATATTTAAGAAAAGATATACTTGCTCTCGAGGCAGTTCAGAGAAGGTTCACTCGGTTGATTCCGGAGATGAGGGGGTTGACTTATGAGGAAAGGTTGAGTAGGTTGGGCCTCTACTCATTGGAATTCAGAAGAATGAGAGGCGATCTTATCGAAACATATAAGATTGTGAGGGGGCTTGATCGGGTGGATGTGGTGAGGATGTTTCCACTGATGGGTGAGACTAGAACTAGGGGGCATAATCTTAGAATAAGGGGCTGCCCTTTCAAAACTGAGATGAGGAGAAACTTCTTCTCTCAGAGGGTAGTAAATCTATGGAATTTGCTACCTCAGAGAGCTGTAGAAGCTGCGACATTAAATAAATTTAAAACGGAGATAGACAGTTTCCTAGCTGATAAGGGAATAAGGGGTTACAGGGAGAGGGCAGGGAAATGGACGTGAGTCTAAGTTCGGATCAGCCATGATCCTAATGAATGGCGGAGCAGGCCCGAGGGGCCGTATGGCCTACTCCTGCTCCTACTTCTTATGTTCTTATGTTCTTATTATGTTCAAAAGTACTTCATTGGCTGTGAAGCGCATTGTGATGTCCTGAGGTCACGAAAGGCGCTGTATAAATGCAAGTTCTTTCTTTACTTCACATGCAGTGGATTACTTTAAAGTACAATGAATGTTATGTAGGCAAGTGCAGCAGCCATTTTGTGCACAGTAAAGACTCACAAATACCAATGAAATGTGTTTTTCACAGTGTTGGTTGGTGGGGGGGAATGTTGACAACGTCATCAGGAGAGCTCCCTTGCCTTTCTTAAAATAGTGCGGTGGGATTGTGCGTCATGTTCCTCACAATGGCGTCATGTGCGAGTGACTTGGCGACGGCATTTTGAAGCAGTTTAGGCCATTGCTTTGTCTGTTTGTAAATAAAAAATGTTGCCACCTTTTTGGGATCAGCTGCAGTCCGAATCTTCTCAGGCAGCCAAAATGGCAGCTGCGAAGCAGAAGATGTGCATCATTCCGAGTTATTCGACTCAGTCAGCCTTCACAATCATTTCCTCAAAGGCACAACACCGCCTCTTTGAAATGTTTGTATTTACTTGCTTCGGTGGAACTACATTTCACTTTGAGATTCAAAGTAAACAAACTAGCACTTACATGGTGACATAGTAAGTTATAACATTTCAAAGTACTTCATACAATTTATTGCATTTGGTGGACAGTGACTGCTGTAATGTAGAACATTCTTCTAATTTAAACAACAATATTTAATACTGAGGAGAACTGCAACAAATTACAGGAGGACATTAATAAACTTGAAGAAAGGGCATATAATTGGCAAATGAAATTCAACACAGATAAATGTGAGGTATTACATTTGGGTAGGAAGAATAGGGAGGTCACTTAGCACTTGGAGGGTGCGAGTCGAGGTGGGGCAGAGGAACAAAGGGAGTGCAAATACACAAATCACTAAAGTTGCGACACAGGTTAGCAGGGCCATAAAAAAAGCAAACCAGGCACTAGGGTTTATTTCTAGAGGGATAGAATTGAAAAGTAGGGAAGTTATGCTAAACCTGTATCGAACCTTGGTTAGACCACACTTAGAGCACTGTGTACAGTTCTGGTCGCCATATTATAAAAAGGAATTAGAGGCACTGGAGAGGGTACAGAGAAGATTTACAAGGATGATACCAGAAATACGAGGGTATACATATCAGGAAAGGATGAACAGGCTGGGTCTCTTTTCGCTTGAAAAAAGAAGGCTGAGGGGTGACCTAATAGAAGTCTTTAAAATTATGAAAGGTTTTGATAAAGTGTATACAGAGAGAATGTTTCCACTTGTGGGGAAGAGCATAACTAGAGGCCATCAGTATAAGATAGTCACCAAAAAATGAAATAGGGAATTCAGAAGAAACTTCTTTACCCAGAGAGTGGTGAGAATGTGGAACTCGCTACCACAGGGAGTGGTTGAAGCGAATAGTATCGATGCATTTAAGGGGAGGCTGGACAAACATATGAGGGAGAAGGGAATAGAGGATTATGCTGATAGAGTTAGATGAGGAAAGACGGGAGGAGGCTCGAGTGGAGCATAAACGCCGACATGGACAGGTTGGGCCGAATGGCCTGTTTCTGTGCCGTACATTCTATGTAATCCTATGTAATCAACTTGCGTTTATATTACGTCTTTTAAGGTAAAATTGTCCCAAGGTGCTTTACAGACACAAAATGGATGCTGAGTTAAAGTAAGAGATATTATGAAAGGGGTGGCCAAAAACTTGATCAAAGAGGTGTGTTTGATGGAGGTGGAGAGGCAGACAGGTTTAGAGAAGGAATTCCAGAGCATGGGGCCTAGGAGACTGAGGGCACAGGTGGCAACCACGGGCGAAGGGAGGGGCGAATGCAAGAAGTCAGAATTAGAGGAACAGAGAGTGGGGGTGGGATGGGGGGGGTTATGGGGGGGGAGGAGATTGCAGAGATAGGAAGAGGTGAGGCTATGAAGGGACTCTAAACACGAGGATGAGAATCTTAAATTGGAGGTGTTACATCGAGTGTACAGCATGGAAACAGGCCATTTGGCCCGACTGATCTATGCCGTCGTTTATGCCTCAGTTGGAGGTGTTGGGAGACCAGGAGCCAATCTAGGTCAACGAGGATAAGGGTAATGGATGAGCAGGACTTGGTGCAGGATAGGATATGGGCAGCAGAGTTTTAGAAAAGCTGAAGTGTGAGGAGTTTACAATCTCATTATGCATAACATATAAAGAGAATTCTACTCCCCTGCCCAGTCTGTCAATCTCAGACAAGTATCTCCTTAACACTGATTACCCTCGTGGCACAGGGAAAACTCACAATGAAGAGCTAAAGTTTTACTGAACAGTTCAACTCCAGTAACCCCGTGGGCAAGTCCTCATCAGTAATTGCATTGATCTGT
Source organism: Somniosus microcephalus (assembly GCF_052327205.1). NCBI lineage: Eukaryota > Metazoa > Chordata > Chondrichthyes > Squaliformes > Somniosidae > Somniosus > Somniosus microcephalus. The sequence continues at coordinate 215,983,360 of NC_140995.1, read as the reverse complement.
AGTTACCTTTCACTTAACCAATGAATGTTGGCGGGTTGTTGGGGTATCACTGGTTAGGCCTCAGCTAGAGTATCAGGTCCAATTCTGGGCACTACACTTTAGGAAGGATGTCAAGGCCTTGGAGAGGGTGCAGTGGAAATCTACTAGAATGGTTCCAGGGATGCAGGACTTCAGTTACGTCGAGATACTAGAGAAGCTGGGATTGATTTAAGGGGAGATTTAATAGAGGTGTCCAAAATGATGAGGGATTTTGACAGAGTGAACAGGGAGAAACTGTTTCCAGGAGGGTCGGTAACCGGTGGACACAGATTTAAGATAATTGGCAAATGAATCAGAGGGGAAATGAGGAGAATTTCTTTTTTACGCAGCGAGTTGTTATGATCTGGAATGCACAGCCTAATAGGGTGGTGGAAGCAGATTCAATAATTGGATAAATACTTGAAGGGAAAAAATTGCAGGGTTGTGGGGGAAGAGGAGGGGAGTGGAACTAATTGGATAGCTCTTTCAGAGAGCTAGCACAGGCACGATGGGCCGAATGGCCCCCTTCTGTGCTGTGAATTTCTATCATTCTATGATTCTATCCAAGCGATACCATCTTCAGAAAATATTAGCCAGCTAACTTGGTTTTTTTTTGCAGGAAGATGCAAAATGAATAAATACTTCACGGGATGACATTCCTCTATAGTATACACAACTGGACTGAGCAATTTTCTGGCGTGAATAATTTATGATTACTCATGTTCCTTCTTCATGATAAACATTTCCAGATGAAAGAGAAGCACAATTATCAGGATGTAATGATATCACCTTGCCCACATATGCTGAAATCACTCTTGCGAAGGTGCGCAATGGTTTGTTGAAGAATTTTGCTATTCTTGGGGCAGGAATTAGCAAATGACAAGTAGGAGAAATATTTAGGCTTGCAAAGCAATTACTGAGTGGTTTGAGGATTAAGTTTAGTCTAGTCAGGAACGGCTAAGGCTTTAGGTATGGAACAATGATATCACTGAATTGGATAGTTATTTGTCTCTTTGTTGGTCTGTATAATTCACATATGGATTAATAACAGCGACATTGATGTTTGAAACATAGAAAACAGACCATTTGGCCCATCGTGTCTGTGCTGACTTTTTGCGAGTGGAATCCCAAACTAATTCCACTGCCCCACGCTTTCCCCGTAGCCTTGTATCCTCCTCTGCTTCAAATATATATCCAATTCTCCTTTAAATAATGCGTTGGTGTCTGTATCAACTACTCCCTGTGGTAAAGAATTGTTCTAACAAAACTCTGCCGAAATAAATTTCTCCCAACCTCTCTCCTCACTCGGTCAGAATTTTATCTTGTTCCCAGCTATTTAACAAGTGAAGCCTTTTGTCTCGCATGGTTGGCTATTGCCGTGTCTCATTTTTAAACAGGAATTATTTTTGCTGTGAAGCACGAATTATTCACACCAGAAAACTGTGCAGCCCAGTTAAATTCCACTGGTAAATGCAGAGCGAAATCCCTCACTACCATCTGAAAGCTACCAGACATGGCTGCCCTGCCATCTGACTTCATTCTTGCCCTCTCCTTTTCCCTTACCTGTCACACTCTCACTCTCTTACCGGCCTTCCTCCAAGCTCAGGCCCTGATCTCTCCCATCACCAATCTGACTTTTTCCACTTTGACCTATCATGGTATGTCTCTTCCACCATCTACCTTTCTCTCCACCCTACTCCTCTTGCACACTCGTGAAATTTGTGGCACTCCCATCTGCCCAGTTGCTTCGTCACTGTAGATGTTGAATTCTGTTGCTTTTCTCATAATGTTCTGCTTTCCCATATAGTTTGCTGTCAAGAAGTTCCTAAGAACATTGCGGTTCAGCCAATTTCAATTTCTCCTTTGAACCCAAAAGAATAATCATTGGTACAGTTCAGAAGGTCCAACAATACACCCCCCTCTCAAAAAAAAAGCATAGCAGCTCCGATTAATGCTGGACAAGGGGCACATTACACAGGGTGTTCCTTGGCTGGTAGCAGGAGACTCTATCCATTAGGTTTCTTCTTTTATTAAAGACTATTCTCGACTATGGGGAAACCTGCCAACTGCACATTTCTAAGGACAGACTTGGATCAATTTGGAATAGATGTTTTATATCTCGGTCATAACCTGCTTCTCTTTTAGTGAGAACAATGAGAGTATAGATGAGATTTCGCACTCATTTCGAACAAATTTAAGGCATGCTGGCCTGACCCAGTTCAATTTAGTGCTCCCATGAAATATGAAATGGAGAAGGACTTGCTGTAATCGCAATGCGCAAACTGAATCAGAAAACTGTAAGAGGGACACGGTTCAATACTACATTGAAGAACATTAAGAACAGGAGCAGGCCATTTCGCCCCTTGGGCCTGCTCCGCCATTAATTAGATCATGGCTTATCTTTACCTCAACTCCATTTACTTAGCTCCATATTTGTTATACCTTTACATGAAAAAAAATCTATCGATCTCAGTCTTGAAAGTTTCAATTGACCCAGCATCCACAGCCTTTTGGGGGAGAGGGCGTTTCAGACTTCTACTACCCTTTGTGTGGAAAAAGTGCTTTCTCATTTCCCTCCTGAACGGCCTAGCTCTAATTTTAAGATTATTTCCAGTTGTCCTTGAGTCCCCCCACATAGGGTAGACACGGAGAAGCTATTTCCCAATCGAATCTTTTTAACGTGTAGGTTTTGTACATGAACAAACTACATGGTAAGAAAGTCAGAATTCCAAACAAAATGGACACAGATTGATATGTATTAGAGCACATCCAGAATCATTCTTCCATTGAAAATATTAGGACCATGAGAGGGCAGCAAAACATCAGACAGTGGAGCCCCCTTGTACTCATTTCATGATCTTTAGACAAAGGGTTGAAGAATTTCATCATAATTGTGACTTGACTAGGTTTAAGCCAGCAGCACTGAAAAGCAGGACAGTGTTGTTGTAGAACCTATTCCTTGACCCTTAGTTCATTGTAATAAAAACCAGAATGTTGAGGATTCAATTCAGCAGGCTGACAATATTGAAGGCCTCAACAAATGAAGATGCGTCATTGTGGAAATACTAGTTTTGTGCCACAGTAATTATAGGGCAAGGTGTCTAGTTCAGCTCCGTCTTCCCCTGGTAAACCGAACCTCCTGGAATAGGCTAGATGGCTGAGGGATAATTAAAACTGCAATAAAACGTGGATTCCATGAATTGTCACGTCCACAGCAATTACTGAAGAGCGCCTGCATCTCATCAACAATAACAGATCAGGGCCTAGAAATTCAGTTGCGATCGCCAGCCGTTAACGCCTTAAGAGGGGTAGATTTCCAGCGCTAGGCACTTAGCGCCCGGGCGCAGCGTGATCTGCGCCTCGCCCCAACTTCAGTTGACATTTAGCGCCGGCGCAAAGTGTTAGCGCCCGCTCAGCTGCGCGCGCAGCTTATGACGTCATTTCGTCGTGCAACGCTGTTTGTGCGCCCCAAACCGGAAATTCAGTGGCGGCCGCCCAATGTGGGCGTGGCGCTGTTAAGAACTGTGAAGTGGAACGCAACAGAGGCCCTGTGGGCCTCGGGGAGCGCTAATTAAAGGGCACTTACACTGACCTATAAAGCCCAGCCATTTTGCTGCAATGACTTTAGTGCTTTGGATTTCTGGACAGAGACCAAGGAACAGAGCTTACTGATTTGGGACAACATAGGAGAGGTATTTTTGGCTTCTGGCCAGAGCTTTGACATTTGAATCATTGTGATTTCACTGTTTGCAAGTTTATTATGGGGGCTGTATGGGGTCGCAACCCTCAGTTCCAGCATTATGTGCGAAGGGCTCGCAGACGCTGTGTGAGAGGCCCAGCCATGCCTAGATGCAGAGGGGCCATCAGGCGTCGGCAACGTAGGCCTTACCCACTCAGGGAATACCGGCAGCAGGTGTCCTATCTCACCATGACTGCCGCGCAGTGTGTTAAGAGGCTGCGCTTCAGAAGGGAGGTGGTTGCAGAGATCTGCCAGCTGCTTCACAGAGATCTGCGTCCACAGCTGATGTGCAGGACGTCTCTCTCGGTGGAAGTTAAGGTCACGGTGGCTCTGAACTTTTATGCAAGCGGCTCCTTCTAAGCCGCTGCTGGGGACATAGCGAACATCTCCCAGTTCGGCGCGCATCGCTGCATCCGGCAGGTCACCGATGCCCTTTTCGCGAGGAGACACCAATTCATCTCCTTCCCCATGACCCCAGAGAGGCAGGAGCAGCGTGCAGTCGGATTTGGCAGGATCGCGGCCTTCCCCATGGTGCAGGGCGCCATTGACTGCACGCATGTGGCTATGCAGGCACCTATCGACAATGCCGAGGATTACCGCAACCGGAAGGGCTACCATTCCCTTAATGTACAGCTGGTGTGTGACCACAGGCAGCGCATCCTAGCTGTCAATGCCCGCTTTCCAGGAAGCAGCCACGATGCATTTATCCTACGCCAGACTACTGTGGCTGACATGTTCGAGGCACAGCCTCCACCAAGCGGATGGCTTATTGGGGACAAGGGCTACCCTTTGTGTACATGGCTCATGACCCCGCTCCGCGCGCCCAGGACCCCTGCGGAGGAGGCATACAACGAAAGCCATCAAGCCACAAGGAACATCATAGAGCAAACGATTGGCGTCCTCAAGCAACGGTTCCGCTGCCTGGATCGCTCCGGCGGATCTCTACAGTATTCGCCGGATAGAGTCTCCCAGTTCGTCGTCGTGTGCTGCATGCTGCACAACCTGGCTATCCGCAGGACTCAGGCACTGCCACCTGACGTTGCACCACCACCTCAGGAGGACCATGAGGAGGCGGAGGAGGAGGAGGAGGAGTACCAGCCCAGGAGGGAGCCACAAGGTCCAAGGGCCGTCCGCCGGCGGCTTATTGAACGACACTTCTAGGCCCCCTGTCAGGGAATGGCCTGTGGCAATGAACGCACCTGAATGCAGCCGCTCCGCAAGCCCTCAGCCGCTTAACGCAACAACCACTTGAAACATGACACCTGGACATGCTGAATAAATAAAAAGCTTTATTTTACAAACTCAGGGCCCTTCCCACATGAAACAGAAAAACAGACAAGACCCCCAAAAAACAGTCAAAAACATCTCTCACTCCCACAACCTGGGGAGGAATAACAAAACTTGCCCATCCAAAATGCCTTCATCTTCGGCCTTACCAAAATAAGCCCCCCCCCATAACACAAACATCCCCATATTAAAAAAACTGCTATCACCACACTCTACTGGGTGTGCCGACAGGGCGAGTCCTTGTGCAGGCTTCTCCGGCCCCTGCCCGACCTGCTGCTCCGCCTCAACCTGGGCCCTGTGGGTGTGGCAAGGCTGGGGGAAGGCTCATGAGGGCCACAATGCGTGACGGCAGATGCCCTTGGGGGTCGGCCTAGACGAGGCACGGCCCTGGAGGGGCCGGCTGCTGACTGCTGCAGCTGTGGCTGGCCAGCATCAGTCTCAGCAGCAGCTCGTCGCACCTTGGCTGGGGGAGTGGAAGTGTCGGCTGCTCCAATGGGGGCAAGCTGGCTGACGCCAGGCGCGCGCTGTTCGCCACAGACTCTGGCACTCGGCCGGGCTGGCAGTGCAGCAAGCGCAGCAATCTGGTGGAGGCCAGACCGCTGTGCTGCAGCAGGGCGGCGGGTGCCCTGGCGATGGTTCCGCGCCACAGCGAGTGTGGCAGAAGTGAGTGCCCGAACTGCCCTGGTCTGTGCCCGCATCAGATCTGCGAGTGTCTGGACGGCACCACTCATGGACTCACGACTCGCGTCGTGCGCTGCCGCGAGTTGCTGGACACCCCTGTCCTGTGCTGCCGCGAGTTGTTCGACACCCCTGTCCTGTGCTGCCGCGAGTTGTTCGACACCCCTGGCGTGTGCTGCCGCGAGTTGTTCGACACCCCTGGCGTGTGCTGCCGCGGGTTGGTTGACCCCCCTGGCCTGTGATTCCCCAAAAGCGGCCACACTATGAGCCAGGGACTCAATGGCCTGAGGCAACTGTCCCACAACCCCCATGAACTCCTTGTGGTGCCGCTCCGACGCCGCAGACATCTCATCAAGGAGGCGCACCTCCTGGGCGAGGACCGTCTCCGGACTGGAGGGCGGACTCTCCCTCTGGGGAGAATGCCGCCGAGCTGCCCGACCCTTCCCGCGTGCCTCGACCCCACTGTGCCCAGGAACTGCCCTCCCCTGCAACACTTCCCCCCTCTGGGGAGAAGGCCGCCGTGCTGCCCGACCCTTCCCGCGTGCCTCGACCCCACTGTGCCCAGGCGCTACACCCCCCTGCAACACTTCCCCCTGGCTCTCCTCCAGGCCAGACGTGTCCCCTCCATTGCCATCCCCTGGCGCGGATGAGGGTTCCCCCGATGTGCCGCCTTCCTCCTGGTCCTCGTCGTCCTCCTCCTCCAAGAGCCTGGCACTCTGAGCTTCAGGGACCACCTCCTCCTCACCAGCTGAAAGCAGGAAGGCACAAGAGTAGCTTTAGAGTGAGGACAGGGCGTCAGCGAGGGAGGCATGAGTGGTGGCATTATGCGCATTGGTCGGACAGTGGGAAAGGATGTCGATCTGAAGCGCGAGGGCAACGAGAGAGGTCCAACCGGTCATGTCCTTACCAGTGGGTCCCAGTACAGGGTCCGCATCTCCAATGGCAACAGGGCCAGTCACCCGGCCACGCATGAGTCGAGCCACGCTCTCCTCCAGCTCACTGAGCGCCTGGTACTGGGGACGGCCTCCCCCGGTGGCAGACTGGCTCCTCAAATTCCGCGCCAGTTTGGCCTGCAACAGAAAGGACGGCCTCTAAGTACAGTGTGGTGCCCTGTTGTTGTGTGCACTGCCTCCCATGGTGGAATAGCTTGGCCAGTGTGGTGCCCTGTTGTTGTGTGCACTGCCTCCCATGGTCGAATAGCTTGGCCAGTGTGGTGCCCTGTTGTTGTGTGCACTGCCTCCCATGGTCGAATAGCTTGGCCAGTGTGTTAAGTGCAGAAAGTGCTATTGATGATCATGCCAGTGCCATAGCTGCGGGAGGAGGGCTGGCCATTAGGCCTTTGAGGTCCCTTTGCCCATAATGTGAGGTGCACATGCAAGGATGAGGAGGACACTGGAAAGGGTACTCACCTTCACCATCCGAGTGAGGTCGTTGTACTTCTTGCGGCATTGGTCCGCACTCCTGGGGACATCGCTGGTGGATGAGACCCTCTGGGCGATCTTCTTCCAGGCTCTCCTGTACTGCCTCCTGGGAGCCTTCTTGCCACTGTCCGGGCACAAGATCTCTCTTTTCTTTTCCACACCATTAACCAGCACCCTCAAAGCATGCTCTGAGAAGCGCTGCGCTCGTTCACGGGCCTTCTCCATGGCTTCAGGCGCTATTTGGGTCCACCAGCAGTGTTGAGGCCTAGCTGCAGGGCTCCACTATGCAGGGCGTGGCAGCAGTCAAAGTCGACCCTTCCCCCTTTAAGAGCTGGCCGGCGTCAGGGTGTCTGCTGTCAATCAAAACATGTCCGCACCTGCGCTGCGCCCGGCCTCGGCGTTATCAGTCCGCATCGCCGGCTTAGCGCCTGAAGATAGCAGCGCAACGACAGTTTCAGCGCTCGCCCAAACTCTTGGCCAAATCTACTGAATTTCGGTGAAGTGGCCTACACTTTCCAGCGGGCGCTAACTTTAGCGAACGCCTGACTTTACCGCCCCAAAAGTGGCCAGACTGAATTTCTAGGCCCAGGATTGTAACTGACTGTTGTGTTGTCAATTTAAACAAAGATCAATGGCTGCTTTTTAAAAAAATGGGAACAGCATGTAATATTCTCCACACACACAGTTAACAACACCTCATAGCTTATTTATTCTTCTATTACCTGATTGAGCAATTGGAAAGTGCGCTGAAGGCACCCTCAGCTTGATTTGCTGCTCCTAGCACCCCATGAAACCTGGCATTAAAAGGGGAGGAAAACCAGGAAAGCAAATGTTAGCAGTGCCAGCTGGCGCTTTCAGCTCTAATCGGAGTTATTTTTCTCGCAGTGCGATATATTATGCACTGGCACCTGACGCTCACTACTTAAGGTAAAGCTATTGTAACTCCAGGAGAGATAAGCATGCGACTGAGCATTACAACTGCAATGCGCGCTGTCCTGCATTGCTACAGAGCAGCAATGGAGTCGTCATAAAATGTTTGCAACCGACCGTACCTGAAAGTGAATGTGCAGGTGCAGCAAGCCATTAGGAAGGCAAATGGTATGCTGGCCTTCATTACAAGAGGATTTGAGTACAGGAGTAAAGAAGTCTTACTGCAATTATATAGGGCCTTGGTGAGACCACACCTGGAGTACTGTGTACAATTTTGGTCACCTTACCTAAGGAAGGATATACTTGCCATAGAGGGAGTGCAACGAAGGTTCATGAGATTGATTCCTGGGATGGCGGGACTGTCGTATGAGAAGGAATTGAGTAAACTAGGCCTGTATTCTCTTGAATTCAGAAGAAAGAGAGGGAATCTCATTGAAGCATACAAAATTATTACAGGGCTTGATAGGATGGATGCTGGGAGAATGTTTCCCTTGACTGGGCCACAGCCTCAGGATAAAGGGTAGGCCATACAGGACTGAGATGAGAAGAAATTTCTTCACACAGAGGGTGGTGAATCTTTGGAACTCTCTACTCCAGAGGGCTGTGGAGGCTCAGTAATTGGGTATATTCAAAACAGAAGTTGGTAGATTTCTGACTAGTAAAGGCATCAAAGGATATGGCGATAGGGCCGGTGAATGGAGTTGAGGCAGAAGATCAGCCATGATCTCATTGAGGCCTGCTCCTGCTCCTATTTCTTATGTTCTTATGTACTGATCACTCCTGGGGCCTTGTGTACAGGCCAGGAGATATTTACCTGACCTCAAAGGAGCAGCAGTGCATGCAACGGTTGAAATTGTCTTGCTCATAAAATCAAGGAGGCCACCTACTATTTAAATGACAGACTCCATTAAGGAGGCCAACAATTCAGACTCTAGTCATAATAATGAAGAAAGAAAGGGAGGTTTACAAACTATTATAAATAACAACAGAAAACGCTGGAAAAACTCAGCAGGCCAGGCAACATCCGTGGAGAGAGAAACAGAGTTAACGTTTCAGGTCAAAGACCCTTCGTCAGAACTGAGAAAAAAGCAGGAAATGAAAAAGCAAGTTTGGGGGCTGGGAAATGGGGGAGGGGATGAAAGAACAAAAGGGAAGGTCTTTGAGAGGTGAAGAGACATTAAGAGATATTCAAGGCGAGACGAGATGGTAATAGGACAGGTAAAGAAACAAAGGAAGACTCTAGATGAAGTGTGAAATGCGCTGGCAGAATGAAAGACAGCTGCCATGTGGGAGAGAAAAAAAAAGGAAAAGGCACAAACCAAAAGTGTGGATAAAAAATATATAAAAATATAATAGGGGCCGAGGTTATGATCTGAAATTGTTGAACTTGATATTGAGTCCGGAAGACTGTAAAGTGCCTAATCGGAAGATGAGGTGCTGTTCCTCGAGCTTACGCTGAGCTTCTGTGGAACAATGCAAGAGGCCAAGGACGGTGAGGTCCGAGTGGGAATGGAGCGGTGAATTGAAATGACAGGCAACCGGAAGCTCAGGGTCACCCTTACGGACTGAACGGAGGTGTTCCGCAAAGCGATCACGTAATCTGCGTTTGGTCTTCCCAATGTAGAGGAGACCACATCGTGAGCAGCGAATACAGTATACTAGATTGCAAGAAGTACAAGTAAATCGCTGTTTCACCTGGAAGGGGTGTTTGGGGCCCTGGACAGTGGGAAGGGGGGAGGTATAAGGGCAGGTGTTGCATCTCCTGCGCTTGCACGGGAAGGTGCCGGGTGAAGGGGAAGGGGTGCTGGGGGTGATAGAGGAGTGGACTAGGGTGTCTCAGAGGGAGCGGTCCCTACAGAATGCTGAAAGAGGAGGGGAGGAGAAGATGCGTTTGGTGGTGGGATCATGTTGGAGGTGGCGGAAATGGCGGAGGATGATCCGTTGAATGTGGAGGCTGTTGGGGTGAAAGGTGACGACAAGGGGAACCCTATCGTGGTTCCGGGAGGGAGGGGTAGGGGTGAGGGCTGAAGTGCAGGAGATAGAATGGACATGGTCGAGGGACATGTCAACCACGATAGAGGGGAATCCTCAGTTGAGGAAAAAGGAAGACATGTCGGAAGCACTGGTGTGGAAAGTGGCATCGTCGGAGCAGATGCAGCGGAGACAGAGAAACTGGGAGAATGGAATACAAACTATTATGTTGATTTTGATAAGAATGTAGAGGATGATATCATGGAACAGTCTCTCCAGTTCAGAATAGCAGGCTTGTCGTTATAAACCTCCGTAAAATCATTTACTGACTCACCGATGTAACTAATTACATCTGTTTGAAGCAGGAGATCAAGCTTAAGATTAGTGTTTGAACTGTACATTGTGCTCCAGATATTATCTTGTACTTTCCTTTGCCTAACCCTAGTTATAATATTTTCTGCTTCTGCCTGACATTTGATATACAAGACAATATATTTTTATTCATTCACGGGATGTGGGCGTCGCTGGCAAGGCCAGCATTTATTGCCCATCCCTAATTGCCCTTGAGAAAGTGGTGGTGAGCTGCCTTCTTGAACCGCTGCAGTCCGTGTGGTGAAGGTACTCCCACAGTGCTGTTAGGGAGGGAGTTCCAGAAATTTGACCCAGTGACAATGAAGGATCGGCGATATACTTCTAAGTCAGAATGGTGTGTGACTTGGAGGGGAACTTGGAGGTGGTGGTGTTCCCATGTACCTGATGCCCTTGTTTCATAATTTCATATAACTGAGCTTAAAATGGTTTGAAGGTATGAAAGCGAATAATTTGAGGGAAAGGTAGCAAGAGAAAGTCACCGAGGCTGCATTTTACACAACTACAGTGTTGGCACAAAGTAGTTTCCCCAAGGGGAAAGTTTCTCTCCTCTGCTTGGTTCTGGAGACATGTCAAGCCCAGATTCTGCAATAACATGGGGTCAATATTCTTAATGTGCACCAGCACTAGCTGGGTTGGGGACCTCACCCACCAGTAGCTGGCACTAGGAAAACCTGCCCTCGTAACTCTAGTCTAACTGATGCGTAACAACACTAAAACTGTGATGTAACTGCAGCCCGAATGATAAGGTTTTGCCGTTATTAAGCAGTTTTGATGCACAAATTAGAAAACTGTACCTGGCTAGTTTCCAGTACATTCACGATGGGCCGAATGGCCTCCTTCTGTGCTGTAAGTTTCTATAATTCTAGAGTGTAACAGCAACAAGCATATTACACTCTTGAACTTTCAAATCTGCCTTTCCTATAGCCTAAAGAATAACTTAATTCAGTTTGTCTACTTAGTTTGCCATGGTTCAGTTGGTAACGCTTTTGCCTCTGAGTCAGAAGGTTGTGGGTTCACGTCCCACTCCAGGGACTTGAGCACATAATCTAGGTTGGCACTCCCATGCAGTACTGAGGGAGTGCTGCACTGTTGGAGGTACCGTCTTTCAGATGAGACGCTAAACCGAGGCGCCCTCTGCCCTAAAAGGTGGACGTAAAAGATCCCATGGCACTATTTGGAAGAAGAACAGGCTGATATTTAAGCCTCAATCAACATCACTAAAAAAAAGGATTATCTGGTCATTATCACATTGCAGTTTGTGGGAGCTTGCTGTGTGCAATTTGGCTGCTGTTTTTAATGGCTCAAATGCAAGGCGGCATCTCTGACTGTACAGCACTCAGGTGTGAGTCTAGATTATGGGCTCAAGGCCCTGGAGTAGGATTTGAAACCACAACCTTCTGACTCAGAGGTGAGAATGCTGCCAACTGAGCCAAGGCTAATGCCTTAGATATCAGCATTTATTTCTCTGTATTTTTCACCTTGAGGAGTAGGTTGCGCTGCCAGGCATAGTCAGCATGCATGGAGGTGCTACCTGAGCTACACCAAGGATTCGGGGGAGCCCGGCAAAGATTTCCTTATCACACCTACATGAGGGGGAAAGATCAAGGAGCACTGAGGAGCACACAGCAGCGAAGCCACACACATACAAATGAAAATGCAGAAAATCATCCGAGCCACACCTGCAGGCACGACTGAAGGGTAATAACGTAATGCTGGGGGATAAGCAATGACATCATGCCTTCGTGGAGGCATGAGAATCACTTCAACCCAGGGCTTACCTTAAAGATACAAAGGTTGGCAATGGAGCAGAAATCAAGCTCAGGTGCTGGAGAGGGGGAGGTCTTTGAGGTGAAATTGGAAGGTGAAATAGGTAGGGATTTTTTTTAGAATTGTCTAATTTTTCATATTTATTATGTTATGAATTTCCACAAGGTGTTGTCCCGATCCTCTGCCGTATCTTTGAAGGGAGAGCACCAGAACCTCCAGAGAAACATTGCGAATGGCGGTTTTTAGCTGTTTCCACACCAATCGCCTGCCAGAGAAATTCCAGGTGGTTATGGTTTAGGGGTACATAGGAACATAGGTACAGGTACAAAAGTAGGCCATTCAGCTTCTCAAGCCTGTTCTGCCATTCAATGAGATCATGGCTGATCTGCGACCTAATTCCATATATCTGCCTTTGGCCCATATCCATTAATACCTTTGGTTAACGGTTTAGGAGAACAACAACAACAACTTGTATTTATATAGCGCCTTTAACCCAGTAAGACATCCCAAGACACTTCACAGGAGAATTATAAGACAAAAAATTTGACACTGAGCCATATAAGGAGAAATTAGGGCAGATGACCAAAAGCTTGGTTAAAGAGGTAGGTTTTAAGGAGCGCCTTAAAGGAGGAAAGAGAGGTGGAGAGGTTTAGGGAGGGAATTCCAGAGCTTGAGGCCTAGGCAACAGAAGGCACAGTCACCAAAGGTTGAGCGATTATAATCAGGGATGCTCAAGAGGGCAGAATTAGAGGAGCACAGATATCTTGGGGGATTGTGGGGCTGAAGGAGATTACAGAGCTAGGGAGGGGCGAAGCCATGGAGGGACTTGAAAATAAGGATGAAATTTTGCAATCAATGCGTTGCTTAACTGGGTGCCAATGTAGGTCAGCAAGCACAAGGGTGATGGGTGAACAGGACTTGGTGTGAGTTGGGACACAGGCAGCCAAGTTTTGGATGACCTCAAGTTTATGTAGGGTAGATCGTGGGAGGCCAGCCAGGAGTGCGTTGGAATAGTCAAGTCTAGAGGTAACAAAAGCATGGATGAGGGTTTCAGCAGCGGATAGAAACATAGAAACATAGAAGCTAGGAGCAGGAGTAGGCCATTCGGCCCCTCGAGCCTGCTCCGCCATTCAATGCGATCATGGCTGATCATCCAAATTCAGTACCCTGTCCCTGCTTTCTCCCCATATCCCTTGATCCCCTTAGTCTTAAGAAATATATCTAACTCCTTCTTGAATATATTTAATGAATTGGCCTCAACTGTCTTTTGTGGTAGAGAATTCCATAGGTTCACCACTCTCTGGGTGAAGAAATTCCTCCTCATCTCAGTCCTAAATGGCTTACCCCTTATCCTTAGACTGTGACCCCTGGTTCTGGACTCCCCGACCATCGGGAACATCCTTCCTGCATCTAGTCTGTCTAGTCCTGTTAGAATTTTATAAGTTTCAATGAGATCCCCTCTCAAGTTTCAATGAGCTGAGGCAAGGGCGGAGACGGGCGATGTTACGGAGGTGGAAATAGGCGGTCTTAGTTATGCCTTGGATATGTGGTCGGAAGCTCATTTCAGGGTCAGATATGATACCAAGGTTACAAACAGTGTGGTTCAGCCTCAGACAAATGTTAGGGAGAGGGATGGAGTCAGTGGCTAAGAAATGTGACAGGGACCGAAAACAATGGCTTCGGCCTTCCCAATATTGAATTAGAGAAAATTTTTGCTTATCCGGAACTGGATGTCGGACAAGCAGTTTGACAGCTTAGAGGTCATGGAGGGGTCGAGAGAAGTGGTGGTGTGGTAGAGCTGGGTGTCCACAGTATATATGTGGAAATTGACGCTAGGTTTTCGGATGATGCCGCTGAGGGGCAGCATGTAGATGAGAAATAGGAGGGGGCCAAGGATAGATCCTTGGGGGACACCAGAGGTAATGATGCAGGAGCGGGAAGAGAAGCCATTGCAAGTGATTCTCTGGCTACAATTAGATAAATAAGAATGGAACCAGGCGAGTGCAGTCCCACCCAGCTGGACGACGGTGGAGAGACATTGGAGGAGGATGGAGTGGTCAACCGTGTCAAAGGCTGCAGACAGGTCAAGAAGGACGAGGAGGGATAGTTTACCTTTGTCACAGTCACAAAGGATGTCATTTATGACTGTAGCGTAGTGGTTATGTTATTGGGCTATTAGTCAAGTATGTTCTGGACTAATGATTTGGGGGCACATGAATTCAAATCCCACTATAGCAGCTGGGGAATTTAAATTCAGTAAATAAATTTGGAATAAAAAGTTAGTATCAGTAATGATGACCGTGTAACTATCAGATTGTCATAAAAACCCATTTGGTTCACTAATGTCCTTTAGGGAAGGAAATCTGCCATTGTTACTTGGTCTGGCCCATATGTGACTCCAGACCCACAACAATGTGATTGACTCTTAACAGCCCTCTGAAATGGCCTAGCAAGCCACTCAGTTAAGGGTAATTAGGGATGGGCAATAAACGCTGACCTGCTATCAATCGCAGATATAAATTTAACAATCGACCCAGCATCAACTGCCATTTGTGGAAGAGTGTTCCAAGCACTACCTCCCTTCGTGTGTAGAAGTGTTTCCTAACTTCACTCATACAAGGCCTGGCTCTAATTTGTAAGCTTTGGGGGAGAAATTGGCACCCAGGAGGTGGAGTGCTATTGGAAGCGCTACAACTAAATGTCGCAGCGCTACGTGCTGCAGCGCCACGCCTGGGGCACATAGCGTCGCGTCATTGCAGGCCTCCTCCCCTGATTAAAGGGGAGGGGCCTAGCGCCGTGTGCATCGGGGCCTTGCCTGGGCCACCGGGGAGTGGGGTGCCATGGCAACAGCCCGGCACTCAAGAGGAGTACCGGGCTGAAAGATCGAGGCCGGCACCCCGCATGCAGCGGTGAGAGGGGGCAGGGGCTGGCAGTTGGCCCCCAAAAAAATGGTTGCCCGCCACTTGCCCTTTAAGTAGCACCCAAGATCGCTACCACTGCACAGAAACCACCCCCTGAACCGGTCGGACATATCGCCCAGCAATAATTCAGGGGCTGTAAATCAGGTTTACGGACGGGGCGCTGCGCACGGCGCTGACATAGTCATCGCCTGCGCAACGGAGCGGGGTGCTACCGGATACCACCTGCTAACCACCTGCTGAATTTCGTGGGAGGCATTAGTGGCGCCACGCCCAGGTGCTCGGGCATCTTCGCCCCATTAGCACCCCCTGGGGGCGCTAACGAAAGGTGCAAATGAACCCAATTTCTAGCCCTTATAGAGAGGGGTATATATAGAGAGGGGTATATAGTGAGATGGGCAGGGAACTGACGTGGTGGCTGGAAGGATTTTTAGGGCTAGAAATTGGGTTCATTTGCGCCTTTGCGAGTTGGAGACACTCCGATACATAAGGAATAAGGTGGAATTTCTGGACAGTTTTATCCAGAATACAGTCACACCCCAGAGGAAAGCACAGGTTCAGGAAGGGGAGGGTGTGACTGTTAGGGAGCTGGGTAGCAGGGATTTAGGAGAGGTTGGGACACTGGTCCTGTTCAACAGGTACGATATACTCGCTTCTCCTTCTTAGGCAGTCCCTCGGAACTGAGGATGACTTGCTTCCACATTAAAAATGAGTTCGCAGGTGAATTTTTACCCAAAATTCACAAAAATATGCCCGGATTTCAGAAATTTGAATGACGACCAAAAACTCCCATACCTACTAGGGGAAGAGAGAAATTGTGTAACACTAGCGGCACACTATGTTACAGCTTGCCATAAACAGAGGGACAACCACTAAATATAAGAAAAGAGTATATATAAATTATATGAAAGTATATTTATACACTCAGGGATATATCTGTTTATACACTGTATGGATAGACCTGTATTTTTGTGAACAAACATGAATGTTTTTCGATGCTTTGGCAACATAAGATGTAACTTGTCATGCCAATAAAGCGATTTGAATTGAATTGAATTGAATTGAATTGACTGATGAGCCCAGTGTGGGACCTACAGTCTCTGTCACAGGTGGGGCAGACGGTGGTTGAAGGGGTGGGTGGGTGGGGTGCTTGGGTTGACATGCGCTCCTTGCGCTGCCTACACTTGGCTTCCGCTTGCTCCCGGTGAAGCGACTCGAGGTGTTTGGCGCCTTCCCGGATGCTTCTCCTCCACTTTGTGCGGTCTTGGGCCAGGGATTCCCAGGTGTTGATGGGGATGTTACACTTTTTCAAGGAGGCTTTGAGGGTGTCCTTGAAATGTTTCCTCTGCCCACCTGGGGCTCTCCGTAATTGTGACCACCTTCAAGAAAGGTGACAAGTCCGATTGCGGTAATTACAGAAGAGTTTCCCTGCTGTCTGCCACAGGGAAAGTCATCGCAAGAATCCTCCTCAATCGCCTCCTCCCAGTGGCCGAAGAGCTCCTCCCAGAGTCGCCATGCAGATTCCGCCCTCTAAGGGGCACAATGGACATGATCTTCACCGCACGTCAATTACAAGAGAAATGCAGGGAACAGCACCAACCGCTGTACATGGTCTTCTTTGATCTCACAAAGGCCTTCGACACTGTCAACCGTGAGGGATTATGGAGTGTCCTCCTCAAATTCGGCTGCCCTCAAAAGTTTGTCACCATCCTCCACCTGCTTCACGACGATATGCAAGCCGTGATCCTGACCAACGGTTCCACCACAGACCCAATTCACGTACGAACCGGGGTCAAACAAGGCTGTGTCATCGCACCAACACTCTTCTCGATCTTCCTTGCTGCAATGCTCCATCTCACCCTCAGTAAGCTCCCCACTGGAGTGGAGCTAATTTACAGAACAAACGGGAAACTGTTCAACCTCCATCACCTCCAGTCCAGATCCAAGGTCGTCCCATCCTCTGTCGTCGAATTACAGTATGCAGACGATGCTTGCGTCTGCGCTCACTCGGAGGTCAAACTCCAAACCATCGTCAACACCTTCACCGAAGCATACGAAAGCACGGGCCTTACACTAAACATCCGTAAGACAAAGGTCTTCTACCAACCTGCCCCCGCCACAGAACTGCCCCCCGATTATCAAAATCCATGACAAGGCCTTGGACATCGTGGACCACTTTCCATACCTCGGGAGCCTACTGTCAACAAGGGCAGACGTCGACGATGAAGTCCAACACCGCCTTCAGTGTGCCAGTGCAGCCTTTGGTCGCCTGAAGAAGAGAGTGTTTGAAGACCAGGACCTCAAACCTGGCACTAAGCTCATGGTCTACAGAGCAGCAGTGATACCTGCCCTGCTGTATGCCTCAGAGACATGGACCATGTACAGCAGGTACCTCAAAGCACTGGAGAGGTACCACCAACGTCGCCTCCGCAAGATCCTGCAAATCCATTGGCAGGATAGGCACACCAACAGTGTCCTCGCTCAGGCCAACATCCCCAGCATCGAAGCTTTGATCACTCTCAATCAGCTCTGATGGACGGGTCACATTGTCCACATGCCCGATACGAGACTCCCAAAACAAGCGCTCTACTTGGAGCTCCGGCACGGCAAGCGAGCCCTAGCTGGGCGGAGGAAGTACTCGCTACCTGTGAGGACAAGGAGAAAGACTGCGGGGAGGACAGCCACAATGCAGACCAAGGCACCGTGGCTCAGAAGGCTGTCCAAGGGGGGGAAGAGCAGAATAGAAATGTGGCAGTGATAGGGGACTCTATAATTAGGGGGATAGATAGCCTCCTCTGCAGCCAGGAACAAGAATCCCGAAGGGTGTGTTGCCAGGGTAAGGGATATCTCACAGCGGCTGGAGAGGAACTTGGAAAGGAAGGGAGTAAATCCAGTTGTCGTGGTCCATGTTGGAACAAATGACATAGGTAGGAACAGGGAGGAGGTCCTGCTGAGGGAGTATCAGGAGTTAGGCTCTAACTTAAAAAGCAGGACCTCGAGGGTAATAATCTCTGGATTACTGCCCAAGCCGCGTGCAAATTGGCATAGAAGCAGACAGATCAGGAGAATTAAGATGTGGCTCAAGGGCTGGTGTGGGAAAGAGAGGTTCCTTTTCATGGGACACTGGCACCAGTTCTGGGACAGGAAGGAGATGTACCGATGGGACGGGCTCCACCTAAACCAGGATGGGACCCATGTCCTAGCGGAAAGGGTAAATAGGGAGGTGGCAAAGGCTTTAAACTAGTAAGAAGGGGGGAGGAAAATACAAGAAATGTAAGCAGCCTAAATATAAACAAAATAGGAAAAGTGAGCGTAGGAAAGAATAAAGTAAGGGAGGACATTGACAGCAAGGGAACAAATAGAGTTATACAACAGGAGCCTAAAAAGATGGTTAAACATAAAATGAGAGGAAATCCTATTAAAAATGAGTTAACCTGTCTGTACAGCAATGCACACAGTGTCCGTAATAAAACAGGGGAGCTGGAGGCAATCATGCGTTGGGAGGAACCAGACATAGTAGGGATTACTGAGACATGGGGCACGATCTTACCAGCCCTGGGGAGGTGGGTATAGAGGCGGGACTGCCGGGAAAATGGCAGAATTTGGGGGCGGGTGCCCAACCCGCCCCCCAACCCGCCTCCATGCCATCTTGCCAGGATGTGGGTAGCCGTCTCGCGCCGGGCCCCATCTGCTTGGAGACGGGAAGGGATTAAAGCCAATTAACTGCCTGTTGACAGGTACTTAACAGGCAGAAAACAGGCTTATCACCATTTTGCCCACACAAGTGCAGGCTTCCTGAAGGCTCCGAACCCCGCTAGGGTCACCTAGGCAAATATTGGGTCTGCAGGGGTCAGAGGGGTGCAAAGGTGTGCTGTGAAGGCAAGTGATGGGTGCAAGTGTGGAGAGGTGAGTATCTGAGGTAAGTGGCAAGTGTTAGAAAAAGTGTACTGACCTTTGTTTCTTCCTGCAGGCTTCAGTCAATGGGTATGCAGAGTCTCGAACCTCCGCGGTAGAGATGACAGATGGCCGTTGCATTCTCCAATGCAGCAACCATCTCATTTCTGCAAAAGAAAGAGGTTTGATGAGGTCTTGAATTCAAGGCCTCATCAAACTACAGAGAATGTCAGTGTTTGACAGCTTAACAGAGCTGTCAAACAATGACAATTCATCTGTCAAAAACTTTTAACAGATGAAACGTCATACGTTGACATTCTCTGCAACCGGCTTTCCCTTAATTGGCCTGCTAAGCCCGCTGGGCGGGCATAACAAGGTCAATCAAGGGAAAATAGCATTGGTTGGCCAGAAGTTGATGGAGGCGGGACTAAAACCCGACAAGTGGGAGTCCCGCCTCCAAAAGCTCCCCATTGGCAAAATCACCCCCATGGCTACAGAAAAATCAGGACTGGGAATTAAACATTGCAGGGTATAGCATATTTAGAAAAGATAGACAGGGAAAAAGGTGAGGTGGAGTAGCTGTACTTATTAGGGATAACATAATAGCAGTAGAAAAAAGGGACATAGATATCAGCAAGACAAAAATAGAATCCATATGGATAGAGATAAAAGATAATAAAGGATCAATCACACTAATAGGCATAGTCTACAGACCACCTAATAGTAGAACGGAGGTGGAGGAAGAAATATGCAGACAAATTAGAGAAATGAGTAAATAATATAGAATAATAATCATGGGGGATTTCAACTACCCTGATATCAATTGGACAGAAGAGGTAGATAAAGGGGATAAGGGAATGGAGTTCCTACAATGTGTACAGGACTCCTTTCTAACCCAATATGTAAAAAGCCCAACAAGGGAGGATTCGCTATTGGATCTAGTTATGGGGAATGAGCCAGAGCAGATAAGAGAAGTAAAAGTGGGGGAACTTATAGGCAATAATGACCATAATATAATACGCTTTAAGATGATAATAGAGAAGGACATAAGTATGACAAAAACCACATTAATAGCTTGGAGAAAAGTTGATTTTGAGGGGCTGAGAATAGAACTTGGGAAAATAAAATGGGCAGCAATATTGGCAAACAATGATGTAGAACGACTATGGGAAACATTTAAAATGGTGCAGGAAAAATATATTCCGCTAAAAGGAAAGCACAAACTAAACACTAATGAGACTACATGGATGAGTAAAGACATAAGGGAACAATTGAGGGTAAGGAAAGAGGCATACATTAAGTACATGGACAGCAGAGGAGTGCATGAAAAGAGAAAATACAAAGGGATTAGGAGAGAAGTCAAAAAAACAATTAGAAATGCAAAGAGGAACTATGAAATTAAATAATCAAGGAACATAAAGCAAAATAGTAAAATACTTTACAGGCACATCAATAAAAAAAGGAAGGTTGGGATGGGAATAGGGCCATTAAGGGATAGATGGGATAATACCACAGGTAACGATAGAGAGATGGCAGAAATATTAAATCATTATTTCACTTTGGTATTTACCAGGGAGATAGAACAGGTGGACATGACATTGGATGATGAGATTAGTGCATTTAAAATAAAAAAGGGATATATTAAATAAACTAATCAAACTCAAAGAGGATAAAACCCCTGGTCCGGATGGATTGTATCATGCATTTTAAAAGAATCTAGGGAAGAGATAGTAGAGGCGTTACTACACACATTTAATAATTCGTTAGAAAAAGGTGTCGTGCCAGAGGACTGGTGGATAGCTAACGTTATACCTTTATTTAAGAAGATGGATAGAACATGTCCAGGGAATTATAGACCAGTCAGCTTAACATTGGTGGTAGGAAAAATAATGGAATCCCTACTAAAGGAGAGAATAGAAGAACATTAGAAATGAAAAGTATAATAATGAATAGTCAGCATGGATTTCAAAAGGAAAATCTTGCTTGACCAACGTCATTGAATTTTTTGAAGAGGTAACAGAGAGAGTAGACAATGGTAATGCAGTAGATGTAATTTATCTAGATTTTCAAAAGGCCTTCGATAAGGTACCCCATAATAGACTGATGAACAAGGTCAGAGAATGCGGAGTCAGGGGACAAGTAGCAGAATGGATTGCTGGCTGGCTTCAAGACAGAAAGCAGAGAGTGGGAGTAAAGGGTAGCTATTCACAGTGGCAGAAGGTGGGTAGTGGTGTTCCACAAGGATCAGTGCTGGGACCACTGCTGTTCACAATTTACATTAACGATTTAGACTTTGGAATCAAAAACACAGTTTCTAAATTTGCAGATGATATCAAATTGGGGGGGGGATAGTCAATACTGAGGAGGACTGCAACAAATTACAGGAGGACATTAATAAACTTGCAGAATGGGCAAATAATTGGTAAATGAAGTTCAACACAGATAAATGTGGGGTATTACATTTTGGTAGGAAGAATAGGGAGGTCACTTATCACTTGGAGGGTGCGAGTCTCGGAGTACAAATACACAAATCACTAAAAGTTGCACCACAGGTTAGCAAGGCCATAAAAAAAGCAAACCAAGCACTGGGTTTATTTCTAGAGGGATAGAATTGAAAAGTAGGGAAGTTATGCTAAACCTGTGTCGAACCTTGGTTAGACCACACTTAGAGTACTGCGTACAGTTCTGGTCGCCATATTATAAAAAGGATATAGAGGCACTGGAGAGGGTGCAGAGAAGATTTACAAGGATGATAGCAGAAATGCAAGGGTATACATATCAGGAAAGGATGAACTGGCTGGGTCTCTTGTCTCTTGAAAAAAGAAGGCTGATGGGTGACCTAATAGAGGTCTTTAAACTTATGAGAGGCTTTGAAGGAGTGGATACAGAGAGAATGTTTCCACTTGTGGAGAAGAGCATAACTAGAGGACATCAATATAAGATAGTCATCAATAAATGCAAAAGGGAATTCAGAAGAAACTTCTTCACCCAGAGAGTGGTCAGAATATGGAACTCGCTACCACAGGGAGTGGCTGAAGCGAATAGTATAAATGCATTTAAGGGGAGGCTGGACAAGCATATGAGGGAGAAGGGAATAGAGGGTCACGCTGATAGAGTTAGATGAGGAAAGACGGGAGGAGGCTCGTTTGGAGCATAAACATCGGCTTGGACTGGTTGGGCCGAATGGCCTGTTTCTGTGCCGTATATCCTATGTAATCCTATGTAATATCAATAAGATGGAAGCTATGTTTGTGATGTGAAAGGTACCTTGTGCTTCTTTATAGGTTTATCTTTTTGTCTTTCTGTTGAGCAGAATGGTTGAAGAAATTCATTCAGAGCTCCCTAATGGTCAAGTAGGCAATTCCTCAGAGTACCCTAGGGATCTACTACTGTGCGGAACATGACTGTGGCTTCTGAATGTTTTAGCCTTGGAGATGTCATGCTAAAGAAGGACAACTCATCATGGGTGTTAGTGTAGAGAGTAAGGAGAGACATGTATTCTGGAATTTTGTTTGATTTACCTTGGGTGGATGGCAAAGAGAAAAGTTCCAGAACGTTTCTTCGGGACATTAGATGGGCTGGGGAGAATCCACATTGTGCATCATTTCTGGAAGGTTGATAGACCAAATGGCCTCCTCTTACCCTAAGCTTTCTTACATTTGTTTCTGGTTCATAGAATGAAAGAAATTCACAGCGCAGAAGGAGGCCATTTGGAGAATTGGAGAATTCTTTAACGACCCAGTGGAGATATTGTCAGAGGAACCTAGAAATGACCAAGAAGCCAAAGTTCTGAGCAACATGTGGACAAAGGAGTAAAGCCAAGTTGCCTGTTCATGGACTGAAAGGTTCGCACCATCTGCCTGTTCAGATAGAATATTCGCCCATTGTTCTGGAAAACATTTATCCCTCAACGAACACCAACAAAACTGATTATTTGGTTAATTATCTCACTTGCTGTTTGTGGGACCTTGCTGTGCACAAATTTACTGCTGCGTTTGCCCATAAAATAACAGACTGCACTTCAAAAGTAATTAATTGACGGTGAAGTGTTTTGGGATGTACTGTAGATGTGAAAAGTGCTATAGAAATGTAGGTAGAAATGGTACTTTCCATTACAACTTTCTGCAATTGGTGCAAAAATTCCCAGGTGGGGAGGGCCAATGACTATGTAAATTATATGTCTTTTTTATTTATTCATGGGTTGTGTTCATCGCTGGCAAGGCCAGCATTTATTGCCCATCCCTAATTGCCCTTGAGAAGGTGGTGGTGAGCCGCCTTCTTGAACCGCTGCAGTCCGTGTGGTGAAGGTACTCCCACAGTGCTGTTAGGGAGGGAGTTCCAGGATTTTGACCCAGCGGCGATGAAGGAATGGTGATATACTTCCAAGTCGGAATGGTGGTGTGCGACTTGGAGGGGAACTTGGAGGTGCTGGTGTTCCCATGCGCCTGCTGCACATAAAAAATTGCTCTTGTTCTTTGAAGTGGCTCTGAAAATTTTCTTTAAAATTGGGATTTGCTGAGCTTTGAAAGATTGTGGTGGGCATGGAAATGAATTCTGAGGCGGTTCATAGTGCAGCCTCTGAACTGCTTCAGGGTTGCTTAGAAGATCTGCCGGGTGTTCCAACGTCAAAACGTAATTGCCTGCAATTTGGGCCACTTTTGCTGTTGGGTAGACGGAGGTGAAACCATTTATCTTCAGGGAGTGTCTTGAATAACCAAATATCCACGGGTCACTAGTTGGTGGCATTCTTATTAGTTAAAAGCACCAGCGAGTGAGCAATGAGATACGGTGTTATATATAAAATCGATACGTTATCCTGTAAAGGGTTAGATACTTTGCTTACTAATTCTATATGAAAACAGGAGACCATAGGATTAATTCTTGCCTTGACTGCCCAGTCGGTAATCTGGCGAAGCCAATCACTCGCCCATGGTAGAACCTGCCCGTTTTTCATTCCAATGATTTCAATACAATGGAAATTAGGCGGGGTCTGCAGAAGAGGGATGATCGGCTCCACCAGATTACTGCCCGGGCGGTGAAGATGTAAATTTACCCCCCATAAGTGCAGGCCTGACACCATTGTCCGAAAGCTCAGCATATAAAAGCAGGGGATTCCTGCTACAACTGTACAGGGTATTGGTGAGACCACACCTTGAGTACTGCGTACAGTTTTGGTCTCCTTATTTAAGGAAGGATATATTTGCATTGGAGGCAGTTCAGAGACAATTCACTAGGTTAATTCCAGGGATGAGGGGGTTGACTTATGAGGAAAGGTTGAGCAGGTTGGGCCTATACTCATTGGAATTTAGAAGAATGAGAGGTGATCTTATCAAAACATATAAGATTCTGAGGGGGCTCTGTAAAGTCTGTGGGTTGTGCAGTTAATAATTACACAGACTTCAGAAGTAACAAACAAACAGGTCTTTACTATTCGAAGGTCAGGGCGAATCTGCCCCAGCAATCCTGCCACAACACTTATATACTGGTGTGGTCACTATCGGTATTACAGTATACAGAAGCCAAACAAATAGTGCCACACCTAAAGTAGTTCTCTTAAAGGTGAACGGTTACATTCAATAGTTCCCTTAAAGGTAGACGGGTACATACACTACAATCCTCCCTTTTTAGCTTATTACTTACAGAGTCTCCGTTAAACATACATATCTCCAACTTCCTATAAAACAAATTACAGATATAATCTCGGTGGAATCAATGTCATATAAAACAATTTACAGGTATAATCTCGGTGGGAACAGTTCACAGGTTCAGTCTCTGCGGAAACAGTTCATAGATTCAGTCTCTGATCTTGACTCATTCCGAACAACATCTCTTTGGTGTAGCCGGTTCACATGGCTAGCGTGACTCCTCCATAGCCTTTTTCTTGACGTCACAGCTTGAACTTTCGTCCTGTTGAACCAGCAGTGCGGACTTTTACAACCAACTGGCTGTTTTGATATTTTCCAGTTTTTCAACTAATTTAGTTCCTTTCGTAGTGTCCCGCCTGAGATGGTAGAAGTGCTAATATTTTAGACAGTTATTATCTTCTGCTTCTTCTTTTTCTTTTCTGCCTTTTTGACACTCTCGGAGCTCCTTTCTCGGCTGCCAGCTGTAGCGCCACCAATTCTCTATGTTCCTTAGACCTTAAGTGCTTCATCCGGATTTCAGCACTTTGGGAGTTTTCATCACAAACTGAGCAGACCAGATCCTCGTAATATTCAGTGTCACTCAACAGGTCTTGGTAATATTCGGGGTCGTCCTGAGTTAGGCCAGTGAGAGGCCCTTCTACTTCCTTCTTATCCATCTGGACGTTAGCCGACGGTGGTTCCTTCCCTAACCATCTTTCTTGAAAAGACTTCTTCAAACATTCATATTCATTCCGCTCTTCCGGGGATGTCTGCCATTCCTTCACTACTGGCCTCATTTGTGAGTTCAATACCTTCCCTTCCATCGGGGATTTCGTTGTCAGGCTATTTAATCCTTCTACTGGAGTATCTGTTTCCACCCCCTTCTGTTCCCCTTGACGCAATTCAGCGTCCTTTTGGCATCCTTGTAAAAGCTGTGTTGCCACCTCAGCTATCTCCGTGACTTTTGGAAGCTCCGAATTCTTTCCCTTTGAACCCTGAAACTCGTGTTCCCATTTTGGAGTCTTGTCCCTCAGCGTGTGTAAGAGTTGGCTGGCCGTTAACTCTTCTACGGGGACACTGTGGATTAGAGTCTTCTCCATTTCATCCACCTTTCCCTCCAATGTTTTCACCTTCCTTTCCTCCGGTACTTTGGTTTTAAGCGCTCGAAGAAGTTGCGCCTTAATGTTCTCTAACTCCTGTTCAGGGGCCATTCCTACAGTCTCTGTGATCCTTCCAGTTGCCTTTCCTTCCACTGCCCGGATTCCTAGTTGAATATGTTCTTCAAGTTGTTGAACCTCGGCCATTGCCGCCTCATATTTGTCCTGGGTTGCCTTCAATAATTTAATGAGTTCTTGGACATCTTGAATTTCATGTTCTGCTATGTCTTCCACCTCTAATTTTTCATCGATGGATGGAATCTCTACCGATGAGTCTGTCTTGGCCTGGAGCTCATCAAACATTTCCTGCAGCCTTTGTAATTCTCGCTCATGTTCAACCTTTAGCTGTTCAGATGCTTTCACTAAAACTAGCTTTTCGGAGGTTGCCGAGTTAACCCCTTCCAGGATTGTAGTCTGGGCCTGTTCATACTGTTCTTTCAACTTGTTACACTTTGCTTGCAACGAGTCGTAGAGATGAACTGGGATAAAATCCTGGCTTCCTGAAGATTCCTCTTCCTTTGGTTCGTTCTGTAAATATTCTAGTTCCTGAACAGCATCAGGGGAATGTGATTGGTATTTGGCCACGATGGCTCTATGGTCACTCTCTGCTTGAGCTAGCTGTCTCTGTTGTCTTTCCAGGTTCTCCCATTCGGTGTCCCAGAACTTTTCCATATTTTTCATCTCTTGTACGAAACGGTCACTCAACTGTTCTAATTGTTGTCGTACTTTGACATAAGTTTGAGTCCGAACTCGGTGTTCTTTCGTCGTGGATGAATCCTTTGCTTGAACAGGCTCAGAATTCTCTGTCAACCTGAAGTTCTGCTCTGCAGCTTTATTCTTCTTGGTAACATAAGTCCTTCTGCATGTCTTCGTTTCCTTCCCCATCGTCGGCAAGTCCCTTTTAGCCTTGTCTTCCATATTTGAATTGGTCTTATCGTCATCCATTTCAGAATCTGAGCTGATAGCTTGCACCGAGTCCTCCCTCATTATGGCTTTTAGGTAGTGCCATTCCATATCTATTTTCTTAATCCACTCCCGTCCTAGAAGTGGTGGTCCTCCTTCAGGTAATACGTACAAGTTCATTCTTGGGTGTTCTTTACCCCTATCTCTCACCTTGACTCTTATTTTCCCCATGGGGTATACGTTATGCCCCGTGTATGTCTGTAATACGAACTTGGTATTTCTTAAAGGTATGTGAGAGAATAGCCGGTGGTAGTCCCTTCGGTTGATGACTGATAGAGCTGATCCAGTGTCCAGCTCCATCCTTACTTGGACTCCAGCTATTTTTAGTATGACCCAAATGGTTTGTAGATCCGTTTCTTTACCCACATTGTGGATTCTCAGACTACCCAGCTCCTGGTTGTTTGGGTCTGAGTCTGAATTCTGTTCGTCTGAACTCTTCTCAGCCACCTTGTGTACCTTGTTGTACTTTTCTTGTGGTGGCTTCCTTTGATTGTTGGTCTTCTTCCCTGACCGGCATACCTTTGCGATGTGACCCAGTTTGCCACATTTCCTACACTCTTGGTTCTTAAACCAGCATTGATTCTGGTCATGCGTTGTCTTCCCACAACGGTAGCATTTTGCTGTGCTTGAAGTAATTTGGTCCACCCCGAGTGCCGCCGCCTTTAGTTGCATTTCCGCCGTTCCTTTCGCTGCGGCTTCGTGCGATGCAGCTATACGGACAGCCCTGTCCAGTGTGAGGTCGTTCTCTTCCAGTAGTCGCTTCTGCGTCCCTTCTTTGGACAATCCGCATACGAACTTGTCCCGCAGTGCTTCTGTCAGATTCCCTCCGAACTGGCAGTATTTCGCTAGCCTACGCAGTTCGACCAAGTATTCCGCATTGCTTTCGTCTTTCCTCTGCGTTCTTGCGTAGAATTTGAATCGTTCAGCCAGCATCAACGGTGTGGGGTTCAAGTGGTCCTTCAGCCCAGCCACAATCTCTTCGAAGGTCTGATCCGCTGGTTTATCTGGTGCTATTAGATGCTTCAAGAGCCCGTATGTTTTTGCCCCCATCGAGTTTAGCAATGTTATCGCCTTGTCGTCTTCCTCTATTTTGTTGGCTTCGCAATAGATCTCTATGCATTCCACGTACGTGGCCCAGTCTTCTATTTCAGAATTAAAGTCGTTAATATTCCCTCGCTTAGGCATCTTTCTTCCCTTGGGAGCAGCACCAGTATTCCTTTAAGTATTCTTATTTATTTGTTTATTTCTAAGATGGCGGTTTTCCCGCGAAATCGGCGGTTTCCCGCTCTTTCCTTCTCTCCCCGCCCACTTCAATGGCGGTATGTCAGTTAAGATGGCGGTTTTCCCGCGAAAATGGCGGTTTCCCGCTCCTGTCGTCTCCTCCGCCTAATGGCGGCTTCCCGCGTTTCTTCCTGGTGGAAGGGGTACGCTTTCCCCACAGCGGACAGGTTCAGCCGCTGGGCTGGCTCTCGCACAGCTCCCCTTATTCGGCTCTGTCTTTTCCTCCCGCCCGCACGGCTCTACCGGCGCTGGGTACACCCCGTTAACGGAGGACAGTTCAGCCGCTGGACTGGCTCTCGCGCAGTCTCTCTCTCTCCGTACCCGGCTCTGTCACTCTCTCTCCCGCACGTTCAGTTCTACCGGCCCTGGGTACCCCGTTGGTGGAGAACAGTTCAGCCGCTGGACTGGCTCTCGCACAGTCTCTCTCCCCTTGCTCGGCTCTGTCTCTCCCTCTCCCGCACGTTCGGTTCTACCGGCTCTGGGTACCCCGTTGGTGGAGAACAGCTCAGCCGCTGGACTGGCTCTCGCGCAGTCTCTCTCCCCTTGCTCGGCTCTGTCTCTCTCTCCCACCCGCACGGTTCCTGTTCGCCTCCCAGCCCTCTCGCAGACCGGTGTTTCCCTCCCCGGCTGCAGCTGGGTTTCTCTTCCCGCGCCTACTCCCAGTCTCAGCGCTTCGTGGCTGCGGTCGCTGCCCGGCTTTTCCCGCCGATCGAGGTCCGACTGTCTCACGACGCCGTTGGACCCGACTTTCTGACCGGCTCCGTTCCCCCTCGACCGTGGTCGAGTGCACAGCCCTTATCCTCCGGATATTCTCTACACCTTCCCCTACTCACAGTCTCCGCGGCCGCCTTGTTTCCTGCTGATCGGCTCACTCCGCACCGTGGTAGAAGGGTAGTCAGTGCCTGTTGCTGATGGAAGCTTTTATTGCTAAAGTCTTCCTCCTTCCTCCTGCTGCAGCCTCGTGTTTTCTTTCAGCAGCACGACGAGGGCGGTTGCCTCTCTTCGACGCTCTTCGTTGCTTTGGTAGTCTTGCCGCAGGGTACGATCGGACTCGTCACCACTCTAAAGTCTGTGGGTTGTGCAGCTAATAATTACACAGACTTCAGAAGTAACAAACAAACAGGTCTTTACTATTCGAAGGTCAGGGCGAATCTGCCCCAGCAATCCTGCCACAACACTTATATACTGGTGTGGTCACTATCGGTATTACAGTATACAGAAGCCAAACAAATAGTGCCACACCTAAAGTAGTTCTCTTAAAGGTGAACGGTTACATTCAATAGTTCCCTTAAAGGTAGACGGGTACATACACTACAGGCTCGACAAGGTAGATGCAGAGAGGATGTTTCCCCTCGTGGGGAAATCTAGAATGCGGGGGCACAGTTTTAGAATAAAGGGTAGCCATTTTAGAACTGAGATGAGGAGGAATTTCTTCTCTCAGAGGGTCGTAAATCTGTGGAGTTCTCTGCCCCAGAGAGGTGTGGAGGCTGGGTCATTAAATACATTTAAAGTGGAGATAGACACATTTTTGCAAGATAAGGGAGTGAAAGGTTATGGGGAGCGGGCGGGGAAGTGGCTTTGAGCCCAAGATCAGCCCTGATCTTATTGAATGGCGGAGCAGGCTCGAGGGGGCCAAGTGGCCTATTCCTGCTCCTATTTCTTATGTTCTTATTAAGAATGAGCGTATTGATCAAAGGCTTATTGTTGTGTCTGTGTGTTGATAGAGACACTGAAGACAGGAGTTGGTTTCATAGGTGTTTACTAAACAAAGTCTGCAGGGGAACTAACTGATACAACACAATATACAGGCTTATATAGCCCGAGTGGCCATTACCGGCATTACAGTACACATGGGGCTCTTAAAGGAACATACACTATAATTCCTCCCCTTTTAGCCAACCAGTACATAATATTTTAAGTAATTATTAATTACATGTTACAAGAAAAATAATCTACACATTGCTGCAGTTAATTAATTATAAGTCAGTCTCTCTGGAGGCTTCCTGACTCGGTCCGGATAACGCCTCGGTGGTGTAGTAGTTTCTGGTGGTGTAGTAGGTTCTTTTGGCAAGGCTGATTCGGCTTGAATGCCAGTGTCGGGTTCGTCGGGTTCATCGGGTTCCAGTATCACCGGATCGGAGGTAGATATGGGTATCTCTACTTCATTGTTAGGCGTATAGAGTTGTGGTGTAGGTTGTCCCTTTTCGGATGACTCTATGATTTGGTCAGCAAGGCGCCTTATTATGCTTTCTCCGATGCCCACGGTATACATCAGCGGTCCTAGTCGTGTGCAGATAGTTCCAGGCTGCCATTTCTCGGTACGGTAGTCCCGGGCCAAAACTTGTTGACCTATCTGGAAGGTTCTAGTTGGCCTTTCATTCATGCCTTGAAATTGTCGGTTCTCCACGTCCCTTCTGATGTTGGGCTTAATCAAATCCAGCCGGCATCTTAAGCTTCTATTGAAGAACATCATGGCGGGAGTTTGGTTTGTAACCATATGTGTTGCATTCCTGTATGCGAACAAGAAGTTATCCACCTTGTGCTGAAGTTTTATGTCTTCATTACCCATGGCCTTTATGGCCTTCTTGAAGGTCTGGACAAACCTTTCAGCCAATCCATTGGTGGCGGGATGGTATGGGGCGGACGTGTAGTGCTTAACCCCATTGTTTTTTAAGAACTTCCTGAATTCTTCGGACACAAATTGCGGTCCATTATCAGAACAGATCTGTTCCGGCAGCCCATTCCTGGCAAATATGGTCCTTAATACTGTGATGGTTTTTTCCGTGGTGGTGGAGGACATCTTTATTGGGCCAGAAATTCGTGACCAAATGCGTGAGTACGGTCTGGGTACTCATGCATCTGGCCGTTGGAAATGCCGGCGTTCAGCATGCACAGCGCATGCGGGGAACGCCGGCATTTCCAGTCCTCGGAACGAAGGGGTTCAGAGGCACAGCGCGTGCGACTGCACAGGCAGCGCTTGCGCAGTGAACTTCGTCGATTTCATTCATGGATTCAGTGAGGGTAAGTCCTTACAAGTTACACTTGAAAAAAGCACGTGTAAAGTTGTTCCAAGGCTGCGGAGGAAGATATATTTTATCGTGGAGCTTCTGAAAGGCAATATTTTTGTTTGGGAAAGGGAGGGAAGTTATTTTAAGAAATTTTAAGTAAGTTTTAAAGTTTAAATTTTTTTTTTAAACGGGTTTTCAGAACGGTAGGTAGAAGGAGCAATTGTGGCTGTGTGAATTGAATGTGAAAATGAGTGTTCTAAAATGAGTAATGTAACATTTCCAGCACTTTTAAGAAAGAAACTTTTCATCAGTAATAAGTAATTATGTATGTATGTCCACATATATTCCTTTACGTATATGTATGTATGTTTTATATTCCTTTACTTATGTGTATGAATGTATGTTTTTAATTATGATTTTCCAATAAGCTACTTTCTCTGAAAGTCATAATTAAATAATACATTCATACACATAAGTAAAGGAATATATACATAACATGCAAAGGAATATATACAGACATACATACTTTCAGAAGCTCCACGATAAGAAATATCTTCCTCCGCAGCCTCTGGAGCAACTGTACCCATGCTTTTTTCATGTGTAAGTTGATGACCGTAACCATCTTTGAACCAGCCATTAGGGCGGTTAGTCCTATGGCGGGAGGGTTTTACGGGCTCCCACAAGCTATACAAGGAGGGGGGGCCACCCACACCCACGGACGCAAGTATCCCGCTGGATGTCCACCCAGAATTTATAGTTGGAGCTCCGACTCCACTTGCCGGGACTGTCTGGAGTGGGGTTCGAAACCCTACTCCTTCTGGCCCAGCGGTGGGGATGCTTACTGCTACGCAAAAGGCCCACTCCGCACAAAAGGTGACACCCATACGTTTCCTGCGCCTTTTCCCTCCCCGTGACTGGAGCCCTATGCTGCCACTTGAAAGACCAAGCTATCATCTGCCCTTTTTGCAGCACCTTTGACTTCTCATTACCAATGATGAGCAGGCGCTGCGCCTCCACCTCCTTGAGGAGATTGCTGAGGTCATCATCAGTTCAATTGTGAGTTCTTTTAATGCCGTGAATTGTGCTCATTCCAGCCATTTCACGTTGCTAATCGGATTGGGCCTTTGGCATAGCGGTAGGATCCCCGCCGCTGGGCCAGATCAGAGTAGGGTTTCGAACCCCGCTCCAGACAGTCCCGGCAAGTGGAGTCGGAGCTCCGGCTCTAAATTCTGGGTTGACATCCAGTGGGATATTTGCGTCCGTGGGTGTGGGTGGCCCCCCCTCCTTGTATAGCTTGTGGGAGCCCGTAAAACCCTCCCGCCATAGGACTAACCGCCCTAATGGCTGGTTCAAAGATGGTTACGGTCACGGAATGAGCGTTAATCATGGCCATAAATCCTTCCACCACTTCATACAGTTCCCCAAAGGGAACAGTGTGAAGGCACGTATGACGACGACATTGCTAAATACATAAATGGAATTTAAAAAATTATTTTAGGGCTTTTAAAAGTCTTTAAATTGCTTTAATTCTGTTTAAAACTACTTCAGATTCTTCAAAATAATGTAAACATTTTTAAAAGTTTATAAAAGTTACCAAAAGCTTAAAAAAACTTCCAAAAACCTATTTAAACTGCTGCTTTGCATGTAAAAATGCTTAGCAGCTTGGCAGAAACATTGGGGGCGTGTCCTGTTAAACTGAGACCTCAAGGGGCATGTCTCACTTGCACAGCACGCTACAGGCTTCGCGCTGGCTGCACTCCTGGGCGGCGTGACGTCAGACGCTGCCCGGGAGTCAACATTTTAAAACACCAATTCCAGGCGTCCCTGAAGCTCAACGGCCGGCGCGTCGTGTAAGTGCAGATCGGGGGCTTACACGCGCGGCAAGCCCCCGACTCGAATTTCTGGGCCATTACCTCCGGCCACTTGGAGTGTGCATCTACCGCGATTAAGAACATTGAGTCCATAAATGGACCAGCAAAGTCGATGTGTACCCTTTGCCAGGGAGATGAGGGCCACTCCCATGGATGTAGAGGGGCTTGGGGTGGAGCGTTTTGGACCTTCTGGCATCCTAGGCAGCTCTTGGTCATTTCTTCGATGTCTCCATCGATACCTGGCCACCATACAAATGCCCTGGCTAGGTTCTTCATTTTCACTCCACCCAGATGCCCCTCGTGAAGCTCCTTTAGAACTTTATCCTGGAGTTTGGGTGGAATCACCACTCTGGATCCACACATCAAGGTTCCTCGGCACACTGACAGCTGTTCTCTTCTTTGCGAGAATGCTGGCAACAGTGGTTCGCCATGTGCTGGCCATCCTTTCACTGTTAAATCGTAGACTCGTGAGAGAGTCGGGTCATTTCTAGTTTCCCTTTCAATGGCAGAATTTGTTACTGGTAGACATTCGACTATGGTAGAGTGGAAAATCTCCACTGGGTCTACGGTAGGTGCTTCTTCTACCGTTGGCAACGGTAGGCGCGATAACCCGTCAGCATTCCCATGCTGTTTTGATCCTTTGTATTCTATGTTGTATTGGTGTGCCCCTAGAAAAAGGGACCACCTCTGTAGCCTTTGCGCTGTCATAATGGGAACACCCTTTTTAGGGTTCAATATGGAGATGAGGGGTTGATGGTCAGTCAACAAGGTAAATTTTTGTCCGTGTAGGTAATGGTTGAATTTCTTCACTCCCCATACCAGGCTGAGTGCTTCCCTGTCGATTTGGGCATAGTTACGCTCAGCTGAGTTCAATGAGCGTGACGCAAAAGCTATTGGCCGTTCCGAGCCATCAGGGAATTTATGCGATAATACTGCTCCTATGCCGTAAAGGGATGCATCGCACGCCAGTCTGATTGGCAGTGATGGGTTGTAATGAGCCAAAACTTCTTTGGACGTGATTAAGTCTTTGCATTTATGGAAGGCAGGTTTACAGTCTTCGCTCCATTTCCAAATTACTCCTGTTTGTAGCAGTTCATTAAGAGGGTGTAGAAGAGTTGATAAGTTCGGTAAAAATTTATGATAGTAATTTATTAATCCCAGGAACGACCTTAATTGTGAAACATTTTCAGGTGCTGGGGCTTTTATGACCGCTTCAATTTTTTCAGGTGACTTATGCAACCCTTCCTTATTAATTATGTGGCCACAATATGATATTTGATTTTGGAAAAATTCACACTTGGGGCGATTTGCTCGTAGGCCCCGTTCTCTCAGTCTAGTGAGCACCTACTCTAAATTGGCAAGGTGCTCATTGTCGTTTTCTCCTGTTACAAGGATGTCATCTAGGTAGCATTGAGTCCCCGGAATCCCTTGGAGGACTTGCTCCATAGCTCTTTGCCAGATAGCTGGAGCGGATGCTACTCCGAAGACCAGTCGATTGTACTGGTACAGACCTTTGTGTGTATTTATCGTGAGATATTTTTTAGAGGCCTCTTCAACCTCCATCTGTAGATATGCCTGTGCCAAGTCAATTTTGGTGAAACGTTTCCCTCCGGATAGTGAGGCAAAAATATCTTCTATCCTCGGAAGAGGATACTGTACCGTGTGAAGGACTGGGTTTACAGTCACCTTGAAGTCTCCACAGATGCGAATTTTTCTCTGTTCTTCAGATTTATCATTATTCAATGCTTTCTTCATGACTGGAACGATGGGTGTTGCCCACTCGCTCCAATCTATTTTGGATAATACGCCTGCCTTTTCCAAATTCTCCAGCTCTGCCTTGACTGCTGGACGAATTGCGTATGGCACCGGTCTTGCCTTAAAAAACTTGGGAATTGCTGCATCTTCCACTTTTATTGAGGCGGTGATGCCTTTCAAGGTTCCTAGTTTCTCTTGAAACACTTCTTTGGTGTTGGCCAAGATGTCTTTTAATCGTTCAGGTATGACGTCATCATCATTTTTTTTCTTACTGGTCACCGTCAGTGCCTGAATGGAGTGCCAGTCTAAACGTATTTTCCTGATCCATTCACGTCCCAACAGCGGTGGACCACCATCTTGTAGAATGTATAAATACAACTTTTGTATTTCCTTGCCGTTGTATACAACAGGCACCCTTATTTTTCCTTTGGGGTATACTTTCTGCCCCGTATATGTTTTCAAGATAATGGATGTGTCTTTTAAAGGTATATGCGGAAATAGCCGCTCGTAATCCCGTCGATTTATGACGGTCAGAGCTGATCCTGTATCTAGCTCCATTTTAACTGGGGACCCTGCTATCGTGAGGGTAACCCAAATGGTCTGGTAATCATCTTTGGCAATTACATTATGTAATTTGAGACAGCTTAGTCTCTTGTTTTCGGAGTCGCTATCGCTCTTCTGGTCTTCGGAGCTACTGTCCATCATCATGTGTACCTTTCTGTACTTTTCTTTATTGATTTTTTTTTTCCTGTCTGTGGATTTTTTTTGTCCAGATCGGCATACCCGTGCAATGTGTCCAATCTTTCCGCATTGCCTGCATGCTTTGTCCTTGAACCAGCAGTCCCTCTGGTCATGGGTGGATCTGCCGCAGCGATAACATCTCTCGAAACCTTGTGTCATTTCATGGGTGCCGAAGTCCTGTGTCTTTTGTTGTATCTCTGCAGCTCCTCTTGCGGCTGCTTCGTATGATACAGCCATACTGAAAGCCTTGTCCAGTGTTAAATCTTTTTCAGAAAGCAGCCTTTTCTGTGTTCCTTCACTTAAGAGACCACAGACGAATTTGTCTCGAAGATAATCTGCTAGTCCTGCCCCGAATTGGCAGTGTTTTGATAGCTTTCTTAATTCGGTGAGGTAATCAGCGTTACTTTCATTCTTGTGTTGATTTCTCTTGAAGAATTTGAATCGTTCCGCTATCAGCAGCGGTGTTGGGTTTAAGTGCTCCTGTAGGGTATCAACAATTTCTTTAAAATTCTTGTCCTTTGGTTTGGCTGGAGTGATTAAATTTTGTAACAGCCCGTATGTCTTTGCGCCCATTAGATTTAGCAGTACTGAAGCTTTTTTTTCATCTTCTATTCCATTTGCGGTGCAATATACCTCCACTCTTTCCACATATGTGGTCCAATCCTCTATCTCGTTATCAAAAGCATCAATATTGCCAGACTTAGGCATCCTAGAAATAAAATGGCGCTTCCCGCGCTTTTCTTTCTTTTCTGCAGAAAAGATATGGCGCTTCCCGCGCTTCCCCGCTGCTGCTGCCGATGACAACGCTGTTTCCCGCGGTTTCCGTTCTTTTTATTTATTTATTTACAGTTGGAGACTCGTTCCCGCCGGACTCTCTCTCTAGGTCTGAACACCGACCTGCTTGCAGCGCCGGCCATCTCCCGAGTGCTCCCTCCCCGTCTGTTACTGCTTGCCTCCACTTTCGCTGCTTGGCCCAGCTGTAGAGCCAGCCGCTGGAGCCCCAGCCCGATGCCCAGGAAGGATTATTGCAGTACCTGCCACCAGCTTGGCTAGCTGGTGAAACCACAGCTTTTTCTTTTTCTTGATTTTTCTTCAACTTTGGACGCCAGAGGAATCGATGTCCTTGAGGTGCTGCCGAATTGCAGGTAAGTCCGTTTCCAATTCGTCGCCACTGTTGTGTCTGTGTGTTGATAGAGACACTGAAGACAGGAGTTGGTTTCATAGGTGTTTACTAAACAAAGTCTGGAGGGGAACTAACTGATACAACACAATATACAGGCTTATATAGCCCGAGTGGCCATTACCGGCATTACAGTACACATGGGGCTCTTAAAGGCACATACACTACACTTATTCTGATTACGTGAGAGGATGTGTTCCTGGAGGGGAAGGGAGGGGCGGGGGGGGCTTCTTTTTGCCAAAAGCTTTTGATTATCATTCATAAATCACTGATATTACTGGCATGGTGTCAGACCACACAGAATGAAAGACAGAGGCCTCTGATATTATGTCTTACTGTTACAGTCAGCGAATGCACGCGGAACAGGTTAACTGGAATATCAGCGCTGGGAAATTCCAACAACCTTCACATGCAATGTAGTATCACGCTATCTGCCTGGAGATAAGAAGGAAGTCGTACATTTTAAAAATCAATAATAATAGCTATCAGAAAAGCATTCTATGAGCACTAAAGTTTTAGTGCTGGGAGAGGGAAATTCCACTCTGCCGTCCACAAAGTTTCAAACATAAATCAGCAACGTGTATTCCAGTAAAACAGTTTCCTCTCACATGAAGACCAAAGCAGGCCTAGCTAGACTTAGAAAACGTTTGTCCGGTGAATGTGGACGCGGTACAGCTCAGCGCACTTTCTGAGCCGTGCTATCATTTCCACCTTGGTTGCTAAGTGAGCTTTGAAAAAAAGAAAGAACTTGCATTTATATGTGATAATGACCAAATAAACTGTGTTAGTGATGTTGTTTGAGGGATAAATATCGGCCAGGACACCGGGGAGTACTCCCCTACCTCCCCCCACCCCCCGCCCCGTCCGCCAATGCTCTTCTTCAAAATAGTGCCATGGGATTGTATAACGTCCATCTGAGAGAGCAGACGGGGCCTCGGTTTAACTTCTCAACCAAAAGATGGCACTTTTGACAGGGCAGCACTGACTGGAGTGTCAGCCTAGATTTTTGCGCTCAAGTGGGGCTTGAACCACAACCTTCTGACTCAGAGGCGAGAGTGCTGCTCACTGAGCCATGGTCGACGTGTAGATAGACATGAATCAGTCCACTTGGAAGAGTTTGTGAGAATTACAGTTGCCATCTTTTACTAAGAAGTGGAACCTTAGCTTGAGTTCTGAGGGATAGAAAGATTTATACAACAACTTATCACACCTTTTAGAAACGTCTCGGAGCACTTCATACGCAGAGACAAGTCAAATGACTGGGGAAAAAAAATGTACCTCTATTTTATAACTTTTTGGTGTTACGTCACACCATATTCCTGAATTTACTTCAAATAATTCCATCCAGTAGCATATTTAAACATCAGCAAATGGTATTCCGACCAGATGAATACTTCTTGGGATTATAGAACGGAGTGGAGTGAGAAATGTCACAGATTTGAAACAGCATCTCTCCACTTCACCTGACGAAGGAGCAGCGCTCCGAAAGCTTGTGATTTCAAATAAAACTGTTGGACTATAACCTGGTGTTGTGTGACTTCTTACATTTGTCCACCCCAATCCAACTCCGGCATCTCCACACCATACTCCATTCTCAGAAGACCAGTTCTCAGAAAGCTTTGCAGATTTACTTTTAAGCCCAATAACATAAAGGAGTGAGCAAGTTTATTGAAGGTTCATTGGCAATCAACTGTTTGGAACTGGCTCAATTTTGCTTTCTATATTGCTGGATGACAAACAGCAGGGCTGCTCTATAATTATAAATTGCTCCAGGGCGGATATCAATCATGTTTCTTTAGGTAATCCTCTGACCTCCCCCACCCCCCACCCCCCCTCCACTCCCCTCCATGTCAACTCCCCCCCCCCCCCGCTTTCCTGATGAGAAAATCACTGTGAATTCTAATCGCCTAAATGTAGGAGCCAAATCCGCTCACTATCAGGCAGTTTCCAAGGAGCTTTCTGTGAAGCAGCCCTCACACAAGGTTGTTTGTGTGAATTCTACAGACGTCTTGTTGAAAGACAATGGGTTGAATTTCCCCTCCCCCGCTCCCCCATAAAACTGTCTATACTTAGGCTGTGAAGAAAAAAACATTTATTTGAGCCAACCCCAGCAGTCATTTATATGTATTCAAATAACATGACTATACAGAAGCAGAGTTTTTGTCCTACTCTGTCGGCCATGTTTGAATCTGTGCCAATGGAAAATTTGCCTGTTGGTCACAGAACACAGAGCAGGTAAGTAGCCGAATGCTTGCGACACTGGTCATTTGTGATACAAACCTACAAGGGTTGCCAGCTCGATCTTTCCCTCCTGCTACAACCTTCAGCCTTTTAAAATACAAGTTAATCACTACTTTGTGATTCACTTCATCTTCTGCTCTTTCCGTCTTTCGGATGAGATATTGAACCGCTGCCCCGTCAACCTCTCAGGTGGGTGTAAAAGATCCCATGGCATTATTTTGAAAAAAAAGCAGGGGCGTTATCCCCGGTGTCCTGACCAATATTTAACCCTCAACCCACATCAGTAAAACAGATTATCTGGTCGTTATCACATTACAGTTTGTGGGGAGCTTACTGTGCACAATTGGCTGCTGTGTTCCTTGCATTACAACAGTGACTACATGTCAAAAGTACTTCATTGGCTGTAAAGCTCTTTGGGACATCCTGAGGTCGTGAAAGGCGCTATATAAATGCAAGTCTTTCTTTCTTTTCAACAACAACAACTTGCATTTATATAGCGCCTTTAACGTAGTAAAACATCTCAAGGCGCTTCACAGGAGCGTTCTCAAACAAAATTTGACACCGAGCCACATAAGGAGGTATTAGGGCAGAAAGAGGTAGGTTTTAGAGAGTGTCTTAAAGGAGGAAAGCGAGTTAGCGAGGCGGAGAGGTTTAGGGAGGGAGTTCCAGAGCTAAGGGCCTTGGCAGCTAATGGTGGAGCCATTAAAATCGAAGATGCGCAAGAGGCCATAATTGGAGGAGTAAAGAGAGCTTGGAGGGTTGTAGGGCTGGAGGAGGTTAAAGAGGTAGGGAGGGGGTGAGGGAATTGAAAACAAGGATGAGATTTTTTAAATCGAGGTGTTGCTGGACCGGGAGCTGGCAGGGGTAATGAGTGAACGGGACTTGGTAGGATACAGGTAGGAGAGTTTTGGATGAGCTTAAGTTTATGGATGGTGGAAGATTGGAGACCGGACAGGAGGGCATTGGAATAGTCAAGTCTGGCGGTTACAAAGGCATGGGTGAGAGTCTCAGCAGCAGTTGAGTTGAGGCAGGGTCAGAAACGGGCAATGTTACAGAGGTGGAAGTTGGCGGTCTTGATGATGGAGTGGATATGGGGTCAGAAGCTCATCTCAGGGTCAAATAGGACCGCAAGGTTGTGAACAGTCTGGTTCAGCCTCAGACAGTGGCCAGGGAGAGGGATGGAGTTGATGACTAGGGAACGGATTTTGTGGCGGGGATGGAAGAGAATATTTAGTTGGAGGGAATTTTCAATTGTGGTTGCATCATGCACTGTAAGCTTTGGCCCTTCACCTTGGGTTCTCAATATAAAAAATATTCTATCTAAATAACTCCCTCCATATCTCAGACAATAATATACAATTTATTATTTTAATATTTAAAAAATTACTAATTTCAAGCTTTATTTTGATATTTGTTCCAAGCTCCTTGCCCCTAAGGTTTAAGGAGGAATATCACAGACCCCTGTGCTAAAATTGCCGACTAACCTCTCCTGACCAGACTGTCCAAATTTACCTAGTCAAGTGCAGGCTCACTAACAACTGCAGCTACCAGGAGATGAGAGTACCATCTTTGCTGATGCTGGATGAATGAAACATCGATTCAGCCCTATGATAAGAACATAAGAACATAAGAAATAGGAGCAGGAGTGGGCCATTCGGCCCTTCGAGCCTGCTCCGCCATTCAATATCATGGCTGATCTTCTATCTCATCTCCACTTTCCTGCATTATCTCCATATCCCTTGATTCCCTCAATATTCAAAAATCTATCGATCTCTGTCTTGAATAGACTCAATGACTGAGCCTCCACAGCTCTCTGGGGTAGAGAATTCCAAAGATTCACCACCCTCTAAGTGAAGAAATTTCTCCTCATCTCAGCCCTAAATGGCCGACCCCTTATTCTGAGTCTGTGAGCCCCCTGGTTCTAGACTCTCCAGCCAGGGGAATCTTCCTCCCTGCATTTACCCTGTCAAGCCCTGTAAGAATTTTGTATGTTTCAATGAGATCAGCTCTTATTCTTCTAAACTGTAGAGAATATAGGCCTAGTCCACTCAATCTCTCCTCATAGGACAATCCTCCCATCCCAGGAACCAGTCTGGTGAACCTTTGTTGCACTCCCTCTAAGGCAAGTATATCCTTCCTTAGATAAGGAGACCAAAACTGTACACAATACGCCAGGTGTGGTCTCACCAGGGCCCTATATAATTGACGTCTTTACTCATACTCAAATCCTCTTGTAATAAAGGCCAACATACCATTTGCTTTCCTAATTGCTTGCTGTACCTGCATGTTAACAATGTTGGCATCTCCCTGTGAATTGTGTCTTCATGAGGACAAGGAAAGCTGAGCGCCAAGGAAGGAAAATGTTTCCCAATTCAGACATCGTACCGCAACAATTTACATATATACAGCACCTCTGACACAACAGATGCGCCAAGGCACTTTATAGAAGAATAGCCAGAGTTAGGAGAAATGACTGAAGACCAGGTCAAAGAAGTGGGTTGTGAGAAGGTTTTTAATGCAGGACAAAGAACTAGGGAAATCGGAAGGGATTAGGAAGGGAGTTGCAGAAAATGGGGCTGTGGCACCAATGATAAGGCAAAGTAGGGGAATGCACAGAAGGCCAGAGTTAGAGTACAGAAGGGTAAAGGCAGGGACGTAAGATTGGGAGAGTTTGCAGAGATAAAGAGGCAGAAATTCTGATCTCTACCGGTGGGTACGCGCTGTGTACTCACCCATAGGGACATTGGAAATGCCGGTTTCAGGCATGCACTGCGCATACGCTGGAAACCGGCATTTCCGATCTGCGGGCGGAGAGTTCTGTTTTTTGGAGACCCTCCACCCGCAGAAAACACTTACAATTCTTGCGCAAGGCCTGCTTACCAGGCTAAGAGATGAAGAAAGTAAAAAAAAATGTTTCCACTGATTTATCATTTTTAAATACTTTAAAGAAAGGTAAGTTTATTTTTAGGCCTGTTAAAAACTTTAATTATTCTTTTCAAAAATTTAAATTTTTGTTTAAAATAATTAATTTATGTAATTTATAGTCATTTTAAAAATGTGATTAAAAAAAATTTTCTTTGAAGTTTTACTTATGTTTTGGGGGTGATCTCTATTCATAGATTTGACAGGTCTTCCTGTCAAATCTATGAATGGAGATTCCCTGCTGTGATTGGCTCCCCATGGCCGACATGATCCCAGGGACGCTGCGAACTACCTGCGCCCCTGGGATACGTGTGCCCTGCACACCGGCAGTTTGAAGAGGCCCAGCAATGGAACTCTGCGCCTCCTGGGTGCCCTCCGGTCCAGGCGGAGATTTTTCCAAAGCGGGAGGGCTGCGAACGG
Organism: Somniosus microcephalus; assembly: GCF_052327205.1. NCBI lineage: Eukaryota > Metazoa > Chordata > Chondrichthyes > Squaliformes > Somniosidae > Somniosus > Somniosus microcephalus. The sequence goes on along the minus strand of NC_140995.1, from coordinate 215,941,202 downwards.
AATTTCTGGGCCAAAGTGGTGCAAAGCTGTGGAGGGATTGCGACAAAGATTTCAAATTGGGTCCTTTGGTGGACAGGGAGGCAGTGTGGGTCAGTGAGGACAGGGTGACGGGCAAATAGGACTTAGTGAGAGGAAGCTATGTTTTGGACAAGTTGGAGTTTATGGAGGGTGGAGGATACAAGGCCTGCAAGGAGAGTGCTAGAGTAATTGAGTTAGAAGGTGACAAAAGTGTGACAAGAGTTTTAAGTGGTAGAGAGGCTGAAATATGGGTTGAGACTGGCAATGTTGCGGAGGCAGGAGCAAGCAGTCTTGGTGACCTTTGGAATGCGGGATTTGAAATTCAGTCCCGGGTCGAACACAATGCTGAGGTTGTACATGATTTTATTCAGCCTGAGCCGGGGAGGGGAATGGCGTCAGTGGCAAAGGAGCGGTGTTCGTGGTGGGTGCCAAAAACAATGGCTTCAGTCTTCCCGATGGTCAGCTGAAGGGAATTGTGAATTATCCAACACTTAATGTCGGACCAGCAGTCTGACTGCATGGGCAGCCAGTATCAAGTACCCGCAGGTGTCATCACCAAACTGAAATATTGTTTCCTCAATTCTCAATTCCAGATCATTTACATATATATATACATATCATAGATAAGAACAGCCCCAACACAGACACCGGTGGAGCACCACTCGTCCAGGCAGAGCGATTCGCTTGATCAATGCCCTTACCACTGGACTCAATATGCAACTCCTGGCACACTGTGGGTGCAGTATGTACAATCTACAGGATACCCTAAATCTTCTGCTTTGAATATTTATCCAATATTTCCATTAAAAGATGCAATGGTCGCTGCCTCAACCACCCCCTGCCTCAAAGTATCCCATGTTTCAAAAACCCACTACTTCTCGCTCCCTTACTGGCAATTTTAAATTGATGGCCCCTACATCACTGACTTCCCAACCAGAGGAAATAATCTTTTCCTATTCACCCAATGAACACCTTTCAGAATTTTCAAAACTTCGATTAAATCTCCTCCCCGAGTCGAAATAGTCCCAGCGTCTCAAGTCTCTGCTCATAACTATAGCGTCCCATCCCTGGCATTTCTGAGCTGCTTTCTCAGATTCAACTCTCACTCCCAGTTTGCTAGTCTTACACATTTGACCAGTTTGTATTAAGTCTTCGATGTGAATTAGAGACAGTAGGAGTCCCAAGACTAATCGCTGGGTCACCTCACTCAGCAATTGTCTCCTCCTCCACATAACTTCTATAACAAGTACCCAACCTTTCTTAGCCTTCAATCAACTTTTTCTCCATTCTCAGGTTTTACCCTGAATCCCCACCACTTTGAGCTTAAATAATAGCCTTTAAATGAGGAACTTTGTCAAATATTTTTCGGAAGTTAAGGTACATCACATCATTCTACAGTCCACTCGGAAACTTGTTCAAGCAGAATCTTCCCTTTCTAAACCCATGCTCTGTGCATGAAGACTACTTTCTCAAGACCAAAATTCAAATCTCCCTCAGGCTTTAAGCCACAGTTATTCTAGGCTTTGTATGTAAATGCAATGTAAAAATCATTTTGCCTCAAAATAAAGCTGGCAGTGTAAGTGGGTTATTCTTTAATAAATAAAACCGCTTGTCTTTCTTACAATTCGGCAAGCATGTTGTGATTGATGCTTTCTCTGCCGATCTGTCCCTTTCATCACATACTGAGCCAAATCTGCATGTATCCTAATTATATACATCGATACCTATTAGTGCGTTGATATGACTAGCAATTATTAGTGTAGTGGGTGGCTTGGGAGGTAACAGCATGGGAACAGAATGAGCAGGAAAGTTCTGTGAGGCCTAGCAATGTGTGGATCCCGAGTGTTATTAGCCAGGATGCTGAATGTGATTATAAGGCAGTTAATTGGCATTAGTTGCATCCTGTAGGTCCATTCCATGATGGAAAGGATAGAATAACAACAGCAGGTACACAAGATACATAATAACACCCTTCCATATATAGGAACACAAAGAGAGCTCTGCTCTTAATTTACTGGTATCCTGGTGACCTGGGCCCCATTTATTTTATCCTTTCTTTTGTCCTCTGGGTCTTTAAATGGCTGTTACATCCTAATGACTCCCTCGGGAGTTGAAAGGAAACTGCAAAGTGCTCCAGAATCCGGTGCACTCTGCAATTGCAACACCTTTAAAAAAAAATTATACTTCTGCATTTATCTCTCTTAAAAATTGCTTTGAATACTTTTTATTCTTAAAACAGTGATCATTTAGCAGTATCAATGCACCTTTCAGTCCCCCTCTCTCCACCCAGTGCACTCAAAGAAAGCCTCTTGCGTGTTAAGTAAGTGACTCAGCCCCCTGACCTCACTGCTTATTGAACACAAGGGAGGCATTTATTGCCTCATTTGTCCTTTAACCTAATACCACCTACAGAAAGAATTTAATATAATTTGTGACACTTAATATCACAAATCAGAAAAGGAACTACAACCCTTTTCATTTACAAAAGGCCACATTCTCCGAGAAGCCAAGAAAAGCAACTCTAATTGTGTTTCAATGAGAGCTGTCAAAACAACTTAGTGTACGTCTCAATTAAGCAACAACGTGCTTTATTTTTCAACATGCTAATTATCTGTTGTTGCCGCACTTTTTTATATATTTGGTTTGATGAGGCATGAAGTGGCCCAATTTTAATAATAAACCCTTATGTTGTCACCTTGGCTCAGGGGGAGCATTCTTGCCTCTGTATTGGATGGTTGTTACGCCCCACTCCAGAGACTTGAGCACATAATCTAAGTTGGCCTTTCGGTGACACTTGGCTGCTGCAATCAACCAGCAGTACTTTAGTAGGCTTTCATTGGCTTTCAAGTGCTTTGGGATGTAAAAAGTGTTATATAAATGCAAGCACTGCCTCTTTTAGTATGACCTGTACCCCACTCACACATTGAAGCCACTATTTCGATTCGTACCACCGAAAGTGTAGTGTACGTAACGTTCCACCTTTAAGAGAACTATTTTAAGGGTTGCACTACTTTATCTTGGCTACTGTATACTGTAATACCGGTGGTGACCACACCGGTATATAAGTGCTGTGTAAGGATTTATTGGGCAGATCCGCCCTGACCTTCAACCAGTAAAGTCCTGTTAAAGTTTACTCTTGTGGTCTGTGTAGTAATTCGCAATATAACACACAGACTTAACAGTGGCGACGAGTTCGATCTTACCCTGCGGCAGAGATACATCCAAGGCAGTTAACGGGCGTCGAGAAGAGGAATCCGCCCTCGTCATTCTGCTGAGAGAAGACTCGAGTCTGCAGAGCAAGGAAGAAGGAAGAATTCTGACACGAAGCCTTCCATCAGCAACAGGCAGTGATCGTCCCTTATAACACGGTGGTGGGTGAGCCGATCAGCGACGAAAAGCAAGTCGGCCACGTTGACTGTGAGTAGGGGAGAAAATTTTAAAAAAAACGGAGGATAAGGGCGGAGAACTCGACCACGGCCGGGGGAAAAAGAGCCGACAGAAGTCGGGGCCAGAGGCGCTGAGACTGGGGCAGCGTAAGGCACGGAAGCCGCGGTGCAGGCAAACGCAGCCGGTGTGAGAGACCGGGCTGCAAGCGGGCTGGGAGATGCAACGGCGTCGAGAGCAAGCTTGACCGCGACCGGTAAACAAGGCCGGGCAGCTACCGAGGCCGCGAGGTGCAGCGACCAAGAACCGCTTGCGCGGGGGAAAATAAAACAAATAAAAGAAAACCGCGGAGAACTCAGCCGCAGCCGGGGGGGAAAGGACCGGACTGCAAGAGGGGCTGGGAGGCGCGATTGAAAACCGCTGGGGAGGGCGAACGCAGCAATACGGCAATCGCCGTCACAGCCAGCGGGAGAGCCAGAGCCCGAGCGAGCGGGAGAGATAGACCGAGCGAGCGAGGGAGAACGAGACCGAGCGAGCGAGGGAGACCGTGTGAGCGCGGGAAACCGCCATTTTCGGAGGCGGGGAAGAAGACAAGCACGGGAAACCGCCATTTTCGGAGGCGGGGAAGAAGGCAAGCGCGGGAAACCGCCATATTTTTTTTTGAAAAAAAAAGTTAAAGAAAAATTTCGTTGTTGTCTCTCAAAAAGATTGCGAAGATGCCTGAGCGTGGTAACATCAACGATTTCGATTCCGAGGTGGAAGATTGGGCCACGTATGTAGAACGCATAGAGATATATTGTAAGTCAAATAACATATCAAATGATGATAAAGCAATAACCTTACTAAACTCAATGGGTGCGAAGACATACGGGCTATTGAAGCATCTTCTATCACCAGCTAAACCGGCGGATCAGACTTTCGCTAATATTGTTGCTGTCCTGAAGGATCATTTGAACCCCACACCGCTGATGTTAGCGGAACGATTTAAATTTTATGTGAGAACGCAACTGAAAGAGGAAAGCAACGCGGAGTACTTGGTTGAACTGCGTAGGCTAGCAAAATACTGTCAGTTTGGGGAAAATCTGACAGAGGCACTGAGAGACAAGTTCGTGTGTGGGATGTCGAAGGAAGGAACACAAAAGCGACTGCTCGAAAAGCGATCTTACACTTGATAAGGCTGTCACTATTGCAGCATCGCACGAAGCCGCAGCGAGAGGCACTGCGGAAATGCAGCTGAAGGCAGCGGTACTCAGCGTAGATCAAATGGCTTCGGGTACAACGAAATGTTATCGTTGTGGGAAGACAAAACACCATCAGAACCAATGCTGGTTTAAAAACCAGGAATGTAGAAAATGTGGCAAGCTTGGTCACATAGCTAAAGTATGCCGGTCAGGAAAGAAGACCAGCAACAATAAGTCACTGCAGAAGAAGTACAGAAAGGTACATAAGGTGACTGTGAAGAGTTCAGATGAACAGAATTCGGAGTCAGACTCCAACAGCAAGGAACTGGGTAGTCTGAGAATTCACAATGTGAGTAAGGAAACTGACCGACAAACTATCTGGGTCACACTGCAGATTGCAAAAGTCCAAGTGAAGATGGAATTGGACACCGGATCGGCGTTGACGGTCATGAATAAGCAAGATTACAAAAAGCTATTCAAACATATTCCCCTACGGGATACGAAGATAGTATTGCAGACATACACGGGGCAAAAAGTATACCCCATCGGAAAGATAAAAGTCAAGGTGTTACACAAGGGCAAAGAACACCAAGGAATGGACATATATGTACTACCCGAGGGAGGTCCACCACTTCTGGGACGGGAGTGGATCAGGAAAATAAATATGGACTGGCACTCCCTAAACACGATAACGGTAGATTCCGGAAAGAAAGATGTCAAACCTGAACGATTGTCCAGAATATTGGATGAGGCTGAAGAGGTATTCCAACAGGGACTGGGAATACTGAGAGGAATTAAGGTGAAAATCAAGATTGCAGAACATGCAACCCCAAAATTTTTCAAAGCCAGATCGGTACCTTATGCGATACGACCTGCTGTGGAGGCTGAACTGGAAGAGCTTGAACGTTCAGGGGTACTGTCTAAGGTGGACTGGAGTGAGTGGGCCACGCCCATTGTTCCCGTCATGAAGCATTCATCGAGTAACAAGCCAGGGGAACCGGGAAAGGTCCGCATCTGCGGAGACTTCAAGATCACAGTTAATCCGGTGCTTCACACGGTACAATATCCACTTCCGCGGATTGAGGATATCTTTGCTTCATTGGCTGGTGGGAAACACTTCACCAAGATAGACCTGGCGAAAGCGTACTTACAGATGGAAGTTGAGGAAGAGTCGCGCCAGTATCTCACAATCAACACGCACAGAGGCTTGTATCGATATAATAGACTGGTTTTTGGAGTGGCTTCGGCTCCAGCAATTTGGCAGAGGGCCATGGAGCAGGTCTTACAGGGAATTCCAAGCACTCAGTGTTACTTGGACGATATCCTGATTACAGGAGAGGACGAGGAGGAACACCTCGCAAATTTGAAACTGGTGCTCACCAGGTTGAAGGAATATGGCCTTCGAGTTAATCGCCAGAAATGTGAGTTCTTCCAGAAACGGATCTCGTACTGTGGTCATGTCATTGACCAAGAGGGGCTGCACAAGTCACCTGACAAGATCGAAGCTGTTGTGAAGGCCACCGCTCCGGAAAATGTATCCCAGTTGAGGTCGCTTCTGGGGTTGATTAACTATTACCATAAGTTTCTGCCAAATCTATCCACGGTGCTGCACCCGCTGAATGCTCTGTTGCGGAAAGAAGTACCATGGAAGTGGAGCGAGGACTGTAAGAAGGCCTTTCGCAAAAGCAAGGCATTGATCACCTCTGAGGAAGTGTTGGCTCACTTCAACCCAACGCTACCTCTTCGTCTAGCTTGTGATGCTTCCCCTTATGGTATTGGAGCAGTACTCTCACACAAGTTGCCAAATGGCTCGGAAAGGCCAGTCGCATTCGCATCCAGATCATTGACCTCCGCTGAGCGCAACTATGCTCAGATAGATAGGGAGGCTCTCAGCCTTGTGTGGGGAGTAAAGAAATTCAACCATTACCTGCAGGGCAAGAAGTTTACACTGCTGACAGACCACCAGCCGTTGGTATCCATATTCAACCCTAACAAGGCCGTTTCCACGATGACAGCGCAAAGGCTACAGAGGTGGTCCATTTTCCTAGGGGCACACCAATATGACATCGAATACAAAGGGTCCAAACAGCATGGGAATGCTGACGGGTTATCGCGCCTACCGTTGCCAACGGTAGAAGAGGCGCCTACAGTGGACCCAGTGGAGATGTTCCACTCAACCATAGTGGAATGTCTACCAGTAACCGATTCTACGATAGAAAAGGAAACAAGAAATGACCCGACTCTCTCACGAGTCTACGATTTAACGGTGAAGGGATGGCCAGCACATGGCGAACCAATGTTGCCAGCATTTTCGCAAAGAAGAGAACAGCTGTCAGTGTGCCGAGGAACGTTGATGTGTGGATCCAGAGTGGTGATTCCACCCAAACTCCAGCATAAAGTGCTAAAGGAGCTTCACGAGGGGCATCTGGGTGGAGTGAAAATGAAGAACCTAGCCAGAGCGTTTGTGTGGTGGCCAGGTATCGATGGAGACATCGAAGAAATGACCAAGAGCTGTCTAGGATGCCAGAAGGTCCAAAACGTCCCACCACAAGCTCCTCTGCATCCATGGGAGTGGCCCTCATCTCCATGGCAAAGGGTACATATCGACTTTGCTGGTCCATTTATGGACTCAATGTTTTTAATCGCGGTGGATGCACACTCCAAGTGGCCGGAGGTAATAAAGATGTCCTCCACCACCACGGAAAAAACCATCACAGTATTAAGGACCATATTTGCCAGGAATGGGCTGCCGGAACAGATCTGTTCTGATAATGGACCGCAATTTGTGTCCGAAGAATTCAAGAAGTTCTTAAAAAGCAATGGGGTTAAGCACTACACGTCCGCCCCATACCATCCCGCCACCAATGGATTAGCTGAATGGTTTGTCCAGACCTTCAAGAAGGCCATAAAGGCCATGGGTAATGAAGACATAAATCTACAACATAAGGTAGATAACTTCTTGTTGGCGTACAGGAATGCAACACATGCGGTCACAAACCAAACTCCCGCCATGATGTTTTTCAATAGAAGACTAAGGTGCCGGCTGGATTTGATCAAGCCAAACATCAGAAGGGACGTAGAGAACCGGCAATTTCAAGGCATGAATGAAAAGCCAACTAGAACCTTCCAGATAGGTCAACAAGTTTTGGCCCGGGACTACCGTACAGAGAAATGGCAGCCTGGAACTATTTGCAAACGGCTAGGACCGCTGATGTATACCGTGGACATTGGGGAAAGCATAATAAGGCGCCATGTTGACCAGATCATAGAGTCATCCGAAAAGGGCCAATCTACTCCACAACTCTATACGCCTAATGTTGAAGCAGAGATACCCATGACATCTACCTCCGATCCGGTAATACTGGAATCAGATGAACCTGACACTGGCCTGCAAGCAGAATCGACCTTGCCAGAAGAACCTACTACACCACCGAAAACTACTACACCACCGAGGCATTATCCGGACCGAGTCAGGAAGCCTCCAGAGAGACTGAATCTGTGAACTGTTTACATGAAGTTGTGTATATATGTTATGATGTTATGTTTAATGGGAATATATACTGTTAACCTAAAAAGGGAGGATTGTAGTGTATGTAACATTCCACCTTTAAGAGAACTATTTTAAGGGTTGCACTACTTTATCTTGGCTACTGTATACTGTAATACCGGTGGTGACCACACCAGTATATAAGTGCTGTGTAAGGATTTATTGGGCAGATCCGCCCTGACCTTCAACCAGTAAAGTCCTGTTAAAGTTTACTCTTGTGGTCTGTGTAGTAATTCGAAATATAACACACAGACTTAACAGAAAGGGCTGGCTACAAAACAGCATCTATAAGCAAAGAGTCATTTGACCTGAAAATGAGACTATAACATCCCTCTCTTTCCTTCTATACAGCTCTACTTTCTGGGACTGAGAGGATGGGTTAGCAATCCGCTGTTTCCCCTGGTGGGGTTCTGCTGTCGGAGTTAGGGTGGGAGACGGGCATAATCCCCCACCCCAAACCCCTGAGGAATTTCAGTTCCTAACTGACTAATTCTGCAGAGGTGGGTTTAACACGGGTGAGATTCATCACTTCTCTGTAATTAGAGGCTGATCTTCATGCTTTTTTAGGTTTTGCTCATTTTTCTCGCTGGACTCTTTGACGGTGTATAATTTCACAGACACTAGTTACTTCCAGTATCTCACCCAAGTGGGCATTAGTCATGTGGAAGCATCCGCAATGAGTGTAACTGATTTTAGGGACACTGCAACCGAGGCTGCTCCTGTCTTCACCTGACACCCGAGCAGGGGTCACTGGATAGCAACTCTGCCAATTACACCCCCCAAACCCAGTGCTGTGGAGGCTAAAATTGTAGCATCGACTTGGCTGAGGTCATCCAGCTTAGCACAGACCGAGGAATGAACTTGGGACCTTTCAGTCCGCGTCGTTCAGTTTTGCTCACTGGATAGGACCACTGAGCCATTGGAGGAACTTGCCATTGTCCAGCATTGCAAGATTGTCACATCCACCTCTCCCTGTGCAGCCAGGGTCGTTCTAGACTGTGCATTGAAATTAGTCATCGGCACTCGCACAAGATGGGCGATAACGATCGGCGGCCCATTTTCTTTCCCGTGGCCTTCCATGGAAAAGAAAATCGCGCGTGGTGTAAAACGAGCTACCGATTCACTATCGTCCATTTTGCGCTAGGTCGAAGACTAATTTAACCCTCAGAATGTCAAGGGTTAGCTGTGATTCATGAAGCAATGAGAAATCTAGAACAGGATGGCTCTGAGAAAGGATGCAATAACCACACTATCATTAGAAAGATTTCATCCCGGTCGTGTTCTCTTGCATCCTAATTTGGAATTCCTACAATGAACATGATGGTGAGTTTCCATCTCACGATCACCATAGTGATTGTGAGGCCCTCAGATCTGAATATACAACCTGAATTGGTCCAAATTGTATTAGTTTAGGTGTGTCAGTTCAGCTGAATAGGTGAAACGCTCTTCTCGATTAAAGGCCTGTGGAGTCAAGTCCCACATCAGGCTGGAATTTATAATCCAGGCTGCCAATTCAGTGCAGTACTGAGGGAGTACTGTCTTCACAGAAATCACAGAAACCCCACAGTGCAGATAGAGGCCATTTCGGCCCATCGAGCCTGCACCGACACATATCCCACCCGATCCCCGTAACCCCTACACCAACACATATCCCACCCTATCCCCGTAACCCCACGTATTTAATCCCCCTAACACTAAGGGTCAATTTATCATAGCCAATCAACCTAACCCGCGTCTTGTTGGAAGTATTGTGCTTTGAGATGTAAAACTGAGCTCCAGTCTGTTACAGATCCCACAGAATTATTTCAGAATGGTCTCCTGATGTCCTGGCCAACATTTCTCAAACAACCACGACCAAAAGGAACTCAACAGATCGCAGCTATCTTGTGGGATGTTTCTGGTGTAGAATGGCTCCATCGCATTCTCCTACCTAACATTAGTCATTGCACTCATTTACAAAATCTACCTGGATATTTTATGATCATTTCAACTGAGAGGAGGCGGATGGCGTGCGAAGGGGCTTTTTTTCTCTTCCCAGTTTTCTCCTCTCCTGAAGGCATTGACAGTGGGTACCTTACAGCACCTCATGAAAAGCAGCCATTATCCAATGTGTGACCTTAGACAGCATGGTGTTGTAAAGACTATTTTCCCATGGGGCTATTAAAGCCAAGCCTGATCATGCCCTCTCGCGACATCAACACTGATTAACACTCAGGAGCAGGAACCCTGGTTGATTTGACACCTTCTGCCAGACCTGGAGTTTGTAAGGCAACTGTAGTCTCCCTCACTTGTTTAGGTATCACTTTCTGGCTGCACACCTTCTCCAATGGCTGGGCGTGTCCTTATGGGCCAGTAGTGACCTATATGGGCAGGGTGAGTAGTCAACCCCCCTTGTGCCCATTATTGGGATAGGCAGCGGTGGCAGCAACCACTGACATTGCTGCGTCTGTGCCATTGCCACTGGTGGTACAGGGACAAGCACCTCTTGAAGAGTAACACCACTCCCCCAGTAGCAGTCGTCTCATTTACATTACAGCTTTTTCATTGGCAGCATCACTGTAATGTCAATGTGAACCATGGGCTACTTCCAAATGCTTATCCTCCATCACCATGACAATGAATGTTTGGGCAGGTAGCTAGGGAAAAAAAAACTATCTGCAGAGAGAATCATAGAAAGTTACAACACGGAAGGAGGCCATTTCAGCCCATTGTGTCCGCACCGACCAACAAAGAGCTATCCAGCCTAATCCCAATTCCCAGCTCTTGGTCCGTAGCCCTGCAGGTTAGAGCATCCCAAGTGCACATCCAAGTACTTTTTAAATGTGGTTAGGGTTCCTGCCTCTACCACCCTTTCAGGCAGTGAGTTCCAGACCCCCACAACCCTCTGGGTGAAGACATTTCCCCTCAAATCCCCTCTAAACCTTCCCCCAATTACTTTAAATCTGTGCTCCCTGGTTTTTGACCCCTCTGCTAAGGGAAATAGGTCCTTTCTATCCACTTGATCTATGCCCCTCATAATTTTATACACCTCAATAAGGTCTCCCCTCAGCCTCCTCTGTTCTAAGGAAAACAGACCCAGCCTATCCAGTCTTTCCTCATAGCTAAGATTCTCTACTCCCGGCAACATCCTTGTAAATCTCCTCTGTACCCTCTCTAGTGCAATCACATCTTTCCTGTAATGTGGTGACCAGAACTGCACGCAGTACTCTAGCTGAGGCCTAACTAGTGTTTTATACATTTTAATTCATAGAATGTTACAACACGGAAGGAGGCCATTTCAGCCCATTGTGTCCGCACCGACCATTTTAATTCACCGCTCCATTCCCATTCGGACCTCACCGTCCTTGGCCTCTTGCATTGTTCCACGGAAGCTCAACGTGAACTCGAGGAACAGCACCTCATCTTCCGATTAGGCACTTTGCAGCCTTCTGGACTTAATATCGAGTTCAACAATTTCAGATCATAACCTCGGCCCCTATTACATTTTTACTTATATTTTTTTTCCACCCCTTTGTTTTGGGTCTTCCCTTCCCCCCCTTTCCTTTTTTTTTCTCTCTCCCACATAGGCAGCTGTCTCTCATCCTGCCAGAACATTTCACACCTAATCTGAGCCGTCTTTTGTCTCCTCTGTCCTATTACCATCTCGTCTGGTTTTGAATACCTCTTAATGTCTCTTTAGTTCTTTTGTTCTATCGCAGCCCTGCCTTCGATCTATTTTATTTCCTTTCCAGTTTTGAAAAAGGGTTAATCCGAAACGTCGACTCTTAATTTCTCTCCACGGATGTTGCCTGGCCTGCTGAGTTTGTCCAGCATTTTCTGTTGTTATTTCGGACTTCCAGCATCTGCAGTATTTTGCTATCGTTTTAGTGTTTTATACAGTTGAAGCATAACCCCCCTGCTCTTGTATTCTATGCCATGGCTAATAAAGGCAAGCATTCCATATGCCTTCTTAACCACCTTATCTACTTGGCCTGCTACCTTCAGGGATTTGTGGACATGCACTCCAAGGTCCCTTTGTTCCTCTACACTACTCAGTGTCCTACCATTTAATGTGTATTCCCTTTCCTTGTTAGCCCTCCCCAAATGCATTACCTCACACTTCTCCGGATTGAATTCCATTTGCCACAGTTCTGCCCACCTGATCAATTTATTGATATCTTCCTGCAGTCTACAGCTTCCTTTTTCAGTATCAACCACACAGCCGATTTTAGTATCATCTGCAAACTTCTTAATCATACCCCCTATATTCAAGTCAAGATCGTTGATATATACCACAAAAATCTGAACTTTGGCCTATTGCGCATCCTCCATTGCCTTTGCCTCACCATTAGTGGCCGTGCCTTCAGCCGCCTAGGCCCTAAGGTCTGAAATAACCTCCCTAAACCGCTCGGCATCTCCACCTCCCTTTAGGACCCTCCTAATATCTCCTTCTTTGGCTTTGCGACCATTTTTTCCGATTACGCTTCTGTGAAGTGCCTTGGGATGTTGTCTACATTAAAAGGTGTTATATAAATGCAAGTTGTCATTGTCTGGCAACTTGCAAGACAGCTTAATCAGGGTATATGACGAGTTGGAAAAAATCTCTCTCTCGTTTCCACCAGCCCTCTCTCTCTCTGACGAAGTATAAAAAGAATGTGATTGCTATTTTGCTGAAATGTGTGTATTGATAGCAGATTCAATGATGAGCAGTAATCCGTTCCTCTCTACAGAAACAAAGTAAGTGTTTGATTCGAATAGTTTTGCTTGCCTGAATGATGCAGAGTGGAGCCTGCTGAAACATGCTTAATTATGCGGGTTATCAAGATTGCTTCTAGCGGCAGCTTGGCGCTGCTGATTGACAGCCCGATTTCTTGTGTCCCAATAAACTGCTATTTGTTTAGGGGCGGACAGCGTGGTCCCAGCACACTGGCGCCGCAACAGCTGTTCTGTGGGCGCTCTGTGTGCCCGTGGAACCTCGGTGTTACCTGCAAAAATCAAACAAGCAGATCGATCCGTCTAATTCGATGGAAATAAAAATCAGCAGAGGCGGAAAACGGCCTGTCGATTTGCTATCAGCCATTTTACACTATCGCTCACACTCAAAATCCACCATTTGGGTTTCTGTACTGAACATCAATAACTGAAGAAAACATTAAACTAACTTGAGCCTTTACTTCTTCACCAATGTTGCTGCAACATGACTTATTGGTATTAAAGGGCTCATGCTAATGTACAATTACTTTTTAATTCAGAGCTACTCTCCGAACTTAAACAGTGATACAGTCTGCCCACCTTTAGCTTAACCCTTTCTCTGCTGTTCTTGACATTTTCTCTCAGTTACACACCAATATATGTGAATGTAAGAGATTCAACCACCCCAAACACTCACAATAAATTACAAGATAAACAATCAGTGCAAACTTTCAAATGCAAAGTATAAAAAGGATTTTCCTCTTGTTGCCTCTGGTTCTTTTGGCAATCACCTTAAATCTGTGGCAACAACAGAAAATGCTGGAAAAACTCAGCAGGCCAGGCAACATCCGTGGAGAGAGAAATAGAGTCAACGTTTCAGGTCGAAACCCTTTGTCAAGACTGAGAAAAAAAGGCAGGAAATGAAACAGATTAAAAGGCCAGTTTGGGGTCTGGGAAATGGGGGAGGGGATGAAAGAACAAAAGGGAAGTGAAGAGACATTAAGAGGTATTCAAGGCGAGATGAGATGGTAATAGGACAGGTAAAGAAACAGACAATGGCTCTAGATGAAGTGTGAAATGCGCTGGCAGAGTGAGAGACAGCTGCCATGGGGAAAGAGAAAAAAGGAAAAGGCACAAACCAAAGGTGTGGATAAAAAATATATAAAAATATAATAGGGGCCGAGGTTATGATCTGAAATTGTTGAACTCGATATTGAGTCTGGAAGGCTGTAAAGTGCCTAATCGGAAGATGAGATGCTGTTCCTCGAGCTTACACTGAGCTTCCGTGGAACAATGCAAGAGGCCGCGGACAGTGAGGTCTGAGTGGGAATGGAGTGGTGAATTGAAATGACAGGCGACCGGAAGCTGGGGTCACCCTTATGGACTGAATGTGTTGTCGCCTCCCAAATCCGTACCCATCAATCCCAGAACTCCATATTTTGAATCCTTCCAATCAGGTTTCCATCCCTACCACAGTACCGAAATGGCTCTTATCAAAATCACAAATGACATCCTATGTGACTGTGAAAAAGGTAAACTATCCCTCCTCATCCTTCTTGACCTGTCTGCAGCCTTTGACACGGGTGACCACTCTGTCCTCCTTCAACGCCTCTCCACCATCGTCCAGCTGGTTCCATTCTTACCTATCTAATCGTACTAGAGAATCACCCGCAATGGCTTCTCTTCCCACTCCTGCATTGTTACCTCTTACGTCCCCCAAGGATCTATCCTTGGCACCCCCTCCTATTTCTCATCTACATGTTGCCCCTTGGCGACTTCATCCGAAAACACAGCGTCAGTTTCCACATGTATGCTAATGACACCCAGCTCTATCTCACCACCACTTCTCTCGACCCCCTCCACTGTTTTTAAATTGTCAGACTGCTTGTCCGACATCCAGTCATGAGCAGAAATTTCCTCCAACTAAGTATTGGGAAGACTGAAGTCATTGTCTTCGGTCCTCGTCACAAATTCCATTCCCTAGCTATCAACTCCATCCCTCTCCCTGGAAACTGTCTGAACCAAACTGTTTGCGACCTTGGTGTCATATTTGACCCCGAAATGAGCTTCCGACCACATCCGCGCCATTACTAAGACCGCCTATTTCCACCTCTGTCCCTGCCTCTGCTCATCTGCTGCTCAAACCCACATCCATGCCTTTGTTACCTCTAGACTTGACTATAAATTGGGTGAGGCTCCTAGAGTATAAAAGTAAACAGTTCTGCAGAGCACAGACTGGTCTGCACAGAGCAGCATTAAACAGAGTGCACATAAACAGAATGTTTTATTTGGGAATTTGGAAAGAGTCAGAACTCGGAAAAGAGAGGGAAGGAGTTGTTGCTTTTTGCCTACACTTTGGGTTACAGGTAGATATTTAATTTCATAACCCATGATTTAATCTAGATCAAGTAAGTAGTCAAGAAACTAAACTGTAAACTAAGTTACATAAATACAAATTTAATTACATTTAATTAAATAGAACAAGGTCATATAGGGATGGCAGTGCAGGTGGTGTGCCGCAACTGCAGCATGTGGGAGTTTGTGGAGAGCATTGTGATCCCGGCCAACCACGTTTGCAGTAAGTGCCTGCATCTTGAGGAACTTCAGATCAGAGTTTTTGAGCTGGAGTCTGAGGTGCAGACATTGCGGGGCATCAGGGAGGGGGAGAGTTACCTAGACCTAGACACTTTAATCCAGGAGGCAGACACACCCCTTAGGTTAGGTAGTGGTACAGGTCTGGTTAGTGGTCAGGGACAGGAGGGTGTGACTGCAACTCAGGCAGGTAAGGGGACCCCAGGTGAAGTGCTGGAGGAGCCTCGGAATTTGTCCTTATCCAACAGGTATGAGGTTCTTGCTGTCTGTGTGGATGAGGGAAAAGCCTGCAGGATGGATGAGCAAGCTGACTATGGCACTATGGTGCAGGAGGCCATTCAAGTGGGGAGAGTGAAAGGGAATGTAGTTGTGGTAGGGGACAGTATAGTCAGAGGGATAGATACTGTTCTCTGCAGCTGCGACCAGAAGTTCCGAAGGTTGTGTTGCCTGCCCGGTGCCAGGGTTAAAGACATCTCCTCGCGGCTGGAGAAGAACGTGGAGTGGGAAGGGGAGGATTCAGTTGTCGTGGTCCACGTAGGAAGCAATGACATAGGTAGAACTAGAAATGAGGTTCTGCTGAGAGAGTTTGAGGAGCTAGGGTCCAAATTAAAACACAGAACCTCAAAGGTAATAATCTCTGGATTGTTACCTGAGCCACGCGCCAATTGGCATAGGGATAAGAAGATTGGAAGGTTAAATGCGTGGCTCAAAGTGTGGTGTGGGAGGCAGGGGTTTTGCTTCATGGGGCACTGGCACCAGTACTGGGGAAGGAGGGAGCTGTTCCATTGGGACAGGCTCCACTTAAACTGGGCTGGGACCAGTGTCCTGGCGAATTGAATAACTAGGGCAGTAGACAGGGCTTTAAACTAATGAAGGGGTGGGGGGGTGGGAGGATTCAGGAAAGAGTAAATTTAAAAGCAGCAAGAGAAATGTCAAGGCTGTAGAGCAGAGTAGAGTTTTGGATAAAAATAAGCAGAATAGGTGAGGAAGGGACAGAGAGAGTAATAAAGGTAATAGGGCATCAGTGACTAAGGTGACATCAGGGAAAAATAGAAAAAAGTCAAAGCTAAAGGCACTATATCTGAATGCACAAATTAATAGCTCAGATAGAAATTAATAGGATTAACCTAATGTGGAGAAATGTGAAGTTCACTTTGGTAGGAAAAACAGAAAAGCAGAGTATTATTTAAATGGTGAGAGATTGGGAAATGTTGGTGTTCAGAGGGACCTGGGTGTCCTTGTACACAAATCACTGAAAGTTAACATGCAGGTACAGCAAGCAATTAGGAAAGCAAATGGTGTGTTGGCCTTTATTGTAAGAGGATTTGAGTATAAGAGTAAAGACGTCTTACTGCAATTATATAGGGCCCTGGTGAGACCACACCTGGAGTATTGTGTGCAGTTTTGGTCTCCTTACCGAAGGAAGGATATACTTGCCATTAGAGGGAGTGCAACGAAGGTTCACCAGACTGGTTCCTGGGATGGGGGATTGTCCTATGAGGAAAGATTGAGTAGACTAGGCCTATATTCTCTAGAGTTTAGAAGAATGAGAGGTGATCTCATTGAAACATATAAAATTCTTACAGGACTTGACAGGGTAGATTCAGGGAGGATGTTTCCCCTGGCTGGGGAGTCTAGAACCAGGGGTCACAGTCTCAGAATAAGGGGTCGGCCATTTAGGACTGAGATGAGGAGAAATTTCTTCACTCAGAAGGTGGTGAATCTTTGGAATTCTCTGTCCCAGAGGGCTGTGGATGCTGAGTCTTTGAGTATATTCAAGGCTAGATAGATAGATGTTTGGACTCTAGGGGAATCAAGGGTTATGGAGATCGGGTGGGAAAGTGGACGCTCCTTAAAACCTACCTCTTTGACCAAGCTTTTGGTTACCTGCCCTAATTTCTCCTTATGTGGCTCGGTGTCAAAATTTGTTTTATAACACTCCTGTGAAATGTCTTGGGGCGTTTTACTACGTTAAAGGTGCTATATAAATGTAAGTTGTTGTTATAATTGCTTGCTGTAGCTGCATGCTAACTCTCTGCTTCCTGTACGAGGACACCTAAATCTCCCTGAACCAACATTTAATGGCCCAGAAATTCATGTCGGGGCTTCCCGCGGGTGCAAGCCCCCGACCTACACTTACCTAGCGCGCCGGCAGTTGAAGCCTGGGCCTGCGTGGATTTCCTGTCTGTGGCCCGGTTCAGCTCCCGGCGCGCTGTGCTTGCGTGATCCAGCGGCGTACTTAGTGCGATGCGTCGGCTGGGATCACGTGAGCACTGGGCAACCAATCGGAGGATGCAAAAGATCATTCATGAGTTTGACAGAAAGAATTGTGAAACTCATAAGAACATAAGAACATAAGAAATAGGAGCAGGAGTAGGCCAATTGGCCCCTCGAGCCTGCTCCGCCATTCAATAAGATCATGGCTGATCTGATCCTAACCGCCAATCCACTATGACAGGACTATCTCCTGAATCTAACAGCATTAGACACACGAAAACAGGAGCAGGATCAGGCTACACGGCCCCTGGGCCCGCTCCGCTACCCACAGGGCCATGACCTATCCGAACCTAGACTCATGTCCAAATTCCTGCCCGCTCCCCGTAACCCTTAATTCCCTTTTCTACTAGGAAACTGTCTATTTCTGTTTTAAATTTATGTAATGATGTAGCTTCGACAGCTTTTTGGGGCAGCATATTCCATGGACCTACCACCCTCTGAGTGAAGTAGTTCCTCCTCATCTCAGTTTTGAAAGAGCAGCCCCTTATTCTAAGACTATGCCCCCTAGTTCTAGTTTCACCCATCATCTGGAACATCCTCCCTGCATCCACCCGATCCAACCCCTTCATAATCTTATATGTTTCAATAAGATCGCCTCTCATTCTTCTGAACTCCAATGAGTAGAGTCCCAATCTACTCAACCTCTCCTCATATGTCCATCCCCTCATCCCCGGGATTAATCGAGTGAACCTTCTTTGTACTGACTCGAGAGCAAGTATGTCCTTTCTTAAGTATGGACACCAAAACTGTATGCAGTATTCCAGGTGCGGTCTCACCAATACCTTGTACAACTGAAGCAATACCTCCCTATTTTTATATTCTATCCCCCTAGCAATGAAAGCCAACATTCCATTGGCCTTCTTAATCACTTGCTGCACCTGCATACTAACCTTTTGAGTTTCGTGCACCAGGACCCCCAGATCCCTTTGTACTTCAGTACTTTCCAGTTTCTTGCCATTAAGATAATAACTTGCTCTACGATTTTTCCTGCCAAAGTGCATAACCTCACACTTTCCAGTATTGTATTCCATCTGCCAAATCTCTGCCCACTTACTTAGCCTGTCTATGTCCCCTTGCAGGTTTTTTATGTCCTCCTCACTCACTACTTTCCCTCCCATCTTAGTATCATCTGCAAACTTTGACGTGTTACACTCGGTCCCCTCCTCCAAATCGTTAATATAGATTGTAAAGAGTTGGGGACCCAGCACTGACCCTTGCGGAACACCACTGGTTACTGATTGCCAGTCTGAATATGAACCATTTATCCCAACTCTCTGCCTTCTGTTAGATAGCCAATCCTCTATCCATGCCAGAATATTACCCCCAATCCCGTGATTTTTTATCTTAAGCAATAATCTTTTGTGTGGCACCTTGTCAAATGCCTTTTGGAAGTCTAAATACACTACGTCCACTGGTTCCCCTTTATCCACCCTATATGTTACTTCCTCAAAGAACTCCAGCAAATTTGTCAAACATGACTTCCCCTTCATAAAACCATGCTGACTTTGTCTTATTAAATTATGATTATCCAAATGTCCTGTTACTGTCTCCTTAATAATGGACTCCAAAATTTTACCTACCACAGATGTTAGGCTAACCGGTCTATAGTTTCCAGCCTTCTGTCTACTGCCCTTTTTAAATAAGGGTGTTACATTAGCAGTTTTCCAGTCTGCCGGGACCTTTGCTGAGTCCAGGGAGTTTTGGAAGATTATTACTAATGCATCCACAATCCCTACCGCCACTTCCCTCAAAACCCTGGGATGTAAGCCATCAGGTCCAGGTGATTTATCCGCCTTGAGTCCCATTATTTTACCAAGTACTACTTCCTTAGTGATTTTAATCGTATTTAGCTCCTCCCCCCCTATAGCCCCCTGCTTGTCAAGTGTTGGGATATTCTTGGTGTCCTCTACTGTAAAGACTGATGTAAAATATTCATTCAGTGTTTTTGCCATCTCCATATTTCCCACCATTAATTTCCCGGTCTCATCCTCTAAGGGACCGACATTTACTTTAGCCACCCTTTTTCTTTTTATATAACTATAAAAACTCTTACTATCTGTCTTTATATTTTTTGCTAATTTACTTTCATAATGTATCTTCCCTTTCTTAATCAATCTTTTTGAAAACTCTGGGCGCCCAAAACAGTACTTAAACTTCAAATAATTTTTTCTTTAAATCACACTATTTAAATGAACTATAAATAACTTTAAATAACTATTTTAAACAATAATTTAAATTTTTGAAAAAATAATTTTATAAAAAATCGGGGCTAAAAATACACTTACCTTACTGTAAAGTCTTTAAAAATAATAAACCTGTGGAAAAAAATTCTAATTTTAATTAATAGGCAACTTACCTTTTAAAATTAAGTCCTTACGTCTGCTTTTTTAAAGTGTAAAAAGTGGAGGCCTTCACGCACGGGCAAACCTGGAAAAAAAAAGGAAGTTCAACGCACTCGCACAGACTCCTGCGCGCACGCGTTCGACCTCTGAACCCCTTGGTTCAGAGGGTCGGAAATGCCGGTTTCCCGCGCATGCAGAAAACCGGCAATTCCATCGGTCCCACGCGTGAGTACACGATGCTTACTCGCGTGTTGGGACACTAATTTCTGGGCCATTAGTTTCTCACCATTTAAACATTATTCTGTTCTTCTATTCTTCCCAGCAAAGTGAATAACCTCACATAATGGAGGTTGGCGCTTCAGAGCAGATCTAAAAGGTGTTAAAACAAGGTCCTCATCTCCTGTTCTGATGATTCACATGGATGCAAAAGTTCCTGTGACATTATTTAAAAAACAGCGGGGAGTTCTGCTGATAGCTAAACATTCCTCCCTCAACCTAAAGCCCATTTTCTGGACTGACCTATTTATAAAATCTAGGATTCCATATGCTATTTTAACAGGTTTATCAACTTGCCACCAACTCTGAGGGGTTCAGAAAAAACAAATCTCTAAGTCTCTCTGTTCTTCTATTCCTTTTAAAGTTTTTAGTGGAAAAATTTGGTTGCTTTGTGCCTCCCGCGCTAATGGAGCGCAAAGCAACTAGCACCCGGGCACGGCGATGTTTGCGCCGCTCGCGAAATTGACCAGACATTTTGCGGCGGCGCTAAACACTACGGCCACGATCTCCTGCGCACGCAGATCATGACGTCAGTCAAGCGTGCAATGCCCCGGTAGTGCCCCGGACCGGATATTGAGTGGCGCCCCCTGCCTTACCACCAGTACAGCACTCCCTCAGGACTTTTGTGTGCATTCCTTGAACTTGGGGTCTTAAATTGGCCCATGGGACTCCATGGCAATCAACTGAATGCCCCATGAAGATAAAGGGGTCAATTTTCTGGCCGCCGTCGGGCGGCTTTTCAGGCGGCCGGGGGCCGAAAATCGCCGAAAAAGTGGGTCGGGAATCCCCCCTGCCTGATTCCCCGCCCCGTCCAACTTTCGGACGGCTGTTTCCCCGCGACCCGCTTCAGTCCCGGCCACCACTGGCGGGACTGGCCGTCGGAACACTAATTGTTAGATCCGTGATTCTGAGAGTATGATGTTTTTCAATAACCACACGGATGCTGTAACTTAACAATCAACAGGTATTTACTGGAGTAGGGTTGTCTCAAGACTGGGGGTACAGGCATGCTCAAGGCTTATATACAGGTGTGGTCACTGCCGGTACTACAGTATACAGGAGCTGTAAAAGTAGTTCTCTCTTAAAGGTACATACACTACAATTCCTTCCCTTTCAGCTTAGCAGTACCCATAATATTCAAATAACAATTAACACTTTAACATGTACATAAAACAACAATAGTCCATTTATAGATTCAGTCTTTGGGGCGGCTTCCTGATCCTTTCGGGATCGCGCCTTTCCTGAGGTTCTTGTTCTTGGTGCGGAGGCGATTCTGGCCCCTTTTCGTCGGTTAGTTCATCGGTTTCCACTGCTACTGGTTCGGAGGGAGATGCTACCGGTATGTCGGGTTCATCCCCCAGGTACGCAAGACATGGGGTTGACTCGTTCCTGTGACACTAAGATCTGATCAACGTGGCATCTCACAATGTTCTCCCCGACATCCACTGTGTACATTAATGGCCCCTGCCTTGTGCATATCATTCCGGGTTGCCATTTCTCTGTTCGGTAGTCACGGGCCAAGACTGGTTGTCCTACATTGAAGCTCCTTGTCGGCTTCTCATTGATGTGCTGGAATTGTTTATCCTCAACATTTCTTCGCACATTTGGCCTGAGCAAGTCCAGATGAGATCGCAACCTTCGGTTAAAGAACATCATGGCCGGGGTCTTGTTGGTAACTGCATGTGTCGCATTTCGGTAGGCTAATAAGAAATTGTCCACCTTATGCTGTAGTGGAATTTCATCGTCGCACATGGCCTTTATCGCCTTCTTAAAGGTTTGTACGAACCTCTCAGCCAATCCATTTGTGGCTGGATGATACGGGGTGGATGTGTAATGCCTTACCCCATTCCTTCTCATAAATTTCCGAAACTCTTCGGACACAAACTGTGGTCCATTATCAGAGCAAATCTGCTCTGGCAAGCCGTTTCTGGCAAATATGGTCCGTAGGACTGCAATCGTTTTCTCTGTAGTGGTTGAGGGCATTTTTATCACCTCAGGCCACTTCGAATGAGCATCCACTGCTATTAAAAACATTGAGTCCATGAATGGACCAGCGAAATCAATATGCACCCGTTGCCATGGAGAGGAGGGCCACTCCCATGGGTGAAGAGGGGCATGTGGTGGTGCATTTTGGACCTTTTGGCATCCTGAGCAGCTCTTGGTTAGGTCTTCGATTTGTTGATCGATTCCCGGCCACCACACATAAGCCCTAGCAAGGCTTTTCATTTTCACTCCCCCCAGATGACCTTCATGTAGCTCATTTAGCACTCTCTCCCTTAACTTGGGTGGAATCACCACTCTGGATGCACACATCACTGTCCCCTGGCATACTGACAGCTGTTCTCTTCTGGATGAGAATGCTGGCTGTTAAGTCTGCGCGTTGTTTAGTTAACTAACACACAGACTAATGAGTAACAACAAAACAGGTCTTTACTGGTTGGAGGTAGGGACTATACTGAATACAAGATTACTGCACAGTGCTTATATACCGGTGTGTTCACCCCCGGTATTACGTCTACAGCAGCCTGAGAAAGTAGTACATCTCTTAAGGTGGAACAGGCTTAAGCTCTCTTAAGGTGGAACAGGTTACATACACAACACTCCCCCCTTCTTAGCTTTATCGTCATCCCCCCATTTAACATAACGCAACAACATATATACACATATAACTTCAAGTTTAACGTAACATATCACAGATTCAGTCTCTGCGGAAAACAGTTCACAGATTCAATCTCTGTGGTGTAGTCGGTTCACGTTACTCATTCAATAGTCCTTTCATGGATTTAACAGCTTGAACTTCCGAACTGATTTGGCTCCGTTCGGAGGGACCACGTGTGTGATCTGGTAGAGGTGATAATGGTTCAGATGGGTCATCTTCTGTTTTTACTTTTCCTTTTCTGCTTCTTGGAGACTCTCTGGGCTCCATTGTCAGCTGCCACAGCTGCCAGCTGCATGCGCAGTTCCTCCTTCTCTTCCTCCTGTTTCCGTCGTAGAGCCAGCTTCTCCCAATGTTCCGTAGACTTTTGGTGCTCCTCCATGATTTCTGCACTTTGGGAGTCGAAGTTACAAGCTGGGCAGGACAGGACATCGTAATATTCGGTGTCGTCCACCAGGTCATGGTAATATTCGGTGTCGTCCTGAGCTAGACCAGTGAGAGGGTCGTCTATTTCCTCCATACCCAGCTGGACGTTAGCCAGCTCTTGTTCCAAATCCAGACATCTTTCCTGAAGAGACTTCTTCATGTGTACCTCTGCATCCAGCTTTTTCTGGGCTTTCAGCAAGTCGTTTACTAGTGACCTCATTTGTGATTTTAATACTTCAACTTCCTTTGGAGATTGATTGATCGGACTATGCAATCCCTCTACCGGAGCAGCTGTTTCAGCGGTCTGTTGTTCTACATTGACGTGAGTCAGCGTACTTTTGGCATCCAATGGCTGCTCTGTTGCAGTCGTTTCAGTCTGTGTCGTCACATCAGCCATCTCAATGACTTTTGAGAGCTCCGAACCCTTTTCCTTTGAAGATCGCAGCTCATGTTCAAGTTTTTCCCATTTCAGAGTCTTGTCCCTCAGCATATGAAGGAGTTGGCTGACCGTTAACTCTTCTGACACCAGATTATGGCACGCACCTTCAGAACCTGAATCAGCTTTGATTCGTTCGGCCTCCTCGCGCAGATGGTTGGTGTGCTCCTGCTCCATTTTCTCCATCAGTTGCTTCTGTTGCCTTTCCAGATTCTCCCACTCTGTAACAAAGAACTTTTTTATTTCATTCATCTCTTGCTCAAAACGGCGAATCATTTGTTCTAATTGCTGTTGTAGTTTGAAATGGAGTTGAGTTCGAGCCCAGTGTCCCTCAAAAATGTGCATATCAGTAGACTTGACAGACTCAGAATTCTCTGTTAAACTATGTTGTTGTTGCTCAGTGGAATTCTGTGCTGAAACTTTGTCTTTTGCACATGGGTTGGTCTTACCATCATCAGTTCTAGAGTCTGGGCTGATTATCTGCACCGAGTTCTCACTCTTTATGGCTTTTAGCGAATGCCAGTCCATATTTATGTTTCTAAACCACTCCCGGCCTAGTAGTGGTGGACCTCCCTCCGGTAGCACATATAAGTCCATTATTTGACTTCCTTCGCCCTTGTTGGCCACTGCAACCTTTATTGTCCCGATGGGGTACACTCTCTGCCCCATGTAGGTTGTCAATATAATCTCCGTATCCTGTAGGGGAATATGTTGGAATAACCTTCTGTAATCTTTCTTATTCATGACCGACAATGCCGATCCAGTGTCCAATTCCATTTTTACTTGGACTCCTTCTATCTGAAGAGTAACCCACATTGTCTGGAGGTCTGCACCCTTACCAACGTTGAGTACCCTTAAGCTAGCCAGTTCAATACTGCTTAAGCCAGCCAGTTCATTACTGCTAGCGTCTGAATCGGACTCCTGTTCGGCCACCTTGTGTACCTTTGCGTATTTCCCTTGCGGTGACTTCTTGTTGCTGGTCTTCTTCCCTGACCTGCATACTCTAGCTATATGTCCAAGCCTACCACATGTTCTGCATTCTTGGTTTTTAAACCAACACTGGTTCTGATCATGCGTTGTCTTTCCACAACGATAACATTTGACAGAACTCAACCCCAATTTGTTTGCACTGAGCTCCGGTGACTGTAGCTGCATTACTGCCGTGCCTCTCGCTGCGGCTTCGTGTGCTGCTGCCATAGTGACCGCCTTCTCAAGCGTCAGCTCATTCTCCTCGAGCAGTCGCTTTTGTGTATCCTGTTTAAATAAACCACACACAAATTTATCTCGTAGTGCTTCTGTCAGTCCCGTTCCAAACTGACAATATTTCGCTAACTTACGTAATTCCATCAAATATTCAGCATTGCTTTCATTCTGTAGCTGCCTTCTGTCGTAAAATTTAAATCGTTCCGCTAGCATCAATGGCATGGGGTTTAGATGATCTTTCAGGACAGTAACAATCTCATCGAACGTCTTATCCGCCGGTTCATCTGGTGATAACAGGTGTTTCAATTGCCCGTACGTCTTCGCACCCATTAAATTTAATAATGTTAGTGCTTTATCTGCTTCAGGAATTTTATTGGCCTTACAATAACTTTTAACTCGTTCAACATATATGGCCCAATCTTCGATGTCACTATCAAAGTTGCTAATATTCCCGTGTTTAGGCATTGTAGTACTTTATCAGATTTGCAATTTCTCAGATTTTTAATTTTTTTTTTTACTGCTATCCAAGATGGCGGCTTCCCGCTCTTGCCGTCGTCCTCCGCCCACAAAATGGCAGTTTTCCTGCGCTTGGCGGTCTTCACCCGTCCCCCGACGCCGTCTCCCTTCAGCCCCGAGTGCGGCCCTTATCTCCACCGCGATCGATGGCCCGCGCTTTTCACCGCGGCTCTCGCGCCTTCAATTTCTGCCGACGCTGCGCCTTGCAGTCCGAGTGCGGCCCTTATCTATGATTGCGATCGATGGCCCTTATCTCCCGATCGCGATCGCCCTTGTTCCTCCGACTTCCCCAGCCCTGTCTTTGCAGCCAACGCTGCCCGGCTTACCCCACCGCCGAGGTTGAAAAGGAAACTGCAGGATGTCTTCTGTCCTCCAGTTCACAGTCGCTGGAAGCTGTCAGGATGTCTTCTGCACTCCAGTTCACAGTCACTGATGGAGGCTTCAGGGTCCCGATGCCTGTCGCTTCCAGTGGGTTGGTGAGGGTTGAAACCTCTCTTCGACGTCCTGTCTGTGGACGAAGCCGCCATGGAATAACTGCCGCAGGGTAAGAATCTGACTCGTCGCCAGTGTTAAGTCTGCGCGTTGTTTAGTTAACTAACACACAGACTAATGAGTAACAACAAAACAGGTCTTTACTGGTTGGAGGTAGGGACTATACTGAATACAAGATTACTGCACAGTGCTTATATACCGGTGTGTTCACCCCCGGTATTACGTCTACAGCAGCCTGAGAAAGTAGTACATCTCTTAAGGTGGAACAGGCTTAAGCTCTCTTAAGGTGGAACAGGTTACATACACAACACTGGCAACAGTGAGTCGCCATGTGTTGGCCATCCCCTCACCATATACCCGAGACAGCATCGGATCATTGCGGGTCTCCTTCTCTATATCCGCGTTCGTTACTGGCAATCGTTCAATTATTGACGAATAAAATATCTCGATAGGGTCCACTGCTGGTGCTTCCTCCACAATAGGCAGTGGCAGGCATGATAGCCCATCAGCGTTTCCATGCTGTTTTGTGCCCTTATACTCTATTTCATATTGATTCGCCCCTAGAAACAGGGACCATCTTTGTAACCATTGTGCAGTCATCACTGGAATGCCCTTCTTAGGATTAAAGATGGGGACAAGTGATTGGTGGTCAGTCAGCAAGGTGAACTTCTGCCCATGCAGATAGTGGTTGAATTCTTTTACTCCCCATGCTAGGCTGAGGGCCTCCCTGTCAATCTGGGCGTAGTTGCGCTCGGCTGAGGTTAGTGACCGAGACGCAAAGGCTACTGGCCTCTCCAACCCGTCTGGGAATTTGTGCGACAGCACCGTTCCAATACCATAGGGTGATGCATCACATGCCAAACGAATTGGTAGTGCTGGGTTGAAATGGGCCAACACCTCTTTTGATGTGATCAATTCTTTACACTTCTGGAAAGCTCGTCTACGTTCGTCATTCCACTTCCATGGTACCCCTGTTTGCAGTAGGGTGTTCAGTGGGTGTAATACCGTGGACAAATTTGGTAAGAACTTATGGTAATGGTTTACCAGCCCGAGGAACGACCTCAGTTGTGACACATTTTCCGGTGCTGGAGCCTTGACTACTGCCTCAATCTTTTCAGGGGACTTATGTAACCCCTCTTCATCGATGACGTGGCCACAATACGAGATCTGCTTCTGGAAAAACTCGCACTTGTGGCGATTAGCTCGTAGCCCATATTCCTTTAATCTGGTGAGCACCTTCTCCAAGTTGGCGAGGTGATCACTGTCATTTTCGCCCGTGACCAGGATGTCGTCCAAATAACACTGGGTCCCTGGAATCCCTTGCAGGACTTGATCCATCGCCCTTTGCCAAATAGCCGGAGCCGATGCTACCCCGAACACCAGCCGATTGTATTGGTAGAGACCTTTATGAGTGTTGATCGTGAGGTATTGTTTCGAGGCTTCTTCTACCTCCATTTGCAAGTACACCTGGGCCAGATCAATTTTGGTGAAGCGTTCACCTCTCGCGAGGTGAAAATATCCTCAATCCGTGGAAGCGGATATTGTACCGTGTGAAGGACTGGGTTCACTGTCACCTTAAAATCCCCACAGATGCGGACCTTCTTTGGTTCCCCAGGCGTATTACTCAACGACCTCTTCATTACAGGAATGATGGGTGTAGCCCACTCGCTCCAGTCTACTTTAGACAGTACTCCTGAACGTTCCAACCCTTCCAGCTCTGCTTCGACAGCTGGTCTGATCGTATAAGGCACTGGTCTGGCCTTAAGAAACTTTGGGCTTGCATTTTCCTCTATTTTAATCGTTGCTGTTATGCCTTTTAGTGTTCCGAGTCCCTCCTGGAACACTTCTTTTGCGTCAGTTAGCATTTTTGACAGTCGTCCAGGTGTGACGTCGTCATCCTTTTTGGCCTCAACCTTCAGTGCCTGTATGGAATGCCAATCTAATTGTATCTTCCGGATCCATTCACGTCCTAGCAGTGGTGGTCCTCCATCTGGCAATACATATATATCCATTTTAGGTATTTCCTGGCCTTTATATATCACTTTCACCCTTATTTTTCCTTTGGGGTAGACTTTTTGCCCCGTGTACGTCTTCAAGACAATCTCTGTAGCTTTCAAGGGTATATGTGAAAATAGCCGCTTGTAGTCCCTTTGGTTTATGACTGTTAGGGCTGATCCTGTGTCCAATTCCATTTTCACTTGGACTCCGTCTATCTTGAGTGTAACCCAGATAGTCTGGTGATCCTCCATTTTGGTTACCTTATGTAGTTTCAGACAACCCAGCTCCTTGCTTCCGGAGTCTGTGTCACTTTTCTGTTCATCTGAACTACTGTCCATCACCTTGTGTACCTTTTTGTACTTCTCCTGTGGAGATTTCTTACTGTTGGTTTTCTTCCCAGACCTGCAGACTCTTGCTATGTGTCCTGCTTTTCCACACTGTCTGCACACTTGGTCCTTGAACCAACAATCCTTCTGGTCGCGTGTTGTTCTGCCGCAGCGATAGCACTTCCCTGTTCCATAGAACATTTCATTGGTGCCATATTCTTGCGGTCTCCGTTGTATCTCTGCAGCGCCCCTTGCGGCTGCTTCGTGTGATACTGCCATACTGAAAGCCTTGTCCAGTGTAAGATTCTTTTCTGATAGAAGCCGTTTCTGGGTTCCTTCACTTTGCAGCCCACACACAAACTTGTCCCTTAACGTATCTGCTAGTCCCACTCCAAACTGGCAGTGTTTCGATAGCTTGCGCAGTTTCGTCTTTGTGTTGGTTCCTTTTATGGAACTTAAATCGTTCTGCTATCAGCAGCGGTGTGGGGTTTAAGTGGTCCTGTAGGATTTCTACTATGTTTTCGAAATTCTTGTCCACAGGCTTCTCTGGGGTTATTAGGTTTCGCAGTAACCCATAAGTTTTTGCACCCATGGAATTTAACAAAACCAGTGCTTTCCTAGCATCTGGCACTTCATTCGCCCTGCAGTACACCTCAATACATTCCACATATGTCGCCCAATCTTCGACTTCATTGTCGAACGTAGAGATACTGCCATTCTTCGGCATCCCTGGGTGTGATTTAACTGTCAAAAATGGCATCTCCCATGCTTCCCCTTCTTCTCTGCTGGCACAAAATGGCGTCTCCCGCGCTTTCCTTCCTTCCCGCGCTCGCCCTTCTTCTCCGCTGCGGCTTCTAAAAATGGCGTCTCCCATGCTCTTCCTTCTTCTCCGCGGCTCAATGGCGTCTCCCGCGCTCTCCCTTCTTCTCCCCGCGGACACTGTTCAGCCCTTGAGCCCTGGCTGTGCTCTGCGCATTTTGTTTTTTTTTCTTTCTGTGCGCCTTTCCCGTTTCCGCCGCTCGGTCCTGAACCCGGCTGCTGCTTTACCCTCTCTCCGTTTTGTTTTTCCTCGATGCCGCTTGGTTTTCAACCCCCGGCTGTGCCCTCTGCGCTTCACCCTCTATCTTACCCCGTCGACGCTGCTCGGCTTTTTCTCCGCCGTCGGTCGGCTCCAGCCACCGCTGTCCGGGAAGGGTCTGCGCTGTACCTGTCGTCAGTCTGTTGCTGATCGTCGTGGCTGGGGAACCAAGCCCGGCACTCCACAGCCTCCCCTGCGATGTTCACTCTCTGCCGGACGACTGGGCGGTTGCTCGTGGTCGACGCCCGTGCTTCTGGCCTCGACTTTCTTCCACCGCCCTCCGGAGCGAATCCTCGAAGGGAAATGCAGAGTTGCAGGTAGATTCGAATCGACACTCGGCGCCACTGTTAGATCCGTGATTCTGAGAGTATGATGTTTTTCAATAACCACACGGATGCTGTAACTTAACAATCAACAGGTATTTACTGGAGTAGGGTAGTCTCAAGACTGGGGGTACAGGCATGCTCAAGGCTTATATACAGGTGTGGTCACTGCCGGTACTACAGTATACAGGAGCTGTAAAAGTAGTTCTCTCTTAAAGGTACATACACTACACTAATGACCAATAATGACCTTGTTGAAGATGATTTTCCAGGGCCGTTGCGACTTTGGGGCTTTCCCCACATCAAACATGCCTGCGGGGAACCCCGCTGATGAGACCTGGCGTGAAGCTTGCCGGCTTGCTTGCTGTCAGCTGCAGGTCAGGGAAAGCTGCGATTTAAAGGGACAGCACTTGTATGTTGAAGGACCTTGTTGTTGCAGGTTTGGGGCTACTTCTTCAAGGCTTAGGCACAGCTCTGGAAGGTTGGGGCCTCACACACTTCTCCAATGCGATCTCCTGGGAAGCCCCTCTCGCCACCCTCACTCAGCACTTCCTCAGCGGAGGCATCTGCGAGAAGCATGGGACGCCTTTTTTTCCTTCCCTTCTTGCCATTAGAGGATCTCCAGCAGCAGAGGCGGCAGCAGCAGAACCAGGAACAGCAGGATGAGCACCAGGAGCACCAGGCTGCTGCTCACTCACCTGAAGCTGCACAGGCCAGAAGGGGCCAGCGCTTGGAAGTGGCTTGAGAGCACCTTGCTGCGCTTTAGGAGGCCATGGGGACCCGTTTCTGCACTAGCAGTCCTACTCAGAAGGACTTCCATGAAGATCTGGTTTCTCTGTTCAACAGATGGCCACGCTCCTCAAGAGATGTCATTCTCTTATGAGCACTCACCATGTTTTCCGTACCCTGGCGAGTTATCTCCTCCATGAAGGTGGCCAACCTTTCCATGGTGATGCATTCATGCGCCAATGACTCCACAAAGGCTCTGCTCATGGTCGCTATGGACTCTTCCATTCGCTCCACACTCGCAGCGACCCTGGAGACAAAACCTGCCAGAGACTCCTGCATCTGTGCATGGAGATCCATCACCTCTTCTCTTGCGGATGGACCCAGAGGCAAAGGGTCGACATGCAGCGCAGCTGAGCTGAGCTGGCAGAGTCCTGCGCCCTCCGACAAGGACTCTCCACTGCTGTCCCTGTCTCCAGAATCTGCTGAGGCTCACTTGTGAGCTGTGAAACACCAGGTGACAACACTACTCTATGTCCCGAAGGCCCCCCCGAGGTGTGAGTGTCTACGCTGGTGCTGGGTGCGCTTACTTCTGCTGACGCTGTGCCCTCAGAAGTTGGAGCTTCCTCTGAGGAGTCTGGCTGCACAGCCTCTTCCTTCTCCACAGTGAGGACGGGGGCTCTGGATGGTACTGTGGGGGAGTAAAGGAAGGAGTTAGAGATGTAATGCCAAGGTTCTTCTGGTGACTCCCAGCGAGTTGGCATCTGCTGACACCTGCATCCATGCAGCATTGGTCTCAGTGGGGGGCCTCTTCCTCCCTGACCTAGGGAAGAGGACCTCCCTGTGGGCCCTAACCCCATCCAATAATGCCTGCAGTGAAGCCTCGTTGAATTTGAAGGCAGCTCGGCCTCTGCCGCTGGCAGCAGCTGGTGCAGGCTCCTCTGCCATTGTGCAAGAGTGGCTGAGATGCCTGCAGAGGTGGAGAAGCTTGCTGGACACTTTGAAAGCACCACGAATGATGACATCATACTGTGGGGCTTTCTGACTCGAATTGGACAATTAGCAAGGCTTCCCACATGCTGGGAATTAATTGGCCAATTGAGGGAAAATTGCGTGGAGCTGGCTGACACTTTTTTAGGTGTGCCAGAAACCCCACATTTGGGGAAACCCGACCGTTTCCCACACAAGCCGAAAATCGGGGCCAAAGTGTTTGGACAGTCTGCCAAAGCGAGAGTGCTGAAAATAATGGAGCATCATTGATACTGGACCTCGTAACGTGGAACAACAAAGTAAAGATGCCTGCAATATTGTCAGTTAGCAGCATCTAGTTCTTCACTTTTTAAAAATAAATTTAACTAAGTGACTTGAAATAATTTATAATCACAATGAATACGAATCAAATCCATAGGCCCCAGATAAGACACTATCTGTTTTTCATCAGTGTACTCATATCAATGAGAAAGCAAGCACCTGACAGAGTTGATTTGATTAATGGGAATGGGTTGAAATCGTGCTGTGTGATATTGGCAGGAAATCGCTATGTCTGCCATTTTGTTTTTAAACCGATTGGCACCTTTGTAAAATTGCAGAGAGGTTTTCTCACCCCTGGTTAATAATCTTGCCCCGGCCTCGCTTCAGCTTGTCGAAGTTTGACTTACTCCACGGCCATCACTGCACTTAAATATCAATTGGCTTTGATCGGACACAGAACATGATACCAGAACTGAGAGGTTATAACTGTCAGGAAAGATTGAACAGGCTGGGGCTCTTTTCTCTAGTAAAGTGAAGGCTGAGTGTTGACCTGATTGAGGTCTTTAAGATTATGAAAAGGTTTGAAAGGGTAGACGTAGAGAAGATGTTTCCACTTGCAGGGGAGACCAAAACTAGGGAACATAAATATAAGATAATCACTAATAAATCCAACAGGGAATTCAGGAGAAATGTCTTTACTCAGATAGTGGTGAGAATGCGGAACTCTCGACCACATGGAGTAGTTGAGGCGAACAGCAAAGATGCATTTAAGGGGAAGCTACATAAACACATGAGGGAGAAAGAATAGAAGGATATGCTGATAGGGTTAGATGAAGAGGGGTGGGAGGCAATGTTCCCTGTAATTTGGTTTTCAGCGGTACGGCCTCTTTTAACGGCCTGCACACCCCATTCAACATTCCACGCTTGCGCGGTTTTTTCAATTTAAAAGCCGGTTCGCCGGCTGTGCGGGATGTTGAGAGCACCGTGTAGCTGCATAGCTTAAAGGGAACATTGATGGGGGGAGGCTTGCGTGGAGCTTGTACAGACCAGATGGGCCGAACGGCCTGTTTCTGTGCAGTACATGCTATGTAATTCTATCTAACACGTAGAACTGTTTGGTGTCAGACCAACGGCCTTGCAGGTTATACTGGACCGGCATTAACTGTGGCTGTCAGGTGTGGTGTCAATTCCATCAGTAAGGCGGTCTCTCGAGAGAAAATAATGTCCATTTTAGTTTCCTGGTACAGCAGCCATGCTAATTGATTGTTGGTGAAGGCTGGAAAGCAGCCAGGTATTGTTTGCAATGATGTCATTTATGACGGTTTTCAGGGAAATGCCGTGCTAAGGTGACAGCTAAAAACTCTTGGCTTCAGTCCAAGTTTCAGCGAAAGTGAAATTGCCATCAACAAGAAACCGGCCCAGAGCCTTTGCCAAAAGAAAAAGTGTACTTTTTTGTCTTTTAGATCAAAAAAAAGCCCAGAAAGAATACAAGGACATTTTAGGCCGGTGCACAGAGTGCGAGGTTCATTCGGCCAAATACATTTGTGTTTTTCATCTGCAGTGTCCCAAACCCGGACAAGCATTGGTCTGCCTACATCTCACTCAAGTAAGTAGAGTCATTACCACTGCATTTTCTGAATTTAATAGCACTTGTACATTTTGGCACCAGCCTGCAGTGTCTAATTATGCTTTATCACTGCTTAACTCAATCTTTACTTTCACCAGTAATCTCCCTCCCACTGCTCGTGCCCCCCTCCTCCGCCCTTGCATTCCGGCTCGCTCCTTAACATACTGATACCACACTGGAACTTGGTTCCATTGGCACTCCATCGGTCTCAACAGCGAGGCCGGAATTTTGCCGGCGCTCAGGGGGCGGGTTTGGAGGCGGGACATCCGGCAAAATCACAAAGATTGACAGCGGGTCAGAAACCCGCTGTTAACTCGCCTCCAATCAATCTTCCCAAGTGTCGGGTCCCCGATTTGCGCATGGACCCAACACCTAGCGGCGGGAAGAGGATTATATCCACTTAATTGCCTGTTAAAGGTTGTTAACAGGCAGTTAACAGGCTTTTTCCAATTTTGACACTTCTACTTCGGGCTTCCCGACGTCCAGACACCACGCCACGTAAGTGTGGCGTGTTGTGAGTCTGCTGTATTGTTTATGCATTGATGACAGCTGCAGAAGTGGTGTGAAGGGTCCAATGGTGCACTGGTGAGTTTCAGAGGTAAGAAAATGTTGGGAAATTCATTTTTAATTGTTGTGTCTGTGTATAATAAGACACAGACTGCAGGAGAATGGTACAACAGGTGTTTACTCAACGTGGCTCACACTGGAACTGATCTGTACAGATTACTACGCAGTGCTATATACAGGTGTGGTCACTGCCGGCACTGCAGTATACATGAGCTGTAAAACATAGTTCCCCCCTTAAAGGTACATACATTACAATTCCTCCCCTTTTAGATTAACAGTACCATAACACTCATTTAACAATTAAATATCAAACTAATTACAATTAACACTTTTAACATGCAATATTAGCTGAAAATAGTCTATTTATATATTCAGTCTTTGGGGAGGCTTCCTGATCCTTTCTGGATAGCGCCTTTCCCGAGTGTCTTGCTCTTGGTGCGGAGGCGATTCTGGCCCCCTGTCGTCGGTTGGTTCATCAGCTTCCGATGCTACTGTTTCTGGGGTAGATGCGACCTGTACATCGGGTTCATCACCAGGTACGTATGGGCGAGGCATGGGGTTGACTTGTTCCTGTGACTCTAGGATCTGGTCAGCATGGCATCTCACGATGCTCTCCCCAACGTCCACTGTGTACATTAGTGGGTCCTGCCGTGTGCATATCGTTCCTGGCTGCCATTTTTCTGTTCGGTAGTCGTGGGCCAAGACTGGTTGCCCTACATTGAAGCTCCTTGTTGGCTTCTCATGGATGTGCTGGAATTGCTTACTCTCAACATCTCTTCGTACGTTTGGTCTGAGCAAATCCAAGCGAGATCTTAACCTTCGGTTAAAGAACATCATGGCTGGGGCCTGGTTGGTGACTGCATGTGTCGCATTCCGGTAGGCGAACAGGAAATTGTCCACCTTGTGCTGCAGCGGAATGTTGTCATTGTACATAGCCTTTATTGCCTTCTTAAAGGTTTGTACGAACCTCTCAGCCAATCCATTTGTGGCTGGATGATACGGGGCGGATGTGTAATGCCTTACCCCATTCTTTTTCAAGAACCTCCGTAACTCTTCGGACACAAACTGTGGTCCGTTGTCGGAGCAAATCTGTTCTGGCAAGCCATTCCTGGCAAAAATGGTCCATAGGACTGCAATAGTTTTCTCCGTGGTGGTGGAGGACATTTTGATGACCTCAGGCCATTTCGAGTGTGCATCCACGGCTATTAAAAACATTGAGTCCATGAATGGACCAGCAAAATCAATATGCACCCGTTGCCATGGAGATGAGGGCCACTCCCATGGGTGTAGAGGGGCCTGTGGTGGTGCATTTTGGACTTTCTGACATCCTGAGCAGCTCTTGGTCAGGTCCTCGATTTGTTTATCGATTCCCAGCCACCACACATAAGCCCTGGCTAGGCTTTTCATTTTTACCCCTCCCAGATGACCCTCATGAAGCTCATTGAGCACTCTATCCCTTAACTTGGGTGGAATTACCACTCGGGATCCACACATCAAGGTCCCCCGGCACACTGACAGCTGTTCTCTCCTTGTCGAGAATGCTGGCAACAGTGAGTCGCCATGTGCTGGCCATCCCTTCACCATCAAATCATATACCCGAGACAGTGTCGGGTCATTTCGGGTTTCCTTTTCGATACAAGTGTTAGTTACTGGTAGGTATTCAACTATAGTCGAATGGAATATTTCGACAGGATCCACTGCTGGTGCTTCCTCCGCAGTAGGCAGTGGCAGGCGTGATAGCCCATCAGCATTTCCATGCTGTTTCGTGCCCTTATATTCAATCTCATAGTGGTGCGCCCCTAGAAAAAGTGACCATCTTTGTAGTCGTTGCGCAGTCATCACCGGAACGCCCTTCTTCGGATTAAAAATGGAGAAAAGAGGCTGGTGATCAGTCAGCAAGGTGAATTTCTGCCCGTGCAGATAGTGATTGAACTTTTTCACTCCCCACACTAGGCTGAGGGCCTCCCTGTCAATCTGGGCATAGTTAGGCTCGGCTGAGGTTAGTGATCGTGATGCAAAGGCTATTGGCCTCTCTGAGCCGTCCGAGAATTTGTGCGACAGCACCGCTCCAATGCCGTAGGGTGACGCATCACATGCCAACCGAATTGGTAATGCTGGGTTGTAATGGGCCAATACCTCTTTCGATGTGATTAGTGTTTTGCTCTTCTGGAAAGCTCATCTACATTCGTCACTCCACTTCCATGGCACCCCAGTTTGCAGTAGGGTGTTCAGTGGGTGTAGTATTGTAGACAAATTTGGCAAGAACTTATGGTAGTAGTTTACCAGCCCGAGGAACGACCTCAGTTGTGACACATTTTCCGGTGCTGGAGCCTTGACTACTGCCTCAATCTTCTCTGGGGACTTATGTAACCCCTCTTTATCGATAACGTGGCCACAATACGAGATCTGTTTTCTAAAAAACTCGCATTTGGGGTGGTTAGCTCGGAGCCCATATTCCTGCAATCTAGTGAGCACCTGCTCCAGGTTGGCAAGGTGATCACTGTCATTTTCGCCCGTGACCAGGATGTCGTCCAAATAACACTGGGTCCCTGGGATCCCTTGCAGGACTTGTTCCATTGCCCTCTGCCAAATAGCCGGAGCTGATGCTACCCCGAATACCAGCCGGTTGTATTGGTAGAGACCTTTATGGCTGTTGATTGTGAGGTATTTTTTTGATGCTTCTTCTATCTCCATTTGCAGATACGCCTGGGCCAGATCAATCTTAGTGAAGCGTTTCCCTCCAGATAGCGAAGTGAAAATATCTTCAATCCGCGGAAGTGGATATTGTACGGTGTGAAGGACCGGGTTCACTGTTACCTTAAAGTCCCCACAGATGCGAACCTTCCTTGGTTCCCCAGGCGTGCTGCTCAACGACTTTTTCATCACAGGGATGATGGGTGTAGCCCACTCGCTCCAGTCTACCTTGGACAGTACACCTGAACGTTCCAGACTCTCCAGCTCTGCTTCGATGGCTGGGCGGATCGCATAAGGTACCGGTCTGGCCTTAAAAAATTTTGGGCTTGCGTTTTTTCAATTTTAATTGTCGCTGTCATGCCTTTTAGTGTTCCGAGTCCTTGCTGGAACACTTCTTTCGCGTCAGTTAGAATCTTTGACAGTTGCCCAGGTGTGACGTCGTCATCCTTTTTGTCAGCCACAGTCAGTGCCCGTATGGAATGCCAATCCAGTTGTATTTTCCGGATCCATTCACGTCCCAGTAATGGTGGTCCTCCATCTTGCAATACATACAGGTCTAGTTTTGGTGTTTCCTTACCGTTATAAATAACGGTCACCCTTATTTTTACTTTGGGGTAGACTTTTTGCCCCGTGTACGTCTTCAAAATAATTTTTGTGTCTCTCAAGGGTATGTGTGAGAATAGCCGCTCGTAGTCCCGTCGGTTTATGACTGTTAGGGCTGATCCTGTGTCCAATTCCATCTTTACCTGGACTCCTGCTATCTTGAGAGTGACCCAAATGGTTCGGTGATCCTCCATTGTGATCACATTATATAGTTTCAGACAACTCAGTTCCCTGCTTTCGGAGTCGTTATCACTCTTTTGTTCGTCTGAACTATTCTCCGTCATCTTATGTACCTTCTTGTACTTTTCTTTGGTAGATTTCTTATTGCTGGTTTTCTTTCCGGACCTGCAGACTCGTGCTATGTGTCCTACTTTTCCACACTGTCTGCATACTTTGTCTTTGAACCAGCAATCATTCTGGTCGTGTGTTGTTCTTCTGCAGCGATAGCACTTCTCTGTTCTATATGACATTTCGTTTGTGTCTTATTCTTGCGGTCTCTGTTGTATCTCTGCAGTGCCCCGTGCTGCTGCTTCATATGATACCGCAATGCTGAAAGCCTTTTCCAGCGTAAGGTCCTTTTCAGATAAAAGCCGTTTCTGGGTTCCTTCACTTTGAAGCCCACACACAAACTTGTCCCTTAAGGTATCTGCCAGTCCCGCTCCAAACTGGCAGTGTTTCGATAGTTTGCGCAGTTCTGTTAAATAATCAGCATTGCTTTCATCCTTATGCTGGTTCCGTTTGTGAAACTTGAATCTTTCTGCTATCAGCAGCGGTATGGGGTTTAAATGTTCCTGTAGTATCGTTACTATGTCTTCAAAACTCTTTTCCATTGGCTTCGTTGGGGTTACTAGATTTCGCAATAAACCATACGTCTTTGCACCCATTAAATTTAACAATACCGACGCTTTCTTGTCATCTGACACCTCATTTGCCTTGCAGTATGCCTCTATTCGTTCGACATATGTAGTCCAATCTTCGACTTCATTGTCAAATGCGGTGATACTGCCACTCTTCGGCATTTTGGGTGTGGTTTAAAATGGCGTCTCTCAATGGCTTAAAATGGCATCTCCCGCGCTTTCCTTCCTTCCCCCGCTGCTGCCAACGCTGCTCCCGGCGGTTCTCGTGGCAATGGCGGCGCCCTGTAGGTTTCGCGCGCTTCTCCTGCATTGCTGCCAACGCCGCTCTCGGCGGTACTCGTGGCAATGGCGGCGCCTCGCGGGTTTCTGCGCGTCTCTCTCTCCCTCTCTTCGACGCTGCTCGGCTCCTGAACACTGGCTGCGCCCTGTGCGCTCTGCCCTCTCTCTCTCTCTCCCGTCGACGCTGCTCGGCCCTTTGCTGTGCCATTCGGTCGGGCTGTAGCCTGCCGCTGTCCGGGAAGGGTCTGCGCACTACCTGTTGCCAGCCCGTTTCGCTGGACCACCTCGACTGGAAAGCCAAGCCTGGCTCTCGACAGCTTCCCCCGCAATTCTTGAGTCTCTGCTGGATGACTGGGTGGTTGCCCGTGGCCGACGCCCGAGTCTCTGGCCTTGACCTCCAATCCACTGATCTCCAGGAACGAATCCCCGGGAGGTGATGCAGAGTTGCAGGTAGGTTCGAACTTGCCTTGTCGCCAATGTTGTGTCTGTGTATAATAAGACACAGACTGCAGGAGAACGGTACAGCAGGTGTTTACTCAACGTGGCTCACACTGGAACTGATCTGTACAGATTACTACTCAGTGCAATATACAGGTGTGGTCACTGCCGGTACTGCAGTATACATGAGCTGTAAAAGATAGTTCCCCCCTTAAAGGTATATACATTACATTAATGCATTTAGACTTTTCTGTAGGAAACAAGTTTTGAATTGTATGTGTAATCCCACCTCATTGGGAGAACCTCTCTTACCAGTGACAGATCGCTTCTGTAACCTCACCTGCAGCTGCCATCTGTTCTAGCCTCAGGAGGGAGTCACTGGGGAGCTTGGGTGCAAGAGCTCCCCTTCGTACAGTAATTGTCAATGTTTGCAGCACCTCAATGCTATCAAACACTGAGAAATCAACTGTCAAAAAAAATTGTGCCTGGTCCCCTTAAGAAAACTGGCTGATGATGCATCATCAAATGACGTCATCTGACACCGGCTTCCTCTGAATTGGCCAGCATGCCCGCAGGGCGGGCTTAACAAGGCCAATTGACATAAAATTACATCTGCGGGCCGGATTTAGTTGGGGGAGAGACTGGAACCCTGAAGGCAGCTGACCCGCTCCCAAGCCGCCTCGAAGCAGAAAATCATGGCCTGAGTGTCAGCAAGGTGTTTGACTGCAGGAGGCATTGCTGCCTATCCTTGCCCAGTGTCCACATGCATGCACTTCCAACAGGGGTCACTGCAAATAGTAGCTGGAGCTCTGGGTAATTTTTCCTTCCCTATTCCATAGTGCTATGTTTATTAATAAAATGGGTATTGCACGCAACACCACTGCCCATCTGTTGGCTCCTCGCTGTTAAAGGCATATCACTGGTTTTCACATTTCTCTGTAGCTCTTCTTCATTGATTGCTTCTGTGCTGCATTGCTGTTGTGGGAGAAGAGAAGTTAGTGAAACTCATTGGAGCCTTGCTGCCAAATTACTAAAGTTGCACTGTCTCTGTTATCTATGCTCGTTTTCCCAAAGAATAGTCAGTGTCTATGTGTTTTTTTTAATTTGTTCTTAGGATGTGGGCAATGCTAGTAAGGCTGCATTCATTACCCGTCCCTACTTGCACTGAGCAGCCGCAGTCATTGTGGTGATGGTGCTCCTACAATAGTGTTAGGCAGGGAAATCCAGAATATTGACCTAGCGACAATAAAGGAAGAGCAAGTCGGATGGTGTGTGATAATGTTCCCACTACATTGCCGCTCTTGCCCCACTCCGAGGTGAGGGAGGAGCTGCTGAAGTGGCCTGGTGATTTGCTGTGGTGCTTCTTCTAGACAGCATGTACTGTAGCCATAGCGTGCTGATGATGGACTGGTTGGACACTGAGTCCAGTGGCAAGGGCACCGATGAAGGGAACTATTCCGTCTTGGGTGATGTCGAGATTTTTGAGTCCCATTGTGGCTGCACCCATCCAGGCAAGTAGCGAGTATTCTCGTCACACTCCTGACTTGAATTGTTGCTTTGAGAGGAGCTATGACTAGCTCTGGGAATTCCCCTATGTTTATAAGCTCTGGAGGACAAGATTGCTGGACATATGCCAGGCAACAACAAACACAACAACAGCTAAAAATAAACGTACCTTTTTTTAAAGGTATTTTTAAATTATAAATGAGTGAAATTTTTTAAAACTCTTATATGCTGATAAAAGCAAGCCTTGCGCTTTTACCGGCATAAGATTTTTAAAGGTTTTCAGCGGGCGGAGGTTGTGCAGAAAGCGGAACTCTCCACCCACGGAGGCCCTTCTCCAGGGCAGGTGGAGGATCTGTCAAGCGAATTCTTGACAGATCGGAAGTGCCGGCTTTTAGCGCATGCACTTTGCATGCCTGAAACCGGCACTTGCGCGGCCCCTATGGGTGCGTACACAGCTGATATACACCCGTGGGGGTCGGAAAATCCGGCCCATTATGTCTTCAATGGAGAGTAAAATCAGATTGGGTCTAAATCCAGTGTTGCACCCAATCCAGTCAGTTTCTCGATGGATGGTTTACGATAAAATTGTGCTTCTCCACTGAACTTTGCACAGTCCCGCAGCCTGACCTGCAAACCACTTCAGCAACAGGGACAACTCGGTCACTCCCAGCCAAATTGGCCGCAGCCCTGATCTTTTATGCAATTGGGTCACAGCAGGAAATATCACCCAACCTGCAGGGCATACTTGCTTCATGAAGATCACAGATGCCTTACCCTCCCAGGTTATCAATCCATCAGCTTCACCATAGAAACATGTATCATCACGATGGAGCCCATCTGGTTGCATGACCAAAATGCAATGCGTTGTTAATAGCAGACTTTGTGGCTATATAAGAACATAGGAACAGGAGTCGGCCATTCAGCCCCTCGAGCCTGTTCCACCATTCAATGAGATCATGGCTGACCAACGACCTAACTCCATATACCCGCCTTTGGTCCCTATCCCTTAATACCTTTGGTTAATAAAAAGCTATCAATCTCAGATTTAAAATTAACAATTGACCCAGCATCAATTGCCATTTGCGGAAGAGAGTTCCAAACTTCTACCACCCTTTGTCTATAGTACACTCCCAGCAGTGTGATTGCCCCTTTTTTGTTTTTCAGTTCAACTCATATGGCCTCATTTGAAGATCCTTCTAAGATATCATCCCTCCTCAGAGCTGTAATTGATTATTTAATCAATATTGCGACCCCCTCCTTTTTTATCCCACTCTCTATCTGGTCTGAAAACCCTTTAACCAGGAATGTTGAGCTGCCATTCCTGCCCTTTCTTCAGCCATGTCTCAGTAATAGCTATAATATCATACTTCCACATGTCTATCTGTGCCCTCAGCTCATCTGCTTTATTCCCTAGACTCCTTACATTGAAGTATATACCATTTAGCACTCTATTTTCTAGCCTTTCTTTCATCTGCCTTCCAAACTTGCTTACTAATTTTCTGCCTTCCATTTCCGGCTTCGCTTCTCTCCCTTCTGAATCCACTCTCAGGTTACCATCCTCTGCCAAGCTTGTTTAAACCCTCCCCAACAGCACTAGCAAACCCCGCCGCGAGAATATTGGTCCCAGCTCTGTTGAGGTGTAACCCGTCCGGCTTGTACAGGTCCCACCTCCCCCAGAAACGGTCCCAATGCCTCAGGAATCTAAAGCCCTCCCTCCTGCACCATCTCTCCAGCCACATTCATCTGCTCTATCCTCCTGTTTCTGTACTCATAAGCACATGGCACCGGGAGTAATCTGGAGATTATTACCTTTGATGTCCTGCTTTTTAATCTCTTTCCTAACTCCCTAAAATCTGCCTCCAGGACCTCATCCCTCGTTCTACCTATGTCGTTGGTACCAATGTGGACCACGACCTCTGGCTGTTCACCCTCCCCCCTCAGAATGTCCTGCAGACGTCCAGTGACATCCCTGACCCTGGCACCAGGGAGGTAACATACCATCCTGGAGTCATGTCTGCGGCCACAGAAATGCCTATCTATTCCCCTAACTATCAAATCCCCTACCACTATTGCTCTTCCACTCTTCTTTCTCCCCACCTGTGCAGCTGAGCCACCCGTGATGCCGTGGACTTGGCTCTGGCTGCACTCCCTAGAGAAACCATAGCCCTCATCAGTATCCAGAACTGAATACTGGTTGTAGAGCGAGATGCACTCAGGGGACTCCTGCACTACCTGCCTGGTCCTCCTCT
Source organism: Somniosus microcephalus (assembly GCF_052327205.1). Taxonomy (NCBI): domain Eukaryota; kingdom Metazoa; phylum Chordata; class Chondrichthyes; order Squaliformes; family Somniosidae; genus Somniosus; species Somniosus microcephalus. The sequence goes on along the minus strand of NC_140995.1, from coordinate 215,898,663 downwards.
TCTGTCTGGCGGTCACCCATTTCCTCTCTGCCTGCACACTCTTAAGCTGCAGGGTGACCACCTCCAGAAATGCACTATCCAAGTAACTCTTAGCCTCGTGGATGCACCACAGTGACTCCAGCCGAAACCCGTAGCTCGAGTTGCTGTAGCTGCCGATACTTCCCGCACATGTGGTCGTCCAGGCCACGAGAAGCATCCAGGACTTCCCACATGGCACTGGATGTGCATTCCACGGGACTGAACTGCCCCGCCATGCCTTTACTATGTTAAACCAAGGTCCCGTCTTCCCTCTCAGGTGGATGTAAAAGATCTAATGGCTCTATTCGAAGGTGAGCCGGGGAGTTCTCCCCAATGTCCTGGCCAATATTTATCCCTCAACCAACATCACTAAAACAAGTTATCTGGTCATTATCAGATTGCTGTTTGTTGGAGCTTGCTGTGCGCAAATTGGTTGTTGCGATTCCTACATTTACAACAGTGACTACACTCCAAAAATTACTTTGTTGGCTGTAAAGTGATTTGAAACATCCTGAGGTCGTGAAAAGCCCTTCATAAATGCTAGTCACTGCCTATGTTTGTTGGCATCACTTTGCCCATCTGGTTCTTGCGTTAAGCTTTTTTTCCTGGACACCAGTCCCCACCCACTAATCATACAGAAATAGTACATTGAACTTTAAATTGGTTTGGCCTAACTCAGGCAAATTCAGGAAAACTGCCTTTTGGCACAGTTTGGAAGGCCTGCCCGTTTAGGAAGGTATGACTATGCAGATGCAATATAAATTAGTGCAGTAAAGTGCCAAAAAAGGTTTATGCAACGGGGGTGATTTTGCCAATGGGGACGTGGTGGAGGCGGGACTGCTGTTTGTCGGGCTTTAGTCCCGCCTCCATCGACGTCCGGCCAACCCCCGCTATTTTCCCTTGATTGACCTTGTTAAACCTGCCCAGTGAGCTTTGCAGGCTAATTAAGGGAAAGCTGGTTACTTGTGACATCAGCGAGTGACGTTTCATCTGTCAAGAGTTTTTGAGAGCTCTGTGATGCTGCCAAACACTGACAACCTGTCTTCTAAGTTGAGGCCTGGGACACAGGCTTACTTAGAGATCTCTCCTGAGCAGAAAGCAGAAGGCTGATGCATTTGAGAATGCAGCGACCATTCTGCTTTCTCTGCCGGTGAGATGAGGGACTCCTGAGACCTGAAGGATTGAAGCCTGGAGGAAGAAGCAAAGGTAAGTAAAGCTTTTAAAACACTTAAGACTCACCTCACACACTTAACCTCTGCACACATGCACCCGTCACTCACCTGCACACCGGACATCTCGGCCCCTCCGACCCCCGCAGACCCATGGCTCGCCTCGCTGACTCTGGCAAGGTTCAGAGCCTTCAGGAAGCCCACACTTTAGGTGGCAAAATCGGGATTATCCAAAAAACTGCCTGTTAAGTACCTGTTAACAGGCAGTTAATTGGCACTAATCCCCTTCCCGCCTCAAGGACGAGGCTCCCAGCACGGGACGGGTACCCGCCTCCTGGGAAGATGGATTGGGGGTTGGGGGTGGGATGGATTCCCGCCCCCAGATTCTGCCATTTTCCCGGCAGTCCCGCCTCCATACCCGCCTCCCCAGGGTTGGCAAAATCGCCCCCAGCTCTTCGTGGCTTTCTGCTGTCAGTAGCTGCCAGGAATGGCAGAAAGATATTTTAGCATATATTTATTTTACTTTTTTACCTGGCTGGGTCCAATCAATTGGATTTCTACGGAGGAAGGGAAGTCACTATCAGGGATGGTCATTAAATTGAATTTGAAACTCAAAGTGATCTATTTTGGATCTGCTTGATTCAGGGCGAAAGCTCAGTATGACCTCATTCAGGTTGCTTCAGCTTATTTTCCTGGCTGACTCATAGAAGTATGACGCGTCTTTCTGCATGCACAATATCATGTAGTGTGGTTTGTCACCATGTTGGCTGCCATCTGATATCTGTGGTAAAAGCCAAAACAACAGTGCTTGCGATTTTCCTTCGCTTTGTTTGCCTTTCTTGTGGTGAGGTGGATCTACGCAATTTCCATTCCTGCTGATCTCACACTAGATCATTGTGCATTCCAATGGTGCCATGGTGAGTGTGCATCTAATCCAGCACTCTCATCCTTAGTGTGTGTGCATTACAAGGTCATGAGATGAATAAAGGTGTGGAAAGCCATTCGGCCCGTCTTAGCTCAAATCCTTCCGTCGTCACCTGTTCACGCTACCTAATTGTCTCTTAACTGACCTCAAGGAATTTAATGTCCACTATGTTTACATAAAACATTTTAGCACACAAGGAGGCTGCTTTCTGCCTGCACTGAATTTAGGCCCCCTTTTTCCTGGCTTATTCCCATAGAATCATAGAAATTTACGGCACAGAAGGAGGCCATTCGGCCCATCGTGTCAGTGCCGGCCAACAAAGAGCTACCCAGCCTAATCCCATTTTCCATCTCTTGGTCCGTAGCCTTGTAGGTTACGGCACTTCAAGTGCATATCCAAGTACTTTTTTAATTTGAAGAGGGTTTCTGCTTCTTTCACCCTTTCAGGCAGTGAGTTCCAGACCCCCACCGCTCTGGGTGAAAAAAGTTCTCCTCAAATCCCCTCTAATATTTCTACCAATTACTTTAAATCTATGGCCCCTGGTTATTGACCTCTTTGCTAAGGGAAATAGGGCCTTCCTATCCACTTTTTCTAGGCCCCTCATAATTTTATACACCTCAATTAGGTCTCCTCTCAGCCTCCTCTGTTCCAAAGAAAACAACCCCAGCCTATCCGATCTTTCCTTATAGCTAAGATTCTCCAGTCCTGGCACCATCCTCGTAAATCTTCTCTGTACCCTCTCTAGTGCAATCACATCTTTCCTGTAATGTGGTGACCAGAACTGTATGCAGTATTCTAGCTGTGGCCTAACTAGTGTTTTATACAGTTAAAGCATAACCTCCCTGCTCTTATATTCTATGCCTCTGCTAATAAAGGAAAGTATTCCATATACCTTCTTAACCACCTTATCTACCTGTCTCGCTACCTTCAGGGATCTGTGGACATGCACTCCAAGGTCCCTCTGCTCTTCTATGCTTCTCAGTATCTGACCATTTATTGTGTATTCCCTTGCCTTGTTAGCCCTCCCCAATTGCATTACCTCATACTTCTCCAAATTGAATTCCATTCAATACATTTCTGCCCACCTGACCAGTCCATTGATATCTTCCTGCCGTCTACAGCTTTCTTCCTCACTATCAACCACAAATTATTGATATATACTACAAAAAACAAGGGACCTAGTACTGAGCCCTGTGGAACTCCACTGGAAACAGCCTTCCAGTCACAAAAACACCTGTCAACCATTACTCTTTGCCTCCTGCTACTGATCCAACTTGCCACTTTCCCTTGGATCCCATGGGCTCTTACTTTTCTGACCAGTCTGCCATGTGGGACCTTGTCAAAAGCCTTGCTAAAATCCATGTAGACTACATCAAATGCGCTACCCTCATCGACCCTCCTTGTTACCTCCTCTAAAAATTCATCAAGTTAGTCAGACACGGCCTTCGCTTAACAATTCAATGCTGACTGCCCTTGATTAATCTGTGACTTTTTAAATGACGATTAATACTGTCCCTCAGAATTTTTTCCAATAATTTGCCCACCACTGAGGTTATGCTGACTGCCCTGTAATTACTCGGTCGATCCCCTTCTCCCTTTTTAAACAATGGCACAACATTATCAGTCCTCCAGTCCTCTGGCACCACACCCGTAGCCAGAAAGAATTGGAAAATCACGATCAGAGCCTCTTCTATTTCCCCCTTGCTTCTCTTAGCAGCCTGGGATACATTTAATCCGGGCCTGATGATTTATCTACTTTCAAAGATGCTAAACCCCTAAATACTTCCTCTCTCACTATGTTTATCTCATCTAATATTTGACACTCCTCCTCCTTAACTACAATGTCCACATCGTCTCACTCTTTTGTGAAGACAGACACAAGGGTGGTGATTTTATCAATAGGGACGTGATGGAAGCGAGAATGCTGCTTGTTGGGTTTTAGTCCCGCCTCCATCGACGTCACGCCAACCCACGCTATTTTCCCTTGATTGACCTTGTTAAACCTGCCCAGTGAGCTTAGCAGGCTAATTAAGGGAAAGCTGGTTACTGGTGACATCAGTGAGTGACGTTTCATCTGTCAAGAGCTTTTGACAGATGAATTGTCATCGTTTGACAGCTCTGTGATGCTACCAAACACTGACAATATCTGTTCTTTGGTGAGTCCTTGTACTCAAGACTCACCAAACCTCTTTCCTGAGTAGAAATCAGATGGCTGTTGCATCGGAGAGTGCAGCAGCCATTCTGTCATCTCTGCCGTGGAGATGAGGCAGCTCCGCAGCCTAAAGGGATGAAGCCTGGAGGAAGAAGCAAAGTTAAGTAATCTTACTAAAACACTTTAGACTCACCTCACACACTTAACTCTGCACACTTGCACTCATCACTCAACTGTACACTGGACATTTCGGCCCCTCCGACCCCCGCAGACCCACGGCTCGCCTCGCTGACGCCTAGCGAGGTTCGGAGCCGTTGGGAAGCCCACACTTTAGGGCTCAAAATAGGGATTAGCCAAAAAACTGCCTGTTAACTACCTGTTAACAGGCAGTTCATTGACACTAACCCCCTTCCCGCCTCAAGGAAACGGGACCCGGCGCAGATCGGGTACCCGCCTCCTGGGAAGATGTCATGAAGGCGGGTTGGGGGCGGGATGGGTACCCGCTTCCAGATTCTGCCATTTTCCCGGCAGTCCCGCCTCCATACCTGCCTCGCCAGGGCTGGGAAAATCACCCCCAAGGTATTCATTAACAACCATACCCACGTCTTCCGCCTCCACATGCAGGTTACCTTTTTGGTCTCTAATAGGCTGTACTCTTTCTTTAGTTATCCTCTTGCTCTTTATGTATTTATAAAACATCTTTGGGTTTTCCTTAATTTTACTTGCCAATATTTTTTCATGCCCTCTCTTTGCTTTCCTAATTTCCTTTCTAATTTCACCCCTGCACTTTCTATACTCCTCTAGGCTTTCTGCAGTATTGAGCTCTCAGTATCTTCCCTTTTTTGCCTTTTGCCTTGACATCCAGGGGGCTCTAGATTGGGAGTCCCACCCTTTTTCTTTGTAGGAACATATTTGCTCTGAACCCTCACTATCTCCTCCTTGAATGCCTCCCACTGCGCTGACACTGATTTACCTTCAAGTAGCTGTTTCCAGTCCACTTTTGCTAAATCACATCTCAGCTTAGTAAAATTTGCCGTTCCCCAGTTGAGGACTCTTACTCCTGGTCTATCTTTTTCCTTTTCCATAATTACACTAAATCCAACTGAATTATGATCACTACCACCAAAGTGCTTTCCACTGATACCCCTTCCAACTGCCCAGCTTCATTCCCTAAAACTAGGTCCAGAGCTGCCCCCTCTCTTGTTGGGCTTGCTACGTACTGGCTAAAAAAGTTCTCCTGAATGCATTTCAAGAATTCCGCACCCTTTCCCTTTCATATTCTTCTTTAATTATCCACTGCATTTCTGAATGCTACAATTGATTTAGCAGCAATCATTACTTGTGGTTAAAGTATCCCATAATCTGATAATTTCTCTGGGTGTAAAGGTTTCTTCTAATCTCTCTCTTTATGTACCTAATGGCTACCTTATCTTTGATTCAACTAACCAATGAAAGTCATCCATGTTTATCTTATCTAATTCTTTTACCATTTGGAACTCCTCAATCAAGTCCCCTGACAATCTTCTCAGTTTGAGAGAACACACCATTAGCTGTTTCTCATCACTCATCCTGGCATCATTCTGGTAAATCCATTTTTTCTGCAATAGACCCTCCTACATGCCTATTCTCCTGGCCTGTTCACAGTCTCCTCCAATATCTCGAATATTCTGCATTCTTCCTGGCAGATTGCTACTCCTCCCAGGTTCGTATCATCAGCAAACTTTAATATTGACAAAAATGCAATTTTCTCCCAAGGTTTCTATGCCATATCCAGCTGCATTACCATCCTTGGAAGGTTTGTGGTGTTCCACTGAGTTGTTTTTGTCCACCCACCCCTCTTCCTCAGTTTCTTTCTCCTCATCTTCATCATTCTCTCCCCTAGACATGGCAGTGGTGCATTCTTCTGCCCAAGCTTTGGGGAATGGGTGAACATCTGGATAGACCTGAAAGTCACCTGGCTTTGGATTCAGCACAGTTTGCAGGCCATTCAACCCATGGTCTTCCTTTCCGTGATTGGCAGATCTACTGGCTCTCCCTCCTCTTCCTTACCCCGTTTTCTCTATTTTTCTTTACTAAAATGCCTGTTTATTTTTTAATCTCAGTTCTGATAACGGAGACGAACCCAAAACATTCTTTTTACAGCTGCTGACAGTGTACTTCCACCACTGTCTGGTTTTTACATCAGATTTCCAGCATTTGCAGGGTTCTTTTATCTTTTTGATGTAAGAAGGTTTTCTTTAAGGGGGGGGTCCTCAGCCTTCGAGGAGGGGGGTAGCGATCAGAAGAGGACAGCTGTTATTTAATATAACCAGCAAACAATGCAATAATTTGCAGGAAGGATGTTCCCGATGGTGGGGTAATCCAAAACCAGGGGTCACAGTCTAAGGATAAGGGGTAAGCCATTTAGGACTGAGATGAGGAGGAATTTCTTCACCCAGAGAGTGCTGAACCTGTGGAATTCTCTACCACAGAAGGCGGTGGAGGCCAGTTCATTAAATATATTCAAGAAGGAGTTAAATATATTTCTTAAGGCTAAAGGGATCAAGGGATATGGGGAGAAGGCAGGGACAGGGTACTGAATTTGGATGATCAGCCATGATCTCATTAAATGGCGGAACAGGCTCGAGGGGCCGAATGGCCTACTCCTGCTCCTATCTTCTATGTTTCTATAATGTCTTCATCCTGGACTGACATTTTCTAACATGATTTACTTTGCTGTGATGCAAATTGCACCTCTCTGAACACAAATTACTCTGTCAACCTGTTGATAAACATTGTTGAAAAACTACACCAATTACTTTCCAACAGTGACAATGTCCCTTCAAAGAATATTTCAACAGCTGTCAAACTTTCTTGGAATGCTTCCTCAGAGGCGGATAAAGGTGGACGATGAATGTTACCTCTATACACTGGCGCCCACGCCAACCTACATTCCATGTGGTTGATAACTTCAGATTGAGAATGACGGAATCTAATTTTAGAATGTTAAAAATAACTTCCTGAAATACATGAACAATGTGGCTGTGGTTCTCTCCTCGCTCATGCTGTTACTATATTTTGACCGCTTTTCTTTTTTGGTTTGAATGAATTTTATTTCAGCTCATCAAAGTAAGGCCTGCTAGCACGGAGGGATGGAACAACAGTTAGGTTCCCAGTTTCCTTCCATAGAAACATAGAAACATAGAAGATAGGAGCATGAGTAGGCCATTCGGCCCTTCGAGCCTGCTCCGCCATTCAACGAGATCATGGCTGATCATCCAAACCCTAGCACCCGGTCCCTACACCGACAGCCATCCCACCCAAGCCCTATCCCCGTAACCCCGCGTATTTAATCCCCCCTAACACTAAGGGCCAATTTTATATCATGGCCAATCAACCTAACCCGCACATCTTTGGACTGTGGGAGGAAACCGGAGCACCCGGAGGAAACCCACGCAAACACGGGGAGAATGTGCAAACTCCACACAGACAGTCACCCGAGGCCGGATTTGAACCCGGGTCCCTGGCGCTGTGAGGCAACAGTGCTAACCACTATGCCACCGTGCTGCCCATCCGTCCCATAGCAACCCATGGCTGTAGAAAGGGAAGTGTGACTGCTGCTCCAATGGGGTCTGTCTGGGTTGTAGTAATAAAGGATCTGTTGAGGGGAAGCTAGATAAGTACATGAGGGAGAAAGGAATAAAAGGATATGTTAATCGGGTGAGACTAAGTAAGGTGGGGGGAGGCTTGCGTGGAACACAAACAGTGCCACAGACCAGTTGGGCCGACTGGCCTGTTTCTGTGCAGTAGAATTCTTTTAAATATTGAGAGTTCATTATAGACCATCAAATTGTGTGAAAGAATATCTGCGAATAACTTATAATTTTATCTGCTCATAAAAAGTAGTGACGGGCCTTCTCCTTTAACGGTTGCAGGCCTTGTTCTGAAAGTGATCCCACGATAGTGTCAAGTTGTGCCAACAACTTAATAGCCAAGGCTTGAAAAGTGATACGTTCCAGATGCTCCTCAATCATACCTTTATGGTACAGACTTGTCCAAAAATATGGAATCCAATTGCTTTAAAAGCTTGGTTGACAATGACAACATGCCTGCAACAGACATGTCAAAAATAGGAGCTTTCCGAGCCAAAAGGGTTTGTTGATAAAGTAGCCACTTGATAGGACACAGGTCTGGATTACAAAACCAAACCAATTGGCTTTTTTTTTTATATAGAGTACAGATTCTTCATTGAAACCAAATGTAATCTGGTTCAGATGCCCTTTCTATTAAGAATTTGTAGAGTGATTTCTACTTGATTTCCTGCAGTTCCCACTAACCTACTAACAATTTGTAGACTTTGGCTCATTTCTCCAAGCCACGCTGCACCAGGCTATGATGGCTGGTGTTCGCAGTAACAGATTGGTGGACAATTCTCAACTCGTTACAGTGCTGGGGTATGAGGGAAATGAATACAAAGGAATCATTAGGATCATGTGTGTTAAAACTAAAGCACAAGAGGGTTACCCTTACCCTCTTGAACCCCATACCAAAAATAGTGGGGAACCAAGGGGCCACTATGAGTGAGGAACTTAACGTAATTAATATCAGTAGAGAAAAAGTACTAGAGAAACCAATGGGACGAAAAAAAAGCCAACAAATCCCTGGACCTGATGGCCTACATCCTAGGGTTCTAAAAGAGATGGCTGCAGAGATAGCCTTCCAAAATTCCCTAGATTCTAGAACAGTCCCAGCAGATTGGAAGGTAGCAAATGTAACCCCGCTATTCAAAAAAGAAGGGAGAGAGACAACAGGAAACTACAAACCAGTTAGCCTGACATCAGTCATTGGGAAAATGCTGGAATCCATTATTAAGGAAGTGGTATCAGGGCACTTAGAAAATCATAACATGATTAGGCAGAGTCAACATGGTTTTATGAAAGGGAAATTGTGTTTAACAAATTTATCAGCGCTTTTTGAGGATGTAACTAACAGGGTAGATAAAGGGGAACCAGTGGATGTAGTATATTTGGATTTTCAGAAGGCATTCGATAAGGTGCCACATAAAAGGTTGCTATGCAAGGTAAGGGCTCATGGGGTTGGGGTAATATATTAGCATGGGTAGAGGATTGGTTAACGGACAGAAAACAGAGTAGGGATAAACGGATCATTTTTCGGTTGACAGGTTGTAACTAGTGGGGTACCGTAAGGATCAGTGCTGGGGCCTCAGCTATTTACAATCTATATTAATGACTTAGATGAAGGGACCGAGTGCAATGTAACCACTTTTGCTGATGATACAAAGCTAGGTGGGAAAGTAAGCTGTGAGGAGGACACGAAGAGCCTGCAGAGGGATATAGACAGGTTAAGTGAGCAGGCAATAAGGTGGCATATGGAGTATAATGTGGAGAAATGTGTGTTTATTCACTTTGTTAGCAATAATAGAAAAACAGAATACTTTGTAAATGGTAAGAAACTATTAAATGTTGGTCTTGAGAGAGATTTAGGTGTCTTCATACAGGAAACACAGAGAGTTAGCATGCACGTACAGCAAGCAATTAGGAAGGTAAATGGCATGTTGGCCTTTATTGCAAGGGGGTTGGAGTACAAGAGTAAGGAAGTCTTACTACAATTGTTCAGATCTTTGGTGAGACCACACCTGGAGCACTGTACACAGTTTTGGTCTCCATATCTGAGGAAGGACATACATGGGGTGCAATAAAGGTTCACTAGATTGATTCCTGGGATGAGAGGGCTGTCCTATGAGGAGAGATTGAGTAGATTGGGCCTATACTCTCTGGAGTTTAGAAGAATGAGAGGTGATCTCATTGAAACATGTAAGATTCTGAGGGGGATTGACAGGGTAGATGCTGAGAGGTTGTTTCCCCTGGCTGGAGAGTCTAGAACTAGCAGGCATAGTCTCAGGATAAGGGGTAGGCCATTTAAGACTGAGATGAGGAGGAAGTTTTTCACTCAGAGGGTTCTGAGTCTTTGGAATTCTCTGCCCCAGAGGACTGTGGATGATCAGTCGTTGATTATATTCAAGGCTGAGGTACAGGAAAAGTTCTGATATCCGGCACCGACGGGACCGGCGTGATGCCGATCTATCAAAAGTTCCGGAGTGGTGAGCGGATTATCTACCCAGGCTGTTTTTAACTAAGAAAAATTTTAAAAATCAAGAAATGTGCAATATACAGTAATTGGGTACTCACCTACAGAATGTTGTGTTAAATGGATGGTGAAAGATGCTTGATTAAGTACAATACTGCCAGTTGATGGTAATCCATAACTCTTTAATAACGTAACAGTAAAACAAAACTTATAAACGACTTAACAGTAAAACAAAACTTATAAACGACTTAATAGTAAAACAAAACTTATAAACGACTTAACAGTAAAACAAAACTTATAAACGACTGTGCAGTGCACCAAAACTTAAACGACTGTACAGTACAGTATAAAGTACTGTACGGTGGTTGACTGTACACTTATTCCTAGCCAACTGGTTCATCAGGATCATGCACTTCAACAGGTTCTTCAGGCACTTCCAGTGCTCCAACTCTTTTGGAAGCTTTCTTAAACATGTCCCGGATGTCTGCTTGCTTAGTGGACTCTTGCCTTCTTTGCAGAAAGGTAGACTGCAGAATATGGAGCTGCATAACTTCTTGGGCAGAATAGCAAGAACGGCTTTCAGCAAATTTGATGAATGAAGCAAGATCTGCTGCAGCTTTAGCCCAAGAAATCTTGTTCACTTCAGAAATCTCATTGTCTTCATTTTCCATCACACTTTCCTTTTCTTTCCTTGGATTCAAAACATTCTCCATTATTTCATCATCACTTAGCAAATGCACAACAGTAACTTCTCTATCGGCATCAACCCACTGCTCAATATCACTTTCACTGAGGTGATGTAGAGGGTTTGCTGGGCCTACATCTTTCATCATGCCAGCCATTTCCATTACTGCAGTCTTCCACGGACGAACATTGAACCCACGAAATTCCTCCTCTGAAGAAGAACCTTCAGCAAACATTACAGAAGGCCACAATTTGCACCAGGCTTGTCTCAAAGTGTGACCTTTCACCAATTTCCAGGAACATGCAACATTAAAGATGGCATCTTTAAGATTGTATTCCTTCTGAAATGCCTGAATACCTGTATTGTCATCTTGGCTTATCAGTCTACGTAGGAAGTCTTTCTTGTAATGACACTTGAGATTTTGGATAACGCCCTGGTCCATGGGTTGTATGAGAGAAGTTACATTTGGTGGCAAATAAATGGTGAAAATATTTCCAGAAACCAACTCGGATTCATGCGGATGGGCTCTACAATTATCCAGCAATAAAATGCATTTGCTATCTTCAGGTTTCCTTATTCTACGGAAATGTTCCCTCACAGATGGAGCAAAAGTATGATGGAACCAATTTGAAAAGATTTCCTTATCCATCCAAGCATTTGCTTGAGCTTTGTACTCAACAGGTAAGTGCCTCACATTTTTAAATGCACGGGGATTTTTATACTTCCCAATGACGAGAAGTTTAACCCGGTGTGATCCAGCAGCGTTCGCACATGTTAGCACGGTTACACGATCTTTATTTTTCTTGTAACCTGAAGCATTAGCCTCACTAGCCCCAGCAAGTGTTGATTCTGACAAACACCTCCAAAATAAGCCCGTTTCATCGGCATTGTATAGCTGTGCTGGCGACAAATCATGTTGCTGCCCAATCCGATTGAAATAATCGCAGTATTCTTCTGCGGCGTCGTGATCAGCTGATTTCTTCTCCCCGCAAACATCAAGTCGTCGTATCCCGTGCCGTGCCTTGAAGCACGATAGCCATCCATCAGAGAAAGCACACTTGTCAGTGAGCTCCATCTTTGCATAAAAATCCTTCGCTTTTGATATTAGCATGGGTCCGGAAATCAGAACACCCTCTGAACGCTTCAGAGCAAACCACTCATAAAGCACGGTATCCAGCTCTTCAAGCTTAGGCTTACGAAGCGTGCGCCGTTTCTCTACACTCTTAGATGTCTCCGAGCTTGCATAAAACTTGAGCAGCTTATCCTTCTGCGCTTTGATGTCGTACATTGTTGACGAACCGATTTTGAATTCTTTCATAATGTGCATACGCTTCGCTCCCATTTCTAGTCGTTTGCATATATCAATTTTCTGCTTTAAAGTTAACACCACTCTCTTCCTTTTGGTTGGATCAACTTTTGGGATTTCCATAATGCAGTCCAATGAGTTGCAGCAGAGTTGGAGACACACAGTACTGTACTGGAACCCCCAAAAATGGCGGATCAGAAGAGGCTACCGGCAGCGTGGGAGGGTGAGACTCCTGATGCAGGGTTTCTGAGGTGTTCCGAGTTCCGCTGGCGCCAAGAGGCCGAGTAGTGGCAGTTTGTAGAACTACCCCCACTGACGAACTCGGCAACCATTGGAGACTCGGACTCGGAACCGGCAACATTGCCGGTTACTCAGGCGCTGTTTTCGGGGGGTGAATTCTGCCGGTAGAGCGAGTTTTCCAGACATACAACCTCCGGTTAAACCAAAGTTTCCTGTAGATAGATTTTTGGACTCTAGGGGAATCAAGGGATATGGGGGTCGGGCGGGAAAGTGGGGTTGAGGTTGAAGATCAGCCATGATCTTACTGAATGGCGGAGCAGGCTCGAGGGGCTGTATGGCCTACTCCTGCTCCTAATGCTTATGTTCTTAAGTTCTTATGATTGTTTTATGCATGAGTCACCTGTAATTGTCAAATTCTGCCTGTAAAATATTCTTTTGAGCTAATTAAACTAAACTAGAAAGCACTTTGTGTGGCTCTATGGGTTAGCACACCATCCTTTCATCTTTGTGACCTTAATTCAAACCCAATTTAGAGTGTTAGGGTGAAAGTCTCTACTTCTTGCAAACTAAGGGGGAAAAATTCAGCTGGTTTGCGCCTCCCGTTAGCGCCTTAAGAGGGCGCTAATGGGGCGCAAAGCGACTAGCGCCCGGGCGCGGCGATACCTGCGCCTCTCTCGAAATTGACCGGACATTTTGCGGCGGCGCTAAACAATACCGCCCGATCTCCTGCGCACGCAGATCTTGATGTAATTCGAAAGTGCAACGCCTTTGTGACGCCCCAGGATGGAAATTGAGTGGCTGATACTCGCTGTCAATGCCCACTTTCCTGGCAGCAGCCATGATGCCTTCATCCTGCGCCAGACTTCTGTGGCAGACCTTTTCCAGGCACCGCATCACCCAGGTGGTTGGCTTCTCGGGGTCAAGGGATATCCTCTGTGCACCTGGCTGATGACACCGCTCCGTATGCCCAGCACCCCTGCTGAGCTGCGATACAACGAGAGCCATCAAGCTACCAGGAACATCATTGAGCACACAATCGGCGTGCTCAAGCAATGGTTCCGCTGTCTGGACTATTCTGGAGGAGCCCTTCAGTACTCGCCTGAGTGAGTCGCCCACGTCATTGTTGTGTGCTGCATGCTGCATAACCTTGCAATCCTCAGGACTCAGCCAATGCCACCAGACATTGGAGCACCAGCAGAGGAGGAGGAGGAAGAGGAGGATGAAGATGAGGATGATCATCATCAGCAGCACCAAGGCGGGAGGGAGGCACACAATGTACAAAGTGGAAGGGCTGTCCGTCAAAGGCTCATAGCAAGTCGCTTCTAGGCCCCTTCTGAGGAAATGGCTTCTGCCATTCAAACAACCTGAATGAAACCATCCCGCATCCCCTAAGCCGGTCAAGGCAACAATGATTGCAAAGACCAAATATGTACATTTTGAATACAGAAACTTATTTATTTTACAAACTCTGTGTGTCTCATTTCCGCAGGACAAACGAATAGAAAGAAACACAAAAAAAAACCAGTCATTAACATAACTGGCTCTCACAACCTGGAGACAATGTCCAAAACAGTTAAAAAAATTTGACCACGAACCTCGGCCTTTAATAAAGCAATGAACAACATTTGTCACACCTCCTACTTTTTTCCCATCGAGGGTGATCTGCTTCCCTTGCGAAATTCCCCCCTTCCCACCCTGTAGCTCCTCCGTAATGGGACCCCAGTGGCTGGAGCAAGGCTGGTGGAAGGCTGCTGATTGTCACAAACTGAGACTGCAGATGCCCTTGAAGGACGGCCTCGACCAGCTCTGGGCCTGGAGGGCTCGGCTGCAGACTGCACCAACTCTGCATGGGCGGCAGCAATCTGTCCTACAGGCAGTGGCAAGTGCAGTGGAGAAGTGACAGTGGTGGCAGCAGGAATGCTGTCATCTTGAGAGAGGACAGCACCTCCCTGCTCGACCGACACACTGGCACTCCCACGGGGCAGCACTTCAGCATCCGGAGCAATCTGCTGGAGCACAGATTGCTGGCCTGCTGCGGCGCAGTGAGAGCCCCGGGGAAATGTGTCCGAACCAGCGAGGATGGCAGCAGTCAGTGCTCGCGTGGCCTCAATCTGCGTCTGCATGAGAGCAGCCAGTGACTGCATTGCAGCACTAAGCATTTGCGTGGCAGTCGCCTGTGCTATAGCAAAGTGCTCCACACTCCTTGCCAGTGATTCAATGGATTTGGGCACCCTTGCCACTGCAGCCATGAGCTCAGTGTGCCTGTGCTCCGCCTGGGCGCTCATTTCAGTGAGGATCCACTCCTCCTCTGCGTCCAGTGCAGCAGGACTCGATGGCATACTCTCCCTCCGGGGAGAAAGCCCCCGAGCTTCCCTACGCCCATTGCGTTGCTGCAGCCCGCTGGGTCCTGGAACTTTACCCTCATCAGACCATTCCCCCCTGCTCCCCTCCAGGGAAGGCGTGTTCCCAGTGTGGGCATGGGCTTCCTTGGGAGAGGGTGGCACTGATGCTCCGGCTTCCTCTTCCTCCTCGCCTTTAGCTTCACGCTCACTGGTAGCTTGAGGACCCATCTCCTCACCTGGTGAATCACCATCTGAAAGCAGGGAGGTACAAGAGTGGCTTTAGCGTGAGGACAGGGTGGCAGCAAGGGAGGCATGAGTGCAGCGATTTAGTGATTTGGATTGAACGTGTCAAAGGCTGGTGTTGTGAGGAACAAGTGGAAGGAGAGAGGACAAAAAGGTGATAACCTTACCATTGCTGTCCAGAACGGGGTCGGCGTCTCTAGTGGCAACGGGACCAATCACCCGGCTTGCCACAATCCTGTGGACGCACACCTCAAGATCGCTGAGGCGTTGCAGCTGAGGCTGCCCTCCACTGGTCCGTTGCTGCTGTCTCCTATTATGAGACAGCTTGGCCTGCAAGAAAAAGGACGGCGTCTGAGTAAATATACAGCCATGGTCTTGCCTGAAATGTCTCCCATAGTTGAATAGCCCTTACTGTATGCAGCCATGGTCTTGCCTGAAATGCCTCCCATAGTTGAATAGTCCTTACTGTATGCAGCCATGGTCTTGCCTGAAATGCCTCCCATAGTTGAATAGCCCTTACTGTATGCAGCCATGGTCTTGCCTGATGTGCCTCCCATAGTTGAATAGCCCTTACTGTATGCATAGTGTGGAATGTGCGTGTGTGTTTGATGAAAGGGCCATAGGTGTTGGATGAGTGTTGGGCATTGGGGCTTTTAAGACCCTCTGGCCATAAAGTGAGGTTGGGATGGAAGGATGGAGAGGTTTTGAAAAAAAGGCACTCACCCTGACGACCCGAGTGAGGTTGTTGAACTTTTTCCTACATTGGAGATGGGTCCTAGGCACCATGCTGCTTGAGGTGACTCTCTGAGCCACCTCCCTCCACACTCTTCTATACTTGCGTGGCAAAGGCTTCCTGCCACTCTCTGGGTACAGAATGGATCTTCTGCGCTCCACTGCGCCAACCAGAGCCTCCAAGGCCCGCTTGCAGGACTGCTGTGCTTGCTCCCTGGCCCTCTCCATAGTGTTTGGCTGCAAGATTTAGCCACAGATCTGCCCAGGCCGAGATTCAAGGCTCCAATGAGCAGGGTGTGGCTGCAGAGCAAGATCGACCCTCCCCTTTAAGAACTGACTGGCGCCAGTGTGTCTGTGTTCAATCGCTAACTGGCAGCACCTGCACTGCGCCCGCCCTCTGAGGTAGCGCCTCGCACCTCGGCCTTAGCGCCTTAAGAGAGGTGTGTAGTGCCTGACTTAGCGCTCCAATCACCTCCAGGGGCGATAAAAGCCAAGTTTGCCGTCGGAGGCGATAATTAGCGTCAGGCGCTAAACTTTGCGCACGGCCGCTAATGGTGCCCCAAACAGGGCTATACTGAATTTCTCCCCCTAAGACTCTTCAGTGAAGTAAGTCTGGGCATTTGCAATCCAGTTCCAAATGTACTTGTCCACAAATTGAACAGAATTTACATCAACGGGCACCAAATAAGCTTTCACACTTAGGAAGTTGCCAAAAGGGAGTGATGTGATAAATGGAAATGTCATGGTGGTACAGAAACAGTGATGCTCCAGAGTATAGAGTTACACCATTGGCACTTTGGGATGTTCCTGAGAAATGTGATAAGGTGCTATATAACTGCAATTTCTTCCTTTCTATGTTTAAGCACAAGATTGAAGGAAGGAGGTTCCATATACAAATCAGTTTGATCTACACATTAGAACATTGGCTACACTTCAAAATACTTCAACTCTGAAGTGCTTTGAGTTGTCCTGAGGTTATGAAAGGTGCTATATAGATGCAAGTTCTCTTTCTTTCTTTCTTTCCATCCTACTCTCTCACCGACCTTCCCGCCCAGCGCGCCCATTGGGGGCTAATATTGCCAATCTCCTCTCTGTCCACTCACCCCTCCCAGCGCTGACCCTGTGGATGCTGGCAGTGGGTCAGCCTTCACCGACCGTCTCCGCATCTCCCTCCAGAATGTCCGTCACTTGCGAACAAGGCCCTTGCTATCCTTGAGCTTATCGTGGGTGATTGCATCGACATCATGGCCCTGACGGAAACTTGGCTGAGGGGTGATGACACCTTACCATTAAATGAAGCCTCCCCGCCTGACTATACCTTCCACCGCTTGCCCTGCCCAGACCGCCGTGGTGTCGGTGTGGCTGTCATCACCAAATCACACCTTGGTCTGTCCCCTGACTCCTCCGGCACTTTCTCCTTCTTTGAGCATCTCATCTTGTTCCACTCCTCTCACCTCTCATTTAAAATTCTCGTTCTCTACCACCCACCCAAGTATCATAAAAATGTTATCACCGAGGTGCCTTCACTGCTTTTCTCCATCAGCCTCTGCACTGAGCAACTTCTCATCCTCAGTGATTTCAACCTCCATCTCAAGTCATCATGCTCTCTCTCCTCTGGGTTCACTGCCCTCCTTTCCTTCCTTAATCTCTCCCTCCATGTAAACTCCCCAACCCATATTCACGGCCACCCCCTTGACTTTGCCATCTCTCGTGGCCTTGCTACTCCCATCATGTCAATTGCAGATAAGGCCATCTCTGACCACTTCCTTGTATTGCTCTCCACCCACATCCCCCTTCCCACCACATTCTACCATACGTAAACTTGAGGTCATCCAAAACTCTGCTGCCCGTGTCCTGACCCGCATCAAGTCCTGTTCACCCATCACCCCTGTGCTCGCTGACCTACATTGGCTCCCAGTTAAGCAACGCCTTGATTTTAAAATTCTCATCCTTTTCAAATCTCTCCATGACCTCACCCCTCCCAATCTCTGTAAGCTCCTCCAGCCCTACAACTCCCCGAGATATCAGTGTTCCTCTTATTCTGCCCTCTTGAGCATCCCTGATTATAATCGCTCAACCATTGGTGGCTGTGCCTTCAGCTGCCTAGGCCTGAAGCTCTGGAATTCCCTCCCTAAACCTCTTTCTCCTTTAAGACACTTCTTAAAAACTACCTCTTTGACTAAGAACAAGAGTGTAAAAAGATGGTTAACAATAACGTGAGAAGAACTGCTATCAAAAATGAGTTAAACAGTCTGTACAGCAATGCACACAGTGTCCATAATAAAGCTGGGAAACTGGAGGCAATAATACATTGTGAGGAACCAGACATAGTAAGGATTACTGAGACATGTCTACAGAAAAATCAGGACTGGGAATTAAACATTGCAGGGTATAACATTTTTTGAAAAGATAGAGAAGGAAAAAGGAGAGGTGGAGTAGCTGTACTTATTAGGGATAAAATAACGGCAGTAGAAAAAATGATGCAGCTATCAGCAAGACAAAAATAGAATCCATGTGGATAGAGATAAAAGATAATAAGGGATTGATCACAATCATAGATGTAGTCTACAGACCACCTAATAGTGGAAGGGGGGTGGAGGAAGAAATATGCAAACAAATTAGGGAAATTAGTAAAAACAGAATAATGATCATGGGGGATTTCAACTACTCCAATAACAATTGGCCAGAAGAGGTAGGTAAAGGGGATAAGGGAATGGAGTTCTTACAATGTGTGCAGGACTCCTTTCTAACCCAATATGTAAGAAGCCCAACAAGGGAGGATTCACTATTGAATCTAGTAATTGCAAATGAACCAGGGCAAATAAGAGAAGTAAAAGTAGGGGCACATCTAGGCAATAGTGACCATAATATAATATGCTTTAAGATAATAATTGAGAAGGATATAAGTACAACGAAGACCAGGGTAATAGATTGGAGAAAAGCCAATTTTGTGGGTCTGAGAATAGAACTTGGGAAAATAAAATGGACAACAATATTGGAAAACAATGATTTAGAACAGCAGTGGAAAATATTTAAAACGGTGTTCAATACTGAGGAGGACTGCAACAAATTACAAGAAGATATTAATAAACTTGAAGAATGGGCATATAATTGGCAAATAAAATTCAACACAGATAAATGTGTGGTATTACATTTTAGTAAGAAAAATAGGGAGGTCACATATTACTTGGAAAATACAAATCTAAATGGGGTAGAAGAGCAAAGGGATCTCGGAGTACAAATACACAAATCACTGAAAGTAGCGACACAGGTTAACAAGGCCATTAAAAAAGCAAACCAAGCACTAGGGTTTATTTCTAGAGGGATTGAATTGAAAAGTAGGGAAGTTATGCTAAACCTGTATCGAACCTTGGTTAGACCACGCTTCGAGTACTGTGTACAGTTCTGGTCGCCATATTATAAAAAGAATATAGAGGCACTGGAGAGGGTGCAGAGAAGATTTACAGGGATGATACCAGAAATGTGAGGGTATACAAAACAGGAAAGGATGAACAGGCTGGGTCTCTTTTCTCTTGTAAAGAGAAGGCTGAGAGGTGACTTAATAGAGGTCTTTAAAATTATGAAAGGTTTTGATAGAGTAGATACAGAGAGAGTGTTTCCACTTGTGGGGAAGAGCAAAACTAGAGGCCGTCAATATAAGATAGTCACCAAGAAATCAAATAGGGAATTCAGAAGAAACTTCTTTACCCAGTGAGTGGTGAGAATGTGGAACTCGCTACCACAGGGAGTAGTTGAAACGAATAGTATCGATGCATTTAAGGGGCAGTTAGATAAACATATCAGGGAGAAGGGAATAAAGGGTTATGCTGATAGATTTAGATGAGGAAAGACGGGAGGAGGCTCGAGTGGAGCATAAACGCCAGCATGGACTGGTTGGGCCGAATGGCCTGTTTCTGTGCTGTATATCCTATGTAATCCCTGATACTCCTGACCTGAGAGTGCCTAGTGTGTGCTCTATTTTGAACATTAATGCATGTGTCGTCAATTTCTATGTGGATCTTTTTTTTAGCAGAGTCATCAACTGCTTTAAAACATAGGCGGCAGCCCGTGATAGGTGGTATGGACTATATTAGACTGCCAAGCCCGTGGTTGCAAGTTCAAAGCTCACGGTATCAACTGAGGAAATTAAATTTAATCATTTTTTAAGATACCGAAATTGGCAAAAAAAGCAAGGGGGAGATGAGAAGAATTGTTTTTTTACACAGCGAGTTGTTATAATTTTAAATGCATTGATTGAAAGGGTGGTGGAAGCAGATTCAATAGTAATTTTGAAATGGGAATTGGATTTATACTTAAAAAGGAGACATTTGCAGGGCTATGGAGAAGGAACAGGGAGTGGGACTAATTGGTAGCACTTTCAGCGAGGCAGCACAGACAGATGGGCCAAATGGCCTCCTTCTCTGCTGTATGATTCTATGAAATCTGGTCATCTTTGGGCTACTACCAGAAAGAAATGACGATGAGAGCTGTTGGATTATTGCAACCAATCACCTTCCCTAGTCTGGCCTACAGCTGACTTGTGGCAGACACGTAGGGCTCAAATTTCCAAGCCCCGTGGAGGCGGGTTTGGAGGTGGGAGTGGGGGGAAAATTGCAGAATCGGGGGCACGAACCCTTCCCGCCCCCAACTCGCCTCCATGCCCGTTTCCCAGGAGGCGGGTACCCGACCTGTGCTGGGAGCTGCCTCCCCGAGGTGGGAAGGGGATTAGTGCCAATTAACTGCCTGTTAGCAGGTAGTTAACAGGCAGTTTTTAGCCTAATCCCTATTTTTAGCCCTGAAGTGTGGGCTGCCCGACGGCTCCAAACCACGCCAAGTTAGCGAGGCGGGCTGTCGGGCTGAAAGGCTTGGAGGGTTCGAGATGTCCGGTGTTCAGGTGAGTGATGGGTGCATGAGTGCAGAGGTAAGTGTGTTTGGTGTGTGTAAAGTGTTTAAATAAGTTTTACTTACCTTTACTTACTAATGCAGGCTTCCTTCCTTCAGGTCTCGGGAGTTCCTCATCTCACCGGCACAGAAAGCAGAATGGCCGCGAGCTGTAAAAAGTTGCAGCATTCTGCTTTCTGTTCTGGAGAGATTTCTAACTGAGTCTGTGGAGAAGGACTCAAGTTAGAAGACAGATTGTCAGTGTTTGACAGCTTCACAGAGCTGTCAAATGCTGATATTTCATCTGTCAAAAGCTCTTGACAGATGAAATATCAATCCCTGACATCACCTGTTGTCGGGTGGCCCTTAATTGGCCTGCTGAACCCGCTGGGTGGGCTCAACAAGGTCAATCAAGGGAAAATTGCGTGGGTAGGCCACAAATCGATGGAGGCGGGGCTACAACCCAAAAAGTGGGAGTCCCGCCTTCATCACGTCCCCATTGACAAAATCCAGCTCGTAATGTACTCAGAGCAACTAAGGGTGGGCAATAAAGGCCCCCATCCCAAGAGCATTTAAAAACAAATGGCCGCATAATCAGTTTCTGCTCTTTGAGTACTGCCATAAAACAACTTTTTTTCAGCTGCACTGCGCCCCAGTGATCTAAGGCCTTACAGCTTTTCATCCTCTTTTTTCTTACAGTATCAATCACCCATCAGTGACCCGAAGTCAGCTCCAAAGATAACAAAATGTGTCAGCCGCCTGTTCCCAAAAGGCAATTATAAATCAGCAACGGGATAACAAGCACAATGCATGGAGGGCACAATGACCCCAACATCTGAAGATTCATTGAACCATTCCATGGACACAGGAATCTGACCGTTATGTTGGGAGGTTGGCTATTATTTTATATTATTAAAGTAAATACTGATTTATAAAACATGTAGAACATTAACAGCCTGCATTCTACTAATTAACTGCCGTAAGAAAATGAACCATGCGGCTGATCTTTATATAGGCAATACTTAAACCCCGACATAGTATACTGATGCTTTACATTACAAACATGTGGATTTTGTTTCCTCTGATAGTGCACTGGGTTAACACGTTTGTGTAAAATTTCTTTATATGCTATTTTAATGCAGTCGTTAACCTGTTTAGAAGAAAGAAAGAAAGACATGTATTTAAATAGTGCGTTCCATGACCACAGGACGTTGCAAAGTATTTTACACTCAATGAAGTACTTTTGAAGTGCAGTCACTGTTGTAATTTAGGCAATGCAGCAGCCAATTTGAGCACAGCAAGGTCCCACAAACAGCAATGTGAGGATAACCAGATCATCTTTTCGTGATGTTGTTTGAGGGATAAATATTGGCCAGGATACTGGGACGGAGTGGCCATTTAGGACTGAGATGAGGAGAAATTTCTTCCTCAGAGGGTGGTGTATCTTTGGAATTCTCTACCCCAGAGGGCTGTGGAGGCTCAGTCGTTGAGTGTATTCAAGACAGAGATAGATAGATTTTTGGATACTAAGGGAACCAAGGGATATGGGGATAGTGCAGGAAGGTGGCGTTGAGATAGAAGATCAGCCTATGTTGCTATGTTCTTAACTCTCCTGTTGCTCTTCGAAATAGTGCCATGGGATCTTTTACGTCCTCCTTACATCACTAAGTTTAATTTTTCATCCGAAAGATGGTACCTCTAACAGTACTGCCCTGAAGTGACAGTATAGACTATTACAAATTATTACAAAGTATTTACAGCACAGAAACAGGCTATTCGGCCCAACAGGACCATGCTGGTGTTTATCCTCCACACGAGCCTCCTCCCACCCCTCGTCATCTCACCCCATCAACATATCCTTCTATTCCTTTCCCCCTCATGTGCTTATCTAGCTTCCCCTTGAATGCATCTATGCTATTCGTCTCAACTACTCCCTGTGGTAGCGAGTTCCACATTCTAACCATTCTCCTGAATTACCGAATGGATTTTATTAGCGATTATTTTATATTTATGGCCCCTAGTTCTGGTCTCACCCACAAGTGGAAACACCTTCTCTACATCTACCCTATCAAACCCTTTCACAATCTTGAAAATCTCTATCATGTCACCCCTCAGTCTTCTCTTTTCAGTTTAAAGAGCCCCAGCCTGTTCAATTTATCCTGATAGGTATAAACTCCCAGTTCTGAAATTATTCTAGTAAATCTTTTTTGCACCTTCTCAAGTGCCTCTCTAACCTTTTCAGAATATGGCTGTTGTGTATGTACCTTTAAGGGAATAACTGGTCTCAGACTGCAGTACCAGCAGTGACCACCCCTGTATAAAAGGCCCTAGCAGGCTTCTGTAGTTTCAGTTTCCAGGTTGTCTCCATTCAGTAAAGACTTGTTATAATCAACTCCTGCAGTCCGTGTCTCAATTATACACGGACATAATACTGGCGACGAGTAAGAAATGAACTTACCTGCAACTCGGCAGCACCTCAGACGACGTTATTGAAGGTCGAAGCCAGAAGAAAGAAAAAAAAAATAATCCAAAGAAACTCGAGAAACGGGCGTCGACCGTGGGCAACCGCCCTCCAAATCATCGAATTGAAAAGTGCAGGAGAGACTGTCGAGAGCCAGGCTTGGTCTCCAGTCTGTGGTTTCCCAGCTAATCGGGCTGGTGGCAGGTAGTGCACTGATCCTTCCTGGGCTGCGGCAGGCTAGAGCTCGATCGGGTGGCTCTGCAACGGGGCCGGGCAGCGAGTCGGGAAGCAAAGAGAGAGATAGAGGGTGGAGCACACAGGGCGCGGCCGGTGCTTCGAAGCCGGGCAGCGTTCGGACCTAAGAAGAGGGAGGGAAGTGTCCCAGAGGGTCCGCTCCACGACGGGAACGGTTCTTCAATTAACGGAGCAAAAATTGAAGTGCGATAGAAAAATAAAAATACCGCGGAGAGCGGCGTTGGCAGCAGTGATCGGGGAGGCGCGAAGACCATAGGGAGACGCCATTAAAGGATAGTAAACTAAATATAATCACCAGCAACAGCGTTGGCAACAGCGGCAGCGGCGGGAAAGCGCGGGAGGCGCCATCTTAACTCGGCGGGGAAGAAGGAAAAGCACGGGAGGCGCCATTTTGATCCATCGGGGACGAAGGCAAAGCGCGGGAGGCACCATCTTAGATTTTCAAGATGCCAAAGACTGGCGATATCACTGCCTTCGATAATGCAATAGAAGACTGGACCACATATGTGGAAAGAGTCAAGGTATATTGCGAGGCAAACAAAATAGCCGATGAGAAAAAGGCATCGGTATTGCTAAATTTAATGGGCGCAAGAACGTACGGCCTATTGCGGGACCTGATTACTCCAGCCAAACCGAAGGCGAAGAGTTTTAACGAAATTGTTGCTATCCTACAGGAACACCTAAATCCTACACCGCTGCTGATAGCAGAAAGATTTAAATTCCACTGGAGAAATCAGCATAAAAATGAGAGCAATGCTGATTACCTTACGGAACTACGCAAGCTATCAAAGCACTGCCAGTTCGGAGCAGGACAAATTTCACCTTACGGGACAAATTTGTCTGTGGACTCCTGAGTGAAGGAACCCAGAAGAGGTTACTCTCAGAGAAAGAGCTGATGCTAGATAAGGCTTTCAGCGTGGCAGTATCGTACGAAGCAGCAGCAAGGGGAGCTGCGGAAATACAACAAAAGCCACAGGAATACGGCACCCACGAAATGACACGGGGATTTGCAAAATGTTATCACTGCGGCAGAACAAACCATGACCAGAAGGACTGCTGGTCCAAGGACAAAATATGCAGGCAATGCAGAAAGATGGGACACATTGCACGAGTTTGCAGGTCTGGGAAGAAGACCAACGACAAAAAAAAGGCTACTAAGGAACCGTACAGGAAAGTACAAAAGATAACGGGCAGTAGTTCCGAAGACCAGATGAGCGATAGTGAATCCGGGAACAAGAGACTAAGCTGTCTCAAACTTCACAACGTAATCACAAAAGAGGATCTCTGAACCATTTGGGTCACCCTCACGATAGCAGGGTCCCAAGTCAAAATGGAATTGGATACAGGATCAGCGCTAACCGTCATGAATCGACGAGACTACGAGCGGCTATTCTCACACATACCCTTGAGAGAGACATCCATTGTCTTGAGGACGTATACGGGGCAAAAAGTATACCCCAGAGGAAAAATAAGGGTGCCTGTCGAATACAACGGCAAGAAAATACGGAAATTGTATCTCTACATTCTGCAAGATGGTGGACCACCGTTATTGGGACGTGAATGGATCAGAAAGATAAGTTTAGACTGGCACTCCATTCAGGCACTGACGGTGGCTGGTAAAAAGGATGACGACGTCACTCCTGGACGATTGTCAACAATCTTAACTGACGTCAAAGAGGTATTTCAACAAGAACTGGGCACTCTTAAAGGCGTAACCGCCTCGATAAAAATAGAGGAGAATGCAATTCCCAAGTTTTTCAAAGCAAGACCGGTACCATATGCAATTCGCCCAGCCGTCGAGGCAGAGCTGGAGAATGCAGGCGTGTTATCTAAGGTAGACTGGAGCGAGTGGGCGACACCTATCGTTCCTGTCATGAAGAAAACATTAAACAATAAGTCAGAGGAGCCAAGGAAGGTTTGCATCTGTGGGGACTTCAAGGTGACGGTGAACCCAGTCCTTCACACAGTACAATATTCTCTTCCAAGGATAGAAGATATCTTCGCCTCACTATCTGGAGGGAAGCGTTTTACAAAAATTGACCTAGCACAAGCATATTTGCAGATGGAGGTTGAAGAATCCTCTAGGAAGTATCTCACGATAAACACTCACAAAGGTCTTTACCAGTATAATCGACTGGTATTCGGAGTAGCATCAGCTCCGGCGATATGGTAAAGAGCGATGGAACAAGTCCTGCAAGGGATTCCGGAGACTCAGTGTTACTTGGACGACATCCTAGTGACAGGTGAAGATGAGAGTGAACACCTTGCCAACCTAGAGCAGGTGCTCACTAGACTACGTGAACGTGGGCTACGAGCCAATCGCCCCAAGTGCGAGTTTTTTAAGAAACAGATATCGTATTGTGGCCACGTGATTGATGAAGAGGGGTTGCATAAGTCCCCTGACAAAATTGCAGCGGTAGTTAAGGCTCCAGTGCCTGAAAATGTGTCGCAACTGAGGTCATTCCTCGGATTGGTGAATTACTACCATAAGTTTTTGCCGAATTTGTCCACAATTCTGCATCCACTGAACGCCCTACTACGAACGGGAGTAGCATGGAAATGGAGCGATGAATGTAAGCGGGCCTTTCAGAAGAGTAAGGACCTAATCACTTCAAGAGAAGTATTGGCTCACTACAACCCATCACTACCGATAAGATTGGCGTGTGGTGCGTCTCCCTATGGCATTGGGGCGGTACTGTCACATAAATTCCTTGATGGTTCAGAGAGGCCGATAGCTTTTGCATCACGCTCGTTAACTTCAGCCGAGCGTAACTACGCCCAGATTGACAGAGAGGCCCTCAGCCTGGTGTGGGGGGTGAAGACGTTCAATCACTACCTGCACGGTCAGAAATTTACTCTACTAACTGATCATCAACCTCTCGTCTCCATTTTCAACCCTCAGAAGGGCGTACCGATAATGACGGCACAACGGCTACAGAGGTGGTCCCTTTTCTTAGGGGCACACCAATATGACATCAAGTACAAAGGAACTAAACAGCATGGGAATGCTGATGGATTGTCGCGCCTACCGTTGCCGACGGTGGAAGAAGAACTAGCAGTGGATCCAGTGGAGTTATTCCACTTGACTATAGTCGAATGTCTCCCTGTGACGAATGCAAACATAGAAAAGGAAACACGAAATGACCCGACACTCTCCTGGGTCTATGATTTAATGGTGAAAGGATGGCCAGCACATGGCGAACCACTGCTGCCAGCATTCTCGCCGAGAAGAGAACAGCTGTCAGTGTGCAGAGGAACCTTGATGTGTGGATCCAGAGTAGTAATTCCACCCAAATTGAAGGATAGAGTGCTCAATGAGCTTCATGAGGGTCATCTGGGAGGGGTAAAAATGAAGAACTTAGCCAGAGCGTTTGTGTGGTGGCCGGGAATCGATAGAGAAATCAAAGAGATGACCAAGAGCTGTACAGGATGCCAGAAGGTCCAAAACGCCCCACCACAAGCCCCTCTACATCCATGGGAGTGGCCCTCATCTCCATGGCAAAGGGTGCACATTGATTTTGCTGGTCCCTTTATGGACTCGCTGTTTTTAATTGCGGTGGATGCACATTCAAAGTGGCCAGAGGTAATAAAAATGTCCTTAACCACCACAGAAAAAACTATCACAGTCTTACGAACCATATTCGCCAGGAATGGGCTGCCTGAACAGATTTGCTCTGACAATGGACCACAGTTTGTGTCTGAAGAGTTCCGGAGGTTCTTAAAGAACAATGGTGTTAAGCATTACACATCCGCCCCATATCATCCAGCCACTAATGGATTGGCCGAGAGGTTTGTTCAAACATTCAAGAAGGCTATCAAGGCAATGTGTAATGAAGATATACCCCTACAACACAAGGTGGATAACTTCTTGTTTGCCTACCGGAATGCGACACATGCGGTTACCAACCAAACTCCAGCCATGATGTTCTTCAATCGAAGACTACGATGCCGCTTGGATTTGGTTAAGCCAAACGTCAGAGGAGATGTGGAGAACAGGCAGTTTCAGAATATGAATGAAAGGCCGACCAGGAGTTTTAAGATAGGTCAACCAGTTTTGGCCCGGGACTACCGCACAGAGAAATGGCAGCCAGGAATGATCTGTACACGGCAAGGACCTCTAATGTATACCGTGGACGTTGGAGAGAGCATTGTAAGACGCCATGCTGACCAGATTCTAGAGTCACTGGAAAACGTCAACTCCACACCACGATCTGATACACCTGACGATGAAACCAAAGTACCAATTGCATCTACCGCAGAATCGGTGATATTGGAAGCAGACGAACCAAACAACGACATTGGTCCTGACTCAACCTTGCCAGAAGAACCTGATATCCCAAAGAGGCGTTATCCAGACAGAATCAGGAAGCCTCCTCAAAGACTGAACTTATAATTGCTTAACTTCAACCAATGTATCTAGCAACCATAATTGTAATTGTAATTAGTTATTATTTAGTTGTTAAATGAATGTTATGTACTGTTTATCTAAAAGGGGAGGAATTGTTGTGTATGTACCTTTAAGGGAATAACTGGTCTCAGGCTGCAGTACCGGCAGTGACCACCCCTGTATAAAAGGCCCTAGCAGGCTTCTGTAGATTCAGTATCCAGGTTGTCTCCATTCAGTAAAGACTTGTTATAATCAACTCCTGCAGTCCGTGTCTCAATTATACACGGACAAATTAATGGCCTCCAGAACTGTTCACAGTACTCCAAGATCGTGACGTCATCCAGTTGCTCAGCGCCCTGTCTACCCTGTCCAACCCACTCATAATTTTGAAGACCTCTATCAGGTCACCTCTAAATCTTCTCTTTTTAAAGAAAAAAGCCCCAACCTGTTCAATCTTTCCCGATAGCTGGAATCTCTCAGTTCTGGTACCAACTTTGTAAAAAAAAATTGCACTTTCTCCAGTGCTTCTATGTCCTTTTTATAGCATGGAGACCAGAACTGTGTGCAGTACGCCAAGTGCAGCCTGACCAGGGTCCTGTACAATTTAACATAACTTCACTGCTTTTGAATTCTATACCCCTAGAAATAAACCCCAGTGCATTGTTAGCATTTCTAATTGCTTTGCTGACCTGCAATGCTGCTTTTAATGATTTGTTCACCTGTATCCCTTGATCTCTTTGCTCTTCTACCCCATTCAGTTTCTTATTTTCTAAGGTGTAGGTGATGTTTCTATTTTTTCTACCAAAGTGCATCACCTCACGTTTATCTATTTATTTAATTAAACATTTATTTAAAGTTCATCTGCCACTTAACTGCCCCAGTCTGCAAGTTTTCTAATGTCTTCTTGTGTGAAGTTGCATTTTTGTTCAGTGTTAGCTATACCCCCCAGTTTGGGAGTAAGGTGATAGATTCTAACTAAAACTGCAGTAAGGACTGCGATGTGCAGTTTGCCCAGTGATAAACTTTGCTGTCTGTGAATATATATTTCAAAAACGACACATACATGAATCATCTCGCATTAAATCACACAAAAGGGCAGACAGCTATATTGAACTAGTACGCAGTTTAAAACATAAAGGAGAGGGTCAGCAGGAAAGTAGACATTTGATGGCATAAATTTCGTGAATCCACAATATGGTGAGTTATGGCCCGGAATTTGTTGCAATGCTGATATTGGCGACAAATGCTATAAGTTAGACTGTTGGGCTCCTCCTTCCTCCAGTGCCAATGTTATGCCACAATTTGCTGGCAAACTTGTTAGAATACTCCGCGCCATGGCAAGTCTGAAGCAACACAGCTGAAGTCCGATACAGGTCCAAGGTGCCGGGGATTGTGTCCACCTTTTGTAAATAGTCATCTAGGGGAAACTGGCATTTAGGAATATCTAAGAGGTTTTTCCCCTAGATACATGCTTTTCCCCTAGATACACGCATAATAAATGATCTTCTTTTAAAGGGAAACAGTAGTATTGGCAGGGATTGCTATCATTCTCACCTGTAAAGAAATTAAAGCTAGTATTAAGTCAAAGGAGGAAGCTTATAAAGTTACCAGAAAAAGCGGTAAGCCTGAGGATTGGTATCTTTTCAGAAATCAGCAAAGGGGGACCAAGAAATTGATAAAGAAAGGGAAAATGGAATATGAGCACAAACTAGCGAAAAATATAAAAACGGATTGTAAAAGCTTCTATAGCTATGTGAAAAGGAAAAGACTGGTGAAGGTAAATGTAGGTCCTTTACAGTCAGAGACGGGAGAATTTATCATGGGAAATGAGGAAATGGCTAAGAAATTAAATAAATACTTTGTTTCTGTCTTCACGGAGGAAGACACAAAAAATCTCCCAGAAATACGAGAAAACCAAGGGTGGCTAGAATGAGGAACTTAAAGAAATCATTATTAGTAAAAAAACAGTACTAGCGACATTAATGGGACGAAAAGTCGATAAATCCCAAGGACCAGATGGCCTACATCCTAGGGTTTTGAAAGAGGTGGCCATTGGGATAGTGGACGCATTGGTTGTCATCTTCCAAAATTCTATAGATTCTGGAATGGTTCCTGCAGATTGAAGGATAGCAAATGTAACCCCGCTATTTAAGAAAGGAGGGAGAGAGAAAACAGGGAACTACAGACCTGTTAGCCTCACATCAGTAGTTGGGAAAATGCTGGAGTCTATTATAAAGGATGCAATAACTGGGCACTTAGAAACTAATAGTAAGATTGGGCAGAGTCAACATGGATTTATGAAAGGGAAGTCCTGTTTGACAAACCTATTGGAGTTCTTTGAGGATGTAACTACTGGAGTAGACAAAGGGGAACCGGTAGATGTGGTGTATTTGGATTATCAGAAGGCCTTCGATAAGGTCCCACATAAGAGGTTGGTGAACAAAATTAGGGCACATGGAATTGGGGGTAATATACTAGCATGGATTGAGAATTGGTTAACAGATAGAAAACAAAGAGTAGGGATAAACGGGTCTTTTTCAGGATGGCAGGCTGTGACTAGTGGGGTACCGCAAGGATTGGTGCTTGGGCCCCAGCTATTCATAATCTATATCAATGATTTGGATGAGGGGACTAAATGTAACATTTCCAAATTTGCTGATGATACAAAGCTAGGTGTCAGTGTCAGTTGCAAAGAGGCTTCAAGGGGATCTCGGCAGGCTCAGTGAGTGAGCGAGAACATGGCAGATGGAATATAATGTGGATAATGTGAAGTTATCCACTTTGGTAGAAAAAACAGAAAGGCAGAATATTTCCTAAATGGTGAAAGATTGGGGAATGCAGATGCTCAAAGGGACCTGGGTGTCCTTGTACATGAGTCACTGAAAGTGAATCACAGAATCCCCACAGTGCAGATAGAGGCCATTTTAGCCCATCGAACCTGCACTGACACATATCCCACCCTATCCCCATAACCCCACGTATTTAATCCCCTAACACTAAGGGTCAATTTATCATAGCCAAATCAACCTAACCTGCACATCTTTGAACTGTGGGAGGAAACCAGAGCACCCGGAGGAAACCCACGCAGACACAGGGAGAATGTGCAAACTCCAGACAGTCGCCCGAGGCCAGATTTGAACCCGGGTCCCTGGCGCTGTGAGGCAACAGTGCTAACCACTATGCCACCGTGCCCCCACCGTGAATGTGCAGGTGCAGCAAGCCATTAGGAAGGCAAATGGTATGTTGGCCTTCATTACAAGAGGATTTGAGTACAGGAGTAAAGAAGTCTTACTCCAATTATATAGGGCCTTGGTGAGACCACACCTGGAGTACTGTGTACAATTTTGGTCTCCTTACCTAAGGAAGGATATACTTGCCATAGAGGGAGTGCAATGAAGGTTCACGAGATTGATTCCTGGGATGGCGGGACTGTCGTATGAGAAGAGATTGAGTGGACAAGGCCTGTATTCTCTTGAATTCAGAAGAATGAGAGAGGATCTCATTGAAGCATACAAAATTATTACAGGGCTTGATAGGGTGGATGCTGGGAGAATGTTTCCATTGGCTGGGGAGTCTAGAACCAGGGGCCACAGCCTTAGGATAAAGGGTAGGCCATTCAGGACTGAGATGAGAAGAAATTTCTTCACACAGAGGGTGGTGAATCTTTTGAATTCTCTACCCCAGAGGGCTGTGGAGGCTCAGTCATTGGGTATATTCAAAACAGAAGGTGATAGATTTCTGACTAGTAAGGGCATCAAGGGATATGACGATAGGGCCGGTGAATGGAGTTGAGGCAGAAGATCAGCCATGATTTCATTGAATGGCTGAGCAGGCTCGAAGGGCCGAATGGCCTACTCCTGCTCCTATTTCTTATGTTCTTATGTAAATGTTTTACCTGGCACCAAGAGGACTTTCACGTTAGAAATTATTTTAATTGTTAAGATAACATCCACTGGATACCTTTTTGTTGATGTGACATGACATTCTGATGCCATAAACTTCTCTTGCTTAACGAGGTTTAAATTTTAACGAGAAAATGATCAACTGATGGACAGTGAGCGCCGTCTCTGTGAAACATGACCGCTTGCTTGTGCTTGTTGGGCTTCCTTCTAGAGATAAAAGCTCATTTCCAGTTCTCCATTTACTGCCACTGTTTAATCACAATTCTCAAAGCTCCAAAAGCCTTCCAAACTGGACAAACCCAAAAAGTGAATGCAGCTAACTCCAGTGTCTAACTGCATCTGATGTATTATTTTACCGAGGGTATGTTTTCTTCAGTTGTATAATTTGACTCTTGTCTACATTATTACTTAGCGATTTTGAATACACGTGGGGTTGCTGATTATAACATTTATAACCACAAATAATGACTTACATTTAATGCCTCATGGAGTCTCTCAGAAACGTCTCATAGTGCTTTGAATTTGGTTTATGAGAATGGGTCTGGGATTCTCTTTGGATTGATCTTGTGTGCGGTAAGTGTGGATAATGAAGTATCAGAAGCAGCCACCTTGAAAAAATACATAAATCATGCAGCCATTATTTTTCACTCTTAACTGACAGCGGCGTGAACGCTGGCTTAAATGCAGCAATTTCACAATCCCTGTTGGCTTTAATAGGAGGGCGGAACGATGATAATTAACTTCAAGTTTGTCGGCGAGCTGTTTTTTAAAATGAATTCTCGGGATGTGGGCGTCACTGGCAACGAGGGCATTTATCGCCCATCCCTAGTTGCCCTTGAGCAGGTGGTGGTGAGCCTTCTTCTTCAACCACTGCTGTCCGTGTGGTGACGGTGCTTCCACAATGTTAGGTGGGGAGTTCCAGGATATACATCGAGCTCATAATGAGAATGGACACATAAAGAAGAGTCAGAAACTTTTTTAAAGTATTTTATTTGAAACTGTTTAAGTGTTTGAAGTGTTTTCTTCAGCAGTCCAGGATAAAAACAGGAATATTATCGACACTTGAGCATGTTATTCGTGTAATATTATGGTTTTTTTCATCTTTATAATGAAAACTTTTTGCTTAAATACTTGAAATTTTCTGGATCTAAATGGCCAAATCGAGCTCTGCAATAACAGAAGCAAATGGGTTTGATAAGCAGTTAATGAAATTAGAATCAGAGAATCAGAGAATCTTACAGCTCAGAAGGAGGCCATTCGGCCCGTGGTGCCTGTGCCGGCTCTTTGAAGGAGCCGTCCAATTAGTCCCACTCCCCTGCTCTTTCCCCATAGCCCTGCAAATTAGTCCTCTTCAAACTGTAACCTTCGACAATATTAATGGGGATGGTAAAGGTAGATGATGCAATTAGTCTGCTTTTTGTTCCTGTTTCCATATAACTGGATTTATGGGAACCACAATTAATTTGACACAGTTTTCAATGGAATTAGACAGTAATATCCCCCTGATTCACTCTCACACCTGCAGTTGCAGAAATTTACCAATTATGTGCTAATTTAAGAATACTTAACAGGTTTATAATCAGTGGCCTGGATTTTCTGGGTCTATGACGGTGTCGGTGTACGCACAGCGTATGCGGCCGTAAGGGCCCCGCAAGTTCCGGCTTGCCGCGTGCGATGCGCATGCACGAAAACCTGGAACTTGCGCTCTGTCAAGTTTCAGCTGGACCGATGGTATGAATCCGCAGGAAATGGACATTCACTGGCGCAGGGTTGAGCCCAACTACTGCTCAGCGAATGGCCACAAAACTCTTGCGCCTGGTAAAAGCAGGTGTAAGGCCTTCTTTCACCAGCATAAGGGTTTAAATAAATATTAAAACATTTTTTAAATCATTTAAATATTAAAAAACCTTTACAATTAAGGTTATTTTTGGCCCCTTTTAAAATGTTTACATTTATTTTTCAAAAAATTACATTTTTATTTCAAATGTTTAATTAAATTGTATTTTAATTCATTTTGAACATGTGATGATTTATTTTTATTTACGTGGGGTGAAAGTGTGATTCCTGTTATGCTTATAGGGATTCCGTACGTAAATGGAATCCCCCTAAGCATAATGGGAATCCCCCTTTGTGATTGGTGGGGCCGCCCATGTGATCCCGATGATGCTTGCGAAGCGCCTGCGCCCCTGGGATACGTGGGCCTTTACGCAGGCATTGCCTGCAGGCCCAGGACCGCAAGAGTCTGAAGATACAGAGGCACCAGGTAGGTGGGTATTTTGCTTGCAGGTGGGAGCCATTCGCCTGCAGGAAGCCTACAACCGCAACTTCCAGCTCAACAAGAATTGTTCATGATAATAAATGAATCCCATTTTTGCAGTTTCTGATATCTAAGCCCTCTAATTGAATTTGTATCTCACTGCCAACTATTTATTCTACTGTGTGTAAGGGTTTATGGAGGTACCCAATGTGTTCCCTAATTGGCCTTGGGTTTATACTCTGTTTTGTTTTTGCTTCTCCCACAAGAATACATGGAACCTGAGAGGTACGGAGTGTCTTGATGTTTTCTACAACAACAACAACTTGTATTTATATAACACCTTTAACGTAGTAATATGTCCCAAAGCGCTTCACAGGAGCGCTATCAAACAAAATTTGACACCGAGCCACATAGGGGATATTAGGGCATTTGGCCAAAAGCTTAGTGAAAGAGGTAGGTTTTAAGGAGCATCTTAAAGTAGGAGAGAGAGGTAGAGAGGCGGAGAGGTTTAGGCAGGGAATTCCAGAGCTTAGGGCCTCAGCAGCTGAAGCCACGGACACCAATGGGTTGAGCGATTATAATCAGGGATGCTCAAGAGGGCAGAATTGGAGGGAATGCACAGACAAAATATACAACTTTCTGACAAAGGGAAAGTTAGTGAGCTGTTTGTGTTATTTATGTTCAATCGGTGTACAGGAATCCCGCCCCAACCGCGGTTTTGCCATACGTGGATTTCAAGTATACACGGTTTCCTCTTTGCGACAACTTTTGCCAACCGCGGCAGGGAATTTTGTGTATACGTGGTTTTAAATTTAGGATTAAGGTAAATAACATGATTTTATTGCTTTTATATTCTTTTTTATTGTGTTATTTGAACATTTATACTGTATTTGCCAACCGCGGTTTTACTAACCACGGGGGTTTTCAGGGACGTGTCCCCCGGTTGGGGAGGGATTACTGTATATTACTAGAAATTTTGAACAGCGTTGCGTGCAGGTTGCTTGTTCCAGGACTCTCAGCTGACATCAGTAACTCGCACCGAACATCTGTTAACTGAACAACCAAAGTCCGGACGGAATAATGTCCAAAACAAAAGAAGAGTTAGAACCTTTTTAAAGTATTTTATTTGAAACTGTTTACGTGTTTGAAGTGTTTTCTTCAGCAGTCCAGGATAAAAACAGGAATATTATCGACACTTGAGCATGTTATTCGTGTAATATTATGGTTTGTTTCATCTTTATAGTGCCAACTTTTTATTTAAATGCTTGAAATTATCTGGATCTAAATGGCCAAATCGAGCTCTGCAATAACAGAAACAAATGGGTTTAATAAGCAGTTAATGAAATTAGAATCAGAGAATCAGAGAATCTTACAGCTCAGGAGGAGGCCATTCGGCCCATTGTGCCTGTACTGGCTCTTTGAAAGGGCCGTCCAATTAGTCCCACTCCCCCGCCCTTTCCCCATAGCCCTGCAAATTAGTCCTCTTC
Organism: Somniosus microcephalus; assembly: GCF_052327205.1. Lineage (NCBI taxonomy): Eukaryota > Metazoa > Chordata > Chondrichthyes > Squaliformes > Somniosidae > Somniosus > Somniosus microcephalus. The sequence goes on along the minus strand of NC_140995.1, from coordinate 215,863,134 downwards.
AAATTGTAACCTTAGACAATATTAATGGGCATGGTAAAGGTAGATGATGCAATTAGTCTGCTTTTTGTTCCTGTTTCCATATACTGTAACTGGATTTATGGGAACCACAATTAATTTGACACAGTTTTCAATGGAATTAGACAGTAATAACCCCCTGATTCACTCTCACACCTGCAGTTGCAGAAATTTACCAATTACGTGCCAATTTAAGAATACTTAACAGGTTTATAATCAGTGGCCCGGATTTTCCGGGTCTATGATGGGAAATGCACAGCGTATGCGGCCATAAGGGCCCCGCAAGTTCCGGGTTGCCGCATGCGATGCGCATGCACGAAAACCCGGAACTTACGCTCTGTCAAGTTTCAGCTGGACCGATGGTACGAATCCGCAGGAAATGGACATTCGCTGGCGCAGGGTTGAGCCCAACTACTGCTCAGCGAATGGCCACGAAACTCTTGCGCCTGGTAAAAGCAGGTGTAAGGCCTTCTTTCACCAGCTTAAGGGTTTAAATAAATATTAAAACATTTTAAAAATCATTTAAACATTAAAAAACCTTTACAATTAAGGTTATTTTTGGCTCCTTTAAAAATGTTTACATTTATTTTTCAAAAAATCACATTTTTATTTTAAATGTTTAATTACATTTTATTTTAATTAATTTTGAAATGTGATTATTTATTTTTATTTACGTGGGGTGAAAGTGTGATTCCTGTTATGCTTATAGGGATTTTGTACTTAAGTGGAATCCCCATAAGCATAATGGGAATCCTCCTTTCTGATTGGTGGGGCCGCCCATGTGATCCTGGTGATGTTTGCGAATCGCATGCGCCCCTGGGATACGTGGGCCTTTACCCAGGCATAGCCTGCAAGCCCAGGAGTGCGAGTCTTCGAAGCTCAGGAGGCACCAGGTAGGTGCTTTTCTTGTGGATGGGAGACACTCGCCGCAGAATACCGAGCCTCTGATCTGCTCTTGTTGCCACAGTATTTATGTGGCTGGTCCAGTTAAGGTTCTGGTCAATGGTGAGCCCCAGGATGTTGATGGTGGGGGATTCGGCGATGGTAATACAGTTGAATGTCAAGGGGCGGTGGTTAGACTCTTGCTTGTTGGAGATAGTCATTGCCTGGCACTTGTGTGGCATGAATTTTACCTGCCACTTATCAGCCCAAGCCTGAACGTCATCCAGGTCTTGTTGCATGCAGGCATGGACTGCTTCATTATCTGAGGAGTTGTGAATGGTACTGAACACTGTGCAGTCATCAGCGAATATCTCCATTCTTGAGCTTATGTTGGAGGGAAGGGCATTGATGACACAGCTGAAGATGGGTGGGCCTAGGACACTGCCCAGAGGAACTCCTGCAGCAATGTCATGGGGCTGTGATGATTGACCTTCAACCACCACAACCATCTTCCTTTGTGCTAGGTATGACTCCAGCCAGTGGAGAGTTTTCCCCCCCGATTCCCATTGACTTCAGTTTTACTCGGGCTCCTTGATGCCACACTCGGTCAAATGCTGCCTTGATGTCAAGGGCAGTCACTCTCACCTCACCTCTGGAATTCAGCTCCTTTGTCCATGTTTGGACCAAGGCTGTAATGAGGCTGGGAGCTGAGTGGTCTTGGCGGAACCCAAACTGGGCATCAGTGAGCAGGTTATTGTTGAGTAAGTGCCACCTGATAGCACTGTCGATGACACCTTCCATCACTTTGCTGATGATTGAGAGTAGACTGATGGGGTGGTAATTGGCCTGGTTGAATTTGTCCTGCTTTGTGTGGACAGGGCATACCTGGGCAGTTTTCCACATTATCGGATAGATGCCAGTGTTATAGCTGTACTGGAACAGCTTGGCTAGAGACGCGGCTAGTTCTGGAGCGCAAGTCTTCAGCACGATAGCCGGGATGTTGTTGGGGCCCATAGCCTTTGCTGTATCCAGTGTGCTCAGCCGTTTCTTTATATCATGTGGAGTGAATCGAATTGGCTGAAGACTGGCTTCTGTGATGGTGGGGACCTCAGGAGTAGGCCGATATGGATCATCCACTCAGCACTTCTGGCTGAAGATGGTTGCAAATGCTTCAGCCATGTCTTTTGCAATCACGTGCTGGGCTCCACCATCATTGAGGATGGGGATATTCATGGAGCCGCCTCTTCCTCCCGTTAGTTGTTTAATGGTTCACCACCATTCACGGTTTGGAGTTTCATTAATGGGCTTTCATGTGGAACTTTGTCAAAAGTCTTTTGGAAGTCAAGGCGCACACTTGGTTGTCACTTCCTCAAAGAGTTTGAGGACATTGGTGAGGTAGACTCCATGCTGACTACTGTTAATTAGGTTATTGTTCTAGGTATGATAAGTTTACTTCTGATAATCAATTTGATTATTTTACATGGAATGGAAATAATATTAATGGGTCTACAGATAGTTACCTATGTCGGTTTTGTCACCCTTTTTGAATATTAGCACCATGATAGCCTGTTTCCAATCTTCTAGTCTTTTTCTTCTTAGTCAGTCCCTTGGAACCGAGGATGACTTGCTTCCACACAAAAAATGAGTTCTCAGGTGACTGATGAGTCCAATGTGGGACCTACAGTCTCTGTCACAGGTGGGGCAGACGGTGGTTGAAGGGGCAGGTTGGTGGGGTGCTTGGGTTGACGTGCGCTCCTTCCGCTGTTGGCGCTTGGCTTCCGTTTGCTCCCGGCGAAGAGACTCGAGGTGTTCAGCGCCTTCACGGATCCTTCTCCTCCACTTTGTGCGGTCTTGGGCCAGGGATCCCCAGGTGTCGGTGGGGATGTTGCACTTTTTCAAGGAGGCTTTGAGTGTGTCCTTGAAGCGTTTCCTCTGCCCACCTGGGGCTCTCTTGCCATGTCGGAGCTCTCTAGACACCCTCATTATAAAGAGACACCATGGGACACACCCACTAGAAGGAGACACCGCGGGACACACTCACTGGAAGGAGACACACCGTGGGACACACTCACAGGAAGGAGACACACCGCGGGGCACACTCACTGGAGGGAGACACACCGCGGGAAACACTCACTGGAAGGAGACACCGCGGGACAAACTCACTGGAAGGAGACACCGCGGGACACACTCACGAGAAGGAAATACACCGCGGGACACACTCACTGGAAGGAGACACCGCAGGACACACTCACTAGAAGGAGACACTGTGCGACACACTCACTGGAAGGAGTCACCGCGGGATACACTCACTGGAAGGAGACACCGTGGGACACACTCACTAGAAGGAGACACTGTGGGACACACTTACTGGAAGGAGACACCGCGGGACACACTCACTGGAAGGAGACACCGCGGGACACACTCACTGGAAGGAGATACCGTGGGACACACTCACTGGAAGGAGACACCATGGGACACACTCACTGGAAGGAGACACCGTGGGACACACTCACTGGAAGGAGACACCGCGGGACACACGAGAAGGAGACACACCGCGGGACACACTTACTGGACGGAGACACCGTGGGACACACTCACTGCAAGGAGACACCGCGGGACACACTCACTGGAAGGAGACACCGCGGGACACACTCACTGGAAGGAGACACCGCGGGACACACTCACTGGAAGGAGACACCGTGGGACACAATCACTGGAAGGAGACACCGTGGGACACACTCACTGGAAGGAGACACACTGTGGGACACACTCACTGGAAGGAGACACCGCGGGACACATTCACTGGAAGGAGACACGGCGGGACACACTCACTGGAAGGAGACACCGCGGGACACACTCACTGTAAGGAGAAACCACAGAACACATTCACTGGAAGGAGACACACCGCGGGCCACTCTCACTGGAAGGAGACACACCGCAGGCCACTCTCACTGGAAGGAGACACACCGCGGGACACATTCACTGGAAGGAGACAATGCAGGACACACTCACTGGAAGGAGCCACACTGCGGGACACATTCACTGGCAGGAGTCAATGCAGGACACACTCACTGGAAGGAGACACACTGCGGGACACATTCACTGGAAGGAGACAATGCAGGACACACTCACTGGAAGGAGACACACCGCGGGACACATTCACTGGAAGGAGACACCGCAGAACACACTCACTGGAAGGAGAGACACCGTGGGACACACTCACTGGAATGAGACACACCGTGGGACACACTCACTGGAACGAGACACACCATGGGACACACTCACTGGAACGAGACACACCGTGGGACACACTCACTGGAAGGAGACACACTGTGGGACACACTCACTAGAAGGAGACACACCGCGGGACACACTGACTGGAAGGAGACACCGCGGGACACATTCACTGGAAGGAGACACCGCGGGACACACTTACTGGAAGGAGACACACTGTGGGACACACTCACTGGAAGGAGGCACACCGTGGGACATACTCACTGGAAGGAGACACACTGTGGGACACACTCACTGGAAGGAGACACACTGTGGGACACACTCACTGGAAGGAGGCACACCGCGGGATACACTCACTGGAAGGAGACACCGCGGGACACATTCACTGGAAGGAGACACCGCGGGACACACTCACTGGAAGGAGACACACTGTGGGACACACTCACTGGAAGCAGACACACCGCGGGACACAATCACTGGAAGGAGACACCGCGGGACACACTCACTGGAAGGAGACACCGCGGGACACACTCACTGGAACGAGACACCGCGGGACACATTCACTGGAAGGAGACACCGCGGGACACACTCACTGGAAGGAGACACCGCGGGACACACTCACTGGAAGGAGACACCGCGGGACACATTCACTGGAAGGAGACACCGCAGGACACATTCACTGGAAAGAGACACACCACGGGACACACTCACTGGAAGGAGACACCGCGGGGCACACTCACTGGAAGGAGACAATGCAGGACACACTCACCAGAAGGAGACACAATGTGGGACTTATTCACTGGAAGGAGACACCACAGAACACACTCACTGGAAGGAGACACACCATGGGACACACTCACTGGAACGAGACACACCATGGGACACACTCACTGGAAGGAGACACACCGTGGGACACACTCACTGGAAGGAGACACCGCGGGACATACTCACTGGAAGGAGACACTGCGGGACACACTCACTGGAAGGAGACACCACGGGACACACTCACTGGAAGGAGACACACCGTGGGACATATTCACTGGAAGGAGACACACCGAGGGACACATTCACTGGAAGGAGACACTGCGGGACACACTCACTGGAAGGAGACACACTGTGGGACACACTCACTGTAAGGAGAGACACTCACTGGAAGGAGACAAAACCACGGAACACACTCACTGGAAGGAGACACCGCGGGACACACTCACTGGAAGGAGACAATGCAGGACACACTCACTGGAAGGAGGCACACTGTGGGACACATTCACAGGAAGGAGACAATGCAGGACACACTCACTGGAAGGAGGCACACCATGGGACACACTCACTGGAAGGAGACACACCATGGGACACACTCATTGGAAGGAGACACACCGCGGGACACACTCACTGGAAGGAGACACTGCGGGACACACTCACTGGAAGGAGACACACTGTGGGACACACTCACTGTAAGGGGACACACTCACTGTAAGGAGACAAAACCACGGGACACACTCACTGGAAGGAGACACACCACGGGACACATTCACTGGAAGGAGACAATGCAGGACACACTTACTGGAAGGAGACACACCGTGGGACACACTCACTGGAAGGAGACACACCGTGGGACACACTCACTGGAACGAGGCACACCGTGGGACACACTCACTGGAAGGAAACACACTGTGGGACACACTCACTAGAAGGAGTCACACTGCAGGACACACTCACTGGAAGGAGACACCGTAGGACACACTCACTGGAAGGATACACACTGTGGGACACACTCACTAGAAGGAGACACACCGCGGGACACACTCGCTGGAAGGAGACACACCGCGGGACACACTCACTGGAAGGAGACACCGTGGGACACACTCACTGGAAGGAGACAGCGCGGGACACACTCACTGGAAAGAGACACCGCGGGCACACTCATTGGAAGGAGACACACCGTGGGACACACTCACTGGAAGGAGACGCCGCGGGGCACACTCACTGGAAGGAGACACCGTGGGGCACACTCACTGGAAGGAGACACACCGTGTGACACACTCACTGGAAGGAGACACACCGTGGGACACAGTTACTGGAAGGAGACACACCGCGGGACATATTCACTGGAAGGAGACACACCACTGGACACACTTACTGGAAGGAGACACTCTGTGGGACACACTCACTGGAAGGAGACACCGCGGGACACACTCACTGGAAGGAGACACACCATGGGACACACTCACTGTAAGGAGACACCGTGGGACACACTCACTGGAAGGAGACATACCGTGGGACACACTCACTGGAAGGAGACACACCACGGGACACACTCACTGGAAGGAGACACACCGCGCGACACACTCACTGGAACGAGACGCCACGGGACACACTCGCTGGAGGGAGACACACCGTGGGACACATTCACTGGAAGGAGACACCGCGGGACACACTCACTTGAAGGAGACACACCGTGGGACACACTCACTGGAAGGAGAAACCACGGGACATAGTAACTGGAAGGAGACACCGCGGGGCACACTCACTGGAAGGAGACACCGCGGGGCACACTCACTGGATGGAGTCACCACAGGACACACTCACTGGAAGGAGACACCGCTGGACACACTCACTGGAAGGAGGCACACTGTGGGACACACTCACTGGAACGAGACACACCGTGGAACACACTCACTGGAACGAGACACACCGTGGGACGCACTCACTGGAATGAGACACACTGTGGGACACAGTCACTAGAAGTAGAAACACCGGTGACACACTCACTGGAAGGAGACACCGCAGGACAAACTCACTGGAAGTAGACACACCGCGGGACACACTCACTGGAAGGAGACACCGTGGGACACACTCACTGGAAGGAGACACACTGTGGGACACAGTCACTAGAAGTAGAAACACCGCGGGACACACTCACTGGAAGGAGACACCGCGGGGCACACTCACTGGAAGGAGACACCGCGGGGCACACTCACTGGAAGGAGACACACCGTGGGACACATTCACTGGAAGGAGACACACCGCGGGACACACTCACTGGAGGGAGACACACCGCGGGACACACTCACTGGAAGGAGACACACCGCGGGACACACTCACTGGAAGGAGACACACCACGGGACACATTCACTGGAAGGAGACACACCGAGGGACATACTCACTGGAAGGAGACACGGCGGGACACACTCACTGGAAGGAGACACACCGTGGGACACACTCACTGGAAGGAGACACACCGTGGGACACACTCACTGGAAGGAGACACACCGTGGGACACACTCACTGGAACGAGACTCCACGGGACACACTCGCTGGAGGGAGACACACCGCGGGACACATTCACTGGAAGGAGACACCGCGGGACACACTCACTGGAAGGAGACACCACGGGACACATTCACTGGAAGGCGACACAGCGGGAAACATTCACTGGAAGGAGACACCATGGGACACACTCACTGGAAGGAGACACACCACGGGACACATTCACTGCAAGGAGACAATGCAGGACCCTCTCACTGGAAGGAGACACACTGTGGGACACACTCACTGTAAGGGGACACACTCACTGTAAGGAGACAAAACCACGGGACACACTCACTGGAAGGAGACACACCACGGGACACATTCACTGGAAGGAGACAATGCAGGACACACTTACTGGAAGGAGACACACCGTGGGACACACTCACTGGAAGGAGACACACCGTGGGACACACTCACTGGAACGAGGCACTCCGTGGGACACACTCACTGGAAGGAAACACACTGTGGGACACACTCACTAGAAGGAGTCACACTGCAGGACACACTCACTGGAAGGAGACACCGTGGGACACACTCACTGGAAGGAGACACACCGTGGGACACACTCACTGGAACGAGGCACACCGTGGGACACACTCACTGGAAGGAAACACACTGTGGGACACACTCACTAGAAGGAGTCACACTGCAGGACACACTCACTGGAAGGAGACACCGTGGGACACACTCACTGGAAGGATACACACTGTGGGACACACTCACTAGAAGGAGACACACCGCGGGACACACTCACTGGAAGGAGACACACCGCAGGACACACTCACTGGAAGGAGACACCGCGGGGCACACTCACTGGAAGGAGACACCGCGGGGCACACTCACTGGAAGGAGACACACCGTGGGACACATTCACTGGAAGGAGACACACCGCGGGACACACTCACTGGAAGGAGACACACCACGGGACACATTCACTGGAAGGAGACAATGCAGGACACACTTACTGGAAGGAGACACACCATGGGACACACTCACTGGAAGGAGACACACTGTGGGACACACTCACTGGAAGGAGACACCGCGGGGCACACTCACTGGAAGGAGACACCGCGGGGCACACTCACTGGAAGGAGACACACCGCGTGACACACTCACTGGAAGGAGACACACCGTGGGACACAGTCACTGGAAGGAGACACACCGCGGGACATATTCACTGGAAGGAGACACACCACTGGACACACTTACTGGAAGGAGACACACTGTGGGACACACTCACTGGAAGGAGACATCGCGGGACACACTCACTGGAAGGAGACACACCATGGGACACACTCACTGTAAGGAGACACCACGGGACACACTCACTGGAAGGAGACATACCGTGGGACACACTCACTGGAAGGAGACACACCGTGCGACACACTCACTGGAACGAGACACCACGGGACACACTCGCTGGAGGGAGATACACCGTGGGACACATTCACTGGAAGGAGACACCGCGGGACACACTCACTTGAAGGAGACACACCGTGGGACACACTCACTGGAAGGAGAAACCACGGGACACACTCACTGGAAGGAGACACCGCGGGGCACACTCACTGGAAGGAGACACCATGGGACACATTCACTTGAAGGCGACACCGTGGGACATATTCACTGGAAGGAGACACCGCGGGGCACACTCACTGGATGGAGTCACCACAGGACACACTCACTGGAAGGAGACAATGCAGGACACACTTACTGGAAGGAGACACACCGTGGGACACACTCACTGGAAGGAGACACACCGTGGGACACACTCACTGGAACGAGGCACACCGTGGGACACACTCACTGGAAGGAAACACACTGTGGGACACACTCACTAGAAGGAGTCACACTGCAGGACACACTCACTGGAAGGAGACACCGTAGGACACACTCACTGGAAGGATACACACTGTGGGACACACTCACTAGAAGGAGACACACCGCGGGACACACTCGCTGGAAGGAGACACACCGCGGGACACACTCACTGGAAGGAGACACCGTGGGACACACTCACTGGAAGGAGACAGCGCGGGACACACTCACTGGAAAGAGACACCGCGGGCACACTCATTGGAAGGAGACACACCGTGGGACACACTCACTGGAAGGAGACGCCGCGGGGCACACTCACTGGAAGGAGACACCGTGGGGCACACTCACTGGAAGGAGACACACCGTGTGACACACTCACTGGAAGGAGACACACCGTGGGACACAGTTACTGGAAGGAGACACACCGCGGGACATATTCACTGGAAGGAGACACACCACTGGACACACTTACTGGAAGGAGACACTCTGTGGGACACACTCACTGGAAGGAGACACCGCGGGACACACTCACTGGAAGGAGACACACCATGGGACACACTCACTGTAAGGAGACACCGTGGGACACACTCACTGGAAGGAGACATACCGTGGGACACACTCACTGGAAGGAGACACACCACGGGACACACTCACTGGAAGGAGACACACCGCGCGACACACTCACTGGAACGAGACGCCACGGGACACACTCGCTGGAGGGAGACACACCGTGGGACACATTCACTGGAAGGAGACACCGCGGGACACACTCACTTGAAGGAGACACACCGTGGGACACACTCACTGGAAGGAGAAACCACGGGACATAGTAACTGGAAGGAGACACCGCGGGGCACACTCACTGGAAGGAGACACCGCGGGGCACACTCACTGGATGGAGTCACCACAGGACACACTCACTGGAAGGAGACACCGCTGGACACACTCACTGGAAGGAGGCACACTGTGGGACACACTCACTGGAACGAGACACACCGTGGAACACACTCACTGGAACGAGACACACCGTGGGACGCACTCACTGGAATGAGACACACTGTGGGACACAGTCACTAGAAGTAGAAACACCGGTGACACACTCACTGGAAGGAGACACCGCAGGACAAACTCACTGGAAGTAGACACACCGCGGGACACACTCACTGGAAGGAGACACCGTGGGACACACTCACTGGAAGGAGACACACTGTGGGACACAGTCACTAGAAGTAGAAACACCGCGGGACACACTCACTGGAAGGAGACACCGCGGGGCACACTCACTGGAAGGAGACACCGCGGGGCACACTCACTGGAAGGAGACACACCGTGGGACACATTCACTGGAAGGAGACACACCGCGGGACACACTCACTGGAGGGAGACACACCGCGGGACACACTCACTGGAAGGAGACACACCGCGGGACACACTCACTGGAAGGAGACACACCACGGGACACATTCACTGGAAGGAGACACACCGAGGGACATACTCACTGGAAGGAGACACGGCGGGACACACTCACTGGAAGGAGACACACCGTGGGACACACTCACTGGAAGGAGACACACCGTGGGACACACTCACTGGAAGGAGACACACCGTGGGACACACTCACTGGAACGAGACTCCACGGGACACACTCGCTGGAGGGAGACACACCGCGGGACACATTCACTGGAAGGAGACACCGCGGGACACACTCACTGGAAGGAGACACCACGGGACACATTCACTGGAAGGCGACACAGCGGGAAACATTCACTGGAAGGAGACACCATGGGACACACTCACTGGAAGGAGACACACCACGGGACACATTCACTGCAAGGAGACAATGCAGGACCCTCTCACTGGAAGGAGACACACTGTGGGACACACTCACTGTAAGGGGACACACTCACTGTAAGGAGACAAAACCACGGGACACACTCACTGGAAGGAGACACACCACGGGACACATTCACTGGAAGGAGACAATGCAGGACACACTTACTGGAAGGAGACACACCGTGGGACACACTCACTGGAAGGAGACACACCGTGGGACACACTCACTGGAACGAGGCACTCCGTGGGACACACTCACTGGAAGGAAACACACTGTGGGACACACTCACTAGAAGGAGTCACACTGCAGGACACACTCACTGGAAGGAGACACCGTGGGACACACTCACTGGAAGGAGACACACCGTGGGACACACTCACTGGAACGAGGCACACCGTGGGACACACTCACTGGAAGGAAACACACTGTGGGACACACTCACTAGAAGGAGTCACACTGCAGGACACACTCACTGGAAGGAGACACCGTGGGACACACTCACTGGAAGGATACACACTGTGGGACACACTCACTAGAAGGAGACACACCGCGGGACACACTCACTGGAAGGAGACACACCGCAGGACACACTCACTGGAAGGAGACACCGCGGGGCACACTCACTGGAAGGAGACACCGCGGGGCACACTCACTGGAAGGAGACACACCGTGGGACACATTCACTGGAAGGAGACACACCGCGGGACACACTCACTGGAAGGAGACACACCACGGGACACATTCACTGGAAGGAGACAATGCAGGACACACTTACTGGAAGGAGACACACCATGGGACACACTCACTGGAAGGAGACACACTGTGGGACACACTCACTGGAAGGAGACACCGCGGGGCACACTCACTGGAAGGAGACACCGCGGGGCACACTCACTGGAAGGAGACACACCGCGTGACACACTCACTGGAAGGAGACACACCGTGGGACACAGTCACTGGAAGGAGACACACCGCGGGACATATTCACTGGAAGGAGACACACCACTGGACACACTTACTGGAAGGAGACACACTGTGGGACACACTCACTGGAAGGAGACATCGCGGGACACACTCACTGGAAGGAGACACACCATGGGACACACTCACTGTAAGGAGACACCACGGGACACACTCACTGGAAGGAGACATACCGTGGGACACACTCACTGGAAGGAGACACACCGTGCGACACACTCACTGGAACGAGACACCACGGGACACACTCGCTGGAGGGAGATACACCGTGGGACACATTCACTGGAAGGAGACACCGCGGGACACACTCACTTGAAGGAGACACACCGTGGGACACACTCACTGGAAGGAGAAACCACGGGACACACTCACTGGAAGGAGACACCGCGGGGCACACTCACTGGAAGGAGACACCATGGGACACATTCACTTGAAGGCGACACCGTGGGACATATTCACTGGAAGGAGACACCGCGGGGCACACTCACTGGATGGAGTCACCACAGGACACACTCACTGGAAGGAGACACCGCTGGACACACTCACTGGAAGGAGACACACTGCGGGACACATTCACTGGAAGGAGACAATGCAGGACACACTCACTGGAAGGAGACACACCGTGGGACACACTCACTGGAAGGAGGCACACTGTGGGACACACTCACTGGAACGAGACACACCGTGGAACACACTCACTGGAACGAGACACACTGTGGGACACACTCACTGGAAGGAGACACAATGTGGGACACACTCATTAGAAGGAGACACACTGTGGGACACAGTCACTAGAAGTTGAAACACCGCGGGCCCCACTCACTGGAAGGAGACACACCGTGAGACACATTCACTGGAACAAGACACCACGGGACACATTCACTGGAAGGAGACACCGCGGGGCACACTCACTGGAAGGAGACACACCGCGGGACACACTCACTGGATGGAGACACCGCGGGGCACACTCACTGGAAGGAGACACCGCGGGCCCCACTCACTGAAAGGAGACACCGTGGGACACACTCACTTGAAGGAGACACCGCGGGACACAGTCACTGGAAGGAGACACACCGTGGGACACACTCACTGGAAGGAGACACCATGGGACACATTCACTGGAAGGAGACACCGTGGGACACACTCACTGGAAGGAGACACCGCGGGGCACACTCACTGGAAGGAGACACGGCGGGACACACTCAATGGAAGGAGACACACCGCGTGACACACTCACTGGAAGGAGACACACCGTGAGACATATTCACTGGAACAAGACACCACGGGACACACTCGCTGGAGGGAGACACACCGTGGGACACATTCACTGGAAGGAGACACCGCGGGACACACTCACTGGAAGGAGACACACCGTGGGACACACTCACTGGAAGGAGAAACCACGGGACACACTCACTGGAAGGAGGCACCGCGGGGCACACTCACTGGAAGGAGACACCGCGGGGCACACTCACTGGAAGGAGACACACCGCGGGATATGCGCACTGGAAGGAGACACCGCGGGACACATTCACTGGAAGGAGACAATGCAGGACACACTCACTGTCAGGAGACACACTGCGGGACACATTCACTGGAAGGAGACAATGCAGGACACACTCACTGGAAGGAGACACACCATGGGAAACATTCACTGGAAGGAGACACCGCAGAACACAGTCACTGGAAGGAGACACACCGTGGGACACACTCACTGGAAGGAGACACCGCGGGACAGACTCACTGGAAGGAGACACACCGTGGGACACACTCACTGGAAGGAGAAACCGCGGGACACACTCACTGGAAGGAAACACCGTGGGGCACACTCACTGGAAGGAGACACCGCGGGACACACTCACTGGAAGGAGACACCGCGGGACACACTCACTGGAACGAGTCACACCGTGGGACACACTCACTGGAACGAGACACACCGTGGGACACACTCACTGGAACGAGACACACCGTGGGACACACTCACTGGAACGAGACACACCGTGGGACACACTCACTGGAACGAGGCACACCGTGAGACACACTCACTGGAAGGAGACACACCGTGGGACACACTCACTGGAAGGAGACACACTGTGGGACACACTCACTAGAAGGAGACACACTGCAGGACACACTCACTGGAAGGAGGCACCGCGGGACACACTCACTGGAAGGAGACACCGCGGGACACACTCACTGGAAGAAGACACCGTGGGACACACTCACTGGAAGGAGAGACACCGCGGGGCACACTCACTGGAAGGAGACACACCGTGGGAAGCACTCACTGGAAGGAGACACCGCGGGACACACTCACTGGAAGGAGGCCCCGCGGGACGCACTCATTGGAAGGAGACACTCACTGGAAGGAGACACCGCGGGACACACTCACTGGAAGGAGACACCGTGGGACACACTCACTGGAAGGAGACACACCGCGGGACACACTCACTGGAATGAGACACCGCGGGGCACACTCACTGGAAGGAGACACCGCGGGGCACACTCACTGGAAGGAGACACCGCGGGGCACACTCACTGGAAGGAGACACCGCGGGACACACTCACTGGAAGGAGACACACCGCGGGACACACTCATTGGAAGGAGACACCTCGGGGCACACTCACTGGAAGGAGACACCGTGGGGCACACTCACTGGAAGGAGACACACCGTGGGACACACTCACTGGAAGGAGACACACCGCGGGATACACTCAATGGAAGGAGACACACCGTGGGACACACTCACTGGAAGGAGACACACTGTGGGACACACTCACTGGAACGAGACACACCGTTGGGCACACTCACTGGAACGAGACACCACAGGACACACTCGCTGTAGGGAGACACACCGCGGGACACATTCACTGGAAGGAGACACCGCGGGACACAATCACTGGAAGGAGACACACCATGGGACACACTCACTGGAAGGAGAAACCGCGGGACACACTCACTGGAAGGAGACACCACGGGACACACTCACTGGAAGGAGACAACGCGGGGCACACTCACTGGAAGGAGACACACCGTGGGACACACTCACTGGATGGAGACACCGCGGGGCACACTCACTGGAAGGAGACACTTCGGGCCCCACTCACTGAAAGGAGACACCGTGGGATACACTCACTTGAAGGAGACACCGCGGGACACAGTCACTGGAAGGAGACACACCGCGGGACACGCGCAGTGGAAGGAGACACCGCGGGACACATTCCCTGGAAGGAGACAATGCAGGACACACTCACTGCGGGACACATTCACTGCAAGGGGACACACCGCGGGAAACATTCAATGGAAGGAGACACCGCAGAACACAGTCACTGGAAGGAGATACACTGTGGGACACACTCACTGGAACGAGACACACCGTGGGACACACTCACTGGAACGAGACACACCGTGGGACACACTCACTGGAATGAGACACACTGTGGGACACACTCACTGGAAGGAGACACACTGTGGGACATACTCACTAGAAGGAGACACACCGCGGGACAAACTCACTGGAAGGAGGCACCGCAGGACACACTCACTGGAAGGAGACACACCGCGGGACACACTCACAGGAAGGAGACACCGCAGGACGCACTCACTGGAAGGAGACACCGCGGGTCACACTCACTAGAAGGAGACACACCGTGGGACACACTCACTGGAAGGAGACACCGCGGGACACACTCACTGAAAGGAGACACCGCGAGCCACACTCACTGGAAGGAGACACCGTGGGACACACTCACTGGAAGGAGGCACCGCGGGACACACTCACTGGAAGGAGACACTGCGGGAGACACTCACTGGAAGGAGACAGCTCGGGACACACTCACTGGAAGGAGACACCGTGGGACACACTCACTGGAAGGAGGCACACCGTGGGACAAACTCACTGGAAGGAGACACCGCGGGACACACTCAGTGGAAGGAGACACACCATGGGGCACACTCACTGGAAGGAGGCACTCTGTGGGACACACTCACTGGAACGAGACACCACGGAACACACTCACTGGAGGGAGACACACCGCGGGTCACATTCACTGGAAGGAGACACCACGGGACACACTCACTGGAAGGAGACACACCGCGGGACAAACTCACTGGAAGGAGACACTGCGGGACACACTCAGTGGAAGGAGACACACCATGGGACACACTCACTGGAAGGAGACACCACGGGACACACTCACTGGAAGGAGACACCACGGGACACATTCACTGGAAGAAGACACCGTGGGACACACTCACGGGAAGGAGACACCGCAGGGCACACTCACTGGAAGGAGACACACCGTGGGACACACTCACTGGAAGGAGATACCGCGGGACACACTCACTGGAAGGAGCCACCGTGGGACACACTCACTGGAAGAAGACACCGTGGGACACACTCACTGGAAAGAGACACCGTGGGACACACTCACTGGAAGGAGACACACCATGGGACAGACTCACTGGAAGGAGACACCGCGGGACACATTCACTGGAAGGAGACACCGTGGGACACACTCACTGGAAGGAGACACCGTGGGACACACTCACTGGAAGGAGACACACCACAGGACACACTCACTGGAAGGAGACACACCGCGGGACACACTCACTGGAAGGAGACACGGCGGGACACACTCAATGGAAGGAGACACACCGTGGGACACACTCACTGGAAGGAGACACACCGTGGAACACACTCACTGGAAGGTGACACACCGTGAGACACATTCACTGGAACAAGACACCATGGGACACAGTCACTGGAAGGAGACACACCGTGGGACACACTCACTGGAAGGAGACACCATGGGGCACATTCACTGGAAGGAGACACCGTGGGACACACTCACTGGAAGGAGACACCGTGGGGCACACTCACTGGAAGGAGTCACCACAGGACACACTCACTGGAAGGAGACAATGCAGGACACACTCACTGTCAGGAGACACACTGCGGGACACACTCACTGGAAGGAGACACCGTGGGACACACTCACTGGAAGGAGACACCGTGGGACACACTCACTGGAAGGAGACACCGCGGGACACACTCACTGGAAGGAGACACACCGTGGGACACATTCACTGGAAGGAGAGACCGCGGGACACATTCACTTGAAGGAGACACCGTGGGACACTCTCACTGGAAGGAGACACCGCGGGGCACACTCACTGGAAGGAGTCACCACAGGACACACTCACTGGAAGGAGACACCGCGGGACACACTCACTGGAAGGAGACACACCGCGGGATACGCGCACTGGAAGGAGACACCACGGGACACATTCACGGAAGGAGACAATGCAGGACACACTCACTGGAAGGAGACACACCGCGGGAAACATTCACTGGAAGGAGACACCGCAGAACACAGTCACTGGAAGGAGACACACCGTGGGACACACTCACTGGAAGGAGACACACCGCGGGACACACTCACTGGAAGGAGACACCGTGAGACACACTCACTGGAAGGAGACACACTGTGGGACACAGTCACGAGAAGGAGACACACCGTGGAACACACTCACTGGAACGAGACACACCGTGGGACGCACTCACTGGAATGAGACACACTGTGGGACACACTCACTGGAAGGAGGCACACCGTGGGACACACTCATTAGAAGGAGACACACCGCAGGACACACTCACTGGAAGGAGACACACTGTGGGACACAGTCACTAGAAGGAGACGCACCGCCGGACACAGTCACTAGAAGGAGACACACCGCGGGACACACTCACTGGATGGAGACACCGCGGGACACTCACTGGAAGGAGACACCGCGGGACACACTCACTGGAAGGAGACACCGTGGGACCCATTCACTGGAAGGAGACACCGCGGGACACACTCACTGGAAGGAGACACCGCGGGGCACACTCACTGGAAGGAGACACACCGTGGGACACAATGGAAGGAGACACCACGGGACACACTCAATGGAATGAGACACCGCGGGGCACACTCACTGGAAGGAGACACCACGGGACACACTCACTGGAAGGAGACACACCGCGGGACACGCTCACTGGAAGGAGACACCGCGGGGCACACTCACTGGAAGGAGACACCGCGGGACACACTCACTGAAAGGAGACACCGTGGGACACACTCGCTTGAAGGAGACACCGCGGCACACACTCACTGGAAGGAGACACACCGCGGGACACATTCACTGGAAGGAGACAATGCAGGACACACTCACTGGAAGGAGACACACCGTGGGACACACTCACTGGAACGAGACACACCGTGGGACACACTCACTGGAAGGAGACACACTGTGGGACACAGTCACGAGAAGGAGACACACCGTGGAACACACTCACTGGAACGAGACACACCGTGGGACGCACTCACTGGAATGAGACACACTGTGGGACACACTCACTGGAAGGAGGCACACCGTGGGACACACTCATTAGAAGGAGACACACCGCAGGACACACTCACTGGAAGGAGACACACTGTGGGACACAGTCACTAGAAGGAGACACACCGCCGGACACAGTCACTAGAAGGAGACACACCGCGGGACACACTCACTGGATGGAGACACCGCGGGACACTCACTGGAAGGAGACACCGCGGGACACACTCACTGGAAGGAGACACCGTGGGACCCATTCACTGGAAGGAGACACCGCGGGACACACTCACTGGAAGGAGACACCGCGGGGCACACTCACTGGAAGGAGACACACCGTGGGACACAATGGAAGGAGACACCACGGGACACACTCAATGGAATGAGACACCGCGGGGCACACTCACTGGAAGGAGACACCACGGGACACACTCACTGGAAGGAGACACACCACGGGACACGCTCACTGGAAGGAGACACCGCGGGGCACACTCACTGGAAGGAGACACCGCGGGACACACTCACTGAAAGGAGACACCGTGGGACACACTCACTTGAAGGAGACACCGCGGCACACACTCACTGGAAGGAGACACACCGTGGGACACGCGCACTGGAAGGAGACACCGCGGGACACATTCACTGGAAGGAGACAATGCAGGACACACTCACTGGAAGGAGACACACCGTGGGACACAGTCACTGGAACGAGACACACCGTGGGACACACTCACTGGAAGGAGACACCGTGGGGCACATTCACTGGAAGGAGACACACTGTGGGACACAGTCACTGGAAGGAGACACACTGCGGGACACACTCACTGGAAGGAGACACCGCGGGTCACACTCTCTAGAAGGAGACACACCGTGGGACCTATTCACTGGAAGGAGACACACCATGGGACACACTCACTGGAAGGAGACACCGCGGGTCACACTCACTCGAAGGAGACACACCATGGGACCTACTCACTGGAAGGAGACACACCATGGGACACACTCACTGGAAGGAGACACACTGTGGGACACACTCACTGGAACGAGACACCACGGGACACACTCGCTGGAGGGAGACACACCGCGGGACACATTCACTGGAAGGAGACAATGCAGGATACACTCACTGGATGGAGACACAATGCGGGACACATTCACTGGAAGGAGACAATGCAGGGCACACTCACTGGAAGGAGACACACCGCGGGAAACATTCACTGGAAGGAGACACCGCAGAACACAGTCACTGGAAGGAGACACACCGTGGGACACACTCACTGGAAGGAGACACCGTGGGGCACACTCACTGGAAGGAGACACACCGTGGGACACACTCACTGAAAGGAGACACACCATGGGACACACTCACTGGAAGGAGACACACTGTGGGACGCACTCACTGGAACGAGACACCACGGGACACACTCGCTGGAGGGAGACACACCGCGGGACACATTCACTGGAAGGAGACACAGCGGGACACACTCACTGGAAGGAGACACACCGTGGGACAGACTCACTGGAAGGAGAAACCGCGGGACACACTCACTGAAAGGAGACAGCATGGGACACATGCACTGGAAGGAGACACCGTGGGACACACTCACGGGAAGGAGACACCGCAGGGCACACTCACTGGAAGGAGACACACCGTGGGACACACTCACTGGAAGGAGACACCGTGGGACACACTCACTGGAAGGAGACACTGCGGGACACACTCACTGGAAGGAGACACACCGTGGGACAGACTCACTGGAAGGAGACACCGCGGGACACATTCACTGGAAGGAGACACCGTGGGACACATTCACTGGAAGGAGACACCGTGGGACACATTCACTGGAAGGAGACACACCGTGGGACACATTCACTGGAAGGAGAGAATGCAGGACACACTCACTGGAAGGAGACACACCGTGGGACACATTCACTGGAAGGAGACACCGCGGGACACATTCACTTGAAGGAGACACCGCGGGACACATTCACTGGAAGGAGACACCGCGGGACACACTCACTGGAAGGAGACACACCGCGGGACACACTCACTGGAAGGAGACACACCGTGGGACACAGTCACTGGCAGGAGACACCGCGGGACATATTCACTAGAAGGAGACACACCGCGGGACACACTCACTGGAAGGAGACACCGCAGGACACACTCACTGGAAGGAGACACCGCGGGACACACTCACTAGAAGGAGACACACCGCGGGACACACTCACTGGAAGGAGACACCGCAGGACACACTCACTGGAAGGAGACACCGCGAGCCACACTCACTGGAAGGAGACACCGCGGGCGACACTCACTGGAAGGAGACAGCGCGAGACACACTCACTGGAAGGAGACACCGTGGGACACACTCACTGGAAGGAGACACCGCGGGACACACTCACTGGAAGGAGACAGCGCGGGGCACACTCACTGGAGGGAGACACACCGTGGGACACACTCACTGGAAGGAGGCACCGCGGGACACACTCACTGAAAGGAGACACCGCGGGAGACACTCACTGGAAGGAGACACCGCGGGACACACTCACTGGAAGGAGACACCATGGGACACACTCACTGGAAGGAGACACACCGCGGGGCACACTCACTGGAAGGAGACACCGCGGGGCACACTCACTTTAAGGAGACACCGCGGGGCACACTCACTGGAAGGAGACACACCGCGTGACACACTCACTGGAAGGAGGCACACCGTGGGACACAGTCACTGGAAGGAGACACACCGCGGGACATATGCACTGGAAGGAGACACGCCGCTGGACACATTCACTGGAAGGAGACACCGCGGGACACACTCACTGGAACGTGACACCACAGGACACACTCACTGGAATGCGACACCACAGGACACACTCACTGGAGGGAGACACCGCGGGACACACTCACTGGACGGAGACACACCGTGGGACACACTCATTGGAACGAGACACACCGTGGGACACACTCACTGGAAGGAGACACACCGTGGGACACACTCACTGGAAGGAGACACACCGTGGGCACACTCACTGGAAGGAGACACCACGGGGCACACTCACTGGAAGGAGACACCGCGGGGCACACTCACTGGAAGGAGATACCACGGGACACACTCACTGGAGGGAGACAATGCGGGGCACATTCACTAGAAGGAGACACACCGCGGGACACACTCACTGAAAGGAGACACCGTGGGACACATTCACTTGAAGGAGACACCGCGGGACACATTCACTGGAAGGAGACAATGCAGGACACACTCACTAGAAGGAGACACACCGTGGGACACACTCACTGGAACAAGACACACCGTGGGACACAGTCACTGGAACGAGACACATCGTGGGACACACTCACTGGAATGAGACACACTCTGGGACACACTCACTGGAAGGAGACACACTGTGGGACACACTCACTAGAAGGAGACACACCGTGGGACAAACTCACTGGAAGGAGACACCTCAGGACACACTCACTGGAAGGAGACACACCGCGGGACACACTCACTGGAAGGAGACACCGTGGGACACAATCACTATAAGGAGACACACCGCGGGACACACTCACTGGAAGGAGACACCGCAGGACACACTCACTGGAAGGAGACACTGCGGGTCACACTCACTAGAAGGAGACACACCATGGGACACACTCACTGGAAGGAGACACCGCGGGACACACTCACTGGAAGGAGACACCGCGAGCCACACTCACTGGAAGGAGACACCGTGGGACACACTCACTGGAAGGAGGCACCGCGGGACACACTCACTGGAAGGATACACCGCGGGAGACACTCACTGGAAGGAGACAGCGCGGGACACACTCACTGGAAGGAGACACCGCGGGACACATTCACTGGAAGGAGACAATGCAGGACACGCTCACTGGAAGGAGACACACCGTGGGACACACTCACTGGAACAAGACACACCGTGGGACACACTCACTGGAACGAGACACATCGTGGGACACACTCACTGGAATGAGACACACTCTGGGACACACTCACTGGAAGGAGACACACTGTGGGACACACTCACTAGAAGGAGACACACCGTGGGACAAACTCACTGGAAGGAGACACCGTGGGACACACTCACTAGAAGGAGACACACCGTGGGACACACTCACTGGAAGGAGACACCGCAGGACACACTCACTGGAAGGAGACACCGCGGGTCACACTCACTAGAAGGAGACACACCATGGGACACACTCACTGGAAGGAGACACCGCGGGACACACTCACTGGAAGGAGACACACCGCGGGACACACTCACTGGAAGTAGACACCGCAGGGCACACTCACTTGAGGGAGACACACTCACTGGAAGGAGGCACTGCGGGAGACACTCACTGGAAGGAGACAGCGCGGGACACACTCACCGGAAGGAGACACCGTGGGACACACTCACTGGAAGGAGACACACCGCGGGACACACTCACTGGAAGGAGACACCGCGGGGCACACTCACTTGAGGGAGACACACTCACTGGAAGGAGGCACTGCGGGACACACTCACTGGAAGGAGGCACCGTGGGACACACTCACTGGAAGGAGACACCGCGGGAGACAGTCACTGGAAGGAGACACTGCGGGACACACTCACTGGAAGGAGACACCATGGGACACACTCACTGGAAGGAGACACACCGCGGGGCACACTCACTGGAAGGAGACACCGCGGGGCACACTCACTGGAAGGAGACACCGCGGGGCACACTCACTGGAAGGAGACACACCACGTGACACACTCACTGGAAGGAGACACACCGTGGGGCACAGTCACTGGAAGGAGACACCGTGGGACACACTCAGTGGAAGGAGACACACCATGGGACATACCTCACTGGAAGGATGCACTCCGTGGGACACATTCACTGGAAGGAGACACACCGTGGGACACACTCACTGGAAGGAGAAACCGCGGGACACACTCACTGGAAGGAGACACCACGGGACACACTCACTGGCAGGAGACACCGCGGGGCACACTCACTGGAAGAAGACACCGTGGGACACACTCACGGTAAGGAGACACCACAGGGCACACTCACTGGAAGGAGACACACCGTGGGACACACACACTGGAAGGAGACACCGCAGGACACATTCACTGGAAGGAGACACCGTGGGACACACTCACTGGAAGGAGACTCCGCGGGACACACTCACTGGCAGGAGATACTGCGGGACACATTCACTGGAAGGAGACACACCGTGGGAGACATTCACTGGAAGGAGAGAATGGAGGACACACTCACTGGAAGGAGACACACCGCGGGACACATTCACTGGAAGGAGACACCGTGGGACACATTCACTGGAAGGAGACACCGCGGGGCACACTCACTGGAAGGAGACACCGCGGGACACACTCACTGGAAGGAGACACACCGCGGGATACGTGCACTGGAAGGAGACACCGCGGGACACATTCACTGGAAGGAGACACACTGTGGGACACACTCACTGGAACGAGACACACCGTGGAACACACTCACTGGAAGGAGACACACTGTGGGACACACTCATTAGAAGGAGACACACCGCGGGACACACTCACTGGAAGGAGACACCGCAGGACAAACTCACTGGAAGTAGACACACCGCGGGACACACTCACTGGAAGGAGACACCGTGGGACACACTCACTGGAAGGAGACACACTGTGGGACACAGTCACTAGAAGGAGACACACCGCGGGACACACTCACTGGAAGGAGACACCCTCACTGGAAGGAGACACCGTGGGACACACTCACTGGAAGGAGGCACCCTCACTGGAAGGAGACACTGTGGTACACACTCACTGGAAGAAGGCTCACCGCGGGACACATTCACTGGAAGGAGACACCGTGGGACACATTCACTGGAAGGAGACACCACGGGACACACTCACTGGAAGGAGACACCGCGGGGCACACTCACTGGAAGGAGACACACCGTGGGACACAATGGAAGGAGACACCACGGGACACACTCACTGGAAGGAGACACCGCGGGGCACACTCACTGGAAGGAGACACCACGGGACACACTCACTGGAAGGAGACACACCGCGGGACACGCTCACTGGAAGGCGACAATGCAGGACACACTCACTGGAAGGAGACACACCGTGGGACACACTCACTGGAACGAGACACACCGTGCGACACACTCACTGGAAGGAGACACCGTGGGGCACACTCACTGGAAGGAGACACACTGTGGGACACACTCACTGGAAGGAGACACCGCGGGTCACACTCTCTAGAAGGAGACACACCGTGGGACCTATTCACTGGAAGGAGACACACCATGGGACACACTCACTGGAAGGAGACACACTGTGGGACACACTCACTGGAACGAGACACCACGGGACACACTCGCTGGAGGGAGACACACCGCGGGACACATTCACTGGAAGGAGACAATGCAGGACACACTCACTGGACGGAGACACAATGCGAGACACATTCACTGGAAGGAGACAATGCAGGGCACACTCACTGGAAGGAGACACACCGCGGGAAACATTCACTGGAAGGAGACACCGCAGAACACAGTCACTGGAAGGAGACACACCGTGGGACACACTCACTGGAAGGAGACACCATGGGGCACACTCACTGGAAGGAGACACACTCACTGGAAGGAGACACACCATGGGACACACTCACTGGAAGGAGACACACTGTGGGACACACTCACTGGAACGAGACACCACGGGACACACTCGCTGGAGGAAGACACACCGCGGGACACATTCACTGGAAGGAGACACAGCGGGACACACTCACTGGAAGGAGACACACTGCTGGACACACTCACTGGAAGGAGAAACCGCGGGACACACTCAGTGGAAGGAGACACACCATGGGACACACTCACTGGAAGGAGGCACTCCGTGGGACACATTCACTGGAAGGAGACACCGCGGGAGACACTCACTGGAAGGAGACACACCGTGGGACACACTCACTGGAAGGAGAAACCGCGGGACACACTCACTGGAAGGAAACACCACGGGACACATTCACTGGAAGAAGACACCGTGGGACACACTCACTGGAAGGAGACACACCGTGGGACACACTCACTGGAAGGAGAAACCGCGGGACACACTCACTGGAAGGAGACACCACGGGACACACTCACTGGCAGGAGACACCGCGGGGCACACTCACTGGAAGGAGACACCGCAGAACACAGTCACTGGAAGGAGACACACCGTGGGACACACTCACTGGAAGGAGACACCGTGGGGCACACTCACTGGAAGGAGACACACCGTGGGACACACTCACTGGAAGGAGACACACCATGGGACACACTCACTGGAAGGAGACACACTGTGGGACACACTCACTGGAACGAGACACCACGGGACACACTCGCTGGAGGAAGACACACCGCGGGTCACATTCACTGGAAGGAGACACAGCGGGACACACTCACTGGAAGGAGACACACCGTGGGACACACTCACTGAAAGGAGACACCACGGGACACATTCACTGGAAGGAGACACCGTGGGACACACTCACTGGAAGGAGACACCGCGGGAGACACTCACTGGAAGGAGACACCGCGGGACACATTCACTGGAAGGAGACACCATGGGACACACTCACTGGAAGGAGACACACCGCGGGGCACACTCACTGGAAGGAGACACCGCGGGGCACACTCACTGGAAGGAGACACCGCGGGGCACATTCACTGGAAGGAGACACACCGCGTGACACAGTCACTGGAAGGAGACACACCGCGGGACATATGCACTGGAAGGAGACATGCCGCTGGACACATTTACTGGAAGGAGACACCGCGGGACACACTCAGTGGAAGGAGACACACCATGGGACACACTCACTGGAAGGAGGCACTCCGTGGGACACATTCACTGGAAGGAGACACACCGTGGGACACACTCACTGGAAGGAGAAACCGCGGGACACACTCACTGGAAGGAGCCACCACGGGACACACTCACTGGCAGGAGACACCGCGGGGCACACTCACTGGAAGGAGACACCACGGGACACACTCACTGGCAGGAGACACCGCGGGGCACACTCACTGGAAGGAGACACCACGGGACACATTCACTGGAAGAAGACACCGTGGGACACACTCACGGGAAGGAGACACCACAGGGCACACTCACTGGAAGGAGACACACCGTGGGACACACTCACTGGAAGGAGACACCGCGGGACACATTCACTGGAAGGAGACACCGTGGGACACACTCACTGGAAGGAGACACCATGGGACACACTCACTGGAAGGAGACACACCACAGGACACACTCACTGGAAGGAGACTCCGCGGGACACACTCACTGGAAGGAGATACTGCGGGACACATTCACTGGAAGGAGACACACCGTGGGAGACATTCACTGGAAGGAGAGAATGGAGGACACACTCACTGGAAGGAGACACACCGCGGGACACATTCACTGGAAGGAGACACCGTGGGACACACTCACTGGAAGGAGACACCGCGGGACACACTCACTGGAAGGAGACACACCGCGGGATACGTGCACTGGAAGGAGACACCGCGGCACACATTCACTGGAAGGAGACAATGCAGGACACACTCACTGTCAGGAGACACACTGCGGGACACATTCACTGGAAGGGGACAATGCAGGACACACTCACTGGAAGGAGACACACCGTGGGACACACTCACTGGAAGGAGGCACACTGTGGGACACACTCACTGGAACGAGACACACCGTGGAACACACTCACTGGAACGAGACACACCGTGGGACGCACTCACTGGAATGAGACACACTGTGGGACACACTCACTGGATGGAGACACACTGTGGGACACACTCATTAGAAGGAGACACACCACGGGACACACTCACTGGAAGGAGACACCGTGGGACACACTCACTGGAACGAGACACACCATGGGACACACTCACTGGAAGGAGACACCGTGGGGCACACTCACTGGAAGGAGACACACTGTGGGACACAGTCACTGGAAGGAGACACACTGCGGGACACACTCACTGGAAGGAGACACCGCGGGTCACACTCACTAGAAGGAGACACACCGTGGGACCTACTCACTGGAAGGAGACACGCCATGGGACACACTCACTGGAAGGAGACACACTGTGGGACACACTCACTGGAACGAGACACCACGGGACACACTCGCTGGAGGGAGACACACCGCGGGACACATTCACTGGAAGGAGACAATGCAGGACACACTCACTGGACGGAGACACAATGCGAGACACATTCACTGGAAGGAGACAATGCAGGGCACACTCACTGGAAGGAGACACACCGCGGGAAACATTCACTGGAAGGAGACACCACAGAACACAGTCACCGGAAGGAGACACACCGTGGGACACACTCACTGGAAGGAGACACCGTGGGGCACACTCACTGGAATGAGACACACCGTGGGACACACTCACTGGAAGGAGGCACCCTCACTGGAAGGAGACACTGTGGTACACACTCACTGGAAGAAGGCTCACCGCGGGACACATTCACTGGAAGGAGACACCGTGGGACACATTCACTGGAAGGAGACACCACGGGACACACTCACTGGAAGGAGACACCGCGGGGCACACTCACTGGAAGGAGACACACCGTGGGACACAATGGAAGGAGACACCACGGGACACACTCACTGGAAGGAGACACCGCGGGGCACACTCACTGGAAGGAGACACCACGGGACACACTCACTGGAAGGAGACACACCGCGGGACACGCTCACTGGAAGGCGACAATGCAGGACACACTCACTGGAAGGAGACACACCGTGGGACACACTCACTGGAACGAGACACACCGTGCGACACACTCACTGGAAGGAGACACCGTGGGGCACACTCACTGGAAGGAGACACACTGTGGGACACACTCACTGGAAGGAGACACCGCGGGTCACACTCTCTAGAAGGAGACACACCGTGGGACCTATTCACTGGAAGGAGACACACCATGGGACACACTCACTGGAAGGAGACACACTGTGGGACACACTCACTGGAACGAGACACCACGGGACACACTCGCTGGAGGGAGACACACCGCGGGACACATTCACTGGAAGGAGACAATGCAGGACACACTCACTGGACGGAGACACAATGCGAGACACATTCACTGGAAGGAGACAATGCAGGGCACACTCACTGGAAGGAGACACACCGCGGGAAACATTCACTGGAAGGAGACACCGCAGAACACAGTCACTGGAAGGAGACACACCGTGGGACACACTCACTGGAAGGAGACACCATGGGGCACACTCACTGGAAGGAGACACACTCACTGGAAGGAGACACACCATGGGACACACTCACTGGAAGGAGACACACTGTGGGACACACTCACTGGAACGAGACACCACGGGACACACTCGCTGGAGGAAGACACACCGCGGGACACATTCACTGGAAGGAGACACAGCGGGACACACTCACTGGAAGGAGACACACTGCTGGACACACTCACTGGAAGGAGAAACCGCGGGACACACTCAGTGGAAGGAGACACACCATGGGACACACTCACTGGAAGGAGGCACTCCGTGGGACACATTCACTGGAAGGAGACACCGCGGGAGACACTCACTGGAAGGAGACACACCGTGGGACACACTCACTGGAAGGAGAAACCGCGGGACACACTCACTGGAAGGAAACACCACGGGACACATTCACTGGAAGAAGACACCGTGGGACACACTCACTGGAAGGAGACACACCGTGGGACACACTCACTGGAAGGAGAAACCGCGGGACACACTCACTGGAAGGAGACACCACGGGACACACTCACTGGCAGGAGACACCGCGGGGCACACTCACTGGAAGGAGACACCGCAGAACACAGTCACTGGAAGGAGACACACCGTGGGACACACTCACTGGAAGGAGACACCGTGGGGCACACTCACTGGAAGGAGACACACCGTGGGACACACTCACTGGAAGGAGACACACCATGGGACACACTCACTGGAAGGAGACACACTGTGGGACACACTCACTGGAACGAGACACCACGGGACACACTCGCTGGAGGAAGACACACCGCGGGTCACATTCACTGGAAGGAGACACAGCGGGACACACTCACTGGAAGGAGACACACCGTGGGACACACTCACTGGAAGGAGAAACCGCGGGACACACTCACTGAAAGGAGACACCACGGGACACATTCACTGGAAGGAGACACCGTGGGACACACTCACTGGAAGGAGACACCGCGGGAGACACTCACTGGAAGGAGACACCGCGGGACACATTCACTGGAAGGAGACACCATGGGACACACTCACTGGAAGGAGACACACCGCGGGGCACACTCACTGGAAGGAGACACCGCGGGGCACACTCACTGGAAGGAGACACCGCGGGGCACATTCACTGGAAGGAGACACACCGCGTGACACAGTCACTGGAAGGAGACACACCGCGGGACATATGCACTGGAAGGAGACATGCCGCTGGACACATTCACTGGAAGGAGACACCGCGGGACACACTCAGTGGAAGGAGACACACCATGGGACACACTCACTGGAAGGAGGCACTCCGTGGGACACATTCACTGGAAGGAGACACACCGTGGGACACACTCACTGGAAGGAGAAACCGCGGGACACACTCACTGGAAGGAGCCACCACGGGACACACTCACTGGCAGGAGACACCGCGGGGCACACTCACTGGAAGGAGACACCACGGGACACACTCACTGGCAGGAGACACCGCGGGGCACACTCACTGGAAGGAGACACCACGGGACACATTCACTGGAAGAAGACACCGTGGGACACACTCACGGGAAGGAGACACCACAGGGCACACTCACTGGAAGGAGACACACCGTGGGACACACTCACTGGAAGGAGACACCGCGGGACACATTCACTGGAAGGAGACACCGTGGGACACACTCACTGGAAGGAGACACCATGGGACACACTCACTGGAAGGAGACACACCACAGGACACACTCACTGGAAGGAGACTCCGCGGGACACACTCACTGGAAGGAGATACTGCGGGACACATTCACTGGAAGGAGACACACCGTGGGAGACATTCACTGGAAGGAGAGAATGGAGGACACACTCACTGGAAGGAGACACACCGCGGGACACATTCACTGGAAGGAGACACCGTGGGACACACTCACTGGAAGGAGACACCGCGGGACACACTCACTGGAAGGAGACACACCGCGGGATACGTGCACTGGAAGGAGACACCGCGGCACACATTCACTGGAAGGAGACAATGCAGGACACACTCACTGTCAGGAGACACACTGCGGGACACATTCACTGGAAGGGGACAATGCAGGACACACTCACTGGAAGGAGACACACCGTGGGACACACTCACTGGAAGGAGGCACACTGTGGGACACACTCACTGGAACGAGACACACCGTGGAACACACTCACTGGAACGAGACACACCGTGGGACGCACTCACTGGAATGAGACACACTGTGGGACACACTCACTGGATGGAGACACACTGTGGGACACACTCATTAGAAGGAGACACACCACGGGACACACTCACTGGAAGGAGACACCGTGGGACACACTCACTGGAACGAGACACACCATGGGACACACTCACTGGAAGGAGACACCGTGGGGCACACTCACTGGAAGGAGACACACTGTGGGACACAGTCACTGGAAGGAGACACACTGCGGGACACACTCACTGGAAGGAGACACCGCGGGTCACACTCACTAGAAGGAGACACACCGTGGGACCTACTCACTGGAAGGAGACACGCCATGGGACACACTCACTGGAAGGAGACACACTGTGGGACACACTCACTGGAACGAGACACCACGGGACACACTCGCTGGAGGGAGACACACCGCGGGACACATTCACTGGAAGGAGACAATGCAGGACACACTCACTGGACGGAGACACAATGCGAGACACATTCACTGGAAGGAGACAATGCAGGGCACACTCACTGGAAGGAGACACACCGCGGGAAACATTCACTGGAAGGAGACACCACAGAACACAGTCACCGGAAGGAGACACACCGTGGGACACACTCACTGGAAGGAGACACCGTGGGGCACACTCACTGGAATGAGACACACCGTGGGACACACTCACTGGAAGGAGACACACCATGGGACACACTCACTGGAAGGAGACACACTGTGGGACACACTCACTGGAATGAGACACCACGGGACACACTCGCTGGAGGAAGACACACCGCGGGACACATTCACTGGAAGGAGACACAGCGGGACACACTCACTGGAAGGAGACACACTGTGGGACACACTCACTGGAAGGAGAAACCGCGGGACACACTCACTGAAAGGAGACACCACGGGACACATTCACTGGAAGGAGACACCGTGGGACACACTCACTGGAAGGAGACACCGTGGGACACACTCACTGGAAGGAGACACACCACAGGACACACTCACTGGAAGGAGACTTCGTGGGACACACTCACTGGAAGGAGATACTGCGGGACACATTCACTGGAAGGAGACACACCGTGGGAGACATTCACTGGAAGGAGAGAATGGAGGACACACTCACTGGAAGGAGACACACCGCGGGACACATTCACTGGAAGGAGACACCGTGGGACACACTCACTGGAAGGAGACACCGCGGGGCACTCTCACTGGAAGGAGTCACCACAGGACACACTCACTGGAAGGAGACACCGCGGGACACACTCACTGGAAGGAGACACACCGCGGGATACGTGCACTGGAAGGAGACACCGCGGGACACATTCACTGGAAGGAGACAATGCAGGACACACTCACTGTCAGGAGACACACTGCGGGACACATTCACTGGAAGGGGACAATGCAGGACACACTCACTGGAAGGAGACACACCGTGGGACACACTCACTGGAAGGAGGCACACTGTGGGACACACTCACTGGAACGAGACACACCGTGGAACACACTCACTGGAATGAGACACACTGTGGGACACACTCACTGGATGGAGACACACTGTGGGACACACTCATTAGAAGGAGACACACCGCGGGACACACTCACTGGAAGGAGACACCGCAGGACAAACTCACTGGAAGTAGACACACCGCGGGACACACTCACTGGAAGGAGACACCGTGGGACACACTCACTGGAAGGAGACACACTGTGGGACACAGTCACTAGAAGGAGACACACCGCGGGACACACTCACTAGAAGGAGACACACCGCGGGACACACTCACTGGAAGGAGACACCCTCACTGGAAGGAGACACCGTGGGACACACTCACTGGAAGGAGACACCCTCACTGGAAGGAGACACTGTGGGACACACTCACTGGAAGGAGAAACCGCGGGACACACTCACTGGAAGGAGGCACCGTGGGGCACACTCACTGGAAGGAGACATGCTGCTGGACACACTCACTGGAAGGAGACACCGTGGGACACACTCACTGGAAGGAGACACCCTCACTGGAAGGAGACACACTCACTGGAAGGAGGCACCGTGGGGCACACTCACTGGAAGGAGACATGCTGCTGGACACACTCACTGGAAGGAGGCACCGTGGGGCACACTCACTGGAAGGAGACATGCTGCTGGACACACTCACTGGAAGGAGACACCGTTGGACACACTCACTGGAAGGAGGCTCACCGCGGGACACACTCACTGGAAGGAGAAACCGCGGGACACACTCACTGAAAGGAGACACCACGGGACACATTCACTGGAAGGAGACACCGTGGGACACACTCACTGGAAGGAGACACCGTGGGACACACTCACTGGAAGGAGACACACCACAGGACACACTCACTGGAAGGAGACTCCGCGGGACACACTCACTGGAAGGAGATACTGCGGGACACATTCACTGGAAGGAGACACACCGTGGGACACATTCACTGGAAGGAGACAATGCAGGACACACTCACTGTCAGGAGACACACTGTGGGACACATTCACTGGAAGGGGACAATGCAGGACACACTCACTGGAAGGAGACACACCGTGGGACACACTCACTGGAAGGAGGCACACTGTGGGACACACTCACTGGAACGAGACACACCGTGGAACACACTCACTGGAATGAGACACACTGTGGGACACACTCACTAGATGGAGACACACTGTGGGACACACTCATTAGAAGGAGACACACCGCGGGACACACTCACTGGAAGGAGACACCGCAGGACAAACTCACTGGAAGTAGACACACCGCGGGACACACTCACTGGAAGGAGACACCGTGGGACACACTCACTGGAAGGAGACACACTGTGGGACACAGTCACTAGAAGGAGACACACCGCGGGACACACTCACTAGAAGGAGACACACCGCGGGACACACTCACTGGAAGGAGACACCCTCACTGGAAGGAGACACCGTGGGACACAGTCACTGGAAGGAGACACCCTCACTGGAAGGAGACACTGTGGGACACACTCACTGGAAGGAGAAACCGCGGGACACACTCACTGGAAGGAGGCACCGCGGGGCACACTCACTGGAAGGAGACACGCTGCTGGACACACTCACTGGAAGGAGACACCGTGGGACACACTCAATGGAAGGAGACACACCGTGGGACACATTCACTGGAAGGAGACACCGTGGGACACATTCACTGGAAGGAGACACCACGGGACACACTCACTGGAAGGAGACACCGCGGGGCACACTCACTGGAAGGAGACACACCGTGGGACACAATGGAAGGAGACACCACGGGACACACTCACTGGAAGGGGACACCGCGGGGCACACTCACTGGCAGGAGACAGCACGGGACACACTCACTGGAAGGAGACACACAGCGGGACATGCTCACTGGAAGGCGACACCGCGGGGCACACTCACTGGAAGGAGACACCGCGGGACACACTCAGTGAAAGGAGACACCGTGGGACACACTCACTTGAAGGAGACACCGCGGCACACACTCACTGGAAGGAGACACACCGTGGGACACGCGCACTGGAAGGAGACACCGCGGGACACATTCACTGGAAGGAGACAATGCAGGACACACTCACTGGAAGGAGACACACCGTGGGACACACTCACTGGAACGAGACACATCGTGGGACACACTCACTGGAAGGAGACACCGTGGGGCACACTCACTGGAAGGAGACACACTGTGGGACACAGTCACTGGAAGGAGGCACACTGCGGGACACACTCACTGGAAGGAGACACCGCGGGTCACGCTCACTAGAAGGAGACACACCGTGGGACCTACTCACTGGAAGGAGACACTCCATGTGACACACTCACTGGAAGGAGACACACTGTGGGACACACTCACTGGAACGAGACACCACGGGACACACTCGCTGGAGGGAGACACACCGCGGGACACATTCACTGGAAGGAGACAATGCAGGACACACTCACTGGACGGAGACACAATGCGAGACACATTCACTGGAAGGAGACAATGCAGGGCACACTCACTGGAAGGAGACACACCGCGGGAAACATTCACTGGAAGGAGACACCGCAGAACACAGTCACTGGAAGGAGACACACCGTGGGACACATTCACTGGAAGGAGACACCGTGGGACACACTCACTGGAAGGAGACACACCGTGGGACACACTCACTGGAAGGAGACACACCATGGGACACACTCACTGAAAGGAGACACACTGTGGGACACACTCACTGGAACGAGACACCACGGGACACACTCGCTGGAGGAAGACACACCGCGGGACACATTCACTGGAAGGAGACACAGCGGGACACACTCACTGGAAGGAGACACACCGTGGGACACACTCACTGGAAGGAGAAACTGCGGGACACACTCACTGAAAGGAGACACCACGGGACACATTCACTGGAAGGAGACACCGTGGGACACACTCACAGGAAGGAGACACTGCAGGGCACACTCACTGGAAGGAGACACACCGTGGGACACACTCACTGGAAGGAGACACCGCAGGACACACTCACTGGAAGGAGACACCGTGGGACACACTCACTGGAAGGAGACACCGCGGGACACACTCACTGGAAGGAGACACACCGTGGGACAGACTCACTGGAAGGAGAAACCGCGGGACACATTCACTGGAAGGAGACACCGTGGGACACATTCACTGGAAGGAGACACCGTGGGACACATTCACTGGAAGGAGACACACCGTGGGACACATTCACTGGAAGGAGAGAATGCAGGACACACTCACTGGAAGGAGACACACCGTGGGACACATTCACTGGAAGGAGACACCGCGGGACACATTCACTTGAAGGAGACACCGCGGGACACATTCACTGGAAGGAGACACCACGGGACACACTCACTGGAAGGAGACACCGTGGGACACACTCACTAGAAGGAGACACACCGCGGGACACACTCACTGGAAGGAGACACCGCAGGACACACTCACTGGAAGGAGACACCGCGAGCCACACTCACTGGAAGGAGACACTGCGGGACACACTCACTGGAAGGAGGCACCGCGGGACACACTCACTGGAAGGAGACACCGCGGGCGACACTCACTGGAAGGAGACAGCGCGGGACACACTCACTGGAAGGAGACACCGTGGGACACACTCACTGGAAGGAGACACCGCGGGACACACTCACTGGAAGGAGACACTGCGGGGCACACTCACTGGAGGGAGACACACCGTGGGACACACTCACTTGAAGGAGGCACCGCGGGACACACTCACTGGAAGGAGACACCGCGGGAGACACTCACTGGAAGGAGACACCGCGGGACACACTCACTGGAAGGAGACACCATGGGACACACTCACTGGAAGGAGACACACCGCGGGGTACACTCACTGGAAGGAGACACCGCGGGGCACACTCACTTTAAGGAGACACCGCGGGGCACACTCACTGGAAGGAGACACACCGCGTGACACACTCACTGGAGGGAGGCACACCGTGGGACACAGTCACTGGAAGGAGACACACTGTGGGACAAACTCACTGGAAGGAGACACCGCAGGACACACTCACTGGAAGGAGACACACCGCGGGACACATTCACTGGAAGGAGACACCGTGGGATACACTCACTAGAAGGAGACACACCGCGGGACAAACTCACTAGAAGGAGACACACCGCGGGACAAACTCACTGGAAGGAGACACCGCAGGACACACTCACTGGAAGGAGACACACCGCGGGACACACTCACTGGAAGGAGACACCGTGGGATACACTCACTAGAAGGAGACACACCGCGGGACACAATACAATACAATACAATACAAATCGCTTTATTGGCATGATAAGGTACATCTTATGTTGCCAAAGCATCAAAATACATTTATGGTTGAACACATAAACGCGGTTCCATTCATACAGTGTATAAACAGGTATATCCCTGAGTTTATAAATATATTTTCGCCTTGTTTATATATACTCTTGTCTTAGTTTACTGGTTGTCCCTCTGTTCATGGCAAGCTGTAACATAGTGTGCCGCCAGTGTTACACAGCTTCTCTCCTCCCCCAGTAGGAATGGGAGTTTTTGGTTGTCAGTCAGATTTCTGAATTCAGGGCATATTTGTGAGAATTTTTGATAGAAATTCTCTCTGATGCCCTGATATTTTCCACAGGCTGTGAGGAAGTGCATCTCTGTCTCAACTACTCCCTGACTGCAGTGAGAGCATATCCTGTCTTCTCTTGGCAGCCTGGTCTGCCTGTGTCTGCCTTTTTCGATCGCTAGGCTATGTTCGCTAAGTCTGTACCTTGTCAAGGTTCTTCTCAGTTTGTTATCCTTTACCATGGTCAGGTAATCAGCTATGTTGTATTGTCTGTTTAGGGCCAAGTAGCAATTGAGTTTGCTTTGGGTTTTTGTTGTATCTGCCCAATATGACAGATATTTTTCCTTTTGCTTAGCGACGATTGTGTTGGGTCGAATTCTTTGTGTTACCCTGTCACTGTCCTGGGGCTGGTTATTGTTAGTATTGTTATTAGTTACTTTATTGAGTCCCAGGACTAGTTGACTGAGGGTATTCTTCTTTATGGTCAGCTCTTGGCATTTCAGGGCGTCGTAGTGATAGCATTGGGGGTTGCTCATTTGTAGGTGATTCCAAAATTTGGTGGCTCTTTTTTGGATAGTGATTATTAATGGGTATTGGCCTAGTTCCGCCCTGCATGCGTTGTTTACTGTTTTCCTTTGAGTCCGGAGGATACTTTTACAGAATTCCGCATGTAGGATCTCAATTGGGTGTTTGTCTCATTTTGCAAAATCTTGTTGTGTTAGTGGTCCCCAGACCTCACTGCCATAGAGTGCAATTGGTTCAATTACTGATTTGAAAATTTTGAGCCAAATGCTAATTGGGATTTCTATTTGGATTGATTTTTTG
Source organism: Somniosus microcephalus (assembly GCF_052327205.1). Classification (NCBI taxonomy): domain Eukaryota; kingdom Metazoa; phylum Chordata; class Chondrichthyes; order Squaliformes; family Somniosidae; genus Somniosus; species Somniosus microcephalus. The sequence goes on along the minus strand of NC_140995.1, from coordinate 215,825,261 downwards.
ATGGCATAGAAAGCCCTTCTTGCTTTCTCTTTCAGTTCATTCACAGCCAGTTTGAAGTTTCCCGTAGAACTGATTTTTAAGCCCAAGTATGTGTAGTGAGTGGTTTGTTCAATTTTGGTTGTTCCTACTGTGAAATTTATTGTGGGTCCATGTTGTTTGGATCTTTGCTGGAACACAAGGACTTTGGTTTTTTGGGGATTTATTGTCAGGGCCCAAGTCTGGCAGTACGACTCCAGCAGGTCCAGGTTCTGCTGTAGACCCTCCTTAGTTGGTGACAGCAGAACCAGGTCGTCGGCATAGAGGAGGAATTTAACCTTGGATTCATTTCGGGTGAGGCCGGGTGCTGTAGATTGTTCAAGTAGTTTTGCCAATCCATTAATGTAAATATTAAAGAGTGTCGGTGAGATTGGCGAGCCCTGCGTCACCCCCCGCCCCTGTGGGAAGTATTTTGTTTGTTTGTCTCCAATTTTAACTGCACATTTATTGTTTGTATACATTGATTTAATTACATCATATGTTTTACCTCCTACCCCGCTTTCGATAAGTTTCAGGAATAAACCGTCATGCCAGATGGAGTCGAAAGCCTTCTGGAAATCTACAAAGCATGCGTAGATTTTGCTTTTGTTATGGTGAACGTGTTTGTCAATTAGGGTCTGTAGGGTGAAGATATGATCGGATGTTCTATAGTTTGGCAGGAATCCAATTTGGCTTTTACTCAAGACATTGTGCTCTTCAAGGAAGTTTATAAGTCTTTTGTTTATGATGCTACAGAATACCTTCCCCAGGTTACTGTTTACACAGATGCCTCGATAGTTGTTTGGGTCGATTTTGTCCCCACTTTTGTATATGGGTGTTATGAGTCCTTTGTTCCAGATGTCAGGGAAATAACCGACACTCAGAACCAAGTTGAAGAGTTTTAGGATAGCCAGTTTCAGTTTGTCGTCTGCGTGTTTAATCATCTCGTTTAGTATGCCGTCTGTCCCGCAAGCTTTTCCTGGTCGCAGGTCCTTGAGTTTTTCAAGAAGTTCTTTTTCTGTTATTATGGCGTCTAGCGGGTTTTGGTTATCTTTTATGGCCATTTCAAGCTTTTCAAGTTTTTTGCGTATTTGGTGTTGCTCTGGTCCTAGTGTGTTTTTCTGGTATAATTTTTCAAAGTGGTTTACCCATGTGTCCCCATTTTGAATGGACAAATCGTCATGTTGTTTTTTGTGTAGTGTTTTCAAGTTGTCCCAGAAACAATTCGACTCAATGGATTCCTCCATGGAGCTGAGTGTATTCTTAATAAATTGCTCTTTTTTGGTCCTGAGTGTGTTTCTGTATTGTGTTAGCGTCTGACAATAAGTAAGGCGTAATTCCTCGTTTTCTGGATGTCTGTGTTTTTGGTTTGATAGTTTTCTAAGTTTTTTCCTCATGTTATGGCAATCATGGTCAAACCATTTTTCATAGTTTTTTGTTTTGGGTTTGTTCTTGCGAGCTTTCAAGTTTGCATTTGTTGCCAAATTATCAAAAATATTGTTTAGTTTACTAACTGCCCGGTTTACGCCTTCTTTATTGTGAGTGTATATGTTATCCAGAAAGGTGTCTAAGAGAGCTTGAGTTGATGCATTGCTAATTGTTTTCTGGTATTTTTCCGTGTCGTTTTTGGCCCATCTGTACGATTTTTTGGTGTTGTACAGTTTACTGGGTTGTGTTTCTATGTTGTTTGTTTCTGTCTTTTTGAGAAACATAGTAATTTGACTGTGATCTGACAGTGTTGTTTGTGGTTTGACTGTGAATGCTCTGAAAGAGGATGGGTCCAAGTCTGTAATCATATAGTCTACTGTGCTGCAGCCAAGAGGTGAGCAGTAGGTCGATCTTCCTAGGAGGTCTCCTATGAACCTACCATTGACAATGTACAGACCCAGGTTTCGACAGAGCTGTAGTAGCTGTTTACCGTTGGTATTTGACTGCTTGTCGCAGTTATGCCTGTATGGAAGGGAAGGGATGTCAAAGTGGTTATTCCCGAATACGTAATTGTTTCCCTGATTATTGGTGAAGTCTGGTTCTTTGCCCGTTCTTGAATTGAGGTCCCCACAGATCAACACGTTCCCCTGGGCCTGGTATTGGATAATTTCCCCCTCCATGTTGGAGAAGGTGTCCTCTTTGTAGTACGGGGAATCGATTGGAGGGATATAAAGTGCGCAAATGTAAACATCTTGGGTGTTTGAGATAATCTCCCTCTCAAGTTTGAGCCACATATGGTTTTCGCCCTTTTTTATAAATTTGATGTAATTCTTAAGTTCTGTTTTAAACCAGATCAGTATGCCTCCGGAGTCTCTGCCTTGGGTTACACTTGGTAATTTATTGGAGGGGACCACTAGCTCAGTGTACCCTTGGGGACAGCCGGTGTGTCCTTTTCCTTTATACCAAGTTTCCTGTAAAATGATAATATCTAGATCTTTAGTTTCCTCTATGAACTCTGGGGTCCTACTCTTCACTTCTCGCAGTGAAGAGCGTAGACCTTGGATATTCCAGGTCGAAATATATAAGGATTTCATGTTAAGTTTTATCTTTTTCTATGATAGGTTAAAGAGTGGTACGTGTTTGTCGTGTCTAAGTGTGGGGAAAAAAAAGATCACCCCAGTTGTCTACAAAAGTTAATACAATTTGGTTACAGTTCTTTCTATTAATTAGTCCTTGATCCATAAGGCGGAAGTAGATGCTGCTGCACATCTGCTTATTGTCTCTTAATGGATTGTTTCTGTCTGAGGTATTGCGTACGTCCTGTGCATCTCTCCCTCTGTCTGGCTGGTAGCGGTCCTATTCCCCTGTGGGACAGGAGTGGTGCAGGTCTGATAATGTTGTTTTGCATGGGGATCCTCTCCGGTCTCGGTTGGTGTGGTGGTGGTCTTTGTAGTGTTCCTGATATGTACCCCGCTGATCTCTGGTGGTCGGGGGGGGGGTCCTCTTGGAGTCTGGGTATGGACCCGGTTAAAAGCGACGTCCTTCAGGGCTTTAGCAAAGATCGATATTTTTTGCCTTTGGATGTGGACGTGGTCATAAAGACATTCTTCATCGAGGGTGGGGTGTTGGGCCAGGTGTACGTTGTGGTTTGATTCGCATTCTGTTGCTATGCTGGCATTTATCTCATGAATTGTGTTGTTGTTGAAGTCTGTTCTCGGCAATATTGTGGAAACAGTGATTCTAGTGTTTGGAAATGTACTGCTTGCCTTCCTAATCATTGCTCTGAGCGATGTTGCTACCTCTTTCTGTTTGGCCTTTAGGTCATTTGTGCCCGTGTGTATTATTATGTGTTGGGGGGAGCCTAATCTGGCTTTGGTCAGCCATCCCATGGCTCTGTCTGTTGTTGGGCACCAAATCTTTTCTACTTTACTTCTAGGGAAGAGCTTTTTCTCCCATAGAAATTTCCCATTTGAGTCTATGAGTATTACGACGTCAGCCTTGTTTGTGTTTACTGTCTGGTGGCTTTCGCCTGGACTCATAGTGTGTGTGCTGGGCTGGGGTGTCTGGTGTGTGCGTACCTCTTGTGAGCGGCTCGCTTGTGGTTCCATGGTGGTGGGGGAAGATTGCGAGTCAGCATGCTGGTCGGTCTGTGTGGCACCCCTTGTATTGTGTGTCTGTTGCTTTTGTTCCGTGTGGGAGTGCAGCCGTTCTGTCCGGCTCTGTCTTGTCTTATCTCTAGTCTCTGGTTGCTGGTCTAATGGTGTTTTCTCTCCTCTATGGCTCTCTTCTTTTTCCTGCAGCTCTTTCACCTGATTCTTAAGTAGATTCACCTGGTTATCAAGTCTATTCAGCTCTCTCTTGTGTCTCTCCCTCTCCTGCTTTTGTTTGTCATTCAATTTGAGGACCTCCTCTCTAAGTTTAACCATCTCTATCTCTAATTGATAAAATTTATCTTTTGGTTGTATCTGGCTGTGTGATCCCGGGGTATGTGTCTGGTCGGCCCTGGAAGGCTCACTCACTTCCTGGCTAAGCTGGTCGGCCCTGGAAGGCTCACTCACTTCCTGGCTATGCTGCTCTTCTCTTGGTGGGCTGGGAATGGTAGGGGAACTATGTGTGGCTTCCTCCGTGGTAGTTATGCTGGGGTTTGTCAGTTGTATCGTGTGGCTGTGGTTCCCCAGGGTTAGTGTCTGGTTTGAACTGTGTGGCTCGTTCATCCCTTGACCATGCAGATTTTCTCCTGGTAAGTTGTCAATGTTGGGGGGAGTGCGGGCCACTCTGGGGCTGTTCATTCCCCTCGTAGTTGATCTTTTCAGTGTCCTGAAGGCCGTTGCAAATTTGTCGAGGTTGCCTTGCACTAATATTGTTCCGGTATTGTACGCGTTGACAGTCGTGATTGAACTGTCTCCTGGTGTGTTAATTTTCATTATGGACCCATTTGCGGTATTTTTTAGCTTAACACTGGTATAGTGTGATTTTATTGCTCTGATCCAAGCCGCTGGCTGATCTGAGTAGAATATGAGGTTACTTTTTGTCCCATTGTTGTAACAGTCAGTAAAGAGAGTTTCTGGTTTTTCTCTCATCTGAGCATGCTTGATCATTTTTATAGCTTTTTTTGTGGTGTTGGGGGGAATCTGGAAGCGGGGCTGTTGTGGATCTTCTGATTCGCTCATTTTTGGTAAAGTATTGTTGATCTTAGAATAAGCTTTTCTGGGGCCCCGGGTTTGGTGTTACCCTCTCCCTGTTCGCGAACTTTCCCGGTCCCCCTCTCCGACCCCGTGGTCCCTGGGCCTCGGCTCCTGGGTTCACCCTTCTCAGGTCTGAGTCTGTGAGCCACTGTTTCCCGGTGCCTTCGGGCTGTTCCCCTCCCCCTCAGAGGTCTCTGGGCCTCTGTTTCGGCCTGGCTCCTCGGGCCTTTCCCTGGGCCTCGCTCCCTGGGTCCTGTACTCACGGTCTTGGTTGCGAGCCTTCTGGTTGCTCTCCTTCTCCTCAGAGGTCTCTGTGCCTGCTGGCCTGGCTCCTCGGGCCTTTCCCGTGCTGGATTGTTGGGCTGTGGCCCGAGTCCCCTCGGTTGTGCTGATTGCTGGATTTCCGGGCTGCGTTCCGAATCTCCTCGGCTGTGCCGATTTCTGCGATGCGGCCCGAGTCCTCTCCGCTGTGCCGATTGCCGGGCTGCGTTCCGGATCTCCTCGGCTGTGCCGATTTCTGGGATGCGGCCCGAGTCCTCTCCGCTGTGCCCGGTGCCGGGCTGCGTTCCGATTTCTGGGATGCGGCCCGAGTCCCCTCGGCTGTGCCGGTTGCTGGACCGCTGGGCTGCGGCCCGAGTCACCTCGCCTCCTCGAACTCGGTCCCGATGCCGCCGACTCAACCACCGCTGCTGAAGCCCCGTGTGGCTGCCGTTCACTGGTTTGTGTAGTTCTTCTCTTGTTTCTTTTTTTTTTTTTTGCTTTGGCTTTTTTTTCCCTCTATTTTCCTCTGGGTTTTTTTTTTCTTTGGTAGTCTTTCTGGCGGTCTTTTCCTTCTCTACTTTGTCTAGACTAATCTAAACTTAAACTAACCTAAACTAAACTAACTTAACGAGAACTAAATTTAATTTTAAAACCTTTTTAAAAATTGAAATGAAATGAAACTTTTTTTTCCCCACTTTAGACACTAAAAACACTAAAATCTCAGCAGCCCATCTTCAGCATGTGTATTCACTCCGTCTGCAATTCTCTCTCACTGGAAGGAGACACCGCAGGACACACTCACTGGAAGGAGACACCGCGGGTCACACTCACTAGAAGGAGACACACCATGGGACACACTCACTGGAAGGAGACACCGCGGGACACACTCACTGGAAGGAGACACCGCGAGCCACACTCACTGGAAGGAGACACCGTGGGACACACTCACTGGAAGGAGGCACCGCGGGACACACTCACTGGAAGGAGACACCGCGGGAGACACTCACTGGAAGGAGACAGCGCGGGGCACACTCACTGGAAGGAGACACCGCGGGACACATTCACTGGAAGGAGACAATGCAGGACACACTCACTGGAAGGAGACACACCGTGGGACACACTCACTGGAACAAGACACACCGTGGGACACACTCACTGGAACGAGACACATCATGGGACACACTCACTGGAATGAGACACACTCTGGGACACACTCACTGGAAGGAGACACACTGTGGGACACACTCAATAGAAGGAGACACACCGCGGGACAAACTCACTGGAAGGAGACACCGTGGGACACACTCACTAGAAGGAGACACACCGTGGGACACACTCACTGGAAGGAGACACCGCAGGACACACTCACTGGAAGGAGACACCGCGGGTCACACTCACTGGAAGGAGACACCGCAGGACACACTCACTGGAAGGAGACACCGCGGGACACACTCACATGGAAGGCGACACCGCGAGCCACACTCACTGGAAGGAGACACCGTGGGACACACTCACTGGAAGGAGGCACCACGGGACACACTCACTGGAAGGAGACACCGCGGGAGACACTCACTGGAAGGAGACAGTGCGGGACACACTCACCGGAAGGAGACACCGTGGGACACACTCACTGAAAGGAGACACCGCGGGACACACTCACTGGAAGGAGACACCGCGGGGCACACTCACTGGAGGGAGACACACTGTGGGACACACTCACTGGAAGGAGGCACCGCGGGACACACTCACTGGAAGGAGACACCGCGGGAGACACTCACTGGAAGGAGACACCGCGGGACAAACTCACTGGAAGGAGACACCATGGGACACACTCACTGGAAGGAGACACACCGCGGGGTACACTCACTGGAAGGAGACACCGCGGGGCACACTCACTTTAAGGAGACACCGCGGGGCACACTCACTGGAAGGAGACACACCGTGTGACACACTCACTGGAAGGAGGCACACCGTGGGACACAGTCACTGGAAGGAGACACACTGTGAGACACACTCACTAGAAGGAGACACACCGCGGGACAAACTCACTGGAAGGAGACACCGCAGGACACACTCACTGGAAGGAGACACACCGCGGGACACACTCACTGGAAGGAGACACCGCAGGACACACTCACTGGAAGGAGACACCGCGGGTCACACTCACTAGAAGGAGACACACCATGGGACACACTCACTGGAAGGAGACACCGCGGGACACACTCACTGGAAGGAGACACCGCGGGACACACTCACTGGAAGGAGACACCGCGAGTCACACTCACTGGAAGGAGACACCGTGGGACACACTCACTGGAAGGAGGCACCGCGGGACACACTCACTGGAAGGAGACACCGCGGGAGACACTCACTGGAAGGAGACAGCGCGGGACACATTCACTGGAAGGAGACACCGCGGGACACATTCACTGGAAGGAGACAATGCAGGACACACTCACTGGAAGGAGACACACCGCGGGGCACACTCACTGGAAGGAGACACCGCGGGGCACACTCACTGGAAGGAGACACCGCGGGGCACACTCACTGGAGGGAGACACACCGTGGGACACACTCACTGGAAGGAGGCACTGCGGGACACACTCACTGGAAGGAGGCACTGCGGGACACACTCACTGGAAGGAGGCACTGCGGGACACACTCACTGGAAGGAGGCACCGCGGGACACACTCACTGGAAGGAGACACCGCGGGAAACACTCACTGGAAGGAGACACCGCGGGACACACTCACTGGAAGGAGACACCATGGGACACACTCACTGGACGGAGACACACCGCGGGGCACACTCACTGGAAGGAGACACCGCGGGGCACACTCACTGGAAGGAGACACCGCGGGGCACACTCACTGGAAGGAGACACACCGCGTGACACACTCACTGGAAGGAGACACACCGTGGGACACAGTCACTGGAAGGAGACACACCGCGGGACATATGCACTGGAAGGAGACACGCCGCTGGACACATTCACTGGAAGGAGACACCGCGGGACACACTCAGTGGAAGGGGACACACCATGGGACACACTCACTGGAAGGAGGCACTCCGTGGGACACACTCACTGGAACGAGACACCACGTGACACACTCACTGGAGGGAGACACACCGCGGGACACATTCACTGGAAGGAGACACCGCGGGACACACTCACTGGAAGGAGACACCGCGGGTCACACTCACTGGAAGGAGACACACCATGGGACACACTCACTGGAAGGAGACACCGCGGGACACACTCACTGGAAGGAGACACTGCGGGGCACACTCACTGGAAGGAGACACACCATGGGACACACTCACTGGAAGGAGACACCGCGGGACACACTCACTGGAAGGAGACACCGCGAGCCACACTCACTGGAAGGAAACACCGTGGGACACACTCACTGGAAGGAGGCACCGCGGGACACACTCACTGGAAGGAGACACCGCGGGAGACACTCACTGGAAGGAGACACCGCGGGGCACACTCACTGGAGGGAGACACACTGTGGGACACACTCACTGGAAGGAGGCACCGCGGGACACACTCACTGGAAGGAGACACCGCGGGAGACACTCACTGGAAGGAGACACCGCGGGACACACTCACTGGAAGGAGACACCATGGGACACACTCACTGGAAGGAGACACCGCGGGGTACACTCACTGGAAGGAGACACCGCGGGGCACACTCACTTTAAGGAGACACCGCGGGGCACACTCACTGGAAGGAGACACACCGCGTGACACACTCACTGGAAGGAGGCACACCGTGGGACACAGTCACTGGAAGGAGACACACTGTGAGACACACTCACTAGAAGGAGACACACCGCGGGACAAACTCACTGGAAGGAGACACCGCAGGACACACTCACTGGAAGGAGACACACCGCGGGACACATTCACTGGAAGGAGACACCGTGGGATACACTCACTAGAAGGAGACACACCGCCGGACACACTCACTGGAAGGAGACACCGCAGGACACACTCACTGAAAGGAGACACCGCGGGTCACACTCACTAGAAGGAGACACACCATGGGACACACTCACTGGAAAGAGACACCGCGGGACACACTCACTGGAAGGAGACACCGCGAGTCACACTCACTGGAAGGAGACACCGTGGGACACACTCACTGGAAGGAGGCACCGCGGGAGACACTCACTGGAAGCAGACAGCGCGGGACACATTCACTGGAAGGAGACACCGCGGGACACATTCACTGGAAGGAGACACACCGTGGGACACACTCACTGGAACAAGACACACCGTGGGACACACTCACTGGAACGAGACACATCGTGGGACACACTCACTGGAATGAGACACACTCTGGGACACACTCACTGGAAGGAGACACACTGTGGGACACACTCACTAGAAGGAGACACACCGCGGGACAAACTCACTGGAAGGAGACACCGTGGGACACACTCACGAGAAGGAGACACACCGTGGGACACACTCACTGGAAGGAGACACCGCAGGACACACTCACTGGAAGGAGACACCGCGGGTCACACTCACTAGAAGGAGACACACCATGGGACACACTCACTGGAAGGAGACACCGCAGGACACACTCACTGGAAGGAGACACCGCGGGACACACTCACATGGAAGGAGACACCGCGAGCCACACTCACTGGAAGGAGACACCGTGGGACACACTCACTGGAAGGAGGCACCGCGGGACACACTCACTGGAAGGAGAAACCGCGGGAGACACTCACTGGAAGGAGACAGCGCGGGACACACTCACCGGAAGGAGACACCGTGGGACACACTCACTGGAAGGAGACACACCGCGGGGCACACTCACTGGAAGGAGACACCGCGGGGCACACTCACTGGAAGGAGACACCGCGGGGCACACTCACTGGAGGGAGACACACCGTGGGACACACTCACTGGAAGGAGGCACTGCGGGACACACTCACTGGAAGGAGGCAGCACGGGACACATTCACTGGAAGAAGACACCGTGGGACACACTCACGGGAAGGAGACACCACAGGGCACACTCACTGGAAGGAGACACACTGTGGGACACACTCACTGGAAGGAGACACACCGTGGGACACACTCACTGGAAGGAGACACCGCGGGACACATTCACTGGAAGGAGACACCGTGGGACACACTCACTGGAATGAGACACCGTGGGACACACTCACTGGAAGGAGACACACCACAGGACACACTCACTGGAAGGAGTCTCCGCGGGACACACTCACTGGAAGGATATACTGCGGGACACATTCACTGGAAGGAGACACACCGTGGGACACATTCACTGGAAGGAGAGAATGGAGGACACACTCACTGGAAGGAGACACACCGTGGGACACATTCACTGGAAGGAGACACCGTGGGACACACTCACTGGAAGGAGACACCGCGGGGCACACTCACTGGAAGGAGTCACCACAGGACACACTCACTGGAAGGAGACACCGCGGGACACACTCACTGGAAGGAGACACACCGCGGGACACACTCACTAGAAGGAGACACACCGCGGGACACACTCACTGGAAGGAGACACCCTCACTGGAAGGAGACACCGTGGGACACACTCACTGGAAGGAGACACCGCGGGACACACTCACTGGAAGGAGACACCGCGGGGCACACTCACTGGAAGGAGACACGCTGCTGGACACACTCACTGGAAGGAGACACCGTGGGACACACTCAATGGAAGGAGACACACCGTGGGACACACTCACTGGAAGGAGGCTCACCGCGGGACTCATTCACTGGAAGGCGACACCGTGGGGCACACTCATGGGAAGGAGACACCGTGGGACACACTCACTAGAAGCAGACACACCGCGGGACACACTCACTTGAAGAGGCACCGCGGGACACACTCACTAGAAGGAGACACACCGTGGGACACAATGGAAGGAGACACCACGGGACACACTCTCTGGAAGGAGACACCGCGGGACACACTCACTGGAAGGAGACACACTGTGGGACACAGTCACTAGAAGGAGACACACCGCGGGACACACTCACTGGAAGGAGACACTGCAGGACATATTCACTGGAAGGAGACACACCGCGGGACACATTCACTGGAAGGAGACACCGCGGGGCACTCTCACTGGAAGGAGACACACCGCGTGACACACTCACTGGAAGGAGACACCGTGGGACACACTCACTAGAAGGAGACACACCGCGGGACACACTCACTAGAAGGAGACACCGCAGGACACACTCACTGGAAGGAGACACCGCGGGAGACACTCACTGGAAGGAGACAGCGCGGGACACACTCACTGGAAGGAGACACCGCGGGACACATTCACTGGAAGGAGACAATGCAGGACACACTCACTGGAAGGAGACACCGCGGGTCACACTCACTAGAAGGAGACACACCGTGGGACACACTCACTGGAAGGAGACAGCGCGGGGCACACTCACTGGAAGGAGACACGCTGCTGGACACACTCACTGGAAGGAGACACCGTGGGACACACTCAATGGAAGGAGACACACCGTGGGACACACTCACTGGAAGGAGGCTCACCGCGGGACTCATTCACTGGAAGGCGACACCGTGGGGCACACTCATGGGAAGGAGACACCGTGGGACACACTCACTAGAAGCAGACACACCGCGGGACACACTCACTTGAAGGAGACACCGCGGGACACACTCACTAGAAGGAGACACACCGTGGGACACAATGGAAGGAGACACCACGGGACACACTCTCTGGAAGGAGACACCGCGGGACACACTCACTGGAAGGAGACACACTGTGGGACACAGTCACTAGAAGGAGACACACCGCGGGACACACTCACTGGAAGGAGACACTGCAGGACATATTCACTGGAAGGAGACACACCGCGGGACACATTCACTGGAAGGAGACACCGCGGGGCACTCTCACTGGAAGGAGACACACCGCGTGACACACTCACTGGAAGGAGACACCGTGGGACACACTCACTAGAAGGAGACACACCGCGGGACACACTCACTAGAAGGAGACACCGCAGGACACACTCACTGGAAGGAGACACCGCGGGAGACACTCACTGGAAGGAGACAGCGCGGGACACACTCACTGGAAGGAGACACCGCGGGACACATTCACTGGAAGGAGACAATGCAGGACACACTCACTGGAAGGAGACACCGCGGGTCACACTCACTAGAAGGAGACACACCGTGGGACACACTCACTTGAAGGAGACAGCGCGGGACACACTCACTGGAAGGAGACACCGTGGGGCACACTCACTGGAAGGAGACACACCGCGTGACACACTCACTGGAAGGAGGCACTCCGTGGGACACACTCACTGGAACGAGACACCACGGGACACACTCACTGGAGGGAGACACACCGTGCGACACACTCACTGGAAGGAGAAACCACGGGACACACTCACTGGAAGGAGACACCACGGGACACACTCACTGGCAGGAGACACCGCGGGGCACACTCACTGGAAGGAGACACCACCGGACACATTCACTGGAAGAAGACACCGTGGGACACACTCACGGGAAGGAGACACCGCAGGGCACACCCACTGGAAGGAGACACACCGTGGGACAGACTCACTGGAAGGAGACACCACGGGACACATTCACTGGAAGGAGACACCGTGGGACACACTCACTGGAAGGAGACACATTGTGGGACACACTCACTGGAATGAGACACACTCTGGGACACACTCACTAGAAGGAGACACACCGCGGGACAATCTCACTGGAAGGAGACACCGTGGGACACACTCACTAGAAGGAGACACACCGTGGGACACTCTCACTGGAAGGAGACACCGCAGGACACACTCACTGGAAGGAGACACCGCGGGTCACACTCACTAGAAGGAGACACACCATGGGACACACTCACTGGAAGGAGACACCGCGGGACACACTCACATGGAAGGAGACACCGCGAGCCACACTCACTGGAAGGAGACACCGTGGGACACACTCACTGGAAGGAGGCACCGCGGGACACACTCACTGGAAGGAGACACCACGGGAGACACTCACTGGAAGGAGACAGCGCGGGACACACTCACTGGAAGGAGACACCGCGGGAGACGCTCACTGGAAGGAGACAGCGCGGGAGACATTCACTGGAAGGAGACACCGCGGGACACATTCACTGGAAGGAGACAATGCAGGACACACTCACTGGAAGGAGACACACCGCGGGGCACACTCACTGGAAGGAGACACCGCGGGGCACACTCACTGGAAGGAGACACCGCGGGGCACACTCACTGGAGGGAGACACACCGTGGGACACACTCACTGGAAGGAGGCACTGCGGGACACACTCACTGGAAGGAGGCACCGCGGGACACACTCACTGGAAGGAGACACCGCGGGAGACACTCACTGGAAGGAGACACCATGGGACACACTCACTGGACGGAGACACCGCGGGACACACTCACTGGAAGGAGACACCATGGGACACACTCACTGGACGGAGACACACCGCGGGGCACACTCACTGGAAGGAGACACCGCGGGGCACACTCACTGGAAGGAGACACCGCGGGGCACACTCACTGGAAGGAGACACACCGCGTGACACACTCACTGGAAGGAGACACACCGTGGGACACAGTCACTGGAAGGAGACACACCGCGGGACATATGCACTGGAAGGAGACACGCCGCTGGACACATTCACTGGAAGGAGACACCGCGGGACACACTCAGTGGAAGGGGACACACCATGGGACACACTCACTGGAAGGAGGCACTCCGTGGGACACACTCACTGGAACGAGACACCACGTGACACACTCACTGGAGGGAGACACACCGCGGGACACATTCACTGGAAGGAGACACCGCGGGACACACTCACTGGAAGGAGACACCGCAGGACACACTCACTGGAAGGAGACACCGCGGGACACACTCACATGGAAGGCGACACCGCGAGCCACACTCACTGGAAGGAGACACCGTGGGACACACTCACTGGAAGGAGGCACCGCGGGACACACTCACTGGAAGGAGACACCGTGGGACACACTCACTGAAAGGAGACACCGCGGGACACACTCACTGGAAGGAGACAGTGCGGGACACACTCACCGGAAGGAGACACCGTGGGACACACTCACTGAAAGGAGACACCGCGGGACACACTCACTGGAAGGAGACACCGCGGGGCACACTCACTGGAGGGAGACACACTGTGGGACACACTCACTGGAAGGAGGCACCGCGGGACACACTCACTGGAAGGAGACACCGCGGGAGACACTCACTGGAAGGAGACACCGCGGGACACACTCACTGGAAGGAGACACCATGGGACACACTCACTGGAAGGAGACACACCGCGGGGTACACTCACTGGAAGGAGACACCGCAGGACACACTCACTGGAAGGAGACACCGCGGGGCACACTCACTTTAAGGAGACACCGCGGGGCACACTCACTGGAAGGAGACACACCGCGTGACACACTCACTGGAAGGAGGCACACCGTGGGACACAGTCACTGGAAGGAGACACACTGTGAGACACACTCACTAGAAGGAGACACACCGCGGGACAAACTCACTGGAAGGAGACACCGCAGGACACACTCACTGGAAGGAGCCACACCGCGGGACACACTCACTGGAAGGAGACACCGTGGGATACACTCACTAGAAGGAGACACACCGCGGGACACACTCACTGGAAGGAGACACCGCAGGACACACTCACTGGAAGGAGACACCGCGGGTCACACTCACTAGAAGGAGACACACCATGGGACACACTCACTGGAAGGAAACACCGCGGGACACACTCACTGGAAGGAGACACCGCGAGTCACACTCACTGGAAGGAGACACCGTGGGACACACTCACTGGAAGGAGACACCGCGGGGCACACTCACTGGAGGGAGACACACTGTGGGACACACTCACTGGAAGGAGGCACCGCGGGACACACTCACTGGAAGGAGACACCGCGGGAGACACTCACTGGAAGGAGACACCGCGGGACACACTCACTGGAAGGAGACACCATGGGACACACTCACTGGAAGGAGACACACCGCGGGGTACACTCACTGGAAGGAGACACCGCGGGGCACACTCACTTTAAGGAGACACCGCGGGGCACACTCACTGGAAGGAGACACACCGCGTGACACACTCACTGGAAGGAGGCACACCGTGGGACACAGTCACTGGAAGGAGACACACTGTGAGACACACTCACTAGAAGGAGACACACCGCGGGACAAACTCACTGGAAGGAGACACCGCAGGACACACTCACTGGAAGGAGCCACACCGCGGGACACACTCACTGGAAGGAGACACCGTGGGATACACTCACTAGAAGGAGACACACCGCGGGACACACTCACTGGAAGGAGACACCGCGGGTCACACTCACTAGAAGGAGACACACCATGGGACACACTCACTGGAAGGAAACACCGCGGGACACACTCACTGGAAGGAGACACCGCGAGTCACACTCACTGGAAGGAGACACCGTGGGACACACTCACTGGAAGGAGGCACCGCGGGACACACTCACTGGAAGGAGACACCGCGGGAGACACTCACTGGAAGGAGACAGCGCGGGACACATTCACTGGAAGGAGACACCGCGGGACACATTCACTGGAAGGAGACAATGCAGGACACACTCACTGGAAGGAGACACCATGGGACACACTCACTGGACGGAGACACACCGCGGGGCACACTCACTGGAAGGAGACACCGCGGGGCACACTCACTGGAAGGAGACACACCGCGTGACACACTCACTGGAAGGAGACACACCGTGGGACACAGTCACTGGAAGGAGACACACCGCGGGACATATGCACTGGAAGGAGACACGCCGCTGGACACATTCACTGGAAGGAGACACCGCGGGACACACTCAGTGGAAGGGGACACACCATGGGACACACTCACTGGAAGGAGGCACTCCGTGGGACACACTCACTGGAACGAGACACCACGTGACACACTCACTGGAGGGAGACACACCGCGGGACACATTCACTGGAAGGAGACACCGCGGGACACACTCACTGGAAGGAGACACCGCAGGACACACTCACTGGAAGGAGACACCGCGGGACACACTCACATGGAAGGCGACACCGCGAGCCACACTCACTGGAAGGAGACACCGTGGGACACACTCACTGGAAGGAGGCACCGCGGGACACACTCACTGGAAGGAGACACCGCGGGAGACACTCACTGGAAGGAGACAGTGCGGGACACACTCACCGGAAGGAGACACCGTGGGACACACTCACTGAAAGGAGACACCGCGGGACACACTCACTGGAAGGAGACACCGCGGGGCACACTCACTGGAGGGAGACACACTGTGGGACACACTCACTGGAAGGAGGCACCGCGGGACACACTCACTGGAAGGAGACACCGCGGGAGACACTCACTGGAAGGAGACACCGCGGGACACACTCACTGGAAGGAGACACCATGGGACACACTCACTGGAAGGAGACACACCGCGGGGTACACTCACTGGAAGGAGACACCGCGGGGCACACTCACTTTAAGGAGACACCGCGGGGCACACTCACTGGAAGGAGACACACCGCGTGACACACTCACTGGAAGGAGGCACACCGTGGGACACAGTCACTGGAAGGAGACACACTGTGAGACACACTCACTAGAAGGAGACACACCGCGGGACAAACTCACTGGAAGGAGACACCGCAGGACACACTCACTGGAAGGAGACACACCGCGGGACACACTCACTGGAAGGAGACACCGCAGGACACACTCACTGGAAGGAGACACCGCGGGTCACACTCACTAGAAGGAGACACACCATGGGACACACTCACTGGAAGGAAACACCGCGGGACACACTCACTGGAAGGAGACACCGCGAGTCACACTCACTGGAAGGAGACACCGTGGGACACACTCACTGGAAGGAGACACCGCGGGGCACACTCACTGGAGGGAGACACACTGCGGGGCACACTCACTGGAGGGAGACACACCGTGGGACACACTCACTGGAAGGAGGCACCGCGGGACACACTCACTGGAAGGAGACACCGCGGGAGACACTCACTGGAAGGAGACACCGCGGGACACACTCACTGGAAGGAGACACCATGGGACACACTCACTGGAAGGAGACACACCGCGGGGTACACTCACTGGAAGGAGACACCGCGGGGCACACTCACTTTAAGGAGACACCGCGGGGCACACTCACTGGAAGGAGACACACCGCGTGACACACTCACTGGAAGGAGGCACACCGTGGGACACAGTCACTGGAAGGAGACACACTGTGAGACACACTCACTAGAAGGAGACACACCGCGGGACAAACTCACTGGAAGGAGACACCGCAGGACACACTCACTGGAAGGAGCCACACCGCGGGACACACTCACTGGAAGGAGACACCGTGGGATACACTCACTAGAAGGAGACACACCGCGGGACACACTCACTGGAAGGAGACACCGCAGGACACACTCACTGGAAGGAGACACCGCGGGTCACACTCACTAGAAGGAGACACACCATGGGACACACTCACTGGAAGGAAACACCGCGGGACACACTCACTGGAAGGAGACACCGCGAGTCACACTCACTGGAAGGAGACACCGTGGGACACACTCACTGGAAGGAGGCACCGCGGGACACACTCACTGGAAGGAGACACCGCGGGAGACACTCACTGGAAGGAGACAGCGCGGGACACATTCACTGGAAGGAGACACCGCGGGACACATTCACTGGAAGGAGACAATGCAGGACACACTCACTGGAAGGAGACACACCGTGGGACACACTCACTGGAACAAGACACACCGTGGGACACACTCACTGGAACGAGACACATCGTGGGACACACTCACTGGAATGAGACACACTCTGGGACACACTCACTGGAAGGAGACACACTGTGGGACACACTCACTAGAAGGAGACACACCGCGGGACAAACTCACTGGAAGGAGACACCGTGGGACACACTCACGAGAAGGAGACACACCGTGGGACACACTCACTGGAAGGAGACACCGCAGGACACACTCACTGGAAGGAGACACCGCGGGTCACACTCACTAGAAGGAGACACACCATGGGACACACTCACTGGAAGGAGACACCGCGGGAGACACTCACTGGAAGGAGACAGCGCGGGACACACTCACTGGAAGGAGACACCGCGGGACACATTCACTGGAAGGAGACAATGCAGGACACACTCACTGGAAGGAGACACCGCGGGTCACACTCACTAGAAGGAGACACACCGTGGGACACACTCACTGGAAGGAGACAGCGCGGGACACACTCACTGGAAGGAGACACCGTGGGGCACACTCACTGGAAGGAGACACACCGCGTGACACACTCACTGGAAGGAGGCACTCCGTGGGACACACTCACTGGAACGAGACACCACGGGACACACTCACTGGAGGGAGACACACCGTGCGACACACTCACTGGAAGGAGAAACCACGGGACACACTCACTGGAAGGAGACACCACGGGACACACTCACTGGCAGGAGACACCGCGGGGCACACTCACTGGAAGGAGACACCACCGGACACATTCACTGGAAGAAGACACCGTGGGACACACTCACGGGAAGGAGACACCGCAGGGCACACCCACTGGAAGGAGACACACCGTGGGACAGACTCACTGGAAGGAGACACCACGGGACACATTCACTGGAAGGAGACACCGTGGGACACACTCACTGGAAGGAGACACATTGTGGGACACACTCACTGGAATGAGACACACTCTGGGACACACTCACTAGAAGGAGACACACCGCGGGACAATCTCACTGGAAGGAGACACCGTGGGACACACTCACTAGAAGGAGACACACCGTGGGACACTCTCACTGGAAGGAGACACCGCAGGACACACTCACTGGAAGGAGACACCGCGGGTCACACTCACTAGAAGGAGACACACCATGGGACACACTCACTGGAAGGAGACACCGCGGGACACACTCACATGGAAGGAGACACCGCGAGCCACACTCACTGGAAGGAGACACCGTGGGACACACTCACTGGAAGGAGGCACCGCGGGACACACTCACTGGAAGGAGACACCACGGGAGACACTCACTGGAAGGAGACAGCGCGGGACACACTCACTGGAAGGAGACACCGCGGGAGACGCTCACTGGAAGGAGACAGCGCGGGACACATTCACTGGAAGGAGACACCGCGGGACACATTCACTGGAAGGAGACAATGCAGGACACACTCACTGGAAGGAGACACACCGCGGGGCACACTCACTGGAAGGAGACACCGCGGGGCACACTCACTGGAAGGAGACACCGCGGGGCACACTCACTGGAGGGAGACACACCGTGGGACACACTCACTGGAAGGAGGCACTGCGGGACACACTCACTGGAAGGAGGCACCGCGGGACACACTCACTGGAAGGAGACACCGCGGGAGACACTCACTGGAAGGAGACACCGCGGGACACACTCACTGGAAGGAGACACCATGGGACACACTCACTGGACGGAGACACACCGCGGGGCACACTCACTGGAAGGAGACACCGCGGGGCACACTCACTGGAAGGAGACACCGCGGGGCACACTCACTGGAAGGAGACACACCGCGTGACACACTCACTGGAAGGAGACACACCGTGGGACACAGTCACTGGAAGGAGACACACCGCGGGACATATGCACTGGAAGGAGACACGCCGCTGGACACATTCACTGGAAGGAGACACCGCGGGACACACTCAGTGGAAGGGGACACACCATGGGACACACTCACTGGAAGGAGGCACTCCGTGGGACACACTCACTGGAACGAGACACCACGTGACACACTCACTGGAGGGAGACACACCGCGGGACACATTCACTGGAAGGAGACACCGCGGGACACACTCACTGGAAGGAGACACCGCAGGACACACTCACTGGAAGGAGACACCGCGGGACACACTCACATGGAAGGCGACACCGCGAGCCACACTCACTGGAAGGAGACACCGTGGGACACACTCACTGGAAGGAGGCACCGCGGGACACACTCACTGGAAGGAGACACCGCGGGAGACACTCACTGGAAGGAGACAGTGCGGGACACACTCACCGGAAGGAGACACCGTGGGACACACTCACTGAAAGGAGACACCGCGGGACACACTCACTGGAAGGAGACACCGCGGGGCACACTCACTGGAGGGAGACACACTGTGGGACACACTCACTGGAAGGAGGCACCGCGGGACACACTCACTGGAAGGAGACACCGCGGGAGACACTCACTGGAAGGAGACACCGCGGGACACACTCACTGGAAGGAGACACCATGGGACACACTCACTGGAAGGAGACACACTGCGGGGTACACTCACTGGAAGGAGACACCGCGGGGCACACTCACTTTAAGGAGACACCGCGGGGCACACTCACTGGAAGGAGACACACCGCGTGACACACTCACTGGAAGGAGGCACACCGTGGGACACAGTCACTGGAAGGAGACACACTGTGAGACACACTCACTAGAAGGAGACACACCGCGGGACAAACTCACTGGAAGGAGACACCGCAGGACACACTCACTGGAAGGAGCCACACCGCGGGACACACTCACTGGAAGGAGACACCGTGGGATACACTCACTAGAAGGAGACACACCGCGGGACACACTCACTGGAAGGAGACACCGCAGGACACACTCACTGGAAGGAGACACCGCGGGTCACACTCACTAGAAGGAGACACACCATGGGACACACTCACTGGAAGGAAACACCGCGGGACACACTCACTGGAAGGAGACACCGCGAGTCACACTCACTGGAAGGAGACACCGTGGGACACACTCACTGGAAGGAGGCACCGCGGGACACACTCACTGGAAGGAGACACCGCGGGAGACACTCACTGGAAGGAGACAGCGCGGGACACATTCACTGGAAGGAGACACCGCGGGACACATTCACTGGAAGGAGACAATGCAGGACACACTCACTGGAAGGAGACACACCGTGGGACACACTCACTGGAACAAGACACACCGTGGGACACACTCACTGGAACGAGACACATCGTGGGACACACTCACTGGAATGAGACACACTCTGGGACACACTCACTGGAAGGAGACACACTGTGGGACACACTCACTAGAAGGAGACACACCGCGGGACAAACTCACTGGAAGGAGACACCGTGGGACACACTCACGAGAAGGAGACACACCGTGGGACACACTCACTGGAAGGAGACACCGCAGGACACACTCACTGGAAGGAGACACCGCGGGTCACACTCACTAGAAGGAGACACACCATGGGACACACTCACTGGAAGGAGACACCGCGGGACACACTCACATGGAAGGAGACACCGCGAGCCACACTCACTGGAAGGAGACACCGTGGGACACACTCACTGGAAGGAGGCACCGCGGGACACACTCACTGGAAGGAGACACCGCGGGAGACACTCACTGGAAGGAGACAGCGCGGGACACACTCACCGGAAGGAGACACCGTGGGACACACTCACTGGAAGGAGACACACCGCGGGGCACACTCACTGGAAGGAAACACCGCGGGGCACACTCACTGGAGGGAGACACACCGTGGGACACACTCACTGGAAGGAGGCACTGCGGGACACACTCACTGGAAGGAGGCACCGCGGGACACACTCACTGGAAGGAGACACCGCGGGAGACACTCACTGGAAGGAGACACCGCGGGACACACTCACTGGAAGGAGACACCATGGGACACACTCACTGGACGGAGACACACCGCGGGGCACACTCACTGGAAGGAGACACCGCGGGGCACACTCACTGGAAGGAGACACCGCGGGGCACACTCACTGGAAGGAGACACACCGCGTGACACACTCACTGGAAGGAGACACACCGTGGGACACAGTCACGGGAAGGAGACACCACAGGGCACACTCACTGGAAGGAGACACACTGTGGGACACACTCACTGGAAGGAGACACACCGTGGGACACACTCACTGGAAGGAGACACCGCGGGACACATTCACTGGAAGGAGACACCGTGGGACACACTCACTGGAATGAGACACCGTGGGACACACTCACTGGAAGGAGACACACCACAGGACACACTCACTGGAAGGAGTCTCCGCGGGACACACTCACTGGAAGGATATACTGCGGGACACATTCACTGGAAGGAGACACACCGTGGGACACATTCACTGGAAGGAGAGAATGGAGGACACACTCACTGGAAGGAGACACACCGTGGGACACATTCACTGGAAGGAGACACCGTGGGACACACTCACTGGAAGGAGACACCGCGGGGCACACTCACTGGAAGGAGTCACCACAGGACACACTCACTGGAAGGAGACACCGCGGGACACACTCACTGGAAGGAGACACACCGCGGGACACACTCACTAGAAGGAGACACACCGCGGGACACACTCACTGGAAGGAGACACCCTCACTGGAAGGAGACACCGTGGGACACACTCACTGGAAGGAGACACCGCGGGACACACTCACTGGAAGGAGACACCGCGGGGCACACTCACTGGAAGGAGACACGCTGCTGGACACACTCACTGGAAGGAGACACCGTGGGACACACTCAATGGAAGGAGACACACCGTGGGACACACTCACTGGAAGGAGGCTCACCGCGGGACTCATTCACTGGAAGGCGACACCGTGGGGCACACTCATGGGAAGGAGACACCGTGGGACACACTCACTAGAAGCAGACACACCGCGGGACACACTCACTTGAAGGAGACACCGCGGGACACACTCACTGGAAGGAGACACACCGTGGGACACAATGGAAGGAGACACCACGGGACACACTCTCTGGAAGGAGACACCGCGGGACACACTCACTGGAAGGAGACACACTGTGGGACAGAGTCACTAGAAGGAGACACACCGCGGGACACACTCACTGGAAGGAGACACTGCAGGACATATTCACTGGAAGGAGACACACCGCGGGACACATTCACTGGAAGGAGACACCGCGGGGCACTCTCACTGGAAGGAGACACACCGCGTGACACACTCACTGGAAGGAGACACCGTGGGACACACTCACTAGAAGGAGACACACCGCGGGACACACTCACTAGAAGGAGACACCGCAGGACACACTCACTGGAAGGAGACACCGCGGGAGACACTCACTGGAAGGAGACAGCGCGGGACACACTCACTGGAAGGAGACACCGCGGGACACATTCACTGGAAGGAGACAATGCAGGACACACTCACTGGAAGGAGACACCGCGGGTCACACTCACTAGAAGGAGACACACCGTGGGACACACTCACTGGAAGGAGACAGCGCGGGACACACTCACTGGAAGGAGACACCGTGGGGCACACTCGCTGGAAGGAGACACACCGCGTGACACACTCACTGGAAGGAGGCACTCCGTGGGACACACTCACTGGAACGAGACACCACGGGACACACTCACTGGAGGGAGACACACCGTGGGACACACTCACTGGAAGGAGAAACCACGGGACACACTCACTGGAAGGAGACACCACGGGACACACTCACTGGCAGGAGACACCGCGGGGCACACTCACTGGAAGGAGACACCACCGGACACATTCACTGGAAGAAGACACCGTGGGACACACTCACGGGAAGGAGACACCGCAGGGCACACCCACTGGAAGGAGACACACCGTGGGACAGACTCACTGGAAGGAGACACCACGGGACACATTCACTGGAAGGAGACACCGTGGGACACACTCACTGGAAGGAGACACATTGTGGGACACACTCACTGGAATGAGACACACTCTGGGACACACTCACTAGAAGGAGACACACCGCGGGACAAACTCACTGGAAGGAGACACCGTGGGACACACTCACTAGAAGGAGACACACCGTGGGACACTCTCACTGGAAGGAGACACCGCAGGACACACTCACTGGAAGGAGACACCGCGGGTCACACTCACTAGAAGGAGACACAGCATGGGACACACTCACTGGAAGGAGACACCGCGGGACACACTCACATGGAAGGAGACACCGCGAGCCACACTCACTGGAAGGAGACACCGTGGGACACACTCACTGGAAGGAGGCACCGCGGGACACACTCACTGGAAGGAGACACCACGGGAGACACTCACTGGAAGGAGACACCGCGGGAGACGCTCACTGGAAGGAGACAGCGCGGGACACATTCACTGGAAGGAGACACCGCGGGACACATTCACTGGAAGGAGACAATGCAGGACACACTCACTGGAAGGAGACACACCGCGGGGCACACTCACTGGAAGGAGACACCGCGGGGCACACTCACTGGAAGGAGACACCGCGGGGCACACTCACTGGAGGGAGACACACCGTGGGACACACTCACTGGAAGGAGGCACTGCGGGACACACTCACTGGAAGGAGGCACCGCGGGACACACTCACTGGAAGGAGACACCGCGGGAGACACTCACTGGAAGGAGACACCGCGGGACACACTCACTGGAAGGAGACACCATGGGACACACTCACTGGACGGAGACACACCGCGGGGCACACTCACTGGAAGGAGACACCGCGGGGCACACTCACTGGAAGGAGACACCGCGGGGCACACTCACTGGAAGGAGACACACCGCGTGACACACTCACTGGAAGGAGACACACCGTGGGACACAGTCACTGGAAGGAGACACACCGCGGGACATATGCACTGGAAGGAGACACGCCGCTGGACACATTCACTGGAAGGAGACACCGCGGGACACACTCAGTGGAAGGGGACACACCATGGGACACACTCACTGGAAGGAGGCACTCCGTGGGACACACTCACTGGAACGAGACACCACGTGACACACTCACTGGAGGGAGACACACCGCGGGACACATTCACTGGAAGGAGACACCGCGGGACACACTCACTGGAAGGAGACACCGCAGGACACACTCACTGGAAGGAGACACCGCGGGACACACTCACATGGAAGGCGACACCGCGAGCCACACTCACTGGAAGGAGACACCGTGGGACACACTCACTGGAAGGAGGCACCGCGGGACACACTCACTGGAAGGAGACACCGCGGGAGACACTCACTGGAAGGAGACAGTGCGGGACACACTCACCGGAAGGAGACACCGTGGGACACACTCACTGAAAGGAGACACCGCGGGACACACTCACTGGAAGGAGACACCGCGGGGCACACTCACTGGAGGGAGACACACTGTGGGACACACTCACTGGAAGGAGGCACCGCGGGACACACTCACTGGAAGGAGACACCGCGGGAGACACTCACTGGAAGGAGACACCGCGGGACACACTCACTGGAAGGAGACACCGTGGGACACACTCACTGGAAGGAGACACACCGCGGGGCACACTCACTGGAAGGAAACACCGCGGGGCACACTCACTGGAGGGAGACACACCGTGGGACACACTCACTGGAAGGAGGCACTGCGGGACACACTCACTGGAAGGAGGCACCGCGGGACACACTCACTGGAAGGAGACACCGCGGGAGACACTCACTGGAAGGAGACACCGCGGGACACACTCACTGGAAGGAGACACCATGGGACACACTCACTGGACGGAGACACACCGCGGGGCACACTCACTGGAAGGAGACACCGCGGGGCACACTCACTGGAAGGAGACACCGCGGGGCACACTCACTGGAAGGAGACACACCGCGTGACACACTCACTGGAAGGAGACACACCGTGGGACACAGTCACTGGAAGGAGACACACCGCGGGACATATGCACTGGAAGGAGACACGCCGCTGGACACATTCACTGGAAGGAGACACCGCGGGACACACTCACTGGAAGGAGGCACTCCGTGGGACACACTCAATGGAACGAGACACCACGTGACACACTCACTGGAGGGAGACACACCGCGGGACACATTCACTGGAAGGAGACACCGCGGGACACACTCACTGGAAGGAGACACACCGTGGGACACACTCACTGGAAGGAGAAACCGCGGGACACACTCACTGGAAGGAGACACCACGGGACACACTCACTGGCAAGAGACAGCGCGGGGCACACTCATTGGAAGGAGACAGCACGGGACACATTCACTGGAAGAAGACACCGTGGGACACACTCACGGGAAGGAGACACCACAGGGCACACTCACTGGAAGGAGACACACTGTGGGACACACTCACTGGAAGGAGACACACCGTGGGACACACTCACTGGAAGGAGACACCGCGGGACACATTCACTGGAAGGAGACACCGTGGGACACACTCACTGGAATGAGACACCGTGGGACACACTCACTGGAAGGAGACACACCACAGGACACACTCACTGGAAGGAGTCTCCGCGGGACACACTCACTGGAAGGATATACTGCGGGACACATTCACTGGAAGGAGACACACCGCGGGACACACTCACTAGAAGGAGACACACCGCGGGACACACTCACTGGAAGGAGACACCCTCACTGGAAGGAGACACCGTGGGACACACTCACTGGAAGGAGACACCGCGGGACACACTCACTGGAAGGAGACACCGCGGGGCACACTCACTGGAAGGAGACACGCTGCTGGACACACTCACTGGAAGGAGACACCGTGGGACACACTCAATGGAAGGAGACACACCGTGGGACACACTCACTGGAAGGAGGCTCACCGCGGGACTCATTCACTGGAAGGCGACACCGTGGGGCACACTCATGGGAAGGAGACACCGTGGGACACACTCACTAGAAGCAGACACACCGCGGGACACACTCACTTGAAGGAGACACCGCGGGACACACTCACTAGAAGGAGACACACCGTGGGACACAATGGAAGGAGACACCACGGGACACACTCTCTGGAAGGAGACACCGCGGGACACACTCACTGGAAGGAGACACACTGTGGGACACAGTCACTAGAAGGAGACACACCGCGGGACACACTCACTGGAAGGAGACACTGCAGGACATATTCACTGGAAGGAGACACACCGCGGGACACATTCACTGGAAGGAGACACCGCGGGGCACTCTCACTGGAAGGAGACACACCGCGTGACACACTCACTGGAAGGAGACACCGTGGGACACACTCACTAGAAGGAGACACACCGCGGGACACACTCACTAGAAGGAGACACCGCAGGACACACTCACTGGAAGGAGACACCGCGGGAGACACTCACTGGAAGGAGACAGCGCGGGACACACTCACTGGAAGGAGACACCGCGGGACACATTCACTGGAAGGAGACAATGCAGGACACACTCACTGGAAGGAGACACCGCGGGTCACACTCACTAGAAGGAGACACACCGTGGGACACACTCACTGGAAGGAGACAGCGCGGGACACACTCACTGGAAGGAGACACCGTGGGGCACACTCACTGGAAGGAGACACACCGCGTGACACACTCACTGGAAGGAGGCACTCCGTGGGACACACTCACTGGAACGAGACACCACGGGACACACTCACTGGAGGGAGACACACCGTGGGACACACTCACTGGAAGGAGAAACCACGGGACACACTCACTGGAAGGAGACACCACGGGACACACTCACTGGCAGGAGACACCGCGGGGCACACTCACTGGAAGGAGACACCACCGGACACATTCACTGGAAGAAGACACCGTGGGACACACTCACGGGAAGGAGACACCGCAGGGCACACCCACTGGAAGGAGACACACCGTGGGACAGACTCACTGGAAGGAGACAACACGGGACACATTCACTGGAAGGAGACACCGTGGGACACACTCACTGGAAGGAGACACATTGTGGGACACACTCACTGGAATGAGACACACTCTGGGACACACTCACTAGAAGGAGACACACCGCGGGACAAACTCACTGGAAGGAGACACCGTGGGACACACTCACTAGAAGGAGACACACCGTGGGACACTCTCACTGGAAGGAGACACCGCAGGACACATTCACTGGAAGCAGACACCGCGGGTCACACTCACTAGAAGGAGACACACCATGGGACACACTCACTGGAAGGAGACACCGCGGGACACACTCACATGGAAGGAGACACCGCGAGCCACACTCACTGGAAGGAGACACCGTGGGACACACTCACTGGAAGGAGGCACCGCGGGACACACTCACTGGAAGGAGACACCGCGGGAGACACTCACTGGAAGGAGACAGCGCGGGACACACTCACCGGAAGGAGACATCGTGGGACACACTCACTGGAAGGAGACACATTGTGGGACACACTCACTGGAATGAGACACACTCTGGGACACACTCACTAGAAGGAGACACACCGCGGGACAAACTCACTGGAAGGAGACACCGTGGGACACACTCACTAGAAGGAGACACACCGTGGGACACTCTCACTGGAAGGAGACACCGCAGGACACACTCACTGGAAGGAGACACCGCGGGTCACACTCACTAGAAGGAGACACACCATGGGACACACTCACTGGAAGGAGACACCGCGGGACACACTCACATGGAAGGAGACACCGCGAGCCACACTCACTGGAAGGAGACACCGTGGGACACACTCACTGGAAGGAGGCACCGCGGGACACACTCACTGGAAGGAGACACCGCGGGAGACACTCACTGGAAGGAGACAGCGCGGGACACACTCACCGGAAGGAGACATCGTGGGACACACTCACTGGAAGGAGACACACCGCGGGGCACACTCACTGGAAGGAGACAGCGCGGGGCACACTCACTGGAAGGAGACACACCGTGGGACACAGTCACTGGAAGGAGACACACCGCGGGACATATGCACTGGAAGGAGACACGCCGCTGGACACA
Source organism: Somniosus microcephalus (assembly GCF_052327205.1). Classification (NCBI taxonomy): domain Eukaryota; kingdom Metazoa; phylum Chordata; class Chondrichthyes; order Squaliformes; family Somniosidae; genus Somniosus; species Somniosus microcephalus. Next base: position 215,796,450 of record NC_140995.1, on the reverse strand, counting down.
TTCACTGGAAGGAGACACCGCGGGACACACTCACTGGAACGAGACACCATGGGACACACTCACTGGAGGGAGACACACCGCGGGACACATTCACTGGAAGGAGACACACCGCGTGACACACTCACTGGAAGGAGACACACTGTGGGACACAGTCACTGGAAGGAGACACACCGCGGGACATATGCACTGGAAGGAGACACGCCGCTGGCCACATTCACTGGAAGGAGACACCGCGGGACACACTCACTGGAACGAGACACCATGGGACACACTCACTGGAGGGAGACACACCGCGGGACACATTCACTGGAAGGAGACACCGCGGGACACACTCACTGGAAGGAGACACACCGTGGGACACACTCACTGGAAGGAGAAACCGCGGGACACACTCACTGGAAGGAGACACCACGGGACACACTCACTGGCAGGAGACACCGCGGGGCACACTCACTGGAAGGAGACAGCACGGGACACATTCACTGGAAGAAGACACCGTGGGACACACTCACGGGAAGGAGACACCACAGGGCACACTCACTGGAAGGAGACACACCGTGGGACACACTCACTGGAAGGAGACACCGCGGGACACACTCACTGGAAGGAGACACACCACAGGACACACTCACTGGAAGGAGACTCCGCAGGACACACTCACTGGAAGGAGATACTGCGGGACACATTCACTGGAAGGAGACACACCGTGGGACACATTCACTGGAAGGAGAGAATGGAGGACACACTCACTGGAAGGAGACACACCGCGGGACACATTCACTGGAAGGAGACACCGCGGGGCACACTCACTGGAAGGAGTCACCACAGGACACATTCACTGGAAGGAGACAATGCAGGACACACTGTCAGGAGACACACTGCGGGACACATTTACTGGAAGGAGACAATGCAGGACACACTCACTGGAAGGAGACACACCGTGGGACACACTCACTGGAAGGAGGCACACTGTGGGACACACTCACTGGAATGAGACACACCGTGGAACACACTCACTGGAACGAGACACACCGTGGGACGCACTCACTGGAAGGAGACACACTGTGGGACACACTCATTAGAAGGAGACACACCGCGGGACACACTCACTGGAAGGAGACACCGCAGGACAAACTCACTGGAAGTAGACACACCGCAGGACACACTCCCTGGAAGGAGACACCGTGGGACACACTCACTGGAAGGAGACACACTGTGGGACACAGTCACTAGAAGGAGACACACCGCGGGACACACTCACTGGAAGGAGACACCGCGGGGCACACTCACTGGAAGGAGACACGCTGCTGGACACACTCACTGGAAGGAGACACCGTGGGACACACTCAATGGAAGGAGACACACCGTGGGACACACTCACTGGAAGGAGGCTCACCGCGGGACTCATTCACTGGAAGGCGACACCGTGGGGCACACTCACGGGAAGGAGACACCGTGGGACACACTCACTAGAAGCAGACACACCGCGGGACACACTCACTTGAAGGAGACACCGCGGGACACACTCACTAGAAGGAGACACACCGTGGGACACAATGGAAGGAGACACCGCGGGACACACTCTCTGGAAGGAGACACCGCGGGACACACTCACTGGAAGGAGACACACCGTGGGACACACTCACTGGAAGGAGAAACCGCAGGACACACTCACTGGAAGGAGACACACTGTGGGACACAGTCACTAGAAGGAGACACACCGCGGGACACACTCACTGGAAGGAGACACTGCAGGACATAATCACTGGAAGGAGACACACCGCGGGACACATTCACTAGAAGGAGACACACCGCGGGACACACTCACTAGAAGGAGACACCGCAGGACACACTCACTGGAAGGAGACAGCGCGGGACACACTCACTGGAAGGAGACACCGCGGGACACATTCACTGGAAGGAGACAATGCAGGACACACTCACTGGAAGGAGACACCGCGGGTCACACTCACTAGAAGGAGACACACCGTGGGACACACTCACTGGAAGGAGACACCGCGAGCCACACTCACTGGAAGGAGACTCCGCGGGACACACTCACTGGAAGGAGACCGCGCGGGACACACTCACTGGAAGGAGACACCGTGGGGCACACTCACTGGAAGGAGACACACCGCGTGACACACTCACTGGAAGGAGGCACTCCGTGGGACACACTCACTGGAACGAGACACCACGGGACACACTCACTGGAGGGAGACACACCGCGGGACACATTCACTGGAAGGAGACACCGCGGGACACACTCACTGGAAGGAGACACACCGTGGGACACACTCACTGGAAGGAGAAACCACGGGACACACTCACTGGAAGGAGACACCACGGGACACACTCACTGGCAGGAGACACCGCGGGGGCACACTTACTGGAAGGAGACACACCGGACACATTCACTGGAAGAAGACACCGTGGGACACACTCACGGGAAGGAGACACCGCAGGGCACACCCACTGGAAGGAGACACACCGTGGGACAGACTCACTGGAAGGAGACACCACGGGACACATTCACTGGAAGGAGACACCGTGGGACACACTCACTGGTAGGAGACACATCGTGGGACACACTGGAAGTAGACACACCACAGGACACACTCACTGGAAGGAGACTCGCGGGACACACTCACTGGAAGGAGATACTGCGGGACACACTCACTGGAAGGAGACACTGCAGGACATATTCACTGGAAGGAGACACACCGCGGGACACATTCACTGGAAGGAGCCAATGCAGGACACACTCACTGTCAGGAGACACACTGCGGGACACATTCACTGGAAGGAGACAATGCAGGACACACTCACTGGAAGGAGGCACACTGTGGACACACTCACTGGAACGAGACACACCGTGGAACACACTCACTGGAACGAGACACACCGTGGGACGCACTCACTGGAAGGAGACACCGCAGGTCAAACTCACTGGAGTGGACACCGCGGACACACTCACTGGAAGGAGACACCGTGGGACACACTCACTGGAAGGAGACACCGCGGGGGACACTCACTGGAAGGAGACACACCATGGGACACATTCACTGGAAGGAGACACACCGCGGAACATATTCACTGGAAGGAGACACGCCGCTGGACACACTCACTGGAAGGAGACACCGTGGGACACACTCACTGGAAGGAGACACCACGGGACACACTCACTGGAAGGAGACAATGCAGGACACACTCACTGGAAGGAGACACCGTGGGACACACTCACTGGAAGGAAACACCGTGGGGCACACTCACGGGAAGGAGACACCATGGGACACACTCACTAGAAGCAGACACACCGCGGGACACAATGGAACGAGACACCGCGGGACACACTCACTGGAAGGAGACACACCGTGGGACACACTCACTGGAAGGAGACACCACGGGACACATTCACTGGAAGGAAACACCGTTGGACACACTCACTGGAAGGAGACACCGCGGGGCACACTCACTGGAAGGAGACACACCGCGGGACACACTCACTGGAAGGAGACACCGCGGGTCACACTCACTGGAAGGAGACACCGCGGGACACACTCACTGGAAGGAGACACCGCGGGGCACACTCACTGGAAGGAGACACCGTGGGACACACTCACTTGAAGGAGACACCGCGGCACACACTCACTGGAAGGAGACACACCACGGGACACACTCACTTGAAGGAGACACCGCGGGACACACTCACTGGAAGGAGACACCGCGGGACACAGTCACTGAAAGGAGACACCGCGGGACACAGTCACTGAAAGGAGACACCGTGGGACACACTCACTTGAAGGAGACACCGCGGGACACACTCACTGGAAGGAGACACCGCGGGACACAGTCACTGAAAGGAGACACCGTGGGACACACTCACTTGAAGGAGACACCGCGGGACACACTCACTGGAAGGAGACACACCGTGGGACACACTCACTGGAAGGAGACCCAGCGGGACACACTCACTGGAAGGAGACACCGCGGGACACAGTCACTGAAAGGAGACACCGTGGGACACACTCACTTGAAGGAGACACCGCGGCACACACTCACTGGAAGGAGACACACCGCGGGAAACATTCACTGGAAGGAGACACTGCAGAACACAGTCACTGGAAGGAGACACACCGTGGGACACACTCACTGGAAGGAGGCACACCGTGGGACACACTCACTGGAACGAGACACACCGTGGGACACACTCACTGGAACGAGACACACCGTGGGACACACTGTGGGACACACTCACTGGAAGGAGACACACTGTAGGACACACTCACTAGAAGGAGGCACACCGCGGGACACACTCACTGGAAGGAGACACCGCAGGACACACTCACTGGAAGGAGACACCGTGTGTCACACTCACTAGAAGGAGACACACCGTGGGACACACTCACTGGAAGGAGACACACCATGGGACACACTCACTGGAAGGAGACACACTGTGGGACGCACTCACTGGAACGAGACACCACGGGACACATTCATTTGAAGGAGACACCGCGGACACATTCACTGGAAGGAGACACTGTGGGACACACTCACTGGAAGGAGAAACTGAAGGACATATTCAGTGAAGGAGACACACCGCGGGACACATTCACTGGATGGAGACAATGCAGGACACACTCACTGGAAGGAGACACACCGTGGGACACATTCACTTGAAGGAGACACCGCGGGACACATTCACTTGAAGGAGACACCGCGGGACACATTCACTTGAGGAGACACCGCGGGACACATTCACTGGAAGGAGACACCATGGGACACACTCACTGGAAGGAGACACACCGCAGGACCCACTCACTGGAAGGAGACACCGCGGGGCACACTCACTGGAAGGAGACACTGCGGGGCACACTCACTGGAAGGAGACACACCGCGTGACACACTCACTGGAAGGAGACACACCGTGGGACACAGTCACTGGAAGGAGACACACCGCGGGACATATTCAATGGAAGGAGATAATGCAGGACACAGTCACTGGAAGGAGGCACACCGTGGGACACACTCACTGGAAGGAGACACAACGTGGGACACACTCATTGGAACGAGACACACCGTGGGACACACTCACTGGAACGAGGACACACCGTGGGACACACTCACTGGAAGGAGACACACCGTGGGACACACTCACTGGAAGGAGACACACTGTGGACACACTCACTAGAAGGAGACACACCGCGGGACACACTCACTGGAAGAGACACCGCGGGACACACTCACTTGGAGGAGACACACCGCGGGACACACTCACTGGAAGGAGACACCGTGGGACACACTCACTGGAAGGAGACACACCGTGGGACACACTCACTGGAAGGAGACACCGCGGGGCACACTCACTGGAAGGAGACACCGCGGGGCACACTCACTGGAAGGAGACACCGCGGGGCACACTCACTAGAAGGAGACACACCGTGGGACACACTCACTGGCAGGAGACACACCGCGGGACACACTCACTGGAAGGAGACACACCGCGGGACACACTCACTGGAAGGAGATACACCGTGGTACACACTCACTGGAACGAGACACCACGGGACACACTCACTGGAAGGAGACACACCGTGGGACACATTCACTGGAAGGAGACACCGCGGGACACATTCACTGGAAGGAGACACCGTGGGACACACTCACTGGAAGGAGACACACCGCGGGACACACTCACTGGAAGGAGACACCGCGGGGCACACTCACTGGAAGGAGACACCGCGGGGCACACTCACTGGAAGGAGACACACCGCGTGACACACTCACTGGAAGGAGACACACCGTGGGACACAGTCCTGGAAGGAGACACACCGCGGGACATATTCAATGGAAGGAGACACAACGTGGGACGCACTCATTGGAACGAGACACACCATGGGACACACTCACTGGAACGAGACACACCGTGGGACACACTCACTGGAAGGAGACACACCGTGGGACACACTCACTGGAAGGAGACACCGTGGGACACACTCACTGGAAGGAGACACACCGTGGGACACACTCACTGGAAGGAGACACCGCGGGGCACACTCACTGGAAGGAGACACCGCGGGCACACTCACTGGAAGGAGACACCGCGGGGCACACTCACTAGAAGGAGACACACCGTGGGACACACTCACTGGCAGGAGACACACCGCGGGACACACTCACTGGAAGGAGACACACCGCAGGACACACTCACTGGAAGGAGACACACCGCGGGACACACTCACTGGAAGGAGACACACCGTGGTACACACTCACTGGAATGAGACACCACGGGACACACTCACTGGAAGGAGACACACCGTGGGACACAGTCACTGGAAGGAGAAACCGCGGGCACACTCACTGGAAGGAGACACCATGAGACACACTCACTGGAAGGAGACACCGCGGGGCACACTCACTGGAAGGAGACACCACGGGACACATTCACTGGAAGGAGACACCGTGGGACACAGTCACTGGAAGGAGACACCGCGGGGCACACATCACTGGAAGGAGACACCGCGGGGCACACTCACTGGAAGGAGACACCGCAGGACACAGTCACTGGAAGGAGACAATGCAGGACACACTCACTGGAAGGAGACACACTGCGGGACACATTCACTGGAAGGAGACAATGCAGGACACACTCACTGGAAGGAGACACACCGCGGGAAACATTCGTTGGAAGGAGACACCGCAGAACACAGTCACTGGAAGGAGACACACCGTGGGACACACTCACTGGAACGAGACACACCGTGGGACACACTCACTGGAACGCGACACACCGTGGGACACACTCACTGGAATGAGACACACTGTGGGACACACTCACTGGAAGGAGACACCGCGGGACACACTCACTGGAAGGAGACACCGCGGGACACACTCACTGGAAGGAGACACACGGCGGGACACAATCACTGGAAGGAGGCACCGCGGGACACACTCACTGGAAGGAGACACCGCGGGAGACACTCAATCTTCTAGTACCTCACATGTGTCCATTCACTCCCTCATAATGATTGCCAGTGCCTCACCAATCTCCTCCCCCTCCCCCAGTCTGTCTCAGCACTCTCGAGTAAATTCCATCTATCCCTGGAGATTTATTTGTTTTGAGCCCCTTCAGCCTGTCTAGGACCTCAGATTCAATTATAGTAATTGATTATACTTGGGATATCTGTTAGTAGAAAGCGTATTGCTCTTGTCATCCATGTGAATAGGAAACAGTCATTCAGAATATTTATTATTTTATGCTCACCTTCAATTTCAAGCCCGTTTCCTCTGAATTATAAATTACTAGCTGAAGTGCCCGGCGGTGCCGAGGCTTTTTCGAGGGCATGTTGTTGTTGGAAGAGAGAGAGAGAGAGAGCGACTGGGGCGGGGGGGAGGGGAGGGGGTGGAAGGGTGGGAGGAGGGAGGGGGGGAGAGGGAGGGGGGAGTGAGGGCGGGGGGGCAAGGGAGGGCGGGGGGTAAGGGAAGGGGGAGGGGGGGAAGGGAAGGAGGGGGGAGGGGGGAGGTGAAGGGGAGAGGGGGTGGGGAAGGGGGGGAAGGGAAGGGGGGAGGGGGGGAAGGGGAGGGGGAGGGGGGGCGGGGGGAGGGAGGGGAGGGGGGGGCACGGGGGGGGAGGGCGGGGGCCCCCCCCGCCGAGGGTCGCGGCCCCCCCGAGGGTCGCGGCCCCCGAGGGTCGCGGCCCCCCCGAGGGTCGCGGCCCCCCGCCGAGGGTCGCGGCCCCCCCCCCGAGGGTCGCACCCCCTAGGGTTGCGGCCCCCCCCACGAGGGTCGCGCCCCCCCCCCCCGAGGTGAAGACCACCGATTGCGGCTGTGCGAGACGGCCGGGGGGCCGGTTGCCAGGGTGACGCTTGGCGGCCCCCCCCCGAGGGTCGCTCCCCCCCCCCCCGAGGGTCGCGGCCCCCCCCCCCCAAGGTGAAGACCGCCGATTGCGGCTGTGCGAGACGGCCGGGGGGCCGGTTGCCAGGGTGACGCTTGACGCTCAGCAAGCCCCGGCCCCCGGCCGAGCCAGAGAGAGATGCCGCGTCTGAGCTCCTGCTGCGCGCGCACCCTAGCGGCGCTGGGCTGAGGCTCGGCCCTCCAGCCTTCGAGTGGGGCCGGGAGGTGCCTAGCTCAGGCGTGGGTGCGAAGGAGAAGCCGAGGCTTCGAGGCCTACCTGGAAAAACGGGGAAAGGTAGGAAAATTAATGAGATTAGATAAGTTAATTCGTTTCTAAATCATTTTTTTTGAAAACAATATGTGTTTTAAAAGCAACGTTTTTTTTAAAGACACAGAAAGCGGGAAAAAGAAAGGAAAAGTTTGGAATCAAGATGGCGGCGACTCACCTCGGTTCAGAACGATAAGGCCCGGCCACACACGCACCGATTGGCCCGGCGGCACACGCCAGCAACCCGGCGTACGATTGGTCGAGCTCGAGGTCACTCTGTCGCTAATGAGCGGATAATGAGATGCTAATGAGCGGAACGTTGAAGGTTTTTGGGATACCGCGGGCGCGATTTTAGCCCGGCCGAAACGTAAATACGCTTAAAACCCTCTCGGAAGCGTAAGCTTTCTTTGGAGGTAACGCGCGCGTAGGTACGCCCTGTAACTTTCGAGCGCATAGCCCGACAGACGCACAGGCGATGACAGACAGAATGACAGACAGAATGACAGAATGACAGACAGAAGTACCGATTTATATATATAGATAGATTCTATCCCTTTATAACCATGTCAAGCTTATTATATTAATGTATGTATTCCTGAAAATGTATGTAGGGAGACTGCACCAACATGAAAATCAGTAAAAAAAAATCAAATCCTTGTTGTTAACAAAAACATATGCAAAACCCTAACAAATATATAAGTGTGTCAGGAAAGGCGATGGTGTATCATTACTGACAGTGTACAGGCTGACACCGATGGCTCTGTGTTTCAAACACGCGGCCCTAAACTGAGAACAAAAGTGAAACAATGGTAATTTTTTTATCAATGAATTAAAAGTAAAACTTGTTCATTGACAAGCAGCTTTCATTGAAGAAATAATTGCTCTGAAAGCGCTAGTCAGAGCACGCACGCTGCAAGCTGTCTGATGTTCCTTTTCATTGAGTGGGGTGAGGGTAGCAACAGGAGTCGATGGGAATCGCGGTTTCACTGTTTATATGCCAAACGGCAGACCCAATCTATGTGTCACTAATAGCACTTTAGATTTACTTCATAGTGCAGTGTTACATAAAAACCCGGTTAAAGTAGACCCTCAGGCTAAACTTTGGAAATACATAAAACAAACATTCTTCAAGTGTTGATCACTAGAAATGATGGATGCTTTCACAGTAATAGGTGTGAGTGGCGTTATATAACTGATTGGATTCACAGTTAGTGCAGCTCACAGAGGATAATTTGTAACCAGGATCTCAAATCACTGATTAAAAGCCATGCCAGATTTCTAACGTTGTATTGGCTGCTAACTAACTGGGGATAAGAAAACTGTCCAATTCATTAATAAACCGTCGCTGAGATTTCATCTTCGGCAAACTGCGCCGTGCTTCATGACAGCCGAGCCGTTTGCGCAATAGTTCGGGTGTATGTCATTCCAAACAAATGTCTCCTCTCCATTTAAGTACTGTGGAAACATTGCTACGATAAAAAAAAAGGTGCGCAATAATAGTTTGAACAGCAGGCGAGAGTGGCAATGCCGGAGAGGTTGGTCGGGGCACATTTCTGTAGTGAACCAGATGAGGGGGCTGAGCGTGAGGTAGCCAACACGTCCAGTATCAGTCACACTGATGCCAACACCGTTAAAGATAAAAACAGAAAAACTGCACACTGGACATCTGAACTAAACAGGAAACGGTGGAAATGCATTACAGCTCTGTCAGCGTCTGAAAGATGATTAATGTTTGGGGTAGAGACCCTCACCCAAAACTTTAACGTAATCCTTCACTTTTCAGAGGCTGACAGTCTCGCTATGTATTTCCAGCATGTTTTGTTTTTATTCCCAATCCTGTTAACCTTGTTCACGTATGATACAATGTTAGCTGATAGTTGTGCTCTTTCCCCACATACAGACACACAAGGATAGCAATTAAAATAACACATTTTAAATTTATACTATCTCCAGAGTGAAGTATATATTCGCGTTGCCTACAAGCTTTGAAGCCCAAAAGTCTAAAGGAACATTTACAGAATCACAGAAACCCCACAGTGCAGATAGAGGCCATTTCGGCCCATCGAGCCTGCACTGACACATATCCCACCCGATCCCCGTAACCCCTACACCAACACATATCCCACCCTATCCCCGTAACCCCACGTATTTAATCCCCCTAACACTAAGGGTCAATTTATCATAGCCAATCAACCTAACCCGCACATCTTTGGACTGTGGGAGGAAACCGGAGCACCCGGAGGAAACCCATGCAAACACGGGGAGAATGTGCAAACTCCACACAGACAGTCGCCCGAGGCCGGATTCGAACCCGGGTCCCTAGCGCTGTGAGGCAACAGTGCTAACCACTATGCCACCGTGTCTGCCGTTAAGAGGAACAGCAGCCCTGGCTTCCATTTTATAAATCCCTGGACTCTCACATACTAAACAGAAGAAAGACTTGCCTTTATATAGCGCCGTTCATGACCTTAGGACATCCCAAAGTGCTTTACTGCCAATGTAGTACTTTTGAAGTGTCGTCACTTTTGTAATGTAGGAAACGCTGCAGACAAAAATGTGCACAGCAAGTTCCCACTAGCAACAGAGACAATGAGCAGATAATTTGTTTTTTAGATGTTGGTTGAAGGATAAATATTGGCCAGGACACGGGAGAGAACTCCCCTGCTCTTCTTTGAATAATGCAGTTTTACATCCACCTGAGAGGGCAGAAGGACCTTGGCTTAACCTCTTAACTGAGAGATGGCATCTGGGACACTGCAGCATTCATAGGAACAGGAGGAGGCCCTTCAGCTTCTCCAGCCTGTTCCGCCATTCAATCAGATCATGGCTGATCTGTATCTTAACTCCATTTACCTGCCTTGGTTCCATATCCCTTAATACTCTTACCTAACAAAAATCAATCCATTTTTGTTTTAATTTTCAATTGACCCCCAGCCTCAACTGATTTTTGGGGGAGAGAGTTTCAGATTTCCACTACCCTTGGTGTGAAGAAGTGCTTCCTGACATCACCCTGAACGGCCTGGCTCTAATTTTAATGTTATACCCCATTGTTCTGGACTCCCCCCCCCCCCCACCACAGCCTAGAAGGATATAATACGGAAATGTTATAATTTAAAACGAGAAGTATCCCCAGTTTTGTAACAGAATTTCTCTGTGTAACAATATGTAACAACCTCAAATAAAGCCTGCATTGCTGATTACTGCCTTCACTGTAGAATCAGAACTGGGGTATATTTCCTCCATTTGCTGATGTTTCCAAAAACATAGATAGGATGACAAAGGAATACACCCCAAGACTTTCCGAGAACAAGAAAAGGACACAAGGCCCCAAAATGCCATTCCTGTTCGATAGATCGGAATTCAGGATTATTAGAAATGCACCGTGGGTTCGATGGATCGAGGGCCTTCTCCCGCCTGAGGCTGTCACTGTGTTACTAATTGCCCTTGTACATCTCACTAAATCCTTCAATCTGCGCTCTCCCAGAAACACTTCACTTGCCTCTTGAACCCATTTACGCTGTCCAGGTTAATGACTTTCCCTGGAAACCTATTCAACAAATCTAATGCCCTTCACGTAAAAAAAAAAGTTCAGTCTTGCCTTCCCCCTTATTCCTAACGTGCTCATGTTTTAACTTGTGTCCCCGGTTACTCCTTCCCCACCGTGGATCAACCAACCCCTTTAATAATCTTGGAAACGTCAGTTAGCTTACCCCCAAGTTCTGCTTTCCAAAGTGAACACATCCAGCTTATTTAAACTTTCCTCGCAACTTAACTTCCTGCGATCTGGAATCACCTTCGTTCCTGGCTTTCCCAAGGCCAATGATATCCTTAAGAAACCATAGGAACCCCTTTCTCTGTGGCAGCCTCTTCATTATAAAGAAAACTTTCAGGAGACAACCAGCAACATCACCTGGGACTGTAATTAGGTGTCTGATCGTCCCAAAGAAGATCGCTAATTGGCAAAAAAATGTTTGTAAAACCTGTAATAAAGGTGGGATTTCATTCAGCCTCAGACCCTCTCACTGTGCTGCTGCTGTGAAGTCGAGAGAATCACAGACAGCAACTGAAATGTAAGCATGTTATTAGAAAAACAAAGTACACACAGTCATATGTTCGATTCGGCTCAAAAGCTTTTTGACTTAAAAGAAGCATAGTCTTATTTGACATGAAGGATCATCATTAATAAGCAGAGGCCTACATTTTCTTCTGCTATCACACCCCAAAAAAGCGGGGTTAGTGCTGGACACAGCGGGTAAACCGGGCAAGGAGGATATTGCTGCTACTAGCAGGCGAGCTGCGGGGTGTCACGATCCAGCTCGACGGAATGAGGCGTCAGGAGAGGGCTGGGGGAGCCGTCAACAAAGACCGCCAGGGCCCACAAAAATAATTCCACACTCTGGCGGGTCTCTTGTGCCCATGTGTGTACTGGTGTATTGTACGACTGCCCATGTGTGCACTGGTGTATTGCACGACTGCCCATGTGTGTGCTGGTGTATTGCACGACTGCCCATGTGTGTGCTGGTGTATTACACGACTGCCCATGTGTGTGCTGGTGTATTGCACGACTGCCCATGTGTGCTGGTGTATTGCACGACTGCCCATGTGTGCTGGTGTATTGCACGACTGCCTCCAAATGCAGTAATAACCATCAGTGAGTGAGGATCCGACTCCACCCCCTAATACTGAAAGAAAGACTTGCATTTCTATAGCGCCTTTCACGACCACCGGACGTCCCAAAGCGCTTTACAGCCAATGAAGTACTTTTGAAGCGTAGTCACTGTCGTAATGTAGGAAGCACAGCAGCCAATTTGCGCACAGCAAGCTCCCACAATCAGCAATGTGATAATGACCAGATAATGTTTTTTTTGCGATGTTGATTGAGGGATAAATATTGACCAGGACACCAGGGATAACTCCCCTACTCTTGTTCAAAATAGTGCCATGGGATCTTTTACATCCACCTGAGAGAGCAGATGGGGCCTCGGTTTAACGTCTCATCCGAAAGACGGCACCTCTGACAGTGCAGCTCTCCCTCAGCACTGCACTGGAGTATCAGCCTAGATCTTTGTGCTCAAGTCTCTGGAGTGGGACTTGAACCCACAACCGTCTGACTCAGAGATGAGGGTGCTACCCATTGAGTCACTGGCTGACACTTAGGCCCCATTCGCCCAGTTTATGAGCATCTTCATGCCAGAAGCAGGGAGGAAATCAGGGCCTCAGTGCTGACATGCTATTTCATCACAGGGTGCATTGCAGCCAAGTCCCTCCCTGTCCTCCCATCATGTCCACATGCAGGTCACGTCCAGCCTGGGGAGGATTGTGATCAGGAGCAGGAACCCTGGCTGATTCATCCCCTGTCTATCCAGGGGCGCCAAACACCATCGCAATAGCGTTAGCACCACACCAGTTATTATCTGATGGCACTTGACCTGGGATCTATCTGCATGGATTAGCTCCTCACCCGAGCCATGAGGGAACCTACAATGTGTCCCCTTTAATTGCCCACATTCGCAAGCCTCTTAGTTAAAATACATTGATGATTTATCCTGCCTAATATTTATCCCTCAACCAACACCATTAAAACAGATTATTTGGTCACTATTACATTGCTGTTTGTGGGATCTTGCTGTGCACAAATTGGCTGCCGCTTCTCCTACAGTGCAACAGTGACCACACTTCAAAAGTACTCCATTGGCCGCAAAGCACTTTTGGGATGTCCTGAGGTCGGGAAAGGCGCTATAGAAATGCAAATTCTTCATTGTTTATCTAACACTTTCCAGTTCAGTCTGTTTGCATAAGTAATTTTTCCCATAAATGTCAACGGTTCACTAAGTCCGGAGGGTAGACAGCAGCTTACAAGATACTATTCCATTTTGTCTTTTAATACTCCTGTGAAGCGCCTTAGGACGTTTTGCTACGTTAAAGGCGCTATATAAATACAAGTTGTTGTTCTTCTTCTTGTTGTTGTACCCAGTGCACAGCGCCACAGACTCCTAACCTGTGCATGCAAATATGAATACTATGTGCCTTTAGGGAGGTTTTGTTCTTTCTTTGTTTAACAATGCCATCAGACTGTGTGAATTAAAAAAAAACATAAATCTCTCTTACAATCAAAACAGTCACTCTTTGCCCACCTCTTTTTTTTGTCATCCACAGAAATTAGAGAGCAGTCATTATTGTAATTTAAGATATTAAAGGGCTGCTGTGGTCTTCTCAGGGAGTTTTGTGGGAAGTTTCAGTCACGAACTGTCTGCACGGTAAAGAACGGAATTCCAAAAGCACCCAATCATTTCCTCCTCGGACTCTCTGACAGTCATCCTGTTTAGTGTCAGCTGTTGCTCAGTTGGTAGCGCACTCGCCTCTGAGTCAAGAAGATCACAGGGTCAAGTCTCACTTCATGAGACTTGAGCACATAACCTAGGCTGACACTCCAGCGCAGTGCTGAGGGAGTGCTGCATTGTCGGAGTGTGCCGTCATTTGAATGCCCCGTCTGCCCTCTCAGGTGGACGTAAAAGATCCCATGGTACCAGTTTGAAGAAGAGATGGGGAGTTCTCCCCAGTGCTCTGACCAATATTTATCCCTCAACCAACATCACTAAAACAGATTATCTGGTCATTATCTCATTGCTGTTTGTGCGACCTTGCTGTGCGCAAATTGGCTGCTGCATTTCCTTTACTGAATGAGATGGAGGAAAGGGGAAGAAAGAAAAGAGGAAGGAAGCGAGAAAGTCAAGAGCATAAAGGGAAAGTAGGAGTCTTGCAAATGTAGCAGTCACAGAAAAGATCTAGGCAATCAGGGCTCCTACTCACCCTTTCAGCCCAAGACTGTATCGGGAGACTGAACAGTGGGAAAATAAAATACCTCAAGAATGTTTAAATGCCAAATCTACTTACAGATGATCCTCATTCAAGAAAATTTGAATAGAAGTCAATCTTTATCAAAACCCATCGTCATCGCTCAACAAGTCTTTTTCATATGTCAAACTTTTATTGTGTCTTTATAATATTTTGTGAAGTTGTAAAATAACATAAAACATTGACATATTAACCTACATTTATATGTACTAATAAAAACCTTAAATTTATAAACCATGACTCACAAAAAAGGTAAAGAAAGACTTGCAGTTATAGAGAGCTTTATTTTGTTTCTCAGAAACAAAGTGTAATCTCAAAGTGTAATCAAAGTGTAGTCAAAGTTCTAGGCCACACTTTCTATTGTCTTGTAACTCAGTTATACTTTATACATTATCTTACACCTAATAGGCTCATAGGAACATTAGGAGCAGCAATAGGCCATTCAGGCCTTGGAGCCTGCTCCGCCATTCAATTAGAACAACAATAGCAACTTACATTTATATAGCGCCTTTAATGTAGTAAAACGTCCCAAGGCGCTTATGGCTGATCTGTACCTCAACTTCATTTACCCGCCTTTGCTCCATATCAACATGATACCCTTACCTAACAATCATCGATCTAAAGTAACAACAGAAAATGCTGTAAGAACTCAACAGGCCAGGCAACATCCGTGGAGAGAGAAATAGAGTCAACGTTTCAGGTCGAAACCCTTTGTCAAGGCTGAAGAAGCACAGGAAATGAAATAGATTAAAAGGCCAGTTTGGGGGCTGGGAAAGAAAAAAGAGAAGTGAAGAGACATTAAGAGGTATTCAAAATGAGACGAGATGGTGATAGGACTAGTGCAGAGACAAAAGACGGCCCTAGATTAGGTGTGACGTGCGCTGGCAGAATGGGAGACAGCTGCCATGTGGGAGAGTAAAAAAAGGGGGAGGAGGGCCAAAACAAAGGTGTGGATAAAAAATATAAGTACAAATGTAATGGGGGCCGAGGTTATGATCTGAAATTGTTGAACTCGATATTGAGTCCGGAAGGCTGTAAAGGGCCTAATCGGAAGATGAGGTGCTGTTCCTCGAGCTTACGCTGAGCTTCCGTGGAACAATGCAAAAGCCTGAGTACGGTGAGGTCTGATCATCGATCTAACTCAGTCTTGAAAGCTCCAATTGACCCCCAGCATTCACAGCTTTTTTGGCGGAGAGAGTTCCAGATTACTACTACCCTCTGTATGAAAAAGTGCTTCCTGATAGTTCCCTACTGAATGGCCGAGCTCTAATTTCAAGATTGTGTCCCCCTTTTCTTGATTCCTCTACCAGAGGAAATAGTTTCTCTGTATCTACCACATCGAATCCGTTTAACCTTTTAACAGCCAAGCAAACAACGGTCTTGAGAGAGACTTCCAAATGAAGCTCAAAGCCTCCAGAATAAAGAGCAAGAAAAAATACTGCCAGAAATCAAGACCAAGTGAGGTTCTGAGTCTCTGAGACCAATTCTTCACTGCATGGGGGGAAGGGGTAATCTGGTGGAGTGGATTAACCGCCCGTTATAGAACCCGTCCAGTATTCGTTCCATTGATTTGTATACAGGCACTATACAGTACTAAAATGAGCTGGTGATCTGCTCCACCAGATTACCGGCCATGAGGTGAAGATGAATCCAACAGCACAATGAAACACAGCAATTCACCTTCAAGATTCCAGCATCAATCTTCCTCACCTGCTGTTCTGTGTTACCCCCTATTTTATAGAAGTGGCATAACCTAGATCAGAGGAATTGATGGAGTTTGGAACTGATGATGTTATCCTGGCCTAAACCAATTATTTTTTTATTATTCGGTTATGGGATCTGGGCATCGCTGGCAAGGCCAGCATTTATTGCCCATCCCTAATTGCCCTTGAGAAGGTGGTGGTGAGCCGCCTTCTTGAAATGCTGCAGTCTGTGTGGTGAAGGTACTCCCACAGTGTTGTTAGGGAGGGAGTTCCAGGATTTTGACCCAGCGACGATGAAGGATCAGCGATATACTTCTAAGTCAGGATGGTGTGTGACTTGGAGGGGAACTTGGAGGTGGTGGTGTTCCCATGCACCTGCTGCCCTTGTCCTTCTAGGTGGAAGAGGTCGCAGGTTTGGGAGGTGCTGCCGAAGACGCCTTGGCGAGTTGCTGCAGTGCATCTTGTAGATGGTACATACTGCAACCATGGTACGCCGGTGGTGGGGGGAGTGAATGTTTAGGGTGGTGGATGGGGTGCCAATCAAATGGGCTGCTTTGTCCTGGATTGTGTCGAGCTTCTTGAGTGTTGTTGCAGCTGCACTCATCCAGGCAAGTGGAGAGTATTCCATCACACTCCTTACTTGTGCCTTGTAGATGGTGAAAAGGCTTTGGGGAGTCAGGAGGTGAGACACTCGCTGCAGAATACCTAGCCTCTGACCTGCTCTTGTCGCCACAGTATTTATGTGGCTGGTTCAGTTAAGTTTCTGGTCAATGGTGACCCCCAGGATGTTGATGGTGGGGGATTTGGCAATGGTAATGCCATTGAATGTCAAGGGGACGTGGTTAATGATCTAGACAAGGGAACTAGATGTAATATCTCCAAATTTGCAGACGACACAAAGCTGGGTGGGCGTGTGTGCTGTGAGGAGGATGCTGAGAAACTCCAGGAAGATTTGGACAGGTTGGGTGATTGGGCAAAAGCATGGCAGATGCAATATAACGTGGATAAATGTGAGGTTATCCACTTTGGTGGCAAAAACAGGAAGGCAGATTATTATCTGAATGGCAATAGATTGGGAAAAGGGGAAGTGCAACGAGACCTGGGTGTCCTTGTGCACCAGTCGCTGAAGGTAAGCATGCAAGTGCAGCAGGTGGTTAAGAAGGCAAATGGTATGTTGGCCTTCGTAGCGAGAGGGTTTGAGTACAGGAACAAGGATGTCTTGCTGCAGTTGTACAGGGCCTTGGTGAGACCACATCTTGAGTATTGTGTGCAGTTTTGGTCGCCTTATCTGAGGAAGGATGTTCTTGCCATGGAAGAAGTTCAGCGAAGATTCATCAGGCTGATACCTGGGATGGCAGGAATGACGTATGAGGAGAGATTGGGAAGATTGGGCTTATACTTGCTGGAGTTTAGAAGAATGAGAGGGGATCTCATTGAAACTTATAAAATTCTGACAAGACTGGACAGACTAGATGCAGGAAGGATTTTCCCGATGGTCGGGGAGTCCAGAACCAGGGGTCACAGTCTAAGGATAAGGGGTAGGCCATTTAGGACAGAAATGAGGAGGAATTTCTTCACCCAGAGAGTGGTTAACCTGTGGAATTCTCTACCACAGAAGGCAGTAGAGGCCAATTTATTAAATATATTCAAGAAGGAGTTGGATATATTTCTTAAGGCTAAAGGGATCAAGGGGTATGGGGAGAAAGCAGGGACCGGGTACTGAATTTGGATGATCAGCCATGATCACATTGAATGGCGGAGCAGGCTCGAGGAGCCAAATGGCCTACTCCTGTTCCTATCTTCTATGTTTCTATGTTAGACGCTTGCTTGTTGGAGAAAGTCATTGCCTGGCACTTCTGTGGCGCGAATGTTACCTGCCACTTATCAGCCCAAGCCTGAACGTCGTCCAGGTCTTGTTGCATGCAGACATGGACTGCTTCATTATCTGAGGTGGGTTGCACCATAATTAGGGGAGTGGGACGAGCAGGAGTGGGTGGTCGGGGGGGGGGTGGCGGTGCAAAGCGAGGACACATCTTATATCCTCCCCCACCTCCAACAGAATTCAGGTCGGGACTTAAATGGGGCGTAAAACCGGTGGATCATTTTCCAGAGAGATGCATTGCGTTTACACCTTATTATATTTCAGGGCCAGAGGCTCTGTGCTATCCTGCGTGTGTAACTCACTACCAGCCTGTGCGTTAGCCTTTATGTACTGTGCCCATTCTACGGATGAACTGTTCTTTCTCATGGTATCAGCCAGTCTGGCCAGATTAGGATCAGCTTTTCTCTCCACCTTGTTCTTTGTGCCACTGGGTAATTATTGGTATTTTACTGGAGGCATAAAGCAGACGCTGTCAGAGTAAGGATAAAAATAAATGCAACAACTTCCTTCTTGCATCATTGTTATGGCCAGTTTCAGCAGGCGAAGCAAGAGTGATGCAAAACAGGAAGTTGCAAGCCCATAAAAGTGTTTTGAATACAAATAAACTGATTTTTGCACCCATCAGCCCAACTGCTCAAAACCAGATCAAGGAAAGCATTGACTCCCAAAATACAGATGGACAAGTGTCTCTTGACATAAAAAAAATAATGTTTGGGTAAAAATTTGGAAAACTAACTCCTAAATTTGCCAGGTGGAGGCTCTGTTATTGGCAGATGGTCAAGAGTCACATAGGAAAGTGGAGTTGAGGTCGAAGATCAGCCATGATCTTATTGAACGGTGGGGCAGGCTCAAGGGACCGTATGGCGTACCCCTGCTCCTATTCCTTATGCTCGTATGTTCTTCTGCTAGGGAGCTGCGTTGGACTATGAGGCCTAACCTGGACTTTTTGGCCACAGGCGGTACAGCCTGAGTGGGTCTTTCAGAGGAAGAACATTGGAAAGAAGGTGAATGCCTTACAGGACACTGCGGCCAGGAACCTGGGAGAAAAAATCATAGCGGCATGAAAAAAAATTCTGTGAGTCTTTTCCGTTTTCTTTCAACGATTTTCTTTTATTAGTTATAAAAAAATGCTGGCGATGGGAAAATGGGCCGTTTGACAGTCAAGATTCACCCAGTCAGGTAACAACGAGTCTGTTTGCTTCCCAACTGGCGTGGGAAGGCAGTGTGTCGTGAGGATGGACGTGGCAGGTGACCAATGGTGGGACCAAGCGGGTGGGGCAGGCAGAGATGATGTGATGAAACCTCCTGGTCTACGTCCAACTAGAGTTGGCAACCCTAACTGGTGCATCTCCCATGGTGTTTGCAGGTATTTGGGACCGGCAACGCAGTCTCTGGTGTTTACTCTCATTCCTGCTGCAGACCAACCACAACAGTCGCTGTAATACTCAAACCTACTTTTTTTTAATGTATTTGTTCATGGGATGTGGGCGTCACTGGCAAGGCCAGCATTTATTGCCCATCCCTAATTGTCCTTGAGAAGGTGCTGGTGAGCCACCTTCTTGAACCGCTGCAGTCCGTAGCGGTTTGTTACAACTGAGTGATTTGCTAGGCCATTTCAGAGGCGCAGTTAAGAGTCAACCACATTGCTGTGGGTCTGGAGTCACATATAGGCCAGACTGGGTAAGGACGGCAGATTTCCTTCCCTAAAGGTCATTAGTGAACCAGATGGGTTTTTTACGACAATCCGGTACTTTTATGGTCACCATTACTGATACAAGCTTTTTATTCCAGATTTATTTAATTGAATTTAAATTCCCCAGCTGCTGTGGTGGGATTTGAACTCACGTTTCCAGATTATGAGTCCAGGCCTCTGGATGACTAGTTCAGTAACATTACTGCCATGCTACCGTACCATGATTAAAACTGAAGCGATACGTCACATGACTGACGCGAGGTCAAAATATTACACACCACATAGCACCCGGATTTGCGTTTTAATCTACTGTCCGACCACCCAGAGGGAGGCCCGGGAGAACATTGCCGTGGCCATGGCGACGGGGTGGTAGGGCATTGCCCGCTATTTCTCGCCTAGTTTCCGGCGGGCAGATGGCCCGAAAGTTCACACCATTATTTGTAAAACTACTTTTATGTCTCTCAAAACAAAAACAAAGAAGTGATGATGATGAATCTCAGCAAGGCTTTTGTTCGGCTCCATTGCGTGCAGTGTTGAGTACTCCATTATACAAAGGGTGTTGGAGGACAAGTCGCAATGCAGATTCGCTCGGGCAATAGCAGGGGTGTAGTTGTTGTGAACAGGGACAGTTCAGGAGGATATCTAATAGAAATAAGAAATGATGAAAGCGCTGGAGAGGACAAATAGTGAAAGATGATTTCCAATTGTTGGTGAATCGGTAACAAGAGAGCATTGGCATTATGATTTGAAGCATAAAGACAAAGGTTAGAAAGGATTTTTTTCACAAAGGATTCTTAGAATAAGGAATATAAGCGGCTATTGAATCCAAGTCAATCACACAATTTTAAAGTGAATTACATCAACACTTGAAAAAAATTAAAAGGCTCAGGGAAATAAAGGGGAATTGTGATTAAGTTAGTTAGCTCCAACCCGGAGATATCACCGGGATAAAAACAATGGAGCGAGTGGCCCCCTTCTGTGCTGAATTTCCTTTGGTTCCATGATTTACCTGCTGTTTTATAAAACTTGCTTATTGTCTCCCCAAAACCTCTTATTCTCAGCTACTAGTTATGGTGAACTCCTGGTATTGCAATTACAGAGTAGCAGTCTGAAAACTTGAAACGCTTGTAATGCTTTCCTCTCACACAAGAGAATGTGTTAACAGAAGGTGGAAGTCCCCACAGCCAAGACCAAAGTGGAACTTCCGAGCTGTGGGACTGAAGCACACGAGGGGAAGAAAACGTCAAGGAGGAAAAAAGGCATGATGGCACATTGGGCTTGTCCCTCCAATACATCCCACTCACCCAGCCCAACATCCCACTCACCCAGCCTGACATCCCATCACAGAGTCAAACATCCCATCACCCAGCCCAACATCCCACTCAACCGCCCAACATCCCATCATCCAGCCCAACATCCTACTCAACCGCCCAACATCCCATCACCCAGCCCAACATCCCACTCACACAGCCCATCTTTCAGAAGGCTTTCGATAAGGTCTCGCATAAGAGATTAACGTGTAAAGTAAAAGCACATGGGATTGGGGTTAAGGTACTGTCTTGGATAGAGAACTGGTTGGCAGACAGGAAGCAAAGAGTTGGAATAAACGGCTCTTTTTCCGAGTGGCAGGCAGTGACTAGTGGGGTACCGCAGGGATCGGTGCTAGGACCCCAGCTATTCACAATATATATTAATGATCTAGATGAGGGAACTAGATGTAATATCTCCAAGTTTGCAGATGACACAAAGCTGGGTGGGCATGTGTGCTGTGAGGAGGATGCCGAGAAACTCCAGTATGATTTGGACAGGTTGGGTGATTGGGCAGATATATGGCAGATGCAGTATAATGCGGATAAATGTGAGGTTATCCACTTTGGTGACAAAAACAGGAAGGCAGATTATTATCTGAACGTCAATAGATTGGGAGAAGGGGAAGTGCAACGAGACCTGGGTGTCCTTGTGCACCAGTCGCTGAAGGTAAGCATGCAGGTGCAGCAGGCGGTTAAGAAGGCAAATGGTATGTTGGCCTTCGTAGCGAGAGGATTCGAATACAGGAACAAGGATGTCTTGCTGCAGTTGTACAGGGCCTTGGTGAGACCACACCTTGAGTATTGTGTGCAGTTTTGGGCGCCTTATCTGAGGAAGGATGTTCTTGACATGGAGGGAGTGCAGCGAAGATTCACCAGACTGATACCTGGGATGGCAGGAATGACGTATGAGGAGAGATTGGGTTGATTGGGCTTATACTCGCTGGAGTTTCGAAGAACGAGAGGGATCTCATTGAAACTTATAAAATTCCAACAGGACTAGACAGACCAGATGCAGGAAGGATGTTCCCGATGGCGGGGGAGTCCAGAACCAGGGTTCACAGTCTAAGGATAAGGGGTAAGCCATTTAGGACTGAGATGAGGGGGAATTTCTTCACCCAGAGAGTGGTGAACCTGTGGAATTCTCTACCACAGAAGGCAGTTGAGTGCAATTCATTAAATATATTCAACAAGGAGTTAGGTATATTTCTTAAGGCTAAAGGGATCAAGGGATATGGGGAGAAGGCAGGGACAGGGTACTGAGTTTGGATGATCAGCCATGACCTCATTCAATGGCGGAGCTGGCTCGAGGGGACAAATGGACTACTCCTGCTCCTATCTTCTATGTTTCTATGTTTCTATCCCATCACCGAGCCCGACATCCCACTCACCCAGCCCAACATCCCATCACCCAGCCCAACATCGCATCACCCAGCCCAACATCCCATCACCCAGCCCAACATCCCATCACCCAGCCCAACATCGCATCACCCAGCCCAACATCCCATCACCCAGCCCAACATCCCATCACCCAGCCCAACATCGCATCACCCAGCCCAACATCCCATCACCCAGCCCAACATCCCACTCACCCAGCCCAACATCCCATCACCCAGCCCAACATCCCATCACCCAGCCCAACATCCCACTCACCCAGCCCAACATCCCACTCACCCAGCCCAACAGCCCATCACCCAGCCCAACATCCCATCACCCAGCCCAACAGCCCATCACCCAGCCCAACATCCCACTCACCCAGCACAACATCCCATCACCCAGCCCAACATCCCACTCACCCAGCCCAACAGCCCATCACCCAGCCCAACATCCCATCACCCAGCCCAACATCCCATCACCCAGCCCAACATCCCATCACCCAGCCCAACATCCCATCACCCAGCCAAACATCCCATCACCCAGCCCAACATCCCATCACCCAGCCCAACAGCCCACTCACCTAGCCCGACATCCCACTCACCTAGCCCAACATCCCACACTCCCAGCCCAACATCCCACTCACCCAGCCCAACATCCCACTCACCCAGCTCAACATCCCACTCACCCAGCCCAACATACCATCACCCAGCCCAACATCCCACTCACCCAGCTCAACATCCCACTCACCCAGCCCAACATCCCATCACCCAGCCCAACATCCCATCACCCAGCCCAACAGCCCATCACCCAGCCCAACATCCCACTCACCGAAACCAACATCCCATCACCCAGCCCAACATCCCATCACCCAGCCCAACATCCCATCACCCAGCCCAGCATCCCATCACCCAGCCCAAAACCCCATCACCCAGCGCTACATCCCATCACCCAGCGCAACATCCCATCACCCAGCGCAACATCCCATCACCCAGCCCAACATCCCACTCACCCAGCACAACATCCCACTCACCCAGCCCAACATCCCATCACCCAGCCCAACATCCCACTCACCCAGCCCAACATCCCATCACCCAGCCCAACATCCCACTCACCCAGCCCAACATCCCATCACCCAGCCCAACATCCCATCACCCAGCCCAACATCCCATCACCCAGCCCAACATCCCATCACCCAGCCCAACATCCCATCACCCAGCCTAACATCCCATCACCCAGCCCAACATCCCATCACCCAGCTCAACATCCCATCACCCAGCCCAACATCCCATCACCCAGCCTAACATCCCATCACCCAGCCCAACATCCCATCACCCAGCTCAACATCCCATCACACAGCCCAACATCCCATCACACAGCCCAACAGCCCATCACCCAGCCCAACAGCCCATCACCCAGCCCAACACCCCACTCACCCAGCCCAACATCCCATCACCCAGCCGAGCAGCCCATCACCCAGCCCAACAGCCCATCACCCAGCCGAACATCCCATCACCCAGCCCAACATCCCATCACCCAGCCCAACAGCCCATCACCCAGCCGAACAGCCCATCACCCAGCCCAACAGCCCATCACCCAGCCCAACATCCCATCACCCAGCCCAACATCCCACTCACACAGCCCAACATCCCACTCACCCAGCCCAACATCCCATCACCCAGCCCGACATCCCACACTCCAAGCCCAACATCTCACACTCCCAGCCCAACATCCCATCACCCAGACCAGCATCCCACTCACCCAGCCCAATATCACTCACCCAGCCCTACATCCCATCACCCAGCCCAACATCCCACTCACCCAGCCCAACATCCCACTCACCCAGCCCAACATCCCACTCACCAGCCCAACATCCCATCACAGAGCCCAACATCCCACTCACCCAGCCCAACATCCCATCACCCAGCCCAACATCCCACTCACCCAGCCCAACATCACATCACCCAGCCCAACAGCCCATCACCCAGCCCAACATCCCACTCACCCAGCACAACATCCCATCACCCAGCCCTACATCCCACTCACCCAGCCCAACAGCCCATCACCCAGCCCAACATCCCATCAGCCAGCCCAACATCCCATCACCCAGCCCAACATCCCATCACCCAGCCCAACATCCCATCACCCAGCCCAACATCCCATCACCCAGCCCAACATCCCATCACCCAGCCCAACATCCAATCACCCAGCCCAACATCCCATCACCCAGCCCAACATCCCATCAGCCAGCCCAACATCCCATCACCCAGCCCAACATCCCATCACCCAGCCCAACATCCCATCACCCAGCCCAACATCCCATCACCCAGCCCAACAGCCCACTCACACAGCCCAACATCCCATACTCCCAGCCCAACATCCCACTCACCCAGCCCAACATCCCACTCACCCAGCTCAACATCCCACTCACCCAGCCCAACATACCATCACCCAGCCCAACATCCCACTCACCCAGCCCGACATCCCACTCACCCAGCCCAACATCCCACACTCCCAGCCCAACATCCCACTCACCCAGCCCAACATCCCACTCACCCAGCTCAACATCCCACTCACCCAGACCAACATCCCATCACCCAGCCCAACATCCCATCACCCAGCCCAACAGCCCATCACCCAGCCCAACATCCCACTCACCGAAACCAACATCCCATCACCCAGCCCAACATCCCATCACCCAGCCCAACATCCCATCACCCAGCCCAACATCCCATCACCCAGCCCAACATCCCATCACCCAGCGCTACATCCCATCACCCAGCCCAACATCCCATCACCCAGCCCAACATCCCATCACCCAGCCCAACATCCCATCACCCAGCCCAACAGCCCATCACCCAGCCGAACAGCCCATCACCCAGCCCAACAGCCCATCACCCAGCCCTACATCCCACTCACCCAGCCCAGCATCCCATCACCCACCCCAACATCCCACACTCCCAGCCCAACATCCCACACTCCCAGCCTAACATCCCATCACCCAGACCAGCATCCCACTCACCCAGCCCAATATCACACTCACCAGCCCAACATCCCATCACAGAGCCCAACATCCCACTCACCCAGCCCAACATCCCATCACCCAGCCCAACATCCCACTCACCCAGCCCAACATCACATCACCCAGCCCAACAGCCCATCACCCAGCCCAACATCCCACTCACCCAGCACAACATCCCATCACCCAGCCCTACATCCCACTCACCCAGCCCAACAGCCCATCACCCAGCCCAACATCCCATCAGCCAGCCCAACATCCCATCACCCAGCCCAACATCCCATCACCCAGCCCAACATCCCATCACCCAGCCCAACATCCCATCACCCAGCCCAACATCCCATCACCCAGCCCAACATCCAATCACCCAGCCCAACATCCCATCACCCAGCCCAACATCCCATCAGCCAGCCCAACATCCCATCACCCAGCCCAACATCCCATCACCCAGCCCAACATCCCATCACCCAGCCCAACATCCCATCACCCAGCCCAACAGCCCACTCACACAGCCCAACATCCCACACTCCCAGCCCAACATCCCACTCACCCAGCCCAACATCCCACTCACCCAGCTCAACATCCCACTCACCCAGCCCAACATACCATCACCCAGCCCAACATCCCACTCACCCAGCCCGACATCCCACTCACCCAGCCCAACATCCCACACTCCCAGCCCAACATCCCACTCACCCAGCCCAACATCCCACTCACCCAGCTCAACATCCCACTCACCCAGCCCAACATCCCATCACCCAGCCCAACATCCCATCACCCAGCCCAACAGCCCATCACCCAGCCCAACATCCCACTCACCGAAACCAACATCCCATCACCCAGCCCAACATCCCATCACCCAGCCCAACATCCCATCACCCAGCCCAACATCCCATCACCCAGCCCAACATCCCATCACCCAGCGCTACATCCCATCACCCAGCCCAACATCCCATCACCCAGCCCAACATCCCATCACCCAGCCCAACATCCCATCACCCAGCCCAACATCCCATCACCCAGCCCGACATCCCACACTCCAAGCCCAACATCTCACACTCCCAGCCCAACATCCCATCACCCAGACCAGCATCCCACTCACCCAGCCCAATATCACTCACCCAGCCCTACATCCCATCACCCAGCCCAACATCCCACTCACCCAGCCCAACATCCCACTCACCCAGCCCAACATCCCACTCACCAGCCCAACATCCCATCACACAGCCCAACAT
Organism: Somniosus microcephalus; assembly: GCF_052327205.1. Classification (NCBI taxonomy): domain Eukaryota; kingdom Metazoa; phylum Chordata; class Chondrichthyes; order Squaliformes; family Somniosidae; genus Somniosus; species Somniosus microcephalus. Next base: position 215,769,221 of record NC_140995.1, on the reverse strand, counting down.
CCCACTCACCCAGCCCAACATCCCATCACCCAGCCCAACATCCCACTCACCCAGCCCAACATCCCATCACCCAGCCCAACAGCCCATCACCCAGCCCAACATCCCACTCACCCAGCACAACATCCCATCACCCAGCCCTACATCCCACTCACCCAGCCCAACAGCCCATCACCCAGCCCAACATCCCATCACCCAGCCCAACATCCCATCACCCAGCCCAACATCCCATCACCCAGCCCAACATCCCATCACCCAGCCCAACATCCCATCTCCCAGCCCAACATCCCATCACCCAGCCCAACATCCCAACACCCAGCCCAACATCCCATCACCCAGCCCAACATCCCACTCACCCAGCCCAACATCCCATCACCCAGCCCAACATCCCACTCACCCAGCCCAACATCCCATCACCCAGCCCAACATCCCATCACCCAGCCCAACATCCCATCACCCAGCCCAACATCCCATCACCCAGCCCAACATCCCATCACTCAGCCCAACATCCCATCACCCAGCCTAACATCCCATCACCCAGCCCAACATCCCATCACCCAGCTCAACATCCCATCACCCAGCCCAACATCCCATCACCCAGCCTAACATCCCATCACCCAGCCCAACATCCCATCACCCAGCTCAACATCCCATCACACAGCCCAACATCCCATCACCCAGCCCAACAGCCCATCACCCAGCCCAACAGCCCATCACCCAGCCCAACATCCCACTCACCCAGCCCAACATCCCATCACCCAGCCGAGCAGCCCATCACCCAGCCCAACAGCCCATCACCCAGCCTAACATCCCATCACCCAGCCCAACATCCCATCACCCAGCCCAACAGCCCATCACCCAGCCCAACAGCCCATCACACAGCCCAACAGCCCATCACCCAGCCCAACATCCCATCACCCAGCCCAACATCCACTCACACAGCCCAACATCCCACTCACCCAGCCCAACATCCCATCACCCAGCCCGACATCCCACACTCCAAGCCCAACATCTCACACTCCCAGCCCAACATCCCATCACCCAGCCCAACATCCCATCACCCAGCCCAATATCCCACTCACCCAGCCCAGCATCCCATCACCCACCCCAACATCCCACACTCCCAGCCCAACATCCCACACTCCCAGCCTAACATCCCATCACCCAGACCAGCATCCCACTCACCCAGCCCAATATCACACTCACCCAGCCCTACATCCCATCACCCAGCCCAACATCCCACTCACCCAGCCCAACATCCCACTCACCCAGCCCAACATCCCACTCACCAGCCCAATATCCCACTCACCCAGCCCAACATCCCATCACCCAGCCCAACATCCCACTCACCCAGCCCAACATCCCACTCACCCAGCCCAACATCCCACTCACCCAGCCCAACATCCCACTCACCAGCCCAACATCCCATCACCCAGCCCAACATCCCACTCACCCAGCCCAACAGCCCATCACCCAGCCCAACAGCCCATCACCCAGCCCAACATCCCATCACCCAGCCCAACATCCCATCACCCAGCCCAACATCCCATCACCCAGCCCAACAGCCCACTCACCCAGCCCGACATCCCACTCACCCACCCGACATCCCACTCACCCAGCCCAACATCGCACTCACCCAGCTCAACGTCCCACTCACCCAGCCCAACATCCCATCACCCAGCCCAACATCACACTCACCCAGCCCGACATCCCACTCACCCAGCGCAACATCCCATCACCCAGCCCAACATCCCATCACCCAGCCCAACATCCCATCACCCAGCCCAACATCCCATCACCCAGCCCAACAGCCCATCACCCAGCCCAACAGCCCACTCACCGAAACCAACATCCCATCACCCAGCCCAACATCCCATCACCCAGCCCAACATCCCATCACCCAGCCCAACATCCCATCACCCAGCCCAACATCCCATCACTCAGCCCAACATCCCATCACCCAGCCTAACATCCCATCACCCAGCCCAACATCCCATCACCCAGCTCAACATCCCATCACACAGCCCAACATCCCATCACCCAGCCCAACAGCCCATCACCCAGCCCAACAGCCCATCACCCAGCCCAACATCCCACTCACCCAGCCCAACATCCCATCACCCAGCCGAGCAGCCCATCACCCAGCCGAGCAGCCCATCACCCAGTCCAACTGCCCATCACCCAGCCTAACATCCCATCACCCAGCCCAACATCCCATCACCCAGCCCAACAGCCCATCACCCAGCCCAACAGCCCATCACCCAGCCTAACATCCCATCACCCAGCCCAACATCCCATCACCCAGCCCAACAGCCCATCACCCAGCCCAACAGCCCATCACACAGCCCAACAGCCCATCACCCAGCCCAACATCCCATCACCCAGCCCAACATCCCACTCACACAGCCCAACATCCCACTCACCCAGCCCAACATCCCATCACCCAGCCCGACATCCCACACTCCAAGCCCAACATCTCACACTCCCAGCCCAACATCCCATCACCCAGCCCAACATCCCATCACCCAGCCCAATATCCCACTCACCCAGCCCAGCATCCCATCACCCACCCCAACATCCCACACTCCCAGCCCAACATCCCACACTCCCAGCCTAACATCCCATCACCCAGACCAGCATCCCACTCACCCAGCCCAATATCACACTCACCCAGCCCTACATCCCATCACCCAGCCCAACATCCCACTCACCCAGCCCAACATCCCACTCACCCAGCCCAACATCCCACTCACCAGCCCAATATCCCACTCACCCAGCCCAACATCCCATCACCCAGCCCAACATCCCACTCACCCAGCCCAACATCCCACTCACCCAGCCCAACATCCCACTCACCCAGCCCAACATCCCACTCACCAGCCCAACATCCCATCACCCAGCCCAACATCCCACTCACCCAGCCCAACAGCCCATCACCCAGCCCAACAGCCCATCACCCAGCCCAACATCCCATCACCCAGCCCAACATCCCATCACCCAGCCCAACATCCCATCACCCAGCCCAACAGCCCACTCACCCAGCCCGACATCCCACTCACCCACCCGACATCCCACTCACCCAGCCCAACATCGCACTCACCCAGCTCAACGTCCCACTCACCCAGCCCAACATCCCATCACCCAGCCCAACATCACACTCACCCCAGCCCGACATCCCACTCACCCAGCGCAACATCCCATCACCCAGCCCAACATCCCATCACCCAGCCCAACATCCCATCACCCAGCCCAACATCCCATCACCCAGCCCAACAGCCCATCACCCAGCCCAACAGCCCACTCACCGAAACCAACATCCCATCACCCAGCCCAACATCCCCATCACCCAGCCCAACATCCCATCACCCAGCCCAACATCCCATCACCCAGCCCAACATCCCATCACTCAGCCCAACATCCCATCACCCAGCCTAACATCCCATCACCCAGCCCAACATCCCATCACCCAGCTCAACATCCCATCACACAGCCCAACATCCCATCACCCAGCCCAACAGCCCATCACCCAGCCCAACAGCCCATCACCCAGCCCAACATTCCACTCACCCAGCCCAACATCCCATCACCCAGCCGAGCAGCCCATCACCCAGCTGAGCAGCCCATCACCCAGTCCAACTGCCCATCACCCAGCCTAACATCCCATCACCCAGCCCAACATCCCATCACCCAGCCCAACAGCCCATCACCCAGCCCAACAGCCCATCACACAGCCCAACAGCCCATCACCCAGCCCAACATCCCATCACCCAGCCCAACATCCCACTCACACAGCCCAACATCCCACTCACCCAGCCCAACATCCCATCACCCAGCCCGACATCCCACACTCCAAGCCCAACATCTCACACTCCCAGCCCAACATCCCATCACCCAGCCCAACATCCCATCACCCAGCCCAATATCCCACTCACCCAGCCCAGCATCCCATCACCCACCCCAACATCCCACACTCCCAGCCCAACATCCCACACTCCCAGCCTAACATCCCATCACCCAGACCAGCATCCCACTCACCCAGCCCAATATCACACTCACCCAGCCCTACATCCCATCACCCAGCCCAACATCCCACTCACCCAGCCCAACATCCCACTCACCCAGCCCAACATCCCACTCACCAGCCCAACATCCCACTCACCCAGCCCAACATCCCATCACCCAGCCCAACATCCCACTCACCCAGCCCAACATCCCACTCACCCAGCCCAACATCCCACTCACCCAGCCCAACATCCCACTCACCAGCCCAACATCCCATCACCCAGCCCAACATCCCACTCACCCAGCCTAACAGCCCATCACCCAGCCCAACAGCCCATCACCCAGCCCAACATCCCACTCACCCAGCCCAACATCCCACTCACCCAGCCCAACATCCCACTCACCCAGCCCAACATCCCACTCACCAGCCCAACATCCCACTCACCCAGCCCAACAGCCCATCACCCAGCCCAACATCCCATCACCCAGCCCAACAGCCCATCACCCAGCCCAACATCCCACTCACCCAGCACAACATCCCATCACCCAGCCCAACATCCCACTCACCCAGCCCAACAGCCCATCACCCAGCCCAACATCCATCACCCAGCCCAACATCCCATCACCCAGCCCAACATCCCATCACCCAGCCCAACATCCCATCACCCAGCCAAACATCCCATCACCCAGCCCAACATCCCATCACCCAGCCCAACAGCCCACTCACCTAGCCCGACATCCCACTCACCTAGCCCAACATCCCACACTCCCAGCCCAACATCCCACTCACCCAGCCCAACATCCCACTCACCCAGCTCAACATCCCACTCACCCAGCCCAACATACCATCACCCAGCCCAACATCCCACTCACCCAGCTCAACATCCCACTCACCCAGCCCAACATCCCATCACCCAGCCCAACATCCCATCACCCAGCCCAACAGCCCATCACCCAGCCCAACATCCCACTCACCGAAACCAACATCCCATCACCCAGCCCAACATCCCATCACCCAGCCCAACATCCCATCACCCAGCCCAGCATCCCATCACCCAGCCCAAAACCCCATCACCCAGCGCTACATCCCATCACCCAGCGCAACATCCCATCACCCAGCGCAACATCCCATCACCCAGCCCAACATCCCACTCACCCAGCACAACATCCCACTCACCCAGCCCAACATCCCATCACCCAGCCCAACATCCCACTCACCCAGCCCAACATCCCATCACCCAGCCCAACATCCCACTCACCCAGCCCAACATCCCATCACCCAGCCCAACATCCCATCACCCAGCCCAACATCCCATCACCCAGCCCAACATCCCATCACCCAGCCCAACATCCCATCACCCAGCCTAACATCCCATCACCCAGCCCAACATCCCATCACCCAGCTCAACATCCCATCACCCAGCCCAACATCCCATCACCCAGCCTAACATCCCATCACCCAGCCCAACATCCCATCACCCAGCTCAACATCCCATCACACAGCCCAACATCCCATCACACAGCCCAACAGCCCATCACCCAGCCCAACAGCCCATCACCCAGCCCAACACCCCACTCACCCAGCCCAACATCCCATCACCCAGCCGAGCAGCCCATCACCCAGCCCAACAGCCCATCACCCAGCCGAACATCCCATCACCCAGCCCAACATCCCATCACCCAGCCCAACAGCCCATCACCCAGCCGAACAGCCCATCACCCAGCCCAACAGCCCATCACCCAGCCCAACATCCCATCACCCAGCCCAACATCCCACTCACACAGCCCAACATCCCACTCACCCAGCCCAACATCCCATCACCCAGCCCGACATCCCACACTCCAAGCCCAACATCTCACACTCCCAGCCCAACATCCCATCACCCAGACCAGCATCCCACTCACCCAGCCCAATATCACTCACCCAGCCCTACATCCCATCACCCAGCCCAACATCCCACTCACCCAGCCCAACATCCCACTCACCCAGCCCAACATCCCACTCACCAGCCCAACATCCCATCACAGAGCCCAACATCCCACTCACCCAGCCCAACATCCCATCACCCAGCCCAACATCCCACTCACCCAGCCCAACATCACATCACCCAGCCCAACAGCCCATCACCCAGCCCAACATCCCACTCACCCAGCACAACATCCCATCACCCAGCCCTACATCCCACTCACCCAGCCCAACAGCCCATCACCCAGCCCAACATCCCATCAGCCAGCCCAACATCCCATCACCCAGCCCAACATCCCATCACCCAGCCCAACATCCCATCACCCAGCCCAACATCCCATCACCCAGCCCAACATCCCATCACCCAGCCCAACATCCAATCACCCAGCCCAACATCCCATCACCCAGCCCAACATCCCATCAGCCAGCCCAACATCCCATCACCCAGCCCAACATCCCATCACCCAGCCCAACATCCCATCACCCAGCCCAACATCCCATCACCCAGCCCAACAGCCCACTCACACAGCCCAACATCCCATACTCCCAGCCCAACATCCCACTCACCCAGCCCAACATCCCACTCACCCAGCTCAACATCCCACTCACCCAGCCCAACATACCATCACCCAGCCCAACATCCCACTCACCCAGCCCGACATCCCACTCACCCAGCCCAACATCCCACACTCCCAGCCCAACATCCCACTCACCCAGCCCAACATCCCACTCACCCAGCTCAACATCCCACTCACCCAGACCAACATCCCATCACCCAGCCCAACATCCCATCACCCAGCCCAACAGCCCATCACCCAGCCCAACATCCCACTCACCGAAACCAACATCCCATCACCCAGCCCAACATCCCATCACCCAGCCCAACATCCCATCACCCAGCCCAACATCCCATCACCCAGCCCAACATCCCATCACCCAGCGCTACATCCCATCACCCAGCCCAACATCCCATCACCCAGCCCAACATCCCATCACCCAGCCCAACATCCCATCACCCAGCCCAACAGCCCATCACCCAGCCGAACAGCCCATCACCCAGCCCAACAGCCCATCACCCAGCCCTACATCCCACTCACCCAGCCCAGCATCCCATCACCCACCCCAACATCCCACACTCCCAGCCCAACATCCCACACTCCCAGCCTAACATCCCATCACCCAGACCAGCATCCCACTCACCCAGCCCAATATCACACTCACCAGCCCAACATCCCATCACAGAGCCCAACATCCCACTCACCCAGCCCAACATCCCATCACCCAGCCCAACATCCCACTCACCCAGCCCAACATCACATCACCCAGCCCAACAGCCCATCACCCAGCCCAACATCCCACTCACCCAGCACAACATCCCATCACCCAGCCCTACATCCCACTCACCCAGCCCAACAGCCCATCACCCAGCCCAACATCCCATCAGCCAGCCCAACATCCCATCACCCAGCCCAACATCCCATCACCCAGCCCAACATCCCATCACCCAGCCCAACATCCCATCACCCAGCCCAACATCCCATCACCCAGCCCAACATCCAATCACCCAGCCCAACATCCCATCACCCAGCCCAACATCCCATCAGCCAGCCCAACATCCCATCACCCAGCCCAACATCCCATCACCCAGCCCAACATCCCATCACCCAGCCCAACATCCCATCACCCAGCCCAACAGCCCACTCACACAGCCCAACATCCCACACTCCCAGCCCAACATCCCACTCACCCAGCCCAACATCCCACTCACCCAGCTCAACATCCCACTCACCCAGCCCAACATACCATCACCCAGCCCAACATCCCACTCACCCAGCCCGACATCCCACTCACCCAGCCCAACATCCCACACTCCCAGCCCAACATCCCACTCACCCAGCCCAACATCCCACTCACCCAGCTCAACATCCCACTCACCCAGCCCAACATCCCATCACCCAGCCCAACATCCCATCACCCAGCCCAACAGCCCATCACCCAGCCCAACATCCCACTCACCGAAACCAACATCCCATCACCCAGCCCAACATCCCATCACCCAGCCCAACATCCCATCACCCAGCCCAACATCCCATCACCCAGCCCAACATCCCATCACCCAGCGCTACATCCCATCACCCAGCCCAACATCCCATCACCCAGCCCAACATCCCATCACCCAGCCCAACATCCCATCACCCAGCCCAACATCCCATCACCCAGCCCGACATCCCACACTCCAAGCCCAACATCTCACACTCCCAGCCCAACATCCCATCACCCAGACCAGCATCCCACTCACCCAGCCCAATATCACTCACCCAGCCCTACATCCCATCACCCAGCCCAACATCCCACTCACCCAGCCCAACATCCCACTCACCCAGCCCAACATCCCACTCACCAGCCCAACATCCCATCACACAGCCCAACATCCCACTCACCCAGCCCAACATCCCATCACCCAGCCCAACATCCCACTCACCCAGCCCAACATCCCATCACCCAGCCCAACAGCCCATCACCCAGCCCAACATCCCACTCACCCAGCACAACATCCCATCACCCAGCCCTACATCCCACTCACCCAGCCCAACAGCCCATCACCCAGCCCAACATCCCATCACCCAGCCCAACATCCCATCACCCAGCCCAACATCCCATCACCCAGCCCAACATCCCATCACCCAGCCCAACATCCCATCTCCCAGCCCAACATCCCATCACCCAGCCCAACATCCCAACACCCAGCCCAACATCCCATCACCCAGCCCAACATCCCACTCACCCAGCCCAACATCCCATCACCCAGCCCAACATCCCACTCACCCAGCCCAACATCCCATCACCCAGCCCAACATCCCATCACCCAGCCCAACATCCCATCACCCAGCCCAACATCCCATCACCCAGCCCAACATCCCATCACTCAGCCCAACATCCCATCACCCAGCCTAACATCCCATCACCCAGCCCAACATCCCATCACCCAGCTCAACATCCCATCACCCAGCCCAACATCCCATCACCCAGCCTAACATCCCATCACCCAGCCCAACATCCCATCACCCAGCTCAACATCCCATCACACAGCCCAACATCCCATCACCCAGCCCAACAGCCCATCACCCAGCCCAACAGCCCATCACCCAGCCCAACATCCCACTCACCCAGCCCAACATCCCATCACCCAGCCGAGCAGCCCATCACCCAGCCCAACAGCCCATCACCCAGCCTAACATCCCATCACCCAGCCCAACATCCCATCACCCAGCCCAACAGCCCATCACCCAGCCCAACAGCCCATCACACAGCCCAACAGCCCATCACCCAGCCCAACATCCCATCACCCAGCCCAACATCCCACTCACACAGCCCAACATCCCACTCACCCAGCCCAACATCCCATCACCCAGCCCGACATCCCACACTCCAAGCCCAACATCTCACACTCCCAGCCCAACATCCCATCACCCAGCCCAACATCCCATCACCCAGCCCAATATCCCACTCACCCAGCCCAGCATCCCATCACCCACCCCAACATCCCACACTCCCAGCCCAACATCCCACACTCCCAGCCTAACATCCCATCACCCAGACCAGCATCCCACTCACCCAGCCCAATATCACACTCACCCAGCCCTACATCCCATCACCCAGCCCAACATCCCACTCACCCAGCCCAACATCCCACTCACCCAGCCCAACATCCCACTCACCAGCCCAATATCCCACTCACCCAGCCCAACATCCCATCACCCAGCCCAACATCCCACTCACCCAGCCCAACATCCCACTCACCCAGCCCAACATCCCACTCACCCAGCCCAACATCCCACTCACCAGCCCAACATCCCATCACCCAGCCCAACATCCCACTCACCCAGCCCAACAGCCCATCACCCAGCCCAACAGCCCATCACCCAGCCCAACATCCCATCACCCAGCCCAACATCCCATCACCCAGCCCAACATCCCATCACCCAGCCCAACAGCCCACTCACCCAGCCCGACATCCCACTCACCCACCCGACATCCCACTCACCCAGCCCAACATCGCACTCACCCAGCTCAACGTCCCACTCACCCAGCCCAACATCCCATCACCCAGCCCAACATCACACTCACCCAGCCCGACATCCCACTCACCCAGCGCAACATCCCATCACCCAGCCCAACATCCCATCACCCAGCCCAACATCCCATCACCCAGCCCAACATCCCATCACCCAGCCCAACAGCCCATCACCCAGCCCAACAGCCCACTCACCGAAACCAACATCCCATCACCCAGCCCAACATCCCATCACCCAGCCCAACATCCCATCACCCAGCCCAACATCCCATCACCCAGCCCAACATCCCATCACTCAGCCCAACATCCCATCACCCAGCCTAACATCCCATCACCCAGCCCAACATCCCATCACCCAGCTCAACATCCCATCACACAGCCCAACATCCCATCACCCAGCCCAACAGCCCATCACCCAGCCCAACAGCCCATCACCCAGCCCAACATCCCACTCACCCAGCCCAACATCCCATCACCCAGCCGAGCAGCCCATCACCCAGCCGAGCAGCCCATCACCCAGTCCAACTGCCCATCACCCAGCCTAACATCCCATCACCCAGCCCAACATCCCATCACCCAGCCCAACAGCCCATCACCCAGCCCAACAGCCCATCACCCAGCCTAACATCCCATCACCCAGCCCAACATCCCATCACCCAGCCCAACAGCCCATCACCCAGCCCAACAGCCCATCACACAGCCCAACAGCCCATCACCCAGCCCAACATCCCATCACCCAGCCCAACATCCCACTCACACAGCCCAACATCCCACTCACCCAGCCCAACATCCCATCACCCAGCCCGACATCCCACACTCCAAGCCCAACATCTCACACTCCCAGCCCAACATCCCATCACCCAGCCCAACATCCCATCACCCAGCCCAATATCCCACTCACCCAGCCCAGCATCCCATCACCCACCCCAACATCCCACACTCCCAGCCCAACATCCCACACTCCCAGCCTAACATCCCATCACCCAGACCAGCATCCCACTCACCCAGCCCAATATCACACTCACCCAGCCCTACATCCCATCACCCAGCCCAACATCCCACTCACCCAGCCCAACATCCCACTCACCCAGCCCAACATCCCACTCACCAGCCCAATATCCCACTCACCCAGCCCAACATCCCATCACCCAGCCCAACATCCCACTCACCCAGCCCAACATCCCACTCACCCAGCCCAACATCCCACTCACCCAGCCCAACATCCCACTCACCAGCCCAACATCCCATCACCCAGCCCAACATCCCACTCACCCAGCCCAACAGCCCATCACCCAGCCCAACAGCCCATCACCCAGCCCAACATCCCATCACCCAGCCCAACATCCCATCACCCAGCCCAACATCCCATCACCCAGCCCAACAGCCCACTCACCCAGCCCGACATCCCACTCACCCACCCGACATCCCACTCACCCAGCCCAACATCGCACTCACCCAGCTCAACGTCCCACTCACCCAGCCCAACATCCCATCACCCAGCCCAACATCACACTCACCCAGCCCGACATCCCACTCACCCAGCGCAACATCCCATCACCCAGCCCAACATCCCATCACCCAGCCCAACATCCCATCACCCAGCCCAACATCCCATCACCCAGCCCAACAGCCCATCACCCAGCCCAACAGCCCACTCACCGAAACCAACATCCCATCACCCAGCCCAACATCCCATCACCCAGCCCAACATCCCATCACCCAGCCCAACATCCCATCACCCAGCCCAACATCCCATCACTCAGCCCAACATCCCATCACCCAGCCTAACATCCCATCACCCAGCCCAACATCCCATCACCCAGCTCAACATCCCATCACACAGCCCAACATCCCATCACCCAGCCCAACAGCCCATCACCCAGCCCAACAGCCCATCACCCAGCCCAACATCCCACTCACCCAGCCCAACATCCCATCACCCAGCCGAGCAGCCCATCACCCAGCCGAGCAGCCCATCACCCAGTCCAACTGCCCATCACCCAGCCTAACATCCCATCACCCAGCCCAACATCCCATCACCCAGCCCAACAGCCCATCACCCAGCCCAACAGCCCATCACACAGCCCAACAGCCCATCACCCAGCCCAACATCCCATCACCCAGCCCAACATCCCACTCACACAGCCCAACATCCCACTCACCCAGCCCAACATCCCATCACCCAGCCCGACATCCCACACTCCAAGCCCAACATCTCACACTCCCAGCCCAACATCCCATCACCCAGCCCAACATCCCATCACCCAGCCCAATATCCCACTCACCCAGCCCAGCATCCCATCACCCACCCCAACATCCCACACTCCCAGCCCAACATCCCACACTCCCAGCCTAACATCCCATCACCCAGACCAGCATCCCACTCACCCAGCCCAATATCACACTCACCCAGCCCTACATCCCATCACCCAGCCCAACATCCCACTCACCCAGCCCAACATCCCACTCACCCAGCCCAACATCCCACTCACCAGCCCAACATCCCACTCACCCAGCCCAACATCCCATCACCCAGCCCAACATCCCACTCACCCAGCCCAACATCCCACTCACCCAGCCCAACATCCCACTCACCCAGCCCAACATCCCACTCACCAGCCCAACATCCCATCACCCAGCCCAACATCCCACTCACCCAGCCTAACAGCCCATCACCCAGCCCAACAGCCCATCACCCAGCCCAACATCCCATCACCCAGCCCAACATCCCATCACCCAGCCCAACAGCCCACTCACCCAGCCCGACATCCCACTCACCCACCCAACATCCCACTCACCCAGCCCAACATCGCACTCACCCAGCTCAACGTCCCACTCACCCAGCCCAACATCCCATCACCCAGCCCAACATCACACTCACCCAGCCCGACATCCCACTCACCCAGCCCAACATCCCATCACCCAGCCCAACATCCCATCACCCAGCCCAACATCCCATCACCCAGACCAACATCCCATCACCCAGCCCAACAGCCCATCACCCAGCCCAACAGCCCACTCACCGAAACCAACATCCCATCACCCAGCCCAACATCCCATCACCCAGCCCAACATCCCATCACCCAGCCCAACATCCCATCACCCAGCCCAACATCCCATCACCCAGCCCAACATCCCATCACCCAGCGCAACATCCCATCACCCAGCGCAACATCCCATCACCCAGCCCAACATCCCACTCACCCAGCACAGCATCCCACTCACCCAGCCCAACATCCCATCACCCAGCCCAACATCCCATCACCCAGCCCAACATCCCATCACACAGCCCAACATCCCACTCACCCAGCCCAACATCCCATCACCCAGCCCAACATCCCACTCACCCAGCCCAACATCCCATCACCCAGCCCAACATCCCATCACCCAGACCAACATCCCATCACCCAGCCCAACATCCCATCACCCAGCCCAACATCCCATCACCCAGCCCAACATCCCATCACCCAGCCCAACATCCCATCACCCAGCCCAACATCCCATCACCCAGCCCAACATCCCATCACCCAGCTCAACATCCCATCACCCAGCCCAACATCCCATCACCCAGCCTAACATCCCATCACCCAGCCCAACATCCCATCACCCAGCTCAACATCCCATCACACAGCCCAACATCCCATCACCCAGCCTAACATCCCATCACCCAGCCCAACATCCCATCACCCAGCTCAACATCCCATCACACAGCCCAACAGCCCATCACCCAGCCCAACAGCCCATCACCCAGCCCAACACCTCACTCACCCAGCCCAACATCCCATCACCCAGCCGAGCAGCCCATCACCCAGCCCAACAGCCCATCACCCAGCCTAACATCCCATCACCCAGCCCAACATCCCATCACCCAGCCCAACAGCCCATCACCCAGCCCAACAGCCCATCACCCAGCCCAACAGCCCATCACCCAGCCCAACATCCCATCACCCAGCCCAACAACCCACTCACACAGCCCAACATCCCACTCACCCAGCCCAACATCCCATCACCCAGCCCGACATCCCACTCACCCAGCCCAACATCCCACTCACCCAGCCCAACATCCCACTCACCCAGCCCGACATCCCATCACCCAGCCCGACATCCCATCACCCAGCCCGACATCCCATCACCCAGCCCGACATCCCACACTCCAAGCCCAACATCCCACACTCCCAGTCCAACATCCCATCACCCAGCCCAACATCCCATCACCCAGCCCAATATCCCACTCACCCAGCCCAGCATCCCATCACCCACCCCAACATCCCACACTCCCAGCCCAACATCCCACACTCCCAGCCCAACATCCCATCACCCAGACCAGCATCCCACTCACCCAGCCCAATATCACACTCACCCAGCCCTACATCCCATCACCCAGCCCAACATCCCACTCACCCAGCCCAACATCCCACTCACCCAGCCCAACATCCCACTCACCCAGCCCAACATCCCACTCACCCAGCCCAACATCCCACTCACCCAGCCCAATATCCCATCACACAGCCCAACATCCCACTCACCCAGCCCAACATCCCACTCACCCAGCCCAACATCCCATCACACAGCCCAACATCCCATCACACAGCCCAACATCCCATCACCCAGCCCAACATCCCACTCACCCAGCCCAACATCCCACTCACCCAGCCCAACATCCCACTCACCCAGCCCAACATCCCACTCACCCAGCCCAACATCCCACTCACCCAGCCCAACATCCCACTCACCCAGCCCAACATCCCACTCACCAGCCAAACATCCCACTCACCCAGCCCAACATCCCACTCACCAGCCCAACATCCCACTCACCCAGCCCAACATCCCACTCACCAGCCCATCATCCCATCACCCAGCCCAACATCCCACCACCCAGCCCAACATCCCACCACACAGCCCAACATCCCATCACCCAGCCCAACATCCCATCACCCAGCCCAACATCCCACTCACCAGCCCAACATCCCACTCACCAGCCCAACATCCCACTCACCCAGCACAGCATCCCATCACCCAACCCGACATCCCACTCACCCAGTCCGACATCCCATCACCCAGCACAACATCCCATCACCCAGCACAACATCCCATCACCCAGCCCAACATCCCACTCACCCAGCCCAACATCCCATCACCCAGCCCAACATCGCATCACCCAGCCCAACATCCTACCCACCCAGCCCAACATCCCACTCACCCAGCGCAACATCCCATCACCCAGCGCAACATCCCATCACCCAGCCCAACATCCCACTCACCAAATCCAATATCCCATCACCCAGCTCAACATCCGACTCACCCAGCCCAACCTCCCACTCACATAATCCAACATCCCACTCACCCAGCCCAACATCCCACTCACCGAATCCAACATCCCACTCACCCAGCCCAACATCCCATCACCCAGCCCAACATCCCATCACCCAGCCCAACACCCCAGTCACCCAGCCCAACACCCCACTCACCCAGCCCAACATCCCACTCATCCAGCCCAACATCCCACTCACCCAGCCCAACAGCCCATCACCCAGCCCAACATCCCACTCACCCAGCCCAACATCCCATCACCCAGCCCAACATCCCATCACCCAGCCCAACATCCCATCACCCAGCCCAACATCCCATCACCCAGCCCAACATCCCATCACCCAGCCCAACATCCCATCACCCAGCCCAACATCCCATCACCCAGCCCAACATCCCATCACCCAGCCCAACATCGCATCACCCAGCTCAACATCCCATCACCCAGCCCAACATCCCATCACCCAGCCTAACATCCCATCACCCAGCCCAACATCCCATCACCCAGCTCAACATCCCATCACACAGCCCAACATCCCATCACCCAGCCTAACATCCCATCACCCAGCCCAACATCCCATCACCCAGCCCGACATCCCATCACCCAGCTCAACATCCCATCACACAGCCCAACAGCCCATCACCCAGCCCAACAGCCCATCACCCAGCCCAACGCCTCACTCACCCAGCCCAACATCCCATCACCCAGCCGAGCAGCCCATCACCCAGCCCAACAGCCCATCACCCAGCCTAACATCCCATCACCCAGCCCAACATCCCATCACCCAGCCCAACAGCCCATCACCCAGCCCAACAGCCCATCACCCAGCCCAACAGCCCATCACCCAGCCCAACAGCCCATCACCCAGCCCAACAGCCCATCACCCAGCCCAACATCCCATCACCCAGCCCAACATCCCACTCACACAACCCAACATCCCACTCACCCAGCCCAACATCCCACTCACCCAGCCCAACATCCCACTCACGCAGCCCAACATCCCACTCACCCAGCCCAACATCCCATCACCCATCCCGACATCCCATCACCCAGCCCGACATCCCACACTCCAAGCCCAACATCCCACACTCCCAGTCCAACATCCCATCACCCAGCCCAACATCCCATCACCCAGCCCAATATCCCACTCACCCAGCCCAGCATCCCATCACCCACCCCAACATCCCACACTCCCAGCCCAACATCCCACACTCCCAGCCCAACATCCCATCACCCAGACCAGCATCCCACTCACCCAGCCCAATATCACACTCACCCAGCCCTACATCCCATCACCCAGCCCAACATCCCACTCACCCAGCCCAACATCCCACTCACCCAGCCCAACATCCCACTCACCCAGCCCAACATCCCACTCACCCAGCCCAACATCCCATCACACAGCCCAACATCCCACTCACCCAGCCCAACATCCCACTCACCCAGCCCAACATCCCATCACACAGCCCAACATCCCATCACACAGCCCAACATCCCATCACCCAGCCCAACATCCCACTCACCCAGCCCAACATCCCACTCACCCAGCCCAACATCCCACTCACCCAGCCCAACATCCCACTCACCCAGCCCAACATCCCATTCACCCAGCCCAACATCCCACTCACCAGCCAAACATCCCACTCACCCAGCCCAACATCCCACTCACCAGCCCAACATCCCACTCACCCAGCCCAACATCCCACTCACCAGCCCATCATCCCATCACCCAGCCCAACATCCCACCACCCAGCCCAACATCCCACCACACAGCCCAACATCCCATCACCCAGCCCAACATCCCATCACCCAGCCCAACATCCCACTCACCAGCCCAACATCCCACTCACCAGCCCAACATCCCACTCACCCAGCACAGCATCCCATCACCCAACCCGACATCCCACTCACCCAGTCCGACATCCCATCACCCAGCACAACATCCCATCACCCAGCACAACATCCCATCACCCAGCCCAACATCCCACTCACCCAGCCCAACATCCCATCACCCAGCCCAACATCGCATCACCCACCCCAACATCCTACCCACCCAGCCCAACATCCCACTCACCCAGCGCAACATCCCATCACCCAGCCCAACATCCCACTCACCAAATCCAATATCCCATCACCCAGCTCAACATCTGACTCACCCAGCCCAACCTCCCACTCACATAATCCAACATCCCACTCACCCAGCCCAACATCCCACTCACCGAATCCAACATCCCACTCACCCAGCCCAACATCCCATCACCCAGCCCAACATCCCATCACCCAGCCCAACACCCCACTCACCCAGCCCAACACCCCACTCACCCAGCCCAACATCCCGCTCATCCAGCCCAACATCCCACTCACCCAGCCCAACAGCCCATCACCCAGCCCAACATCCCACTCACCCAGCCCAACATCCCATCACCCAACCCAACACCCCACTCACCCAGTCCAACATCCCATCACCCAGCCCAACATTCCACTCACCCAGCCCAACACCCAGCCCAACGTCCCACTCACCGAATCCAACATCCCACTCACCCAGCCTAACATCCGACTCACCCAGCCCAGCCTCCCACTCACATAGTCCAACATCCCATCACCCAGCCCAAAATCCCACCACCGAGCCCAAAATCCCACTTATTCTTGATTACTGAAATGTCTGATTCAGCTGAGAAGGAAATCAGGTGTGGTGTATATCGGCCGACTAATTCGACACGACCCGTTTTACCCCATCGCACGAATTTAAAATGACCCCCAATGTGTTTGTCTGATGAGTTGCTGAGGAATACGGAGCAGCAATGTTCCAGGTTCAATGTTCTCCCTTCCCCTCCTTTCCTGAAGGTGTTGACTCCTTTCTGCGGTGGGAGATCCTCTGGGGCTCTATTCATTAGAACAAAGAAGGCTGAAGAGGAGAACCACTCGAGGTGTTAAGTTAGCTGATTTCAGCTAGGCCAGTGATAGAAACATAGAAACATAGAAATTAGGAGCAGGAGTAGGCCATTCAGCCCCGTGAGCCCACTCCGCCATTTAATGAGATCATGGCTGATCATCCAAATTCGGTACCCTGTCCCTGCTTTCTCCCCATATCCCTTGATCCCTTTAACCTCAAGAAATATATCCAACTCCTTCTTGGAAATATTTAATGAATTGCCCTCAACTGCCCTGTTTGCCACAGAATTCCACAGGTTCACCACACTCTGGGTGAAGAAATTCCTCCTCATCTCAGTCCTAAATGGCTTATCCCTTATCCTTAGACTCTGATCCCTGGTTCTGGACTCCCCCACCATCGGGAACATCCTACCTGCATCTAGTCTGTCTCGTCCTGTTAGAATTTTATAAGTTTCAATGAGATCCCCTCTCATTATTCTAAACTCTAGCGAATATAAGCCTAACCGACCCAATCTCTCCTCATACGTCATTCCTGCCATCCCAGGTATCAGCCTGGTGAATCTTAGCTGCACTCCCTCCATGGCAAGAACATCCTTCCTCAGATAAGGCGACCAAAACTGCACATAATACTCAAGGTGTGGTCTCACCAAGGCCCTGTACAACTGCAGCAAGACATCCTTGCTCCTGTACTCAAATCCTCTCGCTTTGAAGGCCAACATACCATTTGCCTTCTTAACCGCCTGCTGCACCTGCATGTTTACCTTCAGCGACTGGTGCACAAGGACACCCAGGTCCCGTTGCACTTCCCCTTCTCCCAATCTATTGCCGTTCAGATAATAATCTGTCTTCCTGTTTTTGCCACCGAAGTGGATAACCTTGCATTTATCTACATTATACTGCATTTGCCATGCATCTGCCCAATCACCCAACCTGTCCAAATCATATTGGAGTTTCTCGGCATCCTCCTCACAGCACACACGCCCACCCAGCTTTGTGTCGTTCGCAAATTTGGAGATATTACATTTAGTTCCCTTGTCTAGATCATTTATATATATTGTGAATAGCTGGGGTCCTAGCACCGATCCCTGCGGTACCCCACTAATCACTGCCTGCCACTCGGAAAAAGACCCGTTTATTCCAACTCTTTGCTTCCTGTCTGCCAACCAGTTCTCTATCCAAGACAGTACCTTACTCCCAATCCCATGTGCCTTAACTTTACACGCTAATCTCTTATGTGGAACCTTATCAAAAGCCTTCTGAAAGTCCAAATACACCACATCCACTGGTTGTCCCTTATCTATTCTACCAGTTACATCCTCAAAAAATTCCAGTAGATTAGTCAAGCATGATTTACCTTTTGTAAATCCATGTTGACTTTGTCCGATCCTGTCACTGTTTTCCAAGTGCTCTGCTATTACATCTTTTATAATGGACTCTAGCATTTTCCCTACTACCGATGTCAGGCTTACTGGTCTATAATCCCCCATTTTCTCTCTACCACCCTTTTTAAAGAGTGGGGATGTTCCAGTTGGCTTCTGCACAACTTGGTTGGGGAAGGAAAAATTAGGCACGTTTCCTGCTTCTTATTACTAGCTAACAAGCCCTGCTAGAAGTGCATGTGTAAGGACAGCAGGTAAAGACAGGATAGGACTTGGTAGCCTACTGGCACTCAAAGTCAAGGTTCATGTCTGAATAATGAGCTGAGGTTCTATAGAATCGGGGAATGTTATGACACAGAAGGAGGCTATTTGTTCCATCATGTCTGTGCTGGCTCTCTAATAATGCTATCTACTTATTTCAATGCCCCTGCCTTTAGCTCATACCCTCAATAGTTTATTCACTTCCCTTTTGAAAGCTATTATGGATTCTGCTTCCCCCAGTCTTTGCGGGAACAAATTCCATACCGAACAACAACAAATATTTCACCTAGTCTTTCCGTTCATTTTTTTGGCAATGATTTTAAATTAATGCTCTCTAGTTACCAACTCACTGACCAGTGGAAAGTATTTCCTTAGTTACTTCATCAAAATCTCTCATAATTTTGAACACCTCTATTAGATCTCCCCTTTAGCCTTCTTTTTATTTTAATAAATAGAGCCCCAAACATCTGCCTAGCAACAAGGGAACCCTACCCCAGCAAGGAGTCAACACCTTCATGAAAGGAAAGGAAGGGAGAACATTGCCTATTCCAGGCAAGGATCACAGAATAGTGAGCAGAGACATGAGCCCAAAACCAGGGGCCTTCTGCATCGCTTCACAAGCCATTAGGCAAATGTGCTGGGCTATCAAGGAGTCCACAGTAAAAACAGAAAATGCTGGAAATACTCAGCAGGTCAGACAGCATTTGTGGAGAAAGAAACAGAGTTAACGTTTCAGGTTGATGACCTTTCGTCAGAACTCAGGTCACTGACCTTTCGTCAGAGTTCTGATGAAAGGTCATCGACCTGAAACGTTAACTCTGTTTCTCTCTCCACAGATGCTGCCTGACCTGCTGAGTATTTCCAGTATTTTCTGTTTTTATTTCAGATTTCCAGCATCCGCAGTGTTTTGCTTTCGTAAGGAGTCCACAGTGGTAGATTTAAGATACATTTTCATTCTTAGTCCCTGGGACCATAAACAGTTAAAATCTGGCTCTGTCTCTTTAAGGTATTTAGATGTGAATGATGAAGGTAAATGCAGTTTGTCCATGGGAAAAACAGTGTCTTCAAATCTACCTAATGTGTGGAAATAATAGAGATTCAGTTAGAAAGGCAGGACAAGATCCTTTAGCTCGTAAGCACTTTCTCATTAAACAGTGTTTCCAGCCAATGTAAAATTACATTTGTTGAATCTCAGTCGAGACAGGAGAAATTAATGAACCTGGAAATAATCTTGAATCTACAAGATGCGACTTAGCTTTGTCAGGATCACTTCATTTTACTGCGGATGTCTGAAATTTTTAAAAACAAAATACACATTTTTTGGGTCCTGCTGCTTTGAGATGTGTTTGAATTTCTCTACATTGCGTATCCATTAAACTTTGATTCATCTTTGGAGCCCGACATTCTATGCAAAAAATGCACAATTCAGTAGAGTCATGAGTCATAGGGGGAAAAATTCGTTTGGTTTGCGCCTCCCGTTAGCGCCTTAAGAGGGCGCTAATGGGGCGCAAAGCATCTAGCGCCCGGGCGCGGCGATGTTTGCGCCGCTCACGAAATTAACTAGACATTTTGCTGCGGCGCTAAACGCTACCGCCACGATCTCCTGCGCTGGCAGGTCGTGACGTCAGTTGAGTGCGCAACGCCCCGGTAGCGCCCCGGACCGGATATTGAGTGGCGCCCCCTGCCTTACCGCCTGCCGCTAGCAATGACAGGTTGAGGGGAGCGTTTTGCAGTCAGATAGGGACTGGGGGAGCGCTATTTAAAGGCGACCGCTTCCTGCCTTTTTTTGTTGGTGACATTTTTGCACCACGCATTCTTAGAGAGAGAGAGAGAGAGAGAGAGAGAGAGAGAGACTTCTGGAGAGATTCAACGCTGTGTGAAGGAGTTTTGGGTACTGAGCAGCACTTTGCAGGTTCATTTTGATTTGCCCTTCCTTGTATCGATTTAGAAGAGACTGTGGGGGCTGCACTCTGAGCTCTTTCCCTGGGTCTCTCCATTGTTCTTTCCAGCAGATTTGATGTACAGGTCTCTCCAGGCCAAGATTCAAGGCTGCAATGAGCAGGATGTGGATGGAGAACAAGGTCAACCCTCCCCTTTAAGAACTGGCCGGCGCCAGTGTGTCTGTGTTCCACTGCTGACTGACATCACATGAGCTTCGCCAGCGCTCTGAGGTAGCGCCTCGCTCCTCGGCCTTTGCACCTTAAGAGAGGTGTGTAGCGCCTGATTTAGCGCTCCAACCAACTCCAGGGGTGATAAAAGCCAAGTTTGCAGTTGGAGGCGATAATTAGCACCAGGCGCTAAACTTTGCGCACGGCTGATAATCGCGCCCCAAATGGGGTGATACTGAATTTTTCCCCCATAGAGTCATAGGGCTGGATTTTCATTGAGGAGGCAGGTAGGAGGCGGGACTACAACTTTCGGGGTTGTAGTCCCGCCTCCATCGAGTTCTAGCCAACCCATGCGATTTTGACTTGATTGACCTTGTTAAACCCGCCCAGTGGGCTCAGCAGGCCAATTAAGGGCCACCCGGCAACAGGTGACGTCACAGATTGAAATTTCATCTGTCAAGTCCTTTTGACAGATGAAATATCAGCGTTTGACAGCTGTTTGAAGCTGTCAAACACTGTCAATCTGTACTCTAAGTTAATTCCTTCCACTCAGGATGATTTAGAGATCTCTCCAGAACAGAAAGACGAATGCTGCAATTTTTGACAGCTCGCGGCCATTCTGCTTTCTGTGCCGGTGAGATGAGGGACTCCCGAGACCTGAAGGAAGGCTGTAAAGGTAAGTAAAACTTCTTTAAACACTTTACACACACCAAACACACTTACCTCTTCACTCATGCACCCATCACTCACCTGAACACCGGACATCTCGACCCCTCCAAGCCCTTCAGCCCGACGGCCCGCCTCGCTAACTTGGCGTGGTTTGGAGCCGTCAGCAATCCCACACTTCAAGACTGAAAATAGGGATTAGGCTAAAAACTGCCTGTTAACTACCTGTTAACAGGCAGTTAATTGGCACTAACCCCCTTCCCGCCTCAGGGAGGCGGGTCCCAGTGCAGGTCGGGTACCCACCTCCTTTGAAACTGGCATGGAGGCGGGTTGGGGGTGGGATGGGTTCATGCTCCCCCGATTTCGGGATTTTAACCCCCAACACGCCTCCAATCCCACCTCCATGGCCCAATGAAAATTCTGCCCATAGAGTTATACAGCACAGAACGAGTCCCTTCGGCCCATCGTGTCCGTGCCGGCCATTAAGCCCTGTCTATTCTAAACCCATTTTCCAGCACTTGGTCTGTAGCCTTGTATGCTATGGCATTTCAAGTGCTCATCCAAATGCTTCTTGAATGTTGAGAGTTCCTGCCTCTACCACCCTTTCAGGCAGTGAGTTCCCGATTCCAACCATCCTCTGGGTGAAAAGGTTTTTCCTCAAATCCCCTCTAAACCTCCTGCCCCTTACCTTGAAACTATGCCCCCTGGTTATTGACCCCTCTACTAAGGGGAAAAGTTCCTTTCTATCTACCCTATCTATGCCCCTCATAATTTTGTACACCTCAATCAGGTCCCCCCTCAGCCTTCTCTGCTCTAAGGAAAACAACCCCAGCCTGTCCAGTTTCTCTTCATAGCTGAAGCGCTCCAGCCCAGGTAACATCCTGGTGAATCTCCTCTGCACCCTCTCCAATGCAATTACATCCCTCCTATAGTGTGGCGACCAGAATGGCACACAGTATTCCAGCTGTGGCCTAACTAGCGTTTTGTACAGCTCCATCATAACCTCCTTGCTCTTATATTCTATGCCTCAGCTAATGAAGGCTAGTATACCATATGCCTTTTTAACCACCTACCTTATCTACCT
Organism: Somniosus microcephalus; assembly: GCF_052327205.1. Taxonomy (NCBI): domain Eukaryota; kingdom Metazoa; phylum Chordata; class Chondrichthyes; order Squaliformes; family Somniosidae; genus Somniosus; species Somniosus microcephalus. The sequence goes on along the minus strand of NC_140995.1, from coordinate 215,745,483 downwards.
GTCCTGCTGCCTTCAGGGATCTATGTACATGCACACCATGTTCCCTGTGATCCTCTGTCCTTCCTAGGGTCCAACCTTCATTGTGTATTCCCTTGCCTTGTTAGTCCTCCCAAAATGCATCACCTCACACTTTTCAGGGTTAAATTTCATTTGCCACTGTTCTGCCCATCTAACCAACCCATCTATATTGTCCTGTAGCCTGAAGCTTCCCCCCTCACTATTTACCACTCCACCAATTTTTGTGTCCTCTGCGAACTTACTGATCATACCTCCTACATTCATATCTAAATAATTAATGTACACTACAAACAGCAAAGGACCCAGCACCGATCCCTGCGATATACCATTGGACACAGGCTTCCAGTCACAAAAACAACCTTCGACCATCACCCTCTGCCTCCTGCCACTAAGCCAATTTTGGATCCAATGTGCCAAATTGCTTTGGATCCCATGGGCTCTTACCTTCTTGACCAGTCTCCCATGCGGACTTTGTCAAAAGCCCTACTGAAGTCCATGTATACTACATCAACTGCACTACCCTCATCCACACACCTAGTCACCCCCTCGAAAAATTCAATCAAATTGGTTAGACATGATCTCCCCCTGACAAAGCCATGCTGACTATCCTTGATTAATCCTTGCCTCTCCAAGTGGAGACTAATTCTGTCCCTCAGAATTTTTTCCAATAATTTCCCTACCACTGATGTTAGACTCACTGGCCTGTAATTCCCTGGTTTATCCCTACTACCCTTCTTGAATAATGGTACTATATTAGCTGTCCTCCAGTCCTCTGGCATCTCCCCTGTGGCCAGAGAGGTTCTGAAAATTTGTGTCAGACCCCTGCAATCTCCTCCCTTGCCTCACACAGCAGCCTGGGATACATCTCGTCTGGGCCTGGGGATTTATTCACTTTTAAGCCTGCTAAAATCGCTAGTACCTCCTCCCTCTCAATACTAATACTAATTTGTTCAAGTATATCACAATCCCCCTGCCTGATTTCTATGCCTATATTGTCCTTCTCCATAGTGAACACAGATGCAAAATATTCATTTAAAACCGCACCTACATCTTCCGGCTCTACTTTGGTCCCTAATGAGCCGTACTCTTTCCCTGGTTATCCTCTTGCCCTTAATATACTTATAAAACACCTTGGGATTTTCCTTTATTTTGCCCGCCAGTGTTTTTTCATGCCCCCTCTTCCCTCCCCTAATTTCTTTTTTAAGTACCCCCTACACTTTGTATACTCCTCTAGGGCTTCCACTGTTTTTAGTCCTTTGTATCTGCCAAAAGCCTCCCTTTTTTTCCTAATCCATTCTTGTATATCCCTTGACATCCAGGGTTCCCTGGGCTTGTTGGTCCCACCCTTGACCTTTACGGGAACATGTTGGCGTTGTACTCTCTCTATTTCCTTTCTGAAAGACTCCCACCGCTCTGATGTGGATTTTCCTACAAGTATCTGATCCCAGTCCACTTTGGCCAGATCCTGCCTTATCATACTAAAATTGGCCTTCCCCCAATTTAGAACCTTTATTTCCGGTCCAACTTTGTCCTTTTCCATGACTGCCTTAAATCTCACTGAATTATGTCACTGTCACCAAAATGCTCTCCTACTGATACTTCCACCACTTGCCTGGCTACATTCCCTAGAATTAGATCCAGTACCGCACCCTCTCTTGTAGGACTTTCTACATGCTGGCTCAAAAAGCACTCCTGGGTGCACTTTAAGAATTCCGCTCCCTCTAAGCCTTTCACACTCTGACTATCCCAGTTAATATTGGGGAAGTTCAAATCCCCTACTATTATTACCCTATTATTTCTACACTTCTCTGAGATTTGCCTACATATCTGTTCCTCTATCTCCACCTGACTGTTTGGGGGCCTATAGTACACTCCCAGCAAAGTGCTTGCCGCCTTTTTGTTTTTAAGTTCTTGTTGAGATACCGCGGCAAACGTGGGAGTCGAGACCAGAGCTATTGAAAACACAACTGCTTTATTCCAACCACATGACAAACAGGAACTAGAAAAGCCCGCGCATCCACTTAAATACTTCCCAGATAGGAAGTGCTCCCGGCAGCCTGTCCCTGCGGGAAACAAGTTGCTGGAGGAAAGGGCCCCCGGCTGGGGGCTTCTGCTTAGACTGTCTGTGCCGCCGTGAGCGGATTATGTCCAGTGGTGGCGTGTCGCCACAGAGCTCCCCCCAGAATCCGCTTAGGAGGAGTGGACGAGTCGTGACGGTGGTCTAATGGTTCTGCCGCAGCGGCTCTGAGTGGTCGCCGGTCTGGTTGGTTGGGTCGGGCGGTTCGCCGCTGGCTGTGCTGGCTTGCCGGGGGGACGGCCTCTAGTTGGAGGCTGGGCCACGGGGACCTGTTCCCCTGGTTCTGTGTGTGCTGGTTTGAGCCGGTCGATGGAGACTGTCTCGACCCTGTCGCTGAGTCGCAGCTTGAAGACCTTGTCCCCGGTTTGTAGTACCTCGTACGGACCGTCGTACGGGGGTCGCAGGGGCCCGCGGTGCGCGTCGTGTCGCACGAAGACGAAGCGCGCCTGCTGTAAATTTGGCGGGACGTGAGGTGCGAGTTCGCCGTGTCGGTTGACCGGAAGTGGGGCGAACTGCTGAGCGGAAGAGAAAGAGTCGAGCCGCTGCTGTTCGGCCGACCAAGGCTTGGTAGGCTCCGGAAGGAATTCGCCTGGGACGCGCAGCGGTTGTCCGTAGACTAACTCCGCTGCCGAGGACTGGAGGTCTTCCTTGACCACGGTGCGTAGGCCGAGTAGCACCCACGGTAGGCGGTCAGTCCAGGTACTGTCCTGCAGGCCGGCGCGGAGTGAGGCCTTGAGTGACCTGTGGAAGCGTTCACAAAGTCCGTTGGCCTGCGGGTGGTACGCCGTGGTGCGGTGGAGCGTCACCCCGAGGTTGCGTGCTGTGGCCGTCCAGAGTTCGGAGGTGAACTGGGCGCCTCTGTCGGAGGTTATGTCAGCCGGTACGCCGAACCTCGCAACCCAGGTGTTAACGAACGCCCTGGCGATGTCGGCTGTGGTGGTGGAGGTCAGCGGCACTGCCTCAGGCCAGCGTGTGTAGCGGTCGACCATCGTGAGGAGATAAGTTTGGCCTTGCGATGGCGGCAGGGGACCGACGATGTCGACGTGTACGTGGTCGAAGCGGCGGCTGGGTACCTCGAAGTCCCCCAGGGGTGCTTTGGTGTGCAGCTGTACCTTAGCCCGTTGGCAGGCGAGGCAGGAGGTGGCCCAAGTCCGAACATCTCTGCTGAGGCCGCGCCAGACGAAACGCTTGGAGAGGAGTTTGACGGATGCGCGGGAACCCGGGTGAGAGAGCCCGTGGAGCGCGTCGAAGACGCGGCGGCGCCAGGTCTCAGGGACGACCGGCCTGGGTTGGCCGAGTGAGACGTCGCACGTGACTGCCGTGGCTTCGGGCCCGTGCGCGACCTTGGCTAGGCGTAGCCCTGGCAGGCTGGTAGCCGCCGAGAGGAGGTCTGGGTCCGTGAGCTGGGCCGCTGCTAGTTGTGCGTAGTCGACCGCGAGGTGATTCGCACAGACGGCGGGACGGGAAAGGCAGTCGGCGACCACGTTGTCTCTACCGGAGACGTGCTGAATGTCCGTAGTAAACTCGGAGACGGCCGCGAGCTGGCGTTGCTGCCTAGCGGACCAGGGTTCGGTGTGCTTGGCCATCGCGTATGTGAGTGGCTTGTGGTCGACATACGCGGTGAAGGGGCGGCCTTCCAGGAGGAACCTGAAATGGCGGACTGACAGGTGGAGTGCGAGAAGCTCGCGGTCAAAAGTGGAGTATTTGACCTCCGGGGGGCGCAGTTGGCGGCTGTAGAAGGCAAGTGGCTGCCACGCGCCATTGACCCACTGCTCGAACACGGCCCCGACCGCGTGGTCGGAGGCGTCGGTGGTGAGCGTGACCCGGGCATCGGCCCTCGGGTGCGCGAGCAGAGTGGCGTCGGCGAGCGCGTTTTTGGTGGCGTCGAAGGCGGCTGCCATGTCAGTGGTCCAGGCTACGTCCATCTTGCCGGATTTTCCTCGGAGGGAGTCGTATAGGGGCTTCATGAGGGCTGTGGCTCTGGGGATGAACCTGTTGTAGAAGTTCACCATCCCAAGGAACTCCTGGAGGCCCTTGATGGTTGTGGGGCGGGGGAATTGCTGGACGGCCTGCACCTTGTTGGGCAGGGGGACGGCCCCAGCAGGGGTGATGTGGTGACCGCGAAAATCGATCTCGGTTAGGCCGAATTGGCACTTCGCCGGGCTGAGGATGAGCCCGTGTTGGGCTAGGCGCCCGAACAGGCTGCGAAGGTGTTCGAGGTGTTCCTGTTTGGAGGAGCTGGCCACGAGAATGTCGTCTAGATAGACGAATAGGAAGTTCAGGTCCCGGAGGACTGAGTCCATAAGGCGCTGGAAAGCCTGTGCTGCATTCTTGAGGCCGAAGGGCATCCTCAGGAACTCGAACAGGCCGAATGGGGTGATGACGGCCGTTTTGGGGATGTCCGCGGGGTGTACGGGGACTTGGTGGTAACCGCACACCAGGTCGACTTTGGAAAAGACGGTTCGTCCGGCCAGTCGGGCCGAGAAGTCCTGGATGTGTGGCACCGGGTATCGATCGGGGGTGGTGGCGTCGTTGAGGCGGCGGTAGTCCCCGCAAGGGCGCCAGCCTCCGCCGGGCTTGGGGGCGATGTGGAGGGGCGAGGCCCAAGGGCTGCTGGAGCGGCGGGTGATGCCGAGTTGTTCCATGGTGGTGAACTCGGCCCGCGCAATTTCCAGCTTGGCCGGGTTGGGTCTGCGGGCGTGGGCAGAAACTGGGGGGCCGGTGGTGGGGATATAGTGTTCCACACCGTGCTTGGCGGCTTTGGCCGAAAAGGTCGGGTTAGTGAGGGCGGGAAACTCAGCTAGGAGTGCCGAGTAGTCGTCCGTGGCTCTGGCGAGGCAGTAGGTCATCAGGCCGGCCGAACGGGCCGGGGTAAAGGCGCCGGGGATGGGGGCCATAGTGTTGATGTCGACGAGGCGGTGCCTCGGAATGTCGACAAGGAGGCCGTGGGCACGTAGGAAGTCGGCGCCGATGAGTGGGCAGAGGACCTTGGCTGTGAGGAACTCCCAGCGGTAGCGGCGGCCCGCGAGGTCGAGCGTGACCATGCGGATGCCATATGTGCGGATGTCAGAGCCGTTGGCTGCAGCCAGTGTGATACCCCGTGTGCCGCGTTGGATCTCGAGGGCGGAGGCGGGGGTGATGCTGTGCTGGGCCCCTGTGTCACACAGAAATCGGCGGTTGGTTCTGTCGTCAGTGATGTACAGTAGGGGCTCCTTCTGCCCCGCGGCCATCGCGGGGGGTGGTGCGGGGGGGGGTTTGAAGGTACACGGTGGCGTGCAGCGTTGAGCCCTAGCGCCAAAACGGGTGTGGTAGTAGCAGTGACCCGGAGTGGTAGGGCGGTCGGGCCTAGCGGCCCGGGAAGACCGCGTGGTCGTTGCCGTGAGGTCGGGCGCGACGTCGCGAGCGGCCTGTGCAGAGAGCAGCCGGTCGGCCTTTTCGGCTATATCATTCAGGTCCGAGGAGCCAGACTCCACAATGAGCGGGCGGATGCTGGCGGGGAGCTGCCGAATGAAAAGCGTGCGAAAAAGGGCGCCGGGATTTTTGTCGTCTGAGAGGGACAGCATGTGGGAAAGCAGGTCTGATGGTGAAGCGTCACCAAGGCCGGGAGGTCCAGGAGTTGGCAGTGGCGCTGGTAAGAGGACGTTTGAAATGTTTTAAGCAGTGCAGCCTTCAGATGTTCGTACTTGCCATCCGTTGGTGGATTCTGCAGCGCCGCCCAAACCTTGGGGACTGTAGCGTAGGTGAGCGAGGCGACGAGGTAGTCGTACTTCGTGGCGTCGACTGTAATGCCTTTCAGCCGGAATCTGGACTCAACTTGAACGAACCAGGCTTCGGCGAGGTTCTCCCAAAAGTCTGGTAATTTAACCGTGACTGCGTTTGTATCCGCCATGCTAGCTTAGGATTCGTCCTGAGCGTCGGGGTCACCAGTGTTGAGATACCGCGGCAAACGTGGGAGTCGAGACCAGAGCTATTGAAAACACAACTGCTTTTTTCCAACCACATGACAAACAGGAACTAGAAAAGCCCGCGCATCCACTTAAATACTTCCCAGACAGGAAGTGCTCCCAGCAGCCTGTCCCTGCGGGAAACAAGTTGCTGGAGGAAAGGGCCCCCGGCTGGGGGCTTCTGCTTAGACTGTCTGTGCCGCCGTGAGCGGATTATGTCCAGTGGTGGCGTGCCGCCACATTCTACCCATATGGCCCCATTAGAGGAACCTGCTAAGATATCATCCCTCCTTACGACATTAATTGACTCCTTGATTAATATTGCGACACCCCCTCCACTTTTACACCCCCCTCTGTCTCGCCTGAAGATTCTATACCGCGGAATATTGAACTGCCAGTCCTGCCCCCCCATCCTTAACCATGTCTCTGTGATAGCAACAATACCATACTCCCATATGTTCATCAACAGCTTCAATTCATCTGCCTTACTCGCAAGACTCCTTGCATTAAAATAAATGCCATCCAGCCTTGCCATACTCCCTTGTGCCATTACATATTTGCTCTGCCTTCCAGGCTGACTTGTTTTTTCCTCTATATTTGGCTGTGCATCACCCCCTACTATAGCTCCACTCTGTATCCCATCCCCCTGCCAAATTAGTTTAAACCCCCCACCAACAGTACTAACAAACCTCCCCACAAGGATGTTGGTCCTGTTCCGGTTCAGGTGCAACCCGTCCGACTTGTACAGGTCCCACCTTCCCCAGAAGCAGACCCAGTGATGCAGGAAACTAAAGCCCTCCCTCCTGCACCAACTCTTCAGCCACACATTCATCTGCTCTATCCTCCTATTCCTATACTCACTAGCATGTGGCACTGGGAGTAATCCAGAGGTTACAACCTTTGAGGTCTGCTTTTTAATCTGCTACCTAGCTCCCTAAATTCCTGTTGCAGGACCTCATCCCTCTTCCTACCCATGTCGTTGGTACCAATGTGAACGTAATAATGTGTAGAATAATTATCACTAGCTCAGAGCTGAAAGATAAATTTACAAATCTTAATAGGTGTCAGCCGTGTGTCAATTGGTAGCATTCTCGCCTCTGTGTCAGAACATTGTGAGTTCAAGACCCAATCCAGAAACTTGAGCACAAAATCTAGGCTGTACCGAGGGAGTGCTGTCAGAGGTGCTGTCTGTTGGATGAGATGTTAAACCGAGGCCCTGTCTGCCCTTTCAGGTGGACGTAAAAGATCCCACAGCCACTATTTTGAAGAAGAGCAGGGGAAGGTGTCCTGGCCAATACTTATCCCTCAACCAACATCACTAAAAACAGGTTATCGGGTCATCAAATCCTGTTTGTCGAACCTTGCTGTGCGCAGATTGGTTGCTGTGTTTCCTACATTACAACAGTGACAACTCTTCAAAAGTACATCATTAGCTGCAAAGCGCTTTGGGACGTCCTGAAGTCCTGAAAGGTGCTATATAAATGCAAGTTCTTTCTTAGTACTACACCGCAAGCAGTCTTTGCATCATTACAATTGGCTGCATATAGGGGTTAACATGGGCTTGATTGGGGTACCTCTCGCTAAAGGCTTTGCCGACTCAAGTTCGTTTTGCATTCTACTTTGTCCTGTATATCTCTTTTTCAAGCTCTAAGATCTTACGGTGGGGTTTACTTGGGTCAGTCAAGGATAGCCCTTTCATGGGTTTGAGAAGTGCTCAAACAGCATCTGCCTCTTTGTTTGCTGTGGTGAGAGCGGTTCTGGTCCGAGTGCCACCAGAATCCTAGCTCGCAGGAATTTCTCATCAGCGGGACGTGCTTTTGTAACTGAAATGTCAGCCAATTCAGTGTTTTTCCTAAAACTAATTATACCGCAGTTTTAACTAATAACCTGTCAACTCGAAAGCAAAATGTGATGTTAATGAGCACAGATATTCGGGTTTGTTTAATAAAAAAAAAGGCCCCTTAATAAATGGCGTGCTGATTGACGTATCCGCAGCAATGCTCACTGTCTGATGGGCTGTCGCCGAGGCGTAGCCAGCAGCCCGTGAAGGCGTCGGCCATCCCATGTCTGACATTGCGAGGGCATTTTCAGTGAATGCCAAATGACCATGCGTGTTCGAATTGTTCTCTGCGGGCAGATTTGTTAAATAGCGGAAGCGGAGCAGTCAGCTTCGATCAATCCATCGGGCTGAGGTCTTCCGCCTCGTACGTGACATGCTGCACGACCGCGCTTCTCTGGCGAAAACAGCCGGCGCACCAGCTTGGATCCAGGCGGAGTTTTATTTTTATGCGCGTCGCGAAGTGAAATTAAAAGAAAAAAAAACCAATGCAGACCAGATTGGCACGAGCAAAGCGATATGAAATAAAATTGTTAACGAGTCGTTAACGTGAATCTTCATGTTTTTAGTGAAACGGGACAAAAGGACAGAAAATCCGAATACACCACCGAATAATCTGACTGCATGTTATTTTTTTTGTGAAGATGCAGCCTGGATTTAACGGCTATCATCCTGACAATAGGCAAATAAATAAAAGTCAATCAAATCTCGTCATCCTGAGTAAAGGATGTCAGGTGGACATTTTTTTTGTTTAATTTCACGTTTCGAACGACAGTATAATTTTATCAACAGAAAGGAGCCAACATTTAACCAAATGCCGGGCAAAGATCGTTTTGGCAGAAAGAAAAGTGAAATACTTTTGCAATGGCCAGATTTCTTTGCAGTGTCCAAAATACTTTAAAGAAAATTGGCTCTACACTTTACATTGGTTTCTAAGGCAGATCAGCAAGTGGGCAATTCTCTCATATTTTGTTTCATAAAACAAGTCAATTTTCTCCTCTGTACTGCAGAATAAAGTTCAAAATAAAGTATCATTACATCAGTTTTTAAAGTAGGTCATGTTTTTCCGCAGGGGCCAAGATGGGGGGCGCAGAGGCATCTGACATTAAGTATCTCAAGAGTCACGTTGAACCATTGTCATCATAATTTAAAGTAAACTTTGACAGGCTTGAATGTGAGCGTGCCCTTTGATGCTCATTTCTCGTAATAAAGAAGAGTTGTGAGTGAGGGACGGGACTCTATGAAACGGAACGCAAGGCCGGCAGCAGTACTGATAGCTCGGCCATTCCTTTGTGGATCAAGCAGGCGTAGCAAGCTATTGAGGGACAAAACAAGAGATGGAATGGCAAATCCAGGCCTAACAAGAAGGCAGGCCTTTGGGGAGCGCAGCTGATGTCTTCTAATCAGATCTAATCACTGTGTGATGACAGTGTTGCTTTTTTAACCCTAACAGAATCTGTCATTAAAAGTTACTGAAGCTTAGCCTTTCCACTTCACTCTATCATTCACCATTGACAAAGGCTTGAGTGCAGATTTTTTTTTGTTCATAGACAGTCAAGATACTGTTTTTTCCCTTTCGCATAAACCAATTAATGATGGCAGACAATTTTCTGTGCCCTCTCAGTTTGGTGGACAACCCATTGCACTGGGCACCCAGGTCGTTAACAATGGACTGAGTTCCTCGCTTTTGGAGCTCCCGCCACTGGTCAGTCACAACGGCTGGAATCTGCCGCAACGGCCATCTTGGCGCCGAATGGCGTACGTTAGACCGCTGTTCTTTACGATCCCCCTAGTGTCGAACGTATGCCGCAATTTGCTGGAAAACAAATCGGAACAGGCCGTGGTGAGCGTCGCGGCCAATCAGAAGCAGCGCAGCCAACGGTCAGTGTTCGCGCTCAGTTCAAATGAACAGGTCCGTGCGGGGATATTGGCATCTCGCTGTCAGTTGGACCGCAAATACATTTCCTGCAAGTTTTTGTTTTAGATCAGGGCGAGAATGCCGCCTCCAACCTTTCCGGCTTCTTTCATGATAATGGAGAAGTAAGTTCCCAACGGATACTGACTGATCAGTCAGATTCAAACAAAATGCTTAAAGCTCTTACGCTGTGTGTTTGCCAAGGCGCCCATGGATTCCTGAAGGTGGCAGGAATCTCCCAAGCCTCTCTTCCTGTGACTCTTTTGTAGTCACTCGCTTGAATATTATTGAATACTTTTCTGATGAACGAGTGATTAAGGGTTTGGTTATACTTGCGTTAGTACTTTATTATTTACGCAACTATAAACCACTCGTCACGGCTAAAGAAAGTTTTGAGATTAATCTTTAATGTAAGTAGGCATTTTCCTGAGTGGGAAGTTTTGTGCTCGTCATTCCTGTTGCCCTTCTGGCATTAGGGGCACAGAGGAATTGCTAGACGATAAAAGGCCAATCATGTTGACTAATCATAGCAATCAATCTCTATCAATTAGTCTACAATAGATCCAGACATGACACGAGCAAAACTCCAGTGGTTGAAAGTTTGGGGAACCATAGGTCCAAAGTCAAGTATCTCCTCCCAAGCGTGCTACATTTACCACGTCATGTCTCAAATCACTCATAAACTGTATCCCAAAATGTTATTTTCTGAAAGAAATCTATCTAAGGTGAGACTATTACTATTCCATTCCATTCATAAATTATTAACTTACACCATGGCCCAACAGAAACCATTCTGGATATGTATATAGATCTAACAATACCATCAAGCATTAAATACAAATGTAGGAATAATCAGAGGAACTATCTGCAGAGAAGGAACTAAATGAATAATGGTATATTGTATGCCTCACCTATCATCAAGGATTGAGTGATCTCTAGATTCCTCAAGGTAATGGTTTGCCATTAATTTAATTAAATATTGATGGTAACACATATGTCACAAAATTTAAACTTGGAAAGTCTAAAGTCTATGGTGTCAGCCTTGGTTCAGTTGATAGCACCTCACCTCTGAGCCAGAAGGTCATGTATTCAAGCTCTGCCCCAGGGACTTGAGCACATAATCTAGGCCGACACTCCAGTGCAGTGCTGAGGGAATACTGCACTGTCGGAGGTGCCGTCTTTTGGGTGAGGGATTAAACGGAGGCCCCGTCAGCCCTCTCAGGTGGACGTAAAAGATCCCATGGCACTACTTTGCAGAATGGCAGGTTTCCTGCCAATATTTATCCCAAAACCAACATCACTAAAACAGATTGTCTGTTCATTGTCACATTGCTGTTTGTGGGAGCTTGCTGTGCGCAAATTGGCTGCTGCGTTTCCTACATTACAACAGTGACTACATTTCAAAAGTACTTCATTGGCTGTAAAGCACTTTGGGATGTCCTGAGGCTGTGAAAGACGCTATAGAAATGAAAGTTTCTTTCTTTCTTTCAGAGACCAAAATGACATAACCAAGACAGTTTGACTCACAGGGTCTTTATAACCTGAAAAAGTGAAATCAATAAAGAACTTATTCCTGAATCAATCGGGTAAGGCAGGGCACAACTGTGTATAAAGAGTTGGAGGGACATCAGAACAATTCCAAAATTTGGAGCAGAGGGAAAAGGGGACATAACCCATGCTATAAATGGCTGCGAGGGACAGAGGAACATGACCCCACACAGCCCTTGCACATCTTATGTCCATCCCAGCTCAGAGTGACGATTATAAAACATGGCACCATTCTGGATTAGATTTTCCTAAACTATACTTTAAAGTTAGACTGAAATGCACCAATTAATATGGCAACCATCAATAAAAACTTTTTTTTTCAGTGAAACTGTTGTTGGAGCTTGGAATTTATAAACATCCTGAGGAGTCGTTGTGAGGCAGTACTGTTCAATGAGTGAACATCCAGCAAATATTAGGAACATTAGAAACAGGAGTCGGCCATTCAGCCCTTCGGGCCTGCTCCGCCATTCAATGAGATCATGGCTGATCAGCACCTCAACTCCGCCTTTGCTCCATATCCCTTGCTACCCTTACCTCACAAAAATCTATCGCACTCGGCCTTGAAAGCTCCAATTGTCCCAACAATCACAGCCTTTTGGAGGAGGATGTTCCCGATTTCAACATTATAGTGATATAAATTTCAAACCATCCCCATCAATGCCCATTCTTGCTTCTTGGATACATTTAGCTTAAATACCTATTCAGTGACATATCGTGTTGTTTAGCTCATGTATTTTAGTGCCCACTGCACGCACGCACGCACGCACACACGCACACACACACACACACACACACACACACACACGTCTTCCGTGACTGTAAGTAGTTGTTAACTGCCCATTAAAATTAAGCTATAACTGGCACTAAATTATAGAATCAACAGAGTATTATACATCAGTACATATTTGTATTACTATAAAAACTGTAATGTATTTCAAACTAGCAATTATCTCACTATTAATTTTAAAACAGCTGTCTCACCATTGTGAGGCAGAAATTCCTTAGGGCCAATTTGGAGGCATTCAACATGGTGCCTGTCTCCATGTCCAGATTAGTAATGCTTGTTTTTGAACAGTGCTTATGCAGATGTAAATCACCGCCTTGAAAAGTGTTCCAAAACATCATTATAACAAACATAATAGTGATCTTAAGACTTACATCACCACATATTGGATGTCCTTAAACTGACCCCTCAGGATTTCCATCTTAGAAGATTTGTTATGTTTCTTTTTTGTGAGAAAGATATGATCCCTTTGACAGCTGGAAAGAACAAACTTGCATTTATGTAGCGCCGTTCACCACCTCAGGATGTCTCGAAGTGCTTTACAGCCAATTAATTCATTCTCCAAATTTTCCGGGAAAATACAAGTCAATTTGCACACAGCAAGGTTCTACAAACAACTGACATAAATAACTGGGTAATCTTGTTTTGGTGATCACGGTAGAAGGATAAATTTTGGCCAGGACACTGAGAGAACTCCCCTTTTCTTCTAGTAAGACTGGACAACTTTTATAGCTACCTGAACAGGCAGGTGGGGGTCTTGGTTTAATGGCACATCCAAAATTCCTCACCTCCGACATTGCAGCGCTCCCTTAGTATTGTACAGAAGTATCAGCCTGGGTTACGTGCTGAAGTCCTGGAGTGGGGTTTGAATCCACAGCCTCCTGAATCAGAAGCAGAAGTGCTACTGAGCCAAGCTGAGATTAGCTGGTTTTTCTGACGAAAGATCACCGGCCTGAAACGTTAACTCTGTTTCTCTCTCCACAGATGCTGCCTGACTTGCTGAGTACTTCCAGCATTTTCTGTTTATATTTCAGATGTCCAGCATCCACAGTATTTTGCCTTTGTATTAGCTGATCATTATAGGTTAATAATCTGCTGAGTTCATGACATTAATATTTCCAAGATCTTCTTGTTCACTTGGTTTTGTGTAGATACCACGGCATACATTTTAAGAGCTCTAGTTAAATGAAATGATCCAGCGGCCATCAATATCATAACATATTCAATGGCCCTGAATTTCCGATCGGTGGCTTCCTGCAGGCGGATGCCTCCGATCGGATAAAAATCTACGCACTTACCGGCTGGTTCCGTAGATACCGAGGCTTGCGATCCTGGGCCTCTCCTCTTCAAAATGCGCAGAGGCCCAGGTATCCCGGGGCGCATGCGGTTCGCAAGCGTGGGGAACCAATGGAAGAATGGAAACCCCCTTCATACCTTTGACAGTTCCGTACGCACAGAACTGTCAAAAGTATGAATGGGGATAACTGCAAGAATGCACCAACACACTGAAATAAAGAAAGAAAAACCATTACGTATATAAAATTAATTAAAGTGCCATTTAATTAAATATTTTAAACAAAAATTTAATTTTTTGAAAAATAAATTTATATGTTTTAAAGGAGCTAAAAATAGCCTTACCTTATTGCACAGGTTTTTTTTAATGTTTAAATGATTGGAAAAAAATAATTTTATGTTATTTTAAACTCTTATGCTGGTAAAAGCAGGCCTTACACCTGCTTTTACCAGGCGCAAGAATTCCACGGCCTTTCAGCGGGCGGAAGTTGGGCAAATTTCGCAACTCTCCACCCGCAGAAGCACTTTTCCTGGGGATGCGGTGGATCTGTCAAGAAGATTCTTGACAGATCGCAAGTGCCGGGTTTTAGCGCACGTGCTTCACATACCTAAACCCGGAACTTGTGCGGCCCCTACAGGTGCGTACACATCTCGTGCGCCCCCATAGGGGTCGCAAAATTCGGCCCATTATTAACACAATGGGAGAAATATGTTCTTTCTTTAAAAATCTATTAATTTTAACAGGAAGTCACTCACTAGTATGAGCTCAGATGTCGAATCAAGATTTCTATGGTCCAAAGCGGTTTTGGGCGGTTGATAATTATTCAAACAAGTTGAAATCTGAATTTGTTTTCTCCAGTTGCATGTCAGTTGAAAATGATAGAGAACACAACAAAAACCGACAGAAAGGTAAGTGTGATTTGAGAAGATGTAGTGCTATTTTTAAACTAGGACCAGAGGACATGTGTGTGATCATATTTATAGCTTACGTGCTGCGAATCAGGAAACAGTCCTTTGCTCACCCCTATGCAGTCTATTTTTGATTTATAGGTGTGGAGAAGTTGGATGTTTGGCATTGCTGTAAGCATTCTCTGCTTAACACGTCACAGATAAATGTATTCATATGAAAATGGCAATTATTATTGGTCTGAGGGAACAAAACATATCATAAGAACATAAGAACATAAGAAATAGGAGCAGGAATAGGCCACTTGGCCCTTCGAGCCTGCTCTGCCATTCAATAAGATCAGGGCTGATCTGGGGCTCAAAGCCACTTCCCCGCCTGCTACCCATAACCCTTCACTCCCTTATCTTGCAAAAATTTGTCTATCTCCACTTTAAATGTATTTAATGACCCAAGCCTCCACAGCTCCCTGGGGCAGAGAATTCCACAGATTTACTGTAATGTATGTACCTTTAAGAGAGGAACTATCTTTTACAGCCCCTGTATACTGCAGTACCAGTAGTGACCACACCTGTATATAACACCGTGTAGTAATTTGTACAGTTAGTTCCAGCATACCCTCTGTTCAGTAAACACCTGTTATTACCGTTATCCTGCAGTCCGTGTGTTATTGATACGCGGACACTACAGTGGCGACGAGCAGGTTCAAACTCACCTGCAGTACTGCATCACCTCACGGGGATCCATCCCTGAAAAGAAGCTTCTTGGAGGTCGAAGCCAGAGCAACGGGCGTCGACCGTGGGCAACCGCCCAGTGATCCATCGGAGTTCAGAGAATCGCAGGGGAAGCTGTGGAGAGCTGGGCTTGGCTCTCCAGTCAAGGTGTTCCAGCAAATCGGGCTGGTAGCAGGTAGTGCGCTGGCCCTTCCCGGACTGCGGCGGGCTAGAGCTCGTTCGAGCGGCTCTGCAAGGGGGCAGAGCAGCGTCGTCAGGAAGGAAAAGAGAGAGAGAGGGTGGAGCGCATAGGGTGCGGCCGGTGCTCAAGAGCCGGGCAGCGTTAAAGAAAATAAAAAAGGGGGAAGGAAAAGAGACGCGCAGTGGACAGCGTCGAAGAAGAATAAAACTAAGAAAATTAATTAACAAAAGAGAGACGCGCAGAAAGCCGCGGGGCGCCGCCATTACTATCTAGAACGCTAGGAGCAGCATTGGCAGCAGGGGGAAGAAGGAAAAGCGCGGGAGGCGCCATTTTAATCCATTGGGGAAGAAGGAAAAGCGCGGGAGGCACCATTTTAAACCACCCAAGATGCCGAAGGGTGGCAGCATCACTGCTTTCAACAACGAAATAGAAGACTGGACCACGTATGTGGAAAGAATTGAAGTGTACTGCAAGGCAAATGAGGTGGCCGATGAAAAGAAGGAGTCGGTATTATTGAATTTGATGGGCGCGAGAACGTACGGCCTATTGCAGAATTTAATTACCCCAGCTAAACCAATGGAGAAAAGCTTTGAAGAGATTGTCGATATCTTACAGGAACATCTAAACCCTACACCACTGCTGATAGCAGAAAGATTCAAGTTCCATAAAAGAAACCAGCACAAAGACGAGAGTAATGCTGACTATCTTACGGAACTATGCAAGTTATCGAAACACTGCCAGTTCGGAGCAGGACTGGCAGATACCTTAAGAGATAAGTTTGTCTGCGGGCTCCAGAGTGAAGGAACCCAGAAACGACTACTTTCGGAAAAGGACCTTACGCTAGAAAAGGCTTTCAGCGTGGCAGTATCCTACGAAGCAGCAGCACGGGGAGTTGCGGAAATACAACAGAAACTGCAAGAATATAGCACCAATGAAATGGCATATGGAGCAGAAAAGTGCTATCGCAGCGGCAGAACAACCCATGACCAGAAGGATTGCTGGTTTAAGGACAAAGTATGCAGGCAATGTGGAAAAGTGGGACACATAGCACGAGTCTGCAGGTCGGGAAAGAAAACCAACACTACAAGAACTACTAAGGAAAAGTACAAGAAAGTACAAAAGATGACGGACAGCAGTTCAGAAGATCAGAAGAGGGGCATAGATAGGATGGATGCTGAGGAGCTTTTTCCCTTAGTAGAGGGGTCAATAACTAGGGGGCATAGATTCAAGGTAAAGGGCGGGAGGTTTAGAGGGGATTTGAGAAAGAACTTTTTCACCCAGAGGGTGGTTGGAGTCTGGAACTCACTGCCTGAAAGGGTTGTGGAGGCAGAAACCCTCACAACATTTAAGAAGCATTTGGATGTGCACTTGAAATGCCATAGCATACAAGGCTACGGGCCAAATGCTGGAATATGGGATTAGATTAGGCAGGGCTTGATGGCCGGCGCGGACACGATGGGCCGAAGGGCCTCTATCCGTGCTGTATTACTCTATGACTCTATGACTCTAAGAGTGATAATGACTCCAGGAGCAGGAGACTAAGTTGTCTAAAGTTACACAACGTGATCGCAAAGGAGGATCACCGAACCATTTGGGTCACCCTCATGATAGCAGGGTCCCAAATAAAGATGGAATTGGACACAGGATCAGCCCTAACAGTCATGAATCGACGAGACTATGAGCGGCTATTCTCACACATACCCTTGAAGGACACGTCCATTGTCTTGAAGACATATACGGGGCAAAAAGTCTACCCCAGAGGAAAAATAAGGGTGCCCATTAAATACAACGGCAAGGAAACACAGAAACTGTATCTATATATACTACAAGATGGAGGACCACCATTATTGGGACGTGAATGGATCCGAAAAATACAATCGGATTGGCATTCCATTCAGGCGCTAACTGTGGCTGACAAAAAGGATGACGACGTCACACCTGGACGACTGTCAAAAATTCTAACTGACGCGAAAGAGGTGTTCCAGCAAGGACTTGGGACTCTAAAAGGCGTAATGGCAATGATAAAAATTGAAGATAACGCAAACCTAAAATTTTTAAGGCCAGACCGGTACCGTATGCGATCCGCCCAACCGTCGAAGCAGAGCTGGAGAGTCTGGAGTGTTCGGGTGTGCTGTCCAAGGTGGACTGGAGTGAGTGGGCCACACCCATCGTTCCTGTAATGAAGAAATCATTGAGCAGCACGCCTGGGGAGCCGAAGAAGGTTTGCATCTGTGGGGACTTTAAGGTAACTGTGAACCCAGTCCTTCACACAGTACAATATCCACTTCCGCGGATACAAGATATTTTCACCTCACTATCTGGAGGGAAACGCTTTACGAAGATTGATCTGGCCTAAGCGTATCTACAAATGGAGGTAGAAGCAGCATCTAGAAAATACCTCATGATAAACACTCACAAAGGTCTTTACCAGTACAACCGACTGGTATTCGGGGTAGCATCAGCTCCGGCTATTTGGCAGAGGGCGATGGAACAAGTCCTGCAAGGGATCCCGGGGACCCAGTGTTATTTGGACGACATCCTGGTTACGGGCGAAAATGACAGTGAACACCTTGCCAACCTGGAGCAGGTGCTCACTAGATTACAAGAATATGGGCTACGAGCCAACCGCCCCAAATGCGAGTTTTTCAGGAAACAAATCTCGTATTGTGGCCACGTGATTGATGAAGAGGGGTTACATAAGTCCCCAGACAAGATTGAGGCAGTAGTCAAGGCTCCAGCACCGGAAAATGTGTCGCAACTAAGGTCGTTCCTCGGGTTGGTGAACTACTACCATAAGTTCTTGCCAAATTTGTCTACAATTCTGCACCCACTGAATGCCTTGCTGCAAACTGGAGTAGCATGGAAATGGAGTGATGAGTGTAAGCGTGCCTTTCAGAAATGTAAATGCCTAATCACTTCAAAAGAAGTATTGGCCCACTACAATCCAACACTACCGATTCGGTTGGCATGTGATGCGTCTCCCTACAGCATTGGAGCAGTGCTGTCGCACAAATTCCTTGACGGTTCAGAGAGGCCAATAGCCTTTGCGTCACACTCGTTAACCTCAGCCGAGCGTAACTACGCCCAGATTGACAGGGAGGCCCTCAGCCTGGTGTGGGGGGTGAAGAAGTTCAATCACTATCTGCACGGGCAGAAATTCACTTTACTGACTGATCACCAGCCTCTTGTTTCCATTTTTAACCCAAAGAAGGGCGTTCCGGTGATGACGGCGCAACGGCTGCAAAGGTGGTCCCTTTTTCTAGGGGCACATCAATACGACATAGAGTATAAGGGCACGAAACAGCATGGAAACGCTGATGGGCTATCGCGCCTGCCGCTGCCTATGGTAGAGGAAGCACCTGCAGTGGACCCTGTTGAGATATTCCACTCGACCACAGTCGAATGTCTACCTGTTACAAACTCAAGTATAGAGAAGGAAACCCGAAATGACCCGACACTCGGGTCTATGATTTGACGGTGAAGGGATGGCCAGCACATGGTGAGTCACTGTTGCCAGCATTCTCGCCAAGGAGAGAACAGCTGTCAGTGTGCCGGGGGACCTTGATGTGTGGATCCCGAGTGGTAATTCCACCCAAGTTGAGAGATAGAGTGCTCAATGAGCTTCATGAGGGTCATCTGGGAGGGGTAAAAATGAAGAGCCTAGCCAGGGCGTTTGTCTGGTGGCCGGGAATCGATAAAGGAATTGAGGAAATGACCAAGAGATGCACAAGATGCCAGAAAGTCCAAAACGCTCCACCACAGCCCCGCTACACCCATGGGAGTGGCCCTCATCTCCCTGGCAACGGGTACACATTGATTTTGCTGGTCCATTTATGGACTCAATGTTTTTAATCGCCGTGGATGCACATTCGAAATGGCCAGAGGTCATCAAAATGTCCTCCACCACCACGGAGAAAACTATTGCAGTCCTACGGACCATCTTCACCAGGAATGGCTTGCCAGAACAGATTTGCTCCGACAATGGACCACAGTTTGTGTCTGAGGATTTCCGGAGGTTTTTGAGGAATAATGGGGTAAAGCATTACACATCCGCCCCATATCATCCAGCCACAAATGGATTGGCTGAGAGGTTTGTTCAAACCTTTAAAAAAGCAATAAAGGTGATGTATAATGACAACATACCACTGCAACACAAGGTGGATAATTTCTTGTTTGCTTACCGGAATGCGACACATGCAGTCACCAACCAAGCTCCAGCCATGATGTTCTTTAACCAAAGGTTAAGATGTCGCCTGGATTTGCTCAAACCAAACATAAGAAGAAATGTTGAGAATAAGCAATTCCAGCACCTCAATGAGAAGCCAACCAAGAGCTTCAAGATAGGGCAACCAGTCTTGGCCCGCGACTACCGAACAGAAAAATGGCAGCCAGGAACGATATGCACACGGCAGGGACCACTAATGTACACAGTGGACGTTGGAGAGAGCATCGTGAGATGCCATGTTGACCAGATTCTAGAGTCACAGGAACAAGTCAACCCCATGCCTTGCCCATACGTACCTGGTGATGAACCCGAAGTACAGATTGCGTCTACCTCAGAATCAGTGGTATTGGAAGCTGACGAACCAACCAATGACAATGAGCCAGAATCGACTCCGCCGCAAGAACAGGATACTCGAGAAAGGCACTATCCAGACAGGATCAGGAAGCCTCCTCAAAGACTGAATTTATAAATGATTACTTTCAGCTGATGTATATAGTACAAAGAAAATTGTAATTGTAATTAGTTATTATTTAATTGTTAAATGAATGTTATGTACTGTTTATCTAAAAGGGGAGGAATTGTAATGTATGTACCTTTAAGAGAGGAACTATCTTTTACAGCCCCTGTATACTGCAGTACCAGTAGTGACCACACCTGTATATAACACCGTGTAGTAATTTGTACAGTTAGTTCCAGCATACCCTCTGTTCAGTAAACACCTGTTATTACCGTTCTCCTGCAGTCCGTGTGTTATTGATACGCGGACACTACATTTACGACCCTCTGAGAGAAGAAATTCCTTCTCATCTCAGTTCTAAAAGGGCGACCCTTTATTCTAAAACTGTGCCCCCGTGTTCTAGATTTCCCCACGAGGGGAAACAACCTCTCTGCATCGACCTTGTCGTGCCCCCTCAGTATCTTATATGTTTCAATAAGATCACCTCTCATTCTTCTAAATTCCAATGAGTATAGGCCCAGCCTGCTCAACCTTTCCTCATAAGTCAACCTCCTCATCTCTGGAATTAACCTAATGAATCATCTCTGAACTGCCTCCAATGCAAGTATAATATTTTACCAACCTTGGCGGGTCCATGGCGGGTGACATCAGTGGCGGGCCCCGGCCTCGCTGCTGGCTCCAGTCCACTGTCCAAAATGATTTTCCCCTGATTGGGCTTGTTAAGCTCACCCAACGCATTTCCCAGCCAATTGAAGGAAGCGGGTCTGATGGTGTCATTTTATGACGCATCATCAGCCAGTTTCCTTAAAGGGACCATGCGCAAATTGATTTTGACAATTGTGCTGTCAGCATTCTACAGCATTGAGGTGCTGCAAACACAGACAATGACTGCACAAAGGTGCACGGCTGCACCCAGGCTCTCCCAAGAGGGAAGTTCTTGTCCCTTCCAATGGGCGGAGGAGACCTCCCCAGGAGACCAACGCAGCCTGGTTGCACATTGCACAGGAGGACACAAGCAGGGATGTCATTAGGGGGACCAGGCTGCAGTGGCTCAAACCTTTCAATGATCTTAGTAGATCATGAAATGTTACTGCAAAGCTAAACTCAACCTGATCCTGCTGTGCCTCTCATCACATCCCCATCACTCTGCCTTCTCGACCCTACTCCTGCACATCCTTACTCACACCAAATTACCTTGCACCTCCATCCATCCCTCTCTATCTACATTATCACTTCCCCATCTCAGTAGCCACCCCTCACACTCACCCTCATTCTAGTGCAATTATACCAACTAACAACACAAGGGAAGGCACTTGGGTGTTTTATGCAATGTTCATGGAAAGTTTCTGTTAATGTGGTGTCAAACATTGAAACCTTTATTTTCAACATTTTGCGTTCTTGGATAGATTTGTGTGCACCTTTGGAAGTGGCTTAGTGAGTTGCAGTGAATGGTGAGACATAATGGTACCACCCACCCCCCCCCACCCCGCCACAATGGTGATGAGTGTGAAAGGAATGGCTTGGGCAATGTAGGGATGGTTAATGTTGTTGGTGTGGGGTGGTACCAACCTGGCGCATCATGTGGCAGCCAGGGTGTACAGCGTCAAGTGAAGTAAACATGGCCACGTTGAGGCCATCCCTGGCCTCCCAGTCAGCAATTGGTCAGGTGCTGATGCCCTCTGTCCTGTGCAGCATCAGTTGATAGTGCAGAGAAGGTTGGTGTTGTTGGTGCTGCTGGTGTTGGGGCTGATCATGGTGAGATTCTGAGGACCAAGATGAGAGAGTATAAAGGGCACCCATGCTGATGTAATGGATTGCAGGTGAAATAGAGATGACAGAAGCGATCTGTCAATGGCGGGAGAGGTAATGAGGTCAGACTGGATGGAGGCTTGCCTAAAGACTTGCAGCATCCTGAATCTGTAGTGGAAATGCAGTGAGGAAGAGCTTGTGGCTGAGGGAAGATATGTCAATGAGCTGGGAGCTTTTACTTGACATTTGAAGCTGTCAACTCATCAGCTGATTCAATGGCCACTGACCTCCCGCCTCAGCTTAAAAGATGCGGTCTAGCAACAGCGTCAGACCCCTGTAAACAAGCCACTAATCATTTAAATTGGCTCCCCCACCGCTGCGTGTCGAGTCTGCTCAGCGTTCACAGACCCAACATTTAGTAAAGGCGCGTGGTGGCGGGTTCACAGCGGGGTCCCGACCCACTGGGGAAAAATTCACTTTCCCACCCAGCCCACATCGGATCGTGCCTGCTGACCACCCCCCCCCCCACCCCCCCACCAACTTTCCGGAAAATCTCGGCCTTTGTATGTTCATTGGTGCCAGCAGGCTGAGCCTTTTATGGGAGTTGACCGACACGGCCCAAAATCTAGGTAACCAAAGCATAATCCGGGGATGTAGCAGTCGCATGCCCTTGTGATCTGTACCGGATAGTTGTATCTTTTGTGCTTGTATTTCTTCAATCTCCTTGGCGCCGAGCTAAGAAACCTCTAGATGAAGTGAGGCTTTAATCATTCAGCTGCTTTATTCCATAGCACGGTGAAGATTGATGAGAGTTATTTCCATCAATCCAACTTATTTTTGCATGATAACATGAAAAGAATGATTGTGCTACATTACCCCACTTCGGTGGGTCACCTTGTTTGATTTAAAGCTAATTTCCTAACTCCCCTTTTCTGTGTTCCATCTTCCTTAAAGTCCGTTACTGTCTGACTGCCTGTCTTCTTCTTCAGTCTCTTCTTAGGCAGTCGATTGGAACCGAGGATGACTTGCTTCCACATTAAAAATGAGTTCACAGGTGACTGATGAGTCCAATGCGGGACCTACAGTCTCTGTCACAGGTGGGGCAGACGGTGGTTGAAGGGGCGGGTGGGTGGGGTGCTTGGGTTGACGTGCGCTCCTTGCGCTGCCTGCGCTTGGCTTCTGCTTGCTCCCGGCGAAGAGACTCAAGGTGTTCGGTGCCTTTCCGGGTGCTTCTCCTCCACTTTGTGCGGTCTTGCGCCAGGGATTCCCAGGTGTCGATGGGGATGTTACACTTTTTCAAGGAGGCTTTGAGGATGTCCTTGAAGCATTTCCTCTGCCCACCTGGGGCACTGCCTGTAGCTTTGGTAGCTCTGTCTGTTTTTAAAATCCTGTCTCCAGTGTTAGCTTTTAGTCATGAATCCATCAGCCTAACTTGGCAAAGGCCTCAGTTGAGTTCAAATGAGCGAAGATGTGACTGGAGCAATGAGTATGAACGACCAGTGGATTGTCACACTACCGTTCATTGTCTCCACCACTCTGCTCCAGATGCCTGCTCTCCTGTGAATGTTTTTACTTAAATAAAGCTCACTACCTTTCCAATGACATTCCCTATTTTATTTTGGGATCTTAACGATTCCATAAGTGAAGTGACAAGCATGCTCAAGTAAAGCCAGTTATTCAGTCCACATAGAGTGACTATGCTCCTTGTCTCAAGAAAATACCTCGAATCTTCACATAATATGACAGCCAGACCATCCCCAGAAAGTTCCTTTGAGGAAAATTTAACAAAATTAAAAGCTGCTCTTCAGCAAGCACTGAATGCTTTAGATTCTCCTCCAATCCTATCAAGCATATACTCCGGATTACTTCTTAAAATAAGACTGCGCTAAATTGCATCACAGACACAGACATAAGGATGTCCACAAGGAGAAATAGCCTTTCAGTCCATCAGGCCCAATCTATCTAAGTCTATGTATGATTATTCTGTCATGCATTCCCTCATACACATCTGTTGATCCATTATTTTAAGGAAGTTCTTTCCCCTGGCCATCTGAAAAAAATAAAGTGATAACTCTTTCGGATGAGATGTTAAACCAAGGCCCCGTCTCCCCTCTCAGGTGGATGCAAAAGATACCATGGCACTAGTTCTCCCCGGTGTCCTAGCCAATGTTTATCCCTCAACCAACACCTGAATCAGATGATCTGGTCATTTATTTCATTGCTGTTTGTGGGAGCTTGCTGTGCGGGAATTGGCTGCCGCGTTTCCTGCATTACAACACTTCCAAAGTACTTCATTGGCTGTAAAGCGCTTTGGGACACCCCGAGGCCATGAAAGGTGCTGTATAAAATGTAAGACTCTCTTTTAATTCAAAACATATAGGTTAGCTGGGTCAGAATGGAAGGAATGTTGCCTGTTCAGTGCTCGCTGAATGTGTCTTTTGTTAATCTGTACCTCTTATATCGAGACGTTGGCTGGGCAGCTAAATAAAGTATTCAAAGACCAAAGAAGAGCTATGAGCAGCTGTGTGAGATGCCGGCTGGTCACCCTTGCACTAGACCAAGCATCAGACTGTGTTCATTCAGACATTAGTCATTAGGTTTCCTGGCTTCAGATAGCCACCAGATGTCAAGGAAATTCCAGAATTAGTCTTTGTTGTGAGAAACATTCGCAAACCTTTGGATGGCATAAAACTTGGGGAAACAAAACATAAACAAGATTAAAATATTCTGCCTTCCATGTGACTTTTCATGGCCGTTAAAACGCAGCCGACATGATTAGGGGTGAAGTTCCGCTGGGATTCTCCTGCTTGCCCGCTGTACTGTTTTCCCGGGCTGTTCCCGCCTCCTCCCAATCATCAGTAAAGTGATGGAGGGAGCAATTGATAGTGCCATGAAGCAACACCCATTCACCAGTAACCTGCTCACTGATGCTCAGTTTCATGTTCTGCCAGAGCCGCTCAGCTCCAGACCTCATCACGGCCTTAATCCAAACATAGACGCATGAGCTGAATGCTAGAAGAGAGGTGAGTGTAGCTTCCCTTGACGTCAAGGCAGCATTCAACACTACATTGTTGTAACATAGGAAACGCGGCAACCAATCTACACACAGCATGCTCCCACAAACAGTAATTAAATAAATGACCAGTTGGTTGAAGGATAAACATTGGACAGGACACCGGGGGAGAACGAGTGCCATGGCATCCTGTGCATCCACCCGAGAGGGGAGACGGGGCCTCGGTTTGACATCTCATTCGAAAGAAGGCACCTTTGACAGTGCAGACTCCCTCAGAATGCATTGATGTGTCAGCCTAGATTATGTACTCAAGTCTATGAACCCACAGTGGCCTCAGTTTAAAGTCCTACTTGAAAGCCAGCACCTCTGACGATGCAGCCCTCCCTCAGTGCTGCACTATAGGGCAGAAATTCAGATTGGTGCTATTCTTTTATGAGGGCTTAGCATGTTCATACCTAATTCCCCTCTGCACTTTTTAACACAAGTTTTAACTCATTAATTTTATTTTGAGCAGGTTAATGGGAGCAACAAGTCCGTGCTTATTGCGGGTATGGGCTCTGTTACACTCACATGAAAATGCCATCAATCCCAGAGAAGAAAAGAACTTAATACAAGGGCGGTAAGTCTTTATACAAGAATGGCACCAATTATAATTTTTATCTTTGTTTCTTAACCAAAATGTCTCCCCCCCCCGCCCTGAATGTTAATGTTAAGCGTCTTTATGGCTATTCACCTTTCTGGTTTCATTGAGGTTGCATGGACTGTTGTAGCTTGACATACTGTAGATTCTTTACTTGTTGGTGGATTGATAAATTGGCAGTTTCTTTACTGATGCAACGCACAGTTATTGAAGTTTAATGTTCCGTTTTTGAGCCTGCTGTCTAGGCTGTGACCCAGAACACTGAAGATTGATGCAGACATCGGTGGTTCTGTTTCTCTTCCAAACTTTTTTCACTATATTTCTGGCCAACTATTTTTCTCTCTCTTTATTTATATACAAAATCCTTTCAAGGTGTAATTCCCTGTGTCGCATAATAAGGCGCAAATATAATACTGGGCCAGAATTTGTTGGAGCGGGGCATCTCACGCCATGACCCGTGAGTTGGGTTTTTGTATATTTTGTGAGAGGGAAAGAGAGAGAAAAAGAGACAAAGGAAAAGTAAGGGAAAAAATGTTACATTTTCCATTTTCCATTTTAAACGGCTCTAGGAACAATTTACTACCTGCTGGAGTGAGACTCCACAGTTTCACTTGTACCCTTTCTTGTCATTAAAAGGGTCCTTACACCATTAAATGCACCCTAACTTTCGGCGGCAAGTTTAATTCATATTTATAGCGTAAATGCAGAAATTTCTTGACACTTACTTGTGCATTCCTGATTTTAATTGCTCCACCATTGGCGGCCGTGCCTTCAGCTGCCTAGGCCCTAAGCTCTGGAATTCCCTCCCTAAACCTCTCTGCCTCTCTATTTCTCTTTCCTCCTTTAAGGCACTCCTTAAAACCAATCTCTTTGACCAAGCTTTTGGTCATCTGCCCTAAAAACTCCTTACGTAGCTCAGTATGTGAAGCACCATGGGATGTTTTACTACGTTAGCGGCGCTATGTAAATGCAAGCCGATATTGTTGTTGTTGTTAAACTTTCTGCATTTGGAGAAAGGGAGCCAGTCTAGGCCAGAGATGATGGAAGGATGGGTAAGTAGGGGTTAGTGCAGACAGGTGCAGGTGGCAGAATTTGGATGATTTGGAGTTTATGGAGCGCAGAGGTCAGGAGGCTGGCAAAGACGGTGTTGTATAAGTGGTGTCTAGAGGTGATTAGGACATTGATAAGTATTTTGGTGCCAATGGCAGTACAGTAGAGGTGGAGGCAGGCATTGTTGTGATGATGAAAGTAACTGTTCATTGTGATGGATAGGCTATGAGGTTTGATGCTCAGCTCAGAGTTGAAGTGAATGCGGTGATTGTGTACAGCCTGGTTCAGTCTAAACAAGAATTCAGGGAGAGGAATGGAGTCAATGGCAAGGTGCAGAGTGTTTGGCAGGGGTTAAAAACCATGGTTTTAGTCTTCCCAGAGTTCAATTTGAGGAGATTCAGGTGCTTCCACGACTTAATGTCAGACAGGCAGTCTGACAACTTGGGGTGGTCACTGGATTGAGGGAAGTGGTAGCGAGGTAGAGCTAAGTGTTATCAGTGTACTTATAAATGTTGAGCCCATGCCCACAGACAATGTCACTGAGGGTGGCATGTAGATGAGAAAAAGGAGCGGGGTTAAAGATGGGGCAGGGGGGCTTACCATTGCTGGATATCTGCTGGGACATGTGGGAGTGGACACACTCAAAAACTGTCCCACAGGGGTTGACCATGGAGGAGAGGCAGTGGAAGAGAAATATAAAAACAGATTGTAAGAGCTTCTACAAGTATGTAAAAAGGAAGAGAGTAGCAAAGGTAAGCGTTGGTCCCTTAGAGGCTGAGACAGGAGAAATTATAATGAGGGATATGGAAATGGCAGAGACTTTAAACATATATTTTGTATCTGTCTTCACAGTAGAAGACACAAAAAATATACCAAAAATAGTGGGGAACCAAGGGTCTAATGAGGGTAAGGAATTTAAGGTAATTAAGATCAGAAGAGAAAAAAAAATTCCTAGGGTTCTAAAAGAAGTGGTTGGAGAGGTAGTGGATGCATTGGTTGTGATCTTCCAAAATTCCCTGGATTCTAGAATGGTCGCAGTGGATTGGAAGGTAGCAAATGTAACCCCGCTATTCAAGAAAGGAGGGAGAGAGAAAACAGGGAACTACAGGCCAATTAGCCTCACATCAGTCATTCGGAAAATGCTGGAATCCAATATTAAGGAAGTGGTAACAGGGCACTTAGAATATCTTATATGATTAGGCAGAGTCAACATGGTTTTATAGAATCATAGAATCATAGACAGAGTAGATAGAGAGAAACTGTTCCCATTGACGGAAGGGTCGAGAACCAGAGAACAAAGATTTAAGGTGCTTAGCAGAAGAACCAAAGGCGACATGAGGAAAAACTTTGTTACGCAGCGAGTGTTTAGGGTCTGGAATGCACTGCCTGAGATGGTGGTGGAGGCAGATTCAATCATGACTTTCAAAAGGGAGTTGGATAAGTACCTGAAGGACAAAATTTGCAGGGCTATGGGGAAAGGACGAGGGAATGGGACTAGCTGAAGCATCTTGCAGAGAGCCGGAATGGGCTCGACGGGCTGACTGGCCTCCTCTGTGCAATAACCATTCTATGATTCTATGTTTCATCAAAATTTACGGCACAGAAAGAGGCCATTCGGCCCATTGTGTCTATGTAACTAGCAGAGTAAAGTGGATGTAGTATATTTGGATTTCCAAAAGGCATTCAATAAGGTGCCACATAAAAGGTTGCTCCATAAGATAAGGGGTCATGGGGTTGGGGGTAATATATTAACATGGATAGTGGATTGGTTAATGGACAGAAAGCGGAGAGTAAGGATAAACGAGTCATTTTCCGTTTGGCAGGCTGTTACTAGTGGGGTGCTGCAAGGATTAGTGCTTGGGCCTTAGCTATTTACAATCTATATTAATGACTTAGATGAAGTGACCGAGTGCAATGTATCCAAGTTTGCTGATGATACAAAGCTAGGTGGGAAAGTAAGCTGTGAGGAGGACACAAAGAGCCTGCAAAGGGATATAGACAGGTTAAGTGAGTGGGCAATAAGGTGGCAGATGGAGTATAAATGTGGGAGAATCCGAGTCATAGAGTCATAGGGGGGAAAATTGGGTGAGTAGCGCCACCTGTTAGCGCCTAAAGAGGCAGTCAGTGGCTGTAGCGCCACTGGCTGCGCCTCCCGCGATATTCAGCAGGGGTGCTAATGGTGGCGTTAGCCATTTGCGCTGCACTGCCACCGATGACGTCATCGGTGTGCGCAGCGCCCCATTCGCGCCCCGTTTGCGATATTTGGTAGCGAACACCGCAGTTGCGCCGTTCGCTAACCGCGCCCGGTTCACGGGGCCTTGCTGTGCCGGCAGCGGCGCAAGTTAAGATGGAGGTGCGGGGCGGCCGCCTTTTTCGGCGGCTGCCTGCCAGCACCTCTGTCCCCGGCCTCCTGACCCCCCCCCCCCCCACTGCGGCATTGCCAGCTGTTTCCCGAGAGCCCGGCACTTCTCCTTGGTGCCGGGCTCGTTTGCCGGCACTCGGGAGCGGGGATCGCGCTGTTGCAGGCCCCTCCCCCTTAACAATGGGAGGAAATCCTGCAGTACCGCAGCGTGCCGTACCGCAGCGTGTGGCGCTGTGGCACGTTGCGCTGCGATATTCAGTTTCAACGCCCTAAGAGGGACGCGGAGCGCCTCGAGCCTCGCCCCATCTCCCTCTAGGTGCAATGAAACTGAATATCTGACGATCGCTAAAGCCTCGAACGCTGCGCTAAATCCTGCGCTCAGGCGACTTTGGCGCCCCAACCCAATTTCTAGGCCATAGAGTCATAACAGCACAGAAGGAGGCCATTCAGCCCATCGAGTCCATGCTGTATTAAATTCCATCTGCCACTTGTCTGTCCATTCTGCTAGCTTTTCTGTGTCCTGTTGCAGTCGATTGGTATCATCCTCACTGTTTGCCACACCCCCAAGTTTGGTGTCATCAGCAAATTTAGAAATTCTACTTTTTATTCCAATATCCAGGTCATTTATATATATCAAAAAAAGCAGTAGCCCTAGCACTGACCCTTGGGGAACACCACTGTCTACCATCCTCCAGTCTGAAAAACAGACATTTACCACAACTTGCTGTTTTCTGTCCTTAAGCCAATTCCTTATCCAAGCTGCCACTGACCCACCTATTCCATGAGCCTCAATTTTGTTAACCAGCCTTCTATGTGATACTTTGTCAAACGCCTTCCTAAAATCCATGTAGACAACATCCATTGCATTCCCTTCATCAATCCTCCCTGTTACTTCATCAAAAAATTAAATTAGATTAGTCAAACATGATCTGCCTTTTACAAATCTGTGATGGCTCTCCTTAAATAGCTTAAACCTTTCCAAGTGCCTGTTAATTTTTTCCTTGATTATAGTTTCTAAAACTTTACCCACCATTGATGTTAAACTGACCGGCCTGTAGTTACGAGGATTGTCCTTACACCCTTTCTTGAACAATGGTGTCACATTTGCCACTTTCCAATCCTCAGGCACCTCCCCCGCATCTAGGGAAGATTGGAAAATTATGGCAAGCCCTCCCATTATCTCCTCCCCCAATTCCCTTAGCAATCTGGGATGCAAGCCATCTGGACTAGGCGATTTATCCACTCTATGCATACCCAGCCTTTCTAGTACATTCTGTCTATCAATTTTCACCCCTTCCATTGGTTCAACCTTTTCCACTTTGGTAGGAAGAATAGAAAAACAGAATATTTTTTAAATGGCGAGAAACTATTAAATGTAGGTGTTCAGTGAGATCTAGATGTTCTCGCAGAGGAAACACAGAAAGTTAGCATGCAGGTACAGCAAGCAATTAGGAAGGCAAATGGCATGTTGGCTTTTATTGAAAGGGGGTTGGAGTACATGAGTAAGGAAGTCTTGCTACAATTGTACAGGGCTTTGGTGAGACCACACCTGGAGTTTTGTGCACAATTTTGGTCTCCTTATCTAAGGAATGATATACTTGCCTTAGAGGCGGTGTAATGAAGGTTCACTAGATTGATTGTTGGAATGGGTGGGTTGTTCTATGAGGAGAGATTGAGTAGATTGGACCTGTACTCTCTTGAGTTTAGAAGAATGAGAGGTGATCTCATTGAAACATATAAGATTCTGAGGGGGATTGACAGGGTAAATGCTGAGGGGTTGTTTCCCCTGGCTGGAGAGTCTAGAACTAGGGGGCATAGTCTCAGGATAAGGGGTCAGCCATTTAGGACTGAGATGAGGAGGAATTCCTTCACTCAGAGGGTTTGGAATTTTCTACCCCAAAGGGCTGTGGATGCTGAGTCGTTGAATATATTCAAGGCTGAGATCGATATATTTCGGACTCTATGGGAGTCAAGGGATATGGAGATTGGTGGGATAGTGGAGTTAAGGTCGAAGATCAGCCATGATCTTATTGAATGGCGGGCCAGGCTTGAGGAGCCATATGGCCTACTCCTGCTCCTAATTCTTATGTTCTTATGTTGTTAAGAGGATGGTATGGTCGACCATGTTGAAACTTTCAGAGCAGTCAAGGAGGACAAAGTAGAACAACACTTTATGGTCACAGTCATAGAGGATGTCATATGAGTGAGTAGGGCAGAAACTGGACTGAAGAAAAGAATGGAGAGGACTGACCTGGAGGAAAAATTGGGAATTCTAGGTTTGTTCCTGCTGTTTTATTTCAGCCTACCGTAGTCCAGTTAATACTTCTGCTGCTGCCTCGTCCTGTTTTAACTTGGCTCAGTTGGTAACACTCTTGCCTCTGGGTCAGAAGATTGTGGCTGTGAGTCCTGTAATGTATGTACCTTTAAGGGAGAGGACTACTTTTTACAGCTCCTGTATACTGTAGTACCGGCAGTGACCACACCTGTATATAAACCCTGAGTAGTGATCTGTACTGTTAGTTCTAGAGTAACCCTCATTCAGTAAACACCTGTTGAATCGTTCTCTGCAGTCTGTTGTCTGATTATTGAAGGACACAACATTAAGATACACGGATCTAACAAGTCCCAAACCGGGATTTTATCTTACGATCTAGGTTTGCACCTCAGTGCAGTACTGAGGGTGAGCTGCCATTCTTTGGAGGAGACAATGGGCTGATGGGCATTAAAGATCCCACAGCACTATTCAAAAGAGAAGTAGGGAATTCCCCCGGTGCCCTGGGCAACATTCCTCACTCAATCAAGACCACCAAGAAGAAAAAACAGATTCGCAGTTCATCGATTTAACTTGTTTGTGGGAGGTTGCTGGCATAGAACGAGTGCCATATTTGCCTACATAACAACACCTCAAAAAGTTATTCTTCCTAAATTACAACAGTGACTCCACTTCAAAAGTACTTCATTGACTGTAAAGCGCTTTGAGACGTCTGGTGGTCGTGAAAGGTGCTATATAAATGCAATTCTTTCTTCTTTTCAGTGGACTTTAAGACATTTCAATGGCGTGACAAGGCATTCTATGAATACCACTGCAGGAAAGCTACAGGTCGTTGTTAGTACAGCCAAGGGGAGAATCTCTTTAATCCATATCCACAAGTGCCAAGAAACAATATTAAACTGCTTACACATGTGTCAGTCAGTAAAACAGAAAAAATGTGGAGTCAAATTGCGGCTGCAGATTGCAGTGATTTATGGAGATGTTCGGTAGCAAAGAACATTGCTTTAAGCGATGGCAAATCTGAACAATCTGTTCCTAAGAAGCAGGAAGTGCTCCTTAATAAGTAGTTACCTAGATTACTTAGTAAACTTGTCCCTTCTGCACGCTGTGAAGGACGAGTTAAATGAGCTGCATACACGGAAAGGAAGTCCCAGCCTCAACCTAAGTGGCCAACGCATTATTAAACGATCGGCTTTGTAGTTCACAGTTCCACAAAAGAAAAGGAGGGGGTCAGGTTTCGGCACGCTGTAATTTCCCGTAGCATCAGCTAATTATGGCACTAATGTCTCTTTATTTGCTGTGTTGTGAGATGTAAACATTATCAGGGGCGCTTTGCTCTGTGGCTTATTGTTTCAAGATGGCTCCTGTGCTGGCAGCTCCCTAGGGAGCTCCTTTGCCATCCTTGGCCATCCTTTGCTCTTTTTCCCCCCAGTCTCCTCTCTTCTGCTGTTTAAGTTCCCCTGGCTCTAACAGCATTTTATCCCTAACTGCAAGTACAAGCTGCAAGGTTAAAGTTACCTGAGCCCACTGCCCATCCCCCGACCATGCCTGTTCTTTGTTCTCAGTGAGCACTGGCTCTTCACTTAAACTTAGCTCCCAAATTCCCAGACCTCTCTGCCGTCAAGACTATGCTTCTCCACTAGACTAGTGATCCAGTGACTAGTGGATCGCGAGTGGAGTTCGGGGCCAGGGATCGCGAGAATATCAGTGCTAATTTGATCCTGTGAGAGACAACATCATTCATGTCCGAGGCCAGGACCCAGGAACGAGGACGAGCCCAGCAGCGAGGTCAAGGCCCAGGAGTGGCACAGCATGGACCAGCAGCGGGGTTGGGGCCCAGGGAAGGTGCGGCACGGGCCAACAGCGAGGTCGGGAGGACCACAATGCATCCTACGAAACCCAGGCAGAGAGGACCTGTGGGAAGGAGGGAGGAGGACGACAGTAGCAGTATGTTTGTGTGTGTGTGTGCTAGGCCGTTGTAGCAGAGCCTGGTCTCCAATCATCTTGGATCCCCTTGCCATTGGACCAAGACCTTGCTCTGTCAAGCCCGTGTGGTAGCTGGTGTGCAACAGCCACCCCACGTTAAAAGAATTCACGCACAGGTATCTTCCACCCTTTAAAATGAAGTTCAGGACCTGGAACGTCAGGACCCTCTTGGACAACCCCAACAGTGACAGACCGGAACGCCATACTGCTATCATTGCCCGGGAGCTCAGACGTTTCGACATTGACATCGCCGCCCTAAATGAGACCCGGCAGGCAGGGGAAGGCCAGCTCAAGGAGCAAGGTGGTGGCTACACCTTCTTCTGGAAAGGCAAACCTGAAGAAGAACGCTGCCTCTATGGGATAGGCTTTGCCATAAAAATGAACTAGTTGGGCATCTCAGAGACTCTCCTAGCAGTATAAACGAGCACCTCATGACTCTGCAGCTCACCCTAGCCCAGAACCAGTGCGCTACGGTCATCAGTGCGTATGCCCCAACACTGGAAGCCACAGACGAGACCAAAGAGGAATTCTACTCCAGCTTCGAACAATCCCTGTCCCGAGTCCCAACGGGCGAAAAGCTGATTCTCCTTGGCGACTTTAATGCCAGAGTTGGAAAGGACACAGACCTCTGGGTGTGATCGGCAGAGAGGGGGCAGGGAAAACCAACTTCAACGGTACCCTCCTCCTGTCAAAATGCTTAGAACATGGCCTTGTCATAACCAACACCTTGTTCCGTTAGAGAGACAAGTACAAGGCTTCATGGCAGCACCCTCGCTCCAAGCACTGGCATCTGCTGGACTACGTCATCGTCCGAGCGAGGGACCGCAAGGACGTCCACATCACCCGCGCCATGACAGGAGCTGATGACCGCTGGACAGACCACCACTTAATCCACACTGTCATCTCCATCAATGTAGCCCCAAAACAGCGGCGGCAACAGAAACAGTGCCTCAGGAAAATTAACGCTGGAGCACTCAAAGACCCCACTAAGAAAGCCCTATTCAGCCTGCGCCTCACGACTCCCAGTGATGCAGAGACACAGAGTGCCCACAGCACCTGGTCTGCACCCAAGGCCTCCATAATCAGCACCTGTGAAGAGACGCTCGGTCACTCGACCAGGAAACACCAAGACTGGTTTGACGAGAATGACCAGGAGATCCAGGAGCTAATAAGCTGCAAGCGCAAGGCATTCCTGATCTGGAAACAGCAACAGAAATCGAGAGCAAGAAAGCAGCTCTACAGACGCCTGAAGGACGAGGTCCAACAAAAAAGTCGTGACCTAAAGAACAGATGGTGGGTGGAGAAATTGCAGGAAATCCAGCAGCTAGCCAACAACCACGATGTGCGTGGATTCTTTAGCGCAGTCAAGACCATCTATGGCCCAAGCACCCAAGGCCCTACCCCACTGCGGGCCAAAAACAGAGAGGTACTCATCAAGGACAGAGAGGCAGTCAGTGCCCGCTAAAAGAAGCACTTCTGCCGCAGGGAAAGTCATCGCAAGAATCCTCCTCAATCGCCTTCTCCCAGTGGCCGAAGAGCTCCTCCCAGAGTCACAATGCAGATTCCGCCCACTGAGGGGCACAATGGACATGATCTTCACCGCACGTCAATTACAAGAGAAATGCAGGGAACAGCACCAACCACTGTACATGACCTTCTTTGATCTCACAAAGGCCTTTGACACTGTCAACCGTGAGGGATTATGGAGTGTCCTCCTCAAATTCGTCTGCCCTCAAAAGTTTGTCACCATCCTCCGCCTGCTTCACGATGACATGCAAGCCGTGATCCTGACCAACGGATTCACCACAGACCCAATTCACGTACGAACTGGGGGTCAAGCAAGGCTGTGTCATTGCACCAACGCTCTTCTCGATCTTCCTTGCTGCAATGCTCCATCTCACCCTCAGTAAGCTCCCCACTGGAGTGGAGCTAATTTACAGAACAAACGGGAAACTGTTCAACCTCCATCACCTCCAGTCCAGATCCAAGGTCTGTCGTCGAATTACAGTATGCAGACGATGCTTGCGTCTGTGCTCACTCTGAGGTCGAACTCCAAACCATCGTCAACACCTTCACTAAAGCGTACGAGAGCATGGGCCTTACACTAAACATCTGTAAGACAAAAGTCCTCTACCAACCTGCCCCCGCCACACAGTACTGCCCCCCGATTATCAAAATCCACAAGGCCTTGGACAACGTGGACCACTTTCCATACCTCGGAAGCCTATTGTCAACAAGGGCAGACGTCAACGACAAAGTCCAACACCGCCTTCAGTGTGCCAGTGCAGCCTTCGGTCGCCTGAGAAAGAGAGTATTTGAAGACCAGGACCTCAAACCCGGCACTAAGCTCATGGTCTACAGAGCACCAGTGATACCTGCCCTGCTGTATGCCTCAGAGACATGGACCATGTACAGCAGGCACCTCAAAGCACTGGAGAGGTACCACCAACGCTGCCTCCGCAAGATCCTGCAAATCCATTGGCAGGATAGGCGCACCAACGTCAGTGTTCTTGCCAAGGCCAACATCCCCAGCATCAAATCTTTGACCATGCTCGATCAGCTCCGATGGACGGGTCACATCGTCCGCATGCCCGATACGAGACTCCCAAAACAAGCGCTCTACTCGGAGCTCCGGCATGGCAAGAGAGCCCCAGGTGGGCAGAGGAAATGCTTGAAGGACACTCTCAAAGCCTCGTTGAAAAAGTGTAACATCCCCACCAACACCTGGGAATCCCTGGCCCAAGACCGCACAAAGTGGAGGAGAAGCATCCGGGAAGGTGCCAAACACCTCGAGTCTCTTCGCCGGGAGCAAGTGGAAGCCAAGCGCAGGCAGCGCAAGGAGCGCACGTCAACCCAAGCAACCCACCCACCCGCCCCTTCAACCACCGTCTGCCCCACCTGTGACAGAGACTGTAGGTCCCGCATTGGACTCATCAGTCGCCTGAGAACTCATTTTTAATGAGGAAGCAAGTCATCCTCTGGGATGGTGTTGCGGAGTGACATCACCTCCACACCAGCAGCCATCAGTTGCTGCTCCATCACAGATCAATGTACCTTGAACTCCTTCATTTGTGCCTGCCCCTTCGTAGTCCCCTGGCTCTGATAATGGGACGAGACACCTTTTGAGGTTCTACAAAGTCTTGCAGAATTTCCATCTCCCGATTGAGATGCTCCATTTTGGCCCCAATCCTTTAAATTTCATTCCCATCGCTACTGTGATCCACTTCATCCGTCTGAGTCTGTACTTGAAGTGGTGGATAATGATGCTATTAGCACCTTTCTGGCAGATTTGTGCCAGCTCTTAAACAATTAAAAGTGACTAAAAGGAAATTCGGACCCCATGCACCTTCTGGCTGGCCAAAGAAGAAGAGGAAGACTTCAACCCAGTGGATGGCCAGTTTGTTTCTCCCAAAAATTAGCTGCCATTTAATGGTTTGTGAAAGGCTTAATCATATAACTCAGGAGGTTTGATAGGCTCCTTTCTTGTTCCCATGTGATACCCACAGCAGCAACAAGTGTAACTTACAGCACACAATGGCTCAGTTGGTAAGTAAACCAATTAATTTGATTCCTGGCCTGTGCCGAGCTGGCCGGAGGGGTGCTATAATTGGCTGCAGTGCCATGGAATCATAGCATCTTGCATCACAGAAGGTGGCCATTCGGCCAATTGTGTCTACTCCGGCTCTTTGGTAGATCGGTGAAGAAAAAAATCAGCCAAGGTTCCACCTCCGGATTGCTATCTGGTGAAACCAGCCAGAAGGTGCATGGGGTCCGAATTTCCTTTTAGTCACTTTTAATTGTTTAAGAGCTGGCACAAATCTGCCAGAAAGGTGCTAATAGCATCATTATCCACCACTTCAAGTACAGACTCAGACGGATGAAGTGGATCACAGTAGCGATGGGAATGAAATTTAAAGGATTGGGGCCAAAATGGAGCATCTCAATCGGGAGATGGAAATTCTGCAAGACTTTGTAGAACCTCAAAAGGTGTCTCGTCCCATTATCAGAGCCAGGGGACTACGAAGGGGCAGGCACAAATGAAGGAGTTCAAGGTACATTGATCTGTGATGGAGCAGCAACTGATGGCTGCTGGTGTGGAGGTGATGTCACTCCGCAACACCATCCCAGAGACAGCAACTGTAAGTTAGGCATTCACAGATCTTAGTGATACCACTGACTCTCCCAACGTGCTTTGGGAAGAGGAGACTCCACCTGCACTACCAGAGTGAGGCATGTTCGCTCCTGTCGGTGGGTGGTTACAGAACACTACTGGTAGAGCCAGAACTTCCTGTTAGCCCTCCATAGGTTCTCTTCTTCTTTGAAATGCTCACCTCTGTTGAATTTCACGCTGCATTCTACCGCATCTCCAGTCATTTCTGCGGCAGAACATAGACCCCCATTGTGTGAACATCTGGTGAGGACAGCATCATGTTGAACAAAGGGATCTCGGAGTACAAATACACAGATCACTGAAGGTTGCGCCACAGGTTAGCAAGGCCATTAAAAAAAAGGAAACCAAGCACTAGGGTTTATTTCTAAAGGGATAGAATTGAAAAGTAGGGAAGTTATGCTAAACCTGTGTCAAACCTTGGTTAGACCACACTTAGAGTACTGCGTGCAGTTCTGGTCGCCATATCATAAAAAGGATATAGAGGCACTGGAGAGGGTGCAGAGAAGATTTACAAGGATGATACCAGAAATACGAGGGTATACATATCAGGAAAGGATGAACTGGCTGGGTCTCTTTTCTCTTGAAAAAAGAAGGCTGAGGGGTGACCTAATAGAGGTCTTTAAAATTAAGAAAGGTTTTGATAGAGTGGATACAGAGAGAATGTTTCCACTTTGTGGGGAAGAGCATAACTAGAGGCCATCAATATAAGATAGTCACCAAGAAATCCAATAGGGAATTCAGAAGAAACCTCTTTACCCAAAGAGTGGTGAGAACGTGGAACTCGCTACAACAGGGAGTGGTTGAAGCGAATAGTATAGATGTATTTAAGGGGAGGCTAGATAAGCATATGAGGGAGAAGGGTTATGCTGATAGATTTAGATGAGGAAAGATGGGAGGAGGCTCGAGTGTAGCATAAATCCCGGCATGGACTAGTTAGGCCGAATGGCCTGTTTCTGTGCCGTATATCCTATGTAATCCCATTTAAAACTGTG
Source organism: Somniosus microcephalus (assembly GCF_052327205.1). Taxonomy (NCBI): domain Eukaryota; kingdom Metazoa; phylum Chordata; class Chondrichthyes; order Squaliformes; family Somniosidae; genus Somniosus; species Somniosus microcephalus. The sequence goes on along the minus strand of NC_140995.1, from coordinate 215,707,331 downwards.
CTGCCCCTTCATGACCGAACAGGCTCACTGTCTACACTCGCACATGAAGAATGGCACCCATGCAGCATAGCTCGTCATGAGTCAGTGCATCCAAGAGAAGGCAAGAGAAAATGGAGGGCAAAAAAAATAGAAAAGTCCAATTTCACAAAGGTTTACTGGAAAGCAGAGCCTTGTGGATGAGGATCAACTGACTCCCACCTGGACGTTCATGTAACCAAAGTGGGCATGGCAATTTTTGACAGGGATTCAATCTGACAAAATACTGCTGAGCAGTCCTGAGCACCGGCACAAGGGAAGTCAAAGCAGAGACATAGTTGAGGCTGAGATCGATAGATTTTTGGACTCTAGGGGAATCAAGGGATATGGGGATCGGGCGGGTAAATGGAGTTGAGGTCGAAGATCAGCCATGATCTTACTGAACGGTGGAGCAGGCTCGAGGGGCAGTATGGCCGACTCCTGCTCATAATTGTTATAAGAACATAAGAAATAGGAGCAGGAGTAGGCCAATCGGCCCCTCGAGCCTGCTCCGCCATTCAATAAGATCATGGCTGATCTGATCCTAACCGCCAATCCACTATCACAGAACCATCTCCTGAATCTAACAGAATTAGACACACGAAATAGGAGCAGGATCAGGCTACAGGGCCCCTGGGCCCGCTCCACTACCCACAGGGTCATGACCGATCCGAACCTAGACTCATGTCCAAATTCCTGCCCGCTCCCCGTAACTCTTAATTCCCTTTACTTCTAGGAAACTGTCTATTTCTGTTTTATATTTATGTAATGATGTAGCTTCTACAGCTTTTTGGGGCAGCATATTCCATGGACCTACCACCCTCTGAGTGAAGTAGTTCCTCCTCATCTCAGTTTTGAAAGAGCAGCCCCTTATTCTAAGACTATGCCCCCTAGTTCTTGTTTCACCCATCATCGGGAACATCCTCCCCGCATCCACCTGATCCAACCCCTTCACAATCTTATATGTTTCAATAAGATCGCCTCTCATTCTTCTGAACTCCAATGAGTAGAGTCCCAATCTACTCAACCTCTCCTCATATGTCCATCCCCTCATCCCCGGGATTAACCGAGTGAACCTTCTTTGTACTGACTCGAGAGCAAGTATGTCCTTTCTTAAGTATGGACACCAAAACTGTACGCAGTATTCCAGGTGCGGTCTCACCAATACCTTGTACAACTGAAGCAATACCTCCCTATTTTTATATTCTATCCCCCTAGCAATGAAAGCCAACATTCCATTGGCCTTCTGAATCACTTGCTGCACCTGCATACTAACCTTTTGAGTTTTGTGCACCAGGACCCCCAGATCCCTTTGTACTTCAGTACTTTCCAGTTTCTTGCCATTAAGATAATAACTTGCTCTATGATTTTTCCTGCCAAAGTGCATAACCTCACACTTTCCAGTATTGTATTCCATCTGCCAAATCTCTGCCCACTTACTTAGCCTGTCGATGTCCCCTTGCAGGTTTTTTATGTCCTCCTCACTCACTACTTTCCCTCCCATCTTAGTATCATCTGCAAACTTTGATATGTTACACTCGGTCCCCTCCTCCAAATCGTTAATATAGATTGTAAAGAGTTGGGGACCCAGCACTGACCCCTGCGGAACACCACTAGTTACTGATTGCCAGTCTGAGAATGAACCATTTATCCCAACACTCTGCCTTCTGTTAGATAGCCAATCCTCTATCCATGCCAGAATATTACCCCCAATCCCGTGATTTTTTATCTTAAGCAATAATCTTTTGTGTGGCACCTTGTCAAATGCCTTTTGGAAGTCTAAATACACTATGTCCACTGGTTCCCCTTTATCCACCCTATACGTTGCTTCCTCAAAGAACTCCAGCAAATTTGTCAAACATGACTTCCCCTTCATAAAACCATGCTGACTTTGTCCTATTAAATTATGATTATCCAAATGTCCTGTTACTGTCTCCTTAATAATGGACTCCAAAATTTTACCTACCACAAATGTTAGGCTAACCGGTCTATAGTTTCCAGCCTTCTGTCTACTGCCCTTTTTAAATAAGGGTGTTACATTAGCAGTTTTCCAGTCTGCCGGGACCTTTGCTGAGTCCAGGGAGTTTTGGAAAATTATTACCAATGCATCCACAATCCCTACCGCCACTTCCCTCAAGACCCTAGGATGTAAGCCATCAGGTCCAGGTGATTTATCCGCCTTGAGTCCCATTATTTTACTGAGTACCACTTCCTTAGTGATTTTGATCGTGTTTAGCTCCTCCCCCCCTTTAGCCCCCTGTTTGTCCAGTGTTGGGATATTCTTAGTGTCTTCTACTGTAAAGACTGATGTAACATATTCATTCAGTGTTTTTGCCATCTCCATATTTCCCACCATTAATTTCCCGGTCTCATCCTCTAAGGGACCAACATTTACTTTAGCCACCCTTTTTCTTTTTATATAACTATAAAAACTCTTACTATCTGTTTTTATATTTTTTGCTAATTTACTTTCATAATCTATCTTCCCTTTCTTAATCAATCTTTTTGTTATTTTTTGCTGTCTTTTAAAGTTTTCCCAATCCTCTATCCTCCCACTAGATTTGGCTACCTTATATGCCCTTGTTTTTAGTCGAATACTATCCTTAATTTCTTTACTTAGCCACGGATGGCTGTCTTTTCTTTTACACCCTTTTCTTCTCAGTGGAATATATATTTTTTGGAAGTTGTAAAATAACTCCTTAAATGTACACCACTGATCATGTATCGTCTTACCCTTTAATCTATTTTCCCAATCCACTCTACTCAATTCCGCTCTCATACCTTCATAGTCTCCTTTATTCAAGCTTAGCACGCTTGTTTGAGATCCAACCTTCTCACCCTCTAATTGAATATGGGATTCAACCATGTTATGGTCACTCATTCCAAGGGGATCCTTTACTAGGACATTTAAAATTAATCCTGTCTCGTTACACAGGACCAGATCTAAGGTTGCTTGCCCCCTGGTCGGTTCAGTTACATACTGCTCAAGAAACCCATCCCTAATACACTCAATGAACTCATCCTCAAGGCAGCCCTGCCCAATTTGATTTGTCCAATTAATATGATAGTTAAAATCCCCCATAATTATAGATGTTCCCTTATTACAAGCCTCAACTATTTCCTGATTGATACTCCGTCCAACAGAGTTGCAACTGTTCGGAGGCCTATAGACTATGCCCACTAGTGTTTTTTTCCCCTTATTATTCCTTACCTCCACCCAAACTGTTTCATTATCCTGATCTTTTGACCCAATATCATTTCTCTGTATTACAGTGATTCCTTCCTTTATTAACATAGCCACCCCACCTCCCCTTCCTTCCTGCCTCCACATCTCCCACATGGCAGCTGTCTCCCATTCTGCCAGCGCATTTCACACCTAATCCAGAGCCATCTTTTGTCTCCACTAGTCCTATCACCATCTCGTCTCGTTTCAAATACCTCTTAATGTCTCTTCTCTTTTGTTCTCTCCCAGCCTGGCCTCTTAATCCATTTCATTTCCTGTGCTTCTTTAGTCTTGACAAAGGGGATTTCACCCGAAACGTTGACTCCATTTACTCTCCACGGATGTTGCCTGGCCTGCTGAGTTTTTACAGCATTTTCTGTTGTCATTTCTAAATTTCCTGTCCGTTTTCCAGCTGTTTACCATGTCTGGGACAAATTATGCAGCATTACACAGGACAACAGAACAGAAATCAGAACCCGTGGGAGTCCCGTGAGTAGACAAAACAGGAATCTGGACCTATGGGAGTCTCGTGAGTAGACAGAACAGGAATCTGGACCTATGGGAGTCCCGTGAGTAGACAAAACAGGAATCTGGACCTATGGGAGTCCCGTGAATAGACAAAACAGGAATCTGGACCTATGGGAGTCCCGTGAGTAGACAAAACAGGAATCTGGACCTATGGGAGTCCCGTGAATACAGTTATGTGGCATTTGACGGATGACGGTCTGTATTAACTGCCTGTAGCTGGGGGTGAGGAGGAAACATGGTTGAGAATTTGCATGATTTGCCTATTAACCGTTGCTGCAGTACAAAAGTAATTCATTACGTGAGGTGCTTTCAGATCTTTCCGTGTGAAGTGCTACACAAATCAGTATTTGATTTATTCCTTCTCTCGGGGTGGTTGAAATACAGCTATAACTGGAATTGGAAGCTTCTGTAGGTAGCCTATCCCCTTTTTCTTCGTATCTAAACCAGGACAGTGCCATCAGAGTACTGGGTGCCCCTGCCATTCCTGCCAAGAAGCTGCCAGTTGCAATTGGGGACAATTTTGCCAGTCGCTTCCGTCTAAAATGTTGATATCCCCCCCGCTATGCAGCGGAAATCTGAAGTTGTTGTTGTTAAGCAGGCTTTTCGACCCGCAGCAGCCATAAAATGATCTCAGTCAACAGAAAGAAACAAAGAGCTAAAGTAGCACTAATAATAGCACTCTGGTAAAGAATGGCCCCCTCTATCCCGGCCTTTATTAAATCCTGTGGGGAGTTTCCATACAAATTTGCATTTCAATACTTAAAAGGAATTTTTGTCCCTTGCGTGAAACGTCGTCTGGCAACCTTATCCCAGTTTATTAGCGGCGCATACCGTTGTATCTGAGTGAATTAAGCAGGGCCAGTGGGATCCAGTGATGTTACTGAAAGCCGGACGGTTATTAGTTGTGTTCATTTCCTCCTGACGGCCACTAATCCCAGCCCTCTTCCAAATGCATCCTCCCGTGAAACAAGGGGAACTTCGACGGCAACTGGGAACTCATTGCCGCTTCATAAACGATTTGGGTTCACACTCAGGGGTCGAAATAAATGACCCCACCTGGGAATGGTGCATTCCTAACCGGGTTCTCGGTTTCCAGCACCAGCCTGCACAATAAACATCGCAGCTCACCCCACACAGTATTGGAAAAACCCGCAGTGACGCCCAGCGATTCAGAGTCCAAATAGGCTTGGCTCAATGGGGTTCTCACTATTCGGCAGTTTTACAGCCTTTCCTTTTAATGGCAGCGGCCACTTAAAGCGATTAATTCAAGCCTCTGCTCTGCTTTATTTTTAAAGAGCTTCCTGCGATGAAAGTTAATCTATTCGGCCTAAATTTAATGAATTAATTTTTTTTTCCAGATTGAAGTGTTTCTATTTTACCAACATAGGAACAGAAGGAGGCCATTCAGCCCCTCGAGCCTGTTCCGCCATTCAATGAGATCATGGCTGATCTGTACCTCAACTCCAATGATCCACCTTAGCTCCATATCTCCTGATACCCTTACCCAACAAAAAACTATTTCAAAATAACAACAGAAAATGCTGGAAAAACTCAGCAAGTCAGGCAACATCCGTGGAGAGAAATTTGAGTTGACGTTTCGGGTTTGACCCTTCTTCAAAACTGGAGAGAAAAGGAACTAGATCGAAGGCAGGGCTGCGATCGGACAAAAGAATTAAAGAACCAAAAGAAGTAAAAGAGATTAGAAGCTAGACGAGATGGTAATAGGCTGTGATTAGGTGTAAAGTGTACTGGCAGGGCAAAAGATAGCTGCCAGGTGTGAGAGAGAAACAAAAGGAAAGGGGGGGGGGGGGGGAAAGGAAAGGAGTGGAAAAATATAAGTGAAAATGAAATAGGGGCCGAGGTTATGATCTGAAATTGTTGAACTCGATATTGAGACCGGAAGGCTGCAGACTGCCTAATCGGAAGATGAGGTGCTGTTCCTCGAGTTTACGTTGAGCTTCCGTGGAACAGTACAAGAGGCCAAGGACGGTGAGGTCCGAGTGGGAATGGAGCGGTGAATTGAAATGACAGGCGACCGGAAGCTCGGGGAACTCGAGGAACAGCACCTCATCTTTCGATTAGGCAGTCTGCAGCCTTCCGGTCTCAATATCGAGTTCAACAATTTCAGATCATAACCTCGGCCCCTATTTCATTTTCACTTATATTTTTCCACTCCTTTCCTTTCCCCCCCCCCCCCTTTCCTTTTGTTTCTCTCTCACACCTGGCAGCTATCTTTTGCCCTGCCAGTACACTTTACACCTAATCACAGCCTATTACCATCTCGTCTAGCTTCTAATCTCTTTTACTTCTTTTGGTTCTTTAATTCTTTTGTCCGATCGCAGCCCTGCCTTCGATCTAGTTCCTTTTCTCTCCAGTTTTGAAGAAGGGTCAAACCCGAAACGTCAACTCAAATTTCTCTCCACGGATGTTGCCTGACTTGCTGAGTTTTTCCAGCATTTTCTGTTGTTATTTCGGATTTCCAACATCTGCAGTATTTTGCTAAAAAACTATTTCAGTCTTGAAAGCAACAATTGTCCCAACTGGGGCATGGAATTCTAGATTTCGACTACCCTTTGTGTGAGAAAGTGTTTCCTGATTTCACTCCTCAATGGCCTAGCTCTAATTTTAAGATTATGTCCCTTCATTCGGGATTCCCCCACCAGAGGAAATTATTTCTCTCTATCAACCTTTGTAGGAAAAATGATTCCTCGGAAACTAGACTTTGAGTAAGAGAGACAACTTTATTAAATGACAGAGCTCTGGGAGAAGCGTCTGCAACCACACGGTCTGCGAGAGCACCTTCTCCCCAATTGTAGTACGTGCCGAGCTTATATACAATTCCAAGAAGTTGGTTTTAGATCATTTACATTCATCCAATCAATTTGTTTATTAGCGCATATCGTTATTTTCCTCCAGTCAGGAGTTTACACACTTGTGTTGCCAATTCTGCCTCTTCAGGTCTTCATTCCGTCTTGTTCCCCGGCGGAATGTGATTAGTTCGATAATAGGATACAAGTGATTAGTTCGATGATAGGATACCAGTGAACCTTGTTAGTCCTCAGTGATTCAATTAGTCCCAGTCAGGACACGAGATGAACTTTGTTCCAGCCATGCGTAAGCATGGCATGTCTCACTGTGCAGTGATGCAATTAGTCCCAGTCAGCGAATTTGTTGTTTGTGTCTTTTCCAGCAAAATCTTGTCCAGCAACCTTGTCCAGCAAAATTTTATTCTAACAGTCCCTCCTCTTGGTCCTGGAGCACGATTCATTTGCTCCCAGATGACCATCCTCGGTCCCCCTCTCGTCGGTGCTTACAGCCACTGGCTTATGTCCGGGGGTTCGGTTGCTCCTTCGACAGTGTCGTATTGGTGTCCTTCGTCCCTTGGTAGCAGGTTGGTGTGTTCCTCCTCAATAGAGGCGATCGGCATCACGGTTTTCATAGCAGTTTGGCAACACAACTTTATAAGGCTCAGCGCACAACACATCAACATACAAATTACAACTATTATTATTATCCCTTGCATCATCCACGCTCCCCACCCGGTTTTCCCTAGCAACCAATCAAGCCACCCTGTGCTTGTGGGTTGATGGAGCTTCTTTATTTCTTCTTGGATATGATTTGCTAGGCTCGTGATATTCTCGGAGCTATCTGGGACATATGTACAGCAGTCTGTCCCGATCAGGGCACAGGTGCCTCCTTGCGCCGCCAACAGATAATCTAGGGCTATCCTATTCTGTAAGGCGGTGGTCCGGATCGCCACCATTTCGGCACTCATTTCTCTCAGGGACTCAGCCGTATCGTTGGCTATTTGTTCGAGCACTGCTGCCATGTTTATGGATTCCCTTGCTATTTTTCCTGTTCCGTACCAGGGGAATGCTATAGCCCAGAATCTTTCGGTTTCCGTAATAGCTCTCTTAACACGCTTGGCTGGTTGCCATAACGACTGGTACCCGTAGTGGTGGGTTAGGGAGGATAAATAATGGATGTATGGTACTACGTATCCTAGATAGCATGACCCAGTCCAGGTTCGTGGAAGCCATGGATACGCCTTATATCCGCAAATGAAATAGGTATTATTATAGGCCTCAAATTTGTTCCAAAGTTGGTACATGATCCCAGGTATTCCCCTCCAGGGTAGATTGCTAGTCCGGTTTAGCACTTTGGATAAATTAAACGTTCCCACGTAGGGCCATTCTAGGGCACCTGGTGGTTTAGTACTGGTTTTGGTTAAAGTGTAATTATACTTGCACTTACTCCATCCAACCACTAACCCTGTCTCATCATAGTTTACCAAGCAGACTTCCCCTTCTGCATTGTTTAGTTTTCCCCCTGTGCTGACTAATAGCTCTTCTGGATACCTTCGATTATCGTACTGGGGATGAAACCATCCTTTAAAGTTCGTGGGGTTATACCCTGCCTGTTTCCACTCATGTTCCAGCTGATCTGGATTCAAGCTATTTTGGGTTTGTATGGTATCCTCCTTATTCCAGGTGGTATTAGAGTATAATAACCACCCTACCATCTCCTCTACCTTAAAGGGAATAGGCCTTAATGGGATTCCTCCCCCCGTATGGGTGGGCACATGGGCGCACACCCAGCAGGAGCTTTGGCCCATTTTTTTTTCGCATAGACATATGACATATACAGAAAGGTATTTACATGCAATCCTCTCTCTTTACGTAAATGGGGTATCGCGCTTCCCGTGACAATATGAAATAACGCCATTACCCATAATACTCTAAACATGATTAATATATCACTACAGTCCAGTCTTTACAGGAATTTTATGACAAAGGGTATGCAGATCACCTGTAAAACAGATTCAGAAAGTAGCCAGTCAGTTGTCTTTATATACTTTCAATTGTGTCCAATGCTTCCATACTCCTTTACCCCTTATGTCTAGACAGGCACAGGTATCCCCACTGATTATGATTTCATATGGCCCACTCCATTTTGGGGCGAACCCTGGTTTGCTGGGCAGAGTTTTCACCATGACTTTACTACCTGCTGAGGGAACATAAGCCGTCATTGTGAGTTCTTGTGCCCGATCCTTGTCCTCCTGATTATCGCGGACATTCTTTCGCATCTCCTTTAATTGAGTGCTAAGTTCCAGAACGTATCGTTTTAGTCTATCTTTTAAAGGGCCTACATCGGCCCCACCTGTTATGATGCCTTCTGGCAATTGCATCGCCCTTCCTGTCATCAATTCATAAGGGGTCAAGCCTGTCGTTCGGTTTTCAGTGGCTCGCAGCTTCATTAGGATAATGGGCAATACTTCAGTCCAGGTTTTCCCCGACGTCTGCATTGCCTTTGCCAATGCATTTTTAAGGGTTCAGTTCATTCGTTCCACCATGCCCGAACTTTGAGGGTGGTATGGGATGTGGAATTTTTGTTTAATTCCCATTAATTGGCATTCCGTTTTTATGACACTCCCGGTAAAGTGGGTACCTTGATCAGGGTCCATTTGAATTGGTATTCCCCACCTGGGGATTACTTCTTCAGCTAAGACTCTGGCAACCGTCAAAGCGGTGCAATTTCGCGTGGGGAAAGCTTCTACCCAGCGGGTGAATTGGTCTATGACCACGAGGCAGTATGTTTTGCCGTATGACGGTGGAAGGGGACCTGTGAAGTCTATTTGTATGTGCTCCCAGGGCCCTCGTGGCCTTGGTTGATGTCCCATTTTGACCTTTATGGGTCGCCCGGGGTTATACTGCGCACAGGTGATACATCGATGGCAGTATCTCGCGATATCTCTTCCCATCCCCTTCCACCACCATTCTTTGCTGAGGCTTCCCATCATCGCTTCTCTCCCTGAGTGTACAAGCCCATGGTGGAGTTCTAATAGCATATTTTGAATGCGCTTGGGGACCATTACCCTGTTATCCTTTCGCCAGACATTATCGCTTCCCCGCTTTGCGCCTTGTTCTTCCCACGTACCTTTTTCGACGTCGGGGGTGTCCTCATGGAGTTCGTCAATACTTATCTCGTCCTCGGAGCTGCTCACAGCGGCTATTGGTACTTCTTTGATCCTTTCTTGCTCTAGCGCCCTTTGTGCTGCTTGGTCCGCAGCCTGGTTCCCCTGGTGGTTTAACCAGTCCAGGCTAGTCCGGTCCGGTTCCCTCTGATGTGCCTTAATCTTAATTACTGCTACCTGTTGGGGTTTGTCGCTAGCTTCTAGGAGGGCTTCTATCCTCAGCTGGTGTTTTATGGGATTGCCTCCCGTAGTAATGAATCCCCTCCTACCCCATGCAGTCATATAATCGTGGACCACCCCAAAGGCATACCTACTATCTGTGTAAATGTTCACGATTTTATTCTCTGACAACTCTAGTGCCCTGGTGAGAGCCACTAGCTCTGCTACTTGGGCCGATAGGCCTCCATCAATCCGTCCTGACTCTACGGTTTTTAATTCGCCATTAACCACCGCCCACCCCGTTCGGGGCAGCCCATCTATATACTTGCGTGAACCATCTACGTACAACGTCTCTTCCGCTGTCGCTAAAGGGGTGTCTTTTATCCTATCTTCTTCCAGGTTCATATCTACGTCCCCACAGTTGTGGGGCTCCCCAGTTCCCAGTATTCCTTCTGCCGGGTTCTCCCTGTGTCTCTAACAATGGTTACTGCTTTACTCGGAGGGAGGAGGACAGCCTCCCACTTGGCACATCTCATGTTCGAGACGGATCTTAATTTCCCGGTATTCAGCATCTCAACAGAGTGTGTTTAGTGTGCAATATAATGTTTCCTGTCATTACTATCGGCTCACTAACCTTTACTGCCCAAGCCGCACAATCCAATGCAGCTATGCACCGGGAGAGCCCTGTGACTACCGGTCCCTCCGCTGTGGAATAGTAGGCGACGGGCCTTCTTTTATCCCCCATGATCCTGTGTAACTACTGCTGTGTAAAACCCTTCTTCATTGTTGCAATGTATGTGGAAGTCCTTACTCATATCTGGCAGTCCTAGCCCTGGGGCTGATACTAGCTCAGACTTTAGTTGAGTATAAGCTTCCTCTTGTTCCGGTCCCCAATCTATCGGTTCCAACGCGGGTTTACCCCCTTTCACTAATCTTTGTATAGGTTCTGCTAATTTAGCGAACCCCGGGATAAAATTTTGACTGTAATTAAAGAGCCCCAGTACCTTCCTGACTCCGCGTACTGTTACGGGTCTCGGCATGCCCTGGACAGCGTGTTTCCTGTCCTGTGGCATTTCTTTAAGTCCTTGGGAGATTAGATGTCCCAGGTATAGGACCTGAGTTTTTCCTATCTGTGCTTTTTTAGGGCTTACCTTGAGGCCAGCTGTCTCTAGGGCCCTTAGTACTAAATATAGGGTTGCCAGATGGTCTGCCTTCGTTTCCGAGGCTATTAGTATGTCGTCGACGTACTGCAAAATAGTGCTTCCTTTAGGTACTTCTATCTGTTTTAGGATATCACTCATGACGTGGTGAAAAATAGCTGGGCTATTATGGAATCCCTGTGGCAATCGGGTCCACGTATATTATTTATCCCCTACTGTGAATGCAAATTTCCCTTGTGATTCCGGATCTAATGGGAGTGCCCAGAATCCGTTAGCTATGTCTAAAATGGTGAATATCTTCTGTTCAGGGGATAGCCCATTCAAAATTGTTGAGGGGCTGGCAACGATGGGGTGTAATTTAGGAGTGACCCTGTTGAGGGCCGTATAGCCTATAGTCAACCTATAGCTCCCATCAGGTTTCTCTACTGACCATGTGGGGGAATTAGTAGTGCTCGTGGTTTCCCTCAGGATACCCCTTTCTACTAGCCCCTTCACTATGTCCACGACTGCCTTCCTGGCCTCCGCCTTTATTGGGTACTGGCGGTGGGATTAGCCAATGTCCCGCCCCGACTCACAGGAGCCATCTCGACTATTTCAACGTCCCCCTCGCCTGCAGGGGCTGTTGGTTCTGCACTGTAATATGGGGGAAGGGAGGTGGTGTCTGGACAAGTCCCCATTCGCCCCCCCTCGTATACCTTATGTTGTGTATGTACCTTTAAGAGAATAACTGGTCTCAGACTGCAGTACCGGCAGTGACCACCCCTGTATAAAAGGCGCTAGAGAGCCTCTGTTTGTTAGTTTTCACTATTGACTTCCACCAGTAAAGACTTGTTTGTTTTCACTCCTGCTGGTCCGTGTCTCAATCATTCACGGACTTAACACTGGTGATGAATAAGAAACGAACTTACCTGCAACTCGGCAGCACCTCAGATGACGTTGTTAAAGGTCGGAGCCAGAAGAAAGAAAAAAAAAATAGAGTCCAAAGAAACTCGGGAAACGGGCGTCGACCGTCAATCATCGGTTTGAAAACTTGCAGGAGAGACTGTTCAGAGCCAGGCTGGGTTCCTCGGTCTGTGGTTTCCCAGCTAATCGGGCTGGTGGCAGGTAGTGCTCTGATACTTCCTGGGCTGCGGCGGGCTGAAGCTCGATCGGGTGGCTTTTCAACAGGGCCGGGCAGCGAGTCGGGAAGCAAAGAGAGAGCGAGAGAGGGTGGAGCACACAGGGTGCGGCCGGTGCTTCGAAGCCGGGCAGCGTTCGGACCTAAGAAGAGGGAGGGAAGTGTCCCAGAGGGTCCGCTCCACGACGGGAAAATAATAAAAGAAAAAGAATCAATATTTAACGCGCAAGAAACCGTGGAAAGCAGTGCTAACAACAGCGGGGAAGAAGGCAAAGCGCGGGAGGCGCCATTTTGTTAAATCGGGGAAGAAGGCAAAGCGCGGGAGGTGCCATTTTAGATTTGCAAGATGCCGAAGACTGGCTGTATCACTGCTTTTGATAATACATTAGAGGACTGGACCACGTATGTGGAAAGAGTCGAGGTATATTTCGAGGCAAACGAAATAGCGGAGGGGAAAAAGGCATCGATATTGCTAAACTTAATGGGCGCTAGAACGTACGGCCTATTGCGGGACCTGATTACTCCAGCCAAACCGAAGGCGAAGAGTTTTAACGAAATTGTTGCTGTCCTACAGGAACACTTAAACCCTGCACCGCTGTTGATAGCAGAAAGATTTAAATTCCACAGGAGAACTCAGCACAAAGATGAGAGCAATGCTGAGTATCTTACGGAACTACGCAAGCTATCAAAGCACTGCCAGTTCGGAGCAGGACTGGCAGATACCCTACGGGACAAATTTGTCTGTGGACTCCTGAGTGAAGGAACACAGAAGAAGTTACTCTCAGAAAAAGAGCTGACGCTAGATAAGGCTTTCAGCGTGGCAGTATCGTATGAAGCAGCAGCCAGGGGAGCTGCAGAAATTCAACAAAAACCACAGGAATACGGCACCCACGAAATGACACGGGGATTTGCAAAATGTTATCGCTGCGGCAGAACTAACCATGACCAGAAGGACTGCTGGTCCAAAGACAAAATATGCAGACAATGCGGGAAGATTGGACACATTGCACGAGTTTGCAGGTCTGGGAAGAAGACCAGCGACAACAGAAAGGCTACTAAGGAGAACCGTACAAGAAAGTACAAAAGATGACGGACAGTAGTTCCGAAGACCAGATGAGCGATAGTGAATCCGGGAACAGGAGACTAAGCTGTCTCAAACTTCACAATGTAATCGCAAAAGAGGATCACCGAACCATTTGGGTCACCCTCACGATAGCAGGGTCCCAAGTTAAAATGGAATTGGGTACAGGATCAGCGCTAACCGTCATGAATCGACGAGACTACGAGCGGCTATTTTCACACATACCCTTGAGAGAGACATCCATCGTCTTGACGACATATACGGGGCAAAAGGTATACCCCAGAGGAAAAATAAGGGTGCCTGTCGAATACAATGGCAAGAAAATACGGAAATTGTATCTCTACATACTGCCAAATGGTGGACCACCGTTATTGGGACGGGAATGGATCAGGAAGATAAACTTAGATTGGCATTCCATTCATGCAATGACGGTGGACGGTAAAAAAGATGAAGACGTCACTCCTGGACGATTGTCAACAATCTTAGCTAACGCCAAAGAGGTATTTCAACAAGAACTGGGCACGCTTAAAGGCGTAACCGCCTCGATAAAAATAGAAGAGAATGCAGTTCCCAAGTTTTTCAAAGCGAGACCGGTACCATATGCAATTCGCCCAGCCGTCGAGGCAGAGCTGGAGAATCTGGAGAAGGCGGGCGTGTTGTCGAAGGTCGACTGGAGCGAGTGGGCGACACCCATCGTTCCTGTCATGAAGAAAACGTTAAGCAATAAGCCCGGAGAGCCAAGGAAGATTCGCATCTGTGGGGATTTCAAGGTGACGGTGAACCCTGTCCTTCACACAGTACAATATCCTCTTCCAAGGATAGAAGACATCTTCGCCTCACTGTCTGGAGGGAAGCGTTTTACAAAAATTGACCTAGCACAAGCATATTTGCAGATGGAGGTTGAAGAGTCCTCTAGGAAGTATCTCACGATAAACACTCACAAAGGTCTTTACCAGTATCATCGATTGGTATTCGGAGTAGCATCGGCTCCGGCGATATGGCAAAGAGCAATGGAACAAGTCCTGCAAGGGATTCCGGGGACTCAGTGTTACTTGGACGACATCCTTGTAACAGGTGAAGACGACAGTGAACACCTTAACAACCTAGAACAGGTGCTCACTAGACTACGGGAACATGGGCTGCGAGCCAACCGCCCCAAGTGCGAATTTTTTAAGAAACAGATATCGTATTGTGACCACGTGATTGATGAAAAGGGGTTACATAAGTCCCCTGACAAAATTGAAGCGGTTGTTAAGGCCCCAGCGCCTGAAAATGTGTCGCAACTGAGGTCATTCCTCGGGTTGGTGAATTACTATCATAAGTTTTTGCCGAATTTGTCGACAATTTTGCACCCACTGAACGCCCTGCTACGAACGGGGGTAGCATGGAAATGGAGCGATGATTGTAAGCGTGCTTTTCAGAAGAGTAAGGACTTAATCACTTCAAGGGAAGTATTGGCTCACTACAACCCAGCACTGCCAATCAGGCTGGCGTGTGATGCGTCTCCCTACGGCATTGGGGCGGTACTGTCACATAAATTCCTTGATGGTTTAGAGAGGCCGATAGCTTTTGCGTCACGCTCGTTAACTTCTGCCAAGCGTAACTACGCCCAGATTGACAGAGAGGCCCTCAGTTTAGTGTGGGGGGTGAAGAAGTTCAATCACTATCTGCACGGTCAAAAATTTACTCTACTAACCGATCATCAACCTCTTGTCTCCATTTTCAACCCTCGGAAGGGCGTACCGATAATGACGGCACAACGGCTGCAGAGATGGTCCCTTTTCCTAGGGGCACACCAATATGACATCGAGTACAAAGGAACTAAACAGCATGGAAATGCTGATGGATTGTCACGCCTACCGCTGCCGACAGTGGAAGAAGAAGAACTTGCAGTGGATCCAATGGAGTTATTCCACTCGACCATAGTCGAATGTCTCCCTGTGACGAATGCAAACATAGAAAAGGAAACACGGAATGACCCGACACTATCACGGGTCTATGATTTAACGGTGAAGGGATGGCCAGCACATGGCGAACCACTGCTGCCAGCATTCTCGCCGAGAAGAGAACAGCTGTCAGTGTGCAGAGGAACCTTGATGTGTGGATCCAGAGTAGTAATTCCACCTAAGTTGACGGATAGAGTACTCAATGAGCTTCATGAGGGTCATCTGGGTGGGGTAAAAATGAAGAACTTAGCCAGAGCGTTTGTGTGGTGGCCGGGAATCGATAGAGAAATCGAAGAGACGACCAAGAGCTGTGCAGGATGCCAGAAGGTCCAAAACGCCCCACCACAAGCTCCTCTGCATCCATGGGAGTGGCCCTCATCTCCATGGCAACGGGTGCACATTGATTTTGCTGGTCCCTTCATGGACTCGATGTTTTTAATTGCGGTGGATGCACATTCAAAGTGGCCAGAGGTAATAAAAATGTCCTCAACCACCACGGAAAAAACTATCACAGTTTTGCGAACCATATTCGCCAGGAATGGGCTGCCTGAACAGATTTGCTCTGACAATGGACCACAGTTTGTGTCTGAAGAGTTCCGGAGGTTCTTAAAGAACAATGGCGTTAAGCATTACACATCTGCCCCATATCATCCAGCCACTAATGGATTGGCCGAGAGGTTTGTCCAAACATTCAAGAAGGCTATCAAGGCAATGTGTAATGAAGATATACCCCTACAACACAAGGTGGACAACTTCTTGTTTGCCTACCGGAATGCGACACATGCGGTTACCAACCAAACCCCAGCCATGATGTTCTTCAATCGAAGACTACGATGTCGCTTGGATTTGGTTAAGCCAAACGTCCGAAGAGATGTGGAGAACAGGCAGTTTCAGAATATGAATGAAAGGCCGACCAGGAGTTTTAAGATAGGTCAACCAGTTTTGGCCCGGGACTACCGCACTGAGAAATGGCAGCCAGGAACGATTTGTACACGGCAAGGACCTCTCATGTATACCGTGGACGTTGGAGAGAGCATTGTAAGACGCCATGCTGACCAGATTCTAGAGTCAATGGAAAACGTCAACTCTACACCACGATCTGATACACCTGGCAATGAAATCGACGTACCAATTGCAGCTACCGCAGAATCGGTGATATTGGAAGCAGATGAACCAAACAGCGACATTGATCTCGACTCAACATTGCCAGAAGAACCTGATACCCCAAAGAGGCGTTATCCAGACAGAATCAGGAAGCCTCCTCAAAGACTGAACTTATAATTGCTTAAACTTAACCAATGTATCTAGCAACCGTGATTGTGATTGTAATTAGTTATCATTTAGTTGTTAAATGAATGTTATGTACTGTTTATCTAAAAGGGGAGGGATTGTTGTGTATGTACCTTTAAGAGAATAACTGGTCTCAGACTGCAGTACCGGCAGTGACCACCCCTGTATAAAAGGCGCTAGAGAGCCTCTGTTTGTTAGTTTTCACTATTGACTTCCACCAGTAAAGACTTGTTTGTTTTCACTCCTGCTGGTCCGTGTCTCAATCATTCATGGACTTAACACCTTACACTCTAATTCCTTTATAATCTTTGCTTGACATTTCGCCTTTGTCTCTAGTTCCGTAACCATCTGTACTTTGTCTTGTGCAACTTTCTTTATTACGTTTACTTGTTCAATGAGTCCTGCTAGTTGGTGTACTAATAACACTCCTGCCTTCTTGGTTTTATCCTTTGTCTATTTAGTCAACCAGCTTCTCTGGAGTTCTAAAGTCTGTGACACATCCCACCCGTCTTTCTGCATCTTCTTAATTAACAACTGTCGGTTTGTCATATAAGAATATGTGAGGGAGCCCGAAGGTCCCCTCTTAACTTCCTCACCTGATATCGCCGCTGCTTCACCGATCGTTCCTTCGTGTCTGGAGATCTGTTCCTTAGAGAGCCCCCCTATTCTTTCCTTCCGAGAATACCCGAGCTTCTTGGCGCACTCTATGCCAGCGTTCTCAGAGGTCCGGGTTTGTCTTTCTCTCAAAACTGCCCAGACGTGTAACGCTTGCTTGTTGGACGGGGTTTCTACCCCTCCCCGGTGTCTGTTTACCTGATCAGGGTCCTGCAACACCGACACTAATAATCTCCTAGTTCACTTAGCAACATGATATAATGCAGAAAAATGTTAACTGTACTCGACTAGTATCACGACTTTAGAACGCCTTGGAGTCTCGGCACCTACTTCATGGTCCTGGCCTTCGCGTGGGGCATTTGCCCTCTTAACAACCGGCCTGAGGCTAGGTGTCTGAGACAAGTGTCCTCCTGATCCGAGGTTTTTCTTAGTTACTTAGTTACTATTACACAAATACAAATACACACATACTGTGTCCCAGATTCGCCGTTCAGTCGCCTTGTCGAGTGTCTCTGATTTATGGGCGGTCAAAAATCTGACTACTCACCCTGGTCACTGATTTGAACGACTGTTCAGCTCCGTGGCACCCTGCTCGCAGCGCCAATTTGTTGTAGGAAAAATGATTCCTCGGAAACTAGACTTTGAGTAAGAGAGACAACTTTATTAAATGACAGAGCTCTGGGAGAAGCGTCTGCAACCACGTGGTCTGCGAGAGCACCTTCTCCCCGATTGTAGTACGTGCCGAGCTTATATACAATTCCAAGAAGTTGGTTTTAGATCATTTACATTCATCCAATCAATTTGTTTATTAGCGCATATCGTTATTTTCCTCCAGTCAGGAGTTTACACACTTGTGTTGCCAATTCTGCCTCGTCAGGTCTTCGTTCCGTCTTGTTCCCCGGCGGAATGTGATTAGTTCGATAATAGGATACAAGTGATTAGTTCGATGATAGGATACCAGTGAACCTTGTTAGTCCTCAGTGATTCAATTAGTCCCAGTCAGGACACGAGATGAACTTTGTTCCAGCCATGCGTAAGCGTGGCATGTCTCACTGTGCAGTGATTCAATTAGTCCCAGTCAGCGAATTTGTTGTTTGTGTCTTTTCCAGCAAAATCTTTTCCAGCAAAATTTTATTCTAACACTACCCTATCGAATCCTTTTAACATTTTAAATATCTCGATCAGATTACCCCATAATTTTCTATACTCAAGCGAATATGAACCAAGTTTATGCAACCTGTCCTCACATTTTAACCCTCCAAGCCCCGGTATCATTCTGACCACCGTGGGTTTATGCAGTGTACGTACACTAGTCCTGTAGGTGGCTGTTAACCACCACTTCAAGCATTGTGACTGCTAACTTTTTAATGTCAGGTTGCTTTTAATGTTTGGGTTTTTAACAGATTGACAGGTTTTTGTTTTGCCAGTCATGGGCACAGACAAGAGACAGGCAGACAGAGCTAAAGAACTCAAATGGTAGAGGGATGCGGAACGAGAGACAGATAGACAGAGACCAATGCACGTACATGGACACAGAGCTGGTGAAATAATGTTGTGCGGTATAAGTAACGAACATGATAAATAATTTGTTAAAATGGCGGACAGAGGAATTTCTGTCAACACATTTGTTACTAATATTGCACAGCCCTCAGAGCTGAGTAGAGTGAGACAGAAACTAAGGTTGTGGACATTTAGCAAGAGAGAGAGACCAAGATAGACACAGTGACTAAGACACGCACAGAGGTAGACAGTGAGTGACATCCTTATACAAGCACAGACAGGATGATCACCAATTTGTTTCTGCTTTCTGTTCCATCAGTAAGTTAAAGTAAGAATATGGAATTGCTTAAACTGTGTATATATTTGAAACATTGTTCATTCCCCAAGCCAATTTAGCTTGTAGAAGCTCCAAGGAAATAGAGTTAGACAAAATCATCAGAAATGGAAAGGACAATTAAACTCCTCCTTCCGACAATAAAGCTCCTTTAAGATCTGCATTGTCATGGCTCTCCCCAGTTCTTATGATCTGCTAGAGGAGGCGAATAATCACAGAACATTGTTCAAGGAAATTAAAATCCGTGGAATTCTTCCTAGTGGGGGTGGATCCACAGCACAGAACTCCCCATAATTCAGAATTCATTGATAGTATAAATTGACAATCTCAATGATGACTGGTGTAGAAAATGAGGAAATGACACACTGGAGCAGTAGGTGGCATTATTCTGACCATGAGACAAGGACATATTAGGTGTGAGTGAACATTTCCTCTGTGCTCCAGCTGCAGCAGGATTGTAAAACCGTTCTTTATCAAGACATTTAGGACTTTGCTTCACCTATTGCTGAGAGGATACCTTCCCCTATTGATGGGGTAGAGTAGAGGATGCTTTACTTTGCATCCAATCAGTACTTGACCTGGGAGTGCTACACCCAAAATGGAAAAGTGTTCCATTCCTCAGAACTGTCTCCACTCACCTCGATGAGCATGAAAAATGTATATATAGTAAAATGGAAAGGAATTCTAAACTCCAACCACTGGATAAGCGTTCTCATTCTGCCACTGTCACAAAGGACAAGTATGATTGAATATCACAAATGCATTGATTAAAACTATGGTAGTGTAGTGGTTATGTCACTGCACTAGTGATCCAGAAACATGAGTTCAGAATTCCACCACAGGCAGCTGGGGAATTTAAATTCATAATTCAAATTTTTTTTAAATCTGGAATAAAAAGCTAGTATCAGTAATGGTGACCATGAAACTACCGGATTGTCATAAAAACCCATCTGGCTCACTAATGTCCTTTAGGGAAAGAAATCTGCTGTCCTTACCCGGTCTGGCCTATATGTGACTCCAGACCCACAGCAATGTGGTTGAATCTTAACTGCTCTATGTGGTTCAAGAAGGCGGCTCATCACCACTTTCTCAAAGGCAATAAATGCTGGCCTTGCCAGCGATGCCCACATCCCATGAACGAATAAAAATAAAATTGAGGTCCAGTGCTTTTAGGTAAAGTTAAATTCTATGATACATGGAACAATGTACAAATTTACCGGTAATGATTTAAAAATAAAAGAAGGAAATGGAAAAATCCAAATAGACTTGGATATATCAACATTTTTCTTTCTAGACATTTCCCATAAAATATTCAGATTTGAACAAACACAAGAGTTGAGGTGAAGTTCTCGATCTTAAAATGTTTGCATTGTTCCAAATCAGGAATGTCCTCTGGGATTACCATGTCAGTGTCAAGGCTTGAAGATGACGGGAGTTAGAGATGATCACCGAGTAAGACCCAGATATCCATAAAATGAAAGTTGCAGAAATTCAGTGAAAGAGAAAAACGTACAGATTAACAAACGATCCTAATCAATAAAACCAAGCAAAGAAGCTAATGGGGGAATTAAGAATTGCGCAAATAAAACTTTTCTTTCTTTACAGGAGCAGGCTTTCTGGAGATTGCGATATATTTATTATTAAAGACACATCAACCCGAGACATTACGTACTGAGCTATGCACAAAAACTGCCCTTTCAATGGCACTGACATTTTTTGAGGGAAAAAGCGATTTAATCGTTAGAGGAGGCTGATGAATCTCAGAAAATAAAAGCACCCCAAGATACAAAACACATCACAAAGTTCCTGGGAAACCCAGGCAACCTCTGAGCCAATTGTCAGATGAAAAGCCACCGACCTGTTAACTCTGTTTCTCTCTCCACAGATGCTGCCTGACCTGCTGGGTGTTTCCAACATGTTCTGTTTTTATTTCAGTAACCATCTAGAGTCAGTGGGGGGGGTGGGGGGCGGGGGGGGGGGATTTTCAGCTCAGGTTAGGGAGCCACAGAATCTGTATTGGGCCATTCTGATAAACCTTTTTATATGCTCCAAAGATGGATTCAATACATTTCCCCCAGTTATGTATCAATTTAGCTGCTTGAAAAGTCCAAAAGCAGCATTTTTGTACATCACAGTTGATCAGTTTGCATTCATTAACTCTTTGGGCTGCATGAAAACTTTCCTCCAATATATGGGTAATGAACCCCTAATCCATGAAAAGAACAAAACATATGCCTAATTAAGCTAGGGCACATTAAAAAAAATCACAAACTTTAATGATTTATGTTTGTTAATTTTGAAGAAAAATTGGTAATTGACCAACACAACCAACAGCAACAATTTGTAGAAAGGCCCTTGTGTAAGAAAACACCTCCGAACAGGTTACAACAGAAGAGAAGCACACTGACCAGAAGATTAATGGGATAGGTTCTGCACAAATTAAGAGGCAGCTTTTTAAGAGGCTTTTGAAAGTAGAGTGAGGTAGCAAGGTGAAACAGTTTAGGGAGAGAGTTCCAAAGTGCAGGAGCATAGTGACTGAAGAATCAACCACGATAGTGGAGCAGAGGGAGATGGAGCAAGAGCAGCAATCCAGTGGTGAAGTGGAGATTGTGGGCTGGAAGGTAGGACTGAAGAAGCTGATTCAGATAAAGTGGAGACACCCTGTTGAGGGATTTGAAAATGAGTACAATGGCCAGGGCTGCCATTTTGGAATTTGGACTTTAAGAGGCTGAATCTCCTGACCGCCCACCAAGACTACATTGGATTATGCCGTTTACACTGTCTTTCCAGGGTTTCCATGGCTCTTCTGCCAAAGGTATAATTGACAATCAGGAGAACCCCCATGGAATTGCACCCCCTTATTAAATTGGCTACCTCATCATGCATTTCATGTAGTACCACCATAAAAGAAACAATTGAATTTATATAGGGCCTATCATGACCTCAAGACTTTCCAAAGAGCTTTACAGCCAATTAAGTACTTTTTGATGTGTAGTCACTATTCTAATGTAGGGAAAATAACCTATAGCTTATCTTTCTTAAATTGTAATTTATAAGGTTCTGAAAGATGGATCTAACGGTAAGTAACCATTAAAGGAAAATACTGTTGTGCTGCTTATGGATATGAAAGTCTCAGCTTGGCTCAAACAAAAGTATACACCACCTTTAACAAACTTTGCAGTAAACTTCCTTTCACCAGTGCTGACATGTTTGTTTGACTGACCTAAATCCTTTGTTTTTGCAAAAAGGATTTTTTTTGTGTAAAATGAATTAATTTGTTTATAATTATCATATGCCAAGTCTGAAAGAAGCATTTGTCAATATTGGATCAGTTGTGGTTTGTGAAAGGCAGGGATTATACCAGGGGGAACTGTCATTCTCAGTGCAAACAAGTCACAACTATCTTCTCAAATAATTCCTGTTACTATGAAAAAAAACCTGGAAAACAATTCTTAATTTTTTTTAACTTAACTTCAGAACACTCATATCAAATTAGAGGCAAGCAAATAAAACAAATTTGGATTCACATTGACTGTCAATAATTTAGAATATTATCATAAACTATTTGAAATTTATAAAGTGATATTGAAAGATGACTTTATTTAAGAAGAGAGGGAGGGGGAAAAATAGGTAACTATAGAGCTGCCAGTTTAACATAAATTGAAGGGAAGTTACTGGAACCTATCATCAGAGACATAGGGGGGAATTTTCCCAGCCCTGGGTAGGCGGGTATGGAGGCGGGACTCCCGGGAAAATGGCAGAAACTGGGAGCGGGTACCGACCCCGCTCCCAACCCGCCTCCGTGCCATCTTTCTGGGAGGCAGGTCCCTGAGTCGCGCAGGGACCCGTCTCCTCGAGGCGGGAAGGGGATTAGAGCCAATTAACTGCCTGTTAACAGGTAGTTAACCAGCAGTTTTGAGGCTTTACCCCATTTTACGCATGCAATTGCGGGCTTCCCGACGACTGCGAACCTCGCCAAGGTCAGCGAGGTGAGATGTGGATCTGCGGGGGTGAGAGGGATCGAAATGTCAGCTGAAGAGGTGAGTGATGGGTGCAAGTGTGGACAGGTAAGTTTGAGAGGTGAGTGTAAAATGTTGGAAAAAGTTTCCTTACCTTTGCTTCTTTCTGCAGGCTTCAACCTTTGAGGATCCGGAGGTGCCTCATCTCAACGGCAGAGATGACAGAATGGCTGCTGCATTCTCAGATGCAGCAGCCATCTGCTTTCTGCTGAGGAGAGAGGTCTTGGTGAGCCTTCTGTGCAAGGGCTCACCTTAGAACAGAGATTGTCAGTGTTTGACAGCTTCTCAAAGCTGTCAAACGCTGACAATTCATCTGTCAAAAATGTTATCTGTCACCGGCTTTCCCTTAATTGGCCGGTAAGCCCACAGGGCAGGCTTAACAAGGCCAATCAAGGGAAAAGAGCATGGATTGGTCAGACGTCGCTGGAGGTGGGACTGAAACCTGGAAACCAGAAGTCCCACCTCCAGCACGTCTCCATTGATAAAATCCAGCCCAGAGTGACTGATTACTTGGACAAGTATCAGTTGATCAAAGGGAGTCAGCATGGATTTTGTGAAGGCCGTATCTAATTATCTAGTTAAATTTTTTGAGGAGGTCACTAGCATGGTGGATAAGGGAATATTGTCTATATGGACCTCCCAGCAGGCATTTGTAAGGTTCCTCACAAGAGATAACTGTAGCAATAAAAGAGCCTGGAATTGGAGGTGACCTTGTGGCATGAATCTGTAATTGGTTGGGAGGTAGGAGGCAGAGAGTAGTCATAAAGGGTTTGTTCGCTGATTGCCGGGATGTGACAAGTGGTGTTCAAGTAGACCAGGGGTCTGTGCTGGGGCCTCAGATTTTCGCTGTGTATTTTAGTGACTTGGATGAAGGAATAGAGAGTCGTGTATTCAAGTTTGCAGATCACACCAAGTTAGGAAGCACAGTAAGTTGTGTAGATGGGAGTAGAAAGTTACAATGGGACATTGATAGACTAAACCGTGGCAGAAGGAGTTCAATGCGGAGAAGTGTGAGCTCGTCCACTTTGGATCTGAGAAAGACAAATCTGAACATTTTCTTAATGGCGAGAAACGGGGAACTGTGGAGGAGCAAAAGGATTTAGGTGTCCATGTACACAAATCATTGTAATCAACTGCACATGCACAGAAAGAATCAGAAAGGATAATGGAATGTTGGCCTTTATCTTAAGGGGATTGGAATACAAAACTGAGGAAATTATGCTTCAGTTGTACAGAGTTGTATGGATTTTAGCAAGGCTTTTGATAAGGTCCCACATGGCAGACTGGTCATGAAAGTAAAAGCCCATGGGATCCAAGGGAAAGTGGCAAATTGGATCCAAAATTGTCTCAGAGGCAGGAAACAAAGGGTAATGGTCGAAGGGTGTTTTTGTGACTGGAAGGCAGTTTCCAGTGGGGTTCCGCAGGGCTCAGTGCTGGGTCCTTTGCTTTTTGTGGTATATATCAATGATTTAGACTTGAATGTAGGAAATATGAATAAGAAGTTTGCAGATGATACAAAAATTGGCCGTGTGGTTGATAATGAAGAAGGAAGCTGTAGACTGCAGGAAGATATCAATGGACTAGTCTGGTGGCAAATGGAATTCAATCCGGAGAAGTGTGAGGTAATGCACTTGGGGAGGGCTAACAAGGTAAGGGAATGCACAATAAACAGTAGGACACTGAGAAGTGCAGAGGATCAGAGGGACCTTGGAGTGCATGTCCACAGATCCCTGAAGGTAGCAGGACAGGTAGGTAAGGTGGTTAAGAAGGCATACGGGATACTTGCCTTTATTAGCTGAGGCATAGAATATAAGAGCAGGGAGGTTACGCTTGAACTGTATAAAACACTAGTTAGGCCACAGCTAGAATACTGCGTGCAGTTCTGGTCACCAGATTACAGGAAGGATGTGATTGCACTAGAGGGGGTGCAGAGGAGATTTACGAGGATGTTGCCTGGGTTGGGGAATTTTAGCTATGAGGAAAGATTGGATAGGCTGGGATTGTTTTCTTTGGAACAGAGGAGGCTGAGGGGAGACCTAATTGTGGTGTATAAAATTATGAGGGGCCTAGATAGAGTGGATAGGAAGGACCTATTTCCTTTACCAGAGGGGTTGATAACCAGAGGGCATAGATTTAAAGTAATTGCTGGAAGGTTTAGAGGGGATTTGAAGGGAAATTTCTTCACCCAGAGGGTTGTGGGGGTCTGGAACTCACTGCCTGAAAGGGTGGTAGAGGCAGAAACCCTAATCACATTTAAAAAGTACTTGGATGTGCACTTGGGCTGCTCTAACCTGCAGGGCTACGGACCAAGTGCTGGAAAGTGGGATTAGGGTGGCTAGCTCGTTGTCGGCCAGCACGGACAAGATGGGCCAAATGGCCTCCTTCTATGCTGTACAATTTCCATGATTCTATGATGAGCCTTGGTCAGACTCCATCTGGAGTACTTCATTCAGTTTTGGGCAACAAACCTCAGGAAAGATGTATTGGCCTTGGAAGGGCAGATTCACCAGAATGATACCAGGGCTTGAAGGGTTACATTAGGAGGACAGGTTGCATAAACTTGGCTTGTATTCCCTTGAGTTTAGAAGGTTGAGGGGTGATCTAATCGAAGTATTTAAAATGATTCAGGGATTTGATAAGGTAGATACAGAGAAGCTATGTCCTCTGGTGGGGGATTCCAGAGCATGCGGGCACAATCTTAAAGTTAGAGCTGGACCATTTAGGAGTGAAATCAGGAAGTACTTTTTCACACAAAGGTGGTACAAATCTGCAACTCGTTCCCCCAAAAGGCTGTGGATGCTGGGGATCAATTGAAATTTTCAAGGCTGAGATCGATAGATTTTTTTTAAGTAAGGGTATCAAGGGATATGGAGCAAATGCAGGTAAATGGATTGACGTTACAGATCAGTCATAATGTTACTGAATGGTGGAACGGGCTTGAGGGGCTGAATGGCCTACTCCTGTCCTATGTAAGATTGCGAGTAATAGTGAAAGATGATGCTGGAGTTTATCTATCTAACATTCTCCTCACTGGCTTTTCATCCTCCACCCTCCATAATCTCCAACCAGCCCAAAATTCAGCCACGTTTATCCTATTCCGCTCTAAGTCCTGCTCACCCATTACCCCTGCCTTTACTGATCCTCCAATACATTTAACTTTGGGGCCACTGCTGTTTCTAATGTACACAAATGACTTTGAAGTAGAGAAACAAAACAGCTCAAAATATGCAGATGAAACAAACTGATGGGGGTGGGGAAGACTGACAACAATTTGACTGATCAAATACAAAAGGACTTGGTAGATCAAAGAGCTGGGCTGATGAGTGGCAGATGCTGTTTAATGTAGAAGAATGCAAACTCATGATTGAAAAAGGATAATAAACAGCGGCGATATAAATTAAAAGGACACAACACAGAAGAGGGATTTGGGGGATATCAGTAGATAAAATTAAATAGAATTTATAGCATAGAAACAGGCCATTCAGCCCAACCAATCTGTGCTGGTATTTATGCTCCACGCAAGCCTCCTCCCATTAGTTACTTTATCTCACCCTATCAACATATCCTTCTATTCCTTACTCTCTCGTGTCCTTATCTAGATAGATAATGAAGCTCTCAGCAAAATGTGTGCCAGGTTGCATAAACTTGGCTTGTATTCCCTCCAGTATAGAATATTGAGGGGTAATCTGATGGAGGTGTTAAGATGTTAAAAGGATTAGATAGGGTAAATACAGAGAAACTATTTCCTCTGGTGGGGGAATCCAGAACAAAGGGAAGTAATCTTAAAATTAGAGCTGGGCTGTTCAGGAGTGAAATCAGGAAGCATTTTTTTAACATAAAAGGTAGTTGAAATCTGGAACTCCCTCCCGCAAAAGGCTGTGGATGCTGGGTCAATTGATGCTTCAAGACTGGGATAGATAGGTTTTTGTTAAGTAAGGATAACAAAGGATATGGCACAAAGGCGGGTAAATGGCATTGAGGTGCAGATCAGCCATGATCTAATTGAATGGCGGAGCAGGCCCGAGGGGTTGAATGGCCTACTCCTGCTCCTATTATTCTATGTTTCTTTATGTTTCTAATGTTCCTATACGTATGATAAGCTGTTTTTTCTCTGTTAACCTTTTCTTCGAAGCTCATGGTCAGCCTTTGCTTGTTTTCTTAGGTCGGCACAGGTGCGGATTCCGAACGAAGAACACAACCAACAAAAATATCAGGTCGATCTTCTTGTCAGAAAATGGTGTCTGTTCTGGACCGATGGACATTATGTGACATTCTGGACATTTTTACATGCAATAGCACCCTCTGGTGGCGGTTATTGTGTTAACAGTTTGTATGCTGGAAAGGTCATCTGATCTTTCTTCCTGTGTGAGGTCATTTGACCTTTGTTCCTTTCTTCCTGTGAGAGGTCATTTGACCTTCCTACCTTTCTTCCTGTTGACCCCAGGAAGCAGTTTTGCCAGGAAGAACCTGACTTGAGTAATGGAGAATCTGCCATAAGAGGTTCCATTTACAATCCAACGTAATCTGACTTCATATGTTAGGCCAAGCGCAATATCTGTGAGTATCTTTGGTTCTTAGCATAATAGCAATGTTGTCAGAGTAATATTTTGATAATACTATGTTTATAAAAGGTTAATATTTAATAGTTACAGAAGTTAGTTCAAATGTTAGTTAGTTATACAATTAGTCCATTGTAAATATATTTATATCTTATGTAATATCGAACGTATAGTACTCAGTTTATGTACAAAACATACTTTGTCTTTGTTTACAGTTTCACAAATTCGTTCAATTAAAGCTTCAAAACAGCAACCGCTTCAGAAGAATTATTGTTGAATGAGTGTTTAACTTGCTGGATAACTAGATAGGAGCACGTCTAGCGCGGCCAGTACAGTGTCAGCTCCATCGTCGGCAGAACTGCTTCAAATTGAGACCTAGGTATGGATTCATGTTAGCTTTAGAGCCATTGCTTCTGGTGGAAGACTTAATTAGTGCCTGTAGCTTCTTCAAAGGCTGAAGCAGGGACCTCAAAGCAGAGGTTCAGACAAATTGTCTCGGTAAACATCCAATTATAGGAAACTCACAAAGCACCCTAGCAATAGCTGACAAATCAGCTACAGCGGTAACATTTCCCAAGACCAGATGAATGACTTTTATGTGTTCCATTAGTCTAATTTTACAATAGCTCCCTTTTTAATTTGTATAATTAGCAAATCCTTCAGCAGCAGCCCTTTTCCGAAACATAGCATTATTAGGCTTATTTCCATATTGCACAACAACTGCACCTTGCTCCGAGCCCGAGAGTGATAAGCTTAATTACATGACATCTGGGCATTGTTAGCAGCGGCAACCGCACACGCATTCTAGAAAAATAAACCCAAAGCGTGGCCCAGCTACACCACAAAGCAAGTGCACAGTGAATGTCAAGCTGAGAATGTTAACCGTGTTGGAGAGGAAAAGTCTTGAGTTTGAAGAGTTGGCTTATGGATGGCAAAGATTGGCACGACTAGGCTCTCCGAACATTGATAGCTGTTGGCTGTCAGATGCTGGTGCGGCTTATCCTGTGGAATATAAGGTGAAAGCACAATCAACTATTTGGGGATAGTGCGGGAAGGTGGAGTTAAGGTAGAAGTTCAGCCATGATCTTATTGA
Source organism: Somniosus microcephalus (assembly GCF_052327205.1). Classification (NCBI taxonomy): domain Eukaryota; kingdom Metazoa; phylum Chordata; class Chondrichthyes; order Squaliformes; family Somniosidae; genus Somniosus; species Somniosus microcephalus. Next base: position 215,678,718 of record NC_140995.1, on the reverse strand, counting down.
ATGATGGAGCAGGCTCGAAGGGTTGAATGACCTACTCCTCCTATTTCTTATGTTCTAACTAACTGAAGGCACCTTTAAAAAGAAAACTCTATTGCACAATGTTGATTTGCCCCAAGGAAATGACTTTTTTTCCTATTTTACTTTGGATCCAAAAATCATTGAATAGCATCTTAATCTATGACTAAATCAATATCAGTGATCACTAGATGTCTCCCTCCCTCTTGGGATGATCAATGTACCCCACCATTCAACACTTCCCTTTATCTATTTCCCGTTTTGAAACCGTGGCTTGCTTTTCCCTATCCGTTTTGTGAATGAAACTGTCCCTGTGTGAATACAAAGCTGGAGAGGCAGTTTGGTACATTGAGGGTTAACAGCGTGTTTTAGTAAAACATTCAGAATGCGAGTTGGGCAGACTTGTCCTCGCTTCCCACAAGCAGACTGTTTTTTCATTCATCAGTATGTTCAATGTTACTGTGCTCAGAACCACTTGCCTGGGGGATATAACCATGAATCAGAGTGACTCACTCGTAACTAGAATGCAGCAGATGCCTTGTAACCCTTTGAGGTTCTTCTGTCTTACTTCTGCGCCGACATCAGAAAGGTGACGAGTAGGACATTAGCCCCCCCACCCCAACTTCCCCCGCCCCCCACTCCTCTGATTCTGGCCTCTTTTGCATCACCGATTTTTATCGCGACACCATTGGTGGCCATGCCTTCAGCCACCTGGGCCCTAAGCTCTGGAATTTCCACCCTAAACCTTTCCGCCTCTCTGTCCTCCTATAAGACGCTCCTTAAAACCTAGCTCTTCGACCAAGCTTTTGGTCACCTTATCTCTTTATGTGGCTCGGTGTCAAATTTTGTTTGATAGCACTCCTGTGAAGTGCCTTGGGACGTTTTACTTCGTTAAAGGCGCTATATAAATGCAAGTTGCACTAAAGAATGTTGTGAATTTACACGGGTTCCCTGAACTCCTCTGACTCTGCAGTGCGGCTGTCCGTGGCTGGCAACACACGGGAAGTAGCTCCTCCGAAGTAGCTCCAAGAGGCTTGCGAGATCGACAGGGTTAACTGGCGGGCACCCCTCGTGATCATTATCCAGTCTTTTGTATTGTGCACGAGGGTGTCAATGAACATGTCCCCATCCCCAACTGGCAGCAGCACCTCTTGGAAGTGATTAGAAAAACTAAACATTGTTTTCCTGCCTCTTAAGGCAAATTTGGGTTGGGTGCTAAGAGAGGGTGTAGCTGGCCCTGCAGTGCCTCTATTGTGATAAGTGGTAAGATGACATGCAATGGTGGGGATTGAAAACCTAAATCAGAAACAGACATAGTATTATGCAGAATATACAGCACAGAAACAGGCCATTCGGCCCAACTGGTCTATGCCGGTGTTTATGCTCCACACCAGCCTCCTCTCACCCTACTTTCATCTCACTCTAAAACCTACTTTCATCTCACCCTAACAGCATAACCCTCTATTCCTTTCTCCCTCGTGTACTTATCTAGCTTCCCCTTAAATGCATCTATGCACTCTTTCCACAGTTTGCTGACAAGTTAAAACACATTTGAGATTGAACTGTTGTAAGTTAAAACGTCAATTACTTTCCTAAACAGACATAGTGCAGGGTTAAAAAGAGGATCAATTTATTCGAAGACACTGACTTATTTTTGTAATGAAGGCAGATGAGACACTTAATAAACTGTGCTGTCTGCAGGCTCCAGTTCTCAAAACTCAGTTACGTTGTCATTTCATTTCAAAAGAAAGAATATTAATTTTTAACCTGACCTAATTTGAGTTTTCATAATGACAGTGCCTGTAAAATGTAATTTACTTTTTTGTTAACTTTGCACACAGTGATGGCAATGACCCACAGCGGGTCAGGCGCAATGCATGATGATTGCATTACTGAGCTTTTTAATTGGCAGTGCCGTGTAGTGTTCAAGACTTTATCATGTAATTACACGGGCATTCAGTAGAGGGAGCCTCATTCGAGAACGAATCCATCGTTCATTTGGTAAACTCCCGCCTAAGGAAGCAGAGAACCAACTACCTACAAATGCTGAAGCAGAGAGCTGAGCAGGAATCTAGAGGCACACGGTGATCTTGTAGAAGGAGTGGTTTCCCTTCAATTTTATTCCAACCCAGTTCCACGCGTACACAGGCCTGAACTCCAGCACCTCACAAGAGCACCCACTCTGCTGGCTCCCACTAGAACAGTCCACACGTTCTGTTCCCTCCACGATCGGTTGGAGCGAGGTGTTTGAGCCAGCACTCATTTATGTCGCAGGTTATCTGAGGTGCATTCATTACCACTGGAAACTTGGTTCGATGGAATGCAAGAAAGGAAGTTTTTCTTCTCACCTGCCTGGGTAGAAATTGAAGTTAAATCTGATACGTTTAACTAGGTCTCACCATTTCACCCACCCCCATCTCCACTGTTAGATGGTTTTGTTAACTTTTGTTGCCAGACTCTCTCACTCTCTGTGCCCTCTCCATTCAGGAGGTTGACAACCAGCCCTCCATCCTTTCTGCTATCTACACAGTTGAATTTATCAGTCCCTAATGCACCTGCCCATTCCAACACATCCCCTCGCCACCTGTTATTTGCCTTCCTCTTGATTGATGGCCGTCAACAGTTTTCCTTTTGACTCCTGAATAATGTGCTCAGAGTTGGGGTGGGGGCAAGGGGGTTTGTGTAGGGGGGAGGCGAATCTTCTTTGGTCCCTATGTATTAGCAAAATCATTAAGATAGCAAGAATATTCGCTGGCCACTCTATCTAGCAAAGTGGCAAGCACACTCGTTGTGGCTGCTTTCACGATTTCACATAAAAAGACTTCCAGCTATACAGTGTCACTCACACATAGCAATCTCCCTGCTCATTATGTCTTTTCTCTTATAAAAATCGATCTTACTGCCTCTCTGTTTTCTTGTGCTAATCCAAGGCTCTTCTCATCCAACTAATTCTCTATCCGCCTCAGTTTATTTGGGTGATATTCGATCCCTACGGCATGTAAATGTTGTTCTGACAATAAAACAATGAAAAGGCAGTCTTTGCAAACAGGGATAATCAAGTATTAATTAACGGCTTCATATAGTGATAGCACAAGTCCCAGCCAGAATGGAGATGATTGGGTCATTTCTCCGTCAATGAATGTGGTTGAAAGTAAACTTCCTCCTTCACTGGTTCATCAATCAATGGGTGATGCCACACAGATTACTGAACTGGTTACTAAACTGACTACTGACTACTGACTGCCTTGGGCGGTTTCACGACGTTAAAGGCGGTATATGAATACAAGTTGTTGGTGTTGAATGACATCAGCAAATGACATGCATGTAAATACATATTAAAAACATGTTTCCCTCTCCTTTGAGGCCTCTGTTAAGTGCCAGTTTGGCTCTGCGGTAACACTCTCATCTCTGAAGGTCATGGCTTCAAGCCCCGCTGCAAGCATAATCTAGGCTGACACTTCAGCGCAGTAATGAGGGAAAGCCGCATTATCAGAGATGCTGTCTTTCAGAGGAAGTGTTAAACTGATGCTCTGTTTGCCTTCTCTAGTGGATGTAAAGATCCCATGGTACTCTTTGAAGAGCTCAGAGTTCTCCCGGTGTCCTGGACATTCCTCCCTCAACCAACATCACCAAAATAGGATTGTAAACCTGTGCAATACATTTGGAATAAAATGGACAACTGGGCCTACCTAGTGATTTGTTATCATTCAGGTTCCACAGAAATTACTGCCTCCAGAACATTTCATGCAAAACTGGTATCAGCTGTGGCTCAGTGGTAGCACTCTCACCTCTGATTCAGACGGTGGTGGGTTCGAAGTCCCACTGAAGGCTCTTGAGTGCAAAATCTAGGCTGACACCCCAGTGCAGTACTAGAGGGAGTGCTGCACTGCCAGAGGTGCCATTTTATGGATATGATGTTAAACCGAGGCCCTGTCTGCCCTCTCAGGTGGAACGTGAAAGATCTCATAGCACTATCTGTAGTGTATGTACCCGTCTACCTTTAAGGGAACTATTGAATGTAACCGTTCACCTTTAAGAGAACTACTTTAGGTGTGGCACTATTTGTTTGGCTTCTGTATACTGTAATACCGATAGTGACCACACCAGTATATAAGTGTTGTGGCAGGATTGCTGGGGCAGATTCGCCCGGACCTTCGAATAGTAAAGACCTGTTTGTTTGTTACTTCTGAAGTCTGTGTATTTATTAACTGCACAACCCACAGACTTTACAGTGGCGACGAGTCCGATCGTACCCTGCGGCAAGACTACCAAAGCAACGAAGAGCGTCGAAGAGAGGCAACCGCCCTCGTCGTGCTGCTGAAAGAAAACACAAGGCTGCAGCAGGAGGAAGGAGGAAGACTTTAGCAACAAAAGCTTCCATCAACAACAGGCACTGACTACCCTTCTACCACGGTGCGGAGTGAGCCGATCAGCTGGAAACAAGACGGCCGTGGAGGCTGTGAGTAGGGGAAGGTGTAGAGAATATCCGGAGGATAAGGGCTGTGCACTCGACCACGGTCGAGGGGGGAACGGAGCCGGTCAGAAAGTCGGGTCCAACGGCGTCGTGAGACAGTCGGACCTCGATCGGCGGGAAAAGCCGGGCAGCGACCGCAGCCACGAAGCGCTGAGACTGGGAGTAGGCGCGGGAAGAGAAACCCAGCCGCAGCCGGGGAGGGAAACACCGGTCTGCGAGAGGGCTGGGAGGCGAACAGGACCCGTGCGGGTGGGAGAGAGAGACAGAGCCGAGCAAGGGGAGAGAGACTGCGCGAGAGCCAGTCCAGCGGCTGAGCTGTCCTCCACCAACGGGGTAACCAGAGCCGGTAGAACCGAACGTGCGGGAGAGGGAGAGACAGAGCCGAGCAAGGGGAGAGAGACTGTGCGAGAGCCAGTCCGGCGGCTGAACTGTTCTTCACCAACGGGGCACCCAGGGCCGGTAGAACCGAACGTGCGGGAGAGAGAGCGACAGAGCCGGGTACGGAGAGAGAGGCTGCGCGAGAGCCAGTCCAGCGGCTGAACTGTCCTCCGTTAACAGGGTGTACCCAGCGCCGGTAGAGCTGTGCGGGCGGGAGGAAAAGACAGAGCCGAGTAAGGGGAGCTGTGCGAGAGCCAGCCCAGCGGCTGAACCTGTCCGCTGTGGGGAAAGCGTACCCCTTCCACCAGGAAGAAACGCGGGAAGCCGCCATTAGGCGGAGGAGACGACAGATGCGGGAAACCGCCATTGAAGGGGGCAGGGAGAGAAAGGAAGAGCGGGAAACCGCCATTTTCACGGGAAAACCGCCATCTTAACTGACATACCGCCAGTGAAGTGGGCGGGGAGAGAAGGAAAGAGCGGGAAACTGCCATTTTCGCGGGAAAACCGCCATCTTAGAAATAAACAAATAAATAAGAATACTTAAAGAAATACTGGTGCTGCTCCCAAGGGAAGAAAGATGCCTAAGAGAGGGAATATTAACGATTTTAATTCTGAAATAGAAGACTGGGCCACGTACGTGGAATGCATAGAGATCTATTGCGAAGCCAATAAAATAGAGGAAGACGACAAGGCGATAACATTGCTAAACTCGATGGGGGCAAAAACATACGGGCTCTTGAAGCATCTAATAGCACCAAATAAACCAGCGGATCAGACCTTCGAAGAGATTGTGGCTGTGCTGAAGGACCACTTGAACCCCACACCGTTGATGCTGGCTGAACGATTCAAATTCTACGCAAGAACGCAGAGGAAAGACGAAAGCAATGCGGAATACTTGGTCGAACTGCGTAGGCTAGCGAAATACTGCCAGTTCGGAGGGAATCTGACAGAGGCACTGCGTGACAAGTTCGTATGCGGATTGTCCAAAGAAGGAACGCAGAAGCGACTACTGGAAGAAAATGACCTCACACTGGACAGGGCTGTCCTCATAGTTGCATCGCACGAAGCCGCAGCGAAAGGAACGGCGGAAGTGCAGCTAAAGGCGGCAGCACTAGGGGTGGACCAAATTACTTCAAGCACAACAAAATGCTACCGTTGTGGAAAGACAACGCATGACCAGAATCAATGCTGGTTTAAGAACCAAGAGTGTAGGAAATGTGGCAAACTGGGTCACATCGCGAAGGTATGCCGGTCCGGGAAAAAGACCAACAATCAAAGGAAGCCACCACAAGAAAAGTACAACAAGGTACACAAGGTGGCTGAGAAGAGTTCAGACGGACAGAATTCAGACTCAGACCCAAACAACCAGGAGCTGGGTAGTCTGAGAATCCACAATGTGGGTAAAGAAACGGATCTACAGACCATCTGGGTCATACTAAAAATAGCTGGAGTCCAAGTAAGAATGGAGCTGGACACTGGATCAGCTCTATCAGTCATCAACCGAAGGGACTACCACCGGCTATTCTCTCACATACCTTTAAGAAATACCAAGTTCGTATTACAGACATACACGGGGCATAACGTATACCCCGTGGGGAAAATAAGAGTCAAGGCGAGAGATAGGGGTAAAGAACACCCAAGAATGAACTTGTACGTATTACCTGAGGGAGGACCACCACTTCTAGGACGGGAGTGGATTAAGAAAATAGACATGGAATGGCATTACCTAAAAGCCATAATGAGGGAGGACTCGGTGCAAGCTATTAGCTCAGATTCTGAAATGGATGATGATAAGACCAATTCGAATATGGAAGACAAGGCTAAAAGGGACTTGCCGATGATGGGAAAGAAAACGAAGACATGCAGAAGGACTTATGGTATCAAGAAGAATAAAGCTGCAGAGCAGAACTCCAGGTTGACAGAGAATTCTGAGCCTGTTCAAGCAAAGAATTCATCCACGACGGAAGAACACCGAGCTCGGACGCAAACTTATGTCAAAGTACAACAACAATTAGAACAGTTGAGTGACCGTCTCGTACAAGAGATGAAAAATATGGAAAAGTTTTGGGACACCGAATGGGAGAACCTGGAAAGACAACAGAGACAGCTAGCTCAAGCAGAGAGCGACCATAGAGCCATCGTGGCCAAATACCAATCACATTCCCCTGAGGCTGTTCAGGAACTAGAATATTTACAGAACGAACCAAAGGAAGAGGAATCTTCAGGAAGCCAGGATTTTATTCCAGTTCTTCTCTACGACTCCTTACAAGCAGAGTGTGAGAAGTTGAAAGAACAGTATGAACAGGCCCAGGCTACAATTCTGGAGGGGGTTAACTCGGCAACCTCCGAAAAGCTAGTTTCAGTAGAAGCATATGAACAACTAAAGGTTGAACATGAGCAAGAAGTCCAAAGGCTGCAGGAAATTCTTGATGAGCTCAAGGCCAAGACAGACTCATCGGTAGAAGTTCCATCCATAGATAAGAAATTAGAGGTGAAAAACATGGCAGAGCATGAAAGACAGGATGTCCAAGAACTCATAAAAACATTGAAGGACACCCAAGACAAATATGAGGCGGCAATGACCGAGGTTCAACAACTTGAAGAACAGATTCAACTGGGAATCCTTTCAGTGGAAGAAAAGGAAACGGTAAGAAACTCAGAGACTGTAAGAATGGTCCCTGAACATGAACTAGAGAGCATCAGGGCACAACTTTTCCGAGCGCTGAAAGCCAAAGTTCAAGAGGAACAGAAGGTGGAAGTATTGGAGGAAAAGGTGGATGAAATGGAGAAGACTCTGATCCACCGTGTTCCCAGGGAAGAGTTAACGGTCAGCCAACTCCTTCATATGCTGAAGGACAAGACTCTGCAAGGGGAACACTCTGAACACGAGCTTCAATCTTCAGGGGGAACGAGTTCGGAGCTCTCAAAAGTCACGGAGATAGCTGAGGTGGCAACACAAATTTTACAAGGATGCCAAAAGTACGTTGAATCACGTCAAGGTGAACAGAAGAAGGTGGAAACCGTTACTTCAGTAGAAGGATTAAATAGCCTGATAACGCAATTTCCGATGGAAGGGAAGGTATTGAACTCACAAATGAGGTCCGTCGTGAAGGAATGGCAGATAACCCAGGAGGAGCTGGATGAATATGAATGCATGAAGAAGTCTTTTCAAGAAAGATGTCTAGGGAAGGAACCACCGTCAGCTAACGTCCAGACGGGTGAGGAGGAAGAAGAAGGCTCTCTCGCTGGCCTAACTCAGGACGAACCCGAGTATTACCATGACCTGTTGAGTGACACTGAATATTACGAGGATGTGGTCTGCCCAGCTTGTGATGAAAACTCCCAAAGTGCTGAAATCCGGATGAAGCACTTAAGGTCTAAGGAACATAGAGAGTTGGTGGCGCTACAGCTGGCAGCCGAGAAAGGAGCTCCGAGAGTTTCAAAAAGGCAGAAAAGAAAAAGAAGAAGCAGAAGATAATAACTGTCTAAAATATTAGCACTTCTACCATCTCAGGCGGGACAATACGAAAGGAGCTAAATTAGTTGAGAAACTGGAAAATGTCAAGACAGCCAGTTGGTTGTAAAAGTCCGCACTGCTGGTTCAACAGGACGAAAGTTCAAGCTGTTATGTCAAGAAAAAGGCTAAGGAGGAGTCACGCTAGCCAGGTAAACTGGCTACACCAAAGAAATGTTGTTCGGAACGAGTCAAGATCAGAGACTGAATCTATGAACTGTTTCCGCAGAGACTGAACCTGTGAACTGTTCCCACCGAGATTATATCTGTAAATTGTTTTATATGACATTGACTCCACCGAGATTATATCTGTAATTTGTTTTATAGGAAGTTGAAGATATGTATGTTTAACGGGGACTCTGTAAGTAATAAGCTAAAAAGGGAGGATTGTAGTGTATGTACCCGTCTACCTTTAAGGGAACTATTGAATGTAACCGTTCACCTTTAAGAGAACTACTTTAGGTGTGGCACTATTTGTTTGGCTTCTGTATACTGTAATACCGATAGTGACCACACCAGTATATAAGTGTTGTGGCCGGATTGCTGGGGCAGATTCGCCCGGACCTTCGAATAGTAAAGACCTGTTTGTTTGTTACTTCTGAAGTCTGTGTATTTATTAACTGCACAACCCACAGACTTTACACTATCCCTCAACAAACATGCACTAAAACAGATTATCTGGTCAGTATTGCATTGCTGTTTGTGGGACCCTGCTGTGTGTAAATTGGCTGCCACGCTTCCTACATCACATCAGTGACTCCACTTCAAAAAAGTAATTAGTTGGCTGTGAAGAGCCTTGGGATGTCCTGAGGTCGTGAAATGCGCCATAGAAATGCAAGTCCTTTCTTTACTTGGGCAGCAAATCACACTACACACAGTAAATATAGAAATGCAAGGTTGATCACTGGATATTGGCCCAGAAATTTGGGTCCCAACGCGTGAGTATGCACGGGGTTTATTATTTTTAAATACTTTAAAGCAAGGTAAGTTTATTTTTAGCCCCGTTTTTTTATAAAATTATTTTTTTCAAAAATTTAAATTATTGTTTTAAATAGTTATTTAATGTAATTTATAGTTTATTTAAAAAGTGTGATTTAAAAAAAATTTTATTTGAAGGTTTACTGTTATTTTGGGGTACTCACGCGTGGACCCGATGGAAGTGCCAGTTTCTTGCATGCACTGCGCATGCACGGGAAACTGGCACTTCCGTTCCTCTGAACGAAGAGGTTCAGAGGTCGAATGCGTGCGTGCGGGAGTCTGCGCGTGCGCTTTGAACTTACGTTTTTTTATACAGGTTTTTCCGTGAGGGTAAGTCTTTAGATTTTAGAAATGTAAAAACCAGGCGTAAGGCCTGCATTTTAAAGGGAAAGTGGTCAATTAATTAAAATTAAAACATTTTTTCCACAGGTTTATTATTTTTAAATACTTTAAAGCAGGGTAAGTTTATTTTTAGCCCCGTTTTTAAAAAAAATTATTTTTTTCAAAAATTTAAATTATTGTTTAAAATAGTTATTTAATGTAATTTATAGTTTATTTAAAAAGTGTGATTTAAAAAAAAAATTATTTGAAGGTTTACTGTTATTTTGGGGCCCGTATATTCATAAGTTTAGACAGGTCTTCCTGCCAATCTTATGAATGGGCTTTTCCCCCCTCTGATTGGCTGCCCATGGCTCACGTGATCCCAGGGGACGCATCGCACTAACTACGCCCCTGGGACACGCAAGCACAGCGCGCCGGGAGTTGGAGCAGGCCCCGGAGCAGAATTCCACGGGAGCCCAGAGCTCAACTGCTGGCGCGCAAGGTAAGTGCAGGTCGGGGGCTTGCACCCGCGGGAAGCCCCCGACCCGAATTTCTGGGCCAATGTGTCACACTGGCTATTATTATTCAGTTCATTTGGATTTGTGAAGTGGCAATCAAACTGAAAAATAATTGCCTCAGCAAGATACCTGTTTTGGAATGTGAGCGTCCAACACACGTATAAAAGTTGTTGTGTTCTTTTATTAATTTCTAAATTATATTATTGCTGGCATGTTTTTTTTTCTCTCTCAGATTTCTAGTTCGAACTGCCGTTGCTTTACTAGCCAGATTTATTCAGGTTTCAGATTAACAGGTCATTTATCGCATTCATTGTTTGTGAGACCTCTCTGTGTGCAAGGCCTTCTGCACTTGCTAACAAAACAACAGTAATTGTACTTCAAAAGTGAAGCACGTTGGAACATCCCGAGGTCAGCGAAGTTGCTATAGAAAGGCAAGGCCTTTCTTTCTTGATAGTTACTTACCCTGATGACATTTGATGCCATTTTAAATTCTGTCTTGTGTAAAGATTTTGTTTTTTTGTGAAAATTGATTTCTTGTAGCAAAACTATTTTACATCCTGCGATGTGTATGATCTAAAATTCCTCACAGCTTATTTCAAAACTTTCAATGGCAGTTTTTGCTTTTAAAATACAAGCCCCTTCCTGAAGATTCCTGGAATCAGAAGTACATTTCACAATTTGTGGATGATAAATTGGGGGGTGTAGTTAATACAGGAAGACATTAATAAATTTGCAGAATGGGCATGTAATTAGCAAATGAATTTCACTATACATTTTGGTAGGAAGAATATGGAGGCCACATACTCCTTAGAAAACAAGGGGGTAATTTTAACCCCGAAAAATGGGTGGATTGGGATCAGGTGAGATGTAAAAAATGTTTAAATCTCAAACCTGACCTCAAGAACATAAGAGCATAAGAAAAAGGAGCAGGAGTCGGCCATTTGGCCCTTCGAGCCTGCTCCACCATTCAGTAAGATCATGGCTGATCTTCTACCTCATCTCCACTTTCCTGCACTATCCCCATATCCCTTGATTCCCTTAATATTCAAAAATCTATCGATCTCTGTCTTGAATATACTCAACGACTGAGCCTCCACAGCCCTCTGGGGCAGAGAATTCCAAAGATTCACCACCCTCTGAGTGAAGAAATTTCTCCTCATCTCAGTCCTAAATGGCCGATCCCTTATTCTGAGACTGTGACCCTGGTTCTAGACTCCCCAGCCAGGGGAAACATCCTCCCTGCATCTACCCTGTCAAGCCCTGTAAGAATTTTGTATGTTTCAATGCGATCACCTCTCATTCTTCTAAACTCTAGAGAATATAGGCCTAGTCTACTCAATCTCTCCTCATAGGACAATCCCCCCATCCCAGGAACCAGTCGGGTGAACCTTCGTTGCATTCCCTCTATGGCAAGTATATCCTTCCTTAGGTTAGGAGACCAAAACTGTACACAATACTCCAGTGTGGTCTCACCAGGGCCCTATATAATTGTAGTAAGACATCTTTACTCTTATACTCAAATCCTCTTGTAATAAAGGCCAACATACCATTTGCTTTCCTAATTGCTTGCTGTACCTGCATGTTAACTTTCAGTGAGTCGTGTAGAAGGACACCCAGGTCCCTCTGAACGCCAACATTTCCCAATCTCTCACCATTTAAAAAATACTCTGCTTTTCTATTTTTCCTACCAACGTGGATAACTTCACATTTCTCCACATTATTATCCATTTGCCATGTGCTTACCCACTCACTTAGCCTGTCTATATCCCCTTGAAGTCTCCTTGCATCCTCCTCACAACTTACATTCCCACCCAGCTTTGTATCATCAGCAAACTTGGATATATTACATTTGATCCCCTCATACAAATCATTGATGTAGATTGTGAATAGCTGAGGCCCAAGCACTGATCCTTGTGGTACCCCACTAGTTACAGCCTGCCAACCTGAAAATGACCCGTTTATTCCTACTCTCTGTTTTCTGTCTGTTAACCAATCCTCAACCCATGCTAGTATATTACCCACAATCCCATGAGCCCTAATTTTGTTTAATAACCTCTTGTGTGGCACCTTATCAAATGCCTTCTGAAAATCCAAGTACACCACATCCACTGGTTCCCCCTTATCTAATCTGCTAGTTACAACCTCAAAAAACTCTAACAGATTTGTCAAACACGATTTCCCTTTCGTAAATCCGTGTTGACTGCCTAATCCTATTATTATTTTCTAAGTGCCCTGTTACCACATCCTTAATAATAGATTCTAGCATTTTCCCTACTACTGATGTCAGGCTAACTGGTCTGTAGTTCCCCATTTTCTCTCTCCTTCCTTTCTTAAATAGTGGGGTTACATTTGTGCCTCAACCCACCTCCAATCCAGCCACTTCTGATTTAACGGAGGCGGGACAGGGGGTGGGCGACTAATCTGCTCTCAGGAAGTGGGTTGGCAATTTAATTATTATAATGAGGCTGCGTGCCTGATATTTAACCGTCTTCCAGGTTTAACCTTGGTCAGCCAGGTTTCCCAGGCCTCGGGAAACCCGGCAGATAAAGGGAGGCGAGGACAGCTTTGGGGAGAAGGTAATTTTTTTTAGACACTGTGCACAGTTCTGGTCTCCATATTATAAAAAGGATATAGAGGCACTAGCAAAGGTACAAAAAGGATTTACTAGAACGATACCAGAACTGAAAGGTTATACCTATCCGGAAAGTTTGAATAGGCTGGGGCTTTTTTTACTAGAGAAGAAAAGACTGATAGAGGTCTTTAAGATTATGAGAGGGTTTGATAGGGCAGACTTAGAGAAGATGTTTCCATTGCGGGTGAGACCAGAACTAGGGGCCATAAATATAAGGTAGTCACTAATAAATGTAATAGGGAATACAGGTGAAACTTCTTTACCCAGAAAGTGGTGAGAATGTGGAACTCGCTACCACAGGGAGTGGTTGAGGCGAATGGCATAGATGTATTCAAGGGGAGGCTAGATAAGCAGATAAGGGAGAAACTAATAGAGGGTTATGTTGACAGGGTTAGATGAAGAGGGATGGGAGGAGGCTCATGTGGAGCATAAATACCGGCATGGACCAGTTGGGCCAAGTGGCCTGTTTCTGTGCTGTAAATAGAAACATAGAAACATAGAGATAGGAACAGGAGTAGGCCATTCGGCCCTTCGAGCCTGCTCCGCCATTCAATGAGATCATGGCTGATCTTCGTCTGAGATCATAGCTGATCTTACCAGTTCAGTACCCCGTCCCCGCCTTTTCTCCGTAACCCTTAATCCCCTTAGCCTTCAGAAATATATCCAATTCTCTCTTGAAAATATTTATTGAATTAGCCTTCACAGCCCTCTGTGGCAGGGAATTCCACAGGCTCACCACTCTTTGAGTGAAGAAATTCTTCCTCATCTCTGTTTTAAATGATTTGCCCGCTATTTTTAGACTGTGGCCCCTGGTTCTGTGCTCCCCGGCCATTGGAAACATTCTCTCTGAATTCAGCCTGTCCAGGCCTGCCATAATTTTATATGTTTCGATGAGATCCCCTCTCAATCTTCTAAACTCCAGTGAGTACAAGCCCAAACTATTTAATCTCTCTTCGTAGGTCATTCCCGCCATTCCAGGTATCAGTCTGGTGAATCGCCGTTGCACTCTTTCCATGGCAAGAACATCCTTCCGCAGATGGGGCGACCAAAACTGTACACAATACTCCAGATGCGGTCTCACCAGCACCTTGTACAGCTGTAGTAAGGTATCCCTATTCCTATACTCGAACCCCCTTGATATGAAGGCCAACATACCATTTGCCTTCTTAATCGCCTGTTGCACCTGCATGCTCTCCTTCAGTGACTGGTGCACAAGAACACCCAGGTCCCTCTGCACTTCCCCATCTCCCAATCTATTGCCATTTAGATAATAATCTACCCTCCTGTTTTTACCCCCAAAGTGGATAACCTCGCATTTATCCACATTATAGTGCATCTGCCACGTATCCGCCCATTCCCCCAACCTGTCCAAATCGCACTGTAGCCTCCTGACATCCTCATCAGAGCCCACCCCTCCTCCTAGTTTAGTGTCGTCAGCGAATTTGGAAATATTGCATCCAATTCCCTGATCCAGATCATTTATATATATTGTGAACAGCTGGGGTCCCAGGACAGATCCTTGCGGCACCCCGCTGGTCACTGCCTGCCACTCCGAAATTTATAATTACCATTTTTTCCTGAAAGTACCAAAGTCTGGTGTCTGGCTTATTAATGTTAGTGTTGGGGAAACACTGTGTGTATGTAGATAAACCTGTATAATCCCCTTTTAACTGCTGTATTCCCCTCCCCCCGCAAGACAGTTGCAAGCTGAGAGGAATAAGGCATGTTCAGACTTGCCTGCTGCTGAGAGAAGGAAAACCAATCAGGTTCCAGCAGGTGACCAATCTGTGAGTCCTCACAGGCTCGCGGGCTTTACGAATTCAGTACTGTATTGTGAGAGTTGGAGTAAAGACCTATTTCTTGTAGCTCGCTGTGTTGCCTATTTCTTTATGCGGGAGACTGTAGTCTCCCACATTGGTGACCCCGAATGTCAGCGGCCGAAGCCCCCGACTCACGTAGCCCTACAGAGGCCAGCATCGACCCGACGGCAACCAGCAGCAGCCCGATGTCGGCCGGTGCCGCGTCCTTGAAGCTCCCCACCTTCTGGGAACACCAAGCACCAGCTTGGTTCACGCACACGGAGGCCCAATTCACCCTTCGCAGGGTTCAAGACGATGAAGAAAGGTACCTCCACGTAGTCTCAGCACTAGCAAGCTCCACTGCCGCCGAAGTTCTCGACCTGCTGGGGAACCCACCACAGACCGGCAAGTACTCAACCATTAAGGGCCGCTTGTTGCAGGCTTACGGCCTGTCCGGGGAGGAGAGGGCCCGTAGGCTTCTTTCACTACCAGGCCTCGGCGACTCTACCCCAACCTAGTTGATGAGCCGAATGCTTGCGCTCCTGGGCTCTGAACCGCAGTGCTTCTTGTTTCAGGCCCTTTTCCTCAGCCTGCTTCCTCAGCAGGTACAGACTGCCCTCGCGGGGTCCCCGATCACGGACTGCGTACAACTGGCAGCCGCCGCGGACAAAGTCTTCGCCGTCGCCCAACTCGGCTGTGCAGCCGTGAGGCTCCCCGACACCACCGAGCGGGCGCCGCCACGCCAGGCCGCAGAACTATGCTACTACCACGTGCGTTTCGGCCACAAGGCCCAACGCTGCAGAGCACCCTGCTATTTCGATCAAACCAAGATGGCCGCCCGGCCCAATGCGCCAGCCCCGCGCCGCCGTCTAGGCCCGCTCGACCGCACCCCCACCGCCACGATGGCCATTGGCACCGCAGGTAAACTGCTGTACATAACCGACTCCCTTTCAGGGCGCAGATTCCTTTGCGACACCGGAGCCCAATGCAGCATAATTCCTGCCTCCCAGCTCGACATCCAGGCAGGCTGCAGCGGCCTACCCCTCGTGGCGGCAAATGGCGCAGCCATCGCTACTTTTGGAGCATTTGCGCTCTCTTTTCCAGCGCCTCAGCCAACACGGGCTAATCGTCAACCCGGCCAAATGCCAGTTTGGAGCAGCCCAAATTGACTTTCTCGGCCACAGAATCTCGCCAAGGGGAGCCATTCCCCTACCTTCCAAGGTGCAGGCGGTGGCGGACTTTCCCCAGCCCACCTCGGTCAAGGCGCTGCAGGAATTTTTGGGGATGGTCAATTTCTATCACCGTTTTGTGCCCAAGGCCGCCTCACTCATGCGCCCCCTCTACTAAGCCACCAGGGGCAAAACGGGCAAAGAGCAACTCACCTGGTCCAGCGAGATGGCGACAGCCTTCCACCAGACCAAAAGCGCCTTGGCCAACGCCACACTACTGGCCCACCCCATCCCGGGCGCCAAGACCGCCCTCACCACGGACGTCTCGGATTACGCCGTCGGCGCTGTCCAGCAACAGTGGGTCGAAGGCGCGTGGCAGCCACTGGCATTTTTCAGCCGACAGCTGCGCAAGAACGAGCAGGCCTACAGCACGTTCAACAGAGAGCTCCTGGCCCTGTTCCTGGCAATCCGGCACTTCCGTTTCCTCCTGGAAGGCCGGCCGTTCACCGCATTCGTGGACCACAAGCCGCTCACTTTCGCCATGGCCAAAGTAACCGAACCCTGGTCCGCGCGCCAACAGCGCCAACTCAACTTCATCTTGGAGTTCACCACGAACATCCGCCACGTCACCGGCAAGGACAATTTGGTGGCCGACTGCCTCTCAAGACCCTCGCTCCACGCAGTGCACCTGGGCATCGACTACGCCAGCATGGCGAGAGACCAGGCCACCAACGCGGAGATCCAGGCCCTCAGGACGTCAACCACCAGCCTCACTCTGGCCGACATCCACTTCCACGCAGCCGGCACAACCCTCCTGTGCGACGTCTCAGTCCCCTCGCCTAGGCCGGTCGTCCCATCCGCCTGGCGCAAGCGAGTTTTTGACATCATCCACGGCCTCTCACATCCAGGGATGCGTGCGTCTCAGAAACTCATGTCCGCCAAGTTCGTCTGGACTGGACTCCACAAGGATGTGAGAGACTGGACCAACACATGCATGGCGTGTCAGCGCGCTAAGGTCCAGCAACACACCAAGGCGCCATTGGAGTGTTTCCCGGTGCCCGAGAGGCGTTTCGACCACGTCCACGTCGATCTGGTAGGCCCCTTGCCGCCGTCGCATGGTTTCACACACCTGCTCACGATCGTCGACCGCACCACCAGATGGCCCGAGGCGGTTCCCCTCGCCTCCACCACCACGATCGACGTCGCGCGAGCATTCGTCTCGACATGGGTGGCCCGGTTCGGTGTGCCGACCGACATATCCTCGGACAGAGGCCCCCAGTTCACCTCCCACTTGTGGAATGCCATCACCGCCGGCCTCGGCACCAAGTTGCACAGGACAGCAGCCTACCACCCGCAGGCCAACGGGCTCTGCGAGCGCTTTCATCGTTCCTTGAAAGCCTCCCTCCGCGCCAGCCTGGCCGACACCAGCTGGATCGACAAACTACCCTGGGTCCTCCTGGGATTGCGCACTGCGCCCAAAGAGGACCTCCGCGCCTCCGCGGCCGAGATGGTCTACGGCCAACCGCTCAGAGTACCAGGCGACTTCCTCCCCCTGACAATGGAGCCGTGGTCGGCCGCCAGACAGCTTTCCCTGCACCAGGACGCGGCCCAGCAATTCCGTCCAGTGCCCACTTCGCAACACGGCCTGCAGCCGTCCTACGTGCCTCGGGACTTATGACATGCGGAGTTCGTCTTCGTGCGCCGGGACGCGCACAGAGGCCCGCTGCAGGCACCATACACCGGCCCCTTCTCAGTATTGGAGACGGGGGACAAAGCTTTTCTTATCGACGTCGGCGGGAAGCCGGACCTTATTTCAGTAGACCACCTCAAACCAGCGCACCTGGACCTCAGCTTCCCGTTTCGTCCGGCTCTTCCCCCACGGCGGGGCAGACCTCCCGCGTTGGCGGCGGCCCCACAAGAGGACCAAGACACGCCAGAACCTTACTTCCCGGCCGCCGCCCCACCTTCGCCGGCAGCCCGTCCAGCCAGCCCACCGGCAGACCAGCCGCCAGACCAGCCGACGAACCAACCGGCCGACCTCCCAGACAGCCCTCCTCACACGCCAGATGGCTATTACAGCCGCTACAGCCGTTTGGTCAAACCTCCGCAGAGACTGACTTTTACAGTTAACGAGGATTCTGGGGGGGCGTATGTGGCGTTGCCACATTGGGGAAACACTGTGTGTATGTAGATAAACCTGTATAATCCCCTTTTAACTGCTGTATTCCCCTCCCCTCGCAAGACAGTTACAAGCTGAGAGGAATAAGGCATGTTCAGACTTGCCTGCTGCTGAGAGAAGGAAAACCAATCAGGTTCCAGCAGGTGACCAATCCGTGAGTCCTCACAGGCTCGCGGGCTTTACGAATTCAGTACTGTATTGTGAGAGTTGGAGTAAAGACCTATTTCTTGTAGCTCGCTGTGTTGCCTATTTCTTTACGCGGGAGACTGTAGTCTCCCACATTAGTATCTTTTCACATTCCAGAGTTTCAGGAATTTAAAAAAATCCTGCAAGAAGATTTCCGCTATTTATTTTTAGTGAAGGTGTAAATGTGTTCTTTAATATCCATTTGCAATTTTGGTTCCCTTTTTGCCATTAATGGTGAACAACAGAAATTTCTCCCTCCCGCTGCGCTGCCCTGTATTTTCACCTGGTATAACTTTGTGTAAAAGTTGCATGGCTCTGGATGCAGGCATTTTGCATCATTCACTGGGACAGCAGCTAACTTGTTCTCCCTTCTGCAGTGTGTAGCTTGATCAGAAATGGAAATCGTAGTACAGGTAGACTGTCCTTTATCCGAACTTCCGAAAACCGAAAACCTCTAAAAACCGAAAGTTTTTTCGTTCAGCGTAAGTCGTGCGCACGACATGACCAGAGTGGCGCACGACTTACGCTGAGCAGGGCAGAGGGTCACAGAGTTCCCTCCTGGGTAGGAGATTGCAGGTCGAGCCGGGCAGTGTGAAGGAGATACCGGGAGAGTGAATCCAACAATACAATGGCCCGTCTGATAGCTGCAGCGGCCCGTCCGATATTCTTTTCTCCCCCCGAACCAAACCGCGGCCCGTCCGATATTCTTTTCTCCCCCCCCCACCCGACCCGACCCCCGACCCGTCCGATATTCTTTTCTCCCCCACACCCGACCCGACCCGACCTGACCCCCGACCCGAACCGTGGCCCGTCCAATATTCTTTTCTCCCCCCCCCACCCGACCCGACCCGACCCGACCTCCGCCCCCTGACCCGAACCGAACCGCGGCCCGTCCGATATTCTTTTCTCCCCGACCCCCCTGACCCCCGACCCCCAACCCCCGACCCCCCCGACCTGAACCGCGACCCGTCCGATATTCTTTTCTGCCCCCCCCACCCGACCCCCGACCTGATTTGCGGGCCAGCTTAGTAGGAGTCAGCCGATATCCGGCTTTCCAGAGAAGCAGGAAGGGGAATGAGACACGGAACAGTCGCAAGAGGTAGCCTGAACTTTTAAAATTTATATTAAATACAAATTTCCCAGTCTTATAATAATACCTTCTGAAATCCAAAAAATTCCGAAAACCGAAACTCAGCTGGTCCCAAGGCTTTCGGATAAGGGATAGTGTACCTGTATTTTGAAGCACATAAAGGAGGTCATTGTCCCTGTGCCTGTGCCAGCTCTCTGAAAGAGCTATCCACTTACTCCCATTCGACCTCCTCTTTTCAGTTTTTCTTTTTAAATATTTATCGACTTTCTTTTGAAAGGTAATTATAGATTCTGCTTCCACCACTGTTTCTGGTGGGGAATTTCCTGTCCTAACAATTCTCTGCGTTAAAAAAAATCTCCTAAACTCATCCTTTATTCTATTGCTGATCTCAGATATATGCCTACCAGCTACCCACTAACCAACCAGTGGAAATAGTTTTTTCCTGTTTAACTTGTCAAAACCCCTCATAATCTAGGCATTTTTTCATTTTTTACTTCCTGTCAAAGTAAAAGTAAATGATGAGCAGCGGTTAACGAAAGGCCTTCAATAAATTTTGACAATATTTGGTCCTTAAGCTTCATACATTAATGCTGTTATTGTATTTATGGCTAGAACAAAGTCTCTGCAATTTATAGTATGTTTGAAATCGAAAGATTGAGGAATATGTTTAAATAAAACTTTGCTTTGTATGAACATGAGAACAAATTCGCGCAACAATTACCTCAACGATTCTCTAGAACTTTCAGAACAACAGAGTGGTTTTAAATTCACAATTATAAAGGTCGACCTTTCTTGGCATGTGTTGTTCGGAGGGAACAGAGAGCACAGCGCACT
This sequence comes from Somniosus microcephalus, assembly GCF_052327205.1. Classification (NCBI taxonomy): domain Eukaryota; kingdom Metazoa; phylum Chordata; class Chondrichthyes; order Squaliformes; family Somniosidae; genus Somniosus; species Somniosus microcephalus. The sequence continues at coordinate 215,658,631 of NC_140995.1, read as the reverse complement.
GGAACTGTTCTGCATGCCAGAAAGCATCAGAGTGCCTGGATTTCCTGCTGGCCCTCATTATAGTGGAGATGGTTGGCTTCAGGCACTGATGGATGTGCTCTATTCGGTGCAGGCACGGGGAGATCAGGATCACAAACATGTCAGCCGTGGCTCAGTGGTAGCACTGTAGCCTCTGAATCAGAAGGTTGTTGGTTCAAACCCCACTCCAGGGACTTAAGCACAAAGTCGCAACTCCTCAGATAATGAAGCAGTCCGTGCCTGCATGCAGCAAGACCCGGACAACATTCAGGGTTGATCAGTGCCAAGTAACATTCGCGCCACACAAGTGCCAGACAATGACCATCTCCAACAAGAGAGTGTCTATCCACCTCCCCTTGACACTCAATGGCATTACTATCGTCAAATCCCCCACCGTCAACATCCTGGGGGGTCACCATTGACCAGAAATTTAACTGGACCAGCCACATGAATACTGTTGCTACAAGAGCAGGTCAGAGGCTGGGTATATTTATTGAAGGCCTTTCGTTAGCCGCTGCTCGTCATTTACTTTTACTTTGACAGGGCAGTATTGAGGGATTGCCACACTGTCAGAGGTGCCGTCTTTCGGTTGAGACATTAAACTGAGGCCCTGTCTGCCCTCTCAAAAGGTACCGTGGCACTATTTTTTAAAATTAATTCATTAGGATGTGGGTGTCACTGGCAAAGCCAGCATTTATTGCCCATCCCTAATTGCCCTTGAGAACGTGGTGGTGAGCCGCCTTCTTGAACCGCTGCAGTCCGTGTGGTGAAGGTACTCCCACAGTGCTGTTAGGGAGGGAGTTCCAGGATTTTGACCCAGCGACGATGAAGGATCGACGATATATTTCCAGGTCAGGATGGTGTGTGACTTGGAGGGGAACCTGGAGGTGGTAGTGTTCCCATGTGCCTGCTGCCCTTGTCCTTCTAGGTGCTGGAGGTCGCAGGTTTGGAAGGTGCTGTCAAAGAAGCCTTGGCGAGGTTCTGTAGTGCATTTTGTAGATGGTGCACACTGCAGCCACGGTATGCCGGTGGTGGAGGGAGTGAATGTTTAAGGTGGTGGATGGGGTGCCAATCAAGTGGGCTGCTTTGCTCTGGATGATGCCGAGCTTCTTGAGTGTTGTTGGAGCTGCACTCATCCAGGCAAGTGGAGAGTATTCCATCACACTCCTGACTTGTGCCTTGTAGATGAAGGAAAGGCTTTGGGGAGTCAGGAGGTGCATCACTCGATACAGAATATCCAGCCTCTGACCTGCTCTTGTTGCCACAGTATTTATGTGGCTGGTCCAGTTAAGTTTCTGGTCAATTGTGACCCCCCCAGGATGTTGATGGTGGGGGATTCGACAATAGTAATGCCATTGAGTGTCAAGGGGAGGTGGATAGACGCTTTCTTGTTGGAGATGGTCATTGCCTGCCACTTGTGTGGCGCGAATGTTACTTGGCACTGATCAACGCTGAATGTTGTCCAGGTCTTGCTGCATGCAGGCATGGACTGCTTCACTATCTGAGGAGTTGCTAATGGAACTGTGCAATCATCAGCGAACATCCCCACTTTTGACCTTTTGATGGAGAGAAGGTCATTGATGAAGCAGCTGAAGATGGTTCGGATACTGCCCTGAGGAACTGCTGCAGCGATGTCCTGGGGCTGAGATGATTGGCCTCCAACAAACACAACAATCTTCCTTTGTGCTAGGTATGACTCCAGCCAGTGGAGAGTTTTCCCCCTGATTCCCATTGAATTCAATTTTACTGGGGCTCCTTGATGCCACACTCGGCCAAATGCTGCCTTGATGTCAAGGGCAGTCACTCTCACCTCACCTTTGGAATTCAGCTCTTTTGTCCATGTTTGGACCAAGGCTGGAATGAAGTCTGGAGCTGAGTGGCCCTGGCAGAACCCAAACTGAGCATCGATGAGTGGGTAAGCATGGCAGATTTGCTTCCCTAAATGAAGAACATTAGTGAACCAGATGGCTTTTTATGACAATCCAGTAATTTCATTCCAGTTTTTTATTCCAGATTTATTTAATAACTCAATTTAAATTCCCCAGCTGCCGTGGGATTTAAACTCACGTCTCCGGATCAATTGTCCAGGCCTCTGGATTACTGGTCCAGTAACATAACCACTATGCTACCGTACCCCATGTGTCCGGCCAATATTTATCCCCCAACCAACATCACTAAAACAGATTATCTAGTCTTTATCACATTGCTGTTTGTGGGAACCTGCTGTGTGCAAGTTGGCTGCCACATTTCCTACATTAAGACAGTGACTAGACTTCAGAAAGTATTTCATTGGCTGTAAAGTACTTTGGGACATCCTTTGGGTTGTGAAAGGCACTATACTAATGCAAATCTTTCTTTCTTTTAAAGGCAGTAGTACCATTAAAAAAAGGCAGGTACTGTCAAAGCCCCACAGGAGAGCCAGAAGAAGATCTTTTCTAAATAGTACTGAACACAGCCCCCATCACTAAATGTAACGTAGCTAATAGTACTGCAACAAGCACTGAAGTGGCCAAATTACTTTCATTCAAAAATCTAAAAATAAAATCCTTTCTTGACAATACCATTCAATTTTTTAAGACAGATAGCACCGAACAAAGCACCTCTGGTCATCTTAGACTGGGTATTATGTAATGAGGAAGAATTAATTAGCAATCTTGTTGTATGAGGCCCCTTGGGTCAGAGCGATCATAGTATGATAGAATTCTTCATTAAGATGGAGAGTGAAGTAGTTGACTCAGAGACTAGGGTCCTGAATTTAAATAAAGGAAACTACGATGGTATGAGGCGTGAGTTGGGCAGGATTGATTGGAGAATGTCACTCAAAGGGTTGACGGTGGATAGGCAATGGCAAACATTCCAAGACCGCATGGATGAACTGCAGAATTTGTTCATCCCAGTTTGGCATAAAAATAAAACAAAAAAGGTGACTCAACCATGGCTAACAAGGGAAATTAGGGCTAGCATAAGATCCAAGAAGAGGACATATAAATTGGCCAGAAAAAGCAGTAAACCTGAGGATTGGGAGCAGTTTAGGATTCAACAAAGGAGGACAAAGGGATTAATTAAGAAGGGGAAAATAGAGTATGAGAGTAAGCTTTCAGGGAACATAAAAACTGACTGTAAAAGCTTTTATAGATATGTGAAGAGAAAAAGATTGGTGAAGTCAAGCGTAGGTCCCTTGCAGTCAGAATCAGGGGAATTTATAATGGGGTACAAAGAAATGGCTGACCAATTAAATACATATTTTGGTTCCGTCTTCACAAAGGAGGACACAAATAACCTCCCAGAGATGTCGGGGAACATAGGGTCTGATGAAAGGGAGGAACTGAAAGAAATCAGTATTTGTAGGGAAATGGTGTTAGGGAAATTGACAGGATTGAAGGCGGATAAATCCCCAGGGCCTGATAATCTACATCCTAGGGTACTTAAGGAAGTGGCCCTAGAAATAGTAGATGCATTCCAACATTCGATGGAATCTGGAACAGTACCCATGGATTGGAGGGTAGCTAATGTTACCCCACTATTCAAAAAAGGTGGTAGAGAGAAAACGGGGAATTACAGACTGGTAAGCCTGACATCGGTAGTGGGGAAAATGCTAGAGTCCATTATAAAAGATGTAATAGCAGAGCACTTGGAAAACAGTGACAGGATCGGACAAATTTAACATGGATTTACAAAAGGTAAATCGTGCTTGACTAATCTACTGGAATTTTCTGAGGATGTAACTGGTAAAATAGATAAGGGAGAACCAGTGGATGTGGTGTATTTGGACTATCAAAAGGCTTTCGATAAGGTCCCGCATAAGAGCTTAGCATGTAAAGTTAAGGCACATGGGATTGGGGGCAAGGTATTGACTTGGATAGAGAACTGGTTGGCAGACAGAAAGCAAAGAGTTGGAATAAACGGGTCTTTTTCTGAGTGGCAGGCAGTGACTAGTGGGGTACCGCAGGGATCGGTCCTTGGACCCCAGCTATTCACAATATATATTAATGATCTAGACGAGGGAACTAGATGTAATATCTCTAAGTTTGCAGACGACCCAAAGCTGGGTGGGCGTGTGTGCTGTGAGGAGGATGCCGAGAAATTCCAGGATGATTTGGACAGGTTGGGTGATTGGGCAGAAGTATGGCAGATGCAATATAACATGGATAAATGCGAGGTTATCCACTTTGGTGTCAAAAACAGGAAGGCAGATTATTATCTGAATGGCAATAGATTGGGAGAAGGGGAAGTGCAACAAGACCTGGGTGTCCTTGTGCACCAGTCGCTGATGGTAAGCATGCAGGTGCAGCAGGCAGTTAAGAAGGCAAATGGTATGTTGGCCTTCGTAGCGAGAGGGTTTGAGTACAGGAACAAGGATGTCTTGCTGCAGTTGTACAGGGCCTTGGTGAGACCACATCTTGAGTATTGTGTGCAGTTTTGGTCGCCTTATCTGAGGAAGGATGTTCTTGCCATGGAGGGAGTTCAGTGAAGATTCACCAGGCTGATACCTGGGATGGCAGGAATGACGTATGAGGAGAGATTGGGTCGATTGGGCTTATACTCGCTGGAGTTTAGAAGAATGAGAGGGGATCTCATTGAAACCTATAAAATTCTGACAGGACTCGACAGACTAGATGCAGGAAGGATGTTCCTGATGGTCGGGGAGTCCGGAACCAGGGGTCACAGTCTAAGGATAAGGGGTAAGCCATTTAGGACAGAAATGAGGAGGAATTTCTTCACCCAGAGAGTGGTGAACCTGTGGAATTCTCTACCACAGAAGGCAGTAGAGGCCAATTCATTAAATATATTCAAGAAGGAGTTGGGTATATTTCTTAAGGCTAAAGGGATCAAGGGATGTGGGAAGAAAGCAGGGACAGGGTACTGAATTTGAATGATCAGCCATGATCTCATTGAATGGTGGAGCAGGCTCGAGGGGGCGAATGGCCTACTCCTGCTCCTATCTTCTATGTTTCTATGTATCTCTGGATTCAGTAGCATCAGGTTTACTGGGAGCAATTTGCCCCTGAACCGTACCCGGCACTGGAGCAGGGAATCTGAATGCACAGGTCTGTGACTTTCACTTGCGTGTAATTGACATCGGCGCTCCCATTTCATACACAGTCAGTTGCAACCACCTGAAAAGCCAGACAGGAAATTCAGCTGCAGTGCTGTGCAGGTGCAAAATGGGGGCAAAGGAATAACCTCAAGTTTCCTGTGTATAGCAGCTATAGTCTCGATTTTAACGCAAGGGGGATGTGGGGGCAAAAGCGGGCGGCGATCCATCCAGCCTCTCCGCCACTCCTGCTCCTCACAGCCCATAAGGAACCTTTAAAAAATCTCACCTGCCTGAGCCTCCTGAGGTTTGATACGATGAGGCCTTGTAATATATGTGGGCAGAACAATTGAAGGTCAGAGACAGGATGAGATGCTAGTCCATGTGCTTGTTTTACTAGGCCAGAGCAAACTGAGCATGCTCATACGAAACCATGTGGCAAACCATGTGATAATACATTACACTGCCTTTCCCTTTAAAAAAATGTACATATTCTCCTCTCAAGTACAACAAAACTATGGTCCCACCTTTCCCAGCATTACATGTACCACAAAACAAAAACTCCAGGCTTTTTCTTTCTTTTAAACCAACTACAAATGCTACAAATGAACGACAAATCCAGTTTAATAACAGGTTTGTGGAGCCTTCCTGGTCTCCTTACAGAAGGTTTTGGTGTTGAACCAATTTTCGGGCTGTTTTGTTCTGGTTCCGAACTCAAGGATGATCCTGTTTCTATCTCAGATTTGTTTGAACCTGGTACTTCAGTTTCTGAAGTCTGAACGGAGTCGAACTCATGTATGTGTTCATGATCAAGTGGTTCAAGATCACGTCTTGGTTCATCTCTAGCAGAGATCATTTGATCTACATGAACACTTCGGATGTTGTCACCAATTTCAACCAAATATCTCTTGGTTCCACCAACCTCTACTATGGTTCCTATATCCCACTTGTGTGAACTCGACTTGCCAGGGGGACTGAGAACACGAACACACTCATTTTGTCTGAAACTGCGTTCTTTCTGCTTGCTGTCATAATAACGTTTCTGACTCAACTGTTTCTGTTCAACTCTTGAGGCGAAATTTGGTTGAACAAGACTCAATCGTGTTCTCAATCTCCTCTTCATCAAGACTGCTGCTGGGGTATATCCAGTTGTAGTGTGTGGAGTAGTTCTGTACTTCAGCAACAAAATCGCCAAACATTGCTCCATGCTGAGTCCCAAACAACCCTGCAACACTTGCTTTTTGAGAGATTCTTTTACTATTCTGACTGACCTTTCGGCTGTTCCGTTTGAAGCTGGATGATATGGTGGATCGAGAGTGTGTTTTGATACCGTTCCATTTCATGAACTCTTGGAATAGAGCAGAATGGAACTGAGGGCCATTGTCAGAAAGAAGCTCTTCAAGTAAGCCATGACATGCAAAGACAGACATCAACTCATCTATGGTATGTTCAGTTGTAGTATTTGAACCTATGTGTTTCACTTCAATCCACTTTGAGTGACTATCTACGAGTACCAGGAAATAATCATTTGCTTTCTCACAGAAGTCTATATGTACTCTCTGAAAAGGTCTACTTGGCCATGACCAGTCGGGACCAGCGGGAGCAGTGAGTCGGAGCCCGGTATAAAACCCGGAGAGCAGCGAGGCCCGAGACCAGTCGGGACCAGCGGGAGCAGTGAGTCGGAGCCCGGTATAAAACCCGGAGAGCAGCGAGGCCCGAGACCAGTCGGGACCAGCGGGAGCAGTGAGTCGGAGCCCGGTATAAAACCCGGAGAGCAGCGAGGCCCGAGACCAGTCGGAACCAGCGGGAGCAGTGAGTCGGAGCCCGGTATAAAACCCGGAGAGCAGCGAGGCCCGAGACCAGTCGGGACCAGCGGGAGCAGTGAGTCGGAGCCCGGTATAAAACCCGGAGAGCAGCGAGGCCCGAGACCAGTCGGGACCAGCGGGAGCAGTGAGTCGGAGCCCGGTATAAAACCCGGAGAGCAGCGAGGCCCGAGACCAGTCGGGACCAGCGGGAGCAGTGAGTCGGAGCCCGGTATAAAACCCGGAGAGCAGCGAGGCCCGAGACCAGTCGGGACCAGCGGGAGCAGTGAGTCGGAGCCCGGTATAAAACCCGGAGAGCAGCGAGGCCCGAGACCAGTCGGGACCAGCGGGAGCAGTGAGTCGGAGCCCGGTATAAAACCCGGAGAGCAGCGAGGCCCGAGACCAGTCGGGACCAGCGGGAGCAGTGAGTCGGAGCCCGGTATAAAACCCGGAGAGCAGCGAGGCCCACCAACTCAGCAGCGGGGAGAGAGGTAAAAAATAATCAGTGTGTGACGTCACCAAGGAGCAGGTAGGTGATTGGTTGGTGAGTATTTCTCTTTTTTCAATACGGGAGCGGAGCGGAGAGGCAGCAGCGATATAAAAGGGGAGCCCGAGGCGTGGTAGGCCCAGTACAGCCGAGGCAGCCCGAGGAGCGGAGCGGAGAGGCAGCAGTCGGCGAGACTCGGGGCCATTTAAAAAACAGCTGAGGCGGAAGTAAAGCTCTTGAGCTTTTTTTTCAGAAGCGGACCTGGTGGGAAGCACCCAGGTGAAAGGTATTTAAGGAGGGTGGTGGCTTAAACCCGAGTTCGTACAGAGTAGGAACCCCCACCCGCCCTCCTCCTCTAACCTAGTAGTCTTTTAGCAGCTGTCTAAAAACAGAGGTCACAAATTTTTTGGTCTCAGTTTCTTTTCAGCAGGGCAGGAACCGGGAGGAGCGGGAAGTCGGCGTAGGACCAAGGGGACACAAGACCGGGAAGTCAGCGAAAGACCAGGGAGGTAAGACAAACTGGTAAGTACTTTCCTCAAACCTTCCTAGAAAGTAAAACCAAAACTAGTGGGATTTGGTTAGTTTAAAAAGGAATAAGAGGAGTACAGTATACATTGGTCTAAGTAAGCTTCGGGAAAACAAAAGTCGATAAATAAACTAAAACTAGAAAATTAAAAAGTAATATAAGGGTTAAGTCATGGCAGTAGAGCTCGGACCTGTGTCATGCTCCTCCTGTAACATGTGGGAAATCAGGGACGCTTCCTGTGTCCCTGACGACTATGTGTGCGGGAAGTGTGTCCAGCTGCAGCTCATGTGGGACCGCATGACGGCCCTTGAGCTGCAGATGGACTCACTTTGGAGCATCCACGATTCTGAGAGGGGTGTGGATAGCACATTTAGTGAGTTGGTCACACCGCAGGTTAAGGCCAGCGTAGACAGTACATGGGTGACCAAAAGGCAGAGCAAGGGCAGGAAGGTAGTGCAGAAATCCCCTGGGGTTGTCTCCCTTAGCAACAGGTTCACCGCCTTAGGTACTGTTGTCGGGGGGGGTGACACATCGGGGGAAGGCACCAGCAGCCAGGCTCATGGCACCATGACTGGCTCTGTTGCAAAGAAGGGAGGGAAAAAGAGTGGCAGGGCTATAGTAATAGGGGATTCGATTGTAAGGGGAATAGATAGGGGTTTCTGTGGTCGCGACCGAGACTCCAGGATGGTATGTTGCCTCCCTGGTGCAAGGGTCAAGGATGTCTCGGCGCGGGTGCAGAACATTCTGGAGGGGGAGGGGGAACAGCCAGTTGTCGTGATACATGTTGGTACCAACGACGTAGCTAAAAAAAGGGAAGAGGTCCTACAAGTAGAATTTAGGGAGTTAGGAGCCAAGCTAAAAAGTAGGACCTCGAAGGTAGTAATCTCTGGATTACTACCAGTGCCACGTGCTAGTAAGAGTACAGAGAACAGGATAGTTAGGCTAAATACGTGGCTTGAGCAGTGGTGTAAGAGGGAGGGTTTTAAATTTTTGAGGCATTGGAACCAGTTTTGTGGTAGGTGTGACCTATACAAAAGGGACGGTCTACACCTGTGCAGAGATGGAACTGATGTTCTCGGGGTAATTTTTGATAAAGCAGTTCGGGAGCATTTAAACTAGTATGGCAGGGGGCTAGAAACCTATGTAGTGAAATAGAGGAAAGTGAAAGGCAGACAGAAATAAATGGTAAAAGGGTGAGGAACAAAAAACAAAGGGCCAAACTAATTCATAAAAAATGTGAGCATAAAAAAAGCCTGAGGGTTTTATACCTTAATGCGAGAAGCATCAGGAACAAGGTAGATGAATTAGCTGTGGAAATAGAGGTTAATAATTATGATCTAATTGGGATTACGGAAACATGGTTGCAGGGTGAGCAGGGCTGGGAGCTTAACATACAGGGGTATTCAGTATTTAGGAAGGATCGACAAAAAAGAAAGGGAGGAGGGGTAGCATTGCTAGTAAAAAAGGGGATAAATGCAATTGAAAGGAAGGATATTAACTCAGTTAATACAGAATCTATATGGGTGGAGCTAAGAAATAGCGAGGGGCGAAAAACATTAATAGGAGTGGTATATAGGCCTCCAAATAGTAAAATAGAGGTTAGGGAGGGCATCACGAGGGAAATTAGAGAAGCGTGCAATAAGAGCACAGCTGTCATCATAGGTGACTTTAACTTACATATAGATTGGACTAGCCTAATCAGTAAAAATAATGAGGAGGAGGAATTCCTTGAGTGTTTAAGGGATGGTTATCTGGATCAATATGTCGAGGAACCAACTCGGGAACAGGCTATATTGGACTGGGTACTGTGCAATGAGAAGGGACTAATCAGTAATCTTGTTGTACGGGGACCCTTGGGTCAGAGCGATCATAACATGATCGATTTCTCACTCGAAATGGAGAGCGAAGAAATTGACTCAGAGACTAAGGTCCTGAATTTAAACAAGGGGAATTATGATGCCATGAGACGGGAACTGAGTAGGTCTGATTGGACAACGTTCCTGGGAGGACTGGAGGTAGATAAACAATGGCAAACATTTAAAGATAGAATGACAAAATTGCAAAAATTGTTTATACCAATCTGGCATAAAAGGAAATCTAAAAAGGTGACTCAACCGTGGATAACAGGGGAAATTAGAGACAGCATAAAATCCAAAGATAGGGCGTATAAAATAGCCAAAAAAAGCGCCAGAGCGGAAGATTGGGAACAGTTTAAGATAGAGCAAAGGAGGGCAAAGGGCATAATCAAGAGGGGCAAAATAGCTTACGAAAACAAGCTGGCGGAAAATATAAAAACTAACTCCAAAAGCTTTTATAAGTATATCAAAAGGAAAAGACTGGTGAAAACCAAAGTTGGTCCATTGCAGTCAGATACGGGGGAATATATAATGGGAAATAAGGAAATGGCAGATCAACTAAATGCATACTTTGGGTCAGTCTTTACGAAGGAAGACACAAAAAACCTCCCTGGGATATCGGGAAAAATAGGGACATTGGCAAAGGAGGAACTGACGCAAATCAATATCTCTAAGGATATGGTGTTAAGGAAGCTAAAGGGATTGAAGGTGGACAAATCCCCAGGGCCTGATAACATGCATCCTAGGGTACTGAAGGAGGTGGCCCTAGAGATAGCGGATGCACTAAGGATGATTTTTCAGAATTCATTAGACTCGGGAACAGTGCCCATGGATTGGAGGGTAGCTAACGTTACCCCACTATTCAAAAAGGGGGGTAGGGAAAAAGCAGGTAATTACAGACCTGTAAGCCTTACATCAGTTGTGGGCAAAATGCTGGAGTCCATCATTAAGGATGAAATAGCGGAGCACTTAGCAAATGGGGACAGGATAGGACAGAGTCAACATGGATTTACAAAGGGTAAATCGTGCTTGACTAATCTATTGGAATTTTTTGAGGGAGTAACTGGTAGAATAGATGGGGGAGAGCCAGTAGATGTGGTGTACCTGGACTTCCAAAAGGCCTTCGATAAGGTCCCACATAAAAGATTAGCATGGAAAATTGAGGCTCATGGGATAAAGGGGAAAGTATTGGCGTGGATAGGGAACTGGCTGTCAGATAGAAAACAGAGAGTTGGAATAAACGGCTCATTTTCTGAATGGCAGGCAGTAACAAGTGGGGTACCACAGGGATCTGTCCTGGGCCCCCAGCTGTTCACAATTTACATTAATGACCTGGATCAGGGAGTCGGATGCAGCATTTCCAAATTTGCAGACGACACTAAACTAGGAGGGGGGGTGGGCTCAGAGGAAGAGACCAGGAAGCTCCAGAGCGATTTGGACAGACTGGGCGATTGGGCGGATAAATGGCAGATGCACTATAATGTGGACAAGTGCGAAGTTATCCACCTTGGGTGCAGGAACGGGAGGGCAAATTATTATTTAAATGGCAATAGATTGGGAGAGGGGGAAGTACAGAGAGACCTGGGTGTTCTTGTACACCAGTCACTGAAGGCGAGCATGCAGGTGCAACAGGCGGTCAAGAAGGCAAACGGTATGCTGGCCTTCATAGCAAAAGGGTTAGAATACAGGAACAGGGATACCTTGCTGCAGCTGTACAGGGCACTGGTGAGACCACACCTCGAGTACTGTGTACAGTTTTGGTCGCCTCATCTGAGGAAGGATGTTCTTGCCATGGAGGGGGTGCAGCGGCGATTCACCAGGCTGATACCAGGAATGGCGGGAATGACCTATGAGGAGAGACTATGTAGTTTAGGGATGTACACACTGGAGTTTAGAAGATTGAGAGGGGACCTCATAGAAGTGTATAAAATTCTGACAGGTCTAGACAGACTGGATGCAGAAGGAATGTTTCCCTTGGCGGGTGAGAACAGAACTAGAGGACATAATTTAAGGATAAGGGCTAAACCATTTAGGACAGAGATGAGGGGGAATTTCTTCACTCAGAGAGTGGTGAACCTGTGGAACTCATTGCCACAGAGGGCAGTGTACGCCAGCTCATTAAATATATTTAAGAGGGAATTAGATATATTTCTACGGGCAAAAGGGGTTAAGGGTTACGGAGAGAAGGCGGGGACGGGATACTGAATTAAAGGATCAGCCATGATCTCATTGAATGGCGGAGCAGGCACGAAGGGCCGAATGGCCTACTCCTGCTCCTATCTTCTATGTATCTATGTATCTATGACCAAAGTTGTAGTGGAGTTATGGATGGTTTGCTTCTGCAATTTTGGCAAATGCTGCATTTGCTGACAAGTGATTCAAGATCACTGTCCAATCCAGGCCAGTAAACAAAGCTTCTTGCAATTGATTTCATACTGACAATCCCTGGATGTTCAGTATGAAGTTCAACCAGAATTCTATCTCTCAAAGAAGTAGGCACCACCAGTCTGTTTCCCCACTTGATACAACCTTGCTCACAAGACAATTCAGTATGACGGTTATAGAATGGTTTCAACTCTGTGTCCAGACACTGATCAGTCCATTCATTCAAGGTGTTTTCATACACTCTTTTCAGTACTGAGTCCTTTTGTGTCTCATTTGCAATCTCAGTTGCATTCACGGGAAAGTCTTTGTCAACTGCACCTAGCATGAAAATCTCACCTTCACTCTCAACACGAGTCTTCATGTGGCAACCTGGACAAGGCATCTGCGATTGCGTTTTGCTTTGAAGTGTGATATTCAATCGTGTAGTCATATTGTGACCACAACACTGCCCAACATTGCATTCTTGATGTGGCCATTGCAGGGATGGCAGATTTGGGCCCCAATATTGCTAGGAGCGGTTTGTGATCAGTTATCAGGGTAAACTTCCTGCCGATCAGGAACCACTGGAATTTCTTGATTCCAAACACTATGGCGAGAGTTTCTGTTACGTCCGTGTATAATAAGACACAGACTGCGGAGAGCGGTACAACAGGTGTTTACTCAACGTGGCTCACACTGCAACTGATCTGTACAGATTACTACTCAGTGTTATATACAGGTGTGGTCACTGCCGGTACTGCAGTATACATGAGCTGTAAAAGATAGTTCCCCTCTTAAAGGTATATACATTACAATTCCTCCCCTTTTAGATTAACAGTACCATAACACTCATTTAACAATTAAATATCAAACTAATTACAATGAACACTTTTAACATGCAACATTAGCTGAAAATAGTCTATTTATATATTCAGTCTTTGGGGAGGCTACCTGATCCTTTCTGGATAGCGCCTTTCCCGAGTGTCTTGCTCTTGGTACTGAGGCAATTCTGGCACCCTGTCGTCGGTTGGTTCATCAGCTTCCAATGCTACTGTTTCTGGGGTAGATGCGACCTGTACGTTGGGTTCATCACCAGGTACGTATGGGCGAGGCATGGGGTTGACTTGTTTATGTGACTCTAGGATCTGGTCAGCATGGCGTCTCACGATGCTCTCCCCAACGTCCACTGTGTACATTAGTGGGCCCTGCCGTGTGCACATCGTTCCTGGCTGCCATTTTTCTGTTCGGTAGTCGCGGGCCAAGACTGGTTGCCCTACATTGAAGCTCCTTGTTGGCTTCTCATGGATGTGCTGGAATTGCTTACTCTCAACATCTCTTCGTACGTTTGGTCTGAGCAAATCCAGGCGAGATCTTAACCTTCGGTTAAAGAACATCATGGCTGGGGCCTGGTTGGTGACTGCATGTGTCACATTCCGGTAGGCAAACAGGAAATTGTCCACCTTGTGCTGCAGCGGAATGTTGTCATTGCACATAGCCTTTATTGCCTTCTTAAAGGTTTGTACGAACCTCTCAGCCAATCCATTTGTGGCTGGATGATACGGGGCGGATGTGTAATGCCTTACCCCATTCTTTTTCAAGAACCTCCGGAACTCTTTGGACACAAACTGTGGTCCATTGTCGGAGCAAATCTGTTCTGACAAGCCATTCCTGGCAAAAATGGTCCGTAGGATTGCAATAGTTTTCTCCGTGGTGGTGGAGGACATTTTGATGACCTCAGGCCATTTCGAGTGCGCACCCATGGCTATTAAAAACATTGAGTCCATGAATGGACCAGCAAAATCAATATGCACCCGTTGCCATGGAGATGAGGGCCACTCCCATGGGTGTAGAGGGGCCTGTGGTGGTGCATTTTGGACTTTCTGGCATCCTGAGCAGCTCTTGGTCAGGTCCTCGATTTGTTTATCGATTCCCGGCCACCACACATAAGCCCTGGCTAGGCTTTTCATTTTTACCCCTCCCAGATGACCCTCATGAAGCTCATTGAGCACTCTATCCCTTAACTTGGGTGGAATTACCACTCGGGATCCACACGTCAAGGTCCCCCGGCACACTGACAGCTGTTCTCTCCTTGTCGAGAATGCTGGCAACAGTGAGTCACCATGTGCTGGCCATCCCTTCAACGTCAAATCATATACCCGAGACAGTGTCGGGTCATTTCGGGTTTCCTTTTCGATACAAGCGTTAGTTACCGGTAGGTATTCAACTATAGTCGAATGGAATATTTCGACAGGATCCACTGCTGGTGCTTCCTCCGCAGTAGGCAGTGGCAGGCGTGATAGCCCATCAGCATTTCCATGCTGTTTCGTGCCCTTATATTCAATCTCATAGTGGTGCGCCCCTAGAAAAAGTGACCATCTTTGTAGTCGTTGCGCAGTCATCACCGGAACGCCCTTCTTCGGATTAAAAATGGAGACAAGAGGCTGGTGATCAGTCAGCAAGGTGAATTTCTGCCCGTGCAGATAGTGATTGAACTTTTTCACTCCCCACACTAGGCTGAGGGCCTCCCTGTCAATTTGGGCGTAGTTACGCTCGGCTGAGGTTAGTGATCATGACGCAAAGGCTATTGGCCTCTCTGAGCCGTCCGAGAATTTGTGCGACAGCACCGCTCCAATGCCGTAGGGTAACGCATCACATGCCAACCGAATTGGTAATGCCGGGTTGTAATGGGCCAATACCTCTTTTGATGTGATTAGTGTTTTGCTCTTCTGGAAAGCTCGTCTACATTCGTCACTCCACTTCCATGGCACCCCAGTTTGCAGTAGGGTATTCAGTGGGTGTAGTATTGTAGACAAATTTGGCAAGAACTTATGGTAGTAGTTTACCAGCCCGAGGAACGGCCTCAGTTGTGACACATTTTCCGGTGCTGGAGCCTTGACTACTGCCTCAATCTTCTCTGGGGACTTATGTAACCCCTCTTTATCGATAACGTGGCCACTGATGTAAGCCCCCAAAGTGCGGACCAAGTGATATACAAGGTCGACGACACTGGCTTGTTGTAAGAAAGACAGACCCAATAATTGAAGTCAAAACGGTTTATTCAGGCCTGGGGAGCTATGGCTCTTGCGTCCCAACACAAGGCTCCGACTCCACCGAATCTCTTGAGGTTTACACAGTTATACACATTTTCCGAGACCTCCTACTACAGAGGTCCAATTGATTTAAAAGTCTATACATTAATCACTAACTAGGTGTGTCTAACTTATACAAGGTAGCCTATAACATAAGTTTCACTTTTCACTGCAGGGGCCTGGACCCTCTGATTTCTTGGAAATGAGTCATCAGGTCATGTGATTTCTGAGAAATGAGTCATTCTCTCTCTTGACCACTACTAAGTTTCATTTTTCCAGAAAAGGGTTATGTCAGTGTCTCTTTTTGTAAGTTTCATCTCTCTAAACGGGTATGGTCATTTCTGCAATTAAACATAGAATAATTAGTACATCTCATCTTTACACATTTTGCTGCCGCAATTGCGTTCTACTAAACGTGCCCTGTTACGCTCATTTTTAAATCTTACTTCAGGCCCTCCTTTTGACCTTTTGGACAATTGTTCCAAAACAGGTCAACATGTATTTCCACTGCCTGGTGTCTGCCAAAGCGTGCACTCCCTGGCCTTCTACCAGTCTAGGTTATACATGTATATGTCTTATCAATTTGGAGGCCGACTTCCCCCCCCTGTGGTATGGTGGTCTTTCCTTTACGGTGGGCTTTCCTCTAGGGTGGGCTTTCCTTTATGCACTCCTTCCGGTGTAACCATTCCCGGGCCCCTTAGACCCTACACTAATGGTTGAGGCTTTTCTGCTCAAGCCTGTCCCTCATTCCCACGTGGGGTGTGTGACGTGCCAATTCGAGACTGTCATCACACACCAATCCTCATTCACCACCCTCCTTCTGCCACCCTCCTTCTGCCACCTCCATCTTACGGTTGGCCGGCCCAGTCTTTAATTACCATGCCCAATTAATCCCATATAATTTCAGGGCTTCCCATCGCGTCTTACACCATTTGCCTTGGAGAGGCGGGGGAGTTGTTCATTCTTAACATCGCTACCTGCCCCTCCTCAGGCTCGACTTCTTTCACCGCACCAATTTCGGCCTTACTCATTCTGGCACAGAGGCACTGGAGAAATAAAAATACACAATATATCAGAATAACAATCAGGAGGAATATCATTATGCCTTGTATCACTGAGGCGCCCAAAGTCCCCGACCATCCTGATCCCCAATTATCAAAATATGAGGAAGTGGGGTGGCCTCTAGTTTTCCTGGCCACCTCCTGGATGTGATTGGCGAGATTTTCAATCTCTTCTGAGTTATCTGGGATGTATGTACAGCATGATGGCCCTATTAGAGCACACGTTCCTCCTTCTTTAGCTAATAAGTAGTCTAAGGCCATCCGGTTCTGCATTGATACAGTGCGCATGGCCACCAGTTCCTCATTTATTGATCTGGCTATCCCGGCTGTATCATTGGCCACTTGTTCCAATAATATAGTTAATTGGTCCGTTTCATGAAGGGCCCTGTGTACCCCATAGAAAGGCCACATCATAGCCATAACCTTTTCCCAGGATTGTACCGCCCGCTTGCTCCTACCCACCGGAACCTCTTGTTGTGCGTCGGTTAGGGTTCCATAGTGGGTTACATCTGGCCATACAAAGCCGAGGTAGCATGATCCTCTCCAGTCATGTGACAGCCAGGGGTATGCTCTCTCCCCGCATATAAAATACGTGCCATTATAGGCGTATAGGGTCTTATTGACTCTGAGCATGTCCCTCCATGAATGCTATGCGGTTTTCCCTTTACCCCACTTTCCTCCGCTGGTTTTATTAATCACATTAGTCCAATCTAAGGAAATAAGATCCCCTACTGGAGTGACTACTCTATTTCTGGTCATAGAGATTGCCTCTACTTCAATGAAGTTATCACAAAGACTCCACCCCATGAACTGTCCCTTGCTCCTGGTTTTGTTTAGACACCACCCTCCCCGGTGCTCCCCCATCAGTATCAATGCGGGAGGTGGTTCGTTTGCATCGAAAGAAGTCATGTACCAGCCCTCAAATTTGTTCATTGGGTATCCGGCAGTCCTCCACATCTTCGTGCACATGTTGTTTAACCAGGATTAGTTACCGTAACTTGTATTTTGCCTGATCAGCCACTCAACTAACTCGGGATACTCATACCTGTAGTGTATGTACCCATTTACCTTTAAGGGAACTATAGAATGTAACCGTTCGCCTTTAAGAGCACTACTTTAGGTGTGGCACTATTTGTTGGCTCATGTATACTGTAATACCGATAGTGACCACACCAGTATATAAGGGTTGTGATACGTTAACTAGGGCAGATTCGCCCGAACCTCTGAATAGTAAAGACCTGTTTTATTTGTTAATCTTGGAGTCTGTGTATTATTTGCAATACAACCCACAGACTTAACAATGGCGACGAGGACGATCGTACCCTGCAGCAACAGTACTTCCTAAGCTACTAAGGAGCGTCGAAGTGAGGCAACCGCCTTCGTCGTGCTGCTGGAAGAACACACGAGGCTGCAGCAACAGACAGGAAGCAGACTAGCAACGAAAGTTCATCAGCAACAGGCACAACTACCCTTTTACCACGGTGCGGAGTGCGTCGATCAACTAACAAAAGAAAGCAACTGGCGACCGCAACGACTGTGAGTAGGGGAAAGTGTGGAAAATATCCGGAGGATAAGGGCAGTGACCACCACGGTCGAGGGGGTGAAAAAGGCCGGACAGCGACCGGGATCACAAGGCGCGGTGGCGATAAATAAATAAATAACTAAATAACCCGCGAAGAATCAGCCGCAGCCGGGGAGGAAAGGGCCGGACTGCGGGAGGTCGGGGAGAGGCGTTTGAATCCGCTGAGCGAGAGCCCGAGAGGGAGCGAGCAAGAGCCGCGCGAGCGGGTGAGCCAGAGCCCGAGAGGGAGCGAGCAAGAGCCGCTTCGAGCGGGAGGCGCTTCGCGAGCCAGCGATCGCACCAGCGATAAGGGCCGAGAGCCGCTTCGGGCGAGAGGCGCAGCGCAGGCCATCGATCGCATCCACTGATAAGGGCCGGGCCGCTTTGAAGTGAGGGGCGCAGCCGGGCCATCGATCGCAATCCCTGATAAGGGCCACACTCGGGCTGGTAGGGCAGAGTCGGCAGACACTGAAGGCGCGAGAGCCGCGGTGAACAGCGCGGGCCATCGATCGCGGCGGAGATAAGGGCCGCACTCGGGCTGAAAGACAGCGTCGGGGGTCGGGTGAAGACCGCCAAGCGCGGGAAAACCGCCATTGAAGTGGGCGGGGAGAGCGAGAAGCGCGGGAAAGCCGCCATTTTTCGCGGGGAAACCGCTGGGGAAGAAGACAGAAGCGGGAAACCGCCATCTTAGAAAATTAATAAGAATTTTCAGAAATGCTGGTGTGTTCTCAAGAAAAGAGGAAAAATAAGAATAAGTAAAGCAATACTTGTGTTGTTCTCAAGAAGAGAAGAAGATGCCTAAGCGAGGAAATATTAATGATTTTAATGCTGAAATAGAAGACTGGGCCACGTATGTGGAACGCATAGAAATATATTGCGTAGCCAACGAAATTGAGGATGACGACAAGGCAATAACTTTGTTAAATTCGATGGGAGCAAAAACATACGGGCTCTTGAAACATCTAATAGCACCAGTTAAACCAGTGGACCAGACCTTCGAAGAGATCGTAGCAGTGCTGAAGGATCACTTGAACCCCACACCGTTGATGCTGGCTGAACGATTTAAATTTTACGCAAGAACCCAGAGGAAAGATGAAAGCAATGCAGAATACTTAGTCGAACTGCGTAAGCTAGCGAAATACTGCCAGTTTGGAGGGAATTTGACAGAGGCGCTGCAGGACAAGTTCGTATGCGGCTTGGCCAAAGAAGGAACGCAGAAGCGACTTCTGGAAGAAAACGACCTCACACTGGACAGGGCTGTCCTCATAGCTTCAGCGCACGAAGCCGCAGCGAAAGGAACGGCGGAAATGCAGCTAAAGGCGGCGGCACTCGGGGTGGACCAAATTACTGCAAGCACTTCCAAATGCTACCGTTGTGGAAAGACAACGCACGACCAGAATCAGTGCTGGTTTAAGAACCAAGAGTGCAGGAAATGTGGCAAACTGGGTCACATCGCGAGGGTATGCAGGTCCGGAAAGAAGACCAACAAGCAAAGGAAGCCACCACCACAAGAAAAGTACAACAAGCTACATCAGGTGGCTGAAAAGAGTTCAGACGAACAAAATTCGGACTCAGACCCAAACAGCCAGGAGCTGGATAGTCTGAGAATCCACAATGTGGGTAAAGTAACTGATCTACAGACGATCTGGGTCACACTAAAAATAGCTGGAGTCCAAGTACGAATGGAGCTGGACACGGGATCACCTGTATCAGTCATCAACCAAAAGGACTACCACCGGCTATTCTCTCACATACCCTTAAGAAATACTAAATTCGTATTACAGACATACACGGGGCATAATGTATACCCCATGGGAACAATACGAGTCAAAGTGAGAGATAGGGGCAAAGAACACCCACGAATGAATCTGTACGTATTACCTGAGGGAGGACCACCACTCCTAGGGCGGGAGTGGATGCAGAAAATAAACATAGAATGGCACTACCTAAAAGCCATAGGGAAGGAGGACTCGGTGCAAGCTATCAGCTCAGATTCTGAAATGGATGATGATAAGACCAAGTCGAAAACGAAGACAGGCAGAAGGACTTATGGTACCAAGAAGAATAAAGCTGCAGAGCAGAACTCCAGGTTGACAGAGAATTCTGAGCCTGTTCAAGCAAAGGATTCATCCATGACGGAAGAACACCGAGCTCGGACGCAAACTTATGTCAAAGTACGACAACAAGTAGAACAGTTGAGTGATCGTCTCGTACAGGAGATGAAAAATATGGAAAAGTTCTGGGACACAGAATGGGAGAACCTGGAAAGACAACAGAGGCAGCTGGCTCAAGCAGAGAGCGACCATAGAGCCATCGTGACCAATTACCGATCACATCTCCCTTATGCTGTTCAGGAGTTAGAATATTTGCATGATCTAGAGATACAGCATAAAGGCAAACCACGCTACACTGAGGATCTTGTTCTGCAATTGGAGACGGAGCTAGTGCAGGCAAGGTTAAGAGAAGCTGAATCGCAGTGTGCACTTAAAGAGATGCAGAAAAAAATCTTGGACATAGAAAAGAGAAACGCTTCTTTACCTGATGAGAATAATGTGGCCATGTTGCAAGAGGAGCTTATAGGGGCGAAACTGAAAGAAGCTAAGCAAAGGATGTTGGAACTTGAAACGCAGAACCAAATCAGCGGTAATCAGCTATGTCGAGCAGAGAAGGAGTGCAAGGGTCTACATGAGAAGGTGCAATATCTCTCAGCCCAAAATAAGGGACTACTCACTCAGTTAAATGAAAGTAAACGGGAAATGGCTGAGATGGACTGCAAGAATAAAGAAGAGTTGATGGCAGTGAGACTTCGAGAGGCAGATAGCATAGCAGCCTTGGCTGAACTCCAACAGGAAATTGCGAAAGAAGCAAATGAAGAGGAATCTTCAGGAAGCCAGGATTTTATTCCAGTTCTTCTCTACGACTCCTTACAAGCAGAGTGCGAGAAGTTGAAAAAACAGTATGAACAAGCCCAGACTACAATTCTGGAGGGGGTTAACTCGGCAACCTCCGAAAAGCTAGTTTTGTTGGAAGTATATGAACAACTAAAGGTTGAACATGAGCAAGAAGTCCAAAGGCTGCAGGAAATTCTTGAGGAGCTCAGGGCCAAGACAGACTCATCGGTAGAAGTTCCATACATAGATGAGGATGTAGAGGTGAAAGACATGGCAGAACTCATAAAAATATGGAAGGAAGCCCAAGACAAATATGAGGTGGCATTTACTGAGGTTGACCGACTTGAAGAACAGTTTCAACTGGGAATGGGCCCTGAACATGAGCTAGAGAGCATCGAGGCGCAACTTCTCCAAGCACTGGAAGCCAAAGTACAAGAGGAAGAGAAGATGAAAGCATTGGAGAAAATGATGGATGAAATGGAGGAGTACGCTGAATTACGTCCAGGGGAACAGGAGAATGGGGAAACAGCTACTTCAGTAGAAGGATTAAATAGCCTGATAACGAAATCCCTGAAGGAAGGGAAAGGATTGAACGCACAAATGAGGCCAGGAGGGAAGGAAGGGCAGACATCCGAGGAAGAGCAGGATGAATATGATTGCTTGAAGAAGGTTTTTGACCTGTTGAGTGACACCGAATATTATGAGGATGTGGTCTGCCCAAATTGTGATGGGAACTCCCAAAGTGCTGAAATCCTGAGGAAGCACTTAAGGTCTAAGGAACATAGAGAGTTGGTGGCGCTACAGCGGGCTGCCGAGAAGATGGGAACTTCAAGAGTTGTAAAAAGGCAGAAAAGAAAAAGAAGAAGCCGAAGATAATAACTGTTTAAAATATTATTACTTCTACCTCAGGCCGAACACTACGAAAGGTGCTAAATTAGTAAAATAAAAATCCGGGGACATTATCAAGACAGCCAGTGGGTTGTATAAGTCCGCACTGCTGGTTCAACAGGATGAAAGTACAAGCTGTTAAAAAGGCTATGGAGGAGTCACGTTACCAGGTGAACCGGCTACACCAAGAAGATGCTGTCTGGGACGAATTAATACCAGAGACTGAATTTATGAACTGTTCCCACAGAGACTGAACCTGTAAACTGTTTCCACTGAGAGTATGTTTGTAAACTGTTATATGACGTTGACTCCATCGAGAGTATATCTGTAAATTGTTATATGACGTTGACTCCATCGAGAGTATATCTGCAAACTGTTTATATAAAGTTGAAGATTGTATGTTTAACGGGATTCTGTAAGTAAAAAGCTAAAAAGGGAGGATTGTAGTGTATGTACCCGTTTACCTTTAAGGGAACTATAGAATGTAACCGTTCGCCTTTAAGAGCACTACTTTAGGTGTGGCACTATTTGTTGGCTCATGTATACTGTAATACCGATAGTGACCACACCAGTATATAAGGGTTGTGATACGTTAACTAGGGCAGATTCGCCCGAACCTCTGAATAGTAAAGACCTGTTTTATTTGTTAATCTTGGAGTCTGTGTATTATTTGCAATACAACCCACAGACTTAACAATACCCCGTGCCCGCCACCAAGGGAATCCCTCCCTTTGAGTGTGTTGGGATCCTGGTGCAAACCCAACAACTCGAGAGATTTAACTGACTGGCCTACTTCCAGTACATGTACAGGTAACTGTTCCCAGTGCTTGCGGGATTCCCTTCCACATTGTCGGGCACCCTTAGGCTTAAAAGGCCAAAAAATAAAAAGATAATCATTCTGTTTGTTGCCTGCCGGCTGTCTCTGTCGTTCTGGTTCCTTCTCCGATAGGTTCTGTGAAAATACAAGGCTGGTCGTCACCAGCAATTGGTTAATCCAATCCCATTACACCTACTACTTCGGGCCCTATATCGTCCCGACATGCACACCGCAATTCCACAGTCGTCTAATTTATACTAAGACTTCCGGTTCCTCGGAACCCTGTAAGGAGTGGTTATACTTATTCTAGGTTTCAGTTTATCCTCACTAGTTCCATCCTTTCTCCTGGTTGGTTCACTGGCGGGGGCGCGCCCCTCTGTTCCTGGTTAACTTCCCAGAGGTATTTAAATATATAAACTACAAAGAATACTACTACCACCACACAGCACGACGTTACTAATGCGAATATGAGGTCGTCTCTCTCCTGCTGGACTCTAAGCTGATAGTCCTCGCTCTCGCTGTAAGGTACAATTTCCGGACTACTCATTGGCTCCCTTATATAATTTCAGCTGTGTCCAGTGTTTCCACCTCCCTTTTCCCGTGCCCTGTATATCTATACATGCACATGTATCACTGGTCATTAGCACCTCGTAGGGTCCTTCCCACTGGAGCCTTAGTCCCGGTTTTACCGGTAGGATTTTAAACATTACCTGGCTTCCCACCCCGGGTAATACCCTTTTTTGTTCCTCTGCGTCCTTTTCTAGGTCCCGAATTATCTGCTGGTCTCTGGCCTCCTGTCTTAACCCATGTAGTTCCGTGCACAGTTGTTTCACGAACCTACCAATTCGGTCTTTCAAGGGTCCTACATCCCCCTCCCCGGTGGCTACTCCTTCGGGGAGGGCCATTGCCCGTCCGGTCATTAATTCGAAAGGGGTTAATCCGGTTATCCTATTTGGTGTAGCTCTCAGTCTCATTAAAATCGCGGGTAGCAGCTCTGCCCAACCTTGTCCTGTTTCTTCAATTGCTTTAGTGAGGGATCGCTTGAGTGTCCGGTTCATCCTCTCTACCATGCCTGAACTCTCCCGGATGGTACGGTATATGGAATCTCTGTTTTACTCCAAGCAGAGCACAGGCTTCCTTCATTACCTTCCCAGTGAAGTGTGACCCGTTATCTGAATCTACCTGTAAAGGGATTCCCCACCTGGGTATTATTTCTTCTGCCATGATCCGGGCTACTGTACTTGCAGTACAGTTCCGGGTGGCGAAAGCCTCCACCCACCGGGTGAACTGGTCAACTATCACCAAGCAATACATCTTGCCTTTGCTCTTAATTAGGGGTCCCGTGAAGTCAATTTGTATTTTCTCCCAGGGTCCCTTTGGCCTCGGCTGTCTACCCCACTTTACTTTCACTGGCTCCCCGGTATTGCATTGTGCACAGATGTGGCAATCCTTGCAGTACTTTCTCACACTGTTTGAGAGTCCGGGCCACCACCAACATCGGCTCAAGTTCTCTGTCATTCGGCTGGTTCCGGTGTGGGCCAGCCCATGATACAACCTCATTAGTTCCTGTTGAATGCAGCTGGGTGCACAGACCCGACCTTCCTTTCTCCAGACCCCATCCCTTGATTGCTCCACCCCCTTCTCTTTCCAGATTTTTAATTCGGCCTCTGGTATGTTTTGGAGCAGTTTAACAATATTATACTCGACAGGCACAAGGGGTACTGGGGCGCTTTCTGTTGCTTTTGTGCAGGCACAGGACCCCTCAATCATGGCTTTGGCGGCTAAATCTGCTGCCCTGTTTCCCTGTTCTTGGGGGGTCTTTCCTTTGGTGTGTGCTTTGACCTTTACTACGGCTACTTCCATTGGCCCGTGCGCAGCTTCCACTAATGATTTTACTAGGTTTAAATGCTGGATGGGGGCTCCCCCAGAAGTGACATATCCCCTCCAACTCCAGGAGGCCATGTAGTCATGCACTACCCCAAAAGCGTAGCGGCTATCTGTGTATATATTGGCTCTTTTTCCCTCGGCTATCCTCAGGGCTTTCGTTAGAGCGGTCAGTTCGGCTACTTGGGCGGAGTTATCCCCGGAGAGGGTCCCTGCTTGTAACACTGTCCCATCCACATCCACCACCGCCCAGCCTGTCCTTGGCTTTCCCTGCACATACTTCCGGGATCCATCTACGTATAATTCTAAGTCTGCCTCAGCCAGGGGTATTTCCCTTATTCTATCTATATAATTCTCTGGCACCTCCTCATTCATACATTGGTGGTCCTCCCCTTCCAGGATCATCATGGAGGCGGGGTTCTGCCCCATGTCCCTGACTATCTGCACGGACTTGTTCCTGGGTAAGAGTACCGCCTCCCAGGCTGCTCGCCGAGCAGTCGAGACAGACTTTAGTCGTCCCTTATTAAGTAGTTCTACCAGGGTGTGCTGGGTGTGTAGCACAAAACTCCGGCCATTATGATTGGTTCACTGATTTGTACTGCCCATCTGGCGCAGTCTATAGCGGCCACACAGCGGGGCATACCTGCCATGACGGGGGATCGCCTGGTGGAGTAATAGGCTACTGCTCTCATGCTTCCTCCGTGCTCCTGAGCTACTACGGCGCTATAATGTCCGTCATGGTTATGACAGAATATGTGATACGGTCTTCTCTGGTCCGGCAATCCTAGCGCGGGAGCAGCGGTTAAGGCGCGTTTAAGCTTTGAGAATGCTTCTTCCTGTATTGCCACCCACTCAATGGGTTCTTCCGCTGCCCTACCCCCTTTTGTTAATTCATACAGGGGTGCTGCCATGCGCGAGAAGCCCTCTATAAAGTTCCTGCTGAAATTAAAGAGACCGAGCACCTGTCGTACTCCTCTCACATCTATGGGTCTGGGCATTCGGCTGATTGCCTCCTTCCTTTCCTCTGGCATAGCCCTCTTTCCCATACTGACCCTATACCCCTGGTACATGACTTCTGATTTCCCGATCTGAGCTTTGGCTGGGTTTGCCTTAAAACCCGCCTCCCGCAGGGCTGAGAGAACCTTTGTTAGGGCCTCCCTATGTCCTTCGCGGGTGTCTGATGCGATTAGGAGGTCATCTACATACTGCAAGAGGGTACTGTTTTCTTCCTCTAAATCTATGTTTTCCAAAGCTTTAGCCATGTGGCGGTGAAAGATGGCGGGGCTATTACGGAATCCCTGTGGAACTCGTGTCCACGTATACTGCTTGTTGTCTACGGTGAAAGCAAACTTTTCTTGTGATTCCTCATGCAGAGGAATAGACCAGAATCCGTTTGCGATGTCTAGCACAGTGAATATTTTATGCTCGGGCTTTGAACCGTTAAAGATAGTGGCTGGACTCGCCACAATTGGATATTCTTTGGGAGTTACTTTATTCAGGGCCGTATAATCGATTGTGAGTCGATATGAAGTGTCCGGTTTCTTTACGGGCCACACAGGAGAGTTAGTGTCGGATACTGTTTCTCGCAAGATTCCCTGATTAACTAATTCCAATACAATGCCCCGCACGACTATCTGTGCCTCCGCTTTGAGTGGGTACTGTTTATGGGGTCGGTGGGATGGTCCGGGGATTCTAACGGGATTCATTTTAACCAGCCCGCAGTCCTGCTTATGTATGGCCCATACTTCGGGGAATTGATGGCACAATTCCTCCCACCTCCCCTTTTCATCCCACTTGGGGTCTATCACTCTGATAGCGCTGATGGCACACGCTGTCTTGGGTCCCATGGACTTATTCCTCACTTCCTTATGGTTATCTGGCCATAGCAGCTTGTCCCGCTTGGGGTCGATTAGAACTCCCACTTCCCTTAATATGTCTATTCCCATAATGGTTCCCTCAGTATTTTCACAGATCCAAAAACTTGTTGGTATAGCAATTTTCCCTAAGTCTAATAATATTGTCTCACTTTTCCATGCTTTAATTTTAACTCCGCCTATGCCGGAAATAAACATGCTCATCTTAGTTCGTGGCAAAGGCAAATTTGTCACAGATATCGTGGCCCCTGTGTCTATCAGCATATCGCACTGTCGGCCCCCTATCAGCGCGCCAATAAACATCCTCGGGTCCCCCTTTGCCGGGTCTCCGAGGGCCGCTACCCTTCAGGCGTTGCCCTTTTTCATGTGCTTGACCAGTTTCTCTACTTTCTTCGCCAATTCCTCTATGTCCTCTCCTTCTGAGGCGTCTGAAGAGTCGTCTCTTTTAGACCTCCTACTCTTCTCCTCTTTTCCTCCCGCTCCTTTTCATCTTCCCACTCCTGTATTCCCTTCTTAATCAATTTTGCCACGTTCTCCTCACTAGTCGCAGTCTCTCTAGTGTTAAACCCCGGCTTTCCTCCTTGTCTAGGTCCCTGACCCTCCTTTCCTCCTCCTTTCTGCCAACAGTTTTGTTGCCTATGCCCTGCTTTCCCACAATTACGGCAGGATTCCTGCTGCTGTGATGTCCGGTTACCTCCCTCCTTTTGTTGCTTCTGGCAATCCTTTTTTATGTGGCCCTCCTGCCCGCACCCGTAACACGCCGCTATGTGTACTGCACCTTCCTCATCGCTATCTGTCTTTAGGGCAGCTATCTTCAGTTTAGACTGTTCTTGGGCCTGATTATCTACTTCACACGCCCACTGGATTAAATCATCCCAAGTATTGTGGACCACTAGCCCCATCTTTATTGCATTCTGATGCATCGAACTTAATCCTTGTTTATAGGTCTGCAGGAAGCAAGCGTTGTCTTTGTTTAGGGGGCCCGGGATTCCACAGTTCCCCTCAAAGGCCGCCCACTTTCGTTTCCCATAATCGATGGCGCTTTCTCCCTTTTTTTGTGTGATTCCACTTATAGCTGCCCAATTGACGGGGGCTTGCCCCATAGTGGCATCCACCGCCGCCTTAAATTGATCGAATTCATTAGTTAATTGCTGGATTGTTTGTCCCATTGCTGTGGCCCACAGACCGTTCCCGTGATTTCCTGCTACCAGTCTCCACTGTTCTTCAGGGCATTTAGCTCGCACCAATTGGTCGATATCTATGTTATGCAGGGAATGATTTATGCGTATTTCGCGCATTTTGTGCCAAAACCCCTGATTATTCTGGCGGTGTCTCAAAGCTGGCAGTTCATTGAGGAGCGTTACCCGATCTTGCAAGCTCAATGGTATATAGATCAGCGTTGTTGTAGCCGGTCTGGCTGGGACTGCTGGGTTCCCGCCTGCCGCCACGACTGCCGGGACTGGTGGGGTATACTGCAAGGCTATCGGTGCCATTGGAACCAATTCCTGGGCTCCCGACCTGGGTCCTACATACGGGGGAGGGCATTTGGTCGTCCCCCATCCCGTTGTCTCTGGGTATAGCCTCTCCCAAGGGTCGTCCGGGGTAGGGGCTATTGCGGCTATTGGGTAGTGTTTATGCTCCTCTCTCTGAAACAGGCATTCCCAATTATAACATGCAGCTACAATAAGGTGTGCCTTTTCTAATTTATCCTTTGTCTGTTTCTTCCACCATTCTCTCTGTACTTCCGGTTTCTCGTCCGGGTCCCACCCTGCTGCCTTCATTTTCTCTATAAGTTTTTTGCTTTTGTCAAAGACGTAGCGTGTTGCAGTTCCCGGGTCGCCCCATATTTCCCCCAGGGAAGCTTCGGTCGCCCTTCTAGTCATACTATCTGCTACGTTTCACGCGTAATTCACGGTGTTGGGGAATTAGGTTTGTACGCTACGTTGTTCGCCCCTATAGTGTCACCTTAGTTAGTTTCTTGCTTTCTGTTAGTCACTTCGTTTTGTTATACACACACCAACCCTTTAGTCCCGAGGTTTTGGTACTGTGGAGTCTGTAGCTCCCGGCGTCCTACTTGATCCTGGCCGTCACGTGGGACTACTATCCTCTTAATTCAGGCTCAGGCTAGGTGCTGGGGACAGACCTCAACCTTGTCCGTTCTAACCTCTTTATGACTGTAGGGTTTTATCTCATTCACTCACCACGGTGCACCCATTCATTCAATTGTTGAGATTTCGCCGCCTCACGGCTTGTAGGGAACTACCTGCCCCTAATGGAGGTTTCGCCGCCTCACGGCTTTTAGGGAACTACCTGCCCCTAACTGAGGTTTCGCTGCCTCACGGCTTTTAGGGAACTACCTGCCCCTAACTGAGGTTTCACCGCCTCACGGCTTTTAGGGAACTACCTGCCCCTAACTGAGATTTCGCCGCCTCATGGCTTTTAGGGAACTACCTGCCCCTAACTGAGGTTTTGCCGCCTCACGGCTTTTAGGGAACTACCTGCCCCTAACTGAGGTTTCGCCGCCTCACGGCTTTTAGGGAACTACCTGCCCCTAACTGCAGTTTACCTTTTAACTGCCTTCAATTAAAGGTGTCTTTCTTTTTATAGTTCTTTTATACGTCGATTCTGACTCAACGTCTCACCAGCGATTAACCCCTAATTTTACAGGTGGTAATTAAAGCATACTCACCCGTCTTAAGTCATCGCTGTCCGAGAGTCTTGTTCAGAACGCGTATCCCATCCTCGTCGCCAATTGATGTAAGCCCCCAAAGTGCGGACCAAGTGATATACAAGGTCGACGACACTGGCTTGTTGTAAGAAAGACAGACCCAATAATTGAAGTCAAAATGGTTTATTCAGGCCTGGGGAGCTATGGCTCTTGCGTCCCAACACAAGGCTCTGACTCCACCGAATCTCTTGAGGTTTACACAGTTATACACATTTTCCAAGACCTCCTACTACAGAGGTCCAATCGATTTAAAAGTCTATACATTAATCACTAACTAGGTGTGTCTAACTTATACAAGGTAGCCTATAACATAAGTTTCACTTTTCACTGCAGGGGCCTGTGGACCCTCTGATTTCTTGGAAATGAGTCATCCAGGACATGTGATTTCTGAGGAACGAGTCATTCTCTCTCTTGACCACTACTAAGTTTCGTTTTTCCAGAAAAGGGTTATGTCAGTGTCTCTTTTTGTAAGTTTCATCTCTCTAAATGGGCATGGTCATTTCTGCAATTAAACATAGAATAATTAGTACATCTCATCTTTACACATTTTGCTGCTGCAATTGCGTTCTACTAAACGTGCCCTGTTATGCTCATTTTTAAATCTTACTTCAGCCACAATACGAGATCTGTTTTCTAAAAAACTCGCATTTGGGGCGGTTAGCTCGGAGCCCATATTCCTGCAATCTAGTGAGCACCTGCTCCAGGTTGGCAAGGTGATCACTGTCATTTTCGCCCGTGACCAGGATGTCGTCCAAATAACACTGGGTCCCTGGGATCCCTTGCAGGACTTGTTCCATTGCCCTCTGCCAAATAGCCGGAGCTGATGCTACCCCGAATACCAGCCGGTTGTATTGGTAGAGACCTTTATGGGTGTTGATTGTGAGGTATTTTTTTGATGCTTCTTCTACCTCCATTTGCAGATACGCCTGGGCCAGATCTATCTTAGTGAAGCGTTTCCCTCCAGATAGCGAGGCGAAAATATCTTCAATCCGCGGAAGTGGATATTGTACGGTGTGAAGGACCGGGTTCACTGTTACCTTAAAGTCCCCACAGATGCGAACCTTCCTTGGTTCCCCAGGCGTGCTGCTCAACGACTTTTTCATCACAGGGACGATGGGTGTAGCCCACTCGCTCCAGTCTACCTTGGACAGTACACCTGAACGTTCCAGACTCTGGCCTTAAAAAATTTTGGGCTTGCGTTTTCTTCAATTTTAATTGTCGCTGTCGTGCCTTTTAGTGTTCCGAGTCCTTGCTGGAACACTTCTTTCGCGTCAGTTAGGATCTTTGACAGTCGCCCAGGTGTGACGTCGTCATCCTTTTTGTCAGCCACAGTCAGTGCCTGTATGGAATGCCAATCCAGTTGTATTTTCCGGATCCATTCACGACCCAGTAATGGTGGTCCTCCATCTTGCAATACATACAGGTCTAGTTTTGGTGTTTCCTTACCGTTATATATAACGGTCACCCTTATTTTTCCTTTGGGGTAGACTTTTTGCCCCGTGTACGTCTTCAAAATAATTTTTGTGTCTCTCAAGGGTATGTGTGAGAATAGCCGCTCATAGTCCTGTCGGTTTATGACTGTTAGGGCTGATCCTGTGTCCAATTCCATCTTTACCTGGACTCCTGCTAACTTGAGAGTGACCCAAATGGTTCGGTGATCCTCCGTTGTGATCACATTATGTAGTTTCAGACAACTCAGTTCCCTGCTTTCGGAGTCGTTATCACTCTTTTGTTCGTCTGAACTATTCTCCGTCATCTTATGTACCTTCTTGTACTTTCCTTTGGTCGGTTTCTTATTGCTGGTTTTCTTTCCCGACCTGCAGACTCGTGCTATGTGTCCTACTTTTCCACACTGTCTGCACACTTTGTCTTTGAGCCAGCAATCATTCTGGTCATGTGTTGTTCTGCCGCAGCGATAGCACTTCTCTGTTCCATATGACATTTCGTTTGTGCCATATTCTTGCGGTCTCTGTTGTATCTCTGCAGCGCCCCGTGCTGCTGCTTCATATGATACCGCAATGCTGAAAGCCTTTTCCAGCGTAAGGTCCTTTTCAGATAAAAGCCGTTTCTGGGTTCCTTCACTTTGAAGCCCACACACAAACTTGTCCCTTAAGGTATCTGCCAGTCCCGTTCCAAACTGGCAGTGTTTCGATAGTTTGCGCAGTTCTGTTGAATAATCAGCATTGCTTTCATCGTTATGCTGGTTCCGTTTGTGAAACTTGAATCTTTCTGCTATCAGCAGCAGTGTGGGGTTTAAATGTTCCTTTAGTATCGCTACTATGTCTTCAAAACTTTTTTCCATTGGCTTCGCTGGGGTTACTAGATTTCGTAATAAACCATACGTCTTTGCACCCATTAAATTTAACAATACCGATGCTTTCTTGTCATCTAACACCTCATTTGCCTTGCAGTACACCTCTATTCGTTCGACATATGTAGTCCAATCTTTGACTTCATTGTCAAATGCGGTGATACTGCCACTCTTCAGCATTTTGGGTGTGGTTTAAAATGGCATCTCCCAATGGCTTAAAATGGTGTCTCCTGCGCTTTCCTTCCTCCCCCGCTGCTGCCAACGCCGCTCCCAGCGGTTCTCGTGGCAATGGCAGCGCCCTGTAGGTTTCGCGTGCTTCTCCTGCGCTGCTGCCAACGCCGCTCTCGGCAGTCCTCGTGGCAATGGCAGTGCCTCGCGGGTTTCTGCGCGTCTCTCTCTCCCTCTCTCCAACGCTGCTCGGCCCCTGAACACCGGCTGCACCCTGTGCGCTCTGCCCTCTCTCTCTCTCCCCTGTCGATGCTGCTCGGCCCTTTGCTGTGCCGCTCGGTCGGGCTCTAGCCCGCCGCTGTCCGGGAAGGGTCTGCGCACTACCTGTTGCCAGCCCGTTTCGCTGGACCACCTCGACTGGAAAGCCAAGCCTGGCTCTCGACAGCCTCCCCCGCAATTCTTGAGTCTCTGCTGGATGACTGGGTGGTTGCCCGTGGTCGACGCCTGAGTCTCTGGCCTTGACCTCCAATCCACTGAGCTCCAGGAACGAATCCCCGGGAGGTGATGCAGAGTTGCAGGTAGGTTCGAACCTGCCTCGTCGCCAATGTTACGTCCATGTATAATAAGACACAGACTGCGGAGAACGGTACAACAGTTGTTTGCTCAATGTGGCTCACACTGCAACTGATCTGTACAGATTACTACTCAGTGTTATATACAGGTGTGGTCACTGCTGGTACTGCAGTATACATGAGCTGTAAAAGATAGTTCCCCTCTTAAAGGTATATACATTACAGTTTCCTTTTCAATTTGCGCTTAGTTTCTTTCGCTCTTTGTGAGGGTTTGCGAGTCGAACGTGATTGGTTTCTTTTGGCCGTTATCCATTACGTGGCTTAAGACAGCTCCCACACCGTAGCTGGAAACATCACACGCTAACTTAAGCTCACGCTGTGTGTTGTAGAGCATCACTAGAGAGACTTCTCTTACAAGCATCGTAAGCTTCCTGGTGCCCTTTTGTCCACTTCCACTGGACATCCTTCTTGAGGAGCGCGTGCAATGGAGCTAACATGGTCACTAACTCAGGTTAGAAATGTGCGTAGTACTGGACCATTCCAAGGAAAGATCTTAACTCAGACACATTCTGTGGCTTTGGAACATTAATGACAGCATCAACCTTTTCCTTCACTGGTTGAAAGCCATTTGCAGCAACTTTCAGACCAAGGTACACAACCTCGGGCTGCACAAAAGCACATTTGCTCCTTTTCAATTTGACATTGTGGGAATTCAACCTTTGAAGCACTAAATCAAACACTTCTAGATTTTCTTCCTCGCTGCTTATTGCGATCAGCACACCGTCTTGATTGCATAAGCAATTTGGAATTCCTTGCAAAATCTTATCCATCGTAGCCTGGAAGATTTTGGGGGAGGACTTTACACCATATGGCAGCTTGGTGTATGAGTACACTCCCTTGTGTGTGTTGACAGTGAGATACTGTTGCCATCAATGAAGCCCCAAAACAGCGGCGGCAACAGAAACAATGCCACAGGAAAATCAATGTTGGAGCACTCAAAGACCCCACTACGAAAGCCCTATTCAGCCTATGTCTCACAAACAACCTGGCTGTAACATTTGCATATTGAATTATCATTGGCCTGCAGGCATCTATAAGGACTACTATTGTTTGGAAGACCCAGGCTAGGGGTCCTAACGCCATGCTTTTTCCCTAGTGCTGCTATGAGTAAGATCAGACCTAATGCATAATAAAAGAGTTAAACTGTAATACTCCGTTGTCCTGCAAGTTATTATTTTTGTACAAAGTGTGCAAAACAATACATGGTGTCAGAATAGGGATTTGAAATGGACATCGTTGGAGCTCCCTTGCCTCAAATTGATTGGGGATCTTTGAACTTACCTGTAGAATGGCACAAGTTCAAGCAACACATGGAGTTGATGTTCTCGGGTCCGCTGAAAAGCAAAGGGGAGGAAGAAAGATGCAGCTACCTACTCCTGTGGATCGGAGAAAAAGGGAGAGACATTTTTAACACATGGTCTCTCACCGCGGAGGAAGCAAAGGTACTGAAAAGTTATTTTGACCATTTTGAATCATATGTGATGCCCAAGGCAAATACGATATTCGCTAGGTACAAGTTTCAGGAGAAAGTACAAGGAGCTAGTGAGTCGTTTGAACAGTTCATGACTGAGTTAAAACTGCTGGTAAAAGACTGTGTATATGCAGATAAAGATGAGATGGTCAGAGACCGCATCGTGTTTGGAATACATTCAGCTAAAGTGAGAGAGAAACTTTTGAATGTTGGGTCCGGGCTAACGCTGGACAAAGCTATGGACATAGCTAGGTCGCACGAGATAGCCCAAGCACAGTTGAAAACCATAACCGGTGCCATGAGCAGCTCGCATGAACAGACAGTGCACGCAGTTAATAGACACACACCAAAGAACACCGCCCAGAGAGCGTGTTTCAGAACAGAAAGAACAGAGAGAGTTCTAAAAATGAGCGACACATACATAAAACGCTTCAAAAACTGTGGATACTGTGGAAACAAGATGCATGGAGAAAAGGAGCAATGCCCTGCCAAAGGAAGGCAATGTGCTAAATGTGGTAAATGGAACCACTTTGCTAAAGTTTGCAGGACTGTTTTTTCAATAGCAGTACACACAGTGAGTGACAGCCAAATGCCAGATAGAGAACCAAATGCAGAGGAACTGTTTATTGATTCTGTGTCACAGAAAAAACAGATTTCAGAGACTGAGCAAGCCTTTGCAGATATTGAGATAGGAAAACAGGGCACAGAGCTTAAGTTTAAACTAGACACTGGAGCTCAGGTTAATGTAATTCCACTGAGTGAATATCACAGCTTGAAGGATGAGTGTGAGCTACAGCCCACCTCATGCAGACTGACCAGCTATGGGGGTGAGCAGCTCATTGTAAAAGGCACATGCGTAATGAAATGCAAGTACAAAGAAAGCGACATGATGTTGGACTTTTACATTGTTGACACTCGAGCACCTCCAGTGCTAGGTCTAAAGGCATGTTTAGACATGGACCTCGTCAAGCTAGTGCTATCATTGACAGCACCAGTTGAGAAGCAGACAGTCATGGAGGAGTTTGCTGATGTTTTCAAAGGAATCGGGCTATTCCTAGGTGAATGCACTATTCACCTTGACCCAGAAGCAACCCCTGTGGTTTGCCCACCGAGAAGGATACCCCTTGCTCTATGTAGTCGCCTGAAGGAGGAGCTGCAGAGCATGGAGAATACAGAAATCATCGTCCAGGAAACAGAACCGACAGAGTGGGTCAACGCGTTAGCAGTGGTTGAGAAACCATGTACAGGCAAGCTCAGAGTCTGTCTCGACCCCAGAGATTTGAACAAGGCTATCAAACGCCCTCACTACCCTCTACCAATGCTAGATGACATCACACCCAAGCTAGTGGGAGCACGTTACTTCAGTGTAATGGACGCATGATCAGGATACTGGACTATCAAGCTCACGGAAGAGTCATCTAAGCTAACAACATTCAACACACCATTTGGATGCTACCAATTTCTGCGTTTACCATTTGGTCTTATCTCAGCTCAGGATGAATTACAGCGGAAGATCGACGAAACCTATGAAGGCCTCGACGGAGTAGTCGCAATCGTAGATGACATCCTTATCTATGGCAGGAATAGAGAGGAACATGACAGGAACCTGCGTGCGATGCTACAAAGATCACGGGAGAAAGGTATCCGGCTCAACCCCGAGAAAAGCATAATCGGATCCACCGAGATCAGTTATTTCAGGCATCACCTCTCAACTGATGGCACTAAGCTGGATCTAGAGAAAATCTCCGCCATCAAGAAGATGGAGCCACCAAAGAACCGCGCAGAGCTAGAGACAGTACTAGGCATGGTTAACTACTTAGCCAAGTTTGCCCCGAGCCTCTCTGAAATCAACACACCCATGCGTCAGTTGCTCAAACAATCCAATGATTTCTGTTTCCTTTTGGCAGTCCTGATACCCTTTTTTAGGTTGGTCCTAGCTGCACTGTAAGCTGCCGCGTCGCCAGATTTAAATGCTGTGTCGCGTGCTTTCAACAGCGAGCGGACCTCTCCACTCAGCCTCTCAGTAGCTACTATGACCGGAAAACCCTGCAGCGGGTAGTCAAAACTGCCCAACGCATTACCGGCACCCGGCTACCGACCATAGAGCACATATACCAGAAACGCTGTTTACGGAGGTCACGGTCCATCATCAAAGACCCTACCCACCCCAGCCACAGTCTGTTCGCCCTCCTGCCATCTGGGAGACGCTACAGATGCATTCGCACCCGTACGACCAGATTTAGGAACAGCTTCTTTCCCAGGGCTGTCATCCTACTGAACTCCACAAATAAACTCTAAAGCCTGCACATCTGCCAATGCACTTTATTATGGTTATGTTTATGTTAATGTATTACAAGCCAAATGTACGTTGAATGTTTAAATGTCTTAATCTAAATGTACACTCTCGGGAGCCGCAAGCCTACATTTCGTTGTACTGCACTTGTGCACTAACAATGACAATAAAGTTGATTATTATTATTATTATTATGGGACAAACAACATGACACAGCATTTCAGAAAATGAAAAACCTAATCACCACAGAACCAGGACCAGTTCTTGCCTACTTCGACCCCAACAAAAAGCTCAGACTACAAGTGGATGCGTCAAAGTACGGACTAGGTGCAGTATTACTGCAAGAAGGAAAGCCCATCGGCTACACTTCCAGATCTCTCACAGACAGTGAAATCAACTATGCTCAAATTGAGAAAGAGCTATATGCAATTCTGTTTGGATGTAAGCGTTTTCACCAGTATGTCTATGGCCGACAAGTCATTGTGGAATCCAACCACAAGCCCCTCTAGTCAATCATGAGGAAACCACTAGCTGCAGCTCCACCAAGGCTACAGAGAATGATCCTTCAGCTACAGAAGTACGACTTCACTATCATTCACCGTCCAGGCAAAGACATTCCTGTCGCAGACACGCTCTCCAGAAAGTCTCTTAGCTACCAGGACAGCAGCCTTAGTGAAGGCATGGATGTGCAGGTGCACATGGTGTACAACAGCTTACCTGTGAGTGACTCAAAACTGAAGGAGATCCGAGCAGGAACAGAGAAAGATGCACAACTCACACTGCTGAGCAAAGTCATACATGAAGGATGGCCTGAGGAAAGGAGGAAATGTCCTCAGAGCATATCTGAATTCTGGAACCACAGAGACGAACTGTCACAAATCAACGGAATCATCTTCAAAGGGGAGAAAATCATCATTCCTACCAGTCTCAGAGAAGAGATGTTGACAAAAATTCATGCTGGACATATGGGCATGGAAAAATGCAAACAAAGTATGTTTTGGCCCAGAATGTGCAAACACATTGAGGACATTGTCGGAAAATGTTCCATTTGTCTAGAACGCTGCCCATCAATTGTCAAAGAGCCCATGATACCTCACCGTATCCCAGACAGGCCCTGGCAGGTCGCGGCAACGGATCTGTTCACATGGAAGAACGAGGACTACATCGTGACTGTTGATTACTACAGCAGATTTTTTGAACTGGACAAGCTTCACAGCACCACATCTGCAGCTGTGATCCACAAGCTAAAGGCAGCCTTTGCCAGACATGGCATGGTAGAGACTTTAGTCTCAGACAATGGCCCCCAATGCAAATCAAAAGAGTTCGAGTCGTTTGCCAAGGCATGGGATTTCACACATGTCACATCAAGCCCACATTACCCTCAAAGTAATGGCCTTGCGGAAAAAACTGTCCAGATTGCAAAAACGCGCATGGACAAAGCCAAAGCGGACAAAAGAGACCCCTACATCAGTCTCCTTGAGTACCGCAACACTCCGGTTGACAACTTCAAGTCACCAGCACAGCTCTTGATGAGCCGCAGACTTCGCTCAATCCTTCCAAGCACCAACCAGCAGCTGCAGCCAGAGGTCGTCAGCTGCAAGCAAGTGCATGCAAAATGTGTACAGAGACAGCAACACCAAAAGAGATACTATGACAGGTCAGCTAGACTACTGCCACCGCTGCACAATGGAGAATCCGTCAGAATCCAGGAGCATGATTATTGGAAGCCAGCAGTCGTCATCCAGCCAGCTGACACTGAGCGATCGTATCACGTCCGCACCCCAGAAGGACAGGTGTACCGCCGCAATCGCAGGCACCTCCTGAACACCAAGGAACAACACTGTCATTCCGATGAGAGGATCAGTTCAACAGAGTGTGATGAACAGAGCAATACACAAAACACATCATACTTACCTGAACCTAAACCTGAACCTGAATTGTTGACCGATTCAGGAGCATGCTCAGTTTCATACCACACAAGGTCGGGATGAGAGGTCAAGCCTGGAGTTATCCGTGACCTGTGAACTGTCAAAGGGTGTAGGCAGATCGCTGCCCTAAAAAAAAACTGTACATCGTTATTGAAACGTTGAGATGTTTTCAGTGCTAGTTAAATGCTGAGTTTACTTATATGTTTATGCTACCGAGAACATTATGTAGAAGAAAGGTTTAAAAGTAATGCATAACATTTTTCTTTTAAAAGGGGATATAACATTTGCATATTGAATTATCATTGGCCCGCAGGCATCTGTAAGGAATACGTATTATATTCACATGTGATCACATGCTGAGTTGTCATTGGCCTGCAGGCATCTGTAAGGACTACTATTGTTTTGAAGACCCAGGCTAGGGGTCCTAACGCCATGCTTTTCTCCTAGTGCTGCTATGAGTAAGATCAGACCTAATACTTAATAAAAGAGTTAAACTGTAATACTCCGTTGTCCTGCAAGTTATTATTTTTGTACAAAGTGTGCAAAAGAAGACACTGGCGACTCCCAGTGATGCAGAGACACAGAGTTCCCACAATGCCTGGTCTGCACTCAAGGCCTCCATAATCAGCACCTGTGAAGAGACGCTCGGTCACTCGACCAGGAAACACCAAGACTGGTTCGACGAGAACGACCAGGTGATCCAGGAGCTAATAAGCCGCAAGCGCAGGGCATTCCTGATCTGGAAACAGCAACAGAACTTGAGAGCAAGAAAGCAGCTCTACAGACGCCTGAAGGCCGAGGTACAACAAAAAACTCGTGACCTAAATAACAGATGGTGGGTGGAGAAAGCGCAGGAGATCCAGCAGCTAGTCGACAACCAGTACATGCGTGGATTCTTTAGCGCAGTCAAGACCACCTATGGCCCAAGCAGCCAAGCTCCTACCCCACTGTGGGCCAAGATCGGAGGGGTACTCATCAAGGACACAGAGGCAGTCAGTGCCCGCTGGAAGGAGCACTTCAAAAACCTCCTTAAATGAGACTCTGTCTTTGACGCGAATGTCCTCAACTCCATCCCGCAGCATGCTACCTACCACCATCTCAGCACAACCCCAGGCCGGCATGAAGTTCAAAAGGCCATCCGACAACTGAAGAACAACAAGGCCTCAGGAGCAGATGGGATCCCTGCCGAGGCACTAAAGCATGGCGGAGAAGCACTACTGCGCGAATTCATGAACTAATTTATTTTATCTGGAAGGAAGAGAGCATGCCAGGGGATCTCAGAGATGCCGTAATTGTGACCATCTTCAAGAAAGGTGACAAGTCCGATTGCGGTAATTACAGAGCAGTTTCCCTGCTATCTGCCACAAGGAAAGTCATCGCAAGAATCCTCCTCAATCGCCTTCTCCCAGTGGCTGAAGAACTCCTCCCAGAGTCGCAATGCGGATTCTGCCCACTAAGGGGCACAATGGACATTATCTTCACCGCGCGTCAATTACAAGAGAAATGCAGGGAACAGCACCAACCGCTGTACATGGCCTTCTTTGACCTCATAAAGGCCTTTGACACTGTCAACCGTGAGGGATTATGGAGGGTCCTCCTCAAATTCGGCTGCCTTCAAAAGTTTGTCACCATCCTCCGCCTGCTTCATGACGACATGCAAGCCGTGATCCTAACCAACGGTTCCACCACAGACCCAATTCACGTATGGACCGGGGTCAAGCAAGGCAGTGTCATTGCACCAACGCTCTTCTCGATCTTCCTTGCTGCAATGCTCCATCTCACCCTAAGTAAGTCCCCCGCTGGAGTGGAGCTAATTTACAGAACAAACGGGAAACTGTTCAACCTCCGTTGCCTCCAGTCCAGATCCAAGGTCATCCCATTCTCTGTCATCGAATTACAGTATGCAGATGACGCTTGCATCTGTGCTCACTCGGAGGTCGAACTCCAAACCATCATTAACACCTTCACCGAAGCGTACGAGAGCATGGGCCTTACACTAAACATCCGTACGACAAGGTCCTCTACCAACCTGCCCCCACCACACAGTACTGCCCCCCGATTATCAAAATCCATGACAAGGCCTTGGACCCATACCTCGGGAGCCTACTGTCAACAAAGGCAGACGTCGATGACCAAGCCCAACACTGCCTTCAGTGTGCCAGTGCAGCCTTCGGTCACCTGAGCAAGAGAGTGTTTGAAGACCAGGACCTCAAACCCGGCACTAAGCTCATGGTCTACAGAGTAGTAGTAATACCCGCCCTCCTGTATGCCTCAGAGACATGGACCATGTACAGCAGGCACCTCAAAGCACTGGAGAGGTACCACCAACGCTGCCTCCACAAGATCCTGCAAATCCATTGGCAGGATAGGTGCACCAATGTCAGTGTTCTCGATCAGGCCAACATCCTCAGCATCGAAGCTTTGACCACGCTCGATCAGCTCCGATGGACGGGTCACATCGTCCGCATGCCTGATACGGGACTCCCAAAACAAGCACTCTACTTGGAGCTCCGACACGGCAAGAGAGCCCCAGGTGGGCAGAGGAAACGCTTCAAGGACACCCTCAAAGCCTCCCTGAAAAAGTGCAACATCCCCACCGACACCTGGGAATCCCTGGCCCAAGACTGCACAAAGTGGAGGAGAAGCATTCGGGAAGGCACCGAATACCTTGAGTCTCTTCACCAGGAGCAAGCGGAAGCCAAGCGCAAGCAGCGCACGTCAACCCAAGCACCCCACCCGCCCCTTCAACCACCGTCTGCCCCACCTGTGACAGAGATTGTAGGTCCCGCATTGGACTCATCAGTCACCTGAGAACTCATTTTTAATGTGGAAGCAAGTCATCCTCGGTTCCGACGGACTGCCTAAGAAGAAGACTGTTGACTGTCTTTGTCAACATTCAGCTGAGCGTAAGCATGTGACAGGTCAAGCTTGGAGAAAACCTTTGACCCAGAGAGTATTGCATACAAATCTTGTAATGTAGGTAATGGGTACTGCTCATCGTCAACTCCTTGGTTGATAGGAACTTTTTAGTCACCACACAAGCGTACAGTTTTGTCTGTTTTAGGCACTACCACAATCGGGGTAGCCCATTCACTTTTGTCAGTTTGTACTAGCACTCCGTTCTCTGTCAGTTTCTCTAGCTCTTCTTCCACCTAACTTTTCAATGCATAGGCCTCGCCTTACAATAGACAGGCCTCGTGTTGGACTTGATGCGGATATGCGCGTCATACCCAGTGATGCCCTCATAACTGTCTGAGAACATGCTTTCATACTTCTTCAGCATTGTGTTGAGTCACTTCTTTGAAGCATCTACACTGAAGACGTTTTTCCAGTCTAGTTTTAACTTTCTCAACCTGTCTTTGCCCATGAGAGTTGGCCTGTTGTTGTAGCTCGCTACAATAATAGGCAGCTTTACTGACTGGCCATTGTGCTGAACTGTACAGTCCATTTATCCACATGTCTCTAGGATTTCTCCAGAGTAGGTTTTTAACTCTACAGTACTCTTTGTAAATGGTACTTGATTAAACTTACTCTCATATGTGTCCTTACTCATGATAGAGCAGTCCGCCGCTGTGTCAATACACATATCAATATATTGGTCATTGATCAAAAGTTTTGTACGGAAGTCTTTCTCACGACTGCTAGCATTGCCGCTAGTGTCATAGAGACTGTAGATGCCTAGTCTTCAACATCAGGTGTGTTCACTTCAATATTGTGAACTCCTCCCTTTTGTTGTCGCTGCTTTGCATTGCCACTAGGATGGTTCTTACTTCCTGTTTTAGATCTAGCTCTGCAAGCTGTTGAAATATGGCCTTGCTTCTAGCAGTGAAAACACTTCGCATTTCCGTATTGGCAGGACTGTGGTGAGTGATTTCCATTGCAGCGATAACAATTCACTGAACTGCTCTCACCGACATGCTTTTAACTCGGTCTCACAACTTTAGGTTCGGCGGTGGCTTTGTGACTGTAGCCCTCAGCTGCACTAGTCACTTGAGTTGGACGGAGCTCCTGAGCATTCTTAGATGCCATTTCGATAGATAGGGCAATTTTGCATGCTATGTCAGGCTCGGAGTGTTCAGTAACTTGGACTGTGTGCTCATCCACCAGTCCACACACAAACTTATCTCGCAACGCACGATCCAAAAATGTGCCGAAGTTACAATACAAGACAGGTTTTTAAGAGTTACAATGTACTCAGTAATGGTTTAACTTTGTTTTTGGCTTCTGGTACCAAACTTATAGCTCTCTGCTATTTCTAATGGCTTTGGATCGAAATGGTCCTCGAGTTTCTCGACAATGTCTTCAAATGACACATCCTTCGCTTTCTTGGCGTGAGTAGGTTTGTCAACATTTCGTGGACATCTGGCCTGATCTCCGTTAGAAAAATTGCTTTTTTCCATTCATGAATTACTTTATTTTGAGCTTGAACATTCTCATCTGCACCTTCAGTC
This sequence comes from Somniosus microcephalus, assembly GCF_052327205.1. NCBI lineage: Eukaryota > Metazoa > Chordata > Chondrichthyes > Squaliformes > Somniosidae > Somniosus > Somniosus microcephalus. The sequence goes on along the minus strand of NC_140995.1, from coordinate 215,616,496 downwards.
CCAATAATGTTATTGGCCTTAAAAACCATCTCCATCCGCTCAATGTAAGAACTGAATGGTTCGCAAGCTTGGTCATACATGCCAAGACTTCTGATGAATCCCATAGGCACAGCCATGATTATCCTGATCCCAATGAACAGTGACTCAGCACGCTACCTGTGTACCTGTTGCTGTGTATACATACACACGAAGACAAAGCACAGATAATTCTCCATCAGCATTAACAGTAAAACATCGCAAAAAATTCAGTTTCAGTGTCACAAATTCAACTTAAACTTTTCCACTCGAAGGTTGAACACCGTATCCTTCCATGACCCCTAAAAATGGCTTTGGGATCCCATTCTCATCACCCAAAATGTAATATATGTGGGTAGAATAAATGAAGGACAGAGACACGATGAGTTGTCAGTCAAGGTGCTTGTTTACTAGGCCAAAGCAAACTGAGCATGCTCATACTAAACCATGTGACAAACCATGTGATAATACATTACAGGCCCTTAGTCAGGCCCTCAGTTAAAATGGCGTGCAGGCCCTAATGACTTCACCAGGCCACAACTTGCCTCTTAAATTTGGCCCCTTCTCTTTGGGGTCGGGTGGCCTTCCCATGCCTGAATCAAGCAGATTAACATGGCGGGGTGTGGGAATGCTTCGGGAATGTGCCCCAAATCCCATTTCCCGCAATATTCCTGTTGGGTGCAGGGGGTGGGGGGGGATTAAAATCAAGCCTTATATTTCTGCTGCTATTTTGGCATTAAACCCAAGAAAGTCGCCCCAATAACCACCTTATTTTTTACTGATGGTGCAGTTATCTAAGGTGCAGGCCAGATCACAACAGTTTCCCATACCACCTTCGTAAGCAAACACTCAACTCCATTACAAGCCTCCAATTGTATGAAATTGTTCAAGAAATAAGCAAAAAATATCCTGTTACGATAAAAGATTATTGCAAACAACCCATTGTGTGGTTATGCCATATCGGAGCCACTGTATGATTTTTATGTTCATCAGACATTCTGTAATTAATGGGAAAGTTTGTTCCAAGGTTTACAATAACGTTTTTTTAGTACATTGTTAGTGACCATGATTAAATCGCACAGCCGTTAATCTGTTTTCAGCCATCCTGTTATCGTAGCGGGTGCACTGTGTCATTCTGTAAAACAACAGTAGCAAACAAAATATTTACTTAAAAAGGAAAAAAATGGCTATTCATACACTGGGGAAGTTCAGAAAGGAACAGGAAGGATGATACTGGCACTCAGATCATTGGGATTATGAGGTGAAACTCGCAGAATTGTGCTTGCTTTATTTGATTAAAGATTGAGTGGAAACATGATATACATCTCTAAAACACTAAGAGGCATGCGGTAATGTGGGTGCACATGGGCTCTTTAACTTGAATTGTGATCAGAGGACAAACCCGATAAGCCTCACACATGACGTTATCAGATGTGAGAAGTTATGTGACTCCCCACAGAACGATATGTGAACATCCAGGTTAGTTCACAGTATGTCACTTAACTCCTCTGTAAAGTAGCTGGGTGAATATGTAAGAGGTGACATTCCTCCTTGTTGATATTTTACTGATAACACCAACAGCATCACAAAAAAGAAACATCATGTTTTGTCCTCATGTCAAGTGCTTCACTAAAAGCAAGAATAATGCTCGCACAGAAGGTTCGGCAACGCCTCGTTTTAAAAATGTTCATCCTTGTTTTCAAATCCCTCCGCGGACTCACCCCTCCCTCTGTAACCTTCCAGTGCTACAACCCTCCAAGAGCTCTGCGCTCCTCCAATTCTGGCCTCTTGCGCATCCCCGATTTTCATCGCTCCACCATTGGCGGCCATGCCTTCAGCTGCCCAGGCCCTAAACTCTAGACTTTCCTCCCTAAACCTCTCCGCCTCTCTCTCGTCCTTTAAGTCGCTCCTTAAAACCTACCTCTTTGACCAAGCTTTTGGTCAACTGTCCTAATATCCCCTTATGTGGCTCAGTGTCAAATTTTGTTTGATAATCGCTCCTATGACGCGCCTTGGGATGTTTTACTATATAAATGAAAGTTGTTGAATGGGTCAGATGGTCTTTTCTCATTTCAGCAGTTAAAGCTACTGCTCAAAAGCTTTTTTTTTTTAAATACCCCCTCCTCCCCAACTGATGGCTGCACATGTTTATATAGCGAGTGGCCAATCGATACAGATGTGGAAGATGCCAGGTTCATTCCCACCTGTGTGCTGAGTTAACTGGTCGCAGCGAGGGAAGTAGTCGGAGTGTTACAATTGCCCTCAGTGCTCCAAAGCTAGAGCTGGGACAATCAGTCAGTGACCCTGCTCCTGCTCACTATCCAGAAATTCCTGCTGTAAACTGCGTGGGCGCAGGCTCAGCTGTGAAGCTTCACATGATCAAATAGCTTGTTGACACTCAGTGTCAAGGCTCGGAGAGGAGGGCAACCAATCACCATGGAACCATAGTCCAGCAATGAATCGACGCCCTCTGGAGAGGAGAGAAAAATCATTATAAAAACTCACAGGACTTTTCAATCAAATCTGCCAGGCTCGCTCACCAGAAATGATTTCAAATCTTAACGGTGGGCATCACAGCTCTTCCGAATTCTCCAGTACCAAACGCAGGACTCAAGTCAGTGCCTGGCAGATCTACGGGCATCTGCTCACTAACAGTCCAGACCATTGAGAAATCTCTCCAACTTGGCCCAAGCAATTTTAATCAACTTCAACTCTCATTATTTTTCCATCACTCTATTAATCTGTAAATACCAGGAAAAGTATTTTTTCAATTCATTTTTCTTTTTGCACACCACTCATTCCATTATTTCTTGATGTCGTTGACTCCCTCCCTGTTGAATGGGACCAAGGGCACCAGTTGCCCACCGGTATGTTCCCCAAGTGGTCAATAGCCATACGTGAACCTTGACAGTGAATGACATCTCATTGAAACGTATAAAGTTCTAACAGGACTAGACAGACTAGATGCAGGAAGGATGTTCCCGATGGCGGGAGAGTCCAGAACCAGGGGTAAGCCATTTAGGACAGAGATGAGGAGGAATTTCTTCACCCAGTGAGTGGTGAACCTGTGGAATTCTCTACCACACAAGGCAGTTGAGGCCAACTTATTAAATATATTCAAGAAGGAGTTAGATATATTTCTTAAGGCTAAAGGGATCAAGGGATATGGGGAGAAAGCAGGGACAGGGTACTGAATTTGGATGATCAGCCATGATCTCATTAAATGGCGGAGCAGGCTCGAGGGGCCGAATGGTCTACTCCTGCTCCTATCTTCTATGTTTCTATGTTTCTATGCAACGGTCTAATCAACCACGGGTGGGGTGGGGGGGGGAGCGGTGGGTATCACAGCCAGACCCAAGCCCAATGTCTTGTCCAATAGGGATCCTTGAATAGCAATCTGGAGTGTGAACCCCGGCCCATTGATACCACTGTAGCCTAGGGGCGCTGTGATTAATTGCAGCGCCTCGACAAGCAGCAGAAATAAACACAGAAACACTCAGCAAGTCAGGCAGCATCATTGGAGAGAGGAAGTTTGGGCTAATGTTTCAGGTCGATGACCTTTAGCTGAGGGTTTCGATCATTTTCTCTTTGTTATTGTACGCTATCAATTAACAGAGTATAGACTGGGGATTAAACCCAGAACCTGCTTGAGCTGTACTGCTCAAAGACCTCCACCTGTGAGAAACTGGGACACCTAAGAGTCAATGGCCCAGAAATTTGGGTCGAGGGCATCCCGCGGGTGTAAGCCCCCGACCTGCACTTACCTAGCGCGCCGGCCGTTGAGCTGTGGGCCCGCGTGGAATTCCGATCCGGGGCCTGCTCCAACTGCCGGCGCACAGTGCTTGCGTATCCCAGGGGCGCAGTTAGCTCGATGTGTCCCCTAGGATCACGTGGGCCATGGGGAGCCAATCAGAGCAGGGAATGCTTCATTCATAAGTTTGACAGGAAGGGCTGTCAAACTTATAAATACTACAAGCCCCAAAACATCACTAAATCTTCAAATACATTTTTTTTAAATCACATTTTTAAATAAACTATACATTACACAAAATAACTATTTTAAACAATAATTTAAATTTTTGAAAAAAATAATTTTATTTTCTAACGGGGCTAAAAATAAAATTATCTTTCTTTAAAGTACAGCATTTAAAAATAATAAACCTGTGGAAAATATGTTTTAATTTTAATTAATTCACCACTTACCTTGTAAAAAGCAGGCCTTGCGACTGCTTTTTATATGTGTAACTTCTGGAGGCTTATATTCCCGGGAAAACCTGCAAAAAAATGTAAGTTCGATGCGCACGCGCAGCCTCTCTTGCACGTGCGTTCGAACTCTGAACCCCTTCATTCAGGGGAACAGAAGTGCCGGTTTCCCACGCATGCGCAGTGCATGCAGGAAACCGGCACTTCCATTGGGCTTACGGGTGAGTACCCCGTGCGTACTCACCCATGGAGACCCGAATTTCTAGGCCATTATATAACCGTGCCTTCTCTTCATAGATACTCATTTCTTCTCTTGGTATAAGTCTCTCATCTTATCAGTCCCACCTTTAGTTTTCCCCGAGCAATGTTCTATTTTTGATTTTGAAATGATTACTAATTCATACCCACAGGTCAGGGTGTGGGGTGGGAAGTTCATTCAGAGTTTTATGTATTTTCCTGAAAATCCTGTGTGTTACCATAAATACTGGATTAGATGCTACTCCAGGAATCTTCCTGGATCACTTAGCAATGTTGTACTCAGTTTGGCACCATCCAGAAACCACATTTCCCAGGAAAATAAGTTAGAAAAGGAGGAGTTTGAACTACATTTTTGTTATCTATTCTCAGGATGTAGGCGTCGCTGGCAAGGCCGGCATTTATTAGCCATCCCTAGCTGCCCTTGAGGAGATGGTGGTGAGTTTTCTTCTTGCGCCGCTGCAGTCCGTGTGGTGAAGGTGCTCCCACAGTGCTGTTAGGGAGGGAGTTCCAGGATTTGACCCAGCGACGATGAAGGAACGGTGATATATTTACAAGTCAGGATGGTGTGTGACTTGGAGGGGAACTTGGAGGTGGTGGTATTCCCATGCGCCTGCTGCCCTTGTCCTTCTAGGTGGTGGAGGTTGCGGGTTTTGGAGCTGCTGTCAAATGCTCCAAATATTTCCTAGCAGAACAAAGGACCAATGTTCGCCCTAAGGTGCGCGGCCACGCACCAATCGGGAAGTCCTGCACAGGCCACTCACCAGTGGCTGCTGCTGGAAGATACCGTGCAGCAAATTTAAAGGGACCGCGGACTTAGACCACAAATTAGAGGGAACATTGCAAAGGATCTCATCACTTGCACTGAAGCTTTACCGTTAATTTACTCATGGAAGGTTCTGAAAGTCGTCTTCCTGTTCCCAAATTTTAGAATAGCTGTCTAATCTAACATCTTGCCATCCTACATTACAAAAGCATACATTTATATAACACCTTTATCGCAAAGAAACTTTGCAAGGCAAGTCACAGATAGGCATAAGTAAATGGACCCCAAGCTAGGAATGGAAAAGTTAGGAGGAGCAACCGATAGCTTGGTCCATGAGATGGACTTGGAGAAGGTTTACAAATGTGCAGAGAGAAGTGGAGAGGCTGAGAAGTTTAGGAAGGCATTTCTAGAGTGAAGAACCAAGGCAGCTTTTTTTTTTATTCGTTTATGAGATGTGGGCATCGCTGACAAGGCCAGCATTTATTGGCCCATCCCTAATTGCCATTGAGAATGTGGGGTGAGTCGCCTTCTTGAACCGCTGCAGTCCGTGTGGCAAAGGTACTCTCACAATGCTGTTAGGGAGGGAGTTCCAGGATTTTGACCCAGTGCCGATGAAGGAACAGTGATATATTTCCAAGTCAGGATGGTGTGTGACTTGGAGGGGAACTTGGAGGTGATGGTGTTCCCATGCGGCTGCTGCCCTTGTCCTTCTAGGTGGCAGAGGTCGCGGATTAGGAAGGTGCTGTTGAAGAAGCCTTGGCGAGTTGCTGCAGTGCATCTTGTAGATGGTACACACTGCAGTCACGGTACGCTGGTGGTGGAGGGAGTGAATGTTTAAGGTGGTGGATGGGGTGCCAATCGAGCGGGCTGCTTTGTCCTGGATGGTGTCAAACTTCTTGAGTCTTGTTGGAGGTGCACTCATCCAGGCAAGTGGAGAGTATTCCATCACACTCCTGACTTGTGCCTTGTAGATGGTGAAAAGGCTTTGGGGAGTCAGGAGGTGCGACACTCATCGCAGAATACCCAGCCTCTGACCTGCTCTTCTAGCCACAGTATTTATGAGGCTGGTCCAGTTAAGATTCTGGTCAATGGTGACACCCAGGATGTTGATGGTAGAGGATTCGGTGAGGTAAAGTTGTTGAACGTCAAGGGGCAGTTGTTGGGCTCTCTCTAGTTGGAGATAGTCACTGCCTGGCACTTGTGTGGTGTGAATGTTACCTGCCACTTATCAGCCCAAGCCTGAATGTCGTCCAGGTCTTGCTGCATGTGGGCATGGACTGCTTCATTATCTGAAGAGTTGCGAATGGAACTGAACACTGTGCAATCATCAGCAAACATCTTCTGACCTTATGTTGGAGGGAATGTCATTGATGAAACAGCTGAAGATGGTTGGGCCTAGGACACTGCCCTGAGGAACTCCTGCAGCGATGTCCTGGGGCTGTGATGATTGACTTCCAACAATCACAATCATCTTCCTTTGTGCTAGGTATGACAACAGCCAGTGGAGTGTTTTCCCCCTGATTCCCATTGACTTCAGTTTTACTAGGACTCCTTGATGCCACATTCGGTCAAATGCTGCCTTGATGTCAAGGGCAGTTACTCTCACCTCACCTCTGGAATTCAGTTTTTTTGTGCATGTTTGGACCAGGGCTGGAATGAGACCTGGAGCTGAATGGTCCTGGCAGAACACAAACTGAGCATCGATGAGCAGGTTATTGATGAGTAAGTGCCGCTTGATAGCACTGTCGATGACACCTTCCATCACTTTGCTGATGATTGAGAGTAGGCTGCTGGGGCGGTAATTGGCCGGATTGGATTTGTCCTGATTTTTGTGGACAGGTCATACCTGGACAATTTTCTACTTTGTTGGGTAGGTGCCAGTGTTTTAGCTGTACTGGAACAGCTTGGCTAGAGGCGCGGCTAGTTCTGGAGCACAAGTCTTCAGCACGACAACCGGGATGTTGTCGGGGCCCATAGCCTTTGCTGTATCCACTGCACTCAGCCATTTCTTGATATCACGTGGAGTGAATCAAATTGGCTGAAGACTGGCTTCTGAGATGGTGGGGTCTCAAGAGGAGGTCGAGTTGGATCATCCACTCGGCACTTCTGGCTGAAGATGGTTGCAAATGCTTCAGCCTTGTCTTTTGCACTCACGTGCTGGGCTCCACCATCATTGAGCATGGGGATATACATGGAGGCTCCTCCTCCCGTTAGTTGTTTAATTGTCCACCACCATTCACGACTGGATGTGGCAGGACTGCAGAGTTTTGATCTGATCCGTTAGTTGTGGGATCGCTTAGCTCTGTCTATAGCATGCTGCTTCCGCTTTTAATAATGTGTAGTCCTGGGTTGCAGCTTCCCCAGGTTGGCACCTCATTTTTAGGTACGCCTGGTGCTGCTCCTGGCATGCTCTTCTGCACTCCTCATTGAACCAGGGTTGGTCCTCTGTCTTGATGGTAATGGTACAGTGAGGGATATGCCGGGCCATGAGGTTACGGACTGTGGTGGAATACAATTCTGCTGCTGCTGCTGATGGCCACCAGCGCCTCATGGATGCCTGGTTTTGTGTTGCTAGTTTTGAGCTGCTAGAACTGAAAGCTCTACCACCAGTGGTGGGTTGAAGCAGTGAGGGGGACTCACAGAAGTCCAGAGTCAGTAATAATTATCATCCTGGGATCCCACATCCCACAAATGGCATCATGATTAACCAACTAATCTGTTTGAGGGCAGAATGTGGACCAGGTGAACTCCCTGCTCCTCTTTGAGTGGTACCATTGGATCTAGAAATACTGGAGCAGGCAGACACGGCTTCAATTTAACATATAGTCCAGAGGTATTAAACAACCTACATAGAATTACATAGGATTTACAGCACAGAAATAGACCTTTCGGCCCAAACGGTCTGTGCTGGTGTTTATGCTCCACACAAGCCTACTCCCACCCACTACTTCATCTAACCCTGTCAGCATATCCTGCTATTCCTTTATCCCTCGTGTACTTATCTAGCTTCCCCTTAAAGTCATCTATGCTAGTCGCCTCATCTACTCCATGTGGTAGCAAGTTCCACATTCTAACCACTCTCTGGGTAAAGACATTTCTCCTGAATTCCTTATTGGATTTATTAGTGACTATCTTATATTTATGGCCCTGAGTTTTGGACTCCCCACAAATGGAACCATTTTCTCTACTTCTACCCTATCAAACCCTTTCATAAATTTAAAGACTGCTATTAGGTCATCCCTCAGCCTGTTCTGACATAAGAAAATCCAAATTATCAAAAGGCCATTGAGCCCATCAGGCCCACTTGCTCCAGGGCACCAGTATATGATTATTCAATCAGGACCTCCCTCCCACACCACCCAACAATGCAGTGCTTCCTCAGTACTGAAGTGTCAGGCAAGGGTATGCACTCAAATTCATTCGTGGAGCTTCAACCCAAGACCTTCTAACTCACAAGTGAGAGTGCCACAGTTACAAAGTATTACAAAGTATTTACAGCACAGAAACAGGCCATTCGGCCCAACAGATCCTTGCTGGTGTTTATGTTCCACACGAGGACTGTTGTGGATATTCTATCGCGTACAATGATGGTGGCTGACGTAATAAAACTCACTACGCACTTGGTTTGAGTATAAAGCAAGGCTTTAATCAACTTGTTTCAGAACATGGAGGTCTAGTTGTACTTCACTAGTTCCTGTCTTACAAAATGTCCCTGGGCAAGCTGAGCCCACGCCCGAGTATTTATACTCCTTGAACGGCGCCACCAGCTGGCCGTCCAGTGTTATTTCATAGGTAGTTTCTCAATGATGAGATTTATAACATTCTTCCTGCCTAAAGATTTGGAAGTCCAACACCTTCCTCTTAACGGATTAGGCGGACCACGAATAGCCACAGTCTTTTAGATCTTTGTTTATGGCTAGAAGGCACGTCTCCCCGGATCGTGTCTTGGTCCCTGGGCCACTTGATCCGTACTGGTGGATCGACAGGGCCCGTGTTGCCCTGATCGACCCGAGGGAGGCTGGGGAGATCGTGACTCCGGGTGCGGGTCCCCACAGGCGCAGAACTGGCTTCATCCTGTTTGATAGCTGGGGATTGACCAGCGTCCTGGCCTCGGGTGGTCATCCCACGGGGAGCGCTCGGCTCCCCGAGTGGATCCAGTGGGGCAGCCAGCAGATCTCTCGATGTCCCAGGTAGGGCGTCATCTTCAAGGGAGCGCAGAGTGTCGGCATCATCACCATGGGTCCCTCTATCAGTTGGGTCCGTGGAACCGGCTGGACAGGGAGCCAGGCCCCGGAGCAAAACGGTGGACTCCCGGCCATCAGGGTACCGCACGTGCGCGTACGTGGGATTGACATCCCTGAGTTCTACCTCATCGACGAGGGGATCGTTTTTAGAAGATTGGACGAATCTTCGGAGCAGCATGGGGCTGGAAGCTGCCAACCATGACCCATGAGTGGAGCAACACTGGAAGCTGAAGAATCGTTCGTGAGGTGTGACATTGGTGGACGTAGAGAGAAGAGACCTGATAGAATGCAACACGTCAGGGAGCATAGTTTCCCACTGCTGGTCTGGTAGGTTACGTGACCTCAGTGCAAGATCAACAGCATTCCAAATGATAGCATTGTATCTCTCAACCTGTCTGTTACCGATGGGATGGTACGGTGTCATTTTACTTGTGGCAATTCCCCATTGGGAGAGATAACTTTTGAGTTCGCTTAACATGAAGGAGGGACCCCGATCAGAGTGGATGAAATTGGCCGTACCGCAAAGGGAAAAGACTTGATCAAGGCATTTGATCACTGTGGAAGTAAGCATATTGGGACAGGGGCAAGCAAAGGGAAAGCGTGAATATCCGTCCATCATAGTAAGCAAGTAGGTGTTTCGCATTGAGGAAGGCAATGGCCCGTTAAAGTCAATGCTGAGTCGCTGCATAGGCTGTATAGCATGTATGAGCGAGCCATCCGATGGACGGAAGAATTGTGGTTTTAATTCCGCACAAATTCTACAGGAGGAGCATGTTCTTTTCACATCTTCCGTAGAAAATGGGAGATTTTTAGATTGCACAAAGTGCAACATACAGGTAACACCAGGATGGCATAAGTGAGTATGAAGATCCGCAAGAGTCAAAGTTGACATAGAAGAGCAGAATGCCCGCGTGAGGGTATCCGGGGCCACATTCTCTTTGCCGGGTCATTAATGTATGGCGGCCAATTCCATCCTCCAGAGTTGTATTTTGTTATTCTTGATCTTAGTGCGTTTCCGGTTATCCAGCATAAAGGCCACAGAGCGCTGATCGGTTATAAGTGTGAAATGGCGACGAGCGAGAAAATGACTCCATTTACGTATAGCTTCGATGATGGCCGTAGCCTCCTTCTCGACAGGAGGATAATGGAGCTCGCTACCCTGCAAAGTTCTGGACAGAAATGCAACGGGTCGACCACCTTGATTCAAGGTAGCAGAGATCGCCACATCCGATGTATCGCACTCGACCATGAAGGGGAGATTTTCATCAATGGAACGAAGCGTGGCTTTTCCCAGTTGTCGCTTGAGGAGGTTGAAAGCTGAAATAGCCGTTGCCTCCAAAGGAAAAGACTTTGCGTGAAGCAGGGGCTGGATCTTGTCGGAGAAGTGGCGTATCCATTTCGCATAATAGGCGAACATGCCGATTGCCCGACGAAGAGAGCCGAGATTCGTAGGGGGAGGGAGCTCCTGAAGCGGATGAATTCACTCCGGATCTGGTTTGATGACACCGTTGCCCACCCAGTAGCCAAGGATGTTGACTGATGGTACTGACTTCACAGATTTGGACTCATTTAAGGTTAAATTGCGACGACAGAGAGCATCAAAAAATTTCTGGAGATTGGCATCATGCTCCTTCTGGTCATGACCAGCAATGGTGATATTATCCAGATATGGCAAAGTGTCCGTTAAGTTCTCCTGTTTGATAGGCTAGCCATTGCCCATTGAAAGACAGCAACCCCATTGGTGACCCCAAATGGAAGGCGACAAAACTGATAAAGCCGACCATTGGCCTCAAAGGCCGTATACTTTTTGTCAGAGTCCTTTAACGATATGCGCTCTTTAAATCAAAAGTTGAAAATATCTTGTAGTTGGCAAGGTTATTGACCATGTCATCGATGCGTGGTAGTGGGTAGGCATCCAGGTTGGTATACTGGTTAGTAGTTTGCGAGTAATCGATGCAAAGACGTTTCTTGTGTTGCTTCAGAGGATTTTTAACAATGACGACTTGAGCCCGCCAGGAAGATGAACATGGCTCAATGATACCATCAGCTAGAAGGCGAGAGATCTCTGCCTCGATAAAGGATCGATCATCTTGGCTGAAACGTCGTGATTTAGTGACTATGGGCTTACATCGGGGGGGGGAAAGATTGGCAAACAAGGAGGGCTCGTCAAGCGAAGCTGCCGAAAGTGCACAAAACGGTACCTTGGAAATAGTAAGCTTCAGTTTTGACCCTCCAAACTCGAAAGTGAGTCTTTTGTGTTGTTTCTGGAAATCCTGTCCCAGGAGCACATCACTGCATAGGTTTTTGAGCACCCCGAGCCGGATGGAGAAATAAGTGCGGCCATTGAGAATAAGGTCGACAAGACAAATGCCAGAAGAATTGGTGGTCAGTGTCGTCAGAGCCATTGCAATTTCCCCGTCCGAGGGGTAAATACGCAGTTTTAACTTACTGACAGCCCGCTCTCTAATGAAGCTTTCAGAGCTGCATGAGTCGATTAGTGCGCTCAAAATGTGTCCATTTACCGAAACCTTTGTGGCTGCATGGGACAGACTTTGGGGAAAAACAGCTGTGATGGGAGGAGGGGCAGTTTTACCCTTGACAGCTGTAACCTTAGTAGTGGTTCTTGGGGGAGGAGCAGTTTTATAGATAGTAGCTGCAAAACTAACAGGAGCTCTCGACCGGTATACCTTAGAAAGATGGCTTTTCTTACTAACAGAGGCTCTTGACTGGCATACCTTAGAAAAGTGACCTTTCTTGCTGCAATGATTGCAGGTTGTGTTACGAGCAGGACAAAATTTCCTATAATGGAACACACCTCCACAGAAGAAACACTTCCTTCCAGATTGCCAAGATGCCACTAGGGTGGGGTCATCATCAGTGAAGGTTTCTAGGGTAGGGTTGTCATCCGCTAGGTTAGAGTCATCATCAGTGAGGGCTTCCGCCCAAGACCAATCGAAGGAGTCATTAAAAGTGATAGCAGCAGCCTGTGCACGTGGTGAAAGATAGGTATCTGCATTTCTCTTTGCTAAGTCCAGAGAACATGCCTGGTCATAGGCAGCCTGTAACTCAAGGGTTTTATTCTCCAACAGACGCTGGCGTATGAAGGGAAACGTAATTCCATTAATAAAGGAATCGTGAGTTAGCTCCTTCTGGTACTGCTCAGCTGTGACAGCTTTAAGGTTACAATTCTTGCTGAGCCTGCAAAGCTTTTGAAGGAATTCGTCAAGTGATTCCCCGGGTTGTTGTCGAGTTGTGGCCAATAGTTGCCGAGCAAAAATTTCGTTTGGGGCCTTAACATATAGTCGCTGTAATATTAGGATAGCGGAGTCATAGTCTACACAGTCTTCGATATAGTCAAACACATGAGGAGATACATAATTGGCAAGTATCTCTAATTTATCAGGAACATTCTCACCACACACCCTGAGGAAGTTACTGAAAGTACGATACCAGTGTTTCCATACCTTAGCAGTTGTAGGTGAATTTGGGTCCAGGTCAAGACGGGCGGGTCTGAGTAGTTTGTCCATGATGGATTGATTTCTATGCTGGAGTTCCCTTCTGCAGTTGAAGTCGTAGCTGGCTGTACCCGAAATCACTCAGAGCATGGAGTCGATATCAAGTTGATTAAATTGACGTAATAAAACTCACTACGCACTTGGTTTGAGTATAAAGCAAGGCTTTAATCAACTTGTTTCAGAACATGGAAGTCTAGTTGTACTTCACTAGTTCCTGTCTTACAAAATGTCCCTGGAAAGCTGGGCCCACGCCCGAGTATTTATACTCCTTGGACGGTGCCACCAGCTGGCCGTCCAGCGTTATTTCATGAGTAGTTTCTTTATGATGATGAGATTTATAACAGTGGTCACTCTTGTATGCGTGATTGGGCGCAGAATAGGTTTGTGGGGCGGATGCGGGGTTGCAACGTTCGTGGAAGATGTAGAACCCGGAGCAGCAGTGACCCACATTATTTTTGTGGAACCCAAAGGACCACTCCCACTGCTCCCAGACCCATGATAATTAAAAACTTACCTTTCTGATACCCCTTCAGCTGGACCGCCGGGTGTAACTGGCCAAAGCGGGCACGGGGAACAATATGCTCGATCACGTCCCAAGATAGCAATCGGGGCCCTACATAGGTCATAAGCTCCCCACCTGCACAGTGAAACGGGCGAATGGCTGAATCAGGTGGCTGTTTCGGTTGCCCAGTGGTGAGCCCTTCCGAAGGTGACCGCGGCCGGATCGGGAGTGAGAACAGGGAGGTAAGCTTCCTCCCCTCGACCACTTTAGCGACGCTCCCACCCAGTGACGCCAGTGAACAATTTCCCCCAATGTTTTCAACATTGGTGTTCCTCCTTCAGTTTCTGTTCCTCGGTGCTATTTATGCTCAACTTTTTCCTTTCCTGTTCTGCTGGAAAAACAAAGATGTGCCGCTTTAATCAGCTGCAGCATTTTAAACATTGCGACACCACCTGAATTTCCCTCGCTCCCCGCCGCGGTAAAACAAGAGGCAACAGTTTTACCACATAACTAATGAGGGCCAGTTCCTGGAAACTGCAGCGGGTTACCAGTGGACTCACCTGGGTGGGCGCCACTGGGCGGAGAATTCAGACCTGCGTGTTACATGGTATAACCACCCTCTCCTTATAAACAGTGTATTCACTGGCTCACCATGAGCTCTGCCATGGGAGATCTGCTAGTATTACCATCTGTATGAATGCATCTCCATGTGAGGTTGTGTACAGGTTCTTTTTCAATTGGATTGCAATTCAGAGCACAGGAAGGAAGGGACTTGCATTTACATAGCACCTTTCACATCCTCAGAACACCCCAAAGTGCTTCACAGCCAATGAACTACATTTGAAGTGTAGTCACTGTTGCAATGTGCGAAACGCAGCAGCCAATGTGCACACAGCAAGATCCCACAAACGGCAACGTGATAACGACCCGATTCTCTGCTTTTTTTTTCAGTGATGTTGGTTGAGGGATACATATTGGCCAGGATACCGGGGGAAAACTCCCCTGCATAGACCAGAGATCAACCATTTATTTAAAAGGGTTAACACCTTTGTTAAAACAGTGAAGAGAGACCTTCGCACTAACGTGTTCATTACTAACATCGAACAACATGGGGGTAGATTTTATACTTGTCACCCGGGTGTAAAACTGGTGTTGGGGATCGGCCACTCATTATAGAGACGGTCTGATTTGTCTTTCCACTGGGATTCATGGAAGTGAAAATCGGGCACTTTTGATAACGAGCAGCTGGGCCACAACATCAATTTTACACCCGGGCATCAAGTTGAAAATCCGCCCTGTGATTTCAGTGGAAAAGTGGCCATTTTAAGAACAACTAGCAGCTGATTTAGTTTACAGCGATGTTATTGAGCTCGATCAGACAGGAGCATCTTTATTTACTCTCCTACATACAATGCCGCTTCATAAAACTATTCTCTCGTCCTCTCCTCTCCTTGTACTGTCCCGTACACAGAATAAAAACAGCAGGCTGACTGAGTCGCATCTTACCCTGCAACTCAGGTCGGGAGATTACTTCAGCAGGAACAGTTAAGCCACATTTCATATTCTCATTTTTCACTTCAAGATCCCGACAGCAGGTAAGTGCAATTGGTGAGTAGCAACCGTCAGATAAGATAAACAGATAAAATGACTCCTTAACTGATGTTGTTTCCTTTGAATTCTGATGCAATAGATAACAGTGCCGCAGGGACTGTGCTCTTACAATGGCACTGGGTGGGAGGAGCACAAACCTGTTTTCTTCTTGCTCACTATTTTTGCTCTATAAATGTATTCCAGAGGGGTAAAAATGGTCAGTAATCCATCCCCCCTTTCCCACTCCACCCCACCTTCCCTCTTTCTCAGACACTTGACAGGCTAAGTGGGCCATGCCCAGGGGCGGACTGGTCATTGCCATCGCTCCACCTTTAGCTGCCTGGGCCCTAAGCTCTGGAATTCCCTCCCTAAACCTCTCCGCCTCTCGACCTCTCTCTCTCCTCCCTTAAGACACTCCTTAAAAACTACTTCTTTGACCAAGTTTTTGGTCACCTGCTCTAATCGCTCCTTATGTGGCTCGGTGTCAAGTGTTGTTTGATAATCGCTCCTGTGAAGCACCTTGGTGAGTGTTTACTACCTTAAAGGTGCTATATGAATGCAAGTTGTTGTTGCATGGAAAATCTTTCCCAAGTGTCCCCGTGAATGGTTCCATTGTGCTGTATTATCGCCACCCTGCCCCTTTCTCTGTGTGAATCCAGAAGAATCCCACACCCTTTCGGAGGAGCCAGTAGGGCCCTGGGGGTGTCATTAGCGTGGCCTGGTCGAACCCCCAGTACAGGCGCTGTCCCTGGCAGGGTCTTGTGCCAGGGAACAGAGGTGGAAACACAGGCTCAGCTGCAGGCCTCAGAGGCCTGAAGAACTGTTGAGAGGCTTCAAGAGAAAGCGTACACTTATCTTTGGAGCCTCCCTTGCCAAGCTGCCTGGTACTCTCAGGCTCTCCTCGCTGAGGGGATCCCAGGGACAAGGCCCAGTGCCAGCTTCTTCAGGTGTCCCAGAAAATGGACATTCTTTCCAAAGAATGACAGAAAATGATACCAGAGATGAGGGACTTCCGTTATTTGGAGAAATGAGGGAAGCTGGGATTGTTCTCCTTGGAGCAGAAAAGTTTATGGGGAGATTTAATAGAGGTGTTCAAAATTATGAAGGGTTTTGAGTAAATAATGAGAGAATCTTTCCACTGGCAGGCGAGTTGGTAACCAGAAAAAAAAGATTTAAGGTCATTGGCAAAAGAACCAGAGGGGAGATGAGTTGACATTATTTTATATAGTTATGATCTGGAATGCACTGCCTGGAAGTCACCGCGAGGTTGGCGGCGAGCTACCGTTTTCGTGAGGTTAATGGCGGAGTGGCACAAATCGTCCAGCAATTTGTGGCGATTAGCAACTCACGGGGTATCTCTTCCTCGCCACAAGTTGCTGCAAGATTCACACATTAATAACGGCATGCGTCGTTAAACTCGCCGTTATATTGCCAGCAAATTCTGGCGCAATGTGTTTCTTATGCAATGCTCCTATCTGACGCCTCAAATCACTCCTACCGCTGCCGCCACCGCTGACAGACCTGTGACCACTAATACTTACCCTCCAGTGTTACTCCAGTGTTATTGAGCTCAAGTTGCTCTCTCCGGGACACAGCCCCAAGTTTAGACAAACAGAATCTGGAATTCTAAGTCCTGGCTGTTTTTCACAGTTCAAGTAGACAGATCTTTGACAACGCCACCATTACACGATCCAGAAATCCTGCTCTGAATGTTCTACCATGCATTCTAAAGTAGAAATTAAAAGATAAAAAATAAACAGCAAATGCTAGAAATGTGAAATAAAACAGGAAAATGCTGGAAATACACAGCAGGTACATAGCATCTGAAACCGGCGAAGGTTCCGACAAAGGGTTTGCCTCCAAGATATTAACCTGCTTTACAAATGCTGTGCCTGCTTTTTCTGTGTTTATTGAAGTTTTCAACAGTTGAAGCTACTCTGTGCTCTTTCATCTTTTTGAAGCTATTTCTCTATTGCCCTTTCGTATCTATACTCTATCGTACCTTATTGCTTTATTGTATTTATTACCCTGTTGTACTTATTGTCGTTTTAATTGCTATGTCCCTTCCTGTACACAACCCAACTTATTCTCTCCTTTTTTGTTTTTTTTAATGTAAATGTTTACAATGGCTGCTTTGACAGCATGTTTTGCTAAATGGTTTTGTATTTCTACTAGTTAAATTTACACTCAAAGAACATATATTTATTTATAAAAAGGAATAAATGCTGTAAAAAAAATTTGTGTTGCTATTATTACCTATTGCCCAGTTCTGACGAAAGGTTATCGACCTGAAATGTTAACTCTGTTTCTCTCTCCACAGAGGCTGTCTGACCTGCTGAGTATTTCCAGCATTTTTCTGTTTTTATTGTCATGCCTATTACTCTATCGTACCTATTGTCCTATCATACCTAGTTTTTAAGACTGTTTGAAAATCGTCTAAATAATCCTAAACTAGAAATAGAGGCGGATCAGTGAGCTGGTCGAAATGGAGGGCAAGAGACCTCACCGGTCAACCATTTACATAAAATTATCGCAAGCTAAGTTTCACCGATGTGCCAGCTCTGTGTGGAACATTGATTTGAACTCCAAACGTGATCCTTCCATTGCAAGAAGATTTAGTTGATGCTGGAGATTCATTCTAACAATCCTGCAGCATTTCTTCTGGATGGATTCCCATCCCTTAAGAGCAGGATTAGCACAAATTCACAGTATTGGAGATGTTCCCAGAAGGTGGCCCTTTGATGCACGTGTTACGGACATGTCCAAAAATGAGAACTTAGTGGAAAACTATAGTTTTGATTATTGCGGTGCTATTGCACTAATTTATTATGTGATCATCTAACCACATCCTGACTTACTGGGTAACTGAGAAAAAGCTTCCTTTATTCAAGGAACAATGGCAGTTGTAATTTTATCTCTTAGTGAAATGTTTGAGTAATTAAATTCATCTGATTTACTATCCAAAGAAGAAAGGTAGGCATTGGAGCTATTAATTAGGTTTCAGCCATGGCTTAGTGGGTAGCACTCTCACATCTGAGTCAGAAGGTCGTGGATTCAAGTCCCACTCCAGAGATTTGAACACAAAATAGGAACATAGGAACAGGAGTAGTCCATTCAGCCCCTCTAGCCTGTTCCGCCATTCAATGAGATCATGGCTGATCTGCGACCTAGCTCCATGTACCTGCCTTTGGCCCATGTCCCTTAATACAAAAAGCTATCAATCTCAGATTTAAAATTAACAATTGACCCAGCATCAATTGCCATTTGCGGAAGAGAGTTCCAAACTTCTCCCACCCTTTGTGTGTAGAAGTGTTTTCTAAATTCACTCCTGAAAGGTCTGGCTCTAATTTCTAGACTATGCCCCCTAGTCCTAGAATCCCCAACCAGAAGAAATAGTTTCTCTCTATCTACCCTATCTGTTCTCCTTAATATCTTGAAAACTTCGATCAGATCACCCCTTAGCCTTCTAAATTCTAGGGAATACAACCCTAATTTGTGTAATCTCTCCTCGTAACTTAACTCTTGAAATCTGAGTATAATTCTGGTAAACCTGCGCTGCACTCCCTCCAAGGCCAATAGATCCTTCCTAAGTTGTGGTGCCCAGAACTGCTGACAGTACTCCAGGTGTGGTCTAATCAGGGCTTTGTAGCTAGGCTAACACTCCAGTACGGAGTACGGAGGGAGTGCATTTAACCCTAACCCTAACCCTAAATGCAGAGGTGCCAGCTTTCGGATGAGACGTTAAACCGAGACACCATCTGCACTCTCAGGTGGATGTAAAAGATCACATGGTACTATTTCGAAGAAGATCAGGGGAGCTCTCTCAGTGTCCTGGCCAATATTTATTCCTCAACAAACATCGCTAAAACAGATTATCTGGTCTTTATCTCATTACTGTTTGTGTGCAAATTGGCTGCATTTCCAAGTGAAAAGGATATAATGATTGCAATTTTTTTTCATACATATGGTTAAGTATATCTCCTTTATAGATAGAGGCATACCATACCTGGTACATGTGTGTATATGTTTGTTTACTGTATATGTATGTACAATAACTGTGCAATATATGCAGCTGGAATCATAGAATCATAGAATCACAGAATGATTACAGCACGGAAGGAGGCCATTCAGCCCATCGAGCCCATGCTGGCTCTCTGCAAGAGCACCTCAGCTAGTCCCACTCCTCCACCCTTTCCCTGTAGCCCTGCAAATTATTTTCTTTCAGGTACTTATCCAACTCCCTTTTGAAAGCCGTGATTGAGTTTGCCTCCTCCACCCTTTCATGCAGTACATTCCAGATCTTAACCACTCGGTGCGTAAAAAAGTTTTTTCTTATGTCGCCTTTGGTTCTTTTGCCAATCACCTTAAATCTGTGTCCTCTGGTTCTCGACCCTTCCACCAATGGGAACAGTTTCTCTCTATCTACTCTGTCCAGACCCCTCATGATTTTGAACACTTCTATCAAATCCCCTCTCAATCTTCTCTGCTCTAATGAGAACAACCCCAGCTTCTCCAGTCTATCCACATAACTGAAGTCTCTCACCCCTGGAATCATTCACGTAAAACTTTTCTTACCTCCTTCCTACAGTGCGGTGCCCAGAATTGGACACAATACTCCAGTTGAGGCCGAAACAGTGTTTTATAAAGGTTCATTGTAATTTCCATGCTTTTGTACTCAATATTAATGAAGCCCAGGATCCCGTAAGCTTTTTTAACTGCTTTCTCAACCTGCCCTGCCACCTTCAACGATTTGTGCACATATACCCCCAGGTTTCTCTGTTCATGCACCCCTTTAGAATTGTACCCTTTAGTTTATATTTCCTCTCCTCATTCTTTCTACCAAAATGTATCACTTCGCACTTTTCTGCATTAAATTTCATCTGCCACATGTCCGCCCATTTCAACAGCCTGTCTATGTCCTCTTGAAGTCTACCATTATCCTCCTCACTGTTCACTATACGTCCAAATTTTGTGTCATCTGCAAATTTTGAAATTGTGCCCTGTACACCCACATCCAAGTCATTAATATATGTCAAGAAAAGCAGTTGTCCTAGAACCGATTCCTGGGAAACACCACTGAATACCTTCCTCCAGTCCGAAAAACAACCGTTCACCACTACTCTCTGTTTCCTGTCACTTAGCCAATTTTGTATCCATGCTGTCACTATCCCTTTTATTCCATGGGCTTCAACTTTGCTGGCAAGCCTATTATGTGGCACTTTGTCGAACGCCTTTTGGAAATCCATGTACACTACATCAACCACATTACCCTCATCAACCCTCTCTGTTACCTCATCAAAAAACTCGATCAAGCTGGTTAAACACGATTTGCCTTTAACAAATCTGTGCTGGCTTTCCTTAATTAATCCACACTTGTCCAAGTGACTGTTAATTTTTTTCCCTGATTATTGTTTCTAAAAGCTTCCCCACTACCGAGGTTAAACTGACTGGCCTGTAGTTGCTGGGTTTAACTTTACACCCTTTTTTTGAACAAGGGTGTAACATTTGCAGTTCTCCTGTCCTCTGGCACCATCCCCCTTTCTAAGGAGGATTGGAAGATTGTGGCCAGTACCTCCGCGATTTCTTCCTTCACTTCCCTTAGCGTCCTAGGATGCATCCCATCTGTTCCTGGTGACTTATCTACTTTAAGTACAGCCAGCCTTTCTAATACCTCCTCTATCAATTTTTATCCTATCCAGTATCTCCTCTACTTCCTCCTTCACTATTTATATGGCAGCATCTTCTTCTTTAATGAAGACAGATGCAAAATACTCATTTAGCACCTCAGCCATACCCTCTGCCTCCATGCGTAGGTCTCCTTTTTTGGTCCCTAATTGGCCCCGCCTGTCCTCTTACTACCCATTTACTATTTATATGCCTATAGAAGACTTTTGGATTACCTTTTATGTCAGCTGCCATTCTATTCTCAAACCCTCTCTTTGCCCCTCCTATTTTCTTTTTCACTTATCCTCTGAACTTTTATATTCAGCCTGGTTCTCACTTGTATTCTCGACCTGACATCTGTCATACCCGCTCTTTTTCTGCTTCATCTTACTCTCTATCTTTTTTGTCACCCAGGGAGCTCTGACTTTAGTTGCCCTACCTTTCCCCCTTGTGCGAATGTACCTCGACTGTACTCGAACTATTTCCTCTTTAAAGACAGCCCTTGTTCCATTACAGTTTTCCCTGCCAATCTTTGATTCCAATTTATCCGGGCCAGATCCATTCTCAATCCACTGAAATTGGCCTTCCTCCAATTAAGTATTTTTACTCTAGATTGCTCCCTGTCCTTTTCCATAGCTAATCTAAACCTTATGATACTATGATCACTGTTCCCTAAATGTTCACCTTGTTCCACTTGACCTACCTCATTCCCCAGAACCAGATCCAGCAATGCTTCCTTGTTTACTACACTTCATGCGTTCACATACATACACTGTAACCCTATCTTAGACTTTCTTGTATTCTCTCTTCGTCTAAATTAAACTCTTTTGGCTAAGTCCTTGTGCTACTTCTCTGAAATTGATTAGATTTGTTACTAACAGTCTTAGATTGATTGGAAATTTGAAATGAATAGTCAATATCGCATATAGGTTTTTACATAGAATTGCATAGAATGTACAGCACAGAAACAGGCCATTTGGCCCAACAGGTCTATGCCGGTGTTTATGCTCTACACGAGCCTCCTTCCACCCCTCTTTATCGCACCCTATCAGCATATCCTTCTATTCCTTTCTCCCTCATGTACTTATCCAGCTTTCCCTTAAATGAATCTACGCTAATCGCCTCAAACACACCTTGTGGTAGTGAGTTCCACATTCTAACCACTCTCTGGGTAAATAAGTTTTTCCTAACTTCCTTATTGCATTTATTAGTGACCATCTTGGATTTATGACCCCCTTTTTTATTAACAGTTTGTCAATGGATGCGGACCTGCTCCATTCACACATTTAATTTCTCCTGTTCCGATCTGCATTCCCTTGCACCCATTCATATTGAAACCTATGCGTCATTCCTTGGCCTGTATGTTTAAAGGAACATTGACATCATGAAAATAACTTTTGCCAAACCATTTTTAATGTCTGTGCCTGGAAAGGAGCCAGTAGAATATTGCACCATTTCCATCATGTGTAAGTTATGCAAAAACAGTGTTCCTTACATTACAACAGTGACTACACTTCATTGGCTGTAAAGTGCTTTGTGACGTCTTTAGGTTGTGAAAGATCGTGGCTGATCTTCCATAGCGTCTGTATTGGATCTAAAGGCACTATATAGGAACATAAGAACATAAGAAGTAGGAGCAGGAATAGGCCACTTGGCCCCTCGAGCCTGCTCCACCATTCAATAAAGTCATGGCTGATCTAGGGCTCAAAGTCACTTCCCAGCCCGCTCCCCATAACCCTTCACTCCCTATCTTGCAAAAATTTGTCTATCTCCATTTAATGACCCAGCCTGCACAGCTCTCTGGGGCAGAGAATTCCACAGATTTACGACCCACTGAGAGAAGAAGTTCCTCCTCATCTCAGTTCTAAAAGGGCGACCCTTTATCCTGAGACTGTGCCCCTGAGTTCTAGATTTCCCCATGAGGGGAAACATAGAAACATAGAAGATAGGAGCAGGAGTAGGCCATTCGGCCCCTCGAGCCTGCTCCACCATTCAATGAGATCATGGCTGATCATCCAAAATTCAGTACCCTGTTCCTGCCTTCTCTCCATATCCCTTGATCCTTTTAGCCTTAAGAAATATATCCAACTCCTTCTTGAATATATTTAATGAATTGGCCTCTACTGCCTTCTTTGGTAGAGAATTCCACAGGTTCACCACTCTCTGGGTGAAGAAATTCCTCCTCATCTCTGTCCTAAATGGCTTACCCTTTATCCTTAGACTGTGACCCCTGGTTCTGGACACCCCGACCATCGGGAACATCCTTCCAGCATTTAGTCTGTCTAGTCCTGTTAGAATTTTATAAGTTTCGATGAGATCCCCTCTCATTCTTCTAAACTCCAGCGAGTACAAGCCCAATCGACCCAATCTCTCCTCACACGTCATTCCTGCCATCCCAGGTATCAGCCTGGTCGTCGTCGTACATGTCTTCACACTGTTCCCTTTGGGGAACTGTATGAAGTGGTGGAAGGATTTCTGGCCGCGTTAACGCTCCTTCCATGACCGTAACCATCTACATACCAGCCATTAGGGTGGTTAGTCCTATGGCGGGAGGGTTTTACGGGCTCCCACAACCCATACGAGGGGGAGGCCACCCACACCCACGGACGCAAGTATCCCGCTGGATGTCAACCCAGAATTTAGAGCCGGAGCTCCGACTCCACTTGCCGGGACTGTCTGGAGTGGGGTTTGAAACCCTACACCTTCTGGCCCAGCGTCAGGGATGCTACCGCTATGCCAAAGGCCCACTCCTATCAGCCTGGTGAATCTTCGCTGCACTCCTTCCATGGCAAGAACATCCTTCCTCAGATAAGGCGACCAAAACTGCACACAATACATAGAAACATAGAAACATAGAAGATAGGAGCAGGAGTAGGCCATTCGGCCCTTCGAACCTGCTCCGCCATTCAATGAGATCATGGCTGATCATCTAAATTCAGTACCCTGTCCCTGCCTTCTCCCCATATCCCTTGATCCCTTTAGCCTTAAGAAATATATCCAACTCTTTCTTGAATATATTTAATGAACTGGCCTCCACCGCCCTCTGTGACAGAGAATTCCACAGGTTCACCACTCTCTGGGTGAAGAAATTCCTCCTCATTTCAGTCCTAAATGGCTTAGCCCTTATCCTTAGACTATGACCCCTGGTTCTGGACTCCCCGGCCATCAGAAACATCCTTCCTGCATCTAGTCTGTCCAGGCCTGACAGAATTTTATAGGTTTCGATGAGATCCCCTCTCAATCTTCTAAACTCCAGTGAGTATAAGCCCAATCGACACAATCTCTCCTCATACGTCATTCCTGCCATCCCAGGTATCAGCCTGGTGAATCTTCGCTGCACTCCTTCCATGGCAAGAACGTCCTTCCTCAGGTAAGGCGACCAAAACTGCACACAATACTCAAGGTGTGGTCTCACCAAGGCCCTGTACAACTGTAGCAAGACATCCTTGTTCCTGTACTCGAACCCTCTTGCTACGAAGGCCAACATACCATTTGCCTTCTTAACCGCCTGCTGCACCTGCATGCTTACCTTCAGCGACTGGTGCACAATAACACCCAGGTCTCTTTGCACTTCCCCTTCTCCCAATCTATTGCCATTCAAATAATAATCTGCCTTCCTGTTTTTGCCACCAAAGTGGATAACCTCACATTTATCCACATTATAGTGAATTTGCCATGTTTCTGCCCAATCACCCAACCTGTCCAAATCATACTGGAGTTTCACGACATCCTCCTCACAGCTTACCCTCCCACCAGCTTTGTGTCGTCTGCAAATTTGGAGATATTACATCCAATTCCCTCTAGTTCCCTCGTCCAGATCATTATATATATGTTGTGAATAGCTGGGGTCCAAGGACCGATCCCTGCTGTACCCCACTAGTCACTGCCTGCCACTCGGAAAAAGAGCCGTTTATTCCAACTCTTTGCTTTCTCTCTGCCAACCAGTTCTCTATCCAAGTCAATAACTTGCCCCCAATCCCATGTGCCTTAATTTTACATGCTAATCTCTTATGCGGGACCTTATCGAAAGTCTTTTGAAAATCCAAATACACCACATCCACTGGTCTCCCTTATCTATTTTACCAGTTACATCCTCAAAAAATTCCAGTAGATTAGTCAAGCACGATTTACCTTTTGTAAATCCATGTTGACATTGTCCAATCCGGTCACTTTTTTCTAAGTGCTCTGCTATTACATCCTTTATAATGGACTCTAGCATTTTCCCCACTACCGATGTCAGGCTTACCGGTCTATAATTCCCTGTTTTCTCTCTACCACCCTTTTTGAACAGTGGGGTAACATTAGCTACCCGCCAATCCATGGGTACTGTTCCAGAATCTATCGAATTTTGGAAGATGACCAGCAATACATCTACTATTTCTAGGCACTTCCTTAAGTACCCTAGGATGTAGATTATCAGGCCCTGGGGATTTATCGGCCCTCAATCCCATCAATTTCCCTAACACCATTTCCCTACAAATACTGATTTCTATCAGTTCCTCCCTGTCATTAGACCCTATGTTCCCCGACCTCTTTGGGAGGTTATTTGTGTCCACCTTTGTGAAGACAGAACCGAAGTATGTATTTAATTGGTCTGCCATTTCTTTGTTCCCCATTATAAATTCCCCTGATTCTGACTGTAAGGGACCTACGCTTGACTTCACCAATCTTTTTCTCTTCACATACCTATAAAAGCTTTTACAGTCAGTTTTTATGTTCCCGGCAAGCTTACTCTCATACTCTATTTTCCCCCTCTTAATTAATCACTTTGTCCTCCTTTGCTGAATCCTAAACTGCTCCCAATTCTCAGGTTTACTGCTTTTACTGGCCAATTTATATGTCCTCTCCTTGGATCTTATGCTATCCCTAATTTCCTTTGTTAGCCACGGTTGAGTCACCTTTTTTGTTTTATTTTTATGCCAAACTGGGATGAACAAATTGTGTAGTTCATCCATGCGATCTTTGAATGTTTGCCTTTTGCATCTACCCTGTCGAACCCCCTCAGTATCTTATATGTTTCGATAAGATCACCTCTCATTCTTCTAAATTCCAATGAGTATAGGCCCAGCCTGCTGAACCTTTCCTCATAAGTCAAACCCCTCATCTCTGGAATTAATATAATATAATTAATATAAATGCATGTTTTTTCTTTATGCATTTCAATGTGCCGCAGTTCAGCATTTCACATGTTTTTAAACAAATTTAAAAGCTTAGCCAAACACTAAAACATGAAAATGACGTCCCTTAATTTGTCCAGATCATGCCGCTGTTATATGGTTTACAGCACATTTGTAGAAACACATACAGTTACTGTGAGCCATTTCCACTACCGGAAATCTCCCAGCCAACATTGTTCCCTTAATCAATACCACAAAAAAAAGATTAACTGGTGATTCATCATCTTGTTGATGGTACAGATGGCTGCTGGGTTTGTTAACACAATAGTACTCACTTTACTTCAGAGTAATTCATTGTACATGAAGCAGTTTGGAACGTTTCTGAGAAATATGATCGGGTAATATTTTACTTCACCGTTTCCTTTTTTCTTTCAACAATACAAAAACCAGACTAACTTATCATTCAATACATTTTTCATTCCTTCAAGCACTTTTGATGCAATGGGGTAACATATAAATGCAAGTATTATTATTATTTTATTTATTTAAGGCCACCATTAGGATGACAGTTGTTGCACTTATGACATTAAGCCTCAGCTCAGTGTTAGTCCTCTTGCCTCTGTCAGTAGGTGGTGGGTTAAAGCCCCATTCCAGAGATGTAACCACTGCCGGAGGTGCCGCCTTTCAAATGAGACATTAACCCGAGGTCCTGTCTGCCCTCTCAGGTGGAATGTAAAAGATCACCTGGCACTAATTGAATATGAGCAGGCGAGGTATCCTAGCCAACATTTAACCCTCAAGCAATATCACCACAAACAGATTGGCCCAGAAATTCGGGTCTCCACGGGTGAGTACGCATGGGGTACTCACCCGTAAGCCCAATGGAAGTGCCGGTTTCGTGCATGCACTGCGCATGCGCGGGAAACCGGCACTTCCATTCCCCTGAAAGAAGGGGTTCAGAGGTGGAACACATGTGCAGGAGAGACAGCGCGTGCGCATCGAACTTACGTTTTATTTGCAAGTTTTCCCGGGAGGGTAAGTCTCCAGGAGTGGTGAATTAATTAAAATTAAAACATTTTTTCCACAGGTTTATTATTTTTAAATACTTTAAAGAAAGGTAAGTTTATCTTTAGCCCCGTTAGAAAATGTAATTAATTTTTTCAAAAATTTAAATTATTGTTTAAAATAGTTATTTCATGTAATTTATAGTTTATTTTAAAAATGTGATGTTTTTTAAAATTTATTTGAAGATTTAGTGATGTTTTGAGGCTTATAATATTTATAGGTTTGACAGGTCTTCCTGTCAAACTTATGAATGAAGCATTCCCTGCTACCATTGGCTCTCCATGGCCCACGTGATCCCAGGGGACGCATCGAACTAACTGCGCCCCTGGGATACGCAAGCACTGCGCGCCGGCAGTTGGAGCAGGCCCAGGATCGGAATCCCACGCGGGCCCACAGCTCAACGGCCGGTGCGGTACGTAAGTGCAGATCGGGGGCTTGCACCTGCGGGAAGCCCCCGACCCGAATTTCTGGGTCAATATCTGGACTTTAATCTCATTTTTTTTGTGGTGCCCCATTGTGCACAAATTGGCTACCACATTTGCTGCCGTCTTTCCAATGTGATATTAAACCGAGGTCCTGTCTGCTCTCTCAGGTGGACGTAAAAGATCACATGGCACTATTCGAAGAAGAGGAGGGGCGTTCTCCCCAGTGTCCTGGCCAATATTTACCCCTTAACTAACGTCGCTAAAATAGATTATCTGCTCATTATCTCAAGTAGAAGCTTGCTGTGCACAAATTGGCTGCCGCGTTTCCTACATTACAACAGTACTTTAAAAGTACTTCATTGGCCATATTGTGCTCTGGAGCATCCTGAGGTCGTGAAAAGTGCTATATAAATGTAAGTTCTTTCTTTAACAAGCCTACTTTTTTCTCATTGGGCTACAGTGTTGACATTAAACCCTTATGTCACAGTCAGAACTATGTGATTTGCTTCGTAAGTAAAAATCTCTCACCTGAAAAAAACCCTGGAATTCCTGAGAAACAGCTGTGGCTGTCTACATTGCCAAATAGACCCAGAGTGAAGAAACACAACATCAATTTGTTTTGTGTGTGTGTTTTATCATCCTTCCCAATCTCCCAAAAGAATTACAATTTTTATTTTGGGGAGGATGGTGTGACTCTCAATTTCCTGTTATTAAATTACCATTTAAGTGGTATTTAGTGTAAGCATAGTTGTCACGTAGTCTGTATGTGCATTGCCCTGATCGAT
The DNA here is from genome assembly GCF_052327205.1 of Somniosus microcephalus. NCBI lineage: Eukaryota > Metazoa > Chordata > Chondrichthyes > Squaliformes > Somniosidae > Somniosus > Somniosus microcephalus. The sequence continues at coordinate 215,588,350 of NC_140995.1, read as the reverse complement.
GAGCTCATCATTTAATCCATTCTTTGAGATACACACACCTCATTCTTGCTGTCCAGTATCTCCTCTTGCTGTTTGTGTCATGTGATATTTCTCTCAAACTCCTGGAAGGATACAAGAACAGACTTGCGATAAACTAATGATTATTCCTCATCTCTAATCTTCAATCTCTCTCTTTCCTTGTCACAGCCTTCCTTGTCTCTTTTTTTCTACTACAAGGTGACTCCTCTGAATTTTTCTCTCGTTTTCCCTTAGCTCCAACTATGACACTCAACACTCTCTTCCTCCTCCAAATAACCCCACTATGTTGATACCAAGAACACATCGGAACAGAAGTAGTCCATTCAGCCTCTCGAGCCTGTTCCACCATTCAATTAGTTCATGGCTGATCTGCATCTTAACTCCATCTACCCACTTTGGTTCCGTAACCCTTCGCACCCTTGCCTAAAAAAAATCTATTAATCCCAGTTTTGAAATTTTCAATTGATGTCGCCTCAACAGCTTTTTCCAGAGAAGAGAGTTCCAGATTTCCACTAGGCCCTGACATCAACTGCATACGGTGTAGCTCTAAGTTTAAGGTTATGCCCCTTATATGGTCATGTATATAATATATATAATACATCATATACTCTAATGCATCCTTCCCCAGGAACTGGAAGCTGTGGAGCTCTTTAGCCCCCTCAGCCTTTCCTTCCAACATTCCCTTTAAGTTGCGTGGCCTGTCTCGAGATCCCGTGCAGCCAGTGGGCCAGCTTCCCAATGCAAAAAAACTGCGCATGCGCGGAAATTTGAATGGGCTGCGCAGCTCGTTAAAGGGGCCGCACGGCCCAAAACAAAATGAGGGGAAACGTTGTTTCCTCCTTCCTTCATTCTGAAAGAAACAAGCTTGTCGTCACCTAATCGACACTTCCTGATTTACCCGTCACAGGAGTAGCTCTACATAAAAGAAAAAAATAACTTGCATTTATATAGTTTTTCATGACCTCAGGACGTCCCAAAGCGCCTTACAACCAATGAAGTACTTTTTGAAGTGTAGTCACTGTTGCGATGTAGGAGACGCGGCGGCCAATTTGTGCACAGCTAGCTCCCACAAGCAGCCATGAGATAATGACCAGATAATCTGATTTTTAGTGATGTTGGTTGAGGGATAAATATTGGCCTCAGGACACCGGGGAGAATGCTCCTGCTCTTCTTTGAAATAGTGCCGTGGGCTATTTTACGTCCACCTAAGGGGGCAGTAGTGCCTTTTGATTCACCTGTCACAGGAGCAGCTCTATACATTCCACCAAAAAAAAGTACTGCAACATTGGATCAAAAACTGTTTGTATGTTATTTATCAGCCTCTTAGCTCTGCTCAAATCATTATCAAACCGTAGAAAGTTTTTGCTTTATCTGATTAAACTTTTAAGATGAAGGAAAACTGCTAATTGATAGAAGGAAACAGGGCTGTCCCTATTGGACTATAGGAGACCCTTTTGTTGGCAAACCTCTTTGTTTTAAATTATAATTGTGTCCACTAGCGTGACCCAGCAGTCAACAAGGTGACTATCTGAAGGACAAATTAATAATTTTAAAGTGCAAAACAGATGTGAACTGCAGCCGTTTCTTATTTGGAGTAATTTTCTTTAAATGTGAAATTGCTTGTTTTCAAATTTCTAGACAAGATTGTAAATAAAAATAATAGGCCTGATTTTTGAAATCTTCTCATTATTACAATCAGCCAATTCCCCTGTCATCAACTCCCCCACCCCCACCCCAGCTACATTACTAACATGTCATTAAAGGTAATGCATTTAGCAGAAATATTCGCTGAGGCAGCACTCCCATTAAAAGTCCCATTGCTTGTTGAACACTCTGTTTTCAATTGCATTCATATTTCAAAATGATTATATCCAAAATAGTAGACGGTCAGGGATAAATCATGCAATGATTGCAATTCCCAATTGCTTTGGAGCCAAAGTCTGCAGTTGTAAATTAGTATGTCTAATATATGCAAATTCTTACCTCCTCCAGAGTTTACTTGCTGGATCATGTCAGGGTTCATTGTTTCGAGGGCGAGCTGATTGCACAGGTGAAGAGGCAGGGAGGACATCATTAGTTCAAAAAAGAGCAAGTTGTATATTGGAAGAAAGGTTACGCGGAAATGAGCTTATAAGGCTACAGGTTTAAGACAATGGCCAGTGACAACGGAACTTGTATTTGATTTTCAATGTTAGATGGGCGAGATGGAATTATAAACGACAGAGGGAACATGCATTTATACGGCACCTTTTACGCCTTCGGGATACCCCAAAGCGCTGTGCAACCAATAAGGCAGTCAAATAAACAAATGGTTCAGAAGTAGGGGGAAATAGTTAGAGTAAGTGAGTGGGCAAAACTGTGGCAGATGGATTTCAATGCAGGTAAGTGTGAGGTCATCCATTTTGGACCAAAAAAGGTTAGGTCCGAGTATTTTTTTAATATTGAAAAGCTAGGAATGGTGGAGGTCCAAAGAGATTTAGGGGTCCATGTACACAGATCACTAAAATGGAGAAGTCAGGTACAAAAAATAATCAAAAAGGCTACTGGAATGTTAGCCTTTATAACTAGAGGGCTAGAATATAAAGGGGAGGACGTTTTGCTACAGCTATACAAAGCCCTGGTTAGACCACATCTGGAGTACTGTGTACAGTTCTGGCCACCACACCTTAGAAAGGATGTATTGGCCTTGGAAGGAGTGCAGTGCAGATTCACCAGAATTTTACCAAGGCTCCAAGGGTCTGGAATATAGAAAGTTAAGAGGTGATTTGACTGAGGTTTTTGAAAGGAATTGATAGGATAGATAGAGAGAAACTTCTTCCATTGGTGGGGAAGTCTAGAACATAACCTTAAAATCAGAGCCAGGACTTCAGGAGAGCAAATAGGAAACACTTCTTCATGCAAAAGGTGGTAGAGGTATGTAACAGAAAAAGCAGTAGATGCTAGCTCAATTAATCATTTTAAATCTGAGATCGCTAGATGTTTATGAGCCGAGGGAAATAAGGGATATGGAGCCAAAGTGGGTAGATAGAGTTAGGATACAGATCAGCCATGATCTCATTGAATGGGGGAACAGACTCGAGGGGCTGAATGGCCTCCTCCTGCTCCTATGTTCCTCAGAAATCATATTACAACAAAGCACAAAAAGTTCCCAAAGATTCCATGGGAATAATATTCTGGCGTAAGTGCCGACTTGGAATCCCCGGTGCTGGCTCCACCAAAGTATGTGGGGTCGGGGGACGTTCCCACATTAAAATGTTACTGGCAGCTGCCTGCACCACTAGGGGCACATCTGAAGGAGGCCCTACAATGTGGCAGAGATCACCTAATTACAGTGGGGTGGGGGAGTACATATCTCCCTTCCTCTGGAAAAAACCCTCTGTGCCCCATTGGCTCCATTCATAAGAGGGCTGAAACATGCTTCAAATATTATTTAAATCTTCATTATTGCAGACCTGGACCTGTAGCTGGGCTCCAGGTATGCTGTCTGGTGGGCTGGTATGCTGCTTTCACTGTGGCTTCTAGGCCTGTCAGTCAATTCCCAGGTTTGAGACAGAGAAACCCCTGGGTTGGGAGTCCACTCACCTCCTGCTGTATTCCTTCTGACATGGGTGACCATTTGGGACAGGTGGAGACTCCATTCCAAACAAGGCCCTGTGGAAATGGGCAAACAATTCTCCACCCTTCCGCCACATTCCCACCGGACTTTATAGTGGAAGGGAACATAGGAACAGGAGTAAGCCATTGAGCCCCTCGAGCCTGTTCTGTCATTCAATGAGATCATGGCTGATCTGCGACCTAACTCCATATACTTGCCTTTGGCCCATATCCCTTAATACCTTTGGTTAACAAAACGCTATCAATCTCAGATTTAAAATTAACAACTGATCTAGCAGTAATTGCCATTTGCAGACGAGAGTTCCAAATTTCTACCACCCGTTGTGTGTCGAAGTGTTTCCTAATTTCACTCCTGAAAGGTCTGGCTCTAATTTTTAGACTATGCTCCCTAGTCCTAGAATCCCCAACCAGCAGAAATACTTTCTCTCTATCTACCCTATCTGTTCCCTTAGTATCTTGAAAATTTCGATCAGATCACTCCTTAACCTTCTAAATTCTAGGGAATACAACTCAAATTTGTGTAATCTCTCCTCGTAATTTAACCCTTGAAGTCCGGGTATTATTCTGGTAAACCTACACTGCACTCCCTCCAAGACCAATATAACATTCCTAAGGTGTGGTGCCCAGAACTGCTCCCAGTACTCCAGGGGTGGTCTAACCAGGGTTTTGTATAGCTGCAGCATTTTGAGCACTCCTGAGGTGGGAATGGTGCAGAGTGAGACATTGACATAACTAGAACCTTCACTTCTGCCACTCATTACGCTCCCACCCCGACAGCAGGCTACTTGTGACAGCTTGTTAGGCACAGAGGTAGCATTTTCAAGCAATGCTGCAGCTATTTAAAGGGCTGCAGCAGTGAAGATAAGGTTATTTTTTGGTTTGCTTACTGCACTCATGGATATAATTGTAGAATTTATAGGAAAATGAGAACCATGGCTTTCAGATGAGGTAGTAAAATATAGACTGCACAAATAAGGAAGATGATTACAGAATTTTACTTACATTAGAATTGAAAAGTAGAGAAGTTATGTTAAACTTGTATTGAACTTTATTTAGACCACACTTGGAGTACTGCGTACAATTCTGGTCACCATATTACAAAAATGAGATAGAGACACTGGAGTGGGTGATAAAAAATTTTACAAGGATGATAGCAGAACTGCGAGGTTATACCTATCAGGAAAGGAAGAACTGTCTAGATCTCTTTTCTCTTGAAAAGAGAAGGCTGACCTAATAGAGGTCTTTAAAATTATGAAAGATTTTGAAAGAGTAGACACAGAGGCCTAGAAATTCACTGGCCTTAGCGCCGCTTTTGAGGCGCTAGAGGGCCTAGCGCCGAAGTTATGGCCAGTTTAGAAATTGACAGGGGCCCTAAATCGGCGTTAGGCCGGTAGCATTGCGCCGGCACCGATGACGTCATCGGTGTGCGCAGCGTCCCGGTTGCCATGGTAACCCGCCCGAACTCGGAAATTGAGTTGCGGCCGCCTCGCCCGTGGCAGCCGCAAGCAACGTTCTGGCAGAGGTGCCTTACAGAACTTTGCGCCGGCGCATTAAAGGCCCCGCGGCGGCCGGCCGCTTTCCCGCCGGCCGCCTGGCTGCAGCTCCCTCCCCGGACTTCCCCCCGCCACCCCCCCGGAACAGAAGCAAGCCCGGCACTTGTCCGAGGTGCCGGGCTCATTTTTAAAAAGATTATCGCGGGCCGCGGCCGGGTGCAGGCAGCTCCTCCTTAGCGGAAGGAGGAGGCCTGCACTTCCCGAGCCTGCCGCACCGCAGCGGGCGCCGCAGTGCCGGAATAGCGCCGCAATGCGGCGCGTGGCGCCAGTTTTGAGGCGCTGAGACCCCTCAGTAGCGCCGGCAGCCGTTTGGGCGCGGCGCTACTGAATTTTTGGCGCGCGCAGGGGGAATTAGCGCCGGCACTAACTTCCGGCGCTAAAGCCCTCGCTGCGCCAAAACCGAATTTCTAGGCCAGAGTGTTTGCACTTGTGGGGAACAGCAGAACTAGAGACCATCAATATAATATATTCGCAAAGAAATTAAATAGAGAATTCAGAAGAATCTTCGATACCAAATAGTGGTGTGAATATGGAACTCATTACCACAGGGAACAGCTGAGGCGAATAGTATAGATGCATTTAAGGGGATGCTAGAAAAGCACTTGAGAGAGAAGGGAATAGAGCGTTAAGCTGATAGAATTAGACGAGGAAGGAATAAATGCCTGCATGGACTGGTTGGGCCGAATGGCCTGCTTCTGTGCAGTATATTCAATGTAAATCTGTCTAAAGAGAGACAAATCACAAGCGGGTAAACACAGTGAATGGGGCCTTTCATGCTGTAATGAGGTTGCGTGCTCAGCATATTTCAATTACCGTAACTCACTTGTTTGAATATTGCACTGAAAAGCAAAATTTGTTTAGCTCTAAAATTTGTAAGATAGTGAAATATCTTTAAATATCAACCTCAGAAGAAACTGTTGGCAGTGCTGCAGCAAGAAACTCCACTCATGGTCTTCCTTCATGGCCAAAGAGCAAAACATCTTGGGGTTAATTTGGAGTCTATTCAGGCCCTGGTACTCGAGCATTGGGAATGTACTCAGATCCTGGGTTCTCGAGCAATGGGAGTGTATTCAGATACAGGGTTCTCGAGCAGTGGCAGTGTATTCAGATACTGGGTACCCAAGCAGTGGGAGTGTATTCCGATACCAGGTACTCGAGCAGTGGGAGTGTATTCAGGTGCTGGGTACCCAAGCAGTGGGAGTGTATTCCGATACCGGGTATTCGAGGAGTGGGAGTGTATTCAGAGCACTGGGTAATTGAGGAGTGGGATTGTTTTCAGATCCTGAGTACTCGAGCAGTGGGAGAGTATTCAGATCCCGGGTACTCGAGCAGTGGGAGTGTATTCAGATCCCGGGTACTCGAGCAGTGGGAGTGTATTCAGATCCCGGGTACTCGAGCAGTGGGAGTGTATTCAGATCCCGGGTACTCGAGCAGTGGGAGTGTATTCAGATCCCGGGTACTCGAGCAGTGGGAGAGTATTCAGATCCCGGGTACTCGAGCAGTGGGAGTGTATTCAGATCCTGGGTACTCGAGCAGTGGGAGTGTATTCAGATCCCGGGTACTCGAGCAGTGGGAGTGTATTCAGATCCCGGGTACTCGAGCAGTGGGAGTGTATTCAGATCACGGGTACTCGAGCAGTGCGAGTGTATTCAGATCCCGTGTACTCGAGCAGTGGGAGTGTATTCAGATCCCAGGGATTCGAGCAGTGGGAGTGTATTCAGATCCCGGGTACTTGAGCAGTGGGAGTGTATTCAGATCCCGTGTACTCGAGCAGTGGGAGTGTATTCAGATCCCGGGTACTCGAGCAGTGGGAGTGTATTCAGATCCCGGGTACTCAAGCAGTGGGAGTGTATTCAGATCCCGGGTACTCGAGCAGTGGGAGTGTGTTCAGATCCCGGGTACTTGAGGAGTGGGATTGTATTCAGATCCCGTGTACTCGAGCAGTGGGAGTGTATTCAGATCCCGGGTACTCGAGCAGTGGGAGTGTATTCAGATCCCGGGTACTCGAACAGTGGGAGTGTATTCAGCTCCCGGGCACTCGAGCAGTGGGAGTGTATTCAGATCCCGGGTACTCGAGCAGTGGGAGTGTATTCAGATCCCGGGTACTCGAGCAGTGGGAGTGTATTCAGATCCCGGGTACTCGAGCAGTGGGACTGTATGCAGATCCCGGGTACTCTAGCAGTGGGAGTGTATTCAGATCCCGGGTACTCGAGCAGTGGGAGTGTATTCGGATCCCGGGTACTCGAGCAGTGGGAGTGTATTCAGATCCCGGGTACTCGAGCAGTGGGAGTGTATTCAGATGTCGGTTACTCGAGCAGTGGGAATGTATTCAGATCCTGTGTACTCGAGCAGTGGGAGTGTATTCATATCCCGTGTACTCGAGCAGTGGGAGTGTATTTAGATCCCTGGGTACTCGAGCGGTGGGAGTGTATTCAGATCCTGTGTACTCGAGCAGTGGGAGTGTATTCAGATCCCAGGTACTCGAGCAGTGGGAGTGTATTCAGATCCCGGGTACTCGAGCAGTGGGAGTTTATTCAGATCCCGGGTACTCGAGCAGTGGGAGTGTATTCAGATCCCGGGTACTCGAGCAGTGGGAGTGTGTTCAGATCCTGGGTACTCGAGCAGTGGGAGTGTATTCAGATCCCGTGTACTGGAGCAGTGGGAGTGTATTCAGATCCCGAATATTCGAGCAGTGGGAGTGTATTCAGATCCCAGGTTCTCGAGCAGTGGGAGTGTATTCAGATCCCGGGTACTCCAGCAGTGAGAGTGTATTCAGATCCCGGGTACTCGAGCAGTGGGAGTGTATTCAGATCCCGGGTACTCGAGCACTGGGAGTGTATTCAGATCCCGGGTACTCGAGCAATGGGAGTGTATTCAGATCCCGGGTACTGGAGCAGTGGGAGTTTATTCACATCCCGGGTACTGGAGCAGTGGGAGTGTATTCAGATCCCGGGTACTCGAGCACTGGGAGTGTATTCAGATCCCGGGTACTTGAGCAGTGGAAGTGTCTTCAGATCCCGGGTACTCGAGCAGTGGGAGTGTATTCAGATCCCGGGTACTCGAGCAGTGGGAGTGTATTGAGATCCCGTGCACTCGAGCAGTCGGAATGTATTCAGATCCCGGGTACTCGAGCAGTGGGAGTGTATTCAGATCCGGGGTACTCGAGCAGTGGGAGTGTGTTCAGATCCCGGGTATTCGAGCAGTGGGAGTGTATTCAGATCCCGGGTACTCGAGCAGTGGGAGTGTATTCAGATCCCGGGTACTCGAGCACTGGGAGTGTATTCAGATCCCGGGTACTTGAGCAGTGGAAGTGTCTTCAGATCCCGGGTACTCGAGCAGTGGGAGTGTATTCAGATCCTGGGTACTGGAGCACTGGGAGTGTATTCTGATCCCGGGTATTCGAGCAGTGGAAGTGTCTTCAGATCCCGGGTACTCGAGCAGTGGGAGTGTATTCAGATCCCGGGTACTCGAGCAGTGGGAGTGTATTGAGATCCCGTGCACTCGAGCAGTCGGAATGTATTCAGATCCCGGGTACTCGAGCAGTGGGAGTGTATTCAGACCCCATGTACTCGAGCAGTGGGAGTGTATTCAGATCCCGGGTATTCGAGCAGTGGGAGTGTATTCAGATCCCGGGTACTCGAGCAGTGGGAGTGTGTTCAGATCCCGGGTACTCGAGCAGTGGGAATGTATTCAGATCCCGGGTATTCGAGCAGTGGGAGTGTATTCAGATCCCGGGTACCCGAGCAATGGGAGTGTATTCAGATCCCGGGTATTCAAGCAGTGGGAGTGTATTCAGATCCCGGGTACTCGAGCAGTGGGAGTGTATTCAGATCCCGGGTACTCGAGCAGTGGGAGTGTATTCAGACCCTGGGTACTCGAGCAGTGGGAGTGTGTTCAGATCCTGGGTACTCGAGCAGTGGGAGTGTGTTCAGATCCCGGATATTCGAGTAGTGGGAGTGTATTCAGATCCCGGGTACTCGAGCAGTGGGAGTGTATTCAGATCCCGGGTACTCGAGCAGTGGGAGTGTATTCAGATCCTGGGTATTCCAAGCAGTGGGAGTGTATTCAGATCCCGGGTATTCGAGCAGTGGGAGTGTATTCAGATCTCGGGTACACGAGCAGTGGGAGTGTATTCAGATCCCGGGTACTCGAGCAGTGGGAGTGTATTCAGATCCCGGGTACTCAAGCAGTGGGGTGTATTCAGATCCCGGGTACTCGAGCAGTGGGAGTGTATTCAGATCCCGGGTACTCGAGCAGTGGGATTGTAGTCGGATCCCGGGTACTCGAGCAGTGGGAGTTTATTCAGATCCCGGGTACTTGAGCAGTGGGAGTGTATTCAGATCAAGGGTACTCGAGCAGTGGGAGTGTATTCAGATCCCGGGTACTGGAGCAGTGGAAGTGTATTCAGATCCTGGGTACTCGAGTAGTGGGAGTGTATTCAGATCCCGGGTACTCGAGCAGTGGGAGTGTATACAGATCACAGGTATTCGAGCAGTGGGAGTGTATTCAGATCCCGGGTACTCGAGCAGTGGGAGTGTATACAGATCACAGGTATTCGAGCAGTGGGAGTTTGTTCAGATCCCAGGTATTCGAGCAGTGGGAGTGTATTCAGATCCCGGGTACTCGAGCAGTGGGAATGTATTCAGATCCCGGGAACTGGAGCAGTGGGAGCGTATTCAGATGCCGGGTATTCAAGCAGTGGGAGTGTATTCAGATCCCGGGTACTCGAGCAGTGGGAGTGTATTCAGATCCCTGGGTACTCGATCAGTGGGAGTGTATTCAGATCCCGATACTCGAGCAGTGGGAGTGTATTCAGATCCCGGGTACTTGAGCAGTGTGAGTGTATTCAGGTCCTGGGTACTCGAGCAGTGGGAGTGTATTCAGATCCCGGGTACTCGAGCAGTGGGAGTGTATTCAGATGCTGGGTACCCAAGCAGTGGGAGTGTATTCCGATACCGGGTATTCGAGGAGTGGGAGTGTATTCAGAGCCCTGGGTAATTGAGGAGTGGGATTGTCTTCAGATCCTGAGCACTCGAGCAGTGGGAGTGTATTCAGATCCCGGGTACTCGAGCAGTGGGAGTGTATTCAGAGCCCTGGGTACTTGAGGACTGGGAGTGTATTCAGATCCTGGGTACTTGAGCCGTGTGAGTGTATCCAGATTCCAGGTAGTCGAGTACAAGGAGTGTATTCAGATCCCGGGTACTCAAGCAGTGGGAGAGTTTTCAGATCCTGGGTAGTCGAGCAGTGGGAGTGTATACAGATCCCGGGTACTCGAGCAGTGGGAGTGTATTCAGATCCCGGGTACTTGAGCAGTGTGAGTGTATTCAGCTCCTGGGTACTCGAGCAGTGGGGTGTATTCAGATCCCGGTACTCGAGCAGTGGGAGTGTATACAGATCCTGGGTAGTTGAGCAGTGGGAGTGTATTCAGATCCCGGTACTCGAGCAGTGGGAGTGTATACAGATCCTGGGTAGTTGAGCAGTGGGAGTGTATTCAGATCCCGGGTACACGAGCAGTGGGAGTGTATTCAGATCCCGGGTACTCGAGCAGTGGGAGTGTATTCAGATCCCGGGTACTCGAGCAGTGGGAGTGTATTCGGATCCCGGGTACTCGAGCAGTGGGAGTGTATTCAGATCCCGGGTACCCGAGCAGTGGGAGTGTATTCAGATCCCGGGTACTCGAGCAGTGGGAGTGTATTCAGATCCCGGGTACTCGAGCAGTGGGAGTGTATTCAGATCCTGTGTACTCGAGCAGTGGGAGTGTATTCAGATCCCGTGTACTCGAGCAGTGGGGGTGTATTTAGATCCCTGGGTACTCGAGCAGTGGGAGTGTATTCAGGTCCCGGGTACACAAGCAGTGGGAGTGTATTCAGATCCTGTGTACTCGAGCAGTGGGAGTGTATTCACATCCCAGGTATTCGAGCAATGGGAGTGTATTCAGGTCCCGGGTACTCGAGCAGTGGGAGTTTATTCAGATCCCGGGTACTCGAGCAGTGGGAGTGTATTCAGATCCCGGGTACTCGAGCAGTGGGAGTGTATTCAGACCCCGGGTACTCGAGCAGTGGGAATGTATTCAGATCCAGGGTACTCGAGCAGTGGGAATGTATTCAGATCCCGGATACTAGAGCAGTGGGAGTGTATTCAGATCCCGGGTACTCGAGCAGTGGGAGTGTATTCAGATCCCGGGTACTCGAGCAGTAGGAGTGTATTCAGATCCCGGGTACTCGAGCAGTGGGAGTGTATTCAGATCCCGGGTACTCGAGCAGTGGGAGTGTGTTCAGATCCCGGGGACTCGAGCAGTGGGAGTGTATTCAGATCCTGGGTACTCGAGCAGTGGGAGTGTATTCAGATCCCGGGTACTCGAGCAGTGGGAGTGTATTCAGATCCCGGGTACTCGAGCAGTGGGAGTGTATTCAGATCCCGGGTACTCGAAAAGTGGGAGTGTATTCAGATCCCGTGTATTCGAGCAGTGGGAGTGTATTCAGATCCAGGGTACTCGAGCAGTGGGAGTGTATTCAGATCCCGTGTTCTCGAGCAGTGGGAATGTATTCAGATCCCGGGTACTCGAGCAGTGGGAGTGTGTTCAGATCCCGGGAACTCGAGCAGTGGGAGTGTATTCAGATCCCGTGTACTGGAGCAGTGGGAGTGTATTCAGATCCCGGGTATTCGAGCAGTGGGAGTGTATTCAGATCCCAGGTTCTCGAGCAGTGGGAGTGTATTCAGATCCCGGGTACTCGAGCAGTGGGAGTGTATTCAGGTCCCTGGTATTCGAGCAGTGGGAGTGTATTCAGATCCTGGGTACTCGAGCAGTGGGAGTGTATTCAGATCCCGGGTACTCCAGCAGTGAGAGTGCATGCAGATCCCGGGTACTCGAGCAGTGGGAGTGTATTCAGATGCCGGGTACTCGAGCACTGGGAGTGTATTCAGATCCCGGGTACTCGAGCACTGGGAGTGTATTCAGATCCCGGGTACTGGAGCAGTGGAGTGTATTCACATCCCGGGTACTGGAGCAGTGGGAGTGTATTCAGATCCCGGGTACTCGAGCAGTGGGAGTGTATTCAGATGCCGGGTAATCGAGCAGTGGGAGTGTATTCAGATCCCGGGTACTCGAACAGTGGGAGTGTATTCAGATCCCGGGTACTCGAGCAGTGGGAGTGCATTCAGATCCCGGGTACTCGAGCAGTGGGAGTGTATTCAGATCCCGGGTACTCGAGCAGTGGGAGTGTATTCAGATCCCGGGTACTCGAGCAGTGGGACAGCATGCAGATCCCGGGTACTCGAGCAGTGGGAGTGTATTCAGATCCCGGGTACTCGAGCAGTGGGAGTGTATTCAGATCACGGGTACTCGAGCAGTGGGAGTGTATTCAGATCCCGGGTACTCGAGCAGTGGGAGTGTATTCAGATGTCGGTTACTCGAGCAGTGGGAGTGTATTCAGATCCTGTGTACTCGAGCAGTGGGAGTGTATTCAGATCCCGTGTACTCGAGCAGTGGGAGTGTATTTAGATCCCTGGGTACTCGAGCAGTGGGAGTGTATTCAGGTCCCGGGTACTCAAGCAGTGGGAGTGTATTCAGATCCTGTGTACTCGAGCAGTGGGAGTGTATTCACATCCCAGGTACTCGAGCAGTGGGAGTGTACTCAGGTCCCGGGTAGTCGAGCAGTGGGAGTTTATTCAGATCCCGGGTACTCGAGCAGTGGGAGTGTATTCAGATCCCGGGTACTCGAGCAGTGGGAGTGTATTCAGACACCGGGTACTCGAGCAGTGGGAGTGTATTCAGATCCAGGTTACTCGAGCAGTGGGAATGTATTCAGATCCCGGATACTAGAGCAGTGGGAGTGTATTCAGATCCCGGGTACTCGAGCAGTGGGAATGTATTCAGATCCAGGGTACTCGAGCAGTGGGAATGTATTCAGATCCCGGATACTAGAGCAGTGGGAGTGTATTCAGATCCCGGGTACTCGAGCAGTGGGAGTGTATTCAGATCCCGGGTACTCGAGCAGTAGGAGTGTATTCAGATCCCGGGTACTCGAGCAGTGGGAGTGTATTCAGATCCCGGGTACTCGAGCAGTGGGAGTGTGTTCAGATCCCGGGGACTCGAGCAGTGGGAGTGTATTCAGATCCTGGGTACTCGAGCAGTGGGAGTGTATTCAGATCCCGGGTACTCGAGCAGTGGGAGTGTATTCAGATCCCGGGTACTCGAGCAGTGGGAGTGTATTCAGATATTGGGTACTCGAAAAGTGCGAGTGTATTCAGATCCCATGTATTCGAGCAGTGGGAGTGTATTCAGATCCCGGGTACTCGAGCAGTGGGAGTGTGTTCAGATCCTGGGTACTCGAGCAGTGGGAGTGTATTCAGATCCCGTGTACTGGAGCAGTGGGAGTGTATTCAGATCCCGAATATTCGAGCAGTGGGAGTGTATTCAGATCCCAGGTTCTCGAGCAGTGGGAGTGTATTCAGATCCCGGGTACTCCAGCAGTGAGAGTGTATTCAGATCCCGGGTACTCGAGCAGTGGGAGTGTATTCAGATCCCGGGTACTCGAGCACTGGGAGTGTATTCAGATCCCGGGTACTCGAGCAATGGGAGTGTATTCAGATCCCGGGTACTGGAGCAGTGGGAGTTTATTCACATCCCGGGTACTGGAGCAGTGGGAGTGTATTCAGATCCCGGGTACTCGAGCACTGGGAGTGTATTCAGATCCCGGGTACTTGAGCAGTGGAAGTGTCTTCAGATCCCGGGTACTCGAGCAGTGGGAGTGTATTCAGATCCCGGGTACTCGAGCAGTGGGAGTGTATTGAGATCCCGTGCACTCGAGCAGTCGGAATGTATTCAGATCCCGGGTACTCGAGCAGTGGGAGTGTATTCAGATCCGGGGTACTCGAGCAGTGGGAGTGTGTTCAGATCCCGGGTATTCGAGCAGTGGGAGTGTATTCAGATCCCGGGTACTCGAGCAGTGGGAGTGTATTCAGATCCCGGGTACTCGAGCACTGGGAGTGTATTCAGATCCCGGGTACTTGAGCAGTGGAAGTGTCTTCAGATCCCGGGTACTCGAGCAGTGGGAGTGTATTCAGATCCTGGGTACTGGAGCACTGGGAGTGTATTCTGATCCCGGGTATTCGAGCAGTGGAAGTGTCTTCAGATCCCGGGTACTCGAGCAGTGGGAGTGTATTCAGATCCCGGGTACTCGAGCAGTGGGAGTGTATTGAGATCCCGTGCACTCGAGCAGTCGGAATGTATTCAGATCCCGGGTACTCGAGCAGTGGGAGTGTATTCAGACCCCATGTACTCGAGCAGTGGGAGTGTATTCAGATCCCGGGTATTCGAGCAGTGGGAGTGTATTCAGATCCCGGGTACTCGAGCAGTGGGAGTGTGTTCAGATCCCGGGTACTCGAGCAGTGGGAATGTATTCAGATCCCGGGTATTCGAGCAGTGGGAGTGTATTCAGATCCCGGGTACCCGAGCAATGGGAGTGTATTCAGATCCCGGGTATTCAAGCAGTGGGAGTGTATTCAGATCCCGGGTACTCGAGCAGTGGGAGTGTATTCAGATCCCGGGTACTCGAGCAGTGGGAGTGTATTCAGACCCTGGGTACTCGAGCAGTGGGAGTGTGTTCAGATCCTGGGTACTCGAGCAGTGGGAGTGTGTTCAGATCCCGGATATTCGAGTAGTGGGAGTGTATTCAGATCCCGGGTACTCGAGCAGTGGGAGTGTATTCAGATCCCGGGTACTCGAGCAGTGGGAGTGTATTCAGATCCTGGGTATTCCAAGCAGTGGGAGTGTATTCAGATCCCGGGTATTCGAGCAGTGGGAGTGTATTCAGATCTCGGGTACACGAGCAGTGGGAGTGTATTCAGATCCCGGGTACTCGAGCAGTGGGAGTGTATTCAGATCCCGGGTACTCAAGCAGTGGGGTGTATTCAGATCCCGGGTACTCGAGCAGTGGGAGTGTATTCAGATCCCGGGTACTCGAGCAGTGGGATTGTAGTCGGATCCCGGGTACTCGAGCAGTGGGAGTTTATTCAGATCCCGGGTACTTGAGCAGTGGGAGTGTATTCAGATCAAGGGTACTCGAGCAGTGGGAGTGTATTCAGATCCCGGGTACTGGAGCAGTGGAAGTGTATTCAGATCCTGGGTACTCGAGTAGTGGGAGTGTATTCAGATCCCGGGTACTCGAGCAGTGGGAGTGTATACAGATCACAGGTATTCGAGCAGTGGGAGTGTATTCAGATCCCGGGTACTCGAGCAGTGGGAGTGTATACAGATCACAGGTATTCGAGCAGTGGGAGTTTGTTCAGATCCCAGGTATTCGAGCAGTGGGAGTGTATTCAGATCCCGGGTACTCGAGCAGTGGGAATGTATTCAGATCCCGGGAACTGGAGCAGTGGGAGCGTATTCAGATGCCGGGTATTCAAGCAGTGGGAGTGTATTCAGATCCCGGGTACTCGAGCAGTGGGAGTGTATTCAGATCCCTGGGTACTCGATCAGTGGGAGTGTATTCAGATCCCGATACTCGAGCAGTGGGAGTGTATTCAGATCCCGGGTACTTGAGCAGTGTGAGTGTATTCAGGTCCTGGGTACTCGAGCAGTGGGAGTGTATTCAGATCCCGGGTACTCGAGCAGTGGGAGTGTATTCAGATGCTGGGTACCCAAGCAGTGGGAGTGTATTCCGATACCGGGTATTCGAGGAGTGGGAGTGTATTCAGAGCCCTGGGTAATTGAGGAGTGGGATTGTCTTCAGATCCTGAGCACTCGAGCAGTGGGAGTGTATTCAGATCCCGGGTACTCGAGCAGTGGGAGTGTATTCAGAGCCCTGGGTACTTGAGGACTGGGAGTGTATTCAGATCCTGGGTACTTGAGCCGTGTGAGTGTATCCAGATTCCAGGTAGTCGAGTACAAGGAGTGTATTCAGATCCCGGGTACTCAAGCAGTGGGAGAGTTTTCAGATCCTGGGTAGTCGAGCAGTGGGAGTGTATACAGATCCCGGGTACTCGAGCAGTGGGAGTGTATTCAGATCCCGGGTACTTGAGCAGTGTGAGTGTATTCAGCTCCTGGGTACTCGAGCAGTGGGGTGTATTCAGATCCCGGTACTCGAGCAGTGGGAGTGTATACAGATCCTGGGTAGTTGAGCAGTGGGAGTGTATTCAGATCCCGGTACTCGAGCAGTGGGAGTGTATACAGATCCTGGGTAGTTGAGCAGTGGGAGTGTATTCAGATCCCGGGTACACGAGCAGTGGGAGTGTATTCAGATCCCGGGTACTCGAGCAGTGGGAGTGTATTCAGATCCCGGGTACTCGAGCAGTGGGAGTGTATTCGGATCCCGGGTACTCGAGCAGTGGGAGTGTATTCAGATCCCGGGTACCCGAGCAGTGGGAGTGTATTCAGATCCCGGGTACTCGAGCAGTGGGAGTGTATTCAGATCCCGGGTACTCGAGCAGTGGGAGTGTATTCAGATCCTGTGTACTCGAGCAGTGGGAGTGTATTCAGATCCCGTGTACTCGAGCAGTGGGGGTGTATTTAGATCCCTGGGTACTCGAGCAGTGGGAGTGTATTCAGGTCCCGGGTACACAAGCAGTGGGAGTGTATTCAGATCCTGTGTACTCGAGCAGTGGGAGTGTATTCACATCCCAGGTATTCGAGCAATGGGAGTGTATTCAGGTCCCGGGTACTCGAGCAGTGGGAGTTTATTCAGATCCCGGGTACTCGAGCAGTGGGAGTGTATTCAGATCCCGGGTACTCGAGCAGTGGGAGTGTATTCAGACCCCGGGTACTCGAGCAGTGGGAATGTATTCAGATCCAGGGTACTCGAGCAGTGGGAATGTATTCAGATCCCGGATACTAGAGCAGTGGGAGTGTATTCAGATCCCGGGTACTCGAGCAGTGGGAGTGTATTCAGATCCCGGGTACTCGAGCAGTAGGAGTGTATTCAGATCCCGGGTACTCGAGCAGTGGGAGTGTATTCAGATCCCGGGTACTCGAGCAGTGGGAGTGTGTTCAGATCCCGGGGACTCGAGCAGTGGGAGTGTATTCAGATCCTGGGTACTCGAGCAGTGGGAGTGTATTCAGATCCCGGGTACTCGAGCAGTGGGAGTGTATTCAGATCCCGGGTACTCGAGCAGTGGGAGTGTATTCAGATCCCGGGTACTCGAAAAGTGGGAGTGTATTCAGATCCCGTGTATTCGAGCAGTGGGAGTGTATTCAGATCCAGGGTACTCGAGCAGTGGGAGTGTATTCAGATCCCGTGTTCTCGAGCAGTGGGAATGTATTCAGATCCCGGGTACTCGAGCAGTGGGAGTGTGTTCAGATCCCGGGAACTCGAGCAGTGGGAGTGTATTCAGATCCCGTGTACTGGAGCAGTGGGAGTGTATTCAGATCCCGGGTATTCGAGCAGTGGGAGTGTATTCAGATCCCAGGTTCTCGAGCAGTGGGAGTGTATTCAGATCCCGGGTACTCGAGCAGTGGGAGTGTATTCAGGTCCCTGGTATTCGAGCAGTGGGAGTGTATTCAGATCCTGGGTACTCGAGCAGTGGGAGTGTATTCAGATCCCGGGTACTCCAGCAGTGAGAGTGCATGCAGATCCCGGGTACTCGAGCAGTGGGAGTGTATTCAGATGCCGGGTACTCGAGCACTGGGAGTGTATTCAGATCCCGGGTACTCGAGCACTGGGAGTGTATTCAGATCCCGGGTACTGGAGCAGTGGAGTGTATTCACATCCCGGGTACTGGAGCAGTGGGAGTGTATTCAGATCCCGGGTACTCGAGCAGTGGGAGTGTATTCAGATGCCGGGTAATCGAGCAGTGGGAGTGTATTCAGATCCCGGGTACTCGAACAGTGGGAGTGTATTCAGATCCCGGGTACTCGAGCAGTGGGAGTGCATTCAGATCCCGGGTACTCGAGCAGTGGGAGTGTATTCAGATCCCGGGTACTCGAGCAGTGGGAGTGTATTCAGATCCCGGGTACTCGAGCAGTGGGACAGCATGCAGATCCCGGGTACTCGAGCAGTGGGAGTGTATTCAGATCCCGGGTACTCGAGCAGTGGGAGTGTATTCAGATCCCGGGTACTCGAGCAGTGGGAGTGTATTCAGATCCCGGGTACTCGAGCAGTGGGAGTGTATTCAGATGTCGGTTACTCGAGCAGTGGGAGTGTATTCAGATCCTGTGTACTCGAGCAGTGGGAGTGTATTCAGATCCCGTGTACTCGAGCAGTGGGAGTGTATTTAGATCCCTGGGTACTCGAGCAGTGGGAGTGTATTCAGGTCCCGGGTACTCAAGCAGTGGGAGTGTATTCAGATCCTGTGTACTCGAGCAGTGGGAGTGTATTCACATCCCAGGTACTCGAGCAGTGGGAGTGTACTCAGGTCCCGGGTAGTCGAGCAGTGGGAGTTTATTCAGATCCCGGGTACTCGAGCAGTGGGAGTGTATTCAGATCCCGGGTACTCGAGCAGTGGGAGTGTATTCAGACACCGGGTACTCGAGCAGTGGGAGTGTATTCAGATCCAGGTTACTCGAGCAGTGGGAATGTATTCAGATCCCGGATACTAGAGCAGTGGGAGTGTATTCAGATCCCGGGTACTCGAGCAGTGGGAATGTATTCAGATCCAGGGTACTCGAGCAGTGGGAATGTATTCAGATCCCGGATACTAGAGCAGTGGGAGTGTATTCAGATCCCGGGTACTCGAGCAGTGGGAGTGTATTCAGATCCCGGGTACTCGAGCAGTAGGAGTGTATTCAGATCCCGGGTACTCGAGCAGTGGGAGTGTATTCAGATCCCGGGTACTCGAGCAGTGGGAGTGTGTTCAGATCCCGGGGACTCGAGCAGTGGGAGTGTATTCAGATCCTGGGTACTCGAGCAGTGGGAGTGTATTCAGATCCCGGGTACTCGAGCAGTGGGAGTGTATTCAGATCCCGGGTACTCGAGCAGTGGGAGTGTATTCAGATATTGGGTACTCGAAAAGTGCGAGTGTATTCAGATCCCATGTATTCGAGCAGTGGGAGTGTATTCAGATCCAGGGTACTCGAGCAGTGGGAGTGTATTCAGATCCCGTGTTCTCGAGCAGTGGGAATGTATTCAGATCCCGGGTACTCGAGCAGTGGGAGTGTGTTCAGATCCCGGGAACTCGAGCAGTGGGAGTGTATTCAGATCCCGTGTACTGGAGCAGTGGGAGTGTATTCAGATCCCGGGTATTCGAGCAGTGGGAGTGTATTCAGATCCCAGGTTCTCGAGCAGTGGGAGTGTATTCAGATCCCGGGTACTCGAGCAGTGGGAGTGTATTCAGGTCCCTGGTATTCGAGCAGTGGGAGTGTATTCAGATCCTGGGTACTCGAGCAGTGGGAGTGTATTCAGATCCCGGGTACTCCAGCAGTGAGAGTGCATGCAGATCCCATGTACTCGAGCAGTGGGAGTGTATTCAGATGCCGGGTACTCGAGCACTGGGAGTGTATTCAGATCCCGGGTACTCGAGCACTGGGAGTGTATTCAGATCCCGGGTACTGGAGCAGTGGAGTGTATTCACATCCCGGGTACTGGAGCAGTGGGAGTGTATACAGATCCCGGGTACTCGAGCAGTGGGAGTGTATTCAGGTCCCTGGTATTCGAGCAGTGGGAGTGTATTCAGATCCTGGGTACTCGAGCAGTGGGAGTGTATTCAGATCCCGGGTACTCGAGCAGTGGGAGTGTATTCAGATGCCGGGTAATCGAGCAGTGGGAGTGTATTCAGATCCCGGGTACTCGAACAGTGGGAGTGTATTCAGATCCCGGGTACTCGAGCAGTGGGAGTGCATTCAGATCCCGGGTACTCGAGCAGTGGGAGTGTATTCAGATCCCGGGTACTCGAGCAGTGGGAGTGTATTCAGATCCCGGGTACTCGAGCAGTGGGACAGCATGCAGATCCCGGGTACTCGAGCAGTGGGAGTGTATTCAGATCCCGGGTACTCGAGCAGTGGGAGTGTATTCAGATCCCGGGTACTCGAGCAGTGGGAGTGTATTCAGATCCCGGGTACTCGAGCAGTGGGAGTGTATTCAGATGTCGGTTACTCGAGCAGTGGGAGTGTATTCAGATCCTGTGTACTCGAGCAGTGGGAGTGTATTCAGATCCCGTGTACTCGAGCAGTGGGAGTGTATTTAGATCCCTGGGTACTCGAGCAGTGGGAGTGTATTCAGGTCCCGGGTACTCAAGCAGTGGGAGTGTATTCAGATCCTGTGTACTCGAGCAGTGGGAGTGTATTCACATCCCAGGTACTCGAGCAGTGGGAGTGTACTCAGGTCCCGGGTAGTCGAGCAGTGGGAGTTTATTCAGATCCCGGGTACTCGAGCAGTGGGAGTGTATTCAGATCCCGGGTACTCGAGCAGTGGGAGTGTATTCAGACACCGGGTACTCGAGCAGTGGGAGTGTATTCAGATCCAGGTTACTCGAGCAGTGGGAATGTATTCAGATCCCGGATACTAGAGCAGTGGGAGTGTATTCAGATCCCGGGTACTCGAGCAGTGGGAATGTATTCAGATCCAGGGTACTCGAGCAGTGGGAATGTATTCAGATCCCGGATACTAGAGCAGTGGGAGTGTATTCAGATCCCGGGTACTCGAGCAGTGGGAGTGTATTCAGATCCCGGGTACTCGAGCAGTAGGAGTGTATTCAGATCCCGGGTACTCGAGCAGTGGGAGTGTATTCAGATCCCGGGTACTCGAGCAGTGGGAGTGTATTCAGATGTCGGTTACTCGAGCAGTGGGAGTGTATTCAGATCCTGTGTACTCGAGCAGTGGGAGTGTATTCAGATCCCGTGTACTCGAGCAGTGGGAGTGTATTTAGATCCCTGGGTACTCGAGCAGTGGGAGTGTATTCAGGTCCCGGGTACTCAAGCAGTGGGAGTGTATTCAGATCCTGTGTACTCGAGCAGTGGGAGTGTATTCACATCCCAGGTACTCGAGCAGTGGGAGTGTACTCAGGTCCCGGGTAGTCGAGCAGTGGGAGTTTATTCAGATCCCGGGTACTCGAGCAGTGGGAGTGTATTCAGATCCCGGGTACTCGAGCAGTGGGAGTGTATTCAGACACCGGGTACTCGAGCAGTGGGAGTGTATTCAGATCCAGGTTACTCGAGCAGTGGGAATGTATTCAGATCCCGGATACTAGAGCAGTGGGAGTGTATTCAGATCCCGGGTACTCGAGCAGTGGGAATGTATTCAGATCCAGGGTACTCGAGCAGTGGGAATGTATTCAGATCCCGGATACTAGAGCAGTGGGAGTGTATTCAGATCCCGGGTACTCGAGCAGTGGGAGTGTATTCAGATCCCGGGTACTCGAGCAGTAGGAGTGTATTCAGATCCCGGGTACTCGAGCAGTGGGAGTGTATTCAGATCCCGGGTACTCGAGCAGTGGGAGTGTGTTCAGATCCCGGGGACTCGAGCAGTGGGAGTGTATTCAGATCCTGGGTACTCGAGCAGTGGGAGTGTATTCAGATCCCGGGTACTCGAGCAGTGGGAGTGTATTCAGATCCCGGGTACTCGAGCAGTGGGAGTGTATTCAGATATTGGGTACTCGAAAAGTGCGAGTGTATTCAGATCCCATGTATTCGAGCAGTGGGAGTGTATTCAGATCCAGGGTACTCGAGCAGTGGGAGTGTATTCAGATCCCGTGTTCTCGAGCAGTGGGAATGTATTCAGATCCCGGGTACTCGAGCAGTGGGAGTGTGTTCAGATCCCGGGAACTCGAGCAGTGGGAGTGTATTCAGATCCCGTGTACTGGAGCAGTGGGAGTGTATTCAGATCCCGGGTATTCGAGCAGTGGGAGTGTATTCAGATCCCAGGTTCTCGAGCAGTGGGAGTGTATTCAGATCCCGGGTACTCGAGCAGTGGGAGTGTATTCAGGTCCCTGGTATTCGAGCAGTGGGAGTGTATTCAGATCCTGGGTACTCGAGCAGTGGGAGTGTATTCAGATCCCGGGTACTCCAGCAGTGAGAGTGCATGCAGATCCCGGGTACTCGAGCAGTGGGAGTGTATTCAGATGCCGGGTACTCGAGCACTGGGAGTGTATTCAGATCCCGGGTACTGGAGCAGTGGAGTGTATTCACATCCCGGGTACTGGAGCAGTGGGAGTGTATTCAGATCCCGGGTACTCGAGCAGTGGGAGTGTATTCAGATGCCGGGTAATCGAGCAGTGGGAGTGTATTCAGATCCCGGGTACTCGAACAGTGGGAGTGTATTCAGATCCCGGGTACTCGAGCAGTGGGAGTGCATTCAGATCCCGGGTACTCGAGCAGTAGGAGTGTATTCAGATCCCGGGTACTCGAGCAGTGGGAGTGTATTCAGATCCCGGGTACTCGAGCAGTGGGACAGCATGCAGATCCCGGGTACTCGAGCAGTGGGAGTGTATTCAGATCCCGGGTACTCGAGCAGTGGGAGTGTATTCAGATCCCGGGTACTCGAGCAGTGGGAGTGTATTCAGATCCCGGGTACTCGAGCAGTGGGAGTGTATTCAGATGTCGGTTACTCGAGCAGTGGGAGTGTATTCAGATCCTGTGTACTCGAGCAGTGGGAGTGTATTCAGATCCCGTGTACTCGAGCAGTGGGAGTGTATTTAGATCCCTGGGTACTCGAGCAGTGGGAGTGTATTCAGGTCCCGGGTACTCAAGCAGTGGGAGTGTATTCAGATCCTGTGTACTCGAGCAGTGGGAGTGTATTCACATCCCAGGTACTCGAGCAGTGGGAGTGTACTCAGGTCCCGGGTACTCGAGCAGTGGGAGTTTATTCAGATCCCGGGTACTCGAGCAGTGGGAGTGTATTCAGATCCCGGGTACTCGAGCAGTGGGAGTGTATTCAGACACCGGGTACTCGAGCAGTGGGAGTGTATTCAGATCCAGGTTACTCGAGCAGTGGGAATGTATTCAGATCCCGGATACTAGAGCAGTGGGAGTGTATTCAGATCCCGGGTACTCGAGCAGTGGGAGTGTATTCAGATCCCGGGTACTCGAGCAGTAGGAGTGTATTCAGATCCCGGGTACTCGAGCAGTGGGAGTGTATTCAGATCCCGGGTACTCGAGCAGTGGGAGTGTGTTCAGATTCCGGGGACTCGAGCAGTGGGAGTGTATTCAGATCCTGGGTACTCGAGCAGTGGGATTGTATTCAGATCCCGGGTACTCGAGCAGTGGGAGGGTATTCGGATCCCGGGTACTCGAGCAGTGGGAGTGTATTCAGATCCCGGGTACTCGAAAAGTGGGTGTGTATTCAGATCCCGTGTATTCGAGCAGTGGGAGTGTATTCAGATCCAGGGTACTCGAGCAGTGGGAGTGTATTCAGATCCCGTGTTCTCGAGCAGTGGGAATGTATTCAGATCCCGGGTACTCGAGCAGTGGGAGTGTGTTCAGATCCCGGGTACTCGAGCAGTGGGAGTGTATTCAGATCCCGTGTACTGGAGCAGTGGGAGTGTATTCAGATCCCGGGTATTCGAGCAGTGGGAGTGTATTCAGACCCCAGGTTCTCGAGCAGTGGGAGTGTATTCAGATCCCGGGTACTCGAGCAGTGGGTGTGTATTCAGGTCCCTGGTATTCGAGCAGTGGGAGTGTATTCAGATCCTGGGTACTCGAGCAGTGGGAGTGTATTCAGATCCCGGGTACTCCAGCAGTGAGAGTGTATTCAGATCCCGGGTACTCGAGCAGTGGGAGTGTATTCACATCCCGGGTACTGGAGCAGTGGGAGTGTATTCAGATCCCGGGTACTCGAGCAGTGGGAGTGTATTCAGATCCCGTGTACTTGAGCAGTCGGAATGTATTCAGATCCCGGGTACTCGAGCAGTGGGAGTGTATACAGATCCCGGGTACTCGAGCAGTGGGGGTGTATTCAGATCCCGGGTACTTGAGCAGTGTGAGTGTATTCAGATCCTGGGTACTTGAGCAGTGGGAGTGTATTCAGATCCCGTGTACTCGAGCAGTGGGAGTGTATACAGATCCTGGGTACTTGAGCAGTGGGAGTGCATTCAGATCCCGGGTACTCCAGCAGTGGGAGTGTATTCAGATCCCGGGTACTCGAGCAGTGGGAGTGTATTCAGATCCCGGGTACTCGAGCAGTGGGAGTGTATTCAGATCCCGGGGACTCGAGCAGTGGGAGTGTATTCAGATCCCGGGTACTCGAGCAGTGGGAGTGTATTCAGATCACGGGTACTCGAGCAGTGCGAGTGTATTCAGATCCCGTGTACTCGAGCAGTGGCAGTGTATTCAGATCCCGGGGATTTGAGCAGTGGGAGTGTATTCAGATCCCGTGTACTCGAGCAGTGGGAGTGTATTCAGATCCCGGGTACTCGAGCAGTGGGAGTGTATTCAGATCCCCGGTACTCAAGCAGTGGGAGTGTATTCAGATCCCGGGCACTCGAGCAGTGGGAGTGTGTTCAGATCCTGGGTACTTGAGCAGTGGGATTGTATTCAGATCCCGTGTACTCGAGCAGTGGGAGTGTATTCAGATCCTGGGTACTCGAGCAGTGGGAGTGTATTCAGATCCCGGGTACTCGAACAGTGGGAGTGTATTCAGATCCCGGGTACTCGAGCAGTGGGAGTGTATTCAGATCCCGGGTACTCGAGCAGTGGGAGTGTATTCAGATCCCGTGTACTCGAGCAGTGGGAGTGTATTCAGGTCCCGGGTACTCGAGCAGTGGGAGTGTATTTATATCCCTGGGTACTCGAGCAGTGGGAGTGTATTCAGGTCCCGGGTACTCAAGCAGTGGGAGTGTATTCAGATCCTGTGTACTCGAGCAGTGGGACTGTATTCAGATCCCAGGTACTCGAGCAGTGGGAATGTATTCAGGTCCCGGGTACTCGAGCAGTGGGAGTTTATTCAGATCCCGGGTACTCGAGCAGTGGGAGTGTATTCGGATCCCGGGTACTCGAGCAGTGGGAGTGTATTCAGATCCCGGGTACTCGAGCAGTGGGAGTGTATTCAGATCCAGGGTACTCGAGCAGTGGGAATGTATTCAGATCCCGGATACTAGAGCAGTGGGAGTGTATTCAGATCCCGGGTACTCGAGCAGTGGGAGTGTATTCAGATCCCGGGTACTCGAGCAGTAGGAGTGTATTCAGATCCCGGGTACTTGAGCAGTGGGAGTGTATTCAGATCCCGGGTACTCGAGCAGTGGGAGTGTATTCAGATCCCGGGTACTCGAGCAGTGGGAGTGTATTCAGATCCTGAGTACTCGAGCAGTGGGAGTGTATTCAGATCCCGGGTACTCGAGCAGTGGGAGTGTATTCAGATCCCGGGGACTCGAGCAGTGGGAGTGTATTCAGATCACGGGTACTCGAGCAGTGCGAGTGTATTCAGATCCCGTGTACTCGAGCAGTGGGAGTGTATTCAGATCCCGGGGATTCGAGCAGTGGGAGTGTATTCAGATCCCGTGTACTCGAGCAGTGGGAGTGTATTCAGATCCCGGGTACTCGAGCAGTGGGAGTGTATTCAGATCCCCGGTACTCAAGCAGTGGGAGTGTATTCAGATCCCGGGTACTCGAGCAGTGGGAGTGTGTTCAGTTCCTGGGTACTTGAGCAGTGGGATTGTATTCAGATCTCGTGTACTCGAGCAGTGGGAGTGTATTCAGATCCCGGGTACTCGAGCAGTGGGAGTGTATTCAGATCCCGGGTACTCGGACAGTGGGAGTGTATTCAGATCCCGGGTGCTCGAGCAGTGGGAGTGCATTCAGATCCCGGGTACTCGAGCAGTGGGAGTGTATTCAGATCCCGGGTACTCGAGCAGTGGGAGTGTATTCAGATCCCGGGTACTCAAGCAGTGGGACTGTATGCAGATCCCGGGTACTCGAGCAGTGGGAGTGTATTCAGATCCCGGGTACTCGAGCAGTGGGAGTGTATTCAGATCCCGGGTACTCGAGCAGTGGGAGTGTATTCAGATCCCGGGTACTCGAGCAGTGGGAGTGTATTCAGATGTCGGTTACTCGAGCAGTGGGAATGTATTCAGATCCTGTGTACTCGAGCAGTGGGAGTGTATTCAGATCCCGTGTACTCGAGCAGTGGGAGTGTATTCAGGTCCCGGGTACTCGAGCAGTGGGAGTGTATTTATATCCCTGGGTACTCGAGCAGTGGGAGTGTATTCAGGTCCCGGGTACTCAAGCAGTGGGAGTGTATTCAGATCCTGTGTACTCGAGCAGTGGGAGTGTATTCAGATCCCAGGTACTCGAGCAGTGGGAATGTATTCAGGTCCCGGGTACTCGAGCAGTGGGAGTTTATTCAGATCCCGGGTACTCGAGCAGTGGGAGTGTATTCAGATCCCGGGTACTCGAGCAGTGGGAGTGTATTCAGATCCCTGGTACTCGAGCAGTGGGAGTGTATTCAGATCCAGGGTACTCGAGCAGTGGGAATGTATTCAGATCCCGGATACTAGAGGAGTGGGAGTGTATTCAGATCCCGGGTACTCGAGCAGTGGGAGTGTATTCAGATCCCGGGTACTCGAGCAGTAGGAGTGTATTCAGATCCCGGGTACTCGAGCAGTGGGAGTGTATTCAGATCCCGGGTACT
The DNA here is from genome assembly GCF_052327205.1 of Somniosus microcephalus. Classification (NCBI taxonomy): domain Eukaryota; kingdom Metazoa; phylum Chordata; class Chondrichthyes; order Squaliformes; family Somniosidae; genus Somniosus; species Somniosus microcephalus. The sequence continues at coordinate 215,561,673 of NC_140995.1, read as the reverse complement.
CGAGCAGTGGGAGTGTATTCAGATCCCGGGGACTCGAGCAGTGGGAGTGTTTTCAGATCCTGGGTACCCGAGCAGTGGGAGTGTATTCAGATCCTGGGTACTCGAGCAGTGGGAGTGTATTCAGATCCCGGGTACTCGAGCAGTGGGAGTGTATTCAGATCCCGGGTACTCGAAAAGTGGGAGTGTATTCAGATCCCGTGTATTCGAGCAGTGGGAGTGTATTCAGATCCAGGGTACTCGAGCAGTGGGAGTGTATTCAGATCCCGGGTACTCGAGCAGTGGGAGTGTATTCAGATCCCGGGTACTCGAGCAGTGGGAGTGTGTTCAGAACCCGGGTACTCGAGCAGTGGGAGTGTATTCAGATCCCGTGTACTGGAGCAGTGGGAGTGTATTCAGATCCCGGGTATTCGAGCAGTGGGAGTGTATTCAGATCCCAGGTTCTCGAGCAGTGGGAGTGTATTCAGATCCCGGGTACTCGAGCAGTGGGAGTGTATTCAGGTCCCTGGTATTCGAGCAGTGGGAGTGTATTCACATCCTGGGTACTCGAGCAGTGGGAGTGTATTCAGATCCCGGGTACTCCAGCAGTGAGAGTGTATTCAGATCCCGGGTACTCGAGCAGTGGGAGTGTATTCAGATCCCGGGTACTCGAGCACTGGGAGTGTATTCAAATCCCGGGTACTCGAGCACTGGGAGTGTATTCAGATCCCGGGTACTGGAGCAGTGGGAGTGTATTCACATCCCGGGTACTGGAGCAGTGAGAGTGTCTTCAGATCCCGGGTACTCGAGCAGTGGGAGTGTATTCAGATCCCGGGTACTCGAGCAGTGGGAGTGTATTCAGATCCCGTGTACTCGAGCAGTCGGAGTGTATACAGAACCTGGGTACTGGAGCAGTGGGAGTGTATTCAGATCCCGGGTACTCGAGCAGTGGGAGTGTATTCAGATCCCGGGTACTCGAGCAGTGGGAATGTATTCAGATCCCGGGTACTCGAGCAGTGGGAGTGTATTCAGATCCCGGGTACACGAGCAGTGGGAGTGTATTCAGATCCTGGGTACTTGAGCAGTGTGAGTGTATCCAGATCCCAGGTAGTCGAGTACTAGGAGTGTATTCAGATCCCGGGAACTCAAGCAGTGGGAGAGTTTTCAGATCCCGGGTACACGAGCAGTGGGAGTGTATTCAGATCCTGGGTACTTGAGCAGTGTGAGTGTATCCAGATCCCAGGTAGTCGAGTACAAGGAGTGTATTCAGATCCCGGGTACTTAAGCAGTGAGAGAGTTTTCAGATCCCGGGTACTCGAGCAGTGGGAGTGTATACAGATCCCGGGTACTCGAGCAGTGGGAGTGTATTCAGATCCCGGGTACTTGAGCAGTGTGAGTGTATTCAGATACTGGGTACTCGAGCAGTGGGAGTGTATTCAGATCCCGGGTACTCGAGCAGTGGGAGTGTATACAGATCCAGGGTACTTGAGCAGTGGGAGTGTATTCAGATCCCGGGTACTCGAGCAGTGGGAGTGTGTTCAGATCCCGGGTACTCGAGCAGTGGGAGTGTATTCAGATCCTGGGTACTCGAGCAGTGGGAGTGTATTCAGATCCCGGGTACTCGAGCAGTGGGAGTGTATTCAGATCCCGGGTACTCGAGCAGTGGGAGTGTATTCAGATCCCGGGTACTCGAGCAGTGGGAGTGTATTCAGATCCTGGGTGCTCGAGCAGTGGGAGTGTATTCAGATCCCGGGTACTCGAGCAGTGGGAGTGTATTCAGACCCCGGGTACTCGAGCAGTGGGAGTGTATTCAGATCACGGGTACTCGAGCAGTGCGAGTGTATTCAGATCCAGTGTACTCAAGCAGTGGGAGTCTGGTCAGATCCCGGGGATTCGAGCAGTGGGAGTGTATTCAGATCCCGGGTACTTGAGCAGTGGGAGTGTATTCAGATCCCGTGTACTCGAGCAGTGGGAGTGTATTCAGATCACGGGTACTCGAGCAGTGGGAGTGTATTCAGATCCCGGGTACTCGAACAGTGGAAGTGTATTCAGATCCCGGGTACTCGAGCAGTGGGAGTGCATTCAGATCCCGGGTACTCGAGCAGTGGGAGTGTATTCAGATCCCGGGTACTCGAGCAGTGGGAGTGTATTCAGATCCCGGGTACTTGAGCAATGGGACTTTATGCAGATCCTGGGTACTCGAGCAGTGGGAGTGTATTCAGATCCCGGGTACTCGAGCAGTGGGAGTGTATTCAGATCCCGGGTACTCGAGCAGTGGGAGTGTATTCAGATACCGGGTACTCGAGCAGTGGGAGTGTATTCAGATGTCGGTTACTCGAGCAGTGGGAATGTATTCAGATCCTGTGTACTCGAGCAGTGGGAGTGTATTCAGATCCCGTGTACTCGAGCAGTGGGAGTATATTTAGATCTCTGGGTACTCGAGCAGTGGGAGTGTTTTCAGGTCCCGGGTACTCAAGCAGTGGGAGTGTATTCAGATCCTGTGTACTCGAGCAGTGGGAGTGTATTCAGATCCCAGGTACTCGAGCAGTGGGAATGCATTCAGATCCCGGGTACTCGAGCAGTAGGAGTTTATTCAGATCCCGGGTACTCGAGCAGTGGGAGTATATTCAGATCCCGGGGACTCGAGCAGTGGGAGTGTATTCAGATCCCGGGTACTCGAGCAGTGGGAGTGTATTCAGATCCCGGGTACTCGAGCAGTGGGAGTGTATACAGATCCTGGGTACTTGAGCAGTGGGAGTGTATTCAGATCCCGGGTACTCGAGCAGTGGGAGTGTATTCAGATCCCGGGTACCCGAGCAGTGGGAGTGTATTCAGATCCTGGGTACTCGAGCAGTGGGAGTGTATTCAGATCCCGGGTACTCGAGCAGTGGGAGTGTATTCAGATCCCGGGTACTCGAGCAGTGGAAGAGTATTCAGATCCCGGGTACTCGAGCAGTGGGAGTGTATTCAGATCCCGGGTACTCGAGCAGTGGGAGAGTATTCAGATCCCGGGTACTCGAGCAGTGGGAGTGTATTCAGATCCCGGGTACTCGAGCAGTGGGAGTGTATTCAGATCACGGGTACTCGAGCAGTGCGAGTGTATTCAGATCCCGTGTACTCGAGCAGTGGGAGTGTATTCAGATCCCGGGGATTCGAGCAGTGGGAGTGTATTCAGATCCCGGGTACTTGAGCAGTGGGAGTGTATTCAGATCCCGTGTACTTGAGCAGTGGGAGTGTATTCAGATCCCGGGTACTCGAGCAGTGGGAGTGTATTCAGATCCCGGGTACTCAAGCAGTGGGAGTGTATTCAGATCCCAGATACTCGAGCAGTGGGAGTGTGCTCAGATCCCGGGTACTTGAGCAGTGGGATTGTATTCAGATCCCGTGTACTCGAGCAGTGGGAGTGTATTCAGATCCCGGGTACTCGAGCAGTGGGAGTGTATTCAGATCCCGGGTACTCGAACAGTGGGAGTGAATTCAGATCCCGGGTACTCGAGTAGTGGGAGTGCATTCATATCCCGGGTACTCGAGCAGTGGGAGTGTATTCAGATCCCGGGTACTCGAGCAGTGGGAGTGTATTCAGATCCCGGGTACTTGAGCAGTGGGACTGTATGCAGATCCCGGGTACTCGAGCAGTGGGAGTGTATTCAGATCCAGGGTACTCGAGCAGTGGAAGAGTATTCAGATCCCGGGTACTCGAGCAGTGGGAGTGTATTCAGATCCCGGGTACTCGAGCAGTGGGAGTGTATTCAGATCCCGGGTACTCGAGCAGTGGGAGTGTATTCAGATCCCGGGTACTCGAGCAGTGGGAGTGTATTCAGATCACGGGTACTCGAGCAGTGCGAGTGTATTCAGATCCCGTGTACTCGAGCAGTGGGAGTGTATTCAGATCCCGGGGATTCGAGCAGTGCGAGTGTATTCAGATACCGGGTACTTGAGCAGTGGGAGTGTATTCAGATCCCGTGTACTTGAGCAGTGGGAGTGTATTCAGATCCCGGGTACTCGAGCAGTGGGAGTGTATTCAGATCCCGGGTACTCAAGCAGTGGGAGTGTATTCAGATCCCAGATACTCGAGCAGTGGGAGTGTGCTCAGATCCCGGGTACTTGAGCAGTGGGATTGTATTCAGATCCCGTGTACTCGAGCAGTGGGAGTGTATTCAGATCCCGGGTACTCGAGCAGTGGGAGTGTATTCAGATCCCGGGTACTCGAACAGTGGGAGTGAATTCAGATCCCGGGTACTCGAGTAGTGGGAGTGCATTCATATCCCGGGTACTCGAGCAGTGGGAGTGTATTCAGATCCCGGGTACTCGAGCAGTGGGAGTGTATTCAGATCCCGGGTACTTGAGCAGTGGGACTGTATGCAGATCCCGGGTACTCGAGCAGTGGGAGTGTATTCAGATCCAGGGTACTCGAGCAGTGGGAGTGTATTCAGATCCCGGGTACTCGAGCAGTGGGAATGTATTCAGATCCCGGGTTCTCGAGCAGTGGGAGTGTATTCAGATGTCGGTTACTCGAGCAGTGGGAATGTATTCAGATCCTGTGTACTCGAGCAGTGGGAGTGTATTCAGATCCCGCGTACTCGAGCAGTGGGAGTGTATTTAGATCCCTGGGTACTCGAGCAGTGGGAGTGTATTCAGGTCCCGGGTACTCAAGCAGTGGGAGTGTATTCAGATCCTGTGTACTCGAGCAGTGGGAGTGTATTCAGATCCCAGGTACTCGAGCAGTGGGAGTGTATTCAGATACCGGGGACTCGAGCAGTGGGAGTTTATTCAGATCCCGGGTACTCGAGCAGTGGGAGTATATTCAGATCCCGGGTACTCGAGCAGTGGGAGTGTATTCATATCCCGGGTACTCGAGCAGTGTGAGTGTATTCAGATCCAGGGTACTCGAGCAGTGGGAATGTATTCAGATCCCGGATACTAGAGCAGTGCGAGTGTATTCAGATCCCGGGTACTCGAGCAGTGGGAGTGTATTCAGATCCCGGGTACTCGAGCCGTAGGAGTGTATTCAGATCCCGGGTACTCGAGCAGCGGGAGTGTATTCAGATCCCGGGTACTCGAGCAGTGGGAGTGTATTCAGATCCCGGGTACTCGAAAAGTGGGAGTTTATTCAGATTCCGTGTATTCGAGCAGTGGGAGTGTATTCAGATCCAGGGTACTCGAGCAGTGGGAGTGTATTCAGATCCCGGGTACTCGAGCAGTGGGAGTGTATTCAGATCCCGGGTACTCGAGCAGTGGGAGTGTGTTCAGATCCCGGGTACTCGAGCAGTGGGAGTGTGTTCAGATCCCGTGTACTGGAGCAGTGGGAGTGTATTCAGATCCCGGGTATTCGAGCAGTGGGAGTGTATTCAGATCCCAGGTTCTTGAGCAGTGGGAGTGTATTCAGATCCCGGGTACTCGAGCAGTGGGAGTGTATTCAGGTCCCTGGTATTCGAGCAGTGGGAGTGTATTCAGATCCTGGGTACTCGAGCAGTGGGAGTGTATTCAGATCCCGGGTACTCCAGCAGTGAGAGTGTATTCAGATCCCGGGTACTCGAGCAGTGGGAGTGTATTTAGATCCCGGGTACTCGAGCACTGGGAGTGTACTCAGATCCCGGGTACTCGAGCACTGGGAGAGTATTCAGATCCCGGGTACTGGAGTAGTGGGAGTGTATTCACATCCCGGGTACTGGAGCAGTGGGAGTGTATTCAGATCCCGGGTACTCGAGCAGTGGGAGTGTATTCAGATCCCGGGTACTCGAGCAGTGGGAGTGTCTTCAGATCCCGGGTACTCGAGCAGTGGGAGTGTATTCAGATCCCGGGTACTCGAGCAGTGGGAGTGTATTCAGATCCCGGGTACTCGGGCAGTGGGAATGTATTCAGATCCTGGGTACTTGAGCAGTGGGAGTGTATTCAGATCCCGGGTACTCGGGCAGTGGGAATGTATTCAGATCCCAGGTACTCGAGCAGTGGGAGTGTATTCAGATCCTGGGTACTTGAGCAGTGGGAGTGTATTCAGATCCCGGGTACTCGAGCAGTCGGAATGTATTCAGATCCCGGGTACTCGAGCAGTGGGAGTGTATTCAGATCCGGGGTACTCGAGCAGTGGGAGTGTGTTCAGGTCCCGGGTACTCGAGCAGTGGGAGTGTATTCATATCCCATGTACTCGAGCAGTGGGAGTGTATTCAGATCCCGGGTATTCGAGCAGTGGGAGTGTATTCAGATCCCGGGTACTCGAGCAGTGGGAGTGTGTTCAGATCCCGGGTGCTCGAGCAGTGGGAATGTATTCAGATCCCGGGTATTCGAGCAGTGGGAGTGTATTCAGATCCCGGGTACCCGAGGAATGGGAGTGTATTCAGATCCCGGGTATTCAAGCAGTGGGAGTGTATTCAGATCCCGGGTACTCCAGCAGTGGGAGTGTTTTCAGATCCCGGGTACTCGAGCAGTGGGAGTGTATTCAGATAACGAGTACTTGAGCAGTGGGAGTGTGTTCAGATACTGGGTACTCGAGCAGTGGGAGTGTGTTCAGATCCCGGGTATTCGAGTCGTGGGAGTGTATTCAGATCCCGGGTACTCGAGCAGTGGGAGTGTATTCAGATCCCGGGTATTCAAGCAGTGGGAGTGTATTCAGATCTCAGGTACCCGAGCAGCGGGAGTGTATTCAGATCCCGGGTACACGAGCAGTGGGAGTGTATTCAGATCCCGGGTACTCAAGCAGTGGGAGTGTATTCAGATCCCGGGTATTCGAGCAGTGGGAGTGTATTCAGATCCCGGGTACTCGAGCAGTGGGAGTGTATTCAGATCCAGGGTACTCGAGCAGTGGAAGAGTATTCAGATCCCGGGTACTCGAGCAGTGGGAGTGTATTCAGATCCCGGGTACTCGAGCAGTGGGAGTGTATTCAGATCCCGGGTACTCGAGCAGTGGGAGTGTATTCAGATCCCGGGTACTCGAGCAGTGGGAGTGTATTCAGATCACGGGTACTCGAGCAGTGCGAGTGTATTCAGATCCCGTGTACTCGAGCAGTGGGAGTGTATTCAGATCCCGGGGATTCGAGCAGTGCGAGTGTATTCAGATACCGGGTACTTGAGCAGTGGGAGTGTATTCAGATCCCGTGTACTTGAGCAGTGGGAGTGTATTCAGATCCCGGGTACTCGAGCAGTGGGAGTGTATTCAGATCCCGGGTACTCAAGCAGTGGGAGTGTATTCAGATCCCAGATACTCGAGCAGTGGGAGTGTGCTCAGATCCCGGGTACTTGAGCAGTGGGATTGTATTCAGATCCCGTGTACTCGAGCAGTGGGAGTGTATTCAGATCCCGGGTACTCGAGCAGTGGGAGTGTATTCAGATCCCGGGTACTCGAACAGTGGGAGTGAATTCAGATCCCGGGTACTCGAGTAGTGGGAGTGCATTCATATCCCGGGTACTCGAGCAGTGGGAGTGTATTCAGATCCCGGGTACTCGAGCAGTGGGAGTGTATTCAGATCCCGGGTACTTGAGCAGTGGGACTGTATGCAGATCCCGGGTACTCGAGCAGTGGGAGTGTATTCAGATCCAGGGTACTCGAGCAGTGGGAGTGTATTCAGATCCCGGGTACTCGAGCAGTGGGAATGTATTCAGATCCCGGGTTCTCGAGCAGTGGGAGTGTATTCAGATGTCGGTTACTCGAGCAGTGGGAATGTATTCAGATCCTGTGTACTCGAGCAGTGGGAGTGTATTCAGATCCCGCGTACTCGAGCAGTGGGAGTGTATTTAGATCCCTGGGTACTCGAGCAGTGGGAGTGTATTCAGGTCCCGGGTACTCAAGCAGTGGGAGTGTATTCAGATCCTGTGTACTCGAGCAGTGGGAGTGTATTCAGATCCCAGGTACTCGAGCAGTGGGAGTGTATTCAGATACCGGGGACTCGAGCAGTGGGAGTTTATTCAGATCCCGGGTACTCGAGCAGTGGGAGTATATTCAGATCCCGGGTACTCGAGCAGTGGGAGTGTATTCATATCCCGGGTACTCGAGCAGTGTGAGTGTATTCAGATCCAGGGTACTCGAGCAGTGGGAATGTATTCAGATCCCGGATACTAGAGCAGTGCGAGTGTATTCAGATCCCGGGTACTCGAGCAGTGGGAGTGTATTCAGATCCCGGGTACTCGAGCCGTAGGAGTGTATTCAGATCCCGGGTACTCGAGCAGCGGGAGTGTATTCAGATCCCGGGTACTCGAGCAGTGGGAGTGTATTCAGATCCCGGGTACTCGAAAAGTGGGAGTTTATTCAGATTCCGTGTATTCGAGCAGTGGGAGTGTATTCAGATCCAGGGTACTCGAGCAGTGGGAGTGTATTCAGATCCCGGGTACTCGAGCAGTGGGAGTGTATTCAGATCCCGGGTACTCGAGCAGTGGGAGTGTGTTCAGATCCCGGGTACTCGAGCAGTGGGAGTGTATTCAGATCCCGTGTACTGGAGCAGTGGGAGTGTATTCAGATCCCGGGTATTCGAGCAGTGGGAGTGTATTCAGATCCCAGGTTCTTGAGCAGTGGGAGTGTATTCAGATCCCGGGTACTCGAGCAGTGGGAGTGTATTCAGGTCCCTGGTATTCGAGCAGTGGGAGTGTATTCAGATCCTGGGTACTCGAGCAGTGGGAGTGTATTCAGATCCCGGGTACTCCAGCAGTGAGAGTGTATTCAGATCCCGGGTACTCGAGCAGTGGGAGTGTATTTAGATCCCGGGTACTCGAGCACTGGGAGTGTACTCAGATCCCGGGTACTCGAGCACTGGGAGAGTATTCAGATCCCGGGTACTGGAGTAGTGGGAGTGTATTCACATCCCGGGTACTGGAGCAGTGGGAGTGTATTCAGATCCCGGGTACTCGAGCAGTGGGAGTGTATTCAGATCCCGGGTACTCGAGCAGTGGGAGTGTCTTCAGATCCCGGGTACTCGAGCAGTGGGAGTGTATTCAGATCCCGGGTACTCGAGCAGTGGGAGTGTATTCAGATCCCGGGTACTCGGGCAGTGGGAATGTATTCAGATCCTGGGTACTTGAGCAGTGGGAGTGTATTCAGATCCCGGGTACTCGGGCAGTGGGAATGTATTCAGATCCCAGGTACTCGAGCAGTGGGAGTGTATTCAGATCCTGGGTACTTGAGCAGTGGGAGTGTATTCAGATCCCGGGTACTCGAGCAGTCGGAATGTATTCAGATCCCGGGTACTCGAGCAGTGGGAGTGTATTCAGATCCGGGGTACTCGAGCAGTGGGAGTGTGTTCAGGTCCCGGGGACTCGAGCAGTGGGAGTGTATTCATATCCCATGTACTCGAGCAGTGGGAGTGTATTCAGATCCCGGGTATTCGAGCAGTGGGAGTGTATTCAGATCCCGGGTACTCGAGCAGTGGGAGTGTGTTCAGATCCCGGGTGCTCGAGCAGTGGGAATGTATTCAGATCCCGGGTATTCGAGCAGTGGGAGTGTATTCAGATCCCGGGTACCCGAGGAATGGGAGTGTATTCAGATCCCGGGTATTCAAGCAGTGGGAGTGTATTCAGATCCCGGGTACTCCAGCAGTGGGAGTGTTTTCAGATCCCGGGTACTCGAGCAGTGGGAGTGTATTCAGATAACGAGTACTTGAGCAGTGGGAGTGTGTTCAGATACTGGGTACTCGAGCAGTGGGAGTGTGTTCAGATCCCGGGTATTCGAGTCGTGGGAGTGTATTCAGATCCCGGGTACTCGAGCAGTGGGAGTGTATTCAGATCCCGGGTATTCAAGCAGTGGGAGTGTATTCAGATCTCAGGTACCCGAGCAGCGGGAGTGTATTCAGATCCCGGGTACACGAGCAGTGGGAGTGTATTCAGATCCCGGGTACTCAAGCAGTGGGAGTGTATTCAGATCCCGGGTATTCGAGCAGTGGGAGTGTATTCAGATCCCGGGTACTCGAGCAGTGGGAGTGTATTCAGATCCCGGGTACTCGAGCAGTGGGAGTGTATTCAGGTCCGGGGTACTCGAGCAGTGGGATTGTATTCCGATCCCGGGTACTCGAGCAGTGGGAGTGTATTCAGATCCCGGGTACTCGAGCAGTGCGAGTGTATTCAGATCCAGGGTACTCGAGCAGTGGGAGTGTATTCAGATCCCGGGTACTGGAGCAGTGGGAGTGTATTCAGATCCTGGGTACTCGAGCAGTGACAGTGTATTCAGATCCCGAGTACTCGAGCAGTGGGGGTGTATTCAGATCCCGGGTGCTCGAGCCGTGGGAGTGTATTCAGATCCCGGGTACTCGAGCAGTGGGAGTATATTGGGATCCCGGGTACTCGAGCACAGGGAGTGTATACAGATCACAGGTATTCGAGCAGTGGGAGTGCATTCAGATCACAGGTATTCGAGCAGTGGGAGTGTGTTCAGATCCCAGGTATTCGAGCAGTGGGAGCGTATTCAGATCCCAGGTCTTCGAGCAGTGGCAGTGTATTCAGATCCCTGGGTACTCGATCAGTGGGAGTGTATTCAGATCCCGGGTACTCGAGCAGTGGGAGTGTATTCAGATCCCTGGGTACTCGATCAGTGGGAGTGTATTCAGATCCCGTGTACTCGAGCAGTGGGAGTCTATTCAGATCCCTGGTACTTGAGCAGTGGGAGTGTATTCAGATCCCGGGTACTCGAGCAGTGGGAGTTTATTCAGATCCCGGGTACTTGAGCAGTGGGAGTGTATTCAGATCCCGGGTACTCGAGCAGTGGGAGTGTATTCAGATCCCGGGTACTCGAGCAGTGGGAGTGTATTCAGATCCAGGGTACTCGAGCAGTGGGAATGTATACAGATCCCGGATACTAGAGCAGTGGGAGTGTATTCAGATCCCGGGTACTCGTGCAGTGGGAGTGTATTCAGATCCCGAGTACTCGAGCAGTAGGACTGTATTCAGATACCGGGTACTCGAGCAGTGGGAGTGTATTCAGATCCCGGGTACTCGAGCAGTGGGAGTGTGTTCAGATCCCGGGGACTCGAGCAGTGGGAGTGTATTCAGATCCCGGGTACTGGAGAAGTGGGAGTGTATTCAGATCCCGGGTACTGGAGAAGTGGGAGTGTATTCAGATCCCGGGTACTCGAGCAGTGGGCGTGTATTCAGATCCCGGGTACTCGAGCAGTGGGAGTGCATTCAGCTCCAGGGTACTCGAGCAGTGCGTGTGTATTCAGATCCCGAGTACTCGAGCACTGGGAATGCATTCAGATCCCAGGTACACGAGCAGTGGGAGTGTGTTCAGATCCCGGGTACTCGAGCAGTGGGATTGTATTTAGATCCCGTGTACTGGAGCAGAGGGAGTGTATTCAGATCCCGGGTACTCGAGCAGTGGGAGTGTATTCAGATCCCGGGTACTCGAGCAGTATGAGTATATTCAGATCCCGGGAACTCGAGCAGTGGGAGTGTGTTCAGATCCCGGGTACTCGAGCAGTGGGAGTGTATTCATATCCCATGTACTCGAGCAGTGGGAGTGTATTCAGATCCCGGGTATTCGAGCAGTGGGAGTGTATTCAGATCCCGGGTACTCGAGCAGTGGGAGTGTGTTCAGATCCCGGGTGCTCGAGCAGTGGGAATGTATTCAGATCCCGGGTATTCGAGCAGTGGGAGTGTATTCAGATCCCGGGTACCCGAGCAATGGGAGTGTATTCAGATCCCGGGTATTCAAGCAGTGGGAGTGTATTCAGATCCCAGGTACTCGAGCAGTGGGAGTGTATTCAGATCCCGGGTACTCGAGCAGTGGGAGTGTGTTCAGGTCCCTGGTATTCGAGCAGTGGGAGTGTATTCAGATCCGGGGTGCTCGAGCAGTGGGAGTGTATTCAGATCCCGGGTACTCGAGCAGTGGGAGTGTATTCAGATCCCGGGTACTCGAGCAGTGGGAGTGTATTCAGATCCCGTGTACTCGAGCAATGGGAGTGTATTCAGATCCCGGGTAATCTAGCACTGGGAGTGTATTCAGATCCCGGGTACTGGAGCAGTGGGAGTGTATTCACATCCCGGTTACTGGAGCAGTGGGAGTGTGTTCAGATCCCGGGTACTCGACCAGTGCGAGTGTATTCAGATCCCGAGGACTGGACCAGTGGGAGTGTATTCAGATACCGGGTACTCGAGCAGTGGGAGTCTCTTCAGATCCCGTGTACTCGAGCCGTGGAAATGTATTCAGATCCCGGGTACTCGAGCAGTGGGAGTGTATTCAGATCCGGGGTACTCGAGCAGTGGGAGTGTGTTCAGATCCCGGGTACTCGAGCAGTGGGAGTGTATTCAGATCCCGGGTACTCGAGCAGTGGGAGTGTATTCAGATCCCGGGTATTCGAGCAGTGGGAGTGTATTCAGATCCCGGGTACTCAAGCAGTGGGAGTGTGTTCAGATCCCGGGTATTCGAGCAGTGGGAGTGTATTCAGATCACGGGTACCCGAGCAATGGGAGTGTATTCAGATCCCGGGTATTCGAGCAGTGGGAGTGTATTCAGATCCCGGGTACTCGAGCAGTGGGAGTGTATTCAGATCACGGGTACTCGAGCAGTGGGAGTGTGTTCAGATCCCGGGTACTCGAGCAGTGGGAGTGTATTTTGATCCCGTGTACTGGAGCAGTGGGAGTGTATTCAGATCCCGGGTATTTGAGCAGTGGGAGTGTATTCAGATCCCAGGTACTCGAGCAGTGGGAGTGTATTCAGATCCCGGGTACTCGAGCAGTGGGAGTGTATTCAGATCCCGGGTACTCGAGCAGTATGAGTATATTCAGATCCCGGGAACTCGAGCAGTGGGAGTGTGTTCAGATCCCGGGTACTCGAGCAGTGGGAGTGTATTCAGATCCTGGGTACTCGAGCAGTGGGAGTGTATTCAGATCCCGGGTACTCGAGCAGTGGGAGTGTATTCAGTTCCCGGGTACTCGAGCAGTGGGAGTGTATTCAGATCCCGGGTACTCGAAAAGTGGGAGTGTATTCAGATCCCGTGTATTCGAGCAGTGGGAGTGTATTCAGATCCAGGGTACTCGAGCAGTGGGAGTGTATTCAGATCCCGGGTACTCGAGCAGTGGGAGTGTATTCAGATCCCGGGTACTCGAGCAGTGGGAGTGTGTTCAGATCCAGGGTACTCGAGCAGTGGGAGTGTATTCAGATCCCGTGTACTGGAGCAGTGGGAGGGTATTCAGATCCTGGGTATTCGAGCAGTGGGAGTGCATTGAGATCCCAGGTTCTCGAGCAGTGGGAGTGTATTCAGATCCCGGGTACTCGAGCAGTGGGAGTGTATTCAGGTCCCTGGTATTCGAGCAGTGGGAGTGTATTCAGATCCTGGGTACTCGAGCAGTGGGAGTGTATTCAGATCCCGGGTACTCCAGCAGTGAGATTGTATTCAGATCCCGGGTACTCGAGCAGTGGGAGTGTATTCAGATCACGGGTACTCGAGCACTGGGAGTGTATTCAGATCAAGGGTACTCGAGTACTGGGAGTGTATTCAGATCCCGGGTACTGGAGCAGTGGGATTGTATTCACATCCCGGGTACTGGAGCACTGGGAGTGTATTCAGATGCCGGGTACTCGAGCAGTGGGAGTGTATTCAGTCCCGGGTACTTCAGCAGTGGGAGTGTCTTCAGATCCCGGGTACTCGAGCAGTGGGAGTGTATTCAGATACCGGGTACTCGAGCAGTGGGAGTGTATTCAGATCCCGTGTACTCGAGCAGTCGGAATGTATTCAGATCCCGGGTACTCGAGCAGTGGGAGTGTATTCAGATCCGGGGTACTCGAGCATTGGGAGTGTGTTCAGATCCCGGGTACTTGAGCAGTGGGAGTGTATTCATATCCCATGTCCTCGAGCAGTGGGAGTGTATTCAGATCCCGGGTACTCGAGCAGTGGGAGTATCTTCAGATCCCGGGTACTCGAGCAGTGGGAGTGTATTCAGATCCCGGGTACTCGAGCAGTGGGAGTGTATTCAGATCCCGTGTACTCGAGCAGTCGGAATGTATTCAGATCCCGGGTACTCGAGCAGTGGGAGTGTATTCAGATCCGGGGTACTCGAGCAGTGGGAGTGTGTTCAGGTCCCGGGTACTCGAGCAGTGGGAGTGTATTCATATCCCATGTACTCGAGCAGTGGGAGTGTATTCAGATCCCGGGTATTCGAGCAGTGGGAGTGTATTCAGATCCCGGGTACTCGAGCAGTGGGAGTGTGTTCAGATCCCGGGTGCTCGAGCAGTGGGAATGTATTCAGATCCCGGGTATTCGAGCAGTGGGAGTGTATTCAGATCCCGGGTACCCGAGCAATGGGAGTGTATTCAGATCCCGGGTATTCAAGCAGTGGGAGTGTATTCAGATCCCGGGTACTCGAGCAGTGGGAGTGTATTCAGATCCCGGGTACTCGAGGACTGGGAGTGTATTCAGATAACGAGTACTCGAGCAGTGGGAGTGTGTTCAGATCCTGGGTACTCGAGCAGTGGGAGTGTGTTCAGATCCTGGGTATTCGAGTAGTGGGAGTGTATTCAGATCCCGGGTACTCGAGCAGTGGGAGTGTATTCAGATCCCGGGTATTCGAGCAGTGGGAGTGTATTCAGATCTCAGGTACCCGAGCAGCGGGAGTGTATTCAGATCCCGGGTACACGAGCAGTGGGAGTGTATTCAGATCCCGGGTACTCAAGCAGTGGGAGTGTATTCAGATCCCGGGTATTCGAGCAGTGGGAGTGTATTCAGATCCCGGGTACTCGAGCAGTGGGAGTGTATTCAGATCCCGGGTACTCGAGCAGTGGGAGTGTATTCAGGTCCGGGGTACTCGAGCAGTGGGATTGTATTCCGATCCCGGGTACTCGAGCAGTGGGAGTGTATTCAGATCCCGGGTACTCGAGCAGTGCGAGTGTATTCAGATCCTGGGTACTCGAGCAGTGGGAGTGTATTGGGATCCCGGGTACTCGAGCCGTGGGAGTGTATTCAGATCCCGAGTACTCGAGCAGTGGGGGTGTATTCAGATCCCGGGTGCTCGAGCCGTGGGAGTGTATTCAGATCCTGGGTACTCGAGCAGTGGGAGTGTATTGGGATCCCGGGTACTCGAGCAGTGGGAGTGTATACAGATCACAGGTATTCGAGCAGTGGGAGTGTATTCAGATCACAGGTATTCGAGCAGTGGGAGTTTGTTCAGATCCCAGGTATTCGAGCAGTGGGAGTGTATTCAGATCCCGGGTACTGGAGCAGTGGGAGCGTATTCAGATCCCGGGTCTTCGAGCAGTGGCAGTGTATTCAGATCCCGGGTACTCGAGCAGTGGGAGTGTATTCAGATCCCTGGGTACTCGATCAGTGGGAGTGTATTCAGATCCCGTGTACTCGAGCAGTGGGAGTCTATTCAGATCCCTGGTACTTGAGCAGTGGGAGTGTATTCAGATCCCGGGTACTCGAGCAGTGGGAGTTTATTCAGATCCCGGGTACTTGAGCAGTGGGAGTGTATTCAGATCCCGGGTACTCGAGCAGTGGGAGTGTATTCAGATCCCGGGTACTCGAGCAGTGGGAGTGTATTCAGATCCAGGGTACTCGAGCAGTGGGAATGTATACAGATCCCGGATACTAGAGCAGTGGGAGTGTATTCAGATCCCGGGTACTCGTGCAGTGGGAGTGTATTCAGATCCCGAGTACTCGAGCAGTAGGACTGTATTCAGATACCGGGTACTCGAGCAGTGGGAGTGTATTCAGATCCCGGGTACTCGAGCAGTGGGGGTGTGTTCAGATCCCGGGGACTCGAGCAGTGGGAGTGTATTCAGATCCCGGGTACTGGAGAAGTGGGAGTGTATTCAGATCCCGGGTACTGGAGAAGTGGGAGTGTATTCAGATCCCGGGTACTCGAGCAGTGGGCGTGTATTCAGATCCCGGGTACTCGAGCAGTGGGAGTGCATTCAGCTCCAGGGTACTCGAGCAGTGCGTGTGTATTCAGATCCCGAGTACTCGAGCAGTGGGAATGCATTCAGATCCCAGGTACACGAGCAGTGGGAGTGTGTTCAGATCCCGGGTACTCGAGCAGTGGGATTGTATTTAGATCCCGTGTACTGGAGCAGAGGGAGTGTATTCAGATCCCGGGTATTTGAGCAGTGGGAGTGTATTCAGATCCCAGGTACTCGAGCAGTGGGAGTGTATTCAGATCCCGGGTACTCGAGCAGTGGGAGTGTGTTCAGGTCCCTGGTATTCGAGCAGTGGGAGTGTATTCAGATCCGGGGTGCTCGAGCAGTGGGAGTGTATTCAGATCCCGGGTACTCGAGCAGTGGGAGTGTATTCAGATCCCGGGTACTCGAGCAGTGGGAGTGTATTCAGATCCCGTGTACTCGAGCAATGGGAGTGTATTCAGATCCCGGGTAATCTAGCACTGGGAGTGTATTCAGATCCCGGGTACTGGAGCAGTGGGAGTGTATTCACATCCCGGTTACTGGAGCAGTGGGAGTGTGTTCAGATCCCGGGTACTCGACCAGTGCGAGTGTATTCAGATCCCGAGTACTGGAGCAGTGGGAGTGTATTTAGATACCGGGTACTCGAGCAGTGGGAGTCTCTTCAGATCCCGTGTACTCGAGCCGTGGAAATGTATTCAGATCCCGGGTACTCGAGCAGTGGGAGTGTATTCAGATCCGGGGTACTCGAGCAGTGGGAGTGTGTTCAGATCCCGGGTACTCGAGCAGTGGGAGTGTATTCAGATCCCGGGTACTCGAGCAGTGGGAGTGTATTCAGATCCCGGGTATTCGAGCAGTGGGAGTGTATTCAGATCCCGGGTACTCAAGCAGTGGGAGTGTGTTCAGATCCCGGGTATTCGAGCAGTGGGAGTGTATTCAGATCACGGGTACCCGAGCAATGGGAGTGTATTCAGATCCCGGGTATTCGAGCAGTGGGAGTGTATTCAGATCCCGGGTACTCGAGCAGTGGGAGTGTATTCAGATCACGGGTACTCGAGCAGTGGGAGTGTGTTCAGATCCCGGGTACTCGAGCAGTGGGAGTGTATTTTGATCCCGTGTACTGGAGCAGTGGGAGTGTATTCAGATCCCGGGTATTTGAGCAGTGGGAGTGTATTCAGATCCCAGGTACTCGAGCAGTGGGAGTGTATTCAGATCCCGGGTACTCGAGCAGTGGGAGTGTATTCAGATCCCGGGTACTCGAGCAGTATGAGTATATTCAGATCCCGGGAACTCGAGCAGTGGGAGTGTGTTCAGATCCCGGGTACTCGAGCAGTGGGAGTGTATTCAGATCCTGGGTACTCGAGCAGTGGGAGTGTATTCAGATCCCGGGTACTCGAGCAGTGGGAGAGTATTCAGTTCCCGGGTACTCGAGCAGTGGGAGTGTATTCAGATCCCGGGTACTCGAAAAGTGGGAGTGTATTCAGATCCCGTGTATTCGAGCAGTGGGAGTGTATTCAGATCCAGGGTACTCGAGCAGTGGGAGTGTATTCAGATCCCGGGTACTCGAGCAGTGGGAGTGTATTCAGATCCCGGGTACTCGAGCAGTGGGAGTGTGTTCAGATCCAGGGTACTCGAGCAGTGGGAGTGTATTCAGATCCCGTGTACTGGAGCAGTGGGAGGGTATTCAGATCCTGGGTATTCGAGCAGTGGGAGTGCATTGAGATCCCAGGTTCTCGAGCAGTGGGAGTGTATTCAGATCCCGGGTACTCGAGCAGTGGGAGTGTATTCAGGTCCCTGGTATTCGAGCAGTGGGAGTGTATTCAGATCCTGGGTACTCGAGCAGTGGGAGTGTATTCAGATCCCGGGTACTCCAGCAGTGAGATTGTATTCAGATCCCGGGTACTCGAGCAGTGGGAGTGTATTCAGATCACGGGTACTCGAGCACTGGGAGTGTATTCAGATCAAGGGTACTCGAGTACTGGGAGTGTATTCAGATCCCGGGTACTGGAGCAGTGGGATTGTATTCACATCCCGGGTACTGGAGCACTGGGAGTGTATTCAGATGCCGGGTACTCGAGCAGTGGGAGTGTATTCAGTCCCGGGTACTTCAGCAGTGGGAGTGTCTTCAGATCCCGGGTACTCGAGCAGTGGGAGTGTATTCAGATACCGGGTACTCGAGCAGTGGGAGTGTATTCAGATCCCGTGTACTCGAGCATTGGGAGTGTGTTCAGATCCCGGGTACTTGAGCAGTGGGAGTGTATTCATATCCCATGTCCTCGAGCAGTGGGAGTGTATTCAGATCCCGGGTACTCGAGCAGTGGGAGTATCTTCAGATCCCGGGTACTCGAGCAGTGGGAGTGTATTCAGATCCCGGGTACTCGAGCAGTGGGAGTGTATTCAGATCCCGTGTACTCGAGCAGTCGGAATGTATTCAGATCCCGGGTACTCGAGCAGTGGGAGTGTATTCAGATCCGGGGTACTCGAGCAGTGGGAGTGTGTTCAGGTCCCGGGTACTCGAGCAGTGGGAGTGTATTCATATCCCATGTACTCGAGCAGTGGGAGTGTATTCAGATCCCGGGTATTCGAGCAGTGGGAGTGTATTCAGATCCCGGGTACTCGAGCAGTGGGAGTGTGTTCAGATCCCGGGTGCTCGAGCAGTGGGAATGTATTCAGATCCCGGGTATTCGAGCAGTGGGAGTGTATTCAGATCCCGGGTACCCGAGCAATGGGAGTGTATTCAGATCCCGGGTATTCAAGCAGTGGGAGTGTATTCAGATCCCGGGTACTCGAGCAGTGGGAGTGTATTCAGATCCCGGGTACTCGAGGACTGGGAGTGTATTCAGATAACGAGTACTCGAGCAGTGGGAGTGTGTTCAGATCCTGGGTACTCGAGCAGTGGGAGTGTGTTCAGATCCTGGGTATTCGAGTAGTGGGAGTGTATTCAGATCCCGGGTACTCGAGCAGTGGGAGTGTATTCAGATCCCGGGTATTCGAGCAGTGGGAGTGTATTCAGATCTCAGGTACCCGAGCAGCGGGAGTGTATTCAGATCCCGGGTACACGAGCAGTGGGAGTGTATTCAGATCCCGGGTACTCAAGCAGTGGGAGTGTATTCAGATCCCGGGTATTCGAGCAGTGGGAGTGTATTCAGATCCCGGGTACTCGAGCAGTGGGAGTGTATTCAGATCCCGGGTACTCGAGCAGTGGGAGTGTATTCAGGTCCGGGGTACTCGAGCAGTGGGATTGTATTCCGATCCCGGGTACTCGAGCAGTGGGAGTGTATTCAGATCCCGGGTACTCGAGCAGTGCGAGTGTATTCAGATCCAGGGTACTCGAGCAGTGGGAGTGTATTCAGATCCCGGGTACTGGAGCAGTGGGAGTGTATTCAGATCCTGGGTACT
Source organism: Somniosus microcephalus (assembly GCF_052327205.1). NCBI lineage: Eukaryota > Metazoa > Chordata > Chondrichthyes > Squaliformes > Somniosidae > Somniosus > Somniosus microcephalus. The sequence goes on along the minus strand of NC_140995.1, from coordinate 215,542,493 downwards.
CGAGCAGTGACAGTGTATTCAGATCCCGAGTACTCGAGCAGTGGGGGTGTATTCAGATCCCGGGTGCTCGAGCCGTGGGAGTGTATTCAGATCCTGGGTACTCGAGCAGTGGGAGTGTATTGGGATCCCGGGTACTCGAGCAGTGGGAGTGTATACAGATCACAGGTATTCGAGCAGTGGGAGTGTATTCAGATCACAGGTATTCGAGCAGTGGGAGTTTGTTCAGATCCCAGGTATTCGAGCAGTGGGAGTGTATTCAGATCCCGGGTACTGGAGCAGTGGGAGCGTATTCAGATCCCGGGTCTTCGAGCAGTGGCAGTGTATTCAGATCCCGGGTACTCGAGCAGTGGGAGTGTATTCAGATCCCTGGGTACTCGATCAGTGGGAGTGTATTCAGATCCCGTGTACTCGAGCAGTGGGAGTCTATTCAGATCCATGGTACTTGAGCAGTGGGAGTGTATTCAGATCCCGGGTACTCGAGCAGTGGGAGTTTATTCAGATCCCGGGTACTTGAGCAGTGGGAGTGTATTCAGATCCCGGGTACTCGAGCAGTGGGAGTGTATTCAGATCCCGGGTACTCGAGCAGTGGGAGTGTATTCAGATCCAGGGTACTCGAGCAGTGGGAATGTATACAGATCCCGGATACTAGAGCAGTGGGAGTGTATTCAGATCCCGGGTACTCGTGCAGTGGGAGTGTATTCAGATCCCGAGTACTCGAGCAGTAGGACTGTATTCAGATACCGGGTACTCGAGCAGTGGGAGTGTATTCAGATCCCGGGTACTCGAGCAGTGGGGGTGTGTTCAGATCCCGGGGACTCGAGCAGTGGGAGTGTATTCAGATCCCGGGTACTGGAGAAGTGGGAGTGTATTCAGATCCCGGGTACTGGAGAAGTGGGAGTGTATTCAGATCCCGGGTACTCGAGCAGTGGGCGTGTATTCAGATCCCGGGTACTCGAGCAGTGGGAGTGCATTCAGCTCCAGGGTACTCGAGCAGTGCGTGTGTATTCAGATCCCGAGTACTCGAGCAGTGGGAATGCATTCAGATCCCAGGTACACGAGCAGTGGGAGTGTGTTCAGATCCCGGGTACTCGAGCAGTGGGATTGTATTTAGATCCCGTGTACTGGAGCAGAGGGAGTGTATTCAGATCCCGGGTATTTGAGCAGTGGGAGTGTATTCAGATCCCAGGTACTCGAGCAGTGGGAGTGTATTCAGATCCCGGGTACTCGAGCAGTGGGAGTGTATTCAGGTCCCTGGTATTCGAGCAGTGGGAGTGTATTCAGATCCGGGGTGCTCGAGCAGTGGGAGTGTATTCAGATCCCGGGTACTCGAGCAGTGGGAGTGTATTCAGATCCCGGGTACTCGAGCAGTGGGAGTGTATTCAGATCCTGTGTACTCGAGCAATGGGAGTGTATTCAGATCCCGGGTAAGCTAGCACTGGGAGTGTATTCAGATCCCGGGTACTGGAGCAGTGGGAGTGTATTCACATCCCGGTTACTGGAGCAGTGGGAGTGTGTTCAGATCCCGGGTACTCGACCAGTGCGAGTGTATTCAGATCCCGAGTACTGGAGCAGTGGGAGTGTATTCAGATACCGGGTACTCGAGCAGTGGGAGTCTCTTCAGATCCCGTGTACTCGAGCAGTGGAAATGTATTCAGATCCCGGGTACTCGAGCAGTGGGAGTGTATTCAGATCCGGGGTACTCGAGCAGTGGGAGTGTGTTCAGATCCCGGGTACTCGAGCAGTGGGAGTGTATTCAGATCCCGGGTACTCGAGCAGTGGGAGTGTATTCAGATCCCGGGTATTCGAGCAGTGGGAGTGTATTCAGATCCCGGGTACTCAAGCAGTGGGAGTGTGTTCAGATCCCGGGTATTCGAGCAGTGGGAGTGTATTCAGATCACGGGTACCCGAGCAATGGGAGTGTATTCAGATCCCGGGTATTCGAGCAGTGGGAGTGTATTCAGATCCCGGGTACTCGAGCAGTGGGAGTGTATTCAGATCACGGGTACTCGAGCAGTGGGAGTGTGTTCAGATCCCGGGTACTCGAGCAGTGGGAGTGTATTTTGATCCCGTGTACTGGAGCAGTGGGAGTGTATTCAGATCCCGGGTATTTGAGCAGTGGGAGTGTATTCAGATCCCAGGTACTCGAGCAGTGGGAGTGTATTCAGATCCCGGGTACTCGAGCAGTGGGAGTGTATTCAGATCCCGGGTACTCGAGCAGTATGAGTATATTCAGATCCCGGGAACTCGAGCAGTGGGAGTGTGTTCAGATCCCGGGTACTCGAGCAGTGGGAGTGTATTCAGATCCTGGGTACTCGAGCAGTGGGAGTGTATTCAGATCCCGGGTACTCGAGCAGTGGGAGTGTATTCAGTTCCCGGGTACTCGAGCAGTGGGAGTGTATTCAGATCCCGGGTACTCGAAAAGTGGGAGTGTATTCAGATCCCGTGTATTCGAGCAGTGGGAGTGTATTCAGATCCAGGGTACTCGAGCAGTGGGAGTGTATTCAGATCCCGGGTACTCGAGCAGTGGGAGTGTATTCAGATCCCGGGTACTCGAGCAGTGGGAGTGTGTTCAGATCCAGGGTACTCGAGCAGTGGGAGTGTATTCAGATCCCGTGTACTGGAGCAGTGGGAGGGTATTCAGATCCTGGGTATTCGAGCAGTGGGAGTGCATTGAGATCCCAGGTTCTCGAGCAGTGGGAGTGTATTCAGATCCCGGGTACTCGAGCAGTGGGAGTGTATTCAGGTCCCTGGTATTCGAGCAGTGGGAGTGTATTCAGATCCTGGGTACTCGAGCAGTGGGAGTGTATTCAGATCCCGGGTACTCCAGCAGTGAGATTGTATTCAGATCCCGGGTACTCGAGCAGTGGGAGTGTATTCAGATCACGGGTACTCGAGCACTGGGAGTGTATTCAGATCAAGGGTACTCGAGTACTGGGAGTGTATTCAGATCCCGGGTACTGGAGCAGTGGGATTGTATTCACATCCCGGGTACTGGAGCACTGGGAGTGTATTCAGATGCCGGGTACTCGAGCAGTGGGAGTGTATTCAGTCCCGGGTACTTCAGCAGTGGGAGTGTCTTCAGATCCCGGGTACTCGAGCAGTGGGAGTGTATTCAGATACCGGGTACTCGAGCAGTGGGAGTGTATTCAGATCCCGTGTACTCGAGCAGTCGGAATGTATTCAGATCCCGGGTACTCGAGCAGTGGGAGTGTATTCAGATCCGGGGTACTCGAGCATTGGGAGTGTGTTCAGATCCCGGGTACTTGAGCAGTGGGAGTGTATTCATATCCCATGTCCTCGAGCAGTGGGAGTGTATTCAGATCCCGGGTACTCGAGCAGTGGGAGTATCTTCAGATCCCGGGTACTCGAGCAGTGGGAGTGTATTCAGATCCCGGGTACTCGAGCAGTGGGAGTGTATTCAGATCCCGTGTACTCGAGCAGTCGGAATGTATTCAGATCCCGGGTACTCGAGCAGTGGGAGTGTATTCAGATCCGGGGTACTCGAGCAGTGGGAGTGTGTTCAGGACCCGGGTACTCGAGCAGTGGGAGTGTATTCATATCCCATGTACTCGAGCAGTGGGAGTGTATTCAGATCCCGGGTATTCGAGCAGTGGGAGTGTATTCAGATCCCGGGTACTCGAGCAGTGGGAGTGTGTTCAGATCCCGGGTGCTCGAGCAGTGGGAATGTATTCAGATCCCGGGTATTCGAGCAGTGGGAGTGTATTCAGATCCCGGGTACCCGAGCAATGGGAGTGTATTCAGATCCCGGGTATTCAAGCAGTGGGAGTGTATTCAGATCCCGGGTACTCGAGCAGTGGGAGTGTATTCAGATCCCGGGTACTCGAGGACTGGGAGTGTATTCAGATAACGAGTACTCGAGCAGTGGGAGTGTGTTCAGATCCTGGGTACTCGAGCAGTGGGAGTGTGTTCAGATCCTGGGTATTCGAGTAGTGGGAGTGTATTCAGATCCCGGGTACTCGAGCAGTGGGAGTGTATTCAGATCCCGGGTATTCGAGCAGTGGGAGTGTATTCAGATCTCAGGTACCCGAGCAGCGGGAGTGTATTCAGATCCCGGGTACACGAGCAGTGGGAGTGTATTCAGATCCCGGGTACTCAAGCAGTGGGAGTGTATTCAGATCCCGGGTATTCGAGCAGTGGGAGTGTATTCAGATCCCGGGTACTCGAGCAGTGGGAGTGTATTCAGATCCCGGGTACTCGAGCAGTGGGAGTGTATTCAGGTCCGGGGTACTCGAGCAGTGGGATTGTATTCCGATCCCGGGTACTCGAGCAGTGGGAGTGTATTCAGATCCCGGGTACTCGAGCAGTGCGAGTGTATTCAGATCCAGGGTACTCGAGCAGTGGGAGTGTATTCAGATCCCGGGTACTGGAGCAGTGGGAGTGTATTCAGATCCTGGGTACTCGAGCAGTGACAGTGTATTCAGATCCCGAGTACTCGAGCAGTGGGGGTGTATTCAGATCCCGGGTGCTCGAGCCGTGGGAGTGTATTCAGATCCTGGGTACTCGAGCAGTGGGAGTGTATTGGGATCCCGGGTACTCGAGCAGTGGGAGTGTATACAGATCACAGGTATTCGAGCAGTGGGAGTGTATTCAGATCACAGGTATTCGAGCAGTGGGAGTTTGTTCAGATCCCAGGTATTCGAGCAGTGGGAGTGTATTCAGATCCCGGGTACTGGAGCAGTGGGAGCGTATTCAGATCCCGGGTCTTCGAGCAGTGGCAGTGTATTCAGATCCCGGGTACTCGAGCAGTGGGAGTGTATTCAGATCCCTGGGTACTCGATCAGTGGGAGTGTATTCAGATCCCGTGTACTCGAGCAGTGGGAGTCTATTCAGATCCCTGGTACTTGAGCAGTGGGAGTGTATTCAGATCCCGGGTACTCGAGCAGTGGGAGTTTATTCAGATCCCGGGTACTTGAGCAGTGGGAGTGTATTCAGATCCCGGGTACTCGAGCAGTGGGAGTGTATTCAGATCCCGGGTACTCGAGCAGTGGGAGTGTATTCAGATCCAGGGTACTCGAGCAGTGGGAATGTATACAGATCCCGGATACTAGAGCAGTGGGAGTGTATTCAGATCCCGGGTACTCGTGCAGTGGGAGTGTATTCAGATCCCGAGTACTCGAGCAGTAGGACTGTATTCAGATACCGGGTACTCGAGCAGTGGGAGTGTATTCAGATCCCGGGTACTCGAGCAGTGGGGGTGTGTTCAGATGCCGGGGACTCGAGCAGTGGGAGTGTATTCAGATCCCGGGTACTGGAGAAGTGGGAGTGCATTCAGATCCCGGGTACTGGAGAAGTGGGAGTGTATTCAGATCCCGGGTACTCGAGCAGTGGGCGTGTATTCAGATCCCGGGTACTCGAGCAGTGGGAGTGCATTCAGCTCCAGGGTACTCGAGCAGTGCGTGTGTATTCAGATCCCGAGTACTCGAGCAGTGGGAATGCATTCAGATCCCAGGTACACGAGCAGTGGGAGTGTGTTCAGATCCCGGGTACTCGAGCAGTGGGATTGTATTTAGATCCCGTGTACTGGAGCAGAGGGAGTGTATTCAGATCCCGGGTATTTGAGCAGTGGGAGTGTATTCAGATCCCAGGTACTCGAGCAGTGGGAGTGTATTCAGATCCCGGGTACTCGAGCAGTGGGAGTGTATTCAGGTCCCTGGTATTCGAGCAGTGGGAGTGTATTCAGATCCGGGGTGCTCGAGCAGTGGGAGTGTATTCAGATCCCGGGTACTCGAGCAGTGGGAGTGTATTCAGATCCCGGGTACTCGAGCAGTGGGAGTGTATTCAGATCCTGTGTACTCGAGCAATGGGAGTGTATTCAGATCCCGGGTAAGCTAGCACTGGGAGTGTATTCAGATCCCGGGTACTGGAGCAGTGGGAGTGTATTCACATCCCGGTTACTGGAGCAGTGGGAGTGTGTTCAGATCCCGGGTACTCGACCAGTGCGAGTGTATTCAGATCCCGAGTACTGGAGCAGTGGGAGTGTATTCAGATACCGGGTACTCGAGCAGTGGGAGTCTCTTCAGATCCCGTGTACTCGAGCAGTGGAAATGTATTCAGATCCCGGGTACTCGAGCAGTGGGAGTGTATTCAGATCCGGGGTACTCGAGCAGTGGGAGTGTGTTCAGATCCCGGGTACTCGAGCAGTGGGAGTGTATTCAGATCCCGGGTACTCGAGCAGTGGGAGTGTATTCAGATCCCGGGTATTCGAGCAGTGGGAGTGTATTCAGATCCCGGGTACTCAAGCAGTGGGAGTGTGTTCAGATCCCGGGTATTCGAGCAGTGGGAGTGTATTCAGATCACGGGTACCCGAGCAATGGGAGTGTATTCAGATCCCGGGTATTCGAGCAGTGGGAGTGTATTCAGATCCCGGGTACTCGAGCAGTGGGAGTGTATTCAGATCACGGGTACTCGAGCAGTGGGAGTGTGTTCAGATCCCGGGTACTCGAGCAGTGGGAGTGTATTTTGATCCCGTGTACTGGAGCAGTGGGAGTGTATTCAGATCCCGGGTATTTGAGCAGTGGGAGTGTATTCAGATCCCAGGTACTCGAGCAGTGGGAGTGTATTCAGATCCCGGGTACTCGAGCAGTGGGAGTGTATTCAGATCCCGGGTACTCGAGCAGTATGAGTATATTCAGATCCCGGGAACTCGAGCAGTGGGAGTGTGTTCAGATCCCGGGTACTCGAGCAGTGGGAGTGTATTCAGATCCTGGGTACTCGAGCAGTGGGAGTGTATTCAGATCCCGGGTACTCGAGCAGTGGGAGTGTATTCAGTTCCCGGGTACTCGAGCAGTGGGAGTGTATTCAGATCCCGGGTACTGGAAAAGTGGGAGTGTATTCAGATCCCGTGTATTCGAGCAGTGGGAGTGTATTCAGATCCAGGGTACTCGAGCAGTGGGAGTGTATTCAGATCCCGGGTACTCGAGCAGTGGGAGTGTGTTCAGATCCAGGGTACTCGAGCAGTGGGAGTGTATTCAGATCCCGTGTACAGGAGCAGTGGGAGGGTATTCAGATCCCGGGTATTCGAGCAGTGGGAGTGCATTGAGATCCCAGGTTCTCGAGCAGTGGGAGTGTATTCAGATCCCGGGTACTCGAGCAGTGGGAGTGTATTCAGGTCCCTGGTATTCGAGCAGTGGGAGTGTATTCAGATCCTGGGTACTCGAGCAGTGGGAGTGTATTCAGATCCCGGGTACTCCAGCAGTGAGATTGTATTCAGATCCCGGGTACTCGAGCAGTGGGAGTGTATTCAGATCACGGGTACTCGAGCACTGGGAGTGTATTCAGATCAAGGGTACTCGAGTACTGGGAGTGTATTCAGATCCCGGGTACTGGAGCAGTGGGAGTGTATTCACATCCCGGGTACTGGAGCACTGGGAGTGTATTCAGATGCCGGGTACTCGAGCAGTGGGAGTGTATTCAGTCCCGGGTACTTCAGCAGTGGGAGTGTCTTCAGATCCCGGGTACTCGAGCAGTGGGAGTGTATTCAGATACCGGGTACTCGAGCAGTGGGAGTGTATTCAGATCCCGTGTACTCGAGCAGTCGGAATGTATTCAGATCCCGGGTGCTCGAGCAGTGGGAGTGTATTCAGATCCGGGGTACTCGAGCATTGGGAGTGTGTTCAGATCCCGGGTACTTGAGCAGTGGGAGTGTATTCATATCCCATGTCCTCGAGCAGTGGGAGTGTATTCAGATCCCGGGTACTCGAGCAGTGGGAGTATCTTCAGATCCCGGGTACTCGAGCAGTGGGAGTGTATTCAGATCCCGGGTACTCGAGCAGTGGGAGTGTATTCAGATCCCGTGTACTCGAGCAGTCGGAATGTATTCAGATCCCGGGTACTCGAGCAGTGGGAGTGTATTCAGATCCGGGGTACTCGAGCAGTGGGAGTGTGTTCAGGTCCCGGGTACTCGAGCAGTGGGAGTGTATTCATATCCCATGTACTCGAGCAGTGGGAGTGTATTCAGATCCCGGGTATTCGAGCAGTGGGAGTGTATTCAGATCCCGGGTACTCGAGCAGTGGGAGTGTGTTCAGATCCCGGGTGCTCGAGCAGTGGGAATGTATTCAGATCCCGGGTATTCGAGCAGTGGGAGTGTATTCAGATCCCGGGTACCCGAGCAATGGGAGTGTATTCAGATCCCGGGTATTCAAGCAGTGGGAGTGTATTCAGATCCCGGGTACTCGAGCAGTGGGAGTGTATTCAGATCCCGGGTACTCGAGGACTGGGAGTGTATTCAGATAACGAGTACTCGAGCAGTGGGAGTGTGTTCAGATCCTGGGTACTCGAGCAGTGGGAGTGTGTTCAGATCCTGGGTATTCGAGTAGTGGGAGTGTATTCAGATCCCGGGTACTCGAGCAGTGGGAGTGTATTCAGATCCCGGGTATTCGAGCAGTGGGAGTGTATTCAGATCTCAGGTACCCGAGCAGCGGGAGTGTATTCAGATCCCGGGTACACGAGCAGTGGGAGTGTATTCAGATCCCGGGTAGTCAAGCAGTGGGAGTGTATTCAGATCCCGGGTATTCGAGCAGTGGGAGTGTATTCAGATCCCGGGTACTCGAGCAGTGGGAGTGTATTCAGATCCCGGGTACTCGAGCAGTGGGAGTGTATTCAGGTCCGGGGTACTCGAGCAGTGGGATTGTATTCCGATCCCGGGTACTCGAGCAGTGGGAGTGTATTCAGATCCCGGGTACTCGAGCAGTGCGAGTGTATTCAGATCCAGGGTACTCGAGCAGTGGGAGTGTATTCAGATCCCGGGTACTGGAGCAGTGGGAGTGTATTCAGATCCTGCGTACTCGAGCAGTGACAGTGTATTCAGATCCCGAGTACTCGAGCAGTGGGGGTGTATTCAGATCCCGGGTGCTCGAGCCGTGGGAGTGTATTCAGATCCCGGGTACTCGAGCAGTGGGAGTGTATTGGGATCCCGGGTACTCGAGCAGTGGGAGTGTATACAGATCACAGGTATTCGAGCAGTGGGAGTGTATTCAGATCACAGGTATTCGAGCAGTGGGAGTTTGTTCAGATCCCAGGTATTCGAGCAGTGGGAGTGTATTCAGATCCCGGGTACTGGAGCAGTGGGAGCGTATTCAGATCCCGGGTCTTCGAGCAGTGGCAGTGTATTCAGATCCCGGGTACTCGAGCAGTGGGAGTGTATTCAGATCTCTGGGTACTCGATCAGTGGGAGTGTATTCAGATCCCGTGTACTCGAGCAGTGGGAGTCTATTCAGATCCCTGGTACTTGAGCAGTGGGAGTGTATTCAGATCCCAGGTACTCGAGCAGTGGGAGTTTATTCAGATCCCGGGTACTTGAGCAGTGGGAGTGCATTCAGATCCCGGGTACTCGAGCAGTGGGAGTGTATTCAGATCCCGGGTACTCGAGCAGTGGGAGTGTATTCAGATCCCGAGTACTCGAGCAGTAGGACTGTATTCAGATACCGGGTACTCGAGCAGTGGGAGTGTATTCAGATCCCGGGTACTCGAGCAGTGGGAGTGTGTTCAGATCCCGGGGACTCGAGCAGTGGGAGTGTATTCAGATCCCGGGTACTGGAGAAGTGGGAGTGTATTCAGATCCCGGGTACTTGAGCAGTGGGAGTGTATTCAGATCCCGGGTACTCGAGCAGTGGGAGTGTATTCAGATCCCGGGTACTCGAGCAGTGGGCGCGTATTCAGATCCCGGGTACTCGAGCAGTGGGAGTGCATTCAGCTCCAGGGTACTCGAGCAGTGCGTGTGTATTCAGATCCCGAGTACCCGAGCAGTGGGAGTGCATTCAGATCCCAGGTACACGAGCAGTGGGAGTGTGTTCAGATCCCGGGTACTCGAGCAGTGGGATTGTATTTAGATCCCGTGTACTGGAGCAGAGGGAGTGTATTCAGGTCCCGGGTATTTGGGCAGTGGGAGTGTATTCAGATCCCAGGTACTCGAGCAGTGGGAGTGTATTCAGATCCCGGGTACTCGAGCAGTGGGAGTGTATTCAGGTCCCTGGTATTCGAGCAGTGGGAGTGTATTCAGATCCGGGGTGCTCGAGCAGTGGGAGTGTATTCAGATCCCGGGTACTCGAGCAGTGGGAGTGTATTCAGATCCCGGGTACTCGAGCAGTGGGAGTGTATTCAGATCCCGTGTACTCGAGCAATGGGAGTGTATTCAGATCCCGGGTAATCTAGCACTGGGAGTGTATTCAGATCCCGGGTACTGGAGCAGTGGGAGTGTATTCACATCCCGGTTACTGGAGCAGTGGGAGTGTGTTCAGATCCCGGGTACTCGAGCAGTGCGAGTGTATTCAGATCCCGGGTACTGGAGCAGTGGGAGTGTATTCAGATACCGGGTACTCGAGCAGTGGGAGTCTATTCAGATCCCGTGTACTCGAGCAGTGGAAATGTATTCAGATCCCGGGTACTCGAGCAGTGGGAGTGTATTCAGATCCGGGGTGCTCGAGCAGTGGGAGTGTGTTCAGATCCCGGGTACTCGAGCAGTGGGAGTGTATTCAGATCCCGGGTACTCGAGCAGTGGGAGTGTATTCAGATCCCGGGTATTCTAGCAGTGGGAGTGTATTCAGATCCCGGGTACTCAAGCAGTGGGAGTGTGTTCAGATCCCGGGTATTCGAGCAGTGGGAGTGTATTCAGATCACGGGTACCCGAGCAATGGGAGTGTATTCAGATCCCGGGTATTCGAGCAGTGGGAGTGTATTCAGATCCCGGGTACTCGAGCAGTGGGAGTGTATTCAGATCACGGGTACTCGAGCAGTGGGAGTGTGTTCAGATCCCGTGTACTCGAGCAGTGGGAGTGTATTTTGATCCCGTGTACTGGAGCAGTGGGAGTGTATTCAGATCCCGGGTATTTGAGCAGTGGGAGTGTATTCAGATCCCAGGTACTCGAGCAGTGGGAGTGTATTCAGATCCCGGGTACTCGAGCAGTGGGAGTGTATTCAGATCCCGGGTACTCGAGCAGTAGGAGTATATTCAGATCCCGGGAACTCGAGCAGTGGGAGTGTGTTCAGATCCCGGGTACTCGAGCAGTGGGAGTGTATTCAGATCCTGGGTACTCGAGCAGTGGGAGTGTATTCAGATCCCGTGTACTCGAGCAGTGGGAGTGTATTCAGTTCCCGGGTACTCGAGCAGTGGGAGTGTATTCAGATCCCGGGTACTCGAAAAGTGGGAGTGTATTCAGATCCCGTGTATTCGAGCAGTGGGAGTGTATTCAGATCCAGGGTACTCGAGCAGTGGGAGTGTATTCAGATCCCGGGTACTCGAGCAGTGGGAGTGTATTCAGATCCCGGGTACTCGAGCAGTGGGAGTGTATTCAGATCCCGGGTACTCGAGCAGTAGGAGTATATTCAGATCCCGGGAACTCGAGCAGTGGGAGTGTGTTCAGATCCCGGGTACTCGAGCAGTGGGAGTGTATTCAGATCCTGGGTACTCGAGCAGTGGGAGTGTATTCAGATCCCGGGTACTCGAGCAGTGGGAGTGTATTCAGTTCCCGGGTACTCGAGCAGTGGGAGTGTATTCAGATCCCGGGTACTCGAAAAGTGGGAGTGTATTCAGATCCCGTGTATTCGAGCAGTGGGAGTGTATTCAGATCCAGGGTACTCGAGCAGTGGGAGTGTATTCAGATCCCGGGCACTCGAGCAGTGGGAGTGTATTCAGATCCCGGGTACTCGAGCAGTGGGAGTGTGTTCAGATCCAGGGTACTCGAGCAGTGGGAGTGTATTCAGATCCCGTGTACTGGAGCAGTGGGAGGGTATTCAGATCCCGGGTATTCGAGCAGTGGGAGTGCATTCAGATCCCAGGTTCTCGAGCAGTGGGAGTGTATTCAGATCCCGGGTACTCGAGCAGTGGGAGTGTATTCAGGTCCCTGGTATTCGAGCAGTGGGAGTGTATTCAGATCCTGGGTACTCGAGCAGTGGGAGTGTATTCAGATCCCGGGTACTCCAGCAGTGAGATTGTATTCAGATCCCGGGTACTCGAGCAGTGGGAGTGTATTCAGATCACGGGTACTCGAGCACTGGGAGTGTATTCAGATCCCGGGTACTCGAGTACTGGGAGTGTATTCAGATCCCGGGTACTGGAGCAGTGGGAGTGTATTCACATCCCGGGTACTGGAGCACTGGGAGTGTATTCAGATGCCGGGTACTCGAGCAGTGGGAGTGTATTCAGTCCCGGGTACTTCAGCAGTGGGAGTGTCTTCAGATCCCGGGTACTCGAGCAGTGGGAGTGTATTCAGATACCGGGTACTCGAGCAGTGGGAGTGTATTCAGATCCCGTGTACTCGAGCAGTCGGAATGTATTCAGATCCCGGGTACTCGAGCAGTGGGAGTGTATTCAGATCCGGGGTACTCGAGCAGTGGGAGTGTGTTCAGATCCCGGGTACTTGAGCAGTGGGAGTGTATTCATATCCCATGTCCTCGAGCAGTGGGAGTGTATTCAGATCCCGGATACTCGAGCAGTGGGAGTGTGTTCAGATCCCGGGTACTCGAGCAGTGGGAATGTATTCAGATCCCGGGTATTCGAGCAGTGGGAGTGTATTCAGATCTCGGTTACCCGAGCAATGGGAGTGTATTCAGATCCCGGGTATTCAAGCAGTGGGAGTGTATTCAGATCCCGGGTACTCGAGCAGTGGGAGTGTATTCAGATCCTGGGTACTCGAGCAGTGGGAGTGTATTCAGATAACGAGTACTCGAGCAGTGGGAGTGTGTTCAGATCCTGGGTACTTGAGCAGTGGGAGTGTATTCAGATCCCGGATATTCGAGTAGTGGGAGTGTATTCAGATCCCGGGTACTCGAGCAGTGGGAGTGTATTCAGATCCCGGGTACTCGAGCAGTGGGAGTGTATTCAGATCCTGGGTATTCCGAGCATTGGGAATGTATTCAGATCCCGGGTACTCGAGCAGCGGGAGTGTTTTCAGATCCCGGGTATTCGAGCAGTGGGAGTGTATTCAGATCTCGGGTACCCGAGCAGCGGGAGTGTGTTCAGATCCCGGGTACTCGAGCAGTGGGAGTGTATTCAGATAACGAGTACTCGAGCACTGGGAGTGTATTCAGATCCCGGGTACTGGAGCAGTGGGAGCATATTCAGATCCCGGGTATTCGAGCAGTGGCAGTGTATTCAGATCCCGGGTACTCGAGCAGTGGGAGTGTATTCAGATCCCTGGGTACTCGATCAGTGGGAGTGTATTCAGATTCCAGGTACTCGAGCAGTGGGAGTCTATTCAGATTCCTGGTACTTGAGCAGTGGGAGTGTATTCAGATCCCGGGTACTCGAGCAGTGAGAGTGTATTCAGATCCCGGGTACTCGAGCAGTGGGAGTGTCTTCAGATCCCGGGTGCTCGAGCCGTGGGAGAGTATTCAGATCCCGGGTACTCGAGCAGTGGGAGTGTATTCAGAGCCCGGGTACTCGAGCAGTGGGAGTGTATACAGATCACAGGTACTCCAGCAGTTGGAGAGTATTCAGATCACGGGTACTCGAGCAGTGGGAGTGTATTCAGAGCCCGGGTACTCGAGCAGTGGGAGTGTATTCAGATCACAGGTATTCGAGCAGAGGGAGTGTATACAGATCACAGGTATTCGAGCAGTGGGAGTGTATACAGATCACAGGTATTCGAGCAGTGGGAGTGTATACAGATCACAGGTATTCGAGCAGAGGGAGTGTATACAGATCACAGGTATTTGAGCAGTGGGAGTGTGTTCAGATCCCAGGTATTCGAGCAGTGGGAGTGTATTCAGATCCCGGGTACTGGAGCAGTGGGAGCGTATTCAGATTCCGGGTATTCGAGCAGTGGCAGTGTATTCAGATCCCGGGTACTCGAGCAGTGGGAGTGTATTCAGATCCCTGGGTACTCGATCAGTGGGAGTGTATTCAGATTCCAGGTGCTCGAGCAGTGGGAATGTATTCAGATTCCTGGTACTTGAGCAGTGGGAGTTTATTCAGATCCCGGGTACTCGAGCAGTGGGAGTGTATTCAGATCCCGGGTACTCGAGCAGTGGGAGTGTATTCAGATCCCGGGTACTCGAGCAGTGGGAGTGTATTCAGATCCCGTGTACTCGAGCAATGGGAGTGTATTCAGATCCCGGGTAATCTAGCACTGGGAGTGTATTCAGATCCCGGGTACTGGAGCAGTGGGAGTGTATTCACATCCCGGTTACTGGAGCAGTGGGAGTGTGTTCAGATCCCGGGTACTCGAGCAGTGCGAGTGTATTCAGATCCCGGGTACTGGAGCAGTGGGAGTGTATTCAGATACCGGGTACTCGAGCAGTGGGAGTCTATTCAGATCCCGTGTACTCGAGCAGTGGAAATGTATTCAGATCCCGGGTACTCGAGCAGTGGGAGTGTATTCAGATCCGGGGTGCTCGAGCAGTGGGAGTGTGTTCAGATCCCGGGTACTCGAGCAGTGGGAGTGTATTCAGATCCCGGGTACTCGAGCAGTGGGAGTGTATTCAGATCCCGGGTATTCTAGCAGTGGGAGTGTATTCAGATCCCGGGTACTCAAGCAGTGGGAGTGTGTTCAGATCCCGGGTATTCGAGCAGTGGGAGTGTATTCAGATCACGGGTACCCGAGCAATGGGAGTGTATTCAGATCCCGGGTATTCGAGCAGTGGGAGTGTATTCAGATCCCGGGTACTCGAGCAGTGGGAGTGTATTCAGATCACGGGTACTCGAGCAGTGGGAGTGTGTTCAGATCCCGTGTACTCGAGCAGTGGGAGTGTATTTTGATCCCGTGTACTGGAGCAGTGGGAGTGTATTCAGATCCCGGGTATTTGAGCAGTGGGAGTGTATTCAGATCCCAGGTACTCGAGCAGTGGGAGTGTATTCAGATCCCGGGTACTCGAGCAGTGGGAGTGTATTCAGATCCCGGGTACTCGAGCAGTAGGAGTATATTCAGATCCCGGGAACTCGAGCAGTGGGAGTGTGTTCAGATCCCGGGTACTCGAGCAGTGGGAGTGTATTCAGATCCTGGGTACTCGAGCAGTGGGAGTGTATTCAGATCCCGGGTACTCGAGCAGTGGGAGTGTATTCAGTTCCCGGGTACTCGAGCAGTGGGAGTGTATTCAGATCCCGGGTACTCGAAAAGTGGGAGTGTATTCAGATCCCGTGTATTCGAGCAGTGGGAGTGTATTCAGATCCAGGGTACTCGAGCAGTGGGAGTGTATTCAGATCCCGGGTACTCGAGCAGTGGGAGTGTATTCAGATCCCGGGTACTCGAGCAGTGGGAGTGTGTTCAGATCCAGGGTACTCGAGCAGTGGGAGTGTATTCAGATCCCGTGTACTGGAGCAGTGGGAGGGTATTCAGATCCCGGGTATTCGAGCAGTGGGAGTGCATTCAGATCCCAGGTTCTCGAGCAGTGGGAGTGTATTCAGATCCCGGGTACTCGAGCAGTGGGAGTGTATTCAGGTCCCTGGTATTCGAGCAGTGGGAGTGTATTCAGATCCTGGGTACTCGAGCAGTGGGAGTGTATTCAGATCCCGGGTACTCCAGCAGTGAGATTGTATTCAGATCCCGGGTACTCGAGCAGTGGGAGTGTATTCAGATCACGGGTACTCGAGCACTGGGAGTGTATTCAGATCCCGGGTACTCGAGTACTGGGAGTGTATTCAGATCCCGGGTACTGGAGCAGTGGGAGTGTATTCACATCCCGGGTACTGGAGCACTGGGAGTGTATTCAGATGCCGGGTACTCGAGCAGTGGGAGTGTATTCAGTCCCGGGTACTTCAGCAGTGGGAGTGTCTTCAGATCCCGGGTACTCGAGCAGTGGGAGTGTATTCAGATACCGGGTACTCGAGCAGTGGGAGTGTATTCAGATCCCGTGTACTCGAGCAGTCGGAATGTATTCAGATCCCGGGTACTCGAGCAGTGGGAGTGTATTCAGATCCGGGGTACTCGAGCAGTGGGAGTGTGTTCAGATCCCGGGTACTTGAGCAGTGGGAGTGTATTCATATCCCATGTCCTCGAGCAGTGGGAGTGTATTCAGATCCCGGATACTCGAGCAGTGGGAGTGTGTTCAGATCCCGGGTACTCGAGCAGTGGGAATGTATTCAGATCCCGGGTATTCGAGCAGTGGGAGTGTATTCAGATCTCGGTTACCCGAGCAATGGGAGTGTATTCAGATCCCGGGTATTCAAGCAGTGGGAGTGTATTCAGATCCCGGGTACTCGAGCAGTGGGAGTGTATTCAGATCCTGGGTACTCGAGCAGTGGGAGTGTATTCAGATAACGAGTACTCGAGCAGTGGGAGTGTGTTCAGATCCTGGGTACTTGAGCAGTGGGAGTGTATTCAGATCCCGGATATTCGAGTAGTGGGAGTGTATTCAGATCCCGGGTACTCGAGCAGTGGGAGTGTATTCAGATCCCGGGTACTCGAGCAGTGGGAGTGTATTCAGATCCTGGGTATTCCGAGCATTGGGAATGTATTCAGATCCCGGGTACTCGAGCAGCGGGAGTGTTTTCAGATCCCGGGTATTCGAGCAGTGGGAGTGTATTCAGATCTCGGGTACCCGAGCAGCGGGAGTGTGTTCAGATCCCGGGTACTCGAGCAGTGGGAGTGTATTCAGATAACGAGTACTCGAGCACTGGGAGTGTATTCAGATCCCGGGTACTGGAGCAGTGGGAGCATATTCAGATCCCGGGTATTCGAGCAGTGGCAGTGTATTCAGATCCCGGGTACTCGAGCAGTGGGAGTGTATTCAGATCCCTGGGTACTCGATCAGTGGGAGTGTATTCAGATTCCAGGTACTCGAGCAGTGGGAGTCTATTCAGATTCCTGGTACTTGAGCAGTGGGAGTGTATTCAGATCCCGGGTACTCGAGCAGTGAGAGTGTATTCAGATCCCGGGTACTCGAGCAGTGGGAGTGTCTTCAGATCCCGGGTGCTCGAGCCGTGGGAGAGTATTCAGATCCCGGGTACTCGAGCAGTGGGAGTGTATTCAGAGCCCGGGTACTCGAGCAGTGGGAGTGTATACAGATCACAGGTACTCCAGCAGTTGGAGAGTATTCAGATCACGGGTACTCGAGCAGTGGGAGTGTATTCAGAGCCCGGGTACTCGAGCAGTGGGAGTGTATTCAGATCACAGGTATTCGAGCAGAGGGAGTGTATACAGATCACAGGTATTCGAGCAGTGGGAGTGTATACAGATCACAGGTATTCGAGCAGTGGGAGTGTATACAGATCACAGGTATTCGAGCAGAGGGAGTGTATACAGATCACAGGTATTTGAGCAGTGGGAGTGTGTTCAGATCCCAGGTATTCGAGCAGTGGGAGTGTATTCAGATCCCGGGTACTGGAGCAGTGGGAGCGTATTCAGATCCCGGGTATTCGAGCAGTGGCAGTGTATTCAGATCCCGGGTACTCGAGCAGTGGGAGTGTATTCAGATCCCTGGGTACTCGATCAGTGGGAGTGTATTCAGATTCCAGGTGCTCGAGCAGTGGGAATGTATTCAGATTCCTGGTACTTGAGCAGTGGGAGTTTATTCAGATCCCGGGTACTCGAGCAGTGGGAGTTTATTCAGATCCCGGGTACTTGAGCAGTGGGAGTGTATTCAGATCCCGGGTACTCTAGCAGTGGGAGTGTATTCAGATCCCGGGTACTCGAGCAGTGGCAGTGTATTCAGATCCAGGGTACTCGAGCAGTGGGAATGTATACAGATCCCGGATACTAGAGCAGTGGGAGTGTATTCAGATCCCGAGTACTCGTGCAGTGGGAGTGTATTCAGATCCCGGGTACTCGAGCAGTAGGACTGTATTCAGATCCCGGGTACTCGAGCAGTGGGATTGTACTCAGATTCCGGGTACTCGAGCAGTGGGAGTGTGTTCAGATCCCGGGGACTCGAGCAGTGGGAGTGCATTCAGATCCCGGGTACTGGAGCAGTGGGAGTGTATTCAGATCCCGGGTGCTTGAGCAGTGGGAGTGTATTCAGATCCCGGGTACTTGAGCAGCGGGAGTGTGTTCAGATCCCGGGTACTCGAGCAGTGGGCGTGTATTCAGATCCCGGGTACTCGAGCAGTGGGAGTGTATTCAGATCCTGGGTACTCGAGCAGTGGGAGTGTATTCAGCTCCAGGGTACTCGAGCAGTGCGTGTGTATTCAGATCCCGAGTACTCGAGCAGTGGGAGTGTATTCAGATCCCGGGTACTCGAGCAGTGGGAGTGTGTTCAGATCCCGGGTACTCGAGCAGTGGGAGTATATTCAGATCCCGGGTACTCGAGCAGTGGGAGTGTGTTCAGATCCCGGGTACTCGAGCAGTGGGAGTGTATTCAGGTCCCTGGTATTCGAGCAGTGGGAGTGTATTCAGATCCTGGGTACTCGAGCAGTGGGAGTGTATTCAGATCCCGGGTACTCGAGCAGTGGGAGTGCATTCAGATCCCGGGTACTCGAGCAGTGGGAGTGTATTCACATCCCGGGTACTGGAGCAGTGGGAGTGTATTCAGGTCCCGGGTACTCGAGCAGTGGGAGTGTATTCAGATCCCGGGTACTTGAGCAGTGGGAGTGTCTTCAGATCCCGGGTACACGAGCCGTGGGAGTGTATTCAGATCCCGGGTACTCGAGCAGTGGGAGTGTATTCAGATCCCGGGTACTCGAGCAGTGGGCGTGTATTCAGATCCCGGGTACTCGAGCAGTGGGAGTGCATTCAGCTCCAGGGTACTCGAGCAGTGCATGTGTATTCAGATCCCGAGTACTCGAGCAGTGGGAGTGTATTCAGAGCCCGGGTACTGGAGCAGTGGGAGTGTGTTCAGATCCAGGGTACTCGAGCAGTGGGAGTGTATTCAGATCCCGGGTACTGGAGCAGTGGGAGTGAATTCAGTACCCGGGTACTCGAGCAGTGACAGTGTATTCAGATCCCGGGTACTCGAGCAGTGGGAGTGTATTCAGATCCCGGGTGCTCGAGCCGTGGGACTGTATTCAGATCCCGGGTACTCGAGCAGTGGGAGTGTATTAAATCACAGGTATTCGAGCAGTGGACGTGTGTTCAGATCCCAGGTATTCGAGCAGTGGGAGTGTATTCAGTACCCGGGTACTCGAGCAGTGACAGTGTATTCAGATCCCGGGTACTCGAGCAGAGGGAGTGTATTCAGATCCCGGGTACTGGAGCAGTGGGAGCGTATTCAGATCCCGGGTATTCGAGCAGTGGCAGTGTATTCAGATCCCGGGTACTCGAGCAGTGGGAGTGTATTCAGATCCCTGGGTACTCGATCAGTGGGAGAGCATTCAGATCCCAGGTACTCGAGCAGTGGGAGTGTATTCAGATCCCGGGTACTGGAGCAGTGGGAGTGTATTCAGTTCCCGGGTACTCGAGCAGTGGGAGTGTATTCAGATCCCGGGTACTCGAAAAGTGGGAGTGTATTCAGATCCCGTGTATTCGAGCAGTGGGAGTGTATTCAGATCCAGGGTACTCGAGCAGTGGGAGTGTATTCAGATCCCGGGTACTCGAGCAGTGGGAGTGTATTCAGATCCCGGGTACTCGAGCAGTGGGAGTGTATTCAGGTCCCTGGTATTCGAGCAGTGGGAGTGTATTCAGATCCGGGGTGCTCGAGCAGTGGGAGTGTATTCAGATCCCGGGTACTCGAGCAGTGGGAGTGTATTCAGATCCCGGGTACTCGAGCAGTGGGAGTGTATTCAGATCCCGTGTACTCGAGCAATGGGAGTGTATTCAGATCCCGGGTAATCTAGCACTGGGAGTGTATTCAGATCCCGGGTACTGGAGCAGTGGGAGTGTATTCACATCCCGGTTACTGGAGCAGTGGGAGTGTGTTCAGATCCCGGGTACTCGAGCAGTGCGAGTGTATTCAGATCCCGGGTACTGGAGCAGTGGGAGTGTATTCAGATACCGGGTACTCGAGCAGTGGGAGTCTATTCAGATCCCGTGTACTCGAGCAGTGGAAATGTATTCAGATCCCGGGTACTCGAGCAGTGGGAGTGTATTCAGATCCGGGGTACTCGAGCAGTGGGAGTGTGTTCAGATCCCGGGTACTCGAGCAGTGGGAGTGTATTCAGATCCCGGGTACTCGAGCAGTGGGAGTGTATTCAGATCCCGGGTATTCGAGCAGTGGGAGTGTATTCAGATCCCGGGTACTCAAGCAGTGGGAGTGTGTTCAGATCCCGGGTATTCGAGCAGTGGGAGTGTATTCAGATCACGGGTACCCGAGCAATGGGAGTGTATTCAGATCCCGGGTATTCGAGCAGTGGGAGTGTATTCAGATCCCGGGTACTCGAGCAGTGGGAGTGTATTCAGATCACGGGTACTCGAGCAGTGGGAATGTGTTCAGAGCCCGTGTACTCGAGCAGTGGGAGTGTATTTTGATCCCGTGTACTGGAGCAGTGGGAGTGTATTCAGATCCCGGGTATTTGAGCAGTGGGAGTGTATTCAGATCCCAGGTACTCGAGCAGTGGGAGTGTATTCAGATCCCGGGTACTCGAGCAGTGGGAGTGTATTCAGATCCCGGGTACTCGAGCAGTGGGAGTGTATTCAGATCCTGGGTACTCGAGCAGTGGGAGTGTATTCAGATCCCGGGTACTCGAGCAGTGGGAGTGTATTCAGTTCCCGGGTACTCGAACAGTGGGAGTGTATTCAGATCCCGGGTACTCGAAAAGTGGGAGTGTATTCAGATCCCGTGTATTCGAGCAGTGGGAGTGTATTCAGATCCAGGGTACTCGAGCAGTGGGAGTGTATTCAGATCCCGGGTACTCGAGCAGTGGGAGTGTATTCAGATCCCGGGTATTCGAGCAGTGGGAGTGCATTGAGATCCCAGGTTCTCGAGCAGTGGGAGTGTATTCAGATCCCGGGTACTCGAGCAGTGGGAGTGTATTCAGGTCCCTGGTATTCGAGCAGTGGGAGTGTATTCAGATCCTGGGTACTCGAGCAGTGGGAGTGTATTCAGATCCCGGGTACTCCAGCAGTGAGATTGTATTCAGATGCCGGGTACTCGAGCAGTGGGAGTGTATTCAGATCACGGGTACTCGAGCACTGGGAGTGTATTCAGATCCCGGGTACTGGAGCAGTGGGAGTGTATTCACATCCCGGGTACTGGAGCACTGGGAGTGTATTCAGATGCCGGGTACTCGAGCAGTGGGAGTGTATTCAGTCCCGGGTACTTCAGCAGTGGGAGTGTCTTCAGATCCCGGGTACTCGAGCAGTGGGAGTGTATTCAGATACCGAGTACTCGAGCAGTGGGAGTGTATTCAGATCCCGTGTACTCGAGCAGTCGGAATGTATTCAGATCCCGGGTAATCTAGCACTGGGAGTGTATTCAGATCCCGGATACTGGAGCAGTGGCAGTGTATTCACATCCCGGTTACTGGAGCAGTGGGAGTGTGTTCAGATCCCGGGTACTCGAGCAGTGCGAGTGTATTCAGATCCCGGGTACTGGAGCAGTGGGAGTGTATTCAGATACCGGGTACTCGAGCAGTGGGAGTCTATTCAGATCCCGTGTACTCGAGCAGTGGAAATGTATTCAGATCCCGGGTACTCGAGCAGTGGGAGTGTATTCAGATCCGGGGTACTCGAGCAGTGGGAGTGTGTTCAGATCCCGGGTACTCGAGCAGTGGGAGTGTATTCAGATCCCGGGTACTCGAGCAGTGGGAGTGTATTCAGATCCCGGGTATTCGAGCAGTGGGAGTGTATTCAGATCCCGGGTACTCAAGCAGTGGGAGTGTGTTCAGATCCCGGGTATTCGAGCAGTGGGAGTGTATTCAGATCACGGGTACCCGAGCAATGGGAGTGTATTCAGATCCCGGGTATTCGAGCAGTGGGAGTGTATTCAGATCCCGGGTACTCGAGCAGTGGGAGTGTATTCAGATCACGGGTACTCGAGCAGTGGGAGTGTGTTCAGATCCCGTGTACTCGAGCAGTGGGAGTGTATTTTGATCCCGTGTACTGGAGCAGTGGGAGTGTATTCAGATCCCGGGTATTTGAGCAGTGGGAGTGTATTCAGATCCCAGGTACTCGAGCAGTGGGAGTGTATTCAGATCCCGGGTACTCGAGCAGTGGGAGTGTATTCAGATCCCGGGTACTCGAGCAGTAGGAGTATATTCAGATCCCGGGAACTCGAGCAGTGGGAGTGTGTTCAGATCCCGGGTACTCGAGCAGTGGGAGTGTATTCAGATCCTGGGTACTCGAGCAGTGGGAGTGTATTCAGATCCCGGGTACTCGAGCAGTGGGAGTGTATTCAGTTCCCGGGTACTCGAACAGTGGGAGTGTATTCAGATCCCGGGTACTCGAAAAGTGGGAGTGTATTCAGATCCCGTGTATTCGAGCAGTGGGAGTGCATTCAGATCCAGGGTACTCGAGCAGTGGGAGTGTATTCAGATCCCGGGTACTCGAGCAGTGGGAGTGTATTCAGATCCCGGGTACTCGAGCAGTGGGAGTGTGTTCAGATCCCGTGTACTGGAGCAGTGGGAGGGTATTCAGATCCCGGGTATTCGAGCAGTGGGAGTGCATTGAGATCCCAGGTTCTCGAGCAGTGGGAGTGTATTCAGATCCCGGGTACTCGAGCAGTGGGAGTGTATTCAGGTCCCTGGTATTCGAGCAGTGGGAGTGTATTCAGATCCTGGGTACTCGAGCAGTGGGAGTGTATTCAGATCCCGGGTACTCCAGCAGTGAGATTGTATTCAGATGCCGGGTACTCGAGCAGTGGGAGTGTATTCAGATCACGGGTACTCGAGCGCTGGGAGTGTATTCAGATCCCGGGTACTCGAGTACTGGGAGTGTATTCAGATCCCGGGTACTGGAGCAGTGGGAGTGTATTCACATCCCGGGTACTGGAGCACTGGGAGTGTATTCAGATGCCGGGTACTCGAGCAGTGGGAGTGTATTCAGTCCCGGGTACTTCAGCAGTGGGAGTGTCTTCAGATCCCGGGTACTCGAGCAGTGGGAGTGTATTCAGATACCGGGTGCTCGAGCAGTGGGAGTGTATTCAGATCCCGTGTACTCGAGCAGTCGGAATGTATTCAGATCCCGGGTACTCGAGCAGAGGGAGTGTATTCAGATCCGGGGTACTCGAGCAGTGGGAGTGTGTTCAGATCCCGGGTACTTGAGCAGTGGGAGTGTATTCATATCCCATGTCCTCGAGCAGTGGGAGTGTATTCAGATCCCGGGTACTCGAGCAGTGGGAGTGTGTTCAGATCCCGGGTACTCGAGCAGTGGGAATGTATTCAGATCCCGGGTATTCGAGCAGTGGGAGTGTATTCAGATCCCGGTTTCCCGAGCAATGGGAGTGTATTCAGATCCCGGGTATTCAAGCAGTGGGAGTGTATTCAGATCCCGGGTACTCGAGCAGTGGGAGTGTATTCAGATCCTGGGTACTCGAGCAGTGGGAGTGTATTCAGATAACGAGTACTCGAGCAGTGGGAGTGTGTTCAGATCCTGGGTACTTGAGCAGTGGGAGTGTGTTCAGATCCTGGATATTCGAGTAGTGGGAGTGTATTCAGATCCCGGGTACTCGAGCAGTGGGAGTGTATTCAGATCCCGGGTACTCGAGCAGTGGGAGTGTATTCAGATCCTGGGTATTCCGAGCATTGGGAATGTATTCAGATCCCGGGTACTCGAGCAGCGGGAGTGTTTTCAGATCCCGGGTATTCGAGCAG
The DNA here is from genome assembly GCF_052327205.1 of Somniosus microcephalus. NCBI lineage: Eukaryota > Metazoa > Chordata > Chondrichthyes > Squaliformes > Somniosidae > Somniosus > Somniosus microcephalus. The sequence goes on along the minus strand of NC_140995.1, from coordinate 215,518,920 downwards.
TGGGAGTGTATTCAGATCTCGGGTACCCGAGCAGCGGGAGTGTGTTCAGATCCCGGGTACTCGAGCAGTGGGAGTGTATTCAGATAACGAGTACTCGAGCACTGGGAGTGTATTCAGATCCCGGGTACTGGAGCAGTGGGAGCATATTCAGATTCCGGGTATTCGAGCAGTGGCAGTGTATTCAGATCCCGGGTACTCGAGCAGTGGGAGTGTATTCAGATCCCTGGGTACTCGATCAGTGGGAGTGTATTCAGATTCCAGGTACTCGAGCAGTGGGAGTCTATTCAGATTCCTGGTACTTGAGCAGTGGGAGTGTATTCAGATCCCGGGTACTCGAGCAGTGAGAGTGTATTCAGATCCCGGGTACTCGAGCAGTGGGAGTGTCTTCAGATCCCGGGTGCTCGTGCCGTGGGAGTGTATTCAGATCCCGGGTACTCGAGCAGTGGGAGTGTATTCAGAGCCCGGGTACTCGAGCAGTGGGAGTGTATACAGATCACAGGTACTCGAGCAGTGGGAGTGTATTCAGATCCCGGGTACTCGAGCAGTGGGAGTGTATTCAGAGCCCGGGTACTCGAGCAGTGGGAGTGTATTCAGATCACAGGTATTCGAGCAGAGGGAGTGTATACAGATCACAGGTATTCGAGCAGTGGGAGTGTATACAGATCACAGGTATTCGAGCAGTGGGAGTGTATACAGATCACAGGTATTCGAGCAGAGGGAGTGTATACAGATCACAGGTATTCGAGCAGTGGGAGTGTGTTCAGATCCCAGGTATTCGAGCAGTGGGAGTGTATTCAGATCCCGGGTACTGGAGCAGTGGGAGCGTATTCAGATCCCGGGTATTCGAGCAGTGGCAGTGTATTCAGATCCCGGGTACTCGAGCAGTGGGAGTGTATTCAGATCCCTGGGTACTCGATCAGTGGGAGTGTATTCAGATTCCAGGTGCTCGAGCAGTGGGAATGTATTCAGATTCCTGGTACTTGAGCAGTGGGAGTGTATTCAGATCCCGGGTACTCGAGCAGTGGGAGTTTATTCAGATCCCGGGTACTTGAGCAGTGGGAGTGTATTCAGATCCCGGGTACTCTAGCAGTGGGAGTGTATTCAGATCCCGGGTACTCGAGCAGTGGCAGTGTATTCAGATCCAGGGTACTCGAGCAGTGGGAATGTATACAGATCCCGGATACTAGAGCAGTGGGAGTGTATTCAGATCCCGAGTACTCGTGCAGTGGGAGTGTATTCAGATCCCGGGTACTCGAGCAGTAGGACTGTATTCAGATCCCGGGTACTCGAGCAGTGGGATTGTACTCAGATTCCGGGTACTCGAGCAGTGGGAGTGTGTTCAGATCCCGGGGACTCGAGCACTGGGAGTGCATTCAGATCCCGGGTACTGGAGCAGTGGGAGTGTATTCAGATCCCGGGTGCTTGAGCAGTGGGAGTGTATTCAGATCCCGGGTACTTGAGCAGCGGGAGTGTGTTCAGATCCCGGGTACTCGAGCAGTGGGAGTGTGTTCAGATCCCGGGTACTCGAGCAGTGGGAGTATATTCAGATCCCGGGTACTCGAGCAGTGGGAGTGTGTTCAGATCCCGGGTACTCGAGCAGTGGGAGTGTATTCAGGTCCCTGGTATTCGAGCAGTGGGAGTGTATTCAGATCCTGGGTACTCGAGCAGTGGGAGTGTATTCAGATCCCGGGTACTCGAGCAGTGGGAGTGTATTCACATCCCGGGTACTGGAGCAGTGGGAGTGTATTCAGGTCCCGGGTACTCGAGCAGTGGGAGTGTATTCAGATCCCGGGTACTTGAGCAGTGGGAGTGTCTTCAGATCCCGGGTACACGAGCCGTGGGAGTGTATTCAGATCCCGGGTACTCGAGCACTGGGAGTGTATTCAGATCCCGGGTACTCGAGCAGTGGGAGTGTATTCAGATCACAGGTATTCGAGCAGTGGGAGTGTATTCAGATCACAGGTATTCGAGCAGTGGACGTGTGTTCAGATCCCAGGTATTCGAGCAGTGGGAGTGTCTTCAGATCCCGGGTACTGGAGCAGTGGGAGCGTATTCAGATCCCGGGTATTCGAGCAGTGGCAGTGTATTCAGATCCCTGGGTACTCGATCAGTGGGAGTGTATTCAGATCCCACGTACTCGAGCAGTGGGAGTCTATTCAGATCCCTGGTACTTGAGCAGTGGGAGTGTATTCAGATCCCGGGTACTCGAGCAGTGGGAGTGTATTCAGATCCCGGGTACTCGAGCAGTGGGCGTGTATTCAGATCCCGGGTACTCGAGCAGTGGGAGTGCATTCAGCTCCAGGGTACTCGAGCAGTGCATGTGTATTCAGATCCCGAGTACACGAGCAGTGGGAGTGTATTCAGAGCCCGGGTACTGGAGCAGTGGGAGTGTGTTCAGATCCAGGGTACTCGAGCAGTGGGAGTGTATTCAGATCCCGGGTACTGGAGCAGTGGGAGTGAATTCAGTACCCGGGTACTCGAGCAGTGACAGTGTATTAAGATCCCGGGTACTCGAGCAGTGGGAGTGTATTCAGATCCCGGGTGCTCGAGCCGTGGGACTGTATTCAGATACCGGGAACTCGAGCAGTGGGAGTGTATTAAATCACAGGTATTCGAGCAGTGGACGTGTGTTCAGATCCCAGGTATTCGAGCAGTGGGAGTGTATTCAGTACCCGGGTACTCGAGCAGTGACAGTGTATTCAGATCCCGGGTACTCGAGCAGAGGGAGTGTATTCAGATCCCGGGTACTGGAGCAGTGGGAGCGTATTCAGATCCCGGGTATTCGAGCAGTGGCAGTGTATTCAGATCCCGGGTACTCGAGAAGTGGGAGTGTATTCAGATCCCTGGGTACTCGATCAGTGGGAGAGTATTCAGATCCCAGGTACTCGAGCAGTGGGAGTGTATTCAGATCCCGGGTACTGGAGCAGTGGGAGTGTATTCAGTTCCCGGGTACTGGAGCAGTGGGAGTGTATTCAGATCCCGGGTACTCGAAAAGTGGGAGTGTATTCAGATCCCGTGTATTCGAGCAGTGGGAGTGTATTCAGATCCAGGGTACTCGAGCAGTGGGAGTGTATTCAGATCCCGGGTACTCGAGCAGTGGGAGTGTATTCAGATCCCGGGTACTCGAGCAGTGGGAGTGTGTTCAGATCCAGGGTACTCGAGCAGTGGGAGTGTATTCAGATCCCGTGTACTGGAGCAGTGGGAGGGTATTCAGATCCCGGGTATTCGAGCAGTGGGAGTGCATTCAGATCCCAGGTTCTCGAGCAGTGGGAGTGTATTCAGATCCCGGGTACTCGAGCAGTGGGAGTGTATTCAGGTCCCTGGTATTCGAGCAGTGGGAGTGTATTCAGATCCTGGGTACTCGAGCAGTGGGAGTGTTTTCAGATCCCGGGTTCTCCAGCAGTGAGATTGTATTCAGATCCCGGGTACTCGAGCAGTGGGAGTGTATTCAGATCACGGGTACTCGAGCACTGGGAGTGTATTCAGATCCCGGGTACTCGAGTACTGGGAGTGTATTCAGATGCCGGGTACTGGAGCAGTGGGAGTGTATTCACATCCCGGGTACTGGAGCACTGGGAGTGTATTCAGATGCCGGGTACTCGAGCAGTGGGAGTGTATTCAGTCCCGGGTACTTCAGCAGTGGGAGTGTCTTCAGATCCCGGGTACTCGAGCAGTGGGAGTGTATTCAGATACCGGGTACTCGAGCAGTGGGAGTGTATTCAGATCCCGTGTACTCGAGCAGTCGGAATGTATTCAGATCCCGGGTACTCGAGCAGCGGGAGTGTATTCAGATCCGGGGTACTCGAACAGTGGGAGTGTGTTCAGATCCCGGGTACTTGAGCAGTGGGAGTGTATTCATATCCCATGTCCTCGAGCAGTGGGAGTGTATTCAGGTCCCGGGTACTCGAGCAGTGGGAGTGTGTTCAGATCCTGGGTACTCGAGCAGTGGGAATGTATTCAGATCCCGGATATTCGAGCAGTGGGAGTGTATTCAGATCCCGGGTACCCGAGCAATGGGAGTGTATTCAGATCCCGGGTATTCAAGCAGTGGGAGTGTATTCAGATCCCGGGTACTCGAGCAGTGGGAGTGTATTCAGATCCTGGGTACTAGAGCAGTGGGAGTGTATTCAGATCCTGGGTACTCGAGCAGTGGGAGTGTATTCAGAGCCCGGGTACTCGAGCAGTGGGAGTGTGTTCAGATCCCGGATATTCGAGTAGTGGGAGTGTATTCAGATCCCGGGTACTCGAGCAGTGGGAGTGTATTCAGATCCCGGGTACTCGAGCAGTGGGAGTGTATTCAGATCCTGGGTATTCCGAGCATTGGGAATGTATTCAGATCCCGGGTACTCGAGCAGCGGGAGTGTTTTCAGATCCCGGGTATTCGAGCAGTGGGAGTGTATTCAGATCTCGGGTACCCGAGCAGCGGGAGTGTGTTCAGATCCCGGGTACTCGAGCAGTGGGAGTGTATTCAGATAACGAGTACTCGAGCACTGGGAGTGTATTCAGATCCCGGGTACTGGAGCAGTGGGAGCATATTCAGATCCCGGGTATTCGAGCAGTGGCAGTGTATTCAGATCCCGGGTACTCGAGCAGTGGGAGTGTATTCAGATCCCTGGGTACTCGATCAGTGGGAGTGTATTCAGATTCCAGGTACTCGAGCAGTGGGAGTCTATTCAGATTCCTGGTACTTGAGCAGTGGGAGTGTATTCAGATCCCGGGTACTCGAGCAGTGGGAGTGTATTCAGATCCCGGGTACTCGAGCAGTGGGAGTGTCTTCAGATCCCGGGTGCTCGAGCCGTGGGAGTGTATTCAGATCCCGGGTACTCGAGCAGTGGGAGTGTATTCAGAGCCCGGGTACTCGAGCAGTGGGAGTGTATTCAGATCCCGTGTACTCGAGCAGTCGGAATGTATTCAGATCCCGGGTACTCGAGCAGCGGGAGTGTATTCAGATCCCGGGTACTCGAGCAGTGGGAGTGTATTCAGATAACGAGTACTCGAGCACTGGGAGTGTATTCAGATCCCGGGTACTGGAGCAGTGGGAGCATATTCAGATCCCGGGTATTCGAGCAGTGGCAGTGTATTCAGATACCGGGTACTCGAGCAGTGGGAGTGTATTCAGATCCCGTGTACTCGAGCAGTCGGAATGTATTCAGATCCCGGGTACTCGAGCAGTGGGAGTGTATTCAGATCCCGGGTACTCGAGCAGTGGGAGTGTATTCAGAGCCCGGGTACTCGAGCAGTGGGAGTGTATTCAGATCACAGGTATTCGAGCAGAGGGAGTGTATACAGATCACAGGTATTCGAGCAGTGGGAGTGTATACAGACCACAGCTATTCGAGCAGTGGGAGTGTATACAGATCACAGGTATTCGAGCAGAGGGAGTGTATACAGATCACAGGTGTTCGAGCAGTGGGAGTGTGTTCAGATCCCAGGTATTCGAGCAGTGGGAGTGTATTCAGATCCCGGGTACTGGAGCAGTGGGAGCGTATTCAGATCCCGGGTATTCGAGCAGTGGCAGTGTATTCAGATCCCGGGTACTCGAGCAGTGGGAGTGTATTCAGATCCCTGGGTACTCGATCAGTGGGAGTGTATTCAGATTCCAGGTACTCGAGCAGTGGGAATGTATTCAGATTCCTGGTACTTGAGCAGTGGGAGTGTATTCAGATCCCGGGTACTCGAGCAGTGGGAGTTTATTCAGATCCCGGGTACTTGAGCAGTGGGAGTGTATTCAGATCCCGGGTACTCTAGCAGTGGGAGTGTATTCAGATCCCGGGTACTCGAGCAGTGGCAGTGTATTCAGATCCAGGGTACTCGAGCAGTGGGAATGTATACAGATCCCGGATACTAGAGCAGTGGGAGTGTATTCAGATCCCGAGTACTCGTGCAGTGGGAGTGTATTCAGATCCCGGGTACTCGAGCAGTAGGACTGTATTCAGATCCCGGGTACTCGAGCAGTGGGATTGTACTCAGATTCCGGGTACTCGAGCAGTGGGAGTGTGTTCAGATCCCGGGGACTCGAGCAGTGGGAGTGCATTCAGATCCCGGGTACTGGAGCAGTGGGAGTGTATTCAGATCCCGGGTGCTTGAGCAGTGGGAGTGTATTCAGATCCCGGGTACTTGAGCAGTGGGAGTGTGTTCAGATCCCGGGGACTCGAGCAGTGGGCGTGTATTCAGATCCCGGGTACTCGAGCAGTGGGAGTGTATTCAGATCCTGGGTACTCAAGCAGTGGGAGTGTATTCAGATCCCGGGTCCTCGAGCAGTGGGAGTGTATTCACATCCCGGGTACTGGAGCAGTGGGAGTGTATTCAGATCCCGGGTACTTGAGCAGTGGGAGTGTCTTCAGATCCCGGGTACACGAGCCGTGGGAGTGTATTCAGATCCCGGGTACTCGAGCACTGGGAGTGTATTCAGATCCCGGGTACTCGAGCAGTGGGAGTGTATTCAGATCACAGGTATTCGAGCAGTGGACGTGTGTTCAGATCCCAGGTATTCGAGCAGTGGGAGTGTATTCAGATCCCGGGTACTGGAGCAGTGGGAGCTTATTCAGATCCCGGGTATTCGAGCAGTGGCAGTGTATTCAGATGCCGGGCACTCGAGCAGTGGGAGTGTATTCAGATCCCTGGGTACTCGATCAGTGGGAGTGTATTCAGATCCCACGTACTCGAGCAGTGGGAGTCTATTCAGATCCCTGGTACTTGAGCAGTGGGAGTGTATTCAGATCCCGGGTACTCGAGCAGTGGGAGTGTATTCAGATCCCGGGTACTCGAGCAGTGGGCGTGTATTCAGATCCCGTGTACTCGAGCAGTGGGAGTGCATTCAGCTCCAGGGTACTCGAGCAGTGCGTGTGTATTCAGATCCCGAGTACTCGAGCAGTGGGAGTGTATTCAGATCCCGGGTACTCGAGCAGTGGGAGCGTGTTCAGATCCAGGGTACTCGAGCAGTGGGAGTGTATTCAGATCCCGGGTACCGGAGCAGTGGGAGTGAATTCAGTACACGGGTACTCGAACAGTGACAGTGTATTCAGATCCCGGGTACTCGAGCAGTGGGAGTGTATTCAGATCCCGGGTGCTCGAGCTGTGGGACTGTATTCAGATCCCGGGTACTCGAGCAGTGGGAGTGTATTAAATCACAGGTATTCGAGCAGTGGACGTGTGTTCAGATCCCAGGTATTCGAGCAGTGGGAGTGTATTCAGTACCCGGGTATTCGAGCAGTGACAGTGTATTCAGATCCCGGGTACTCGAGCAGTGGGAGTGTATTCAGATCCCGGGTACTGGAGCAGTGGGAGCGTATTCAGATCCCGGGTATTCGAGCAGTGGCAGTGTATTCAGATCACGGGTACTCGAGCAGTGGGAGTGTATTCAGATCCCTGGGTACTCGATCAGTGGTAGTGTATTCAGATCCCAGGTACTCGAGCAGTGGGAGTCTATTCAGATCCCTGGTACTTGAGCAGTGGGAGTTTATTCAGATCCCGGGTACTCGAGCAGTGGGAGTTTATTCAGATTCCGGGTACTTGAGCAGTGGGAGTGTATTCAGATCCCGGGTACTCGAGCAGTGGGAGTGTATTCAGATCCCGGGTACTCGAGCAGTGGGAGTGTATTCAGATCCAGGGTACTCGAGCAGTGGGAATGCATACAGATCCCGGATACTAGAGCAGTGGGAGTGTATTCAGATCCCGGGTACTCGTGCAGTGGGAGTGTATTCAGATCCCGGGTACTCGAGCAGTAGGACTGTATTCAGATCCCGGGTACTCGAGCAGTGGGATTGTACTCAGATTCCGGGTACTCGAGCAGTGGGAGTGTGTTCAGATCCCGGGGACTCGAGCAGTGGGAGTGCATTCAGATCCCGGGTACTGGAGCAGTGGGAGTGTATTCAGATCCCGGGTACTCGAGCAGTGGGAGTGTATTCAGATCCCGGGTACTCGAGCAGTGGGAGTGTATTCAGATCCCGGGTACTCGAGCAGTGGGCGTGTATTCAGATCCCGGGTACTCGAGCAGTGGGAGTGCATTCAGCTCCAGGGTACTCGAGCAGTGCGTGTGTATTCAGATCCCGAGTACTCGAGCAGTGGGAGTGTATTCAGATCTCGGGTACTCGAGCAGTGGGAGTGTGTTCAGATCCCGGGTACTCGAGCAGTGGGAGTGTATTTAGATCCCGTGTACTGGAGCAGTGGGATTGTATTCAGATCCCGGGTATTTGAGCAGTGGGAGTGTATTCAGATCCCAGGGACTCGAGCAGTGGGAGTGTATTCAGATCCCGGGTACTCGAGCAGTGGGAGTGTATTCAGGTCCCTGCTATTCGAGCAGTGGGAGTGTATTCAGATCCTGAGTACTCGAGCAGTGGGAGTGTATTCAGATCCCGGGTACTCGAGCAGTGGGATTGTATTCAGATCCCGTGTACTCGAGCAGTGGGAGTGTATTCACATCCCGGGTACTGGAGCAGTGGGAGTGTATTCAGATCCCGGGTACTCGAGCAGTGGGAGTGTATTCAGATCCCGGGTACTTGAGCAGTGGGAGTGTCTTCAGATCCCGGGTACTCGAGCCGTGGGAGTGTATTCAGATCCCGGGTACTCGAGCAGTGGGAGTGTATTCAGATCCCAGGTACTCGAGCAGTTGGAGTCTATTCAGATCCCTGGTACTTGAGCAGTGGGAGTGTATTCAGATCCCGGGTACTCGAGCAGTGGGAGTTTATTCAGATCCCGGGTACTTGAGCAGTGGGAGTGTATTCAGATCCCGGGTACTTGAGCAGTGGGAGTGTATTCAGATCCCAGGTACTCGAGCAGTGGGAGTCTATTCAGATCCCTGGTACTTGAGCAGTGGGAGTGTATTCAGATCCCGGGCACTCGAGCAGTGGGAGTTTATTCAGATCCCGGGTACTTGAGCAGTGGGAGTGTATTCAGATCCCGGGTACTTGAGCAGTGGGAGTGTATTCAGATCCCGGGTACTCGAGCAGTGGGAGTGTATTCAGATCCAGGGTACTCGAGCAGTGGGAATGTATACAGATCCCGGATACTAGAGCAGTGGGAGTGTATTCAGATCCCGGGTACTCGTGCAGTGGGAGTGTATTCAGATCCCGGGTACTCGAGCAGTAGGACTGTATTCAGCTCCCTGGTACTCGAGCAGTGGGATTGTATTCAGATCCCGGGTACTCGAGCAGTGGGAGTGTATTTTGATCCCGTGTACTGGGGCAGTGGGAGTGTATTCAGATCCTGGGTATTTGAGCAGTGGGAGTGTATTCAGATCCCAGGTACTCGAGCAGTGGGAGTGTATTCAGATGCCGGGTACTCGAGCAGTGGGAGTGTATTCAGGTCCCTGGTATTCGAGCAGTGGGAGTGTATTCAGATCCCGGGTAGTGGAGCAGTGGGAGTGTATTCAGATCCTGGGTACTCGAGCAGTGGGAGTGTATTCAGATCCCGGGTATTCGAGCAGTGGGAGTGTATTCAGATCCCGAGTACTCGAGCAGTGGGAGTGTATTCACATCCCGGGTACTGGAGCAGTGGGAGTGTATTCAGATCCCGGGTACTCGAGCAGTGGGAGTTTATACAGATCACAGGTATTCGAGCATGGGACGTGTGTTCAGATCCCAGGTATTCGAGCAGTGGGAGTGTATTCAGGTCCGGGGTACTCGAGCAGTGGGAGTGTATTCAGATCCCGGGTACTGGAGCAGTGGGATTGTATTCAGATTCCGGGTACTCGAGCAGTGGGAGTGTGTTCAGATCCCGGGCACTCGAGCAGTGGGAGTGTATTCAGATCCCGGGTACTGGAGCAGTGGGAGTGTATTCAGATCCCGGGTACTTGAGCAGTGGGAGTGTATTCAGATCCCGGGTACTCGAGCAGTGGGAGTGTATTCAGATCCCGGGTACTCGAGCAGTGGGCGTGTATTCAGATCACGGGTACTCGAGCAGTGGGAATGCATTCAGCTCCAGGGTACTCGAGCAGTGCGTGTGTATTCAGATCCCGAGTACTCGAGCAGTGGGAGTGTATTCAGGTCCCGGGTACTCGAGCAGTGGGAGTGTGTTCAGATCCCGGGTACCCGAGCAGTGGGAGTGTATTTCGATCCCGTGTACTGGAGCAGTGGGAGTGTATTCAGATCCCGGGTATTTGAGCAGTGGGAGTGTATTCAGATCCCAGGTACTCGAGCAGTGGGAGTGTATTCAGATCCCGGGTACTCGAGCAGTGGGAGTGTATTCAGGTCCCTGGTATTCGAGAAGTGGGAGTTTATTCAGATCCTGGGCACTCGAGCAGTGGGAGTGCATTCAGATCCCGGGGACTCGAGCAGTGGGAGTGTATTCAGATCCCGGGTACTCGAGCAGTGGGAGTGTATTCACATCCCGGGTACTGGAGCAGTGGGAGTGTATTCAGATCCCGGGTTCTCGAGCAGTGGGAGTGTATTCAGATCCCGGGTACTTGAGCAGTGGGAGTGTCTTCAGATCCCGGGTACTCGAGCAGTGGGAGTGTATTCAGATCCCGGGTACTCGAGCAGTGGGAGTGTATTCAGATCCCGTGTACTCGAGCAGTCGGAATATATTCAGATCCCGGGTACTCGAGCAGTGGGAGTGTATTCAGATCCGGGGTACTCGAGCAGTGGGAGTGTGTTCAGATCCCGGGTATTCGAGCAGTGGGAGTGTATTCAGATCCCATGTACTCGAGCAGTGGGAGTGTATTCAGATCCCGGGTACTCGAGCAGTGGGAGTGTATTCAGATCCCGGGTACTCGAGCAGTGAGAGTGTGTTCAGATCCCGGGTACTTGAGCAGTGTGAGTGTATTCAGATCCTGGGTACTCGAGCAGTGGGAGTGTATTCAGATCCCGGGTACTCGAGCAGTGGGAGTGTATACAGATCCTGGGTACTTGAGCAGTGGGAGTGTATTCAGATCCCGGGTACTCAAGCAGTGGGAGTGTATTCAGATCCCGGGTACCCGAGCAGTGGGAGTGTATTCAGATCCTGGGTACTCGAGCAGTGGGAGTGTAGTCAGATCCTGGGTACTCGAGCAGTGGGAGTGTATTCAGATCCCGTGTACTCGAGCAGTGGGAGTGTATTCAGATCCCGGGGATTCGAGCAGTGGGAGTGTATTCAGATCCCGTGTACTCGAGCAGTGGGAGTGTATTCAGATCCCGGGTACTCGAGCAGTGGGAGTGTATTCAGATCCCGTGTACTCGAGCAGTGGGAGTGTATTCAGATCCCGGTACCCAAGCAGTGGGAGTGTATTCAGATCCCGGGTACTCGAGCAGTGGGAGTGTGTTCAGATCCTGGGCACTTGAGCAGTGGGATTGTATTCAGATCCCGTGTACTCGAGCAGTGGGAGTGTATTCAGATCCCGGGTACTCGAGCAGTGGGAGTGTATTCAGATCCCGGGTACTCGAACAGTGGGAGTGTATTCAGATCCCGGGTGCTCGAGCAGTGGGAGTGTATTCAGATGTCGGTTACTCGAGCAGAGGGAATGTATTCAGATCCTGTGTACTCGAGCAGTGGGAGTGTATTCAGATCCCGTGTACTCGAGCAGTGGGAGTGTATTTAGATCCCTGGGTGCTCGAGCAGTGGGAGTGTATTCAGGTCCCGGGTACTCAAGCAGTGGGAGTGTATTGAGATCCTGTGTACTCGAGCAGTGGGAGTGTATTCGGATCCCAGGTACTCGAGCAGTGGGAATGTATTCAGGTCCTGAGTACTCGAGCAGTGGGAGTTTATTCAGATCCCGGGTACTCGAGCAGTGGGAGTGTATTCAGATCCCGGGTACTCGAGCAGTGGGAGTGTATTCAGATCCCGGGTACTCGAGCAGTGGGAGTGTATTCAGATCCAGGGTACTCGAGCAGTGGGAATGTATTCAGATCCCGGATACTAGAGCAGTGGGAGTGTATTCAGATCCCGGGTACTCGAGCAGTGGGAGTGTATTCAGATCCCGGGTACTCGAGCAGTAGGAGTGTATTCAGATCCCGGGTACTCGAGCAGTGGGATTGTATTCAGATCCCGGGGACTCGAGCAGTGGGAGTGTATTCAGATCCCGGGGACTCGAGCAGTGGGAGTGTATTCAGATCCTGGGTACTCGAGCAGTGGGAGTGTATTCAGATCCCTGGTACTCGAGCATTGGGAGTGTATTCAGATCCTGGGTATTCGAGCAGTGGAAGTGTATTCAGATCCCGTGTACTAGAGCAGTGAGAGTGTATTCAGCTCCTGGGTACTCGAGCAGTGGAAGTATATTGAGATCCCAGGTACTCGAGCAGGGGGTGTGTATTCAGATCCCGGGTATTCGAGCAGTCGGAGTTTATTCAGATCCTGGGTACTCGAGCAGTAGGAGTGTATTCAAATCCCGGGTACTCGAGCAGTGGGAGTGTATTCAGATCCTGGTTACTCAAGCAGTGGGAGTGTATTTAGGTCCCGGGTACTGGAGCAGTGGGAGTGTATTCGGATCCCGGGTTCTCGAGCAGTGGGAGTGTATTCAGATCCTGAGTACTCTAGCAGTGGGAGTGTATTCAGATCCCGGGTACTCGAGCAATGGGAGTGTATTCAGATCCCGGGGACTTGAGCTGTGGGAGAGTATTCAGATCCTGGGTACTCAAGCAGTGGGAGTGTATTCAGATCCCGGGTACTTGAGCAGTGGGAGTGTATTCAGATCCCGGGTACTCGAGCAGTGGGAGTGTATTCAGATCCTGGGTACTCGAGCAGTGGGAGTGTATTCAGATCCTTGGTATTCGAGCAGTGGAAGTGTATTCAGATACCGGGTACTCGAGCAGTGGGAGTGTATTCAGATCCTGGGTACTCGAGCAGTGGGAGTGTATTCAGATCCCGGGTACTCAAGCAGTGGGAGTGTATTCAGATACCGGGTACTCGAGCAGTGGGAGTTTATTCAGATCCTGGGTACTCGAGCAGTGGGAGTGTATTCAGATCCTGGGTACTCGAGCAGTGGGAGTGTGTTCAGATCCCTGGTATGCAGCAGTGGGAATGTATTCAGATCCAGGGTATTCGAGCAGTGGGAGTGTATTCAGATCCTGGGTACTCGAGCAGTGGAAGTGTATTCAGATCCTGAGTACTCGAGCAGTGGGAGTGTATTCAGATCCTGGGTATTCGAGCAGTGGAAGTGTATCCAGATCCCGGGTACTCGAGCAGTTGGAGTGTATTCAGATTCCGAGTACTCGAGCAGTGGAAGTGTATTCAGATCCCGGGGACTGGAGCAGTGGGAGTGTATTCAGATCCCGGGTACTCGAGCAGTGGGACTGTATTCAGATCCCGGGTACTCGAGCAGTGGGAGTGTTTTCAGATCCCGTGGAATGGAGCAGTGGGAGTGTATTCAGATCCCGAGTACTCGAGCAGTGGGAGTGTATTCAGATCCCGGGGACTGGAGCAGTGGGAGTGTATTCAGATCCCGGGTACTCGAGCAGTGGGATTGTATTCAGATCCCGGGGACTCGAGCAGTGGGAGTGTATTCAGATCCCGGGGACTCGAGCAGTGGGAGTGTATTCAGATCCTGGGTACTCGAGCAGTGGGAGTGTATTCAGATCCCTGGTACTCGAGCATTGGGAGTGTATTCAGATCCTGGGTATTCGAGCAGTGGAAGTGTATTCAGATCCCGTGTACTAGAGCAGTGAGAGTGTATTCAGCTCCTGGGTACTCGAGCAGTGGAAGTATATTGAGATCCCAGGTACTCGAGCAGGGGGTGTGTATTCAGATCCCGGGTATTCGAGCAGTCGGAGTTTATTCAGATCCTGGGTACTCGAGCAGTAGGAGTGTATTCAAATCCCGGGTACTCGAGCAGTGGGAGTGTATTCAGATCCTGGTTACTCAAGCAGTGGGAGTGTATTTAGGTCCCGGGTACTGGAGCAGTGGGAGTGTATTCGGATCCCGGGTTCTCGAGCAGTGGGAGTGTATTCAGATCCTGAGTACTCTAGCAGTGGGAGTGTATTCAGATCCCGGGTACTCGAGCAATGGGAGTGTATTCAGATCCCGGGGACTTGAGCTGTGGGAGAGTATTCAGATCCTGGGTACTCAAGCAGTGGGAGTGTATTCAGATCCCGGGTACTTGAGCAGTGGGAGTGTATTCAGATCCCGGGTACTCGAGCAGTGGGAGTGTATTCAGATCCTGGGTACTCGAGCAGTGGGAGTGTATTCAGATCCTTGGTATTCGAGCAGTGGAAGTGTATTCAGATACCGGGTACTCGAGCAGTGGGAGTGTATTCAGATCCTGGGTACTCGAGCAGTGGGAGTGTATTCAGATCCCGGGTACTCAAGCAGTGGGAGTGTATTCAGATACCGGGTACTCGAGCAGTGGGAGTTTATTCAGATCCTGGGTACTCGAGCAGTGGGAGTGTATTCAGATCCTGGGTACTCGAGCAGTGGGAGTGTGTTCAGATCCCTGGTATGCAGCAGTGGGAATGTATTCAGATCCAGGGTATTCGAGCAGTGGGAGTGTATTCAGATCCTGGGTACTCGAGCAGTGGAAGTGTATTCAGATCCTGAGTACTCGAGCAGTGGGAGTGTATTCAGATCCTGGGTATTCGAGCAGTGGAAGTGTATCCAGATCCCGGGTACTCGAGCAGTTGGAGTGTATTCAGATTCCGAGTACTCGAGCAGTGGAAGTGTATTCAGATCCCGGGGACTGGAGCAGTGGGAGTGTATTCAGATCCCGGGTACTCGAGCAGTGGGACTGTATTCAGATCCCGGGTACTCGAGCAGTGGGAGTGTTTTCAGATCCCGTGGAATGGAGCAGTGGGAGTGTATTCAGATCCCGAGTACTCGAGCAGTGGGAGTGTATTCAGATCCCGGGGACTGGAGCAGTGGGAGTGTATTCAGATCCCGGGTACTCGAGCAGTGGGAGTGTATTCAGATCCCGGGTACTCGAGCAGTTGGAGTGTATTCAGATCCTGGGTACTCGAGCAGTGGGAGTGTATTCAGATCCCGGGTACTCGAGCAGTGGGAGTGTATTCAGATCCCGGGTACTCGAGCAGTGGGGGTGTATTCAGATCCAGGTTATTCGAGCAGTGGGAGTGTATTCAGATCCCGGGTACTCGAGCAGTGGGAGTGTATTCAGATGCCGGGTACTCGAGCAGTCGGAGTGTATTCAGATCCCGGGGACTCGAGCAGTGGGAGTGTGTTCAGATCCCGGGTACTCGAGTAGTGGGAGTGTATTCAGATCCCAGGCACTCGAGCAGTGGGAGTGTATTCAGATCCCGGGTACTACAGCAGTCGGAGTGTATTCAGATCCCGGGTACTCGAGCAGTGGGAGAGTATTCAGATCCCGGGTACTCGAGCAGTGGGATTGTATTCAGATCCTAGGTACTTGAGCAGTGGCAGTGTATCCAGATCCTGGGTACTCGAGCAGTGGGAGTGTATTCAGATCCCGGGTACTCAAGCAGTGGGAGTGTATTCAGATCCCGGGAACTCGAGCAGTGGGAATGTATTCAGATCCCGGGTACTCGAGCAGTGGGAGTGTACTCAGCTCCCGGGTGCTCGAGCAGTGGGAGTGTATTCAGATCCTGGGTACTCGAGCTGTGGGAGTGTATTCAGATACCGGGTTCTCGAGCAGTGGGAGTGTATTCAGATCCCGAGTACTCGAGCAGTGGGAGTGTATTCAGATCCCGGGTACTCGAGCAGTGGGAGTGTATTCAGGTCCCGGGTACTCGAGCAGTGGGAGTGTATTCAAATCCCGGGTACTCGAGCAGTGGGAGTGTATTCAGATCCCGGGTACTCGAGCAGCGGGAGTGTATTCAGATCCCGGGCAATCGAGCAGTGGGATTGTATTCAGATCCCGGGTACTCGAGCAGTGGGAGTGTATTCAGATCCTGGGTACTCGAGCAGTGGGAGTGTATTCAGATCCTGGGTACTCGAGCAGTGGGAGTGTATTGAGATCCTTGGTATTCGAGCAGTGGAAGTGTATTCAGATACCAGGTACTCGAGCAGTGGGAGTGTATTCAGATCCTGGGTACTCGAGCAGTGGGAGTGTATTCAGATCCTGGGTACTCGAGCAGTGGGAGTGTATTGAGATCCTTGGTATTCGAGCAGTGGAAGTGTATTCAGATACCGGGTACTCGAGCAGTGGGAGTGTATTCAGATCCCGGGTACTCAAGCAGTGGGAGTGTATTCAGATACCGGGTACTCGAGCAGTGGGAGTGTATTCAGATCCTGGGCACTCGAGCAGTGGGAGTGTATTCAGATCCTGGGTACTCGAGCAGTGGGAGTGTGTTCAGATCCCTGGTATGCAGCAGTGGGAATGTATTCAGATCAAGGGTATTCGAGCAGTGGGAGTGTATTCAGATCCTGGGTACTCGAGCAGTGGGAGTGTGTTCAGATCCTGAGTACTCGAGCAGTGGGAGTGTATTCAGATCCTGGGTATTCGAGCAGTGGAAGTGTATCCAGATCCCGGGTACTCGAGCAGTTGGAGTGTATTCAGATCCCGAGTAATCGAGCAGTGGAAGTGTATTCAGATCCCGGGGACTGGAGCAGTGGGAGTGTATTCAGATCCCGGGTACTCGAGCAGTGGGACTGTATTCAGATCCCGGGTACTCGAGCAGTGGGAGTGTATTCAGATCCCGTGGAATGGAGCAGTGGGAGTGTATTCAGATCCCGAGTACTCGAGCAGTGGGAGTGTATTCAGATCCCGGGGACTGCAGCAGTGGGAGTGTATTCAGATCCCGGGTACTCGAGCAGTGGGAGTGTATTCAGATCCCGGGTACTCGAGCAGTGGGAGTGTATTCAGATCCTGGGTACTCGAGCAGTGGGAGTGTATTCAGATCCCGGGTACTCGAGCAGTGGGAGTGTATTCAGATCCCGGGTACTCGAGCAGTGGGGGTGTATTCAGATCCAGGGTATTCGAGCAGTAGGAGTGTATTCAGATCCCGGGTACTCGAGCAGTGGGAGTGTATTCAGATGCCGGGTACTCGAGCAGTCGGAGTGTATTCAGATCCCGGGGACTCGAGCAGTGGGAGTGTGTTCAGATCCCGGGTACTCGAGCAGTGGGTGTATATTCAGATCCTGGGTATTCGAGCAGTGGGAGTGTATTCAGATCCTGGGTACTTGAGCAGTGGGAGTGTATTCAGATCCCGGGTACTCGAGCAGTGGGAGAGTATTCAGATCCCGGGTACTCGAGCAGTGGGAGTGTATTCAGATCCTGGGTACTTGAGCAGTGGCAGTGTATTCAGATCCTGGGTACTCGAGCAGTGGGAGTATATTCAGATCCCGGGTACTCGAGCAGTGGGAGTGTATTCAGATCCCGGGTATTCGAGCAGTGGGAGTGTATTCAGATCCCGGGTACTCGAACAGCGGGAGTGCATTCAGATCCCGGGTACTTGAGCAGTGGGAGTGTATTCAGAACCCGGGTACTCGAGCAGTGGGAGTGTATTCAGATCCCGGGTACTCGAGCAGTGGGAGTGTATTCAGATCACGGGTACTCGAGCAGTGGGAGTGTATTCAGATCCCGGGAACTCGAGCAGTGGGAATGTATTCAGATCCCGGGTACTCGAGTAGTGGGAGTGTACTCAGATCCCGGGTACTCGAGCAGTGGGAGTGTATTCAGATCCCGGGTACTCGAGCTGTCGGAGTGTATTCAGATACCGGGTACTCGAGCAGTGGGAGTGTATTCAGATCCCGGATACTCGAGCAGTGGGAGTGTATTCAGATCCCGGGTACTCGAGCAGTGGGAGTGTATTCAGATCCCGGGTACTCGAGCAGTGGGAGTGTATTCAGATCCCGGGTAATCGAGCAGTGGGATTGTATTCAGATCCCGGGTACTCGAGCAGTGGGAGTGTATTCAGATCCTGGGTACTCGAGCAGTGGGATTGTATTCAGATCCCGGGTACTCGAGCAGTGGGAGTGTATTCAGATCCAGGGTATTCGAGCAGTGGGAGTGTATTCAGATCCTGGGTACTCGAGCAGTGGGAGTGTATTCAGATCCTGAGTACTCGAGCAGTGGGAGTGTATTCAGATCCTGGGTATTCGAGCAGTGGAAGTGTATCCAGATCCCGGGTACTCGAGCAGTTGGAGTGTATTCAGATCCCGAGTACTCGAGCAGTGGAAGTGTATTCAGATCCCGGGGACTGGAGCAGTGGGAGTGTATTCAGAACCCGGGTACTCGAGCAGTGGGAGTGTATTCAGATCCCGGGTACTCGAGCAGTGGGAGTGTATTCAGATCACGGGTACTCGAGCAGTGGGAGTGTATTCAGATCCCGGGAACTCGAGCAGTGGGAATGTATTCAGATCCCGGGTACTCGAGTAGTGGGAGTGTACTCAGATCCCGGGTACTCGAGCAGTGGGAGTGTATTCAGATCCCGGGTACTCGAGCTGTCGGAGTGTATTCAGATACCGGGTACTCGAGCAGTGGGAGTGTATTCAGATCCCGGATACTCGAGCAGTGGGAGTGTATTCAGATCCCGGGTACTCGAGCAGTGGGAGTGTATTCAGATCCCGGGTACTGGAGCAGTGGGAGTGTATTCAGATCCCGGGTAATCGAGCAGTGGGATTGTATTCAGATCCCGGGTACTCGAGCAGTGGGAGTGTATTCAGATCCTGGGTACTCGAGCAGTGGGATTGTATTCAGATCCCGGGTACTCGAGCAGTGGGAGTGTATTCAGATCCAGGGTATTCGAGCAGTGGGAGTGTATTCAGATCCTGGGTACTCGAGCAGTGGGAGTGTATTCAGATCCTGAGTACTCGAGCAGTGGGAGTGTATTCAGATCCTGGGTATTCGAGCAGTGGAAGTGTATCCAGATCCCGGGTACTCGAGCAGTTGGAGTGTATTCAGATCCCGAGTACTCGAGCAGTGGAAGTGTATTCAGATCCCGGGGACTGGAGCAGTGGGAGTGTATTCAGATCCCGGGTACTCGAGCAGTGGGACTGTATTCAGATCCCGGGTACTCGAGCAGTGGGAGTGTATTCAGATCCCGTGGAATGGAGCAGTGGGAGTGTATTCAGATCCCGAGTACTCGAGCAGTGGGAGTGTATTCAGATCCCGGGGACTGGAGCAGTGGGAGTGTATTCAGATCCCGGGTACTCGAGCAGTGGGAGTGTATTCAGATCCCGGGTACTCGAGCAGTGGGAGTGTATTCAGATCCTGGGTACTCGAGCAGTGGGAGTGTATTCAGATCCCGGGTACTCGAGCAGTGGGAGTGTATTCAGATCCCGGGTACTCGAGCAGTGGGGGTGTATTCAGACGCAGGGTATTCGAGCAGTGGGAGTGTATTCAGATCCCGGGTACTCGAGCAGTGGGAGTGTATTCAGATGCCGGGTACTCGAGCAGTCGGAGTGTATTCAGATCCCGGGGTCTCGAGCAGTGGGAGTGTGTTCAGATCCCGGGTACTCGAGAATTGGGTGTATATTCAGATCCTGGGTATTCGAGCAGTGGGAGTGTATTCAGATCCTGGGTACTTGAGCAGTGGGAGTGTATTCAGATCCCGGGTACTCGAGCAGTGGGAGAGTATTCAGATCCCGGGTACTCGAGCAGTGGGAGTGTATTCAGATCCTGGGTACTTGAGCAGTGGCAGTGTATCCAGATCCTGGGTACTCGAGCAGTGGGAGTGTATTCAGATCCCGGGTACTCGAGCAGTGGGAGTGTATTCAGATCCCGGGTATTCGAGCAGTGGGAGTGTATTCAGATCCCGGGTACTCGAACAGCGGGAGTGCATTCAGATCCCGGGTACTTGAGCAGTGGGAGTGTATTCAGAACCCGGGTACTCGAGCAGTGGGAGTGTATTCAGATCCCGGGTACTCGAGCAGTGGGAGTGTATTCAGATCACGGGTACTCGAGCAGTGGGAGTGTATTCAGATCCCGGGAACTCGAGCAGTGGGAATGTATTCAGATCCCGGGTACTCGAGTAGTGGGAGTGTACTCAGATCCCGGGTACTCGAGCAGTGGGAGTGTATTCAGATCCCGGGTACTCGAGCTGTCGGAGTGTATTCAGATACCGGGTACTCGAGCAGTGGGAGTGTATTCAGATCCCGGATACTCGAGCAGTGGGAGTGTATTCAGATCCCGGGTACTGGAGCAGTGGGAGTGTATTCAGGTCCCGGGTACTCGAGCAGTGGGAGTGTATTCAGATCCCGGGTACTCGAGCAGTGGGAGTGTATTCAGATCCCGGGTAATCGAGCAGTGGGATTGTATTCAGATCCCGGGTACTCGAGCAGTGGGAGTGTATTCAGATCCTGGGTACTCGAGCAGTGGGATTGTATTCAGATCCCGGGTACTCGAGCAGTGGGAGTGTATTCAGATCCCGGGTACTCGAGCAGTGGGAGTGTATTCAGATCCCGGGTACTCGAGCAGTGGGAGTGTATTCAATCCCGGGTATTCGAGCAGTGGGAGAGTATTCAGATCCCGGGCACTCGAGAAGTGGGAGTGTATTCAGATCCTGGGTACTCGAGCAGTGGGAGAGTATTCAGATCCCGGGTACTCGAGCAGTGGGAATGTGTTCAGATCCCGGGTACTCGAGCAGTGGGAGCGTATTCTGATCCTCGGTACTCGAGCAGTGGGAGTGTATTCAGATCCCGGCGACTCGAGCAGTGGGAGTGTATTCAGATCCCGGGTACTTGAGCAGTGGGAGTGTATTCAGATCCCGGGTACTCGAGCAGTGGGAGTGTATTCAGATCCCGGGTACTTGAGCAGTGGGAGTGTATTCAGGTCCCGAGTACTCGAGCAGTGGGAGTGTATTCTGATCCCGGGTACTCGAGCAGTGGAAGTGTATTCAGATCCCGGGTACTCGAGCAGTGGGAGTGTATTCAGATCCTGGGTACTCGAGCAGTGGGAGTGTATTCAGATCCTGGGTACTCGAGCGGTGGGAGTGTATTCAGATCCCGGGTACTCGAGCAGTGGGAGTGTATTCAGGTCCCGGGTACTCGAGCAGTGGGAGTGTATTCTGATCCCGGGTACTCGAGCAGTGGGAGTGTATTCAGATCCCGGGTGTTCGAGCAGTGGAAGTGTATTCAGATCCCGGGTACTCGAGCAGTGGGAGTGTATTCAGATTCTGGGTACTCGAGCAGTGGGAGTGTATTCAGATCCCGGGTACTCGAGCGGTGGGAGTGTGTTCAGAAACCGGGTACTTGAGCAGTAGGAGTGAATTCAGATCCCGGGTACTCGAGCAGTGGGAGGGTATTCAGATCCCGGGTACTGGAGCAGTGGGAGTGTATTCATATCCTGGGTACTCGAGCACTGGGATTGTGTTCAGATCCGGGGTACTCGAGCATTGGGAGTGTATTCTGATCCCGGGTACTCGAGCAGTGGGAGTGTATTCAGATCCCGGCTACTCCAGCAGTGGGAGTGTATTCAGATCGCGGGTACTTGAGCAGTGGGAGTGTATTCAGATCCCGGGTTCTCGAGCAGTGGGAGTGTATTCAGATCGCGGGTACTATAGCAGCGGGAGTGTATTCAGATCCCGGGTACTCGAGCAGTGGGAGTGTATTCAGATCACGGGGACTGGAGCAGTAGGAGTGTATTCAGATCCTGGGTACTTGAGGAGTGGGAGTGTATTCAGATCCTGGGTACTTGAGCAGTGGGAGTGTATTCAGATACTGGGTACTTGAGCAGTGGGAGTGTATTCAGATCCCGGGTAATCGAGCAGTGGGAGTGTATTCAGATCCCGGGTACTCGAGCAGTGGGTGTATATTCAGATCCTGGGTATTCGAGCAGTGGGAGTGTATTCAGATCCTGGGTACTTGAGCAGTGGGAGTGTATTCAGATCCCGGGTACTCGAGCAGTGGGAGAGTATTCAGATCCCGGGTACTCGAGCAGTGGGAATGTATTCAGATCCTGGGTACTTGAGCAGTGGCAGTGTATCCAGATCCTGGGTACTCGAGCAGTGGGAGTGTATTCAGATCCCGGGTACTCGAGCAGTGGGAGTGTATTCAGATCCCGGGTATTCGAGCAGTGGGAGTGTATTCAGATCCCGGGTACTCGAACAGCGGGAGTGCATTCAGATCCCGGGTACTTGAGCAGTGGGAGTGTATTCAGAATCCGGGTACTCGAGCAGTGGGAGTGTATTCAGATCCCGGGTACTCGAGCAGTGGGAGTGTATTCAGATCACGGGTACTCGAGCAGTGGGAGTGTATTCAGATCCCGGGAACTCGAGCAGTGGGAATGTATTCAGATCCCGGGTACTCGAGTAGTGGGAGTGTACTCAGATCCCGGGTACTCGAGCAGTGGGAGTGTATTCAGATCCCGGGTACTCGAGCAGTGGGAGTGTATTCAGATCACGGGTACTCGAGCAGTGGGAGTGTATTCAGATCCCGGGTACTCGAGCAGTGGGAGTGTATTCAGGTCCCGGGTACTCGAGCAGTGGGAGTGTATTCAGATCCCGGGTACTCGAGCAGTGGGAGTGTATTCAGATCCCGGGTACTCGAGCAGTGGGAGTGTATTCAGGTCCCGGGTACTCGAGCAGTGGGAGTGTATTCAGATCCTGGGTACTCGAGCAGTGGGAGTGTATTCAGATCCCGGGTACTCGAGCGGTGGGAGTGTGTTCAGAAACCGGGTACTTGAGCAGTGGGAGTGAATTCAGATCCCGGGTACTCGAGCAGTGGGAGAGTATTCAGATCCCGGGGACTGGAGCAGTGGGAGTGTATTCATATCCTGGGTACTCGAGCAGTGGGATTGTGTTCAGATCCGGGGTACTCGAGCATTGGGAGTGTATTCTGATCCCGGGTACTCGAGCAGTGGGAGTGTATTCAGATCCCGGCTACTCCAGCAGTGGGAGTGTATTCAGATCGCGGGTACTTGAGCAGTGGGAGTGTATTCAGATCCCGGGTTCTCGAGCAGTGGGAGTGTATTCAGATCGCGGGTACTTTAGCAGCAGGAGTGTATTCAGATCCCGGGTACTCGAGCAGTGGGAGTGTATTCAGATCACGGGGACGGGAGCAGTAGGAGTGTATTCAGATCCTGGGTACTTGAGCAGTGGGAGTGTATTCAGATCCTGGGTACTTGAGCAGTGGGAGTGTATTCAGATACTGGGTACTTGAGCAGTGGGAGTGTATTCAGATCCCGGGTAATCGAGCAGTGGGAGTGTATTCAGATCCCGGGTACTCGAGCAGTGGGTGTATATTCAGATCCTGGGTATTCGAGCAGTGGGAGTGTATTCAGATCCTGGGTACTTGAGCAGTGGGAGTGTATTCAGATCCCGGGTACTCGAGCAGTGGGAGAGTATTCAGATCCCGGGTACTCGAGCAGTGGGAGTGTATTCAGATCCTGGGTACTTGAGCAGTGGCAGTGTATCCAGATCCTGGGTACTCGAGCAGTGGGAGTGTATTCAGATCCCGGGTACTCGAGCAGTGGGAGTGTATTCAGATCCCGGGTATTCGAGCAGTGGGAGTGTATTCAGATCCCGGGTACTCGAACAGCGGGAGTGCATTCAGATCCCGGGTACTTGAGCAGTGGGAGTGTATTCAGAACCCGGGTACTCGAGCAGTGGGAGTGTATTCAGATCCCGGGTACTCGAGCAGTGGGAGTGTATTCAGATCACGGATACTCGAGCAGTGGGAGTGTATTCAGATCCCGGGAACTCGAGCAGTGGGAATGTATTCAGATCCCGGGTACTCGAGTAGTGGGAGTGTACTCAGATCCCGGGTACTCGAGCAGTGGGAGTGTATTCAGATCCCGGGTACTCGAGCTGTCGGAGTGTATTCAGATACCGGGTACTCGAGCAGTGGGAGTGTATTCAGATCCCGGGTACTCGAGCAGTGGGAGTGTATTCAGGTCCCGGGTACTCGAGCAGTGGGAGTGTATTCAGATCCCGGGTACTCGAGCAGTGGGAGTGTATTCAGATCCCGGGTAATCGAGCAGTGGGATTGTATTCAGATCCCGGGTACTCGAGCAGTGGGAGTGTATTCAGATCCTGGGTACTCGAGCAGTGGGATTGTATTCAGATCCCGGGTACTCGAGCAGTGGGAGTGTATTCAGATCCCGGGTACTCGAGCAGTGGGAGTGTATTCAGATCCCGGGTACTCGAGCAGTGGGAGTGTATTCAATCCCGGGTATTCGAGCAGTGAGAGTGTATTCAGATCCCGGGTACTTGAGCAGTGGGAGTGTATTCAGATCCCGGGTACTCGAGCAGTGGGAGTGTATTCAGATCCTCGGTACTCGAGCAGTGGGAGTGTATTCAGATCCCGGGGACTGGAGCAGTGGGAGTGTATACAGATCCCGGGTACTTGAGCATTGGGAGTGTATTAAGATCCTGGGTACTCGAGCAGTGGGAGTGTATTCAGATCCTGGGTATTCGAGCAGTTGAAGTGTATTCAGATACCGGGTACTCGAGCAGTGGGAGTGTATTCAGATCCTGGGTACTCGAGCAGTGGGAGTGTATTCAGATCCTGGGTACTCGAGCAGTGGGAGTGTATTCAGATCCCGGGTACTCGAGCAGTGGGAGTGTATTCAGATCCTGGGTACTCGAGCAGTGGGAGTGTATTCAGATCCCGGGTGCTCGAGCAGTGGGAGTTTGTTCAGAGCCCGGGTACTCGAGCAGTGGGAGTGTATTCAGATCCCGGGTACTCGAGCAGTGGGAGTGTATTCAGATCCCGGGTACTCGAGCAGTGGGAGTGTATTCAGATCCCGGGGACTGGAGCAGTGGGAGTGTATTCAGATCCTGGGTACTCGAGCAGTGGGAGAGTGTTCAGATCCCGGGTACTCGAGCAGTGGGAGTGTATTCTGATCCTGGGTACTCGAGCAGTGGGAGTGTATTCAGATCCAGGCTACTTGAGCAGTGGGAGTGTATTCAGATCGCGGGTACTTGAGCAGTGGGAGTGTATTCAGATCCCGGGTCCTCGAGCAGTGGGAGTGTATTCAGATCCCTGGTACTCGAGCAGTGGGAGTGTATTCAGATCACGGGGACTCGAGCAGTGGGAGTGTATTCAGATCCCGGGAACTCTAACAGTGGGAGTGTATTCAGATCCCGGGTACTCGAGCAGTGGGAATGTATTCAGATCCCGGGTACTTGAGCAGTGGGAGTGTATACAGATCGCGAGTACTCGAGCAGTGGGAGTGTATTCAGATCCCGGGTACTCGAACAGTGGGAGTGTATTCAGATCCCGGGTACTCGAGCAGTGGGAGTGTATTCAGATCCCGGGTACTCGAACAGTGGGAGTGCATTCAGATCCCGGGTCCTTGAGCAGTGGGAGTGTATTCAGATCCTGGGTACTCGAGCAGTGGGAGTGTATTCTGATCCCGGGTACTCGAGCAGTGGGAGTGTATTCAGATCCCGGGCACTCGAGCAGTGGGAGTGTATTCAGATCCCGGGAACTCGAGCTGTGGGAATGTATTCAGATCCTGGGTACTCGAACAGTGGGAGTGTATTCAGATCCCGGGTAATCGAGCAGTGGGAGTGCATTCAGATCCCGGGTACTCGAGCAGTGGGAGTGTATTCAGATCCCGGGTACTCGAGCCGTGGGAGTGTATTCAGATCCCGGGTACTCTAGCAGTGGGAGTGTATTCAGATCTGGGTACTCGAGCAGTGGGAGTGTATTCAGACCCCGGGTACTCGAGCAGTGGGAGTGTATTCAGATCCCGGGTACTCGAGCAGTGGGAGTGTATTCAGATCCCGGGTACTCGAGCAGTGGGAGTGTGTTCTGATCCCGGGTACTCGAGCAGTGGGAGTGTATTCAGATCCCGGGTGTTCGAGCAGTGGAAGTGTATTCAGATCCCGGGTACTCGAGCAGTGGGAGTGTATTCAGATCCTGGGTACTCGAGCAGTGGGAGTGTATTCAGATCCCGGGTACTCGAGCAGTGGGAGTGTGTTCAGAAACCGGGTACTTGAGCAGTGGGATTGTATTCAGATCCCGGGTACTCGAGCAGTGGGAGGGTATTCAGATCCCGGGGACTGGAGCAGTGGGAGTGTATTCATATCCTGGGTACTCGAGCAGTGGGATTGTGTTCAGATCCGGGGTACTCGAGCAGTGGGAGTGTATTCTGATCCCGGGTACTCGAGCAGTGGGAGTGTATTCAGATCCCGGCTACTCCAGCAGTGGGAGTGTATTCAGATCGCGGGTACTTGAGCAGTGGGAGTGTATTCAGATCCCGGGTACTCGAGCAGCGGGAGTGTATTCAGATCCCGGGTACTCGAGCAGTGGGAGTGTATTCAGATCACGGGGACTGGAGCAGTAGGAGTGTATTCAGATCCTGGGTACTTGAGCAGTGGGAGTGTATTCAGATCCTGGGTACTTGAGCAGTGGGAGTGTATTCAGATACTGGGTACTTGAGCAGTGGGAGTGTATTCAGATCCCGGGTAATCGAGCAGTGGGAGTGTATTCAGATCCCGGGTACTCGAGCACTGGGTGTATATTCAGATCCTGGGTATTCGAGCAGTGGGAGTGTATTCAGATCCTGGGTACTTGAGCAGTGGGTGTGTATTCAGATCCCGGGTACTCGAGCAGTGGGAGAGTATTCAGATCCCGGGTACTCGAGCAGTGGGAGTGTATTCAGACCCTGGGTACTTGAGCAGTGGCAGTGTATCCAGATCCTGGGTACTCGAGCAGTGGGAGTGTATTCAGATCCCGGGTACTCGAGCAGTGGGAGTGTATTCAGATCGCGGGTATTCGAGCAGTGGGAGTGTATTCAGATCCCGGGTACTCGAACAGCGGGAGTGCATTCAGATCCCGGGTACTTGAGCAGTGGGAGTGTATTCAGAACCCGGGTACTAGAGCAGTGGGAGTGTATTCAGATCCCGGGTACTCGAGCAGTGGGAGTGTATTCAGATCACGGGTACTCGAGCAGTGGGAGTGTATTCAGATCCCGGGTACTAGAGCTGTCGGAGTGTATTCAGATACCGGGTACTCGAGCAGTGGGAGTGTATTCAGATCCCGGATACTTGAGCAGTGGGAGTGTATTCAGATCCCGGGTACTCGAGCAGTGGGAGTGTATTCAGTTCCCGGGTACTCGAGCAGGGGGAGTGTATTCAGATCCCGGGTACTCGAGCAGTGGGAGTGTATTCAGATCCCGGGTAATCGAGCAGTGGGATTGTATTCAGATCCCGGGTACTCGAGCACTGGGAGTGTATTCAGATCCTGGGTGCTCGAGCAGTGGGATTGTATTCAGATCCCGGGTACTCGAGCAGTGGGAGTGTATTCAGATCCCGGGTACTCGAGCAGTGGGAGTGTATTCAGATCCCGGGTACTCGAGCAGTGGGAGTGTATTCAATCCCGGGTATTCGAGCAGTGGGAGTGTATTCAGATCCCGGGCACTCGAGAAGTGGGAGTGTATTCAGATCCTGGGTACTCGAGCAGCGGGAGTGTATTCAGATCCCGGGTAATCGAGCAGTGGGAATGTGTTCAGATCCCGGGTACTCGAGCAGTGGGAGTGTATTCTGATCCTCGGTACTCGAGCAGTGGGAGTCTATTCAGATCCCGGCTACTCGAGCAGTGGGAGTGTATTCAGATCCCGTGTACTTGAGCAGTGGGAGTGTATTAAGATCCCGGGTACTCGAGCAGTGGGAGTGTATTCAGATCCCGGGTACTCGAGCAGTGGGAGTGTATTCAGATCCCGGGGACTGGAGCAGTGGGAGTGTATTCAGATCCCGAGTACTCGAGCAGTGGGAGTGTATTCAGATCCCAGGGACTGGAGCAGTGGGAGTGTATTCAGATCCCGGGTACTCGAGCAGTGGGAGTGTATTCAGATCCCGGGGACTGGAGCAGTGGGAGTGTATTCAGATCCCGAGTACTCGAGCAGTGGGAGTGTATTCAGATCCCAGGGACTGGAGCAGTGGGAGTGTATTCAGATCCCGGGTACTCGAGCAGTGGGAGTGTATTCAGATCCCGGGTACTCGAGCAGTGGGGGTGTATTCAGATCCCGGGTACTCGAGCAGTGGGAGTGTATTCAGATCCCGGGTACTCGAGTAGTGGGAGTGTATTCTGATCCCATGTCCTAGAGCAGTGGGAGTGTATTCAGATCCCGGGTACTCGAGCAATCGGAGCGTAAACAGATCCCGAGTGATCGAGCAGTGGGAGTGTGTTCAGATCCCGGGTACTCGAGTAGTGGGAGTGTATTCAGATCCCGGGTACTCGAGTAGTGGGAGTGTATTCAGATCCCGGGTACTCGAGCAATCGGAGTGTATTCAGATCCCAGGTACTAGAGCTGTCGGAGTGTATTCAGATCCCGGGTGCTCGAGCAGTGGCACTGTATTCAGATCCTGGGTACTCGAGCAGTGGGAGTGTGTTCAGATCCCGGGTACTCGAGCAGTGGGAGTGTATTCAGATCACGGGTACTCGAACATTGGGAGTGTATTCAGATCCTGGGGACTGGAGCAGTGGAAGTGTATTTATATCCTGGGTACTCGAGCAGTGGGAGTGTGTTCAGATCCCGGGTACTCGAGCAGTGGGAGTGTATTCTGATCCCGGGTACTCGAGCACTGGGAGTGTATTCAGATCCCGGCTACTCGAGCAGTGGGAGTGTATTCAGATCGCGGGTACTTGAGCAGTGGGAGTGTATTCAGATCCCGGGTACTCGAGCAGTGGGAGTGTATTCAGATCACGGGTACTCGAGCAGTGGAAGTGTATTCAGATCACGGGGACTGGAGCAGTAGGAGTGTATTCAGATCCTGGGTACTTGAGCAGTGGGAGTGTATTCAGATTCTGGGTACTTGAGCAGTGGGAGTGTATTCAGATACTGGGTACTTGAGCAGTGGGAGTGTATTCAGATCCTGGGTAATCGAGCAGGGGAAGTGTATTCAGATCCCGGGTACTCGAGCAGTGGGTGTGTCTTCAGATCCTGGGTATTTGAGCAGTGGGAGTGTATTCAGATCCTGGGTACTTGAGCAGTGGGAGTGTATTCAGATCCCGGGTACTCGAGCAGTGGGAGAGTATTCAGATCCCGGGGACTCGAGCAGTGGGAGTGTATTCAGATCCTGGGTACTTGAGCAGTGGCAGTGTATCCAGATCCTGGGTACTCGCGCAGTGGGAGTGTATTCAGATCCCGGGTACTCGAGCAGTGGGATTGTATTCAGATCCCGTGTACTCGAGCAGTGGGAGTGTATTCAGGTCCCGGGTACTCGAACAGTGGGAGTGCATTCAGATCCCGGGTACTCGAGCAGTGGGAGTGTATTCAGATCCTCGGTACTCGAGCAGTGGGAGTGTATTCAGATCCCGGCTACTCGAGCAGTGGGAGTGTATTCAGATCCCGGGTACTTGAGCAGTGGGAGTGTATTCAGATCCCGGGTACTCGAGCAGTGGGAGTGTATTCAGATCCCGGGTACTCGAGCAGTGGGAGTGTATTCAAATCCCGGGGACTGGAGCAGTGGGAGTGTATTCAGATCCCGAGTACTCGAGCAGTGGGAGTGTATTCAGATCCTGGGTACTCGAGCAGTGGGAGTGTATTCAGAACCCGGGTACTCGAGCAGTGGGAGTGTATTCAGATCCCGGGTACTCGAGCAGTGGGGGTGTACTCAGATCCCAGGTACTCGAGCAGTGGGAGTGTATTCAGATCCCGGGTACTCGAGTAGTGGGAGTGTATTCTGATCCCGTGTACTAGAGCAGTGGGTGTGTGTTCAGATCCCGGGTACTCGAGCAATCGGAGCGTAAACAGATCCCGAGTGATCGAGCAGTGGGAGTGTGTTCAGATCCCGGGAACTCGAGTCGTGGGAGTGTATTCAGGTCCCGGGTACGCGAGCAGTGGGAGTGTATTCAGATCCCAGGTACTCGAGCAGTGGGAGTGTATTCAGATCCCAGGTACTAGAGCAGTCGGAGTGTATTCAGATCCCGGGTACTCGAGCAGTCGGAGTGTATTCAGATCCCAGGTACACGAGCAGTGGAAGTGTATTCAGATCCCAGGTACTCGAGCAGTGGGAGTGTATTCAGATCCCGGGTACTAGAGCAGTCGGAGTGTTTTCAGATCCCGGGTACTCGAGCAGTGGCACTGTATTCAGATCCTGGGTACTCGAGCAGTGGGAGTGTGTTCAGATCTCGGGTACTCGAGCACTGGGAGTGTATTCAGATCCCGGGTACTCGTGCATTGGGAGTGTATTCAGATCCTGGGTATTCGAGCAGTGGAAGTGTATTCAGATCCCGTGTACTAGAGCAGTGAGAGTGTATTCAGATCCTGGGTACTCGAGCAGTAGGAGTGTATTCAGATCCCGGGTACTCGAGCAGTGGAAGTGTATTCAGATCCTGGTTACTCAAGCAGTGGGAGTGTATTTAGGTCCCGGGTACTGGAGCAGTGGGAGTGTATTCAGATCCCGGGTTCTCGAGCAGTGGGAGTGTATTCAGATCCTGAGTACTCGAGCAGTGGGAGTGTATTCAGATCCCGGGTACTCGAGCAATGGGAGTGTATTCAGATCCCGGGTACTCGAGCAGTTGGAGAGTATTCAGATCCTGGGTACTCAAGCACTGGGAGTGTATTCAGATCCCGGGTACTTGAGCAGTGGGAGTGTATTCAGATCCCGGGTACTGGAGCAGTGGGAGTGTATTAAGATCCTGGGTACTCGAGCAGTGGGAGTGTATTCAGATCCTGGGTATTCGAGCAGTGGAAGTGTATTCAGATACCGGGTACTCGAGCAGTGGGTGTGTATTCAGATCCTGGGTACTCGAGCAGTGGGAGTGTATTCAGATCCTGGGTACTCGAGCAGTGGGAGTGTATTCAGATCCCGGGTACTCGAGCAGTGGGAGTGTATTCAGATCCTGGGTACTCGAGCAGTGGGAGTGTATTCAGATCCCGGGTGCTCGAGCAGTGGGAGTGTGTTCAGATCCCGGGTACTCGAGCAGTGGGAGTGTATTCTGATCCTGGGTACTCGAGCAGTGGGAGTGTATTCAGATCCCGGCTACTTGAGCAGTGGGAATGTATTCAGATCGCGGGTACTTGAGCAGTGGGAGTGTATTCAGATCCCTGGTACTCGAGCAGTGGGAGTGTATTCAGATCCCGGGTACTCGAGCAGTTGGAGTGTATTCAGATCACGGGGACTGGAGCAGTGGGAGTGTATTCAGATCCTGGGTACTTGAGTAGTGGGAGTGTATTCAGATCCTGGGTACTTGAGCAGTGGGAGTGTATTCAGATACTGGGTACTTGAGCAGTGGGAGTGTATTCAGATCCCGGGTACTCAAGCAGTGGGAGTGTATTCAGATCGCGGGTAATTGAGCAGTGGGAGTGTATTCAGATCCCGGGTACTCGAGCAGTGGGAGTGTATTCAGATCACGGGTACTCGAGCAGTGGAAGTGTATTCAGATCACGGGGACTGGAGCAGTAGGAGTGTATTCAGATCCTGGGTACTTGAGCAGTGGGAGTGTATTCAGATTCTGGGTACTTGAGCAGTGGGAGTGTCTTCAGATCCTGGGTATTTGAGCAGTGGGAGTGTATTCAGATCCTGGGTACTTGAGCAGTGGGAGTGTATTCAGATCCCGGGTACTCGATCAGTGGGAGAGTATTCAGATCCCGGGGACTCGAGCAGTGGGAGTGTATTCAGATCCTGGGTACTTGAGCAGTGGCAGTGTATCCAGATCCTGGGTACTCGCGCAGTGGGAGTGTATTCAGATCCCGGGTACTCGAGCAGTGGGATTGTATTCAGATCCCGGGTACTCGAGCAGTGGGAGTGTATTCAGGTCCCGGGTACTCGAACAGTGGGAGTGCATTCAGATCCCGGGTACTCGAGCAGTGGGAGTGTATTCAGATCCTCGGTACTCGAGCAGTGGGAGTGTATTCAGATCCCGGCTACTCGAGCAGTGGGAGTGTATTCAGATCCCGGGTACTTGAGCAGTGGGAGTGTATTCAGATCCCGGGTACTCGAGCAGTGGGAGTGTATTCAGATCCCGGGTACTCGAGCAGTGGGAGTGTATTCAAATCCCGGGGACTGGAGCAGTGGGAGTGTATTCAGATCCCGAGTACTCGAGCAGTGGGAGTGTATTCAGATCCTGGGTACTCGAGCAGTGGGAGTGTATTCAGAACCCGGGTACTCGAGCAGTGGGAGTGTATTCAGATCCCGGGTACTCGAGCAGTGGGGGTGTACTCAGATCCCAGGTACTCGAGCAGTGGGAGTGTATTCAGATCCCGGGTACTCGAGTAGTGGGAGTGTATTCTGATCCCGTGTACTAGAGCAGTGGGTGTGTGTTCAGATCCCGGGTACTCGAGCAATCGGAGCGTAAACAGATCCCGAGTGATCGAGCAGTGGGAGTGTGTTCAGATCCCGGGAACTCGAGTCGTGGGAGTGTATTCAGGTCCCGGGTACGCGAGCAGTGGGAGTGTATTCAGATCCCAGGTACTCGAGCAGTGGGAGTGTATTCAGATCCCAGGTACTAGAGCAGTCGGTGTGTATTCAGATCCCGGGTACTCGAGCAGTCGGAGTGTATTCAGATCCCAGGTACACGAGCAGTGGAAGTGTATTCAGATCCCAGGTACTCGAGCAGTGGGAGTGTATTCAGATCCCGGGTACTAGAGCAGTCGGAGTGTTTTCAGATCCCGGGTACTCGAGCAGTGGCACTGTATTCAGATCCTGGGTACTCGAGCAGTGGGAGTGTGTTCAGATCTCGGGTACTCGAGCAGTGGGAGTGTATTCAGATCCCGGGTACTCGTGCATTGGGAGTGTATTCAGATCCTGGGTATTCGAGCAGTGGAAGTGTATTCAGATCCCGTGTACTAGAGCAGTGAGAGTGTATTCAGATCCTGGGTACTCGAGCAGTAGGAGTGTATTCAGATCCCGGGTACTCGAGCAGTGGAAGTGTATTCAGATCCTGGTTACTCAAGCAGTGGGAGTGTATTTAGGTCCCGGGTACTGGAGCAGTGGGAGTGTATTCAGATCCCGGGTTCTCGAGCAGTGGGAGTGTATTCAGATCCTGAGTACTCGAGCAGTGGGAGTGTATTCAGATCCCGGGTACTCGAGCAATGGGAGTGTATTCAGATCCCGGGTACTCGAGCAGTTGGAGAGTATTCAGATCCTGGGTACTCAAGCACTGGGAGTGTATTCAGATCCCGGGTACTTGAGCAGTGGGAGTGTATTCAGATCCCGGGTACTGGAGCAGTGGGAGTGTATTAAGATCCTGGGTACTCGAGCAGTGGGAGTGTATTCAGATCCTGGGTATTCGAGCAGTGGAAGTGTATTCAGATACCGGGTACTCGAGCAGTGGGTGTGTATTCAGATCCTGGGTACTCGAGCAGTGGGAGTGTATTCAGATCCTGGGTACTCGAGCAGTGGGAGTGTATTCAGATCCCGGGTACTCGAGCAGTGGGAGTGTATTCAGATCCTGGGTACTCGAGCAGTGGGAGTGTATTCAGATCCCGGGTGCTCGAGCAGTGGGAGTGTGTTCAGATCCCGGGTACTCGAGCAGTGGGAGTGTATTCTGATCCTGGGTACTCGAGCAGTGGGAGTGTATTCAGATCCCGGCTACTTGAGCAGTGGGAATGTATTCAGATTGCGGGTACTTGAGCAGTGGGAGTGTATTCAGATCCCTGGTACTCGAGCAGTGGGAGTGTATTCAGATCCCGGGTACTCGAGCAGTTGGAGTGTATTCAGATCACGGGGACTGGAGCAGTGGGAGTGTATTCAGATCCTGGGTACTTGAGTAGTGGGAGTGTATTCAGATCCTGGGTACTTGAGCAGTGGGAGTGTATTCAGATACTGGGTACTTGAGCAGTGGGAGTGTATTCAGATCCCGGGTACTCAAGCAGTGGGAGTGTATTCAGATCCCGGGTACTCGAGCAGTGGGTGTGTATTCAGGTCCTGGGTATTCGAGCAGTGGGAGTGTATTCAGGTCCTGGGTACTCGAGCAGTGGGAGTGTATTCAGATCCCGGGTACTCGAGCAGTGGGAGAGTATTCAGATCCCGGGTACTCGAGCAGTGGGAGTGTATTCTGATCCTGGGTACTCGAGCAGTGGGAGTGTATTCAGATCCCGGCTACTTGAGCAGTGGCAGTGTATTCAGATCCCTGGTACTCGAGCAGTGGGAGTGTATTCAGATCCCGGGTACTCGAGCAGTTGGACTGTATTCAGATCACGGGGACTGGAGCAGTGGGAGTGTATTCAGATCCTGGGTACTTGAGTAGTGGGAGTGTATTCAGATCCTGGGTACTTGAGCAGTGGGAGTGTATTCAGATACTGGGTACTTGAGCAGTGGGAGTGTATTCAGATCCCGGGTACTCGAGCAGTGGGAGTGTATTCAGATCCCGGGTACTCGAGCAGTGGGAGTGTATTCAGATCCCGGGTACTCGAACAGTGGGAGTGTATTCAGATCCCGGGTACTCGAGCAGTGGGAGTGTATTCAGATCCCCGGTACTCGAACAGTGGGAGTGTATTCAGATCCCGGGTACTTGAGCAGTGGGAGTGTATTCAGATCCTGGGTACTCGAGCAGTGGGAGTGTATTCTGATTCCGGGTGCTCGAGCAGTGGGAGTGTATTCAGATCCCGGGCACTCGAGCAGTGGGAGTGTATTCAGATCCCGGGTACTCTAGCAGTGGGAGTGTATTCAGATCCCGGGTACTCGAGCAGTGGGAGTGTATTCAGATCCCGGGTTCTCGAGCAGTGGGAGTGTATTCAGATCCTGAGTACTCGAGCAGTGGGAGTGTATTCAGATCCCGGGTACTCGAGCAATGGGAGTGTATTCAGATCCCGGGTACTCGAGCAGTTGGAGAGTATTCAGATCCTGGGTACTCAAGCACTGGGAGTGTATTCAGATCCCGGGTGCTCGAGCAGTGGGAGTGTGTTCAGATCCCGGGTACTCGAGCAGTGGGAGTGTATTCTGATCCTGGGTACTCGAGCAGTAGGAGTGTATTCAGATCCCGGCTACTTGAGCAGTGGGAGTGTATTCAGATCGCGGGTACTTGAGCAGTGGGAGTGTATTCAGATCCCTGGTACTCGAGCAGTGGGAGTGTATTCAGATCCCGGGTACTCGAGCAGTTGGAGTGTATTCAGATCACGGGGACTGGAGCAGTGGGAGTGTATTCAGATCCTGGGTACTTGAGTAGTGGGAGTGTATTCAGATCCTGGGTACTTGAGCAGTGGGAGTGTATTCAGATACTGGGTACTTGAGCAGTGGGAGTGTATTCAGATCCCGGGTACTCAAGCAGTGGGAGTGTATTCAGATCCCGGGTACTCGAGCAGTGGGTGTGTATTCAGATCCTGGGTATTCGAGCAGTGGGAGTGTATTCAGGTCCTGGGTACTCGAGCAGTGGGAGTGTATTCAGATCCCGGGTACTCGAGCAGTGGGAGAGTATTCAGATCCCGGGTACTCGAGCAGTGGGAGTGTATTCTGATCCTGGGTACTCGAGCAGTGGGAGTGTATTCAGATCCCGGCTACTTGAGCAGTGGGAGTGTATTCAGATCGCGGGTACTTGAGCAGTGGGAGTGTATTCAGATCCCTGGTACTCGAGCAGTGGGAGTGTATTCAGATCCCGGGTACTCGAGCAGTTGGACTGTATTCAGATCACGGGGACTGGAGCAGTGGGAGTGTATTCAGATGCTGGGTACTTGAGTAGTGGGAGTGTATTCAGATCCTGGGTACTTGAGCAGTGGGAGTGTATTCAGATACTGGGTACTGGAGCAGTGGGAGTGTATTCAGATCCCGGGTACTCGAGCAGTGGGAGTGTATTCAGATCCCGGGTACTCGAGCAGTGGGTGTGTATTCAGATCCTGGGTATTCGAGCAGTGGGAGTGTATTCAGGTCCTGGGTACTCGAGCAGTGGGAGTGTATTCAGATCCCGGGTACTCGAGCAGTGGGAGAGTATTCAGATCCCGGGTACTCGAGCAGTGGGAGTGTATTCAGATCCTGGGTACTTGAGCAGTGGCAGTGTATCCAGATCCTGGGTACTCGAGCAGTGGGAGTGTATTAAGTTCCCGGGTACTCGAGCAGTGGGAGTGTATTCAGATCCCGGGTACTCGAGCAGTGGGAGTGTATTCAGATCACGGGTACTCGAGCAGTGGGAGTGTATTCAGATCCCAGGTACTCGAACAGTGGGAGTGTATTCAGATCCCGGGTACTCGAGCAGTGGGAATGTATTCAGATCCCAGGTACTTGAGCAGTGGGAGTGTATTCAGATCCCGAGTACTCGAGCAGTGGGAGTGTATTCAGATCCCGGGTACTCGAACAGTGGGAGTGTATTCAGATCCCGGGTACTCGAGCAGTGGGAGTGTATTCAGATCCCCGGTACTCGAACAGTGGGAGTGTATTCAGATCCCGGGTACTTGAGCAGTGGGAGAGTATTCAGATCCTGGGTACTCGAGCAGTGGGAGTGTATTCTGATTCCGGGTGCTCGAGCAGTGGGAGTGTATTCAGATCCCGGGCACTCGAGCAGTGGGAGTGTATTCAGATCCCGGGAACTCGAGCTGTGGGAATGTATTCAGATCCTGGGTACTCGAACAGTGGGAGTGTATTCAGATCCCGGGTAATCGAGCAGTGGGAGTGCATTCAGATCCCGGGTACTCGAGCAGTGGGAGTGTATTCAGATCCCGGGTACTCGAGCCGTGGGAGTGTATTCAGATCCCGGGTACTCTAGCAGTGGGAGTGTATTCAGATCCCGGGTACTCGAGCAGTGGGAGTGTATTCAGACCCCGGGTACTCGAGCAGTGGGAGTGTATTCAGATCCCGTGTAATCGAGCAGTGGGATTGTATTCAGATCCCGGGTACTCGAGCAGTGGGAGTGTATTCAGATCCAGGGTAGTCGAGCAGTGGGATTGTATACAGATCCCAGGCACTCGAGCAGTGGGAGTGTATTCAGATCCCGGGTACTCGAGCAGTGGGAGTGTATTCAGATCCCGGGTACTCGAGCAGTGGGAGTTTATTCAGATCCCGGGTACTCGAGCAGTGGGAGTGTATTCAGGTCCCGGGTACTCGAGCAGTGGGAGTGTATTCAGATCCCGGGTATTCGAGCAGTGGGAGTGTGTTCAGATCCCGGGTATTCGAGCAGTGGGAGTGTATTCAGATCCCGGGTACTCGAGCAGTGGGAGTGTATTCAGATCCTGGCTGCTCGAGCAGTGGGAGTGTATTCAGATCCCGGGTACTCGAGCAGTGGGAGTGTGTTCAGAAACCGGGTACTTGAGCAGTGGGAGTGTATTCACATCCCGGGTGCTCGAGCAGTGGGAGGGTATTCAGATCCCGGGGACTGGAGCAGTGGGAGTGTATTCATATCCTGGGTACTCGAGCAGTGGGAGTGTGTTCGGATCCCGGGTACTCGAGCAGTGGGAGTGTATTCTGATCCCGGGTACTCCAGCAGTGGGAGTGTATTCGGATCCCGGCTACTCGAGCAGTGGGAGTGTATTCATCTCGCGGGTACTTGAGCAGTGGGAGTGTATTCAGATCCCGGGTACTCGAGCAGCAGGAGTGTATTCAGATCCCGGGTAGTCGAACAGTGGGAGTGTATTCAGATCACAGGGACTGGAGCAGTAGGAGTGTATTCAGATCCTGGGTACTTGAGCAGTGGGAGAGTATTCAGATCCTGGGTACTTGAGCAGTGGGAGTGTGTTCAGATACTGGGTACTTGAGCAGTGGGAGTGTATTCAGAGCCCGGGTACTCGAGCCGTGGGAGTGTATTCAGATCCCGGGTACTCTAGCAGTGGGAGTGTATTCAGATCCCGGGTACTCGAGCAGTGGGAGTGTATTCAGACCCCGGGTACTCGAGCAGTGGGAGTGTATTCAGATCCCGTGTAATCGAGCAGTGGGATTGTATTCAGATCCCGGGTACTCGAGCAGTGGGAGTGTATTCAGATCCAGGGTAGTCGAGCAGTGGGATTGTATACAGATCCCAGGCACTCGAGCAGTGGGAGTGTATTCAGATCCCGGGTACTCGAGCAGTGGGAGTGTATTCAGATCCCGGGTACTCGAGCAGTGGGAGTTTATTCAGATCCCGGGTACTCGAGCAGTGGGAGTGTATTCAGGTCCCGGGTACTCGAGCAGTGGGAGTGTATTCAGATCCCGGGTATTCGAGCAGTGGGAGTGTATTCAGATCCCGGGTATTCGAGCAGTGGGAGTGTATTCAGATCCCGGGTACTCGAGCAGTGGGAGTGTATTCAGATCCTGGCTGCTCGAGCAGTGGGAGTGTATTCAGATCCCGGGTACTCGAGCAGTGGGAGTGTGTTCAGAAACCGGGTACTTGAGCAGTGGGAGTGTATTCACATCCCGGGTGCTCGAGCAGTGGGAGGGTATTCAGATCCCGGGGACTGGAGCAGTGGGAGTGTATTCATATCCTGGGTACTCGAGCAGTGGGAGTGTGTTCGGATCCCGGGTACTCGAGCAGTGGGAGTGTATTCTGATCCCGGGTACTCCAGCAGTGGGAGTGTATTCAGATCCCGGCTACTCGAGCAGTGGGAGTGTATTCATCTCGCGGGTACTTGAGCAGTGGGAGTGTATTCAGATCCCGGGTACTCGAGCAGCAGGAGTGTATTCAGATCCCGGGTAGTCGAACAGTGGGAGTGTATTCAGATCACAGGGACTGGAGCAGTAGGAGTGTATTCAGATCCTGGGTACTTGAGCAGTGGGAGAGTATTCAGATCCTGGATACTTGAGCAGTGGGAGTGTGTTCAGATACTGGGTACTTGAGCAGTGGGAGTGTATTCAGATCCTGGGTAGTCGAGCAGTGGGAGTGTATTCAGACCCCGGGTACTCGAGCAGTGGGGGTGTACTCAGATCCCAGGTACTCGAGCAGTGGGAGTGTATTCAGATCCCGGGTACTCGAGTAGTGGGAGTGTATTCCGATCCCGTGTACTAGAGCAGTGGGTGTGTGTTCAGATCCCGGGTACTCGAGCAATCGGAGCGTAAACAGATCCCGAGTGATCGAGCAGTGGGAGTGTGTTCAGATCCCGGGAACTCGAGTCGTGGGAGTGTATTCAGGTCCCGGGTACGCGAGCAGTGGGAGTGTATTCAGATCCCAGGTACTCGAGCAGTGGGAGTGTATTCAGATCCCAGGTACTAGAGCAGTCGGTGTGTATTCAGATCCCGGGTACTCGAGCAGTCGGAGTGTATTCAGATCCCAGGTACACGAGCAGTGGAAGTGTATTCAGATCCCAGGTACTCGAGCAGTGGGAGTGTATTCAGATCCCGGGTACTAGAGCAGTCGGAGTGTTTTCAGATCCCGGGTACTCGAGCAGTGGCACTGTATTCAGATCCTGGGTACTCGAGCAGTGGGAGTGTGTTCAGATCTCGGGTACTCGAGCAGTGGGAGTGTATTCAGATCCCGGGTACTCGTGCATTGGGAGTGTATTCAGATCCTGGCTATTCGAGCAGTGGAAGTGTATTCAGATCCCGTGTACTAGAGCAGTGAGAGTGTATTCAGATCCTGGGTACTCGAGCAGTAGGAGTGTATTCAGATCCCGGGTACTCGAGCAGTGGAAGT
Organism: Somniosus microcephalus; assembly: GCF_052327205.1. Lineage (NCBI taxonomy): Eukaryota > Metazoa > Chordata > Chondrichthyes > Squaliformes > Somniosidae > Somniosus > Somniosus microcephalus. The sequence continues at coordinate 215,479,746 of NC_140995.1, read as the reverse complement.
GTATTCAGATCCTGGTTACTCAAGCAGTGGGAGTGTATTTAGGTCCCGGGTACTGGAGCAGTGGGAGTGTATTCAGATCCCGGGTTCTCGAGCAGTGGGAGTGTATTCAGATCCTGAGTACTCGAGCAGTGGGAGTGTATTCAGATCCCGGGTACTCGAGCAATGGGAGTGTATTCAGATCCCGGGTACTCGAGCAGTTGGAGAGTATTCAGATCCTGGGTACTCAAGCACTGGGAGTGTATTCAGATCCCGGGTACTTGAGCAGTGGGAGTGTATTCAGATCCCGGGTACTGGAGCAGTGGGAGTGTATTAAGATCCTGGGTACTCGAGCAGTGGGAGTGTATTCAGATCCTGGGTATTCGAGCAGTGGAAGTGTATTCAGATACCGGGTACTCGAGCAGTGGGTGTGTATTCAGATCCTGGGTACTCGAGCAGTGGGAGTGTATCCAGATCCTGGGTACTCGAGCAGTGGGAGTGTATTCAGATCCCGGGTACTCGAGCAGTGGGAGTGTATTCAGATCCTGGGTACTCGAGCAGTGGGAGTGTATTCAGATCCCGGGTGCTCGAGCAGTGGGAGTGTGTTCAGATCCCGGGTACTCGAGCAGTGGGAGTGTATTCTGATCCTGGGTACTCGAGCAGTGGGAGTGTATTCAGATCCCGGCTACTTGAGCAGTGGGAATGTATTCAGATCGCGGGTACTTGAGCAGTGGGAGTGTATTCAGATCCCTGGTACTCGAGCAGTGGGAGTGTATTCAGATCCCGGGTACTCGAGCAGTTGGAGTGTATTCAGATCACGGGGACTGGAGCAGTGGGAGTGTATTCAGATCCTGGGTACTTGAGTAGTGGGAGTGTATTCAGATCCTGGGTACTTGAGCAGTGGGAGTGTATTCAGATACTGGGTACTTGAGCAGTGGGAGTGTATTCAGATCCCGGGTACTCAAGCAGTGGGAGTGTATTCAGATCCCGGGTACTCGAGCAGTGGGTGTGTATTCAGGTCCTGGGTATTCGAGCAGTGGGAGTGTATTCAGGTCCTGGGTACTCGAGCAGTGGGAGTGTATTCAGATCCCGGGTACTCGAGCAGTGGGAGAGTATTCAGATCCCGGGTACTCGAGCAGTGGGAGTGTATTCTGATCCTGGGTACTCGAGCAGTGGGAGTGTATTCAGATCCCGGCTACTTGAGCAGTGGGAGTGTATTCAGATCCCTGGTACTCGAGCAGTGGGAGTGTATTCAGATCCCGGGTACTCGAGCAGTTGGACTGTATTCAGATCACGGGGACTGGAGCAGTGGGAGTGTATTCAGATCCTGGGTACTTGAGTAGTGGGAGTGTATTCAGATCCTGGGTACTTGAGCAGTGGGAGTGTATTCAGATACTGGGTACTTGAGCAGTGGGAGTGTATTCAGATCCCGGGTACTCGAGCAGTGGGAGTGTATTCAGATCCCGGGTACTCGAGCAGTGGGAGTGTATTCAGATCCCGGGTACTCGAACAGTGGGAGTGTATTCAGATCCCGGGTACTCGAGCAGTGGGAGTGTATTCAGATCCCCGGAACTCGAACAGTGGGAGTGTATTCAGATCCCGGGTACTTGAGCAGTGGGAGTGTATTCAGATCCTGGGTACTCGAGCAGTGGGAGTGTATTCTGATTCCGGGTGCTCGAGCAGTGGGAGTGTATTCAGATCCCGGGCACTCGAGCAGTGGGAGTGTATTCAGATCCCGGGAACTCGAGCTGTGGGAATGTATTCAGATCCTGGGTACTCGAACAGTGGGAGTGTATTCAGATCCTGGGTAATCGAGCAGTGGGAGTGCATTCAGATCCCGGGTACTTGAGCAGTGGGAGTGTATTCAGATCCCGGGTACTCGAGCCGTGGGAGTGTATTCAGATCCCGGGTACTCTAGCAGTGGGAGTGTATTCAGATCCCGGGTACTCGAGCAGTGGGAGTGTATTCAGATCCCGGGTTCTCGAGCAGTGGGAGTGTATTCAGATCCTGAGTACTCGAGCAGTGGGAGTGTATTCAGATCCCGGGTACTCGAGCAATGGGAGTGTATTCAGATCCCGGGTACTCGAGCAGTTGGAGAGTATTCAGATCCTGGGTACTCAAGCACTGGGAGTGTATTCAGATCCCGGGTGCTCGAGCAGTGGGAGTGTGTTCAGATCCCGGGTACTCGAGCAGTGGGAGTGTATTCTGATCCTGGGTACTCGAGCAGTAGGAGTGTATTCAGATCCCGGCTACTTGAGCAGTGGGAGTGTATTCAGATCGCGGGTACTTGAGCAGTGGGAGTGTATTCAGATCCCTGGTACTCGAGCAGTGGGAGTGTATTCAGATCCCGGGTACTCGAGCAGTTGGAGTGTATTCAGATCACGGGGACTGGAGCAGTGGGAGTGTATTCAGATCCTGGGTACTTGAGTAGTGGGAGTGTATTCAGATCCTGGGTACTTGAGCAGTGGGACTGTATTCAGATACTGGGTACTTGAGCAGTGGGAGTGTATTCAGATCCCGGGTACTCAAGCAGTGGGAGTGTATTCAGATCCCGGGTACTCGAGCAGTGGGTGTGTATTCAGATCCTGGGTATTCGAGCAGTGGGAGTGTATTCAGGTCCTGGGTACTCGAGCAGTGGGAGTGTATTCAGATCCCGGGTACTCGAGCAGTGGGAGATTATTCAGATCCCGGGTACTCGAGCAGTGGGAGTGTATTCTGATCCTGGGTACTCGAGCAGTGGGAGTGTATTCAGATCCCGGCTACTTGAGCAGTGGGAGTGTATTCAGATCGCGGGTACTTGAGCAGTGGGAGTGTATTCAGATCCCTGGTACTCGAGCAGTGGGAGTGTATTCAGATCCCGGGTACTCGAGCAGTTGGACTGTATTCAGATCACGGGGACTGGAGCAGTGGGAGTGTATTCAGATGCTGGGTACTTGAGTAGTGGGAGTGTATTCAGATCCTGGGTACTTGAGCAGTGGGAGTGTATTCAGATACTGGGTACTGGAGCAGTGGGAGTGTATTCAGATCCCGGGTACTCGAGCAGTGGGAGTGTATTCAGATCCCGGGTACTCGAGCAGTTGGTGTGTATTCAGATCCTGGGTATTCGAGCAGTGGGAGTGTATTCAGGTCCTGGGTACTCGAGCAGTGGGAGTGTATTCAGATCCCGGGTACTCGAGCAGTGGGAGAGTATTCAGATCCCGGGTACTCGAGCAGTGGGAGTGTATTCAGATCCTGGGTACTTGAGCAGTGGCAGTGTATCCAGATCCTGGGTACTCGAGCAGTGGGAGTGTATTAAGTTCCCGGGTACTCGAGCAGTGGGAGTGTATTCAGATCCCGGGTACTCGAGCAGTGGGAGTGTATTCAGATCACGGGTACTCGAGCAGTGGGAGTGTATTCAGATCCCAGGTACTCGAACAGTGGGAGTGTATTCAGATCCCGGGTACTCGAGCAGTGGGAATGTATTCAGATCCCGGGTACTTGAGCAGTGGGAGTGTATTCAGATCCCGAGTACTCGAGCAGTGGGAGTGTATTCAGATCCCGGGTACTCGAACAGTGGGAGTGTATTCAGATCCCGGGTACTCGAGCAGTGGGAGTGTATTCAGATCCCCGGTACTCGAACAGTGGGAGTGTATTCAGATCCCGGGTACTTGAGCAGTGGGAGTGTATTCAGATCCTGGGTACTCGAGCAGTGGGAGTGTATTCTGATTCCGGGTGCTCGAGCAGTGGGAGTGTATTCAGATCCCGGGCACTCGAGCAGTGGGAGTGTATTCAGATCCCGGGAACTCGAGCTGTGGGAATGTATTCAGATCCTGGGTACTCGAACAGTGGGAGTGTATTCAGATCCCGGGTAATCGAGCAGTGGGAGTGCATTCAGATCCCGGGTACTCGAGCAGTGGGAGTGTATTCAGATCCCGGGTACTCGAGCCGTGGGAGTGTATTCAGATCCCGGGTACTCTAGCAGTGGGAGTGTATTCAGATCCCGGGTACTCGAGCAGTGGGAGTGTATTCAGACCCCGGGTACTCGAGCAGTGGGAGTGTATTCAGATCCCGTGTAATCGAGCAGTGGGATTGTATTCAGATCCCGGGTACTCGAGCAGTGGGAGTGTATTCAGATCCAGGGTAGTCGAGCAGTGGGATTGTATACAGATCCCAGGCACTCGAGCAGTGGGAGTGTATTCAGATCCCGGGTACTCGAGCAGTGGGAGTGTATTCAGATCCCGGGTACTCGAGCAGTGGGAGTTTATTCAGATCCCGGGTACTCGAGCAGTGGGAGTGTATTCAGGTCCCGGGTACTCGAGCAGTGGGAGTGTATTCAGATCCCGGGTATTCGAGCAGTGGGAGTGTATTCAGATCCCGGGTATTCGAGCAGTGGGAGTGTATTCAGATCCCAGGTACTCGAGCAGTGGGAGTGTATTCAGATCCTGGCTGCTCGAGCAGTGGGAGTGTATTCAGATCCCGGGTACTCGAGCAGTGGGAGTGTGTTCAGAAACCGGGTACTTGAGCAGTGGGAGTGTATTCACATCCCGGGTGCTCGAGCAGTGGGAGGGTATTCAGATCCCGGGGACTGGAGCAGTGGGAGTGTATTCATATCCTGGGTACTCGAGCAGTGGGAGTGTGTTCGGATCCCGGGTACTCGAGCAGTGGGAGTGTATTCTGATCCCGGGTACTCCAGCAGTGGGAGTGTATTCGGATCCCGGCTACTCGAGCAGTGGGAGTGTATTCATCTCGCGGGTACTTGAGCAGTGGGAGTGTATTCAGATCCCGGGTACTCGAGCAGCAGGAGTGTATTCAGATCCCGGGTAGTCGAACAGTGGGAGTGTATTCAGATCACAGGGACTGGAGCAGTAGGAGTGTATTCAGATCCTGGGTACTTGAGCAGTGGGAGAGTATTCAGATCCTGGGTACTTGAGCAGTGGGAGTGTGTTCAGATACTGGGTACTTGAGCAGTGGGAGTGTATTCAGAGCCCGGGTACTCGAGCCGTGGGAGTGTATTCAGATCCCGGGTACTCTAGCAGTGGGAGTGTATTCAGATCCCGGGTACTCGAGCAGTGGGAGTGTATTCAGACCCCGGGTACTCGAGCAGTGGGAGTGTATTCAGATCCCGTGTAATCGAGCAGTGGGATTGTATTTAGATCCCGGGTACTCGAGCAGTGGGAGTGTATTCAGATCCAGGGTAGTCGAGCAGTGGGATTGTATACAGATCCCAGGCACTCGAGCAGTGGGAGTGTATTCAGATCCCGGGTACTCGAGCAGTGGGAGTGTATTCAGATCCCGGGTACTCGAGCAGTGGGAGTTTATTCAGATCCCGGGTACTCGAGCAGTGGGAGTGTATTCAGGTCCCGGGTACTCGAGCAGTGGGAGTGTATTCAGATCCCGGGTATTCGAGCAGTGGGAGTGTATTCAGATCCCGGGTATTCGAGCAGTGGGAGTGTATTCAGATCCCGGGTACTCGAGCAGTGGGAGTGTATTCAGATCCTGGCTGCTCGAGCAGTGGGAGTGTATTCAGATCCCGGGTACTCGAGCAGTGGGAGTGTGTTCAGAAACCGGGTACTTGAGCAGTGGGAGTGTATTCACATCCCGGGTGCTCGAGCAGTGGGATGGTATTCAGATCCCGGGGACTGGAGCAGTGGGAGTGTATTCATATCCTGGGTACTCGAGCAGTGGGAGTGTGTTCGGATCCCGGGTACTCGAGCAGTGGGAGTGTATTCTGATCCCGGGTACTCCAGCAGTGGGAGTGTATTCAGATCCCGGCTACTCGAGCAGTGGGAGTGTATTCATCTCGCGGGTACTTGAGCAGTGGGAGTGTATTCAGATCCCGGGTACTCGAGCAGCAGGAGTGTATTCAGATCCCGGGTAGTCGAACAGTGGGAGTGTATTCAGATCACAGGGACTGGAGCAGTAGGAGTGTATTCAGATCCTGGGTACTTGAGCAGTGGGAGAGTATTCAGATCCTGGATACTTGAGCAGTGGGAGTGTGTTCAGATACTGGGTACTTGAGCAGTGGGAGTGTATTCAGATCCTGGGTAGTCGAGCAGTGGGAGTGTATTCAGACCCCGGGTACTCGAGCAGTGGGTATGTATTCAGATCCTGGATATTCGAGCAGTGGGAGTGTATTCAGATCCTGGGTACTTGAGCAGTGGGAGTGTATTCAGATCCCGGGTACTCGAGCAGTGGGAGAGTATTCACATCCCGGGTACTCGAGCAGTGGGAGTTTATTCAGATCCTGGGTACTTGAGCAGTGGCAGTGTAACCAGATCCTGGGTACTCGAGCAGTGGGAGTGTATTCAGATCCCGGGTACTCGAGCAGTGGGAGTGTATTCAGATCCCGGGTATTCGAGCAGTGGGAGTGTATTCAGATCCCGGGTACTCGAACAGTGGGAGTGCATTGAGATCCCGGGTACTTGAGCAGTGGGAGTGTATTCAGATCCCGGGTACTCGAGCAGTGGGAGTGTATTCAGATCCCGGGTACTCGAGCAGTGGGAGTGTATTCAGATCACGGGTACTCGAGCAGTGGGAGTGTATTCAGATCCCGGGAACTCGAGCAGTGGGAATGTATTCAGATCCCGGGTACTCGAGCAGTGGGAGTGTACTCAGATCCCGGGTACTCGAGCAGTGGGAGTGTATTCAGATCCCGGGTACTCGAGCTGTCGGAGTGTATTCAGATACCGGGTACTCGAGCAGTGGGAGTGTATTCAGATCCCGGATACTCGAGCATTGGGAGTGTATTCAGATCCCGGGTACTCGAGCAGTGGGAGTGTATTCAGGTCCCTGGTACTCGAGCAGTGGGAGTGTATTCAGATCCCGGGTACTCGAGCAGTGGGAGTGTATTCAGATCCCGGGTAATCGAGCAGTGGGATTGTATTCAGATCCCGGGTACTCGAGCAGTGGGAGTGTATTCAGATCCTGGGTACTCGAGCAGTGGGATTGTATTCAGATCCCGGGTACTCGAGCAGTGGGAGTGTATTCAGATCCCGGGTACTCGAGCAGTGGGAGTGTATTCAGATCCCGGGTACTCGACCAGTGGGAGTGTATTCAATCCCGGGTATTCGAGCACTGGGAGTGTATTCAGATCCCGGGCACTCGAGGAGTGGGAGTGAATTCAGATCCTGGGTACTCGAGCAGTGGGAGTGTATTCAGATCCCGGGTACTCGAGCAGTGGGAATGTGTTCAGATCCCGGGTGCTCGAGTAGTGGGAGTGTATTCTGATCCTCGGTGCTCGAGCAGTGGGAGTGTATTCAGATCCCGGCTACTCGAGCAGTGGGAGTGTATTCAGATCCCGGGTACTTGAGCAGTGGGAGTGTATTCAGATCCCGGGTACTCGAGCAGTGGGAGTGTATTCAGATCCCGGGTACTCGAGCAGTGGGAGTGTATTCAGATCCCGGGGACTGGAGCAGTGGGAGTGTATTCAGATCCCGAGTACTCGAGCAGTGGGAGTGTATTCAGATCCCAGGGACTGGAGCAGTGGGAGTGTATTCAGATCCCGGGTACTCGAGCAGTGGGAGTGTATTCAGATCCCGGGTACTTGAGCATTGGGAGTGTATTCAGATCCTGGGTACTCGAGCAGTGGGAGTGTATTCAGATCCCGGGTACTCGAGCAGTGGGAGTGTATTCAGATCCCGGGTACTCGAGCAGTGGGGGTGTATTCAGATCCCGGGTACTCGAGCAGTGTGAGTGTATTCAGATCCCGGGTACTCGAGTAGTGGGAGTGTATTCTGATCCCATGTACTAGAGCAGTGGGAGTGTAATCAGATCCCGGGTACTCGAGCAATCGGAGCGTAAACAGATCCCGAGTGATCGAGCAGTGGGAGTGTGTTCAGATCCCGGGTACTCGAGTAGTGGGAGTGTATTCAGATCCCGGGTACTCGAGTAGTGGGAGTGTATTCAGATACCGGGTACTCGAGCAATCGGAGTGTATTCAGATCCCGGGTACTCGAGCAGTGGGAGTGTATTCAGATCCCGGGTACTCGAGTAGTGGGAGTGTATTCAGATCCCGGGTACGCGAGCAGTGGGAGTGTATTCAGATCCCAGGTACTAGAGCAGTGGGAGTGTATTCAGATCCCAGGTACTAGAGCTGTCGGAGTGTATTCAGATCCCGGGTACTCGAGCAGTGGCACTGTATTCAGATCCTGGGTACTCGAGCAGTGGGAGTGTGTTCAGATCCCGGGTACTCGAGCAGTGGGAGTGTATTCAGATCCCGGGTACTCGAGCATTGGGAGTGTATTAAGATCCTGGGGACTGGAGCAGTGGGAGTGTATTCATATCCTGGGTACTCGAGCAGTGGGAGTGTGTTCAGATCCCGGGTACTCGAGCAGTGGGAGTGTATACTGATCCCGTTTACTCAAGCAGTGGGAGTGTATTCAGATCCCGGCTACTCGAGCAGTGGGAGTGTATTCAGATCGCGGGTACTTGAGCAGTGGGAGTGTATTCAGATCCCGGGTACTCGAGCAGTGGGAGAGTATTCAGATCCCGGGTACTCGAGCAGTGGGAGTGTATTCAGATCACGGGGACTGGAGCAGTAGGAGTGTATTCAGATCCTGGGTACTTGAGCAGTGGGAGTGTATTCAGATTCTGGGTACTTGAGCAGTGGGAGTGTATTCAGATACCGGGTACTTGAGCAGTGGGAGTGTATTCAGATCCCGGGTAATCGAGCAGGGGGAGTGTATTCAGATCCCGGGTACTCGAGCAGTGGGGGTGTATTCAGATCCTGGGTATTTGAGCAGTGGGAGTGTATTCAGATCCTGGGTACTTGAGCAGTGGGAGTGTATTCAGATCCCAGGTACTCGAGCAGTGGGAGAGTATTCAGATCCCGGGTACTCGAGCAGTGGGAGTGTATTCAGATCCTGGGTACTCGAGCAGTGGGAGTGTATTCAGATCCTGGGTACTTGAGCAGTGGGAGTGTATTCAGATCCCGGGTACTCGAGCAGTGGGAGTGTATTCAGATCCTGGGTACTCGAGCAGTGGGAGTGTATTCAGATCCCGGGGACTCGAACAGTGGGACTGCATTCAGATCCCGGGTGCTTGAGCAGTGGGAGTGTATTCAGATCCCGGGTACTCGAGCAGTGGGAGGGTATTCAGATCACGGGTACTCGAGCAGTGGGAGTGTATTCAGATCCCGGGAACTCGAGCAGTGGGAATGTATTCAGATCCCGGGTACTCGAGCAGTGGGTGTGTACTCAGATCCCGGGTACTCGAGCAGTGGGAGTGTATTCAGATCCTGGGTACTCGAGCTGTGGGAATGTATTCAGATACCGGGTACTCGAGCAGTGGGAGTGTATTCAGATCCCGGGTACTCGAGCAGTGGGAGTGTATTCAGATCCCGCGTACTCGAGCAGTGGGAGTGTATTCAGGTCCCGGGTACTCGAGCAGTGGGAGTGTATTCAGATCCCGGCTACTCGAGCAGTGGGAGTGTATTCAGATCCCGGGTACTCGAGCAGTGGGAGTGTATTTAGATCCCGGGTAATCGAGCAGTGGGATTGTATTCAGATCCCGGGTACTCGAGCAGTGGGAGTGTATTCAGATCCTGGGTACTCGAGCAGTGGGATTGTATTCAGATCCCGGGTACTCGAGCAGTGGGAGTGTATTCAGATCCCGGGTACTCGAGCAGTGGGAGTGTATTCAGATCCCGGGTACTCGAGCAGTGGGAGTGTATTCAATCCCGGGTATTCGAGCAGTGGGAGTGTATTCAGATCCCGGGCACTCGAGCAGTGGGAGTGTATTCAGATCCTGGGTACTCGAGCAGTGGGAGTGTATTCAGATCCCGGGTACTCGAGCAGTGGGAATGTGTTCAGATCCCGGGTACTCGAGCAGTGGGAGTGTATTCTGATCCTCGGTACTCGAGCAGTGGGAGTGTATTCAGATCCCGGCTACTCGAGCAGTGGGAGTGTATTCAGATCCCGGGTACTTGAGCAGTGGGAGTGTATTCAGATCCCGGGTACTCGAGCACTGGGAGTGTATTCAGATCCCGGGTACTCGAGCAGTGGGAGTGTATTCAGATCCCGGGGACTGGAGCAGTGGAAATGTATTCAGATCCCGGGTACTCGAGCAGTGGGAGTGTATTCAGATCCCGGGTACACGAGCAGTGGGGGTGTATTCAGATCCCGGGTACTCGAGCAGTGGGAGTGTATTCAGATCCCGGGTACTCGAGTAGTGGGAGTGTGTTCTGATCCCATGTACTAGAGCAGTGGGAGTGTATTCAGATCCCGGGTACTCGAGCAATCGGAGCGTAAACAGATCCCGAGTGATCGAGCAGTGGGAGTGTGTTCAGATCCCGGGTACTCAAGTAGTGGGAGTGTATTCAGATCCCGGGTACTCGAGTAGTGGGAGTGTATTCAGATCCCGGGTCCTCGAGCAATCGGAGTGTATTCAGATCCCGGGTACTCGAGCAGTGGGAGTGTATTCAGATCCCGGGTACTCGAGTAGTGGGAGTGTATTCAGATCCCGGGTACGCGAGCAGTGGGAGTGTATTCAGATCCCAGGTACTCGAGCAGTGGGAGTGTATTCAGATCCCAGGTACTAGAGTAGTCAGTGTGTACTCAGATCCTGGGTACTCGAGCAGTCGGAGTGTATTCAGATCCCAGGTACTCGAGCAGTGGAAGTGTATTCAGATCCCAGGTACTCGAGCAGTGGGAGTGTATTCTGATCCCGGGTACAAGAGCTGTCGGAGTGTATTCAGATCCCGGGTACTCGAGCAGTGGCACTGTATTCAGATCCTGGGTACTTGAGCAGTGGGAGTGTGTTCAGATCCCGGGTACACGAGCAGTGGGAGTGTATTCAGATCCCGGGCACTCGAGCATTGGGAGTGTATTCAGATCCTGGGTATATGAGCAGTGGAAGTGTATTCAGATCCCGTGTACTAGAGCAGTGAGAGTGTATTCAGATCCTGGGTACTCGAGCAGTGGAAGTATATTCAGATCCCAGGTACTCGAGCAGTGGGAGTGTATTCAGATCCCGGGTATTTTAGCAGTGGGAGTTTATTCAGATCCTGGGTACTCGAGCAGCAGGAGTGTATTCAGATCCCGGGTACTGGAGCAGTGGGAGTGTATTCAGATCCTGGTTACTCAAGCAGTGGGAGTGTATTTAGGTCCCGGGTACTGGAGCAGTGGGAGTGTATTCAGATCCAGAGTACTCGAGCAGTGGGAGTGTATTCAGATCCTGGGTACTCGAGCAGTGGGAATGTATTCAGATCCCGGGTACTTGAGCAGTGGGAGTGTATTCAGATCCCGAGTACTCGACAATGGGAGTGTATTCAGATCCCGGGTACTCGAACAGTGGGAGTGTATTCAGATCCCGGGTACTCGAGCAGTGGGAGTGTATTCAGATCCCCGGTACTCGAACAGTGGGAGTGTATTCAGATCCCGGGTACTTGAGCAGTGGGAGTGTATTCAGATCCTGGGTACTCGAGCAGTGGGAGTGTATTCTGATTCCGGGTACTCGAGCAGTGGGAGTGTATTCAGATCCCGGGCACTCGAGCAGTGGGAGTGTATTCAGATCCCGGGAACTCGAGCTGTGGGAATGTATTCAGATCCTGGGTACTCGAACAGTGGGAGTGTATTCAGATCCCGGGTAATCGAGCAGTGGGAGTGCATTCAGATCCCGGGTACTCGAGCAGTGGGAGTGTATTCAGATCCCGGGTACTCGAGCCGTGGGAGCGTATTCAGATCCCGGGTACTCTAGCAGTGGGAGTGTATTCAGATCCCGGGTACTCGAGCAGTGGGAGTGTATTCAGTCCCCGGGTACTCGAGCAGTGGGAGTGTATTCAGATCCCGTGTAATCGAGCAGTGGGATTTTATTCAGATCCCGGGTACTCGAGCAGTGGGAGTGTATTCAGATCCAGGGTAATCGAGCAGTGGGATTGTATACAGATCCCAGGCACTCGAGCAGTGGGAGTGTATTCAGATCCCGGGTACTCGAGCAGTGGGAGTGTATTCAGATCCCGGGTACTCGAGCAGTGGGAGTTTATTCAGATCCCGGGTACTCGAGCAGTGGGAGTGTATTCAGGTCCCGGGTACTCGAGCAGTGGGAGTGTATTCAGATCCCGGGTACTCGAGCAGTGGGAGTGTATTCAGATCCCGGGTACTCGAGCAGTGGGGGTGTATTCAGATCCCGGGTACTCGAGCAGTGGGAGTGTATTCAGATCCCGGGTACTCGAGTAGTGGGAGTGTGTTCTGATCCCATGTACTAGAGCAGTGGGAGTGTATTCAGATCCCGGGTACTCGAGCAATCGGAGCGTAAACAGATCCCGAGTGATCGAGCAGTGGGAGTGTGTTCAGATCCCGGGTACTCGAGTAGTGGGAGTGTATTCAGATCCCGGGTACTCGAGTAGTGGGAGTGTATTCAGATCCCGGGTACGCGGGCAATCGGAGTGTATTCAGATCCCGGGTACTCGAGCAGTGGGAGCGTATTCAGAACCCGGGTACTCGAGTAGTGGGAGTTTATTCAGATCCCGGGTACGCGAGCAGTGGGAGTGTATTCAGATCCCAGGTACTCGAGCAGTGGGAGTGTATTCAGATCCCAGGTACTAGAGTAGTCGGTGTGTACCCAGGTCCTGGGTACTCGAGCAGTCGGAGTGTATTCAGATCCCAGGGACTGGAGCAGTGGGAGTGTATTCAGATCCCGGGTACTCGAGCAGTGGGAGTGTATTCAGATCCCGGGGACTGGAGCAGTGGGAGTGTATTCAGATCCCGGGAACTTGAGCAGTGGGAGTGTATTCAGATCCCGGGTACTCGAGCAGTGGGGGTGTATTCAGATCCCGGGTACTCGAGCAGTGGGAGTGTATTCAGATCCCGGGTACTCGAGCAGTGGGAGTGTATTCAGATCCCGGGTACTCGAGCAGTGGGAGTGTATTCAGATCCCGGGTACTCGAGCAGTGGGAGTGTATTCAGGTCCCGGGCACTCGAGGAGTGGGAGTGTATTCAGATCCTGGGTACTCGAGCAGTGGGAGTGTATTCAGATCCCGGGTACTCGAGCAGTGGGAATGTGTTCAGATCCCGGGTACTCGAGCAGTGGGAGTGTATTCTGATCCTCGGTACTCGAGCAGTGGGAGTGTTTTCAGATCCCGGCTACTCGAGCAGTGGGAGTGTATTCACATCCCGGGTACTTGAGCAGTGGGAGTGTATTCAGATCCCGGGTACTCGAGAAGTGGGAGTGTATTCAGATCCCGGGTACTCGAGCAGTGGGAGTGTATTCAGATCCCGGGGACTGGAGCAGTGGGAGTGTATTCAGATCCCGAGTACTCGAGCAGTGGGAGTGTATTCAGATCCCAGGGACTGGAGCATTGGGAGTGTATTCAGATCCCGGGTACTCGAGCAGTGGGAGTGTATTCAGATCCCGGGTACTTGAGCATTGGGAGTGTATTCAGATCCTGGGTACTTGAGCAGTGGGAGTGTATTCGGATCCCGGGTACTCGAGCAGTGGGAGTGTATTCAGATCCCGGGTGCTCGAGCAGTGGGGGTGTATTCAGATCCCGGGTACTCGAGCAGTGTGAGTGTATTCAGATCCCGGGTACTCGAGTAGTGGGAGTGTATTCTGATCCCGTGTACTAGAGCAGTGGGAGTGTAATCAGAGCCCGGGTACTCGAGCAATCGGAGCGTAAACAGATCTCGAGTGATGGAGCAGTGGGAGTGTGTTCAGATCCCGGGTACTCGAGTAGTGGGAGTGTATTCAGATCCCGGGTACTCGAGTAGTGGGAGTGTATTCAGATCCCGGGTATTCGAGCAGTCGGAGTGTATTCAGATCCCGGGTACTCGAGCAGTGGGAGTGTATTCAGATCCCGGATACTCGAGTAGTGGGAGTGTATTCAGATCCCGGGTACGCGAGCAGTGGGAGTGTATTCAGATCCCAGGTACTAGAGCAGTGGGAGGGTTTTCAGATCCCAGGTACTAGAGCTGTCGGAGTGTATTCAGATCCCGGGTACTCGAGCAGTGGCACTGTATTCAGATCCTGGGTACTCGAGCAGTGGGAGTGTATTCAGATCCCGGGTACTCGAGCATTGGGAGTGTATTAAGATCCTGGGGACTGGAGCAGTGGGAGTGTATTCATATCCTGGGTACTCGAGCAGTGGAGTGTATTCAGATCGCGGGTACTTGAGCAGTGGAGTGTATTCAGATCGCGGGTACTTGAGCAGTGGGAGTGTATTCAGATCCCGGGTACTCGAGCAGTGGAGTGTATTCAGATCGCGGGTACTTGAGCAGTGGGAGTGTATTCAGATCCCGGGTACTCGAGCAGTGGGAGTGTATTCAGATCCCGGGTACTCGAGCAGTGGGAGTGTATTCAGATCACGGGGACTGGAGCAGTAGGAGTGTATTCAGATCCTGGGTACTTGAGCAGTGGGAGTGTATTCAGATTCTGGGTACGTGAGCAGTGGGAGTGTATTCAGATACTGGGTACTTGAGCAGTGGGAGTGTATTCAGATCCCGGGTAATCGAGCAGGGGGAGTGTATTCAGATCCCGGGTACTCGAGCAGTGGGTGTGTATTCAGATCCTGGGTATTTGAGCAGTGGGAGTGTATTCAGATCCTGGGTACTTGAGCAGTGGGAGTGTATTCAGATCCCGGGTACTCGAGCAGTGGGAGTGTATTCAGATCCTGGGTACTCGAGCAGTGGGAGTGCATTCAGATCCTGGGTACTGGAGCAGTGGGAGTGTATTCAGATCCCGGGTACTCGAGCAGTGGGAGTGTATTCAGATCCCGGGTACTCGAGCAGTGGGAGTGTATTCAGATCCCGGGTACTCGAACAGTGGGAGTGCATTCAGATCCCGGGTACTTGAGCAGTGGGAGTGTATTCAGATCCCGGGTACTCGAGCAGTGGGAGTGTATTCAGATCCCGGGTACTCGAGCAGTGGGAGTGTATTCAGATCACGGGTACTCGAGCAGTGGGAGTGTATTCAGATCCCGGGAACTCGAGCAGTGGGAATGTATTCAGATCCCGGGTACTCGAGCAGTGGGTGTGTACTCAGATCCCGGGTACTCGAGCAGTGGGAGTGTATTCAGATCCTGGGTACTCGAGCTGTGGGAATGTATTCAGATCCCGGGTACTCGAGCAGTGGGAGTGTATTCAGATCCCGGGTACTCGAGCAGTGGGAGTGTATTCAGATCCCGGGTAATCGAGCAGTGGGATTGTATTCAGATCCCGGGTACTCGAGCAGTGGGAGTGTTTTCAGATCCTGGGTACTCGAGCAGTGGGATTGTATTCAGATCCCGGGTACTCGAGCAGTGGGAGTGTATTCAGATCCCGGGTACTCGAGCAGTGGGAGTGTATTCAGATCCCGGGTACTCGAGCAGTGGGAGTGTATTCAATCCCGGGTATTCGAGCAGTGGGAGTGTATTCAGATCCCGGGCACTCGAGCAGTGGGAGTGTATTCAGATCCTGGGTACTCGAGCAGTGGGAGTGTATTCAGATCCCGTGTACTCGAGCAGTGGGAATGTGTTCAGATCCTGGGTACTCGAGCAGTGGGAGTGTATTCAGATCACGGGTACTCGAGCAGTGGGAATGTATTCTGATCCTCGGTACTCGAGCAGTGGGAGTGTATTCAGATCACGGGTACTCGAGCAGTGGGAGTGTATTCTGATCATCGGTACTCGAGCAGTGGGAGTGTATTCAGATCCCGGCTACTCGAGTAGTGGGAGTGTATTCAGATCCCGGGTACTTGAGCAGTGGGAGTGTATTCAGATCCCGGGTACTCGAGCCGTGGGAGTGTATTCAGATCCCGGGTACTCGAGCAGTGGGAGTGTATTCAGATCCCGGGGACTGGAGCAGTGGGAGTGTATTCAGATCCCGGGTACTCGAGCAGTGGGTGTGTATTCAGATCCCGGGTACTCGAGCAGTGGGGGTGTATTCAGATCCCGGGTACTCGAGCAGTGGGAGTGTATTCAGATCCCGGGTACTCGAGTAGTGGGAGTGTGTTCTGATCCCGTGTACTAGAGCAGTGGGAGTGTATTCAGATCCCGGGTACTCGAGCAATCGGAGCGTAAACAGATCCCGAGTGATCGAGCAGTGGGAGTGTGTTCAGATCCCGGGTACTCGAGTAGTGGGAGTGTATTCAGATCCCGGGTACTCGAGTAGTGGGAGTGTATTCAGATCCCGGGTACTCGAGCAGCGGGAGTGTATTCAGATCCCGGGTACTCGAGCAGTGGGAGTGTATTCAGATCACGGGGACTGGATCAGTAGGAGTGTATTCAGATCCTGGGTACTTGAGCAGTGGGAGTGTATTCAGATCCTGGGTACTTCAGCAGTGGGAGTGTGTTCAGATAATGGGTACTTGAGCAGTGGGAGTGTATTCAGATCCCGGGTAATCGCGCAGTGGGAGTGTATTCAGATCCCGGGTACTCGAGCAGTGGGTGTGTATTCAGATCCTGGGTATTCGAGCAGTGGGAGTGTATTCAGATCCTTGGTACTTGAGCAGTGGGAGTGTATTCAGATCCCGGGTACTCGAGCAGTGGGAGAGTATTCAGATCCCGGGTACTCGAGCAGTGGGAGTTTATTCAGATCCTGGGTACTCGAGCAGTGGGAGTGTATTCTGATTCCGGGTACTCGAGCAGTGGGAGTGTATTCAGATCCCGGGCACTCGAGCAGTGGGAGTGTATTCAGATCCCGGGAACTCGAGCTGTGGGAATGTATTCAGATCCTGGGTACTCGAACAGTGGGAGTGTATTCAGATCCCGGGTAATCGAGCAGTGGGAGTGCATTCAGATCCCGGGTACTCGAGCAGTGGGAGTGTATTCAGATACCGGGTACTCGAGCCGTGGGAGTGTATTCAGATCCCGGGTACTCTAGCAGTGGGAGTGTATTCAGATCCCGGGTACTCGAGCAGTGGGAGTGTATTCAGACCCCGGGTACTCGAGCAGTGGGAGTGTATTCAGATCCCGTGTAATCGAGCAGTGGGATTGTATTCAGATACCGGGTACTCGAGCAGTGGGAGTGTATTCAGATCCAGGGTAGTCGAGCAGTGGGATTGTATACAGATCCCAGGCACTCGAGCAGTGGGAGTGTATTCAGATCCCGCGTACTCGAGCAGTGGGAGTGTATTCAGATCCCGGGTACTCGAGCAGTGGGAGTTTATACAGATCCCGGGTACTCGAGCAGTGGGAGTGTATTCAGGTCCCGGGTACTCGAGCAGTGGGAGTGTATTCAGATCCCGGGTACTCGAGCAGTGGGAGTGTATTCAGATCCCGGGTATTCGAGCAGTGGGAGTGTATTCAGATCCCGGGTACTCGAGCAGTGGGAGTGTGTTCAGAAACCGGGTACTTGAGCAGTGGGAGTGTATTCAGATCCCGGGTGCTCGAGCAGTGGGAGGGTATTCAGATCCCGGGGACTGGAGCAGTGGGAGTGTATTCATATCCTGGGTACTCGAGCAGTGGGAGTGTGTTCAGATCCCGGGTACTCGAGCAGTGGGAGTGTATTCTGATCCCGGGTACTCCAGCAGTGGGAGTGTATTCAGATCCCGGCTACTCGAGCAGTGGGAGTGTATTCATCTCGCGGGTACTTGAGCAGTGGGAGTGTATTCAGATCCCGGGTACTCGAGCAGCGGGAGTGTATTCAGATCCCGGGTACTCGAGCAGTGGGAGTGTATTCAGATCACGGGGACTGGAGCAGTAGGAGTGTATTCAGATCCTGGGTACTTGAGCAGTGGGAGTGTATTCAGATCCTGGGTACTTGAGCAGTGGGAGTGTGTTCAGATACTGGGTACTTGAGCAGTGGGAGTGTATTCAGATCCCGGGTAATCGAGCAGTGGGAGTGTATTCAGTTCTCGGGTACTCGAGCAGTGGGTGTGTATTCAGATCCTGGGTATTCGAGCAGTGGGAATGTATTCAGATCCTTGGTACTTGAGCAGTGGGAGAGTATTCAGATCCCGGGTACTCGAGCAGTGGGAGTTTATTCAGATCCTGGGTACTTGAGCAGTGGCAGTGTAACCAGATCCTGGGTACTCGAGCAGTGGGAGTGTATTCAGATCCCGGGTACTCGAGCAGTGGGAGTGTATTCAGATCCCGGGTATTCGAGCAGTGGGACTGTATTCAGATCCCGGGTACTCGAACAGTGGGAGTGCATTGAGATCCCGGGTACTTGAGCAGTGGGAGTGTATTCAGATCCCGGGTACTCGAGCAGTGGGAGTGTATTCAGATCCCGGGTACTCAAGCAGTGGGAGTGTATTCAGATCACGGGTACTCGAGCAGTGGGAGTGTATTCAGATCCCGGGAACTCGAGCAGTGGGAATGTATTCAGATCCCGGGTACTGGAGCAGTGGGAGTGTACTCAGATCCCGGGTGCTCGAGCAGTGGGAGTGTATTCAGATCCCGGGTACTCGAGCTGTCGGAGTGTATTCAGATACCGGGTACTTGAGCAGTGGGAGTGTATTCAGATCCCGGATACTCGAGCAGTGGGAGTGTATTCAGATACCGGGTACTCGAGCAGTGGGAGTGTATTCAGGTCCCTGGTACTCGAGCAGTGGGAGTGTATTCAGATCCCGGGAACTCGAGCAGTGGGAGTGTATTCAGATCCCGGGTAATCGAGCAGTGGGATTGTATTCAGATCCCGGGTACTCGAGCAGTGGGAGTGTATTCAGATCCTGGGTACTCGAGCAGTGGGATTGTATTCAGATCCTGGGTACTCGAGCAGTGGGAGTGTATTCAGATCCCGGGTACTCGAGCAGTGGGAGTGTATTCAGATCCCGGGTACTCGAGCAGTGGGAGTGTATTCAGGTCCCGGGCACTCGAGGAGTGGGAGTGTATTCAGATCCTGGGTACTCGAGCAGTGGGAGTGTATTCAGATCCCGGGTACTCGAGCAGTGGGAATGTGTTCAGATCCCGGGTACTCGAGCAGTGGGAGTGTATTCTGATCCTCGGTACTCGAGCAGTGGGAGTGTTTTCAGATCCCGGCTACTCGAGCAGTGGGAGTGTATTCACATCCCGGGTACTTGAGCAGTGGGAGTGTATTCAGATCCCGGGTACTCGAGAAGTGGGAGTGTATTCAGATCCCGGGTACTCGAGCAGTGGGAGTGTATTCAGATCCCGGGGACTGGAGCAGTGGGAGTGTATTCAGATCCCGAGTACTCGAGCAGTGGGAGTGTATTCAGATCCCAGGGACTGGAGCATTGGGAGTGTATTCAGATCCCGGGTACTCGAGCAGTGGGAGTGTATTCAGATCCCGGGTACTTGAGCATTGGGAGTGTATTCAGATCCTGGGTACTTGAGCAGTGGGAGTGTATTCGGATCCCGGGTACTCGAGCAGTGGGAGTGTATTCAGATCCCGGGTGCTCGAGCAGTGGGAGTGTATTCAGATCCCGGGTACTCGAGCAATCGGAGCGTAAACAGATCTCGAGTGATGGAGCAGTGGGAGTGTGTTCAGATCCCGGGTACTCGAGTAGTGGGAGTGTATTCAGATCCCGGGTACTCGAGTAGTGGGAGTGTATTCAGATCCCGGGTATTCGAGCAGTCGGAGTGTATTCAGATCCCGGGTACTCGAGCAGTGGGAGTGTATTCAGATCCCGGGTACTCGAGTAGTGGGAGTGTATTCAGATCCCGGGTACGCGAGCAGTGGGAGTGTATTCAGATCCCAGGTACTAGAGCAGTGGGAGGGTTTTCAGATCCCAGGTACTAGAGCTGTCGGAGTGTATTCAGATCCCGGGTACTCGAGCAGTGGCACTGTATTCAGATCCTGGGTACTCGAGCAGTGGGAGTGTATTCAGATCCCGGGTACTCGAGCATTTGGAGTGTATTAAGATCCTGGGGACTGGAGCAGTGGGAGTGTATTCATATCCTGGGTACTCGAGCAGTGGAGTGTATTCAGATCGCGGGTACTTGAGCAGTGGAGTGTATTCAGATCGCGGGTACTTGAGCAGTGGGAGTGTATTCAGATCCCGGGTACTCGAGCAGTGGAGTGTATTCAGATCGCGGGTACTTGAGCAGTGGGAGTGTATTCAGATCCCGGGTACTCGAGCAGTGGGAGTGTATTCAGATCCCGGGTACTCGAGCAGTGGGAGTGTATTCAGATCACGGGGACTGGAGCAGTAGGAGTGTATTCAGATCCTGGGTACTTGAGCAGTGGGAGTGTATTCAGATTCTGGGTACTTGAGCAGTGGGAGTGTATTCAGATACTGGGTACTTGAGCAGTGGGAGTGTATTCAGATCCCGGGTAATCGAGCAGGGGGAGTGTATTCAGATCCCGGGTACTCGAGCAGTGGGTGTGTATTCAGATCCTGGGTATTTGAGCAGTGGGAGTGTATTCAGATCCTGGGTACTTGAGCAGTGGGAGTGTATTCAGATCCCGGGTACTCGAGCAGTGGGAGTGTATTCAGATCCTGGGTACTCGAGCAGTGGGAGTGCATTCAGATCCTGGGTACTGGAGCAGTGGGAGTGTATTCAGATCCCGGGTACTCGAGCAGTGGGAGTGTATTCAGATCCCGGGTACTCGAGCAGTGGGAGTGTATTCAGATCCCGGGTACTCGAACAGTGGGAGTGCATTCAGATCCCGGGTACTTGAGCAGTGGGAGTGTATTCAGATCCCGGGTACTCGAGCAGTGGGAGTGTATTCAGATCCCGGGTACTCGAGCAGTGGGAGTGTATTCAGATCACGGGTACTCGAGCAGTGGGAGTGTATTCAGATCCCGGGAACTCGAGCAGTGGGAATGTATTCAGATCCCGGGTACTCGAGCAGTGGGTGTGTACTCAGATCCCGGGTACTCGAGCAGTGGGAGTGTATTCAGATCCTGGGTACTCGAGCTGTGGGAATGTATTCAGATCCCGGGTACTCGAGCAGTGGGAGTGTATTCAGATCCCGGGTACTCGAGCAGTGGGAGTGTATTCAGATCCCGGGTACTCGAGCAGTGGGAGTGTATTTAGATCCCGGGTAATCGAGCAGTGGGATTGTATTCAGATCCCGGGTACTCGAGCAGTGGGAGTGTTTTCAGATCCTGGGTACTCGAGCAGTGGGATTGTATTCAGATCCCGGGTACTCGAGCAGTGGGAGTGTATTCAGATCCCGGGTACTCGAGCAGTGGGAGTGTATTCAGATCCCGGGTACTCGAGCAGTGGGAGTGTATTCAATCCCGGGTATTCGAGCAGTGGGAGTGTATTCAGATCCCGGGCACTCGAGCAGTGGGAGTGTATTCAGATCCTGGGTACTCGAGCAGTGGGAGTGTATTCAGATCCCGTGTACTCGAGCAGTGGGAATGTGTTCAGATCCTGGGTACTCGAGCAGTGGGAGTGTATTCAGATCACGGGTACTCGAGCAGTGGGAATGTATTCTGATCCTCGGTACTCGAGCAGTGGGAGTGTATTCAGATCACGGGTACTCGAGCAGTGGGAGTGTATTCTGATCATCGGTACTCGAGCAGTGGGAGTGTATTCAGATCCCGGCTACTCGAGTAGTGGGAGTGTATTCAGATCCCGGGTACTTGAGCAGTGGGAGTGTATTCAGATCCCGGGTACTCGAGCCGTGGGAGTGTATTCAGATCCCGGGTACTCGAGCAGTGGGAGTGTATTCAGATCCCGGGGACTGGAGCAGTGGGAGTGTATTCAGATCCCGGGTACTCGAGCAGTGGGTGTGTATTCAGATCCCGGGTACTCGAGCAGTGGGGGTGTATTCAGATCCCGGGTACTCGAGCAGTGGGAGTGTATTCAGATCCCGGGTACTCGAGTAGTGGGAGTGTGTTCTGATCCCGTGTACTAGAGCAGTGGGAGTGTATTCAGATCCCGGGTACTCGAGCAATCGGAGCGTAAACAGATCCCGAGTGATCGAGCAGTGGGAGTGTGTTCAGATCCCGGGTACTCGAGTAGTGGGAGTGTATTCAGATCCCGGGTACTCGAGTAGTGGGAGTGTATTCAGATCCCGGGTACTCGAGCAGCGGGAGTGTATTCAGATCCCGGGTACTCGAGCAGTGGGAGTGTATTCAGATCACGGGGACTGGATCAGTAGGAGTGTATTCAGATCCTGGGTACTTGAGCAGTGGGAGTGTATTCAGATCCTGGGTACTTCAGCAGTGGGAGTGTGTTCAGATAATGGGTACTTGAGCAGTGGGAGTGTATTCAGATCCCGGGTAATCGCGCAGTGGGAGTGTATTCAGATCCCGGGTACTCGAGCAGTGGGTGTGTATTCAGATCCTGGGTATTCGAGCAGTGGGAGTGTATTCAGATCCTTGGTACTTGAGCAGTGGGAGTGTATTCAGATCCCGGGTACTCGAGCAGTGGGAGAGTATTCAGATCCCGGGTACTCGAGCAGTGGGAGTTTATTCAGATCCTGGGTACTTGAGCAGTGGCAGTGTAACCAGATCCTGGGTACTCGAGCAGTGGGAGTGTATTCAGATCCCGGGTACTCGAGCAGTGGGAGTGTATTCAGATCCCGGGTATTCAAGCAGTGGGAGTGTATTCAGATCCCGGGTACTCGAACAGTGGGAGTGTATTCAGATCCCGGGTACTTGAGCAGTGGGAGTGTATTCAGATCCTGGGTACTCGAGCAGTGGGAGTGTATTCTGATTCCGGGTACTCGAGCAGTGGGAGTGTATTCAGATCCCGGGCACTCGAGCAGTGGGAGTGTATTCAGATCCCGGGAACTCGAGCTGTGGGAATGTATTCAGATCCTGGGTACTCGAACAGTGGGAGTGTATTCAGATCCCGGGTAATCGAGCAGTGGGAGTGCATTCAGATCCCGGGTACTCGAGCAGTGGGAGTGTATTCAGATACCGGGTACTCGAGCCGTGGGAGTGAATTCAGATCCCGGGTACTCTAGCAGTGGGAGTGTATTCAGATCCCGCGTACTCGAGCAGTGGGAGTGTATTCAGACCCCGGGTACTCGAGCAGTGGGAGTGTATTCAGATCCCGTGTAATCGAGCAGTGGGATTGTATTCAGATCCCGGGTACTCGAGCAGTGGGAGTGTATTCAGATCCAGGGTAGTCGAGCAGTGGGATTGTATACAGATCCCAGGCACTCGAGCAGTGGGAGTGTATTCAGATCCCGGGTACTCGAGCAGTGGGAGTGTATTCAGATCCCGGGTACTCGAGCAGTGGGAGTTTATTCAGATCCCGGGTATTCGAGCAGTGGGAGTGTATTCAGGTCCCGGGTACTCGAGCAGTGGGAGTGTATTCAGATCCCGGGTACTCGAGCAGTGGGAGTGTATTCAGATCCCGGGTATTCGAGCAGTGGGAGTGTATTCAGATCCCGGGTACTCGAGCAGTGGGAGTGTATTCAGATCCTGGCTACTCGAGCAGTGGGAGTGTATTCAGATCCCGGGTACTCGAGCAGTGGGAGTGTGTTCAGAAACCGGGTACTTGAGCAGTGGGAGTGTATTCAGATCCCGGGTGCTCGAGCAGTGGGAGGGTATTCAGATCCCGGGGACTGGAGCAGTGGGAGTGTATTCATATCCTGGGTACTCGAGCAGTGGGAGTGTGTTCAGATCCCGGGTACTCGAGCAGTGGGAGTGTATTCTGATCCCGGGTACTCCAGCAGTGGGAGTGTATTCAGATCCCGGCTACTCGAGCAGTGGGAGTGTATTAATCTCGCGGGTACTTGAGCAGTGGGAGTGTATTCAGATCCCGGGTACTCGAGCAGTGGGTGTGTATTCAGATCCTGGGTATTCGAGCAGTGGGAGTGTATTCAGATCCTTGGTACTTGAGCAGTGGGAGTGTATTCAGATCCCGGGTACTCGAGCAGTGGGAGAGTATTCAGATCCCGGGTACTCGAGCAGTGGGAGTTTATTCAGATCCTGGGTACTTGAGCAGTGGCAGTGTAACCAGATCCTGGGTACTCGAGCAGTGGGAGTGTATTCAGATCCCGGGTACTCGAGCAGTGGGAGTGTATTCAGATCCCGGGTATTCAAGCAGTGGGAGTGTATTCAGATCCCGGGTACTCGAACAGTGGGAGTGTATTCAGATCCCGGGTACTTGAGCAGTGGGAGTGTATTCAGATCCTGGGTACTCGAGCAGTGGGAGTGTATTCTGATTCCGGGTACTTGAGCAGTGGGAGTGTATTCAGATCCCGGGTACTCGAGCAGTGGGAGTGTATTCAGATCCCGGGTACTCGAGCAGTGGGAGTGTATTCAGATCACGGGTACTCGAGCAGTGGGAGTGTATTCAGATCCCGGGAACTCGAGCAGTGGGAATGTATTCAGATCCCGGGTACTCGAGCAGTGGGTGTGTACTCAGATCCCGGGTACTCGAGCAGTGGGAGTGTATTCAGATCCTGGGTACTCGAGCTGTGGGAATGTATTCAGATCCCGGGTACTCGAGCAGTGGGAGTGTATTCAGATCCCGGGTACTCGAGCAGTGGGAGTGTATTCAGATCCCGGGTACTCGAGCAGTGGGAGTGTATTTAGATCCCGGGTAATCGAGCAGTGGGATTGTATTCAGATCCCGGGTACTCGAGCAGTGGGAGTGTTTTCAGATCCTGGGTACTCGAGCAGTGGGATTGTATTCAGATCCCGGGTACTCGAGCAGTGGGAGTGTATTCAGATCCCGGGTACTCGAGCAGTGGGAGTGTATTCAGATCCCGGGTACTCGAGCAGTGGGAGTGTATTCAATCCCGGGTATTCGAGCAGTGGGAGTGTATTCAGATCCCGGGCACTCGAGCAGTGGGAGTGTATTCAGATCCTGGGTACTCGAGCAGTGGGAGTGTATTCAGATCCCGTGTACTCGAGCAGTGGGAATGTGTTCAGATCCTGGGTACTCGAGCAGTGGGAGTGTATTCAGATCACGGGTACTCGAGCAGTGGGAATGTATTCTGATCCTCGGTACTCGAGCAGTGGGAGTGTATTCAGATCACGGGTACTCGAGCAGTGGGAGTGTATTCTGATCATCGGTACTCGAGCAGTGGGAGTGTATTCAGATCCCGGCTACTCGAGTAGTGGGAGTGTATTCAGATCCCGGGTACTTGAGCAGTGGGAGTGTATTCAGATCCCGGGTACTCGAGCCGTGGGAGTGTATTCAGATCCCGGGTACTCGAGCAGTGGGAGTGTATTCAGATCCCGGGGACTGGAGCAGTGGGAGTGTATTCAGATCCCGGGTACTCGAGCAGTGGGTGTGTATTCAGATCCCGGGTACTCGAGCAGTGGGGGTGTATTCAGATCCCGGGTACTCGAGCAGTGGGAGTGTATTCAGATCCCGGGTACTCGAGTAGTGGGAGTGTGTTCTGATCCCGTGTACTAGAGCAGTGGGAGTGTATTCAGATCCCGGGTACTCGAGCAATCGGAGCGTAAACAGATCCCGAGTGATCGAGCAGTGGGAGTGTGTTCAGATCCCGGGTACTCGAGTAGTGGGAGTGTATTCAGATCCCGGGTACTCGAGTAGTGGGAGTGTATTCAGATCCCGGGTACTCGAGCAGCGGGAGTGTATTCAGATCCCGGGTACTCGAGCAGTGGGAGTGTATTCAGATCACGGGGACTGGATCAGTAGGAGTGTATTCAGATCCTGGGTACTTGAGCAGTGGGAGTGTATTCAGATCCTGGGTACTTCAGCAGTGGGAGTGTGTTCAGATAATGGGTACTTGAGCAGTGGGAGTGTATTCAGATCCCGGGTAATCGCGCAGTGGGAGTGTATTCAGATCCCGGGTACTCGAGCAGTGGGTGTGTATTCAGATCCTGGGTATTCGAGCAGTGGGAGTGTATTCAGATCCTTGGTACTTGAGCAGTGGGAGTGTATTCAGATCCCGGGTACTCGAGCAGTGGGAGAGTATTCAGATCCCGGGTACTCGAGCAGTGGGAGTTTATTCAGATCCTGGGTACTTGAGCAGTGGCAGTGTAACCAGATCCTGGGTACTCGAGCAGTGGGAGTGTATTCAGATCCCGGGTACTCGAGCAGTGGGAGTGTATTCAGATCCCGGGTATTCAAGCAGTGGGAGTGTATTCAGATCCCGGGTACTCGAACAGTGGGAGTGTATTCAGATCCCGGGTACTTGAGCAGTGGGAGTGTATTCAGATCCTGGGTACTCGAGCAGTGGGAGTGTATTCTGATTCCGGGTACTCGAGCAGTGGGAGTGTATTCAGATCCCGGGCACTCGAGCAGTGGGAGTGTATTCAGATCCCGGGAACTCGAGCTGTGGGAATGTATTCAGATCCTGGGTACTCGAACAGTGGGAGTGTATTCAGATCCCGGGTAATCGAGCAGTGGGAGTGCATTCAGATCCCGGGTACTCGAGCAGTGGGAGTGTATTCAGATACCGGGTACTCGAGCCGTGGGAGTGTATTCAGATCCCGGGTACTCTAGCAGTGGGAGTGTATTCAGATCCCGGGTACTCGAGCAGTGGGAGTGTATTCAGACCCCGGGTACTCGAGCAGTGGGAGTGTATTCAGATCCCGTGTAATCGAGCAGTGGGATTGTATTCAGATCCCGGGTACTCGAGCAGTGGGAGTGTATTCAGATCCAGGGTAGTCGAGCAGTGGGATTGTATACAGATCCCAGGCACTCGAGCAGTGGGAGTGTATTCAGATCCCGGGTACTCGAGCAGTGGGAGTGTATTCAGATCCCGGGTACTCGAGCAGTGGGAGTTTATTCAGATCCCGGGTATTCGAGCAGTGGGAGTGTATTCAGGTCCCGGGTACTCGAGCAGTGGGAGTGTATTCAGATCCCGGGTACTCGAGCAGTGGGAGTGTATTCAGATCCCGGGTATTCGAGCAGTGGGAGTGTATTCAGATCCCGGGTACTCGAGCAGTGGGAGTGTATTCAGATCCTGGCTACTCGAGCAGTGGGAGTGTATTCAGATCCCGGGTACTCGAGCAGTGGGAGTGTGTTCAGAAACCGGGTACTTGAGCAGTGGGAGTGTATTCAGATCCCGGGTGCTCGAGCAGTGGGAGGGTATTCAGATCCCGGGGACTGGAGCAGTGGGAGTGTATTCATATCCTGGGTACTCGAGCAGTGGGAGTGTGTTCAGATCCCGGGTACTCGAGCAGTGGGAGTGTATTCTGATCCCGGGTACTCCAGCAGTGGGAGTGTATTCAGATCCCGGCTACTCGAGCAGTGGGAGTGTATTAATCTCGCGGGTACTTGAGCAGTGGGAGTGTATTCAGATCCCGGGTACTCGAGCAGTGGGTGTGTATTCAGATCCTGGGTATTCGAGCAGTGGGAGTGTATTCAGATCCTTGGTACTTGAGCAGTGGGAGTGTATTCAGATCCCGGGTACTCGAGCAGTGGGAGAGTATTCAGATCCCGGGTACTCGAGCAGTGGGAGTTTATTCAGATCCTGGGTACTTGAGCAGTGGCAGTGTAACCAGATCCTGGGTACTCGAGCAGTGGGAGTGTATTCAGATCCCGGGTACTCGAGCAGTGGGAGTGTATTCAGATCCCGGGTATTCAAGCAGTGGGAGTGTATTCAGATCCCGGGTACTCGAACAGTGGGAGTGTATTCAGATCCCGGGTACTTGAGCAGTGGGAGTGTATTCAGATCCTGGGTACTCGAGCAGTGGGAGTGTATTCTGATTCCGGGTACTCGAGCAGTGGGAGTGTATTCAGATCCCGGGCACTCGAGCAGTGGGAGTGTATTCAGATCCCGGGAACTCGAGCTGTGGGAATGTATTCAGATCCTGGGTACTCGAACAGTGGGAGTGTATTCAGATCCCGGGTAATCGAGCAGTGGGAGTGCATTCAGATCCCGGGTACTCGAGCAGTGGGAGTGTATTCAGATACCGGGTACTCGAGCCGTGGGAGTGTATTCAGATCCCGGGTACTCTAGCAGTGGGAGTGTATTCAGATCCCGGGTACTCGAGCAGTGGGAGTGTATTCAGACCCCGGGTACTCGAGCAGTGGGAGTGTATTCAGATCCCGTGTAATCGAGCAGTGGGATTGTATTCAGATCCCGGGTACTCGAGCAGTGGGAGTGTATTCAGATCCAGGGTAGTCGAGCAGTGGGATTGTATACAGATCCCAGGCACTCGAGCAGTGGGAGTGTATTCAGATCCCGGGTACTCGAGCAGTGGGAGTGTATTCAGATCCCGGGTACTCGAGCAGTGGGAGTTTATTCAGATCCCGGGTATTCGAGCAGTGGGAGTGTATTCAGGTCCCGGGTACTCGAGCAGTGGGAGTGTATTCAAATCCCGGGTACTCGAGCAGTGGGAGTGTATTCAGATCCCGGGTATTCGAGCAGTGGGAGTGTATTCAGATCCCGGGTACTCGAGCAGTGGGAGTGTATTCAGATCCTGGCTACTCGAGCAGTGGGAGTGTATTCAGATCCCGGGTACTCGAGCAGTGGGAGTGTGTTCAGAAACCGGGTACTTGAGCAGTGGGAGTGTATTCAGATCCCGGGTGCTCGAGCAGTGGGAGGGTATTCAGATCCCGGGGACTGGAGCAGTGGGAGTGTATTCATATCCTGGGTACTCGAGCAGTGGGAGTGTGTTCAGATCCCGGGTACTCGAGCAGTGGGAGTGTATTCTGATCCCGGGTACTCCAGCAGTGGGAGTGTATTCAGATCCCGGCTACTCGAGCAGTGGGAGTGTATTCATCTCGCGGGTACTTGAGCAGTGGGAGTGCATTCAGATCCCGGGTACTCGAGCAGCGGGAGTGTATTCAGATCCCGGGTACTCGAGCAGTGGGAGTGTATTCAGATCACGGGGACTGGAGCAGTAGGAGTGTATTCAGATCCTGGGTACTTGAGCAGTGGGAGTGTGTTCAGATACTGGGTACTTGAGCAGTGGGAGTGTATTCAGATCCCGGGTAATCGAGCAGTGGGAGTGTATTCAGATCTCGGGTACTCGAGCAGTGGGTGTGTATTCAGATCCTGGGTATTCGAGCAGTGGGAATGTATTCAGATCCTTGGTACTTGAGCAGTGGGAGAGTATTCAGATCCCGGGTACTCGAGCAGTGGGAGTTTATTCAGATCCTGGGTACTTGAGCAGTGGCAGTGTAACCAGATCCTGGGTACTCGAGCAGTGGGAGTGTATTCAGATCCCGGGTACTCGAGCAGTGGGAGTGTATTCAGATCCCGGGTATTCGAGCAGTGGGAGTGTATTCAGATCCCGGGTACTCGAACAGTGGGAGTGCATTGAGATCCCGGGTACTTGAGCAGTGGGAGTGTATTCAGATCCCGGGTACTCGAGCAGTGGGAGTGTATTCAGATCCCGGGTACTCAAGCAGTGGGAGTGTATTCAGATCACGGGTACTCGAGCAGTGGGAGTGTATTCAGATCCCGGGAACTCGAGCAGTGGGAATGTATTCAGATCCCGGGTACTCGAGCAGTGGGAGTGTACTCAGATCCCGGGGGCTCGAGCAGTGGGAGTGTATTCAGATCCCGGGTACTCGAGCTGTCGGAGTGTATTCAGATACCGGGTACTCGAGCAGTGGGAGTGTATTCAGATCCCGGATACTCGAGCAGTGGGAGTGTATTCAGATCCCGGGTACTCGAGCAGTGGGAGTGTATTCAGGTCCCTGGTACTCGAGCAGTGGGAGTGTATTCAGATCCCGGGTACTCGAGCAGTGGGAGTGTATTCAGATCCAGGGTCATCGAGCAGTGGGATTGTATTCAGATCCCGGGTACTCGAGCAGTGGGAGTGTATTCAGATCCTGGGTACTCGAGCAGTGGGATTGTATTCAGATCCCGGGTACTCGAGCAGTGGGAGTGTATTCAGATCCCGGGTACTCGAGCAGTGGGGGTGTATTCAGATCCCGGGTACTCGAGCAGTGGGAGTGTATTCAGATCCCGGGTACTCGAGTAGTGGGAGTGTGTTCTGATCCCGTGTACTAGAGCAGTGGGAGTGTATTCAGATCCCGGGTACTCGAGCAATCGGAGCGTAAACAGATCCCGAGTGATCGAGCAGTGGGAGTGTGTTCAGATCCCGGGTACTCGAGTAGTGGGAGTGTATTCAGATCCCGGGTACTCGAGTAGTGGGAGTGTATTCAGATCCCGGGTCCTCGAGCAGTGGGAGTGTATTCAGATCCCGGGTACTCGAGCAGTGGGAGTGTATTCAGATCACGGGGACTGGAGCAGTAGGAGTGTATTCAGATCCTGGGTACTTGAGCAGTGGGAGTGTGTTCAGATACTGGGTACTTGAGCAGTGGGAGTGTATTCAGATCCCGGGTAATCGAGCAGTGGGAGTGTATTCAGATCTCGGGTACTCGAGCAGTGGGTGTGTATTCAGATCCTGGGTATTCGAGCAGTGGGAATGTATTCAGATCCTTGGTACTTGAACAGTGGGAGAGTATTCAGATCCCGGGTACTCGAGCAGTGGGAGTTTATTCAGATCCTGGGGACTTGAGCAGTGGCAGTGTAACCAGATCCTGGGTACTCGAGCAGTGGGAGTGTATTCAGATCCCGGGTACTCGAGCAGTGGGAGTGTATTCAGATCCCGGGTATTCGAGCAGTGGGAGTGTATTCAGATCCCGGGTACTCGAACAGTGGGAGTGCATTGAGATCCCGGGTACTTGAGCAGTGGGAGTGTATTCAGATCCCGGGTACTCGAGCAGTGGGAGTGTATTCAGATCCCGGGTACTCAAGCAGTGGGAGTGTATTCAGATCACGGGTACTCGAGCAGTGGGAGTGTATTCAGATCCCGGGAACTCGAGCAGTGGGAATGTATTCAGATCCCGGGTACTCGAGCAGTGGGAGTGTACTCAGATCCCGGGGGCACGAGCAGTGGGAGTGTATTCAGATCCCGGGTACTCGAGCTGTCGGAGTGTATTCAGATACCGGGTACTCGAGCAGTGGGAGTGTATTCAGATCCCGGGTACTCGAGCAGTGGGAGTGTATTCAGGTCCCTGGTACTCGAGCAGTGGGAGTGTATTCAGATCCCGGGTACTCGAGCAGTGGGAGTGTATTCAGATCCCGGGTAATCGAGCAGTGGGATTGTATTCAGATCCCGGGTACTCGAGCAGTGGGAGTGTATTCAGATCCTGGGTACTCGAGCAGTGGGATTGTATTCAGATCCCGGGTACTCGAGCAGTGGGAGTGTATTCAGATCCCGGGTACTCGAGCAGTGGGAGTGTATTCAGATCCCGGGTACTCGAGCAGTGGGAGTGTATTCAATCCCGGGTATTCGAGCAGTGGGAGTGTATTCAGGTCCCGGGCACTCGAGGAGTGGGAGTGTATTCAGATCCTGGGTACTCGAGCAGTGGGAGTGTATTCAGATCCCGGGTACTCGAGCAGTGGGAATGTGTTCAGATCCCGGGTACTCGAGCAGTGGGAGTGTATTCTGATCCTCGGTACTTGAGCAGTGGGAGTGTATTCAGATCCCGGCTACTCGAGCAGTGGGAGTGTATTCAGATCCCGGGTACTTGAGCAGTGGGAGTGTATTCAGATCCCGGGTACTCGAGCAGTGGGAGTGTATTCAGATCCCGGGTACTCGAGCAGTGGGAGTGTATTCAGATCCCGGGTACTCGAGCAGTGGGAGTGTATTCAGATCCCGGGTACTTGAGCATTGGGAGTGTATTCAGATCCTGGGTACTCGAGCAGTGGGAGTGTATTCGGATCCCGGGTACGCGAGCAGTGGGAGTGTATTCAGATCCCGGGTACTCGAGCAGTGGGGGTGTATTCAGATCCCGGGTACTCGAGCAGTGTGAGTGTATTCAGATCCCGGGTACTCGAGTAGTGGGATTGTATTCTGATCCCGAGTGATGGAGCAGTGGGAGTGTGTTCAGATCCCGGGTACTCGAGTAGTGGGAGTGTATTCAGATCCCGGGTACTCGAGTAGTGGGAGTGTATTCAGATCCCGGGTATTCGAGCAGTCGGAGTGTATTCAGATCCCGGGTACTCGAGCAGTGGGAGTGTATTCAGATCCCGGGTACTCGAGTAGTGGGAGTGTATTCAGATCCCGGGTACGCGAGCAGTGGGAGTGTATTCAGATCCCAGGTACTAGAGCAGTGGGAGGGTTTTCAGATCCCAGGTACTAGAGCTGTCGGAGTGTATTCAGATCCCGGGTACTCGAGCAGTGGCACTGTATTCAGATCCTGGGTACTCGAGCAGTGGGAGTGTATTCAGATCCCGGGTACTCGAGCATTGGGAGTGTATTAAGATCCTGGGGACTGGAGCAGTGGGAGAGTATTCATATCCTGGGTACTCGAGCAGTGGGAGTGTGTTCAGATCCCGGGTACTCAAGCAGTGGGAGTGTATACTGATTCCGTTTACTCGAGCAGTGGGAGTGTATTCAGATCCCGGCTACTCGAGCAGTGGAGTGTATTCAGATCGCGGGTACTTGAGCAGTGGGAGTGTATTCAGATCCCGGGTACTCGAGCAGTGGGAGTGTATTCAGATCCCAGGTACTCGAGCAGTGGGAGTGTATTCAGATCACGGGGACTGGAGCAGTAGGAGTGTATTCAGATCCTGGGTACTTGAGCAGTGGGAGTGTATTCAGATTCTGGGTACTTGAGCAGTGGGAGTGTATTCAGATACTGGGTACTTGAGCAGTGGGAGTGTATTCAGATCCCAGGTAATCGAGCAGGGGGAGTGTATTCAGATCCCGGGTACTCGAGCAGTGGGTGTGTATTCAGATCCTGGGTATTTGAGCAGTGGGAGTGTATTCAGATCCTGGGTACTTGAGCAGTGGGAGTGTATTCAGATCCCGGGTACTTGAGCAGTGGGAGAGTATTCAGATCCCGGGTACTCGAGCAGTGGGAGTGTATTCAGATCCTGGGTACTCGAGCAGTGGGAGTGTATTCAGATCCTGGGTACTGGAGCAGTGGGAGTGTATTCAGATCCCGGGTACTCGAGCAGTGGGAGTGTATTCAGATCCCGGGTACTCGAGCAGTGGGAGTGTATTCAGATCCCGGGTACTCGAACAGTGGGAGTGCATTCAGATCCCGGGTACTTGAGCAATGGGAGTGTATTCAGATCCCGGGTACTCGAGCAGTGGGAGTGTATTCAGATCCCGGGTACTCGAGCAGTGGGAGTGTATTCAGATCACGGGTACTCGAGCAGTGGAAGTGTATTCAGATCCCGGGAACTCGAGCAGTGGGAATGTATTCAGATCCCGGGTACTCGAGCAGTGGGTGTGTACTCAGATCCCGGGTACTCGAGCAGTGGGAGTGTATTCAGATCCTGGGTACTCGAGCTGTGGGAATGTATTCAGATCCCGGGTACTCGAGCAGTGGGAGTGTATTCAGATCCCGGGTACTCGAGCAGTGGGAGTGTATTCAGATCCCGGGTACTCGAGCAGTGGGAGTGTATTTAGATCCTGGGTAATCGAGCAGTGGGATTGTATTCAGATCCCGGGTACTCGAGCAGTGGGAGTGTATTCAGATCCTGGGTACTCGAGCAGTGGGATTGTATTCAGATCCCGGGTACTCGAGCAGTGGGAGTGTATTCAGATCCCGGGTACTCGAGCCGTGGGAGTGTATTCAGATCCCGGGTACTCGAGCAGTGGGAGTGTATTCAATCCCGGGTATTCGAGCAGTGGGAGTGTATTCAGATCCCGGGCACTCGAGCAGTGGGAGTGTATTCAGATCCTGGGTACTCGAGCAGTGGGAGTGTATTCAGATCCCGGGTACTCGAGCAGTGGGAATGTGTTCAGATCCTGGGTGCTCGAGCAGTGGGAGTTTATTCAGATCACGGGTACTCGAGCAGTGGGAATGTATTCTGATCCTCGGTACTCGCGCAGTGGGAGTGTATTCAGATCACGGGTACTCGAGCAGTGGGAGTGTATTCTGATCCTCGGTACTCGAGCAGTGGGAGTGTATTCAGATCCCGGCTACTCGAGCAGTGGGAGTGTATTCAGACCCCGGGTACTTGAGCAGTGGGAGTGTATTCAGATCCCGGGTACTCGAGCAGTGGGAGTGTATTCAGATCCCGGGTACTCGAGCAGTGGGAGTGTATTCAGATCCCGGGGACTGGAGCAGTGGGAGTGTATTCAGATCCCGGGTACTCGAGCAGTGGGAGTGTATTCAGATCCCGGGTACTCGAGCAGTGGGGGTGTATTCAGATCCCGGGTACTCGAGCAGTGGGAGTGTATTCAGATCCCGGGTACTCGAGTAGTGGGAGTGTGTTCTGATCCCGTGTACTAGAGCAGTGGGAGTGTATTCAGATCCCGGGTACTCGAGCAATCGGAGCGTAAACAGATTCCGAGTGATCGAGCAGTGGGAGTGTGTTCAGATCCCGGGTACTCGAGTAGTGGGAGTGTATTCAGATCCCGGGTACTCGAGTAGTGGGAGTGTATTCAGATCCCGGGTCCTCGAGCAATCGGAGTGTATTCAGATCCCGGGTACTCGAGCAGTGGGATTGTATACAGATCCCGGGTACTCGAGTAGTGGGAGTGTATTCAAATCCCGGGTACGCGAGCAGTGGGAGTGTATTCAGATCCCAGGTACTCGAGCAGTGGGAGTGTATTCAGATCCCAGGTACTAGAGTAGTCGGTGTGTACTCAGATCCTGGGTACACGAGCAGTCGGAGTGTATTCAGATCCCAGGTACTCGAGCAGTGGAAGTGTATTCAGATCCCAGGTACTCGAGCAGTGGGAGTGTATTCAGATCCCGGGTACAAGAGCTGTCGGAGTGTATTCAGATCCCGGGTACTCGAGCAGTGGCACTGTATTCAGATCCTGGGTACTTGAGCAGTGGGAGTGTGTTCAGATCCCGGGTACTCGAGCAGTGGGAGTGTATTCAGATCCCGGGCACTCGAGCATTGGGAGTGTATTCAGATCCTGGGTATTCGAGCAGTGGAAGTGTATTCAGATCCCGTGTACTAGAGCAGTGAGAGTGTATTCAGATCCTGGGTACTCGAGCAGTGGAAGTATATTCAGATCCCAGGTACTCGAGCAGTGGGAGTGTATTCAGATCCCGCATATTCGAGCAGTGGGAGTTTATTCAGATCCTGGGTACTCGAGCAGTAAGAGTGTATTCAGATCCCGGGTACTCGAGCAGTGGGAGTGTATTCAGATCCTGGTTACTCAAGCAGTGGGAGTGTATTTAGGTCCCGGGTACTGGAGCAGTGGGAGTGTATTCAGATCCCGGGTTCTCGAGCAGTGGGAGTGTATTCAGATCCTGAGTACTCGAGCAGTGGGAGTGTATTCAGATCCTGGGAACTCGAGCAATGTGAGTGTATTCAGATGCCGGATATTCGAGCAGTGGGAGTTTATTCAGATCCTGGGTACTCGAGCAGTAGGAGTGTATTCAGATCCCGGGTACTCGAGCAGTGGGAGTGTATTCAGATCCTGGTTACTCAAGCAGTGGGAGTGTATTTAGGTCCCGGGTACGGGAGCAGTGGGAGTGTATTCAGATACCGGGTTCTCGAGCAGTGGGAGTGTATTCAGATCCTGAGTACTCGAGCAGTGGGAGTGTATTCAGATCCCGGGTACTCGAGCAGTGGGAGAGTATTCAGATCCTGGGTACTCAAGCAGTGGGAGTGTATTCAGATCCCGGGTACTTGAGCAGTGGGAGTGTATTCAGATCCCGGGTACTCGAGCAGTGGGAGTGTATTCAGATCCTGGGTACTAGAGCAGTGGGAGTGTATTCAGATCCTGGGTATTGGAGCAGTGGAAGTGTATTCAGATACCGGGTACTCGAGCAGTGGGAGAGTATTCAGATCCTGGGTACTCAAGCAGTGGGAGTGTATTCAGATCCTGGGTACTCGAGCAGTGGGAGTGTGTTCAGATCACAGGTATGCAGCAGTGGGAATGTATTCAGATCCAGGATATTCGAGCAGTGGGAGTGTATTCAGATCCTGGGTACGCGAGCAGTGGGAGTGTATTCAGATCCTGAGTACTCGAGCAGTGGGAGTGTATTCAGATCCTGCGTATTCGAGCAGTGGAAGTGCATCCAGATCCCGGGTACTCGAGCAGTTGGAGTGTATTCAGATCCCGAGTACTCGAGCAGTGGAAGTGTATTCAGATCCCGGGGACTGGAGCAGTGGGAGTGTATTCAGATCCCGGGTACTCGAGCAGTGGGAGTGTATTCAGATCCCGGGTACTCAAGCAGTGGGAGTGTATTCAGATCCCAGGGAATGAAGCAGTGGGAGTGTATTCAGATCCCGAGTACTCGAGCAGTGGGAGTGTATTCAGATCCCGGAGACTGGAGCAGTGGGAGTGTATTCAGATCCTGAGTACTCGAGCAGTGGGAGTGTATTCAGATCCCGGGTACTCGAGCAGTGGGTGTGTATTCAGATCCTGGGTATTTGAGCAGTGGGAGTGTATTCAGATCCTGGGTACTTGAGCAGTGGGAGTGTATTCAGATCCCGGGTACTTGAGCAGTGGGAGAGTATTCAGATCCCGGGTACTCGAGCAGTGGGAGTGTATTCAGATCCTGGGTACTCGAGCAGTGGGAGTGTATTCAGATCCTGGGTACTGGAGCAGTGGGAGTGTATTCAGATCCCGGGTACTCGAGCAGTGGGAGTGTATTCAGATCCCGGGTACTCGAGCAGTGGGAGTGTATTCAGATCCCGGGTACTCGAACAGTGGGAGTGCATTCAGATCCCGGGTACTTGAGCAATGGGAGTGTATTCAGATCCCGGGTACTCGAGCAGTGGGAGTGTATTCAGATCCCGGGTACTCGAGCAGTGGGAGTGTATTCAGATCACGGGTACTCGAGCAGTGGAAGTGTATTCAGATCCCGGGAACTCGAGCAGTGGGAATGTATTCAGATCCCGGGTACTCGAGCAGTGGGTGTGTACTCAGATCCCGGGTACTCGAGCAGTGGGAGTGTATTCAGATCCTGGGTACTCGAGCTGTGGGAATGTATTCAGATCCCGGGTACTCGAGCAGTGGGAGTGTATTCAGATCCCGGGTACTCGAGCAGTGGGAGTGTATTCAGATCCCGGGTACTCGAGCAGTGGGAGTGTATTTAGATCCTGGGTAATCGAGCAGTGGGATTGTATTCAGATCCCGGGTACTCGAGCAGTGGGAGTGTATTCAGATCCTGGGTACTCGAGCAGTGGGATTGTATTCAGATCCCGGGTACTCGAGCAGTGGGAGTGTATTCAGATCCCGGGTACTCGAGCCGTGGGAGTGTATTCAGATCCCGGGTACTCGAGCAGTGGGAGTGTATTCAATCCCGGGTATTCGAGCAGTGGGAGTGTATTCAGATCCCGGGCACTCGAGCAGTGGGAGTGTATTCAGATCCTGGGTACTCGAGCAGTGGGAGTGTATTCAGATCCCGGGTACTCGAGCACTGGGAATGTGTTCAGATCCTGGGTGCTCGAGCAGTGGGAGTTTATTCAGATCACGGGTACTCGAGCAGTGGGAATGTATTCTGATCCTCGGTACTCGCGCAGTGGGAGTGTATTCAGATCACGGGTACTCGAGCAGTGGGAGTGTATTCTGATCCTCGGTACTCGAGCAGTGGGAGTGTATTCAGATCCCGGCTACTCGAGCAGTGGGAGTGTATTCAGACCCCGGGTACTTGAGCAGTGGGAGTGTATTCAGATCCCGGGTACTCGAGCAGTGGGAGTGTATTCAGATCCCGGGTACTCGAGCAGTGGGAGTGTATTCAGATCCCGGGGACTGGAGCAGTGGGAGTGTATTCAGATCCCGGGTACTCGAGCAGTGGGAGTGTATTCAGATCCCGGGTACTCGAGCAGTGGGGGTGTATTCAGATCCCGGGTACTCGAGCAGTGGGAGTGTATTCAGATCCCGGGTACTCGAGTAGTGGGAGTGTGTTCTGATCCCGTGTACTAGAGCAGTGGGAGTGTATTCAGATCCCGGGTACTCGAGCAATCGGAGCGTAAACAGATTCCGAGTGATCGAGCAGTGGGAGTGTGTTCAGATCCCGGGTACTCGAGTAGTGGGAGTGTATTCAGATCCCGGGTACTCGAGTAGTGGGAGTGTATTCAGATCCCGGGTCCTCGAGCAATCGGAGTGTATTCAGATCCCGGGTACTCGAGCAGTGGGATTGTATACAGATCCCGGGTACTCGAGTAGTGGGAGTGTATTCAAATCCCGGGTACGCGAGCAGTGGGAGTGTATTCAGATCCCAGGTACTCGAGCAGTGGGAGTGTATTCAGATCCCAGGTACTAGAGTAGTCGGTGTGTACTCAGATCCTGGGTACACGAGCAGTCGGAGTGTATTCAGATCCCAGGTACTCGAGCAGTGGAAGTGTATTCAGATCCCAGGTACTCGAGCAGTGGGAGTGTATTCAGATCCCGGGTACAAGAGCTGTCGGAGTGTATTCAGATCCCGGGTACTCGAGCAGTGGCACTGTATTCAGATCCTGGGTACTTGAGCAGTGGGAGTGTGTTCAGATCCCGGGTACTCGAGCAGTGGGAGTGTATTCAGATCCCGGGCACTCGAGCATTGGGAGTGTATTCAGATCCTGGGTATTCGAGCAGTGGAAGTGTATTCAGATCCCGTGTACTAGAGCAGTGAGAGTGTATTCAGATCCTGGGTACTCGAGCAGTGGAAGTATATTCAGATCCCAGGTACTCGAGCAGTGGGAGTGTATTCAGATCCCGCATATTCGAGCAGTGGGAGTTTATTCAGATCCTGGGTACTCGAGCAGTAAGAGTGTATTCAGATCCCGGGTACTCGAGCAGTGGGAGTGTATTCAGATCCTGGTTACTCAAGCAGTGGGAGTGTATTTAGGTCCCGGGTACTGGAGCAGTGGGAGTGTATTCAGATCCCGGGTTCTCGAGCAGTGGGAGTGTATTCAGATCCTGAGTACTCGAGCAGTGGGAGTGTATTCAGATCCTGGGAACTCGAGCAATGTGAGTGTATTCAGATGCCGGATATTCGAGCAGTGGGAGTTTATTCAGATCCTGGGTACTCGAGCAGTAGGAGTGTATTCAGATCCCGGGTACTCGAGCAGTGGGAGTGTATTCAGATCCTGGTTACTCAAGCAGTGGGAGTGTATTTAGGTCCCGGGTACGGGAGCAGTGGGAGTGTATTCAGATACCGGGTTCTCGAGCAGTGGGAGTGTATTCAGATCCTGAGTACTCGAGCAGTGGGAGTGTATTCAGATCCCGGGTACTCGAGCAGTGGGAGAGTATTCAGATCCTGGGTACTCAAGCAGTGGGAGTGTATTCAGATCCCGGGTACTTGAGCAGTGGGAGTGTATTCAGATCCCGGGTACTCGAGCAGTGGGAGTGTATTCAGATCCTGGGTACTAGAGCAGTGGGAGTGTATTCAGATCCTGGGTATTGGAGCAGTGGAAGTGTATTCAGATACCGGG
Organism: Somniosus microcephalus; assembly: GCF_052327205.1. Classification (NCBI taxonomy): domain Eukaryota; kingdom Metazoa; phylum Chordata; class Chondrichthyes; order Squaliformes; family Somniosidae; genus Somniosus; species Somniosus microcephalus. Next base: position 215,440,783 of record NC_140995.1, on the reverse strand, counting down.
TACTCGAGCAGTGGGAGAGTATTCAGATCCTGGGTACTCAAGCAGTGGGAGTGTATTCAGATCCTGGGTACTCGAGCAGTGGGAGTGTGTTCAGATCACAGGTATGCAGCAGTGGGAATGTATTCAGATCCAGGATATTCGAGCAGTGGGAGTGTATTCAGATCCTGGGTACGCGAGCAGTGGGAGTGTATTCAGATCCTGAGTACTCGAGCAGTGGGAGTGTATTCAGATCCTGCGTATTCGAGCAGTGGAAGTGCATCCAGATCCCGGGTACTCGAGCAGTTGGAGTGTATTCAGATCCCGAGTACTCGAGCAGTGGAAGTGTATTCAGATCCCGGGGACTGGAGCAGTGGGAGTGTATTCAGATCCCGGGTACTCGAGCAGTGGGAGTGTATTCAGATCCCGGGTACTCAAGCAGTGGGAGTGTATTCAGATCCCAGGGAATGAAGCAGTGGGAGTGTATTCAGATCCCGAGTACTCGAGCAGTGGGAGTGTATTCAGATCCCGGAGACTGGAGCAGTGGGAGTGTATTCAGATCCTGAGTACTCGAGCAGTGGGAGTGTATTCAGATCCCGGGTACTCGAGCAGTGGGAGTGTATTCAGATCCCGGGTGCTCGAGCAGTGGGGGTGTATTCAGATCTAGGGTATTCGAGCAGTGGGAGAGTATTCAGATCCCGGGTGCTCGAGCAGTGGGAGTGTATTGTGATCCCGTGTACTAGAGCAGTGGGAGTGTATTCAGATCCCGGGTACTCGAGCAATCGGAACGTAAACAGATCCCGAGTGATCGAGCAGTGGGAGTGTGTTCAGATCCCGGGTACTCGAGTAGTGGGAGTGTATTCAGATCCCGGGTACTCGAGTAGTGGGAGTGTATTCAGATCCCGGGTACTCGAGCAGTCGGAGTGTATTCAGATCCCGGGTACTCGAGCAGTGGGAGTGTGTTCAGATCCCGGGTACTCGAGTAGTGGGAGTGTATTCAGATCCCAGGCACTCGAGCAGTGGGAGTGTATTCAGATCCCGGGTACTAGAGCAGTCGGAGTGTATTCAGATCCCGGGTACTCGAGCAGTGGGAGAGTATTCAGATACCGGGTACTCGAGCAGTGGGAGTCTATTCAGATCCTGGGTACTTGAGCAGTGGCAGTGTACCCAGATCCTGGGTACTCGAGCAGTGGGAGTGTATTCAGATCCCGGGTACTCGAGCAGTGGGAGTGTGTTCAGATCCCGGGAACTCGAGCAGTGGGAGTGTATTCAGATCCCGGGTACTCGAACAGTGGGAGTGCATTCAGATCCCGGGTACTTGAGCAGTGGGAGTGTATTCAGATCCCGGGTACTCGAGCAGTGGGAGTGTATTCAGATCCCGGGGGCTCGAGCAGTGGGAGTGTATTCAGATCACGGGTACTCGAGCAGTGGGAGTGTATTCAGATCCCGGCAACTCGAGCAGTGGGAATGTATTCAGATCCTGGGTACTCGAGCAGTGGGAGTGTACTCAGATCCCGGGTACTCGAGCAGTGGGAGTGTATTCAGCTCCCGGGTACTCGAGCTGTGGGAGTGTATTCAGATACCGGGTACTCGAGCAGTGGGAGTGTATTCAGATCCCGGGTACTCGAGCAGTGGGAGTGTATTCAGATCCCGTGTACTCGAGCAGTGGGAGTGTATTCAGATCCCGGGTACTCGAGCAGTGGGAGTGTATTCAGATCCCGGGTAAACGAGCAGTGGGATTGTATTCAGACCCCGGGTACTCGAGCAGTGGGAGTGTATTCAGATCCTGGGTACTCGAGCAGTGGGATTGTATTCAGATCCCGGGTACTCGAGCAGTGGGAGTGTATTCAGACCCCGGGTACTCGAGCAGTGGGAGTGTATTCAGATCCCGGGTACTCGAGCAGTGGGAGTGTATTCAATCCCGGGTATTGGAGCAGTGGGAGTGTAGTCAGATCCCGGGCACTCGAGCAGTGGGAGTGTATTCAGATCCTGGGTACTCGAGCAGTGGGAGTGTATTCAGATCCCGGGTACTCGAGCAGTGGGAGTGTGTTCCGATCCCGGGTACTCGAGCAGTGGGAGTGTATTCTGATCCTCGGTACTCGAGCAGTGGGAGTGTATTCAGATCCCGGCTACTCGAGCAGTGGGAGTGTATTCAGATCCCGGGTACTTGAGCAGTGGGAGTGTATTCAGATACCGGGTACTCGAGCAGTGGGAGTGTATTCAGATCCCGGGTACTCGAGCAGTGGGAGTGTATTCAGATCCCGGGTACTCGAGCAATCGGAGTGTATTCAGATCCCGGGTACTCGAGCAGTGGGAGTGTATTCAGATCCCGGGTACTCGAGTAGTGGGAGTGTATTCATATCCCAGGTATGCAGCAGTGGGAATGTATTCAGATCCAGGGTATTCGAGCAGTGGGAGTGTATTCAGATCCTGGGTACTCGAGCAGTGGGAGTGTATTCAGATCCTGAGTACTCGAGCAGTGGGAGTGTATTCAGATCCTGCGTATTCGAGCAGTGGAAGTGCATCCAGATCCCGGGTACTCGAGCAGTTGGAGTGTATTCAGATCCCGAGTGCTCGAGCAGTGGAAGTGTATTCAGATCCCGGGACTGGAGCAGTGGGAGTGTATTCAGATACCGGGTGCTCGAGCAGTGGGAGTGTATTCAGATCCCGGGTACTCGAGCAGTGGGAGTGTATTCAGATCCCAGGGAATGGAGCAGTGGGAGTGTATTCAGATCCCGAGTACTCGAGCAGTGGGAGTGTATTCAGATCCCGGGGACTGGAGCAGTGGGAGTGTATTCTGATCCCGTGTACTAGAGCAGTGGGAGTGTATCCAGATCCCGGGTACTCGAGCAATCGGAGCGTAAACAGATACCGAGTGATCGAGCAGTGGGAGTGTGTTCAGATCCCGGGTACTCGAGTAGTGGGAGTGTATTCAGATCCCGTGTACTCGAGTAGTGGGAGTGTATTCAGATCCCGGGTACTCGAGCAGTCGGAGTGTATTCAGATCCCGGGTACTCGAGCAGTGGGAGTGTGTTCAGATCCCGGGTACTCGAGTAGTGGGAGTGTATTCAGATCCCAGGCACTCGAGCAGTGGGAGTGTATTCAGATCCCGGGTACTAGAGCAGTCGGAGTGTATTCAGATCCCGGGTACTCGAGCAGTGGGAAAGCATTCAGATACCGGGTACCCGAGCAGTGGGAGTCTATTCAGATCCTGGGTACTTGAGCAGTGGCAGTGTACCCAGATCCTGGGTACTCGAGCAGTGGGACTGTATTCAGATCCCGGGTACTCGAGCAGTTGGAGTGTATTCAGATCCCGGGTACTCGAGCAGTGGGAGTGTATTCAGATCCCGGGTACTCGAACAGCGGGAGTGCATTCAGATCCCGGGTACTTGAGCAGTGGGAGTGTATTCAGATTCCGGGTACTCGAGCAGTGGGAGTGTATTCAGATCCCGGGTACTCGAGCAGTGGGAGTGTATTCAGATCAGGGGTACTCGAGCAGTGGGAGTGTATTCAGATCCCGGGTACTCGAGCAGTGGGAGTGTATTCAGATCCTGGGTACTCGAGCAGTGGGAGTGTATTCAGATCCCGGGTACTCGAGCTGTGGGAGTGTATTCAGATACCGGTTACTCGAGCAGTGGGAGTGTATTCAGATCCCGGGTACTCGAGCAGTGGGAGTGTATTCAGATGCCGGGTACTCGAGCTGTGGGAGTGTACTCTGGTCCCGGATACTCGAGCAGTGGGAGTGTATTCGGATCCCGGGTACTCGAGCAGTGGGAGTGTATTCAGATCCCGGGTACTCGAGCAGTGGGAGTGTATTCAGATCCCGGGGAATCGAGCAGTGGGATTGTATTCATACCCCGGGTACTCGAGCAGTGGGAGTGTATTCAGATCCTGGGTACTCGAGCAGTGGGATTGTATTCAGATCCCGGGTACTCGAGCAGTGGGAGTGTATTCAGACCCCGGGTACTCGAGCAGTGGGAGTGCATTCAGATCCCGGGTACTCGAGCAGTGGGAGTGTATTCAATCCCGGGTATTCGAGCACTGGGAGTGTATTCAGATCCCAGGCACTCGAGCAGTGGGAGTGTATTCAGATCCTGGGTACTCGAGCAGTGGGAGTGTATTCAGATCCCGGGTACTCGAGCAGTGGGAGTGTGTTCCGATCCCGGGTACTCGAGCAGTGGGAGTGTTTTCTGATCCTCGGTACACGAGTAGTGGGAGTGTATTCAGATCCCGGCTACTCGAGCAGTGGGAGTGTATTCAGATCCCGGGTACTTGAGCAGTGGGAGTGTATTCAGATCCCGGGTACTCGAGCAGTGGGAGTGTATTCAGATCCCGGGTACTCGAGCAGTGGGAGTGTATTCAGATCCCGGGTACTCGAGCAATCGGAGTGTATTCAGATCCCAGGTACTCGAGCAGTGGGACTGTATTCAGATCCCAGGTACTAGAGCAGTCGGTGTGTATTCAGATCCCGGGTACTCGAGCAGTCGGAGTGTATTCAGATCCCAGGTACTCGAGCAGTGGAAGTGTATTCAGATCCCAGGTACTCGAGCAGTGGGAGTGTATTCAGATCCCGGGTACTAGAGCAGTCGGAGTGTATTCAGATCCCGGGTACTCGAGCAGTGGCACTGTATTCAGATCCTGGGTACTCGAGCAGTGGGAGTGTGTTCAGATCCCGGGTACTCGAGCAGTGGGAGTGTATTCAGATCCCGGGTATTCGAGCAGTGGGAGTGTATTCAGCTCCCGGGTACTCGAGCTGTGGGAGTGTATTCAGATACCGGGTACTCGAGCAGTGGGAGTGTATTCAGATCCCGGGTACTCGAGCAGTGGGAGTGTATTCAGATCCCGGGTACTCGAGCAGTGGGAGTGTATTCAGATCCCGGGTACTCGAGCAGTGGGAGTGTATTCAGATCCCGGGTAAACGAGCAGTGGGATTGTATTCAGACCCCGGGTACTCGAGCAGTGGGAGTGTATTCAGATCCTGGGTACTCGACCAGTGGGATTGTATTCAGATCCCGGGTACTCGAGCAGTGGGAGTGTATTCAGACCCCGGGTACTCGAGCAGTGGGAGTGTATTCAGATCCCGGGTACTCGAGCAGTGGGAGTGTATTCAATCCCGGGTATTGGAGAAGTGGGAGTGTATTCAGATCCCGGGCACTCGAGCAGTGGGAGTGTATTCAGATCCTGGGTACTCGAGCAGTGGGAGTGTATTCAGATCCCGGGTACTCGAGCAGTGGGAGTGTGTTCCGATCCCGGGTACTCGAGCAGTGGGAGTGTATTCTGATCCTCGGTACTCGACCAGTGGGAGTGTATTCAGATCCCGGCTACTCGAGCAGTGGGAGTGTATTCAGATCCCGGGTACTTGAGCAGTGGGAGTGTATTCAGATACCGGGTACTCGAGCAGTGGGAGTGTATTCAGATCCCGGGTACTCGAGCAGTGGGAGTGTATTCAGATCCCGGGTACTCGAGCAATCGGAGTGTATTCAGATCCCGGGTACTCGAGCAGTGGGAGTGTATTCAGATCCCGGGTACTCGAGTAGTGGGAGTGTATTCATATCCCAGGTATGCAGCAGTGGGAATGTATTCAGATCCAGGGTATTCGAGCAGTGGGAGTGTATTCAGATCCTGGGTACTCGAGCAGTGGGAGTGTATTCAGATCCTGAGTACTCGAGCAGTGGGAGTGTATTCAGATCCTGCGTATTCGAGCAGTGGAAGTGCATCCAGATCCCGGGTACTCGAGCAGTTGGAGTGTATTCAGATCCCGAGTACTCGAGCAGTGGAAGTGTATTCAGATCCCGGGACTGGAGCAGTGGGAGTGTATTCAGATACCGGGTGCTCGAGCAGTGGGAGTGTATTCAGATCCCGGGTACTCGAGCAGTGGGAGTGTATTCAGATCCCAGGAAATGGAGCAGTGGGAGTGTATTCAGATCCCGAGTACTCGAGCAGTGGGAGTGTATTCAGATCCCGGGGACTGGAGCAGTGGGAGTGTATTCTGATCCCGTGTACTAGAGCAGTGGGAGTGTATCCAGATCCCGGGTACTCGAGCAATCGGAGCGTAAACAGATCCCGAGTGATCGAGCAGTGGGAGTGTGTTCAGATCCCGGGTACTCGAGTAGTGGGAGTGTATTCAGATCCCGTGTACTCGAGTAGTGGGAGTGTATTCAGATCCCGGGTACTCGAGCAGTCGGAGTGTATTCAGATCCCGGGTACTCGAGCAGTGGGAGTGTGTTCAGATCCCGGGTACTCGAGTAGTGGGAGTGTATTCAGATCCCAGGCACTCGAGCAGTGGGAGTGTATTCAGATCCCGGGTACTAGAGCAGTCGGAGTGTATTCAGATCCCGGGTACTCGAGCAGTGGGAAAGCATTCAGATACCGGGTACCCAAGCAGTGGGAGTCTATTCAGATCCTGGGTACTTGAGCAGTGGCAGTGTACCCAGATCCTGGGTACTCGAGCAGTGGGAGTGTATTCAGATCCCGGGTACTCGAGCAGTTGGAGTGTATTCAGATCCCGGGTACTCGAGCAGTGGGAGTGTATTCAGATCCCGGGTACTCGAACAGCGGGAGTGCATTCAGATCCCGGGTACTTGAGCAGTGGGAGTGTATTCAGATGCCGGGTACTCGAGCAGTGGGAGTGTATTCAGATCCCGGGTACTCGAGCAGTGGGAGTGTATTCAGATCAGGCGTACTCGAGCAGTGGGAGTGTATTCAGATCCCGGGTACTCGAGCAGTGGGAGTGTATTCAGATCCTGGGTACTCGAGCAGTGGGAGTGTATTCAGATCCCGGGTAATCGAGCAGTGGAATTGTATTCAGACCCCGGGTACTCGAGCAGTGGGAGTGTATTCAGATCCTGGGTACTCGAGCAGTGGGATTGTATTCAGATCCCGGGTACTCGAGCACTGGGAGTGTACTCAGATCCCGGGTACTCGAGCAGTGGGAGTGTATTCAGATCCCGGGTACTCGAGCTGTGGGAGTGTATTCAGATATCGGTTACTCGAGCAGTGGGAGTGTATTCAGATCCCGGGTACTCGAGCAGTGGGAGTGTATTCAGATGCCGGGTACTCGAGCTGTGGGAGTGTATTCTGGTCCCGGCTACTCGAGCAGTGGGAGTGTATTCAGATCCCGGGTACTCGAGCAGTGGGAGTGTATTCAGATCCTGGGTACTCGAGCAGTGGGAGTGTATTCAGATCCCGGGTAATCGAGCAGTGGGATTGTATTCAGACCCCGGGTACTCGAGCAGTGGGAGTGTATTCAGATCCTGGCTACTCGAGCAGTGGGATTGTATTCAGATCCCGGGTACTCGAGCAGTGGGAGTGTATTCAGACCCCGGGTACTCGAGCAGTGGGAGTGCATTCAGATCCCGGGTACTCGAGCAGTGGGAGTGTATTCAATCCCGGGTATTCGAGCACTGGGAGTGTATTCAGATCCCGGGCACTCGAGCAGTGGGAGTGTGTTCCGATCCCGGGTACTCGAGCAGTGGGAGTGTTTTCTGATCCTCGGTACTCGAGCAGTGGGAGAGTATTCAGATCCCGGCTACTCGAGCAGTGGGTGTGTATTCAGATCCCGGGTACTTGAGCAGTGGGAGTGTATTCAGATCCCGGGTACTCGAGCAGTGGGAGTGTATTCAGATCCCGGGTACTCGAGCAGTGGGAGTGTATTCAGATCCCGGGTACTCGAGCAATCGGAGTGTATTCAGATCCCGGGTACTCGAGCAGTGGGAGTGTATTCAGATCCCGGGTACTCGAGTAGTGGGAGTGTATTCAGATCCCGGTTACGCGAGCAGTGGGAGTGTATTCAGATCCCAGGTACTCGAGCAGTGGGAGTGTATTCAGATCCCAGGTACTAGAGCAGTCGGTGTGTATACAGATCCCGGGTACTCGAGCAGTCGGAGTGTATTCAGATCCCAGGTACTCGAGCAGTGGAAGTGTATTCAGATCCCAGGTACTCGAGCAGTGGGAGTGTATTCAGATCCCGGGTACTAGAGCAGTCGGAGTGTATTCAGATCCCGGGTACTCGAGCAGTGGCACTGTATTCAGATCCTGGGTACTCGAGCAGTGGGAGTGTGTTCAGATCCCGGGTACTCGAGCAGTGGGAGTGTATTCAGATCCCGGGTACTCGAGCATTGGGAGTGTATTCAGATCCTGGGTGTTCGAGCAGTGGAAGTGTATTCAGATCCCGTGTACTAGAGCAGTGAGAGTGTATTCGGATCCTGGGTACTCGAGCAGTGGAAGTATATTCAGATCCCAGGTACTCGAGCAAAGGGAGTGTATTCAGATCCCGGGTATTCGAGCAGTGGGAGTTTATTCAGATCCTGGGTACTCGAGCAGTGGGAGTGTATTCAGATGCCGGGTACTCGAGCTGTGGGAGTGTATTCTGGTCCCGGCTACTCGAGCAGTGGGAGTGTATTCAGATCCCGGGTACTCGAGCAGTGGGAGTGTATTCAGATCCCGGGTACTCGAGTAGTGGGAGTGTATTCAGATCCCGGGTAATCGAGCAGTGGGATTGTATTCAGACCCCGGGTACATAGATACATAGATACATAGAAGATAGGAGCAGGAGTAGGCCATTCGGCCCTTCGTGCCTGCTCCGCCATTCGATGAGATCATGGCTGATCCTTTAATTCAGTATCCCGTCCCCGCCTTCTCTCCGTAACCCTTAACCCCTTTTGCCCGTAGAAATATATCTAATTCCCTCTTAAATATATTTAATGAGCTGGCGTACACTGCCCTCTGTGGCAATGAGTTCCACAGGTTCACCACTCTCTGAGTGAAGAAATTCCCCCTCATCTCTGTCCTAAATGGTTTAGCCCTTATCCTTAAATTATGTCCTCTAGTTCTGTTCTCACCCGCCAAGGGAAACATTCCTTCTGCATCCAGTCTGTCTAGACCTGTCAGAATTTTATACACTTCTATGAGGTCCCCTCTCAATCTTCTAAACTCCAGTGTGTACATCCCTAAACTACATAGTCTCTCCTCATAGGTCATTCCCGCCATTCCTGGTATCAGCCTGGTGAATCGCCGCTGTACCCCCTCCATGGCAAGAACATCCTTCCTCAGATGAGGCGACCAAAACTGTACACAGTACTCGAGGTGTGGTCTCACCAGTGCCCTGTACAGCTGCAGCAAGGTATCCCTGTTCCTGTATTCTAACCCTTTTGCTATGAAGGCCAGCATACCGTTTGCCTTCTTGACCGCCTGTTGCACCTGCATGCTCGCCTTCAGTGACTGGTGTACAAGAACACCCAGGTCTCTCTGTACTTCCCCCTCTCCCAATCTATTGCCATTTAAATAATAATTTGCCCTCCCGTTCCTGCACCCAAGGTGGATAACTTCGCACTTGTCCACATTATAGTGCATCTGCCATTTATCCGCCCAATCGCCCAGTCTGTCCAAATCGCTCTGGAGCTTCCTGGTCTCTTCCTCTGAGCCCACCCCCCCTCCTAGTTTAGTGTCGTCTGCAAATTTGGAAATGCTGCATCCGACTCCCTGATCCAGGTCATTAATGTAAATTGTGAACAGCTGGGGGCCCAGGACAGATCCCTGTGGTACCCCACTTGTTACTGCCTGCCATTCAGAAAATGAGCCGTTTATTCCAACTCTCTGTTTTCTATCTGACAGCCAGTTCCCTATCCACGCCAAAACTTTCCCCTTTATCCCATGAGCCTCAATTTTCCATGCTAATCTTTTATGTGGGACCTTATCGAAGGCCTTTTGGAAGTCCAGGTACACCACATCTACTGGCTCTCCCCCATCTATTCTACCAGTTACTCCCTCAAAAAATTCCAATAGATTAGTCAAGCACGATTTACCCTTTGTAAATCCATGTTGACTCTGTCCTATCCTGTCCCCATTTGCTAAGTGCTCCGCTATTTCATCCTTAATGATGGACTCCAGCATTTTGCCCACAACTGATGTAAGGCTTACAGGTCTGTAATTACCTGCTTTTTCCCTACCCCCCTTTTTGAATAGTGGGGTAACGTTAGCTACCCTCCAATCCATCGGCACTGTTCCCGAGTCTAATGAATTCTGAAAAATCATCCTTAGTGCATCCGCTATCTCTAGGGCCACCTCCTTCAGTACCCTAGGATGCATGTTATCAGGCCCTGGGGATTTGTCCACCTTCAATCCCTTTAGCTTCCTTAACACCATATCCTTAGAGATATTGATTTGCGTCAGTTCCTCCTTTGCCAATGTCCCTATTTTTCCCGATATCCCAGGGAGGTTTTTTGTGTCTTCCTTCGTAAAGACTGACCCAAAGTATGCATTTAGTTGATCTGCCATTTCCTTATTTCCCATTATATATTCCCCCGTATCTGACTGCAATGGACCAACTTTGGTTTTCACCAGTCTTTTCCTTTTGATATATTTATAAAAGCTTTTGGAGTTAGTTTTTATATTTTCCGCCAGCTTGTTTTCGTAAGCTATTTTGCCCCTCTTGATCATGCCCTTTGCCCTCCTTTGCTCTATCTTAAACTGTTCCCAATCTTCCGCTCTGGCGCTTTTTTTGGGTACTCGAGCAGTGGGAGTGTATTCAGATCCTGGGTACTCGAGCAGTGGGATTGTATTCAGATCCCGGGTACTCGAGCAGTGGGAGTGTATTCAGACCCCGGGTACTCGAGCAGTGGGAGTGCATTCAGATCCCGGGTACTCGAGCAGTGGGAGTGTATTCAATCCCGGGTATTCGAGCACTGGGAGTGTATTCAGATCCCGGGCACTCGAGCAGTGGGAGTGTATTCAGATCCTGGGTACTCGAGCAGTGGGAGTGTATTCAGATCCCGGGTACTCGAGCAGTGGGAGTGTGTTCCGATCCCGGGTACTCGAGCAGTGGGAGTGTTTTCTGATCCTCGGTACTCGAGCAGTGGGAGTGTATTCAGATCCCGGCTACTCGAGCAGTGGGAGTGTATTCAGATCCCGGGTACTTGAGCAGTGGGAGTGTATTCAGATCCCGGGTAGTCGAGCAGTGGGAGTGTATTCAGATCCCGGGTACTCGAGCAGTGGGAGTGTATTCAGATCCCGGGTACTCGAGCAATCGGAGTGTATTCAGATCCCGGGTACTCGAGCAGTGGGAGTGTATTCAGATCCCGGGTACTCGAGTAGTGGGAGTGTATTCAGATCCCGGTTACGCGAGCAGTGGGAGTGTATTCAGATCCCAGGTACTCGAGCAGTGGGAGTGTATTCAGATCCCAGGTACTAGAGCAGTCGGTGTGTATTCAGATCCCGGGTACTCGAGCAGTCGGAGTGTATTCAGATCCTGGGTACTCGAGCAGTGGGAGTGTGTTCCGATCCCGGGTACTCGAGCAGTGGGAGTGTTTTCTGATCCTCGGTACTCGAGCAGTGGGAGTGTATTCAGATCCCGGCTACTCGAGCAGTGGGAGTGTATTCAGATCCCGGGTACTTGAGCAGTGGGAGTGTATTCAGATCCCGGGTACTCGAGCAGTGGGAGTGTATTCAGATGCCGGGTACTCGAGCTGTGGGAGTGTATTCTGGTCCCGGCTACTCGAGCAGTGGGAGTGTATTCAGATCCCGGGTACTCGAGCAGTGGGAGTGTATTCAGATCCCGGGTACTCGAGTAGTGGGAGTGTATTCAGATCCCGGGTAATCGAGCAGTGGGATTGTATTCAGACCCCGGGTACTCGAGCAGCGGGAGTGTATTCAGATCCTGGGTACTCGAGCAGTGGGATTCTATTCAGATCCCGGGTACTCGAGCAGTGGGAGTGTATTCAGACCCCGGGTACTCGAGCAGTGGGAGTGCATTCAGATCCCGGGTACTCGAGCAGTGGGAGTGTATTCAATCCCGGGTATTCGAGCACTGGGAGTGTATTCAGATCCCGGGCACTCGAGCAGTGGGAGTGTATTCAGATCCTGGGTACTCGAGCAGTGGGAGTGTATTCAGATCCCGGGTACTCGAGCAGTGGGAGTGTGTTCCGATCCCGGGTACTCGAGCAGTGGGAGTGTTTTCTGATCCTCGGTACTCGAGCAGTGGGAGTGTATTCAGATCCCGGCTACTCGAGCAGTGGGAGTGTTTTCTGATCCTCGGTACTCGAGCAGTGGGAGTGTATTCAGATCCCGGCTACTCGAGCAGTGGGAGTGTATTCAGATCCCGGGTACTTGAGCAGTGGGAGTGTATTCAGATCCCGGGTACTCGAGCAGTGGGAGTGTATTCAGACCCCGGGTACTCGAGCAGTGGGAGTGCATTCAGATCCCGGGTACTCGAGCAGTGGGAGTGTATTCAATCCCGGGTATTCGAGCACTGGGAGTGTATTCAGATCCCGGGCACTCGAGCAGTGGGAGTGTATTCAGATCCTGGGTACTCGAGCAGTGGGAGTGTGTTCCGATCCCGGGTACTCGAGCAGTGGGAGTGTTTTCTGATCCTCGGTACTCGAGCAGTGGGAGTGTATTCAGATCCCGGCTACTCGAGCAGTGGGAGTGTATTCAGATCCCGGGTACTTGAGCAGTGGGAGTGTATTCAGATCCCGGGTACTCGAGCAGTGGGAGTGTATTCAGATCCCGGGTACTCGAGCAGTGGGAGTGTATTCAGATCCCGGGTACTCGAGCAATCGGAGTGTATTCAGATCCCGGGTACTTGAGCAGTGGGAGTGTATTCAGATCCCGGGTACTCGAGTAGTGTGAGTGTATTCAGATCCCGGTTACGCGAGCAGTGGGAGTGTATTCAGATCCCAGGTACTCGAGCAGTGGGAGTGTATTCAGATCCCAGGTACTAGAGCAGTCGGTGTGTATTCAGATCCCGGGTACTCGAGCAGTCGGAGTGTATTCAGATCCCAGGTACTCGAGCAGTGGAAGTGTATTCAGATCCCAGGTACTCGAGCAGTGGGAGTGTATTCAGATCCCGGGTACTAGAGCAGTCGGAGTGTATTCAGATCCCGGGTACTCGAGCAGTGGCACTGTATTCAGATCCTGGGTACTCGAGCAGTGGGAGTGTGTTCAGATCCCGGGTACTCGAGCAGTGGGAGTGTATTCAGATCCCGTGTACTCGAGCATTGGGAGTGTATTCAGATCCTGGGTGTTCGAGCGGTGGAAGTGTATTCAGATCCCGTGTACTAGAGCAGTGAGAGTGTATTCGGATCCTGGGTACTCGAGCAGTGGAAGTATATTCAGATCCCAGGTACTCGAGCACTGGGAGTGTATTCAGATCCCGGGTATTCGAGCAGTGGGAGTTTATTCAGATCCTGGGTACTCGAGCAGTAGGAGTGTATTCAGATCCCGGGTACTCGAGCAGTGGGAGTGTATTCAGATCCTGATTACTCAAGCAGTGGGAGTGTATTTAGGTCCCGGGTACTGGAGCAGTGGGAGTGTATTCTGATCCCGGGTTCTCGAGCAGTGGGAGTGTATTCAGATCCTGAGTACTCGAGCAGTGGGAGTGTATTCAGATCCCGGGTACTCGAGCAATGGGAGTGTATTCAGATCCCAGGTACTCGAGCAGTGGGAGTGTATTCAGATCCCGGGTACTCAAGCAGTGGGAGTGTATTCAGATCCCGGGTACTCGAGCAGTGGGAGTGTGTTCAGATCCCGGGAACTCGAGCAGTGGGAGTGTATTCAGATCCCGGGTACTCGAACAGTGGGAGTGCATTCAGATCCCGGGTACTTGAGCAGTGGGAGTGTATTCAGATCCCGGGTACTCGAGCAGTGGGAGTGTATTCAGATCCCGGGGGCTCGAGCAGTGGGAGTGTATTCAGATCACGGGTACTCGAGCAGTGGGAGTGTATTCAGATCCCGGCAACTCGAGCAGTGGGAATGTATTCAGATCCTGGGTACTCGAGCAGTGGGAGTGTACTCAGATCCCGGGTACTCGAGCAGTGGGAGTGTATTCAGCTCCCGGGTACTCGAGCTGTGGGAGTGTATTCAGATACCGGGTACTCGAGCAGTGGGAGTGTATTCAGATCCCGGGTACTCGAGCAGTGGGAGTGTATTCAGATCCCGGGTACTCGAGCAGTGGGATTGTATTCTGGTCCCGGGTACTCGAGCAGTGGGAGTGTATTCAGATCCCGGGTACTCGAGCAGTGGGAGTGTATTCAGATCCCGGGTACTCGAGCAGTGGGAGTGTATTCAGATCCCGGGTAAACGAGCAGTGGGATTGTATTCAGAACCCGGGTACTCGAGCAGTGGGAGTGTATTCAGATCCTGGGTACTCGAGCAGTGGGATTGTATTCAGATCCTGGGTACTCGAGCAGTGGGAGTGTATTCAGACCCCGGGTACTCGAGCAGTGGGAGTGTATTCAGATCCCGGGTACTCGAGCAGTGGGAGTGTATTCAATCCCGGGTATTCGAGCAGTGGGAGTGTATTCAGATCCCGGGCACCCGAGCAGTGGGAGTGTATTCAGATCCTGGGTACTCGAGCAGTGGGAGTGTATTCAGATCCCGGGTACTCGAGCAGTGGGAGTGTGTTCCGATCCCGGGTACTCGAGCAGTGGGAGTGTATTCTGATCCTCGGTACTCGAGCAGTGGGAGTGTATTCAGATCCCGGCTACTCGAGCAGTGGGAGTGTGTTCAGATCCCGGGTACTTGAGCAGTGGGAGTGTATTCAGATACCGGGCACTCGAGCAGTGGGAGTGTATTCAGATCCCGGGTACTCGAGCAGTGGGAGTGTATTCAGATCCCGGGTACTCGAGCAATCGGAGTGTATTCAGATCCCGGGTACTCGAGCAGTGGGAGTGTATTCAGATCCCGGGTACTCGAGTAGTGGGAGTGTATTCATATCCCAGGTATGCAGCAGTGGGAATGTATTCAGATCCAGGGTATTCGAGCAGTGGGAGTGTATTCAGATCCTGGGTACTCGAGCAGTGGGAGTGTATTCAGATCCTGAGTACTCGAGCAGTGGGAGTGTATTCAGATCCTGCGTATTCGAGCAGTGGAAGTGCATCCAGATCCCGGGTACTCGAGCAGTTGGAGTGTATTCAGATCCCGAGTACTCGAGCAGTGGAAGTGTATTCAGATCCCGGGACTGGAGCAGTGGAAGTGTATTCAGATACCGGGTGCTCGAGCAGTGGGAGTGTATTCAGATCCCGGGTACTCGAGCAGTGGGAGTGTATTCAGATCCCAGGGAATGGAGCAGTGGGAGTGTATTCAGATCCCGAGTACTCGAGCAGTGGGAGTGTATTCAGATCCCGGGGACTGGAGCAGTGGGAGTGTATTCTGATCCCGTGTACTGGAGCAGTGGGAGTGTATCCAGATCCCGGGTACTCGAGCAATCGGAGCGTAAACAGATCCCGAGTGATCGAGCAGTGGGAGTGTGTTCAGATCCCGGGTACTCGAGTAGTGGGAGTGTATTCAGATCCCGTGTACTCGAGTAGTGGGAGTGTATTCAGATCCCGGGTACTCGAGCAGTCGGAGTGTATTCAGATCCCGGGTACTCGAGCAGTGGGAGTGTGTTCAGATCCCGGGTACTCGAGTAGTGGGAGTGTATTCAGATCCCAGGCACTCGAGCAGTGGGAGTGTATTCAGATCCCGGGTACTCGAGCAGTGGGAAAGCATTCAGATACCGGGTACCCGAGCAGTGGGAGTCTATTCAGATCCTGGGTACTTGAGCAGTGGCAGTGTACCCAGATCCTGGGTACTCGAGCAGTGGGAGTGTATTCAGATCCCGGGTACTCGAGCAGTGGGAGTGTATTCAAATACCGGGTACTCGAGCAGTGGGAGTGTATTCAGATCCCGGGTACTCGAACAGCGGGAGTGCATTCAGATCCCGGGTACTTGAGCAGTGGGAGTGTATTCAGATGCCGGGTACTCGAGCAGTGGGAGTGTATTCAGATCCCGGGTACTCGAGCAGTGGGAGTGTATTCAGATCACGGGTACTCGAGCAGTGGGAGTGTATTCAGATCCCGGGTACTCGAGCAGTGGGAGTGTATTCAGATCCTGGGTACTCGAGCAGTGGGAGTGTATTCAGATCCCGGGTAATCGAGCAGTGGAATTGTATTCAGACCCCGGGTACTCGAGCAGTGGGAGTGTATTCAGATCCTGGGTACTCGAGCAGTGGGATTGTATTCAGATCCCGGGTACTCGAGCAGTGGGAGTGTACTCAGATCCCGGGTACTCGAGCAGTGGGAGTGTATTCAGATCCCGGGTACTCGAGCTGTGGGAGTGTATTCAGATACCGGTTACTCGAGCAGTGGGAGTGTATTCAGATCCCGGGTACTCGAGCAGTGGGAGTGTATTCAGATCCCGGGGATTCGAGCTGTGGGAGTGTATTCTGGTCCCGGCTACTCGAGCAGTGGGAGTGTATTCAGATCCCGGGTACTCGAGCAGTGGGAGTGTATTCAGATCCCGGGTACTCGAGCAGTGGGAGTGTATTTAGATCCCGGGTAATCGAGCAGTGGGATTGTATTCAGACCCCGGGTACTCGAGCAGTGGGAGTGTATTCAGATCCTGGGTACTCGAGCAGTGGGATTGTATTCAGATCCCGGGTACTCGAGCAGTGGGAGTGTATTCAGACCCCGGGTACTCGAGCAGTGGGAGTGCATTCAGATCCCGGGTACTCGAGCAGTGGGAGTGTATTCAATCCCGGGTATTCGAGCACTGGGAGTGTATTCAGATCCCGGGCACTCGAGCAGTGGGAGTGTATTCAGATCCTGGGTACTCGAGCAGTGGGAGTGTATTCAGATCCCGGGTACTCGAGCAGTGGGAGTGTGTTCCGATCCCGGGTACTTGAGCAGTGGGAGTGTTTTCTGATCCTCGGTACTCGAGCAGTGGGAGTGTATTCAGATCCCGGCTACTCGAGCAGTGGGAGTGTATTCAGATCCCGGGTACTTGAGCAGTGGGAGTGTATTCAGATCCCGGGTACTCGAGCAGTGGGAGTGTATTCAGATCCCGGGTACTCGAGCAGTGGGAGTGTATTCAGATCCCGGGTACTCGATCAATCGGAGTGTATTCAGATCCCGGGTACTCGAGCAGTGGGAGTGTATTCAGATCCCGGGTACTCGAGTAGTGGGAGTGTATTCAGATCCCGGGTACGCGAGGAGTGGGAGTGTATTCAGATCCCAGGTACTCGAGCAGTGGGAGTGTATTCAGATCCCAGGTACTAGAGCAGTCGGTGTGTATTCAGATCCCGGGTACTCGAGCAGTCGGAGTGTATTCAGATCCCAGGTACTCGAGCAGTGGAAGTGTATTCAGATCCCAGGTACTCGAGCAGTGGGAGTGTATTCAGATCCCGGGTACTAGAGCAGTCGGAGTGTATTCAGATCCCGGTACTCGAGCAGTGGCACTGTATTCAGATCCTGGGTACTCGAGCAGTGGGAGTGTGTTCAGATCCCGGGTACTCGAGCAGTGGGAGTGTATTCAGATCCCGGGTACTCGAGCATTGGGAGTGTATTCAGATCCTGGGTGTTCGAGCAGTGGAAGTGTATTCAGATCCCGTGTACTAGAGCAGTGAGAGTGTATTCGGATCCTGGGTACTCGAGCAGTGGAAGTATATTCAGATCCCAGGTACTCGAGCAGTGGGAGTGTATTCAGATCCCGGGTATTCGAGCAGTGGGAGTTTATTCAGATCCTGGGTACTCGAGCAGTAGGAGTGTATTCAGATCCCGGGTACTCGAGCAGTGGGAGTGTATTCAGATCCTGGTTACTCAAGCAGTGGGAGTGTATTTAGGTCCCGGGTACTGGAGCTGTGGGAGTGTATTCTGATCCCGGGTTCTCGAGCAGTGGGAGTGTATTCAGATCCTGAGTACTCGAGCAGTGGGAGTGTATTCAGATCCCGGGTACTCGAGCAATGGGAGTGTATTCAGATCCCGGGTACTCGAGCAGTGGGAGTGTATTCAGATCCCGGGTACTCGAGCAGTGGGAGTGTATTCAGATCACCGGTACTCGAGAAGTGGGAGTGTATTCAGATCCCGGGAACTCGAGCAGTGGGAATGTATTCAGATCCCGGGTACTCGAGCAGTGGGAGTGTACTCAGATCCCGGGGACTGGAGCAGTGGGAGTGTATTCAGATCCCGAGTACTCGAGCAGTGGGAGTGTATTCAGATCCCGGGGACTGGAGCAGTGGGAGTGTATTCAGTTCCCGGGTACTCGAGCAGTGGGAGTGTATTCAGATCCCGGGTACTCGAGCAGTGGGAGTGTATTCAGATCCTGGGTACTCGAGCAGTGGGAGTGCATTCAGATCCCGGGTACTTGAGCAGTGGGAGTGTATTCAGATCCCGGGTACTTGAGCAGTGGGAGTGTATTCAGATCCTGGGTACTTGAGCAGTGGGAGTGTATTCAGATCCTGGGTATTCGAGCAGTGGAAGTGCATTCAGATACCGGGTACTCGACCAGTGGGAGTGTATTCAGATCCTGGGTACTCGAGCAGTGGGAGTGTATTCAGATCCTGGGTACTCGAGCAGTGGGAGTGTGTTCAGATCCCAGGTATGCAGCAGTGGGAATGTATTCAGATCCAGGGTATTCGAGCAGTGGGAGTGTATTCAGATCCTGGGTACTCGAGCAGTGGGAGTGTATTCAGACCTGAGTACTCGAGCAGTGGGAGTGTATTCGGAACCTGGGTATTCGAGCAGTGGAAGTGTATCCAGATCCCGGGTACTCGAGCAATTGGAGTGTATTCAGATCCCGAGTACTCGTGCAGTGGAAGTGTATTCAGATCCCGGGGACTGGAGCAGTGGGAGTGTATTCAGATCCCGGGTACTCGAGCAGTGGGAGTGTATTCAGATCCCGGGTACTCGAGCAGTGGGAGCGTATTCAGATCCCGGGGAATGGAGCAGTGGGAGTGTATTGAGATCCCGAGTAGTCGAGCAGTGGGATTGTATTCATATCCCGGGGACTGGAGCTGTGGGAGTGTATTCAGATCCCGGGTACTCGAGCAGTGGGAGTGTATTCAGATCCCGGGTGCTCGAGCAGTGGGAGTGTATTCAGATCCTGGGCACTCGAGCAGTGGGAGTGTATTCAGATCCCGGGTACTCGAGCAGTGGGAGTGTATTCAGATCCCGGGTACTCGAGCAGTGTGGGTGTATTCAGATCCAGGGTATTCGAGCAGTGGGAGTGTATTCAGATCCCGGGTACTCGAGCAGTGGGAGTGTATTCTGATCCCGTGTACTAGAGCAGTGGGAGTGTATTCAGATCCCGGGTACTCGAGCAATCGGAGCGCAAACAGATCCCGAGTGATCGAGCAGAGGGAGTGTGTTCAGATCCCGGGTACTCGAGTAGTGGGAGTGTATTCAGATCCCGGGTACTCGAGTAGAGGGAGTGTATTCAGATCCCGGGTACTCGAGCAGTCGGAGTGTATTCAGATCCCGGGTACCCGAGCAGTGGGAGTGTGTTCAGATCCCGGGTACTAGAGCAGTCGGAGTGTATTCAGATCCCGGGTACTCGAGCAGTGGGAGAGTATTCAGATCCCGGGTACTCGAGCAGTGGGAGTGTATTCAGATCCCGGGTACTCGAGCAGTGTGGGTGTATTCAGATCCAGGGTATTCGAGCAGTGGGAGTGTATTCAGATCCCGGGTACTCGAGCAGTGGGAGTGTATTCTGATCCCGTGTACTAGAGCAGTGGGAGTGTATTCAGATCCCGGGTACGCGAGCAGTGGGAGTGTATTCAGATCCCAGGTACTCGAGCAGTGGGAGTGTATTCAGATCCCAGGTACTAGAGCAGTCGCTGTGTATTCAGATCACGGGTACTCGAGCAATCGGAGTGTATTCAGATCCCGGGTACTCGAGCAGTGGGAGTGTATTCAGATCCCGGGTACTCGAGTAGTGGGAGTGTATTCAGATCCCGGGTACGCGAGCAGTGGTAGTGTATTCAGATCCCAGGTACTCGAGCAGTGGGAGTGTATTCAGATCCCAGGTACTAGAGCAGTCGGTGTCTATTCAGATCCCGGGTACTCGAGCAGTCGGAGTGTATTCAGATCCCAGGTACTCGAGCAGTGGAAGTGTATTCAGATCCCAGGTACTCGAGCAGTGGGAGTGTATTCAGATCCCGGGTACTAGAGCAGTCGGAGTGTATTCAGATCCCGGGTACTCGAGCAGTGGCACTGTATTCAGATCCTGGGTACTCGAGCAGTGGGAGTGTGTTCAGATCCCGGGTACTCGAGCAGTGGGAGTGTATTCAGATCCCGGGTACTCGAGCATTGGGAGAGTATTCAGATCCTGGGTGTTCGAGCAGTGGAAGTGTATTCAGATCCCGTGTACTAGAGCAGTGAGAGTGTATTCGGATCCTGGGTACTCGAGCAGTGGAAGTATATTCAGATCCCAGGTACTCGAGCAGTGGGAGTGTATTCAGATCCCGGGTATTCGAGCAGTGGGAATTTATTCAGATCCTGGGTACTCGAGCAGCAGGAGTGTATTCAGATCCCGGGTACTCGAGCAGTGGGAGTGTATTCAGATCCTGGTTACTCAAGCAGTGGGAGTGTATTTAGGTCCCGGGTACTGGAGCAGTGGGAGTGTATTCTGATCCCGGGTTCTCGAGCAGTGGGAGTGTATTCAGATCCTGAGTACTCGAGCAGTGGGAGTGTATTCAGATTCCGGGTACTCGAGCAATGGGAGTGTATTCAGATCCCGGGTACTCGAGCAGTGGGAGTGTATTCAGATCCCGGGTACTCAAGCAGTGGGAGTGTATTCAGATCCCGGGTACTCGAACAGTGGGAGTGTATTCAGATCCCGGGTACTTGAGCAGTGGGAGTGTATTCAGATCCCGGGTACTCGAGCAGTGGGAGTGTATTCAGATCCCGGGTACTCGAGCAGTGGGAGTGTATTCAGATCACCGGTACTCGAGAAGTGGGAGTGTATTCAGATCCCGGGAACTCGAGCAGTGGGAATGTATTCAGATCCCGGGTACTCGAGCAGTGGGAGTGTACTCAGATCCCGGGGACTGGAGCAGTGGGAGTGTATTCAGATCCCGAGTACTCGAGCAGTGGGAGTGTATTCAGATCCCGGGGACTGGAGCAGTGGGAGTGTATTCAGATCCCGGGTACTCGAGCATTGGGAGTGTATTCAGATCCCGGGTACTCGAGCAGTGGGTGTGTATTCAGATCCTGGGTACTCGAGCAGTGGGAGTGTATTCAGATCCCGGGTACTTGAGCAGTGGGAGTGTATTCAGATCCCGGGTACTTGAGCAGTGGGAGTGTATTCAGATCCTGGGTACTTGAGCAGTGGGAGTGTATTCAGATCCTGGGTATTCGAGCAGTGGAAGTGCATTCAGATACCGGGTACTCGACCAGTGGGAGTGTATTCAGATCCTGGGTACTCGAGCAGTGGGAGTGTATTCAGATCCTGGGTACTCGAGCAGTGGGAGTGTGTTCAGATCCCAGGTATGCAGCAGTGGGAATGTATTCAGCTCCAGGGTATTCGAGCAGTGGGAGTGTATTCAGATCCTGGGTACTCGAGCAGTGGGAGTGTATTCAGACCTGAGTACTCGAGCAGTGGGAGTGTATTCGGAACCTGGGTATTCGAGCAGTGGAAGTGTATCCAGATCCCGGGTACTCGAGCAGTTGGAGTGTATTCAGATCCCGAGTACTCGTGCAGTGGAAGTGTATTCAGATCCCGGGGACTGGAGCAGTGGGAGTGTATTCAGATCCCGGGTACTCGAGCAGTGGGAGTGTATTCAGATCCCGGGTACTCGAGCAGTGGGAGCATATTCAGATCCCGGGGAATGGAGCAGTGGGAGTGTATTGAGATCCCGAGTAGTCGAGCAGTGGGATTGTATTCATATCCCGGGGACTGGAGCTGTGGGAGTGTATTCAGATCCCGGGTACTCGAGCAGTGGGAGTGTATTCAGATCCCGGGTACTCGAGCAGTGGGAGTGTATTCAGATCCCGGGTACTCGAGCAGTGGGAGTGTATTCAGATCCCGGGTACTCGAGCAGTGTGGGTGTATTCAGATCCAGGGTATTCGAGCAGTGGGAGTGTATTCAGATCCCGGGTACTCGAGCAGTGGGAGTGTATTCTGATCCCGTGTACTAGAGCAGTGGGAGTGTATTCAGATCCCGGGTACTCGAGCAATCGGAGCGCAAACAGATCCCGAGTGATCGAGCAGTGGGAGTGTGTTCAGATCCCGGGTACTCGAGTAGTGGGAGTGTATTCAGATCCCGGGTACTCGAGTAGAGGGAGTGTATTCAGATCCCGGGTACTCGAGCAGTCGGAGTGTATTCAGATCCCGGGTACTCGAGCAGTGGGAGTGTGTTCAGATCCTGGGTACTAGAGCAGTCGGAGTGTATTCAGATCCCGGGTACTCGAGCAGTGGGAGAGTATTCAGATCCCGGGTACTCGAGCAGTGGGAGTGTATTCAGATCCCGGGTACTCGAGCAGTGTGGGTGTATTCAGATCCAGGGTATTCGAGCAGTGGGAGTGTATTCAGATCCCGGGTACTCGAGCAGTGGGAGTGTATTCTGATCCCGTGTACTAGAGCAGTGGGAGTGTATTCAGATCCCGGGTACTCGATCAATCGGAGCGCAAACAGATCCCGAGTGATCGAGCAGTGGGAGTGTGTTCAGATCTCGGGTACTCGAGTAGTGGGAGTGTATTCAGATCCCGGGTACTCGAGTAGTGGGAGTGTATTCAGATCCCGGGTACTCGAGCAGTCGGAGTGTATTCAGATCCCGGGTACCCGAGCAGTGGGAGTGTGTTCAGATCCCGGGTACCAGAGCAGTCGGAGTGTATTCAGATCCCGGGTACTCGAGCAGTGGGAGAGTATTCAGATCCCGGGTACTCGAGCAGTGGGAGTGTATTCAGATCCTGGGTACTTGAGCAGTGGCAGTGTATCCAGATCCTGGGTACTCGAGCAGTGCGAGTGTATTCAGATCCCGGGTACTCGAGCAGTGGGAGTGTATTCAGATCCCGGGTAATCGAGCAGTGGGAGTGTATTCAGATCCCGGGTACTTGAACAGTGGGAGTGCATTCAGATCCCGGGTACTTGAGCAGTGGGATTGTATTCAGATCCCGGGTACTCGAGCAGTGGGAGTGTATTCAGATCCCGGGTACTCGAGCATTGGGAGTGTATTCAGATCACGGGTACTCGAGCAGTGGGAGTGTATTCAGATCCTGGGTACTCGAGCAGTGGGAGTGTACTCAGATCCCGGGTACTCGAGCAGTGGGAGTGTATTCAGATCCTGGGTACTCGAGCTGTGGGAGTGTATTCAGATACCGGGTACTCAAGCAGTGGGAGTGTATTCAGATCCCGGGTACTCGAGCAGTGGGAGTGTATTCAGATCCCGGGTACTCGAGCAGTGGGAGTGTATTCAGGTCCCGGGTACTCGAGCAGTGGGACTGTATTCAGATCCCGGGTACTCGAGCAGTGGGAGTGTATTCAGATCCCGGGTACTCGAGCAGTGGGAGTGTATACAGATCCCGGGTAATCGAGCAGTGGGATTGCATTCAGATCCCGGGTACTCGAGCAGTGGGAGTGTATTCAGATCCTGGGTACTCGAGCAGTGGGATTGTATTCAGATCCCGGGTACTCGAGCAGTGGGAGTGTATTCAGATCCCGGGTACTCGTGCAGTGGGAGTGTATTCAGATCCCGGGTACTCGAGCAGTGGGAGTGTATTCACTCCCGGGTATTCGAGCAGTGGGATTGTATTCAGATCCCGGGCACTCGAGCAGTGGGAGTGTATTCAGATCCTGGGTATTCGAGCAGTGGGAGTATATTCAGTTCCCGGGTACTCGAGCAGTGGGAGTGTGTTCCGATCCCGGGTACTTGAGCAGTGGGAGTGTATTCTGATCCTCGGTACTCGAGCAGTGGGAGTGAATTCAGATCCCGGCTACTCGAGCAGTGGGAGTGTATTCAGATCCCGAGTACTTGAGCAGTGGGAGTGTATTCAGATCCCGGGTACTCGAGCAGTGGGAGTGTATTCAGATCCCGGGTACTCGAGCAGTGGGAGTGTATTCAGATCCCGGGGACTGGAGCAGTGGGAGTGTATTCAGATCCCGAGTACTCGAGCAGTGGGAGTGTATTCAGATCCCAGGGACTGGAGCAGTGGGAGTGTATTCAGATCCCGGGTACTCGAGCATTGGAAGTGCATTCAGATACCGGGTACTCGACCAGTGGGAGTGTATTCAGATCCTGGGTACTCGAGCAGTGGGAGTGTATTCAGATCCTGGGTACTCGAGCAGTGGGAGTGTTCAGATCCCAGGTATGCAGCAGTGGGAATGTATTCAGATCCAGGGTATTCGAGCAGTGGGAGTGTATTCAGATCCTGGGTACTCGAGCAGTGGGAGTGTATTCAGACCTGAGTACTCGAGCAGTGGAAGTGTATTCGGAACCTGGGTATTCGAGCAGTGGAAGTGTATCCAGATCACAGGTACTCGAGCAGTTGGAGTGTATTCAGATCCCGAGTACTCGAGCAGTGGAAGTGTATTCAGATCCCGGGGACTGGAGCAGTGGGAGTGTATTCAGATCCCGGGTACTCGAGTAGAGGGAGTGTATTCAGATCCCGGGTACTCGAGCAGTCGGAGTGTATTCAGATCCCGGGTACCTGAGCAGTGGGAGTGTGTTCAGATCCCGGGTACTAGAGCAGTCGGAGTGTATTCAGATCCCGGGTACTCGAGCAGTGGGAGAGTATTCAGATCCCGGGTACTCGAGCAGTGGGAGTGTATTCAGATCCCGGGTACTCGAGCAGTGTGGGTGTATTCAGATCCAGGGTATTCGAGCAGTGGGAGTGTATTCAGATCCCGGGTACTCGAGCAGTGGGAGTGTATTCTGATCCCGTGTACTAGAGCAGTGGGAGTGTATTCAGATCCCGGGTACTCGATCAATCGGAGCGCAAACAGATCCCGAGTGATCGAGCAGTGGGAGTGTGTTCAGATCCCGGGTACTCGAGTAGTGGGAGTGTATTCAGATCCCGGGTACTCGAGTAGTGGGAGTGTATTCAGATCCCGGGTACTCGAGCAGTCGGAGTGTATTCAGATCCCGGGTACCCGAGCAGTGGGAGTGTGTTCAGATCCCGGGTACTAGAGCAGTCGGAGTGTATTCAGATCCCGGGTACTCGAGCAGTGGGAGAGTATTCAGATCCCGGGTACTCGAGCAGTGGGAGTGTATTCAGATCCTGGGTACTTGAGCAGTGGCAGTGTATCCAGATCCTGGGTACTCGAGCAGTGCGAGTGTATTCAGATCCCGGGTACTCGAGCAGTGGGAGTGTATTCAGATCCCGGGTACTCGAGCAGTGGGAGTGTATTCAGATCCCGGGTACTCGAACAGTGGGAGTGCATTCAGATCCCGGGTACTTGAGCAGTGGGATTGTATTCAGATCCCGGGTACTCGAGCAGTGGGAGTGTATTCAGATCCCGGGTACTCGAGCATTGGGAGTGTATTCAGATCACGGGTACTCGAGCAGTAGGAGTGTATTCAGATCCTGGGTACTCGAGCAGTGGGAGTGTACTCAGATCCCGGGTACTCGAGCAGTGGGAGTGTATTCAGATCCTGGGTACTCGAGCTGTGGGAGTGTATTCAGATACCGGGTACTCAAGCAGTGGGAGTGTATTCAGATCCCGGGTACTCGAGCAGTGGGAGTGTATTCAGATCCCGGGTACTCGAGCAGTGGGAGTGTATTCAGGTCCCGGGTACTCGAGCAGTGGGACTGTATTCAGATCCCGGGTACTCGAGCAGTGGGAGTGTATTCAGATCCCGGGTACTCGAGCAGTGGGAGTGTATACAGATCCCGGGTAATCGAGCAGTGGGATTGCATTCAGATCCCGGGTACTCGAGCAGTGGGAGTGTATTCAGATCCTGGGTACTCGAGCAGTGGGATTGTATTCAGATCCCGGGTACTCGAGCAGTGGGAGTGTATTCAGATCCCGGGTACTCGAGCAGTGGGAGTGTATTCAGATCCCGGGTACTCGAGCAGTGGGAGTGTATTCAATCCCGGGTATTCGAGCAGTGGGATTGTATTCAGATCCCGGGCACTCGAGCAGTGGGAGTGTATTCAGATCCTGGGTATTCGAGCAGTGGGAGTGTATTCAGATCCCGGGTACTCGAGCAGTGGGAGTGTGTTCCGATCCCTGGTACTTGAGCAGTGGGAGTGTATTCTGATCCTCGGTACTCGAGCAGTGGGAGTGAATTCAGATCCCGGCTACTCGAGCAGTGGGAGTGTATTCAGATCCCGGGTACTTGAGCAGTGGGAGTGTATTCAGATCCCGGGTACTCGAGCAGTGGGAGTGTATTCAGATCCCGGGTACTCGAGCAGTGGGAGTGTATTCAGATCCCGGGGACTGGAGCAGTGGGAGTGTATTCAGATCCCGAGTACTCGAGCAGTGGGAGTGTATTCAGATCCCAGGGACTGGAGCAGTGGGAGTGTATTCAGATCCCGGGTACTCGAGCATTGGAAGTGCATTCAGATACCGGGTACTCGACCAGTGGGAGTGTATTCAGATCCTGGTTACTCGAGCAGTGGGAGTGTATTCAGATCCTGGGTACTCGAGCAGTGGGAGTGTTCAGATCCCAGGTATGCAGCAGTGGGAATGTATTCAGATCCAGGGTATTCGAGCTGTGGGAGTGTATTCAGATCCTGGGTACTCGAGCAGTGGGAGTGTATTCAGACCTGAGTACTCGAGCAGTGGGAGTGTATTCGGAACCTGGGTATTCGAGCAGTGGAAGTGTATCCAGATCCCGGGTACTCGAGCAGTTGGAGTGTATTCAGATCCCGAGTACTCGAGCAGTGGAAGTGTATTCAGATCCCGGGGACTGGAGCAGTGGGAGTGTATTCAGATCCCGGGTACTCGAGCAGTGGGAGTGTATTCAGATCCCGGGTACTCGAGCAGTGGGAGCGTATTCAGATCCCGGGGAATGGAGCAGTGGGAGTGTATTGAGATCCCGAGTAGTCGAGCAGTGGGATTGTATTCATATCCCGGGGACTGGAGCTGTGGGAGTGAATTCAGATCCCGGGTACTCGAGCAGTGGGAGTGTATTCAGATCCCGGGTACTCGAGCAGTGGGAGTGTATTCAGATCCTGGGCACTCGAGCAGTGGGAGTGTATTCAGATCCCGGGTACTCGAGCAGTGGGAGTGTATTCAGATCCCGGGTACTCGAGCAGTGTGGGTGTATTCAGATCCAGGGTATTCGAGCAGTGGGAGTGTATTCAGATCCCGGGTACTCGAGCAGTGGGAGTGTATTCTGATCCCGTGTACTAGAGCAGTGGGAGTGTATTCAGATCCCGGGTACTCGAGCAATCGGAGCGCAAACAGATCCCGAGTGATCGAGCACTGGGAGTGTGTTCAGATCCCGGGTACTCGAGTAGTGGGAGTGTATTCAGATCCCGGGTACTCGAGTAGTGGGAGTGTATTCAGGTCCCGGGTACTCGAGCAGTCGGAGTGTATTCAGATGCCGGGTACCTGAGCAGTGGGAGTGTGTTCAGATCCCGGGTACTAGAGCAGTCATAGTGTATTCAGATCCCGGGTACTCGAGCAGTGGGAGAGTATTCAGATCCCGGGTACTCGAGCAGTGGGAGTGTATTCAGATCCTGGGTACTTGAGCAGTGGCAGTGTATCCAGATCCTGGGTACTCGAGCAGTGCGAGTGTATTCAGATCAGGGGTACTCGAGCAGTGGGAGTGTATTCAGATCCCGGGTACTCGAGCAGTGGGAGTGTTTTCAGATCCCGGGTACTCGAACAGTGGGAGTGCATTCAGATCCCGGGTACTTGAGCAGTGGGATTGTATTCAGATCCCGGGTACTCGAGCAGTGGGAGTGTATTCAGATCCCGGGTACTCGAGCAGTGGGAGTGTATTCAGATCACGGGTACTCGAGCAGTGGGAGTGTATTCAGATCCCGGGAACTCGAGCAGTGGGAATGTATTCAGATCCCGGGTACTCGAGCAGTGGGAGTGTACTCAGATCCCGGGTACTCGAGCAGTGGGAGTGTATTCAGAACCTGGGTACTCGAGCTGTGGGAGTGTATTCAGATACCGGGTACTCAAGCAGTGGGAGTGTATTCAGATCCCGGGTGCTCGAGCAGTGGGAGTGTATTCAGATCCCGGGTACTCGAGCAGTGGGAGTGTATTCAGGTCCCGGGTACTCGAGCAGTGGGACTGTATTCAGATCCCGGGTACTCGAGCAGTGGGAGTGTATTCAGATCCCGGGTACTCGAGCAGTGGGAGTGTATTCAGATCCCGGGTAATCGAGCAGTGGGATTGCATTCAGATCCCGGGTACTCGAGCAGTGGGAGTGTATTCAGATCCTGGGTACTCGAGCAGTGGGATTGTATTCAGATCCCGGGTACTCGAGCAGTGGGAGTGTATTCAGATCCCGGGTACTCGAGCAGTGGGAGTGTATTCAGATCCCGGGTACTCGAGCAGTGGGAGTGTATTCAATCCCGGGTATTCGAGCAGTGGGATTGTATTCAGATCCCAGGCACTCGAGCAGTGGGAGTGTATTCAGATCCTGGGTATTCGAGCAGTGGGAGTGTATTCAGTTCCCGGGTACTCGAGCAGTGGGAGTGTGTTCCGATCCCGGGTACTTGAGCAGTGGGAGTGTATTCTGATCCTCGGTACTCGAGCAGTGGGAGTGAATTCAGATCCCGGCTACTCGAGCAGTGGGAGTGTATTCAGATCCCGGGTACTTGAGCAGTTGGAGTGTATTCAGGTCCCGGGTACTCGAGCAGTGGGAGTGTATTCAGATCCCGGGAACTCGAGCAGTGGGAGTGTATTCAGATCCCGGGGACTGGAGCAGTGGGAGTGTATTCAGATCCCGAGTACTCGAGCAGTGGGAGTGTATTCAGTTCCCAGGGACTGGAGCAGTGGGAGTGTATTCAGATCCCGAGTACTCGAGCAGTGGGAGTGTATTCAGATCCTGGGTACTTGAGCATTGGGAGTGTATTCAGATCCTGGGTACTCGAGCAGTGGGAGTGTATTCAGATCCCGGGTACTCGAGCAGTGGGAGTGTATCCAGATCCCGGGTACTCGAGCAGTGTGGGTGTATTCAGATCCCGGGTACTCGAGCAGTGGGAGTGTATTCAGATCCCGGGTACTCGAGTAGTGGGAGTGTATTCTGATCCCGTGTACTAGAGCAGTGGGAGTGTATTCAGATGCCGAGTACTCGAGCAATCGGAGCGTAAACAGGTCCCGAGTGATCGAGCAGTGGGAGTGTGTTCAGATCCCGGGTACTCGAGTAGTGGGAGTGTATTTAGATCCCGGGTACTCGAGGAGTGGGAGTGTATTCAGATCCCGGGTACTCGAGCAGTCGGAGTGTATTCAGATCCCGGGTACTCGAGCAGTGGGAGTGTATTCAGATCCCGGGTACTCGAGTAGTGGGAGTG
The DNA here is from genome assembly GCF_052327205.1 of Somniosus microcephalus. Taxonomy (NCBI): domain Eukaryota; kingdom Metazoa; phylum Chordata; class Chondrichthyes; order Squaliformes; family Somniosidae; genus Somniosus; species Somniosus microcephalus. The sequence goes on along the minus strand of NC_140995.1, from coordinate 215,411,642 downwards.
TATTCAGATCCCGGGTACGCGAGCATTGGGAGTGTATTCAGATCCCAGGTACTCGAGAAGTGGGAGTGTATTCAGATCCCGGGTACTAGAGCAGTCAGAGTGTATTCAGATCCCGGGTACTCGAGCAGTGGCACTGTATTCAGATCCTGGGTACTCGAGCAGTGGGAGTGTGTTCAGATCCCGGGTACTCGAGCAGTGGGAGTGTATTCAGATCCCGGGTACTCGAGCATTGGGAGTGTATTCAGATCCTGGGTATTCGAGCAGTGGAAGTGTATTCAGACCCCGTGTACTAGAGCAGTGAGAGTGTATTCGGACCCTGGGTACTCGAGCAGTGGAAGTATATTCAGATCCCAGGTACTCGAGCAGTGGGAGTGTATTCAGATCCCGGGTATTCGAGCAGTGGGAGTTTATTCAGATCCTGGGTACTCGAGCAGTAGGAGTGTATTCAGATCCCGGGTACTCGAGCAGTGGGAGTGTATTCAGATACTGGTTACTCAAGCAGTGGGAGTGTATTTAGGTCCCGGGTACTGGAGCAGTGGGAGTGTATTCAGAGCCCGGGTTCTCGAGCAGTGGGAGTGTATTCAGATCCTCAGTACTCGAGCAGTGGGAGTGTATTCAGATCCCGGTTACTCGAGCAATGGGAGTGTATTCAGATCCCGGGTACTCGAGCAGTGGGAGAGTATTCAGATCCTGGGTACTCAAGCAGTGGGAGTGTATTCAGATCCCGGGTACTTGAGCAGTGGGAGTGTATTCAGGTCCCGGGTACTCGAGCAGAGGGAGTGTATTCAGATCCTGTGTACTCGAGCAGTGGGAGTGTATTCAGATCCTGGGTATTCGAGCAGTGGAAGTGTATTCAGATACCGGGTACTCGAGCAGTGGGAGTGTATTCAGATCCTGGGTACTCGAGCAGTGGGAGTGTATTCAGATCCTGGGTACGCGAGCAGTGGGCGTGTGTTCAGATCCCAGGTATGCAGCAGTGGGAATGTATTCAGATCCAGGGTATTCGAGCAGTGAGAGTGTATTCAGATCCTGGGTACTCGAGCAGTGGGAGTGTATTCAGATCCTGAGTACTCGAGCAGTGGGAGTGTATTCAGATCCTGGGTATTCAAGCAGTGGAAGTGTATCCAGATCCCGGGTACTCGAGTAGTGGGAGTGTATTCAGATCCCGGGTACTCGAGCAGTCGGAGTGTATTCAGATCCCGGGTACTCGAGCAGTGGGAGTGTATTCAGATCCCGGGTACTCGAGTAGTGGGAGTGTATTCAGATCCCGGGTACGCGAGCAGTGGGAGTGTATTCAGTTCCCAGGTACTCGAGCAGTTGGAGTGTATTCAGATCCCAGGTACTAGAGCAGTCGGTGTGTATTCAGATCCCGGGTACTCGAGCAGTCGGAGTGTATTCAGATCCCAGGTACTCGAGCAGTGGAAGTGTATTCAGATCCCAGGTACACGAGCAGTGGGAGTGTATTCAGATCCCGGGTACTAGAGCAGTCGGAGTGTATTCAGATCCCGGGTACTCGAGCAGTGGCACTGTATTCAGATCCTGGGTACTCGAGCAGTGGGAGTGTGTTCAGATCCCGGGTACTCGAGCAGTGGGAGTGTATTCAGATCCCGGGTACTCGACCATTGGGAGTGTATTCAGATCCTGGGTATTCGAGCAGTGGAAGTGTATTCAGATCCCGTGTACTAGAGCAGTGAGAGTGTATTCAGACCCTGGGTACTCGAGCAGTGCAAGTATATTCAGATCCCAGGTGCTCGAGCGGTGGGAGTGTATTCAGATCCCGGGTACTCGAGTAGTGGGAGTGTATTCAGATCCCGGGTATGCGAGCAGTGGGAGTGTATTCAGATCCCAGGTACTAGAGCAGTCGGTGTGTATTCAGATCCCGGGTACTCGAGCAGTCGGAGTGTATTCAGATCCCAGGTACTCGAGCAGTGGAAGTGTATTCAGATCCCAGGTACACGAGCAGTGGGAGTGTATTCAGATCCTGGGTATTCGAGCAGTGGAAGTGTATTCAGATCCCGTGTACTAGAGCAGTGAGAGTGTATTCAGACCCTGGGTACTCGAGCAGTGGAAGTATATTCAGATCCCAGGTACTCGAACAGTGGGAGTGTATTCAGATCCCGGGTATTCGAGCAGTGGGAGTTTATTCAGATCCTGGGTACTCGAGCAGTAGGAGTGTATTCAGATCCCGGGTACTCGAGCAGTGGGAGTGTATTCAGATCCTGGTTGCTCAAGCAGTGGGAGTGTATTTAGGTCCCGGGTACTGGAGCAGTGGGAGTGTATTCAGAGCCCGGGTTCTCGAGCAGTGGGAGTGTATTCAGATCCTGAGTACTCGAGCAGTGGGAGTGTATTCAGATCCCGGGTACTCGAGCAATGGGAGTGTATTCAGATCCCGGGTACTCGAGCAGTGGGAGAGTATTCAGATCCTGGGTACTCAAGCAGTGGGAGTGTATTCAGATCCCGGGTACTTGAGCAGTGGGAGTGTATTCCGATCCCGGGTACTCGAGCAGTGGGAGTGTATTCAGATCCTGAGTACTCGAGCAGTGGGAGTGTATTCAGATCCTGGGTATTCGAGCAGTGGAAGTGTATCCAGATCCCGGGTACTCGAGTAGTGGGAGTGTATTCAGATCCCGGGTACTCGAGCAGTCGGAGTGTATTCAGATCCCGGGTACTCGAGCAGTGGGAGTGTATTCAGATCCCGGGTACTCGAGTAGTGGGAGTGTATTCAGATACCGGGTACGCGAGCAGTGGGAGTGTATTCAGATCCCAGGTACTCGAGCAGTGGGAGTGTATTCAGATCCCAGGTACTAGAGCAGTCGGTGTGTATTCAGATCCCGGGTACTCGAGCAGTCGGAGTGTATTCAGATCCCAGGTACTCGAGCAGTGGAAGTGTATTCAGATCCCAGGTACACGAGCAGTGGGAGTGTATTCAGATCCTGGGTATTCGAGCAGTGGAAGTGTATTCAGATCCCGTGTACTAGAGCAGTGAGAGTGTATTCAGACCCTGGGTACTCGAGCAGTGGAAGTATATTCAGATCCCATGTACTCGAGCAGTGGGAGTGTATTCAGATCCCGGGTATTCGAGCAGTGGGAGTTTATTCAGATCCTGGGTACTCGAGCAGTAGGAGTGTATTCAGATCCCGGGTACTCGAGCAGTGGGAGTGTATTCAGATCCTGGTTACTCAAGCAGTGGGAGTGTATTTAGGTCCCGGGTACTGGAGCAGTGGGAGTGTATTCAGAGCCCGGGTTCTCGAGCAGTGGGACTGTATTCAGATCCTGAGTACTCGAGCAGTGGGAGTGTATTCAGATCCCGGGTACTCGACCAATGGGAGTGTATTCAGATCCCGGGTACTCGAGCAGTGGGAGAGTATTCAGATCCTGGGTACTCAAGCAGTGGGAGTGTATTCAGATCCCGGGTACTTGAGCAGTGGGAGTGTATTCCGATCCCGGGTACTCGAGCAGTGGGAGTGTATTCAGATCCTGGGTACTCGAGCACTGGGAGTGTATTCAGATCCTGGGTATTCGAGCAGTGGAAGTGTATTCAGAGCCCGGGTTCTCGAGCAGTGCGAGTGTATTCAGATCCTGAGTACTCGAGCAGTGGGAGTGTATTCAGATCCCGGTTACTCGAGCAATGGGAGTGTATTCAGCACCCGGGTACTCGAGCAGTGGGAGAGTATTCAGATCCTGGGTACTCAAGCAGTGGGAGTGTATTCAGATCCCGGGTACTTGAGCAGTGGGAGTGTATTCAGATCCCGGGTACTCGAGCAGAGGGAGTGTATTCAGATCCTGGGTACTCGAGCAGTGGGAGTGTATTCAGATCCTGGGTATTCGAGCAGTGGAAGTGTATTCAGATACCGGGTACTCGAGCAGTGGGAGTGTATTCAGATCCTGGGTACTCGAGCAGTGGGAGTGTATTCAGATCCTGGGTACGCGAGCAGTGGGCGTGTGTTGAGATCCCAGGTATGCAGCAGTGGGAATGTATTCAGATCCAGGGTATTCGAGCAGTGAGAGTGTATTCAGATCCTGGGTACTCGAGCAGTGGGAGTGTATTCAGATCCTGAGTACTCGAGCAGTGGGAGTGTATTCAGATCCTGGGTATTCGAGCAGTGGAAGTGTATCCAGATCACGGGTACTCGAGTAGTGGGAGTGTATTCAGATCCCGGGTACTCGAGCAGTCGGAGTGTATTCAGATCCCGGTTACTCGAGCAGTGGGAGTGTATTCAGATCCCGGGTACTAGAGCAGTCGGAGTGTATTCAGATCCCGGGTACTCGAGCAGTCGGAGTGTATTCAGATCCCAGGTACTCGAGCAGTGGAAGTGTATTCAGATCCCAGGTACACGAGCAGTGGGAGTGTATTCAGATCCCGGGTACTAGAGCAGTCGGAGTGTATTCAGATCCCGGGTACTCGAGCAGTGGCACTGTATTCAGATCCTGGGTACTCGAGCAGTGGGAGTGTGTTCAGATCCCGGGTACTCGAGCAGTGGGAGTGTATTCAGATCCCGGGTACTCGACCATTGGGAGTGTATTCAGATCCTGGGTATTCGAGCAGTGGAAGTGTATTCAGATCCCGTGTACTAAAGCAGTGAGAGTGTATTCAGACCCTGGGTACTCGAGCAGTGGAAGTATATTCAGATCCCAGGTGCTCGAGCAGTGGGAGTGTATTCAGATCCCGGGTACTCGAGTAGTGGGAGTGTATTCAGATCCCGGGTACGCGAGCAGTGGGAGTGTATTCAGATCCCAGGTACTCGAGCAGTGGGAGTGTATTCAGATCCCAGGTACTAGAGCAGTCGGTGTGTATTCAGATCCCGGGTACTCGAGCAGTCGGAGTGTATTCAGATCCCAGGTACTCGAGCAGTGGAAGTGTATTCAGATCCCAGGTACACGAGCAGTGGGAGTGTATTCAGATCCTGGGTATTCGAGCAGTGGAAGTGTATTCAGATCCCGTGTACTAGAGCAGTGAGAGTGTATTCAGACCCTGGGTACTCGAGCAGTGGAAGTATATTCAGATCCCAGGTACTCGAGCAGTGGGAGTGTATTCAGATCCCGGGTATTCGAGCAGTGGGAGTTTATTCAGATCCTGGGTACTCGAGCAGTAGGAGTGTATTCAGATCCCGGGTACTCGAGCAGTGGGAGTGTATTCAGCTCCTGGTTACTCAAGCAGTGGGAGTGTATTTAGGTCCCGGGTACTGGAGCAGTGGGAGTGTATTCAGAGCCCGGGTTCTCGAGCAGTGGGAGTGTATTCAGATCCTGAGTACTCGAGCAGTGGGAGTGTATTCAGATCCCGGGTACTCGAGCAATGGGATTGTATTCAGATCCCGGGTACTCGAGCAGTGGGGGAGTATTCAGATCCTGGGTACTCAAGCAGTGGGAGTGTATTCAGATCCCAGGTACTAGAGCAGTGGGAGTGTATTCAGACCCTGGGTACTCGAGCAGTGGAAGTATATTCAGATCCCAGGTGCTCGAGCAGTGGGAGTGTATTCAGATCCCGGGTACTCGAGTAGTGGGAGTGTATTCAGACCCTGGGTACTCGAGCAGTGGAAGTATATTCAGATCCCAGGTGCTCGAGCAGTGGGAGTGTATTCAGATCCCGGGTACTCGAGTAGTGGGAGTGTATTCAGATCCCGGGTACGCGAGCAGTGGGAGTGTATTCAGATCCCAGGTACTCGAGCAGTGGGAGTGTATTCAGATCCCAGGTACTAGAGCAGTCGGTGTGTATTCAGATCCCGGGTACTCGAGCAGTCGGAGTGTATTCAGATCCCAGGTACTCGAGCAGTGGAAGTGTATTCAGATCCCAGGTACACGAGCAGTGGGAGTGTATTAAGATCCTGGGTATTCGAGCAGTGGAAGTATATTCAGATCCCGTGTACTAGAGCAGTGAGAGTGTATTCAGACCCTGGGTACTCGAGCAGTGGAAGTATATTCAGATCCCAGGTACTCGAGCAGTGGGAGTGTATTCAGATCCCGGGTATTCGAGCAGTGGGAGTTTATTCAGATCCTGGGTACTCGAGCAGTAGGAGTGTATTCAGATCCCGGGTACTCGAGCAGTGGGAGTGTATTCAGATCCTGGTTACTCAAGCAGTGGGAGTGTATTTAGGTCCCGGGTACTGGAGCAGTGGGAGTGTATTCAGAGCCCGGGTTCTCGAGCAGTGGGAGTGTATTCAGATCCTGGGTACTCGAGCAGTGGGAGTGCATTCAGATCCCGGGTACTCGAGCAATGGGAGTGTATTCAGATCCCGGGTACTCGAGCAGTGGGAGAGTATTCAGATCCTGGGTACTCAAGCAGTGGGAGTGTATTCAGATCCCGGGTACTAGAGCAGTGGGAGTGTATTCAGACCCTGGGTACTCGAGCAGTGGAAGTATATTCAGATCCCAGGTACTCGAGCAGTGGGAGTGTATTCAGATCCCGGGTATTCGAGCAGTGGGAGTTTATTCAGATCCTGGGTACTCGAGCAGTAGGAGTGTATTCAGATCCCGGGTACTCGAGCAGTGGGAGTGTATTCAGATCCTGGTTACTCAAGCAGTGGGAGTGTATTTAGGTCCCGGGTACTGGAGCAGTGGGAGTGTATTCAGAGCCCGGGTTCTCGAGCAGTGGGAGTGTATTCAGATCCTGAGTACTCGAGCAGTGGGAGTGTATTCAGATCCCGGGTACTCGAGCAATGGGATTGTATTCAGATCCCGGGTACTCGAGCAGTGGGGGAGTATTCAGATCCTGGGTACTCAAGCAGTGGGAGTGTATTCAGATCCCAGGTACTAGAGCAGTGGGAGTGTATTCAGACCCTGGGTACTCGAGCAGTGGAAGTATATTCAGATCCCAGGTGCTCGAGCAGTGGGAGTGTATTCAGATCCCGGGTACTCGAGTAGTGGGAGTGTATTCAGACCCTGGGTACTCGAGCAGTGGAAGTATATTCAGATCCCAGGTGCTCGAGCAGTGGGAGTGTATTCAGATCCCGGGTACTCGAGTAGTGGGAGTGTATTCAGATCCCGGGTACGCGAGCAGTGGGAGTGTATTCAGATCCCAGGTACTCGAGCAGTGGGAGTGTATTCAGATCCCAGGTACTAGAGCAGTCGGTGTGTATTCAGATCCCGGGTACTCGAGCAGTCGGAGTGTATTCAGATCCCAGGTACTCGAGCAGTGGAAGTGTATTCAGATCCCAGGTACACGAGCAGTGGGAGTGTATTAAGATCCTGGGTATTCGAGCAGTGAAAGTATATTCAGATCCCGTGTACTAGAGCAGTGAGAGTGTATTCAGACCCTGGGTACTCGAGCAGTGGAAGTATATTCAGATCCCAGGTACTCGAGCAGTGGGAGTGTATTCAGATCCCGGGTATTCGAGCAGTGGGAGTTTATTCAGATCCTGGGTACTCGAGCAGTAGGAGTGTATTCAGATCCCGGGTACTCGAGCAGTGGGAGTGTATTCAGATCCTGGTTACTCAAGCAGTGGGAGTGTATTTAGGTCCCGGGTACTGGAGCAGTGGGAGTGTATTCAGAGCCCGGGTTCTCGAGCAGTGGGAGTGTATTCAGATCCTGGGTACTCGAGCAGTGGGAGTGCATTCAGATCCCGGGTACTCGAGCAATGGGAGTGTATTCAGATCCCGGGTACTCGAGCAGTGGGAGAGTATTCAGATCCTGGGTACTCAAGCAGTGGGAGTGTATTCAGATCCCGGGTACTAGAGCAGTGGGAGTGTATTCAGACCCTGGGTACTCGAGCAGTGGAAGTATATTCAGATCCCAGGTACTCGAACAGTGGGAGTGTATTCAGATCCCGGGTATTCGAGCAGTGGGAGTTTATTCAGATCCTGGGTACTCGAGCAGTAGGAGTGTATTCAGATCCCGGGTACTCGAGCAGTGGGAGTGTATTCAGATCCTGGTTACTCAAGCAGTGGGAGTGTATTTAGGTCCCGGGTACTGGAGCAGTGGGAGTGTATTCAGAGCCCGGGTTCTCGAGCAGTGGGAGTGTATTCAGATCCTGAGTACTCGAGCAGTGGGAGTGTATTCAGATCCCGGGTACTCGAGCAATGGGAGTGTATTCAGATCCCGGGTACTCGAGCAGTGGGAGAGTATTCAGATCCTGGGTACTCAAGCAGTGGGAGTGTATTCAGATCCCGGGTACTTGAGCATTGGGAGTGTATTCCGATCCCGGGTACTCGAGCAGTGGGAGTGTATTCAGATCCTGAGTACTCGAGCAGTGGGAGTGTATTCAGATCCTGGGTATTCGAGCAGTGGAAGTGTATCCAGATCCCGGGTACTCGAGTAGTGGGAGTGTATTCAGATCCCGGGTACTCGAGCAGTCGGAGTGTATTCAGATCCCGGGTACTCGAGCAGTGGGAGTGTATTCAGATCCCGGGTACTCGAGTAGTGGGAGTGTATTCAGATCCCGGGTACGCGAGCAGTGGGAGCGTATTCAGATCCCAGGTACTCGAGCAGTGGGAGTGTATTCAGATCCCAGGTACTAGAGCAGTCGGTGTGTATTCAGATCCCGGGTACTCGAGCAGTCGGAGTGTATTCAGATCCCAGGTACTCGAGCAGTGGAAGTGTATTCAGATCCCAGGTACACGAGCAGTGGGAGTGTATTCAGATCGTGGGTATTCGAGCAGTGGAAGTGTATTCAGATCCCGTGTACTAGAGCAGTGAGAGTGTATTCAGACCCTGGGTACTCGAGCAGTGGAAGTATATTCAGATCCCAGGTACTCGAGCAGTGGGAGTGTATTCAGATCCCGGGTATTCGAGCAGTGGGAGTTTATTCAGATCCTGGGTACTCGAGCAGTAGGAGTGTATTCAGATCCCGGGTACTCGAGCAGTGGGAGTGTATTCAGATCCTGGTTACTCAAGCAGTGGGAGTGTATTTAGGTCCCGGGTACTGGAGCAGTGGGAGTGTATTCAGAGCCCGGGTTCTCGAGCAGTGGGAGTGTATTCAGATCCTGAGTACTCGAGCAGTGGGAGAGTATTCAGATCCCGGGTACTCGAGCAATGGGAGTGTATTCAGATCCCGGGTACTCGAGCAGTGGGAGAGTATTCAGATCCTGGGTACTCAAGCAGTGGGAGTGTATTCAGATCCCGGGTACTTGAGCAGTGGGAGTGTATTCCGATCCCGGGTACTCGAGCAGTGGGAGTGTATTCAGATCCTGGGTACTCGAGCACTGGGAGTGTATTCAGATCCTGGGTATTCGAGCAGTGGAAGTGTATTCAGAGCCCGGGTTCTCGAGCAGTGGGAGTGTATTCAGATCCTGAGTACTCGAGCAGTGGGAGTGTATTCAGATCCCGGTTACTCGAGCAATGGGAGTGTATTCAGAACCCGGGTACTCGAGCAGTGGGAGAGTATTCAGATCCTGGGTACTCAAGCAGTGGGAGTGTATTCAGATCCCGGGTACTTGAGCAGTGGGAGTGTATTCAGATCCCGGGTACTCGAGCAGAGGGAGTGTATTCAGATCCTGGGTACTCGAGCAGTGGGAGTGTATTCAGATCCTGGGTACTCGAGCACTGGGAGTGTATTCAGATCCTGGGTATTCGAGCAGTGGAAGTGTATTCAGAGCCCGGGTTCTCGAGCAGTGGGAGTGTATTCAGATCCTGAGTACTCGAGCAGTGGGAGTGTATTCAGATCCCGGTTACTCGAGCAATGGGAGTGTATTCAGAACCCGGGTACTCGAGCAGTGGGAGAGTATTCAGATCCTGGGTACTCAAGCAGTGGGAGTGTATTCAGATCCCGGGTACTTGAGCAGTGGGAGTGTATTCAGATCCCGGGTACTCGAGCAGAGGGAGTGTATTCAGATCCTGGGTACTCGAGCAGTGGGAGTGTATTCAGATCCTGGGTATTCGAGCAGTGGAAGTGTATTCAGATACCGGGTACTCGAGCAGTGGGAGTGTATTCAGATCCTGGGTACTCGAGCAGTGGGAGTGTATTCAGATCCTGGGTACGCGAGCAGTGGGCGTGTGTTCAGATCCCAGGTATGCAGCAGTGGGAATGTATTCAGATCCAGGGTATTCGAGCAGTGAGAGTGTATTCAGATCCTGGGTACTCGAGCAGTGGGAGTGTATTCAGATTCTGAGTACTCGAGCAGTGGGAGTGTATTCAGATCCTGGGTATTCGAGCAGTGGAAGTGTATCCAGATCCCGGGTACTCGAGTAGTGGGAGTGTATTCAGATCCCGGGTACTCGAGCAGTCGGAGTGTATTCAGATCCCGGGTACTCGAGCAGTGGGAGTGTATTCAGATCCCGGGTACTCGAGTAGTGGGAGTGTATTCAGATCCCGGGTACGCGAGCAGTGGGAGTGTATTCAGATCCCAGGTACTCGAGCAGTGGGAGTGTATTCAGATCCCAGGTACTAGAGCAGTCGGTGTGTATTCAGATCCCGGGTACTCGAGCAGTCGGAGTGTATTCAGATCCCAGGTACTCGAGCAGTGGAAGTGTATTCAGATCCCAGGTACACGAGCAGTGGGTGTGTATTCAGATCCCGGGTACTAGAGCAGTCGGAGTGTATTCAGATCCCGGGTACTCGAGCAGTGGCACTGTATTCAGATCCTGGGTACTCGAGCAGTGGGAGTGTGTTCAGATCCCGGGTACTCGAGCAGTGGGAGTGTATTCAGATCCCGGGTACTCGAGCATTCGGAGTGTATTCAGATCCTGGGTATTCGAGCAGTGGAAGTGTATTCAGATCCCGTGTACTAGAGCAGTGAGAGTGTATTCAGACCCTGGGTACTCGAGCAGTGGAAGTATATTCAGATCCCAGGTGCTCGAGCAGTGGGAGTGTATTCAGATCCCGGGTACTCGAGTAGTGGGAGTGTATTCAGATCCCGGGTACGCGAGCAGTGGGAGTGTATTCAGATCCCAGGTACTCGAGCAGTGGGAGTGTATTCAGATCCCAGGTACTAGAGCAGTCGGTGTGTATTCAGATCCCGGGTACTCGAGCAGTCGGAGTGTATTCAGATCCCAGGTACTCGAGCAGTGGAAGTGTATTCAGATCCCAGGTACACGAGCAGTGGGAGTGTATTCAGATCCTGGGTATTCGAGCAGTGGAAGTGTATTCAGATCCCGTGTACTAGAGCAGTGAGAGTGTATTCAGACCCTGGGTACTCGAGCAGTGGAAGTATATTCAGATCCCAGGTACTCGAGCAGCGGGAGTGTATTCAGATCCCGGGTATTCGAGCAGTGGGAGTTTATTCAGATCCTGGGTACTCGAGCAGTAGGAGTGTATTCAGATCCCGGGTACTCGAGCAGTGGGAGTGTATTCAGCTCCTGGTTACTCAAGCAGTGGGAGTGTATTTAGGTCCCGGGTACTGGAGCAGTGGGAGTGTATTCAGAGCCCGGGTTCTCGAGCAGTGGGAGTGTATTCAGATCCTGAGTACTCGAGCAGTGGGAGTGTATTCAGATCCCGGGTACTCGAGCAATGGGATTGTATTCAGATCCCGGGTACTCGAGCAGTGGGGGAGTATTCAGATCCTGGGTACTCAAGCAGTGGGAGTGTATTCAGATCCCGGGTACTAGAGCAGTGGGAGTGTATTCAGACCCTGGGTACTCGAGCAGTGGAAGTATATTCAGATCCCAGGTGCTCGAGCAGTGGGAGTGTATTCAGATCCCGGGTACTCGAGTAGTGGGAGTGTATTCAGATCCCGGGTACGCGAGCAGTGGGAGTGTATTCAGATCCCAGGTACTCGAGCAGTGGGAGTGTATTCAGATCCCAGGTACTAGAGCAGTCGGTGTGTATTCAGATCCCGGGTACTCGAGCAGTCGGAGTGTATTCAGATCCCAGGTACTCGAGCAGTGGAAGTGTATTCAGATCCCAGGTACACGAGCAGTGGGAGTGTATTCAGATCCTGGGTATTCGAGCAGTGGAAGTGTATTCAGATCCCGTGTACTAGAGCAGTGAGAGTGTATTCAGACCCTGGGTACTCGAGCAGTGGAAGTATATTCAGATCCCAGGTACTCGAGCAGTGGGAGTGTATTCAGATCCCGGGTATTCGAGCAGTGGGAGTTTATTCAGATCCTGGGTACTCGAGCAGTAGGAGTGTATTCAGATCCCGGGTACTCGAGCAGTGGGAGAGTATTCAGATCCTGGTTACTCAAGCAGTGGGAGTGTATTTAGGTCCCGGGTACTGGAGCAGTGGGAGTGTATTCAGAGCCCGGGTTCTCGAGCAGTGGGAGTGTATTCAGATCCTGGGTACTCGAGCAGTGGGAGTGCATTCAGATCCCGGGTACTCGAGCAATGGGAGTGTATTCAGATCCCGGGTACTCGAGCAGTGGGAGAGTATTCAGATCCTGGGTACTCAAGCAGTGGGAGTGTATTCAGATCCCGGGTACTAGAGCAGTGGGAGTGTGTTCAGAACCTGGGTACTCGAGCAGTGGAAGTATATTCAGATCCCAGGTGCTCGAGCAGTGGGAGTGTATTCAGATCCCGGGTACTCGAGTAGTGGGAGTGTATTCAGATCCCGGGTACGCGAGCAGTGGGAGTGTATTCAGATCCCAGGTACTCGAGCAGTGGGAGTGTATTCAGATCCCAGGTACTAGAGCATTCGGTGTGTATTCAGATCCCGGGTACTCGAGCAGTCGGAGTGTATTCAGATCCCAGGTACTCGAGCAGTGGAAGTGTATTCAGATCCCAGGTACACGAGCAGTGGGAGTGTATTCAGATCCTGGGTATTCGAGCAGTGGAAGTGTATTCAGATCCCGTGTACTAGAGCAGTGAGAGTGTATTCAGACCCTGGGTACTCGAGCAGTGGAAGTATATTCAGATCCCAGGTACTCGAGCAGTGGGAGTGTATTCAGATCCCGGGTATTCGAGCAGTGGGAGTTTATTCAGATCCTGGGTACTCGAGCAGTAGGAGTGTATTCAGATCCCGGGTACTCGAGCAGTGGGAGTGTATTCAGATCCTGGTTACTCAAGCAGTGGGAGTGTATTTAGGTCCCGGGTACTGGAGCAGTGGGAGTGTATTCAGAGCCCAGGTTCTCGAGCAGTGGGAGTGTATTCAGATCCTGAGTACTCGAGCAGTGGGAGTGTATTCAGATCCCGGCTACTCGAGCAATGGGAGTGTATTCAGATCCCGGGTACTCGAGCAGTGGGAGAGTATTCAGATCCTGGGTACTCAAGCAGTGGGAGTGTATTCAGATCCCGGGTACTTGAGCAGTGGGAGTGTATTCAGATCCCGGGTACTCGAGCAGTGGGAGTGTATTCAGATCATGGGTACTCGAGCACTGGGAGTGTATTCAGATCCTGGGTATTCGAGCAGAGGAAGTGTATTCAGAGACCGGGTACTCGAGCAGTGGGAGTGTATTCAGATCCTGGGTACTCGAGCAGTGGGAGTGTATTCAGATCCTGGGTACTCGAGCAGTGGGAGTGTGTTCAGATCCCAGGTATGCAGCAGTGGGAATGTATTCAGATCCAGGGTATTCGAGCAGTGGGAGTGTATTCAGATCCTGGGTACTCGAGCAGTGGGAGTGTATTCAGATCCTGAGTACTCGAGCAGTGGGAGTGTATTCAGATCCTGGGTATTCGAGCAGTGGAAGTGTATCCAGATCCCGGGTACTCGAGCAGTTGGAGTGTATTCAGATCCCGAGTACTCGAGCAGTGGAAGTGTATTCAGATCCCGGGGACTGGAGCAGTGGGAGTGTATTCAGATCCCGGGTACTCGAGCAGTGGGAGTGTATTCAGATCCTGGGTACTCGAGCAGTGGCAGTGTATTCAGATCCCGGGGAATGGAGCAGTGGGAGTGTATTCAGATCCCGAGTACTCGAGCAGTGGGAGTGTATTCAGATCCCGGGAACTGGAGCAGTGGGAGTGTATTCAGATCCCGGGTACTCGAGCAGTGGGAGAGTATTCAGATCCCGGGTACTCGAGCAGTGGGAGTGTGTTCAGATCCCAGGTATGCAGCAGTGGGAATGTATTCAGATCCAGGGTATTCGAGCAGTGGGAGTGTATTCAGATCCTGGGTACTCGAGCAGTGGGAGTGTATTCAGACCTGAGTACTCGAGCAGTGGGAGTGTATTCAGAACCTGGGTATTCGAGCAGTGGAAGTGTATCCAGATCCCGGGTACTCGAGCAGTTGGAGTGTATTCAGATCCCGAGTACTCGAGCAGTGGAAGTGTATTCAGATCCCGGGGACTGGAGCAGTGGGAGTGTATTCAGATCCCGTGTACTCGAGCAGTGGGAGTGTATTCAGATCCCGGGTACTTGAGCAGTGGGAGTGTATTCAGATCCTGGGTACTCGAGCAGTGGGAGTGTATTCAGATCCCGGGTACTCGAGCAGTGGGAGTGTATTCAGATCCCGGGTACTCGAGCAGTGTGGGTGTACTCAGATCCAGGGTATTCGAGCAGTGGGAGTGTATTCAGATCCCGGGTACTCGAGCAGTGGGAGTGTATTCTGATCCCGTGTACTAGATCAGTGGGAGTGTATTCAGATCCCGGGTACTCGAGCAATCGGAGCGTAAACAGATCCCGAGTGATCGAGCAGTGGGAGTGTGTTCAGATCCCGGGTACTCGAGTAGTGGGAGTGTATTCAGATCCCGGGTACTCGAGTAGTGGGAGTGTATTCAGATCCCGGGTACTCGAGCAGTCAGAGTGTATTCAGATCCCGGGTACTCGAGCAGTGGGAGTGTGTTCAGATTCCGGGTACTAGAGCAGTCGGAGTGTATTCAGATCCCGGGTACTCGAGCAGTGGGAGAGTATTCAGATCCCGGGTTCTCGAGCAGTGGGAGTGTATTCAGATCCTGGGTAATTGAGCAGTGGCAGTGTATCCAGATCCTGGGTACTCGAGCAGTGGGAGTGTATTCAGATCCCGGGTACTCGAGCAGTGGGAGTGTATTCAGATCCCGGGTACACGAGCAGTGGGAGTGTATTCAGATCCCGGGTACTCGAACAGTGGGAGTGCATTCAGATCCCGGGTACCTGAGCAGTGGGATTGTATTCAGATCCCGGGTAATCGAGCAGTGGGAGTGTATTCAGATCCCGGGTACACGAGCAGTGGGAGTGTATTCAGATCACGGGTACTCGAGCAGTGGGAGTGTATTCAGATCCCGGGAACTCGAGCAGTGGGAATGTATTCAGATCCCGGGTACTCGAGCAGTGGGAGTGTACTCAGATCCCGGGTACTCGAGCAGTGGGAGTGTATTCAGATCCTTGGTACTCGAGCTGTGTGAGTGTATTCAGATACCGGGTACTCAAGCAGTGGGAGTGTATTCAGATCCCGGGTACTCGAGCAGTGGGAGTCTATTCAGATCCCGGGTACTCGAGCAGTGGGAGTGTATTCAGGTCCCGGGTACTCGAGCAGTGGGACTGTATTCAGATCCCGGGTACTCGAGCAGTGGGAGTGTATTCAGATCCCGGGTACTCGAGCAGTGGGAGTGTATTCAGATCCCGGGTAATCGAGCAGTGGGATTGCATTCAGATCCCGGGTACTCGAGCAGTGGGAGTGTATTCAGATCCTGGGTACTCGAGCAGTGGGATTGTATTCAGATCCCGGGTACTCGAGCAGTGGGAGTGTATTCAGATCCCGGGTACTCGAGCAGTGGGAGTGTATTCAGATCCCGGGTACTCGAGCAGTGGGAGTGTATTCAATCCCGGGTATTCGAGCAGTGGGAGTGTATTCAGATCCCGGGCACTCGAGCAGTGGGAGTGTATTCAGATCCTGGGTATTCGAGCAATGGGAGTGTATTCAGATCCCGGGTACTCGAGCAGTGGGAGTGTGTTCCGATCCCGGGTACTTGAGCAGTGGGAGTGTATTCTGATCCTCGGTACTCGAGCAGTGGGAGTGAATTCAGATGCCGGCTACTCGAGCAGTGGGAGTGTATTCAGATCCCGGGTACTTGAGCAGTGGGAGTGTATTCAGATCCCGGGGACTCGAGCAGTGGGAGTGTATTCAGATCCCGGGTACTCGAGCAGTGGGAGTGTATTCAGATCCCGGGGACTGGAGCAGTGGGAGTGTATTCAGATCCCGAGTACTCGAGCAGTGGGAGTGTATTCAGATCCCAGGGACTGGAGCAGTGGGAGTGTATTCAGATCCCGGGTACTCGAGCAGTGGGAGTGTATTCAGATCCCGGGTACTTGAGCATTGGGAGTGTATTCAGATCCTGGGTACTCGAGCAGTGGGAGTGTATTCAGATCCCGGGTAGTCGAGCAGTGGGAGTGTATCCAGATCCCGGGTACTCGAGCAGTGGGGGTGTATTCAGATCCCGGGTACTCGAGCAGTGGGAGTGTATTCAGATCCCGGGTACTCGAGTAGTGGGAGTGTATTCTGATCCCATGTACTAGAGCAGTAGTAGTGTATTCAGATGCCGGGTACTCGAGCAATCGGAGCGTAAAGAGATCCCGAGTGATCGAGCAGTGGGAGTGTGTTCAGATCCCGGGTACTCCAGTAGTGGGAGTGTATTCAGATCCCGGGTACTCGAGGAGTGGGAGTGTATTCAGATCCCGGGTACTCGAGCAGTCGGAGAGTATTCAGATCCCGGGTACTCGAGCAGTGGCAGTGTATTCAGATCCCGGGTACGCGAGCAGTGGGAGTGTATTCAGATCCCAGGTACTCGAGAAGTGGGAGTGTATTCAGATCCCAGGTGCTAGAGCAGTCGGTGTGTATTCAGATCCAGGGTACTCGAGCAGTCGGAGTGTATTCAGATCCCAGGTACTCGAGCAGTGGAAGTGTATTCAGATCCCAGGTACTCGAGCAGTGGGGGTGTATTCAGATCCCGGGTACTCGAGCAGTGGGAGTGTATTCAGATCCCGGGTACTCGAGTAGTGGGCGTGTATTCTGATCCCGTGTACTAGAGCAGTGGGAGTGTATTCAGATGCCGGGTACTCGAGCAATCGGAGGGTAAACAGGTCCCGAGTGATCGAGCAGTGGGAGTGTGTTCAGATCCCGGGTACTCGAGCTGTGGAAGTGTATTCAGATCCCAGGTACTCGAGCAGTGGGAGTGTATTCAGATCCCGGGTACTAGAGCAGTCGGAGTGTATTCAGATCCCGGGTACTCGAGCAGTGGCACTGTATTCAGATCCAGGGTACTCGAGCAGTGGGAGTGTATTCAGATCCCAGGTACTAGAGCAGTCGGTGTGTATTCAGATCCCGGGTACTCGAGCAGTCGGAGTGTATTCAGATCCCAGGTACTCGAGCAGTGGAAGTGTATTCAGATCCCAGGTACTCGAGCAGTGGGAGTGTATTCAGATCCCGGGTACTAGAGCAGTCGGAGTGTATTCAGATCCCGGGTACTCGAGCAGTGGCACTGTATTCAGATCCTGGGTACTCGAGCAGTGGGAGTGTGTTCAGATCCCGGGTACTCGAGCAGTGGGAGTGTATTCAGATCCCGGGTACTCGAGCATTGGGAGTGTATTCAGATCCTGGGTATTCGAGCAGTGGAAGTGTATTCAGACCCCGTGTACTAGAGCAGTGAGAGTGTACTCGGACCCTGGGTACTCGAGCAGTGGAAGTATATTCAGATCCCAGGTACTCGAGCAGTAGGAGTGTATTCAGATTCCGGGTATTCGAGCAGTGGGAGTTTATTCAGATCCTGGGTACTCGAGCAGTGGGAGTGTATTCAGATCCTGGTTACTCGAGCAGTCGGAGTTTATTCAGATCCTGGGTACTCGAGCAGTAGGAGTGTATTCAGATCCCGGGTACTCGAGCAGTGGGAGTGTATTCAGATCCTGGTTACTCAAGCAGTGGGAGTGTATTTAGGTCCCACGTACTGGAGCAGTGGGAGTGTATTCAGAGCCCGGGTTCTCGAGCAGTGGGAGTGTATTCAGATACTGAGTACTCGAGCAGTGGGAGTGTATTCAGATCCCGGGTACTCGAGCAATGGGAGTGTATTCAGATCCCGGGTACTCGAGCAGTGGGAGAGTATTCAGATCCTGGGTACTCAAGCAGTGGGAGTGTATTCAGATCCCGGGTACTTGAGCAGTGGGAGTGTATTCAGATCCCGGGTACTCGAGCAGAGGGAGTGTATTCAGATCCTGGGTACTCGAGCAGTGGGAGTGTATTCAGATCCTGGGTATTCGAGCAGTGGAAGTGTATTCAGATACCGGGTACTCGAGCAGTGGGAGTGTATTCAGATCCTGGGTACTCGAGCAGTGGGAGTGTATTCAGATCCTGGGTACGCGAGCAGTGGGCGTGTGTTCAGATCCCAGGTATGCAGCAGTGGGAATGTATTCAGATCCAGGGTATTCGAGCAGTGAGAGTGTATTCAGATCCTGGGTACTCGAGCAGTGGGAGTGTATTCAGATCCTGAGTACTCGAGCAGTGGGAGTGTATTCAGATCCTGGGTATTCGAGCAGTGGAAGTGTATCCAGATCCCGGGTACTCGAGTAGTGGGAGTGTATTCAGATCCCGGGTACTCGAGCAGTCAGAGTGTATTCAGATCCCGGGTACTCGAGCAGTGGGAGTGTATTCAGATCCCGGGTACTCGAGTACTGGGAGTGTATTCAGATCCCGGGTACACGAGCAGTGGGAGTGTATTCAGATCCCAGGTACTCGAGCAGTGGGAGTGTATTCAGATCCCAGGTACTAGAGCAGTCGGTGTGTATTCAGATCCCGGGTACTCGAGCAGTCGGAGTGTATTCAGATCCCAGGTACTCGAGCAGTGGAAGTGTATTCAGATCCCAGGTACACGAGCAGTGGGAGTGTATTCAGATCCCGGGTACTAGAGCAGTCGGAGTGTATTCAGATCCCGGGTACTCGAGCAGTGGCACTGTATTCAGATCCTGGGTACTCGAGCAGTGGGAGTGTGTTCAGATCCCGGGTACTCGAGCAGTGGGAGTGTATTCAGATCCCGGGTACTCGAGCATTGGGAGTGTATTCAGATCCTGGGTATTCGAGCAGTGGAAGTGTATTCAGATCCCGTGTACTAGAGCAGTGAGAGTGTATTCAGACCCTGGGTACTCGAGCAGTGGAAGTATATTCAGATCCCAGGTACTCGAGCAGTGGGAGTGTATTCAGATCCCGGGTACTCGAGTAGTGGGAGTGTATTCAGATCCCGGGTACGCGAGCAGTGGGAGTGTATTCAGATCCCAGGTACTCGAGCAGTGGGAGTGTATTCAGATCCCAGGTACTAGAGCAGTCGGTGTGTATTCAGAGCCCGGGTACTCGAGCAGTCGGAGTGTATTCAGATCCCAGGTACTCGAGCAGTGGAAGTGTATTCAGATCCCAGGTACACGAGCAGTGGGAGTGTATTCAGATCCTGGGTATTCGAGCAGTGGAAGTGTATTCAGATCCCGTGTACTAGAGCAGTGAGAGTGTATTCAGACCCTGGGTACTCGAGCAGTGGAAGTATATTCAGATCCCAGGTACTCGAGCAGTGGGAGTGTATTCAGATCCCGGGTATTCGAGCAGTGGGAGTTTATTCAGATCCTGGGTACTCGAGCAGTAGGAGTGTATTCAGATCCCGGGTACTCGAGCAGTGGGAGTGTATTCAGATCCTGGTTACTCAAGCAGTGGGAGTGTATTTAGGTCCCGGGTACTGGAGCAGTGGGAGTGTATTCAGAGCCCGGGTTCTCGAGCAGTGGGAGTGTATTCAGATCCTGAGTACTCGAGCAGTGGGAGTGTATTCAGATCCCGGGTACTCGAGCAATGGGAGTGTATTCAGATCCCGGGTACTCGAGCAGTGGGAGAGTATTCAGATCCTGGGAACTCAAGCAGTGGGAGTGTATTCAGATTCCGGGTACTTGAGCAGTGGGAGTGTATTCAGATCCCGGGTACTCGAGCAGTGGGAGTGTATTCAGATCCTGGGTACTCGAGCAGTGGGAGTGTATTCAGATCCTGGGTATTCGAGCAGTGGAAGTGTATTCAGATACCGGGTACTCGAGCAGTGGGAGTGTATTCAGATCCTGGGTACTCGAGCAGTGGGAGTGTATTCAGATCCTGGGTACTCGAGCAGTGGGAGTGTGTTCAGATCCCAGGTATGCAGCAGTGGGAATGTATTCAGATCCAGGGTATTCGAGCAGTGGGAGTGTATTCAGATCCTGGGTACTCGAGCAGTGGGAGTGTATTCAGATCCTGAGTACTCGAGCAGTGGGAGTGTATTCAGATCCTGGGTATTCGAGCAGTGGAAGTGTATTCAGATCCCGGGGACTGGAGCAGCGGGAGTGTATTCAGATCCCGGGTACTCGAGCAGTGGAAGTGTATTCAGATCCCGGGGACTGGAGCAGTGGGAGTGTATTCAGATCCCGGGTACTCGAGCAGTGGGAGTGTATTCAGATCCTGGGTACTCGAGCAGTGGCAGTGTATTCAGATCCCGGGGAATGGAGCAGTGGGAGGGTATTCAGATCCCGAGTACTCGAGCAGTGGGAGTGTATTCAGATCCCGGGGACTGGAGCAGTGGGAGTGTATTCAGATCCCGGGTACTCGAGCAGTGGGAGTGTATTCAGATCCCGGGTACTCGAGCAGTGGGAGTGTGTTCAGATCCCAGGTATGCAGCAGTGGGAATGTATTCAGATCCAGGGTATTCGAGCAGTGGGAGTGTATTCAGATCCTGGGTACTCGAGCAGTGGGAGTGTATTCAGACCTGAGTACTCGAGCAGTGGGAGTGTATTCAGAACCTGGGTATTCGAGCAGTGGAAGTGTATCCAGATCCCGGGTACTCGAGCAATTGGAGTGTATTCAGATCCCGAGTAATCGAGCAGTGGAAGTGTATTCAGATCCCGGGGACAGGAGCAGTGGGAGTGTATTCAGATCCCGGGTACTCGAGCAGTGGGAGTGTATTCAGATCCCGGGTACTCGAGCAGTGGGAGCGTATTCAGATCCCGGGGAATGGAGCAGTGGGAGTGTATTCAGATCCCGAATAGTCGAGCAGTGGGATTGTATTCATATCCCGGGGACTGGAGCAGTGGGAGTGTATTCAGATCCCGGGTACTCGAGCAGTGGGAGTGTATTCAGATCCCGGGTACTCGAGCAGTGGGAGTGTATTCAGATCCTGGGTACTCGAGCAGTGGGAGTGTATTCAGATCCCGGGTACTCGAGCAGTGGGAGTGTATTCAGATCCCGGGTACTCGAGCAGTGTGGGTGTATTCAGATCCAGGGTATTCGAGCAGTGGGAGTGTATTCAGATCCCGGGTACTCGAGCAGTGGGAGTGTATTCTGATCCCGTGTACTAGAGCAGTGGGAGTGTATTCAGATCCCGGGTACTCGAGCAATCGGAGCGTAAACAGATCCCGAGTGGTCGAGCAGTGGGAGTGTGTTCAGATCCCGGGTACTCGAGTAGTGGGAGTGTATTCAGATCCCGGGTACTCGAGTAGTGGGAGTGTATTCAGATCCCGGGTACTCGAGCAGTCGGAGTGTATACAGATCCCGGGTACTCGAGCAGTGGGAGTGTGTTCAGATCCCGGGTACTAGAGCAGTCGGAGTGTATTCAGATCCCGGGTACTCGAGCAGTGGGAGAGTATTCAGATCCCGGGTACTCGAGCAGTGGGAGTGTATTCAGATCCTGGGTACTTGAGCAGTGGCAGTGTATCCAGATCCTGGGTAATCGAGCAGTGGGAGTGTATTCAGATCCCGGGTAATCGAGCAGTGGGAGTGTATTCAGATCCCGGGTACTCGAGCAGTGGGAGTGTATTCAGATCCCGGGTACTCGAACAGTGGGAGTGCATTCAGATCCCGGGTACTTGAGCAGTGGGATTGTATTCAGATCCCGGGTACTCGAGCAGTGGGAGTGTATTCAGATCCCGGGTACTCGAGCAGTGGGAGTGTATTCAGATCACGGGTACTCGAGCAGTGGGAGTGTATTCAGATCCCGGGAACTCGAGCAGTGGGAATGTATTCAGATCCCGGGTACTCGAGCAGTGGGAGTGTACTCAGATCCCGGGTACTCGAGCAGTGGGAGTGTATTCAGATCCTGGGTACTCGAGCTGTGGGAGTGTATTCAGATACCGGGTACTCAAGCAGTGGGAGTGTATTCAGATCCCGGGTACTCGAGCAGTGAGAGTCTATTCAGATCCCGGGTACTCGAGCAGTGGGAGTGTATTCAGGTCCCGGGTACTCGAGCAGTGGGACTGTATTCAGATCCCGGGTACTCGAGCAGTGGGAGTGTATTAGATCCCGGGTACTCGAGCAGTGGGAGTGTATTCAGATCCCGGGTAATCGAGCAGTGGGATTGCATTCAGATCCCGGGAACTCGAGCAGTGGGAGTGTATTCAGATCCTGGGTACTCGAGCAGTGGGATTGTATTCAGATCCCGGGTACTCGAGCAGGGGGAGTGTATTCAGATCCCGGGTACTCGAGCAGTGGGAGAGTATTCAGATCCCGGGTACTCGAGCAGTGGGAGTGTATTCAATCCCGGGTATTCGAGCAGTGGGAGTGTATTCAGATCCCGGGCACTCGAGCAGTGGGAGTGTATTCAGATTCTGGGTATTCGAGCAGTGGAAGTGTATTCAGATCCCGTGTACTAGAGCAGTGAGAGTGTATTCAGACCCTGGGTACTCGAGCAGTGGAAGTATATTCAGATCCCAGGTACTCAAGCAGTGGGAGTGTATTCAGATCCCGGGTATTCGAGCAGTGGGAGTTTATTCAGATCCTGGGTACTCGAGCAGTAGGAGTGTATTCAGATCCCGGGTACTCGAGCAGTGGGAGTGTATTCAGATCCTGGTTACTCAAGCAGTGGGAGTGTATTTAGGTCCCGGGTACTGGAGCAGTGAGAGTGTATTCAGACCCTGGGTACTCGAGCAGTGGAAGTATATTCAGATCCCAGGTACTCGAGCAGTGGGAGTGTATTCAGATCCCGGGTACTCGAGTAGTGGGAGTGTATTCAGATCCCGGGTACGCGAGCAGTGGGAGTGTATTCAGATCCCAGGTACTCGAGCAGTGGGAGTGTATTCAGATCCCAGGTACTAGAGCAGTCGGTGTGTATTCAGAGCCCGGGTACTCGAGCAGTCGGAGTGTATTCAGATCCCAGGTACTCGAGCAGTGGAAGTGTATTCAGATCCCAGGTACACGAGCAGTGGGAGTGTATTCAGATCCTGGGTATTCGAGCAGTGGAAGTGTATTCAGATCCCGTGTACTAGAGCAGTGAGAGTGTATTTAGACCCTGGGTACTCGAGCAGTGGAAGTATATTCAGATCCCAGGTACTCGAGCAGTGGGAGTGTATTCAGATCCCGGGTATTCGAGCAGTGGGAGTTTATTCAGATCCTGGGTACTCGAGCAGTAGGAGTGTATTCAGATCCCGGGTACTCGAGCAGTGGGAGTGTATTCAGATCCTGGTTACTCAAGCAGTGGGAGTGTATTTAGGTCCCGGGTACTGGAGCAGTGGGAGTGTATTCAGAGCCCGGGTTCTCGAGCAGTGGGAGTGTATTCAGATCCTGAGTACTCGAGCAGTGGGAGTGTATTCAGATCCCGGGTACTCGAGCAATGGGAGTGTATTCAGATCCCGGGTACTCGAGCAGTGGGAGAGTATTCAGATCCTGGGAACTCAAGCAGTGGGAGTGTATTCAGATTCCGGGTACTTGAGCAGTGGGAGTGTATCCAGATCCCGGGTACTCGAGCAGTGGGAGTGTATTCAGATCCTGGGTACTCGAGCAGTGGGAGTGTATTCAGATCCTGGGTATTCGAGCAGTGGAAGTGTATTCAGATACCGGGTACTCGAGCAGTGGGAGTGTATTCAGATCCTGGGTACTCGAGCAGCGGGAGTGTATTCAGATCCTGGGTACTCGAGCAGTGGGAGTGTGTTCAGATCCCAGGTATGCAGCAGTGGGAATGTATTCAGATCCAGGGTATTCGAGCAGTGGGAGTGTATTCAGATCCTGGGTACTCGAGCAGTGGGAGTGTATTCAGATCCTGAGTACTCGAGCAGTGGGAGTGTATTCAGATCCTGGGTATTCGAGCAGTGGAAGTGTATTCAGATCCCGGGGACTGGAGCAGCGGGAGTGTATTCAGATCCCGGGTACTCGAGCAGTGGAAGTGTATTCAGATCCCGGGGACTGGAGCAGTGGGAGTGTATTCAGATCCCGGGTACTCGAGCAGTGGGAGTGTATTCAGATCCTGGGTACTCGAGCAGTGGCAGTGTATTCAGATCCCGGGGAATGGAGCAGTGGGAGGGTATTCAGATCCCGAGTACTCGAGCAGTGGGAGTGTATTCAGATCCCGGGGACTGGAGCAGTGGGAGTGTATTCAGATCCCGGGTACTCGAGCAGTGGGAGTGTATTCAGATCCCGGGTACTCGAGCAGTGGGAGTGTGTTCAGATCCCAGGTATGCAGCAGTGGGAATGTATTCAGATCCAGGGTATTCGAGCAGTGGGAGTGTATTCAGATCCTGGGTACTCGAGCAGTGGGAGTGTATTCAGACCTGAGTACTCGAGCAGTGGGAGTGTATTCAGAACCTGGGTATTCGAGCAGTGGAAGTGTATCCAGATCCCGGGTACTCGAGCAATTGGAGTGTATTCAGATCCCGAGTAATCGAGCAGTGGAAGTGTATTCAGATCCCGGGGACAGGAGCAGTGGGAGTGTATTCAGATCCCGGGTACTCGAGCAGTGGGAGTGTATTCAGATCCCGGGTACTCGAGCAGTGGGAGCGTATTCAGATCCCGGGGAATGGAGCAGTGGGAGTGTATTCAGATCCCGAGTAGTCGAGCAGTGGGATTGTATTCATATCCCGGGGACTGGAGCAGTGGGAGTGTATTCAGATCCCGGGTACTCGAGCAGTGGGAGTGTATTCAGATCCCGGGTACTCGAGCAGTGGGAGTGTATTCAGATCCTGGGTACTCGAGCAGTGGGAGTGTATTCAGATCCCGGGTACTCGAGCAGTGGGAGTGTATTCAGATCCCGGGTACTCGAGCAGTGTGGGTGTATTCAGATCCAGGGTATTCGAGCAGTGGGAGTGTATTCAGATCCCGGGTACTCGAGCAGTGGGAGTGTATTCTGATCCCGTGTACTAGAGCAGTGGGAGTGTATTCAGATCCCGGGTACTCGAGCAATCGGAGCGT
Organism: Somniosus microcephalus; assembly: GCF_052327205.1. Classification (NCBI taxonomy): domain Eukaryota; kingdom Metazoa; phylum Chordata; class Chondrichthyes; order Squaliformes; family Somniosidae; genus Somniosus; species Somniosus microcephalus. The sequence continues at coordinate 215,386,769 of NC_140995.1, read as the reverse complement.
AAACAGATCCCGAGTGGTCGAGCAGTGGGAGTGTGTTCAGATCCCGGGTACTCGAGTAGTGGGAGTGTATTCAGATCCCGGGTACTCGAGTAGTGGGAGTGTATTCAGATCCCGGGTACTCGAGCAGTCGGAGTGTATACAGATCCCGGGTACTCGAGCAGTGGGAGTGTGTTCAGATCCCGGGTACTAGAGCAGTCGGAGTGTATTCAGATCCCGGGTACTCGAGCAGTGGGAGAGTATTCAGATCCCGGGTACTCGAGCAGTGGGAGTGTATTCAGATCCTGGGTACTTGAGCAGTGGCAGTGTATCCAGATCCTGGGTAATCGAGCAGTGGGAGTGTATTCAGATCCCGGGTAATCGAGCAGTGGGAGTGTATTCAGATCCCGGGTACTCGAGCAGTGGGAGTGTATTCAGATCCCGGGTACTCGAACAGTGGGAGTGCATTCAGATCCCGGGTACTTGAGCAGTGGGATTGTATTCAGATCCCGGGTACTCGAGCAGTGGGAGTGTATTCAGATCCCGGGTACTCGAGCAGTGGGAGTGTATTCAGATCACGGGTACTCGAGCAGTGGGAGTGTATTCAGATCCCGGGAACTCGAGCAGTGGGAATGTATTCAGATCCCGGGTACTCGAGCAGTGGGAGTGTACTCAGATCCCGGGTACTCGAGCAGTGGGAGTGTATTCAGATCCTGGGTACTCGAGCTGTGGGAGTGTATTCAGATACCGGGTACTCAAGCAGTGGGAGTGTATTCAGATCCCGGGTACTCGAGCAGTGAGAGTCTATTCAGATCCCGGGTACTCGAGCAGTGGGAGTGTATTCAGGTCCCGGGTACTCGAGCAGTGGGACTGTATTCAGATCCCGGGTACTCGAGCAGTGGGAGTGTATTAGATCCCGGGTACTCGAGCAGTGGGAGTGTATTCAGATCCCGGGTAATCGAGCAGTGGGATTGCATTCAGATCCCGGGAACTCGAGCAGTGGGAGTGTATTCAGATCCTGGGTACTCGAGCAGTGGGATTGTATTCAGATCCCGGGTACTCGAGCAGGGGGAGTGTATTCAGATCCCGGGTACTCGAGCAGTGGGAGAGTATTCAGATCCCGGGTACTCGAGCAGTGGGAGTGTATTCAATCCCGGGTATTCGAGCAGTGGGAGTGTATTCAGATCCCGGGCACTCGAGCAGTGGGAGTGTATTCAGATTCTGGGTATTCGAGCAGTGGAAGTGTATTCAGATCCCGTGTACTAGAGCAGTGAGAGTGTATTCAGACCCTGGGTACTCGAGCAGTGGAAGTATATTCAGATCCCAGGTACTCAAGCAGTGGGAGTGTATTCAGATCCCGGGTATTCGAGCAGTGGGAGTTTATTCAGATCCTGGGTACTCGAGCAGTAGGAGTGTATTCAGATCCCGGGTACTCGAGCAGTGGGAGTGTATTCAGATCCTGGTTACTCAAGCAGTGGGAGTGTATTTAGGTCCCGGGTACTGGAGCAGTGGGAGTGTATTCAGAGCCCGGGTTATCGAGCAGTGGGAGTGTATTCAGATCCTGAGTACTCGAGCAGTGGGAGTGTATTCAGATCCCGGGTACTCGAGCAATGGGAGTGTATTCAGATCCCGGGTACTCGAGCAGTGGGAGAGTATTCAGATCCTGGGTACTCAAGCAGTGGGAGTGTATTCAGATTCCGGGTACTTGAGCAGTGGGAGTGTATTCAGATCCCGGGTACTCGAGCAGTGGGAGTGTATTCAGATTCTGGGTACTCGAGCAGTGGGAGTGTATTCAGATCCTGGGTATTCGAGCAGTGGAAGTGTATTCAGATACCGGGTACTCGAGCAGTGGGAGTGTATTCAGATCCTGGGTACTCGAGCAGTGGGAGTGTATTCAGATCCCGGGTACTCGAGCAGTGGGAGTGTATTCAGATCCCGGGTACTCGAGCAGTGGGAGTGTGTTCAGATCCCAGGTATGCAGCAGTGGGAATGTATTCAGATCCAGGGTATTCGAGCAGTGGGAGTGTATTCAGATCCTGGGTACTCGAGCAGTGGGAGTGTATTCAGACCTGAGTACTCGAGCAGTGGGAGTGTATTCAGAACCTGGGTATTCGAGCAGTGGAAGTGTATCCAGATCCCGGGTACTCGAGCAATTGGAGTGTATTCAGATCCCGAGTAATCGAGCAGTGGAAGTGTATTCAGATCCCGGGGACAGGAGCAGTGGGTGTGTATTCAGATCCCGGGTACTCGAGCAGTGGGAGTGTATTCAGATCCCGGGTACTCGAGCAGTGGGAGCGTATTCAGATCCCGGGGAATGGAGCAGTGGGAGTGTATTCAGATCCCGAGTAGTCGAGCAGTGGGATTGTATTCATATCCCGGGGACTGGAGCAGTGGGAGTGTATTCAGATCCCGGGTACTCGAGCAGTGTGGGTGTATTCAGATCCAGGGTATTCGAGCAGTGGGAGTGTATTCAGATCCCGGGTACTCGAGCAGTGGGAGTGTATTCTGATCCCGTGTACTAGAGCAGTGGGAGTGTATTCAGATCCCGGGTACTCGAGCAATCGGAGCGTAGACAGATCCCGAGTGGTCGAGCAGTGGGAGTGTGTTCAGATCCCGGGTACTCGAGTAGTGGGAGTGTATTCAGATCCCGGGTACTCGAGTAGTGGGAGTGTATTCAGATCCCGGGTACTCGAGCAGTCGGAGTGTATTCAGATCCCGGGTACTCGAGCAGTGGGAGTGTGTTCAGATCCCGGGTACTAGAGCAGTCGGAGTGTATTCAGATCCCGGGTACTCGAGCAGTGGGAGAGTATTCAGATCCCGGGTACTCGAGCAGTGGGAGTGTATTCAGATCCTGGGTACTTGAGCAGTGGCAGTGTATCCAGATCCTGGGTACTCGAGCAGTGGGAGTGTATTCAGATCCCGGGTAATCGAGCAGTGGGAGTGTATTCAGATCCCGGGTACTCGAGCAGTGGGAGTGTATTCAGATCCCGGGTACTCGAACAGTGGGAGTGCATTCAGATCCCGGGTACTTGAGCAGTGGGATTGTATTCAGATCCCGGGTACTCGAGCAGTGCGATTGTATTCAGATCCCGGGTACTCGAGCAGTGGGAGTGTATTCAGATCACGGGTACTCGAGCAGTGGGAGTGTATTCAGATCCCGGGAACTCGAGCAGTGGGAATGTATTCAGATCCCGGGTACTCGAGCAGTGGGAGTGTACTCAGATCCCGGGTACTCGAGCAGTGGGAGTGTATTCAGATCCCGGGTACTCGAGCAGTGGGAGTGTATTCAGGTCCCGGGTACTCGAGCAGTGGGACTGTATTCAGATCCCGGGTACTCGAGCAGTGGGAGTGTATTAGATCCCGGGTACTCGAGCAGTGGGAGTGTATTCAGATCCCGGGTAATCGAGCAGTGGGATTGCATTCAGATCCCGGGAACTCGAGCAGTGGGAGTGTATTCAGATCCTGGGTACTCGAGCAGTGGGATTGTATTCAGATCCCGGGTACTCGAGCAGTGGGAGTGTATTCAGATCCCGGGTACTCGAGCAGTGGGAGAGTATTCAGATCCCGGGTACTCGAGCAGTGGGAGTGTATTCAATCCCGGGTATTCGAGCAGTGGGAGTGTATTCAGATCCCGGGCACTCGAGCAGTGGGAGTGTATTCAGATTCTGGGTATTCGAGCAGTGGAAGTGTATTCAGATCCCGTGTACTAGAGCAGTGAGAGTGTATTCAGACCCTGGGTACTCGAGCAGTGGAAGTATATTCAGATCCCAGGTACTCAAGCAGTGGGAGTGTATTCAGATCCCGGGTATTCGAGCAGTGGGAGTTTATTCAGATCCTGGGTACTCGAGCAGTAGGAGTGTATTCAGATCCCGGGTACTCGAGCAGTGGGAGTGTATTCAGATCCTGGTTACTCAAGCAGTGGGAGTGTATTTAGGTCCCGGGTACTGGAGCAGTGGGAGTGTATTCAGAGCCCGGGTTCTCGAGCAGTGGGAGTGTATTCAGATCCTGAGTACTCGAGCAGTGGGAGTGTATTCAGATCCCGGGTACTCGAGCAATGGGAGTGTATTCAGATCCCGGGTACTCGAGCAGTGGGAGAGTATTCAGATCCTGGGTACTCAAGCAGTGGGAGTGTATTCAGATTCCGGGTACTTGAGCAGTGGGAGTGTATTCAGATCCCGGGTACTCGAGCAGTGGGAGTGTATTCAGATTCTGGGTACTCGAGCAGTGGGAGTGTATTCAGATCCTGGGTATTCGAGCAGTGGAAGTGTATTCAGATACCGGGTACTCGAGCAGTGGGAGTGTATTCAGATCCTGGGTACTCGAGCAGTGGGAGTGTATTCAGATCCTGGGTACTCGAGCAGTGGGAGTGTGTTCAGATCCCAGGTATGCAGCAGTGGGAATGTATTCAGATCAAGGGTAATCGAGCAGTGGGAGTGTATTCAGATCCTGGGTACTCGAGCAGTGGGAGTGTATTCAGATCCTGAGTACTCGAGCAGTGGGAGTGTATTCAGATCCTGGGTATTCGAGCAGTGGAAGTGTATTCAGATCCCGGGGACTGGAGCAGCGGGAGTGTATTCAGATCCCGGGTACTCGAGCAGTGGAAGTGTATTCAGATCCCGGGGACTGGAGCAGTGGGAGTGTATTCAGATCCCGGGTACTCGAGCAGTGGGAGTGTATTCAGATGCTGGGTACTCGAGCAGTGGCAGTGTATTCAGATCCCGGGGAATGGAGCAGTGGGAGGGTATTCAGATCCCGAGTACTCGAGCAGTGGGAGTGTATTCAGATCCCGGGGACTGGAGCAGTGGGAGTGTATTCAGATCCCGGTTACTCGAGCAGTGGTAGTGTATTCAGATCCCGGGTACTCGAGCAGTGGGAGTGTGTTCAGATCCCAGGTATGCAGCAGTGGGAATGTATTCAGATCCAGGGTATTCGAGCAGTGGGAGTGTATTCAGATCCTGGGTACTCGAGCAGTGGGAGTGTATTCAGACCTGAGTACTCGAGCAGTGGGAGTGTATTCAGAAGCTGGGTATTCGAGCAGTGGAAGTGTATCCAGATCCCGGGTACTCGAGCAATTGGAGTGTATTCAGATCCCGAGTAATCGAGCAGTGGAAGTGTATTCAGATCCCGGGGACTGGAGCAGTGGGAGTGTATTCAGATCCCGGGTACTCGAGCAGTGGGAGTGTATTCAGATCCCGGGTACTCGAGCAGTGGGAGCGTATTCAGATCCCGGGGAATGGAGCAGTGGGAGTGTATTCAGATCCCGAGTAGTCGAGCAGTGGGATTGTATTCATATCCCGGGGACTGGAGCAGTGGGAGTGTATTCAGATCCCGGGTACTCGAGCAGTGGGAGTGTATTCAGATCCCGGGTACTCGAGCAGTGGGAGTGTATTCAGATCCTGGGTACTCGAGCAGTGGGAGTGTATTCAGATCCCGGGTACTCGAGCAGTGGGAGTGTATTCAGATCCCGGGTACTCGAGCAGTGTGGGTGTATTCAGATCCAGGGTATTCGAGCAGTGGGAGTGTATTCAGATCCCGGGTACTCGAGCAGTGGGAGTGTATTCTGATCCCGTGTACTAGAGCAGTGGGAGTGTATTCAGATCCCGGGTACTCGAGCAATCGGAGCGTAAACAGATCCCGAGTGGTCGAGCAGTGGGAGTGTGTTCAGATCCCGGGTACTCGAGTAGTGGGAGTGTATTCAGATCCCGGGTACTCGAGTAGTGGGAGTGTATTCAGATCCCGGGTACTCGAGCAGTCAGAGTGTATTCAGATCCCGGGTACTCGAGCAGTGGGAGTGTGTTCAGATCCCGGGTACTAGAGCAGTCGGAGTGTATTCAGATCCCGGGTACTCGAGCAGTGGGAGAGTATTCAGATCCCGGGTACTCGAGCAGTGGGAGTGTATTCAGATCCTGGGTACTTGAGCAGTGGCAGTGTATCCAGATCCTGGGTACTCGAGCAGTGGGAGTGTATTCAGATCCCGGGTACTCGAGCAGTGGGAGTGTATTCAGATCCCGGGTACTCGAGCAGTGGGAGTGTATTCAGATCCCGGGTACTCGAACAGTGGGAGTGCATTCAGATCCCGGGTACTTGAGCAGTGGGATTGTATTCAGATCCCGGGTACTCGAGCAGTGGGAGTGTATTCAGATCCCGGGTTCTCGAGCAGTGGGAGTGTATTCAGATCACGGGTACTCGAGCAGTGGGAGTGTATTCAGATCCCGGGAACTCGAGCAGTGGGAATGTATTCAGATCCCGGGTACTCGAGCAGTGGGAGTGTACTCAGATCCCGGGTACTCGAGCAGTGGGAGTGTATTCAGATCCTGGGTACTCGAGCTGTGGGAGTGTATTCAGATACCGGGTACTCAAGCAGTGGGAGTGTATTCAGATCCCGGGTACTCGAGCAGTGGGAGTCTATTCAGATCCCGGGTACTCGAGCAGTGGGAGTGTATTCAGGTCCCGGGTACTCGAGCAGTGGGACTGTATTCAGCTCCCGGGTACTCGAGCAGTGGGAGTGTATTCAGATCCCGGGTACTCGAGCAGTGGGAGTGTATTCAGATCCCGGGTAATCGAGCAGTGGGATTGCATTCAGATCCCGGGAACTCGAGCAGTGGGAGTGTATTCAGATCCTGGGTACTCGAGCAGTGGGATTGTATTCAGATCCCGGGTACTCGAGCAGTGGGAGTGTATTCAGATCCCGGGTACTCGAGCAGTGGGAGAGTATTCAGATCCCGGGTACTCGAGCAGTGGGAGTGTATTCAGATCCCGGGCACTCGAGCAGTGGGAGTGTATTCAGATTCTGGGTATTCGAGCAGTGGGAGTGTATTCAGATCCCGGGTACTCGAGCAGTGGGAGTGTGTTCCGATCCCGGGCACTTGAGCAGTGGGAGTGTATTCTGATCCTCGGTACTCGAGCAGTGGGAGTGAATTCAGATCCCGGCTACTCGAGCAGTGGGAGTGTATTCAGATCCCGGGTACTTGAGCAGTGGGAGTGTATTCAGATCCCGGGTACTCAAGCAGTGGGAGTGTATTCAGATCCCGGGTACTCGAGCAGTGGGAGTGTATTCAGATCCCGGGTAATCGAGCAGTGGGATTGCATTCAGATCCCGGGAACTCGAGCAGTGGGAGTGTATTCAGATCCTGGGTACTCGAGCAGTGGGATTGTATTCAGATCCCGGGTACTCGAGCAGTGGGAGTGTATTCAGATCCCGGGTACTCGAACAGTGGGATTGTATTCAGATCCCGGGTACTCGAGCAGTGGGAGTGTATTCAGATCCCGGGTTCTCGAGCAGTGGGAGTGTATTCAGATCACGGGTACTCGAGCAGTGGGAGTGTATTCAGATCCCGGGAACTCGAGCAGTGGGAATGTATTCAGATCCCGGGTACTCGAGCAGTGGGAGTGTACTCAGATCCCGGGTACTCGAGCAGTGGGAGTGTATTCAGATCCTGGGTACTCGAGCTGTGGGAGTGTATTCAGATACCGGGTACTCAAGCAGTGGGAGTGTATTCAGATCCCGGGTACTCGAGCAGTGGGAGTCTATTCAGATCCCGGGTACTCGAGCAGTGGGAGTGTATTCAGGTCCCGGGTACTCGAGCAGTGGGACTGTATTCAGCTCCCGGGTACTCGAGCAGTGGGAGTGTATTCAGATCCCGGGTACTCGAGCAGTGGGAGTGTATTCAGATCCCGGGTAATCGAGCAGTGGGATTGCATTCAGATCCCGGGAACTCGAGCAGTGGGAGTGTATTCAGATCCTGGGTACTCGAGCAGTGGGATTGTATTCAGATCCCGGGTACTCGAGCAGTGGGAGTGTATTCAGATCCCGGGTACTCGAGCAGTGGGAGAGTATTCAGATCCCGGGTACTCGAGCAGTGGGAGCGTATTCAGATCCCGGGCACTCGAGCAGTGGGAGTGTATTCAGATTCTGGGTATTCGAGCAGTGGGAGTGTATTCAGATCCCGGGTACTCGAGCAGTGGGAGTGTGTTCCGATCCCGGGCACTTGAGCAGTGGGAGTGTATTCTGATCCTCGGTACTCGAGCAGTGGGAGTGAATTCAGATCCCGGCTACTCGAGCAGTGGGAGTGTATTCAGATCCCGGGTACTTGAGCAGTGGGAGTGTATTCAGATCCCGGGTACTCAAGCATTGGGAGTGTATTCAGATCCCGGGTACTCGAGCAGTGGGAGTGTATTCAGATCCCGGGTAATCGAGCAGTGGGATTGCATTCAGATCCCGGGAACTCGAGCAGTGGGAGTGTATTCAGATCCTGGGTACTCGAGCAGTGGGATTGTATTCAGATCCCGGGTACTCGAGCAGTGGGAGTGTATTCAGATCCCGGGTACTCGAGCAGTGGGAGTGTATTCAGATCCCGGGTACTCGAGCAGTGGGAGTGTATTCAATCCCGGGTATTCGAGCAGTGGGAGTGTATTCAGATCCCGGGCACTCGAGCAGTGGGAGTGTATTCAGATCCTGGGTATTCGAGCAGTGGGAGTGTATTCAGATCCCGGGTACTCGAGCAGTGGGAGTGTGTTCCGATCCCGGGTACTTGAGCAGTGGGAGTGTATTCTGATCCTCGGTACTCGAGCAGTGGGAGTGAATTCAGATCCCGGCTACTCGAGCAGTGGGAGTGTATTCAGATCCCGGGTACTTGAGCAGTGGGAGTGTATTCAGATACCGGGTACTCGAGCAGTGGGAGTGTATTCAGATCCCGGGTACTCGAGCAGTGGGAGTGTATTCAGATACCGGGTACTTGAGCATTGGGAGTGTATTCAGATCCTGGGTACTCGAGCAGTGGGAGTGTATTCAGATCCCGGGTACTCGAGCAGTGGGAGTGTATCCAGATCCCGGGTACTCGAGCAGTGGGGATGTATTCAGATCCCGGGTACTCGAGCAGTGGGAGTGCATTCAGATCCCGGGTACTCGAGTAGTGGGAGTGTATTCTGATCCCGTGTACTAGAGCAGTGGGAGTGTATTCAGATGCCGGGTACTCGAGCAATCGGAGCGTAAAGAGATCCCGAGTGATAGAGCAGTGGGAGTGTGCTCAGATCCCGGGTACTCGAGTAGTGGGAGTGTATTCAGATCCCGGGTACTCGAGGAGTGGGAGCGTATTCAGATCCCGGGTACTCGAGCAGTCGGAGAGTATTCAGATCCCGGGTGCTCGAGCAGTGGGAGTGTATTCAGATCCCGGGTACTCGAGTAGTGGGAGTGTATTCAGATCCCGGGTACCCGAGCAGTGGGAGTGTATTCAGATCCCAGGTACTCGAGAAGTGGGCGTGTATTCAGATCCCAGGTGCTAGAGCAGTCGGTGTGTATTCAGATCCCGGGTACTCGAGCAGTCGGAGTGTATTCAGATCCCAGGTACTCGAGCAGTGGAAGTGTATTCAGATCCCAGGTACTCGAGCAGTGGGAGTGTATTCAGATCCCGGGTACTAGAGCAGTCGGAGTGTATTCTGATCCCGGGTACTCGAGCAGTGGCACTGTATTCAGATCCTGGGTACTCGAGCAGTGGGAGTGTGTTCAGATCCCGGGTACTCGAGCAGTGGGAGTGTATTCAGATCCCGGGTACTCGAGCATTGGGAGTGTATTCAGATCCTGGGTATTCGAGCAGTGGAAGTGTATTCAGATCCCGTGTACTAGAGCAGTGAGAGTGTATTCGGACCCTGGGTACTCGAGCAGTGGAAGTATATTCAGATCCCAGGTACTCGAGCAGTGGGAGTGTATTCAGATCCCGGGTATTCGAGCAGTGGGAGTTTATTCAGATCCTGGGTACTCGAGCAGTAGGAGTGTATTCAGATCCCGGGTACTCGAGTAGTGGGAGTGTATTCAGATCCTGGTTACTCAAGCAGTGGGAGTGTATTTAGGTCCCGGGTACTGGAGCAGTGGGAGTGTATTCAGAGCCCGGGTTCTCGAGCAGTGGGAGTGTATTCAGCTCCTGAGTACTCGAGCAGTGGGAGTGTATTCAGATCCCGGGTACTCGAGCAATGGGAGTGTATTCAGATCCCGGGTACTCGAGCAGTGGGAGAGTATTCAGCTCCTGGGTACTCAAGCAGTGGGAGTGTATTCAGATCCCGGGTACTTGAGCAGTGGGAGTGTATTCAGATCCCGGGTACTCGAGCAGAGGGAGTGTATTCAGATCCTGGGTGCTCGAGCAGTGGGAGTGCATTCAGATCCTGGGTATTCAAGCAGTGGAAGTGTATTCAGATACCGGGTACTCGAGCAGTGGGAGTGTATTCAGATCCTGGGTACTCGAGCAGTGGGAGTGTATTCAGATCCTGGGTACGCGAGCAGTGGGAGTGTGTTCAGATCCCAGGTATGCAGCAGTGGGAATGTATTCAGATCCAGGGTATTCGAGCAGTGAGAGTGTATTCAGATCCTGGGTACTCGAGCAGTGTGAGTGTATTCAGATCCTGAATACTCGAGCAGTGGGAGTGTATTCAGATCCTGGGTATTCGAGCAGTGGAAGTGTATCCAGATCCCGGGTACTCGAGTAGTGGGAGTGTATTCAGATCCCGGGTACTCGAGCAGTCGGAGTGTATTCAGATCCTGGGTACTCAAGCTGTGGGAGTGTATTCAGATACCGGGTGCTCAAGGAGTGGGAGTGTATTCAGATCCCGGGTACTCGAGCAGTGGGAGTCTATTCAGATCCCGGGTACTCGAGCAGTGGGAGTGTATTCAGGTCCCGGGTACTCGAGCAGTGGGACTGTATTCAGATCCCGGGTACTCGAGCAGTGGGAGTGTATTCAGATCCCGGGTACTCGAGCAGTGGGAGTGTATTCAGATCCCGGGTAATCGAGCAGTGGGATTGCATTCAGATCCCGGGTACTCGAGCAGTGGGAGTGTATTCAGATCCTGGGTACTCGAGCAGTGGGATTGTATTCAGATCCCGGGTACTCGAGCAGTGGGAGTGTATTCAGATCCCGGGTACTCGAGCAGTGGGAGTGTATTCAGATCCTGGGTACTCGAGCAGTGGGAGTGTATTCAATCCCGGGTATTCGGGCAGTGGGAGTGTATTCAGATCCCGGGCACTCGAGCAGTGGGAGTGTAGTCAGATCCTGGGCATTCGAGCAGTGGGAGTGTATTCAGATCCCGGGTACTCGAGCAGTGGGAGTGTGTTCCGATCCCGTGTACTTGAGCAGTGGGAGTGTATTCTGATCCTCGGTACTCGAGCAGTGGGAGTGAATTCAGATCCCGGCTACTCGAGCAGTGGGAGTGTATTCAGATCCCGGGTACTTGAGCAGTGGGAGTGTATTCAGATCCCGGGTACTCGAGCAGTGGGAGTGTATTCAGATCCCGGGTACTCGAGCAGTGGGAGTGTATTCAGATCCCGGGGACTGGAGCAGTGGGAGTGTATTCAGATCCCGAGTACTCGAGCAGTGGGAGTGTATTCAGATCCCAGGGACTGGAGCAGTGGGAGTGTATTCAGATCCCGAGTACTCGAGCAGTGGGAGTGTATTCAGATCCCGTGTACTTGAGCATTGGGAGTGTATTCAGATCCTGGGTACTCGAGCAGTGGGAGTGTATTCAGATCCCGGGTACTCGAGCAGTGGGAGTGTATCCAGATCCCGGGTACTCGAGCAGTGGGGGTGTATTCAGATCCCGGGTACTCGAGCAGTGGGAGTGTATTCAGATCCTGGGTACTCGAGTAGTGGGAGTGTATTCTGATCCCGTGTACTAGAGCAGTGGGAGTGTATTCAGATGCCGGGTACTCGAGCAATCGGAGCGTAAACAGATCCCGAGTGATCGAGCAGTGGGAGTGTGTTCAGATCCCGGGTACTCGAGTAGTGGGAGTGTATTCAGATCCCGGGTACTCGAGGAGTGGGAGTGTATTCAGATCCCGGGTACTCGAGCAGTCGGAGTGTATTCAGATCCCGGGTACTCGAGCAGTGGGAGTGTATTCAGATCCCGGGTACTCGAGTAGTGGGAGTGTATTCAGATACCGGGTACGCGAGCAGTGGGAGTGTATTCAGATCCCAGGTACTCGAGAAGTGGGAGTGTATTCAGATCCCAGGTACTAGAGAAGTCGGTGTGTATTCAGATCCCGGGTACTCGAGCAGTCGAAGTGTATTCAGATCCCAGGTACTCGAGCAGTGGAAGTGTATTCAGATCCCAGGTACTCGAGCAGTGGGAGTGTATTCAGATCCCGGGTACTAGAGCAGTCGGAGTGTATTCAGATCCCGGGTACTCGAGCAGTGGCACTGTATTCAGATCCTGGGTACTCGAGCAGTGGGAGTGTGTTCAGATCCCGGGTACTCGAGCAGTGGGAGTGTATTCTGATCCCGGGTACTCGAGCATTGGGAGTGTATTCAGATCCTGGGTATTCGAGCAGTGGAAGTGTATTCAGATCCCGTGTACTAGAGCAGTGAGAGTGTATTCGGACCCTGGGTACTCGAGCAGTGGAAGTATATTCAGATCCCAGGTACTCGAGCAGTGGGAGTGTATTCAGATCCCGGGTATTCGAGGAGTGGGAGTTTATTCAGATCCTGGGTACTCGAGCAGTAGGAGTGTATTCAGATCCCGGGTACTCGAGCAGTGGGAGTGTATTCAGATCCTGGGTACTCAAGCAGTGGGAGTGTATTTAGGTCCCGGGTACTGGAGCAGTGGGAGTGTATTCAGAGCCCGGGTTCTCGAGCAGTGGGAGTGTATTCAGATCCTGAGTACTCGAGCAGTGGGAGTGTATTCAGATCCCGGGTACTCGAGCAATCGGAGTGTATTCAGATCCCGGGTACTCGAGCAGTGGGAGAGTATTCAGATCCTGGGTACTCAAGCAGTGGGAGTGTATTCAGATCCCGGGTACTTGAGCAGTGGGAGTGTATTCAGATCCCGGGTACTCGAGCAGAGGGAGTGTATTCAGATCCTGGGTACTCGAGCAGTGGGAGTGTATTCAGATCCTGGGTATTCGAGCAGTGGAAGTGTATTCAGATACCGGGTACTCGAGCAGTGGGAGTGTATTCAGATCCTGGGTACTCGAGCAGTGGGAGTGTATTCAGATCCTGGGTACGCGAGCAGTGGGAGTGTGTTCAGATCCCAGGTATGCAGCAGTGGGAATGTATTCAGATCCAGGGTATTCGAGCAGTGAGAGTGTATTCAGATCCTGGGTACTCGAGCAGTGGGAGTGTATTCAGATCCTGAGTACTCGAGCAGTGGGAGTGTATTCAGATCCTGGGTATTCGAGCAGTGGAAGTGTATCCAGATCCCGGGTACTCGAGTAGTGGGAGTGTATTCAGATCCCGGGTACTCGAGCAGTCGGAGTGTATTCAGATCCCGGGTACTCGAGCAGTGGGAGTGTATTCAGATCCCGGGTACTCGAGTAGTGGGAGTGTATTCAGATCCCGGGTACGCGAGCAGTGGGAGTGTATTCAGATCCCAGGTACTCGGGCAGTGGGAGTGTATTCAGATCCCAGGTACTAGAGCAGTCGGTGTGTATTCAGATCCCGGGTACTCGAGCAGTCGGAGTGTATTCAGATCCCAGGTACTCGAGCAGTGGAAGTGTATTCAGATCCCAGGTACACGAGCAGTGGGAGTGTATTCAGATCCCGGGTACTAGAGCAGTCGGAGTGTATTCAGATCCCAGGTACTCGAGCAGTGGCACTGTATTCAGATCCTGGGTACTCGAGCAGTGGGAGTGTGTTCAGATCCCGGGTACTCGAGCAGTGGGAGTGTATTCAGATCCCGGGTACTCGAGCATTGGGAGTGTATTCAGATCCTGGGTATTCGAGCAGTGGAAGTGTATTCAGATCCCGTGTACTAGAGCAGTGAGAGTGTATTCAGACCCTGGGTACTCGAGCAGTGGAAGTATATTCAGATCCCAGGTACTCGAGCAGTGGGAGTGTATTCAGATCCCGGGTACTCGAGTAGTGGGAGTGTATTCAGATCCCGGGTACGCGAGCAGTGGGAGTGCATTCAGATCCCAGGTACTCGAGCAGTGGGAGTGTATTCAGATCCCAGGTACTAGAGCAGTCGGTGTGTATTCAGATCCCGGGTACTCGAGCAGTCGGAGTGTATTCAGATCCCAGGTACTCGAGCAGTGGAAGTGTATTCAGATCCCAGGTGCACGAGCAGTGGGAGTGTATTCAGATCCCGGGTACTAGAGCAGTCGGAGTGTCATCAGATCCCGGGTACTCGAGCAGTGGCACTGTATTCAGATCCTGGGTACTCGAGCATTGGGAGTGTATTCAGATCCTGGGTATTCGAGCAGTGGAAGTGTATTCAGATCCCGTGTACTAGAGCAGTGAGAGTGTATTCAGACCCTGGGTACTCGAGCAGTGGAAGTATATTCAGATCCCAGGTACTCGAGCAGTGGGAGTGTATTCAGATCCCGGGTATTCGAGCAGTGGGAGTTTATTCAGATCCTGGGTACTCGAGCAGTAGGAGTGTATTCAGATCCCGGGTACTCGAGCAGTGGGAGTGTATTCAGATCCTGGTTACTCAAGCAGTGGGAGTGTATTTAGGTCCCGGGTACTGGAGCAGTGGGAGTGTATTCAGAGCCCGGGTTCTCGAGCAGTGGGAGTGTATTCAGATCCTGAGTACTCGAGCAGTGGGAGTGTATTCAGATCCCGGGTACTCGAGCAATGGGAGTGTATTCAGATCCCGGGTACTCGAGCAGTGGGAGAGTATTCAGATCCTGGGTACTCAAGCAGTGGGAGTGTATTCAGATCCCGGGTACTTGAGCAGTGGGAGTGTATTCAGATCCCGGGTACTCGAGCAGTGGGAGTGTATTCAGATCCTGGGTACTCGAGCAGTGGGAGTGTATTCAGATCCTGGGTATTCGAGCAGTGGAAGTGTATTCAGATACCGGGTACTCGAGCAGTGGGAGTGTATTCAGATCCTGGGTACTCGAGCAGTGGGAGTGTATTCAGATCCTGGGTACTCGAGCAGTGGGAGTGTGTTCAGATCCCAGGTATGCAGCAGTGGGAATGTATTCAGATCCAGGGTATTCGAGCAGTGGGAGTGTATTCAGATCCTGGGTACTCGAGCAGTGGGAGTGTATTCAGATCCTGAGGACTCGAGCAGTGGGAGTGTATTCAGATCCTGGGTATTCGAGCAGTGGAAGTGTATCCAGATCCTGGGTACTCGAGCAGTTGGAGTGTATTCAGATCCCGAGTACTCGAGCAGTGGAAGTGTATTCAGATCCCGGGGACTGGAGCAGTGGGAGTGTATTCAGATCCCGGGTACTCGAGCAGTGGCAGTGTATTCAGATCCCAGGGAATGGAGCAGTGGGAGTGTATTCAGATCCCGAGTACTCGAGCAGTGGGAGTGTATTCAGATCCCGGGGACTGGAGCAGTGGGAGTGTATTCAGATCCCGGGTACTCGAGCAGTGGGAGTGTATTCAGATCCCGGGTACTCGAGCAGTGGGAGTGTATTCAGATCCTGGGTACTCGAGCAGTGGGAGTGTATTCAGATCCCGGTTACTCTAGCAGTGGGAGTGTATTCAGATCCCGGGTACTCGAGCAGTGGGGGTGTATTCAGATCCAGGGTATTCGAGCAGTGGGAGTGTATTCAGAACCCGGGTACTCGAGCAGTGGGAGTGTATTCTGATCCCGTGTACTAGAGCAGTGGGAGTGTATTCAGATCCCGGGTACTCGAGCAATCGGAGCGTAAACAGATCCCGAGTGATCGAGCAGTGGAAGTGTGTTCAGATCCCGGGTACTCGAGTAGTGGGAGTGTATTCAGATCCCGGGTACTCGAGTAGTGGGAGTGTATTCAGATCCCGGGTACTCGAGCAGTGGGAGTGTGTTCAGATCCCGGGTACTCGAGCAGTGGGAGTGTATTCAGATCCCAGGCACTCGAGCAGTGGGAGTGTATTCAGATCCCGGGTACTAGAGCAGTCGGAGTGTATTCAGATCCCGGGTACTCGAGCAGTCGGAGTGTATTCAGATCCGAGGTACTCGAGCAGTGGGAATGTATTCAGATCCCAGGTACTCGAGCAGTGGGAGTGTATTCAGATCCCGGGTACTAGAGCAGTCGGAGTGTATTCAGATCCCGGGTACTCGAGCAGTGGGACTGTATTCAGATCCCGGGTACTCGAGCAGTGGGAGTGTGTTCAGGTCCCGGGTGCTCGAGCAGTGGGAGTGTATTCAGATCCCGGGTACTCGAGCAGTGGGAGTGTATTCAGATCCTGGGTATTCGAGCAGTGGAAGTGTATTCAGATCCCGTGTACTAGAGCAGTGAGAGTGTATTCAGATCCTGGGTACTCGAGCAGTGGATGTGTATTCAGATCCCAGGTACTCGAGCAGTGGGAGTGTATTCAGATCCTGGGTTTTCGAGCAGTGGGAGTGTATTCATATCCTGGGTACTCGAGCAGTGGGAGTGTATTCAGATCCCGGGTACTCGAGCAGTGGGAGTGTATTCAGATCCTGGTTACTCTAGCAGTGGGAGTGTATTTCGATCCTGGGTACTGGAGCAGTGGGAGTGTATTCAGATCCCGGGTACTCGTGCAGTGGGAGTGTATTCAGATCCCGGGTACTCGAGCAGTGTGAGTGTATTCAGATACTGGGTACTCGAGCAGTGGGAGTGTATTCAGATCCCGGGTACTTGAGCAGTGGGAGTGTATTCAGATCCCGGGTACTCCAGCAGTGGGAGTGTATTCAGATCCTGGGTACTCGAGCAGTGGGAGTGTATTCAGATCCCGGGTACTCGAGCAGTGGGTGTGTATTCAGATCCCGGATACTCGAGCAGTGGGAGTGTATTCAGATCCCGGGTACTCGAGCAGTATGAGTGTATTCAGATCCTGGGTATTCGAGCAGTGGAAGTGTATTCAGATCCCGGGTACTCTAGCAGTGGGAGTGTATTCAGATCCTGGGTACTCGAGCAGTGGGAGTGTATTCAGATCTTGGGTACTCGAGCAGTGGGTGTGTGTTCAGATCCCGGGTATGCAGCAGTGGGAATGTATTCAGATCCAGGTTATTCGAGCAGTGGGAGTGTATTCAGATCCTGGGTACTCGAGCAGTGGGAGTGTATTCAGATCCCGGGTACTCGAGCAGTGGGAGTGTGTTCAGATCCTGGGTACTCGAGCAGTGGGAGTGTATTCGGATCCCGGGTACTCGAGCAGTAGGAGTGTATTCAGATCCTGGGTACTCGAGCAGTGGGAGTGTATTCAGATCCCGGGTACTCGAGCAGTGGGATTTTATTCAGATCCCGGGTACTCTTGCAGTGGGAGTGTGTTCAGATCCCGGGTACTCGAGCAGTGGGATTGTATTCAGATCCCGGGTACTCGAGCAGTGGGAGTGTGTTCAGCTTTCTGATAAGTAGTCTTTATGCAAGGCAGGCTTAATCTGGGATGTAAAAACATGCCAATTTAACATTTAGTTACTCATCAAGCAGGAATGCCCATGCATTGTTAATCAGAATAAAGCTTTCAATTGTAATCAAAGAAATATGCACTTTTTCATCAGACCTCCACTTAATTAGTGCCGACTTCAAATAGATTGATATTCCTATTAAAATCTGTTGAGAAACTAAATTGACTGCATTAATTAATTCTGCTTCTCACAGGAGTTTACAGCAGTTTTAACACACAAGCCAATCAAGTAAAAAGGGTTTCTCTCTCTTCGTTTTGATGCAACCTCTTGCAAACAATATATGCACCCTATTTCAAAGCTACTTTTCTACACTTAAAGGTGAAGGAAAGTCTGGCAGAAAGTGTTGCAGATGCACTAGGAGTGTAAAGCACTTTGGATCTTTAAGGAGGGAGGAGGCGGGCTTTGAAGAACTATTCTGTGAATGGGGGATTGCATGCCTGTCAGTTTAATCTATGGCATCTTTAATTGCATTTCATGTCTTGAAGGAAGCCTTGAAATCGGCTGGAGAGGAATAGTGTTACATTAAAGATGTAGCGTGCAAAGGCTCCACCTAAGGCCCTGGCACACCTGCTTGGTCTCACGAAAACATAAGGAACAGATTCTGTAGAGGCATCGCTCTGTGTGACACTCTGCAAGGCAGGCTCCACTTTGTTCTTTTGTTTTCTTAGCGTGCTTTGAACTCGTCATTCTTCAGTGTCGTAACACGCAACTGTCATTTAATTATTAATTGGACTGGAAGAGGGGTGAAGACAGTTGGATGATTAACTCACTTTTATTATCTATGCAGGGAATAGTACAGTTATTACATCTTGAACAGTGTCAGTCTCGGTGGGAGTTTGTGCTGATTTGGTAAACCCGGCAGCTGAAAGCAGGTGATAAGGGCTGATTCCGTGAGGTAAGTGCCTTTACAGCACTACACTGTGGGCCAGGAGGAGCAGGAATGTTTCCTCCAGACCCAACAAGCTACCCAGTAAACACCCCAAACCCCGCAATCGTTCTTCTCCCTCCCCCCGACCACCATCGGACACCCCCTCCCTCCACCACCATCGGACCCCCAATCGACCGCCATCGGACCCCCCCCTCAACCACCATCGGAACCCCCCTCCCCCCGACCACCATCGGACCCCCCGTCGACCACCATCGGACCCCCCCTCGAAACCAGCGGACCCCCCCTCGACCACCTTTGGACCACCCCCTCGACCGCCATCGGACCACCCCCTCGACCACCATCGGACTCCCCCCCCTCGACCACCATCGGAGCCCCCCTCGACCACCATCGGACCCCACCCTTGACCACCATCGGACCCCGCCCCCCCGACCACCATTGGACCCCCCCGCGGCCACCATCGGGTCCCCTGGACCACCATCGGAACCACCCCCGACCACCATCGGACCACCCCCTCGACCACCATCGGACCCCCCCCCGACCACCATCGGACCCCCCCTCGACCACCATCGGACCACCCCCTCGGCCACCATCGGACCCCCTCGACCACCATCGGACCCCCCCCTCGACCGCCATCGGACCCCCCCCCTCGACCACCATCAGACCACCCCCCCGGCCACCATCGGACCCCCCCCCCCCGACCACCATCGGACACCCCCTCGCCCACCATCGGACCCCCCCTCGACCACCATTGAAGCCCCCCCCTCCACCACCATCGGACCCCCCCCGACCACCATTGGACCCCCCCTCGACCACCATCGGACCCCCCCCTCGTCCACCATCGGGCACCCCCTCGACCACCATCGGACACCCCCCGACCACCATCAGACCCCCCCTCGACCACCATCGGACCCCCCCCCTCGCCCACCATCGGACCCCCCCCTCGACCACCATTGAACCCCCCCCTCCACCACCATCGGACCCCCCCAACCACCATTGGACCCCCCCTCGACCACCATCGGACCCCCCCCCGTCCACCATCGGGCACCCCCTCGACCACCATCGGACCCCCCCCGACCACCATTGGACCCCCCCTCGACCACCATCGGACCCCCCCTCGATCACCATCGGACCCCCCCTGAAGCACCATCAGACCCCCCCCGACCACCATCGGATCCCCCCCTTGGCCACCATCGGACCCCCCCTCGACTACCATCGGACCCCCCTCAAACACCATCAGACCCCCCCTCGCCCACCATCGCCCCCCCTCGACTACCATCGGACCCCCCTCAACCACCATCAGACCCCCCCTCGACCACCATCAGACCCCCCCCCCGAGCACCATCGGAACCCCCCCTCGACCACCATCGGACCCCCCCTCGACCACCATCGCACCCCCCCTCGACCACCATTGAACCCCCCCCTCCACCACCATCGGACACCCCCGGACCACCATTGGAACCCCCCTCGACCACCATCGGACCCCCCCTCGTCCACCATCGGGCACCCCCTCGACCACCATCGGACCCCCCGTCGACCACCATCAGACCCCCCCTCGACCACCATCGGACCCCCCCCTCGCCCACCATCGGACCCCCCCCCTCGCCCACCATCGGACCCCCCCCTCGACCACCATTGAACCCCCCCCTCCACCACCATCGGACCCCCCCGACCACCATTGGACCCCCCCTCGACCACCATCGGACCCCCCCCCGTCCACCATCGGGCACCCCCTCGACCACCATCGGACCCCCCCCGACCACCATTGGACCCCCCCTCGACCACCATCGGACCCCCCCCCTCGATCACCATCGGACCCCCCCTGAAGCACCATCAGACCCCCCCCGACCACCATCGGATCCCCCCCTTGGCCACCATCGGACCCCCCCTCGACCACCATCAGACCCCCCCCCCGAGCACCATCGGAGCCCCCCCCTCGACCACCATCGGACCCCCCCTCGACCACCATCGGACCCCCCGCTTGACCACCACCGGACCCCCCCCTCGACTACCATCGGACCCCCCTCAACCACCATCAGACCCCCCCTCGCCCACCATCGCCCCCCCCCTCGACTGCCATCGGACCCCCCCTCGACCACCATCGGACCCCCCCCTCGAACACCATCGGACCCCCCCCGACCACCATCGGACCCCCTTCGACCACCATCGGACCTCCTCGACCACCATCGGGCCCCCCCTCGACCACCATCGGACCCCCCCTTGACCACCATCGGACCCCCCCCTCGACTACCATCGGACCCCCCCTCGACCACCATCGGACCCCCGCTCGACCATCATCGGACCCCCTTCGACCACCATCGGACCCCCCCTCCCTCCACCACCATCAAACCCCCCCTCGACCACCATCGGACCCTCCCTCCACCACCATCGGACCCCCCCTCGACCACCATCGGACCCCCCCTCGACCACCATCGGACCCCCCCCTCGACCACCATCGGACCCCCCCTCGACTACCATCGGACCCACCACCTCGACCACCATCGGACCCACCACCTCGACCACCATCTGACCCTCCCTCGACCACCATCGGACCCCCCTCAAGCACCATCGGACCCCCCTGGCCACCATCGGACCCCCCCCTTGACCACCATCAGACCCCCTCGACCACCATCAGACCCCCTCGACCACCATCGGACCGCCCCGACCACCATCGGACACCCCCTCGACCACCATCGCACCCCCCCCTCGACCACCATCGGACCCATCCCCTCGACCACCATCGGACCCTCCCTCATCCACCATCGGACACCCCCCCGACCACCATCGGACCCCCCCTGACCACCATCGGACCCCCCCCCGACCATCGGACCCGCCCCCGACCACCATCGGACCACCCCTGACCACCATCGGACCCCCCCCCGACCACCATCGGACCCCCCCTGACCACCATCGGAACCCCTCCCCCCGCAATCGGGACACCCCCTCGACCACCATCGGAGCCCCCCCTCAACCTCCAACGGACCCCCCCTGACCACCATCGGAACCCCTCCCCCCACAATCTGGACCCCCCAGATCACCATCGGACCCCTCCCCACCCCACTCCCCCCACCCCCCCGCATTCGGGCCCAACCCCGCGATGAGGACCATCCCCCCACAATCAGGACTCACCCTAGCGTTCAGTTACCCCCCTCCACCCCACCCACGATATCGCTCACTCCCCCAATACACCCCCGCGATCAGGGCCATCCCCCCACAATCAGGACTCACCCTAGCGTTCAGTTACCCCCCTCCACCCCACCCACGATATCGCTCACTCCCCCAATACACCCCCGCGATCAGGGCCATCTCCCCACAATCGGGACTCACCCTAACGTTCAGTTAACCCCCTCCACCCCACCCACGATATCGCTCACTCCCCCAATACACTACCTGCTCTGGCACGCTTCAGCCTTGTGAAGCAGGTTTCCCGCTCGACTGTCCTCCAGCTTCTCAATCGGGCAGCCTGTGGGCGGGAACCCGACTTCAAAGTGATCAGTAGTTAAATTCTGCAGGACGTACGGGAAACCCGTTCTCCGGGTTTCCAGACATTACAACAGCTCCCCCCACCCCCGCACAGAAGTCGGTCCAGACTAAAATTCAGGCCTTTTTACCCATGTCTGACATTTTTATAACTAATGAACAAACGTGGAATATGGGATTAGATCAGACAGGGCTTGATGGCCGGCGCGGACACGATGGGCCGAAGGGCCTCTATCCGTGCTGTATAACTCTATGACTCTATGACTCTATGACTCAATGTTTTTTTAAAACACCATTTTGTATCGCCCCTATGACTTTTCTCATGAGTTGCTTTCAGTACTGTCCTGGAGATTCGTCTTTAATTCCTGGAGAGTCTTGGGCAATCCTGGAGGGTTCGGCAACCCTACGTTAGAGGCAGGATACAGGAGAGCGATAACTGGCCCATAGCCCACATAAAAAACATAGACAGGCATTGGATAAGGTGCAAGGAAGAGCGACAAGACTAATCCTACGCGTAAAGTGGGTGAGAAATAAGTAAAAATTAGAGAAGCTCCACAGCCGAGAAAGAAGGAGGTTAAGGGGAACTCACTGAGGTATACAAACTATCAAGTGGTCCTGCAGACATTTCTCAGAGGAAGTCTGGGATCCGGAGTGTGGTTTCTGATGTTTATGTAGTCCCATCGCAGCCTAATGCAACAACGGCTTGCCCATTATTTAAATACAGCAAATGTACTGAATTAATATATCAATGTGACTCAGTGGGTAGCACACTTCGCCTCTGAGTCAGAAGGTTGTGGGATCAAGTCCCACTCCAGGGACTTCAGCACATAAAGCTAAGCTGACACTCCAGCGCAGTGTTGAGGGAGTGCTGCACTGTCGGGGGTGCTGTTTTTCAGATGAGACATTAAACCGAGGCCCCGTCTGCTCTCTCAGGTGGACGCAAAAGATCCCATGGCACTATTTCGAAAAAGAGCAGAGGAGTTATCCCTGGTGTCCTGGCCAATATTTATCCCTCAACCAACATAACAAAAAAAACAGATTATCTGGTTTCATCACATTGCTGTATGCAAATTAGCTGCTGCATTTCCCACATTTCAACAGTGACTCCGTTTCAAAAGTACTTCATTGGCTGTAAAGTGCTTTGAGTTGTCCGGTGGTCGTAAAAGATGCTATATAAAGCAAGTCTGTCTTTATGACTGGCATGAGATAAATATTACTGACACTGAAACATACAGGCCGTACAAAGATAGCATTTATCTACCACAACAAAACTTGTTTAACAGGCAACTAACTAACTGTGTATGTTCTTCTCTCCTCAGAACCTCTTCTCCTCAGTTATTTATATTATAATTGTTTTGCTCTACCTACTTGCTGCCTTCACTGCTTACATTGAAGTTAGGTTCAATGTAGGAATAGTAAAGGACAATGAAAGGTCAACGGTAAAGGTGCTGGACTGGTAAAAGGCAAAGTTCAATAAGTTAAAAGGGGATCTGGCACAAATTAACTGGTCAGAAAAGTTAGCAAACAGATCACGAGACCAGCAGTGAGAAATCCTCAAATGCGAGCTGCATGGAAAACAAAATAAATGTATACCTATATGACAAATTCTAGCTGGGGAGAAATTGGGTACCTTTGCACCTCTCATTATTGCCTCCGGGGGGCGATAACGGGGCGCTAACCACTTACCGCCCAGGCACGGTGAGAATATCGTCTCCCGCTAAATTTGGCGGGAGGTTTGCGGTGGCGGTATGGCGTTCCGCCCCGATCTCCTTCGCCTGGAGATTGTGATGTCATCGCGTGTGCATCGCCCCGGTTGTGCCCTGGACTCGAACTTTGGTTTCGCCCCCTGCAGTATCACTGAGCGAGAGCACCGGCAGCTGCAGGAGGTGTTCATCGGGAGGCTGGGCGCTTCGGGGGCGATACTTAAATGTGAGGCGGCCGAGGTAGGGAAAAAAATAATCAAATGCTCGTTCTCTGTTATTTTTTTCCTTTTTTTTCCCCCAGCGCTCGATCAGCCCGGCACTCTGCTGCACTGCAACAGGCTGATCGGGCTGGATCGTGGCTGCCGTCGGGGACCAGGTAAGTTGCTTTCCTCTTGCAGAACCTGCAGCGATGGCCCTTCCCTTTAAGGGCGGGAAGGAGCCTTCCAACGAGGCAGCGCTGCACGGCCCAGTGTGCAGCGCTGCTCACCTACCCCCCCCCCCCCCCTGCCTGCTGCACTCCAGGAAGGAAGTGGAGCATGAACTTATGCTCCACTTCCTTCCTGGAGCACAAAACCGAACTTTTGTAATGTTGAGAAACATTAGCGCCTGGCGCTAATTCTTTCAACTTTTAAAAGTTAATGCCCCAAATGGGGCTATAATGAATTTCTCCCCCTTAGAATCCATAATTTGAGATAAAATTAATAAGAATTTGAAAGGCACGGTTTAATCAAAGACTGCCAGTCTGGATTTATTAAAGGTAAGTCGCACATAACAAATTAAAATTCTTGGAAGAAGGGAATGCAGGAGAAGTAGTGTATCCGGAAACATTTGATAATTGTCCCACAAGAGGCTTGTTATAATAATTCAGGTGTATGGTATTAAAGAAAGTGTAGCAGCTTGGATAGAAAGGTGGTTTACAGATAACTTAGCCAAATGATATGTACCGTGTCTCTAAATATAATTTGGGTTCAGGCCTGTCGAATCAGACAAGACTGCAAAGGGTTTAAAAAAAATCAATTTAATCTTTATTTATGGCAGGCTTCAAGTATCAGCAAAGCAGCAACATGACCACAGCATCAAGAGGGCACCTAGATAGGGTGAATCTTCCGCAGAAGAAACAACTGCATTCCTGCTATGGGGAAACCTTACCAACAGGACACAGTGATTATCTCTGTCCCGGGAACTATGCCAACTGAGGGGTTGTTTCTTCTGTGGAAGATTCACCCTATCTAGGTGTAGACTTTTCCCTTTATACCTTTTCTTATCACTGCTGTGTGACAGATCTGCTGCAACTCACTTTTGTTTCACAGCTTTCACATAAGGGAGAAGACTTGTTTCTATAGCGCCTTTCACGACTGCAGGATGTCACAAAGCACTTTACAGCCAATGGTATACTTTTGAAGTGTAGTCACTTGTCTGGGCAGATGGCGCCAGTCTGTGGCTGATGTCCTTGTAATTGGCACTAGTAAACATCAACTTCCTTTCACCCAACGTATCCTTTCCCTTTCAGATGGCCTTTCGACTTTTGCTTTTATTAGGAGAGTACCCTTCTTTCCCCCAAAAATGGCCACTTTGCTGAGTGCCGCCCTTTCCAGCATGACCTCCAGGCTCTCCTCAACCATGCTGGCAGTTCTTGCTGCTCCTCCAACCTTCTTCTTTACATGAAAGTCAGCCTCTAACAATAGGAACAATACAGCACCCCTATCAGATTTGAAATCCTCGTTCCCACCCTGAGTTGACAGCACCCTGTACACATATAACACTTGCAGGGAGATTAGGTAAATTACATCAGTCTGGAATCCACTAAGGCCCAGTGCAACCAGTGGCGAGAGTACCGGCCATTCTTTGACCTGATCATGGTATTTGACCCCTGAGTCTCATTGACTTTATAATCCAGATGAGGTCTACTACCCCGTGTTAAATGAACTTACTGTCTTACTTCAATAGTCGCCCAATGACCAATTGTCTCCTATACCCTGTGAAATTTCTGAGCCCCAATTCAGACTGCATTTACCCGTGGCGTAAGCACATCTGCACCGGCAGTGGGGAGTGTTGGCATCACTGAATGTTGGCAGACAAACCCCTCCTCTTCATTTGAAGAGACACCTGATCGACAGCTCTTATGCAGAAAGCTGACGATCTAGCTGAGGTGCCCAGAGCCGGGAGCATGGCAGGAGAATGATCCAATGAGGCAGTTTTCTCTCAAGATGTCCGTACATCCTCCCATTTCGAGGATCAAAGAAATGCCTGGGAGTGGACAGGTGCTGACAGCCATTGCATTGTCATGGATGGGCAAAGAAATAACATTGTCTAGATTGCACACTATGGCAATGTCAACTTGACTCAGTAAATCACTTTGCACCACTGGGTCGAAAATTGTGGGTTGGTAACATAGTGACTGTAATTCAAAAATAATCTTTACAGCTACTTTGTTTTTTCTTTTCCTTACTCGTAGCATTGCACACCATTGTGGCAAGGCCACCAAAGAGACTCTCACAGTAACTTGTACAATTGTCTTGAATCATTATTGTTACCTTTAATGTTTGCCCTGCTTAAACAGCACGGGATCGATAAAATCGCGATCTGACGCGATGACGTCATCACGTGGGACACGTGACGTTCCCAACGGCGGGAAACGTGATGACGTCATGACGTCAGGGTTGGAGGGCGTTTCCAGTTAGTCCCCGTGGAGTGAGCTAGTGTACAGACCTGTTTGGAGTTTCTCCTGCGTTTCTTGTTTTGTAATACTTTCAGTGCATTAAACTAAGTTTGTTAACTATCAGTTTAGTTCACAGTGTTTTTGTTAGGAGTGCATAGACTCCTACACCATCCCTGATTGAGAGCACAAGCATGCAGTTTTCCACCAACACCATTTTGAAACTGGCCACAAAGGGAGTGTGCACGACTGGCCTAAGGTGACTCTCCAATAGTCATCTCCCCTACCCCACCCAAGGCTAATGCTCCAAGTCTTCGGTCACGGTTTCCCAGCAAATCACTCAACATTTATGTAACGCTTAAAACTCAACACTTTTAATATTATCGACCTAAATCCAGATCTTACCATCAATGACATTGTATGAGCGGTCCACCATGTCATCTTCTATCAACAATCCCTTTAATGTACCGGTAAAGAAGGCGTTGACAGATTTTTTTTTGGTCAGCATTATGGGGGAGAAATGCAGTTGTTAGCGCCACCCGTTAGCGCCTTAAGAGGGCAATAAGTGGGGCGCGATGCGGCTAGCGCCCGGGCGCGGCAAGACCTGTGCCTATCGCGAAATTGAGCGGACATTTAGCGGTGGCGCAAAACCGCAACGCCCGCTCAGCTGCGCGCGCAGATCCTGACGTCATTTCATGGTGCAACGCCCTTGGGGCGTCCCGAACCGGAACTTCAGTGGCGCCCCCCTCCTTTCCGCCTGGCGCTCCCAGCGACTGGTTGACTGTAACGGTTCCCAGTTGCTGTGGGGCTGGGGGGGCGCTATTTAAAGGGGGCTCTTCCTGGCTTCTTTGTGGTAGCCATTTTTGGACCACTCCTTCTGTGAGAGAGAGAGATTTGCAGAGAGACAAAGGGAGAGAGCTTTCTGCATTGAGTCAGCGCTTACAGGCTTTGGCCCAGAACTTTGTAGTTGGTCTGATTTTTCACTTGCATAACCTTGAGTGGCCACACACTATGGGGGCTGCAATGGGTGGAAATGTTGGGTTTCTCCATTACATTGAGAGGTCACAGAGACGCCGAGAGAGAGTGCCAATCATGGCCAGATGGAGGAGGGCCAACAGGCGTCGGCACAAGAGACCTTACCCTCCCAGGGTATTCCGCCAACAGTTCTCATACCTCAACATGTCTGAGGAGCAGTGTTTTCGGAGGCTTCGATTCAGCAGGGAGGTGGCCACTGAGCTCTGCCACCTGCTTCAGCTAGATCTGCAGCCTCAACTGAGGAGCAGGAGGTCTCTGTCGGTGGCAGTGAAGGTGACAGTGGTTCTCAACTTCTATGCCACCGGCTCCTTCCAATCCGTATTTCCCAGTTCGCGGTGCATTGCTGCATTCGTCAAGTCACAAATTCCCTTTTTAAAAGGAGACGTCAGTACATTTCCTTCCCCATGACCCTGGATAAGCAGCAAGAGCACGCAATGGGATTTGCAAGAATAGCAGGCTTCCCCATGGTCCAGGGCGCCATTGACTGCACGCATGTGGCTTTGCGGGCGTCGCAAGAGAATGCCGAGGATTACCGCAACCGGAAGGGGTTCCATTCGTTGAATGTCCAGTTGGTGTGTGACCACAGACAGCTGATACTTGCTGTCAATGCCCGCTTTCCAGGCAGCAGCCACGACGCCTTCATCCTGCGCCAGACTTCTGTGGCAGACCTTTTTGAAGCCCCGGCTCACCCAGGAGGCTGGCTTCTCGGGGACAAGGGCTATCCTCTGTGCACCTGGCTGATGACCCCGCTCCGTGCGCCCAGCTCCCCTGCTGAAGAACGATACAATGAGAGCCATCAAGCGACCAGCAACATCATTGAGCACACAATCGGCGTGCTAAAGCAATGGTTCCACTGTCTGGACCATTCCGGGGGAGCCCTTCAGTACTCACCTGAGCGAGTCTCCCATTTCGTTGTAGTGTGCTGCATGCTGCATAACTTGGCAATCCTCAGGACTCAGCCACTGCCACCAGACATTGGAGCACCAGCAGCGGAGGAGGAGGAGGAGGAGGAGGAGCACCAAGACGGGAGGGAGGCACAAAGTGCAAGGGCCGTCCATCAGCGGCTTATTGCAAGTCGGCTCTAGGCCCCCTCTGAGGGAATGGCTTGTGCCATTGAAAGAACATGAATGGAACCGTTCCGCAACCCCTGAGCCGGTCAAGGCAACAAATAGTTCAAAGAACAAACATGCACAATCTAAATAAAGACACTTCTTTATTTGACAAACTGTGTGCCCTTCCCGCATGACAAAGTAAAGAGAGAAACCCCCAAAAAAGCAGTCAGACACATAACTGGCTCTCACAACCTGGAGACAATGAACAAAAGAGTAACCAAAAAATGACCATGATCCTCGGCCTTCACTAAAAAAATTAACAGCATTTTGCCACACCTCCTACTTTTTGCTCTTCGAGGGTGATCTGCTTCGCTTGCGAGATTGGCCCCTTCCCACCCTGCAGCTCCTCTGCAATGGGACCCCAGTGGCTGCAGCAAGGCTGGGGGAAGGCTGCTGAGTGTCAGAAACTGAGTCGGCAGATGCCCTTGAGGTACGGCCTGGACCAGCTCTGGGCCTGGAGGGCCCGGCTGCTGACTGCTCCAACTCTGCATGGGCGGCAGCAGTCTGTCCTACAGGTGGTGGCAGCTGCAGTGGAGAAGTGACCGTGTTGGCAGCAGGAATGCTGCCATCCTGACAGAGGACAGCCACTCCCTGGTCAGACAACACACTGGCACTCCCACGGGGCAGCACTGCAGCATGCGGAGCAATCTGCTGAAGCACAGACTGCTGGCCTGCTGCGGCACGGCGAGGGTCCTGGCGATTCGTGCCCGATCCAGCGAGGGTGGCAGCAGTCAGTGCTCGTGTGGCCTCAATCTGCATCTGCATCAGATCAGCCACTGACTGCATTGCACCACGAAGCACTTGCGTGGAAGCCGCCTGTGCTGCACCGAAGTCCTGGAGACTCCTTGCCTGTGCTGCGCCGAAGTCCTGCAGTCTCCTTGCCAGTGCTGCGCCGAAGTTTTGGACACTCCTTGGCAGTGACTCAATGGATTCGGGCATCCTTGCCACTGCAGCCATGAGCTCAGTGTGCCTGTGCTCCGCCTGGGCGCCCATTTCAGCGAGGAGCCGCACCTCTTCTGCGCTCACTGTAGCAGGACTGGAGGCCAGACTCTCCCTCCGGGGAGAAGGCCGCTGAGTTTCCCTACCCCCCCCGCATTGCTGCAGGCCGCTGGGCCCCGGAGCTTCACCCTCCTCACAGCATTCCCCCCTGCTCCCCTCCAGGGAAGACATGTCCCCATTATGGCCATGGGCTGCCTCAGCTGAGGGTGGCACTGATGGTCCGGCTTCTTCTTCCTCCTCACCTTCAGAATCACTCACAGTGGCGGCTTGAGGGCCCGCCTCCTCACCTGGCGAATCAGCATCTGAAAGCAGGGAGGTACAAGAGTTGCTTTAGCGTGAGTACAGGGCGGCAGCGAGGGAGGCATGAGTGCTGCAATGCACTGTATTAGTTCGATAGTGGCAAAGGATGCTGGTGTGAGGCACAAGTGGAAGGAGAGAGGTCAAAAAGGTGATGACCTTACCATTGCTGTCCAGAACGGGGTCGGCATCTCCAGTGGCGACGGGGCCAATCATCCGGCCTGCCATAATCTGCTGGACTCGCTGCTCCAGATCGCTGAGGTCTTGAAGGTGAGGCCGGCCTCCCCCGATCCATTGCTGCTGCCTCCTGTTATGGGCCAGCTTGCCCTGCAAGAGAAAGGACGGGCACTGAGTACAGTGTGAAGCCCTGACCTTGGCTGCACTGCCTCCCATGGTCGAATAGCCCTTACAGTGTGAAGCCCTGATCTTGGCTGCACTGCCTCCCATGGTCGAATAGCCCTTACAGTGTGAAGCCCTGATCTTGGCTGCACTGCCTCCCATGGTCGATTAGTGTGTAAAGTGCTGAATGTGCGTGTGAGTTTCATGAAAGGCCCATAGGTGTTGGATGAGGGTTGGGCATTGGGGCTTTCAGGACCCTTTGGCCATAAAGTGAGGTGGACATGCAGGGATGAAGAGGATACTGAAAAGGGTACTCACCCTGACGACCCGAGTGAGGTCGTTGAACTTCTTCCTGCATTGCACAGGGGTCCTAGGCACCATGCTGCTGGAGGTCACTCTGTGAGCCACCTCCCTCCAAGCTTTGCGATCGTCGTTGGGCAGCGGCCTCCTGCCACTGTCCAGAAACAGGATAGATCACCTGCGCTCCACTGCGCCAACCAGAACCTGCAGGGCCCCCTCACTGAACCGCTGCGCTCGCTCCCTGGCCCTCTCCATGGTCCTAGGCATTAGAATGTGGCAGCAGGTCTGTCCAGGCCGAGAATCAGGGCTCCAATGCGCAGGGTGTGGCTGCAATCCAAGATCGAACCTCCCCTTTAAGAGCTGACCGGCGCCAGCATGTCTGCGTGCAATCGCTAACTGGCCACACCTGCGCTGTGCCCGCCCTCGGTGGTAGCGCCTCGCTTCTCCGGCTTAGCACCTTAAGACAGTCATGCAGCGCCTGTTTTAGTGCTCCAAGCACCTCCTGGGGCGAAACAGGTCAATTTAGCAGTAGGTGGTGATAATTTGCGCCGGGCACTAAATTTCACGCCCGCTCGAGTATAACGCCCCAAACGTGGCGATACTGAATTTCTCCCCCTATGTGTCTAACACATATAGAAATCCATCACCATGTTTAATAGTCTCCAAACCAAGCTACTAAGAAATTTACACAGGTAGGGTTTCTGTTTGCACTGTATGGAGTGAACATTCTCCTTTTGTACAGACATATCCCACTTACCCAAATTCAGAGTACTGGTGATAGAAATTTGTTGCAGCGGTTCAAGAAGGCGGCTCAAGGAAAATTAGGGATGGCCAGCAAAGCCCACATCCCGTGAATGAATAAAAATAAATGTTTGTGAACAACTTTGCCTGAAAACCAGCCCATCTACAAGTAGGGTAGTACTGACTGTAGGACAAGCAGTGTGAAGCTTACCAGTGCCCTGTTTTAGCTGTTCAAACCACAGTGAATATCCTGCCAACATTAAATGTCTATGCTTACACATGAAGAAAGACAACATTAGTGTTGTACTGGAGAGTGGGCAAAGTCCATGAGAAAGTACCACAGTTTGAGTCAACACCTTCAGAAGAGATGGGGAGAACACTATTAGGAGCAAAATCAAAATAATGTTTTGTGGTAAACCACGTTCACTATCGTCAGCACTGTTCACCACTGTTCGTTATAACTGTATCACTGACCACTATTGTATCACGGTACGAGGTCGCCTCTTGCCACACTGCTATACCTGGGATGACCACTGCCGACTCCGCCTTGGCTCCACCCACCAGGCCAGGTATAAAGGTGAGCGACTGGCTGGTATTCCTCCTGCTTGGATCGGATCACCCACGAGAGTGGGCTGTTATTTAGTCAATAAAAACCTTTAGTCACCTTCGTAACTCTTCGCCTTTTATTGGAGGAATTGATAGGTATATCAATTTTATTGACTAAATTTAATGATGTCCGACAACGAGTCACAACCGGCGGAGGAGCCACCAGCGCAGCTCCCAGGAGCACAGCCACACCAGCCAGCTTGGCTGCGAGCCCTCAGACCGCCGTACCTGGACCTGAACCCACGAGCAGCAAACTCAGCCGCAGACTTTAAACACTGGCTGGTCTGCTTCGAATCATACCTGAGAGAATCCAGCGTCCCTCAGGCATCCAAACTAAGTGTCCTGCAGGCACAACTGAGCCCGAGAGTATACACTCTCATCGAGGACATGACTACCTACGAGACCGCCATCAACCTGCTGAAACAGAAGTACCGGACCCCGGTAAACTACATGTACGCTAGGCACCTCCTAAGATCACGGCCGCAACAGCCAGGAGAATCAGTAGCCGAATTCTCACAGGCGCTATATGCACTCGCCAGGAACTGTGACTTTAAATCGGTGTCGGCAGCCGAAAATACTGAAGATAATATCCGCGACGCATTCCTGAAAGGCCTACGGTCCGAGTACTCACGGCAAAGACTGCTGGAAGCTAAAGACCTCAGCATGGAAAAAGCTGAAGCCCTCGCTATCTCCCTGGAAGTGGCCCACCAAGATCAGGAAGCATTCACCAGGTACTGCTCGCGACCCTGGGACTCGGGCCCGACCCCTACCACAGCACCCTTCCCAGCGCCGCCCCCGGGACCTACCTCTGCGTCGGCGTCCCGGACCCGACCGGCCCCGCCACCCCCGGCACCGGCCCCGACATCGGGCATCCGCGATCGGGCCGCCGGCTGTTTTTTTTGTGGCCAGGAGAAGCACCCGAGGTCGCGCTGCCCAGCCAAGAACTCCATATGTAGAACCTGCCTGAAGAAAGGCCACTTCTCCAAGGCCTGCAGGAGCGGATCCTCAGAGGCCAGCAGTGCCGCATGCGAACTATGGGGGCGGCCATCTTCGTTTAGGGCAACTGAGGCCAGCATCCCCACACATGAGTCATGGGGGCGGCCATCTTTGTTTAGGGCAACTGAGGCCAGCATCCCCACACATGAGTCATGGGGGCGGCCATCTTTGATTAAGGCAACCGACCCCAATAGTGCCTCATGGGGCCCTACCTCGTGGGAGACGCCATTTTACTCACCACGCCCGACCGCCTCGCCCGCAGATGACAACGACTCGCTCAGCTACACACTAGCTTCCGTCACCCTGGACCAAGCCCGCCCGCACCATCTGTCCAAGTCAATGATGGACATCAAAGTGAACGGCCACGCCACGACCTGCCTGTTCGACAGCGGAAGCACGGAGAGCTTCATCCACCCAGACACGGTGAGCCACTACTCCCTCTCTGTCCTACCAACGCGCAGCCGAATCTCGATGGCATCGAGGTCCCACGCCACGGACATCAGCGGCTACTGTGTCGTGACCCTGTCGGTTAAGGGCACGGAGTATAAAAACTTTAAACTCCTCGTCCTCCCCCATCTCTGCGCTGCCGTCCTACTAGGGCTGGACTTCCAATCCCACCTCCAAAGCGTAACCCTAGCATACGGTGGACCCCTCCCCCCACTCACAGTCAACAACCAGCAAACGTTAAACCGCCCACCGCGTAACACCTGCAGCCTCTCCACCCTCAAGGTCCCGCCACCCTCTCTGTTTGCTAACCTTACCCCTGACTGCAAACCCGTCGCTACCAAAAGCAGGCGGTATAGCGCCGGGGACAGAGCCTTCATTAGCTCTGAGGTGCGGCGCCTCCTGAAAGAGGGCATTATCGAGGGGAGCAGCAGCCCCTGGCGTGCCCAGGTCGTAGTCGTAAAGACCGGCGATAAAAACCGCCTGGTCATCGACTACAGCCAGACCATAAACAGATATACCCAGCTGGACGCATACCCCTTCCCCCGCATATCTGACATGGTCAATCAGATTGCACAGTATAAAGTATTCTCGACCATCGACCTGAAGTCGGCCTACCACCAACTCCCTATCCACCCTGAGGACCGCCAGTATACCGCCTTCGAGGCGAATGGGCGCCTATACCACTTCCTTAGGGTCCCCTTCGGTGTCACTAATGGGGTCTCGGTCTTCCAAAGGGAGATGGACCAGATGGTTGACCAGAACGAACTGCAGGCTACATTCCCCTACCTAGATAACGTCACTATCTGCGGCCGCGACCAGCAGGAACATGACGCGAATCTGGAGAAATTCCTCCGTACGGCCCAACGGCTGAACCTCACCTACAATAAGGAGAAATGCGTGTTTAACACCACGCGCCTTGCCATCCTCGGCTGCGTAGTGGAGAACGGAATCATCGGCCCCGACCCAGAAAGAATGCGCCCCCTCATGGAGCTACCCCTCCCCCACTGCCCTAAAGCACTTAGGAGAACCCTGGGGCTTTTCGCCTACTATGCCCAATGGGTACCCAATTACGCGGACAAAGCCAGACCCCTCCTGAAAGCCACTTCCTTCCCCCTCACGGAGGAGGCGTGCACGGCCTTCTCCCTCATTAAGGGAGACATAGCCAAGGCCACGATGCACGCAGTGGACGAGTCCATCCCCTTTCAGGTGGAGAGCGACGCCTCCGACTTCGCCTTAGCCGCCACCCTAAACCAGGAGGGGAGGCCAGTGGCCTTCTTCTCAAGGACCCTACAGGGCCCCGAGATCCGACATTCGTCGGTCGAGAAAGAGGCCCAGGCGATCGTGGAGGCAGTACGGCGCTGGAGGCACTACCTGGCAGGCAAACGATTTACCCTCCTCACCGACCAGCGTTCGGTGGCTTTCATGTTTAATAACAAGCTGAAGGGCAAAATCAAGAATGACAAGATTTTGAGATGGAGAATCGAGCTCTCCACCTACGATTATGAGATCTTGTACCGGCCAGGCAAGCTGAACGAATCCCTTGATGCCCTTTCACGAATGACATGCGCCAGCGCGCATATCGATAGGCTTCAGACCCTCCACGACCAGCTCTGCCACCCCGGAGTCACCAGACTCTACCATTTCATTAAGGCCCGCAACCTGACCTACTCCATCGAGGAGGTCAGGACCATGACCAGGAACTGCCAGACCTGTGCGGAGTGCAAACCGCACTTCTATAGGCCGGACCGAGCAAGCCTGATCAAGGCCACCCGCCCCTTCGAGCGCCTGAGCATCGACTTTAAGGGGCCCCTCCCGTCCTCTGACCGTAATGTGTACTTCCTCAACATCGTTGATGAGTACTCCCGTTTCCCCTTTGCCTTCCCCTGCCCCGACATGACCAGTAGCACGGTCATTAAGTGCCTGAATGCCCTCTTCGCCTTGTTCGGGTTCCCGAACTATATACACAGCGACCGGGGCTCCTCCTTCATGAGTGAGGAACTCCGGCAATACCTCCTAGAGAGAGGTATTGCAGCAAGCAGGACCACCAGCTACAACCCCAGAGGTAACGGTCAGGTGGAAAGAGAGAACGCGACGGTATGGAAGGCCGTCCTCTTAGCCTTAAAGTCTAAGGGCCTCCCAACCTCCCGCTGGCAAGAAGTCCTCCCGACAGCGCTGCACTCCATCCGGTCATTACTTTGCACGGCCACTAACACCACCCCCCATGAACGAATGTTCGTTTTCCCCAGGAAGTCGACTACGGGAACCACTCTACCAACCTGGCTGACCGCCCCGGGGCCGGTCTGGCTGCGGAAACACGTGAGGACCCATAAAACGGACCCCCTGGTCGAGAGGGTGAACCTCCTGCACGCCAACCCCCAGTACGCCTACGTGGCGTACCCAGACGGGCGGGAGGACACTGTCTCCCTACGAGACCTCGCACCCTCAGCCGATCCGGAAACACCGCCACCACCCCCCCCAACCTCAGTCCAGGTAGACGGCATGCCGGAACCCCACGAGCCCTCGCCGACCACGCAAACACCAGCATCAACACCGGATAAGGCACCAGCACCGGATAAGGCAACACCACCGCTGCGGCGATCGGAGAGGCTTACGAAGCCTCCGGACAGACTGACCTACCAGAATTGGTAGTACACTTCACCCCGCCGGACTTAATTCTAAACAAGGGGTGAATGTGGTAAACCACGTTCACTATCGTTAGCACTGTTCACCACTGTTCGTTATAACTGTATCACTGACCACTATTGTATCACGGTACGAGGTCGCCTCTTGCCACACTGCTATACCTGGGATGACCACTGCCGACTCCGCCTTGGCTCCACCCACCAGGCCAGGTATAAAGGTGAGCGACTGGCTGGTATTCCTCCTGCTTGGATCGGATCACCCACGAGAGTGGGCTGTTATTTAGTCAATAAAAACCTTTAGTCACCTTCGTAACTCTTCGCCTTTTATTGGAGGAATTGATAGGTATATCATGTTTAAAAATACATTTTAACAGTAATATAGAAACGTGGAAAATATTGAAACCTTGTGGGCTTAATGAATGATTATAGGTGTAGGAGTAAGAATTTTGACTTGTTTTCATGTTAGAATGCTAATATGTCACCCATGACATTACAAAGATTACCAATAAGGTATTGTAATGCATGATAGTATTAAAGATCTTAGGCAACTATTTTATGATATTATGCCTAATAGTGTTTTTAGGGTTAACTATGTTGTTATTTTAACCTGCACAATTTAACAGACTGTTTTATCCTTATTCCATTTCAGCATCTGAAGGTGAATTGGGAAGATGGTAGGTTTGGTAGATATGCAGGCAGATATCAGAAAAGTGTGAAAATAATAGGGTAGTAATAGTGGGGGATTTCAACTTCCCCAATATAAATTGGGATAGTCAGAGTGTGAAAGGCTTGGAGGGAGCAGAATTCTTAAAGTGCATCCAGGAAAGCTTTTTGAGCCAACATGTAGAAAGTCCAACAAGAGAGGGGGCGGTACTGGACCTAATTCTAGGGAATGTAGCCGGGCAGGTGGTGGAAGTGTCTGTAGGAGAGCATTTTGGCGATAGTGACCACAATTCGGTGAGATTTAAGGTGGTCATGGAAAAAGACAAAGACGGCCCGGAAATCAGGGTTCTAAATTGGGGGAAGGCCGATTTTAATAAGATAAGACAGGATCTGGCAAAAGTGGACTGGGAGCAGCTACTTATAGGAAAATCCACATCAAAACAGTGGGAGGCTTTCAGAAGGGAAATAGAGAGAGTACAACACCAACATGTTCCTGTAAAGGTCAAGGGTGGGACCAACAAGCAAAGGGAACCTTGGATGACAAAGGATATACAAAAATGCATTAGGAAAAAAAGGGGGGCTTTTGGCAGTTACAAAAGACAAAAGACGGTGGAAGCCCTAGAGGAGTATAAGAGGTGCAGGGGCATACTTAAAAAGGAAATTAGGAGGGCGAGGAGGGGCCATGAAATAACACTGGCGAGCAAAATAAAGGAAAATCCTAAGATGTTTTATAAGTATATTAAGGGCAAGAGGATAACCAGGGAAAGGGTAGGGCCCATTAGGGACCAAAGTGGCAAGCTGTGTGTAGAGCCAGATGAAGTAGGTGGGGTTTTAAATGAATTTTTTGCCTCAGTGTTCACTATGGAGAAAGACGATGTAGACATAGAAGTCGGGCAAGGGGACTGTGACATACTTGAACATATTAGCATTGAGAGGGAGGAGGTACTAGCGGTTTTAGCAGGCCAAAAAGTGGATAAATCCCCAGGCCCGGACGAGATGTATCCCAGGCTGTTGTGTGAGGCAAAGGAGGAGATTGCAGGGGCTCTGACACAAATTTTCAGAACCTCTCTGGCCACAGGGGATGTACCAGAGTACTGGAGAACAGCTAACGTAGTACCATTATTCAAGAAGGGTAGCAGGGATAAACCAGGGAATTACAGGCCAGTGAGCCTAACATCTGTGGTAGGGAAATTATTGGAAAAAATTCTGAGGGACAAAATTAGTCTCCACTTGGAGAGGCAAGGATTAATCGGGGATAGTCAGCATGGCTTTGTCAAGGGTAAATCATGTCTGACCAATCTGATTGAATTTTTCGAGGGGGTGACTAGGTGTGTGGATGAGGGAAATGCTGT
This sequence comes from Somniosus microcephalus, assembly GCF_052327205.1. Taxonomy (NCBI): domain Eukaryota; kingdom Metazoa; phylum Chordata; class Chondrichthyes; order Squaliformes; family Somniosidae; genus Somniosus; species Somniosus microcephalus. The sequence continues at coordinate 215,349,255 of NC_140995.1, read as the reverse complement.
GGATGTGGTTTACATGGACTTCAGTAAAGCTTTTGACAAAGTCCCGCATAGGAGACTGGTCAAGAAGGTAAGAGCCCATGGGATCCAGGGGGCCTTGGCGCGTTGGATCCTAAACTGGCTGAGTGGCAGGAGGCAGAGGGTGATGGTCGAAGGTTGCTTTTGTGACTGGAAGCCTGTGTCCAGTGGGGTACCTCAGGGATCGGTGCTGGGTCCCTTGCTGTTTGTGATCTACATTAATGATTTGGATGAGAATGTAAAGGGTATGATCAGTAAGTTCGCGGATGACACGAAAATTGGTGGGGTGGTAAATTGCGAGGAGGAAAGCCTCAGGCTACAGGACGATATTAACGGGTTGGTCAGATGGGCGGAAAAGTGGCAAATGGAATTTAACCCGGAAAAGTGCGAGGTGATGCATTTTGGACGGACAAATAAGGCAAGGGAATACACAATGAGTGGTAGGACCCCAGGAAGTACAGAGGGTCAGAGGGACCTTGGTGTACATGTACATAGATCCCTGAAGGCAGCGGAACAGGTAGATAAGGTGGTTAAAAAGGCTTATGGGATACTTGCCTTCATTAGCAGAGGCATAGAATATAAGAGCAGGGAGGTTATGATGGAGCTGTACAAAACGCTGGTGAGGCCACAGCTGGAGTACTGTGTGCAGTTCTGGTCGCCTCACTATAGGAAGGATGTGATTGCTTTGGAGAGGGTGCAGAGAAGATTCACCAGGATGTTACCTGGGATGGAGCGCCTCAGCTATGAAGAAAGACTCAACAGGCTGGGGTTGTTTTCCTTGGAGCAAAGGAGGCTGAGGGGGGACCTGATTGAGGTGTACAAAATGATGAGGGGCATAGATAGGGTGGATAAAGAGGAACTTTTCCCCTTAGTAGGGGGGTCAATAACAAGGGGGCACAGATTCAGGGTAAGGGGCAGGAGATTTAGGGGGGATTTGAGGAGGAACTTTTTCACCCAGAGGGTGGTTGGAAGCTGGAACTCACTGCCTGAAAGGGTGGTAGAGGCAGGAACCCTCACAACATTCAAGAAGCATTTGGATGAGCACTTGAAATGCCATTGCATACAAGGCTATGGACCAAATGCTGGAAAATGGGATTAGACTGGACAGGGAGGGATGGGCGGCGCAGACACGATGGGCCGAAGGGCCTCTTTCTATGACTCTATGAGGTTTGGTATTCCTGAAGGTTAAGATCAAATGGGAATGCAGGGCCTTCTTCCACTGAGTCCACCTTATCACCCCGTCAACTGCAGCCATGTTAACTGAACAGCAGTATTGTACTCTGTTTCAAATAAACATTATTACCTCCAAAATATTGTGCTCAAATAGTTTTGCAAAATAGTAACTGAATTGCTCTGAGAACCTTCCACCCCTCTAATTGTTGGTTAAGAGTTAAGTACACAGGCGGTAACCATATTGCATCCGGTCGTAAATCTGCCCAAAAGCTATTTTAGCAAAATCCATCCCTGGGTGCCAAATTGCTTGAAACAAGACCGTGAGTAAAAGAGTGAACTGCTATTGACTGGGTCATAGAGTGATGACTTGAAACAAAGCAAAGTTATTTGTTTTTAAGATATATTAGCAGATAGATAGACGCAGAAAGGGCTTTTTAACAACTGCACATTGGATTATCCAGCTCCAATGATTCAACTTCAAAACATGTGCACGTGTCAGGCCAGACTGTAACAACAACAACTTGCACTTATATAGCACCTTTAACATCGTAAAACATCCCAGCGCACCACAGGAGCAATTATCGAACAAAATTTGACACCGAGCCACATAAGGAGATATTAGGACAGGTGAGGTAGGTTTTAAGGAGCGCTTTAAAGGAGGAAAGAGAGGTGGAGAGGTTTAGGGAGAGATTTTCAGAGCTTAGGGCCAAGGCACAGAGGCCAATGGTGAAGCAATTAAAATCGCGGATGCACCAGACTGTAAAAAAGTTTTATATTTGCATTTATTCAGCGTTATTTTTGGATATCATAGCTGCCGTTCAGAATCCTCAGCATCACCATTTAAAAATCAAACACAACCATTCAAAATTTACTGCCACGGATTATTCAGCCATGAGAAATTATCTTCATTGTACAACTAGTTGTGACTAATAATTCATTGTTGACATAACAATGATGGATGATTTGAAGCACTGCCAGAGACTCACACGGAAGGCAAGCTTGACAACACAGGGGAAGATCAGGATTTTGCAATTTTCCCCCACCACCCCGACTTGTGCAATTGATGTGCACTTGACATGTCCCGACGAAGAGTCCAAACCATGAACCGTCAAACCTGTCTTTTCTATTTTGAGGTGCTGACAGTTTCTGCCGTGCGCTTCCTGTACTTTAGTTTAGATTTCCAGCAATTGCAGTTTTTTGTGACGTATCTCTCCTCATGGTGCACGTCCTGGCCATTGTTGTAATAAGTACAAATCTCTCGAGGCAGAACCAGAAAGATGAATGTGACTTTACCTAATCCGTGGACAGTCTGTAACAGTGGTTAAGAATGATATGCAATATGAACCATCAGTTTTCGTGGATTGAGTTGAGCTTGACAGCTCCCCGCAATTGAGGTCAATTTCAACTTCACTTTGAAATCAATGGAATGAGAATCATAGGCTCATACAGCACAGAAGGCCATTCAGCCCATCATGCCTGTGCCAGCCATTTGAAAGAGCTAACCAATTTAGTCACGCACCCCTGCTCTTTCCTCATAGCCTTGCAATTTTACCCCTTCATAAATTTATCCAATTCCCTTTTGAAAGTTGCTATTGAATCTGCTTCCACCATCCGTTCAGCCAGTGGATTCCACATAATAACATCATAAAATTTCCTCATCTCCCCTCTGGTACTTTTGGCAATTAGCTCCAATCTGTGTCTTCTGGTTACTGACCCTGCTGCCAGTGGAAACAGTTTCTCCCTATTTATCAAAACCCCTGATAGGGATTCATAGGCATTAATCGGGCAGGTTCGACAATGGGCGGGTGATCCGTTCCACCAGGTTACCACCCAGACAGTGAAATTGAAAATTGCCTCCAGTGTCCCACCAGGAGAGCCATATATAGCGGCTTGCCATGTCCTCAGGACATGTTGAACTGTAGTCACTGCAGTTATGTAAGCAAACAACATAGCCAATTTGCACACAAGGTGTCACAAGCAGCAAATTTATGATCGACCTGGTAACATGCTTTTGATGGTGTTGATTGATGGATGTTTTGAAGACTCCCAGCCCATTATCAGCTGTGGATCAGTGGGTAGCACTCTCCCCTCTGAGTCAGAAGGTTGTGGATTCATAGTCCCACTCCAGGGACCTGAGCACAAAATCCAGGCTAACACTCCAGGGCAGTACTCGAGCCTTCTCCTAGAACTTCCTCATCTAACTATCAGCATAACCCTCTATTCCCTTCTCCCTCATATGCTTACCTAGTTTTCCCTTAAATGCTTCTACACTATTCGCTTCAACCACTCCCTGTGGTAGCGAGTTCCACATTCTCACCACTCTCTGGGTAAAGAAGTTTCTTCTGAATTCCCTATTGGATTTCTTGGTATTGATGGCCTTGTTGAGATACCGCGGCAAACGTGGGAGTCGAGACCAGAGCTATTGAAAACTCAACTGCTTTACTCCAACCACATGACAAACAGGAACTAGAAAAGCCCGCGCATCCACTTAAATACTTCCCAGACAGGAAGTGCTCCCGGCAGCCTGTCCCTGCGGGAAACAAGTTGCTGGAGGAAAGGGCCCCCGGCTGGGGGCTTCTGCTTAGACTGTCTGTGCCGCCGTGAGCGGATTATGTCCAGTGGTGGCGTGTCGCCACAGAGCTCCCCCCAGAATCCGCTTAGGAGGAGTGGACGAGTCGTGACGGTGGTCTAATGGTTCTGCCGCAGCGGCTCTGAGTGGTCGCCGGTCTGGTTGGTTGGGTCGGGCGGTTCGCCGCCGGCTGTGCTGGCTTGCCGGGGGGACGGCCTCTAGTTGGAGGCTGGGCCACGGGGACCTGTTCCCCTGGTTCTGTGTGTGCTGGTTTGAGCCGGTCGATGGAGACTGTCTCGACCTTGTCGCCGAGTCGCAGCTTGAAGACCTTGTCCCCGGTTTGTAGTACCTCGTACGGACCATCGTACGGGGGTCGCAGGGGCCCGCGGTGCGCGTCGTGTCGCACGAAGACGAAGCGCGCATGCTGTAAATTTGGCGGGACGTGAGGTGCGAGTTCGCCGTGTCGGTTGACCGGAAGTGGGGCGAACTGCTGAGCGGAAGAGAAAGAGTCGAGCCGCTGCTGTTCGGCCGACCAAGGCTTGGTAGGCTCCGGAAGGAATTCGCCTGGGACGCGCAGCGGTTGTCCGTAGACTAACTCCGCTGCCGAGGACTGGAGGTCTTCCTTGACCGCGGTGCGTAGGCCGAGTAGCACCCACGGTAGGCGGTCAGTCCAGGTACTGTCCTGCAGGCCGGCGCGGAGTGAGGCCTTGAGTGACCTGTGGAAGCGTTCACAAAGTCCGTTGGCCTGCGGGTGGTACGCCATGGTGCGGTGGAGCGTCACCCCGAGGTTGCATGCTGTGGCCGTCCAGAGTTCGGAGGTGAACTGGGCGCCTCTGTCGGAGGTTATGTCGGCCGGTACGCTGAACCTCGCAACCCAGGCGTTAACGAACGCCCTGGCGATGTCGGCAGTGGTGGTGGAGGTCAGCGGCACTGCCTCAGGCCAGCGTGTGTAGCGGTCGACCATCATGAGGAGATAAGTTTGGCCTTGCGATGGCGGCAGGGGACCGACGATGTCGACGTGTACGTGGTCGAAGCGGCGGCTGGGTACCTCGAAGTCTCCCAGGGGTGCTTTGGTGTGCAGCTGTACCTTAGCCCATTGGCAGGCGAGGCAGGAGGTGGCCCAAGTCCGAACATCTCTGCTGAGGCCGCGCCAGACGAAGCGCTTGGAGAGGAGTTTGACGGATGCGCGGGAACCCGGGTGAGAGAGCCCGTGGAGCGCGTCGAAAACGCGGCGGCGCCAGGTCTCAGGGACGACCGGCCTGGGTTGGCCGAGTGAGACGTCGCACGTGACTGTCGTGGCTTCGGGCCCGTGCGCGACCTTGGCTAGGCGTAGCCCTGGCAGGCTGGTAGCCGCCGAGAGGAGGTCTGGGTCCATGAGCTGGGCCGCTGCTAGTTGTGCGTAGTCGACCGCGAGGTGATTCGCACAGACGGCGGGACGGGAAAGGCAGTCGGCGACCACGTTGTCTCTACCGGAGACATGCTGAATGTCCGTAGTAAACTCGGAGACGGCCGCGAGCTGGCGTTGCTGCCTAGCGGACCAGGGTTCGGTGTGCTTGGCCATCGCGTATGTGAGTGGCTTGTGGTCCACATACGCGGTGAAGGGGCGGCCTTCCAGGAGGAACCTGAAATGGCGGACCGACAGGTGGAGTGCGAGAAGCTCGTGGTCGAAAGTGGAGTATTTGACCTCCGGGGGGCGCAGTTGGCGGCTGTAGAAGGCAAGTGGCTGCCACGCGCCATTGACCCACTGCTCGAACACGGCCCCGACCGTGTGGTCGGAGGCGTCGGTGGTGAGCGCGACCCGGGCATCGGCCCTCGGGTGCGCGAGCCGAGTGGCGTCGGCGAGCGCGTTTTTGGTGGCGTCGAAGGCGGCTGCCGTGTCAGTGGTCCAGGCTACGTCCATCTTGCCAGATTTTCCTCGGAGGGAGTCGTATAGGGGCTTCATGAGGGCTGCGGCTCTGGGGATGAACCTGTTGGAGAAGTTCACCATCCCGAGGAACTCCTGGAGGCCCTTGATGGTTGTGGGGCGGGGGAATTGCTGGACGGCCTGCATCTTGTTGGGCAGGGGGACGGCCCCAGCAGGGGTGATGTGGTGACCGAGAAAATCGATCTCGGTTAGGCCGAATTGGCACTTCGCCGGGCTGAGGATGAGCCCGTGTTGGGCTAGGCGCCCGAACAGGATGCGAAGGTGTTCGAGGTGTTCCTGTTTGGAGGAGCTGGCCACGAGAATGTCGTCTAGATAGACGAATAGGAAGTTCAGGTCCCAGAGGACTGAGTCCATAAGGCGCTGGAAAGCCTGTGCTGCATTCTTGAGGCCGAAGGGCATCCTCAGGAACTCGAACAGGCCGAATGGGGTGATGATGGCCGTTTTGGGGATGTCCGCGGGGTGTACGGGGACTTGGTGGTAACCGCGCACCAGGTCGACTTTGGAAAAGACGGTTCGTCCGGCCAGTCGGGCCGAGAAGTCCTGGATGTGTGGCACCGGGTATCGATCGGGGGTGGTGGCGTCGTTGAGGCGGCGGTAGTCCCCGCAAGGGCGCCAGCCTCCGCCGGGCTTGGGGGCGATGTGGAGGGGCGAGGCCCAAGGGCTGCTGGAGCGGCGGATGATGCCGAGTTGTTCCATGGTGGTGAACTCGGCCCGCGCGATTTCCAGCTTGGCCGGGTTGAGTCTGCGGGCGTGGGCAGAAACTGGGGGGCCGGTGGTGGGGATATAGTGTTCCACACCGTGCTTGGCGGCTTTGGCCGAAAAGGTCGGGTTAGCGAGGGCGGGAAACTCAGCTAGGAGTGCCGAGTAGTCGTCCGTGGCTCTGGCGAGGCAGTAGGTCGTCAGGCCGGCCGAACGGGCCGGGGTAAAGGCGCCGGGGATGGGGGCCATAGTGTTGATGTCGACGAGGCGGTGCCTCGGAATGTCGACAAGGAGGCCGTGGGCGCATAGGAAGTCGGCGCCGATGAGTGGGCAGAGGACCTTGGCTGTGAGGAACTCCCAGCGGTAGCGGCGGCCCGCGAGGTCGAGCGTGACCATGCGGGTACCATATGTTTTGATTTCAGAGCCGTTGGCTGCAGCCAGTGTGATACCCCGTGTGCCGCGTTGGATCTCGAGGGCGGAGGCGGGGGTGATGCTGTGCTGGGCCCCTGTGTCACACAGAAATCGGCGGTTGGTTCTGTCGTCAGTGACGTACAGTAGGGGCTCCTTCTGCCCCGCGGCCATCGCGGGGGCCGGTGCGGGGGGGGGTTTGAAGGTACACGGTGGCGTGCAGCGTTGAGCCCTAGCGCCAAAACGGGTGTGGTAGTAGCAGTGACCTGGAGTGGTAGGGCGGTCGAGCCTAGCGGCCCGGGAAGACCGCGTGGTCGGCCTTTTCGGCTATATCATTCAGGTCCGTGGAGTCAGACTCCACAATGAGCGGGCGGATGCTGGCGGGGAGCTGCCGAATGAAAAGCGTGCGAAAAAGAGCGCCGGGGTTTTTGTCGTCTGAGAGGGACAGCATGTGGGAAAGCAGGTCTGATGGTGAAGCGTCACCAAGGCCGGGGAGGTCCAGGAGTTGGCAGTGGTGCTGGTAAGAGGACGTTTGAAATTTTTTAAGTAGCGCAGCCTTCAGATGTTCGTACTTGCCCTCTGTTGGTGGATTCTGCAGCGCTGCCCAAACCTTGGGGACTGTAGCGTAGGTGAGCGAGGCGACGAGGTAGTCGTACTTCGTGGCGTCGACTGTAATGCCTTTCAGCCGGAATCTGGACTCAGCTTGAACGAACCAGGCTTCGGCGAGGTTCTCCCAAAAGTCTGGTAATTTAACCGTGACTGCGTTTGTATCCGCCATGCTAGCTTAGGATTCGTCCTGAGCGTCGGGGTCACCAGTGTTGAGATACTGCGGCAAACGTGGGAGTCGAGACCAGAGCTATTGAAAACTCAACTGCTTTATTCCAACCACATGACAAACAGGAACTAGAAAAGCCCGCGCATCCACTTAAATACTTCCCAGACAGGAAGTGCTCCCGGCAGCCTGTCCCTACGGGAAACAAGTTGCTGGAGGAAAGGGCCCCCGGCTGGTGGCTTCTGCTTAGACTGTCTGTGCCGCCGTGAGCGGATTATGTCCAGTGGTGGCGTGTCGCCACAGCCTCTAGTTTTGCTCTTCCCACAAGTAGAAACATTCTCTCTGTATCTACTCTTTTAAAACCTTTCATACTTTTAAAGACCTCTATTAGGTCACCTCTCAGCCTTCTCATTACAAGAGAACAGAGACCCAGCCTGTTCATCCTTTCCTGATAAGTATACCCTCACATTTCTGGTATCATCCTAGTAATTCTTCTCTGCATCCTCTCGAGTGCCTCTATATCCTTTTTATAATATGGCGACCAAAACTGTACGCAGTACTCTAAGTGTGGCCTAACCAAGGTTCGATACAGGTTTACCATAACTACCCTACTTTTCAATTCTAACCCTCTAGAAATAAACCCTAGTGCTTGGTTTGCTTTTTTTTCTGGTCTTATTATCCCACGTCACTACTTTTAGTGATTTGTGTATTTGTACTCCCAGATCCCTTTGCTCCTCTACCCCATTTAGATTCTTATTCTCCAAGTAATATGTGACCTTCTAACTTCTCTTACCAAAATGTAATACCTCAAACTTAATTATGTTGAAATTAACTTGCCAATTATATGCACATTCTACAAGATTATTAATGTCTTCTTGTAATTTGTTGCAGTCCTCCTCAGTATTGGCTATCCCCACCACCAATTTGGTGTTGTCTGCAAATTTAGAAATTGTGTTTTTAATTGCAAAGTCTAAATCATTAATATAAATTGTGAACAACAGTGGGCCCAGCATTCATTGTTGTGGAAACCCATTTGCCACTTTCTGCCAATCTGTATAGGGATTCCATTATCATTCCTGCCACCAATGGTAAACTGACTGGTCTGTTGTTCCCTGGACGCGTTCTATCCCATTTTTGAAAATAGATATAACGTTAGCTATCCACCAGTCCTCTGGAACTACACCTTTTTCTAACAAATTATTAAATTTGTGTAATAGTGCCTCTGCTATCTCTTCCCTAGATTCTTTTGAGGTGCATTTTTTAAAATTCCATTATCTAGAAATTAATGTTACCTCAATTAAACTTTTCCTGGGAACTAGACATAACCTATACTTGGGCAATAGTTTTAACTGAACATTCACATCAACTGAATTTTCCCTTCCCCTGAACATTCCTTTCACCTGAATATTCCCTTCACGTGAACAATCCCTTCACCTGAACATTCCCTTCACCTGAACATTCCCTTCACCTGAACATTCCTTTCACCTGAACATTCCCTTCATCTGAACATTCCCTTCACCTGAACATTCCCTTCACCTGAACATTCCTTTCACCTGAACATTCCCTTCATCTGAACATTCCCTTCATCTGAACATTCCCTTCACCTGAACATTCCCTTCACGTGAACATTCCCTTCATCTGAACATTCCTTTCACCTGAACATTCCCTTCACCTGAACATTCCCTTCACCTGAACATTCCCTTCACCTGAACATTCCTTTCACCTGAACATTCCCTTCACCTGAACATTCCCTTCATCTGAACATTCCCTTCATCTGAACATTCCCTTCACCTGAACATTCCCTTCACCTGAACATTCCCTTCACCTGAACATTCCTTTCACCTGAACATTCCTTTCACCTGAACATTCCCTTCACCTGATCATTCCCTTCATCTGAACATTCCCTTCATCTGAACATTCCTTTCACCTGAACATTCCCTTCACCTGAACATTCCCTTCACCTGAACATTCCCTTCACCTGAACATTCCCTTCACCTGAACATTCCCTTCATCTGAACATTCCCTTCAGCTGAACATTCCCTTCACCTGAACATTCCCTTCATCTGAACATTCCTTTCACCTGAACATTCCTTTCACCTGAACATTCCCTTCATCTGAACGTTCCCTTCACCTGAACATTCCCTTCATCTGAACATTCCCTTCACCTGAACATTCCCTTCACGTGAACATTCCCTTCACCTGAACGTTCCCTTCATCTGAACATTCCCTTCATCTGAACATTCCTTTCACCTGAACATTCCCTTCACCTGAACATTCCCTTCACCTGAACATTCCTTTCACCTGAACATTCCCTTCACGTGAACATTCCTTTCACCTGAACATTCCCTTCACCAGAACATTCCCTTCACCAGAACATTCCCTTCATCTGAACATTCCCTTCATCTGAACATTCCTTTCACCTGAACATTCCCTTCACCTGAACATTCCCTTCACCTGAACATTCCTTTCACCTGAACATTCCCTTCACGTGAACATTCCCTTCATCTGAACATTCCTTTCACCTGAACATTCCCTTCACCAGAACATTCCCTTCACCTGAACATTCCCTTCATCTGAACATTCCCTTCATCTAAACATTCCCTTCACCTGAACATTCCCTTCACCTGAACATTCCCTTCACCTGAACATTCCTTTCACCTGAACATTCCCTTCACCTGAACATTCCTTTCACCTGAACATTCCCTTCACCTGAACATTCCCTTCACCTGAACATTCCTTTCACCTGAACATTCCTTTCACCTGAACATTCCCTTCATCTGAACATTCCCTTCACCTGAACATTTCCTTCACCTGAACATTCCTTTCACCTGAACATTCCCTTCACATGAACATTCCCTTTATCTGAACATTCCCTTCACCTGAACATTTCCTTCACTGGAACATTCCCTTCACCTGAACATTCCCTTCACCTGAACATTCCCTTCACCTGAACAAAAGGGAATTTTTAGATGAAGTGTATGTTCAGGTGAAAGGAATGTTCTGGTGAAAGGAATGTTCAGCTAAAGGGAATGTTCAGGTGAAGGGAATGTTCTGGTGAAAGGAATGTTCAGCTAAAGGGAATGTTCAGGTGAAGGGAATGTTCAGGTGAAGGGAATGTTCAGGGGAAAGGAATGTTCAGGTGACAGGAATGTTCAGGTGAAGGGAACGTTCAGGTGAAAGGAATGTTCAGGTGAAAGGAATGTGCAGATTAAGGGAATATTTAGGTGAAGGGAATGTTCAGGTGTAAGGAATGTTTACTTGAAGGGAATGTTCAGTTGAAAGGAATGTTCAGGGAAAAGGAATGTTCAGGGGAAGGGAATGTTCAGCTGAAAGGAACGTTCAGGTGAAAGGAATGTTCAGGGGAAGGGAATGTTCAGGGGAAGGGAATGTTCAGGTGAAAGGAATGTTCAGGTGAAGGGAATGTTCAGGTGAAAGGAATGTTCAGGTGAAAGGAATGTTCAGGTGAAGGGAATGTTCAGAAGAAGGTAATGTTCAGGAGATAGGAGTGTTCATTTGAACGGAATGATCAGGTGAAGGCAATGTTCAGGTGAAAGGAATGTTCAGGTGAAGGAAATGTTAAGGTGAAAGGAATGTTCAGATGAAGGAATGTTGAGGTGAAAGTAAAGCTCACGTGAAGGTAATGTTCAGTTGAAGGTCATAGTCAGGTGAAGGGAATGTTCAGGTGAAGGGAATGTTCAGGTGAAGGGAATGTTCAGGTGAAGGGAATGTTATGGTGAAGGGAACGTTCAGGTGAAAGGAATGTTCAGGTGACGGGAAAGTTCAGGTGAAGGGAAAGTTCAGGTGAACGGAATGTTTACTTGAAGGGAATGTTCAGTTGAAAGGAACGTTCAGGGGAAAGGAATGTTCAGGTGATGGGAAAGTTCAGGGGAAGGGAATGTTCAGGTGAAGGGAATGTTCAGGTGAAAGGAATGTTCAGGTGAAGGGAATGTTCAGGTGAAGGGAATGTTCAGATGAAGGGAATGTTCAGGTGAACGGACTGTTCAGGGGCAGGAAATGTTCAGGTGATGGGAATGTTCAGGTGAAGGGAATGTTCAGATGAAGGAAAGTTCAGATGAAAGTAAAGTTCACGTGAAGGTAATGTTCAGTTGAAAGTTATATTGGGGTAAGGGAATGTTCGGGTGAAGGGAATGTTCAGGTGAAGGTCATGTTCAGGTGAAAGGAATGTTCAGGTGAAGGGAATGTTCAGGAGAAATGAATGTTCATTTGAAAGGAATGATCAGGTGAAGGGAATGTTCATGTGAAGGGAATGTTCAGGTGAAGGCAATGTTCAGGTGAAAGGAATGTTAAGGTGAAATGCATGTTCAGGTGAAAGGAATGTTCAGGTGAAGGGAATGTTCAGGTGAAGGGAATGTTCAGAGGAAGGTAATGTTCAGGAGAAAGGAATGTTAATTTGAAAGGAATGATCAGGTGAAGGGAATGTTCAGGTGAATGGAATGTTCAGGTGAAGGGAATGTTCAGGTGAAGGGAATGTTCAGGTGAAGGGAATGTTCAGGAGAAAGGAATGTTCATTTGAAAGGAATAATCAGGTGAGGGGAATGTTCAGGGGAAGGGAATGTTCAGGTGAAAGGAATGTTCAGGTAAAGGGAATGTTCAGGGGAAGGGAATGTTCAGGTGAAGGGAATGTTCAGATGAAGCGGATGTTCAGGTGAAAGGAATGTTCAGGTGAAGGGAATGTTCAGGTGAAGGGAATGTTCAGGTGAAGGGAATGTTCAGAAGAAGGTAATGTTCAGGAGATAGGAGTGTTCATTTGAACGGAATGATCAGGTGAAGGAAATGTTAAGGTGAAAGGAATGTTCAGATGAAGGGAATGTTCAGGTGAACGGACTGTTCAGGGGAAGGAAATGTTCAGGTGATGGGAATGTTCAGGTGAAGGGAATGTTCAGATGAAGGAAAGTTCAGATGAAAGTAAAGTTCACGTGAAGGTAATGTTCAGTTGAAAGTTATATTGGGGTAAGGGAATGTTCGGGTGAAGGGAATGTTCAGGTGAAGGTAATGTTCAGGTGAAAGGAATGTTCAGGTGAAGGGAATGTTCAGGAGAAATTAATGTTCATTTGAAAGGAATGATCAGGTGAAGGGAATGTTCAGGTGAAGGGAATGTTCAGGTGAAGGCAATGTTCAGGTGAAGGCAATGTTCAGGTGAAAGGAATGTTCAGGTGAAGGGAATGTTCAGGAGAAATGAATGTTCATTTGAAAGGAATGATCAGGTGAAGGGAATGATCAGGTGAAGGGAATGTTCAGGTGAAGGGAATGTTCAGGTGAAGGGAATGTTCAGGTGAAGGCAATGTTCAGGTGAAAGGAATGTTCAGGTGAAATGCATGTTCAGGTGAAGGCAATGTTGAGGTGAAAGGAATGTTCAGGTGAAGGGAATGTTCAGGTGAAGGGAATGTTCAGAGGAAGGTAATGTTCAGGAGAAAGGAATGTTAATTTGAAAGGAATGATCAGGTGAAGGGAATGTTCAGGTGAATGGAATGTTCAGGTGAAGGGAATGTTCAGGTGAAGGGAATGTTCAGGTGAAGGGAATGTTCAGGAGAAAGGAATGTTCATTTGAAAGGAATAATCAGGTGAGGGGAATGTTCAGGGGAAGGGAATGTTCAGGTGAAAGGAATGTTCAGGTAAAGGGAATGTTCAGGGGAAGGGAATGTTCAGGTGAAGGGAATGTTCAGATGAAGCGGATGTTCAGGTGAAAGGAATGTTCAGGTGAAGGGAATGTTCAGGTGAAGGGAATGTTCAGGTGAAGGAATGTTCAGATGAAGGAATGTTCAGGTGAAAGTAAAATTCACGTGAATGTAATGTTCAGTTGAAGGTAATATTCAGGTGAAGGGAATGTTCAGGTGAAGGGAATGTTCAGGTGAAAGGAATGTTCAGGTGAAAGGAATGTTCATTTGAAAGGAGTGTTCAGGTGAAGGGACTGTTCAGGTAAAGGGAATGTTCAGGTGATGGGAATGTTCAGGTGAAGGGAATGTTCAGGTGAAGGGAATGTTCAGGTGAAGGTAAGGTTCAGGTGAAAGGAATGTTCATGTGAAGGGAATCTTCAGGTGAAAGGAATGTTCAGGTGAAGGGAATCTTCAGGTGAAGGGAATGTTCAGGTGAAAGGAATGTCCAGCTGAAGGGAATGTTCAGATGAAGCGGATCTTCAGGTGAAAGGAATGTTCAGGTGAAGGGAATGTTCAGGTGAAGGGAATGTTCAGGTGAAGGGAATGTTCAGGTGAAGGGAATGTTCAGGTGAAAGGAATGCTCTGGTGAAGGTAATGTTCAGTCATAGATTCAGAGTCATTGAGTTATAGAACACAGAAAGAGGCCCTTCGGCCCATTGCGTCCACGCCGGCCATCAAGCCCTGTCTAATCTAATCCCATTTTCCAGCATTTGGTTCGTAGCCTTGTATACTATGGCATTTCAAGTGCTCATCCAAATGCTTCTTGAATGTTGTGAGGCTTCCTGCCTCTACCACCCTTTCAGGCAGTGAGTTCCAGATTCCAACGACCCTCTGGGTGAAAAAGTTCTTCCTCAAATCCCCTCTAAACATCCTGCCCCTTACCTTGAATCTATGCCCCCTTGTTATTGGCCCCTCTACTAAGGGAAAAAGTTCCTTTCTATCTACCCTATCTATGCCCCTCATAATTTTGTACACCTCCATCAGGTCCCCCCTCCGCCTTCTCTGCTCCAAGGAAAACAACCCCAGCCTGTCCAGTCTTTCTTCATAGCTGAAGCGCTCCAGCCCAGGTAACACCCTGGTGAATCTCCTCTGCACCCTCTCCAAAGCAATCACATCCTTCCTATAGTGTGGCGACCAGAACTGCACACAGTTTTCCAGCTGTGGCCTAACCAGCATTTTTTACAGCTCCATCATAACCTCTCTGCTCTTATAATCTATGCCTTGGCTAATGAAGGCAAGTATCCCATATGCCTTTTTAACCACCTTATCCACCTGTTCTGCTGCCTTCAGGGAGCTATGTACATGCACAACAAGATCCCTCTGATCCTCTGTCTTTCCTAGGGTCTTACCATTCATTGTGTATTCCCTTGCCTTGTTAGTTCCTCCAAAATGCATCACCTCACACTTTTCAGGGTGAAATTCCATTTGCCACTGTTCCGCCCATCTGACCAACCCATCTATATCGTCCTGCAGACTGAGGCTTCCCTCCTCGCTATTTCCCACCCCACCAATTTTCAGGTGAAAGGAATGTTCAGGTGAAAGGAATGTTCAGGTGAAGGGAATGTTGAGGTGAAGGAAATGTTCAGATGAAAGGAATGTTCAGGTGAAGGCAATGTTCGGGTGAAGGGAATGTTCAGGTGAAAGGAATGTTCAGGTGTAAGGAATGTTCAGGTGAAGGTACTGTTCAGGTGAAAGGAATGTTCAGGTGAAGGCAATGTTCGGGTGAAGGGAATGTTCAGGCGAAGGGAATGTTCAGGTGAAGGGAATGTTCAGGTGAAAGGAATGTTCGGGTGAAATGTATGTTCAGGTGAAGGCAATGTTCAGGTGAAAGGAATGTTCAGGTAAAAGGAATGATCAGCTGAAGGGAATGTTCAGGTGAAGGCAATGTTCAGGTGAAGGGAATGTTCAGGTGCAGGGAATGTTCATGTGAAGGGAATGTTCAGGTGAAAGGAATGTTCGGGTGAAAGGAATGTTCAGGTAAAAGGAATGATCAGCTGAAGGGAATGTTCAGGTGAAGGCAATGTTCAGGTGAAGGGAATGTTCAGGTGCAGGGAATGTTCATGTGAAGGGAATGTTCATGTGAAGGGAATGTTCAGGTGAAGGCAATGTTCAGGTGAAAGGAATGTTCGGGTGAAATGCATGTTCAGGTGAAGGAAATGTACAGGTGAAAGGAATGTTCAGGTAAAAGGAATGATCAGCTGAAGGGAATGTTCAGGTGAAGGGAATGTTCAGGTGAACGTAATGTTCAGGTGAAGGGAATGTTCAGGTGAAGGGAATGTTCAGAAGAAGGTAATGTTCAGGAGAAAGGAATGTTCATTAGAAAGGAATGATCAGGTGAAGGGAATGTTCAAGTGAAGGGAATGTTCAGGTGAAGGGAAGGTGCAGGTGAAAGGAATGTTCCAGTGAAGGGAATGTTCAGGTGAAGGGAATATTCAGGTGAAGGGAATGTTCAGAAGAAGGTAATGTTCAGGAGAAAGGAATGTTCATTTGAAAGGAATGATCAGGTGAAGGGAATGTTCATTTGAAAGGAATGTTCAGGTGAAAGGAATGTTCAGGTGAAGGGAATGTTCAGGTGAAGGGAATGTTCAGGTGAAGGGAATGTTCAGGTGAAAGGAATGTTCATTTGAAAGGAATGTTCAGGTGAAGGGAATGTTCAGGTGAAGGGAATGTTCAGGTGAAGGGAATGTTTTGCTGAAAGGACTGTTCAGGTGAAGGGAATGTTCAGGTGAAGGGAATGTTTGGGTGAAAGGAATGTTCAGGTGAAGGGAATGTTCAGGTGAAGGGAATGTTCAGGTGAAGGCAATGTTAAGGTGAATGGAATGTTCAGGTGAAGGGAATGTACGGATGAAGCGGATCTTCAGGTGAAAGGAATTTTCAGGTGAAGGGAATGTTCAGGTGAAGGGAATGTTCATGTGAAGGGAATGTTCAGGTGAAAGGAATGCTCTGGTGAAGGTAATGTTCAGTCATAGATTCAGAGTCGTTGAGTTATACAACACAGAAACAGGCCCTTCGGCCCATCGCGTCCACGCCGGCCATCAAGGCCTGTCTAATCTAATCCCATTTTCCAGCATTTGGTCCGTAGCTTTGTATGCTATGGCATTTCAAGTGCTCATCCAAATGCTTCTTGAATGTTGTGAGGGTTCGTGCTTCAACCACCCTTTCAGGCAGTGAGTTCCAGATTCCAACCACCCTCTGGGTGAAAAAGTTCTTCCTCAAATCCCCTCTAAACATCCTGCCCCTTACCTTGAATCTATGCCCCCTTGTTATTGACCCCTCTACTAAGGGAAAAAGTTCCTTTCTATCTACCCTATCTATGCCCCTCATAATTTTGTACACCTCAATCAGGTCCCCCCTCAGCCTTCTTGCTCCAAGGAAAACAACCCCAGCCTGTCCAGTCTTTCTTCATAGCTGAAGCGCTCCAGCCCAGGTAACATCCTGGTGAATCTCCTCTGCACCCTCTCCAAAGCAATCACATCCTTCCTATAGTGTGGCGACCAGAACTGCACACAGTTTTCCAGCTGTGGCCTAACCAGCGTTTTGTACAGTTCCATCATAACCTCCCTGCTCTTATAATCTATGCCTTGGCTAATGAAGGCAAGTATCCCATATGCCTTTTTAACCACCTTATCCACCTGTTCTGCTGCCTTCAGGGATCTATGTACATGCACACCAAGGGCCCTCTGATCCTCTGTCTTTCCTAGGGTCTTACCATTCATTGTGTATTCCCTTGCCTTGTTAGTCCCTCCAAAATGCATCACCTCACACTTTTCAGGGTTAAATTCCATTTGCCACTGTTCCACCCATCTGACCAACCCATCTATATCGTCCTGGCTACTCTCCTCTCTCCTCGCTATTTACCACCCCACCAATTTTCAGGTGAAAGGAATGTTCAGGTGAAAGGAATGTTCAGGTGAAGGGAATGTTGAGGTGAAGGGAATGTTCAGGTGAAAGGAATGTTCAGGTGAAAGCAATGTTCGGGTGAAGGGAATGTTCAGGTGAAAGGAATGTTCAGGTGAAGGTACTGTTCAGGTGAAAGGAATGTTCAGGTGAAGGCAATGTTCGGGTGAAGGGAATGTTCAAGTGAAGGGAATGTTCAGGTGAAGGGAATGTTCAGGTGAAGGGAATGTTCAGATGAAGGGAATGTTCAGCTGAAAGGAAGGTTCAGGTGGAGGGAATGTTCAGGTGAAGGGAATGTTCAGGTGAAGGGAATGTTCGGGTGAAAGGAATGTACAGGGGAAGGCAATGTTCAGGTGAAAAGAATGTTCAGCTGAAGGCAATGTTCGGGTGAAAGGAATGTTCAGGTGAAGATAATGTTCAGGTGATAGGAATGTTCAGATGAAGACAATGTTTGGGTGAAAGGAATGTTCAGGTGAAGGGAATGTTTATGTGAAAGGACTGTTTATGTGAAAGGAATGTTCAGGTGAAGGGAATGTTCAGGTGAAGGGAATGTTCAAGTGAAGGCAATGTTCAGGTGAAAGGAATATTCCGGTGAAGGCAATGTTCAGGTGAAAGGAATGATCAGGTGAAAGGAATGTTCAGGTGATGGGAATGTTCAGGTGAATGGAATGCTCAGGTGAGGGGAATGTTCAGGTGAAGGGAATGTTTAGGTGAAAGGAATTTTAAGGTGAAGGGAATGTTCAGGTGAAGGGAATGTTCAAGAGAATGTAATGTTCGGGTGAAAGGAATATTCAGGTGAAGGGAATGTTCAGGTGAAGGGAATGTTCAGGTGAAGGGAATGTTCAGGTGAAGGGAATGTTCAAGTGAAGGCAATGTTCAGGTGAAAGGAATATTCCGGTGAAGGCAATGTTCAGGTGAAAGGAATGATCAGGTGAAAGGAATGTTCAGGTGATGGGAATGTTCAGGTGAATGGAATGCTCAGGTGAGGGGAATGTTCAGGTGAAGGGAATGTTCAAGAGAATGTAATGTTCGGGTGAAAGGAATATTCAGGTGAAGGGAATGTTCAGGTGAAGGGAATGTTCAGGTGAAGGGAATGTTCAGGTGAAGGGAATGTTCATGTGAAATTAATATTCAGGTGAAGGGAATGTTCATGATGAAGGCAATGTTCAGGTGAAGGGAATGTTGAGGTGAAGGGAATGTTCTGGTGAAAGGAATCTTCAGAAGAAGGTAATGTTTAGGAGAAAGGAATGTTCTGGAGAAGGGACTGTTCAGGTGAAAGGAATGTTCAGGTGAAGGGAATGTTCAGATGATGGGAACGTTCAGGTGAAGGGAATGTTTAGGTGAAGGGAATGTTCAGGTGAAGGTACTGTTCAGGTGAAAGGAATGTTCAGGAGAAGGCAATGTTCGGGTGAAGGGAATGTTCAAGTGAAGGGAATGTTCAGGTGAAGGGAATGTTCAGGTGAAGGGAATGTTCAGATGAAGGGAATGTTCAGCTGAAAGGAAGGTTCAGGTGGAGGGAATGTTCAGGTGAAGGGAAAGTTCAGGTGAAGGGAATGTTCAGGTGAAGGCAATGTTCGGGTGAAAGGAATGTTCAGGGGAAGGCAATGTTCAGGTGAAAAGAATGTTCAGCTGAAGGCAATGTTCGGGTGAAAGGAATGTTCAGGTGAAGATAATGTTCAGGTGATAGGAATGTTCAGATGAAGACAATGTTTGGGTGAAAGGAATGTTCAGGTGAAGGGAATGTTCAGGTGAAGGGAATGTTTATGTGAAAGGACTGTTTATGTGAAAGGAATGTTCAGGTGAAGGGAATGTTCAGGTGAAGGGAATGTTCAAGTGAAGGCAATGTTCAGGTGAAAGGAATATTCCGGTGAAGGCAATGTTCAGGTGAAAGGAATGTTCAGGTGAAAGGAATGTTCAGGTGATATGAATGTTTAAGTGAAGGGAATGTTCAGGTGAAGTGAATGTTCAGGTGAAGGGAATGTTTAGGTGAAAGGAATGTTCAGGTGAAGGTAATGTTCAGGTGAAGGGAATGTTCCGGTGAAGGGAATGTTCAGGTGAAAGGAATGTTTAGGTGAAGGGAACGTTCAGGTGATGGGAATGTTCAGGTGATGGGAATGTTCAGGTGAATGGAATGCTCAGGTGAGGGGAATGTTCAGGTGAAGGGAATGTTTAGGTGAAAGGAATTTTAAGGTGAAGGGAATGTTCAGGTGAAGGGAATGTTCAAGAGAATGTAATGTTCGGGTGAAAGGACTATTCAGGTGAAGGGAATGTTCAGGTGAAGGGAATGTTCAGGTGAAGGGAATGTTCAGGTGAAGGGAATGTTCATGTGAAATTAATATTCAGGTGAAGGGAATGTTCAGGTGAAAGGAATGTTCAGGTGAAGGGAATGTTCAGGTGAAAGGAATGTTCAGGTGAAGGGGATCGTGAGGTGTAGGGAACGTTCAGGTGAAGGCAATGTTCAGGTGAAGGGAATGTTCAGGTGAAGGGAATCTTCAGGTGAAGGGAATGTTCAGGTGAAAGGAATGTTCAGGTGAAGGGGATCGTGAGGTGTAGGGAACGTTCAGGTGAAGGGAATGTTCAGGTGAAGGGAATGTTCAACTGAAAGGAATGTTCAGGTGAAGGGAATGTTCAGGTGATGGGAATGTTCAGGTGAAGGGAATGTTTAGGTGAAGGGAATGTTCAGGTGAAAGGAATGTTCAGGTGAAGGGAATGTTCAGCTGAAAGGAATGTTCAGGTGAAGGGAATGTTCAGATGAAGGGAATGTTTAGGTGAAGGGAATGTTCATGTGAAGGGAATGTTTAGAGGAAAGGAATGTTCAGGTGAATGGAATGTTCAGGTGAAAGGAATGTTCAGGTGAAAGGAATGTTCAGGTGAAGGGAATGTTCAGGTGAAAGGAATGTTCAGGTGAAGGGAATGTTCAGGTGTAGGGAATGTTCAGGTGAATGGAATATTCAGATGTAAGGAATGTTCAGGTGAAAGGAATGTTCAGGTGATGGGAATGTTCAGCTGAAAGGAATGTTCAGGTGAAGGGAATGTTCAGGAGAAGGGAATGTTCGGGTGAAGACAATGTTCGGGTGAAAGGAATGTTCAGGTGAAGACAATGTTCAGCTGAAAGGAATGTTCAGCTGAAGGGAATGTTCAGGTGTAGGAAATGTTCAGGTGAAGGCAATGTTCAGGTGAAAGGAATATTCCGGTGAAGGCAATGTTCAGGTGAAAGGAATGTTTAGGTGAAAGGAATGTTCAGGTGATGGGAATCTCCAGGTGAAGGGAATGTTTAGGTGAAGGGAATGCTCAGGTGAAGGGAATGTTCAGGTGAAGGGAATGTTCAGGTGAAGGGAATGTTCAGGTGAAGGGAATGTTCAGGAGATGGGAAAGGTCAGGTGAAGGGAATGTTCAGGTGAAAGTAATGTTCAGGTGAAGGGAATGTTCAGGTGAAGGGAATGTTCAGGTGAAAGGAATGTTCAGGTGAAAGGAAAGTTCAGGTGAAGGGAATGTTCAGATGAAGGGAATGTTCAGGTGAAGGGAATGTTCAGGTGAAGGGAATGTTCAGGTGAAAGGAATGTTCAGGTGAAAGGAATGTTTAGGTGAAGGGAATGTTCAGGTGAAGCTATTGTTCAGGTGAAGGGAATGTTCAGGTGACAGGAATGTTCAGGTGAAAGGAATGTTCAGGTGATAGGAATGTTCAGGTGAAGGGAATGTTCAGGTGAACGGAATGTTCAGGTGAAAGGAATGTTCAGGTGAAGGGAATGTTCAGGTGAAGGGAATGTTCAGGTGAAAGGAATGTTCAGGTGAAAGGAATGTTCAGGTGAAGGGAATGCTCAGGTTAAGGGAATGTTCACTTGAAGGGAATGTTCAGGTGAAGGGAATGTTCAGGTGAAGGGAATGTTCAGGTGAAGGGAATGTTTAGATGAACGGAATATTCAGGTGAAGGGAATGTTCAGGTGAAAGGAATGTTCAGATGAAAGGATTGTTCAGGTGACAGTAATGTTCAGGTGAAGGGAATGTTCAGCTGAAAGGAATGTTCAGGTGAAAGGATTGTTCAGGTGAAAGGAATGTTCGGGTGAAAGGAATGTTCAGGTGAAGGGAATGTTCAGGTGAAGGGGATGTTCAGGTGAAAGGAATGTTCAGGGGAAGGCAATGTTCAGGTGAAAGGACTGTTCAGGTGAAGTTAATGTTCAGGTGAAAGGAATGTTCAGGAGAAGGTAATGTTCGGGTGAGAGGAATGTTGAGGTGAAGTGAATGTTCAGGTGAAAGGAATATTCAGGTGAAGGGAATGTTCAGGTGAAGGCAATGTTCAGGTGAAGGGAATGTTCAGGTGAAAGGAATGTTCAGAAGAATGTAATATTCAGGAGAAAGGAATGTTCAGGTGAAAGGAATGTTCAGGTTAAGGCAATGATTAGTTTAAAGGAATGTTTAGAAGAACGGAATGTTCAGGTTAAACGAATGTTCAGATGAAGGCAATGTTCAGTTTGAACATTCCTTTCACCTGAACATTCCTTTCACCTGAACATTGCCTTCACATGGACATTGTTTCACATGAAGATTCCCTTCACCTGAACATACACTTCACCTAAAAATTCCCTTAACCTGAACATTCAGATCACCTGAACATTCCCATCACCTGAACATTCCTTTCACCTGAGCATTCCTTTCAACTGAACATTCTCTTCAAGTAAACATTCCCTTCACCTGAACTTTCCCACCACCTGAACATTCCTTTCAACTGAACATTCCCTTCTAGTAAACATTCCCTTCACCTAAACGTTCCCTTCACCTGAAGATTTCTTTCACCTGAACATTCCCTTCAAGAAAACATTCCCTTCACCTGAACTTTCCCTTCACCTGAACATTCCCATCAACTGAACATTCCCTTCACCTGAACATTCCCATCACCTGAACATTCCCATCACCTGAACATTCCTTTCAACTGAACATTCCCTTCTCCTGAACATTCCATTCACCTGAACATTCCCATCACCTGAACATTCCCTTCACCTGAACATTACCTTCACCTGAACATTCCCATCACCTGAACATTCCCTTCACCTGAACATTACCTTCACCTGAACATTCCCTTCACCTGAAAATTCCTTTCACCTGAACATTCCTTTCACCTGAACATTCCATTCACCTGAACATTCCCTTCACCTGAACATTCCCTTCGCCTGAACATTCCTTTCACCTGAACACTCCTTTCACCTGAATATTCCTTTCAACTGAACATTCCCTTCACCTGAACATCCCTTTCACCTGAACATTCCCTTCACCTGAACATTCCTTTCACCTGAACATTCCCTCACCTGAACATTCCTTTCACCTAAACATTATATTCACCTGAACATTCCCTTCACCTGAACATTCCCTTCACCTGAACATTCCCTTCAACTGAACATTACTTTCACCTAAACATTCCATTCTCCTGAACATTACCTTCACCTGAAAATTACTTTTACCACAACATTCCCTTCACCTGAACTTTCCTTTCACCCAGACATTCCCTTCACCTGAACATTCCTTTCACCTAAACATTCCTTTCACCAGAACATTACTTTCACCTGAACATTCCTTTCACCTAAACATTCCTTTCACCTGAACATTCCAGTCACATGAACATTCCTTTCACATGAACATTCCTTTCACCAGAACATTGCCTACACCTGAGCATTCCTTTCTCCTTAACATTCCCTTCACCAGAACATTCCTTTCACCTGAACATTCCCTTCACCTAAACATTCCTTTCACCTGAACATTCCCTTCACCGGAACATTCCCTTCACATGAACATTACCTTCACCTGAACATTCCTTGTACCTTAACATTCTCTTCACCTAAACATTCCCTGCACATGGACATTACCTTCACCAGAACATTCCTTTCACCTGAACAATCCCTTCACCTAAACATTCCTTTCACCGGAACATTCCTTTCACCCAAACATTGCCTTCACCTGAACATTCCTTTCACCTGAACATTCCTTTCACCTGAACATTCCTTTCACCTGAACGTTCCCTTCACCTGAACTTTCCCTTCACCTGAACATTCCCGTCGCCTGAACATTCCTTTCACCTGAACATTTCTTTCAACTGAACATTCCCTTCAAGTGAACATTCCCTTCACCTGAACATTCCGTTCACCTGAACTTTCCCTTCACCTGAACATTACTTTCACCTGAACATTCCTTTCACCTGAACATTCCTTTCAACAGAACATTCCCTTCAAGTAAACATTCCCTTCACCTGAACTTTCCCTTCACCTGAACATTCCCATCAACTGAACATTCCCTTCACCTGAACATTACCTTCACCTGAACATTCCTTTCACCTTAACATTGCTTTCACCTGGACATTCCTTTCACCTGAACATTCCCTTCACCTGAACATTCCTTTCACCCGAACATTGCCTTCACCTGAATGTCCCTTTCAGCTGAACATTACTTTCACCTGAACGTTCCCTTCACCTGAACTTTCCCTTCACCTGAACTTTCCCTTCACCTGAACATTGCCATCAACTGAACATTCCTTTCACCGGAACATTCCTTTCACCTGAACATTCCCGTCACCTAAACATTCCCATCACCTGACCATGCCTTTCACCTGAACATTCTATTCAATTGAACATTCCATTATTAAGGAGACAGTAACAGGACATTTGGATAATCATAATTTAATAGGACAAAGTCAGCATGCTTTTATGAAGGGGAAGTCATGTTTGACAAATTTGCTGGAGTTCTTTGAGGAAGTAACATCTAGGGTGGATAAAGGGGAACCAGTGGACGTAGTGTATTTAGACTTCCAAAAGGCATTTGACAAGGTGCCACACTAAAGATTATTGCTTAAGATAAAAAATCACGGTATTGGGGGTAATATTCTGGCATGGATAGAGGATTGGCTATCTACCAGAAGACAGAGAGTTGGGATAAATGGTTCATTCTCAGACTGGCAATCAGTAACTAGTGGTGTTCCACAGGGGTCAGTGCTGGGTCCCCAACTCTTTACAATCTATATTAACGATTTGGAGGAGGGGACCGAGTATAACATATCAAAGTTTGCAGATGATACTAAGATGGGAGGGAAAGTATTGAGTGAGGAGGACATAAAAAACTTGCAAGGGGGCATAGACAGGCTAAGTAAGTGGGCAGAGATTTGGCAGATGGAATACAATACTGGAAAGTGTGAGGTTATGCACTTTGGCAGGAAAAATCATGGAGCAAGTTATTATCTTAATGGCAAGAAACTGGAAAGTACTGAAGTACAAAGGGATCTGGGGGTCCTGGTGCACGAAACTCAAAAGGTTAGTATGCAGGTGCAGCAAGTGATTAAGAAGCCCAATGGAATGTTGGCTTTCATTGCTAGGGGGATAGAATATAAAAATAGGGAGGTATTGCTTCAGTTGTACAAGGTATTGGTGAGACCGCACCTGGAATACTGCATACAGTTTTGGTGTCCATACTTAAGAAAAGACATACTTGCTCTCGAGTCAGTACAAAGAAGGTTCACTCGGTTAATCCCGGGGATGAGGGGATGGACATATGAGGAGAGGTTGAGTAGATTGGGACTCTACTCATTGGAGTTCAGAAGAATGAGAGGCGATCTTATTGAAACATATAAGATTGTGAAGGGGTTGGATCGGATGGATGCGGGGAGGATATTCCCGATGATGGGTGAAACTAGAACTAGGGGGCATAGTCTTAGAATAAGGGGCTGCTCTTTCAAAACTGAGATGAGGAGGAACTACTTCACTCAGAGGGTGGTAGGCCCATGGAATATGCAGCCCCAAAAAGCTGTCGAAGCTACATCATTACATAAATTTAAAACAGAAATAGACAGTTTCCTAGAAGTAAAGGGAATTAAGGGTTATGGGGAGCAGGCAGGAATTTGGACATGAGTCTAGGTTCGGATCGGACATGGCCCTTTGGGTAGTGGAGCGGGCCCAGGGGCCGTGTAGCCTGATCCTGCTCCTATTTCGTGTGTCTAATTCTGTTAGATTCAGGAGATGTTTCTGTGATATTAGATTGGCGGTTAGGATCAGATCAGCCATGATCTTATTGAACGGCGGAGCAGGCTCGAGGGTCCGATTGGCCTACTCCTGCTCCTATTTCTTATGTTCTTATGTTCTTATAAGTAAACATTCCGTTCACCTGAACTTTCCCTTCACCTGAACATTCCCATCAACTGAACATTCCCTTTAAGTAAACATTCCCTTCACCTGAACTTTCACTTCACCTGAACATTCCCATCAACTGAACATTACCTTCAACTGAACATTCCTTTCACCTAAACATTCCCTTCACCTAAACATTCCCTTCACCTGAACATTAACATCACCTGAACATTCCTTTCACCTAAACATTCCTTTCACCTGAACATTCCTTTCACCTGAACTTTCCCTTCACCTGAACATTACCTTCACTTGAACATTAACATCACCTGAACATTCCTTTCACCTTAACATTCCCTTCACCTGAACATTGCCTTCACCTGAATATTCCTTTCAGCTGAACATTTCTTTCACCTAAAGATTCCCTTCACCTGAACATTCCTTTCTCCTGAACATTCCCTTCCCCTGAACATTCCTTTCATGTGAACATTCCCTTCACCTGAACATTCCCTTCACCTGAACATTCCCTATACCCAAACATTCCTTTCATCTGAGCATTCCTTTCTCCTGAACAGTCTTTCACCTGCACATTCCCTTCATCGGCACATTCCTTTCAACTGCACATTCCTTTCACCTGTCAGTTCATCTGAACACTCCTTTCAACTGAACATCTCCTTCAACTGAACATTCCCTTCACCTGAACAGTCCCGTCACCTGAACATTCCCTTCACCTGAACACTCCTTTCACCTGAAAATTACCTTCACCTGAACATTACCTTCTTCTGAACATTCCTTTCACCTGAACAATACCTTCTTCAGAACATTGCCTTAAACTGAACATTGCCTTCATCATGAACATTCCCTTCACCTAAACATTCCCTTCACCTGAAAATTCCTTTCACCAGAACATTCCTTTCTCCTGAACATTCCTTTCACCTGATCATTCCTTTCATCTGAACATTCGCTTCACCTGAACATTCCCTTCACCTGAACATTCCCTTCCCCTGAACATTCCCTTCACCTGAACATTCCTTTCACTGGAACATTGCCTTCACCTGAATATTAATTTCACATGAACATTCCTTTCCCCTGAACATTACCTTCACCTGAACATTCCTTTCACCCAAACAGTGCCTTCACCTGAACATTCCCTTCACCTGAACATTCCTGTCACCGGAACATTCCCTTCACCTGAACATTCCCTTCACCTGATCATTCCTTTCACCGGAACATTCCCTTCACCTGAACATTCCCTTCACCTGAACATTCCCTTCCCCTGAACATTCCCTTCACCTGAACATTCCTTTTACTGGAACATTGCCTTCACCTGAACATTCCTTTCACCTGAACATTCCTTTCACCGGAACATTCCCTTCACCTGAACATTCTTTTCACCTGAACATTCCCTTCACCTGAACATTGCCTTCATCATGAACATTCCCTTCAACTGAATATTACTTTCACCTGAACATTCCTTTCACCTGAACATTCCTTTCCCCTGAACATTCCCTTCACCTGAACATTCCTTTCACCTGAACATTCCCTTCACCTAAACATTCCCTTCACCTGAACATTGCCTTCATGTTGAACATTCCCTTCACCTGAACATTCCCTTCACCTGTACATTACTTCCCCCTGAACATTCCCTTCACCTGAACATTACTTTCACCTGAACATTGCTTTCACCTGAACATTCCTTTCACCTAAACATTCCCTTCACCTGAACATAGCCTTCCCCTGAACATTCCTTTCACCTAAACGTTCCCTTCACCTGAACATTGCCTTCACCTGAATATTCCTTTAACCTGAACATTCCCTTCACCTAAACATTCCTTTCACCTGAACATTCCTTTCACCTGAACATTCCTTTCACCTGAACATTCCCTTCACCTGAACATTCCCTATACCCAAACATTCATTTCATCTGAGCATTCGTTTCTGCCGAACAGTCTTTCACCTGCACATTCCTTTCACCTGTCAGTTCATCTGAACACTCCTTTCAACTGAACATTCCCTTCACCTGAACATTCCTTTCCCCTGAACAGTGCCTTCACCTGAACATTCCTTTAACCTGAACATTCCTTTCACCTAAGCATTCCTTTCACCTGAACATTCCCTTCACCTGAACATTCCCTTCACCTGAACATTCCCATCACCTGAACATAGCCTTCACCTGAACATTGCCTTGACCTGAATATTCCTTTAATCTGAACATTCCTTTCACCTAAACATTCCTTTCACCTGAACATTCCCTTCACCTGAACATTCCCTTCACCTGAACATTGCCTTCACCTGAATATTCCTTTAACCTGAACATTCCTTTCACCTAAACATTCCTTTCACCTGAACATTGCCTTCACCTGAATATTCCTTTAACCTGAGCATTCCTTTCACATAAACATTCCTTTCACCTAAACATTCCTTTCACCTGAACATTCCCTTCACCTGAACATTCCCTTCACCTGAACATTGCCTTCACCTGAACATTGCCTTCACCTGAACATTGCCTTCACCTGAATATTCCTTTAACCTGAACATTCCTTTCACCTAAACATTCTTTTCACCTGAACATTCCTTTCACCTAAACATTCCCTTCACCTGAACATTCCCTTCACCTGACTATTCCTTTAACCTGAACATTCCCTTCACCTGAACATTCCTTTCACCTGAACATTCCTTTTAGCTGAACATTCCCTTCACCTGAACATTCCCTATACCTAAACATTCCTTTCATCTGAGCATTCGTTTCTCCCGAACAGTCTTTCACCTGCACATTCCCTTCATTGACACATTCCTTAAAACTTCACATTCCTTTCACCTGTCAGTTCATCTGAACATTCCTTTCAACTGAACATTCCCTTCACCTGAACATTTCTTTCACCTGAACATCCCCTTCAATTGAACATTCCCTTCACCTATGTAGCAGCATTATTAGGGGGCCAACCATGTGAAATGTTAGTTGACACAGGAACATCAGTATCCTTGACTGATTTGCCCCTTCCGACAACCAAGGAGTATATATATATGGTAGGATTAGGGGGTATAAAAATTAAGGCTTATAAAAGTGAAGTACAAGTTTTAGAGATAACAGGAAAACTCCTCCCGCCCAATTTTATGTGTGTCCAAATAACGAAGGTTCCATATTAGGAATAGACTTGCGAAAAGAATTTAATATATTGGTGGACTCCGCGCAAAATAAAATTGTTTGGTCCAAGGGAGATGGGTCCAAGGTCAGTATAGATAAACCATGCACCAATTTGGCTAGGGTAGGGAGTGCAGCATCTTTGAGCAGGGATTGGGAACTAGAACAAAAACCATACGGGACCATATGCAAAATTATGAAAGGGGTTTGGGCTAAGACAAAACAGGACACCGGACGGGTAAAAACGGAGCCAATCACGGTTCCAGGTCCGGAACACAAGCCCCATAAGCAATACCCTATTAAACCAGAAGCACGGGAAGCGGTACAAGAAATAGTGTGTGATCTGGAAGAAAGGGGCATAATTAGGATTACCGAAAGCACGACCAACTCGCCCGTATGGCCAGTCACCAAACCGGATAAATCATTCCGACTGACTATTGATTATACTGAATTAAACAAGGTAACGCCCAAATTGCACCCAATAGTGGCCAGCCCATCCACAATCTTAAATGCCCTGAACTCGGAGCACAAGATTTTTACAGTTTTGGACATAGCTAATGGATTCTGGTCTTTACCTTTAGACCAGGAATCCCAGAATAAGTTTGCCTTTACAGTCGGGGAAAGACAGTATACATGGACCAGGCTACCTCAGGGGTTCCATAACAGCCCGGCAGTATTCCACCGGGTAATGAGTTCACTGTTAGAAACAGTGGCCTAGAAATTCAGTATAGCCACTTTTGGGGCGGTAAAAGCGGGTGGCCGCTAAAGTTTGCACCCGGCGCAAAGTCGAGCCCCCTTCGCCGATATTCAGTCGCATCGCCCTAAGAGGTTGGTGCTGCGCTAAAACAGGTGATGCACGACTATCATTAGGCGCTAAGCCGGCGGGCCGGGGCGAAACCCCAGAAGTCGGGCGCAGGGCAGGTGCGACGAGCTGCTGATTGACGGCAGACACTCTGCCGCCGGTCAGCTCTTAAAGGGGGAGGGTGCATTTGTGTTTCTGAAAGGCCGACATTAGTTTGTTATGTGGTCCTCCTCCTCCTCCTCCTCCTCCTCCTCCTCCTCCCAAACCAGAAGATCCGTCTCCCAGAAAGAAGGAGTGTTGCAACACGGCTGCCGTTTCTACTGCAGGAGGAGTGCCCTTTAATTTGCACCCCCCGCGCCCCGCATCAGCTGAGCACCGTTCCACTCAACAGTCGCTAGGGGCGCCAGGCGCACAATGGGGCGGCGCGACTCAAGTTCCGGATTGGGGCGCACAAAGGGCGTTGCACGAGGAAATTACGTCATGATCTGCGCGCGCAGCTGAGCGCGCGCAAAGACTTTGCACCGGCGCTAAATCTCTACTGAAGTTGAGGCGAGGCGCAGATCGCGCAGCGCCCGGGCGCTAGCCGCCTAGCGCTCGACATCTACTCCACCTAAGGTGCTAACGGCTGGCGCAACCAACTGAATTTCTAGCCCAGTGAACCTCAACCCGTATCGCAGCACTGTGTTGCAATACGTGGATGACCTGTTAATCGCCTCGGAAGATGAGCATGGACATGCAGCTGCTTTAACTGAAGTCCTTATTAGTGGAGATACTTGTGCATTTATATAGATATAAAGGGGATGGGGCGGTGGAAACACTGGACTCAACTGAAGGTCTACAAGGACTAAAATGCATATTTGTATATTAACAGGTGATACCTGCAATCAATCTCAATAACCCTTTGGAAAATTGTTAATACGTCTTTAAAATGTATTTGACTATAGTATTGTTTTGTGGAATATGTGTGGCGCTGACCGGAGTGACATGCCACCCGGCACGGGAAAAGCGAGAGTTACATGTTAATACGTTTTTGTATATGAGTTATGTGTATGTAAGGGACAAGGGAGAAAGTGCGTGTTGGGTATGTAGCCATATCCCAATGCACTCCAATGGGGGAATCCCTCTTAGACCAATACCATTGAACGTAATTCAAATGGCAGAATGGTTAGTTAGTAGAAACAATACGAGCAGTAGTACTAATGGTAACGACACCCAGAGCAGAAAACAGGAGGAACAAAGAGTACAGTTCAGGAGTGCAGGATATCCCTTAAACATGTTTGAAGGATGGTACAAACCCGTGTATAATATAAGCAAAAAGCCACCGTACCTTATCCTCACAACCA
Organism: Somniosus microcephalus; assembly: GCF_052327205.1. Classification (NCBI taxonomy): domain Eukaryota; kingdom Metazoa; phylum Chordata; class Chondrichthyes; order Squaliformes; family Somniosidae; genus Somniosus; species Somniosus microcephalus. The sequence continues at coordinate 215,318,740 of NC_140995.1, read as the reverse complement.
CAACTGGGGTAGGAAGACCCGTTGGGGCGATATGTTGGATAAGGAATGTAAACAGAGGGGAAGAGGGGAATCTGGAAGCAGGAAACAGTAGTTGTGAACATAATTGGACAACACTCGAACAAGGTTCACCTTTAGAAGTTTGGTGGTTTAACACAACTGGTTTAACAAACCTCACTAGTGGGGGGAAATGGAACGGAATCACAGGGAGTAACGGCGAGTCCGGCTTTTCCACAGTCGCAACGAATATGAACCTAACTGCCTATAACGGGACCTATTTTATTTGTGGGCATGAGGCATACCCATGGCTTCCACGAAATTGGACTGGGTCCTGCTATTTGGGATATGTGGTGCCATACATCCATCACTTGCCCTCCCTAGCAGATCATCACCATTATCGATCCAAAAGGGCAATTACAGAAACAGAGCGGTTCTTCGCAATTTTATTCGCCGGGTATGGGATGGCTAGGGCAATAAAGGAAATTCGGCTCATAGCATCGGTATTAGAGAAAGTAGCTAATGACACAGCTGAAGCCCTGTCTGAAATAAGTGCAGAAATGGTGGCTATGAGAACAATAGCTCTCCAGAATAGGATGGCCCTTGATTATCTCCTAGCTAAAGAAGGTGGCACATGCGCAATGATAGGCGCTGAGTGCTGCGCCTACATACCAGATAGCTCAGAGAATATAACCAATTTGGCCGAACATATACAAAAGGAGGTAAAGAAATTACACCAAACCTCAGGGGAAGGTTGGTTGGACTGGCTCTTCGGAGGATCATGGGGATCGTATTTGATACATGGATTTATCATTGTTGTTGTAGTGATGACAATATGTTGTGTTATGATAACAATTTTGAAAATATGTTGTAAATTGGCACTCGCCAGCATTCCAGTAGCATCTGGAGATGCGATAAAACCCCTGCTATCAACGACAGACGAGCTAGAAGCAACAGGAGAAGACGACGAGGCCGACGAGTCTCACATGTAAAGAGTCACATGATGATCAACGAAGGACGAGCTCAGGACAATTGAGCCCAACCCTCAATACAGGGTGACTACCCGGTGGATGGCAAGAAACGGCATTGGAAGTTGGTATCCCGGGGCAAAATCTAAATTTGTACCGGGACCAACAGGAGGGATTGAAGGGTTGGGATTTGAGCCAGTTGAATGTTTCAGTCAAGCGACACAGCATGACAACCTAGTTTCGGTTGAAACCAGTTGAAACCACAAATGGAACAGATGGTCAGAAACTGAAGTACAAAAGTGATTAAGCATGTGGAGATATGAGAAGCTGCAATAACAAGGTAAACATTTGCAGAACAATCGGGTTACGAAGTAACAACTGTCACGCAGATGTATGTAAGGTATATTTGATTAATCTTTGAGCCAGGTCAAATCACGAGTCACTGACTCAGACCGGCCGAAGCCACGATGAAGCAAGAATGGACCCTGCGATCCAGATAACTGGACAAACTTAGATAAAAGACAGAACTGAAAGAAGGGGCTTAGTTAACGATGTAAAGTTATAATTAGGTTGATTTTGAAGGAATATAATTGGGCCCGATTGGCCAAGGAATAAGTAATGTAATAACGGCTATCGGTGTGCTGTCTTGTACTGTATATAAGCTTGTGAATTTTGTTGATCGGGGAGAAGGTGCTCGCACAGACCGCGGGGCCTGGGACGCTTCTCCCAGAGCTCTGTTTAAAATAAACTGCACCTTTGACTTTACCACAGATTAGATGTGAATTTATTTTCAATCAACAATTCCTTTCACCTGAACATTCCTTTCACCAGAACATTCCTTTAACCTGAACATTCCCTTCAACAGAACATTCCCTTCACCTGAACATTCCTTTCACCTGAACATTCCATTCACCTGAACATTCCCTTCTTCTGAACAGTCCTTTCACCTGAACATTCCCTTCACCTGAACATTCCTTTCACCTGAACATGCCCTTCTTCTGAACATTCCTTTCACCTGAACATTCCCTTCACCTGAACATTCCTTTCACCTGAACATTCCCTTCACCTGAAAATTCCTTTAACCTGAACATTCCCTTCAACAGAACATTCCCTTCACCTGAACATTCCTTTCACCTGAACATTCCTTTCACCTGAACATTCCCTTCACCTGAAAATTCCTTTAACCTGAACATTCCCTTCAACAGAACATTCCCTTCATCTGAACATTCCTTTCACCTGAACATTCCATTCACCTGAACATTCCCTTCTTCTGAACATTCCTTTCACCTGAACATTCCCTTCACCTGAACATTCCTTTCACCTGAACATTCCCTTCACCTGAACATTTCCTTCTTCTGAACATTCCTTTCTCCTGAACATTCCCATCACCTGAACATTCCTTTCACCTGAACACTCCCTTCAACAGAACATTCCCTTCACCCGAACATTCCTTTCACCTGAACATTCCCTTCAACAGAACATTCCCTTCACCTGAACTTTCCTTTCACCTGAACATTCCCTTCACCTGAACATTTCCTTCTTTTGAACATTCCTTTCACCTGAACATTACCTTCTTCTGAACATTCCTTTCACCTGAACATTCCCTTCACCTGAACATTACCTTCATCAAGAACATTCCTTTCACCTGAACATTGCCTTCACCTGAACATTCTGTTCACCTGAACATTCCTTTCACCTGAACATTCCCTTCATCATGAACATTCCCTTCAACTGAACATTCCCTTCAACTGAACATTCTGTTCACCTGAACATTCCTTTCACCTGAACATTCCCTTCACCTGAACATCAACTTCATCATGAACATTCCCTTCAACTGAACATTCCCTTCATCATGAACATTCCTTCCACCTGAACATTCCCTTCACCGGAACTTTCCTTTCACCTGAACATTACCTTCACCTGAATATTCCTTACAACTAAACATTCCTTTCACCTGAATATTCCCTTCACCTGAACATTCCTTTCACCTGAACATTCCGTTCACCTGATAATTCCCTTCACCTGAATATTCCTTACAACTAAACATTCCTTTCACCTGAACATTCCCTTCATCTGAACATTCCCTTCACCTGAACTTTAACTTCACCTGAACATTCCCTTCACCTGAACATTCCCTTCACCTGAACATTCCCTTCACCTGAACATTCTTTTCATCTGAACATTCACTTCATCTGAATATTCCTTATAACTAAACATTCCTTTCACCTGAACATTCCTTTCACCTGATCATTCCCTTCAAATGAATATTCCTTACAACTAAACATTCCTTTCACCTGAACATTCCTTTCACCTGATCATTCCCTTCAAATGAACATTCCCTTCACCTGAACTTTCCTTTCAGCTGAACATTCCCTTCACCTGAACTTTACCTTCACCTGAAAATTCCCTTCACCTTAACATTCTTTTAATCTGAACATTCACTTCATCTGAACATTCCTTTAACCTGAACATTCCTTTCACCTAAACATTACATTCGCCTGAACATTCCCTTCACCTGAACATTTCTTTCACTTGAACATTCCTGTCACCTGAACATTCCCTTCACCTGAACATTCCTTTCACCTGAACATTCCATTCACCTGAACATTCCTTTCACCTGAACATTCCATTCACCTGAACATTCCTTTCAACTGAACATTCCCTTCACCTGAACATTCCTTTAACCTGAACATTCCCTTCACCTAATCATTCGCCTCACCTAAACATTCGCTTCACCTGAACATTCCCTTCACCTGAACATTTCTTTCACTTGAAGATCCCCTTCAACTGAACATTCCCTTCACCTGAACATTCCCTTCGCCTGAACATTCCCTTCACCTGAACAATCCTTTCACGTGAACATTCCTTTCACCTGAACATTCCTTTCACATGAACATTCCCTTCAACTGAACATTCCCTTCACCTGAACATTCCCTTCATCATGAACATTCCTTTCACCTGAACATTCCTTTCACATGAACATTCCCTTCAACTGAACATTCCCTTCAACTGAACATTCCCTTCACCTGAACATTCCCTTCATCATGAACATTCCTTCCACCTGAACATTGCCTTCACCTGAACATTCCCTTCCCCGGAACTTTCCTTTCACCTGAACATTACCTTCACCCGAATATTCATTACAACTGAACATTCCCTTCACCTGAACATTCGCTTCACCTGAACATTCCTTTCAGCTGAACATTCCCTCCAACTGAACATTCCTTTCACCTGAACATTCCTTTTACCTGAACATTCCCTTCACCTGAACTTTACCTTCACCTGAACATTCCTTTCACCTGAACTTTCTTTTCATCTGAACATTCCCTTCACCTGAACATTCCCTTCACCTGAACATTCTTTTCATTTGAACATGCCCTTCATCTGAACATTCCTTTAACCTGAACATTCCCTTCACCTAATCATTCGCATCACCTAAACATTCGCTTCACCTGAACATTCCCTTCACCTGAACATTCCCTTCGCCTGAACATTCCCTTCACCTGAACAATCCTTTCACGTGAACATTCCTTTCACCTGAACATTCCTTTCACCTGAACATTCCTTTCACCTGAACATTCCTTTCACCTGAACATTCCTTTCACCTGAACATTCCCTTCATCATGAACATTCCCATCACCTGAACATTCCTTTCACCTGAACATTCCCTTCATCATGAACATTCCTTTCACCTGAACATTCCCTTCATCATGAACATTCCTTTCACCTGAACATTCCTTTCACATGAACATTCCTTTCACCTGAACATTCCCTTCAACTGAACATTCCCTTCAACTGAACATTCCCTTCACCTGAACATTCCCTTCATCATGAACATTCCTTCCACCTGAACATTGCCTTCACCTGAACATTCCCTTCCCCGGAACTTTCCTTTCACCTGAACATTACCTTCACCCGAATATTCATTACAACTGAACATTCCCTTCACCTGAACATTCCTTTCACCTGAACATTCCCTTCACCTGAACATTCCCTTCACCTGAACATTACTTTCAGCTGAACATTCCCTCCAACTGAACATTCCTTTCACCTGAACATTCCTTTCACCTGAACATTCCCTTCATCATGAACATTCCCATCACCTGAACATTCCTTTCACCTGAACATTCCCTTCATCATGAACATTCCTTTCACCTGAACATTCCCTTCATCATGAACATTCCTTTCACCTGAACATTCCTTTCACATGAACATTCCTTTCACCTGAACATTCCCTTCAACTGAACATTCCCTTCAACTGAACATTCCCTTCACCTGAACATTCCCTTCATCATGAACATTCCTTCCACCTGAACATTGCCTTCACCTGAACATTCCCTTCCCCGGAACTTTCCTTTCACCTGAACATTACCTTCACCCGAATATTCATTACAACTGAACATTCCCTTCACCTGAACATTCCTTTCACCTGAACATTCCCTTCACCTGAACATTCCCTTCACCTGAACATTACTTTCAGCTGAACATTCCCTCCAACTGAACATTCCTTTCACCTGAACATTCCTTTTACCTGAACATTCCCTTCAACTGAACATTCCCTTCAACTGCACATTCCCTTCACCTAAACATTCCTTTCACCTGAACATTCCCTTCACCTGAAAATTTCTTTCACTTGAACATTCCCTTCAGCTGAACATTCCCTTTGCCTGAACATTCCCTTCACCTGAACATTCCCTTCACCTGAACATTGCCTTCACCTGAACATTCTGTTCACCCGAACATTCCTTTCATGTGAACATTCCCTTCATCATGAACATTCCCTTCAACTGAACATTGCCTTCACCTGAACATTCCCTTCACCAGAACATTCCTTTCTCCTGAACATTCCCTTCACCTGAACTTTCCTTTCACCTGAACATTCCCTTCAACAGAACATTCCCTTCACCTGAACATTCCTTTCACCTGAACATTCCCTTCAACAGAACATTCCCTTCACCTGAACTTTCCTTTCACCTGAACATTCCCTTCACCTGAACATTTCCTTCTTCTGAACATTCCTTTCACCTGAACATTCCCTTCACCTGAACATTACCTTCTTCTGAACATTCCTTTCACCTGAACATTCCCTTCACCTGAACTTTTCCTTCTTCTGAACATTCCTTTCACCTGAACATTACCTTCATCAAGAACATTCCTTTCACCTGAACATTGCCTTCACCTGAACATTCTGTTCACCTGAACATTCCTTTCACCTGAACATTCCCTTCACCTGAACATCAACTTCATCATGAACATTCCCTTCAACTGAACATTCCCTTCATCATGAACATTCCTTCCACCTGAACATTGCCTTCACCTGAACATTCCCTTCACCGGAACTTTCCTTTCACCTGAACATTACCTTCACCTGAATATTCCTTACAACTAAACATTCCTTTCACCTGAATATTCCCTTCACCTGAACATTCCTTTCACCTGAACATTCCTTTCACCTGATCATTCCCTTCACCTGAATATTCCTTACAACTAAACATTCCTTTCACCTGAACATTCCTTTCACCTGATCATTCCCTTCACCTGAACTTTAACTTCACCTGAACATTCCCTTCACCTGAACATTCCCTTCACCTGAACATTCTTTTCATCTGAACATTCACTTCATCTGAATACTCCTTATAACTAAACATTCCTTTCACCTGAACATTCCTTTCACCTGATCATTCCCTTCAAATGAATATTCCTTACAACTAAACATTCCTTTCACCTGAACATTCCTTTCACCTGATCATTCCCTTCAAATGAACATTCCCTTCACCTGAACTTTCCTTTCAGCTGAACATTCCCTTCACCTGAACTTTACCTTCACCTGAACATTCCCTTCACCTGAACATTCTTTTAATCTGAACATTCACTTCATCTGAACATTCCTTTAACCTGAACATTCCTTTCAACTAAACATTACTTTCGCCTGAACATTCCCTTCACCTGAACATTTCTTTCACTTGAACATTCCTGTCACCTGAACATTCCTTTCACCTGAACATTCCGTTCACCTGAACATTCCTTTCAACTGAACATTCCCTTCACCTGAACATTCCCTTCACCTGAACTTTCTTTTCACCTGAACATTCCCTTCACCTGAACATTCCCTTCACCTGAACATTCCCTTCACCTGAACATTCTTTTCATCTGAACATTCCCTTCATCTGAACATTCCTTTAACCTGAACATTCCCTTCACCTGAACATTCCCTTCACCTGAACATTCCCTTCACCTGAACATTCTTTTCATCTGAACATTCCCTTCATCTGAACATTCCTTTAACCTGAACATTCGCTTCACCTGAACATCCCCTTCAACTGAACATTCCCTTCACCTGAACATTCCCTTCGCCGGGACATTCCCTTCACCTGAACAATCCTTTCACGTGAACATTCCGTTCACCTGAACATTCCTTTCACCTGAACATTCCTTTCACCTGAACATTCCCTTCACCTGAACATTCCTTTCACCTGAACATTCCCTTCATCATGAACATTCCCATCACCTGAACATTCCTTTCACCTGAACATTCCCTTCATCATGAACATTCCTTTCACCTGAACATTCACTTCATCATGAACATTCCCATCACCTGAACATTCCTTTCACCTGAACATTCCCTTCATCATGAACATTCCTTTCACCTGAACATTCACTTCATCATGAACATTCCTTCCACCTGAACATTGCCTTCACCTGAACATTGCCTTCACCTGAACATTCCCTTCCCCGGAACTTTCCTTTTACCTGAACATTACCTTCACCCGAATATTCATTACAACTGAACATTCCCTTCACCTGAACATTCCCTTCACCTGAACATTACTTTCAGCTGAACATTCCCTCCAACTGAACATTCCTTTCACCTGAACATTCCTTTTACCTGAACATTCCTTTCACCTGAACATTCCCTTCACCTGAACATTACCTTCTTCTGAACATTCCTTTCACCTGAACATTCCCTTCACCTGAACATTTCCTTCTTCTGAACATTCCTTTCACCTGAACATTACCTTCACCTGAACATTCCTTTCACCTGAACATTACCTTCATCAAGAACATTCCTTTCACCTGAACATTGCCTTCACCTGAACATTCTGTTCACCTGAACATTCCTTTCACCTGAACATTCCCTTCACCTGAACATCAACTTCATCATGAACATTCCCTTCAACTGAACATTCCCTTCATCATGAACATTCCTTCCACCTGAACATTGCCTTCACCTGAACATTACCTTCACCTGAACATTCCTTTCACCTGAACATTCCTTTCACCTGATCATTCCCTTCACCTGAACTTTAACTTCACCTGAACATTTCCTTCACCTGAACATTCCCTTCACCTGAACATTCTTTTCATCTGAACATTCACTTCATCTGAATACTCCTTATAACTAAACATTCCTTTCACCTGAACATTCCTTTCACCTGATCATTCCCTTCAAATGAATATTCCTTACAACTAAACATTCCTTTCACCTGAACATTCCTTTCACCTGATCATTCCCTTCAAATGAACATTCCCTTCACCTGAACTTTCCTTTCAGCTGAACATTCCCTTCACCTGAACTTTACCTTCACCTGAACATTCCCTTCACCTGAACATTCTTTTAATCTGAACATTCACTTCATTTGAACATTCCTTTAACCTGAACATTCCTTTCAACTAAACATTACTTTCGCCTGAACATTCCCTTCACCTGAACATTTCTTTCACTTGAACATTCCTGTCACCTGAACATTCCCTTCACCTGAACATTCCTTTCACCTGAACATTCCGTTCACCTGAACGTTCCTTTCAACTGAACATTCCCTTCACCTGAACATTGCCTTCATCTGAACATTGCCTTCACCTGAACTTTCTTTTCAGCTGAACATTCCCTTCACCTGAACTTTACCTTCACCTGAACATTCCTTTCACCTGAACTTTCTTTTCACCTGAACATTCCCTTCACCTGAACATTCCCTTCACCTGAACATTCCCTTCACCTGAACATTCCCTTCACCTGAACATTCTTTTCATCTGAACATTCCCTTCATCTGAACATTCCTTTAACCTGAACATTCCCTTCACCTGAACATTCCCTTCACCTGAACATTCTTTTCATCTGAACATTCCCTTCATCTGAACATTCCTTTAACCTGAACATTCGCTTCACCTGAACATCCCCTTCAACTGAACATTCCCTTCACCTGAACATTCCCTTCGCCGGAACATTCCCTTCACCTGAACAATCCTTTCACGTGAACATTCCGTTCACCTGAACATTCCTTTCACCTGAACATTCCTTTCACCTGAACATTCCCTTCACCTGAACATTCCTTTCACCTGAACATTCCCTTCATCATGAACATTCCCATCACCTGAACATTCCTTTCACCTGAACATTCCCTTCATCATGAACATTCCTTTCACCTGAACATTCACTTCATCATGAACATTCCTTCCACCTGAACATTGCCTTCACCTGAACATTCCCTTCCCCGGAACTTTCCTTTCACCTGAACATTACCTTCACCCGAATATTCATTACAACTGAACATTCCCTTCACCTGAACATTCCCTTCACCTGAACATTACTTTCAGCTGAACATTCCCTCCAACTGAACATTCCTTTCACCTGAACATTCCTTTTACCTGAACATTCCCTTCAACTGAACATCCCCTTCAACTGAACATTCCCTTCACCTGAACATTCCCTTTGCCTGAACATTCCCTTCACCTGAACATTCCCTTCACCTGAACATTCCTTGCACCTGAACATTCCTTTCAACTGAACATTCCCTTCGACTGAACATTCCTTTCACCTGAACATTCCTTTCACCTGAACATTCCCTTCACCTGAACAATCCTTTCACCTGAACATTCCTTTCACCTGAACATTCCCTTCACCTGAACAATCCTTTCACCTGAACATTCCTTTCACGTGAACATTCCCTTCACCTGAACATTGCCTTCACCTGAACATTCTGTTCACCCGAACATTCCTTTCATGTGAACATTCCCTTCATCATGAACATTCCCTTCACCTGAACATTCCCTTCACCTGAACATTCCTTTCACCTGAACATTCCCTTCACCTGAAAATTTCTTTCACTTGAACATCCCCTTCAACTGAACATTCCCTTCACCTGAACATTCCCTTTGCCTGAACATTCCCTTCACCTGAACATTCCCTTCACCTGAACATTCCTTGCACCTGAACATTCCTTTCACCTGAACATTCCCTTCAACTGAACATTCCCTTCACCTGAACATTCCCTTCACCTGAACATTCCCTTCACCTGAACATCAACTTCATCATGAACATTCCCTTCACCTGAACATTCCCTTCATCATGAACATTCCTTCCACCTGAACATTGCCTTCACCTGAACATTCCCTTCACCGGAACTTTCCTTTCACCTGAACATTACCTTCACCTGAATATTCCTTACAACTAAACATCCCTTTCACCTGAACATTCCCTTCAACTGAACATTCCTTTCACCTGAACATTCCCTTCACCTGAACATTCATTTCACCGGATCATTCCTTTCACCTGATCATTCCCTTCAACTGAACAATCCCTTCACCTGAACATTGTTTTCATCTGAACATTCCCTTCATCTGAACATTCCCTTAACCTGAACATTCCCTTCACCTAAACATTCCTTTCACCTGACCATTCCCTTCACCTGAACATTCCCTTTGCCTGAACATTCCCTTCACCTGAACATTCCCTTCACCTGAACATTCCTTGCACCTGAACATTCCTTTGAACTGAACATTCACTTCGACTGAACATTCCTTTCACCTGAACATTCCTTTCACCTGAACTTTCCCTTCAACTGAACATTCCCTTCACCTGAACATTCCTTTCACCTGAACATTCCCTTCATCATGAACATTCCTTTCACCTGAACATTGCCTTCACCTGAACATTCTGTTCACCTGAACATTCCTTTCACGTGAACATTCCCTTCATCATGAACATTCCCTTCAACTGAACATTCCCTTCAAGTGAACATCAACTTCATCATGAACATTCCCTTCACCTGAACATTCCCTTCATCATAACATTCCTTCCACCTGAACATTGCCTTCACCTGAACAATCCCTTCTCCGGAACTTTCCTTTCACCTGAACATTACCTTCGCCTGAATATTCCTTACAACTAAACATTCCTTTCACCTGACCATTCCCTTCAAATGAACATTCCCTTCACCTGAACTTTCTTTTCAGCTGAACATTCCCTTCACCTGAACATTCCTTTCACCTGAACTTTCTTTTCATCTGAACATTCCCTTCATCTGAACTTTACCTTCACCTGAACATTCCCTTCACCTGAACATTCCCTTCACCTGAACATTCCTTTCATCTGAACATTCCCTTCATCTGAACATTCCTTTAACCAGAACATTCCCTTCACCTAAACATTTCTTTCACCTGAACATTCCCTTCACCTGAACATTTCTATCACCTGAAGCTCCCCTTCAACTGAACATTCCCTTCACCTGAACATTCCCTTCACCTGAACATTCCTTTCACGTGAACATTCCTTTCACCTGAACATTCCTTTCACCTGAACATTCCTTTCACCTGAACATTCCCTTCAGCAGATCATTCCTTTCACCTGAACATTCCTTTCACCTGAACATTCCTTTCACCTGAACATTCCCTTCACCTGAACATTCCCTTCACCTGAACATTCCTTTCACCTGAACATTCCCTTCATCATGAACATTCCTTTCACCTGAACATTCCTTTCATCATGAGCATTAATTTCACCTGAACATTCCTTTCAACTGAACAATCCTTTCACCGGAACATTCCCTTCAACTGAACATTCCTTCCACCTGAACATTGCCTTCACCTGAACATTCCCTTCACCGGAACTTTCCTTTCACCTGAACATTACCTTCACCTAATATTCCTTACAACTAAACATTCCTTTCACCTGAACATTCCCTTCACCAGAACTTTCCTTTCACCTGAACATTACCTTCACCTGAATATTCCTTACAACTAAACATTCCTTTCACCTGAACATTCCCTTCACCTGAACATTCCTTTCACCTGAACATTCCTTTCACCTGAACATTCCCATCACCTGAACATTCCCTTCATCATGAACATTCCTTCCACCTGAACATTACCTTCACCTGAACATTCCCTTCACCGGAACTTTCCTTTCACCTGAACATTACCTTCACCTAATATTCCTTACAACTAAACATTCCTTTCACCTGAACATTCCTTTCACCTGACCATTCCCTTCAAATGAACATTCCCTTCACCTGAACTTTCTTTTCAGCTGAACATTCCCTTCATCTGAACTTTACCTTCACCTGAACATTCCCTTCACCTGAACATTTCTTTCACTTGAACATCCCCTTCAACTGAACATTCCCTTCAGCTGAACATTCCCTTTGCCTGAACATTCCCTTCACCTGAACATTCCCTTCACCTGAACATTCCTTGCACCTGAACATTTCTTTCAACTGAAAATTCCCTTCGACTGAACATTCCTTTCACCTGAACATTCCATTCACGTCAACATTCCTTTCACCTGAACATTCCTTTCACCTGAACTTTCCCTTCAACTGAACATTCCTTTCACCTGAACATTCCTTTCACCTGAACATTCCCTTCAACTGAACATTCCCTTGACCTGAACATTCCTTTCACCTGAACATTCCCTTCATCTGAACTTTCCATTCATCTAAAAATTCCCTTCACCTGAACATTGCTTTCATCATGAAAATTCCCCTCACCTGAACATTACCTTCTTCTGAACATACCTCTCACCTGAACATTGCCTTCATCATGAACATTCCCTTCACCTGAACATTTCCTTCTTCTGAACATTCCTTTCACCTGAACATTACCTTCACCGAAACATTCCCTTCACCTGAACATCACCTACACCTGAACATTCATTTCATCTGAACACTCCCTTCACTTGAACATTACCTTCACCTGGACTTTTATTTCACCTCAACATTGCTTCACCTGAACATTCCTTTCATCCAAACATTCCTTGCACCTGAACATTCCTTTCAACTGAACATTCCCTTCGACTGAACATTCCTTTCACCTGAACATTCCTTTCACCTGAACATTCCCTTCAACTGAACATTCCCTTCACCTGAACATTCCTTTCACCTGAACATTCCCTTCATCATGAACATTCCTTTCACCTGAACATTGCCTTCACCTGAACATTCTGTTCACCTGAACATTCCTTTCACGTGAACATTCCCTTCATCGTGAACATTCCCTTCAACTGAACATTCCCTTGAACTGAACATTCTGTTCACCTGAACATTCCTTTCACCTGAACATTCCCTTCACATGAACATCAATTTCATCATGAACATTCCCTTCACCTGAACATTCCCTTCATCATGAACAGTCCTTCCACCGGAACAATGCCTTCACCTGAACATTCCCTTCACCGGAACTTTCCTTTCACCTGAACATTACCTTCACCTGAATATTCCTTACAACTAAACATTCCTTTCACCTGAACATTCCCTTCACCTGAACATTCCTTTCACCTGAACATTCCATTCACCTGAACATTCCCTTCACCTGAACATTCCCTTCATCATGAACATTCCTTCCACCTGAACATTGCCTTCACCTGAACATTCCCTTCACCGGAACTTTCCTTTCACCTGAACATTACCTTCACCTGAATATTCCTTACAACTAAACATTCCTTTCACCTGAACATTCCTTTCACCTGATCATTCCCTTCAAATGAACATTCCCTTCACCTGAACATTCCTTTCACCTGAACTTTCTTTTCATCTGAACATTCCCTTCATCTGAACTTTACCTTCACCTGAACATTCGCTTCACCTGAACATTCCCTTCACCTGAACATTCTTTTCATCTGAACATTCACTTCATCTGAACATTCCTTTAACCTGAACATTCCCTTCACCTAAACATTCCCTTCACCTGAACATTCCCATCACCTGTACATTCCCTTCACCTGAACATTCCTTTCACATGAACATTCCTTTCACCTGAACATTCCTTTCACCTGAACATTCCTTTCACCTGAACATTCCCTTCAACAGAACTTTCCTTTCACCTGAACATTCCTTTCACCTGAACATTCACTTCACCTGAACATTCCCTTCACCTGAACATTCCCTTCACCTGAACATTCCTTTAACCTGAACATTCCCTTCATCATGAACATTCCCTTCACCTGAACATTCCTTTCACCTGAACAATCCCTTCATCATGAACATTCCTTTCACTTGAACATTCCTTTCATCATCAACATTACTTTCACCTGAACATTCCTTTCACTTGAACATTCCTTTCAGCTGAACATTCCCTTCACCTGAACATTCTCTTCACCTGAACATTCCTTTCACCTGAACATTCCCTTCAACTGAACATTCCCTTCACCTGAACATTCCCTTCACCTGATCATTCCCTTCAACTGAACATTCCCTTCACCTGAACTTTCTTTTCATCTGAACATTCCCTTCACCTGAACATTCTCTTCACCTGAACATTCCTTTCACCTGAACATTCCCTTCAACTGAACATTCCCTTCTCCTGAACATTCCCTTCACCTGATCATTCCCTTCAACTGAACATTCCTTTCACCTGAACTTTCTTTTCATCTGAACATTCCCTTCACCTGAACATTCCTTTCACCTGAACATTCCCTTCAACTGCACATTCCCTTCAACTGCACATTCCCTTCACCTGAACATTGTTTTCATCTGAACATTCCCTTCATCTGAAAATTCGCTTAACCTGAACATTCCCTTCACCTAAACATTCCTTTCACCTGAACATTCCCTTCACCTGAACATTTCTTTCACTTGAACATCCCCTTCAACTGAACATTCACTTCAGCTGAACATTCCCTTTGCCTGAACATTCCCTTCACCTGAACATTCCCTTCGCCTGAACATTCCTTGCACCTGAATATTCCTTTCAACTGAACATTCCCTTCGACTGAACATTCCTTTCACCTGAACATTCCGTTCACGTGAACATTCCTTTCACCTGAACATTCCCCTCACCTGACCATTACCTTCTTCTGAACATTCCTTTCACCTGAACATTACGTTAACCTGAACATTGCCTTCACCTGAACATTGCCTTCATCATGAACATTCCCTTCACCTGAACATTTCCTCCATCTGAACATTCTTATCACCTGAACATTACATTCACCGAAACATTCCCTTCACCTGAACATCACCTACACCTGAACATTCATTTCATCTGAACATTCCCTTCACTTGAACATTACCTTCACCTGGACTATTATTTCACCTCAACATTGCTTCACCTGAACATTCCTTTCATCCGAACACTACCTTCACCTGAACATTCATTTCATGTGAACATTCCCTTCACCTGAACATTACCTTCACCTGAACATTCCTTTCACCTGAACATTCCCTTCATCATGAACATTCCCTTTCCATGAACATTGCCTTCACCTGAACATTCCCTTCACCTGAACATTCCTTTCAGCTGAATATTCCTTTCAACTGAACATTCCTTTCACCTGAACATTACCTTCACCTGAACATTCCTTTCACCTCAACATTGCCTTTACCTGAACATTCCCTTCACCTGAACATTCCCTTTACCTGAACATTACCTTCACCTGAACATTCAATTCCCCTGAACATTCCTTATCCCTGAACATTCCCTTCACCTGAACATTCCTTTCACCTGAACATTCCCTTCACCTGAACATTCCTTTCACCTGAACATTCCCTTCACCTGAACATTCCTTTCATCTGAACATTGCCTTCACATGAACATTCGTTTCACCTGAACATTCCCTTCACCTAAACATTCCCTTCACCTTAACATTACCTTCACCTGAACATTCCCTTCACCTGAACATTCACTTCATCTGAACATTCTTTTCATCTGGACATTCCTTTCACCTGAACATTCCTTTCACCTGAACATTCCTTTCACCTGAACATTCCCTTCAGCTGAACATTCCCTTCACCTGAACATTCCTGTCACCTGAACATTCCCTTCATCTGAGCACTCCCTTAACCTGAACAACCCCTTCACCTGAACATTCCTTTCACCTGAACATTCCCTTCACCTGAACATTCGTTTCACCTGAACATTCCCTTCAATAGAACATTCCTTTCACCTGAACATTCCATTCAACTGAACATTCCGTTCACCTGATCATTCCCTTAACCTGAACATCACCTTCACCTGAACATTTCCTTCAACTGAACATGCCTTTCACCTGAACATTACTTTCACCTGAACATTCCCTTCACCTGAACATTCCTTTCCCCTCAATATTCCCTTCACCTTAAGATACCCTTTAGCTGAAAAGTAGTTTCATCTGAACATTCACTTCACCTGAACATTCCCTTCACCTAAACATCCCCTATTCCTGAACATTCCTTTCATCTGAGCATTCCTTTCTCCTGAATTGTCTTTCACCTGAACATTCCTTTCACCTGAACATTCCTTTCACCTGAACATTCCCTTCACCTAAACATTCCTTTCACCTGAATATTTAATTTCCCTGATCATTCCTTTCACCTGAACATTCCTTTCACCTAAACATTCCTTTCACCTGAATATTTAATTTACCTGAACATTCCTTTCACCTGAACATTCCTTTCATCTGAACATTCCTTTCTCCGGAACATTCCTTTCACCTGAACATTACCTTCTCCTGACCAGTCCTTCCTCCTGAACATTTCCTTCATCGTGAAAATTCCCTTCTCCTGAACATTCCTTTCACCTGAACATTACCTTCACCTGAACATTCTCTTCACCTGAACAGTCCCTACACCTGAACATTCCCTTCAACTGAACATTCCTTTCACCTGAACATTACCTTCACCTGAACATTTCTTTCACCTGAACATTCCCTTCAACTGAACATTCCCTTCACCTGAACATTCCCTTCACTTTAAGATACCCTTTAGCTGAAAAGTAGTTTCATCTGAACTTTCCCTTCAGCTGAACATTCCCTTCACCTGAACATCCCCTATTCCTGAACATTCCTTTCATCTGAGCATTCCTTTCTCCTGAACTGTCGTTCACCTGAACATTCCCTTCACCTGAACATTCCTTTTACCTGAACATTCCCTTCATTTAAACATTCCTTTCACCTGAACAGTCCCTACACCTTAACATTCCTTTCACCTGAACATTCCTTTCACCTGAACATTCCCATCACCTGAACATTCCTTTCACCTGAACATTTCTTTCTCCTGAACATTCCCTTCACCTGAACATTCCCTTCACCTGAACATTCCTTTCACCTGAACATTCCTTTCAACTGAACATTCCCATCACCTGAACATTCCTTTCACCTAAACATTCCTTACACCTGAACATTCCCATCACCTGAACATTCCTTTCACCTCAACATTCCCTTCACCTAAACATTCCCTTCACCTGAACATTCATTTCACCTGAACATTCCCTTCAACTGAACATTCCTTTCACCTCAACATTGCCTTTACCTGAACATTCCCTTCACCTGAACATTCCCTTTACCTGAACATTACCTTCACCTGAACATTCAATTCCCCTGAACATTCCTTATCCCTGAACATTCCCTTCACCTGAACATTCCTTTCACCTGAACATTCCCTTCACCTGAACATTCCTTTCACCTGAACATTCCCTTCACCTGAACATTCCTTTCATCTGAACATTGCCTTCACATGAACATTCGTTTCACCTGAACATTCCCTTCACCTGAACATTCCCTTCACCTAAACATTCCCTTCACCTTAACATTACCTTCACCTGAACATTCCCTTCACCTGAACATTCACTTCATCTGAACATTCTTTTCATCTGGACATTCCTTTCACCTGAACATTCCTTTCACCTGAACATTCCTTTCACCTGAACATTCCCTTCACCTGAACATTCCTGTCACCTGAACATTCCCTTCACCTGAACATTCGTTTCACCTGAACATTCCCTTCAATAGAACATTCCTTTCACCTGAACATTCCATTCAACTGAACATTCCGTTCACCTGATCATTCCCTTAACCTGAACATCACCTTCACCTGAACATTTCCTTCAACTGAACATGCCTTTCACCTGAACATTACCTTCACCTGAACATTCCCTTCACCTGAACATTCCTTTCCCCTCAATATTCCCTTCACCTTAAGATACCCTTTAGCTGAAAAGTAGTTTCATCTGAACATTCACTTCACCTGAACATTCCCTTCACCTAAACATCCCCTATTCCTGAACATTCCTTTCATCTGAGCATTCCTTTCTCCTGAATTGTCTTTCACCTGAACATTCCCTTCACCTGAACATTCCTTTCACCTGAACTTTCCCTTCAACTGAACATTCCTTTCACCTGAACATTCCTTTCACCTGAACATTCCCTTCAACTGAACATTCCCTTGACCTGAACATTCCTTTCACCTGAACATTCCCTTCATCTGAACTTTCCATTCATCTAAAAATTCCCTTCACCTGAACATTGCTTTATCATGAAAATTCCCCTCACCTGAACATTACCTTCTTCTGAACATACCTCTCACCTGAACATTGCCTTCATCATGAACATTCCCTTCACCTGAACATTTCCTTCTTCTGAACATTCCTTTCACCTGAACATTACCTTCACCGAAACATTCCCTTCACCTGAACATCACCTACACCTGAACATTCATTTCATCTGAACACTCCCTTCACTTGAACATTACCTTCACCTGGACTTTTATTTCACCTCAACATTGCTTCACCTGAACATTCCTTTCATCCAAACATTCCTTGCACCTGAACATTCCTTTCAACTGAACATTCCCTTCGACTGAACATTCCTTTCACCTGAACATTCCTTTCACCTGAACATTCCCTTCAACTGAACATTCCCTTCACCTGAACATTCCTTTCACCTGAACATTCCCTTCATCATGAACATTCCTTTCACCTGAACATTGCCTTCACCTGAACATTCTGTTCACCTGAACATTCCTTTCACGTGAACATTCCCTTCATCGTGAACATTCCCTTCAACTGAACATTCCCTTGAACTGAACATTCTGTTCACCTGAACATTCCTTTCACCTGAACATTCCCTTCACATGAACATCAATTTCATCATGAACATTCCCTTCACCTGAACATTCCCTTCATCATGAACAGTCCTTCCACCGGAACAATGCCTTCACCTGAACATTCCCTTCACCGGAACTTTCCTTTCACCTGAACATTACCTTCACCTGAATATTCCTTACAACTAAACATTCCTTTCACCTGAACATTCCCTTCACCTGAACATTCCTTTCACCTGAACATTCCATTCACCTGAACATTCCCTTCACCTGAACATTCCCTTCATCATGAACATTCCTTCCACCTGAACATTGCCTTCACCTGAACATTCCCTTCACCGGAACTTTCCTTTCACCTGAACATTACCTTCACCTGAATATTCCTTACAACTAAACATTCCTTTCACCTGAACATTCCTTTCACCTGATCATTCCCTTCAAATGAACATTCCCTTCACCTGAACATTCCTTTCACCTGAACTTTCTTTTCATCTGAACATTCCCTTCATCTGAACTTTACCTTCACCTGAACATTCGCTTCACCTGAACATTCCCTTCACCTGAACATTCTTTTCATCTGAACATTCACTTCATCTGAACATTCCTTTAACCTGAACATTCCCTTCACCTAAACATTCCCTTCACCTGAACATTCCCATCACCTGTACATTCCCTTCACCTGAACATTCCTTTCACATGAACATTCCTTTCACCTGAACATTCCTTTCACCTGAACATTCCTTTCACCTGAACATTCCCTTCAACAGAACATTCCTTTCACCTGAACATTCCTTTCACCTGAACATTCACTTCACCTGAACATTCCCTTCACCTGAACATTCCCTTCACCTGAACATTCCTTTAACCTGAACATTCCCTTCATCATGAACATTCCCTTCACCTGAACATTCCTTTCACCTGAACAATCCCTTCATCATGAACATTCCTTTCACTTGAACATTCCTTTCATCATCAACATTACTTTCACCTGAACATTCCTTTCACTTGAACATTCCTTTCAGCTGAACATTCCCTTCACCTGAACATTCTCTTCACCTGAACATTCCTTTCACCTGAACATTCCCTTCAACTGAACATTCCCTTCACCTGAACATTCCCTTCACCTGATCATTCCCTTCAACTGAACATTCCCTTCACCTGAACTTTCTTTTCATCTGAACATTCCCTTCACCTGAACATTCCCTTCACCTGAACATTCTCTTCACCTGAACATTCCTTTCACCTGAACATTCCCTTCAACTGAACATTCCCTTCTCCTGAACATTCCCTTCACCTGATCATTCCCTTCAACTGAACATTCCTTTCACCTGAACTTTCTTTTCATCTGAACATTCCCTTCACCTGAACATTCCTTTCACCTGAACATTCCCTTCAACTGCACATACCCTTCAACTGCACATTCCCTTCACCTGAACATTGTTTTCATCTGAACATTCCCTTCATCTGAAAATTCGCTTAACCTGAACATTCCCTTCACCTAAACATTCCTTTCACCTGAACATTCCCTTCACCTGAACATTTCTTTCACTTGAACATCCCCTTCAACTGAACATTCCCTTCAGCTGAACATTCCCTTTGCCTGAACATTCCCTTCACCTGAACATTCCCTTCGCCTGAACATTCCTTGCACCTGAATATTCCTTTCAACTGAACATTCCCTTCGACTGAACATTCCTTTCACCTGAACATTCCGTTCACGTGAACATTCCTTTCACCTGAACATTCCCCTCACCTGACCATTACCTTCTTCTGAACATTCCTTTCACCTGAACATTACGTTAACCTGAACATTGCCTTCACCTGAACATTGCCTTCATCATGAACATTCCCTTCACCTGAACATTTCCTCCATCTGAACATTCTTATCACCTGAACATTACATTCACCGAAACATTCCCTTCACCTGAACATCACCTACACCTGAACATTCATTTCATCTGAACATTCCCTTCACTTGAACATTACCTTCACCTGGACTATTATTTCACCTCAACATTGCTTCACCTGAACATTCATTTCATCCGAACACTACCTTCACCTGAACATTCATTTCATGTGAACATTCCCTTCACCTGAACATTACCTTCACCTGAACATTCCTTTCACCTGAACATTCCCTTCATCATGAACATTCCCTTTCCATGAACATTGCCTTCACCTGAACATTCCCTTCACCTGAACATTCCTTTCAGCTGAATATTCCTTTCAACTGAACATTCCTTTCACCTGAACATTACCTTCACCTGAACATTCCTTTCACCTCAACATTGCCTTTACCTGAACATTCCCTTCACCTGAACATTCCCTTTACCTGAACATTACCTTCACCTGAACATTCAATTCCCCTGAACATTCCTTATCCCTGAACATTCCCTTCACCTGAACATTCCTTTCACCTGAACATTCCCTTCACCTGAACATTCCTTTCACCTGAACATTCCCTTCACCTGAACATTCCTTTCATCTGAACATTGCCTTCACATGAACATTCGTTTCACCTGAACATTCCCTTCACCTAAACATTCCCTTCACCTTAACATTACCTTCACCTGAACATTCCCTTCACCTGAACATTCACTTCATCTGAACATTCTTTTCATCTGGACATTCCTTTCACCTGAACATTCCTTTCACCTGAACATTCCTTTCACCTGAACATTCCCTTCAGCTGAACATTCCCTTCACCTGAACATTCCTGTCACCTGAACATTCCCTTCATCTGAGCACTCCCTTAACCTGAACAACCCCTTCACCTGAACATTCCTTTCACCTGAACATTCCCTTCACCTGAACATTCGTTTCACCTGAACATTCCCTTCAATAGAACATTCCTTTCACCTGAACATTCCATTCAACTGAACATTCCGTTCACCTGATCATTCCCTTAACCTGAACATCACCTTCACCTGAACATTTCCTTCAACTGAACATGCCTTTCACCTGAACATTACTTTCACCTGAACATTCCCTTCACCTGAACATTCCTTTCCCCTCAATATTCCCTTCACCTTAAGATACCCTTTAGCTGAAAAGTAGTTTCATCTGAACATTCACTTCACCTGAACATTCCCTTCACCTAAACATCCCCTATTCCTGAACATTCCTTTCATCTGAGCATTCCTTTCTCCTGAATTGTCTTTCACCTGAACATTCCTTTCACCTGAACATTCCTTTCACCTGAACATTCCCTTCACCTAAACATTCCTTTCACCTGAATATTTAATTTCCCTGAACATTCCTTTCACCTGAACATTCCTTTCACCTAAACATTCCTTTCACCTGAATATTTAATTTACCTGAACATTCCTTTCACCTGAACATTCCTTTCATCTGAACATTCCTTTCTCCGGAACATTCCTTTCACCTGAACATTACCTTCTCCTGACCAGTCCTTCCTCCTGAACATTTCCTTCATCGTGAAAATTCCCTTCTCCTGAACATTCCTTTCACCTGAACATTACCTTCACCTGAACATTCTCTTCACCTGAACAGTCCCTACACCTGAACATTCCCTTCAACTGAACATTCCTTTCACCTGAACATTACCTTCACCTGAACATTTCTTTCACCTGAACATTCCCTTCAACTGAACATTCCCTTCACCTGAACATTCCCTTCACTTTAAGATACCCTTTAGCTGAAAAGTAGTTTCATCTGAACTTTCCCTTCAGCTGAACATTCCCTTCACCTGAACATCCCCTATTCCTGAACATTCCTTTCATCTGAGCATTCCTTTCTCCTGAACTGTCGTTCACCTGAACATTCCCTTCACCTGAACATTCCTTTTACCTGAACATTCCCTTCATTTAAACATTCCTTTCACCTGAACAGTCCCTACACCTTAACATTCCTTTCACCTGAACATTCCTTTCACCTGAACATTCCCATCACCTGAACATTCCTTTCACCTGAACATTTCTTTCTCCTGAACATTCCCTTCACTGAACATTCCCTTCACCTGAACATTCCTTTCACCTGAACATTCCTTTCAACTGAACATTCCCATCACCTGGACATTCCTTTCACCTAAACATTCCTTACACCTGAACATTCCCATCACCTGAACATTCCTTTCACCTCAACATTCCCTTCACCTAAACATTCCCTTCACCTGAACATTCATTTCACCTGAACATTCCCTTCAACTGAACATTCCTTTCACCTCAACATTGCCTTTACCTGAACATTCCCTTCACCTGAACATTCCCTTTACCTGAACATTACCTTCACCTGAACATTCAATTCCCCTGAACATTCCTTATCCCTGAACATTCCCTTCACCTGAACATTCCTTTCACCTGAACATTCCCTTCACCTGAACATTCCTTTCACCTGAACATTCCCTTCACCTGAACATTCCTTTCATCTGAACATTGCCTTCACATGAACATTCGTTTCACCTGAACATTCCCTTCACCTGAACATTCCCTTCACCTAAACATTCCCTTCACCTTAACATTACCTTCACCTGAACATTCCCTTCACCTGAACATTCACTTCATCTGAACATTCTTTTCATCTGGACATTCCTTTCACCTGAACATTCCTTTCACCTGAACATTCCTTTCACCTGAACATTCCCTTCAGCTGAACATTCCCTTCACCTGAACATTCCTGTCACCTGAACATTCCCTTCACCTGAACATTCGTTTCACCTGAACATTCCCTTCAATAGAACATTCCTTTCACCTGAACATTCCATTCAACTGAACATTCCGTTCACCTGATCATTCCCTTAACCTGAACATCACCTTCACCTGAACATTTCCTTCAACTGAACATGCCTTTCACCTGAACATTACCTTCACCTGAACATTCCCTTCACCTGAACATTCCTTTCCCCTCAATATTCCCTTCACCTTAAGATACCCTTTAGCTGAAAAGTAGTTTCATCTGAACATTCACTTCACCTGAACATTCCCTTCACCTAAACATCCCCTATTCCTGAACATTCCTTTCATCTGAGCATTCCTTTCTCCTGAATTGTCTTTCACCTGAACATTCCCTTCACCTGAACATTCCTTTCATCTGAACATTCCCTTCATTTAAACATTCCGTTCACCTGAACAGTCCGTACACCTGAACATTCCTTTCACCTGAACATTCATTTCACCTGAACATTCCCATCACCTGAACATTCCTTTCACCTGGACATTCCTTTCACCTGAACATTCCCTTCGCCTGACCAATCCTATCACCTGAACATTCCTTTCACCTGAACATTCCTTTCACCTGAACATTCCCTTCACATGAACATTCCTTTCATCTGAACATTCCCTTCATCTGAACATTCCCTTAACCTGAACATCCCCTTC
The DNA here is from genome assembly GCF_052327205.1 of Somniosus microcephalus. Taxonomy (NCBI): domain Eukaryota; kingdom Metazoa; phylum Chordata; class Chondrichthyes; order Squaliformes; family Somniosidae; genus Somniosus; species Somniosus microcephalus. Next base: position 215,294,377 of record NC_140995.1, on the reverse strand, counting down.
ACCTGACCATTCCTTTCAACTGTACATTCCTTTCACCTGAACATTCCTTTCACCTGAACATTCCTTTCACCTTAACATTCCGTTCAGCTGAACATTTCCTTCACCTGAACATTCCTTTCACCTGAACATTCCCTTCATCTGAACATTCCCTTAACCTGAACATCCCCTTCACCTGAACATTCCTTTCACCTGAACATTCCCTTCACCTGAACATTCCTTTCACCTGAACATTCACTTCAATAGAACATTCCTTTCACCTGAACATTCCATTCAACTGAACATTCCCTTCACCTGATCATTCCCTTAACCTGAACATCACCTTCACCTGAACATTTCCTTCAACTGAACATGCCTTTCACTTGAACATTACCTTCACTGAACATTCCCTTCACGTGAACATTCTTTTCCCGTCAATATTCCCTTCACTTTAAGATACCATTTAGCTGAAAAGTAGTTTCATCTGAACTTTCCCTTCAGCTGAACATTCCCTTCACCTGAACATCCCCTATTCCTGAACATTCCTTTCATCTGAGCATTACTTTCTCCTGAACTGTCGTTCACCTGAACATTCCCTTCACCTGAACATTCCTTTTACCTGAACATTCCCTTCATTTAAACATTCCTTTCACCTGAACAGTCCCTACACCTTAACATTCCTTTCACCTGAACATTCCTTTCACCTGAACATTCCCATCACCTGAACATTCCTTTCACCTGAACATTTCTTTCTCCTGAACATTCCCTTCACCTGAACATTCCCTTCACCTGAACATTCCTTTCACCTGAACATTCCTTTCAACTGAACATTCCCATCACCTGAACATTCCTTTCACCTAAACATTCCTTACACCTGAACATTCCCATCACCTGAACATTCCTTTCACCTCAACATTCCCTTCACCTAAACATTCCCTTCACCTGAACATTCATTTCACCTGAACATTCCCTTCAACTGAACATTCCTTTCACCTCAACGTTGCCTTTACCTGAACATTCCCTTTACCTGAACATTACCTTTACCTGAACATTCAATTCCCCTGAACATTCCTTATCCCTGAACATTCCCTTCACCTGAACATTCCTTTCACCTGAACATTCCCTTCACCTGAACATTCCTTTCACCTGAACATTCCCTTCAACTGAACATTCCCTTCACCTGAACATTCCTTTCACCTGAACATTACCTTCACCTGAACATTCCTTTCACCTGAACATTCCCTTCATCATGAACATTCCCTTCACCTGAACATTCCCTTCAACTGAACATTCCCTTCAGCTGAACATTCACTTCACCTGAACATTCCCTTCACCTGAACATTCCCTTCACCTGAACATTCCTTGCACCTGAACATTCCTTGCACCTGAACATTCCTTTCAACTGAACATTCCCTTCGACTGAACATTCCTTTCACCTGAACATTCCTTTCACGTGAACATTCCTTTCACCTGAACATTCCTTTCACCTGAACATTCCCTTCAACTGACCATTCCTTTCACCTGAACATTCCTTTCACCTGAACATTCCCTTCATCATGAACATTCCCTTTCCATGAACATTGCCTTCACCTGAACATTCCCTTCACCTGAACATTCCTTTCAGCTGAATATTCCTTTCAACTGAACATTCCTTTCACCTGAACATTCCCTTCACCTGAAAATTCCTTTCACATGAACATTCCCTTCACCTGAACATTCCATTCACCTGAACATTACCTTCACCTAAACATTCCTTTCACATGAACATTCCCTTCACCTGAATATTCCTTTCACCTGAACATACCCTTCACCTGAACATTCCCTTCATAAGAACATAAGAAATAGGAGCAGGAGTAGGCCAATCGGCCCCTCGAGCCTGCTCCACCTTTCAATTAGATCATGGCTGATCTGATCCTAACCTCAAATCTTCTATCACTCTGCATCCACCCGAACCCATGTGATCTCCCGGGAGAGGCGAAAAACCAGATAAAGACCCAATGGCCAATTTGGGAGAAAAAAATCTGGGAAATTCCTCTCCGATCCATCTAGGCGATCGAAATTCTTCCAGGAGATCACTCTGTCCCTATATATTCTACAGTACTTACCTTCTGTATAGGTGATCTCCACCCCAGCCAGGAACAGGAATAAAACCATCTCCTGAAATCTAACACAGAATTAGAACACAGTAGGTGCAGAACAAGGCTACAAGGCCCCTGGGCCCACTCCACTACCCACAGGGCCATGACCATTCTGAACCTAGACTCATGTCCAATTTCCTGCCCGCTCCCCGTAACCCTTAATTCCCTTTACTTCTAGGAAACTATCTATTTCTGTTTTAAATTTATTTAATGATGTAGCTTCCACAGCTTTCTGGGGCAGCAAATTCCACAAACCTACCACCCTCTGAGTGAAGAAGTTTCTCCTCATCTCAGTTTTGAATGAGCAGCCCCTTATTTTAAGATTATGCCCCCTAGTTCTAGTTTAACCCATCATTGGGCATTCCCTTCACCTGAACATTCCCTTCACCTGAACATTCTCTTCACCTGAACATTCCTTTCAGCTGAACATTCCCTTCAACTGAACATTCCTTTCACCTGAACATTCCTTTCACCTGAACATTACCTTCACCTGAACATTTCTTTCACCTGAACATTCCCTTCAACTGAACATTCCCTTCACCTGAACATTCCTTTCACCTGAACATTCCTTTCACCTGGACATTCCTTTCACCTGAACATTACCTTCACCTGAACATTTCTTTCACCTGAACATTCACTTCACCTGAACATTCCTTACAGCTGAATATCCCTTTCAACTGAATATCCCTGTCAACTGAACATTCCCTTCACCTGAACATTCCCTTCGTCTGATCATTCATTTCACATCAACATTCCCTTCAACTGAACATTCCTTTCACCTGAACATTCCCTTCACCTAAACATTCCTTTCACCTGAATATTTAATTTCCCCGAACATTCCTTTCACCTGAACATTCCTTTCACCTAACCATTCCTTTCACCTGAATATTTAATTTACCTGAACATTCCTTTCACCTGAACATTCCTTTCATCTGAACATTCCTTTCTCCGGAACATTCCTTTCACCTGAACATTACCTTCTCCTGACCAGTCCTTCCTCCTGAACATTTCCTTCATCGTGAAAATTCCCTTCTCCTGAACATTCCTTTCACCTGAACGTTACCTTCACCTGAACATTCTCTTCACCTGAACATTCCTTTCAGCTGAACATTCCCTTCAACTGAACATTCCTTTCACCTGAACATTCCTTTCACCTGAACATTACCTTCACCTGAACATTTCTTTCACCTGAACATTCCCTTCAACTGAACATTCCCTTCACCTGAACATTCCTTTCACTTGAACATTCCTTTCACCTGGACATTCCTTTCACCTGAACATTACCTTCACCTGAACATTCCCTTCACTTTAAGATACCCTTTAGCTGAAAAGTAGTTTCATCTGAACTTTCCCTTCAGCTGAACATTCCCTTCACCTGAACATCCCCTATTCCTGAACATTCCTTTCATCTGAGCATTCCTTTCTCCTGAACTGTCGTTCACCTGAACATTCCCTTCACCTGAACATTCCTTTTACCTGAACATTCCCTTCATTTAAACATTCCTTTCACCTGAACAGTCCCTACACCTTAACATTCCTTTCACCTGAACATTCCTTTCACCTGAACATTCCCATCACCTGAACATTCCTTTCACCTGAACATTCCCTTCAACTGAACATTCCCATCACCTGAACATTCCTTTCACCTAAACATTCCTTACACCTAAACATTCCCTTCACCTGAACATTCATTTCACCTGAACATTCCCTTCAACTGAACATTCCTTTCACCTCAACATTGCCTTTACCTGAACATTCCCTTCACCTGAACATTCCCTTTACCTGAACATTACCTTCACCTGAACATTCAATTCCCCTGAACATTCCTTATCCCTGAACATTCCCTTCACCTGGACATTCCTTTCACCTGAACATTCCCTTCACCTGAACATTCCTTTCACCTGAACATTCCCTTCACCTGAACATTCCTTTCATCTGAACATTGCCTTCACATGAACATTCGTTTCACCTGAACATTCCCTTCACCTAAACATTCCCTTCACCTTAACATTACCTTCACCAAACATTCCCTTCACCTGAACATTCACTTCATCTGAACATTCTTTTCATCTGGACATTCCTTTCACCTGAACATTCCTTTCACCTGAACATTCCTTTCACCTGAACATTCCCTTCAGCTGAACATTCCCTTCACCTGAACATTCCTGTCACCTGAACATTCCCTTCATCTGAGCACTCCCTTAACCTGAACAACCCCTTCACCTGAACATTCCTTTCACCTGAACATTCCCTTCACCTGAACATTCGTTTCACCTGAACATTCCCTTCAATAGAACATTCCTTTCACCTGAACATTCCATTCAACTGAACATTCCGTTCACCTGATCATTCCCTTAACCTGAACATCACCTTCACCTGAACATTTCCTTCAACTGAACATGCCTTTCACCTGAACATTACTTTCACCTGAACATTCCCTTCACCTGAACATTCCTTTCCCCTCAATATTCCCTTCACCTTAAGATACCCTTTAGCTGAAAAGTAGTTTCATCTGAACATTCACTTCACCTGAACATTCCCTTCACCTAAACATCCCCTATTCCTGAACATTCCTTTCATCTGAGCATTCCTTTCTCCTGAATTGTCTTTCACCTGAACATTCCTTTCACCTGAACATTCCTTTCACCTGATCATTCCCTTCACCTAAACATTCCTTTCACCTGAATATTTAATTTCCCTGAACATTCCTTTCACCTGAACATTCCTTTCACCTAAACATTCCTTTCACCTGAATATTTAATTTACCTGAACATTCCTTTCACCTGAACATTCCTTTCATCTGAACATTCCTTTCTCCGGAACATTCCTTTCACCTGAACATTACCTTCTCCTGACCAGTCCTTCCTCCTGAACATTTCCTTCATCGTGAAAATTCCCTTCTCCTGAACATTCCTTTCACCTGAACATTACCTTCACCTGAACATTCTCTTCACCTGAACAGTCCCTACACCTGAACATTCCCTTCAACTGAACATTCCTTTCACCTGAACATTCCTTTCACCTGAACATTACCTTCACCTGAACATTTCTTTCACCTGAACATTCCCTTCAACTGAACATTCCCTTCACCTGAACATTCCCTTCACTTTAAGATACCCTTTAGCTGAAAAGTAGTTTCATCTGAACTTTCCCTTCAGCTGAACATTCCCTTCACCTGAACATCCCCTATTCCTGAACATTCCTTTCATCTGAGCATTCCTTTCTCCTGAACTGTCGTTCACCTGAACATTCCCTTCACCTGAACATTCCTTTTACCTGAACATTCCCTTCATTTAAACATTCCTTTCACCTGAACAGTCCCTACACCTTAACATTCCTTTCACCTGAACATTCCTTTCACCTGAACATTCCCATCACCTGAACATTCCTTTCACCTGAACATTTCTTTCTCCTGAACATTCCCTTCACCTGAACATTCCCTTCACCTGAACATTCCTTTCACCTGAACATTCCTTTCAACTGAACATTCCCATCACCTGAACATTCCTTTCACCTAAACATTCCTTACACCTGAACATTCCCATCACCTGAACATTCCTTTCACCTCAACATTCCCTTCACCTAAACATTCCCTTCACCTGAACATTCATTTCACCTGAACATTCCCTTCAACTGAACATTCCTTTCACCTCAACATTGCCTTTACCTGAACATTCCCTTCACCTGAACATTCCCTTTACCTGAACATTACCTTCACCTGAACATTCAATTCCCCTGAACATTCCTTATCCCTGAACATTCCCTTCACCTGAACATTCCTTTCACCTGAACATTCCCTTCACCTGAACATTCCTTTCACCTGAACATTCCCTTCACCTGAACATTCCTTTCATCTGAACATTGCCTTCACATGAACATTCGTTTCACCTGAACATTCCCTTCACCTGAACATTCCCTTCACCTAAACATTCCCTTCACCTTAACATTACCTTCACCTGAACATTCCCTTCACCTGAACATTCACTTCATCTGAACATTCTTTTCATCTGGACATTCCTTTCACTGAACATTCCTTTCACCTGAACATTCCTTTCACCTGAACATTCCCTTCAGCTGAACATTCCCTTCACCTGAACATTCCTGTCACCTGAACATTCCCTTCACCTGAACATTCATTTCACCTGAACATTCCCTTCAATAGAACATTCCTTTCACCTGAACATTCCATTCAACTGAACATTCCGTTCACCTGATCATTCCCTTAACCTGAACATCACCTTCACCTGAACATTTCCTTCAACTGAACATGCCTTTCACCTGAACATTACCTTCACCTGAACATTCCCTTCACCTGAACATTCCTTTCCCCTCAATATTCCCTTCACCTTAAGATACCCTTTAGCTGAAAAGTAGTTTCATCTGAACATTCACTTCACCTGAACATTCCCTTCACCTAAACATCCCCTATTCCTGAACATTCCTTTCATCTGAGCATTCCTTTCTCCTGAATTGTCTTTCACCTGAACATTCCCTTCACCTGAACATTCCTTTCATCTGAACATTCCCTTCATTTAAACATTCCGTTCACCTGAACAGTCCGTACACCTGAACATTCCTTTCACCTGAACATTCATTTCACCTGAACATTCCCATCACCTGAACATTCCTTTCACCTGGACATTCCTTTCACCTGAACATTCCCTTCGCCTGACCAATCCTATCACCTGAACATTCCTTTCACCTGAACATTCCTTTCACCTGAACATTCCCTTCACATGAACATTCCTTTCATCTGAACATTCCCTTCATCTGAACATTCCCTTAACCTGAACATCCCCTTCACCTGACCATTCCTTTCAACTGTACATTCCTTTCACCTGAACATTCCTTTCACCTGAACATTCCTTTCACCTTAACATTCCGTTCAGCTGAACATTTCCTTCACCTGAACATTCCTTTCACCTGAACATTCCGTTCATCTGAACATTCCCTTAACCTGAACATCCCCTTCACCTGAACATTCCTTTCACCTGAACATTCCCTTCACCTGAACATTCCTTTCACCTGAACATTCACTTCAATAGAACATTCCTTTCACCTGAACATTCCATTCAACTGAACATTCCCTTCACCTGATCATTCCCTTAACCTGAACATCACCTTCACCTGAACATTTCCTTCAACTGAACATGCCTTTCACTTGAACATTACCTTCACTGAACATTCCCTTCACGTGAACATTCTTTTCCCGTCAATATTCCCTTCACTTTAAGATACCCTTTAGCTGAAAAGTAGTTTCATCTGAACTTTCCCTTCAGCTGAACATTCCCTTCACCTGAACATCCCCTATTCCTGAACATTCCTTTCATCTGAGCATTCCTTTCTCCTGAACTGTCGTTCACCTGAACATTCCCTTCACCTGAACATTCCTTTTACCTGAACATTCCCTTCATTTAAACATTCCTTTCACCTGAACAGTCCCTACACCTTAACATTCCTTTCACCTGAACATTCCTTTCACCTGAACATTCCCATCACCTGAACATTCCTTTCACCTGAACATTTCTTTCTCCTGAACATTCCCTTCACCTGAACATTCCCTTCACCTGAACATTCCTTTCACCTGAACATTCCTTTCAACTGAACATTCCCATCACCTGAACATTCCTTTCACCTAAACATTCCTTACACCTGAACATTCCCATCACCTGAACATTCCTTTCACCTCAACATTCCCTTCACCTAAACATTCCCTTCACCTGAACATTCATTTCACCTGAACATTCCCTTCAACTGAACATTCCTTTCACCTCAACGTTGCCTTTACCTGAACATTCCCTTTACCTGAACATTACCTTTACCTGAACATTCAATTCCCCTGAACATTCCTTATCCCTGAACATTCCCTTCACCTGAACATTCCTTTCACCTGAACATTCCCTTCACCTGAACATTCCTTTCACCTGAACATTCCCTTCACCTGAACATTCCTTTCATCTGAGCATTGCCTTCACATGAACCCTCATTTCACCTGAACATTCCCTTCACCTAAACATTCCCTTCACCTTAACATTACCTTCACCTGAACATTCCCTTCACCTGAACATTCACTTCATCTGAACATTCTTTTCATCTGGACATTCCCGTCACCTGAACATTCCTTTCATCTGAACATTCCCTTCACCTGACCATTCCCTTCACCTCAACATTCCTTTCACTTGAACATTCCTTTCACCTGAACATTCCCTTCACCTGAACATTCCTTTCACCTGAACATTCCCTTCACCTGAACATTCCTTTCACCTGAACATTCCTTTCACCTGAACATTCCTTTCACCTGAACATTCCCTTCAGCTGAACATTCCCTTCACCTGAACATTCCTGTCACCTGAACATTCCCTTCATCTGAGCATTCCCTTAACCTGAACATCCCCTTCACCTGAACATTCCTTTCACCTGAACATTCCCTTCACCTGAACATTCATTTCACCTGAACATTCCCTTCAATAGAACATTCCTTTCACCTGAACATTCCATTCAACTGAACATTCCGTTCACCTGATCATTCCCTTAACCTGAACATCACCTTCACCTGAACGTTTCCTTCAACTGAACATGCCTTTCACCTGAACATTACATTCACCTGAACATTCCCTTCACCTGAACATTCCTTTCCCCTCAATATTCCCTTCACCTTAAGATACCCTTTAGCTGAAAAGTAGTTTCATCTGAACATTCACTTCACCTGAACATTCCCTTCACCTGAACATCCCCTATTCCTGAACATTCCTTTCATCTGAGCATTCCTTTCTCCTGAATTGTCTTTCACCTGAACATTCCCTTCACCTGAACATTCCTTTCACCTGAACATTCCCTTCATTTAAACATTCCGTTCACCTGAACAGTCCCTACACCTGAACATTCCTTTCACCTGAACATTCATTTCACCTGAACATTCCCATCACCTGAACATTCCTTTCACCTGGACATTCCTTTCACCTGAACATTCCCTTCGCCTGACCAATCCTATCACCTGAACATTCCTTTCACCTGAACATTCCTTTCACCTGAACATTCCCTTCACATGAACATTCCTTTCATCTGAACATTCCCTTCATCTGAACATTCCCTTAACCTGAACATCCCCTTCACCTGACCATTCCTTTCAACTGTACATTCCTTTCACCTGAACATTCCTTTCACCTGAACATTCCTTTCACCTTAACATTCCGTTCAGCTGAACATTTCCTTCACCTGAACATTCCTTTCACCTGAACATTCCCTTCATCTGAACATTCCCTTAACCTGAACATCCCCTTCACCTGAACATTCCTTTCACCTGAACATTCCCTTCACCTGAACATTCCTTTCACCTGAACATTCACTTCAATAGAACATTCCTTTCACCTGAACATTCCATTCAACTGAACATTCCCTTCACCTGATCATTCCCTTAACCTGAACATCACCTTCACCTAACATTTCCTTCAACTGAACATGCCTTTCACTTGAACATTACCTTCACTGAACATTCCCTTCACGTGAACATTCTTTTCCCGTCAATATTCCCTTCACTTTAAGATACCCTTTAGCTGAAAAGTAGTTTCATCTGAACTTTCCCTTCAGCTGAACATTCCCTTCACCTGAACATCCCCTATTCCTGAACATTCCTTTCATCTGAGCATTCCTTTCTCCTGAACTGTCGTTCACCTGAACATTCCCTTCACCTGAACATTCCTTTTACCTGAACATTCCCTTCATTTAAACATTCCTTTCACCTGAACAGTCCCTACACCTTAACATTCCTTTCACCTGAACATTCCTTTCACCTGAACATTCCCATCACCTGAACATTCCTTTCACCTGAACATTTCTTTCTCCTGAACATTCCCTTCACCTGAACATTCCCTTCACCTGAACATTCCTTTCACCTGAACATTCCTTTCAACTGAACATTCCCATCACCTGAACATTCCTTTCACCTAAACATTCCTTACACCTGAACATTCCCATCACCTGAACATTCCTTTCACCTCAACATTCCCTTCACCTAAACATTCCCTTCACCTGAACATTCATTTCACCTGAACATTCCCTTCAACTGAACATTCCTTTCACCTCAACGTTGCCTTTACCTGAACATTCCCTTTACCTGAACATTACCTTTACCTGAACATTCAATTCCCCTGAACATTCCTTATCCCTGAACATTCCCTTCACCTGAACATTCCTTTCACCTGAACATTCCCTTCACCTGAACATTCCTTTCACCTGAACATTCCCTTCACCTGAACATTCCTTTCATCTGAGCATTGCCTTCACATGAACCCTCATTTCACCTGAACATTCCCTTCACCTAAACATTCCCTTCACCTTAACATTACCTTCACCTGAACATTCCCTTCACCTGAACATTCACTTCATCTGAACATTCTTTTCATCTGGACATTCCCGTCACCTGAACATTCCTTTCATCTGAACATTCCCTTCACCTGACCATTCCCTTCACCTCAACATTCCTTTCACTTGAACATTCCTTTCACCTGAACATTCCCTTCACCTGAACATTCCTTTCACCCGAACATTCCCTTCACCTGAACATTCCTTTCACCTGAACATTCCTTTCACCTGAACATTCCTTTCACCTGAACATTCCCTTCAGCTGAACATTCCCTTCACCTGAACATTCCTGTCACCTGAACATTCCCTTCATCTGAGCATTCCCTTAACCTGAACATCCCCTTCACCTGAACATTCCTTTCACCTGAACATTCCCTTCACCTGAACATTCGTTTCACCTGAACATTCCCTTCAATAGAACATTCCTTTCACCTGAACATTCCATTCAACTGAACATTCCGTTCACCTGATCATTCCCTTAACCTGAACATCACCTTCACCTGAACGTTTCCTTCAACTGAACATGCCTTTCACCTGAACATTACATTCACCTGAACATTCCCTTCACCTGAACATTCCTTTCCCCTCAATATTCCCTTCACCTTAAGATACCCTTTAGCTGAAAAGTAGTTTCATCTGAACATTCACTTCACCTGAACATTCCCTTCACCTGAACATCCCCTATTCCTGAACATTCCTTTCATCTGAGCATTCCTTTCTCCTGAACAGTCTTTCACCTGAACATTCCCTTCACCTGAACATTCCTTTCACCTGAACATTCCCTTCATTTAAACATTCCGTTCACCTGAACAGTCCCTACACCTGAACATTCCTTTCACCTGAACATTCCTTTCACCTGAACATTCCCATCACCTGAACATTCCTTTCACCTGAACATTTCTTTCTCCTGAACATTCCCTTCACCTGAACATTCCCTTCACCTGAACATTCCTTTCACCTGAACATTCCCTTCATCTGAACATTCATTTCACCTGATCATTCCTTTCAGCTGGACATTCCTTTCACCTGAACATTCCCTTCGCCTGACCATTCCTATCACCTGACCATTCCTTTCACCTGAACATTCCTTTCACCTGAACATTCCCATCACCTGAACATTCCTTTCACCTGAACATTTCTTTCTCCTGAACATTCCCTTCACCTGAACATTCCCTTCACCTGAACATTCCTTTCACCTGAACATTCCCTTCATCTGAACATTCATTTCACCTGATCATTCCTTTCAGCTGGACATTCCTTTCACCTGAACATTCCCTTCGCCTGACCATTCCTATCACCTGACCATTCCTTTCACCTGAACATTCCTTTCACCTGAACATTCCCTTCACATGAACATTCCTTTCATCTGAACATTCCCTTCATCTGAACATTCCCTTAACCTGAACATCCCCTTCACCTGACCATTCCTTTCAACTGTACATTCCTTTCACCTGAACATTCCTTTCACCTGAACATTCCTTTCACCTTAACATTCCCTTCAGCTGAACATTCCCTTCACCTGAACATTCCTCTCACCTGAACATTCCCTTCATCTGAACATGCCCTTAACCTGAACATCCCCTTCACCTGAACATTCCTTTCACCTGAACATTCCCTTCACCTGAACATTCCTTTCACCTGAACATTCCCTTCAATAGAACATTCCCTTCAATAGAACATTCCTTTCACCTGAACATTCCATTCAACTGAACATTCCCTTCACCTGATCATTCCCTTAACCTGAACATCACCTTCACCTGAACATTTCCTTCAACTGAACATGCCTTCCACTTGAACATTACCTTCACTGAACATTCCCTTCACGTGAACATTCTTTTCCCCTCAATATTCCCTTCACTTTAAGATACACTTTAGCTGAAAAGTAGTTTCATCTGAACTTTCCCTTCACCTGAACATTCCCTTCACCTGAACATCCCATATTCCTGAACATTCCTTTCATCTGAGCATTCCTTTCTCCTGAACTGTCGTTCACCTGAACATTCCCTTCACCTGAACATTCCTTTTACCTGAACATTCCCTTCATTTAAACATTCCTTTCACCTGAACAGTCCCTACACCTTAACATTCCTTTCACCTGAACATTCCTTTCACCTGAACATTCCCATCACCTGAACATTCCTTTCACCTGAACATTTCTTTCTCCTGAACATTCCCTTCACCTGAACATTCCCTTCACCTGAACATTCCTTTCACCTGAACATTCCTTTCAACTGAACATTCCCATCACCTGAACATTCCTTTCACCTAAACATTCCTTACACCTGAACATTCCCATCACCTGAACATTCCTTTCACCTCAACATTCCCTTCACCTGAACATTCCCTTCACCTGAACATTCATTTCACCTGAACATTCCCTTCAACTGAACATTCCTTTCACCTCAACATTGCCTTTACCTGAACATTCCCTTCACCTGAACATTCCCTTTACCTGAACATTACCTTCACCTGAACATTCAATTCCCCTGAACATTCCTTATCCCTGAACATTCCCTTCACCTGAACATTCGTTTCACCTGAACATTCCCTTCGCCTAAACATTCCCTTCACCTTAACATTATCTTCACCTGAACATTCCTTTCACCTGAACATTCCCTTCACCTGAACATTCCTTTCACCTGAACATTCCCTTCACCTGAACATTCCTTTCATCTGAACATTGCCTTCACATGAACATTCGTTTCACCTGAACATTCCCTTCACCTAAACATTCCCTTCACCTTAACATTACCTTCACCTGAACATTCCCTTCACCTGAACATTCACTTCATCTGAACATTCTTTTCATCTGGACATTCCTTTCACCTGAACATTCCTTTCACCTGAACATTCCCTTCAACTGAACATTCCCTACACCTGAACATTCCCTTCACCTAAACATTCCCTTCACCAGAACATTCCCTTCACCTGAACATTCACTTCATCTGAACATTCTTTTTATCTGAACATTACCTTCACATGAACATTCCTTTCATCTGAACATTCCCTTCGTCTGAACATTCCTTTCACCTGACCATTCCTATCACCTGAACATTCCTTTCACCTGAACATTCCTTTCACCTGAACATTCCCTTCACATGAACATTCCTTTCATCTGAACGTTCCCTTCATCTGAACATTCCCTTCACATGAACATTCCTTTCACCTGAACATTCCATTCAACTGAACATTCCCTACACCTGAACATTCCCTTCACCTTAACATCACCTTCACCTGAACATTCCCTTCACCTGAACATTCACTGCATCTGAACATTCTTTTCATCTGAGCATTCCTTTCACCTGAACATTCCTTTCACCTGAACATTCACTTCATCTGAACATTCTTTTCTTCTGAACATTCCTTTCCCCTGAACATTCCCTTCACATGAACATTCTTTTCATCTGAACATTCCCTTCATCTGAACATTCCCTTCACCTGAATATTCCTTTCACCTGAACATAAGAACATAAGAACATAAGAAATAGGAGCAGGAGTAGGCCAATCGGCCCCTCGAGCCTGCTCCGCCATTCAATAAGATCATGGCTGATCTGATCCTAACCGCCAAGCCACTATCACAGAACCATCTCCTGAATCTAACAGAATTAGACACACGAAATAGGAGCAGGATCAGGCTACACGGCCCCTGGGCCCGCTCCGCTACCCACAGGGCCATGACCGATCCGAACCTAGGCTCATGTCCAAATTCCTGCCCGCTCCCCGTAACCCTTAATTCCCTTTACTTCTAGGAAACTGTCTATATCTGTTTTAAATTTATGTAATGATGTAGCTTCTACAGCTTTTTGGGGCAGCATATTCCATGGACTTACCACCCTCTGAGTGATGTAGTTCCTCCTCATCTCAGTTTTGAAAGAGCAGCCGCTTATTCTAAGACTATGCCCCCTAGTTCTAGTTGCACCCATCATCAGGAACATCTTCCCCGCATCCACCTGATCCAACCCCTTCACAATCTTATATGTTTCAATAAGATCGCCTCTCGTTCTTCTGAACTCCAATGAGTAGAGTCCCAATCTACTCAACCTCCCCTCATATGCCCATCCCCTCATCCCTGGGGGGGATGAACATTCCCTTCATCATGAACATTCTTTTCATCTGAACATTCCCTTCATCTGAACATTTCCTTCACCTGAACATTACCTTCACCTGAACATTTCTTTCCCCTGAACATTCCCTTCATCATGAACATTCCCTTCAGCTGAAAATTCCCTTCAGCTGAACATTCCTTTCACCTGAACATTCCCTAAACCTGAACATCACCTTCACCTGAACATCTCCTTCACTTGAACATTCCCTTCCCCTGAACATCCCCTTGAACTGAACATTCCCTTCATCTGAACATTCCCTTCACCTCAATATTCCCTTCACCTTAAGATACCCTTTAGCTGAACAGTACTTTCGTCTGAACATTACCTTCACCTGAACATTTCCTTCACCTGAACATTCCCTATTCCTGAACATTCCTTTCATCTGAGCATTCCTTTCTCCTGAACAGTCTTTCACCTGCACATTCCCTTCATCGGCACATTCCTTTGAACTGCACATTCCTTTCATCTCTCAGTTCATCTGAACACTCCTTTCAGCTGAACATTCCCTTCAACTGAACATTCCCTTCACCTGAACCTTCCCTTCACCTGAACATTCCTTTCACCTGAATATTCCTTTCACCTCAACATTCCCTTCACCTGAACATTCCTTTCACCTGAACATTCCCTTCTCTTAAACATTCCTTTCACCTGAACAGTCCTTTCACCTGAACATTCCCTTCACCTGAACTTTCCCTACACCTGAACATTCCTTTCATCTGACCATTCCCTTCACCTGGACATTCCCTTGACCTGAACATTCCTATCACCTGAACATACATTTCACCTGAACATTCCTTTCATCTGAACTTTCCCTTCACCCGAACATTCCTTTCACCTGAACATTCCTTTCACATGAGCATTCCCTTCACCTGAACATTCCTGTTATGTCCTCATGAGACTTTTAGTATTGTGTTTTGTCTCCCCCTAGTGGTTTTACTACTTACCTCCTTATTGTTGATTTCTGTCATGTGACATGATGAGAAAGTGAAAGTAAAACACAACCACGAGGGAGCTTCGAATTCATGGCTGGCGATGTATACTGTATCTAACGCCATCCTTCCCTGTTTCCCCCTTTGACTGGCATTGTCTGTAAGTAGCCTTTTATCAGATGTGTTAATGTTTGATCTATGTCACCATTTCTTGATATTGTGGCCAGATGAGTTAAAATATTGCACTTTGTGGAGTTTCCATGTGGCTGGCTGTTAGTCTTACTCCTGGCATTTATGTGTTAGACCTTTGATTGTTGTATCAGATTTACCTCAAATTGTAATAGAACTGTCGAGTTATAGTGGTAACGTTTCGTTCTACTATCCTAGGTTTATTTTGTGTATTCAGATCGTGATTGTAATATTAATCGGCCTTATTTGATGTTGTAATTTCTTGCTCTCTTGTAGTTTCACCCTGCGTCATTAAACTGGATTAAAAGTAACAACGCCTCCTGTTTGGTGATGAGGGTTTAGCTGTCTGTCGAATCATGGTCGTGAGGAGGACAGAACAGTGAAAGGATACCTTTCCCATGGGCGAATCTACTAAAGGTACAGATACTCAACACCAACACGATTCAATGCATCTCCGAAGCCACACATTCCAGACACCAGTCCCACAAGCTGAAATGGAGGAACAGTCACCATCGAAACAAGCAGAGGAGACCAGATCTCACTGTTCTGGCTCCTCCAGGCATTCAAGTTACTGGTGCAGCAGCAGCGATGGCCAGAGCCAAGGCCGAAGCAGCCAAAGCAAAGATATCCTTTGCTCAAAGGGAAATGGACATAAAAATGGAAAAGGCACGTATTGAAGCAACATTAGCCGTATTGGATATGGAAAAAGAGGCAGCAGCAGCTCTAGCGGAGGCAGAAGTCCTTGAAGCAGCTGTTGAAGGTGAAGCAACAGGCAGCAACCTTAACCTTCATCTCCCTCATCAAGATCCAGTGCAACGCACCACAGAATACATACAAAGCCACTCCAGGTCACAAACTGTTAACTCTTCAATGCCCGACATGGAGCCTGTTCCAGAGTTAATACACGAACAGGAGGAGCCTGGCCATGCATCTCAGTGCCGTTGTGAGCTCAACAAAAACACTGTGGAAGAGGATGAACACAAGTTCCAACCAGAAGACCAAAGGCTAACCCATCATTATCGTTCATAATATCTGCAGACCTATCGCAGTCCAGCTGCTCTACCTCACTACGAACAGACCCAAGGTATGTCAGATTTCATGAGGTTCTTCGCACGTCGTGAACTCGTCACCACCGGGTTGCTACAGTTCAACGACCAACCTGAAGACTACAGAGCATGGAGGTCTACTTTTTGGAACACCATAAGAGGGTTAGGCCTGTCAGCAAGCGAAGAAATCGACCTACTCGCTAAATGGCTGGGTAAGGAATCCTCTGAGCAGGCCAAGAGAATTCGAGCTGTGCACATTAACCTCCCGGAAAGGGGGTTGAAGAGGATATGGGATCGTCTGGACGAGAGCTATGGCTCCCCGGAGGTGGTTGAGAATGCACTGTTTAAGAAGCTGGAGAACTTTCCCAAGATCCTCAATCGAGACCGCCTGAAGCTCAGAGAGTTAGGTGACGTCCTAATGGAAATTGACTCAGCCAAAACTGAGGGAGGTCTGCCAGGTCTGCTGTACCTTGACACGGCACGTGGGATAAATCCCATTGTTGAAAAGTTACCATTCAACTTGCAGGAAAGATGGATAACTCAGGGATCAAAGTGTAAGGAAGATCACAACGTTCCCTTCCCACATTTCTCGTTTTTTGCCAAGTTTATCTGCCAGCAGGCTAAAATAAGAAACGACCCAAGCTTCTTCTTCTCCACTCAAAGCCCTGGGCCACCGAAGACAGCACAGTCTGCTACAAGCTACAACCAGAGAACTCCAGTGTCAGTTCATAAAACTGAAATGTCACTGTCCACCACCTCCTCCAGCAACGAAGCAGATGGGAAAACGGATGACCCCGTCAAGCAATGCCCCATTCACAACAAGCCGCACCCGCTCAGGAGGTGTCGGAGCTTCAGAGAACGGACTTTGGAGGATCGCAAATCGTTCTTAAAGGAACGTAGCATCTGTTAAAAATGCTGTTCCTCTTCAACCCACCTGGCACGGGACTGTATCACGGCCGTCAAATGTGCAGAATGCAATAGCAAAGGCCACAACACCACTCCACCCAGGTCCAGCCCCCTGGGTCTCAACGGTCTCTACCGCCACAGCTGAGCATGGCGGGGAGGAAGAGGAAGACATTCTGACACCTGAATTAGCCTCACATTGCACCAAGGTCTGCGGAGCACACATCAGCGGCAAATCCTGTTCCAAAATCTGTCTTGTGGCGGTCTACCCTGAAGGACAGCAAGAGAAAGCCATAAAGATATACGCCATGCTGGATGATCAGAGTAACAGATCACTCGCCAAGTCTCAGTTCTTTGACCACTTTAACATAGAAGGAAACAGCTCCCCATATTCACTGAAAACTTGTGCCGGCCTAGTGGCGACATCAGGAAGGAGGGCCAGTGGTTTCGTAGTGGAGACCCTTGATGGAAAGACGAGCCTGCCTCTGCCCACTCTAATAGAGTGTAACCAGGTGCCTGATAACAGGTCAGAGATCCCTACACCTGAAGCAGCGCTTCATCATGCTCATCTCAAACCAGTGGCTTACCAGATTCCACCGTTGAACCCTCAAGCTCCCATCCTGCTTCTACTAGGCAGAGACATATTGAGAATCCAGAAGGTACGTGAACAGATAAATGGTCCACATGACTCACCTTATGCTCAGAGACTTGACCTAGGGTGGGTCATCATCGGTGATGTTTGTCTGGGAAACGCCCACAGACCTGCCAAAGTGAACACATTCCATACAAATGTGCTGGAGAATGTTCGCCCCTCACTCTTTGATCCGTGCCCCAACAGCTTTCAAGTGAAAGAAAGATACGGCATACAGGTTCCAAGCTCTCTCTCTGATGATCCTACTGAGCAACCAGAACACGGAAAGCAAGAGGATCATCTTGGCCAGGCAGTCTTCAAAGGGACGAGTGACGATGACAAGTTAGCTCCTTCCATTGAGGACAAACTCCTTAGAAAGAACATGGATGAAGAGGTCTTCATGGACAGTAGCAATAGCTGGGTCGCGCCTCTACCATTCAGAACTCCAAGACGGCGGCTTCCTAACAACCGAGGACAGGCACTCAATCGACTCATCTCTCTCCGCCGCACGCTGGAAAGAAAGCCAGATACAAGGACCACTTCATTTCATTCATGCAGAAAGCCTTTGCCTCAGAAGACCACACCAATGACCTAAAGGACCTGGACCTTGGAGTTGACTTACCTCCTCTACAGCGCAGCCTTGGGCTCAGTTGGGACCTGAATACGGATACCTTTACCTTCCAAGTTGAAGACAGCGAAAAGCCCTTCACTCGTCATGGTGTCCTTTCTACAGTGAATGGCCTGTTCGACCCCCTTGGGTTTGTGGCACCAGTCATCATCCGAGGAAAAGCTCTGCTTAGAGACCTCACAGCAGACACAAACGATTGGGATTCACCACTACCTCGAGAAAAGGAGGGATCTTGGCACACTTGGAGAAACTCTCTCCAAGACCTCAGAAAGCTTCAAATTCCAAGACCCTATACTCTCATCTCTCCCTCTGAAGCTCAACACAAAGAAATATGTGTCTTTTCTGATGCTTCAAACAATGCAATAGCTGCAGTTGCCTACCTCAAGGTCACAAACCCCAATGGAGATTGTGAAGCAGGCTTCATCCTCGGCAAGGCAAGGTTAACACCACGTCCCGAACACAGCATTCCACGACTGGAGCTCTGTGCTGCCGCTCTGGCTGTAGAGATGGCAGAACTGATCACCTCCGAGATTGATCTCAAGCCTGACTCTATCCAGTTCTACACAGACAGTAAGGTACTGCTGGGCTACATATGCAACCAGACTAGAAGGTTTTATGTGTACGTCAATAACAGAGTCCAACGCAGCAGAAGGTCAACACAACCTGAACAATGGCACTACGTGCCTACTCACCTGAATCCAGCCGATCACGCCACCAGATCTGTCACTGCAGCTCGCTTAAGGGATACCACATGGCTTATAGGACCTGAATTCCTGTGTCGTCCCCAGCAGAAAGTCACAGAAGTGTCATTCTTCTCCATACGTGGACCGGCCAAGCAGCTTCGGTCTGACTGTGGTACCAACTTCATCAGAGCCTGCAAGGAGCTCGACATTCCTTCTTCTAACGATGACAACACAGTTAAGAGATACCTCGCAGACCAAGGTTGCACCTGGATCTTCAATCCACCACATTCCTCACATATGGGAGGTTCATGGGAATGAATGATCGGCCTCACATGCCGCATATTGGATGCAATGCTTCTGGAACATGGATTTTCCAGACTCACTCATGAAGTCCTCACCACATTCATGGCTGAAGTGGTAGCCATCATCGATGCAAGACCACTCGTCCCTCCTTCATCAGATGCAGAGTTTCCATTCATCCTGATGCCTGCCACCCTCCTCACTCAGAAAGGAGAAGCCATTCCTACACCTCCAGGAGAGTTCGGCAGCAAGGACCTCTACAGACGTCAGTGGAAGCAGGTACAGAGTCTGGCCAACACCTTCTGGAGCCGTTGGCGACGCGAGTACCTGTCAACTCTCCAAGCACGTAGCAAATGGCAGTCATCAAAGACCAACGTGCAGACAGGGAACATAGTTTCAATGAAGGACAGTCAGAACAAAAGAAGTGAATGGCCGATGGGGATCATCTCAAAGGTTTTCCCCAGCAAAGATGGTAGAGTTCGGAAGGCAGAGGTCAAGATCCCAATTGGTGATGGGACAAAGCTGTTCTACAGGCCAATCACAGAGATCATGCTTCTTCTCTCCAAGGAAGACCAGACGGTTGCTCCCTGATAAGTTGTATTTTCTTTATTATGTGGAATCATAGAGACACCAGACGGGGAGTTTTATGTCCTCATGAGACTTTTAGTATTGTGTTTTGTCTCCTCCGAGTGGTTTTACTACTTACCTCCTTATTGTTGATTTATGTCATGTGACATGATGAGAAAGTGAAAGTAAAACACAACCACGAGGGAGCTTAGAATTCATGGCTGGCGATGTATACTGTATCTAACACCATCCTTCCCAGTTTCCCCCTTTGACTGGCATTGTCTGTAAGTAGCCTTTTATCAGATGTCTTTATGTTTGATCTATGTCACTATTTCTTGATATTTGTGGCCAGATGAGTTAAAATATTGCACTTTGTGGAGTTTCCATGTGGCTGGCTATTAGTCTTTCTCCTGGCATTTATGTGTTAGACCTTTGATTGTTGTATCAGATTTACCTCAAATTGTAATAGAACCGTCGAGTTATAGTGGTAACGTTTCGTTCTACTATCCTAGGTTTATTTTGTGTATTCAGATCGTGATTGTAATATCAATCGGCCTTATTTGATGTTGTAATTTCTTGCTCTCTTGTAGTCTCACCCTGCATCATTAAACTGGGTTAAAAGTAACAACGCCTCCTGTTTGGTGATGAGGGTTTAGCTGTCTGTCGAATCATAGTCGTGAGGAGGACAGAACAATTCCCTTCACCTGAACATTCCTTTCACCTGAATATTCCCTTTACCTGCACTTTCCCTTCACCTGAGCATTCCTTTCACCTGAACATTCCTTTCATCTGAACATTCCCTTCACCGGAACATTCCTTTGACTTGAACATTCCCTTCACCTGAACATTCCCTTCACCTAAACATTCCTTTCATCTGAACATTCCTTTCATCTGAACATCCCTTTGACTTGAACATTCCCTTCACCTGATTGTGGTAAACCACTTTTATCGTTCACTATCGTTACACTATAGTTATCACTGTTATATCGTTACTCTATGGTTATCACTGTTCACACTGTTGTATCACTATACGAGGTCGCCTCTTGTCACGCTGCTATACCTGGGCTGACCACTGCTGACTCCGCCCATGACTCCACCTACCTGCCCAGGTATAAAGGTAGTCGACTGGCTGGCATTCCTCCTTGTTGTATCCGATCACCCACGAGGGTGGGCTCTGTTATTTAGCCAATAAAAACCTATAGTTACTTTCTTAACTCGTCGCTTTTCATTGGATGATTTGATAGGTACATCAATTTTATTGGCTAAATTTTAAAATGTCGACACCTGAGCAGTCAAACGACCAGCCAAGCGACCAGCCAGATGCCCAGCTACAACAGCCACAGCAGCCGGCCTGGCTGCGAGCCCTCAGACCACCGTACCTGGATCTAAACCCACAGGCAGCAAACTCAGCCCTCGACTTCGAACACTGGCTGAGCTGCTTCGAAGCCTACCTGGGAGAATCCGGCGTGCCTCAGAAATCCATGCTAAGAGTTCTGAACGCCCAAGTGAGCCCTAAAGTATTCGCACTCGTCCGGGACCTTAACACATACGAGGACGCCATCAACCGGCTGAAAAGACAGTACCAAACCCCGGTAAATTCCATGTATGCCAGACACCTCCTAAGATCCCGCCCGCAACAGCCAGGAGAGCCCGTGGAGGAATTTTTATGGGTGCTACAAGCATTCGGCAGAGACTGTAACTTTAAAGCGGTAACGGCGGCAGAAAATACTGAAGACAATGTCCGCGATGCCTTCGTGAAAGGCCTGCGGTCCGACTACTCACGGCAAAGACTACTGGAAGCAAGGGACCTCGACCTGGACAAAGCTGCAGCCCTCGCTCTCTCTCTAGAGGTGGCCCATCGGGACCTCGAGGCATACTCAAGGTACAGTAACTCGCGACCCTGGGACTTGGGACCGACCCCGACCGCGATACCCCCTGCAGCAACCCCCCTGGGACCTACCTCAGCGTCGGCGTCCCGGACCTGATCGAGACCGCCACCCCCGGTACCGGCTCCGACATTGGACCCCCGCGATCGGGCCGCCGGCTGCTTCTTCTGCGGCCAGGCGAAACACCCAAGGTTGCGCTGCCCAGCCAGGAACTCTACCTGCTCAAACTGCATGAAGAAAGGCCACTTCACTAAGGCCTGCAGAGGTGGATCATCAGAGGCCAGCAGTGCCTCATGCGAGCTGTGGGGGCGGCCATCTTCCTTCAAGGCAACAGAGGCCAGCATCCCCACATGTGAGTCATGGGGGTGGCCATCTTTGATACAGGCAACCGACACCAGCAGTGCCTCATGTGAGTTATGGGGGCAGCCATCTTCTCCGCCATTTTGTCCAACCTCGTGGGAGACGCCATTTTACCCACCACGCCCGACCGCCACCGTGCCTCTAGACCCGACTACCGCCTCAACCGCAGACTACAACAACTCGCTCAGCTATACACTAGCCTCCGTCACACTGGACCAGGCCCGCCCGCATCACCTGTCCAAGTCGATGATGGACATCAAAGTAAACGGCCACGCCACGACCTGCCTGTTCGACAGCGGAAGCACGGAGAGCTTCATCCACCCAGACACGGTGAGCCACTACTCCCTCCCTGTCCTGCCAACGCGCAACCGGATCTCGATGGCATCGAGGTCACACGCCACAGACATCAGCGGCTACTGTGTTGTGACCCTGTCGGTTAAGGGTACGGAGTATAAAAATTTTAAACTCCTCGTCCTGCCCCAGCTATGCGCTGCCGTCCTACTAGGCCTAGACTTCCAATCCCACCTCCAAAGCGTCACGCTAGCATACGGCGGACCCCTCCCCCCACTCACAGTCGACAACCAGCAGATCTTAAACCGCCCACCGCGTAACACCCGCGGCCTATCCACCCTCAAGGTCCCGCCACCTTCCCTGTTCGCTAACCTCACCCCCGACTGCAAACCCGTCGCTACCAAGAGCAGGCGGTACAGCGCCGGGGACAGAGCTTTCATTAGCTCTGAGGTGCAGCGTCTCCTGAAGGAGGGCATCATCGAGGGGAGCACCAGCCCCTGGCGTGCCCAGGTCATGGTCGTTAAGACCGGCAATAAAAACCGCCTGGTCATCGACTACAGCCAGACCATAAACAGGTACACCCAGCTGGACGCATACCCCCTTCCCCGCATATCTGATATGGTCAATCAGATTGCGCAGTACCGGGTATTCTCCACCATCGACCTTAAGTCGGCCTATCACCAACTCCCTATCCGCCCTGAGGACCGCCAGTATACAGCCTTCGAGGCGAACGGCCGCCTCTACCACTTCCTTAGGGTTCCCTTCGGCGTCACCAACGGGGTTTCGGTCTTCCAAAGGGAGATGGACCGGATGGTTGACCAGAATGGGCTGCACACCACGTTCCCCTATCTAGATAACGTCACCATCTGCGGCCGCGACCGGCAGGACCACGATGTTAATCTGGAGAGATTCCTCCGTACGGCCCAATGGCTGAACCTCACCTACAATAAGGATAAATGTGTGTTTAACACCTCGCGCCTTGCCATCCTCGGCTGTGTAGTAGAGAACGGAGTCATCGGCCCCGACCCCGAAAGAATGCGCCCCCTCATGGAGCTACCCCTCCCCCATTGTCCAAAGGCACTGAAGAGAACCCTGGGGCTCTTCGCCTACTATGCCCAATGGGTGCCCAATTATGCGGACAAAGCCAGACCCCTCATGAAGTCCACATCCTTCCCCCTTACGGAGGAAGCATGCACAGCCTTCTCCCTCATTAAGGGAGACATTGCCAAGGCCACTATGCACGCAGTGGATGAGTCCCCTTCCAAGTCGAGAGCGATGCATCCGACTTCGCCCTAGCCGCCACCCTTAACCAGGAGGGGAGACCGGTGGCCTTCTTCTCAAGGACCCTACAGGGCCCTGAGATCCGACACTCGTCGGTCGAGAAGGAGGCCCAGGCGATTGTGGAGGCGGTACGACGCTGGAGGCACTACCTGGCAGGCAAACGATTTACCCTCCTTACCGACCAACGTTCGGTCGCTTTTATGTTTAATAACAAGCTGAGGGGCAAAATCAAGAATGACAAGATCTTGAGGTGGAGAATCGAGCTCTCCACCTACAATTATGAATTTTGTATCTGCCAGGTAAGCTGAACGAACCCCCCGATGCTCTGTCACAAATTACAGGCGCCAGCGCGCAAAGTGATAGACTTCAGACCCTCCACAACGACCTCTGCCACCCCGGGGTCACCAGACTTTACCACTTCATTAAGGCCCGCAACCTGCCCTACTCCATCGAGGAGGTCAGGACCATGACCAAGAACTGCCAGACCTGTGCCGAGTGCAAACCGCACTTCTTTAGGCCGGACAGAGCAAGCCTGATCAAGGCCACCCGCCCCTTCGAGTGCCTGAGCATCGACTTTAAGGGGCCCCTCCCGTCCTCTGACCGTAATGTGTACTTCCTCAACATTGTTGATGAGTACTCCCGTTTCCCCTTTGCCTTCCCCTGCCCGGACATGACCAGTACCACGGTCATTAAATGCCTGAACGACCTCTTCGCCTTGTTCGGGTTCCCAAACTATATACATAGTGACCGGGGCTCCTCCTTCATGAGCGAGGAACTCCGTCAGTTCCTACTAGCGAGAGGTATTGCTGCAAGCAGGACCACCAGCTACAACCCCCGAGGGAACGGCCAGGTAGAAAGAGAGAACGCGACGGTATGGAAGGCCGTCCTCTTAGCCTTAAAGTCTAAGGGCCTCCCAACCTCCCGCTGGCAGGAAGTCCTCCCGGCAGCGCTGCATTCCACCCGGTCACTACTTTGCACTGCCATCAACGCCACCCCCCATGAACGAATGTTTGCTTTCCCCAGGAAGTCGACAACGGGAACCACGCTACCAACCTGGCTGACCTCTCCGGGGCCCGTCTTGCTGCGAAAGCACGTGAGGGCCCATAAAACAGACCCCCTGGTCGAGAGGGTGGACCTCCTGCACGCCAACCACCAGTACGCCTATGTGGCATACCCAGACGGGCGGGAGGACACAGTTTCCTTACGAGACCTCGCACCCTCGGGCACTCCGGAGACACCACCTTCAACCCCCCCCACCACCCCCCCAATTCCAGACCAGGTAGACGGCATGCCGGAACCCCACGAGCCTTCGCCGACCACGCAGACACCAGCATTAACACCGGATAATGCAACACCGCCGCTGCGACGATCAGAAAGGCTTACGAGGCCTCCGGACAGACTGACATACCAGAACTGGTAGTACACTTGACCCCGCCGGACTCAAATCTAAACAAGGGGTGAATGTGGTAAACCACTTTTATCGTTCACTATCGTTACACTATAGTTATCACTGTTATATCATTACTCTATGGTTATCACTGTTCACACTGTTGTATCACTATACGAGGTCGCCTCTTGTCACGCTGCTATACCTGGGCTGACCACTGCTGACTCCGCCCATGACTCCACCTACCTGCCCAGGTATAAAGGTAGTCGACTGGCTGGCATTCCTCTTTGTTGTATCCGATCACCCACGAGGGTGGGCTCTGTTATTTAGCCAATAAAAACCTATAGTTACTTTCTTAACTCGTCGCTTTTCATTGGATGAATTGATAGGTATATCACTGATCATTGCTTTCACTTGAACATTCCCTTCACCTGAACATTCCCTTCACCTAAACATTCCCTTCACCTAAACATTCCTTTCATCTGAACATTCCTTTCACTTGAACATTCCCTTCACTTGAACATTCCCTTCACCTGAACATTCCCTTCACCTGAGCATTCCTTTCACCTGAACATTCCTTTCACCTGAACATTCCCTTCACCGGAACATTCCTTTCACTTGAACATTCCCTTCACCTGAACATTCCCTTCACCTGAACATTCCTTTCATCTGAACATTCCTTTCATCTGAACATTCCTTTCACTTGAACATTCCCTTCACCTGAACATTCCCTTCACCTGAACATTCCGTTCACCTGAACATTCCCTTCATCTGAACAGTCCTTTCACCTGAACATTCCTTTCAACTGAACATTCCCATCACCTGAACATTCCTTTCACCTGAACATTTCCTTCACCTAAACATTCCCTTCACCTAAACATTCCATTCACCTGAACATTGCCTTTACCTGAACATTCCCTTCACATGAACAGTACCTTCATCATGAACATTCCCTTCAGCTGAACATTCCCTAAACCTGAACATCACCTTCACCTGAACATTTGCTTCACCTCAACATGCATTTCACCTGAACATTACCTTCACCTGAACATTCCCTTCACCTGAACATTCCCTATTCCCGAACATTCCTTTCATCTGAGCACTCCTTTCTCCTGAACAGTCTTTCACCTGCACATTCCTTTCATCGACACATTCCTTTGAACTGCACATTCCTTTCATCTGTCAGTTTATCTGAACACTCCTTTCAACTGAACATCCCCTTCAACTGAACATTCCCTTCACCTGAACAGTCCCGTCACCTGAACATTCCCTTCACCTCAACATTCCCTTCACCTCAACATTCCCTTCATCTGAACATTCCTTTCACCTGAGCATTCCCTTCACCTGAACATTCCCTTCTCTTAAACATTCCTTTCATCTGACCATTCCCTTCACCTGGACATTCCCTTCACCTGGACATTCCCTTCACCTGGACATTCCTTTCACCTGAACATTCCCTTCACCTGAACATTCCCTTCACCTGAACATTCCCTTCACCTGAACATTTGCTTCACCTGAACATTCACTTCACCTGAACATTCCTTCACCTGAACATTCCTTCACCTGAACATTCCCTTCACCTGAACATTCCCTTCACCTGAACATTCCCTTCATCTGAACATTCCCTTCATCTGAACATTCCCTTCACCTGAACATTCCCTTCACCTGAACATTCCCTTCACCTAAACATTCCCTTCACCTAAACATTCCAACCACCTTAACATTCCCTTCATCATGAACATCCCTTCACTTCAACATTACCTGCACCTGAACATTCCTTCCCCTGAACATTCCTTCACCTGAACATTCCCTTCACCTGAACATTCCCTTCATCTGAACATTCCCTTCATCTGAACATTCCCTTCACCTGAACATTCCCTTCACCTAAACATTCCCTTCACCTAAACATTCCAACCACCTTAACATTCCCTTCATCATGAACATCCCTTCACTTCAACATTACCTGCACCTGAACATTCCTTCCCCTGAACATTCCTTCACCTGAACATTCCCTTCACCTGAACATTCCCTTCACCTGAACATTCCCTTCATCTGAACATTCCCTTCACCTGAACATTCCCTTCACCTGAACATTCCCTTCATCTGAACATTCCCTTCATCTGAACATTCCCTTCATCTGAACATTCCCTTCATCTGAACATACCCTTCATCTGAACATTCCCTTCACCTGAACATTCCCTTCACCTGAACATTCCCTTCACCTAAACATTCCATTCACCTAAACATTCCCTTCACCTAAACATTCCATTCACCTAAACATTCCCTTCACCTAAACATTCCAACCACCTTAACATTGCCTTCATCATGAACATCCCTTCACTTCAACATTACCTGCACCTGAACATTCATTTCACCTGAACATTGCCTTCATCTGAACATTATATTCACCTGAAAATTCCCTTCACCTAAACATTCCCTTTACCTGAACATTCCTTTCCCCTGAACATTCCTGTCCCCTGAACATTCCCTTCACCTGAACATTCCCTTCACCTGAACAATCCTTTCACCTGAACATTCCCTTCACCTGAACATTCCTTTCACCTGAACATTCCTTTCACCTGAACATTCCCTTCACCTGAACATTCCTTTCACCTGAACATTCCCTTCACCTGAACATTCCTTTCACCTGAACATTCCCTTCACCTGAACATTCCTTTCATCCGAACATTGCCTTCACATGAACATTCGTTGCACTTGAATATTCCTTTCACCTAAACATTCCCTTCAACTGAACATTCCCTACAGCTGAACATTCCTTTCAGCTGAACATTCACTTCATCTGAACATTCCTTTCACCTGAACATTCCTTTCACCTGAACATTCCCTTCACCTGAACATTCCTTTCACCTGAACATTCCCTTCACCTGAACATTCCTTTCATCCGAACATTGCCTTCACATGAACATTCGTTGCACTTGAATATTCCTTTCACCTAAACATTCCCTTCAACTGAACATTCCCTTCAGCTGAACATTCCTTTCAGCTGAACATTCACTTCATCTGAACATTCCTTTCACCTGAACATTCTTTTCATCTGAACATTCCCTTCACCTGAACATTCCTTTCACCTGAACATTCTTTTCATCTGAACATTCCTTTCACGTGAACATTCCCTTAACCTGAACATCCCCTTCTCCTACACATTCCTTTCACTTGAACATTGTCAGGGCGAGGCTGGTTCTGGACCCAAGTGCAGAGACGCGGCTAGAGGCAGGTATAAAGTTCAAACAAAGTACTTTACTTAATAAACACAAAGATACAATTACACTTTAGAAGCTCTGACAAGCAACCACTTGGCACAAAGGCTTGTCAAGACTGAGCACAGAGAAGGGGAAAAACAGAACTAATATACTACAAATCACAGGTGAAACTCATAAGCCCAATAACAGTCAACTAAGGATTAACACAGGGGTAACCACTCATGAAGGTGCCACCTAGGGGTTACTCGGAGAACTAACCGGCACCCTCACAGGACCCCCTCCCCTAGGAACGGCTTCTGACGTTCCTCCTGGATGAGCCGGGTGGCGACGGCGAAAATCCCTTATGAGTTCCGGATCCAAAATGTCCCGGGCTGGAACCCAGGAACGCTCCTCAGGACCGAAACCCTCCCAGTCAACCAGGTATTGGATGCTCCTCCTGACCCGGCAACAATCAAGGAGGCGACGGACCGTGAAGGCTTGCTGGCCGTCGATCATACGGGGCGGGGGGGGGGGTCTAGCTGCAGGAACCAAGGGACTAGTAAGTACCGGCTTGAGGGGAGAGACATGAAATGTGGGATGTATCCTCATCGATCGAGGAAGGAGGAGCCGGTAGGCCACCGGGTTTACTTGCTCCAAAATCCTAAAAGGTCCTATGAACCGGGGAGCCAACTTGCAGGACTCCACATGGAGCGGGAGATTCTTGGTAGACAGCCAGGCCTTCTGTCTGGTCCGGAACCGAGGAGCTGGGCGACGGTGACGGTCGGCCTGTACCTTCTGCCGAGATGAGGCAAGCTGCAAGGCGGATCGGACCCTCCTCCAGGTATGACGGCAGCGTTGGACTAACCCCTGGGCAGCCGGCACTCCTACCTCCCTCTCCTGTTCCGGGAAGAGTGGCGGTTGGAAGCCATATTGGCACACAAAAGCCGAAAGACCAGTGGAGGAGCTCTGAAGGATATTATGTGCATACTCTGCCCAGACCAGGTACTTGCTCCAGGAGGAAGGATTAGAGGACACAAAGCTTCGTAGCACCCTCTCCAGATCCTGATTAGTTCTCTCAGTCCGGCCCTTAGATTGAGGGTGGAACCCCGAAGAGAGACTGACGGAAGCCCCCAGGAGGGAACAAAAGGCCTTCCAAAACCTAGATGAAAACTGAGGACCACGGTCAGAGACAACGTCCAGGGGCAAGCCATGGAGGTGGAAGACGTGTTGGACAACCAGCTGGGCGGTCTCCCTGGCAGAGGGAAGCTTGACAAGAGGAACGAAGTGAGCAGCCTTTGAAAAGCGATCAACCACAACTAGGATGGTGGTGAATCCTTCAGATGGAGGTAGCCCGGTGATGAAATCTAGGGCGATATGAGACCAGGGACGGCTGGGAATAGGCAAGGGATGCAGGAGACCAAGCGGAGGTTGTTGGGATGTCTTGTTCTGGGCACAGACGGGACAAGCAGAGACAAAGGCCCGGGTGTCGGCTTCCATAGCGGGCCACCAGAACCTCCTTTTAAGAAACTCGAGAGTCCGATGGATCCCAGGATGACCCGTCAATCGAGAAGAATGGCCCCATTGAAGGACCTGGGCGCGCACTCGACTGGGAACATATAGTTTATTAGGAGGGCCTCCTCCGGGATCGGCTTCCTGATGTTGGGCCCTTCGCACCACAGTCTCAATCTCCCATGCGACGGGAGCCACGATGCAGGAACTAGGGATGATAGGTTCCGGAATCTGATCCTTCTCCGAGGGGTCAAACTGGTGAGAAAGGGCATCCGGTTTGAGGTTCTTAGACCCTGGGCGGTACGACAGGAGAAAGTTGAACCGGTTAAAGAAGAGTGCCCACCTGGCCTGCCGGGGGTTGAGGCGCTTAGCGTCCTGAATATATATCAGGTTCTTATGGTCGGTCCAGACGACAAAAGGATGTTCCGCTCCCTCCAACCAGTGTCTCCACTCCTCCAAGGCCAACTTAACTGCCAAAAGCTCCCTGTTGCCGACATCATAGTTACACTCAGCTGGCTTCAGGCGACGGGAGAAGAAGGCACAGGGATGAAGTTTTTGGTCCTTGGGGAGCGCTGGGACAGGACAGCCCCAACTCCAATATCCGAGGCATCCACCTCTACGATGAAGGGCAGGGTGGGATCGGGATGTATCAGAATGGGAGCAGAGGTGAAGCGTTGTTTGAGCTCCTGGAAGGCCCGTTCTGCTTCAGAACACCAGCTGAACCGTACCGGCGAGCCCTTGGTCAATGCGGAGAGGGGGGCGGCAAGGGAGCTGAAGTTACGGATGAAGCGTCTGTAAAAGTTGGCGAATCCCAGGAACCGCTGAATCTGCTTAACCGACGTGGGACTCGGCCAGTTCAGGACGGCTTGAACCTTACTCGGATCCATCTGGACGCTTCCACCAGAGATAACGTAGCCCAGGAAGGTGACCTTAGTGACGTGGAATTCACACTTCTCGGGTTTGACGAAGAGACGGCTCTCCAAGAGCCTCTGCAACACCCGCCTGACGTGTTGGACATGCTGCTGGGGGGACTTCGAGAAGATGAGAATGTCATCCAAATAAACAAACACGAACTGATTCAGCAGGTCCCGGAGCACGTCATTGACCAGAGCCTGGCAGACAGCAGGAGCGTTAGTGAGACCAAAGGGCATGACAAGGTATTCCCAGTGACCGCTCGGGGTGATAAAGGCAGTTTTCCATTCATCCCCCTCCCTAATGCGGACCAGGTTATATGCGTTGTGGAGGTCAAGTTTGGAGAAGATGGTAGCTCCCTGTAGCTGCTCAAACGCTGAAGACATCAAAGGGAGAGGATAGTGGTTCTTAATCGTAATTTTGTTAAGCCCCCGATAGTCTATACAAGGTCTGAGACCACCATCCTTCTTTTTTACAAAAAAGAAACCTGCACTCGCTGGGGAGGTGGAGGGACGAACGAAACCTGTGGCGAGGGCTTCTTTGATATATTCCTCCATCGAAACATTCTCAGGGTCAGAGAGAGAGTAGAGCCGACCCCGAGGGGGGCTAGTGCCAGGCAGGAGATCAATCGCACAGTCGTAGGGCCGGTGTGGGGGGAGTGTAGAGGACCGTCCCTTACTAAATACCGCATGGAGGTCCGAATACTCAGGAGGCACACAAGCAAGGTCCAGCTGATCGGCTGGCTCGGGAGAGGAAGGACGAGGCAGACTAGGGAAGACCTTGAGACAGTTAGTTGAACATGAAGGGCCCCACTCCAGCACCGTCCCAGTAGTCCAGTCAATATGAGGGTTGTGGAGAAAGAGCCACGGGTGTCCAAGAACGAGAGGGAGCTCAGGGGAATCTATCAGGTGAAACTGCAACATCTCTTGATGTCTCTCCCCCACTTGGACATGTAACACTCCAGTGATATGATGAACGCGCCCAGAGCCAAGGGGCCTGCCATTGAGGGCGGTGACTTGTAAAGGCTTGTCCAGGCGGGAGAAAGGAATTTTCAGTCTGTGCACCAGGGTACGGTCAATAAAACAACCCGCGGCCCCGGAGTCAATGAACGCCTACAGATTGAACTGCTTTCCCTCCCAAGAGAGACGAGCAGGAATCAGGGTTTGGAAGACAGAAGGGGTAGGAGAAGGGGTTTGATCAGTCCATATCTCCCCAATCCTCCTGGCTTGTTCCTGGAGTTCTGGGCATGTGGCTCTGAAATGACCAGACAGGCCACAGTAAAGACAACACCCCTCTCTCAATCTCCTCTGTCTCTCAACCTGGGAGAGTCGAGTTCTGCCGAGTTGCATAGGTGTCTCTTCCGTGCTAACAGGTGGACTCGGGGGTACTTGGAAACTCCTGGTCAGATCCGGAACACCGGACGATCTCACCCCTGTGGAAGTAGTGAATCTCCTCTCTCTAGCATGCTCCCGGAGGCGGTTATCCACTCTGACAGCAAGGGAGATGAGCGTGTCAAGGTCCTCCGGGATCTCTCTGGATGCTAGTTCATCCTTGATAGTTCCGGAAAGGCCGAAAAAAAACATGGAAAGAAGGGCCTCGGTGTTCCAGCGACTCTCCGCAGCGAGTGTGCGGAACTCAATGGCGAAGTCGGCTATGCTGCAGCCGCCCTGGCGGAGATTCAAAAGTCTCTTAGCTGCCTCCCGTCCACTCACAGGATGGTCAAAGACCTTGCCCATCTCATTGGTGAAATCGACAACGTCAAAGCAGACCGAAGATTGCTGCTCCCAGATAGCGGTAGCCCAGGCGAGAGCTTTTCCCGAGAGTAGTGAAATAATGAATACTACCTTAGAGCGAGATGAATGGAACATGGAAGGTTGAAGTTCAAAAACCAGGAAGCACTGGGTCAGGAAGCCACGACACTTGCCTGGATCATCATCATAGCGCTCCGGCGCAGGTAGGCAAGGCTCTCGGTAAGTCTGGCGATCGGCGACCGGTGGGTGTGGTGATTATTCCTTGTTTAGTAAAAGTATTGTGATTGGTTGTTTGTTAACTGCCTTGGGATATATGTTGTAATCTCATTGGTATTTGATGATCACATGATGTGTTGTGGCCACCTTAAATTCAGTTCTTTTCCAGCTTTGGTTGGGACTGGATGTGGGAAGATGTGCTGCAGATTTTAAAGTTAATAAAGCCTAGCTTTGGAAGGCAAATCTATTCTTTATTTCAATTTATTAACTTTATGTTAGAATGGAGCGATATCTTCAACCAGAATGATTCAAGGCTGACCCCAATTCTGCTGGAGTGGATGATAAATGGAAACATTGGTATTGTACATTTAAAAACTTTTTGGGCGTGTTGGATCAAGAGTCTCTAAATAAGCTGAATATGCTGATCAACTACATTGCTCCGGATGTATATAAATATATTTTGACTGTAAAACTTATGAAGTGGCTATTTCTACATTGGAAAAGATTTTTCTTAAACCAAAGAATGAGGTATTTGCACGTCACCTTCTATCTGCCCATAGGCAGCAGGTGGGAGAATCTTTGGATACTTATTTACAAGCACTTCGGTGCCTTAGTGTTAACTGTAATTATAAGGCCGTGACGGCTGAAGAATATAAGGAAGAATCGGTACGGGATGCTTTTATTAATGGATTACTGTCTAGATCAATTCGTCAGCGGTTGTTAGAAAATAAGACTTTGGATCTTAAAAGTGCTTTTGAGCAAGCTTCTACATTGGATGTGGCTCAGAGAAGTTCGGATTCTTATGCTCTTTTTAATCGGCCTGCGACTATGGTTTCGGCAGTTTCGGATGAAAAGGAGTTATGTGGACTTAATGGGAGTGGTTTACTAGATTCTGAAACAGTTTCTACTTCGGCGGCTGTTGCCTCTAGGATTCAGAAGTGTTATTTTTGTGGGAATATCCGGCACCCTCGTCTGAAGTGTCCTGCTCGGGAGGCTGTGTGTAGTAAATGCGGCAAGAGAGGTCATCATGCACGCGTGTGCAAATCATCAGGTTCAATTACCTCCTCCTCTCCTGGTGTGGGAGGGCCCTCCTCCACTACCTCCTCTGTGACTATTCAGCCTTTAGATAGGTCGCTTATTGCATCAATTTCTGCTGCATTTGCTCATGGCCTAAACAAAGCTATAGTTACGGCTCAAGTTAATGGGTTGGAAGTGAAGGCCCTTATAGATACGGGCAGTACTGAGAGTTTTATAAGTCTTCAGTTTGCGAAGGAGAAGCATTTGAAAATTTCGCCTGTTACGTATCAGGTGTGTATGGCTCAGACGACCCTTACTTCACAAATAGCTGGTTGTTGCTTTGTGAAAATGATTCTTCTAGGTAATACGTATACTGATATACGCCTATCTGTTTTGCCTAATCTCTGTGCGGATATTTTGATTGGACATGATGTGCTTCAGTTACACGAGTCTCTTAGTCTTTCATTTGGAGGGACTAAGCCACCTTTATCTATTTGTGGATTAACCTCTTTATCTATTTCTCCATTATCACTTTTTTCAATTTGATGTTGGATTGTAAGCCAATTGCTACCAAGTCAAGAAGATATAGTAGTCAGGATAATTTATTAATTCTGAACGACTCTTATTGGAAGGAATCATTGAACCTAGTCGTTCGCCTTGGCGAGCACAGGTAGTTGTCACGACTAACGAGAGACACAAGAAACGAATGGTGATAGACTATTCCCAAATTATTAATAGGTATACTCAATTAGATGCGTACCCTTTGCCTAAGATTGATGAGCTTATCAACAAAGTATCTCAGTATAAGGTTTTTAGCACTATTGATTTAAAGAGTGCTTATCATCAGATTCCTATTGTTAAGAAGGATCAACCATATACGGCCTTTGAGGCTGGTGGAAAGCTGTATCAGTTTTGCCGAATACCATTTGGTGTTACTAATGGTGTTGCTTGTTTTCAATGGGCAATGGATGCTTTTATAAGTGATAGCTCCCTCTCTGACACCTTTTCATACTTAGATGACATCACAGTGTGTGGCAAATCAAGGGTGGAGCATGATTCTAATTTAAAAAGATTCCTTCAAGCTGCGGAAAAAGTTGGTTTAACTTTTAACAAAGAGAAATGTATCTTTTCGACTACTGAGGTAAATCTATTGGGGTATATTATCTCGGGAAACAAGATTAAACCAGATCCAGAACGTCTGCGACCATTGATTGATTTACCTTGTCCTACTAATTCTAAGGCTTTGCAACGAGTTGTTGGACTGTTTTCTTATTATTCTAATTGGATTGCAAATTTTTCACGGAAGATCCAGCCTCTTATTCGGGTTACGACATATCCTCTATCATGGGAGGCCAGGACATGTTTTGAGAATTTTAAAAAGGATATTTTAGGAGCAGTTGTGCATTCTATTGATGAGCAGGTTCCCTTTGTGATCAAGACGGATGCTTCGGATTTTGCAATTGGGGCTACTCTGAACCAAAATGGAAGACCTGTGGCCTTTTTCTCACGTACTTTGAACAATAGTGAAAAAAGACATTCTTCAATAGAGAAAGAGGCATACGCAATAGTAGAAGCATTGCGTAAATGGAGACATTATTTATCGGGGCGACATTTCACATTGGTAACTGATCAAAAATCTGTGTCCTTTATGTTTGATGTTAAACATTTTGGAAAGATCAAAAATGATAAAATAATGAGATGGAGGATTGAGTTGGCATGTTACCATTTTGACATAGTTTATCGTCCGGGGAAGGATAATGTTGCTGCTGATGCACTGTCGAGGGCTTATTGTTCTGTGATTCACGGAGATACGCTTATTAATCTTCACAATGCCTTATGTCATCCTGGGGTTACGAGGATGATACACTTTGTACGCAGTAAGAACTTGCCTTTTTCAGTTGAAGACGTCAAGCAGATGACTTCATCATGTTCTATCTATGCTCGGTGTAAACCGAATTTCTTTAAGCCTCAACGAGCTCATCTTATAAAGGCTACTTCTCCTTTTGAACGTTTGAGCGTCGATTTTAAGGGGCCTCTTCCTTCAACTACTCAAAACCGATATATATTTACTGTTGTGGATGAGTTTTCAAGGTTCCCTTTTGCTTTTCCTTGTGCAGATGTATCAGCTGCTACAGTTATTAAATGTCTGACTCAACTTTTTGTCATCTTTGGGATGCCTGCGTATATCCATTCGGATCAGGGAAGTTCTTTTATGTCTTCCCAGTTGAAGGAATACCTTCAGAGTCGGGGAATTTCTACTAGTAGAACTACACCGTATAATCCCCAGGGTAATGGACAGTGCGAACGATACAATGGGGTGATCTGGAAGGCAGTTATGTTGGCTTTGACATCCCGGAACCTTAAGAAAACACAGTGGGAAATGGTACTGCCTGATGCCCTGCATTCCATTAGATCATTGCTTTCAACGGCTACTAATGTGACCCCCCATGAAAGGCTCTTTAACTATCCGCGGAGATCTACTACGGGATATTCGGTACCTTCATGGCTTACTATGTAGGGACCTGTGCTGCTTCGACGCCATGTTAGATTGTCAAAATATGATCCTTTGGTGGAGGAGGTGGAGCTGTTGGAGGCAAATTCCCAATATGCTCATATTCGATTCCAAGATGGGAAAGAAAGTACTGTTTCAATTAAAGACTTGGCTCCTTGTGGGGGCCAGCCCTCTTCTGAGGATATTAACAATAGTCATGATTCAGATAATGTGGATGCTGTTACAGATACTACGAATATTTCCAATCCGATTGCAGATAATTATACTTCTATTAGTCAGCCCTTGATAGATGTTTATGACCGTCCCAGTTTACCTTCTGATGGGATTTCTAATCCGGAAACCGTTGAAAATCGGGATATGGATAGCCTTCCTGCTGAAGATACTTTTGTGCCTTCTGGTGTGGGAGGGCAAGGAATTTCACCAAGGTTAAGAAGGTCGACACGAACAAGATATCCGGTCGACCGATTGAAAATGGACTTTTAAATTGATAGTAATGTTTTAAAATGTTTGAAATATTATAGCATATTGTTTTAGTTGAGAGATACTTAATACTTATGTGCAATGTTACTATTTGTTGCTGTTCACTTAGTATTGTGTCATGTGAACAGTTTTATTCTTGTTGTGCATAGTTTTAGTTGTAAATAATTAATTATAAATTGTAAAGGTTATTTAGGTTGGAGTATATTTTAAAAGGAGGGGTGAATGTGGTGATTATTCCTTGTTTAGTAAAAGTATTGTGATTGGTTGTTTGTTAACTGCCTTGAGATATATGTTGTAATCTCATTGGGAGTTGATGATCACATGATGTGTTGTGGCCACCTTAAATTCAGTTCTTTTCCAGCTTTGGTTGGGACTGGATGTGGGAAGATGTGCTGCAGATTTTAAAGTTAATAAAGCCTAGCTTTGGAAGGCAAATCTATTCTTTATTTCAGTGGGGTAGCACCCAAAGGAACTGACTGAAGAGGAACATCCTGAGCAGAAGCCACAGCGGCTAGGTGTTGAATGGTCTGAGCCCACGTATCTACCTTGTCCGAAATGCCTTGGAGAAGTTGCTCAAGGCGGCCGAGGAAAGCACCTTGATGGGAGAGAATAGAACGAAGTTCCTCCATCACTGCTGGGTCCATATTGGCTCAGTCTGGCTGTCAGGGCGAGGCTGGTTCTGGACCCAAGTGCAGAGACGAGGCTAGAGGCAGGTATAAAGTTCAAACAAAGTACTTTAATTAATAAACACAAAGATACAATTACACTTTAGAAGCTCTGACAAGCAACCACTTGGCACAAAGGCTTATCAAGACTGAGCACAGAGAAGGGAAAAACAGAACTTATATACTACAAATCACAGGTGAAACTCATAAGCCCAATAACAGTCAATTAAGGATTAACACAGGGGTAACCACTCATGAAGGTGCCACTTAGGGGTTACTAGGAGAACTAACCGGCACCCTCACAAACATTCCTTTCACCTGAACATTCCTTGCACGAGAACATTCCCTTCACCTGAACATTCCTTTCACCTCAACATTCCCTTCACCTGAACATTCCTTTCACCTGAACATTCCCTTCAACTGAACCATCCTTTCACCTGAACATTCCTTTCACCTGAATATTCCTTTCACCTCAACATTCCCTTCACCTGAACATTCCCTTCACCTGAACTTTCCCTTCACCTGAACATTCCTTTCATCAGACCATTCCCTTCACCTGGACATTCCCTTCACCTGAACATTCCTTTCCCCTGAACATTCCCTTCACCTGAACATTCCCTTCACCTGAACATTCCTTTCATCTGAACATTCCCTTCACCTGAACATTCCTTTCACCTGAACATTCCTTTCATCTGAGCATTCCTTTCTCCTGAACAGTCTTTCACCTGCACATTCCCTTCATCGGCACATTCCTTTGAACTGCCCATTCCTTTCATCTGTCAGTTTATCTGAACACTCCTTTCAACTGAACATCCCCTTCAACTGAACATCCCCTTCACCTGAACAGTCCCTTCACCTGAACAGTCCCTTTACCTGAACATTCCCTTCACCTGAATGTTCCTTTCACCTGAACATTACCTTCACCTGAACATTCCTTTCATCTGAACATTCCCTTCACCGGAACATTCCTTTCACTTGAACATTGCTTTCACCTGAACATTCCTTTCATCTGAACATTCCCGTCACCTGAACATTCCTTTCATCGGAACATTCCCGTCACCTGAACATTCCTTTCATCGGAACATTCCCGTCACCTGAACATTCCTTTCATCTGAACATTCCCTTCACCTCAACATTCCTTTCACTTGAACATTCCTTTCACCTGAACATTCCCTTCACCTGAACATTCCTTTCACCTGAACATTCCCTTCAACTGAAAATTCCCTTCACCTGAACCATCCCTTCACCTGAACATTCCTTTCACCTGAATATTCCTTTCACCTCAACATTCCCTTCACCTGAACATTCCCTTCACCTGAACTTTCCCTTCACCTGAACATTCCTTTCATCAGACCATTCCCTTCACCTGGACATTCCCTTCACCTGAACATTCCTTTCCCCTGAACATTCCCTTCACCTGGACATTCCCTTCACCTGAACATTCCTTTCTCCTGAACAGTCTTTCACCTGCACATTCCCTTCACGGCACATTCCTTTGAACCGCCCATTCCTTTCATCTGTCAGTTTATCTGAACACTCCTTTCAACTGAACATCCCGTTCAACTGAACATTCCCTTCATCTGAACATTCCTTTCACCTGAGCATTCCCTTCACCGCAACATTCCCTTCACCTGAACATTCCTTTCAGCTGAACATTCACTTCGCTTAAACATTCCTTTCTCCTCAACATTCCCTTCACCTGAACATTCCTTTCACCTGAACATTCCCTTCTCTTAAACATTCCTTTCATCTGACCATTCCCTTCACCTGAACAGTCCCTTCACCTGAACATTCCTTTCATCTGACCATTCCCTTCACCTGGACATTCCCTTCACCTGGACATTCCTTTCACCTGAACATTCCCTTGACCTGAACATACCTTTCACCTGAACATTCCTTTCATCTGATCATTCCCTTCACCTGAACATTCCTTTCATCTGACCATTCCCTTCACCTGAACATTCCCTTCATCTGAACATTCCCTTCATCTGAACATTCCCTTCACCTCAACATTTCGTTCACCTGAACATTCCCTTCATCTGAACATTCCCTTCACCTGAACATTCCTTACACCTGAACATTCCCTTCACCTGAACATTCCCTTCACCTGAACATACCTTTCACCTGAACATTCCTTTCATCTGACCATTCCCTTCACCTGAACATTACCTTCATCTGAACATTCCCTTCATCTGAACATTCCCTTCATCTGAACATTCCCTTCACCTCAACATTTCGTTCACCTGAACATACCTTTCATCTGAACATTCCCTTCACCTGAACATTCCTTTCACCTGAACATTCCCTTCACCTGAACATTCCCTTCACCTGAACATTCCCTTCACCTGAACATTCCTTTCATCTGAACGTTCCTTTCACCTGAACATTCCCTTCACCTGAACATTCCTTTCATCTGAACATTCCCTTCACCTGAACATTCCTTTCATCTGAACATTCCCGTCACCTGAACATTCCTTTCATCTGAACATTCCCTTCACCTGACTATTCCCTTCACCTCAACATTCCTTTCACCTGAACATTCCCTTCACCTGAACATTCCTTTCACCTGAACATTCCCTTCACCTGAGCATTCCTTTCACCTGAACAATCCTTTCATCTGAACATTCCTTTCATTTGAACATTCCCTTCACCTGAACATTCCTTTCATCTGAACATTCCTTTCATCTGAACATTCCCTTCACCTGAACATTCCCTTCACCTGAACATTCCCTTCACCTGAACGTTCCCTTCACCTGAACATTCCCTTCACCTGAACATTCCCTTCACCTGAACATTCCCTTCATCTGAACATTCCCTTCACCTGAACATTCCTTTTACCTGAACATTCCCTTCACCTGAACATTCCTTTCATCTGAACATTCCCTTCACCTGAACATTCCCTTCACCTGAACATTCCCTTCACCTGAACGTTCCCTTCACCTGAACATTCCCTTCACCTGAACATTCCCTTCACCTGAACATTCCCTTCACCTGAACATTCCCTTCACCTGAACATTCCCTTCACCTGAACATTCCCTTCACCTGAACATTCCTTTTACCTGAACATTCCCTTCACCTGAACATTCCTTTCATCTGAACATTCCCTTCACCTGAACATTCCCTTCACCTGAACGTTCCCTTCACCTGAACATTCCCTTCACCTGAACGTTCCCTTCACCTGAACATTCCCTTCACCTGAACATTCCCTTCACCTGAACGTTCCCTTCACCTGAACATTCCCTTCACCTGAACGTTCCCTTCACCTGAACATTCCCTTCACCTGAACATTCCCTTCACCTGAACATTCCCTTCACCTGAACGTTCCCTTCACCTGAACGTTCCCTTCACCTGAACATTCCATTCACCTGAACATTCCATTCACCTGTATTAAATATTTACTGAGACAATCACCTGCAAATTAGACATCGGTTCTCTGGCATGCATTCAACATAAAAACAGCAAAAATGTCATTTCTCTGGCGATAGTGCCGACTCCCCACTGAAGTTGCAGTAGGAGATTGGGAGAACCCTGTGGAAATTCAGTGCATTACGTTTACCTGGGCTTTCCTTTTAGTTGGATGTTACCTCATCCACAGCCAATCCACTCCATTAGGTTGAAATTACAGTGTGTAATATTGGTAAGGAGCAGCTTAATACATTTGTATGCAATTCCTTTGCTGTTGTAATGAACGTGCTACCTACCCAATTAATTTTAAACTGGTTAACACCTTGATTAAAAAAAGCAGTATCAAGAAATCCATGTGAACTCATCAAATTAAATCCAATGGCTTTGAATATTCTTTATCAGCCAAAGACTATTCAATGTATTATTTACCGTTACTACTTTTAAGGTAGTTTTCTATTTTCTTTTAATTCCAGGAACTTTAATCTTACCTAATTAAATAGGGAATTCAGAAGAAACTTCTTCACCCAGAAAGTGGTGAGAATGTGGAACTAGCTACCACAGTGGGTGGTTGAAGCGAATAGTATAGATGCATTTAAGGGGAGGCTAGATGAGCATAGGATGGAGAAGGAACTAGAGGGTTATGCTGATAGTTAGATGAGGAAGGATGGGAGGAGGCTCCAGTGCAACATACACACCATCATGGACTTGTTGGGCCGTATGGCCTGTTTCTGTGCTGGGGAGGGTGAACAGTCAGAGGTCGTGGTTCACATTGGGACCAATGACATGGGTAGGAAGAGGGATGAGGTCCTGCAGCAAGAATTTAGGGAGCTAGGTAGCAGATTAAAGAACAGGACCTCAAAGGTTGTAATCTCTGGATTACTCCCGGTGCCACGTGCTAGTGAGTATAGGAATAGGAGGATAGAGCAGATGAATGTGTGGCTAAAGAGTTGGTGCAGGAGGGAGGGCTTTAGTTTCCTGGATCACTGGGCCTGCTTCTGGGGAAGGTGGGACTTGTACAAGTCGGACGGGTTGCACCTGAACCAT
The DNA here is from genome assembly GCF_052327205.1 of Somniosus microcephalus. Lineage (NCBI taxonomy): Eukaryota > Metazoa > Chordata > Chondrichthyes > Squaliformes > Somniosidae > Somniosus > Somniosus microcephalus. Next base: position 215,252,004 of record NC_140995.1, on the reverse strand, counting down.
TACGGGACAAATATCCTTGCGGGGAGGTTTGCTAGCACTGTTCGGGGGGGTTTAAACTAAAATGGCAGGGGGTTGGGAACCTGAGCAGGGAGACAGAGGAAAGGGAAACAGGGATAAAAGCAAAAGATATAGGAAGGAGAAAAACAAATGTGGCAGTCAGAGAAATCAACGGTTTAAATCAAACGTGGCCACAGTAAATAATAATTCTAATAGGTCTAAGAGCATTAAAAAAACAAGCCTGAAGGCTTTGGCCTAGAAATTCAGTATAGCCACTTTTGGGGCGGTAAAGTCGGGCGGGCGCTAAAGTTTGCGCCCGGCGCAAAGTCGATGGCACTTCGCCGATATTCAGTAGCTTCGCCCTAAGAGGTTGCTTGAGCGCTAAAACTGGCGTTGCACGCCTATCTTTAGGCGCTAAGCCGGCGGTGCAGAGGGATAGCGCCGAGGCCGGGCGCAGCGCTGGTGCGGTCATTTCTTGATTGACAGCAGACACCGTGGCGCCGGCCAGCTCTTAAAGGGGGAAGGGTCGACTTGCTCTGCTGCAACGGCCTGCACACTGCAGCCTTCCAGCTAGGCCTGAACACTGCTGGTGATCAGAAGGAGCCATGGCAACGGTACAGAAGGTCCGTGAGCGTGCCCTGCGCTTCTCAGCCCATGACTTGAAGGTGATGGTGAGGGCCTTGGAGAAGAGACAGCACATCTTGTTCCCGGACACTGGCAGGAAGCCTCCAACCAGCGTCTATAGGAAAGCCTGGAGGGAGGTCGCCCGCTGGGTGTCGGCCACCGGCAATGCCCCCAGGGACAATGTCCAATGCCGTTAGAAGTTTAATGACCTGGCCAGGATTGTCAGGGTGAGTACCCTTTCCAGTCTCCTCCTCATCCTTGCATGTACACCTGACATGATGGGCAAAGGGACCTGAAAGCCCTAATGGCCAGCCCTCAGCCAGCAGCTATGGGACAGTCATGAACATCAATTGCACATTCTGCACTTTACACCATGGGAGGCAGTGCACACCACATCAGGGCTACACACTGGCCAAGCTATTCCACCATGGGAGGCAGCGCACACCACATCAGGGCTACACACTGGCCAAGCTATTCCACCATGGGAGGCAGTGCACACCACATCAGGGCTACACACCGTACTTACAGGCCATCCTTTCTCTTGCAGGCTAAACTTGCCAACAACTGAAGGCACCAGGAGCAGACCGGGGGAGGCCGCCCCCAGATCCAGGAGCTCACTCCCCTGGAGGAGCGCGTGAGTTGCCTCATGGGACCCCGGGTGATTGGGCCCATCGCCTGTGGAGATGCCGACCCTCTTCTGGGCCACAATGGTATGGACATCACCTTTTGGACCTCTCTTGTCGCACTTGCGCATCCGATCTACCTCCTTTGCCATTGTCCGACCAATGCGCTGAATGCCACCAGTCATGCCTCCCTCGCTGATGCCCTCTCCTCACTCTAAAGCTACTCTTGTGCCTTCCTGCTTTCAGCTGGTGACGAGGAGCTCCCTGAAGCTGCCAGTGACAGCCCCTCCGAGAAGGAGGAGGAGGAGGAACAGGAAGGCGGACCATCAGGGCAGCAGTCAGGTGCGGCTGCAGATGCCGAAGTAGTGGACACGTCTTCCCTGGAGGAGAGCCTGGAGAAAGTGTCGGAGGGGGGTGGAGCTGCTGGGACCAGTGGCATCCAGCAACCCAGGAGGGCTGCGGTTGGTCCGCGGCCTTCCCCCCAGAGGGGGGAAGGATCGGAGGGGAGTGCAGTTGCTGGGCCCAGTCGCCGCCGGCAACGTGGCAAGGGTTGGCCAGCTCTGCCCCCTGCTCCCCAGCGGGAGAGTCCGGACTCCAGTCCGGCCACCTTCAACTCAGAGGAGGTGCGCCACCTCGATCAAATGGCCCAGGATTCGGATCGCCGGCACACCGAGCTGATGGGGGTAGTGGCACGGATGCCTGAGGCCATCGAGTCCCTGGCTAGTAGTGTGCGCGAGTTCGGGGCCTCACATGCCGCGAGTGGCTGGCTGATCAGTGATGCCGTCCAGACAGTGGCTGCTCTGTTGCGGTCGCAGACCAGGGCAACAGGGGCACTGACTGCTGCCACACGCGCTGCGTCAGCCAGGCATCGCCTGGACACCCGCCGCGCTGCAGCAGCACAGCGGGCTGCCCTTCGGCAGATTGGTGCACATGCTGCAGTGCGGGCCCGTGCGAGTGCCAGAGTGGCACATCACCAGCCAGGGCCGACCATCCGCCAGATTGCACACATTCCTCCAGCCGTCACCGCCACTCCCCCAGTGGCGCCTCAACGGCAAGCGGCTGCGAATGATGTTGGCCAGGCACAGCTGCGCCAATCACCAGCCGGACCCTCGAGGGGCAAACCCCGTCTAGACCGCCCCCCAAGGGCATCTGCCGGAAGGACATCTAACCCTCAGGAGCCTTTCCCCAGCCTCGCAGCAGCCACTGGGCAGAGCTTGCGGAGGAGCAGCAGGCCGGGCAGGGGCCCCAATAGGCTCGACAAGGTCTCGCCCTCGCGGCCCAAGAAGTAGACAGTGTGGCCAAGTGTTATTTTATTTGGCGATGCCTATGTTTCTTTTGGCCATGGTTGTTTTGTTTCTGGGGATGTTTTTTGGGTTAAGGCCGAGGATGAAGGCCATTTTTGAACAAATGTTCAGTTATTCCTCCCCAGGTTGTGGGAGTGAGTCATTTGATGTACTGTTTTTTGGGGCCGTTTAATGTTTCTGGGTTTCATGTGTGAAGGGGTTTCATTGGTCTAAAATAAAGATTTCTCTTTATTCAGAGAGTGCCCATGTTTGTTGCTGTAAGTGTTTGTTGCCTTCGCCGGCTGAGGGCTTGCGGAGCGGCTGCGTTCATGTTCCTTCATGGCCACAAGGCATTCCCTGACAGGGGGCTTAGAAGTGCCGTTCAATAAGCCGCCGACGGACGGCCCTTGGACCTTCTCGCTCCCTCCTGGGATGGTACTCCTCCTCCTCCTGCTCCTCCTCCTCATGCTCCTCCTGCTCCTCCTCCTGAGGTGGTGGTCCAACGTGAGGTGGCAGTGCCTGAGTCCTGCGGAGAGCCAGGTTGTGCAGCATGCAGCAAACAACGACGAATTGGGATACTCGGTCCGGGGAATACTGCAGAGATCCGCCGGAACGATCCAGGCAGCGGAACCGTTGCTTGAGGACGCCAATTGTTTGCTCGATTATGTTCCTGCTCGCTTGATGACTCTCATTGTATGCCTCTTCAGCAGGGGTCCTGGGCGCGCGGAGCGGGGTCATGAGCCAGGTACACAAAGGCTAGCCTTTGTCCCCGAGAAGCCATCCTCTTGGGGGAGGCTGTGCCTCGAACATGTCACGCACAGTTGTCTGCCGCAGGATAAAGGCATCGTGGCTGCTGCCTGGAAAGCGGCCATTGACAGCTAGGATGCGCTGCTTATGGTCACACACCAGCTGCACATTGAGGGAATGGTAGCCCTTCCGGTTGCGGTAATCCTCGGCATGCTCCACAGGTGCCCGCAAACCCACATGCGTACAGTCAATGGCGCCCTGCACCAAGGGGAAGGCCGCGAATCTTGCAAATCCCAGTGCACGCTGATGCTGCCTCTCCAGGGCCATGGGGAAGGAGATGAATTGGCGTCTCCTTCTGAAAAGGGCATCGGTCACCTGGCGGATGCAGCAATGCACGGTGAACTGGGATATGTTAGCTATGTCCCCAGCAGCGGATTGGAAGGAGCCGGTGGCATAGAAGTTCAAGGCCACCGTCACCTTCGCCTCCACCGACAGAGACGTCCTGCTCCTGAGCTTTGGACGCAGATCTCTGCGAAGCAGATGGCAGATCTCTGCAACCACCTCCTTTCGGAATCTCAGCCTTTTTACACATCTCGCGCCACTCATGTTGAGGTAGGTGCGCTGCTGGCGGTAAGCCCTGACTGGGTAAGGCCTATGTTGCCGACGCCTGTTGCCCCCTCTGTGTCTAGCCAGGGCTGCCCCTCTCACACCGCGTCTGCGAGCCCTACGGACATGACGCTGAAACTCAGCGTTGGCACCCCATGCAGCCCCCATAATATGCTGCCAAACAGTCAAATATACAAGAGGCCACTTGCAACGCTCTGGCCTGAAGCCAAAAATACCTGAGCTAGTGTGGGCCCAAACCAGAAAGCTGTCTTCCTTGGTCTCTATCCAGAAATCCGTTGCACAAGAGTGTTTGCTGCAAAATGGCTGCCCTTTATAGTGCAGGGTAAGTGCCCTTTAATTTACGCTCCCCGGGTCCCGCGTCGGCTCTGTTGCGTTCCACTAAACAAGCGTGCGGGCCGCCGGCCGCACAATGGGGCGGTCCCACTGAAGTTCTGGATCGGGGCGCGCAAAGGGCGTTGCACGAGGATATGACGTCATTTTCTGCGCGCGCAGGTGAGCGCACGCTAAACTTTGCGCCGGCGCTAAATGTGTACTTAATTTGGGGCGAGGCGCAGATCGCGCTGCGCCCGGACGCTACACGCATAGCGCCCGAAATTCACTTCTCTTAAGGCGCTAACGGCTGGCGCAACCAACTGAATTTCTAGGCCTTTGTGTCTTAATGCGAGGAGCATTTTTAATAAGGTGGATGAATTGGCTGCGCAAATAGAGGTAAACAAATATGATTTGGTTGGGATTATGGAAACGTGGCTCAAGGATGGCCAAGACTGGGAACTCAACATCCAGGGGTATTCGATATTCAGGAAAGATAGGCAAAAAGGAAAGGGAGGTGGGGTAGCATTACTGGTTAAAAAAGGGATTAATACAATTGTAATGAAGGACATTAGCTCTGATGATGTGGAATCTGTATGGGTAGAATTGAGAAATACTAAGGGGAAAAAAACATTAGTGGGAGTGGTATATAGACCTCCAAACAGTAAGGCGGAGGTTGGGGATGGCATTAAAAGGGAAATTAAAGAAGCATGCAATAAGGGCACAGTAGTCATCATGGGTGACTTTAATCTACATATAGATTGGGCCAACCAAATTAGTAACAATACTGTGGAGGAGGAATTCCTGGAGTGTTTACGGGATGGTTTCCTGGACCAATATGTCGAGGAACCAACCAGAGATCAGGCCATCTTAGACTGGGTATTATGTAACGAGAAAGGATTCATTAGCAATCTTGTTGTACGAGGCCCCTTGGGTCGGAGCGATCATAATATGATCGAATTCTTCATTAAGATGGAGAATGAAATAGTTGACTCAGAGACTAGGGTCCTCAATTTAAATAAAGGAAACTACGATGGTCTGAGGAGCAAGTTGGGTAGGATTGATTGGGAAATGGCACTCAAAGGGTTGATGGTGGATAGGCAATGGCAAACATTCAAAGACCGAATGGATGAGCTACAGAATTTGTTCATCCCAGTTTGGCATAAAAATAAAACAAAAAGGTGACTCAACTGTGGCTAACAAGGGAAATTAGGGATAGCATAAGATCCAAGGAGAGGACATATAAATTGGCCAGAAAAAGCAATAATCCTGAGGATTGGGAGCAGTTTAGGATTCAACAAAGGAGGACAAAGGGATTAATTAAGAAAGGGAAAATAGAATATGAGAGTAAGCTAGCAAGAAACATAAAAACTGACTTTAAAAGCTTTTATAGATATGTGAAGAGAAAAAGATTGGTGAAGTCAAGCATAGGTCCCTTGCAGTCAGAATCAGGGGAATTTATAATGGGAAACAGAGAAATGGCAGACCAACTAAATTCATACTTTGGTTCTGTCTTCACAAAGGAGGACACAAATAACCTCCCAGAGATGCCTGGGAACATAGGGTCTGATGAAAGGGTGGAACTGAAAGAAATCAGTATTTGTAGGGAAAAGGTGTTAGGAAAATTGATGGGACTGAAGGCCGATAAATCCCCAGGGCCTGATAATCTACATCCCAGGGTACTTAAGGAAGTGGCCCTAGAAATAGTAGATGCATTGCTGGTCATCTTCCAGAACTCGATAGACTCTGGAACAGTACCCATGGATTGGAGGGTAGCTAATGTTACCCCACTATTCAAAAAAGGTGGTCGAGAAAAAGCGGGGAATTATAGACCGGTAAGACTGACATCGGTAGTGGGGAAAATGCTAAGAGTCCATTATAAAGGATGTAATAGCAGAGCACTTGGAAAGCACTGACAGGATCGGACAAAATCAACATGGATTTACAAAAGGTAAATCATGCTTGACTAATCTACTGGAATTTTTTGAGGATGTAACTGGTAAAATAGATAAGGGAGAACCAGTGGATGTGGTGTATTTGGACTTTCAGAAGGCTTTCGATAAGGTCCCACATAAGAGATTAGCGTGCAAAATTTAGGCACATGGGATTGGGGGCAAGGTATTGACTTGGATAGAGAACTGGTTGGCGGACAGAAAGCAAAGAGTTGGAATAAATGGGTCATTTTCCGAGTGGCAGGCAGTGACTAGTGGGGTACCGCAAGGATCGGTCCTAGGACCCCAGCTGTTCACAATATATATTAATGATCTGGACGAGGGAATTGGATGTAATATCTCCAAATTTGCAGACGACATAAAGCTGGGTGGGAGGGTAAGCTGTGAGGAGGATGTCGTGAAACTCCAGTACATAGATACATAGATACATAGAAGATAGGAGCAGGAGTAGGCCATTCGGCCCTTCGTGCCTGCTCCGCCATTCGATGAGATCATGGCTGATCCTTTAATTCAGTATCCCGTCCCCGCCTTCTCTCCGTAACCCTTAACCCCTTTTGCCCGTAGAAATATATCTAATTCCCTCTTAAATATATTTAATGAGCTGGCGTACACTGCCCTCTGTGGCAATGAGTTCCACAGGTTCACCACTCTGAGTGAAGAAATTCCCCCTCATCTCTGTCCTAAATGGTTTAGCCCTTATCCTTAAATTATGTCCTCTAGTTCTGTTCTCACCCGCCAAGGGAAACATTCCTTCTGCATCCAGTCTGTCTAGACCTGTCAGAATTTTATACACTTCTATGAGGTCCCCTCTCAATCTTCTAAACTCCAGTGTGTACATCCCTAAACTACATAGTCTCTCCTCATAGGTCATTCCCGCCATTCCTGGTATCAGCCTGGTGAATCGCCGCTGCACCCCCTCCATGGCAAGAACATCCTTCCTCAGATGAGGCGACCAAAACTGTACACAGTACTCGAGGTGTGGTCTCACCAGTGCCCTGTACAGCTGCAGCAAGGTATCCCTGTTCCTGTATTCTAACCCTTTTGCTATGAAGGCCAGCATACCGTTTGCCTTCTTGACCGCCTGTTGGACAGGTTGGGTGATTGGGCAGAAACATGGCAAATGCACTATAATGTGGATAAATGTGAGGTTATCCACTTTGGTGGCAAAAACAGGAAGGCAGATTATTATTTGAATGGCAATAGATTGGGAGAAGGGGAAGTGCAAAGAGACCTGGGTGTTCTTGTGCACCAGTCGCTGAAGGTAAGCATGCAGGTGCAGCAGGCGGTTAAGAAGGCAAATGGTATGTTGGCCTTCGTAGCAAGAGGGTTCGAGTACAGGAACAAGGATGTCTTGCTGCAGTTGTACAGGTCCTTGGTGAGACCACACCTTCAGTATTGTGTGCAGTTTTGGTCGCCTTACCTGAGGAAAGACGTTCTTGCCATGGAGTGAGTGCAGCGAAGATTCACCAGGCTGATACCTGGGATGGCAGGAATGACGTATGAGGAGATATTGTGTCGATTGGGCTTATACTCACTGGAGTTTAGAAGATTGAGAGGGGATCTCATCGAAACCTATAAAATTCTGTCAGGCCTGGACAGAATAGATGCAGGAAGGATGTTTCTGATGGCCGGGGAGTCCAGAACCAGGGGTCATAGTCTAAGGATAAGGGCTAAGCCATTTAGGACTGAAATGAGGAGGAATTTCTTCACCCAGAGAGTGGTGAACCTGTGGAATTCTCTGCCACAGAGGGCGGTGGAGGCCAGTTCATTAAATATATTCAAGAAAGAGTTGGATATATTTCTTAAGGCTAAAGGGATCAAGGGATATGGGGAGAAGGCAGGGGCAGGGTACTGAATTTGGATGATCAGCCATGATCTCATTGAATGGCGGAGCAGGCTCGAAGGGCCGAATGGCCTGCTCCTGCTCCTATCTTCTATGTTTCTATATTCTATGTAGTTCTATGTAAAAGCTTCAAGTGTGGAGTTTTTTCAACTGTCGACTGATAATTCAAGTAGGTAATATCCACCAGCCCTCATCTGCTAACTCATCAAAGAGTTCCAGTAAAAGGCAATGGATTCCCCCCATGTAAATCCACATCTTCAACATAATTGAATTCTTATAGGACTGTCAATTCAATAACATTGTTGTCTGATAGCAATATTTTAGGATATGTTTCCCATGAGAGGGAAAAGATATTAATGATTTTGATGTGCTATGTATTCGTGGACAGGTAAGATTGTTCACCTTTCCATAGCATGATACGCAGGAAGCACCAATATATTACTTTGCCGGCAAACTTTGTAATCTGGGGTATTAGGAATGTAGAGTGGAAAGTTCCAACTAAAGATTGCTGTGGATCCAGGTCAGAGAATGGGCTACTAACTGCTCCTACCTGGAGCAATCTTGTTCTTACTTGCTTGGCTCTAATCAGCGAGCATCTGTCTTTCATTTGCACTGAAGCAGGGAGCTTAGCTTTTCCTATATCAGTTGTCACCTGTAGCAAGATATCAAACTGTGCGTTGATTTCTACACGGCAAGAAAAGTAAAAGCTTTGCATTGATTCGGTTGCTGTCAGCCGAACTGCTAGTCATAGATTTAGTTACACAGAAGCATGAAGGTAGATGTCATGGGTCCGCTGCACTGCTGCTGACCAAGGTGTGGCTCTCTGACACCGGCTGCAAGTGGGCTCGAGTCCCATCTGGTGCAGAGCAACTCCTTGAAATCTTAAAACAGGCAGACTGAGTCACAATGGTTTTTGTACACGCGCCATGTCCCTGCAGCTGTCTGCCTTCACGTTTCGCAACCTCGGTCCGCACCTGAATCAGTTCCAGTTATTTTTATTCAGTTGCATTTTGCTAAACCTTAAAGGAGCAGTGCCAACTTATTTTCACACAACATCCACACTGTTCGGCCTTGACATGCACATCAAAACTCATCTCACAAGGCCACCACTGAAGCAATTACTTCTTTCTTGCAGGGGAAGTTGGCAGGAGCGGGAGGTGGCAGAGACTTGAGGAGGGTGGGCTCACGTACACGCTCTGTCCCCGCTCAAGGAGGAGCGGCTCAGCATTGTGGGATGGTGGCGGGGGGGGGGGTCGTAGCCATGGCGGCTGGGCAGGCTGGAGGAGTCTTCCTGCAGGGTTTCTACACATCTCACCCTCCTTTTCTCTTCTCACTTCTTTCTCACCCTACACACTCTGCATGTCAAATTGCAGCAGCTTTCAGCGGCCAGTCATCTCTTTCTGATTACCCTAGATCCTTGTCCCTCTCTTCCATTTCAGCTGCAGAAAGTGTACAGGGTGCCTGAGCGAGCTGAGGAAGAGGAGAGCAGCGCCCATGAAAATCCAGCATCACTCGACCTTATCCGAGCGCGAACCAGCACAGAGATTGGCACTGCACGCAGGTTAGAGGGTGGGCTAGAGGGGTCTACACACGACGAATCATCAAGCACAAGTGTGCGTGAGCTAGGGTGGGGTAACCTCACAGCCTAGCCTTGCTGCATGGGACTCAGATGCAAGCTACAGCAGAAGGCTACACCGGAACTGGGATGCCTGCCAAGAGAGCTTGTGCACAATGGCACAGAGATTGGAGGAGAACAACTCCAACTTGTGTCGGGGCTTCGTCCAGGACAACGAAACCATGCGAGCAACCATGGAGCAAGTGGTCAGGTCCATGAACACTACAGTGGGTCCCACAATGATGGAGCCTCTGGTAGCAGCTCTGACGCCTTCCATGAAAGTTCAGATTGCTGCCGGAAGCTCAGACTGCTGCCATCTTAGCTCTTGGGTCCTGCATTGACAGGGGCTTCCAGAGCATCACATCACTCCTACACTCTGTTCTCACGCGAATGTGGAGTGAGGAGCGAGCGAGGCGAGTATAAAACCGGCGGCAGCAGCGAGACCCGACCACAGCAGCGGACCTGGGTGTGGCGTGAGGAGCGAGCAGCGAGGCCCGACCACAGCGGCGGACCTGGGTGTGGCGTGAGGAGCGAGCAGCGAGGCCCGACCACAGCGGCGGACCTGGGTGTGGCGTGAGGAGCGAGCAGTAAGGCCCGACCACAGCGGCGGACCTGGGTGTGGCGTGAGGAGCGAGCAGTAAGGCCCGACCACAGCGGCGGACCTGGGTGTGGCGTGAGGAGCGAGCAGCGAGGCCCGACCAATTCAGCAACGGGAGAGAGAGGTAAAAAGTAATCAAAGTGTGACGTCACCAGACAGCAGGTAAGTGATTGGTTGGTGAGTATTTCTCTCTTTCTCCTTTTTTTTTCCAAACTTAAACTCTGTGGTTTATAGTTTCTAAGCTCTGAGGTGTAGCGGGGGCTGCTGGTAACCAAAAATGTAACTTAATTTAAAGGAAGTAAAGAGTAAGTCCTGTCAGGACAGCTCAGCTCCATAGATTTGCTCCTCCTGCACTATGTGGGAAATCAGGGACACTTCCTGTGTCCCTGACGACCATGTGTGCGGGAAGTGTGTCCAGCTGAAGCTACTGACAGACCGCATTGCAGCACTGGAGCAGCGGATGGATAGATATTGGAGCATTCGCGAGGCTGAGGAAGTCATGGATAGCACGTTTAGGGAGGTGGTCACACCGCAGGTAAAGGTTGCACAGGCAGATAGGGAATGGGTGACCATCAGGCAGAATACTAGGCGCAGGCAGGTAGTGCAGGAATCCCCTGGGGTCATCCCCCTCTCGAACAGTTATACCGTTTTGGATACTGTTGGGGGGGATGGCTTAACAGGGGAAGGCTGCAGCAGCCAACCTCCTGGCACCAGGGGTGGTTCTGCTGCACAGGACGGGAGCAAAAAGAGTGGTAGAGCTATAGTGATAGGGGATTCTATTGTAAGGGGAATAGATAGGCGTTTCTGCGGCAGCAAACGAGACTCCAGGATGGTGTGTTGCCTCCCTGGTGCAAGGGTCAAGGATGTCTCGGAGAAGCTGCAGAAAATTTTGGAAAGGGAGGGTGAACAGCCAGTTGTCGTGGTGCATATAGGTACCAACGATACAGGTAAAGAACGGGATGAGGTCCTAAAAGCTGAATATAGGGAGTTAGGAGGTAAATTAAAAAATAGGACCTCAAAGGTAGTAATCTCAGGATTGCTACAAGTGCTAGTCAGAGTAGAAATAGAAGGATACTTCAAATGAATACATGGCTAGAGGAATGGTGCAAGGGGGAGGGATTCAAATTCCTAGGACATTGGAACCGGTTCTGGGGGAGGTGGGACCAGTACAAACCAGACGGTCTGCACCTGGGCAGGACCGCGACCGATGTCCTTGGGGGAGTGTTTGCTAGTGCTGTGGGGGAGGGTTTAAACTAAAATGGCAGGGGGTTGGGAACCTGAGCAGGGAGACAAGGGAAAGGGAAACAAGGATAGAAGCAAAAGACAGGAAGGAGAAAAACAAAGATGGCAATCAGAGAAATCAAGGGTTTAAAACAAACATGGCCACAGTAAATAATAATTCTAAAAGGTCTAAGAGCATTAAAAAAACAAGCCTGAAGGCTTTGTGTCTTAATGCAAGGAGCATCCATAATAAGGTGGATGAATTAGCAGCGCAAATAGAGGTAAATGAACATGATATGATTGGGATTATGGAAACATGGCTCCAGGGGGACCAAGGCTGGGAACTCAACATCCAGGGGTATTCAATATTCAGGAAAGATAGGCAAAAAGGAAAAGGAGGTGGGGTAGCATTGCTGGTTAAAGAGGGGATTAACACAATTGTAAGGAAAGATATTAGCTCTGATGATGTGGAATCTGTATGGGTAGAACTGAGAAATACCAAAGGGCAGAAAACGTTAGTGGGAGTGGTGTATAGACCCCCAAACAGTAATGCAGAGGTTGGGGATGGCATTAAAAGGGAAATTAGAGAAGCGTGCAATAAGGGCACAGCAGTCATAATGGGTGACTTTAATCTACATATAGATTCGGCTAACCAAATTAGTAACAATACTGTGGAGGAGGAATTCCTGGAGTGTATATGGGATGGTTTCCTGGGCCAATATGTCAAGGAACCAACTAGGGATCAGGCCATCTTAGACTGGGTATTATGTAATGAGAAAGGATTAATTAGCAATCTTGTTGTGCGAGGCCCCTTGGGTCGGAGCAATCCTAATATGATAGAATTCTTCATTAAGATGGAGAGTGAAGTAGTTCACTCAGAGACTAAGGTCCTGAATTTAAATAAAGGAAACTATGATGGTATGAGACGCGAGTTGGGTAGGATTGATTGGGTAATGTCACTCAAAGGGTTGACGGTGGATAGGCAATGGCAAACATTCAAAGATCGCATGGATGAACTACAGAATTTGTTTACCCAGTTTGGCATAAAAATAAATCAAAAAAGGTGACTCAACCGTGGCTAACAAGGAAAATTAGGGATAACATAAGATCCAAAGAGAGGACATATAAATTGGCCAAAAAAAGCAGCAAACCTGAGGATTGGGAGCAGTTTAGGATTCAGCAAAGGAGGACAAAGGGATTAATTAAGGGGGGGAAATAAATTATGAAAGTAAGCTTGCAGGGAACATAAAAACTGACTGTAAAAGCTTTTATAGATATGTGAAGAGAAAAAGATTGGTGAAGTCAAGCGTAGGTCCCTTGCAGTCAGAATCAGGGGAATTTATAATGGGGAACAAAGAAATGGCAGACCAATTAAATACATATTTTGGTTCTGTCTTCACAAAAGAGGATACAAATAACCTCCCAGAGATATCGGGGAACATAGGGACTAATGAGAGGGAGGAACTGAAAGAAATCAGTATTTGTAGGGAAATGGTGTTGGGGAAGTTGACGGGATTGAAGGTCGATAAATCCCCAGGGCCTGATAATCTACATCCTAGGGTACTTAAGGAAGTGGCCCTGGAGATAGTAGATGCATTGCTGATCATCTTCCAGAACTCGATAGACTCTGGAACAGTACCCATGGATTGGAGGGTAGCTAGTGTTACCCCACTATTCAAAAAAGGTGGCAGAGAAAAAACGGGGAATGATGGACCGGTAAGCCTGACATCGGTAGTGGGGAACATGCTAGAGTCCATTATAAAAGATGTAATAGCAGTGCACTTGGAAAGCAGTGACACGATCGGATAAAGTCAACATGGATTTACAAAAGGTAAATCGTGCTTGACTAATCTACTGGAATTTTTTGAGGATGTAACTGGTAAAATAGATAAGGGAGAACCAGTGGATGTGGTGTATTTGGACTTTCAGAAGGCTTTCGATAAGGTCCCGCATAAGAGATTAGCATGCAAAATTAAGGCACATGGGATTGGGGGCAAGGTATTGACTTGGATAGAGAACTGGTTGGCAGATAGAAAGCAACGAGTTGGAATAAACGGGTCATTTTCCAAGCGGCAGGCAGTGACTAGTGGGGTACCGCAAGGATCGGTCCTAGGACCCCAGCTGTTCACAATACATATTAATGATCTGGACGAGGGAATTGGATGTAATATCTCCAAATTTGCAGACGACACAAAGTTGGGTGGGAGGGTATGCTGTGAGGAGGATGTCGTGAAACTCCAGTACGATTTGGACAGGTTGGGTGATTGGGCAGAAACATGGCAAATGCACTGTAATGTGGATAAATGTGAGGTTATCCACTTTGGTGGCAAAAACAGGAAGGCAGATTATTATTTGAATGGCAATAGATTGGGAGAAGGGGAAGTGCAAAGAGACCTGGGTGTTATTGTGCACCAGTCGCTGAAGGTAAGCATGCAGGTGCAGCAGGCGGTTAAGAAGGCAAATGGTATGTTGGCCTTCGTAGCAAGAGGGTTCGAGTACAGGAACAAGGATGTCTTGCTGCAGTTGTACAGGGCCTTGGTGAGACCGCATCTTGAGTATTGTGTGCAGTTTTGGTCGCCTTATCTGAGGAAGGATGATTAGAGGGTAGTTGAGATGAATGTTTTTCACACAGAGGGTGGTGGGGGTCTGAACTCATTGCCTGAAAGGGTGGTAGAGGCAGAAACCCTCATCGCATTTAAAAAGTACCTCGATATGCACTTGAAATGCCGTAAGCTGCAGGGCTATGGACCAAGAGCTGGAAAGTGGGATTAGGCTGGGTAGCTCTTTTTTGGCTGGCACAGACACGATGGGCCGAATGGCCTCCTTATGTGCAATAAATTTCTATGATTCTATTCTATGATTTGTCTCTGTTATATCCACAAAATGTTTGTGAGTGAACTGTGAGGGGTGCAAGCAGGATCTCGTCTAGCTTGCCCCTATTATTATGTAAGGGCGAGGCCCATTCCGATAGCGGTTGTGCGTACCATGGTTTTACGGATGGCATTGTAATGGTGAGAGGAGGGATGGTTCAGCTGAAGTGCTCTTCTTTCAGTTGTTTTCAGAGATTTCTGGCAGCTGGTGGGCCTGATGGTCGATGCTGCTCTTCCTCCTCTTCTGGCCCAGGTGATGGTGAGGGCTGGCCCCTCTGTAGCCGGGCGTTCAGGGAGTGGTATCCCTATCCTCTTCATGTAGATGTCGGGCTCCTCGTGTGGAGCAGGATGTATGTGTAGTCTATCACCCCTTGCACCCGTCGAAGGTCTGAATTCTGCACAAAGCCTGCTGTTTTCTTATCTTAGACAGCTTCGGTCACCTCCCTTTGCAGCAGCGGACAGGGAACCAGGGAGATGACACTGATGTCACCTGTTGCAGCCGGAAAGGAGCCAGTTGCATAGAGGTTAAGGGTCATGGTCACCTTGGCAGCCACAGGTAGTGCTGTCCATACCTTAATTAAGCACCAGTTCAAGCTTCCATGCTGAAGTGCAGGCACCTCACACATTGTTCCTCCATTTGGTTGAGACAGGAGAACTGTTGTCAGAAGCCCCATGCTGGGCAGGGCCTGCTGTTCAATGCCCTCATCCTCCCTTTTCTCCCAGCTACAGTAAACATCAAATAAATGACAACAACAATGGCATTTATCTGAATCAGTCCAAGGCTGACATTTCACAAGACTAAAGCCTGCACACTAACTAGTTATAGTGATTTAAAAACTCTTGCTTAACAACTTGGGCCCTTACTGGCCTGACCATGGATGCCAAAAGCCTTTGCAAGTCTAATCCATGGCTGTGGCAACGATCTCTCTGAAGAGGAAGGGTCACAACATAAACTCTTCCAGAGGGGAGGTGAATTAGTTAAAATATGTTTTATTTTACTTTACTTTTATTGATAAGAATTCATTGGCCCTCAGATGCACATCTGACTGTAGTTTATCAACAATATGATCCAGTACTAACTTTATCTGTGACTCATAGATGACGTGAGCTGCTGTCTAAATTCTGGGCCACAGATAGTACAAACACTGGGCCTGAACTCTGGGCCACAGATAGTACAAACACTGGGCCTGAACTCTGGGCCACAGATAGTACAAACACTGGGCCTGAACTCTGGGCCACAGATAGTACAAACACTCGGCCTGAACTCTGGGCCACAGATAGTACAAACACTGAGCCTGAACTCTGGGCCACAGATAGTACAAACACTCGGCCTGAACTCTGGGCCACAGATAGTACAAACACTGAGCCTGAACTCTGGGTCACAGATAGTACAAACACTGGGCCTGAACTCTGGGCCACAGATAGTACAAACACTCGGCCTGAACTCTGGGCCACAGATAGTACAAACACTGAGCCTGAACTCTGGGCCACAGATAGTACAAACACTCGGCCTGAACTCTGGGCCACAGATAGTACAAACACTGAGCCTGAACTCTGGGCCACAGATAGTACAAACACTGAGCCTGAACTCTGGGACACAGCTAGTACAAACACTGGGCCTGAACTCTGGGCCACAGATAGTACAAACACTGAGCCTGAACTCTGGGCCACAGATAGTACAAACACTGAGCCTGAACTCTGGGCCACAGATAGTACAAATATTGGGCCTGAACTCTGGGACACAGCTAGTACAAACACTGGGCCTGAACTCTGGGCCACAGATAGTACAAACACTGGGCCTGAACTCGGGGTGACAGATAGTACAAACACTGGGCCTGAACTCTGGGCCACAGATGTACAAACACTCGGCCTGAACTCTGGCCACAGATAGTACAAACACTGGGCCTGAATTCTGGGACACAGATAGTACAAACACTGGTCCTGAACTCTGGGCCACAGATAGTACAAACACTGGGCCTGAACTCTGGGCCACAGATAGTACAAACACTGAGCCTGAACTCGGGGTGACAGATAGTACAAACACTGGGCCTGAACTCTGGGCCACAGATGTGCAAACACTGGGCCTGAACTCGGGGCGACAGATAGTACAAACACTGGGCCTTAACTCTGGGCCACAGATAGTAAAAAAACTGGGCCTGAACTCTGGGCCACAGATAGTACAAACACTGGGCCTGAACTCTGGGCCACAGATAGTACAAACACTGGGCCTGAACTCTGGGCCACAGATAGTACAAACACTGAGCCTGAACTCGGGGTGACAGATAGTACAAACACTGGGCCTGAACTCTGGGCCACAGATGTACAAACACTGGGCCTGAACTCGGGGCGACAGATAGTACAAACACTGAGCCTGAACTCTGAGCCACAGATAGTACAAACACTGGGCCTTAACTCTGGGCCACAGATACTACAAACACTGGGCCTGAACTCTGGGCCACAGATAGTACAAACACTGAGCCTGAACTCTGGGCCACAGATAGTACAAACACTGGGCCTGAACTCTGGGCCACCGATAGTACAAACACTGGGCCTGAACTCTGGGCCACAGATAGTAAAAAAACTGGGCCTGAACTCTGGGCCACAGATAGTACAAACACTGGGCCTGAACTCTGGGCCACCGATAGTACAAACACTGAGCCTGAACTCTGGGCTGCAAATAGTACAAACACTGGGACTGAAGTCTGGCCACAGATAGTACAAACACTGGGCCTGAACTCTGGCCACAAATAGTACAAACACTGGGCCTGAAATCTGGGCCACAGATAGTAGAAACACTGGGCCCGAACTCTGGGCCACAGATAGTACAAACGCTGAGCCTGAACTCTGGGCCACTGATAGTACAAACACTGAGCCTGAACTCGGGGCCACAGATAGTACAAACACTGGGCCTGAGCTCGGGGCCACAGATAGTCCAAACACTGGGCCTGAACTCTGGGCCACTGATAGTACAAATACTGAGCCGGAACTCGGGGCCACAGATAGTACAAACACTGAGCCTGAACTCTGGGCCACAGATAGTACAAACACTGGGCCTGAACTCTGGGCCACAGATAGTACAAACACTGGGCCTGAACTCTGGGCCACAGATAGTACAAACACTGGGCCTTAACTCGGGGAGACAGATAGTACAAACACTGAGCCTGAGCTCAGGGCCATGGATAGTTCAAACACTGAGCCTGAACTCTGGGCCACAGCTAGTACAAACACTGGGCCTGAACTCTGGGCCACAGATAGTACAAACACTGAGCCTGAACTCTGGGCCACAGATAGTACAAACACTGAGCCTGAACTCTGGGCCACAGATAGTACAAACACTGAGCCTGAACTCTGGGCCACAGATAGTACAAACACTGGGCCTGAACTCTGGGACACAGCGAGTACAAACACTGGGCCTGAACTCTGGGACACAGATAGTACAAACACTCGGCCTGAACTCTGGGACACAGCTAGAACAAACACTGAGCCTGAACTCTGGCCACAGATAGTACAAACACTGGGCCTGAACTCTGGCCACAGATAGTACAAACACTGGGCCTGAACTCTGGCCACAGATAGTACAAACACTGGGCCTGAACTCTGGGCCACAGATAGTACAAACACTGGGCCTTAAATCTGGCCACAGATAGTACAAACACTGGGCCTGAACTCTGGGACACAGATAGTACAAACACTGGTCCTGAACTCTGGGCCACAGATAGTACAAACACTGGGCCTGAACTCTGGGCCACAGATAGTACAAACACTGGGCCTGAACTCTGGGCCACAGATACTACAAACACTGGGCCTGAACTCGGGGCAACAGATAGTACAAACACTGAGCCTGAACTCTGGGCCACAGATAGTACAAACACTGGGCCTGAACTCTGGGCCACAGATACTACAAACACTGGGCCTGAACTCTGGGCCACAGATAGTACAAACACTGGGCCTGAACTCTGGGCCATGGATAGTACAAACACTGAGCCTGAACTCTGGGCCACAGATACTACAAACACTGGGCCTGAACTCTGGGCCACAGATAGTACAAACACTGGGCCTGAACTCTGGGCCTCAGATAGTAAAAAAAACTGGGCCTGAACTCTGGGCCACAAATAGTACAAACACTGAGCCTGAACTCGGGGCCACAGATAGTACAAACACTGAGCCTGAACTCTGGGCCTCAGATAGTAAAAAACACTGAGCCTGAACTCGGGGCCACAGATAGTACAAACACTGAGCCTGAACTCTGGGCCACAGATAGTACAAACACTGGGACTGAACTCTGGCCACAGATAGTACAAACACTGGGCCTGAACTCTGGCCACAGATAGAACAAACACTGGGCCTGAACTCTGGGCCACAGATAGTACAAACACTGGGCCTGAACTCTGGCCACAAATAGTACAAACACTGGGCCTGAACTCTGGGCCACAGATAGTAGAAACACTGGGCCTGAACACTGGGCCACAGATAGTACAAACACTGAGCCTGAACTCTGGGCCACAGATAGTACAAACACTGAGCCTGAACTCTGGGCCACAGATAGTACAAACACTGGGCCTGAACTCTGGGACACAGCTAGTACAAACACTGGGCCTGAACTCTGGGACACAGATAGTACAAACACTCGGCCTGAACTCTGGGACACAGCTAGAACAAACACTGAGCCTGAACTCTGGCCACAGATAGTACAAACACTGGGCCTGAACTCTGGCCACAGATAGTACAAACACTGGGCCTGAACTCTGGCCACAGATAGTACAAACACTGGGCCTGAACTCTGGGCCACAGATAGTACAAACACTGGGCCTTAAATCTGGCCACAGATAGTACAAACACTGGGCCTGAACTCTGGGACACAGATAGTACAAACACTGGTCCTGAACTCTGGGCCACAGATAGTACAAACACTGGGCCTGAACTCTGGGCCACAGATAGTACAAACACTGGGCCTGAACTCTGGGCCACAGATACTACAAACACTGGGCCTGAACTCGGGGCGACAGATCGTACAAACACTGAGCCTGAACTCTGGGCCACAGATAGTACAAACACTGGGCCTGAACTCTGGGCCACAGATACTACAAACACTGGGCCTGAACTCTGGGCCACAGATAGTACAAACACTGGGCCTGAACTCTGGGCCATGGATAGTACAAACACTGAGCCTGAACTCTGGGCCACAGATACTACAAACACTGGGCCTGAACTCTGGGCCACAGATAGTACAAACACTGGGCCTGAACTCTGGGCCTCAGATAGTAAAAAAAACTGGGCCTGAACTCTGGGCCTCAGATAGTAAAAAACACTGAGCCTGAACTCGGGGCCACAGATAGTACAAACACTGAGCCTGAACTCTGGGCCACAGATAGTACAAACACTGGGACTGAACTCTGGCCACAGATAGTACAAACACTGGGCCTGAACTCTGGCCACAGATAGTACAAACACTGGGCCTGATCTCTGGGCCACAGATAGTACAAACACTGGGCCTGAACTCTGGCCACAAATAGTACAAACACTGGGCCTGAACTCTGGGCCACAGATAGTACAAACACTGGGCCTGAACACTGGGCCACAGATAGTACAAACACTGAGCCTGAACTCTGGGCCACAGATAGTACAAACGCTGAGCCTGAACTCTGGGCCACAGATAGTACAAACACTGAGCCTGAACTCTGGGCCACAGATAGTACAAACACTGGGCCTGAACTCTGGGCCACAGATAGTACAAACACTGGGCCTGAACTCTGGGCCACAGATAGTAAAACACTGAGCCTGAACTCGGGGCCACAGATAGTACAAACACTGAGCCTGAACTCTGGGCCACAGATAGTACAAACACTGGGCCTGAACTCTGGGCCACAGATAGTACAAACACTGGGCCTGAACTCTGGGCCACAGATAGTACAAACACTGAGCCTGAAATGTGGGCCATGGATAGTTCAAACACTGAGCCTGAACTCTGGGCCACAGATATTACAAACACTGGGCCTGAACTCTGGGCTACAGATAGTACAAACACTGAGCCTGAACTCGGGGCGACAGGTAGTACAAACACGGCCTGAATTCGGGGCGCCAGCTAGTACAAACACTGGTCCTGAACTCTGGGCCACAGATAGTACAAACACTGAGCCTGAACTCGGGGCGACAGATAGTACAAACACTGAGCCTGAACTCTGGGCCACAGATAGTACAAACACTGGGCCTGAACTCTGGGCCACAGATAGTACAAACACTGAGCCTGAACTCTGGGCCATGGATAGTTCAAACACTGGGCCTGAACTCTGGGCCACAGATAGTACAAACACTGGGCCTGAACTCTGGGCCACAGATAGTACAAACACTGAGCCTGAACTCTGGGCCACAGATAGTACAAACACTGGGCCTGAACTCTGGGCCACAGATAGTACAAACACTGGGCCTGAACTCTGGGCCACAGATAGTACAAACACTGGGCCTGAACTCTGGGCCACAGATAGTACAAACACTGAGCCTGAACTCTGGGCCACAGATAGTACAAACACTGAGACTGAACTCTGGGCCACAGATAGTAAAAAAAACTGGGCCTGAACTCTGGGCCACAGATAGTCCAAACACTGGGCCTGAACTCTGGGCCACAGATAGTACAAACACTGAGCCTGAACTCTGGGCCACAGATAGTACAAACACTGGGCCTGAACTCTGGGCCTCAGATAGTAAAAAAAACTCGGTCTGAACTCTGGGCCACAGATAGTACAAACACTGGGCCTGAACTCTGGGCCACAGATAGTACAAACACTGAGCCTGAACTCTGGGCCACAGATAGTACAAACACTGGGCCTGAACTCTGGGCCACAGATAGTACAAACACTGAGCCTGAACCCGGGGCCACAGATAGTACAAACACTGGGCCTGAACTCTGGCCACAAATAGTACAAACACTGGGCCTGAACTCTGGGCCACAGATAGTACAAACACTGAGCCTGAACTCTGGGCCACAGATAGTACAAACACTGAGCCTGAACTCTGGGCCACAGATAGTACAAACACTGAGCCTGAACTCTGGCCACAAATAGTACAAACACTGGGCCTGAACTCTGGGCCACAGATAGTACAAACACTGGGCCTGAACTCTGGGCCACAGATAGTACAAACACTGAGCCTGAACTCGGGGCCACAGATAGTACAAACACTGGGCCTGAACTCTGGGCCACAAATAGTTCAAACACTGAGCCTGAACTCTGGGCCGCAGATAGTACAAACACTGGGCCTGAACTCTGGGCCACAGATAGTACAAACACTGGGCCGGAACTCTGGCCACAGATAGTACAAACACTGAGCCTGAACTCTGGGCCATGGATAGTACAAACACTGGGCCTGAACTCTGGGCCACAGATAGTACAAACACTGAGCCTGAACTCTGGGCCGCAGATAGTACAAACACTGGGCCTGAACTCTGGGCCATGGATAGTACAGACACTGAGCCTGAACTCTGGGCCACAGATAGTACAAACACTGAGCCTGAACTCTGGCCACAGATAGTACAAACACTGGGCCTGAACTCTGGGCCACAGATAGTACAAACACTGAGCCTGAACTCTGGCCACAGATAGTACAAACACTGGGCCTGAACGCTGGGCCACAGATAGTACAAACACTGGGCCTGAACTCTGGCCACAGATAGTACAAACACTCGGCCTGAACTCTGGGCCACAGATAGTACAAACACTGGGCCTGAACTGTAGGCCATGGATAGTACAAACACTGGGCCTGAACTGTAGGCCATGGATAGTACAAACACTGGGCCTGAACTCTCGGCCACAGATAGTACAAACACTGGGCCTGAACTCTGGGCCACAGATAGTACAAACACAGGGCCTGAACTCTGGGCCACAGATAGTAGAAACACTGAGCCTGAACTCTGGGCCACAAATAGTGTAGTGTATGTACCTTTAAGGGGAGAACTACTTTTTACAGCTCCTGTATACTGTAGTACCATCAGTGACCACACCTGTATATTCACCCTGAGTAGGGATCTGTACAGTTAGTTTTAGAGTAACCCTCATCCAGTAAACACCTGTTGATTGCTCCCTGCAGTCTCTTGTCTCATTATTGAAGGAAATACAACATCAAGATACACGGATCTAACAGTGGCGATGAGACGATTCAAACCTACCTGCAACTCTGCATCACCGCCCAGGGATTCGCTCCTGGAGAACAGTGAAAGAAGAAGGCCGAGTCCAGAAGCACAGGCGTCGACCATCCAGCGGAGATTTGAGCATCGCAGGGGAGGCTGTTGAGAGCTGGGCTTGGTTCTCCAGTCACGGTGGTCCAGCGAAACGGGCTGGCAACAGGTACGGCGCAGACCCTTCCCTGACAGCGGCGGCTAGAGCCGACCGACGGCACAGAAAAGGCCGAGCAGCGTCGACGGGAGAAGAGAGATGGTAGAGCGCACAGGGCGCAGCCGGTGTTCAGGACCGAGCGGCGTCGACGGGAGAAGAGAGAGGGTGGAGCGCACAGAGCGCAGCCGGTGTTCAAGGGCCGAGCAGCGGCAAAGAGAGAGAGAGGCGCGCAGGAAAACGCACAGAGCGCAGCCGGTCTTCAAGGGCCGAGCCGCAGCGGAGAAGAACGGAGAGCGCGGGAGACGTCATTTAGAAGGGAGAGCGCGGGAGACGCCATTTTGAGCCGCAGCGGAGAAGAAGGGAGAGCACGGGAGATGCCATTTTGAGCCGCAGCGGAGAAGAAGGGAGAGCGCGGGAGACACCATTTTGAGCCAGTCTAACCACACCCAAAAATGCCGAAGAGTGGCAGTATCACAGCATTCGACAATGAAGTCGAAGATTGGACGACATATGTCGAACGCTTTGAAGTATACTGCAAGGCGAATGAAGTGCCAGATGACAAGAAAGCGCTGGTATTGTTGCATTCAATGGGTGCAAAAATGTATGGCTTACTGTGAAACCTAGTAACCCCAGAGAAACCAGCGGAAAAGAATTTTGAAAACATAGTGTCAATCCTACGGGACCACTTAAACCCCACACCGCTGCTGATAGCAGAAAGATTTCAGTTTCACAAAAGGAACCAGCATAAAGATGAAAGTAATGCTGAGTATTTAACGGAACTGCGCAAGCTATCGAAACACTGCCAGTTTGGAACGGGACTAGCAGATACTTTAAGGGACAAGTTTGTGTGTGGGCTTCAAAGTGAAGGAACCCAGAAACGGCTTCTATCAGAAAAGGGTCTTAGACTGGACAAGGCTTTCAGCATGGCAGTATCACACGAAGCAGCAGCACGGGGCGCTGCAGAGATACAACGGAGGCCGCAAGAATATGGCACAAATGAAATGTCCTATAGAACAGTGAAGTGCTATCACTGCGGCAGAACAACACACGACCATAAGGATTGTTGGTTCAAGGACCAAGTGTGCAGACAGTGTGGAAAAGTAGGACACATAGCAAGAGTCTGCAGGTCGGAAAAGAAAACCAGCAGCAAGAAATCTCCACAGGAGAAGTACAAGACGGTACATAAGGTGACGGAGAGTAGTTCAGACGAACAGAAAAGGGATACAGACTCCGGAAGCAAGGAGCTGGGTTGTCTGAAACTACATAATGTGATCAAAACGGAGGATCACCAAACTATCTGGGTCATGCTCAAGATAGCCGGAGTCCAAGTGAAAATGGAATTGGACACAGGATCAGCCCGAACAGTCATAAACCGAAGGGACTACAAGCGGCTATTCTCACATATACCCTTGAGAGATACAGAGATCGTCTTGAAGATGTACACGGGGCAAAAAGTCTACCCCAATGGAAAAATAAGGATGAACGTTATATATAACGGCACGGAAACACCAAAAATGGACCTATATGTATTGCCAGAGGGAGGAGAACCACTACTAGGATGTGAATGGATCCGGAGGATACAGCTAGATTGGCATTCCATACAAGCACTGACTGTAGATGCCAAAAAGGATGACGATGTCACACCTGGACGACTGTCAAAAATGCTAACTGATGCACAAGAAGTGTTCCAGGAGGAACTCGGAACACTAAAAGGCATAACAGCGACGATCAAAATAGAGGAAAATGCAAGCCCAAAGTTTTTTAAGGCCAGACCGGTGCCTTATGCGATCCGCCCAGCCTTCGAAGCAGAGCTGGAAGGTTTGGAACGTTCAGGAGTACTGTCCAAAGTGGACTGGAGCGAGTGGGCTACACCCATCGTTCCTGTAATGAAGAGGTCATTGAGTAATACGCCTGGGGAACCAAAGAAGGTTCGCATCTGTGGGGACTTTAAGGTGACAGTGAACCCACTCCTTCACACGGTACAACATCCGCTTCCACGGATTGAAGATATTTTCACCTCGCTATCTGGAGGGAAACGCTTCACTAAGATTGATCTGGCCCAGGCGTACCTGCAAATGGAGGTAGAAGAAGCCTCGAAACAGTACCTCACGATCAACACTCATAAAGGTCTCTACCAATACAACCGGCTGGTGTTCGGGGTAGCATCAGCTCTGGCTATTTGGCAAAGGGCAATGGATCAACTCCTGCAAGGGATTCCAGGGACCCAGTGTTATTTCGATGACATCCTGCTCACGGGCGAAAATGACAGTGATCACCTCACCAACCTGGAGCAGGTGCTCACTAGATTGAAGGAATATGGGCTCCGAGTTAATCGCCACAAATGCGAGTTTTTCCAGAAGCAGATCTTGTATTGTGGCCACGTTATTGATGAAGAGGGGTTACATAAGTCCCCTGAAAAGATTGAGGCAGTAGTCAAGGCTCCAGCACCAGAAAATGTGTCACAACTGAGGTCGTTCCTCGGGCTGGTGAACTACTACCATAAGTTCTTGCCAAATTTGTCTACCGTACTACACCCACTGAACACCCTACTGCAAACGGGGGTACCATGGAAGTGGAATGACGAATGTAAACGAGCTTTCCAGAAGAGCAAAGAATTGATCACATCAATAGAGGTGTTGGCTCATTTCAACCCAGCACTGCAAATTCGTTTGGTGTGTGATGCATCACCCTATGGCATTGGAGCGGTGCTGTCGCACAAATTCTCGGACGGCTCAGAGAGGCCATTAGCCTTTGCGTCATGATCACTAACCTCAGCTGAGCGTAACTATGCCCAGATTGACAGGGAGGCCCTCAGCCTAGTGTGGGGAGTGAAAAAGTTCAACCACTATCTGCACGGGCAGAGGTTCACCTTGCTGACTGACCACCAACCACTTGTCTCCATCTTTAATCCAAAGAAGGGCGTTCCGGTGGTGACTGCGCAACGGCTACAAAGATGGTCCCTTTTTCTAGGGGCGAACCAATATGAAATCAAGTATAAGGGCACGAAACAGCATGGAAACGCTGATGGGCTATCACGCCTGCCACTGCCTACTGCGGAGGAAGCACCAGCAGTGGACCCTGTCAAAATATTTCATTCGACTATAATTGAACGCTTGCCAGTAACTAACGCTGATATAGAGAAGGAGACCCGAAATGACCCGACACTGTCTCGGGTATATGACTTGACGGTGAAGGGATGGCCAACACATGGCGACTCACTGTTGCCAGCATTCTCATCCAGAAGAGAACAGCTGTCTGTATGCCAGGGGACTTTGATGTGTGGATCCCGAGTGGTATTTCCACCCAAGTTAAGGGAGAGAGTGCTCAATGAGCTTCACGAAGGCCATCTGGGAGGGGTAAAAATAAAAAGCCTTGCTAGGGCTTATGTGTGGTGGCCGGGGATCGATCAGCAAATAGAGGACCTGACAAAGAGCTGCTCAGGATGCCAGAAGGTCCAAAATGCACCACCACATGCCCCTCTACACCCATGGGAGTGGCCCTCATCTCCATGGCAATGGGTGCATATTGATTTTGCTGGTCCATTCATGGACTCAATGTTTTTAATAGCCGTGGATGCGCACTCGAAATGGCCTGAGGTGATCAAAATGTCCTCCACCACCACGGAGAAAACTATTGCAGTCCTAGGGACCATATTTGCCAGGAACGGCTTGCCAGAGCAGATTTGCTCTGATAACGGACCACAGTTTGTGTCCGAAGAGTTTCGAAGATTTATGAAGAGGAATGGGGTAAAGCATTACACATCCGCCCCGTATCATCCAGCCACAAATGGCTTGGCTGAGAGGTTCGTACAAACATTTAAGAAAGCAGTAAGGGCCATGTGCGATGATGACATTCCACTGCAGCATAAGGTGGACAATTTGCTGTTAGCCTACAGAAATGCGACACATGCAGTCACCAACCAGACCCCGGCCATGATGTTCTTTAACCAAAGGTTGAGATCTCGTATGGATTTGCTCAGACCAAATGTACGAAGAGATGTTGAGAATAAGCAATTCCAGCACATCAATGAGAAGCCGACAAGGAGCTTCAATGTAGGGCAGCCAGTCTTGGCCCACGACTACCGAACAGAGAAATGGCAACCAGGAACGATATGCACACGGCAGGGGCCACTAATGTACACAGTGGATGTTGGGGAGAACATTGTGAGACGCCATGTTGACCAGATCCTAGAGTCACAGGAATGAGTCAACCCCATGTCTCGCGTACCTGGTGATGAACCCGACATACAGGTAGCATCTACCCCAGAAACAGTAGCATCGGAAGCTGATGAACCAACCGACGACAGGGGGCCAGAATCGCCTCCGCACCAAGAGCAAGACACTCAGGAAAGGCGCTATCCAGAAAGGATCAGGAAGCCGCCCCAAAGACTGAATCTATAAATAGACTATTTTCAGTGACTGTTGCATGTTAAAAGTTTTAATTGTAATTAGTTGATATTTAATTGTTAAATGAATGTTATGGTACTGTTAATCTAAAAGGGGAGGAATTGTAGTGTATGTACCTTTAAGGGGAGAACTACTTTTTACAGCTCCTGTATACTGTACTACCGGCAGTGACCACACCTGTATATAAACCCTGAGAGGGGATCTGTACAGTTAGTTTTAGAGTAACCCTCATCCAGTAAACACCTGTTGATTGTTCCCTGCAGTCTCTTGTCTCATTATTGAAGGAAACACAACATCAAGATACACGGATCTAACAAATAGTACAAACACTGAGCCTGAACTCTGGGCCACAGATAGTACAAACACTGAGCCTGAACTCTGGGCCACAGATAGTACAAACACTGAGCCTGAACTCTGGGCCACAGATAGTACAAACACCGGGCCTGAACTCTGGGCCACAGATAGTACAAACACTGGGCCTGAAGTCTGGGCCACAGATAGTACAAACACTGAGCATAAACTCTGGGCCACAGATAGTACAAACACTGAGCCTGAACTCTGGGCTGCAAATAGTACAAACACTGGGCCTGAACTCTGGGCCACAGATAGTACAAACACTGAGCCTGAACTCAGGGCGACAGATAGTACAAACACTGGGCCTGAACTCTGGACCACAGATAGTACAAACATTGAGCCTGAACTCTGGGTCACAGATAGTACAAACATTGAGCCTGAACTCTGGGTCACAGATAGTACAAACACTGGGCCTGAACTCGGGGCACAGATAGTACAAACACTGAGCCTGAACTCTGGGCCACAGATAGTACAAACACTGGGCCTGAAGTCTGGGCCACAGATAGTACAAACACTGAGCATAAACTCTGGGCCACAGATAGTACAAACACTGAGCCTGAACTCTGGGCTGCAAATAGTACAAACACTGGGCCTGAACTCTGGGCCACAGATAGTACAAACACTGAGCCTGAACTCAGGGCGACAGATAGTACAAACACTGGGCCTGAACTCTGGACCACAGATAGTACAAACATTGAGCCTGAACTCTGGGTCACAGATAGTACAAACATTGAGCCTGAACTCTGGGTCACAGATAGTACAAACACTGGTCCTGAACTCGAGGCAACAGATAGTATAAACACTGGTCCTGAACTCTGGGCCACAGATAGTACAAACACTGGGCCTGAACTCGGGGCGACAGATAGTACAAACACTGAGCCTGAACTCTGGGCCACAGATAGTACAAACACTGAGCCTGAACTCTGGGCCACAGATAGTACAAA
Organism: Somniosus microcephalus; assembly: GCF_052327205.1. Taxonomy (NCBI): domain Eukaryota; kingdom Metazoa; phylum Chordata; class Chondrichthyes; order Squaliformes; family Somniosidae; genus Somniosus; species Somniosus microcephalus. The sequence goes on along the minus strand of NC_140995.1, from coordinate 215,223,667 downwards.
CACTGAGCCTGAACTCTGGGCCACAGATAGTACAAACAGTGGGCCTGAACTCGGGGCGACAGATAGTACAAACACTGGGCCTGAACTCGGGGCACAGATAGTACAAACACTGAGCCTGAACTCTGGGCCACAGATAGTACAAACACTGGGCCTGAACTCGGGGCGACAGATAGTACAAACACTGAGCCTGAACTCTGGGCCACAGATAGTACAAACACTGGGCCTGAACTCTGGGTCACAGATAGTACAAACACTGGGCCTGAACTCTGGGCCACAGATAGTACAAACACTGGGCCTGAACTCTGGGCCGCAGATAGTACAAACACTGAGCCTGAACTCTGGGCCACAGACAGTACAAACACTGAGCCTGAACTCTGGGCCACAGATACTACAAACACTGGGCCTGAACTCTGGGCCATGGATATCAAGACCACTCGCTAACATGAAGTGCGAGCCATTGATGGCAGAATCTCGCATTAGGCATTTCAGTCTGAAGGCAAGATGGACATTAAACCAATGAATTGGCAAGAGGGGGGAGGGGGTTAAGTCATTATAGTCATCACATCATGAATTCAATGATGAGCCACATGAGGTATAAGATAAGAAGGCTGCGTGTAAGAGCAGAGGAGTCAACATAACGAGAGATTAGAAGATATCAGGAAAATGCAGAGATGGGCCAAAAATGCCAAAAAAAAGTACAGCACAATACAAGTAAACCTGAGTCGGATAGACGTGACAGTATAGCACATGAGCCAAAAACAATAAGAAGAGGAAAGCGTCGCACGAAAATGGAGAGGTGGGCCAGGATCAGACAAAACAGACAAGATAGCAGCCAAAGCACACAGCTACAGCACGCAATTGAACTTCAAGCAAAGAGGTAAAATGAGATGTAACCACAAAGATGATCCGAACGTTAAAAAAAACTTTTAATAGATTTTGTTTAAGAAAATTCCAATTTTGGATGAATCCAATTTCTTTTCATGTATACTCTGTGCCTTAATGGGGGTTGTGGACGGGAAATCCCTCATCTCCTACCATTTCAAAGCGGTTTGTCCATTTGCACTCATGCAGAATCTTATATGACTTACGAGCAGGCCTCCTGTGGCACTGCCTGTGGTGAGTTAGCAGCCTGAAATTTCTTGGATCGCCCTGATGGCTGAAATTACACCGAGATTTACGCGAATGATGCCGACGGGAACTTGCAGCAAAATTTCCTGAGGAACTCAATTGCCTATGCCGGATGTAAAACAAGTACAAATGCAAATGCAGCGCCACCAATAGGGGTGATGGCATGTGGCCTGCTGTCTTGTGTCATGTATGCCTCACTCCCAGAGCTTCTATACGCCACTGCTTCTCTTCCTCTGCCATTATTATGCAAAACAGGCTTATGCCCATCGGGAAGGTAAATCCAGCTGCTTACTCCTTCTGAATGCGTGGGGAGAGGGAGGATCTGAATAGTTTTGGACGCAATGAGAGTGACAGAACTTTGGTAAAGTATACTGCGGGTCTTGATCAGAAAACTTTTTAAAAATGCAAAGAAAAGCACTACGTAGTTATTCAGACTGGTAAAAGGTGGGAAGTGGTGTTCCACAAGGATCGGTGCTGGGACCACTGTTTTGGACTCTAGAAACAGAAGTACAATGTCAACATTTGCGGATGACACCAAATTGGGGGGGTGTCGTTAATACAGAGGAGGACTGCGACAAAATACAGGAAGACATTAGTAAACTTGCAGAATGGGCGAGTAATTGGAAAATGAAGTTAATTATAGATTAGTGTGAGGTGGTACATTTTAGTAGGACGAGCGACTTAGGTTAATAAGGCCATAAAAAAGCCAAACAAAGCATTGGGGTTCATGTCTAGAGGGATAGAATTAAAAAGCAGAGAAGTTGTGTTCAACTTGTATAAAACCTTGGTTAGACCACACTTGGAGTACTGTGAAGAGTTCTGGTCTCCGTATTATAAAAAGGATATAGAGAAGGTGCAAAAAAGATTTACGAGAATAATACCAGAACTGAAAAGTTATACCTATCAGGAAAGATTGTACAGGCTGGGGCTCTTTTCCCTGGAAAAGAGACTACTGAGGGGTGACCTGATAGAGGTCTTTAAGATTATGAAAGGGTTTGATAGGGTAGACGTAGAGAAGAAGTTTCCACTTGCGGGCGAGACCAGAACTAAGGGCCATAAATATAAGACAATGACTAACAGGGAATTCAGGAGAAACCTTTTTACCCAGAGAATGGTTCTAACCCAGCTACCACAGGGAGTCGTTGAGGCGACTAGCATAGATGCATTTAAGGGGAAGCTAGATAAACAAATGAGGGAGAAAGGAGTAGAAGAATATGTTGACGGGGTTAGATGAAGAAGGGTGGGAGGAGGCTCATGTGGAGCATAAACACCACCATGGACCTGTTGGGATGAATGGCCTGTTTCTGTGCTGTCAATAATATGGCCTAGAAATTCGGGGGTTTAGCACCACTCGTTTCCGCCAGATTCAGGTGATAAAATGGCGTCCACAGGGAGTGTTGTTGCAAGTGGAGAACACTTTCATTCTTATCTAAAGGCTTTTGCCCACAACACTTGCTCACAGTCATGGGGGCTCTACTGGCAGTCCCCCTTGTGCTCGAGTATTTTCAGGAGAGGGAGCGGAGGCAGCGAAGAAGACAAGGAGATGCGCGTGGAGGAAGGACGAGGAGGGCTCTCAACAGTAGGCCTTACCCACATATGGTCTTCAGAGAGCACTTCTCTTATATACACTTAAGCAAGGAGCAGTGTATTAGGAGGCTACGCTTCACCAAGGAGGTGGTCACAGAAATCTGCCACCTCCTGCAACTAGACCTGCAGCCTGAGAGCAGGACGAACACATAGAAACATAGAAGATAGGAGCAGGAGTAGGCCATTCGGCCCTTCGAGCCTGCTCCGCCATTCAACGAGATCATGGCTGATCATCCAAACCCTAGCACCCGGTCCCTACACCGACAGCCATCCCACACAAGCCCTATCGCCGTAACCCCACGTATTTAATCCCCCCTAACACTAAGGGCCAATTTTTTTATCATGGCCAATCAACCTAACCCGCACATCTTTGGACTGTGGGAGGAAACCGGAGCACCCGGAGAAAACCCACGCAAACACGGGGAGAATGTGCAAACTCCACACAGACAGTCACCCGAGGCCGGATTTGAACCCGGGTTCCTGGCGCTGTGAGGCAACAGTGCTAACCACTATGCCACAGTGGAAGCGGATCCATCCAGTCTGCCGCAGAGACATAGCTAACATCTCACAGTTCACCATCCATCACTGCATCCGGGAGGTCACTGAGGCTCTCTACAGCAGGAGAAGGGGCTATGTGGTCTTCTCTCTGAGCAGAGAGAAGCAGGACGAGCACGCATGTGGCTTTGCCAGGATAGCGGGCTTCCTCATGGTGCAGAGCGTCATCGACTGTACCCACCTGGCTTTGCGGGAGCCGTATTAAAAATCCGGAGATTTTCCGTACCTGCAAAGGCTACCACTCACTTAATTTGCAGTTGGTGTGCAACCATGCCCAGCACTACCTGGTCAATACCCGCCATCCTGGCAGCAGCCATGATGCCTTCATCTTGCGTCAGTCCAGTGTGCCAACAATCTTCCAGCCACCAGACCAAACTCGAGGGTGGCTGCTTGGAGACAAGAGCTATCCACTCTGCATCTGGCGCATAACCTTCCGTAACCCCACCACTAGTGCCCAGCACTCATATAATGAGAGCCATGCTTCCACCAGAAACAGCACCGAGCAGACCATCGGCCTGCTGAAGCAATGGTTTCGCTGTCTTGACCGCTCGGGAGGAGCCCTCCAGTACACACCGGAGCGGGTGTCCCATTTTGTGGTGGTCTGCTGCATGTTGCACAACTTGGCCATCATGAGGGCGCAGCCCTTGCCACCAGGGATTGAGGGACCACCTCAGGAGGAGGATGAGGGAGAGGAGGAGGAGGAGCAGGAGGCGGAAGAGGAGCAAGAGGAAGAGAAAGAGGATGAGGAGGGAGAGAGGAGGAGGTAGGCGGCCAATCTCCCTTCCAGACAGGCTGTCCATAAAAGCCTCATCAGACTCAGAGTCCAATGAATAAAACCCCAGATCCCCGTTGCTCATCATGTCCATCAGACCATCCCACTATCACGAAATATCACAGAGTCCTCCTGGGCACAAAGCTGAAATGAGAGCCATCACAAAAGATTCCAAACAAAATTAATACATTTATCCAAAATCAATTGACACATATTTACACTTACGATATGAACTAATCACCCTTGTGGAATCCCTTAGTGCCTGTTGTTTGGGTGCCCTTTCCTGATCTAGTGCTCCCCCAGTGGCTGCAGCATGGCTGGTGGAAGGCTGCTGAGTTTCCACGGGGGAGAATTCAGATGGCCTTGCAGGACGGCCTCGAGCAGCTCTGGCCCTAGAAGGCCCATCTGTAGACTGCACCACCTCGGCATGGGCTGCAACAATCTGGGCCGGCTGGCTGACAGGCAGCGGCAAGAGCAATGGCGGAGAGGCTGTCATCCTGAGAGAGGACAGCAGGGTCTTGCTCCACTGACACACTGCCACTCCCCCGGGGCGGCGCCTCAGCATTCCCAGCAATCTGTTGGGGCATAGATTGCTGAGCTGCTGCGACACCCTGCAAAACCCGGTTGACACTGATAAATCCAGCCACGATGGCAGCAGTCTGAGCTTGGGTGGCACAAAGCTGAGACTGCATGAGAGCGGTCTGAGCTTCTGCTGCAACACTAAGATGGTGGGTCACTTCCGCCTGTGCTGCAATGGCAGCCACGACGCCGCCCATCACATGCACCATCATGTCTGGGTCAACACGGTCTCTTTGGGAGTCTTCCATCATTTCCGGCCTGGAAATCCAGGGCTCCAAGATCTGCAATGTTGGAGGCGGTCTCCTCCGTGCTCCATGACATTGCCAAGAGGCTCTCTGGCGGGCTTGCCATTGCACCTCGCAATTCGGTGTGCATGCCCATCCACCTTCAGGCAGCTGACCCAAGAGCTACCCTTTACCCCTGGCCTTGCTGCAGCCCACTCGTGCCCGGTGCCTCACCCTGTGTGGATCCCGCTTCTACACTAGCCTCTAAAGTACGCGCAGTGCCCGTTTCTGAGCTGGTGTCTGCGAGTGACAGATGCAGTGACGATGTGTCTTCCGTTTTTTCTTCTTCTGCTCCCCTCTCGCTCTTGTGCATCGTCTCGAGGACTGGCTGTTCGAGCGCTTGGTCTTGATTAGTTAAAATCAGAAAGGCACAAGAGTCGGGTTCTGGTGAGGGGGGGTGCAGGAAAGCAAGATATGCATGCATACAGCATCAGCAGCTTAAAAGTGAGAAGAGACTGTGGGATGAGGTGGAAGTGGGATGTGTGAAGAAGGATTAAGAATGAGCATACCGTTGTTGTCCCCAAGGGGTTCAACCTCGCCGGTTGCCACGACCTCGATGATCTGCCGCCCAATAATCTCCAGCATTCTCCAATATGAACACAAACATGTTTAAGCTGAAATTTTTACCAGTCTACTTTTCCTCTATGCCTATTAATGCTAAGAGCCCAGATCATCTCAATTCACCAGACTGCTGCAGAATTAGTTACAATTCTACACTGGAAGTGAACAAGCTGGCACTTGTTTGGATTTTCATGGCACTTTAACCTGATTTGAATCCAACTCATTGGGCTCAAAGTCATATCGTTTGAGGAGCCAGATTCTATGGTATGGATAGAAATCTGGCAGCAGCAGCAATATTTTTATTTCTTAATGAACACTGGAAACTACAGACATTCGCGGATTATGAGCCAAGCAAGAGCAGCCTAGTCTCTGTCTCAAACTGAGCCAGATTGTTTGCCACTTTGGTGTTGAATTGAATTTCCATATCCTCACCATCACAAGACCGCCTACTAGCAGCTCTGTGATATCACCCACCTCCAACCTTACCTCAGTCCAGCTGCTGCTGAAACCCTCATTCATGCCCCTGTCTCCTCTAGACTTGATTACTCCAATGCTCATAGTCAGCTTCCCATGCTCTACCCTTCCTCTGTAAACTTCAGCCCATCCAAACGTCTGCTGCCTGTATCCTATCCCACACCAAGTCCTGCTCACCCATCAGCCCAGTCCTCGCTGACCTATATTGGCTCCTGGTTCCCTCAACGCCTCAAATTTAAAATTCTCATTCTTGTGGTGAATTTCTGCCATGGCTTTACCCCTCCCTCTCTCTGTAAACTCCCTCCCCTCTGAATTTGTTACTAGCTGACTCTGCCCTCTCGTGCATGCCCCTTCCGTTCACCCCACGATTAGAGGCTGTGCCTTCAGCTGCCTAGCCCCTCTGTTCAGCCTCCCTCAAGCCCTCCACCTTTCCACCTCCCTTCAAGACCCTTCTTATAATCCACATCTTTGACCAAATGTTTGTCACCCTCCTAATATTTCCTCCTTTGATTCTGCGTCCATTTATTCCTCCTGCCTCTGTGAAGCACCTTGGGACATTTTTCTACTTTAAAGGCACTATATAAATGCAAGTTGTTGTTGTTGTTGCTGGTGTAGTCGTCATCTCCTGTATAAGAAAATTAAAAATTGAAAAGAGCCATCACTTGCTTAATCACAGTTACTGGAATGTTCATTTAGTTTCAAGCAATTCTGGTGCCCACTGTAATTTCTCCAAGGGGTTGAAATTCTCTTGTGCCAGGCTTGTAATGCATTGTTCAACGTGTTCACAAGAAATTTCTCTGAGTGACATATTAAGAAGATCAACAACTTGCATTTAGATAGTGCCTTTAACATAGCGAGCGGAGCCAGGGTGGTTGAAGGCATCGCTGCCAGTGGCAGGGTGGGACAGAGGAATGGGTTCACAAGAGGCCAGAGTCAGGGTGGGGATGTTTTAGGCCTGGAGGAGATCACAGAGCTGGGAGGAGCGAGGTCGTGGATGAACTTAGATACAAGGACAAGAATTTTAAATTGGAACCATTAGACAACCGAGAGAGAGCCAATTGTTTGGAGTGAAAAGTGTGGGCTAGGATAGGAACAGCAGAGTTTTGATTGAGCTGGAGTTCATTGAGGGTGGAAGATGGAGGCCAGCATTGGGATAATTAGGTGGCAAAGGCACGTATGGGGGTTTCAGCAGCAGATGGGTTGAGGCAGAAGCAGATGATGTTACGGAGGCGGAAGTCTTTGTGACGGAGAGAATATGGGGTCAGAGACTTAGCCTGGGGTCAGACAGGACAACCCAAGACAGTAGGGGGAATGGAGCCGTTGTCAAGGAAGCACAGTTTGTGGCAGGGCCGAAGATGTTGGCTTCGGCCTTCCCAAAGATAAGCTGGAGGAACTTCAGACTCATCTAACACTGGTTGTCGGACAAGCAGTACGACAGAACAATAATAATGGAGAGATGGCGAGAGGTGGCTGTAATGTATGTACCTTTAAGGGGGGAACTACTTTCTACAGCTCATGTATACTGTAGTACCGGCAGTGACCACACCTGTATATAACGCTGAGTAGTAATCTGTTGTTTCAGTTGCAATTTGAACCACGTTGAGTAAACACCTGTTGTACCGTTCTCTGCAGTCCTTTTCTTATTATTACACGGACGTAACAGTGGCGACGAGCAAGTTCGAACCTACCTGCAACTCTGCACCACCTCCCAGGGATTCGCTCCTGGAGAACAGTGGAAGAAGGTCGAGTCCAGAAGCACGGGCGTCGACCACAGGCAACCGCACAGTCATCCAGCGGAGATTTGAGCATCGCAGGGGAGGCTGTCGAGAGCCAGGCTTGGCTTTCCAGTCACGGTGGTCCAGCGAAACGGGCTGGCAACAGTTACTGCGCAGACCCTTCCCGGACAGCAACGGGCTAGAGCCCGACCGAGCGGCACAGAAAAAGGCCGAGCAGCGCCGACGGGGGAGAGAGAGAGGGCAGAGCGCACAGGGCGCAGCCGGTGTTCAGGACCAAGCGGCGTCAACGGGGGAGAGAGGGAGAGAGAGCAGAGCGCAGCCGGTGGTCAAGGGCCGAGCAGCGTCAACGGGGGAGAGAGGCGCGCAGGAAAATGCGAGGTGCTGCCATTGCCACGAGGACCACAGAGAGCGGCGTTGGCAGCAGCACAGGAGCAGCACACGAAACCCACAGGGCGTCACCATTTGCCACGAGGACCGCCGAGAGCGGCGTTGGCAGCAGCGCGGGAGACGCCATTTTAAGCCGCAGCGGGGAAGAAAGGAAAGCGCGGGAGACGCCATTTTATGCCAGTCTAACCACACCCAAAAATGCCGAAGAGTGGCAGTATCACAGCGTTCGACAATGAAGTCGAAGATTGGACGACATATGTCGAACACATAGAAGTATACTGCAAGGCGAATGAAGTGCCAGATGACAAGAAAGCACTGGTATTGTTGAATTCAATGGGTGCAAAAACGTATAGCTTACTACGAAACCTAGTCACCCCAGAGAAGCCAGAAGAAAAGGATTTTGAAAACATAGTGTCAATCCTACAGGACCACTTAAACCCCACACCGCTGCTGATAGCAGAAAGATTTAAGTTTCACAAAAGGAACCAGCTTAAAGACGAAAGTAATGCTGAGTATTTAACGGAACTGCACAAGCTATCGAAACACTGCCAGTTTGGAACGGGACTAGCAGATACTTTAACGGACAAGTTTGTGTGTGGGCTTCAAAGTGAAGGAACCCAGAAACGGCTTCTATCAGAAAAGGATCTTACGCTGGACAAGGCTTTCAGCATGGCAGTATCACACGAAGCAGCAGCACGGGGTGCTGCAGAGATACAATGGAGACTGCAAGAATATGGCACAAATGAAATGTCATACGGAACAGTGAAGTGCTATCGCTGCGGCAGAACAATACACGACCATAATGATTGCTGGTTCAAGGACCAAGTGTGCAGACAGTGTGGAAAAGTAGGACACATAGCAAGAGTCTGCAGGTCGGGAAAGAAAACCAGCAGCAAGAAATCTCCACAGGAGAAGTACAAGAAGGTACATAAGGTGACGGAGAGTAGTTCAGACGAACAGAAGAATGATACAGACTCCGGAAGCAAGGAGCTGGGTTGTCTGAAACTACATAATGTGATCAAAACGGAGGATCACCAAACTATCTGGGTCACGCTCAAGATAGCAGGAGTCCAAGTGAAAATGGAATTGGACACAGGATCAGCCCTAACAGTCATAAACCGAAGGGACTACAAGCGGCTATTCTCACATATACCCTTGAGAGATACAAAGATTGTCTTGAAGACGTACACGGGGCAAAAAGTCTACCCCAAAGGAAAAATAAGGGTGAACGTTATACATGATGGCAAGGAAACACCAAAAATTGACCTATATGTATTGCCAGATGGATGACCACCACTACTAGGACGTGAATGGATCTGGAAGATACAGCTAGATTGGCATTCCATACAAGCACTGACTGTAGATGCCAAAAAGGATGACGACGTCACACCTGGACGACTGTCAAAAATGCTAACTGACGCTCAAGAAGTGTTCCAGCAGGGACTCAGAACACTAAAAGGCATAACAGCGACGATCAAAATAGAGGAAAATGCAAGTCCAAAGTTTTTTAAGTCCAGACCGGTACCTTATGCGATCCGCTCAGTCGTCGAAGCAGAGCTGGAAGGTTTGGAACGTTCAAGGAGTACTGTCCAAAGTGGACTGGAGCGAGTGGGCTACACCCATCGTTCCTGTAATGAAGAGGCCGTTGAGTAATACGCCTGGGGAACCAAAGAAGGTTCGCATCTGTGGGGACTTTAAGGTGACAGTGAACCCAGTCCTTCACACTGTACAATATCCGCTTCCGCGGATTGAAGATATTTTCGCCTCGCTATCTGGAGGGAAACGCTTCACTAAGATTGATCTGGCCCAGGCGTACCTGCAAATGGAGGTAGAAGAAGCCTCGAAACAGTACCTCACGATCAACACTCATAAAGGTCTCTACCAATACAATCGGCTGGTGTTCGGGGTAGCATCAGCTCCGGCTAGTTGGCAAAGGGCAATGGAACAAGTCCTGCAAGGGATTCCAGGGACCCAGTGTTATTTGGACAACATCCTGGTCACGGGCGAAAATGACAGTGATCACCTCGCCAACCTGGAGCAGGTGCTCACTAGATTGAAGGAATATGGGCTCCGAGCTAATCGCCACAAATGCGAGTTTTTCCAGAAGCATATCTCGTATTGTGGCCACGTTATTGATAAAGAGGGATTACATAAGTCCCCTGAAAAGATTGAGGCAGTAGTCAAGGCTCCAGCACCGGAAAATGTGTCACAACTGAGGTCGTCTATCAATTACTCATAAAAGACTGAGAGTTAAGAGAGTAACTAAAGGCTTTTATTAACAAAAGAATGAAGGTCTGCCTCGAGTGGTCGACCGGTCCAGAAATACAAAGGGCTGGGGAGCAGTCACCTTTATACTAGGACTTGTGGGAGGAGTCAGCCGAGGCATGTCCAGGCATGTACACAGTGGAATACAAACAGTGGTTTACCACGTTCACCCCTTGTTTAAAATTGAGTCCGGCGGGGTGAAGTGTATTAAAAGTTAGTGTATTGGAGTCTCTCCGGAGGTCTTGTCTGCCGCTGTGATCGGCGTGGCGACGGCAGGGGTAGTGGAGCTTCCGGCGTCGAGTCCTGCGTAGGCTGTGGCACAGGCGTGTTGTCCTCGTAGATGTCGAGCGGGTCGCGGGGCCCAGGCCTGCCGTCTGCTGGGGCTGGATATCGGGTCATGGGGGGGGGGGTGGTAGTGAGTAGTGGGTTACTGCGGCCCCCGAGGGTGCAAGGTCTCTTATGGAGACTGTGTCCTCCCGCCCGTCCGGGTATGCAATGTAAGCATACTGGGGGTTGGCGTGGAGGAGGTCGACCCTCTCGACCAGGGGGTCCGTTTTATGGGTCCTCACGTGTCTTCTCAGTAGGACCGGCCCTGGGGACGTCAGCCATGGCGGTAGCGATGTCCCCGATGTGGACTTCCTTGGGAAGACAAACATTTTCTCATGAGGGGTGGCGTTAGTGGCAGTGCAGAGCAGTGACCGAATAGAGTGGAGCGCATCGGGGAGCACATCCTGCCAGCGGGAGGTTGGAAGGCCCCTAGACTTTAAGGCTAGCAGGGCGGCCTTCCAAACTGTCGCATTTTCTCTTTCCACTTGTCCGTTCCCCCGGGGGTTGTAACTGGTGGTCCTGCTTGTGGCAATACCCCTAGTTAGCAGGTACTGACGGAGCTCGTCGCTCATAAACGATGAGCCCCGGTCGCTATGGATATAGCTGGGGAAACCGAACAGGGTGAAGAGGTCGTTCAGACATTTAATGACCGTGGCACTGGTCATGTCCGGGCAGGGGATGGCGAACGGGAAACGGGAGTACTCATCAATAATATTGAGGAAGTACACATTGCGGTCGGAGGAGGGGAGAGGCCCTTTAAAATCAACGCTCAGGCGCTCGAAGGGGCGAGTGGCTTTTATCAGGTGGGCCCTGTCTGGTCTATAAAAGTGCGGTTTGCACTCAGCGCAGACTTGGCAGTTCCTGGTCATGGTCCTGACCTCCTCAATAGAGTAAGGCAGGTTGCGGGCCTTGATGAAGTGGAAGAACCTGGTGACCCCCGGGTGGCAGAGGTCATTGTGGAGGGCCTGCAGTCTATCGATCTGCGCGCTGGCGCAGGTGCCACGAGATAGCGCATCCGGGGGTTCATTGAGCTTCCCGGGCCGGTACAAGATCTCGTAATTGTAGGTGGAAAGTTCGATTCTCCACCTCAAGATCTTGTCATTTTTGATTTTGCCCCTCTGCTTGTTGTTAAACATGAAAGCAACTGAACGCTGGTCAGTGAGCAGGGTAAATCGTTTTCCGGCCAGGTAGTGCCTCCAATGACACACAGCCTCCACAATCGCCTGGGCCTCCTTCTCAACAGCGGAGTGTCTGGTCTCCGGGCCTTGGAGGCTTCGTGAAAAGAAGGCCACGGGTCTCCCCGCCTGATTGAGGGTAGCGGCCAGGGCAAAGTCGGACGCGTCGCTTTCCACCTGGAAGGGGATGGATTCGTCCACTGCGTGCATGGTGGCTTTGGCAATGTCCTCCTTGATACGGTGGAAGGCTAAGCGGGCCTCTGCCGTCAAGGGAAAAGAGGTGAACTTGATCAGCGGACGGGCCTTGTCCGCATAGTAGGGGACCCACTGGGCGTAATAGGAGAAAAACCCTAGGCACCTCTTCAGGGCCTTGAGGCAGTGGGGCAGTGGGAGTTCCATAAGGGGACGCATCCGGTCGGGTTCGGGGCCGATGACTCCGTGTTCCACAACACAGCCAAGGATGGCGAGGCGGTTTGTGCGGAATATGCACTTCTCCTTGTTATATGTCAGGTTCAGGAGTTGGGCGGTGCGGAGGAATTTTTCAAGGTTTGCGTCATGGTCCTGCAAGTCACGGCCGCAGATGGTCACATTGTCCAGATATGGGAAAGTGGCCTGCAACGCATTTTGATCTACCATCCGGTCCATCTCCCTTTGGAAGACGGAGACCCCGTTGGTGACGCCAAAGGGAACCCTAAGGAAGTGATAGAGGCGGCCGTTTGCCTCAAAGGCAGTATACTGGCGGTCCTCAGGGCGGGTAGGGAGCTAGTGGTACGCTGATTTCAGGTCAATGGTCGAGAAGACGCCGTACTGCTCGATCTGGTTGACCATATCAGCTATGCGGGGGAGTGGGTAGGCGTCCAGCGGGGTGTAGCGATTTATTGTCTGGCTGTAGTCGATGACCAGGCGCTGCTTCTCGCCAGTCTTAACGACCACAACCTGGGCTCGCCAGGGGCTGGTGCTGCCCTCAATAATCCCTTCCTTCAGGAGCCGCTCCACTTCGGTTTTAATGAAAACCCTGTCCCCGGCACTGTATCGCCTGCTCTTTGTGGCGATGGGCTTACAGTCGGGGGTGAGGTTAGCAAACAGTGGGGGGGGGGGGGTGACTCTGAGTGTGGAGAGGTTGCACCTGGTGCGCGGCGGGCAATTTGGAAGCTGCTGGCTGCGGACTGTGAGTGGGGGTAGGGGTCCACCGTACGCCATCGTAACACTTTTAAGGTGGCACTGAAAATCTAACCCCAGCAGGACGGCAGCGCAGAGGTCGGGCAGGACCAGAAGTTTAAAATGATCGTACACAGTCCCGTCTACTACGAGTGTCACCACGCAGTAGCCGCCGATGTCCGCCGACTGGGACTCGGAGGCCATAGAAATCCGCTGGTGCGCAGGCAGGACTGGGAGAGAGCAACGCCGCACCGTGTCGGGGTGGATGAAGCTCTCCGTGCTCCCAGAGTCAAAAAGGCAGATTGTATCGTGACCATTTACCTTAATGTCCATTGTGGAACTGGCCAGCTGGTGCGGTCTCGCTTGGTCCAGTGTAACGGATGCCAGCGTAGGGGTCGGTGTGTCGCTGCGGGTATCAGATGAGGCGGTGTTGGGGGCCTGCTGCATTCCGGCTGTCGTCCAAGATGGCGGCGTCCATGATCCCCATGTGGCTGGAGGCGTCCAAAATGGCTGCTGTACCGGTGGTTCGCACATGGCCGGGGAGGCCCAAGATGGCAGCCCGCATGGCCCACACGCGGCGCTGCTGGGGTTCGGGGTGGCTTTGGCCCTGCAGATGCTAGCGTAGTGTCCCTTCTTCCCGCAGCCCGAGCAGATCGCGTTTTTCGCCGGGCAGCGCGCTCTGGGGTGTTTTGCCTGGCCACAGAAGTAGCATTTCTGGCCTTGGGGCACTGCTGTCTGGCCTTGGGACACTGCTGCGGTAGTTGGGCCGTTGCTGGGGTGTGGCTGGGGTGGCACGGCGCTATGAGGCGGTCCTACCGTGTCCCAGGCTGTCATTCCCCGCGGCATCCACGGTGCAGAGGAGTAGGCATCCATGCCCCGGTAGGCTGCATCCAATGATAGTGCGAGGTCAGAGGCCTTGTTGAGGTCGAGGTCACTCTGCTCCAACAGTCGCTGTCGGGTGTAATTGGATCTGTGGCCCGCTACAAAAGCGTCCCGGATAAGTTCCTCTGTGTACACGGCGGCCTTTACATCCTTACAACCACAGGCCCGGCCAAGCACAGACAGTGCCTGAAGGTATTCCACGGTCGATTCCCCAGGTTGTTGTTTACGACTCCCCAGAATGTGCCTGGCATACACTTCGTTCACTGGGCGCGTGTACTGGTCCTTGAGGAGCTTGATAGCGTCCGCGTACGAGGTCGCGTCTTGGATGACCGAGTACGCTCGGTGATTCACTTTGGAGGTCAGGACATCCAGTTTGTCCTCGTCCGATTTGATTGCCGCGGAGGCGGTCAGGAATTTTTCGAAACACTTAAGCCAGTGAGTAAACTTGGTGGATGAGTCCGCCTCCCGATGATCTAAGTCCAGGCATGCTGGTGTGAGGATCATCTCCATTATAAAAATTTTGTTAATAAAATTGATGCGCTATCAATTACTCATAAAAGACTGAGAGTTAAGAGAGTAACTAAAGGCTTTTATTAACAAACGAATGAAGGTCTGCCTCGAGTGGTCAACCGGTCCAGAAATACAAAGGGCTGGGGAGCAGTCACCTTTATACTAGGACTTGTGGGAGGAGTCAGCCGAGGCATGTCCAGGCATGTACACAGTGGAATACAAACAGTGGTTTACCACACGCCACAAATGCGAGTTTTTCCAGAAGCATATCTCGTATTGTGGCCACGTTATTGAGAAAGAGGGATTACATAAGTCCCCTGAAAAGATTGAGGCAGTAGTCAAGGCTCCAGCACCGGAAAATGTGTCACAACTGAGGTCGTTCCTTGGGCTGGTGAACTACTACCATAAGTTCTTGCCGAATTTGTCTACCGTACTACACCCACTGAACACCCTACTGCAAACGGGGGTACCATGGAAGTGGAGTGACGAATGTAAACGAGCTTTCCAGAAGAGCAAAGCATTGATCACATCAAAAGAGGTGTTGGCTCATTTCAACCCAGCACTACCAATTCGGTTGGCGTGTGATGCATCACCCTATGGCATTGGAGCGGTGCTGTCGCACAAATTCCCGGACGGCTCGGAGAGGCCAGTAGCCTTTGCGTCTCGGTCACTAACCTCAGCCGAGCATAACTACGCCCAGATTGACAGGGAAGCCCTCAGCCTAGTGTGGGGAGTGAAAAAGTTCAATCACTATCTGCACGGGCAGAAGTTCACCTTGCTGACTGACCACCAACCACTTGTCTCCATCTTTAATCCAAAGAAGGGCGTTCCGGTGATGACTGCGCAACGGCTACAAAGATGGTCCCTTTTTCTAGGGGCGTACCAATATGAAATCGAGTATAAGGGCACGAAACAGCATGGAAACGCTGATGGGCTATCACGCCTGCCACTGCCTACTGCGGAGGAAGCACCAGCAGTGGATCCTGTCGAAATATTTCATTCGACTATAATTGAATGCTTGCCAGTAACTAACGCTGGTATAGAGAAGGAGACACGAAATGACCCGACACTGTCTCGGGTATATGATTTGGCGGTGAAGGGATGGCCAGCACATGGCGACTCACTGTTGCCAGCATTCTCATCCAGAAGAGAACAGCTGTCAGTATGCCAGGGGACCTTGATGTGTGGATCCCGAGTGGTAATTCCACCCAAGTTAAGGGAGAGAGTGCTCAATGAGCTTCACGAAGGTCATCTGGGAGGGGTGAAAATGAAAAGCCTTGCTAGGGCTTATGTGTGGTGGCCGGGGATCGATCAGCAAATCGAGGACCTGACAAAGAGCTGCTCAGGATGCCAGAAGGTCCAAAATGCACCACCACATGCCCCTCTACACCCATGGGAGTGGCCCTCATCTCCATGGCAATGGGTGCATATTGATTTTGCTGCTCCATTCATGGACTCAATGTTTTTAATAGCCGTGGATGCGCACTCGAAATGGCCTGAGGTGATCAAAATGTCCTCCACCACCACGGAGAAAACTATTGCATTCCTACGGACCATTTTTGCCAGGAACGGCTTGCCAGAACAGATTTGCTCTGATAACAGACCACAGTTTGTGTCCGAAGAGTTTCGAAGATTTATGAAAAGGAATGGGGTAAGGCATTACACATCCGTCCCGTATCATCCAGCCACAAATGGATTGGCTGAGAGGTTCGTACAAACCTTTAAAAAAGCAGTAAAGGCCATGTGCGATGATGACATTCCACTGCAGCATAAGGTGGACAATTTCCTGTTAGCCTACAGAAATGCGACACATGCAGTCACCAACCAGGCCCCGGCCATGATGTTCTTTAACCGAAGGTTGAGATCTCGTCTGGATTTGCTCAGACCAAATGTACGAAGAGATGTTGAGAGTAAGCAATTCCAGCACATCAATAAGAAGCCGACAAGGACTTCCGAACTACCGAACAGAGAAATGGCAACCAGGAACGATATGCACACGGCAGGGGCCACTAATGTACACAGTGGACGTTGGGGAGAGCATCATGAGATGCCATGCTGACCAGATCCTAGAGTCACAGGAACGAGTCAACCCCATGCCTCGCCCATACGTACCTGGTGATGAACCCGACGTACAGGTAGCATCTACCCCAGAAACAGTAGCATCGGAAGCCGATGAACCAACCGACGACAGGGGGCCAGAATCGCCTCCACACCAAGAGCAAGACACGCGGGAAAGGCGCTATCCAGAAAGGATCAGGAAGCCTCCCCAAAGACTGAATTTATAAATAGACTATTTTCAGCTAATGTTGCATGTTAAAAGTGTTAATTGTAATTAGTTTGATATTTAATTGTTAAATGAGTGTTATGGTACTGTTAATCTAAAAGGGGAGGAATTGTAATGTATGTACCTTTAAGGGGGGAACTACTTTCTACAGCTCATGTATACTGTAGTACCGGCAGAGACCACACCTGTATATAACGCTGAGTAGTAATCTGTTGTTTCAGTTGCAGTTTGAACCACGTTGAGTAAACACCTGTTGTACCGTTCTCTGCAGTCCTTTTCTTATTATTACACGGACGTAACAGTGGCAGAGAGGTAGAGCTGGGTATCATTGCTGTGCATGTGGAGGTCTCAATAACAAAGTCTGGAGTAAGAATAGATCAGCCCCCCATTAACCCTGCTCTATCCAGAGACTAATGTATGGTTATTCTATTATGGATTTCCCCCACCAACACCTGCTGAGCCCCTGATCTAAGCAATGCTAAGGTTCCTTCTGCAAACTTGCCTGAATAAAAAATTCAGGTCACACTATAAATATTTCAATAACTCTCAACCCCTCTTCTCAACAGATATCAATGCAATTCATCTTAAAGATGTCACTTGACCCTGAATCAGTTATTATCTTTGTGAATCTGTTCCATGTTTCCACTAATCTGTGGGTAGAAAATGCCTTTTCATATCTCTAACCTTGCGGGAGTTTGTGTTCTGTTGGGTTCCATTTGAAGACTACTCCATGCGGTTAGATTTTTAAGTTAGAGCTCAAAGAAAATGTGCCTGGAGGAAGATCCCAATCATGCTCAAACAATAACTTTTATTAAACATATATTCCATGAATGAGCCAAAGGTGTTCTGACATGCCTTGCTTTCTAGTCAATAAGAAACATTTCTTTTGGCTCAGTAGAATTTTTAGATATTATGTAAGATATGTTACAGCAGCACTAATGCATTTTACAGGGGAATTTTATCCAATTTTAACAATAGTACAGCAAACCGAATATGCTCCACGTAGGATCATAAATTTTACAGTACAGAAGGAGATCATTCAGCCCATCATGCCAGCTCTCTGAAAGTGCTATTCACTTAGTCCCATTCTGATGCCATTTCCTTTCAATTTTTTCTTTCTATTCCAGTAGTTTACTGCTGAATAATAGCCTGGTCCGGAGGTTACAAACTGCTTGTTATACTGTTGCAGAGAACCAAGCTGAACATTACACCTTTCCCCCCCCCCCCCCACCAGATGCCCTCAAAACTGGACATGATCATAGCACTGTGGTATGGATGATCTCTGCAGCTATACTTTATAATTAAGAGTTTTGACTGATTAAAAAAATAAGAGGTGAGCGGGGGGGAAGAACTGCTCTGGTTGCTATGTGTAGTGAAACTGCAAATACATTTTTAAAAGGCCCAGAATTTCATTAGAGCTGCTTCCACTCTGCCACCGTAACCTCACCAGAAGTGCGGCAGAAGCCCCATTTACACTGAACTCCGGCTGCCGTTACAGCAGTGGAGCGGGAGCAGCTCCGAGGAAATTCAGTCAAGTGTGTCTATAACTTAACAACACATAAGGCCGTAAATTACCAGATGTTATTGTGAGAACACTTCCGCACACGTATTACATTCTTGTCTCTGCTATGTTAATGGAGGTTGTTGACCCATTTAAAGGGGATTGACGGGGTAAATGCTGAGAGTTTGTTTCCCCCTGGCCGGAGTGTCTAGAACTAGTGGGCATAGTCTCAGGATAAGGGGTCGGCCATTTAAGACTGAGATGAGGAGGAATTCCTTCACTCAGAGGGTTGTGAATCTTTGGAATTATCTGCCCCAGAGGGCTATGGAATGGATGCTGAGTCTTTGAGTATATTCAAGGCTGAGATCGATAGATTTTTGGACTCATGGGGAATCAAGGGATATGGAGATCGGACGGGAAAGTGGAGTTGAGGTCGATGATCAGCCATGATCTTATTGAATGGCGGAGCAGGCTCGAGGGACCGTATGGCCAACTCCTGCTCCTAATTCTTATGTTCTTATGTTTTTCTGGGTATTGCCTTTCTCTTCCCTTTCTCCAGGGGTGCAAGCAGCCATGATTCAACTTTCCCTCGGCCCAATTACTCAAGATCATTACAAGTGGCTTTGGGGGTGAATTAGGCAAAGATGGACAACAAAGAGTTGGGAACTAAATCTTTGTCAAGTGATCAATGATTCACTCGCAATGTTTTTGTTGTTGCATGCTGCCCAGTTCAGCCAGAGTTTACATAATGTTTATCACTGTGCACTTAATCTGGCTTCAAAGCCCAGAGCAGATGTACTGAGGTAGTTGATTCTCAATCAAACCCCTCCTTATGGCTGTTGAATCAAGAATTGGCTTCACATCTTTCTGCTCATGGGTCTGTAAATTCTTCATTTACTGTTTGCTTGTTTATGCAAGTTGTTGGGGTGGATTGTTTAATGAGTTGTCTGCCTTAGACTGGGGCCAGGCATGTGACAAGAAATAACCAGCCAAACCCATCACTTTGTCTTCTCTACAGACAAAAACACTGACAGGTTTGGCAACTTTTGGGGCTCTTAGTACTTTCTTCTCTTCTATCTATCTGGTGCTGTTGGCTCAAATTAGATGCAGTGGCTTGTATTTTTCAATCAGAGACCTTTGTGCCATCTCCTCACCTCAGGTGCAACTGGGGTTGCACGACCTTGTTAATCTTTGGAACACATTTGGCAATTGCTAATAGTGATATCATGTGGCTAAATTAAATTGTATTTGGCAAATCTGGTGAAAATATATTATACCATCATAGTAATTAACAGATATCTTGGCCAACTCTAAATGTAGTTAATGGGTTTTCCGATTGGCTAATTCTTTTGGAATGAAGCAAATCCAGCTCTGATAATAGGTTGGAGCAGTTTGTGCTGTTACTATAGCAGCAATGTCTACATAATGTCATTCACAAAACCGCCCTTTGGCTACTTAGTACTTTTAAAGGTGGCAGCAGTTAAATTGATATGTAGCAACTATAACTTTTTCCTTGACACTTTTTAAAATTCTGCACTCCTTCATGTTAAAACTTGTACAGTGGAACTTCCATTATTCGCCATAATGGAGGGACCCCTTTGGCTGATAATGGAAATTGGTGATTAATCGAGATTCTACAATGTTTAGCACTACATTTATGACTACATGTGATTCAGAAGCAAGAATGCCGTCAATTATGTCAAAACTACATCACCAGCCTCATAGCCAAGATGCCAGCCTTGGCTCAGTGGTACCACACTTGCGTCTGAGTTAGAAGGCCATGGGCTCAAGCCCTACTCCAAAGACTTGAACACAAAATACTGAGGCAGCATTGCACTGTCAGAGGTGCCGTCTTCCGGATGAGACATTAAACCGAGGCCCCATCTATTTTCTCAGGTGGACGTAAAAGATTCCATGGCACTATTTCGAAGAAGAGCAGGGAAGCTGTTAAATCCGTGAATCTTGATGTATGGTGTCCTTCAATAAATAGACAGAGACTGCAGAGGAACAATCAATGGTGTTTACTGGATGAGGGTTACTCTAAAACTAACAGTACAGATCCCTACTCAGGGTTTATATACAGGTGTGGTCACTGCCGGTACTACAGTATACAGGAGCTGTAAAAAGTAGTTCTCCCCTTAAAGGTACATACACTACAGAAGCTATCCCTGGTGTCCTGGCCAATATTTATCCTTCAATCAACATAACAAAAACAGATTATCTGGTCATTATCACATTGCTGTTTGTGGGAGCTTGCTCGGCGCAAATTGGCTGCCGTGTTTCAACAGTGACTAAACTTCAAAAAGTACTTAATTGGTTGTAAAGCGCTTTGGGCCGTCTAGTGGGCATAAAAGGCGCTGTATAAATTCAAGTCTTTCTTTCTATATGGGCTTGGATAGAGTAGGCACGATGGGCTGAGTGAACTTTTGATGTCTTGGGCTTCTGTGCTTTTATATAAGGCGCTATATCAATGCAAGTCTTTTTCAGTCAAATGAGACATTGAGATTCTACCCGACCTGCCTTTGCTTCTCTACTTTGTGTCTCCTTAGGCTGTAGGATCTTCAGCTTGACAACCTCTGTATCTCTTGTCATTTTCTCTTTAGCGAGCATTAAGTGGGCTTGGGTCCTGTTGTAATCAAGCCTCAATTTCAGCCACTTGAAGATGTCTAATGTACACTGCTTCCCCAAATCTTGGTTTAATATCAACAAAAGGTCAGTAGAGCATTTATGAGGAGGCCAACTTTTGTCTTGAAAATACCTAAATTTGTTATGCTATTGTGTAGAACTCTATATCAACAATGGCGCAACCAGTATCTCTTATGTAATGTGGTGTTGTTAGAATTTTGCTGTTTAATCAAGTCGAGCAGATAAAGGAAGGAACTAAGAGCTGAATCGTATGAAGAAACGTATTAACAGTCACTGGAAGAATGTCTGATTTCAATAGGAAATGTCTGCTTTCTCTGATTTAATGTAATTAGAGCACTGAAAGACAGAGTACTGCGCTGCCCATTCATGTCTGTTAACTTCCAGCTCTCCGTTTCCTTCGCAGCTCTCTCACTACATGCTTGCTGTCATTACTGTTGCGAAATAACATTCAGTGCATTTTTTAAAATGAAAGCAAAGCCTGTTATTAGCTATGTACTTGGCATGTGTGTGGTTAGAAAGAATGCTTTCAGAAGTTTCCAGAATACATTCAAGGTTGTTTTCCAGGCTGCAATGATCAGAAATTATTGTCTAAATTAAAAGCATTTGTGTAAAATGAAGGCACAGCTGAAGGTTGAGATTAAGCTCTATCCTGTTGAAGACTACCAACCTGAGGCCTGAAAGAGGACTTCACTCAGACTATTCTGAAATGGATTGTGGGTTGGGTAAAGGAAAGCTCTAATTGGTTAAGCACCTGGGGGGAGAAATTCAGTATCGCCCTGTTTGGGGCGCCGTTGTCGGCCGTGCGCAAAATTTAGTGCCTGGCGCTAATTATCGCCTCCGACGGCAAACTTGGCTTTTATCGCCCCTGAAGGTGATTGGAGCGCTAAATCAGGTGCAACACACCTCTCTTGAAAGAAACTTGAAAGTACTGAAGTACAAAGGGATCTGGGGGTCCTGGTGCACGAAACTCAAAAGGTTAGTATGCAGGTGCAGCAAGTGATTAAGAAGGCCAATGGAATGTTGGCCTTCATTGCTAGGGGGATAGAATATAAAAATAGGGAGGTATTGCTTCAGTTGTACAAGGTATTGGTGAGACCGCATCTGGAATACTGCATACAGTTTTGGTGTCCATACTTAAGAAAGGACATACTTGCTCTCGAGTCAGTACAAAGAAGGTTCACTCGATTAATCCCGGGGATGAGGGGATGGACATATGAGGAGAGGTTGAGTAGATTGGGACTCTACTCATTGGAGTTCAGAAGAATGAGAGGCGATCTTATTGAAACATATAAGATTATGAAGGGGTTGGATCGGGTGGATGCGGGGAAGATGTTCCCGATGATGGGTGAAACTAGAACTAGGGGGCATAGTCTTAGAATAAGGGGCTGCTCTTTCAAAACTGAGATGAGGAGGAACTACTTCACTCAGAGGGTGGTAGGTCCATGGAATATGCTGCCCCAAAAAGCTGTTGAAGCTACATCATTACATAAATTTAAAACAGAAATAGACAGTTTCCTAGTAGAAAAGGGAATTAAGGGTTACGGGGAGCGGGCAGGAATTTGGACATGAGTCTAGGTTCGGATCGGTCATGGCCCTGTGGGTAGCGGAGCGGGCCCAGGGGCCGTGTAGCCTGATCCTGCTCCTGTTTTCGTGTGTCTAATGCTGTTAGATTCAGGAGATAGTCCTGTCATAGTGGATTGGCGGTTAGGATCAGATCAGCCATGATCTTATTGAATGGCGGAGCAGGCTCGAGGGGCCAATTGGCCTACTCCTGCTCCTATTTCTTATGTTCTTATGTTCTTAAGGCACTAAGGCCGAGGAGAGAGGTGCTACCTCCGAGGAGCGAGGCGCTACCTCAGAGCGCTGGTGAAGCAAGGAAGGGCAAATCAAAATAAACCTGCAAAGTGCTGCTCAGTACTCAAAACTCCTTCACACAGCGTTAAATCTCTCCAGAAGTCTCTCTCTCTCTCTCTCAGAATGCGTGGTGCAAAAATGTCACCGACAAAAAAAGGCAGGAAGCTCCCCTAGTCCCTTTCTGACAGCATAACGCTCCCCTCAACCTGTCGTTAACGGCAGGCAGTAAGGCAGGGGGCGCCACTCAATATCCGGTCCGGGGCGCTAACGGGGCGTTGCACACTCGACTGACGTCACAATTTGCCGGGGCAGGAGATCGTGGCGGTAGTGTTTAGCACCGCCGCAAAATGTCTAGTTAATTTTGCGAGCGGCGCAAACATCAGCACGCCCGGGCGCTAGTTGCTTTGTGCCCCATTAGCGCCCTCTTAAGGCACTAACGGGAGGCGCAAACAACTGAATTTTTCCCCCCTGATATACTGCAGGACAAGAGGACAAGGATAACAACTGGTGAAAGGCGAGTTCAGGACTGAGGTCAGGAAGCACTTCTTCATACAAAGTGATCAATTCCTGGGATGGTAACCAGGTAAGATAGCAAAGGCAGTTGGATGCTGTGATGAGGGAACAATTGGTTTCTCTAGAAGGATGTGCTTCCCTCATCTGCACTCAGAGTTTGTGATGTTGTGTAAAATAATGGAATCAATTATCAGGAGTAAACTTGAGGTGTGTCTATATAATAATAACCTAGCTAACAGTAACCAACATGGATTCAAGAGGGGAAGATAATGGCTGACCAACCTATTTGACTTATTTGAGGAGGTATCATCCCAAATGGACTCCGGAAAGCCCTATGCCATAGTGTATCTAGACCTGTAAAAGGCAAGTGGGAAGGAAGTGGCCTGCAGCTTGTGGCAGCTGAGCCTTGAGATCTCCTGTGCTGTTGCATGGGAAGGCTTGCCCTGCTGCACATCTGCAAGCTTCAGAAGGAGGCTGGTAGGAGGCCACACTTGTGCTGCCATCCTAAGAGACTGCACCATTATCTGTGCCTGTCCCGGCCATTCTACTAGTACCATTAAATTGGATCAGCATAGCCAATGATCTGTGGCTAGGTCGACTGAATGGTCTCACTGAGATCAGCATAGCCCCGTGTGATGTTTTTCTGCAACCCATCACTAATCCCTTGGAGGCTGGATGAGGCAGCCTTATTCAATTTGGCACCCCCCCCCCCCCCAACCGACCCTGGACACCTTTGGCAGCAGTATGAGCATCCATGGAGGAGTCATAGACTGCTCTTATGACCTCTGTCATGGGGGAGGGCTGTGCTTCAGATGTCCTTGCAGCAGCAACATGCTCCAGGTGTACTGCAGAGTTCCAAAGCCATCCATCCACCAATGTCCTGCACATGCTGCTAGCTCTTCCACCATCTGCAACACTCATATTTGGCATGGCTCCCAATGTCTGCACTGATGTTTAATGTCTGCGAGTATCATTCTTTTAAAAGCCACACCCTGGAGTTTTTCAGCCAAGGGGCTGCATAACCTGACCCTCATCTGCCACCAGCAGTTCTTCCTGCTCAGTCACACTCTGTTTGCGACCCATTCTTCTTCCCTGTTGCTCACTCTCTAACTGCCCCAGGGTGGATGTCTCTGAACTGGTACACAGGAGGAATGAGTGAGTGACAGCACATACTCAAAGGTGCTGGTACGACTGTAAGCAACCCGTAGAACAGGAAAAGCTGGAGAGAGATTACAAAAGTTCCTGGTGAGCAGATGTAACTTACAGTAGGAGTAACATAAGTGGTTCACAATATGGTTTGCTGATGGCTAGGCCAGAGTATGATAGAATTAGAAGGAAGAACAGATGTTCATCAGGATCTCACAGCTGTCATGTGTATTCTTAATTCCCTGTCTCCAATAGCCTTTATGGCCTCTCTCCCTCCCTCCCCAGGTTCTGCTGTGTCTGTTCCTCGTAGGGCTGAAAGGTCAGAAGTTTGGTGGGCTGCAGCTCTCTCTCTTTGGTGTCATGGGCTATCTTTTCCTGAATAAAGAATGCAAGAAGTGAGGATTAAATCTTCTGCCTATGACATACTGTAAATCCCAGCTATCAGAATTCGGCCATAATGGGTGCGATGGCAGTTGCATGCAACAAGCAACTGCATTCCATTAGAGGCTTTGGCTGCATGAATGCATATAAGGTGACTGAGGAAGCACACAGGCAACGGCTGGGGTGTCACGGGCATGGCGCACCCTTGCGGGCTTTGATGGTAAGCTGTTGAAGACAGTGGCTTTGATGGTAAGCTGTTGAAGACAGTGTAGTGAAGGGGAAGTTATTGTAAGCAACAGGCACGCTTAGTACTGTGCAATATTGGAAGGTGTAATTGGCTTTGCTTACCTTGGTTGATCTGGAAAGCTCCTTAACCTTCTTCTGGCACTGCCTGGCTGAGCAGGGCCTTGCCACTCGGCAGCTTTCCTTCAGGCTCTGATGCATGTGTGCCAAAGAGCATCACTCTTCTCTGGCTTACTTCCTTCAGCAGCATTTCTACTGCCTCATCAAAGAGCCTTGGGGGGGGGGGGGGCACCTCTCTGCCCTCCTGCAGATTGGCAACCATTCTGCAATCTCAAATCTTCTTCCCCTGACCAGAAAGGACAATCATGATGCCTGTCCCTTTAAGCAGTCTTAGCTTTTAAGTCCTGCAGCAATGAGCTATTACCAGCCCCAATCAGATGCATTTTTGACACCTGTTTCTTGCCCAAAATATTTTACACCACATTATCCAACTGTGCCATAAATGATTCCAAGGTTTTCATTCCCATATCCCCTACCGAGATTGCACATCACATTTTCCAATGTTACCGTATAGCAACACTGGGCACAAGTAAGGTCAGCCCATTACTGATGTCCAGCGTTGCATCATGGGTAATCCCAGTCTCCTGGAGTTGTTAAAAGTCAAGGAGGAATTTTTGAGAATTTTGCTCCTGAAATTGGCCACCGGTATTTTTTTGCCTCCCCTGGGAGTTAATATAACTCATGTTTGGGGAGGGTATTGTGCACTGCCCAATGGATAAAATGGCCACTGATTGGCCTGATGGCCTTTTCTCACATTTTCTTTTCATATATAAAAATGTGCAAGTAAGCAAAATGCAGATTATTTGAACAGAGAAAGCCAACATTTTTAGACAGCCCTTCTGAACATTTGAACAATACCTAATCCTACGCTTATCCATTTATCTTATTGACTAATGTGAAGTTAGGGCTGTGTTTTGGGTGTGTAAAGTAGGCTTCTTTGATCTCAATTTTTCTTGTTAACGTTCCAAGTCACTCTCGTATGCCATGACACAATAATCATTATTTCCTCTGCCAATTTGTTTCTGCAGATGTCAACACGTCAGAATAAAGCAAACTTTCAAAACTTGAATAGATTTTAAATGCTTGATTAAGAGCAAACAGGCGACTAAGGGGAGTCCGCATTGCTGAATGAAGACAGAATTCCTAGCTACAGCTGACCAATTCCTCCTCTCAGCACTCCTGCCCACCTTCCAGGATTGTCCTGGAGTCTCCAGGAATTAAAGATTCATCTCCAGGATACTGGAGAAAAGTCATAGAGGAATTAAAAAATAATTGTGTTTTTATCATTCTCTTTGAACAATTTTGTTTATTGGTTATAATAATATTGGAGACAGGAAAAAAGTTTCTTTGATTAACAGTCAGAAGCCATCCAATCGGGTAACGAAGATTCACTTACCAATGGGCGCGGTTAAGTGTTGCGTCATGAGGTTGGACATGTTGGGTGATTGGGCAGGTGCATGGCAGATGCAGTATAATGTGGATAAATGCGAGGTTATCCACTTTGGTGGCAAAAACAGGAAGCAGATTATTATCTGAATGGCAATAGATTGGGAGGAGGGGAAGTGCAACGAGACCTGTGTCCTTGTGCACCAGTCGCTGAAGGTAAGCATGCAGGTGCAGCAGGCGGTTATGAAGGCAAATGGTATGTTGGCCTTTGTAGCGAGAGGATTCGAGTACAGGAACAAGGATGTCTTGCTGCAGTTTTACAGGGCCTTGGTGAGACCACACCTTGAGTATTGCATGCAGTTTTGGTCGCCTTATCTGAGGAAGGATGTTCTTGCCATGGAGGGAGTGCAGCGAAGATTCACCAGACTGATACCTGGGATGGCAGGAATGACGTATGAGGGGAGATTGGGTCGATTGGGCTTATACTCGCTGGAGTTTAGAAGAATGAGAGGGGATCTCATTGAAACTTATAAAATTCTAACAGGACTAGACAGACTAGATGCAGGAAGGATGTTCCCAATGGTGGGGGAGTCCAGAACCAGGGGTCACAGTCTAAGGATAAGGGGTAAGCCATTTAGGACAGAGATGAGGAGGAATTTCTTCACCCAGAAAATGGTGAACCTGTGGAATTCTCTACCACAGAAGGCAGTTGAGGCCAATTCATTAAATATATTCAAGAAGGAGTTAGATATATTTCCTAAGGCTAAAGGGATCAAGGGATATGGGGAGAAGGCAGGGACAGGGTACAAGAAACTCTCTGGTATCCGGCACCGACGGGACCGGGATAGTGCCGGTTGATTAAAAATTCCAGATGATGGAGAGGGTTATCTACCAAGGCTATTTTTAACAAACAAAGAGTCTGTGAGGGAGCCGATGTCCTCGGGGTAATATTTTCTAGGGCGGTTCGGGAGGATTTAAACTAATTTGGCAGGGGGATGGGAACCTCGGTAGTGGAAAAGAGGGAAGTCATATGAAGTCAGAAATAGATGGTAGAAAGGTGAGAAGCAATAAGCAAAGGAGAGAAACACAAAGGGCCAAACTAATTCATAATGAGAGTGTGAAAAAAGCAAGCCTGAAGGCTTTGTATCTTAATGCTAGAAGCATTAGGAACAAGGTGGATGAATTAGTTGTGGAAATAGAGGTAAACAAGTATGATTTGATTGGGATTACAGAAACGTGGCTGCAGGGTGGGCAAGGCTGGGAACTTAACATCCAGGGATATACAATATTTAGGAAGGATCGGCAAAAAGGTAGGGGAGGTGGGGTAGCATTGCTGGTAAAGGAGGGGATTAATGCAATGGAAAGGAAGGATATTAACTCGGATGAAACGGAATCTGTATGGGTAGAAATGAGAAATAGCAAGGGGAGGAAAACATTAGTGGGTGTGATATATAGGCCTCCAAATAGTAATATGGAGGTGAGGGAAGGCATAAAAAGGGAAATTAGAGAAGCGTGCGATAAGAGCACAGCTGTCATCATGGGTGACTTTAATTTACATATTGATTGGACTACCCAAACTAGTAAAAATTCTGAGGAGGAGGAATTCCTGGAATGTTTTCGGGACGGTTATCTGGACCAATATGTCGAGGAGCCGACTCGAGATCAGGCCATTTTAGACTGGGTATTGTGCAATGAGAAGGGACTTATCAGCAATCTTCTTGTATGAGGCCCCTTGGGTCAGAGCGATCATAATATGATCGAGCTCTCAGTCGAGATGGAGAGTGAGGAAATTGAATCAGAGACTAAGGTCCAGAACTTAAATAAAGGGAATTACGAGGGTATGAGACGGGAATTGGGTAAGATTGATTGGGTGGTGTTTCTGGGGGGATTGACAGTGGATAGACAATGGCAAGCATTCAAAGATAGAATGGAAGAATTCCAGAACATGTTTATACCGGTTTGGCACAAAAATAAACCTAAAAAGGTGACTCAACCGTGGATAACGAGGGAAATTAGGGACAGCATAAAATCAAAAAAAGGGCATATCAACTGGCAAAAAAAAGCACCAGACCGGAAGATTGGGGGCAGTACAAGATACAGCAAAAGAGGACAAAGGGATTAATCAGGAAGGGGAAAATAGAATACGAAAGTAAACTTGCAGCATACATAAAGACAGACTGCAAAAGCTTTTATCGGTATATCAGGAGGAAAAGACTGGTAAAATCCCAAGTCGGTCCCTTGCAGTCCGATTCGGGAGAATATATAATGGAGAATAAGGAAATGGCAGACCAATTAAACTCATACTTTGGTTCTGTATTCACAAAGGAGGACACAAATAACCTCCCAGGAATATCGGCAAACATAGGGACTAATGAGAGGGAGGAGCTGACAGAAATTAGTATCTCTAGGGATATGGTGCTGGGTAAGTTGAGGGGACTGAAGGCCGACAAATCCCCAGGGCCTGATAAACTACATCCTAGGGTACTTAAGGAGGTGGCCCTGGAGATAGCAGATGCTCTAAGGATCATCTTCCGGAACTCCATTGACTCGGGAACAGTACCCGTGGATTGGAGGGTAGCTAATGTTACCCCAATATTTAAAAAGGGGGGTAGAGAGAAAGCAGGGAATTATAGACCAGTAAGCCTTACATCGGTTGTGGGCAGAATGCTAGAGTCCATTATTAAGGATAAAATAGCAGAGCACTTAACAAATGGGGAAAGGATCGGACAGAGTCAACATGGATTTACAAAGGGTAAATCGTGTTTGACTAATCTGCTGGAATTTTTTGAGGAAGTAACTGGTAAAATAGATGGGGGAGAGCCAGTGGATGTGGTGTACCTTGACTTCCAGAAAGCCTTCGATAAGGTTCCACACAAAAGATTATCATGCAAAATTAAGGCTCATGGGATTGGGGGCAAAGTATTAACGTGGATAGAGAACTGGCTGGCGGATAGAAAACAGAGAGTTGGAATAAACGGCTCGTTTTCGGAGTGGCAGGCAGTGACCAGCGGGGTGCCGCAAGGATCTGTCCTGGGACCCCAGCTGTTCACAATATATATAAATGATCTGGATCAGGGAATTGGATGCAATATTTCCAAATTCGCTGACGACACTAAACTAGGAGGAGGGGTGGGCTCTGATGAGGATGTCAGGAGGCTACAGTGCGATTTGGACAGGTTGGGGGAATGGGCGAATACGTGGCAGATGCACTATAATGTGGATAAATGCGAGGTTATCCACTTTGGGGGTAAAAACAGGAGGGTAGATTATTATCTAAATGGCAATAGATTGGGAGATGGGGAAGTGCAGAGGGACCTGGGTGTTCTTGTGCACCAGTCACTGAAGGAGAGCATGCAGGTGCAACAGGCGATTAAGAAGGCAAATGGTATGTTGGCCTTCATATCAAGGGGGTTCGAGTATAGGAATAGGGATACCTTACTACAGCTGTACAAGGTGCTGGTGAGACCGCATCTGGAGTATTGTGTACAGTTTTGGTCGCCCCATCTGCGGAAGGATGTTCTTGCCATGGAAAGAGTGCAACGGCGATTCACCAGGCTGATACCTGGAATGGCGGGAATGACCTACGAAGAGAGATTAAATAGTTTGGGCTTGTACTCACTGGAGTTTAGAAGATTGAGAGGGGATCTCATCGAAACATATAAAATTATGGCAGGCCTGGACAGGCTGAATTCAGAGAGAATGTTTCCAATGGCCGGGGAGCACAGAACCAGGGGCCACAGTCTAAAAATAGCGGGCAAATCATTTAAAACAGAGATGAGGAAGAATTTCTTCACTCAAAGAGTAGTGAGCCTGTGGAATTCCCTGCCACAGAGGGCTGCGAAGGCTAATTCAATAAATATTTTCAAGAGAGAATTGGATATATTTCTGAAGGCTAAGGGGATTAAGGGTTACGGAGAAAAGGCGGGGACGGGGTACTGAACTGGTAAGATCAGCTATGATCTCAGACGAAGATCAGCCATGATCTCATTGAATGGCGGAGCAGGCTCGAAGGGCCGAATGGCCTACTCCTGTTTCTATCTCTATGTTTCTATGTTTCTATGTGACTCCTGTTATTGAGGTGTTCAGACTTCTGACAGTGCCAAGAAGCCGAGTAGTGGCAGTTTGGAGAACTACCCACACTGACTAACTCGGCCACCGCGGGAGACTCGGACTCGGCAACATTTCCAGTTATTGAGGTGTTGTTTTCGGAGTATGAATTTTGCCGGTTAATAGAGAATTCAGGATATTTAGGTGCCGTGTAAACAAGAGTTTCCTGTACTGAGATTGGATGATCAGCCATGATCTCATTGAATGGCGGAGCAGGCTCGAGGGGCCGAATGGCCTACTCCTGCTCCTATCTTCTATGTTTCTATGTTGGGTGACCAATGGCGGGAGCGTGGGTGGAGGCAAGAGGTCATGTGATGAAACCTCCAGGGATCCGTCCAACCAGAGTTGGCAACTCTATGCCCACCTTTTCTGGAGGTCATGCCAGTTTCCCCATCCCATGGTCACAAGCCTGACCTGAACTGAAAACCCACCTGTATTTCTGGGTCCCATATACTCTGGCATGAGTATCTTTTAGTCCAAAACCAGGAGACCTTCCAGCTCCATTTTGCTGGCACTATATAAAGAAAAGACTTGTCTTTTAACTGGCTTTGCTGCCTGCTCCTTCTCAGAAACTCTGATCTGAGGGGGCTCGAGACAGGCAGTAAGGTTCAATAACTGAGGTCACCCCTATCTTTGGGCCTCTGCCAACCAGAGACCCATGAAAATGAGGCAGCGACGTGATGATGTCACACCTGCCTCATTACCATTTTATAACAATGATTTTGCCTGTTACAGGTTCCCCCTCAGGGAAACACCCAGAAGTACATGCATGGTGTAAAGAGGGGGGGGGGGCGGGAGAAGATGATGTCACGGGGCATTAAGGCTTCAATATTAAGGCAGAGGCAGGTTCTGAGTGGCGGTGGTTGGCCCCCCTGCTAAGTTTTCTTCCTGGGTTTCATGCACACAATTCCCCCCCACCCCGAATTGCGTGCACGAAGCCCGGGAAGAAAAGTTAGCAGATCGGAATCTCCAATTTCAAGTTGATTGCCCAGTTAAATTTTCCTTCCAGGTTTCGAGTCTCCAAGCTGAACAACAAGCGTGATTCGCTCCTGCATGATGTAATCTCAAGTCGAGTATCTAAAGGGCCAATGCAAAAATGGAACTTGGAGGAACTAGGAGGTTTTGGAAGGAGACAGTGAGAGGTATTTAACATGGATTCCGGACGAGCAAGGCCAGTACCCAGATTCAATGATACTTCCCCCTTGAATTACTGCTGGGTGCAGTCAGGAGTAGGAGGGAGATCATTTTCCCCAGCAATGGGAGGAAGAAACCTGCTGCTCTTACCAAGAAGGCATGGTTGGAGGTGGTTGAGGAGGTGAGCAGCAGGAGCATTGTGCCCTGGTCTTGGATGTAGTGCAGGAAGCGATTTAATGACCTAACCAGATCAGGAAAAGTGAGTACATTTGCTGATTCACTTACACCCTGTAGTGTACAACACCCGCCCCCCCCCACTCTGTTTGCCAAACGTACCCCATCACATCATTCCTCACACCCACTAAAGTTTCAACAGATCCCATCCTTCACTTTCAACAGCACCCATCCTTCACCTCCCCATTTATCCATCCATCGCTGCCACTCACCCCAATCCTTATGCAATGTGATGTATCTGTCTGATAGTCACCCTCACTGAATGGACTGCATCCATCGGGTGAACCTTCACTCGCTCACAGGTCTGTTCTTTTGCCCCTTGTAGGAGAAGAGAGTGCAAAACTCTGGGAGAGGGAGAAGACTGGAGTTGGACAGCCACAAATAGTCCAACTCACTGATGCAGAGGAGGATGCTGTGGAGATAAGTGGCACATTGCGTCCCTGTCAATCGGAAATGCAGAGACTAGGAACTCGCAAATGCCCGATGACAGAATTAAAAATATCTCTGACACACATGCTGCCTTTATTTCATCAATGACTGAACTATGAGGAGCCTGAGAATGGTGATTGTCACTTTGCCCAGACTAATTCATATCTGTTTCTTTTCTCTTCCAGGGCCTTCATACGTAGAGCAACAGTCTGTGGATACGCATGTTGACGATTCCTCAGGGGACCTCATTCCTTCTGAGGGTGCACCATCACAGGACCTACAGCCACGCACTGGCGCAAATACTCGCACTTCAGTGGGTCCAGTTAGACAGTTAGTTGGGTTTTCATCTGGTGTTTCACATCTCACAAGTGAGCACGAGCAGGCACTGGTTGCAGGGACAGCTTTGGAGAGTTTGCGTCGGGAGTGGGGGGGGAGGAATTGTGTGCACACTTTGCTTAGCTGGGCAGATGCTAAACCCCCTGGGTCATCATTGAGAAGGAGAATGTTGGAGGTACAGCAAGGTACTGGCAGAGGTGCCATGCACACTCTCCACAATAGTGGAGAGGATGGAGGAGTCCAGCTCCAACAGTAGTGGATTGGTGTCACAGGGAATTACGAGAAGATCTGCCATGGAAAGAGTGGCAGATCTGCAAGCACGGCTCTCAAATGAGTCTATGCAGGCCATGACCACGGCCATGTGGGAGGTATCTGCCGCTTTAAACAGGGTGATAGGTACCTTGTCCGTAGCCTTACAATGCATCACTGATCTGACCAGGCTTTTCTCAAGCAGAGTGGTTGTAGTGATGTGGCACTGACCAGGAGAGGGATGATGGCGAAAGGGGTCATGGAAGTGGGAATTCCATTCAAAGTGCTCCAACTTCTCAACTGTTGGCCCCTCCCCTCAGCCAGTAGCCACCAGGCTGCCTCGTCTCCCAGTGGCCGAGTCTGCCCCTGCACAAGTGCAGGTGGAGCAGTCTTTGGCAAGGTCCTCACAGGCTCCAAAATCCAGAGGTCGATAGCCAAAAGCATCTCAGCAGTCAGGTGCATCCCTTGTGGCTTCAGCAGAGGTACCACGTAGAAACAGTAGGAAGTGTAAGAAAAAGCTATTGAATTCACCAAGCGTATGCACATGGGTGTTTGATAAAATGTTACGTTGTTAAGTTTCCTTTTTTATAAAGGCACCTAAAATGTAATGATTTGCACCACTTCCACGTCTTGCCAATGATTGCGTTCGACTGCTGTTAATTTACCACCGTTCAATCTGATTGGTTAATGACATAGTTGCTTGCCCTGCTCACTCAGGTCCCATATCCCATTTCCCTTGCTGCGCCGTTATCAGCTCGCACATTCAACAATTTGCCACGCAGAAGATTTGAAAACCTAAACGTGCAAGGGCAAGTCTAACTAAGGGCAGCTGCCGTTAGATGCTGCTCCAGTAAAATCTGTCCCAATGCCTTCAGAAGAGAGAAGCAGGGGGGATAATGGAAGAGAAATTAAAGACATATAAATAAGCCAGCCACAGCTCAACAGTATATAAGGAGACGTTCCCTTCAGACAAACACCAGCAACACAGTACTGTACCGAGCAAAGAGGCATAAGTCATGTGTTCGATATTTAGTAAACTACTGCTTAAAACAGGAAGTCATTCACTCACACCTGGTGCTTGCTTTCAAGGGAAACTACTTGACAGCTCGCTACTTGAAGCAAAATTTTGAATGGCAGTGTACTAACCAAGATTTTGGTAATGGCATTCAAGTTCGTCGCTGTTAGTACAGGCATCTCGTGCTAACACTGGCTGACAGGCTATAAATCTTGTTTCTTTTCCCCCCTTTGATGATATTTCATGATACTATCAGTACTTTGCCCGCAGGAAATCCAGCACCTTGCCCACCCCAACTGTCTGGCAGCTGAAAGGTAGAATTTACTGCTTTTGCATGTTGTTATGACATTTTGCAATGGGAACTCGATATGAAGTCTTGATGCCAAAAGAAATTAAATCTGAAGTTCCCCTTTAATATTTTTTTATTGAGTGCTTTACGACTGTGCATCAAGTTAAACCAACACATTTCCTTTCATGGCCTTCCATGAACAATCCACAGATTGTAATATTCTATTCATGGTTAGGTTCAATCGGGGGAGGGTTGGGAGGAGACAATTGCGAACTTATAGTGACCAATTAATTAGATAAGGAGCACATAAAGCACACCTTGGCACAGAAGACTTCCTTCGAAGGCTATAAATATAGGTGCTTCACTGAACTTAGTTGTAATTGGCCCAGAACTTGGTGTCGGGGGCTTGCCGCGCGTGCAAGCCCCCGATCTGCACTCACCCTGCGCGCTGACATCTGAAGCCCGGGCCTGCTTGCAGTTCCTGTGACAGGCCCGGTTCAGATGTCAGCGCGCAGTGCTTACCTGATCCAGCGGCGTAGTTAGTGCGATGTGCCGGCTGGGATCAGGTGAGCACTGTACAACCAATCAGGTGTGGGGAAGGTTCATTCATGAGTTTGAGAGTAAGAACTGTCAAACTCATGAAAACTACGGGGGCCCAAAACACTATTTAAACTTTAAATAAAAATTTAAAAAACATCCCAATCATTAAATTAAGTATAAATAAGTTTAAAAAAATAATTTAAACAATAATTTTTTTTTTTGAAAAAAATAAATTTTTAATAAAAAGGGTCTAAAACTAAACTTACCTTATTGTAGGTTCTTTAAAATAATAAACCTGTGGAAAAAAAATTCTAAATTACACTAAAACACCACTTACCTGTAAAAATAAATACTTACGTGTGCTTTTTACAAGCGTAAAGACCGGAGGCCTTTACACATGCGCAAATCCCCCAAAACAGAGGAAATCCAAGACGCACGCACTGCCCGCGCTAGCCTCTTCAACTCTTGGGTTAGAGGAGAGGAAATGCCGGTTTTCAGCGCATGCGCTGTGCATGCTGAAAACCAGCATTTCCTCCGGCCAGACGCGTGAGTACCCCTTCCGTACTCACGCGTTTGGGGAGGAATTACTGCCCCATTATTTGAAATGCAGCCTCTCGGGGTTGCACCAAAAAAAGGGGGGGAAAGATGGCTGTTTAAATCACGAAGGCGATTTTTTTTAAAGAGCTGCTGGTTTGCATAGTCATCTGTTTCATTAACTCTTGCGGGGCTCAAGTACCAGCCTCCACATCTCCATATGGTTTCCTTCAAGATGGAGATAAGACGGTCGCTATCCATTTCTCTATCCTGTCTAGTTAGTCTCATTCTCCTAATTCAGACTGTGACATTATGGGGAGTTTCTGTGTTTTATTTTAATTAATTCTGAAATAGCCAGAGGTAAAATGGAAGCTGTCTATCTTTACCTAATTTCAAAATAGAGGCTTGGAGATGATTTTTTTTGTATGGCACTAGAACAGGCTGAATAACTTGGAAATCAGGCAGGATAGAAAGTTTTTTTTTTCTAAATTCTAATTAAATATAAATGGTCAAAAGCATTAGCAAAGATGTGAGACCTGGATGTGTGAATAGGAACAGGGGTAGGTCACTCATTCCCTCGAGTCTGTTCTGCCATTCAAATAGTTCATAGCTTATCCATATCACTTATTGCCTATTTCCAACTCCGTAACATCGCCCGATTCCGTCCTTGCCTCAGCTCATCTGTTGCTGAAATCCTCATCCATGCCTTTGCTACCTCTAGACTTGACTATTCCAACGCACTCCCGGCCGGCCTCCCATCTTCCATCCTACATAAACTTGAGCTCATCCAAAACTCTGTTGCCCAAATCCTAACTCGCGCCAAGTCCTGTTCACCCACCGCCCGTGTGCTCGCTGACCTACATTGGCTCCCAGTCCAGCAACATCTGAATGTTAAAATTCTCATTCTTGTTTTCAAATCCCTCTATGGCCTCGTCCCTCCCTACCTCTGTAACCTCTTCCAGCCCTACATCCCTCCAAGATATCTGCGCTCCTCCAAGTCTGGCCACTTGAGCATCCCTGATGTTAATAGCTCCACCATTGGAGGCCGTGCCTTCAGCTGCCAATGCCCTTAGCTCTGGAATTCCCTTCCTAAACCTCTCTGCGTCCCTACCACGCTTTCCTCCTCTCAGACGCTCCTTAAAACCTGCCTCTTTGACCAAGTTTTCAGTTGCCCTAATATTATGTGGCTCGGTGTAAAATTTGTTGTCTTACAACACTCCTGTGCAGTGCCTTGGGATGTTTTACTACGTTAAAGGCGCTATATAAATACAAGTTATTGTTGTTGGTGTTGTTGTTTGCTCCATAGCCCCTGATATCTCTATCTAATAAAAATCTATCAATCTCAGTCTCAAAAGTTTCAATTGCTTAGCACCCTCGGCCTTTTGGGGAGAGAATCCAGATTTGAAGTACTGTTTGTGTGAAAAAGTGCTTCCTGATTTCATTCTTAAATTGCCTAACTCTAATGTTAAGATTATGCCCTCATGTTCTGGATTTCCCCCACCAGAGGAAATAGTTTCTCTGTATCTACCCTTTCGAATTCCTTTATCATTTTGAAGTTCTGGATTAGAGCACCCCTCAACATTCTAAACTCAAGGGAATACAAGCAAAGTTTACGCAACCTGTCCTCATAATTTAATCCTTTAAACTGTGGTATCATTCTGGCGAATCGGGCGAATATCATCTAACACTGTGTCATTAATCAGGGGTAATTGGCAGGTCATCGACCTGAAGCGTTAACTCTGTTTCTCTCTCCACAGATGCTGCCTGACCTGCTGAGTATTTCCAGCATTTTCTGTTTTTATTTCAGATTTCCAGCATCCACAGTATTTTGCTTTTATAATTGGCAGGACAGATTACAGAGGTATTTGGGCTGTTTAAGTCTGCGGCATACTCCCATAGTCTTTAGCCAAACTCTATGGATGAACTGAGATCCACAGTGTCCATGTACAACATTATATCTGAGCCAGAAGGTTGTTGGTTCAAATTCCACTCCATTTAATTTTTGTTATGCAACCCTGCTGCCTGGATGACAGGAACATAGTGCTCAGCATTGCTAGGGTGCAAATGACAGAAAATACATTGACTGATGTATTGCTGTCATTAGCACACCATTACAGCAGTATGTCCCCCATCACGGCTAAGTGGAGGAGGACAGCTGGGAGTCAATGGAGCGGCTCCTGAAGAATTTCTTGTTGCATTCCTATGACTATCTCCAACAAGCTAGAGTCTAACCACCGCTCCTTGACATTCAATGGCATTACCATCGCCGAATCCCCCACCATCAGTATCCTGGGGGTAACCATTGACCAGAAACTTAACTGGACCAGCCACATAAATACTGTGGCAACAAGAGCAGGTCAGAGGCTGGGTATTCTGTGGCGAGTGTCTCACCTCCTGACTCCCCAAAGCCTTTCCACCATCTATAATGCATAAATCAGGAGTGTGATGGCATACTCCCCACTAGCCTGGATGAGTGCAGCTCCAACAACACCCAAGAAGCTCGACACCATCCAGGACAAAGCAGCCCGCTTGATTGGTACCCCATCCACCACCTTAAACATTCACTCCCTTCACCACGGGCGTACTGTGGCTGCAGTGTGTACCATCTACAAGATGCTCTGCAGCAGCTCACCAAGGCTTCTTCGGCAGCACCTCCCAACCCCGCGATCTCTACCACCTAGAAGGACAAGGGCAGCAGGCGCATGGGAACACCACCACCTCCAAGTTCCCCTCCAAGTCACACATCATCCCGACTTGGAAATATATCGCCGATCCTTCATTGTCGCTGGGTCAAAATCCTGCAACTCTCTACCTAACAGCACTGTGGGAGTACCTTCACCACACGAACTGCAGCGGTTCAAGAAGACGGCTCACCACCACCTTCTCAAGGGCAATTAGGGATGGGCAATAAATGCTGGCCTTGCCAGCGATGCCCACAACGAATAAAAATAAAATTCCGCTGGAGTTACGTTGACTCCACTGCCAGTGCAAGATGGCTCAATCTGCAGTGAAACCAGCACGAGTCCATTGTAATCAATTTTATATTTAAATTAATGGCACATTTACACACCAGCAAGTGAACTTTGAGTAAGTTGCTCCCAAGTTTGCTTCATGTTTGGCGGACCCATTCATACCGATACCTCCAAAAACTGATCTGAGTTTCTTGTTTGTGTTCGGTAGGCTGCTTGGATATTGTTAACTGAACACTAGATGGCCCCCCTGGTGGGAGTAAGCACATTGTAGCAATTACACGCCAAGGTATCTCTTGTGTTGCTTTTGTTATTCTTTGACGGAATATTCGAGAGGGTCTGGAAATAAAAGCAGTTAGTTATTACCACATCAATTGGAGTGTTTATTTGGATGTAACAGTTTGGTGGTGACTTTGTAACATCATGACATTTGCGTGCTCACATCATGGTGTCAAAACGCACGTTGACCAAACATTACCCCCAGCAGAAACAACTAAATGAGGAACGATTTCGGGCATTAGTAAAAAGACAATCCTCCCCAGCCCTGCTTTACTTTGCCCTTTGGGAGTTGACATGCAGAAGACCCTGTTTAAACAACAATCTGAGAGCTAAAACCACCAGCTGCTAGCGGTTCCGCAGTTGGGTCTGCAGATCAATTCAACCTGCCATGTGACCATCTTTAATGTTGCTGTTATGTGAAAGGTGGTGTGTGAATGATGCACCCTAAAATTTAGAGACGTCAGGCAGTTCACTTTAATGTGGATTAAACACTTAAACCAGAACAGTACCTGGAGTCGGCACAATTTATTAACTCAGCAATCATCACTTTGAGTTTATTCCCACCCTATGTTCCGAGGCAAATCTTTCTGAATCAAATCTCATCATCCAATCTTAGTGATTTTCTGTGGACACGCCCCTGTCTGCCAGTAACTCAAACCTTCATTTGCCCTGTGGGATGTTATGCTTTCTCTAAGATTAACAATAACAAAATGTACAGTACTGGCGATAATTAGCAAGATCAGAAGTGTAAACAAAGTTTGAAACTATTCTAGCCCAGGGCTGCACTGGTTATCCATAGACATGTAATTTCCACATATCCCCAACCCAGTGGCTCCCTGTCCCTCTGCGCACTGACTTCAAAAATCCTCACTCTCATCTATAAATCCCTATTTGGCCTCACTCCACTCTACCTCTGCAGCCTACTTCTGCCCTATGTCCCCAATGTCCCCTCCTCTATTCCACCTCTGCTCTGCTGCCGGGCCCATTATCCTCTGCTGCACCATTGGTTCGAGACCCCACAGCCGTATAACCTCACACTTGAACTCCATTCCTGATCTTTTCCCCCTTGCTACATCTGCTACTGCCTTGAATAGCCTCTTTAAAACTCTTCGACTATGCTTATGCCAACTCTCCTAATTTCAGCCTACTCCCACCCAGATTCGACCCCACCCCTGAAATGCCTGGGGACATTTCAATATGTTAAAGCTGCCGTATCAATCCAAGGTGTTGTTGTAACAGGTCTACAATGTTTCTGGTATACTAAGGATCTGCCAGACTCTGAAGATAGGGGAAATTGCGTCACACTCAACATGAAAAAAACTTGTAGTCAGAGGAAGACGTCAACATTAATTTCAAAGTTCCAAGAAGTACCTTATCCTGACAGTATTCATACTGTACTACTAGTACAGCTCTTAATATTCCATCTGGACTGTTAAGACTGCCATTTGTATGAAACAATTTCACTTTAACAGACCATGGACCATGTACAGCAGGCACCTCAAAGCACTGGAGAGGTACCACCAATGCTGCCTCCGCAAGATCCTGCAAATCTATTGGCAGGATAGGTGCACCAACGTCAGTGTTCTCGCTCAGGCCAACATCCCCAGCATCGAAACTTTAACCACGCTTGATCAGCTCCGATGGACGGGCCACATCGTCCTCATACCCAATACGAGACTCCTAAAACAAGCGCTCTACTCGGAGCTCCGGCACGGCAAGAGAGCCCCAGATGGGTGGAGGAAATGCTTCAAGGACACCCTCAAAGCCTCCTTGAAAAAGTGCAACATCCCCACCGACACCTGGGAATCTCTGGCCCAAGGCCGCACAAAGTGGAGGAGAAGAAGCATCCGGGAAGGCGCTGAACACCTCGAGTCTCTTCGCCGGGAGCAAGCGGAAGCCAAGCGCAAACAGCAGAAGGAGCGCCCGTCAACCCAACCACCCCACCCACCCGCCCCTTCAACCACCGTCTGTCCCACCTGTGACAGAGACTGTAGGTCCCGCATTGGACTCATCAGTCACCTGAGAACTCATTTTTAGTGTGGAAGCAAGTCATCCTCAGTTCCGAGGGACTGCCTAAGAAGAAATGTTTCTGTTTTCTTTTCTTGAGTGATATC
The DNA here is from genome assembly GCF_052327205.1 of Somniosus microcephalus. Lineage (NCBI taxonomy): Eukaryota > Metazoa > Chordata > Chondrichthyes > Squaliformes > Somniosidae > Somniosus > Somniosus microcephalus. The sequence continues at coordinate 215,183,044 of NC_140995.1, read as the reverse complement.
ATAGAATCACAAACTATACAGCACAGGACGCCATTTGGCCCATGAAAATGTTGAACATAATGTGGAACAAAACGAACATCAGTGAAGCAGCTGTATACACCTTACTCTATATTGAAGGAGGGAGGCTATTCATTTAAAGAGAGTACTTGCATTTCTATAGCACCTTTCACGTCCTCAGGATATCCCAAAGCGCTTCACAGCCAATGAACTACTTTTTAAGTGTAGACATTGTTGTAATATATGCAAATGCAGCAGCTAATTTGCACACAATAAGATCCTGCAAACAGCACTGAGATAAATGACCAGAAAATCGGTTTTAGTGATGTTTGGTAAACGATAGGTATTGGCCAGGACATAACCCTGTTCTTCTTCTTTTCTGACCACCTGCACAGACAGACAGGGCCTCGGTTTAACGACTCATCCAAAAGACAGCACCTCCTCTGACAGTGCAGCACTCCTTCAGTACTGTACTGAAAAGTCAGCCTAGATAATGTACTCAAGTCTCTGGAGTGGGCCTTGAACCCACAACCTTGTGGTGGAGCCTCAGATGCAGCCAATGCACATTGGAAAATCCCAGGTCACACAACCCTGCGTATAATGTATCTAAATAAATATACTCTCAAGTAAAGAAAATAACAAAATAAGGGTGAGGTTTATTGCATGCAGCCTGTTTCAGGGCCTGGAGCTAGTTGCTGCTGGAAAATTCCAGTCAGTCTCCAATATGTACAACCCTGCTGATCAGGGTGGGGGTGGGGAGGAAATCACATGACCACACCTCCTCTGGCTTAACCCTTGTAGGGCTATTGCAGGCACCACTGCCTAAATAAGACTTCTTAACTAGCATTTACCCTTATGCTGAAGATAGCTCTCAGGGAAGCTGGAGGCCTTCACTTGGTGCTGGTTCCTGTTGCGTTTGCAAAGATAATCCAGAGGCCGTAAGCAGAGTTCAGTTCACGTTGCTTTTTAATGGATGCTCCACACACACACTCCCAGGCAAAAGCAATCGAATACCTATACACAATACAACGATAACAGCACTATCAAACTCCATGTGCTCAGGCCAAGGCAATCGAGTACCTATCACCAATGTCAGACATAACATTTCCTTCCCCCTCACAGAATTTCAAACATGAAAGGTAGTGACAAAGTCCTGTAGGTGGCCAGGGCGAGAACGTGTACGAACAGGCCGAGGTGTGGACTGGTGAAGAGCAGGCCGAAGTGGGGACTGGTGAGGAGCCAGGCTGAGGCACAATATCTGCTTGAGGGTTGGCTGGCTGAGCCACATGTGCATCCCGCCACTCTGGGGGTAAGGCTTGGGGATTAGGTCCGTATAATCCCACATCAGGGGGTGCTGGCACCTTCCGAAGGCAGCTGGCATGCCACCGAGAGCTGTCAGTTAGGCAGAAAGTGGCTGGTCCAAGTTGGCGGCTGATTTGGAGAGGGGAGGACCAGAATGACGCCATCTTATTGTTGCGGTGAGGCCTGCGGACTCTGACCCAATTGGAGACTGAGATGTTGGACGCCTTGGCCCTCTTCGACTGGTCGAAGCGGAGTTTCATCTTCTCCTGCTGTCTAGTGACTGTGGCTTGAGCCGGTGGAGCAGGGCTCTGAGCTAGCAAGGGGCGGAGCCTGCCAAGGGGCAGCATGAGCTCACGGCCTAGCATGAGGGATGCGGGTGAGTCCCCTGTAGTGGAATGCTGGGAGGCTCTGTATTGCAGCAGTGTGTGGAGGAGGGTGTTGTGTATGTACCTTTAAGAGAATAACTGGTCTCAGACTGCAGTACCGGCAGTGACCACCCCTGTATAAAAGGCGCTAGTGAGCCTCTGTGTTTTTAGTTTCACTATGGACTTCCACCAGTAAAGACTTATTTTGTTCACTCCTGCTGTCCGTGTCTCAATTATTCACGGACGTAACACTGGCGACGAGTAAGAAACGAACTTACCTGCAACTCAGCAGCACCTCAGACGACGTTATTGAAGGTCGAAGCCAGAAGAAAGAAAAAAAAAATTTTTAAATAAATAATAAATAAAATCCAAAGAAACTCGAGAAACGGGCGTCGACCGTGGGCAACCGCCCTCCAAATCGTCGGATTGAAAACTTGCAGGAGAGACTGTCCAGAGCCAGGCTTGGTTCCTCGGTCTGTGGTTTCCCAGCTAATCGGGCTGGTGGCAGGTAGTGCACTGATCCTTCCTGGGCTGCGGCGGGCTAGAGCTCGATCGGGTGGCTTTTCAACAGGGCCGGGCAGCGAGTCGGGAAGCAAAGAGAGAGAGAGAGGGTGGAGCACACAGGGCGCGGCCGGTGCTTTGAAGCCGGGCAGCGTTCGGACCTAAGAAGAGGGAGGGACGTGTCCCAGAGGGTCCGCTCCATGACGGGAAAATAATAAAAGAAAAAAAATCAATATTAAACGCGCAAGAAACCGTGGAAAGCAGCGCTAACAACAGCGGGGAAGAAGGCAAAGCGCGGGAGGCGCCATTTTGTTAAATCGGGGAAGAAGGCAAAGCGCGGGAGGCGCCATTTTAGATTTGCAAGATGCCGAAGACTGGCTGTATCACTGCTTTTGATAATACAATAGAGGACTGGACCACGTATGTGGAAAGAGTCGAGGTATATTTCGAGGCAAACGAAATAGCGGAGGGGAAAAAGGCATCGATATTGCTAAACTTAATGGGCGCTAGAACGTACGGCCTATTGCGGGACCTGATTACTCCAGCCAAACCGAAGGCGAAGAGTTTTAACGAAATTATTGCTGTCCTACAGGAACACTTAAACCCTGCACCGCTGTTGATAGCAGAAAGATTTAAATTCCACAGGAGAACTCAGCACAAAGATGAGAGCAATGCTGAGTATTTTACGGAACTACGCAAGCTATCAAAGCACTGCCAGTTCGGAGCAGGACTGGCAGATACCCTACGGGACAAATTTGTCTGTGGACTCCTGAGTGAAGGAACACAGAAGAAGTTACTCTCAGAGAAAGAGCTGACGCTAGATAAGGCTTTCAGCGTGGCAGTATTGTATGAAGCAGCAGCCAGGGGAGCTGCAGAAATTCAACAAAAACCACAGGAATACGGCACCCACGAAATGACACGGGGATTTGCAAAATGTTATCGTTGCGGCAGAACTAACCATGACCAGAAGGACTGCTGGTCCAAAGACAAAATATGCAGGCAATGCGGGAAGATGGGACACATTGCACAAGTTTGCACGTCTGGGAAGAAGACCAGCGACAACAAAAAGGCTACTAAGGAACCGTACAAGAAACTACAAAAGATGACGGACAGTAGTTCCGAAGACCAGATGAGCGATAGTGAATCCGGGAACAGGAGACTAAGCTGTCTCAAACTTCACAATGTAATCGCAAAAGAGGATCACCGAACCATTTGGGTCACCCTCACGATAGCAGGGTCCCAAGTTAAAATGGAATTGGATACAGGATCAGCGCTAACCATCATGAATCGACAAGACTACGAGCGGCTATTTTCACACATACCCTTGAGAGAGACATCCATCGCCTTGACAACGTATACGGGGCAAAAAGTATACCCCAGAGGAAAAATAAGGGTGCCTGTCGAATACAATGGCAAGAAAATACGGAAATTTTATCTCTACATACTGCCAAATGGTGGACCACCGTTATTGGGACGGGAATGGATCAGGAAGATAAACTTAGATTGGCATTCCATTCATGCAATGACGGTGGACGGTAAAAAAAAGATGAAGATGTCACTCACGATTGTCAACAATCTTAGCTAACGCCAAAGAGGTATTTCAACAAGAACTGGGCACGCTTAAAGGCGTAGCCGCCTCGATAAAAATAGAAGAGAATGCAGTTCCCAAGTTTTTCAAAGCAAGACCGGTACCATATGCAATTCGCCCAGCCGTCGAGGCAGAGCTGGAGAATCTGGAGAAGGCGGGCGTGTTGTCTAAGGTCGACTGGAGCGAGTGGGCGACACCCATCGTTCCTGTCATGAAGAAAACGTTAAGCAATAAGTCCGGGGAGCCAAGGAAGATTCGCATCTGTGGGGATTTCAAGGTGACGGTGAACCCAGTCCTTCACACAGTACAATATCCTCTTCCAAGGATAGAAGACATCTTCGCCTCACTGTCTGGAGGGAAGCGTTTTACAAAAATTGGCCTAGCACAAGCATATTTGCAGATGGAGGTTGAAGAGTCCTCTTGGAAGTATCTCACGATAAACACTCACAAAGGTCTTTACCAGTATCATCGATCGGTATTCGGAGTAGCATCGGCTCCGGCGATATGGCAAAGAGCGATGGAACAAGTCCTGCAAGGGATTCCGGGGACTCAGTGTTACTTGGACGACATCCTTGTAACAGGTGAAGATGACAGTGAACACCTTAACAACCTAGAACAGGTGCTCACTAGACTACGGGAACATGGGCTGCGAGCCAACCGCCCCAAGTGCGAATTTTTTAAGAAACAGATATCGTATTGTGGCCACGTGATTGATGAAGAGGGGTTACATAAGTCCCCTGACAAAATTGAAGTGGTTGTTAAGGCCCCAGCGCCTGAAAATGTGTCGCAACTGAGGTCATTCCTCGGGTTGGTGAATTACTATCATAAGTTTTTGCCGAATTTGTCGACAATTCTGCACCCACTGAACGCCCTGCTACGAACGGGGGTAGCATGGAAATGGAGCGATGATTGTAAGCGTGCTTTTCAGAAGAGTAAGGACTTAATCACTTCAAGGGAAATTTTGGCTCACTACAACCCAGCACTGCCAATCAGGCTGGCGTGTGATGCGTCTACCTACGGCATTGGGGCGGTACTGTCACATAAATTCCTTGATGGTTTAGAGAGGCCGATAGCTTTTGCGTCACGCTCGTTAACTTCTGCCGAGCGTAACTACGCCCAGATTGACAGAGAGGCCCTCAGCCTAGTGTGGGGGGTGAAGAAGTTCAATCACTACCTGCACGGTCAAAAATGTACTCTACTAACCGATCATCAACCTCTTGTCTCCATTTTCAACCCTCAGAAGGGCGTACCGATAATGACAGCACAACGGCTGCAGAGATGGTCCCTTTTCCTAGGGGCACACCAATATGACATCGAGTACAAAGGAACTAAACAGCATGGAAATGCTGATGGATTGTCACGTCTACCGTTGCCGACGGTGGAAGAAGAAGACCTTGCAGTGGATCCAATGGAGTTATTCCACTCGACCATAGTCGAATGTCTCCCTGTGATGAATGCAAACATAGAAAAGGAAACACGGAATGACCCGACACTATCACGGGTCTATGATTTAACAGTGAAGGGATGGCCAGCACATGGCGAACCACTGCTGCCAGCATTCTCGCCAAGAAGAGAACAGCTGTCAGTGTGCAGAGGAACCTTGATGTGTGGATCCAGAGTAGTAATTCCACCTAAGTTGACGGATAGAGTGCTCAATGAGCTTCATGAGGGTCATCTGGGTGGGGTAAAAATGAAGAACTTAGCCAGGGCGTTTGTGTGGTGGCCGGGAATCGATAGAGAAATCGAAGAGATGACCAAGAGCTGCGCAGGATGCCAGAAGGTCCAAAATGCCCCACCACAAGCTCCTCTGCATCCATGGGAGTAGCCCTCATCTCCATGGCAAAGGGTGCACATTGATTTTGCTGGTCCCTTCATGGACTCGATGTTTTTAATTGCGGTGGATGCACATTCAAAGTGGCCAGAGGTAATAAAAATGTCCTTAACCACCACGGAAAAAACTATCACAATTTTACGAACATATTCGCCAGGAATGGGCTGCCTGAACAGATTTGCTCTGACAATGGACCACAGTTTGTGTCTGAAGAGTTCTGGAGGTTCTTAAAGAACAATGGTGTTAAGCATTACACATCTGCCCCATATCATCCAGCCACTAATGGATTGGCCGAGAGGTTTGTCCAAACATTCAAGAAGGCTATCAAGGCAATGTGTAATGAAGATATACCCCAACAACACAAGGTGGACAACTTCTTGTTTGCCTACCGGAATGCGACACATGCGGTTACCAACCAAACTCCAGCCATGATGTTCTTCAATCGAAGACTACGATGTCGCTTGGATTTGGTTAAGCCAAACGTCCGAAGAGATGTGGAGAACAGACAGTTTCAGAATATGAATGAAAGGCCGACCAGGAGTTTTAAGATAGGTCAACCAGTTTTGGCCCGGGACTACCGCACTGAGAAATGGCAGCCAGGAACGATTTGTACACGACAAGGACCTCTCATGTATACCGTGGACATTGGGGAGAGCATTGTAAGACGCCATGCTGACCAGATTCTAGAGTCACTGGAAAACGTCAACTCCACACCACGATCTGATACACCTGGTAATGAAATCGACATTCCAATTGCAGCTACCGCAGAACCGGTAATATTGGAAGCAGATGAACCAAACAATGACATTGATCCCGCCTCAACATTGCCAGAAGAACCTAATACCCCAAAGAGGCGTTATCCAGACAGAATCAGGAAGCCTCCTCAAAGACTGAACTTATAATTGCTTAAACTTAACCAATGTATCTAGCAACAGTAATTGTGATTGTAATTAGTTATCATTTAGTTGTTAAATGAATGTTATGTACTGTTTATCTAAAAGGGGAGGAATTGTTGTGTATGTACCTTTAAGAGAATAACTGGTCTCAGACTGCAGTACCGGCAGTGACCACCCCTGCATAAAAGGCGCTAGTGAGCCTCTGTGCTTTTAGTTTCGCTATGGACTTCCACCAGTAAAGACTTATTTTGTTCACTCCTGCTGTCCGTGTCTGAATTATTCACGGACGTAACAGAGGGCCTTGTCAAACGCACACCCCTGGGATAGGTGTGCTCTGATGCCATTTTTCAGTGTCTGGTTAAAACGCTCCACCCCCCCATTTGACTCGGGGTGGTAGTACGCTGTGCGTACGTGACGGATGCCCTTGCTCTCAAGGTAAGAGGAGAGTTCCGAAGAGACCATTTGGGGGCCATTGTCTGTGGTGATGGCCTTTGGATGCCCCCAGCGGGAGAAGAGGGACTCAAGGATATCAATGATGACCCGAGAGGTGACGGAGCCCACGGCAGTGACCTCTGGCCATTTTGAGTGCAGGTCATAGGTCACCACTAGGAACCGTTGATGGTGGGGGACACCATGGATCTCCCCACAGACGTCCAGCTGCAGGTGCTCCCAGGGCTGAGAGGGCCAGGCAAGGGGTTGCAGGGGTGGAGGAGCTTGGTGGCCAGTCTTGCCACTTACAAGGCAGGCTGCACAGTCCTTGACCAGGGCCTCGATTTCCCTGTCGATACCCGGCCACCACACTAGGTCTCGGCATCGTTGTTTGAGCTTCACTATGCCCAAGTGGCCCTCGTGCGCCATGGATAAAACACGCGCACAAAGGGCACTTGGGACCACAGTGCAGAGCCCACGTGCAACACAGGAATCATTCCAGCAGGAGAGCTCCTCTTTAACTCTGGAGTAGGCAGACAGTTCCTCAGGCACCTTGCGAGGCCAGCCATCTCTGATGAAGGTGCACAGCTGGGAGAGGGCCGGATCCTGTTCAGAGGCCTCTTTGAGCTCCTGGAGAGAGACTGGTTTGGAGAGGCGTGTGCAGCATCTGGACGATATCCTGTTCCACATGGTCAGACCCGACAAGTGGGGCTGGGGCAGAGACAGTGTGGGAGAGCAGATCTGCAACAACATTGTCACATCCTGGTGTGAACTGGAGACTGAAATTGTATTGGCGGAGGCGGTCAGACCAGCGGTGTAGACGCAGTGGTCTGTGGCCCGTGCCGGATGTCGACAGCAGGGCAGTGAGAGCCTGGTGATCGGTTCGCAGGGTGAAGACACGGCCATACGTGTACAGGTGCCACCGCTCACATGCCCAGACGCACGCCAGCACCTCACGCTCGCCCACTGAGTACTTCTGTTCGGTGGGGCTAAGGGCTCGGGAGGCAAAGGCGATTGGTTTCTCCACTCCATTCTGTATCTGTGATAACACCGCCCCCACAGCTGCAGCGGACGCGTCGCAGGTGAAGAGGGTGGGGCTGGCGACGTCAAAGTGAGCCAACACTGGAGGCGACGTGAGCTGCGATTTGAGGAGGCGAACAGCTTCCGTACAGGCTTGTGACCATACCCAGGGCTCATCCTTTCGCAGGAGCTGGCGCAGTGGGGCTGTGGTGGCTGAGTACTGGGGCAAAAACTTCAGGTAGTACCCAGTCATGCCAAGGAAGGAGGCAACCTGTGCTGCAGAGCTGGGGTCTGGGATGCTGTGAATGGCATCCACGTTTGACTGGAGTGGGGATATACCATCAGCCGACAACCGAAACCCCACAAATTCAATCTCTGAAACAGCAAAGACATACTTTTTGCCATTCAGTGTGAGCTTGTGTTTTGCTAGAGCCGTGAAAACTCTGTGAAGGCGTTCGTCATGAGTGGAGGTCGAGGGCCCATGCACAACGATGTCATCCAGGTAGATGGCCACCCCAGGAATGCCCGCGAGCACAGAGGACATCACCTTTTGGAAGCAGCTGGGTGCAGAGCTAAGTCAAAATGGCATCCTGGTGTACCGAAAGACGCCAGCATGTGTCACAAAAGCAGTGAGGTCCCTGCTGCTGGGGTGGAGGGGAACCTGTAGATAGCCCTGTCGAAGGTCCAGTTTCAAGAACAGGATGGAACCATAGAACTGCGCTGTGAGTTCCTCTGACGTGGGCAGTGGATATTTGTCAGGGATTACGGCCTTATTCACTGCTCAAAGATCGACACAGACGCATAGACCACCTGACTTTTTTGTTGCGACCACCAGGTTGGAGACCCATGGGGAGGCATCAACTGGTTCGATGATGCCAGCTTCCAGTAGCTGCTTTAGTTCAGCTGTGACCCCGTCACGGAGAGCAAGCGGGATGCGGCGCAGTGGCTGAATGATGGGGGTAACGGTGGAGTCAACCATGGGCTGGTGGGTGAAGGCAGTCAGGCAGCCCAGACCCTCGAAGAGTGCTGGCCATGTTTGGCGCCACGGTGAGGCGACGTGCAGAATCGCAGACCCGCTGGTGTCCAAGAGAGAAAAACCCAGGTCAGTGAAAAGATCCAGTCCCATCAGGTTAGCTCCTTGGCGTGCCACATGAAAACAAAAATCTGGCAAAACTTTTGTTCCATAGCGTACAATGAGGTTGACTGAGCCCACTAGTCCAATTTTTGAATTACCATACCCGCAAAGGGCAGTGGAGGATGCAGAGAGTGGCAGGGAGCTGAAAAAGCGTTTGAATGTGTCCACATTCAGCAGTGAGACGCTGGTACCGGTATCCAACAACAGCGGAATGCACACATCATTCAGGTTAATTGTGCATGAACTGAAAGCCACTACTGGCCCAGAGCTCACGTTGTGAATTATAGTGCTTGAGGACTGAGAGTGTTCATTTGTAGCAACCGGGGCAGAGCGGCAGACATTGGCAAAGTGATTTTGTTTTCCACAATTGCGACAGGCTTGGCCGCGCGCGGGGCAATTCTGCGCTCTGGTAGCATGTGAACGAGATCCGCAGTTTCCACACTGTTGCTGCGGTAGTGCGCTTTGCTGCCGTCGCATGAGCATTACCGTGTCAGAACTGTCGGGGCCGAGGGCGCTGTCACTGGGTGTGTGTGCTAGTTTCGCTGCACATTCGGCTGCAGACTCCACTTGAAAGGCAATGTTGACTGCCTGTGACAACGACAGATCGTTGGACTCGAGTAACAGTCTTTCACGCACTCTCACATTGTTGGTGTGCTCTATTAGTTGATCACGCACCATCTCGTCTTGTAGTGCACTGAACTTGCACGAGCTAGCTAACCCCCTCAAATTAGCCACGTATTGATGCACAGACTCGCCGGGGAGTTGGTGACGCTGTCTAAAAATGAATCGCCACAGGTGGGCACTTTGTGGGGCAGAGAAGTGTGTGCTTAACAGAGCCACAGCCTCATCATATGTTTGAATTGAGTCTGCTGTGCATAATGTCCCAAGAACACACTGGCCCTCCGCTCCCAAGCAATGGGATAGCAGTGCCTTTTTCCATGATGTACTCACATTTTCTAGTCCAAGAGCAATGAGATAGGTTTCAAAGGACTGTAACCAGCGAACCCATGGGATCAGCGGCTCACCGGGTAGTGCAGGGAAGGGAGGAGGTGGTGGAAGAGAGATTTCAGCCATCCTCGTCGCCAAATGTTGCGTTTGCAAAGATAATCCAGAGGCCGTAAGCAGAGTTCAGTTCATGTTGCTTTTTAATGGCTGCTCCACACACACACTCCCAGGCAAAAGCAATCGAATACCTATACACAATACAATGATAACAGCACTATCAAACTCCATGTGCTCAGGCCAAGGCAATCGAGTACCTATCACCAATGTCAGACATAACAGTTCCCATTCTCCAACTTATATTAAAAATGGCAGGGATGTATTTTTGCCAGTGACAGCAATTAAGCCAATTCTTGGATGGGTGGATCCAAAATTGAGCCACCCTACATTTTCTCAATAGTTGAATGGTATGCACATTTGGTCACACTAAGAGCAGGATAAACGGGATGCCTAAACCCAGCCGAAGGATAACTACATGGCATTTGCTCTTATAGTGGCAGCCATGGTCCTTTCAGAGGGGGAAACATGGATGAACAAGGAGGTTAGAAACAAGAGGAACAATGTCATACGCCTGCCTGACAAGAACACTTGCTCAACGGGGCCCATGTATTTGTCTCACCATCTGCCTCCATACCTACGGAGGTACTTGTCTAACCAAGTCTTCCAATACATTTAGAAGGAGAAATTACATATTGAAGGACTGGTGAAGCGATCAACTGCAAATAAGGGGGCATCCAGTCATGTAGGAAGGCTCATTGCCTACAGGTGGGGTTTCCAAAGATAGGAATCCTGTTCTCTCTCATACTGAGGACAGCAATGGTCTTCCTCTTCCAAAAAATATCGTGTGACCCTGCCTGAACCATCGCTCAGCTCCCCTGCTACTTGGGCAGCGAGTGATCAAAATCTGCTTCTGATTGTCAATAATCTACCTGAAGACATAAGGGCCGCAAAATTCGGGGGTGTAGCGCCAGCCCTTAAGGCCAGTTTTGTTGAAAAAATGGCGGCCGCCTCTCTACCGCCCACTTCCGGCGCGGAACATGGCAGCCACCATTTTGAAGAGGTCGTTAGCGCTGCGTTGCCTGCGCTCACCTCTCATATGTAAACATGTAGATTGTGATGTCAATCAGCGTGCAACGCCTGAATTGACGCACGACCACGATTTTGGATGTTGCCGCTCTCCATACCGCCCTCTCCTAACCACGCACGGAAAAACATGGGTCCAGCAGAACTTCAGAGATGCTGTCAGTGCTTCTTAAAGGGACACACACATCTTTCAGGTAAGTTTTGATTTCAGCGTTTGGACTTTTTTTATGACATTTTATTGGAGTAGTGACTTGGTCCAATACATTTAAGAAGTTGTTAAAGTGTGCAGGGAGTGCTGTTGGATGCTTGAAAGGCTTTGGATGTTAAAGGAAAGCTTCTGAGAACACGACTTGCTCACAGTCCTGGGGGCACTAGTTGCAGTCCCCCTTGGGCTGCAACATCACATAGAGATGAAGCAGAGGCAGCAAAGGGGACAAGCTGCTCGCAGAAGGAAGAGGAAAAAGCAGAGGAGGAAGAAGGGGAAGGAAGGAGGCAACCCAGACAGCCCCTTTCTGGCCGGGTTATCTGGGATTGAATCATCCACCTGTGGTACCAGTGAACACAACCCCAATTCCCCTTTCAACTTTAGTCCCATGCCTTACCTTCCCTCTGTTACTGACCATCACAGCGTCCTCTTGGCCACAATGCAAGCAAACTTTCCAATACAACTTTATCTGTATATGCATCCAATATTACATCAAAAAATCAACTAATCACCCTATGCATTTCCTTAGTGAATGTCTTGCGTCTGCCTTTGCCTATCCTAGTGATGTCACACTGTGCTACCCCAGTGGCTGCAGCATGGCTGGTGGAAGGCTGCTGACTTTCAGTGGGGTACACTGCAGATGGCCTTGCAGGACAACCTCCAGGAGCTGGTGGTTGGGAATGTCAAATCGAGTGACGGTGTTTCTTCTTCTTCTCCTTCACTCTCCTCTCCCTCTTCCTGGTCAACCACTGGCTGAGCAGGCTGGATTTCTTGGGAGTCTAAAATGAGGAAGGTTTAAGGGTGAAGTTGTGATGAGGGGAGGGCGGGAAAGCAAGAGGTGCATGCTTACACCAAGTACAGCTTGTACATCAGAAGAGATTGTGGGATGAGGGAGAGGTGAGATGTGAGATGGAGGATAACGTATGAGGATACCAGCATCTTGTATCCTTTCAGTCCCACCGCTGGCCAAGGGAGCAGCGATGCCCCTGCCAAGAATGGCCAGCACCGTCTCCTCCAAGGGGTGAGGTGAAGCTAGGAATGTGAGGTGTGCCTCATGTTTGGTAGAGATTGTTGGTAGGTGAGTGATGCGGGGGAGGGGGAGTAGTGCATTGAGCAGTGTGTGAGGCTAGTGGTGCAGTTGGTTGGAGACAGCTTTTGAAGATGCATTCACGGACCTTGACCACTCGTCTGAGGTCATGAAACTTCTTTGGGCACTGGAACCAGGTCCTGGGGGTGACACTGCTGGCAGTGACAACCTCAGCAATCTGGTCCCACATTCTTCTTTCTGGAGGGCCTCCTGGCCCCCCATGGGTAGAGGGACCTCTCTTCCAGTGTTGACCCTCCTGCACAAACCTCGACTGCTGAATTTGAGACCCTGGGTGCCCTTTCCCTGGCCTGTTGATCCATTTGTACTTTTACCATTTTTTTTGCACAGAAGACAGTTCAGCTTTAAGGGCTAGAGACTGCCTAGTTTTGAATGATTTTTAATTTTTTTTCAGAAGGTAGTTCACCTTTAAGGGCTTGAGACTGCCTTCAAATCTAACAGCCTTGATTTAAGAGAATGCAGCATCACTCCAGCGACATGACCTTGGGCCTCCTGCTGAGCACACAGCCTGTCAGCAGCGCGCTAGTCGCTGGGCTGTGCACTAAAATCGTTTAAAGTAGCAGGCAGCACCAAATTGATGTGCTGTTTGCACTTTCTAAATGGGCGCGAGCAAATCTCGCCCGCGGTGCCCCCGCCCGTTTTCGGGCCTTATCGAATTTCGCGGCCAAGTCCTCCATAGGGTTAGCGATACATTCCCTCATGGTTAACTGCAACTTGTACCTCATGTGAGACATAGTTGCAATCAAAGCATCTTAGAAAGGAAGACTCTTATCAGATTCACCATTAGGCAACCCCAATATCAGGCACTGTCGGCCCTATTGATACCGAAGAGTTGATTACTGCTTTTTCTGGACCCACTACAATCTTCAGTTATTGCGGCCCTCCTGACTTGGTGGTCAACCTTTGTAATTTTTTTTAGGCCATTGTCTCATTTTCTGATGTCCTGTCTAGTTTTTCTCTGGGTTGAGATAATGCTCCACCATCCTCCCAGGCCTACATCATGGAGTGTGGATGGGGAAAGGAGATGGGAGAGGGATGGGATGTGTTTCTAAAAGCTGCCACTCTCTTTGTTCACTTCCCTACAATGAGAGCCAACTTTATGTCATCAATGCTTGCTTTTTTTTGCACCGTTAGGTTGAAGTATCCTCACCAGATTACCGCCTGTCTAGTGTCTTAGGGGGAGAAATTGGCCTCCTTTGCGCCTCCGGTTAGCACCTGCAGGGGGCGATAATGGGGCACAAGTGGGTTTGTGACTGGGTGTGGCGAATTGAGTGACGCCCGCAAAATTCCCTGCCACTTTTGCGCTGGCTGTAAGACTTAGCGCCTCGGTCCCGAGCCCCCTAGTCATCGTGACGTCATCCGGTGCGCAACGCCCCGTTATCGCCCCGGATCCAAAATTTGCTTCCGTCCCCAACGGCAGCTGCAGGAGGCGTTGTCACCGCGGATGGCCGAGCAATAATTAAAGGCGGTGGTGGTCAGGTAGGCCAAAAGTTTATTATCACCCCAGTGTGCTGTTTTTTGAATTTTTTCCATCCCGCAATTGATCCCGCAAAGTATCTTAGAGTGCTTGGGGCTGCTCCTCGCGGATCGCAGGTGCCATTCCCAGCCATTTCTTGAAATGACTTCAGCATTAAGGGAGGGAAGGAGCCTGGGATTCAGCACTGCACGGGACATTGTGCTGTGCCGAAGTTCACATTGGATTCAATTGTGTAGCACCCGGCAATACTTTTGCACTCCCACAAAACTTATTGCCCCAAACAGGTGCTACGCAATTTCTCGCCCTTTTAGTTTACAGTCTCACGCCTTGTTTGCTAAGGTGCTGAACTGTAAAGCACTGATTGGATGTCATAACTTCCTGCCTGTGGTAGGTTACACTACTTATGAAAAAAATGCATTTTTGCGTGGGCAAAAATTGAAGGCAATTACCAACAAATAACTGTCTAAAAGGGCCTTAACATCTGTCAGGTAGAAAATCACGCCCAAGGCACTAAACCATTCCAGCCCAGTATAAAGCAAATATGTTAATTCCATGCAGAATTTTATTTTTTATCACTTCATTTCAGGTTGCCTCACTCTCATTGCCACACATTTCTCTGGCTGAAAGGGCAGAATCTACTTTTACATAATTCTGCTCAATGGTCTGTTTTGGGGAGCTTTTGAAGATACTTGGAACACAGGTTCTCCCTTCAGATGTGGAATCCAAAGTCAGTTTGTATCAAATGCAGCCAAGTAACGTAAATCCAATGTTAACATAAGAAGAAATAGGAGCAGGGGCAGGCCATTTGGCCCTTTGAGCCTGCTCCGCCAAGACGCTAACTTTTATTTTGAACTGTAATCCTATGTAAATAGTTGACTTAACAAAGGCCAAGGCCTAGAAATTCACTTGGGCGCGGGCAGCTCGCTCGCGCCCAAAAGTTAGCGCTGGGCGGGGAGGCATTAGCGCACGCCGTATATTCGTCTTCTGCGCCCCAATTCGGAAGCGGGCGCTATACCAGGGTGTGCCCGCCTCCGTTTGGGGCACTGCAACTGAATATCGGCGCGCTAGTTGCCGCAGCGCCACCCGATGCGGTGCGGCAGGCTGCGGTACTGCAGGCCTCCTCCTTCTCCTAAGGGGGAGGTGCCTGCAACGGCCGGAGCCCGGATCGCGAGTGCCGGCAACAGAGCCCGGCACAACGGAGAAGTGCCGGGCTCCACGGAAACCAGCCGGCAATGCCGCGGGGGGGGGGGTGGAGGAGGCCGGGGAAGGAGGTGCGGGCAGGCGGCCTCCGAAAAAGCGGCCGGCCGCACCTTCCGCTTTAAAGCGCCACACTATGGCAGCAGGACGGCCCCGTTTTCTGGTCGCTGTTTGCGCCCGCTTCGGAGGAGGCGGCCGCAAATAAATATGGGGATCGGCGCGGTTTCGGGGCGTTACGGGCCACCGCGCACACCGATGACGTCATCGGTCCCGGCGCAGCGCTAACAGCTACCGCCGCCAATACCGCTGCACTCAATTTCCGCGCTACCACCCCGCCGGCGCAAAAGACCTCTTTAGGCGCTAAGTGGGCGCAAGGCCCACTGAATTTCTAGGCCCAAGTGTTTTATAATTAAACCATAGCTTTTGGTTTAAAAAAAATACTAGAACAATGACTACAACTATCAGTGATTGGCTCCAGTAACTCACCATCCGTATGTTGGTCCCTCCCCTCTTCCCTGTGGAAAAGCACTCATTCCTTCGCTCAATAGTACACAATTTCTTTTTGGAAAGACAACTATCAAAATCAGTATAGTTACTTAGCACCCTAGTGCAAGAAATTATGGGCTAAAAATTGAGTAGCGCCCCATTTGGGGCGGTAACTTTGCCGGGGCGCTACTTCTAGCGCCACGGACAAATTAGCGGCCCCGCACCGGAACCTGAGTGGTTGCGCCCTCTTGGGGTGCTGCGAGTCAATATCGCGGCGCTACGTGCCGCAGCGTCATGGTATTGCAGGCCTTCCTCCCCTTCTTAAAGGGGAGGGGCCTTGTGCAGCACGACCCGGGGCCCAGCTGGGCCCCCGGAGATCGGGAGTGCCGGCAAAAGAGCCCGGCACTCAGGAGAAGTGGTGGGCTCTTGGAGCGTAGCCTGCACTCCGCGGGGCGGGGGGGGAGTGTTCAGGAGGCCGGAGACGGGAGCACAGGCAGGTGCTGGTAATGATTTTAAATGTATGCCTCCTAGTTCCTGACTCACTGACCAATAGAAATAGCTTTTCCTTATTAACCTTGTCAAAAGCTTCATAATTTTTGAACACCTCTGCTTCTTTGTTCTCATGTACCTGCAGGCAGGCGGCCAGCAACAAAAATGGCCGCCCCACACTTCACCTTTAACTTGCGCCTCCCTGGCTGCAGGTAGGCCCCCCTGACCCCGTCGGACATATGGCTCCCAAAGACCGTGGCCGGAGCGTGAGCAGGGATCTGCGCTCGGCGATGACGTCATCACCGGCAGCGCAGCACCGTGGAGCGCTACTGGTTAGCGCCGCCCCTAACCTCCCGCTCAATTTTGTGGGAGGCGTGGGCGGCACCGCGCCCGACTGCTATTTCTTTTCTGCAATAAAGGCTTCAGACTCCAGAATTTAAAAAAATAAGAATTTGACACCTTGATTATTATATTTATTTTTTTATAGCAAAATAAATAGTACCCGTTGTCTTTTATTCATCTGTTTATCGTTTATGGACACAAAGGATTGATGGGTGGGGACAGGATGTTTGGATGCATTTCTCTGGATCTTCTGAAAGAATCGTCATCAGTCAACATGCAGTCAGTCAGGGTTCCTTTCCATTCCCCCACATCCAGTCTGCATCCAGTCTATGTTCTCTCTTAATCATTCCACACAAATCACCGTTCCACAATGTCCTGCACATCAACAGCGCCTCCCAGACCCGCGACCTCCACCACCTAGAAGGACAAGGCCAGCAGGTACATAAGAACAAAGAAGGAGAGTGTAGTGTGATGTAAGAAAAAGGAGACTTACCATCAAGTAACTTTAAAGTAAGCTTTAAGTAACTTATAAACACACTATATACACAAGAGAGGTCTTTACCATGCCTCTGGTAGAAGCCTCTTACAATACTGAACAGACCAGTATTTATACCAGTCCAACAGGAAGTGACATATGACAGGAAGTGAGGTATGTACACAGTTCATAGTTCATAGTTCACAGTTCACAGGAAGTGATGACATAACTTCCCGGAAGTTATCATTTTTATCACATTCTTCCCTCCTGCAGGATTAGGAGGCTGTGGTCTACCTTTTGGTCCGCAGCCGCCGAACAAGGAAGAGTCGCACCCGTTTGGATTCCCGTCGTAGAGGGTCGCTGGTCCGCTTACATGCGGTTGGCCATTGGTCAGAGTCTGTGTGGCCTGGATTGCCCTGTGAAGGGTCGGGGAGATCATGGCTTCGAGTACGAGCCCCAATAGGTTCAAAGTCGGACTGCCTCTGTTCAGAGGGAGGTGCAGAGCTGGTCTGTGGCGGATCAGTACTTTCATGCGCGGTACTGGGAGGGTCGCAACCTTGAGCACGGGGTTCTACCGGCACCAAGCTAGTTGGTGTCCGATCAGGATCCTGGAGAGGGGTACCCGATAGGTCCCAAGAGTTTCCTGGTGAAATGCCATCACCCGATGTCCCACTAGGTCCTGGTGGGCAGGGAGCCAGATCCCGTAATGATACGGTAGATTCTCGGCCGTCGGAATATCGTATGTTTGCATAGGTGGGGTTGGCATCGGTTAGTTCGACCTCGTCTACAAGAGGGTCATTTTTAGATGTCCGAACGTATCTTCGGAGTAATACAGGTCCAGGAGTAGTTAGCCATGACGGGAGTGATGTCCCATGAGATGAGCGACGCTGGAATCCAAAGAACCGCTCATGAGGTGTAGTATTTGTGGCTGTAGAAAGCAGGGACCGTATAGAGTGCAATGCATCCGGAAGCTCTGTTTCCCATTGCTGGTCTGGTAGGCCCCGAGATCTTAAAGCGAGACGTACGGAATTCCAGATGATACCGTTATACCTCTCTACCTGCCCATTTCCGATGGTATGGTATGGTGTTGTTTTGCTTGTAGCCATTCCCCGTTCTGAGAGGTAGTCCTTGAGTTCCCTTGACATAAAGGATGGACCCCGATCTGAGTGAATATAAGCCGGCATGCCACAGAGAGAAAATACCTGCTCAAGGCAGCAGATTACTGTGGACGCCAGCATATTGGAGCAGGGCAAGGCAAACGGAAAACGTGAATATTCGTCGATCATGGTGAGCAAATATGTGTTCCGAGTTGAAGAGGGCACTGGGCCCTTAAAATCGATGCTAAGTCGTTGCATCGGTTGGGTTGCATGTATGAGTATACCATCTGAGGGGCGGAAGAACTGAGGTTTTAATTCCGCACAAAGCCGGCATCCTGAGCATATTTTCTTTACATCTCCAGTGGAAAAAGGGAGATTCCGTGATCGTACGAAATGTAGCATGCGCGTAACGCCAGGATGACACAAACCATTGTGGACATCCATGAGAGTGGAGGATGATATAGTGGAGCAGAATGCCCGTGTGAGGGTGTCCGGGGCCACATTCTCCTTGCCAGGCCGATAGAGAATGGTATAACCAAAAGAGGCCAGTTCCATCCTCCAAAGTTGTATTTTATTATTCTTAATTTTGGTTCGTTTTCGATTATCAAGCATGAAGGCGACTGATCGTTGGTCCGTGATCAATGTAAAGTGCTGGCGAGCTAGAAAATGGTTCCACTTCCGTACTGCCTCTATGATGGCTGTGGCTTCTTTCTCAACCGGAGGATAATGTAGCTCGGCACCTTGTAAGGTCCTGGACATAAATGCTACAGGACGACCTTCCTGATTCAGAGTAGCCGAGATCGCCACCTCCGAGGCATCACATTCAACCACGAAAGGGAGATTCTCATCAATGGAGTGAAGAGCCGCTTTCTCCAACTGTTTTTTGAGAAGGTTAAAGGCTGCAACAGCCGCTGTTCCCAGTGGAAATGATCTAGCATGCAGCAAGGGTTGGATTTTGTCCAAAAAATGAGGAATCCATTTAGCGTAGTATGCAAACAGACCGAGAGCCCGACGTAAAGAAGCCGGATTCTTAGGTGACGGGAGCTCTCGGAGCGGGCGAAGACTTTCTGGGTCTGGCTTAATGATACCATTGCCTACGCAGTAGCCAAGGATGTTGATGGTCGGTTGTGACTCAACAGATTTGGATTCATTCAGGGTCAAATTACGGCGATGGAGGGCATCCCGAAATTTTTGGAGGTTGGAGTCGTGTTCCTGTTGATCGTGACCTGCAATGGTAATGTTATCAAGATAGGGAAAAGTGTCCCTTAGGTTTTCCTGCTTAACCAGGCCATCCATTGCCCGTTGAAAGACAGCCACTCCATTAGTAACCCCGAATGGGAGGCGACGAAATTGGTACAGCCGTCCATTAGCCTCAAAGGCTGTGTACTGCTTATCTGAGACCTTCAAGGGTAACTGATGATAGGCACTTTTTAAATCGTAAGTTGAGAACACTTTGTATTCGGCCAGCTTATTAACCATATCATCAATGCGTGGCAATGGGTAGGCGTCCGAGTCGGTATATTGATTGATGGTTTGCGAATAATCGATGCATAGTCGCTGTTTGTGAGGTTTTAGAGGGTTCTTGACAATGACGACTTGAGCCCGCCAGGGCGACGAACATGGTTCAATGATATCCTCTGCTAGAAGTCGAGAGATTTCAGCCGCAATAAAAGATTGGTCTTCCTGATTAAAGCGCCGCGATTTCGTTATTATCGGTTGGCATTGAGGCGGAATACTGGCAAATAATGAGGGTTCATCAAGTGAAGCTGCTGATAATGCACAAAATGGTAATTTAGACGGTATATTAGAAATAGTAAGTCCGGGTTTGGATCCACCAAACTCAATGGTGAGTTTCTTATGCTGTTTTTGGAAGTCCAGCCCTAAGAGGAGATCACTACATAAGTCTTTGAGCACCGAAAGTCGGGTGGAGGGATACATACGACCATGAAGTGTCATATCAACAACACAAAAGCCGGAGATTCTGGTATTAAGTGATGACTGGGCCATCGCAATTGCCTGGTCCGATGGGAAGACATGTAGTTTCAATTTCGCAACAATCTGTTCCTTAATGAAACTATCAGTACTTCCTGAGTCAATTAAGGCATCTAAGGTATGCCCTTTAATTGAAATTTTTGTGGCTGCATGAGACAGGTTCTGTGGGCAAGCAGCTGTAATTGGTGTCGTTGCACAGAGAGTGGCTAAAACTCTCGGTGTGCTTCTTCGGGAGAGAGCTCGAGAGGAAGCTTGATAGGTCCTAGCTGGAGCATCTTGATAGGCCCTAATTGGGGCAGTTCGGTAGGCCTTAGCTGGATTGGCCCTCGTAGAGGCCCTTGATAGGCAAACTTTAGCAAAGTGTCCTTTTTTTCCGCAATAACTGCAGATTGCATTGCGAGCAGGGCAGGTTTTCCTAGGGTGAAAAGCATCTCCACAAAAGAAGCATTCCTTCCTAGATTGCCAAGAGGCTGCTAAAGTGGGGTCGTCCTCCTCTTCTTCATCAGAATTATCAGAATTAGATTCCCCCATGATAGGGTTCACCTGAGACCGCTTGAATTGTCTGGTTGCAGCTACAGCAGCAGATCGAGATCTGGGCAGCTGATAGAGGTCTGCATTTCTCTTTGCCAAATCCAGTGAACAAGCTAGGTCAAAAGCTTTTTGTAGCTCAAGTGTTTTACTCTCTAGTAGACGCTGGCGTATAAATGGAGAGGCAATCCCGCAGATGAAAGCATCACGAATCATTTCTTGGCGGTACAGCTCAGCTGAGGCTGCCTGAAAGTTACAATCTACGCTGAGCCTGCGAAGTTCTTGCAGGAATTCGTCAATTGATTCCCCTGGCCCTTGTCGGGCTGTGGCCAGTAGATGTCTAGCATAGACCTCATTTGGGGTCTTGGCATACAGTTTCTTAAGTGCCCGAATCACCTCTTCGTAATTATCCCATTCATCAACATATTCGAACACTTTTGGGGTCACATAATTGACAAGTATCTTCAATTTAGCAGGAGCATCCGCTTTACATTCATCCAGAAAATTCTCAAAAGTACGATACCAATGCTTCCATACCCTGCCAGCTGCTGGTGTATTCGGGTCCAAGTCCAGACGAATAGGTCTAAGGATTTTCTCCATGATGGGTGGTTCCCTGGATCCTTAACTTCCGAGTTTGTCTGAAGGTCTAGTATTTGTCAGTGTAAATACTAAGTTACTTAAATTGATGTAAGAAAAAGGAGACTTACCATCAAGTAACTTTAAAGTAAGCTTTAAGTAACTTATAAACACACTATATACACAAGAGACGTCTTTACCATGCCTCTGGTAGAAGCCTCTTACAATACTGAACAGACCAGTATTTATACCAGTCCAACAGGAAGTGACATATGACAGGAAGTGAGGTATGTACACAGTTCATAGTTCATAGTTCATAGTTCACAGTTCACAGGAAGTGATGACATAACTTCCCGGAAGTTATCATTTTTATCACATAGTGTATGTACCTTTAAGGGGAGAACTACTTTTTACAGCTCCTGTATACTGTAGTACCGGCAGTGACCACACCTGTATATAAACCCTGAGTAGGGATCTGTACAGTTAGTTTTAGAGTAACCCTCATCCAGTAAATACCTGTTGATTGTTCCCTGCAGTCTCTTGTCTAGTTATTGAAGGACACACAACATCAAGATACACGGATCTAACATTGGCGACGAGACAATTCGAACCTACCTGCAACTCTGCATCACCTCCCAGGGATTCGCTCCTGGAGAACAGTGAAAGAAGAAGGCCGAGTCCAGAAGTACGGGCGTCGACCATCCAGCGGAGACTTGAGCATCGCAAAGGTGGCTGTTGAGAGCCGGGCTTGGTTCTCCAGTCACGGTGGTCCAGCGAAACGGGCTGGCAACAGGTACGGCGCAGACCCTTCCCGGACAGCGGCGGCTAGAGCCGACCGACGGCACAGAAAAAGGCCGAGCAGCGTCGACGGGATAAGAGAGAGGGTAGAGCGCACAGGGCGCAGCCGGTGTTCAAGACCAAGTGGCGTCGACGGGAGAAGAGAGAGGGTGGAGCGCACAGAGCGCAGCCGGTGTTCAGGACCGAGCGTCGTCAACGAGAGAGACGCGCAGGAAAACGCGCAGAGCGCAGCCGGTGTTCAAGGGCCGAGCAGCGTCCGCGGGGAGGAAATGAAAGTGCGGGAGACACCATTTGAGCCGCAGCGGAGAAGAAGGGAGAGCGCGGGAGACGCCATTTTGAGCCGCAGCGGAGTAGAAGGGAGAGTGCGGGAGATGCCATTTTGAGCCACAGCAGAGAAGAAGGGAGAGCGCGGGAAGAAAGGAAAGCACGGGAGACGCCATTTTGAGCCACAGCGGAGAAGAAGGGAGAGCGCGGGAGATGCCATTTTGAGCCAGTCTAACCACACCCAGGGATGCCGAAGAGTGGCAGTGTCACAGCGCTCGACAATGAAGTCGAAGATTGGGCGACATATGTCGAACGCATAGAAGTGTACTGCAAGGCGAATGAAGCGCCAGATGACAGGAAAGCGCTGGTATTGTTGAATTCCATGGGTGCAAAAACGTATGGCTTACTGCGAAACCTAGTAACCCCAGAGAAGCCAGTGGAAAAGGATTTTGAAAACATAGTGTCAATCCTACAGGGCCACTTAAACCCCACACCGCTGCTGATAGCAGAAAGATTTAAGTTTCACAAAAGGAACCAGCATAAAGATGAAAGTAATGCTGAGTATTTAACGGAACTGCGCAAGCTATCGAAACACTGCCAGTTTGGAACGGGACTAGCAGATACTTTAAGGGACAAGTTTGTGTGTGGGCTTCAAAGTGAAGGAACCCAGAACCGGCTACTATCAGACAAGGATCTTACGCTGGACAAGGCTTTCAGCATGGCAGTATCACACGAAGCAGCCGCACGGGGCGCTGCAGAGATACAACGGAGACCGCAAGAATATGGCACAAATGAAATGTCATACGGAACAGTGAAGTGCTATCGCTGCGGCAGAACAACACACGACCATAAGGATTGTTGGTTCAAGGACCAAGTGTGCAGACAGTGTGGAAAAGTAGGACACATAGCAAGAGTCTGCAGGTCAGGAAAGAAAACCAGCAGCAAGAAATCTCCACAGGAGAAGTACCAGAAGGTACATAAGGTCACGGAGAGTA
Organism: Somniosus microcephalus; assembly: GCF_052327205.1. Taxonomy (NCBI): domain Eukaryota; kingdom Metazoa; phylum Chordata; class Chondrichthyes; order Squaliformes; family Somniosidae; genus Somniosus; species Somniosus microcephalus. The sequence goes on along the minus strand of NC_140995.1, from coordinate 215,159,869 downwards.
GTTCAGACAAACAGAAAAGTGATACAGACTCCGGAAGCAAGGAGCTGGGTTGTCTGAAACTATATAATGTGATCAAAACGGAGGATCGCCAAACTATCTGGGTCACGCTCAAGATAGCCGGAGTCCAAGTGAAAATGGAATTGGACACAGGATCAGCCCTAACAGTCATAAACCGAAGGGACTACAAGCGGCTATTCTCACATATACCCTTGAGAGATACAGAGATTGTCTTGAAGATGTACACGGGGCAAAAAGTCTAACCAAAGGAAAAATAAGGGTGAACGTTATATATAACGGCAAGGAAACACCAAAAATGGACCTATATGTATTGCCAGATGGAGGACCACCACTACTAGGACGTGAATGGATCCGGAAAATACAGCTAGATTGGCATTCCTTACAAGCACTGACTGTAGATGCCAAAAAGGATGATGACGTCACACCTGGATGACTGTCAAAAACGCTAACTGACGCAAAAGAAGTGTTCCAGGAGGGACTCGGAACACTAAAAGGCATAACAGCGACGATCAAAATAGAGGAAAATGCAAGCCCAAAGTTTTTTAAGGCCAGACCAGTGCCTTATGCGATCCGCCCAGCCGTCGAAGCAGAGCTGGAAGGTTTGGAACATTCAGGAGTACTGTCCAAAGTGGACTGGAGCGAGTGGGCTACACCCATCGTTCCTGTAATGAAGAGGTCGTTGAGTAATACGCCTGGGGAACCAAAGAAGGTTCGCATCTGTGGGAACTTTAAGGTGACAGTGAACCCAGTCCTTCACACGGTACAATATCCGCTTCCGCGGATTGAAGATATTTTCGCCTCGCTATCTGGAGGAAAACGCTTCACTAAGATTGATCTGGCCCAGGCGTACCTGCAAATGGAGGTAGAAGAAGCCTCGAAACAGTACCTCACGATCAACACTCATAAAGGTCTCTACCAATACAACCGGCTGGTGTTTGGGGTAGCATCAGCTCCGGCTATTTGGCAAAGGGCAATGGATCAAGTCCTGCAAGGGATTCCAGGGACCCAGTGTTATTTGGACGACATCCTGGTCACGGGCGAAAATGACACTGATCACCTCGCCAACCTGGAGCAGGTGCTCACTAGATTGAAGGAATATGGGCTCCGAGCTAATCGCCACAAATGTGAGTTTTTCCAGAAGCAGATCTCGTATTGTGGCCACGTTATTGATGAAGAGGGGTTACATAAGTCCCTTGAAAAGATTGAGGCAGTAGTCAAGGTTCCAGCACCGGAAAATGTGTCACAACTGAGGTCGTTCCTCGGGCTGGTGAACTACTACCATAAGTTCTTGCCGAATTTGTCTACAGTACTACACCCACTGAACACCCTACTGCAAACGGGGGTACCATGGAAGTGGAATGACGAATGTAAACAAGCTTTCCAGAAGTGCAAAGAATTGATCACATCAAAAGAGGTGTTGGCTCATTTCAACCCAGCACTACCAATTCGGTTGGCGTGTGATGCATCACCCTATGGTATTGGAGCGGTGCTGTCGCACAAATTCCCGGACGGCTCGGAGAGGCCAGTAGCCTTTGCGTCTCGGTCACTAACCTCAGCCGAGCGTAACTACGCCCAGATTGACAGGGAGGCCCTCAGCCTAGTGTGGGGAGTGAAAAATTTCAACCACCATCTTTAATCCAAAGAAGGGCGTTCCGGTGATGACTGCGCAACGGCTACAAAGATGGTCCCTTTTTCTAGGGGCGAACCAATATGAAATCGAGTATAAGGGCATGAAACAGCATGGAAACGCTGATGGGCTATCACGCCTGCCACTGCCTACTGCGGAGGAAGCACCAGCAGTGGACCCTGTCGAAATATTTTATTCGACTATAATTGAACGCTTGCCAGTAACTAACGCGGATATAGAGAAGGAGACCCGAAATGACCCGACACTGTCTCGGGTATATGACTTGACGGTGAAGGGATGGCCAACACATGGCGACTCACTGTTGTCAGCATTCTCATCCAGAAGAGAACAGCTGTCTGTGTGCCAGGGGACCTTGATGTGTGGATCCCGAGTGGTAATTCCACCCAAGTTAAGGGAGAGAGTGCTCAATGAGCTTCACGAAGGCCATCTGGGAGGGGTGAAAATGAAAAGCCTTGCTAGGGCTTATGTGTGGTGGCCGGGGATCGATCAGCAAATCGAGGACCTGACAAAGAGCTGCTCAGGATGCCAGAAGGTCCAAAATGCATCACCACATACCCCTCTACACCCATGGGAGTGGCCCTCCTCTCCATGGCAACGGGTGCATATTGATTTTGCTCGTCCATTCATGGACTCAATGTTTTTAATAGCCGTGGATGCGCACTCAAAATGGCCTGAGGTGATCAAAATTTCCTCCACCACCACGGAGAAAACTATTGCAGTCCTACGGACCATATTTGCCAGGAACGGCTTGCCAGAGCAGATTTGCTCTGATAACGGACCACAGTTTGTGTCCGAAGAGTTTCGGAAATTTATGAAAAGGAATGGGGTAAGGCATTACACATCCGCCCTGTATCATCCAGCCACAAATGGATTGGCTGAGAGGTTCGTACAAATCTTTAAAAAAGCAGTGAGGGCCATGTGCGATGACGACATTCCACTGCAGCATAAGGTGGACAATTTCCTGTTAGCCTACAGAAATGCGACACATGCAGTCACCAACCAGACCCCGGCCATGATGTTCTTTAACCGAAGGTTAAGATCTCGTCTGGATTTGCTCAGACCAAATGTACGAAGAGATGTTGAGAATAAGCAATTCCAGCACATCAATGAGAAGCCGACAAGGAGCTTCAATGTAGGGCAACCAGTCTTGGCCTGCGACTACCGAACAGAGAAATGGCAACCAGGAACGATATGCACACGGCAGGGGTCACTAATGTACACAGTGGATGTTGGGGAGAACATTGTGAGATGCCATGTTGACCAGATCCTAGAGTCACAGGAATGAGTCAACCTCATGTCTCGCGTACCTGGTGATGAACCCGACATACAGGTAGCATCTACCCCAGAAACAGTAGCATCGGAAGCTGATGAACCAACCGACGACAGGGGGCCAGAATCGCCTCCGCACCAAGAGCAAGACACTCAGGAAAGGCGCTATCCAGAAAGGATCAGGAAGCCGCCCCAAAGACTGAATTTATAAATGGACTATTTTCAGTTCATGTTGCATGTTAAAAGTGTTAATTGTTAAATGAATGTTATGGGACTGTTAATCTAAAAGGGGAGGAATTGTAGTGTATGTACCTTTAAGGGGAGAACTACTTTTTACAGCTCCTGTATACTGTTGTACCGGCAGTGACAACACCTGTATATAAACCCTGAGTAGGGATCTGTACAATTAGTTTTAGAGTAACCCTCATCCAGTAAACACCGTTGATTGTTCCTCTGCAGTCTCTGTCTATTTATTGAAGGACACACAACATCAAGATACACGGATCTAACAGAGAGGTGTTCAAAAATTATGAAGCTTTTGATAAGGTAAATAAGGAAAAGCTATTTCTATTGGTCAGTGAGTCAGGAACTAGGAGGCATAAATTTAAAATCATTACCAAAAGAACAAAGGGAGAGATTCTGAGATATTTTTTTTATGGAGAGGGTTGTAAGGACATGGAATGCCCAACTAGAAACCGTGATGCAAACATAATTCTGAATAGCTTTTGAAAAGTGAATCAATATTTGAAAAGGGACAAATTGAAAGGGAGTTGGCAAAGGACAGATATTGGGACTAAGTGATAGCTCTTTCAGAGAGTTGGTACAGGCACAGGGAGCCAAAGGCTTCCTTCTCTGCTGCAGACTTTTATCATTCAACAACTCAAGCTATTATTTTCTGCACTATCTCATCTGTCATTATTAATTTCTCCTGTAGCCTACCAATTCACTTTCCAATCAATGAATCATTAATTCTGCATTTGAAATTCAGTATGTAAGAAATCCAGATAACAACATGGGTTCCATCAGCATGACAAGCAGAGTCTTAAGGCTTGGCGATAATATTCTGTGCAGACTCTTTGGATTTTGAGATGCAGCTGGAGCAGCTTTTGTGGTGGTATTACAGTCATAATCTTGGACCTGAGGCTTTCTAAAGTGGACCTAAGCTTTTCTTAGAATGCCTACTGTAGCCAGTCCTGCAGCAAGAACACACTTAACTTAAAGTAAACCGACATTAAAGGGTTAAGCGGCTGTACTGTACAGGCAGTTTTGCAAATTGACCAATCATAAGAAATTGACCAAGCTTCATATCCCAGCATGCCTCGAGGAACCAACGGGACTTTTAAATGAACTTTTAAAACAAGCTGTGAGCTGAACGGAACGTAGGAGGAAATTATTCATACAGAGACACAGACACGATTGATTGACTTTATGAATATGCTAACCAAGGAAGTAGCTAGAGTAATCATGCCACACAATGACATGTGTTTGTTTAAATTTAACTGGCTGTCCTGTGGTCAGGTTGTTAACAAGACTTACAAATCAACACCGACAGGTAAGGACCATGGTTCCACTGAGTCTGGATCGGTTCCCTCATCCTTTGGAAATGTTAATACCAAATTTTTGCTGGAGTAAAACCCATTCGCCAACCTTTCAGAATGCTGAAAAGCCTGGAACTTTTCCCCATCTAAACACTTGTGTGATAATGGACTATTCACTGACTCAGGATGGAGAAGTGATCAAATCAAGTACTCTATAGATTTTCAGAAACAGACAAAGATTGTACAATCAAAGGGGGGGTTGCATCAATCAATTGTCATGGGTATGATCTTTGTATTATAAAAAGGGTGCGTTTAGGGACAAACTTCGACAACTTGCAAGGGAACTGCGGATGGATTTGATCACCCGTACAGATGGAAACATACTCCTCCGAGAGATCGCCGGGTGAGTGGTGTTTGAAATTAAAGAGAGTTAAAGGGAACAGTGTGTGTTAGCACTGTTTGAAGTTAAAGGGAACAGTGCATTGACGTTTGTTTGTTATCCGTAGTACAATAAACAGTTAAAAGGATACTGAGTTGTGAGCCTTGACCATTTTACCCCACCCGGACGGGTTCAGGTCGGATTCTGGAATTAGAGTATAAGAGGGAAGGTGCGGGTTCACCGACATACACTACTCCAATAGCACATTTTCCAAAGGCCACGGTTTCCCCTACCTCAGCGGGTTCGGTGCAGGCGGAGTTGGTGGCGGGTTGCGAACCCGCTGCTGGCTCCTGCCCGCTGTCCAAAGTGATTTTACGTTGATTGGGCTTGTTAAGCCCACTCAGCGCATTTACCGGCTGATGTAAGAAAAAGGAGTCTTACCATCAAGTAACTTTAAAGTAAGCTTTAAGTAACTTATAAACACACTATATACAAGAGAGGTCTTTACCATGCCTCTGGTAGAAGCCTCTTACAATACTGAACAGACCAGTATTTATACCAGTCCAACAGGAAGTGACATATGACAGGAAGTGAGGTATGTACACAGTTCATAGTTCATAGTTCACAGTTCACAGGAAGTGATGACATAACTTCCCGGAAGTTATTATTATTATCACATTCTTCCCTCCTGCAGGATTAGGAGGCTGTGGTCTACCTTTTGGTCCGCAGCCGCCGAACAAGGAAGAGTCGCACCCGTTTGGATTCCCGTCGTAGAGGGTCGCTGGTCCGCTTACATGCGGTTGGCCATTGGTCAGAGTCTGTGTGGCCTGGATTGCCCTGTGAAGGGTCGGGGAGATCATGGCTTCGAGTACGAGCCCCAATAGGTTCAAAGTCGGACTGCCTCTGTTCAGAGGGAGGTGCAGAGCTGGTCTGTGGCGGATCAGTACTTTCATGCGCGGTACTGGGAGGGTCGCAACCTTGAGTACGGGGTTCTACCGGCACCAAGCTAGTTGGTGTCCGATCAGGATCCTGGAGAGGGGTGCCCGATAGGTCCCAAGAGTTTCCTGGTGAAATGCCATCACCCGATGTCCCACTAGGTCCTGGTGGGCAGGGAGCCAGATCCCGTAATGATACGGTAGATTCTCGGCCGTCGGAATATCGTATGTTTGCATAGGTGGGGTTGGCATTGGTTAGTTCGACCTCGTCTACGAGAGGGTCATTTTTAGACGTCCGAACGTATCTTCGGAGTAATACAGGTCCAGGAGTAGTTAGCCATGACGGGAGTGATGTCCCATGAGATGAGCGACGCTGGAATCCAAAGAACCGCTCATGAGGTGTAGTATTTGTGGCTGCAGAAAGCAGGGACCGTATAGAGTGCAATGCATCCGGAAGCACTGTTTCCCATTGCTGGTCTGGTAGGCCCCGAGATCTTAAAGCGAGACGTACGGAATTCCAGATGATACCGTTATACCTCTCTACCTGCCCATTTCCGATGGGATGGTATGGTGTTGTTTTGCTTGTAGCAATTCCCCGTTCTGAGAGGTAGTCCTTGAGTTCCCTTGACATAAAGGATGGACCCCGATCTGAGTGAATATAAGCCGGCATGCCACAGAGAGAAAATACCTGCTCAAGGCAGCAGATTACTGTGGACGCCAGCATATTGGAGCAGGGGAAGGCAAACGGAAAATGTGAATATTCGTCGATCATGGTGAGCAAATAGGTGTTCCGAGTTGAAGAGGGCACTGGGCCCTTAAAATCGATGCTAAGTCGTTGCATCGGTTGGGTTGCATGTATGAGTATACCATCTGAGGGGCGGAAGAACTGAGGTTTTAATTCCGCACAAAGCCGGCATTCTGAGCATATTTTCTTTACATCTCCAGTGGAAAAAGGGAGATTCCGTGATCGTACAAAATGTAGCATGCGCGTAACGCCAGGATGACACAATCCATTGTGGACATCCATGAGAGTAGAGGATGACATAGTGGAGCAGAATGCCCGTGTGAGGGTGTCCGGGGCCACATTCTCCTTGCCAGGCCAATAGAGAATGGTATAACCAAAAGAGGCCAGTTCCATCCTCCAAAGTTGTATTTTATTATTCTTAATTTTGGTTCGTTTTCGATTATCGAGCATGAAGGCGACTGATCGTTGGTCCGTGATCAATGTAAAGTGCTGGCGAGCTAGAAAATGGTTCCACTTCTGTACTGCCTCTATGATGGCTGTGGCTTCTTTCTCAACCGGAGGATAATGTAGCTCGGCACCTTGTAAGGTCCTGGACATAAATGCTACAGGACGACCTTCCTGATTCAGAGTAGCCGAGATCGCCACCTCCGAGGCATCACATTCAACCACGAAAGGGAGATTCTCATCGATGGAGTGAAGAGCCGCTTTCTCCAACTGTTTTTTGAGAAGGTTAAAGGCTGCAACAGCCGCTGTTCCCAGTGGAAATGATCTAGCATGCAGCAAGGGTTGGATTTTGTCTGAAAAATGAGGAATCCATTTAGCGTAGTATGCAAACAGACCGAGAGCCCGACGTAAAGAAGCCGGATTCTTAGGTGACGGGAGCTCTTGGAGCGGGCGAAGTCTTTCTGGGTCTGGCTTAATGATACCATTGCCTACGCAGTAGCCAAGGATGTTGATGGTCGGTTGCGACTCAACAGATTTGGATTCATTCAGGGTCAAATTACGGCGATGGAGGGCATCCCGAAATTTTTGGAGGTTGGCGTCGTGTTCCTGTTGATCGTGACCTGCAATGGTAATGTTATCAAGATAGGGAAAAGTGTCCCTTAGGTTTTCCTGCTTAACCAGGCCATCCATTGCCCGTTGGAAGACAGCCACTCCATTAGTAACCCCGAATGGGAGGCGACGAAATTGGTACAGCCGTCCATTAGCCTCAAAGGCCGTGTACTGCTTATCTGAGACCTTCAAGGGTACCTGATGGTAGGCACTTTTAAAATCGTAAGTTGAGAACACTTTGTATTCGGCCAGTTTATTAACCATATCATCAATGCGTGGCAATGGGTAGGCGTCCAAGTCGGTATATTGATTGATGGTTTGCGAATAATCGATGCATAGTCGCTGTTTGTGAGGTTTTAGAGGGTTCTTGACAATGACGACTTGAGCCCGCCAGGGCGACGAACATGGTTCGATGATATCCTCTGCTAGAATCGAGAGATTTCAGCCGCAATAAAAGATTGGTCTTCCTGATTAAAGCGCCGCGATTTCGTTATTATTGGTTTGCATTGAGGCGGAATACTGGCAAATAATGAGGGTTCATCAAGTGAGGCTGCTGACAATGCACAAAATGGTAATTTAGACGGTATATTAGAAATAGTAAGTCCGGGTTTGGATCCACCAAACTCAATGGTGAGTTTCTTATGCTGTTTTTGGAAGTCCAGCCCTAAGAGGAGATCACTACATAAGTCTTTGAGCACCGAAAGTCAGGTGGAGGGATACATACGACCATGAAGTGTCATATCAACAACACAAAAGCCGGAGATTCTGGTATTAAGTGACGACTGAGCCATCGCAATTGCCTGGTCCGATGGGAAGACATGTAGTTTCAATTTCGCAACAATCTGTTCCTTAATGAAACTATCAGTACTTCCTGAGTCAATTAAGGCATCTAAGGTATGCCCTTTAATTGAAATTTTTGTGGCTGCATGAGACAGGTTCTGTGGGCAAGCAGCTGTAATTGGTGTCGTTGCACAGAGAGTGGCTAAAACTCTCAGTGTGCTTCTTCGGGAGAGAGCTCGAGAGGAAGCTTGATAGGTCCTAGCTGGAGCATCTTGATAGGCCCTAATTGGGGCAGTTCGGTAGGCCTTAGCTGGATTGGCCCTCGTAGAGGCCCTTGATAGGCAAACTTTAGCAAAGTGTCCTTTTTTTTTGCAATAACTGCAGATTGCATTGCGAGCAGGGCAGGTTTTCCTAGGGTGAAAAGCATCTCCACAAAAGAAGCACTCCTTCCTAGATTGCCAAGAGGCTGCTAAAGTGTGGTCATCCTCCTCTTCTTCATCAGAATTATCAGAATTAGATTCCCCCATGATAGGGTTCACCTGAGACCGCTTGAATTGTCTGGTTGCAGCTACAGCAGCAGATCGAGATCTGGGCAGCTGATAGAGGTCTGCATTTCTCTTTGCCAAATCCAGAGAACAAGCTAGGTCAAAAGCTTTTTGTAGCTCAAGTGTTTTACTTTCTAGTAGACGCTGGCGTATAAATGGAGAGGCAATCCCGCAGATGAAAGCATCACGAATCATTTCTTTGCGGTACAGTTCAGCTGAGGCTGCCTGAAAGTTACAATCTATGCTGAGCCTGCGAAGTTCTTGCAGGAATTCGTCAATTGATTCCCCTGGCCCTTGTTGGGCTGTGGCCAGTAGATGTCTAGCATAGACCTCATTTGGGGTCTTGGCATACAGTTTCTTAAGTGCCCGAATCACCTCATCGTAATTATCCCATTCATCAACATATTCGAACACTTTTGGGGTCACATAATTGATAAGTATCCTCAATCTAGCAGGAGCATCCGCTTTACATTCATCCAGAAAATTCTCAAAAGTACGGTACCAATGCTTCCATACCCTGCCAGCTGCTGGTGTATTCGAGTCCAAGTCCAGACGAATAGCTCTAAGGATTCTCTCCATGATGGGTGGTTCCCTGGATCCTTAACTCCGAGTTTGTCCGAAGGTCTAGTATTTGTGAGTGTAAATACTAAGTTACTTAAATTGATGTAAGAAAAAGGAGTCTTACCATCAAGTAACTTTAAAGTAAGCTTTAAGTAACTTATAAACACACTATATACAAGAGAGGTCTTTACCATGCCTCTGGTAGAAGCCTCTTACAATACTGAACAGACCAGTATTTATACCAGTCCAACAGGAAGTGACATATGACAGGAAGTGAGGTATGTACACAGTTCATAGTTCATAGTTCACAGTTCACAGGAAGTGATGACATAACTTCCCAGAAGTTATTATTATTATCACACCGGCCAATTGAAGGAAGCAGGTCTGATGACGCCACTTGATGACGTGTCATCAGCTGGTTTCCTGAAAGGGACCATGCGCAAATTGATTTTGACAGTTGTGCTGTCAGTGTTCTACAGCACTGAGGTGTTGCCAAAACTGACAAGCACTGCACAGAGGTGCAGGGCTGCACCCAGGCTCTCCCATGACTCCCTCCATATGCTTATGGTGGGAGTCACAGCACGCAGGGAGGTCTCTTCCCTTCCTATGGGCAGAAGAGACCTCACCAGGAGACCAACGCAGCCTGGTTGCACATTGCACAGGAGGGCACAAACAGGGATGTGGTCAGGAGGACCAGGCTACAGTGGCGCAAACCTTTCAATGATCTCAATAGATCACGAAACGTTACTGCAAAGCCACACTCAACCTCATCCTGCTGTGCCACTCATCACACCCCCATCACGCTGCCTTCCCTACCCTACTCCTGCACATCCTTACTCACACCAACTTATCTTGCACCTCCAGCCATCCCTCTCTCTCTATCTACATTATCACTTCCCCATCTCACTAGCCACCCCTCACACTCAACCTCATCCTAGTCCAATCATGCCAACTAACAACACACAAGGGTAGGCACTTGTATGCTTTATGCAATGTTCATGTGAAGTTTCTGTTAATGCACTGTCAAACATTGAAATCTTTATTTTCAACAATTTGCATTCTTGGACAGATTTGTGTGCACCTTTGGAAGTGGCTTAGCGAGTTGCAGTGAATGGTGAGACATAACAGTACCCCCCGCAATGGTGATGAGTGTAAAAGGAATGGCTTGGGCATTGTAGGGATGCTTTATGGTGTTGGTGTGGGGTGGTGCCAATCTGGCTCATCATGTGGCAGCCAGGGTGTACAGCATCAAGTAAGTAAATCTGGCCATGGCGAGGCCATCCCTGGCCTCCCGGGCAGCAATGTGTTCAGGTGCTGATGCCCTCTGTCCTGTGCAGCATCAGTTGATTGCGGAGAAGGTTGTTGGTGTTGGTGCTGCTGGTGTGCCTGGTGCTGCTGGTGTTGGGGCTGATCGTGGTGGGATTCTGAGGACCAAGGTGAGATAGTTTCAAGGGCTGATGCTGATGTAATAGATGTCAGGTTAACTTTAGATGACAGAAGCGATCGGTCAGTAGTGAGAGATATTGTTCCAATGAGGTGACACTGGATAGAGAGTTTGCTCCAAACACTTGCAACCTGCATAAAGCTCAATTTGTCTTCCATATGCAGTAAACAACAGCTTCCGAGCTTGGAAAGTGAACAGCTGTGAGATGGGAGCTTTTATACCACATTTGCAGCTTTCAAGTAATCAGATAATTCCATGCTGAATCAACTCCCGACCTGCTTGCCTAACGTGATCCCTGAGCAGCGTGGAATCTGTGGGCGACCTCGTAAAATGGTAAGGTAAGCTCAAAATTCTCTTTAACAGGCGGTTAACAAGGTGCTAATTACATAAATTGCCTCCCCCGCCGCTTAGTGTCGGGTCTGCTCAGAGCTGACAGACCCGACATCTGGGAACCTAGCATGGGTTGACAGCGGGTTCCCTACCCGCTGTCAAAAAAAAAATTCCCACCCGACCCGCCACCAAACGCGCCCACTGACCCCCCGAAAAAAATCCCCCCTCCCAGAGATCTAGAGAACTCGGTATCCTCATGGAATAGCGGTACGTGGGTCTGCTGTTCAGGGGAATCAGTCACTGCTGTAAATCATGGAGCATCTTATTTTAATGAGAGTTGACTCACACTGCCTTATATCTACTCATGCAATAGCATAATCCAGAGATGTAACAATGGCATTCCTTTGTGATCTGAATTGGATAGTCATGTCTTTTTCATGAATGCTTCTGCAATCCCTCTGAAGATGGACTGAGCAAAGGCTTGATGAGGCAAAGCTTGATTTGAATCGTAAACGGTTTTATTTCACACCAAGCAAACATACAGAGCAACAGCTATGACCTGATTCACGTTATTCAATCAGTACAACTTACCTTATAAAGAACAAGCCATGATTCCCCACATCATTGGATCCTCTTACTTGACTTCAACAAGATGTTTTCTAACTATCCTCCAGCATTTCTAACTTCTTAGCCCCATCACAACTTTCCCTTTTAAGAAGCTCAAATGGAAACGAAACTCATGAGAGGTGAATACTGGGCAGCTGATCTATTATCGCCAATTTTGCAGTATCACCAAAAGTGGATGATTGCATAAAGAAATTTCCCTTAACTTCACTGTTCACTTTCATTGACAATTTTAAATTGAAGACCCCTCATCACTGACTCCCAACTAGAAGGAGGAACTTTTCCCTGTTCACCCTATACAAAACCTTTCATAGTTTTAAAAACTTCTATTAAATCTCCTCTTAACCTTCTCTGTTCAAGTGGAAACAGTCCCAGTATCTCAAATGTCTCTTCATAACTACAGCTTCTCATCCCAGGTGTGTATCTGCAAGTGCAAAAGATTTTTAAATAACATAATTCACAAATAACTAATACATTCAGATTGTTAGAAGCTGTAACTCCAGCAATAGACAGGTTAATCGAAAGGGCATGGATGTTTGCACTTAATAGAATGAATGTTTATACACATGGATCATACAGTTAGACTATATTTTGCATGCCCTTGACATTTTCAATTGTTCCCATGGTGAATGCAATTCTAAATATTTAAATAAAAGCATATGAAGTTATTCAGTGCTTCATTTTCACCTTTAACTGTGTAAGACAAAAATAAACATATAGCAGGAAACTGAAAAGTACACAGCTTCTTCCATGTGAGGAAAACCATTAATATTCAGTAACCATAAGTTCTTCCTCGGTGATGAATCAAAACTGTGTATTCCAAAATTATGAATTGTGCATCCTCTATTTACTGGATGATGTCTGGCAATGGTGGATGGCTCAACCGAGTTCATTGCCTGCTCTGGGAGCACGGGAATCCTTACAGGAGACTTTGGTTTATCCGGAGGTTGTATGTCCGGAAACCTCGATCTACCGGCAGAAATCAGGAGCCGTTCTGTTAGGTTGTTTTTCTTCTCGTGGCTTTTTTTTCCAACAGTCAGGCTTTGGAAAGTCTCTCTGAAGCTGTTGCTAAGCTACAGAGACGCTTCCAAGGTACGGGCCGACTGTTTGAAGCTGTTGCTAAGCAACAGTGTTTGTTGTCAGATACGGAGATGAAAATCTCCGTATGCTTCAACATTAACTTTGTATGTCCGGCAGTTTTGATAGATCGGCAACAGCTCGGTCCCGTCGGTGCCGGATATAACAAAGTTTCCTGTAATATGAGCTGGGATACAATTAACACTAGTGCTGATAGACAGTTGTGCAATTTGGGCCTTGGGGCTGATTTTAACATTGACACTGCCTTTAAAATTATGAAGGGGTTTGATAAGAGTAGACGTAGATAAGATGTTCCCACTTGTGGGGAATCCAAAACTAGGGGTCATAAACGCAAGATAGTCACTAATAAACCCAATAGGGAATTCAGGAGAATCTTCTTTACCCAGAGAGTGGTGAGAATGTGGAACTCGCTACCACAAGGAGTGGTTGAGGCAAATAGGGAACCTAGATAGATACATGAGGGAGAAAGGAATAGAAGGATGTGCTAATAGGGTTCAATGAAGTAGGGTGGGAGGCTTGTGTGGAGCATAAACACCAGCATAGACCTGTTGGGACGAATGGCCTGTTTATTCTGTGCTGTAAATTCTATGTAATTTCAGATGCAAACAGAGCAGTAGTGGCTGGGAAATCGGTCGGAAATTAGCCTATCTTTTGGGCTGCCTCTTTTTTTCCCATAGTGGGAACTCCTGTACGAAACGGGGGGGGGGGGGGCGCTTCATAAAATATATTTAAATGGACCCCTCAGTGACATCATTAGAACACTTACGTGGTTTTGCAAACTGCACAACCCCTCAACACCACCTCTGCTACTGTACACAAATCCTAGGCGGTAGTAGAAGTCGGCCGGGAGTTACAAACGCAGCCTAAAGAGCCCAGCAGCTGATCCCGGGCATTGTTATAAAATGTTCTTTCCAATTGTCGCAAGTGACTTCCTGAACATTACAGGAGGATTATGCCAAGATAATTCTAGCAAGACGTCAAACACTTTTGGGGATGCCACTATATCTGGCTTACTGGAAGGAGGAGGAGGAGGAGGAGGACGGAAATCAGCATGCTGCTGTAGGGCCAAGATGTGGGGGGAAGGCCTGCTTGCACACGCCATGCCCATACCCTCCCAACCAAGTGTACGGGCCAAGGAGAATATACTTGAACCTAAATGAAGAGCTATGCATGAGGAGGCTACGCTTCTCCAGGGAGGCAATGACAGACTTGTGTCGCCTGCTCCAACAAGTCCTGCAGACGACTTAGAGGGCAAGCGCAGCCCTGTGCTGCAGTCAAAGTCACTGCAACCCTGAACTTTTTGCCTCTGGTTCCTTCCATACTGACACTGGGGAGATCAGTAATATCAGCCACACTGCAGTCCATGCAATCCATTCCTGTCAGGTTAACAACATCTTGGCCTAGAAATTCAGTTGCGTCCGCCAGCCGTTAACGCCATAAGAGGGGTAGATTTCCAGCGCTAGGCACTTAGCGCCCGGGCGCAGGCCGATCTGCGCCTACGCCCAACTTCAGTTGACATTTAGCGCTGGTGCAAAGTGTTTGCGCCCGCTCAGCTGCGCACGCAGCTTATGACGTCATTTCGTCGTGCAACGCTGTTTGTGCGCCCCAAACCGGAAATTCAGTGGCGCCCGCCCAATGTGGGCGTGGCGCTGTTAAGAACTGTGAAGTGGAATGCAGCAGAGGCCCTGCGGGCCTCGGGGAGCGCTAATTAAAGGGCACTTACACTGAACTATAAAGGCCAGCCATTTTGCTGCAATGACTTCAGTGCTTTGGATTTCTGTACAGAGACCAAGGAACAGACCTTACTGATTTGGGACAACATAGGAGAGGTATTTTTGGCTTCTGGCCAGAGCTTGGAAATTTGACTCTTGTGATTTCACTGTTTGCAAGTTTATTATGGGGGCTGCATGGGGTTCCAACCCTCAGTTCCAGCATTATGTGCGAAGGGCTCGCAGACGCTGTGTGAGAGGGGCAGCCATGCCTAGACGCAGAGGGGCCATCAGGCGTTGGCAACGTAGGCCTTACCCACTCAGGGAATACCGGCAGCAGGTGTCCTATCTCACCATGACTGCCGCGCATTGTGTTAAGAGGCTGCGCTTCAGAAGGGAGGTGGTTGCAGAGATCTGCCAGCTGCTTCACAGAGATCTGCGTCCACAGCTGATGTGCAGGACCTCTCTGTCGGTGGAAGTGAAGGTCACGGTGGCTCTGAACTTTTATGCAAGCGGCTCCTTCCAAGCCGCTGCTGGGGACATAGCGAACATCTCCCAGTTCGCCGTGCATCGCTGCATCCGGCAGGTCACCGATGCCCTTTTTGCAAGGAGACACCAATTCATCTCCTTCCCCATGACCCTAGAGAGGCAGGAGCAGCGTGCAGTCGGATTTGCCAGGATCGCCGACTTCCCCATGGTGCAGGGCGCCATTGACTGCACGCATGTGGCTATGCGGGCACCTATCGACAATGCCGAGGATTACCGCAACCGGAAGGGCTACCATTCCCTCAATGTACAGCTGGTGTGTGACCACAGGTAGCGCATCCTAGCTGTCAATGCCCGCTTTCCAGGAAGCAGCCACGATGCATTTATCCTGCGCCAGACTACTGTGGCTGACATGTTCGAGGCACAGCCTCCACCAAGGGGATGGCTTATTGGGGACAAGGGCTACCCTTTGTGTACATGGCTCATGACCCCGCTCCGCACGCCCAGGACCCCTGCGGAGGTGGCATACAACGAAAGCCATCAAGCCACAAGGAACATCATAGAGCAAACGATTGGCGTCCTCAAGCAACGGTTCCGCTGCCTGGATCGTTCCGGCGGATCTCTACAGTATTCGCCGGATAGAGTCTCCCAGTTCGTCGTCGTTTGCTGCATGCTGCACAACCTGGCTATCCGCAGGACTCAGGCACTGCCACCTCACATTGGACCACCACCTCAGGAGGACGAGCAGGAGGACCATGAGGAGGAGGAGGAGGAGGAGGAGTACCAGCCGAGGAGGGAGCCACAAGGTCCAAGGGCCGTCCACCGGCGGCTTATTGAACGGCACTTCTAGGCCCCCTGTCAGGGAATGGCTTGTGGCAATGAACGCACCTGAATGCAGCCGCTCCGCAAGCCCTCAGCCAGTTAACGCAACAATCACTTGAAACATGACACCTGGACAAGCTGAATAAATAAAAAGCTTTATTTAACAAATTCAGGGCCCTTCTCACATGAAACAGAGAAACAGACAAGACCCCCAAAAAACAGTCAAAAACATATCTCACTCCCACAACCTGGGGAGGAATAACAAAACTTGTCAATAACATTTGCCTTCATCCTCGGCCTTCCCAAAATAAGCCCCCCCCCTCCAGAACACAACCACCCCCATATAAAAAAACATTTGCCTTCATCTTCGGCCTTCCCAAAATAAGCCCCCCCCCCCCAGAACACAAACACCCCCATATAAAAAAAACAGTTGGCAACGCACTCTACTTGGTGTGCCGAGAGGGCGAGTCCTTGTGCAGGCTTCTCCGGCCCCTGCCCGACCTGTTGCTCCACCTCAACCTGGGCCCTGTGGGTGTGGCAAGGCTGGGGGAAGGCTCCTGAGGGGCACACTGTGTGACGGCAGATGCCCTTGGGGGTCGGCCTAGACGAGGTCCGGCCCTGGAGGGGCCGGCTGCTGACTGCTGCAGCTGTGGCTGGGCAGCATCAGTCTCTGCATCAGCTCATCGCACCTTGGCTGGGGGAGTGGCAGTGGCGGCTGCAGCAATGGGGGCAAGCTGGCTGATGCCAGGCGCTCGCTGGTCGCCAGAGACACTGGCACTCGGCTGGGCTGGCACTGCAGCAAGCGCAGCAATCTGGTGGAGGCCAGACCGCTGTGCTGCAGCAGGGCGGCGGGTGCCCTGGCGATGCTTCCGTGACACCGCGAGTGTGGCAGAAGTGAGTGCCCGAACTGCCCTGGTCTGTGCCCGCATCAGATCAGCCAGTGTCTGCAAGGCACCACTCATGAACTCGCGACTCGCGTCCTGTGCTGCCGCGAGTTGGTCGACACCCTTGGCCTGTGCTGCCGCGAGTTGGTCGACACCCCTGGCCTGTGAGTCCCCGAAAGCGGCCACACTATGAGCCAGGGACTCAATGGCCTGAGGCATCTGTCCCACAACCCCCATGAACTCGTTGTGGCGCCGCTCCGAGGCCGCGGACATTTCATCAAGGAGGCGCACCTCCTGGGCGAGGACCGTCTCCGGACTGGAGGGCGGACTCTCCCTCTGGGGAGAAGGCCGCCGAGCTGCCCGACCCTTCCCGCGTGCCTGGACGCCACTGGGCCCAGCAACTGCCCTCCCCTGCAACACTTCCCCCCTCTGGGGAGAAGGCAGCCGTGCTGCCCGACCCTTCCCGCGTGCCTGGACGCCACTGGGCCCAGCAACTGCCCTCCCCTGCAACACATCCCCCCTCTGGGGAGAAGGCAGCCGTGCTGCCCGACCCTTCCCGCGTGCCTGGACGCCACTGGGCCCAGGAGCTACACCCCCCTGCAACACTTCCCCCTGGCTCTCCTCCAGGCAAGACGTCTCCCCTCCATTGCCATCCCCTGGCGCGGATGAGGGTTCCCCCGATGTGCCGCCTTCCTCTTGGTCCTCGTCGTCCTCCTCTTCCGAGGGACTGGCACTCTCAGCTTCATGGACCTCCTCCTCACCAGCTGAAAGCAGGAAGGCACAAGAGTAGCTTTAGAGTGAGGACAGGGCGTCAGCGAGGGAGGCATGAGTGGTGGCATTATGCGCATTGGTCGGACAGTGGCAAAGGATGTAGATCTGAAGCGCAAGGGGAACGAGAGAGGTCCAAACGGTCATGTCCTTACCATTGGGGCCCAGCACAGGGTCCGCATCACCAATAGCAACGGGGCCAACCACCCGGCCACGCATGAGTCGAGCCACGCGCTCCTCCAGCTCACTGAGCTCCTGGAACTGGGCACGGCCTCCCCCGGTGACATTCCGGCTCTTCATATTCTGGGCCAGCTTGGCCTGCAAGAGAAAGGACGGCCTCTAAGTACAGTGTGGTGCCCTGTTGTTGTGTGCACTGCCTCCCATGGTGGAATAGCTTGGCCAGTGTGGTGCCCTGTTGTTGTTTGCACTGCCTCCCATGGTCGAATAGCTTGGCCAGTGTGTAAAGTGCAGAAAGTGCTAGATGATCATGCCAGTGCCATAGCTGCGGGAGGAGGGGTGGTCATTAGGCCTTTGAGGTCCCTTTGCCCATAATGTGAGGTGCACATGCAAGGATGAGGAGGACACTGGAAAGGCTACTCACCTTGACCAACCGAGTGAGGTCGTTGTACTTCTTGCGGCATTGGTCACCAGTCCTGGGGACATCGCTGGTGGCTGACACCCTGTGGGCGATTTCCCTCCAGGCTCTCCTGAACTGCCTCCTGGGAGCCTTCTTGCCACTGTCCGGGCACAAGATCTCTCTTCTCTTTTCCAAACCCTTAAGCAGCACCCACAAAGCAGGCTCTGAGAAGCGCTGCGCTCGTTCACAGGCCTTCTGCATGGCTTCAGGCGCTATTTGGGTCCACCAGCAGTGTTGAGGCCTAGCTGCAGGGCTCCACTATCCAGGGCGTGGCAGCAGACAAAGTCGACCCTTCCCCCTTTAAGAGCTGGCCGGCGTCAGGGTGTCTGCTGTCAATCAAAACATGACCACACCTGCGCTGCGCCCGGCCTCGGCGTTATCAGTCCGCACCGCCGGCTTAGCGCCTAAAGATAGGAGTGCAACGCTAGTTTCAGCGCTTGCCCAAACTCCTTGGCCAAATCTACTGAATTTCAGCGAAGTGGCCTACACTTTCCGGCGGGCGCTAACTTTAGCGACCGCCCGACTTTAGCGCCCCAAAAGTGGCGCGACTGAATTTCTAGGCCCTTGTTTTCAATAGCAGACTCTTCATCACTTTCCTCATAGACATTCAGAAACAGCAGGTTAGGACTATATAGTGTGCAGAGATTGCAGGATTCATCCACATCCAGGGTCCATAGGAACATAGGAACAGGAGTAGGCCATTCAGCCTTTCAAGCCTGTTCCGCCATTTAATTAGAAATGGCTGATCTGTACCTATATCCCTTAATACCCTTACCCAACAATTGCAAAAGATACCACTCAATCAATGTCCAGCTAGTCTGTGTCCATCAGCAAAAGCGTATGCAGGTTAATGCCCACTTTCCCAGCAGCTGCCATGGCACCTTCATCTTATGGCCGTCATCCATTCCCCCGTTGTTTGATCCTGCACAGCAAGTTAACGGTTGGCTTCTTGGGGACCAAGGCAGATCTGGATTATGATACTTGTGTGAAATGCACGTACACCTGCTGAACACAGGTCCATGGTTCCACAAGGGTCATCATCAAGCACACCATTGGGATCTTCAAACCATTCCAATGACTTGAAAGAATTGAAGCTTCCTCCAATATGGTCCAGAGCATCCCTGATTTTAATCGCTCCACGATTGGTGGCCGTGCCTTCAGCTACCAAGGCCCTAAGCACTGGAATTCCCTCCTTAAACCTCTCCACCTCCTCGCTACATCTCTTTCCTCCTTTAAGACACTCCTTAAAGCCTACCTCTTTGACCAAGCTTTTGTCCATCTGCCCTAATTTCTCCTTGTGTGGCTCGGTGTCAAATTTTGTTTGATAACACTCTTGTGAAATACCTTTACATAGAATTACATAGAATATACACCTCAGGAACAGGCCATTCGGCCCAACCAGTCCATGCTGCCGTTTATGCTCCACTCAAGCCTGCTCCCATCCTTCATCTAACTCTATCAGCATAACCCTCGATTCCCTTCTCCCTCATATGCTTATCTAGCCTTCCCTTAAATGCATCTATACTACTTGCTTCAACTACACCTTGGGATGTTTTACCACATTAAAGGTGCTATATAAATACAAGTTGTTGTTGTTGTTGGTTTGGCTTCTTAATGCTTCTTAATTTTCCTGTTTAATGAAGACTCCACATGGAGCTGCAACTGGTGTGGGACCTTCACCCTGATGAGGGGGCAGCCACTTATTACATGGAGGATGCTGAGGGCGGAAGGGTCCTAATAGTTGCCAGCCACCACAAACCATACATCAACAGCTCATTGAACAGTGCTTCAATTGATGAGTCCCTGCTAGCCATCTGCCAATCATCTGCCCAGTCCATCCACAGCATAAGTAACGTCTATGGCTTAATTTTCAAAAGACACATTCATCTCTTGCCACATATCAAAGTACCAATCCATTACAGAAACAGTCTCTGCACACAATTCAAATAAAGCGTGTATTGGTTTCATTGCTCTGCATAAAGATTTGCCAATTTAATCCAGCATAGCTCAGGAATTAAGTGAAATGAGGCATCACAAGGACATTCTTTTATTCTGTAGCAGCACATGTTGAGGCACCACCACACCACATTTATTATCATCCCAAATTATTTAGGATTTTCCATTGACCCTTATTTTATCACTTGGACATCTTGCAGTATTTGATCCAGGTGTTCATGTGGATGACATCCTCTTTATGATAACACATAAATGGCATAGACTGTGTTTCTTTTATCCTCTTATTCTCTCTGCCTATGCAATTATTCAGCTACTAAACCACTCATTGCCTACAGGTGGAAAAACTGTGCGTTATAAGGGCCATGAGCAACTCAGATTGTACTTTAAACTTTACTTCATCTCAGTTCCCATGCCAATCATATGAGAAGTTTAGTACATGCTTCCTTCAAAGGAAGCAATGAACATTGGAGTTCATAGAAGGTATGATAGTGCAGACATTATGGTCCTTGGCAATCAGCCCACAGCTCAAATTGCACTGTTTGCAAATTTTATTGCAAACTTTGGTTGTTACTTTGGTTGAGTGTCTCAATATCACCAAGGCCCAAATAATATATTTGACTTCATGTTTTATGGTGAAATGAATAATATTATTTATAAATCAAAGAACACAAAATAGAAAGATTTAAGGATAAGTAATGTTGAAATAAAGACTATTTCTGTGATGTTTCTACATATCGACCGCAATGAGAAACACCAAGTAAATACTCCCCCGTCTGTGTTTCTCTCCCTCTCCCTCCCCCAGTTTGTGTTTCTCTCTCTCTCCCTCCCCCAGTCTGTGTTTCTCTCTCTCTCCCTCCCCCAGTCAGTTTTCTCACTCTCTCCCTCCCCCGTCTGTGTTTCTCTCTCTCTCCCTCCCCCAGTCTGTGGTTCTCTCTCTCCCTCCCCCAGTCTGTGTTTCTCTCTCCCTCCCTCCCCCAGTCTGTGTTTCTCTCTCTCTCCCTCCCCCAGTTTGTGTTTCTCTCCCTCTCCCTCCCCCAGTCTGTGTTTCTCTCTCTCTCCCTCCCCCGTCTATGTTTCTCTCTCTCTCCCTCCCCCAGTCTGTGTTTCTCTCTCTCTCTCCCTCCCCCAGTCTGTGGTTCTCTCTCTCCCTCCCCCAGTCTGTGTTTCTCTCTCCCTCCCTCCCCCAGTCTGTGTTTCTCTCTCTCTCCCTCCCCCAGTTTGTGTTTCTCTCCCTCTCCCTCCCCCAGTCTGTGTTTCTCTCTCTCTCCCTCCCCAAGTTTGTGTTTCTCTCTCTCTCCCAGTTTGTGTTTCTCTCTCTCTCTCCCAGTTTGTGTATCTCTCTCTCTCCCAGTTTGTGTTTCTCTCTCTCTCCCTCCCCAGTCTGTGTTTCTCTCTCTCTCCCCCCCCGTCTGTGTTTCTCTCTCTCTCCCTCCCCCAGTTTGTGTTTCTCTCTCTCTCCCTCCCCTAGTTTGTGTTCCTCTCTCTCTCTCTCCCCCAGTCTGTGTTTCTCTCGCTCTCTCTCCCCCAGTTTGTGTTTCTCTCTCTCTCCCCGTTTGTGTTGTGATGAAATATTCCATTCATCACTGCCTGTGACTGTGGTTGGTTTCAGGTTTCAGTTCCCTTACCTCAGTTCCGTCTCCTCACCATTGTGTTGTATATTGTAATGTATTGTGTGTAGGGCTCCGCCCATACCTGGCCCCTATGTAAGCAAGCTCAGTCTGGCCTCATATCCAGTACTGCAGACCTCCAGATGGAAGATACCTCTCTCCACTGTGTGTTACCTTCTAAGTTAATAAAAGCCTTGTTTTGTTTTGCTAACATCGAGTCTCGGAATTATTGAGGCACATCAATTTTATTAACTTATTTTTCAACACAATGGATCAACTCCTAAAACCCGAACGTTTGGATTTGGACCAGCATGCTTCGGACGCATCGGCACGCTTCGGACACTGGTTTACGTGTATGGAATTCTTCCTGGACAGTTCCGCAGCCGTCAAAGATGCTACGGACGCTGCGAGTATGAAACTCGGAATTCTGCGGAATTGGGTAAGCCACCGGGTTTACCCCCTCATCCAAGACGCCGACACGTACCTGGCCGCCTGCGACATCTTAAAGGCGCATTACCAGCAGCCTACGAATGAGGTGTATGCTAGGCATCTACTCGCTACTCGCGCACAGCGACCTGGGGAATCGGTGGAGGAGTTCCTAGGCACCCTGAAAATGCTTGGCAAAGACTGCAAGTGCCAAGATGTAAAAGCCGCAGTGTACACTGACGAGCTTGTTCGTGATGCCTTTATCACAGGCCTCAGCTCCACTTACATCCGGCAGAGACTGCTGGAAAAAACGGGATTGGACCTGAAACAGGCTGCGGACACCGCGCGATCCCTGGATGTGGCCCAGAGAAACTCGGGCGCCTACTCTTCAGCCCACGCCGTCCACGCCGCCACGTGTGCACCAAGGGCGCCGCCATCTTGGAAGGCATCTTCCCCGCCCGGCAGCCCGACACCGTCGGGGCCCCGCTCTCCCCCCAGAAGCCCTACGACAGCCGCGACGCGTCGGGGACCCAACTGCTACTTCTGCGGGCAGCCAAAGCACACCAGAAACCTGTGCCCGGCGAAAGGCACCACCTGCTTTAAGTGCGGTAAGAAGGGGCGCTTCGGGAAGGTGTGCAGAGGGAACCCCGCCGGAAAACCCGCCACCGCCGCGTGTGCGCCGTGGGAGCGGCCATCTTGGACGCCATCTTGCCCGACCTCGTGGGGTCCGCCATCTCATGAGCAGACAGCGTGGACGCCATCTTGTCTCGATCAGGGCCCTACAGTGGCATCGGTCACAGTGGACCAGACCAGGCCGCACCCGCTATCCAAATCAATGGTGGACATCGAGGTAAACGGGTGCCGGGTTAAATGTTTAATTGACAGTGGAAGCACGGAGAGTTTTATCCACCCTGAACTGGCACAACAACTCTCCCTAAAGGTGGTCCCTACTCAGGGTACCATCTCTATGGCTGATAAAACCCAGACATCGACCATTCTGGGTTACTGCACAGTACAATTGTCCGTTAACGGAACTGTATACGATAATTTTAAAGTATTAATCATGAAGAATCTATGTGCGAGCGTGATCTTGGGCCTGGATTTCCAGTGCAACCACCAAAGTATCACGCTCAAGTACGGTGGGTCCCAGCCGCCCCTCACAGTGTGCGGTCTGGCTACCCTGAAGGTAAAGCCGCCTTCGCTATTCGCGAACCTTACCCCTAACTGCCGGCCAATAGCGACCAAAAGCAGGAGGTACAGCTGGGAGGACAGGCGGTTTATCGCGACCGAGGTAGACAGGCTCCTGAAAGAGCGCATTATTGAAAGCAGCAACAGCCCGTGGCGCGCCCAAGTGGTAGTGGTAAGGGGTAGCGAGGAGAAACGGATGGTGATCGACTATAGCCAAACGATCAACAGGTACACCCAACTAGACGCCTACCCGCTACCCCGCATATCAGAAATGGTGAACCAAATCGCCCAATACCGGGTGTTCTCCACCATCGACCTCAAGTCAGCATACCACCAGCTCCCTATCAGACCAGAGGACCGCCCGTACACCGCCTTCGAGGCGAACGGACGCCTCTACCAATTCCTCAGAGTCCCCTTTGGGGTGACGAATGGGGTCTCGGTCTTCCAGAGGGAGATGGACCGCATGGTCGATGACCACCACTTGCAGGCAACCTTCCCCTACCTCGACAACGTCACCATCTGCGGTCACAACCAGCAGGATCATGACTCGAACCTCGAGAGGTTCCTGAAAACCGCACAAAAACTCAACCTCACCTACAACGAGGACAAGTGCGTTTTCAACACCACGCGTCTCTGCATACTAGGCAGCGTGGTGGAGAATGGGGAAATCGGACCAGACCCCGACCGATTGCGCCCCCTACGGGAGCTGCCCCTGCCCAACACTCCCAAAGCCCTGAAAAGGTGCCTGGGGTTATTTTCTTATTATTCCCAATGGGTCCCCAACTACTCCGACAAAGCCCGCCCCCTCTTGAAAGCATCCTCTTTTCCGCTCTCTGCTGAGGCCCACGCCGCCTTCAAAAGCATTAAACATAGAAACATAGAGATAGGAACAGGAGTAGGCCATTCGGCCCTTCGAGCCTGCTCCGCCATTCAATGAGATCATGGCTGATCTTCGTCTGAGATCATAGCTGATCTTACCAGTTCAGTACCCCGTCCCCGCCTTTTCTCCGTAACCCTTAATCCCCTTAGCCTTCAGAAATATATCCAATTCTCTCTTGAAAATATTTATTGAATTAGCCTTCACAGCCCTCTGTGGCAGGGAATTCCACAGGCTCACCACTCTTTGAGTGAAGAAATTCTTCCTCATCTCTGTTTTAAATGATTTGCCCACTATTTTTAGACTGTGGCCCCTGGTTCTGTGCTCCCCGGCCATTGGAAACATTCTCTCTGAATTCAGCCTGTCCAGGCCTGCCATAATTTTATATGTTTCGATGAGATCCCCTCTCAATCTTCTAAACTCCAGTGAGTACAAGCCCAAACTATTTAATCTCTCTTCGTAGGTCATTCCCGCCATTCCAGGTATCAGCCTGGTGAATCGCCGTTGCACTCTTTCCATGGCAAGAACATCCTTCCGCAGATGGGGCGACCAAAACTGTACACAATACTCCAGATGCGGTCTCACCAGCACCTTGTACAGCTGTAGTAAGGTATCCCTATTCCTATACTCGAACCCCCTTGATATGAAGGCCAACATACCATTTGCCTTCTTAATCGCCTGTTGCACCTGCATGCTCTCCTTCAGTGACTGGTGCACAAGAACACCCAGGTCCCTCTGCACTTCCCCATCTCCCAATCTATTGCCATTTAGATAATAATCTACCCTCCTGTTTTTACCCCCAAAGTGGATAACCTCGCATTTATCCACATTATAGTGCATCTGCCACGTATCCGCCCATTCCCCCAACCTGTCCAAATCGCACTGTAGCCTCCTGACATCCTCATCAGAGCCCACCCCTCCTCCTAGTTTAGTGTCGTCAGCGAATTTGGAAATATTGCATCCAATTCCCTGATCCAGATCATTTATATATATTGTGAACAGCTGGGGTCCCAGGACAGATCCTTGCGGCACCCCGCTGGTCACTGCCTGCCACTCCGAAAACGAGCCGTTTATTCCAACTCTCTGTTTTCTATCCGCCAGCCAGTTCTCTATCCACGTTAATACTTTGCCCCCAATCCCATGAGCCTTAATTTTGCATGATAATCTTTTGTGTGGAACCTTATCGAAGGCTTTCTGGAAGTCAAGGTACACCACATCCACTGGCTCTCCCCCATCTATTTTACCAGTTACTTCCTCAAAAAATTCCAGCAGATTAGTCAAACACGATTTACCCTTTGTAAATCCATGTTGACTCTGTCCGATCCTTTCCCCATTTGTCAAGTGCTCCGCTATTTTATCCTTAATAATGGACTCTAGCATTTTGCCCACAACCGATGTAAGGCTTACTGGTCTATAATTCCCTGCTTTCTCTCTACCCCCCTTTTTAAATATTGGGGTAACATTAGCTACCCTCCAATCCACGGGTACTGTTCCCGAGTCAATGGAGTTCCGGAAGATGATCCTTAGAGCATCTGCTATCTCCAGGGCCACCTCCTTAAGTACCCTAGGATGTAGTTTATCAGGCCCTGGGATATTGAGCGGGCCACGCTACAGGCAGTGGACGAGAACACTCCCTTTCAAGTGGAAAGTGATGCGTCTGACTTTGCCTTGGCGGCCACCCTCAACCAGGCAGGGCGGCCCGTAGCTTTCTTCTCGAGGACCCTCCAAGGGCCCGAGATCAGACACTCCTCCGTAGAAAAGGAGGCCCAAGCCATCGTGGAGGCAGTGCGCCACTGGCGCCACTACCTAGCCGGCAAACGCTTCACCCTACTTACCGACCAGCGGTCGGTAGCGTTTATGTTCAATAATAAACAGAGAATCAGCTATGAAGAGAGACTGGGCAGATTGGGTTTGTTTTCCTTGGAGCAGAGGAGGCTGAGGGGGGACATGATTGAGGTGTACAAAATTGTGAGGGGCATAGATAGGATGGATGCTGAGGAGCTTTTCCCCTTAGTAGAGGGGTCAATAACTAGGGGGCATAGATTCAAGGTAAAGGGCGGAAGGTTTAGAGGGGATTTGAGAAAGAACTTTTTCACCCAGAGGGTGGTTGGAGTCTGGAACTCACTGCCTGAAAGGGTTGTGGAGGCAGAAACCCTCACAACATTTAAGAAGCATTTGGATGAGCATTTGAAATGCCATAGCATACAAGGCTACGGGCCAAATGCTGGAATATGGGATTAGATTAGACAGGGCTTGATGGCCGGCATGGACACGATGGGCCGAAGGGCCTCTATCCGTGCTGTATTACTCTATGACTCTATGACTCTATGAGAGGGGGAAGATTAAAAATGATAAGATTCTTAGGTGGCGGATCGAGCTCTCCACCTTCGAGTATGACATCATTTACCGGCCAGGGGCCCTTAACGAATCCCCTGACGCCCTCTCACGAGGGATGTGTGCCAGCGCCACCGGGTATCGGCTACAGACCCTCCACAACGACCTCTGCCACCCAGGGGTCACGCGGCTGTTCCACTTCATAAAGTCCCGTAACTTACCCTACTCGATTGAGGAAGTTCGGTCTCTGACCAGGAACTGCCGCACTTGCGCTGAGTGCAAGCCTCGGTTCTACCGCCCAGATAGAGCCCACTTAATCAAAGCTACACGGCACTTTGAGCGGCTCAGCTTAGATTTCAAGGGCCCCCTCCCGTCAGTCGACCGCAATGTTTACTTCCTGAACATTGTGGACGAATACTCCCGTTTCCCATTCGCCTTCCCCTACCCAGACATGACAAGCGCCACGGTCATTAAATGCCTCAACAGCCTGTTCTGCCTGTTCGGTATGCCGAGCTACATCCATACGGATAGGGGGGCGTCCTTCATGAGTGAAGAGCTACGCCAGTACATGCTGTCCAGGGGGATCGCCACGAGCCGTACCACCAGCTACAACCCCCGGTGTAACGGTCAAGTGGAGCGAGAGAACGGGAGAGTATGGAAAGCAGTCACTCTAGCTCTAAGGACCAAGGGCCTCCCTATCTCCCGCTGGCAGGAAGTCCTCTCAGATGTGTTCCATTCGATACGGTCGCTTTTGTGTACTGCCACTAATGCCACGCCTCATGAACGAATGTTTGTCTTTCCCCGGAAATCCACCTCAGGCGTATCCATGCCGTCATGGCTCTCCACCCCAGGTCCGGTATTCGTGCGAAGGCATGTGAGGGGCCACAAGACGGACCCTCTCATGGAGCCAGTGCACCTACTCCACGCCAACCCCCAATACGCGTATGTCCGGCACGCCGACGGAAGGGAGGACACCGTGTCCATAAAAGACATCGCCCCAGCCGGTAACGACAACAACCACGGCAATAGCAACAACAACGATCACAGCAACTCTTACCCACCCACTACTCTTTCATCACCCCCGGAAGAACATCGACCAATGGCACCCCCACCAACTACCCCTTCAACAACCCTGGCGGCACCCCCGGCAGAGACCCAGGAGGCCACCGGGGACACCCAGCCGACACCCGCGACACCACAACAGTCACATCGGTCGCAGAGGACTATCAAACCCCCGAGCAGACTAAATCTATAGAAGGGGTGAATGTGATGAAATATTCCATTCATCACTGCCTGTGACTGTGGTTGGTTTCAGGTTTCAGTTCCCTTACCTCAGTTTCGTCTCCTCACCATTGTATTGTATATTGTAATGTATTGTGTGTAGGGCTCCGCCCATACCTGGCCCCTATGTAAGCAAGCTCAGTCTGGCCTCATATCCAGTACTGCAGACCTCCAGATGGAAGATACCTCTCTCCACTGCGTGTTACCTTCTAAGTTAATAAAAGCCTTGTTTTGTTTCGCTAACATCGAGTCTCGGAATTATTGAGACACATCATGTGTTTCTCTCTCTCTCCCTCCCCAGTCTGTGTTTCTCTCTCTCTCTCCCTCCCCCAGTCTGTGTTTCCCTCTCTCTCTCTCTCCCTGAGTCTGTGTTTCTCTCTCTCTCTCTCCCCCAGTCTGTTTCTCTCTCTCTCCCTCCCCCAGTCTGTGTTTCTCTCTCTCTCCCTCCCCCAGTCTGTGTTTCTCTCTCTCTCCCTCGCCCAGTCTATGTTTCTCTCTCTCTCCCTCCCCCAGTCTGTGTTTCTCTCTCTCTCCCTCCCCCAGTCTGTGTTTCTCTTTCTCTCCCTCCCCCAGTCGGTGTTTCTCTCTCTCTCTCCCTCCCCCAGTTTGTGTTTCTCTCTCTCTCCCTCCCCCAGTCTGTGTTTCTCTCTCTCTCCCTCCCCCAGTCTGTGTTTCTCTCTCTCTCCCTCCCCCAGTTTGTGTTTCACTCTCTCTCCCTCCCCTAGTTTGTGTTTCTCTCTCTCTCCCTCCCCCAGTTTGTGTTTCTCTCTCTCTCCCTCCCCCAGTCTGTGTTTCTCTCTCTCTCTATCCCCCAGTCTGTGTTTCTCTCTCTCTCCCTCCCCCAGTCTGTGTTTCTCTCTCTCTCCCTCCCCAGTCTGTGTTTCTCTCTCTCTCCCTCCCCCAGTTTGTGTTTCTCTCTCTCTCCCTCCCACAGTCTGTGTTTCTCTCTCTCTCTCTCCCCAGTTTGTGTTTCACTCTCTCTCCCTCCCCTAGTCTGTGTTTCTCTCTCTCTCCCTCCCCCAGTTTGTGTTTCTCTCTCTCTCCCTCCCCCAGTCTGTGTTTCTCTCTCTCCCTCCCCCAGTCTGTGGTTCTCTCTCTCCCTCCCCCAGTTTGTGTTTCTCTCTCTCTCCCTCCCCCAGTCTTTGTTTATCTCTCTCTCTCCCTCCCCCAGTCTCTGTTTCTCTCTCTCTCCCCCAGTCCGTGTTTCTCTCTCTCTCCCTCCCCCAGTCTGTGTTTCTTTCTCTCTTCCTCCCCCAGTCTGTGTTTCTCTCTCTCTCCCTCCCCTAGTTTGTGTTTCTCTCTCTCTCCCTCCCCCAGTTTGTGTTTCTCTCTCTCTCCCTCCCCTAGTTTGTGTTTCCCTCTCTCTCCCTCCCCCAGTCTGTGTTTCTCTCTCTCTCGCTCCCCCAGTTTGTGTTTCTCTCTCTCTCTCCCCCAGTCTGTGTTTCTCTCTCTCTCCCTCCCCCAGTCAGTTTTCTCTCTCTCTCCCTCCCCCAGTCTGTGTTTCTCTCTCTCTCTCCCCCAGTCTGTGTTTCTCTCTCTCTCTCTCCCCCAGTCTGTGTTTCTCTCTCTCTCCCTCCCCCAGTCTGTGTTTCTCTCTCTCCCTCTCCCCCAGTCTGTGTTTCTCTCTCCCTCCCCCAGTCTGTTTCTCTCTCTCTCCCTCCCCCAGTCTGTGTTTCTCTCTGTCTCTCTCCCCAAGTTTGTGTTTCTCTCTCTCTCCCTCCCCCAGTCTGTGTTTCTCTCTCTCTCTCCCTCCCCCAGTCTGTGTTTCTCTCTCTCTCCCTCCCCCGTCTGTGTTTCTCTCTCTCCCTCTCCCCAAGTTTGTGTTTCTCAATTCAATTCAATTCAATTCAATTCCAATGCTTTATTGGCATGAAAGTTTACAGGGAGCCATATTGCCAAAGCTTACATAACAAAAAGTACAGTTTTCCAACATTCTGTAGGTGTCAAACAATTTTGACCTTCGTTGGGTACATACAATATTAATTTAAACAGTATTAATTTAAACAGTCATTGAACATCGTTGGGTACATTCAGTATTCATTTTAAACAGTCCTCAGGTTGTGACATGTTGTTACATATTTGGTTCCAAGGTATGGTCTGTCTCCTTCTCCCAGGACTAATCTTAATTTTGACAGGTCATCCAATTCTTTGAAATCTGGGGTTGTTTGGCTGAGCTTGTCAAATAATATGTTTCTTGTTTTGTTGAATTTTTCGCATTTTAGGAGGAAGTGCATCTCTGTCTCAACCTCGCCGGCCAGACATTGATCACATATTCTATTCTCTCTAGGCTGCCAGGATTTCTTGTATCTTCCTTTTTCAATTGCCAGTTGGTGGTCGCTTAGTCTGTACCTGGTGAGGGTCTGTCTCTGTTTTGTGTCTCTGATGGTCGAGAGATAGTCTGCCAGTTTATATTCTCTTTTTAGGGCCCGGTAACATTCTAATCTGCTTTGGCTTTTGGTTATTTTGTTCCAATGTTCCAGGTAGGTTTCTTTGCATTGTTTAATGATTTGGTTCACTCGGATTGGTGTTTGGATGGCAGTGTTGGTCTGGGACTGGTCAGGGTCCGGCTGAGTAGGAGTACTTAGTTTCAGTAGCAGCTGACTCAGGGGACTCTTTTCTGGGTTTAGCTCTTGGGTCTGGAAGGCTTTAAAATGAAGGGTGTCTGGGGAGCTAGATTTGAGGTGATTTAGGAAGTTTAGTGCTCATTTTTGGATGTTTATTATCAGTGGGTATCTGCCTAGTTCGGCTCTGCATGCATTTGTTGGTGTTTTCCTTTGGGTGCGAAGAATGCTTCGGCAAAATTCTGCATGTAGGGCTTCTATTGTGTGTTTTTCCCATTTAGTGTAGCTATGGTGATTGAGCGGGCCCCATACTTCACTACCGTACAGCGCAATGGGCAGGATTATGCTGTCAAATATTTTGAGCCAGATTTTGATTGGGATTTGGATGTTGTAGAATTTTCTTTATATTGCATATAGGGCTCTTCGGGCTTTTTCTTTTAGTGCATTCACTGCTATGCTGAAGCTCCCTGATGCAGTAATGGTTAGACCAAGGTAAGTGTAGCTCATAGTGTGTCCTATGATGGTATCCCTGAGAGTAAACTGGTATTTGTTTTCCTGACACCTGGGCCTTTTTTGAAAAATCATGATGTTGGTTTTCTTTAGGTTTACTGTTAGGGCCCAATTTTGGCAGTATTTGTCGAGTAGGTCTAATTGTTGCTGTAATCCCTGTTCTGTGGGAGACAGCAGAACCAGGTCGTCCGCATAGAACAGGGATTTCACTTCTCCATCCAGGAGACAGAGACCCGTTGACTCGCTTTGCTCCAGCATGTCTGCTAATTCATTTATGTATATGTTGAACAGGGTCGGGCTCTCTCCCTCTCCCTCTCTCCCTCCCCCAGTCTGTGTTTCTCTCTCCCTCCCTCCCCCAGTCTGTGTTTCTCTCTCTCTCTCTCCCCAAGTTTGCGTTTCTCTCTCTCTCCCTCCCCCAGTCTGTGTTTCTCTCTCTCTCCCTCCCCCAGTTTGTGTTTCTCTCTCTCCCTCCCCCAGTTTGTGTTTCTCTCTCTCTCCCTCCCCCAGTCTGTGTTTCTCTCTCTCTCCCTCCCCCAGTTTGTGTTTCTCTCTCTCTCCCTCCCCCAGTTTGTGTTTCTCTCTCTCTCCCTCCCCCAGTTTGTGTTTCTCTCTCTCTCTCTCCCCCAGTCTGTGTTTCTCTCTCTCTCTCTCCCCCAGTCTGTGTTTCTCTCTCGCTCCCTCCCCTAGCTTGTGTTTCTCTCTCTCTCTCCCCCAGTCTGTGTTGCTCTCTCTCTCCCTCCCCAGTCTGTTTCTCTCTCTCTCCCTCCCCCAGTTTGTGTTTCTCTCTCTCTCCCTCCCCCAGTGTGTGTTTCTCTCTCTCCCTCCCCCAGTCTGTGTTTCTCTCTCTCTCCCTCCCCCAGTTTGTGTTTCTCACTCTCTCCCTCCCCCAGTCTGTGTTTCTCTCTCTCTCCCTCCCCCAGTCCGTGTTTCTCTCTCTCTCCCTCCCCCAGTCTGTGTTTCTCTCTCTCTCCCTCCCCCAGTCTGTGTTTCTCTCTCTCTCCCTCCCCCAGTTTGTGTTTCTCTCTCTCTCCCTCCCCGTCTGTGTTTCTCTCTCTCTCTCCCTCCCCCAGTCTGTGTTTCTCTCTCTCTCCCTCCCCCAGTCTGTGTTTCTCTCTCTCTCCCTCCCCCAGTCTGTGTTTCTCTCTCTCTCCCTCCCCCAGTTTGTGTTTCTCTCTCTCTCCCTCCCCCAGTCTGTGTTTCTCTCTCTCTCCCTCCCCAGTCTGTGTTTCTCTCTCTCTCTCCCCCAGTTTGTGTTTCTCACTCTCTCCCACCCCCAGTCTGTGTTTCTCTCTCTCCCTCCCCCAGTTTGTGTTTCTCTCTCTCTCCCTCCCCCAGTCTGTGTTTCTCTCTCTCCCTCCCCCAGTTTGTGTTTCTCTCTCTCTCCCCCAGTCTGTGTTTCTCTCTCTCTCTCTCCCCCAGTCTGTGTTTCTCGCTCTCTCTCCCTCCCCCAGTCTGTGTTTCTCTCTCTCCCTCCCCCAGTTTGTGTTTCTCTCTCTCTCCCTCCCCCAGTCTGTGTTTCTCTCTCTCTCCCTCCCCCAGTTTGTGTTTCTCTCTCTCTCCCTCCCCCAGTTTGTGTTTCTCTCTCTCTCCCTCCCCCAGTTTGTGTTTCTCTCTCTCTCTCTCTCCCCCAGTCTGTGTTTCTCTCTCTCTCTCTCCCCCAGTCTGTGTTTCTCTCTCGCTCCCTCCCCTAGTTTGTGTTTCTCTCTCTCTCTCCCCCCAGTCTGTGTTGCTCTCTCTCTCCCTCCCCAGTCTGTGTTTCTCTCTCTCTCCCTCCCCCAGTTTGTGTTTCTCTCTCTCTCCCTCCCCCAGTCTGTGTTTCTCTCTCTCTCCCTCCCCAGTCTGTGTTTCTCTCTCTCTCCCTCCCCAGTCTGTGTTTCTCTCTCTCTCCCTCCCCAGTCTGTGTTTCTCTCTCTCTCCCTCCCCCAGTCTGTGTTTCTCTCTCTCTCCCTCCCCCAGTCTGTGTTTCTCTCTCTCTCCCTCCCCCAGTCTGTGTTTCTCTCTCTCTCCATCCCCGTCTGTGTTTCTCTCTCTCCCTCTCCCCCAGTCTGTGTTTCTCTCTCTCTCCCTCCCCCAGTGTGTGTTTCTCTCTCTCTCCCTCCCCTGTTATGTCTCTCCCGCTCTCTCCCTCCTCCAGTGTTTCTCTCTCTTCCCTCCCCTGTTATTTCTCTCCCTCTCTCCCTCCCCCGGTCTGTGTTTCTCTCTCTCGTGCTCCCCTGTTATTTCTGTTTCTCTCTCTCTCCCCAGTATGTGTTTCTATCTCTCTCTCGCGCTCCTGTTATTTCTCTCCCTCTCTCCCTCCCCAGTGTGTGTTTCTCTCTCTCCCTCCTCTGTTATTTATCTCCCTCACCCAGTGTGTGTTTCTCTCTCTCTCTCACTCCCCTGTTATTTTTCTCCCTCCCCCAGTCTGTATTTCTCTCTCTCCCTCCCCTGTTATTTCTCTATAGTGATCTGGGTTGTTATGGTTGGGGTTGTCCACCGGGTGGTGCTGTAGCCAATGCTGCTGCTAAGGTCAGAGGTTTCGCTTCCTGTATAGGTCAGCACAAGGTGGAATGCCAGGGTGCTGATGCAGGCTGTCTGTAAATGTGTTTCCCAGTTGTTAATAAAGTACTCGTGTTAATTCTAACATCTAGCCTCTTTGAGTTCCTTGTTCCACTTTCTGGATTTATCACATTTGGCGACGAGGCAACTAAAGGACCCTGCATAAAGAAGAAAAGTCTGCCGGGACGTTTAAACAACAAGATCACGAGCTAAAGTTAGCTACAAGCTGGAAGAGAGCATGGCTGCCACGGTAGGAACAGTTTCCGCTTTTGATATTCAAGCACATACCTGGGAAGAATACTGCGAAGTGTTGGGTTATTTTTTCGAAGCAACTGAAATAAATGATGCCAGAAAAAGGAAAGCCATTCTGCTTCGTTCAGTGGGAAGCCAAACCTACAGTTTGATGAAAAATCTGCTCAGTCCTGAAAAGCCTGGATCGTGGCCTTGCTAAAAGAACATTTCAACCCTAAGCCTAGTGAGATTGTACAGCGGTTCAAGTTTAATTCAAGGAACAGAAAAGAGGAAGAGAGTGTAATGGACTATGTAGCGGTGTTGCGTAAATTAGCACAAGATTGCAATTATGGGAACAACCTGAAGGAAATGCTGCAAGATAGGCTAGTTTGCGGAATTATGGACAACTGAATGCAGCGTAGATTATTATCCGAGACTGGGCTTACTTATGAAAAAGCATTGGAACTTGCTCAAGCCATAGAGACAGCGAACCGAGATGTAAAAGAAATACAGGGTTCAGACAGGGCTAATGCTATGCAAGTTGCAGGTCAGGTTGTTGTGCACAAGTTGAATATGCGTCAGAAACCACAACGTGAGCATGTGAAGGCATGTTATAGATGCAAGGGCGATCACCTGGCGAGTGAATGCCGGTTTCTGGAGGAAAAGTGCTACAAGTGTGGGAAACAAGGACACATAAAACGAGCTTGCAGGGCGAAATCACCTGTGGAGGAATCCAAACCAAAAGGGGGAGGACAGCAAAACCAAGGGAGAGAAGTGAAAAAACATGGAGCACACCACATCAGTGGGGAAGCTGAGGAAGAAGAGGACATGTTCATAATGTATAGCATGTTAGAGAACATTCCAAAAGTGGCTCCTATCACATTGCAACTGACAGTAAATGACTCTAAGATGAACTTTGAAGTGGATACAGGGTGCGGCGTGACCATAATGAACAAGGCAGAGTACTCAAAATTGTGGAACCGTGCTAAAGTTCCAGAGTTAAAGCCTTGCTCCCTGCATCTTAAAACGTATACAGGTGAACAAGTAGCGACATTAGGTACAGCTAAGGTAACTGTGCAACACAGGGACACAGTGGAACAGCTACCTGTAGTTATAGTATCGGGTACTGGACCAAACCTGCTAGGTCGGGGCTGGATAAAAGAACTTAAATTAGACTGGGGAGCAGCATATCAAATAGATGCGGGCAAACAGTTGACTTTACAAGAAGTGTTGAGTGAACATGAGAGTGTGTTCAAGGAGGAACTTGGCACATTTAATGGCCCCCCAGATAAGATTTATGTAGACAAGGAAGCACCGCCAAGGTTTTTTAAACAACGACCTGTGCCTTATGCCATGAAGCCAAAGGTAGAGGCTGAGCTTGACCGTCTATTGAGAGAGGACATACTGGAGCCAGTGAAATGTTCAGAATGGGCAGCTCCCATAGTACCTGTTTTAAAACCGGACAATTCGGTAAGACTCTGTGGAGACTATAAATTGACTGTCAATCGGGTGTCCAAACTAGAGCAGTATCCTATTCCCAAAACAGAGGATCTCTTTGCAAACCTGGCTGGAGGAAAGAAATTCACAAAGTTGGATATGAGTCATGCCTACTTGCAGATTACACTGGATGACGAATCAAAAAAGTATGTCACCATAAATACACACAAGGGCTTGTTTACATATAACCGCTTACCGTTTGGTGTCTCATCTAGTCCAGCTATCTCCCAGAGGACAATCGAAGGTGTACTGCAAGGGATTCCACATGTTTCCATCTATCTGGATGACATTCTGGTGACGGGGAGAACCGACCAGGAGCATCTGAGCACTCTGAGAGAGGTACTACAGAGGTTGGAGAGGGCAGGGTTCCGGCTCAAGAGGAGTAAGTGCACTTTCCTGGGGAATGAGGCAGTGTTCCTGGGACACAGAGTGGACGCCACTGGGCTCCATCCACTCAAGGAGAAGGTACAAGCACTGCAGGACGCCCCTGCTCCTACAAATGTGGCTGAGTTAAAAGCTTACCTGAGACTGCTGAACTATTATAACAGGTTTTTACATAAGACATAAGATAACATAAGAAGTAGGAGCAGGAGTAGGCCATACGGCCTGTGGTGTATGTAACCTGTTCCACCTTAAGAGAACTTAAGCCTGTTCCACCTTAAGAGATGTACTACTTTCTCTGGCTGCTGTATACGTAATACCGGTGGTGACCACCGGTATATAAGTACTGTGTAGTGATATTGCTGTTAGTATAGCCCTGACCTCCAACTAGTAAAGACCTGTTGAAACGTTATTCTTGTAGTCTGTGTCAGTAATTAATCTTAAATACAACTAGAACACACAGACTTAACAGTGGCGACGAGTCCGATTCTTACCCTGCGGCAGTTTATATCCACGGCGGCTTCGTCCACAGAACGGGCGTCGAAGAGAGGCATCCACCCTCATCACCCTGCTGGAAGACACGTCACGCGGCAGGCATCGAGAACCCAGAGTGCAGAAGATATCCTGAACTCGAAGCCTCCATCAGCGGCAGTCAGCTATCTTCCTTCTACCTCGGTGGTGGGTAAGCCGGTCAGCGACGCGAGCAGAAAGTCGGCCGCGTTGGCTGTACAGACGGGGAGGGAAGACGGAGGAATAAGGGCGGTGAGATCGATCACGACTGGAGATAAGGGCCGGGCCGCATTCGGGCCGAAAGGCGCAGCGCGGGGACATCGATCGCGGCTGGTGATAAGGGCCGGGCCGCATTCGGGCCAAAAAGGCGCAGCGTCTGGGGCGACTGAAGGAGCGAGAGCCGCGGTGAAGGCGAACGCAGCCGGTGCTAATAACCGGGCTGCAAGAAGGGCTGCGAGGCGTGACATCGGGGAAGCGCGAATGCCCGAGGGAGCCGCGGTGAAGCGGAGACAGCGTCGGGGGAGTTACTAACCGCTGGGAAAGGGGAGCAGCAGCGGCACGCCAAACGCCATTGCAGCCAGCGGGTGAAGAAGGCGAGCGCGGGAAAGACCGCCAAGCGCGGGAAACTGCCATTTTGTAGGCGGAGGACGAAGACAAGAGCGGGAAGCCGCCATCTTGGAAAAAGGGAAATCACTAAAAAAAATTGCAACGATGCCTAAACATGGGAACATTAATACCTTTGATAGCGACATCGAAGATTGGGCCACGTATGTAGAACGCATACAAAATTATTGTAAAGCAAATAAAATCCCAGATGATGAGAAAGCACTAACTTTATTAAACTTAATGGGTGCGAAGACATACGGGCAATTGAAACACCTTTTATCACCAGATGAACCGGCGGAGAAGACGTTCGAGGAGATTGTTACTGTCCTGAGAAATCATCTAAACCCCACGCCGCTGATGCTAGCGGAACGATTTAAATTTTACAGCAGAAAGCAGCTGAAAGATGAAAGCAATGCTGAATATTTAATGGAATTGCGTAAGCTAGCAAAGTACTCAGTTTGGAACGGGACTAACAGATGCGCTAAGAGATAAATTTGTGTGTGGATTATTAAAAGAAGATACACAAAAGCGACTGCTCGAGGAGAATGAGCTGACGCTTGAGAAAGCGGTCACTATGGCAGCATCACACGAAGCTGCAGCGAGAGGCACGGCAGTAATGCAGCTACGGTCACCGGAACTCAGTACAAATCAATTGGTTTTGAGTACTGTAAAATGTTATCATTGTGGAAAGACAACGCACGATCAGAACCAGTGTTGGTTTAAAAACCAAGAATGCAGAACATGTGGCAGGCTTGGCCACATAGCTAAAGTATGCCGGTCAGGAAAGAAGACCAGCAACAAAAAGTCACCGCAAGGAAAATACATAAAGGTACACAAGGTGACAAAGAACAGTTCAAACGAACAGAAGTCAGATTCAGACGCCAGCAGTAATGAACTGGGTAGCTTAAGAGTACACAACGTTGGTAAGGATGCAGATCTCCAGACAATTTGGGTCACTCTTCAGATAGCAGGAGTCCAAGTAAAGATGGAATTGGACACTGGATCGGCATTGACGGTCATGAATAAGAAAGATTACAAAAGGTTATTCCAACATATTCCCCTACGGGATACAGAGATTATATTGAAAACATACACGGGGCAAAGAGTGTACCCCATCGGAAAGATAGAGGTAAAAGTGGTCCACAAGGGCAAAGAAAGCCAAGTAATGGACTTATATGTGCTACCTGAAGGAGGTCCACCACTACTGGGATGGGAGTGGATTAGGAAAATGAATATGGACTGGCACTCCTTAAAGGCACTAACGGTAGATTCCGGGGAAACAGATGTCAAACCTAAACGATTGTCCAGAATATTGGATGATGCTAAAGAGGTGTTCCAGCAGGGACTGGGAACACTGAGAGGAATTACGGCAAACATCAAGATTGATGAACATGCACACCCAAAATTTTTCAAAGCCAGACCGGTACCCTATGCAATACGACCTGCTGTAGAAGCGGAACTGGAAGCGCTTGAACGTTCCGGTGTACTGTCTAAGGTAGATTGGAGTGAGTGGGCTACGCCCATTGTTCCCGTTATGAAACGTCCTTCGAGCAACAAGCCAGGAGAACCAGGGAAGGTTCGCATCTGTGGAGACTTCAAGATCACCGTTAATCCGGTGCTTCACATGGTGCAGTATCCGCTTCCGCGGATTGAGGATATTTTTGCTTCGTTGTCTGGCGGGAAACACTTCACCAAGATAGACCTGGCGCAGGCGCACTTGCAGATGGAGGTTGAAGAAGAGTCACGCCAGTACCTCACGATCAACACGCATAGAGGTTTGTACCGGTATAATAGGCTGGTTTTTGGAGTGGCATCGGCTCCAGCAATTTGGCAGAGGGCCATGGAGCAGGTATTACAGGGAATTCCAGGCACACAATGTTACCTGGACAATATTCTGATTACAGGAGATGGTGATGAAGAACACCTCGCAAACTTGGAACTGGTGCTCAACAGACTGAAAGAGTATGGACTTCGAGTTAATCGGCAGAAATGTGAGTTCTTTCAGAAGTGGATCTCGTACTGTGGTCATGTCATGAAGGGGCTTCATAAGTCTCCTGACAAGATAGAGGCAGTTGTAAAGGCTCCCGCTCCGGATAATGTCTCTCAGTTGAGGTCGTTTCTAGGATTGATTAACTATTACCATAAGTTTCTACCGAATCTATCCACGGTACTGCACCCGCTGAACGCTCTTTTACAGAAGGGGGTACCATGGGAATGGAGCGAAAACTGTAAGAAGGCATTTCGCAAAAGCAAAGAATTGATCACCTCAGAGGAAGTGTTGGCTCACTTCAACCCGACACTGCCTATTCGGTTGGCTTGTGATGCTTCTCCATATGGTATTGGGGCAGTACTCTCACACAAGTTGCCAAATGGCACGGAAAGGCCAGTCGCGTTTGCATCCAGATCATTGACCTCCGCTGAGCGCAACTATGCGCAGATCGATAGGGAGGCTCTCAGCCTTGTATGGGGAGTGAAGAAGTTTAATCATTACCTGCAGGGCCAAAAATTCACACTTCTGACAGACCATCAGCCGTTGGTATCCATTTTTAACCCTAAGAAGGGTGTTTCGGTGATGACAGCACAGAGACTCCAGAGATGGTCCCTTTTCCTAGGGGCACATCAATATCAAATAGAATTCAAAGGTACAAAGCAGCATGGCAATGCTGATGGGCTGTTGCGCCTGCCACTACCTGAAGAAGAAGAGACGACGAAAGTTGACCCTGTTGAGTTATTTCATTCGACCATCATCGAGTGTTTACCAGTCACCAATGCAAGTATTGAAAGAGAAACCAGGAACGACCCGACACTGTCCCGAGTCTACGAGGTGACAGTGAAGGGATGGCCAACACATGGTGATCCTCTGTTACCGGCATTCTCGGCAAGGCGAGACCAGCTGTCCGTCTGCCATGGTACTTTGATGTACGGGACAAGAGTGATTATTCCTCCCAAGTTAAGGGAAAGAGTTCTAAAGGAACTGCATGAAGGTCATCTGGGGGGAGTTAAGATGAAAAGTCTTGCTAGGGCTTATGTATGGTGGCCGGGTATTGACCAACAGATAGAGGAGTTGACGAAAAGCTGCGCTGGGTGCCAAAAAGTGCAAAATGCACCTCCGATCGCACCGCTACACCCATGGGAATGGCTTTCAGCCCCATGGCAACGCGTACATATTGACTTTGCTGGTCCATTCATGGACTCCATGTTCCTAATTGCGGTGGACGCACATTCCAAATGGCCAGAAGTGATCAAGATGAATACCACTACTTCAGAAAAGACAATTGCGGTGTTAAGAACAATATTCGCAAGGAACGGATTGCCAGAACAGATATGTTCGGACAACGGACCACAGTTCGTGTCGGAAGAATTCCAAAAATTCTTAAAGAAGAATGGGGTGAAACATTATACCTCTGCCCCATATCATCCGGCGACAAACGGGTTGGCTGAGAGATTTGTCCAAACATTCAAAAAGGCAATAAAGGCCATGAACGATGATCAGATTCCGCTACAACACAAGGTGGACAATTTCCTAATGGCATATCGAAACGCCGCTCATGCAGTAACTAACCAAAGTCCTGCCATGATGTTTTATAACAGGAGGTTGCGGTCCAGGTTGGACTTGTTAAAACCAAATGTGTGGAGGGAAGTGGAAAACAAACAGTTCCGGCATATTAATAACAAGACCACTCGAAGTTTCGACATAGGACAACAAGTGTTGGCAAGGGACTATGGAAACGAAAAATGGCAGTCCGGAACAATTCGGGCTAGACAAGGACCTCTGATGTACACAGTAGATATTGGTAACAATGTGATAAGGCGTCATGCGGATCAACTGGTAGAATCGAGAGCAAGGGTCGAACCCATGGTTGCGACAGAGACAACTGTGGAAGACGTTAATGAACCTGAAGCATCTACCTCGGCAGGGAATGTACCTGATGATGACGTCCAATACATAGGAAACCAACTAGAGGAGT
Organism: Somniosus microcephalus; assembly: GCF_052327205.1. NCBI lineage: Eukaryota > Metazoa > Chordata > Chondrichthyes > Squaliformes > Somniosidae > Somniosus > Somniosus microcephalus. The sequence goes on along the minus strand of NC_140995.1, from coordinate 215,119,125 downwards.
CACCTCAGCAACAAGAATCAGAGACCACTGAAAGGCGTTATCCAACCCGAATCAGAAGGCCTCCTGAGAGACTGAACCTTTGAACTGTTTATACCTGAAGTTATATATGTATATATGTTATTATGTTATGTTAAATGGGGATATGACTGTTAAGCTAAAAAGGGAGGATTGTGGTGTATGTAACCTGTTCCACCTTAAGAGAACTTAAGCCTGTTCCACCTTAAGAGATGTACTACTTTCTCTGGCTGCTGTATACGTAATACCGGTGGTGACCACCGGTATATAAGTACTGTGTAGTGATATTGCTGTTAGTATAACCCTGACCTCCAACTAGTAAAGACCTGTTGAAACGTTATTCTTGTAGTCTGTGTCAGTAATTAATCTTAAATACAACTAGAACACACAGACTTAACACGGCCCCTCGGGCCTGCCCCGCCATTCAATAGGATCATGGCTGATCTGAATCTCTAGACTCACGTCCACTTCCCTGCCCTCTCCCCGTAACCCCTAATTCCCTTATCTGCTAGGAAACTGTCTATCTCCGTTTTAAATGTATTTAATGTTGCAGCTTCCACAGCTCTCTGGGGTAGCAAATTCCATAGGTTTACTACCCTCTGAGTGAAGAAGTTTCTCCTCATCTCAGTTTTGAAAGGGCAGCCCCTTATTCTAAGATTATGCCCCCTAGTTCTAGTCTCACCCATCAGTGGAAACATCCTCACCGCATCCACCCGATCAAGCCCCCTCACAATCTTATATGTTTCGATAAGATCGCCTCTCATTCTTCTGAACTCCAATGAGTAGAGGCCCAACCTACTCAACCTTTCCTCATACGTCAACCCCCTCATCTCCGGAATCAACCGAGTGAACCTTCTCTGAACCGCCTCGAGAGCAAGTATATCTTTTCTTAAATATGGAAACCAAAACTGCACGCAGTATTCCAGGTGTGGCCTCACCAATACCCTGTATAACTGCAGCAAGACTTCCCTGTTTTTATACTCCATCCCCCTTGCAATAAAAGCCAAGATTCCTTGTCAACAGTGTTAGCACCTCTTCACAAACTACTGCGCAAGGAGACACAGTGGCAGTGGGGAGAGGAGCAGGGGGTTTCATTTGAACAGTCCAAGAAACTGATGCTGTCGTCGGATGTGCTGGTTCACTACAATGCAGAGAAAGACATCATTCTCTCTTGTGACGCTTCACCTTACAGGGTGGGAGCAGTTCTTTCACACTGCATGGAAGATGGAACTGAAAGACCAATAGGGTTTATGTCCCGAACTCTAACACCAGTGGAAAAAAACTATTCCCAGTTAAACAAAGAGGGGTTAGCAGTAATGTTTGGGTTACAGAGGTTCCACAAGTACATATATGGCAGGAAGTTCACCATATGCACCGATCATAAACCTCTTCTCTCTCTTTTCAATGAAATGAAAGCAGTTCCACAGATGGTGTCACCCCGGATCCAGAGGTGGGCTGTGACATTGAGGGCATATGAGTATGTCATCGTCTACAAGGCGGGCAAGTACCATGGGAACGCAGATGACTTGAGCCGTCTTCCACTGCCAGGCACACCTATCCGTGCAGCTCCAGAGGACAGAGTGTTGATGTTGGAGGACACTGACATGGCACTTGTGACTGCAGAGCAAGTAAGAACATGGACAGGTAAAGATCCAGCACTGTCTAGAGTTCGAGAATATCTGGTATGGGGATGGCCACAGCATCCAGAAGAGGCTGACTTCACACCCTACAGTGTCAGGAAAACAGAGCTGAGTGTGCAGGATGGTTGCGTGTTGTGGGGAGCACAAGTGATTATTCCACAGCCAGCACGACAGTCTATCCTAGAGCAACTACATCAGTGTCATCCTGTGGTCTCGCGTATGAAAGCCTTGGCTAGGAGTTACTTGTGGTGGCCAAAGCTAGATGAGGAGATAGAAAATCTAGTCAAGACATGCAGAACTTGTCAGGAACACCGGAAGGCACCAGCAGCGGCTCCTCTCCACCCCTGGGAGTGGCCGGATAAACCATGGAGAAGATTGCACTTAGATTATGCGGGTCCATTCATGGGGAAGATGTTCCTCATAATCATTGATGCACATTCCAAATGGATGGATGTTTATCCTGTAAATTCTGCTTCCGCCACTACTACTATAGACTGCCTGAGTCAGAGCTTCAGTAATCAAGGGCTACCGGAGATCGTGGTAAGTGACAATGCCACTTGTTTTGTGAGTACAGAGACAAAAGAGATCTTGAGGAAAAATGGCATCGTGCAGGTGACCTCGGCTCCATAGCATCCGTCTTCAAATGGACTTGCGGAGAGAGCCGTACAAACATTTAAAGAGATGATGAAAAAAAGTGCAGAAGGGAGTTTAGCAGCCAAAGTGTCACGGGTTCTGTTCAGCTACAGAATAACATCTCAATCCACCACAGGACTCTCTCCTGCTGAGATGTTATTAGGTCGTAGACTACGCTCCACTCTTGACCTTGTCCACCCAGACCTAAAAAGGAAAATGAAAAACAGACAAAACAAACAAAAAGAGAACCATGACAAAATAACAAAGAGCCGAAGTTTTGGAGATGGAGATGCGGTCCTTACCAGGAATTTCAGTTATGGACCTAAGTGGATTCCTGGTTTCATAGACTCAATGACCGGTCCAGTAGCATACAAGGTCATGTTGGGAGATGGTAGGGTAGTACGCAGACATGTAGATCAGATACTTACCAGACAAGGGGAAATTGAAATGAAGGTTCCAGATGCAATGGCTGAGGACAGGTTGGCCCCCAGTTATTCAAGTGCATCTGTGGTGACACCACCAGGAACAGTGACAATTCCACAGGAACCCATTCGTCAAGAGGGAACCATCGTTGCAGAGTCAGATACTCCGAGCACTGCTCAGGAGCAGCTGGTGGCTTCACCACAAACAAGCAGGGACTTTACTGTTAGACGTTCACAAAGGCCTTGCAAGCCACCAGAGAGATTGATACTGACCTGTTAGATTCGTCAAGTATGGAACTTGGTGAATGGAGACTTCTTATGTGACCCTTAGGAATGGTTGTTTGTTAAGAAATTCATACTGAAATCTTAAGGGGGGAGGGATATAGTGATCTGGGTTGTTATGGTTGGGGTTGTCCACCGGGTGGTGCTGTAGCCAATGCTGCTGCTAAGGTCAGTGGTTTCGCTTCCTGTATAGGTCAGCACAAGATGGAATGCCAGGATGCTGATGCAGGCTGTCTGTAAATGTGTTTCCCAGTTGTTAATAAAGTACTCGTGTTAATTCTAACATCTCGCCTCTTTGAGTTCCTTGTTCCACTTTCTGGATTTATCACATTCTCTCTCTCTCTCTCTCTCTCCCAGTGTGTGTTTCTCTCTCTCTCTCTCCCTCCTCTGTTATTTCTCTCCCTCTCTCCCTCCCCCAGTGTGTGTTTCTCTCTCTCTCTCTCGCACTCCCCTGTTATTTCTCTCTCTCCCTCCCTCCCCATTGTGTGTTTCTCTCTCTCTCCCTCCTGTTATTTCTCTCCCTCTCTCCCTCCCCCAGTGTGTGTTTCAATCTCTCTCTCTCGTGCTCCCCTGTTATTTCTCTCCCTCTCGCCCTCCCCAGTCTGTGTTTCTCTCTCTCCCTCCCCTGTTATCTCTCTCTCTCTCTCTCTCTCCCAGTGTGTGTTTCTCTCTCTCGTGCTCCCGTTATTTCTCTCTCTCTCTCTCCCCCAATGTGTGTTTCTCTCTCTCTCTCTCCCTCCCCTGTTATTTCTCTCCCTCCCCCAGTGTGTGTTTCTGTCTCTCATGCTCCCCTGTTATTTCTCTCTCTCTCCCCCAGTGTGTGTTTCTCTCTCTCCCCCTCCCGTTATTTCTCTCCCTCCCCCAGTGTGTGTTTCTGTCTCTCATGCTCCCCTGTTATTTCTCTCTCTCTCCCCCAGTGTGTGTTTCCCTCTCTCCCCCTCCCCTGTTATTTCTCTCCCTCCCCCAGTCTGTGTTTCTTTCTATTTCGCTTCCCTGTTATTTCTCTCTCTCTCTCCCCCATTGTGTTTCTCTCTCTCTCTCCCCCTCCCGTTATTTCTCTCCCTCCCCCAGTGTGTGTTTCTGTCTCTCGTGCTCCCCTGTTATTTCTCTCTCTCTCCCCAGTGTGTGTTTCTCTCTCTCCCCCTCCCCTGTTATTTCTCTCCCTCCCCCAGTGTGTGTTTCTGTCTCTCGTGCTCCCCTGTTATTTCTCTCTCTCTCCCCCAGTGTGTGTTTCTCTCTCTCCCCCTCCCCTGTTATTTCTCTCCCTCCCCCAGTGTGTGTTTCTGTCTCTCGTGCTCCCCTGTTATTTCTCTCTCTCTCCCCCAGTGTGTGTTTCCCTCTCTCCCCCTCCCCTGTTATTTCTCTCCCTCCCCCAGTCTGTGTTTCTTTCTATTGCGCTTCCCTGTTATTTCTCTCTCTCTCTCCCCCATTGTGTTTCTCTCTCTCTCTCTCTCCCTCCCCTGTTATTTCTCTCTCCCTCCCTCCCCAGTCTATGTTTCTCTCTCTCTCTCTCCCCCAGTGTGTGCTTCTCCCTCTCTCTCTCCCCCAGTGTGTGTTTCTCCCTCTCTCTCTCCCCCAGTCTGTTTCTCTCACTCTCTTGCCCTCCCCTGTTATTTCTCTCCCCCAGTGTGTGTTTCTCCCTCTCTCCCTCCCCCAGTGTGTGTTTCTCTCTCTCTCGCCCTCCCCTATTATTTCTCTCTCTCTCTCCCCCAGTGTGTGTTTCTCTCTCTCTCTCTCCCCAGTCTGTGTTGCTCTCTCTCTCTCTCTGCCCCCCAGTTGCTCTCTCAGGACTCATGGAGTTTTTGTGGGCCCCGCTGATGTCATCCTCACAACTGTCAATGAAGCGGTGTGTTTCTGAGTAATGGGGGGACCAGCGGGGCTCAGACAATGCAGTTTGATTGCAAGCCACGATATGAAGGGTACTGGGCATGTACGAACCGCGCATACAAGGACTATTTCTCCTAAGTCGCCAGCAGCAGCACTCGGGGGACCAATTGCTCATTCTGGTCGACTCCCGCCCGAAACGGGAGGGTTAGGAAACCTAACCCCCTGAAGTGGCCGAGCCACTCAGTTGTACACAATAGCTGCAGAACATAATCTGGACAAAATTGAAGGTCAGCCGTATCGCAGTGCGTAGCACACTCACCTCTGAGTCAGAAGGTTGTGGGCTCAAGTTCCACTCCAGAGCCTTGACTTTTTTTCCTTCCCTTCTTGCCATTAGAGGATCTCCAGCAGCAGAGGCGGCAGCAGCAGGACCAGGAACAGCATGATGAGCACCAGGAGCACCAGGCTGCTGCTCACTCACCTGAAGTTGCACAGGCCAGAGGGGGCCAGCGCTTGGAAGTGGCTTGAGAGCACCTTGCTGCGCTTTAGGGGGCCATGGGGACCCGTATCTGCACTGGCAGTCCTACTCAGAAGGACTTCCATGAAGATCTGGTTTCTCTGTTCAATAGATGGCCAATGCTCCTCAAGAGATGTCATTCTATTATGAGCACTCACCATGTTTTCCGTACCCTGGCGAGTTATCTCCTCCATGGAGGTTGCCAACCTTTCCATGGTGATGCGTTCATGCGCCAATGACTCCACAAAGGCTCTGCTCATGGTCGCTATGGACTCCTCCATTCGCTCCACACTCGCAGCGACCCTGGAGACAAAACCTGCCAGAGACTCCTGCATCTGTGCATGGAGATCCATCACCTCTTCTCTTGCGGATGGACCCAGAGGCAGAGGGTCGACATGCAGCGCAGCTGAGCTGAGCTGGCAGAGTCCTGCGCCCTCCGACGAGGACTCTCCACTGCTGTCCCTGTCTCCAGAATCTGCTGAGGCTCACTTGTGAGCTGTGAAACACCAGATGACAACACTACTCTATGCCCCGAAGGTCCCCCCGAGGTGTGAGTGTCTGCGCTGGTGCTGGGTGCGCTTACTTCTGCTGACGATGCACCCTCAGAGGTTGGAGCTTCCTCTGAGGAGTCTGGCTGCACAGCCTCTTCCTCCTCCACAGTGAGGATGGGGGCTCTGGATGATACTGTGGGGGAGTAAAGGAAGGAGTTAGAGATGTAATGCCAAGGTTCTTCTGGTGACTCCCAGCGAGTTGGCATCTACTAACACCTGCATCCATGCAGCATTGGTCTCAGTGGGAGGCCTCTTCCTCCCTGACCCAAGGAAGAGGACCTCCCTGTGGGCCCTAACCCCATCCAATAAGGCCTGCAGTGAAGCCTCGTCGAATTTGAAGGCAGCTCGGGATCTGGCACTGGCCACAGCTGCTGCAGGCTCCTCTGCCATCCTGTATGGTTCGTTTGGAAGCCTTCAGAGGATGCAGTGCTTGCTATGGACCTTGAAAGCACCACGAATGATGACATCATTCTGTGGGGATTTCTGACTCGATTTAGACAATTAGCAAGGCTTCCCACATGCTGGGAATTAATTGGCCAATTGAGGGAAAATTGCGTGGAGCTGGCTGACACTTTTTTATGTGTGTCAGAAACCCCACATTCGGGGAAATCCGACCCTTTCCCACACAAGCCGAAAATCGGGACCATAGAGTCATAGAGTTATACAGCACGGATAGAGGCCCTTCGGCCCATCGCGTCCGTGCCGGCCATCAAGCCCTGTCTAATCTAATCCCATTTTCCAGCATTTGGTCCATAGCCTTGTATGCTATGGCATTTCAAGTGCTCATCCAAATGCTTCTTGAATGTTGTGAGGGTTCCTGCCTCTACCACCCTTTCAGGCAGTGAGTTCCAGATTCCAACCACCCTCTGGGTGAAAAAGTTCCTCCTCAAATCCCCTCTAAACCTCCTGCCCCTTACCTTGAATCGATGCCCCCTTGTTATTGACCCCTCTACTAAGGGGAAAGTTCCTTACTATCTACCCTATCTATGCCCCTCATAATTTTGTACACCTCAATCAGGTCCCCCCTCAGCCTTCTCTGCTCCAAGGAAAACAACCCCAGCCTGTCCAGTCTTTCTTCATAGCTGAAGCGCTCCAGCCCAGGTAACATCCTGGTAAATCTCCTGTGCACCCTCTCCAAAGCAATCACATCCTTCCTATAGTGTGGCGACCAGAACTGCACACAGTTTTCCAGCTGTGGCCTTACCAGCATTTTGTACAGCTCCATCATAACCTCCCTGCTCTTATATTCTATGCCTCGGCTAGTGAAGGCAAGTATCCCATATGCCTTTTTAACCACCTTATCCACCTGTTCTGCTGCCTTCAGGGATCTATGTACATGCACACCAAGGTCCCTCTGATCCTCTGTCTTTTCTAGGATCTTACCATTCATTGTGTATTCCCTTGCCTTGTTAGTCCGACCAAAATGCATCACCTCACACTTTTCAGGGTTAAATTCCATTTGCCACTGTTCCGCCCATCTGACCAACCCATCTATATCGTCCTGTAGCCTGAGGCTTCCCTCCTCGCTATTTACCACCCCACCAATTTTCGTGTCATCTGCGAACTTACTGATCATACCCTTTACATTCACATCCAAATCATTAATGTAGACCACAAACAGCAAGGGACCCAGCACCGATCCCTGCGGTACCCCACTGGCCACAGGCTTCCAGTCACAAAAACAACCTTCCACCATCACCCTCTGCCTTCTGCCACTAAGCCAGTTTTGGATCCAATGTGCCAAGGCACCCTGGATCCCATGGGCTCTTACCTTCCTGACCAGTCTCCTATGCGGGACTTTATCAAAAGCCTTACTGAAATCCATGTAAACCACATCCACTGCACTACCCTCATCCACACACCTAGTCACCCCCTCGAAAAATTCAATCAAATTGGTCAGACATGATCTTCCCCTAACAAAGCCATGCTGGCTATCCCTAATTAATCCTTGCCTCTCCAAGTGGAGACTAATTCTGTCCCTCAGAATTTTTTCCAATAATTTCCCTACCACTGATGTGAGGCTCACTGGCCTGTAATTCCCTGGTTTATCCCTACTACCCTTCTTGAATAATGGTACTACGTTAGCTGTTCTCCAGCTCTGGCACATCCCCTGTGGCCAGAGAGGTTCTGAAAATTTGTGTCAGACCCCTGCAATCTCCTCCTTTGCCTCACATAGTAGCCTGGGATACATCTCGTCCAGGCCTGGGGGTTTATCCACTTTTAAGCCCGCTAAAACCGCTAATACCTCCTCCCTCGCGATGCTAATAAGTTCAAGTATATCACAGTCCCCCTGCCCGATTTCTATGTCTACATCGTCCTTCTCCATAGTGAACACAGATGCAAAAAATTCATTTAAAACCCCACCTACATCATCTGGCTCTACACACAGCTTGCCACTTTGGTCCCTAATGGGTCTTACTCTTTCCCTAGTTATCCTCTTGCCCTTAATCAGTCTCTCTCTCTCTATCTCCCCAGTCCCTCTCTCTCTCTCCCCCAGTCTCTCCCTCTCTCTCTCCCCGTCTCTCTCTCTCTCTCTCCCCCCTCAGTCGCTCTCTCTCTCCCCCAGTCTCTCTCTCTCCCCCCTGGTCTCTCTCTCTCTCCCCCAGTCTCTCTCTCCCCAGTCTCTCTCTCCCCAGTCTCTCTCTCCCCAGTCTCTCTCCTCTCTCTCCCCCCAGTCTCTCTACTCTCTCTCTCTCGCCCCCATCTCTCTCTCCCCCCGTCTCTCTCTCTCCCCCAGTCTCTCTCTCTCCCCCCTCAGTCGCTCTCTCTCTCCCCCCTCAGTCTCTCTCTCTCTATCTCCCCAGTCTCTCTCTCTCTCTCCCCCACTCTCTCCCTCTCTCTCCCCAGTCTCTCTCTCTATCTCTCCCACCTCAGTCTCTCTCTCTCTCCCCCAGTCTCTCTCTCTCTCCCCCCTGGTCTCTCTCTCTCTCCCCCAGTCTCTCTCTCCACAGTCTCTCTCTCCCCAGTCTCTCTCCTCTCTCTCCCCCCAGTCTCTCTACTCTCTCTCTCTCTTGCCCCCATCTCTCTCTCTCCCCCGTCTCTCTCTCTCTCCCCCAGTCTCTCTCTCTCCCCCCTCAGTCGCTCTCTCTCTCCCCCCTCAGTCTCTCTCTCTCTATCTCCCCAGTCTCTCTCTCTCTTTCCCCCAGTCTCTCCCTCTCTCTCCCCAGTCTCTCTCTCTATCTCTCCCACCTCAGTCTCTCTCTCTCTCCCCCAGTCTCTCTCTCTCCAGTCTCTCTCTCCCCAGTCTCTCTCCTCTCTCTCCCCCCAGTCTCTCTACTCTCTCTCTCTCTCTCCCCTGTCTCTCTCTCTCTACCCCAGTCCAATTCCAATTCCAATTCAAATGCTTTATTGGCATGAAAGTTTACAGAGAACCATATTGCCAAAGCTTACATAGCAAAAAGGTACAGTTTTCCAACATTCTGTAGGTGTCAATCGATTTGACATTTGTTGGGTACATACAATATTACTTTTAAACAATATTAATTTTAAACAGTCTTTGTACTTCATTTGGTACGTTCAATATTAATTTTAAACAGTCTTAATTTTAAACAGTCCTCAGGTTGTGACATGTTGTTACATATTTGGCCCCAAGGTATGGTCTGTCTCCTTCTCCTAGGACTAATCTCAATTTTGACAGGTCATCCAATTCCTTGAAATCTGGGGTTGTTTGGCTTAGCTTGTTGAATAATATGTTTCTTGATGTGTTGAATTTTTCGCATTTTAGGAGGAAATGCATCTCTGTTTCAACCTCGCCGGCCAGACATTGATCGCATATTCTATTCTCTCTAGGCTGCCAGGATTTCTTGTATCTGCCTTTTTCAATTTCCAGTTGGTGGTCGCTTAGTCTGTACCTGGTGAGGGTCTGTCTCTGTTTTGTGTCTCTGATGGTCGTGAGGTAGTCTGCCAGTTTATATTCTCTTTTTAGGGCCCGGTAACATTCTAATCTGCTTTGGCTTTCGGTTATTTTGTTCCAATGTTCCAGGTAGGTTTCTTTGCATTTTTTAATGATTTGGTTCACTCGGATTGGTGTTTGGACGGCTGTGTTGGTCTGGGGCTGGTCAGGGTCCGGCTGAGTACTTAGTTTCAGTAGCAGCTGACTCAGGGGACTCTTTCCTGGGTTTAGCTCTTGGGTCTGAAAGGCTTTGAAATGAAGGGTGTCTGGGGAGCTAGATTTGAGGTGGTTTAGGAAGTTTAGTGCTCTTTTTTGGATGTTTATTATCAGTGGGTATCTGCCTAGTTCGGCTCTGCATGCATTTGTTGGCGTTTTTCTTTGGGTGCGAAGGATGCTTCGGCAGAATTCTGCATGTAGGGCTTCTATTGTGTGTTTTTCCCATTTAGTGTAGCTTTGGTGATTTAGCGGGCCCCATACTTCACTACCGTACAGTGCAATGGGCAGGATTATGCTGTCAAATATTTTGAGCCAGATTTTGATTGGGATTTGGATGTTGTAGAATTTTCTTTTTATTGCATATAGGGCTCTTCGGGCTTTTTCTTTTAGTGCATTCACTGCTATGCTGAAGCTCCCTGATGCTGTAATAGTTAGACCAAGGTAGGTGTAGCTCATAGTGTGTCCTATAGTGGTATCACTGAGGGTAAACTGGTATTTGTTTTCCTGACATCTGGGCCTTTTTTGAAAAATCATGATGTTGGTTTTCTTTAGATTTACTGTTAGAGCCCAATTTTGGCAGTATTTGTCGAGTATGTCTAGTTGTTGCTGTAATCCCTGTTCTGTGGGAGACAGCAGAACCAGGTCGTCCGCATAGAACAGGGATTTCACTTCTCCATCCAGGAGACGGAGACCTGGTGACTCGCTTTGCTCCAGCATGTCTGCTAATTCATTTATGTATATGTTGAACAGGGTCGGGCTCAAATTGCAGCCCTGCTGGACGCCTCTTCTCTGGGTGAAGAGATCGGTGCGTTTGTCTCCAATTTTGACCCCGCATTTGTTTTTCAGATACATTGATTTAATAAGGTCATAGACTTTGCCCCCTATTCCACACTGAAGAAGTTTATAATAGAGCCCTTCGTGCCATATAGAGTCAAAGGCTTTCTTGAAGTCGATGAAACAGGCGAATATTTTCCCATTTTTTGTTTGGTGTATATGTTTTCCAATGAGGGTGTGAAGGGTATAGATATGGTCGGCGGTGCGGTGTTTTGGAAGAAAGCCTATTTGGTTTTTTCTGAGGATATTATGTTTGTTAAGAAAATCAAGTAATCTACTATTTAGAATACCGCAGAATAACCTTCCTAGACAACTGTTGACACAGATGCCGCGGTAGTTATTTGGGTCTCTCTCTCTCCCCCTCAGTTGCTCTCTCTCTCCCTCCTCAGTCTCTCTCTCTATCTCCCCAGTCTCTCTCTCTCTCTCTATCTCCCCATCTCTCTCTCTCTCCCTCTCTCCCCCCAGTCTCTCTACTCTTTCTCTCTCCCCGTCTCTCTCTCTCTCCCCCCAGTCTCTCTCTCTCCTTCCTTCTCTCTCTCTCTCTCCTTCCCTCTCTCTCTCTGTCTCTCTCTCCTTCCCTCTCTCTCTCTGCCTCTCTCTCCTTCCCTCTCTCTGCCTCTCTCTCCTTCCCTCTCTCTCCTTCCCTCTCTCTCTCTGTCTCTCTCTCCTTCCTTCTCCAAAATGGGCGATACAAAATTTCTAGCCCTCTCCCTCTCTCTCCCCCAATCTCTCTCTCTCTCACCATCTCTTTATCTCTCTCTCTGTCTCCCAGTCTCTCTATCTCTTCCCCCAGTCTCTCTTTCTCTCTCTCCCCCAGTTTCTCTCTCTCTCCCCGTCTCTCTCTCTCTCCCCTCTCAGTCTCTCTCTCTCTATCTCTCTATCTCCCAGTCTCTCTCTCTCCCCCAGTCTCCCAGTCTCTCTCTCTCTCCTCCAGGCTCTCCCTCCTCCAGTCTCTCTCTCCCAGTCTCCCTCTCTCTCCATCTCTCTCTCCTCCAGTCTCTCCCTCCTCCAGTCTCTCTCTCTCTCCCCCAATCTCTCTCTCGCTCCCCGTCTCTCTATCTCTCTCTCTGTCTCCCAGTCTCTCTATCTCTCTCTCCCCCAGTCTCTCTCTCCCTTCCCCCATCGCTCTCTCTCTCTCTCTCTCCCCCAGTCTCTCTCTCTCTCCCCAATCTCTCTCCTCTCTCTCCCCCAGTCTCTCTCTCTCTCTCTCCCCAGTCTCTCTCCTCTCTCTCCCCCCAGTCTCTCTACTCTCTCTCTCTCTCCCGTCTCTCTCTCTCTCCCCCTGAGTCGCTCTCTCTCTCCCCCTCAATCTCTCTCTCTATCTCCCCAGTCTCTCTCTCTCTCCCCCATCTCTCTCTCTCCCCCCTCAGTCACTCTCTCTCTCCCCCCAGTCTCTCTCTCTCTCTCCCAGTCTCTCTCTCTCCCCCCCAGTCTCTCTCTCTCCCCCAGTCTCTCTCTCTCCTCCAGTCTCTCTCTCCCCCACTCTCTCCCTCTCCCCCCAGTCTCTCTCTCTCTCTCCCCCACTCTCTCCCTCTCCCTCCAGTCTCTCCCTCTCCCCCCAAATCTCTCTCTCTCTCTCCCCATCTCTCTCTCTCTCCCCTCAGTCTCTCTCTCTCTCCCCCCCACCCCCCTCGGTCTCTCTCTCTGCCCCCCCCCCCCAGACTCTCTCTCACTCTCTCTCTCTCTCTCTATCTCTATCTCCCCAGTCTCTCTCTCTCTCCCCAGTCTTTCTCTCCCTTCCCCGCCTCTCTCTCTCTCAGTTCAGTTCAGTTCAGTTCAAATGCTTTATTGGCATGAAAGTCAATTCAATTCAAATCGCTTTATTGGCATGATAAGGTACATCTTATGTTGCCAAAGCATCAAAATACATTTATGGTTGAACACATAAACGCAGTTCTATTCATACAGTGTATAAACAGGTATATCCCTGAGTGTATAAATATACATTCGCATTATTTATATATACTCTTTTCTTAGGTTTACTGGTTGTCCCTCTGTTCATGGCAAGCTGTAACATAGTGTGCCGCCAGTGCTACACAGCTTCTCTCCTCCCCCAGCAGGTATGGGAGTTTTTGGTCGTCATTCAGATTTCTGAATTCAGGGCATATTTGTGAGAATTTTTGGTAGAAATTCTCCCTGATGCCCTGATATTTTCCACAGGCTGTGAGGAAGTGCATCTCTGTCTCCACTACTCCCTGACTGCAGTGAGAGCATATCCTGTCCTCTCTTGGCAGCCTGGTCTGCCTGTGTCTGCCTTTTTCGATCGCTAGGCTATGTTCGCTAAGTCTGTACCTTGTCAAGGTTTTTCTCAGTTTGTTATCCTTTACCATGGTCAGGTACTCAGCCATGTTGTATTGTCTGTTTAGGGCCAAGTAGCAATTGAGTTTGCTTTGGGTTTTTGTTGTTTCTGCCCAATATGACAGGTATTTTTCCTTTTGTTTAGTGACAATTGTGTTGGGTCGAATTCTCTCTGCTACGATGTCACTGTCCTGGGGCTGGTTATTGTTAGTAGTGTTAGTGGTTGCTTCACTGAGTCCCAGGACTAGTTGACTGAGGGAGTTATTCTTTATGGTCCTCTCTTGGCATTTCAAGGCTTCGTAATGATAGCAGTGGGGGTTGCTCATTTTTAGGTGTTTCCAAAATTTGGTGGCTCTTTTTTGGATAGTAATTATTAGTGGAAATTGGCCTAGTTCTGCCCTGCATGCATTGTTTACGGTTTTCCTTTGAGTCCGGAGGATACTTTTACAGAATTCTGCATGTAGGATCTCAATTGGGTGTTTGTCCCATTTTGCAAATTCTTGTTGTGTTAGCGGTCCCCACACTTCACTGCCATAGAGTGCAATTGGTTCAATTACTGATTTGAAAATTTTGAGCCAAATGCTAATTGGGATTTCTATTTGGATTGATCTTTTAATGGCGTAGAAAGCCCTTCTTGCTTTCTCTTTCAGTTCATTCACAGCCAGTTTGAAATTTCTCGTAGAGCTGATTTTTATGCCCAAGTATGTGTAGTTAGTGGTTTGTTCGATTTTAGTTGTTCCTAGTGTGAGATTTATTTTGGGTCCCTGATGTCTGGATCTTTGTTGGAACACGAGGACTTTGGTTTTTTGGAGGTTTATTGTCAGGGCCCAGGTCTGACAGACTGATTCCAGCAGATCCAGGTTCTGCTGTAGACCCTCCTTAGTTGGTGACAGCTCTCTCTCTGTCACTCTCTCTCCCCTGTCTCTCTCCCCCAGTCTCTCTCTCTCCCCCAGTCTCTCTCTCTCTCTATCTCCCCATTCTCTCTCTCTCTCCCCAGTCTCTCTCCTCTCTCTCCCCTCAGTCTCTCTACTCTCTCTCTCTCCCCATCTCTCTCTCTCCCCCAGTCTCTCTCTCTCCCCCTCAGTCGCTCTCTCTCTCCCCCCTCAGTCTCTCTCTATCTCCCCAGTCTCTCTCTCACTCTCTATCTCCCCGTCTCTCTCTCTCCCTCTCTCCCCCCAGTCTCTCTACTCTTTCTCTCTCCCCATCTCTCTCTCTCTCTCCCCCAGTCTCTCTCTCTCCTTCCCTCTGTCTCTGTCTGTCTCTCTCTCCTTCCCTCTCTCTCTCTCTCCTTCCCTCTCTCTCTCTGTCTCTCTCTCCTTCCCTCTCTCTGTCTCTCTCTCCTTCCCTTTCTCTCTCTCTCTCTCTCCTTCCCTTTCTCTCTCTCTCTCCTTCCCTCTCTCTCTCTCTCTCCTTCCCTCTCGCTCCTTCCCTCTCTCTCTCTCTCTTCTCCCCCCAGTCTCTCTCTCTCTCTTGCATCACGGGGGGCGTTTCATTCCATGAGTGGGCGGGCCTAATCCTGCAGCCTCCCGAAACGTCGCCGCCAATTTTTAATACCGACAGCGACAGCACCAGCACAACAAACCCCCACAGTGCGGCTCCGGCACAGTATCATGCTCCTGGCCCACCGGAGCGGGAGGTGAGTTGGGGTCACTCGGGCCGGGCCTCACAACCGCTCAGCCCGAGACACAGAGCGGGGGAGCAGCAGCGGCCGGCCGTAAACCGTGGGGCCCTGTAAACTGCCGTTTTACAACAAAGCCTTGGCAACGCCAGGCCCCCCAACTAGTCTGTATATATATAAGACCTCTTCTGTCTGTCTGTCTGTCTGTCTGTCCGTCCGTTCTCTATACGTTTGAAAGTTATAGAGCATACCGACGCACGCGTCACGTCAAAAGAAAGCTTACGATTACGGACCGGTCATAGGCGTATTTACGTTTCGGCCGGACAAAAATCGTGCCCGCAGTATCCAAAAAACGTTCAACATTCCACTCATTAGCATCTCATTAGCGACAGGTCAACCAATCGTACGGCGAGTTCCTGGCGCGTGCCATCCTACAGTTGAGTGTTGAGTGACTTGACGATTGACCAATCCTACGTTTCGATAGATAGATAAACGGATCGATCTGTCTGTCTGTCTGTCTGTCCTTCCGTCTGTCTGTCCGGCTATACACTCTAAAGTTATAGAGCGTACCTACACGTGCGTTACATCAAAAGAAAGCTTACGATTCCACAACGGTCGTAAGCGTATTTACGTTTCGGCCAGACAAAAATTGCGCCCGCGGTATCCAAAATACATTCAAAATGCCGCTCATTAGCATAGAGTGACATTAAGGTCGACCAATTGTACGGTTGAGCGACCTGACGGTCGACCAATCGCTGCGTGGCGGGGGCGGGTTCGTCGCGCATGCGGGCAGGCCCTCCTAGAGTCGAGTGACAGGATGATTGACCAATCGGTGCGTGTGTGGGCGGGCCTTATCGTTCTGAACCGAGGTGAGTGGCCACCATCTTGATTCCATTCTTTTTCCCGCTTTCTGCGTGTTTCTTTTCAAATCTACATTTCCAGCAAAAAAAATTGCTTTTATTAAATTGTTTTAAAAAAAAGTTCATTCATTTGTAAATATTTTCTCTAACCTGATGATTCTTTTTCCTACCTTTCCCCGTTTTTGTAAGCCCTCAAAGCCTAGGCCTCAAAGCCTGGGCCTCTCCTGCCCAGCCACACCCGAGCTAGGTAATTGTCCCACGGCTTCTGGTAAGCTCCACCCCCCCGTCCCCCCCGTCACGTTACCCGGGGCAACGGCGTCGGCCGCGAGGGTCATGGGACATGCACAGGGTGCGCGTGCAGCAGTCGACGCACAGAGCGCGGGAAGCCAGCAGCTGAGCTGCAGCGTCTCTCTCTCTTCCCCGCTCGGCGGTCTTGAAGCTGGCTCGGGCGGGGGGGGGCGGGGCTCTCGGGAGTGCGGGGCGGAGCGGCCGGGGCTCGGAGAGCGAGGCTCTCAGGAGTGCGGGGCGGGGGGGGCTCGGAGAGTGGGGCTCTCGGGAGTGCGGGGCGGGGCGGTCGGGGCTCGGAGAGCGGGGCTCTCGGGAGTGCGGGGCGGCGCGGCCGGTGCTCGGGAGGACGGGGGCTCGGAACGGGGGGAAGGGTTACCTTGGCAACCGGGCGTGGCCGTCTCTCACAGCCTCAAGCCGGCTCACGCCTGTTCCCAGGGCTTGGCTACATTTGCGGCCGTGGGCGACTCGCCCTCTCTCTCCTTCCCTCTGTCTCTCTCTCCTTCCTCCCCCTCCCCCCCTTCACTCCCCCCCTTCTCTCTCCCCCCTCACCTCCCTTCTCTCTACCCCCCTCCCCCCCTTCTCTCCCCCTCGCCCCCTTCTCTTCCCCCCCTGCCCCCCTTCTCTCCCCCTCTCCCCTCCCACTCCGCCCCTCCCCCCTCCTCCCCCCGTCGCTCTCTCTCTTCCCCCCAGTCGCTCTCTCTTCCCCCCAGTCGCTCTCTCTCTTCCCCCCAGTCGCTCTCTCTCTTCCTCCCAGTCGCTCTCTCTCTTCCCCCCAGTCGCTCTCTCTCTCTCGAAAAAGCCTTGGCACCGCCGGGCACTCCAGCTAGTATACTTATAAAACACCTTAGGATTTTCCTTTATTTTGCTCGCCAGTGTTATTTCATGGCCCCTCCTCGCTCCCCTAATTTCTTTTTTAAGTATCCCCCTGCACTTTTTATACTCCTTTAGGGCTTCCTCTGTCTTTAGTCCTTTGTATCTGCCTTTTTTTCCTAATCCATTCACGTATATCCCTTGACATCCAAGGTTCCCTGGGCTTGTTGGTCCCACCCTTGACCTTTACGGGAACATGTTGCCATTGTACTCTCTCAATTTCTTTTCTGAAAGACTCCCATTGCTCCGATGTGGATTTTCCTTCAAGTAGCTGATCCCAGTCCACATTGGCCAGATCATGCCTTATCATATTAAAATCGGCCTTCCCCCAATTTAAAACCTTTATTTCCAGTCCATCCTTGTCCTTTTCCATGACTACCTTAAATCTCACCGAATTATGGTCACTATCACTGTCCCATGGCACTATTCAAAGAAGAGTAGGGGAGTTCTCCCCGGTGTCCTGACCAATATTTATCGCTCATCCAACATCACTAAAAAACAGATTATCTGGTCATTATCACATTGCTATTTGTGGGAGCTTGCTGTGTGCAAATTGGCTGCTGCGTTTCCTAAATTATTACAGTGACTACACTTCAAAAGTACTTCATTGGCTGTGAAACGATTTGAGGTTGTGAATGGCGCTATATAAATACAAGTTTTTCTTTGGACACCTCTGAAAACATCCCATAGTGCTGAAGAGCTGTGCAACAGAACAGACAATGTGGAAAATTGCCCAGGTATGTCCTATCCAACAACAACCTGCATTTATATAGCGCCTTTAACATAGTGAAACACCCCAAAGCGACTTCGCAGGAGCGTTATCAAACAACATGTGACACCTAGCCATATAAGGAGATATCAGGACAGGTGACCAAACACTTGGTCAAAGAGGTAAGTTTTAAGGAGCGTTTTAAAGGAGGGGAGAGTGGTAGAGAGGAGGGGAGAGTGGTAGAGAGGTGGAGAGGTTTATGGAGGGAATTCCAGAGTTTGGGCCTAGGCAGCTGATGGGCCTAGGCAGCTGAAGGCACGGCCGCCAATGGTGGAGCGATTAAAATCGGCCAAATACTTCCCTATCAGCTGCCTCATAATCTTCCGCAAAGTGATGAAAGGAGTCATCATGCGACATCTACACACCAATAACCTGCTCACTGACATTCAGTTTGAATTCAGCTCCAAACATCAAAGTTGCATTCAACCAAGGAGGCCTAGCAAAACTGAGGTCGATGGGGGGTGAAGGGGAAATCACTCCAGCGGCTGGAGTCTTACCTGACACAGGATATTGGTTACAGCTGTTGGAGGCCAACTATCGTAGCCTCAGGACATCACTACAGGAATTCCTCAGGGAAGTGCATTTGGCCCAACCATCTTCAGCTGCTTCATTAATGGATTTCTGTCCGTCATAAGGTGAGGAGTGGGCCTGTTTGCTGATGATTACATAGTGTTCAGCTCCATTCACAACTCTGATGGAGTCCATGCCAGCCTACAGAAGAATCTGGACAAGTTTGGGCTGACAAATGATGTTGAGTCTGTGTTTACAAGTGCAGTTATTATGAATAACACGACACAGACAACAGAGAGTAACTAAACAGGTCTTTAGTGATTGAGGGTCAGAGCGGGAACTGAGATACATATTACTCCACAGGGTTTATATACCGGTGTGGTCACTACCGGTACTACAATGTACAGGAGCTGTTAAAAGTAGTCCTTCACCTTAAGGTATCCTCTTAAGGTAGTATAGGTTACATACACTACAATTCCTCCCCTTTTAGCTTAACAGTGGACACCCCATTAATACAGTACATGAATATATATACAGATATACAATTTACACACAATGAATATTCAAAGGTTCAGTCTCTGAGGAGGCTTCCGGATCCGTGCCGGATAACGCCTTTCAGGGATCTCTTGTTCCCATTGCTGGGGTGACTCATTCAATTGATCTTCTATGGATTCAACATCATCTAATACAACCGAGTACGAGGTAGATGCTACAGGCTCAATAAATTCTTCAACTGGTGTCTCTGCCGGAGACATGGGGTTGATCCTTGTTCTTGATCCCACAAGTTGGTCAGCATGACGTTGTATTACGTTCTCCCCAGTGTCTACCGTGTACATCAAAGGCCCCTGCCGTGCACAAATTGTTCCAGGTTGCCATTTATCATTTCTATAGTCCCTGGCCAACACTGGTTGTCCTATTTCAAAACTCCGAGTGGCCTTTTCATTTATGTGTTGGAATTGCTTGTGTTCAACTTCCC
The DNA here is from genome assembly GCF_052327205.1 of Somniosus microcephalus. Taxonomy (NCBI): domain Eukaryota; kingdom Metazoa; phylum Chordata; class Chondrichthyes; order Squaliformes; family Somniosidae; genus Somniosus; species Somniosus microcephalus. The sequence continues at coordinate 215,100,110 of NC_140995.1, read as the reverse complement.
ATCTCACATTGGGTTTTAACAAATCCAACCGGGACCGCAACCTTCTGTTATAGAACATGATGGCAGGGCTTTGATTTGTCACTGCATGTGTGGCGTTTCGATGTGCCATTAGGAAATTGTCCACCTTGTGTTGTAGTGGAATATGATCTTCACACATGGCCTTTATTGCCTTTTTGAATGTTTGTACAAATCTCTCGGCCAACCCATTTGTAGCCGGATGGTATGGGGCAGATGTATAGTGTTTCACCCCATTCTTTTTCATGAATTTCTGGAATTCTTCTGACACGAACTGTGGTCCGTTGTCTGAACAAATTTGCTCAGGCAATCCATTCCTCGCAAATATAGTTCTCAAGACTGCAATCGTCTTCTTGGTGGTAGTGGTCGACATCTTGATCACTTCTGGCCATTTAGAGTGTGCGTCTACTGCTATCAAAAACATGGAATCCATGAATGGACCTGCAAAGTCAATATGCACGTGTTGCCATGGAGCTGAAGGCCATTCCCACGGATGCAGCGGTGCAATTGGAGGTGCATTCTGAACTTTTTGACACCCTGAGCAGCTTTTTGTCAGGTCCTCTATTTGTTTGTCTATACCTGGCCACCACACATAAGCCCTAGCAAGGCTTTTCATCTTGACTCCCCCCAGATGACCTTCATGCAATTCTTTTAAGACTCTCTCCCGTAATTTAGGAGGAATAACCACCCTTGTTCCATACATCAGTGTTCCTTGACATACGGACAGCTGTTCTCGTCTGGCTGAGAATACTGGTAACAGTGGTTCGCCATGTGCTGGCCATCCCTTCACCGTCAAATCGTAGACCCGAGACAGTGTCGGGTCATTTCAGGTCTCTCTCTCAATACCCGCATTGGTGACTGGCAAGCATTCGATGATGGTCGAGTGGAATATCTCGACAGGATCAACTGCCGGTGCCTCTTCCGCTGTAGGTAGTGGCAGGCGCGACAGCCCATCAGCATTACCATGTTGCTTTGTACCTTTGAACTCAATATTGTATTGATGTGCCCCTAGGAAAAGGGACCATCTCTGAAGCCTCTGCGCCGTCATTACCGGAACACCCTTCTTAGGATTGAATATGGAAACCAATGGTTGATGATCTGTCAGCAGTGTAAACTGTTGTCCGTGCAGGTAGTGGTTAAATTTCTTCACTCCCCACACGAGGCTGAGGGCCTCCCTATCTATCTGAGCATAGTTGCGCTCAGCGGAGGTCAATGATCTGGATGCAAAAGCGACTGGCCTTTCTGAGCCATCTGGAAACCTATGTGAGAGCACCACCCCGATACCATAGGGAGATGCATCACAAGCCAACCGAATAGGTAGTGTTGGGTTAAAGTGAGCCAACACTTCCTTAGACGTGATCAACGCCTTGCTCTTCTGAAAAGCCCGCTTACAGTCATTGCTCCACTTCCATGGTATTCCCGTTTGCAAGAGGGTGTTTAGTGGGTGTAACACCGTAGATAAATTTGGTAAAAACTTGTGGCAGTAGTTAACCAGCCCGAGGAACGACCTCAACTGTGACACATTTTCCGGTGCTGGAGCCTTGACTACTGTCTCAATCTTGTCAGGGGACTTATGTAACCCCTCCTTGTCAATAACGTGGCCACAGTACGAAATTTGCTTCTGAAAAAACTCGCATTTCTGGCAATTAGCTCTTAGCCCATATTCTTTCAATCTGATGAGCACCTGTTCCAAATTCGCGAGGTGATCACTATCGTTATCTCCTGTAACCAGGATGTCATCCAAGTAACACTGTGTCCCTGGAATTCCCTGCAAGACCTGTTCCATGGTCCGTTGCCAAATAGCCAGAGCCGATGCCACTCCAAAAACCAGCCTATTATACTGATATAAGCCCTTATGCGTGTTGATCGTGAGATACTGTCTCGACACTTCATCAACTTCCATCTGCAGGTACGCCTGCGCCAGGTCTATCTTGGTGAAGTGCTTGCTGCCAGATAGCGAAGCGAAGATATCTTCAATCCGCGGAAGCGGATATTGCACTGTGTGAAGAACTGGATTAACAGTGACTTTGAAATCACCACAGATGCGAACCTTCCTAGGTTCACCAGGCGTGTTGCTCAACGATCGCTTCATGACAGGAACAATGAGTGTAGCCCACTCGCTCCAGTCCACTTTGGACAGTACTCCTGAATGTTCTAACCCTTCCAGTTCTGCTTCCACAGCAGGTAGTATCGCATAAGGCACCGGTCTGGCTTTGAAAAATTTTGGGCTTGCATTTTCTTCAACCTTGATGGTTGCAGTAATTCCTTTCAGTGTCCCAAGTCCCTGTTGGAACACCTCCTTAGCATCGTCTAAGATTTTGGACAGTCGTCCAGGTTTGACGTCGTCCTCCTTACTGGCATCCACAGTCAGCGCTCGTATGGAATGCCAACCCAGTTGTATTTTCCGGATCCATTCACGTCCTAGTAGTGGTGGACCTCCATCAGGTAACACATATAAGTCCATTTTCTGACTTTCTTTACCATTGTAGACCACGTTTATTTTTATTTTTCCTTTGGGGTATACTTTTTGCCCCGTGTATGTTTTCAATACAATCTTCGTATCCCTCAGGGGAATGTGCGAGAATAACCTTTTGTAGTCTCGCTTATTTATGACCGTTAAGGCCGATCCTGTGTCCAATTCCATCTTCACTTGGACTCCTGCTATCTTGAGCATGACCCAGATAGTTTGGTGGTCTGCTGTGTTGCCCACATTATGTATCTTCAGACAACCCAGTTCCTTGCTGCTAGAGTCTGAATCAGTCTTCTGTTCATCCGAACTGTTCTCTGTCACTTTATGTACTTTTTTGTACTTCTCCTGCAGTGACTTTTTGCTGTTGGTCTTCTTTCCTGACCGGCAGACTCTCGCTATGTGATCAAGTTTGCCACATTGCCTGCATTCTTTGTCTTTGAACCAGCACTGGTTCTGGTCATGCGTTGTCCTACCGCAACGATAGCACTTTACTGCACCCAATGCCATTTCATTGGTGCTAAATTCAGGTGGCTTTTGCTGTATTTCCACAGCTCCCCGTGCTGCTGCTTCGTACGATACGGCCACGCTGAAAGCCTTGTCCAGTGTCAACTCTTTCTCTGAGAGTAGCCTTTTCTGGGTTCCTTCGCTCAGGAGACCGCAGACGAATTTGTCCCGTAGGGAATCTGCCAGTCCTGCTCCGAACTGACAGTGCTTTGATAGCTTGCGTAATTCCGTAAGGTAATCAGCGTTACTCTCATCTTTATGCTGATTCCTCTTGTAGAATTTAAATCGTACTGCTATCAGCAGCGGTGTAGGGTTTAGGTGCTCCTGCAGGATAGCAACAATATCCACAAAACTTTTTTCTACCGGTTTATCTGGGGTTATCAGGTTCCTCAATAACCCGTACGTCTTCGCACCCATCAAGTTTAATAGGGTTAGTGCTTTCTTATCATCCGGCACTTCATTCGCTCTACAATAAACTTCGATGTGTTCCACATAAGTGGACCAATCTTCCACATCGTTGTCGAATGCAGTAATTGTAGTGTATGTGCCTTTAAGAGCCCCAGGTGTGCTGTAATGCCGGTAATGGCCACTCGGGCTATATAAGCCTGTATATTGTGTATATCCGTTAGAACCCACCCCAGACTTTGCTTAGTAAACCCCTATGAACCAACTCCTGTCTTCAGTGTCTTTATCAACACACGGACACTACAGTGGCGACGAAGTGGAAACGGACTTACCTGCAATTCGGCAGCACCTCAAGGACATCGATTCCTCGGGCGTCCAGAAGACTCAAGAAAGTGAGAGAAGCTGTGGTTTCACCAGCGGGCCAAGCTGGTGTCAGGTACTGCGCTAATCCTTCCTGGGCATCAGGCTGGGGCTCCAGCGGCTGGCTCTACAGCTGAGACAGGCAGCGAAATCGGAGGCAAGCAATAACGGACTGGGAGGGAGCACTCGGGAGACGGCCGGCGCGGCCAGCAGGTCAGCGTTCAGACGTGGAGAGAAAGTCCCGCGGGAACGAGTCTCCAACTGTAAATAAATAAAAATAAAAAAGAACGGGAACCGTGGGAAACAGCGTTGTCATCAGCAGCAGCGGCGGGAAAGCACGGGAAGCGCCATATCTTTGCTGCAGAAAAGAAAGAAAAGCGCGGGAAGCGCCATATCTTTTCTGAAATGCCTAAGTCTGGCAATATTGATGCTTTTGATAGCGAAATAGAGGATTGGACCACATACGTGGAAAGAGTAGAGGTATATTGCACTGCAAATGGAATAGAAGATGAAAAAAAAGCTTCAGTACTGCTGAACCTAATGGGCGCAAAGGCATACGGGCTGTTACGAAATTTAATCACTCCAGCCAAACCAAAGGACAAGAATTTTAAAGAAATTGTTGATACCCTGCAGGAGCACTTAAACCCAACACCGCTGCTGATAGTGGAACGATTCAAATTCTTCAAGAGAAATCAACACAAGAATGAAAGTAACGCTGATTACCTAACCGAATTAAGAATGCTATCAAAGTACTGCCAATTCGGGGCAGGACTAGCAGATTATCTTCAAGACAAATTCGTTTGCGGTCTCTTAAGTGAAGGAACACAAAAAAGGCTGCTTTCTGAAAAAGATTTAACATTGGACAAAGCTTTCAGTATGGCTGTATCATACAAAGCAGCAGCAAGAGGAGCTGCAGAGATACAACAAAAGACACAGGACTTCGGCACCCATGAAATGACACAGGGTTTCGAAAGATGTTATCGCTGCGGCAGATCCACCCATAACCAGAAGGACTGCTGGTTCAAGGACAAAGCATGCAGGCAATGCGGAAAAATTGGACACATTGCACAGGTATGCCGATCTGGACAAAATAAATCCAAGAACAGAAAAAAAAAAATCAATAAAGGAAAGTACAGGAAGGTACAAATGATGACGGACAGTAGCTCCGAAGATCAGAAGAGCGATAGCAACTCCGAAAACAAGAGACTAAGCTGTCTCAAATTACATAATGTACTTGCCAAAGATGATTACCAAACCATTTGGATTACCCTCACGATAGCAGGGTCCCCAGTTAAAATGGAGCTAGATACAGGATCAGCTCTAACCGTAATAAATTGACGGGATTACGAGAGGCTATTTTCGCATATACCTTTAAAAGACACATCCATTATCTTAAAAACATATACGGGGCAGAAAGTATACCCCAAAGGAAAAATAAGGGTGCCTGTTGTATACAACGGCAAAGAAATACAAAAGTTGTATTTATACATTCTACAAGATGGTGGTCCACCGTTGTTGGGACGTGAATGGATCAGAAAGATACGTTTAGACTGGCACTCCATTCAGGCACTGACGGTGACCAGTAAGAAAAAAAACAATGATGACATCATACCTGAACGATTAAAAGACATCTTGGCCAATGCCAAAGAAGTGTTTCAGGAGAAACTAGGAACCTTGAAAGGCATCACCGCCTCAATAAAAGTGGAAGATGCAGCAATTCCCAAATTTTTTACGCAATTCGTCCAGCAGTCGAGGCAGAGCTGGAGAATTTGGAAAAGGCAGGCGTATTATCCAAAATAGATTGGAGCGAGTGGGCAACACCCATTGTTCCAGTCATGAAAAAAGCATTGAATAATGATAAATCTGAGGAACAGAGAAAAATTTGCATCTGTGGAGACTTCAAGGTGACTGTAAACCCGGTCCTTCACACAGTACAGTATCCTCTTCCGAGGATAGAAGGTATCTTCGCCTCACTATCCGGAGGGAAACGTTTCACCAAAATTGACTTGGCACAGGCATATCTACAGATGGAGGTTGAGGAGGCCTCTAAAAAGTATCTCACGATAAACACACACAAAGGCCTGTACCAGTACAATCGACTGGTTTTTGGAGTAGCATCAGCTCCAGCTACCTGGCAAAGACCTATGGAGCAAGTCCTGCAAGGGATTCCGGGGACTCAATGCTACCTAGACGACATCCTTGTAACAGGAGAAAACAACAATGAGCAGCTTGCCAATTTGGAGCAGGTGCTCACTAGGCTGAAAGAACGGGGCCTACGAGCAAATCGCCCCAAGTGCGAATTTTTCCAAAATCAGATATCATATTGTGGCCACATAATTAATAATGAAGGGTTGCATAAGTCACCTGTAAAAATTGAAGCGGTCATAAAAGCCCCAGCACCTGAAAATGTTTCACAATTAAGGTCGTTCCTGGGATTAATAAATTACTATCATAAATTTTTACCGAACTTATCAACTCTTCTACACCCTCTTAATGAACTTCTACAAACAGGAGTGATTTGGAAATGGAACGAAGACTGTAAACGTGCCTTCCATAAATGCAAAGACTTAATCACATCCGAAGAAGTTTTGGCTCATTACAACCCATCACTGCCAATCAGACTGGCGTGCGATGCATCCCCTTACGGCATAGGAGCAGTATTATTCCATAAATTCCCTGATGGCTCAGAACGGCCGATAGCTTTTGCGTCACGCTCATTAAACTCAGCTGAGCGTAACTATGCCCAAATCGACAGGGAAGCACTCAGCCTGGTATGGGGAGTGAAGAAATTCAACCATTACCTACACGGACAAAAATTTACCTTGTTGACTGACCATCAACCCCTCATCTCCATATTCAACCCTAAAAAGGGTGTTCCCATTATGACAGCGCAAAGGCTACAGAGGTGGTCCCTTTTTCTAGGGGCACACCAATACAACATAGAATACAAAGGATCAAAACAGCATGGGAATGCTGACGGTTTATCGCGCCTACCGTTGCCAACGGTAGAAGAGGCACCTACAGTCGACCCAGTAGAGATGTTCCACTCTACCACAGTGGAATGTCTACCAGTAACAAATTCTGCCATTGAAAGGGAGACGAGAAATGACCCGACTCTCTCACAGGTCTACGATTTAACAGTGAAGGGATGGCCAGCACATGGCGAACCACTGTTGCCAGCATTCTCGCAAAGAAGAGAACAGCTGTCAGTGTGACGAGGGACCTTGATGTGTGGATCCAGAGTGGTGATTCCACCCAAACTCCAGGATAAAGTGCTAAAGGAGCTTCACGAGGGGCATCTGGGTGGAGTGAAAATGAAGAACCTAGCTAGGGCGTTTGTATGGTGGCCAGGTATCGAAGGAGACATCGACGAAATGACCAAGAGCTGCCTAGGATGCCAGAAGGTCCAAAACGCTCCATCACAAGCCCCTCTACATCCATGGGAGTGGCCCTCATCTCCCTGGCAAAGGGTGCACATCGACTTTGCTGGTCCATTTATGGACTCAATGTTCTTAATCGCGGTTGATGCACACTCCAAGTGGCCGGAGGTAATAAAGATGTCCTCCACCACCACGGAAAAAATCATCACAGTATTAAGGACCATATTTGCCAGGAATGGGCTGCCGGAACAGGTATGTTCTGATAATGGACCGCAATTTGTGTCCGAAGAATTCAGAAAGTTCTTAAAAAACAATGGGGTTAAGCACTACACGTCCGCCCCATACCATCCCGCCACCAATGGATTGGCTGAAAGGTTTGTCCAGACCTTCAAGAAGGCCATAAAGGCCATGCGTAATGAAGACATAAAACTTCAGCACAAGGTGGATAACTTCTTATTCACATACAGGAATGCAACACATATGGTTACCAACCAAACTCCCGCCATGATGTTCTTCAATAGAAACCTAAGATGCCGGCTGGATTTGGTCAAGCCCAACATCAGAAGGGACATGGAGAACCGGCAGTTTCAAGGCATGAATGAAAGGCCAACTAGAACCTTCCAGATAGGTCAACAAGTTTTGGCCCGGGACTACCGTACCGAGAAATGGCAGCCTGGAACTATCTGCACACGACTAGGACCACTGATGTATACCGTGGACATCGGAGAAAGCATAATAAGGCGCCATGCTGACCAAATCATAAAGTCATCCGAAAAGGGACAACCTGCACCACAACTCTATACGTCTAACGATGAAGTAGAGATACCCGGCCTAGAAATTCAGTCTGGACACTTTTGGGGCGCTAAAGTCGGGCGTTCGCTAAAGTTAGCGCCCGCCGGAAAGTGTAGGCCACATCGCCGAAATTCAGTAGAGTTGGCCAAGAGTTTGGCCGAGCGCTGAAACTGGCGTTGCAATGCTCTCTTCAGGCGCTAAGCCGGCGATGTGGCCTGATAACGCCGAGGCCAGGCGCAGCGCAGGTGCGGTCATGTTTTGATTGACAGCAGACACCCTGACGCCGGCCAGCTCTTAAAGGGGGAAGGGTCGACTTTGACTGCTGCCACGCCCTGCATACTGGAACCCTGCAGCTAGGCCTCAACACTGCTGGTGGGCCAAAATAGCGCCTGGAGCCATGGAGAGGGCCCGTGAACGAGCGCAGCGCTTCTCAGAGCATGCTCTGAGGGTGCTGATTAATGGTGTCGAAAACAAAAGAGAGATCTTGTGCCCGGACAGTGGCAAGAAGGCTCCCAGGAGCCAGTACAGGAAAGCCTGGAGGAAAATCGCCCGCAGGGTGTCATCCACCTGCGATGTCCCCAGGAGTGCGGACCAATGCCGCAAGAAGTACAACGACCTCACTCGGATGGTGAAGGTGAGTACCCTTTCCAGTGTCCTCCTCATCCTTGCATGTGCACCTCACATTATGGGCAAAGGGACCTCAAAGGACTAATGGGCAGCCCTCCTCCCGCAGCAATGGCACTGGCATGATCATTGTTGTGTATGTAACCTGTTCCACCTTAAGAGAGCTTAAGCCTGTTCCACCTTAAGAGATGTACTACTTTCTCGGGCTGCTGTAGACGTAATACCGGGGGTGAACACACCGGTATATAAGCACTGTGCAGTAATCTTGTATTCAGTATAGTCCCTACCTCCAACCAGTAAAGACCTGTTTGAGTTATACGTTTAAGTCTTTGTGTTAATTGTTCAATACAATACACATACTTAACACTGGCGACGAGTCAGGTTCTTACCCTGCGGCAGTTATTCCACGGCGGTTGAAGAGAGGTTTCAAACCTCACCACTCACCACCCCACTGGAAGCGACAGGCATTAGGACCCTGAAGCCTCCATCAGCTTGTGAACCGGAGTAGAAGACAGGACTGGGGAAGAGAGAGGTACAGGGCGATAGCGATCGGCAGATAAGGGCCGGGCCGCTTTGAAGTGAGGGGCGCAGCCGGGCCATCGATCGCAAGCACTGATAAGGGCCGGGCCGCTTTCAAGTGCGAGGCGCAGCCGGGCCATCGATCGAAATCCCTGATAAGGGCCGCACTCGGGCTGAAAGGCGCAGCGTCGGCAGACACTGAAGGCGCGAGAGCCGCGGTGAAAAGCGCGGGCCATCGATCGCGGCGGAGATAAGGGCCGCACTCGGGGCTGAAGGGAGACGGCGTCGGGGGACGGGTGAAGACCGCCAAGCGCGGGAAAACCGCCATTTTGTGGGCGGAGGACGACGGCAAGAGCGGGAAGCCGCCATCTTGGATAGGAGTAAAAAAAAAAAAATCTGAGAAATTGGAAATCTGATAAAGTACTACAATGCCTAAACACGGGAATATTAGCAACTTTGATAGTGACATCGAAGATTGGGCCATATATGTTGAACGAGTTAAAAATTATTGTAAGGCCAATAAAATTCGTGAGGCTGATAAAGCACTAACATTATTAAATTTAATGGGTGCGAAGACATACGGGCAATTGAAACACCTGTTATCACCAGATGAACCGGCGGATAAGACGTTCGATGAGATTGTTACTGTCCTGAAAGATCATCTAAACCCCACGCCGCTGATGCTAGCAGAACGATTTAAATTTTACGACAGAAGGCAGCTACAGCATGAAAGCAATGCTGAATATTTGCTGGAATTGCGTAAATTAGCGAAATATTGCCAGTTTGGAACGGGCCTGACAGATGCACTACGAGACAAATTTGTGTGTGGTTTATTTAAACAGGATACACAAAAGCGACTGCTCGAGGAGAATGAGCTGACGCTTGAGAAGGCGGTCACTATGGCAGCAGCACACGAAGCCGCAGCGAGAGGCACGGCAGTAATGCAGCTACGGTCACCGGAGCTCAGTGCACACAAATTGGGTGTGAGTTCTGTTAAATGTTATCGTTGTGGAAAGACAACGCATGATCAGAACCAGTGTTGGTTTAAAAACCAAGAATGCAGAACATGTGGTAAGCTTGGACATATAGCTAGAGTATGCAGGTCAGGGAAGAAGACCAGCAACAAGAAGTCACCGCAAGGGAAATACGCAAAGGTACACAAGGTGGCCGAACAGGAGTCCGATTCAGACGCTAGCAGTAATGAACAGGCTGGCTTAAGCAGTATTGAACTGGCTAGCTTAAGGGTACTCAATGTTGGTAAGGGTGCAGACCTCCAGACAATTTGGGTTACTCTTCAGATAGAAGGAGTCCAAGTAAAAATGGAATTGGACACTGGATCGGCATTGTCGGTCATGAATAAGAAAGATTACAGAAGGTTATTCCAACATATTCCCCTACAGGATACGGAGATTATATTGACAACCTACACGGGGCAGAGAGTGTACCCCATCGGGACAATAAAGGTTGCAGTGGCCAACAAGGGCGAAGGAAGTCAAATAATGGACTTATATGTGCTACCGGAGGGAGGTCCACCACTACTAGGCCGGGAGTGGTTTAGAAACATAAATATGGACTGGCACTCGCTAAAAGCCATAAAGAGTGAGAACTCGGTGCAGATAATCAGCCCAGACTCTAGAACTGATGATGGTAAGACCAACCCATGTGCAAAAGACAAAGTTTCAGCACAGAATTCCACTGAGCAACAACAACATAGTTTAACAGAGAATTCTGAGTCTGTCAAGTCTACTGATATGCACATTTTTGAGGGCCACTGGGCTCGAACTCAACTCCATTTCAAACTACAACAGCAATTAGAACAAATGATTCGCCGTTTTGAGCAAGAGATGAATGAAATAAAAAAGTTCTTTGTTACAGAGTGGGAGAATCTGGAAAGGCAACAGAAGCAACTGATGGAGAAAATGGAGCAGGAGCACACCAACCATCTGCGCGAGGAGGCCGAACGAATCAAAGCTGATTCAGGTTCTGAAGGTGCGTGCCATAATTTGGTGTCAGAAGAGTTAACGGTCAGCCAACTCCTTCATATGCTGAGGGACAAGACTCTGAAATGGGAAAAACTTGAACACGAGCTGCGATCTTCAAAGGGAAAGGGTTCGGAGCTCTCAAAAGTCATTGAGATGGCTGATGTGACGACACAGACTGAAACGACTGCAACAGAGCAGCCATTGGATGCCAAAAGTACGCTGACTCACGTCAATGTAGAACAACAGACCGCTGAAACAGCTGCTCCGGTAGAGGGATTGCATAGTCCGACCAATCAATCTCCAAAGGAAGTTGAAGTATTAAAATCACAAATGAGGTCACTAGTAAACGACTTGCTGAAAGCCCAGAAAAAGCTGGATGCAGAGGTACACATGAAGAAGTCTCTTCAGGAAAGATGTCTGGATTTGGAACAAGAGCTGGCTAACATCCAGCTGGGTATGGAGGAAATAGACGACCCTCTCACTGGTCTAGCTCAGGACGACACCGAATATTACTATGACCTGGTGGACGACACCGAATATTACGATGTCCTGTCCTGCCCAGCTTGTAACTTCGACTCCCAAAGTGCAGAAATCATGGAGGAGCACCAAAAGTCTACGGAACATCGGGAGAAGCTGGCTCTACGACGGAAACAGGAGGAAGAGAAGGAGGAACTGCGCATGCAGCTGGCAGCTGTGGCAGCTGACAATGGAGCCCAGAGAGTCTCCAAGAAGCAGAAAAGGAAAAGTAAAAACAGAAGATGACCCATCTGAACCATTATCACCTCTACCAGATCACACACGTGGTCCCTCCGAACGGAGCCAAATCAGTTCGGAAGTTCAAGCTGTTAAATCCATGAAAGGACTATTGAATGAGTAACGTGAACCGACTACACCACAGATTGAATCTGTGAACTGTTTTCCGCAGAGACTGAATCTGTGATATGTTACGTTAAACATGAAGTTATATATGTATATATGTTATTACGTTATGTTAAATGGGGGGATGACTATAAAGCTAAGAAGGGAGGAGTGTTGTGTATGTAACCTGTTCCACCTTAAGAGAGCTTAAGCCTGTTCCACCTTAAGAGATGTACTACTTTCTCGGGCTGCTGTAGACGTAATACCGGGGGTGAACACACCGGTATATAAGCACTGTGCAGTAATCTTGTATTCAGTATAGTCCCTACCTCCAACCAGTAAAGACCTGTTTGAGTTATATGTTTAAGTCTTTGTGTTAATTGTTCAATACAATACACATACTTAACAATCATCAATAGCACTTTCTGCACTTAACACACTGGCCAAGCTATTCGACCATGGGAGGCAGTGCACACAGCAACAGGGCACCACACTGGCCAAGCTATTCGACCATGGGAGGTAGTGCACACAGCAACAGGGCAACACACTGGCCAAGCTATTCGACCATGGGAGGTAGTGCACACAGCAACAGGGCAACACACTGGCCAAGCTATTCGACCATGGGAGGCAGTGCACACAGCAACAGGGCACCACACTGGCCAAGCTATTCGACCATGGGAGGCAGTGCACACAACAACAGGGCACCACACTGGCCAAGCTATTCGACCATGGGAGGCAGTGCACACAGCAACAGGGCACCACACTGGCCAAGCTATTCGACCATGGGAGGCAGTGCACACAGCAACAGGGCACCACACTGGCCAAGCTATTCGACCATGGGAGGCAGTGCACACAGCAACAGGGCACCACACTGGCCAAGCTATTCGACCATGGGAGGCAGTGCACACAGCAACAGGGCACCACACTGTACTTAGAGGCCGTCCTTTCTCTTGCAGGCCAAGCTGGCGCGGAATTTGAGGAGCCAGTCTGACACCGGTGGAGGCCGTCCCGAGTACCAGGCGCTCAGTGAGCTGGAGGAGAGCGTGGCTCGACTCATGCGTGCCCGGGTGACTGGCCCTGTTGCGATCGGAGATGCGGACCCTGTACTGGAACCCACTGGTCAGGACATGACCGGTTGGACCTCTGTCGTTGCCCTTGCGCTTCAGATCTACATCCTTTCGCACTGACCGTCAAATGCGCATAATGCCACCACTCAGGCCTCCCTCGCTGATGCCCTGTCCTCACTCTAAAGCTACTCTTGTGCCTTCCTGCTTTCAGCTGGTGAGGAGGAGGTGGTCCCTGAAGCTCAGAGTGCCAGGCCCTTGGAGGAGGAGGACGACGAGGACCAGGAGGAAGGCGGCACATAGGGGGAACCCTCATCCGCGCCAGGGGATGGCAATGGAGGGGAGACGTCTGGCCTGCAGGAGAGCCAGGGGGAAGTGTTGCAGGGGAGGGCAGATCCTGGGCCCAGTGGGCTCGAGGCACGCGGGAAGGGTCCGGCAGCACACCGGCCTTCTCCCCAGAGCGGGGAGGTGTTGCAGGGGAGGGCAGATCCTGGGCCCAGTGGGCTCGAGGCACGCGGGAAGGGTCGGCCAGCTCGGCGGCCTTCTCCCCAGAGGGAGAGTCCGCCCTCCAGTCCGGAGACGGTCCTCGCCCAGGAGGTGCGCCTCCTCGATGAGATGTCGGCGGCGTCTGAGTGGCGCCACCAGGAGTTCATGGGGGTTGTGCAACAGATGCCTCAGGCCATTGAGTCCCTGGCTCATAGTGTGGTCGCTTTCGGGGAATCACAGGCCAGGGGGGTCGAACAACTCGTGGCAGCGCATGACAGGGGTGTCCAGCAACTCGCGGCAGCCCAGGACGCGACTCGCGAGATGAGTGGTGCCGTCCAGACACTGGCAGAGCTGATGCGGGCACATACCAGGGCAGTTCGGGCACTCACTTCTGCCACACTCGCTGTGGCGCAGAAGCATCGCCAGGGCACCCGCCGCCCTGCTGCAGCACAGCCGTCTGGCCTCCACCAGATTGCTGCGCTTGCTGCACTGCCAGCCCGGCCGAGTGCCAGTGTCTCTGGCGAGCAGCGCGCGCCTGCCATCAGCCAGCTTGCCCCCATTGGTGCAGCCGACACTGCCACTCCCCCAGCCAAGGTGCAACGAGCTGCTGCTGAGACTGATGCTGGCCAGCCACAGCTGCAGCAGTCAGCAGCCGGCCCCTCCCGGGCCGGGCCTCGTCTAGGCCGACCCCCAAGGGCATCTGCCGTCACGCATTGTGGCCCTCATGAGCCTTCCCCCAGCCTTGCCACACCCACAGGGCCCAGGTTGAGGCGGAGCAGCAGGTCGGGCAGGGGCCAGAGAAGCCTGTCTAAGGACTCGCCCTCTCGGCACACCCATTAGAGTGTGGTGATAGCGTTTTTTTTTATATTGGGGTGCTTGTGTTCTGGGGGGGCATTATTTTGGTAAGTCCGAGGATCAAGGCATTTTTTGTTTTTATGGGGGTGTTTGTGTTGTGGAGGGGGGGGCTTATTTTTGTAAGGCCGATGATGAAGGCCATTTGGATGGCCAAGTTTTGTTAGTCCTCCCCAGGTTCTGGGAGTGACAGATGTTTTTGACTGTTTTTTGGGGGTCTTGTCTGTTTTTCTGTTTCATGTGGGAAGGGCCCTGAGTTTGTGAAATAAAGCTTTTTATTTATTCAGCATGTCCACGTCTCAGGTTTCAAGTGGTTGTTGCGTTAACCGGTTGAGGGCTTGCGGTGCGGCTGCCTTCAGGTGCGTTCATTGCCACAGCCCATTCCATGACAGGGGGGCCTAGAAGTGTCGATCAATAAGCCCCCGGCGGACGGCCCTTGGACCTTGTGGCTCCCTCCTGGGCTGGTACTCCTCCTCCTCCTCCTCCTCCTCATGGTCCTCCTGCTCGTCCTCCTGAGGTGGTGGTGCAATGTCAGGTGGCAGTGCCTGAGTCCTGCGGATAGCCAGGTTGTGCAGCATGCAACAGACGACGACGAACTGGGAGACTCTATCCGGCGAATACTGTAGAGATCCGCCGGAACGATCCAGGCAGCGGAACCGTTGCTTGAGGACGCCTATCGTTTGCTCTATGATGTTCCTTGTGGCTTGATGGCTTTCGTTGTATGCCTTCTCCGCTGGGGTCCTGGGCGCGCGGAGCGGGGTCATGAGCCATGTACACAAAGGGTAGCCCTTGTCCCCGATAAGCCATCCCCTTGGTGGAGGCTGTGCCTCGAACATATCAGCCACAGTAGTCTGGCGCAGGATAAATGCATCGTGGCTGCTTCCTGGGAAGCGGGCAATGACAGCTAGGATGCGCTGCCTGTGGTCACACACCAGCTGTACATTTAGGGAATGGTAGCCCTTCCGGTTGCGGTAATCCTCGGCATTGTGGATAGGTGCCTGCATAGCCACATGCGTGCAGTCAATGGCGCCCTGCACCATGGGGAAGCGCGCGATCCTGGCAAATCCGACTGCACGCTGCTCCTGCCTCTGTCGGGTCATGGGGAAGAAGATGAATTGGTGTCTCCTCGCGAAAAGTGCATCGGTGACCTGCCGGATGCAGCGATGCGCGGCGAACTGGGAGATGTTCGCTATGTCCCCAGCAGCGGCTTGGAAGGAGCCGCTTGCATAAAAGTTCAGAGCCACCGTGACCTTCACTTCCACCGAGAGAGACGTCCTGCACATCAGCTGTGGACGCAGATCTCTGTGAAGCAGCTGGCAGATCTCTGCAACCACCTCCCTTCTGAAGCGCAGCCTCTTAACACAATGCGCCGCAGTCATGGTGAGATAGGACACCTGCTGCCGGTATTGCCTGAGTGGGTAAGGCCTACGTTGCCGACGCCTGATGGCCCCTCTGCGTCTAGGCATGGCTGGCCCTCTCTCACAGCGTCTGCGAGCCCTTCGCACATAATGCTGCAACTGAGGGTTGGACCCCCATACAGCCCCCATAATAAAGTTGAAAACAGTGAAATCAAATGAATCAAATGTCAAAGCACTGGCCAGAAGCCAAAAATACCTCTCCTATGTTGTCCCAAATCAGTAAGCTCTGTCCCTTGGTCTCTGTCCAGAAATCCAAAGCAGTAAAGTCATTGCAGCAAAATGGCTGGGCTTTATAGGTCAGTGTAAGTGCCCTTTAATTAGCGCTCCCCGAGGCCCACAGGGCCTCTGTTGCGTTCCACTTCACAGTTCTTAGCAGCGCCACGCCCACATTGGGCGGGCGCCACTGAATTTCCGGTTTGGGGCGCACAAACAGCGTTGCACGACGAAATGACGTCATAAGCTGCGCGCGCAGCTGAGCGGGCACAAGCACTTTGCGCCGGCGCTAAATGTCAACTGAATTTGGGCGTTGGCGCAGATCGGTCTGCGCCCGGGCGCTAAGTGCCTAGCGCTGGAAATATACCCCTCTTATGGCGTTACCGGCTGGCGCAACCAACTGAATTTCTAGGCCACCCATATCTACCTCCGATCCGGTGATACTGGAACCCGATGAACCCGACACTGGCATTCAAGCCGAATCAGCCTTGCCAAAAGAACCTACTACACCACCAGAAACTACTACACCCCCGAGGCGTTATCCGGACCAAGTCAGGAAGCCTCCTGAGAGACTGACTTATAATTAATTAACTACAGCAATGTGTATATTATTTTTCGTATAACATGTAATTAATAATTACTTAAAATATGATGTACTGGTTAGCTAAAAGGGGAGGAATTGTAGTGTATGTGCCTTTAAGAGCCCCAGGTGTGCTGTAATGCCGGTAATGGCCACTCGGGCTATATAAGCCTGTATATTGTGTATATCCGTTAGAACCCCCCCCCAGACTTTGCTTAGTAAACACCTATGAACCAACTCCTGTCTTCAGTGTCTTTATCAACACACGGACACTACAGTAATGTTGCCTGTTTTCGGCATCCTAGCTGAGTTTCTTCTTTCCCTTCGGATATTTGATTTATTTTTATTTTTTTAATTTAAGATGGCGGCTCCTGCGCTCGTCTTCTTCTCCGCTGGCTCAAGATGGCGTCTTTTCCAGCGCTGCTGCTGCCCACGCCTCACAGCAGTCCTTCCTGCACTTGTTTTTCCCTATATGTGCGCTTCCTTGAGCTGCTGTTGTTGTTGTTGCTGTTGTTGTTGCCACGTCGCTTTCTGCAGTCCTCGTGGCAATGGAGCGCCTTTCTGGCTGCTGCGCGTCTCTGCCCCGCGATTGCAGTCCGGCCCCTGACACCGGCTGCGGTCTTGTTCTCCGCTCTCTATGCTTTCCTCCCCTTCTCCCTCCGACAAGCTGGGCCGTCTTCCCCCGCGCCGCTCGATCGGGCTTACCCGCCGCTGCCTTAGAAGGGTTGCGCACTACCTGTAGCCAGCCCTTATGCTGGACTTCGTGGCCAGGAAACCAAGCCCGGTTCTCGATGGCCTCCCTTGCGATGCACCGCTCTGCAGGATGCTGAGGGCGGATGCCCTTGGTCGGCGCCCGTGTTCCAGGACACAGCCTCCTTCCAATGTACCCCAGATTCAGTACTGGGGGAGGTGATGCAAAACTGCTGCTAGGTTCAATCAGACTCGTCGCCACTGTTGAGTCTGTGTTTACAAGTGCAGTTATTATGAATAACACGACACAGACAACAGAGAGTAACTAAACAGGTCTTTAGTGATTGAGGGTCAGAGCGGGAACTGAGATACATATTACTCCACAGGGTTTATATACCGGTGTGGTCACTACCGGTGCTACAATGTACAGGAGCTGTTAAAAGTAGTCCTTCACCTTAAGGTATCCTCTTAAGGTAGTACAGGTTACATACGCTACAAATGACAGTTAACATTTGCACCACACAAGTGCTAGGCAATGACCATCTCCAACAAGAGAAAAACCCAATCAGCTCCTCTTAACCTTCAAAGGCACCACCATCTCTGATTACCCCGCCATCAACTTTTTGTCATTCACCATATGAAAGGGGGGGGGGGCGGGGTGAGGAAGCAGTAGATTGAACAGCGGAGATTGAAAGAAAACTACCAGCTTAACTACTTGGAGTGCTGGGTCAAATTGACGAGCGAGAGGGAGGAGACTGTGAACTGGAAGGGTTTGAAGAGAGAGTGCCTCTGTGAAAGGGTGGGGAGTTGGTGCAGTGAATTGAGTCTGGAGGAGGTAGAATGCCCTTATAAAGCAGGTTGGATATAGGACATAAGTTTGGGGTAAATAATGGTCTGCTTGGTCCATTGAAAATCCAAATGTCACTTCATTTCTTTAAAATTAAAAACATTTCATTAAAGTGTTTAAAATTAACAGCAAAGCATAATTTTTAATAGAAACATTCTCAATCAACTTGTGCCTTCAAAATTTGGATTTTCCCTTCAGGCTTTCACATACAAAGTGGTTTTTTCTCCAATACAAGTGAAGGAATGTTGTGTATCCCTACCATTTAAAGTGCAAAATCCATGTAACTACTTGTTTTCACATGTCAGGGCCATCTTGTGTTGTTAGCTTTTTAATCAAAGGAAAACCACATGCTCCACACCTGCGACTTCCTGATATGCACCGCTTGCGAGTGCCTCTCCTTGCTGGATAGCCACATCATTAGGGTTAAAAACTCTGGTTGGAGGCACACCTGGAGGTGTGATTACCTGATATTCTGACCACATGACATCTGACCAAGTGATAGATGGTCACGTGACATTTGATCACCAGACTTCGACAAATGTTATTGCATTTACCTCATACAGGTTGGATCTGCTGCACTTGAGTATTTTTGCTTGTGGTTTTGCACCAGCAGCTGTTGTGTAAGAAGTTCCGAGAACCGCGAGGTCACGTGTGAGCAGCGGGAAGAGGGGAGGCCGAGGGCGAGAAGACAGCAAGCCGAGGGCGGGAAAGAGGGGAAGCCAAGGGGGGGAAGAGGGGAAGCCGAGGGCGGGAAGAGGGGAAGCCGAGGGCGGGAAGACGGGAAGCCGAGGGGGGGAAGACAGCAAGCCGAGGGCGGGAAAGAGGGGAAGCCAAGGGGGGGAAGCGGGGAAGCCGAGGGTGGGAAGACAGGAAGCCAAGGGTGGGAAGACGGGAAGCCGAGGGCGGGAAAGAGGGGAAGCCGAGGGTGGGAAAGAGGGGAAGCCGAGGGCAGGAAGACGGGAAGCCGAGGGCGGGAAAGAGGGAAAGCCGAGGGGGGGAAAGAGGGGAAGCCGAGGTGGGGAAGAGGGGAAGCTGAGGGCGGGAAGACGGGAAGCCGAGGGCGGGAAAGAAGGGAAGCCGAGGGGGGGAAGCTGAGGGGGGGAAGATGGGAAGCCGAGGGGGGGAAGAGGGGAAGCCGAGGGACCACCCCCCTCTCCAATTTCAGACCTCCTCCATTTCAGAGAACCATTATTTCAGACCCGACCATTTCTGAGACCCTCCCGATTGCCAAGAGCCTCCCGATTGCTGAGACCCCCACTATTGCCAAGAACCCCCAATTGCCGAGCCTCCCCCTCCCCCCGTTACCAAGATTCCCCCGTTGGCAAGACAGCCCCCACTGTTGCCGAGACCCACCCCCATTTCCGAGATCCCCCCTCACCCCCACCGTTGCCAAGACTCCCTGATTCCCGACTCTCCAGCAATCGCAGCTCTTTGCGGGTGATGTCACCGAGCCCAAGGTTTCTCTAACATCAACCGGTGACATCACCAAGTGGGAGGGGGGCGCACTGTAGCGGGAAATTTAAATCACTGATCTCCTGGGCTGCTGGAGGCAGCGCTCGAGGGAGGAACCCCCAAGGGCTTTAAACTAAAAAGGTGGGGGGAGGGGTCAGGTGAGAGGAAATTTGGAAATCTAAAGCAAAAAGTCAAGGCATTGGAGCAGTGTAGTGATTTGTGTAAAGATAAGCAGTGTGTGACAGGAAGGGACAGTGAGTTTAAAGGTAATCGTGCATCAGCGAATAAGATGAAAGCAGGGCGTAATGGTAAAAGGTTAAAAGTAAAGGCTCTTTACCTGAATGCATGAATCATTCGTAACAAGATAGGTGAACTAGTGGCACAAATTGTGATAAATGAGCATGATCTAATGGCCATTACAGAGATGTGGTTGCAAGGTGACCAGGGTTGGGAACTAAATATTCCAGGGTACTTGACATATCAAAAAGACAGGCAGACTGGAACAGGAGGGTGGGGTAGCCCTGATCATTCAGGATGACATAAGGAAGGTAGTGAGAAAGGATCTTGGCTTAGGAGATCAAGAAGTAGAATCAGTATGGGGGGAGATAAGAAATAACAAGGGACAGAAAACAGTGGTGGGAGTAGTTTACAGGCCCCCTAACAGTAGCTATACCATTGGACAGAATATTAATCAACAAATAATAGGAGCTTGTAAAAAATGTAATACAATAATCGTGGGGGACTTTAATCTGCATATAGATTAGACAAATCAAATTGGCATGGGTAGTCTGGAGGATAAGTTCATGGAATGTATTCAAGACAGTTTCCTAGAACAATACATCATGGAACCAACCAGAGAACAGGCTATTTTAGATCTTGATTTGTGTTAATTAGTAATCTTATAGTAAAGGATCCTCTAGGGAAGAGTGATCATAATATGATAGAATTTAACGTTGAGTTTGAAAGTGACATCCTTAAATCCGACATTGGAGTCTCAAACTTAAATAAAGCCAATTATGTAGATATGAGGGACAAGTTGGCTAAGGTAGATTGGGAAATTAGATTAAAAGGTATGACAGTAGATAAGTAGTCGCAGTCATTTAAAGAAATATTCCAAACTTCTCAACAAATATACATTCCATTGAGAAATAAAAACTCCACAGGAAAAGTGATCCATTGGTGGCTAAATAAAGAAGTTAAGGATAGTACTAGATTAAAAGGGGCTTTTAATGTTGCAAAGAATAGTAGTAAGCCTGAGGATTGGGAGAGCTTTAAAAACCAGCAAAAAATGATCAAAAATTGATAAAAAGGGAGAAAATAGAATGAGTGTAAATTAACAAGAAATATAAGAACAGATTGTAAGAGCTTCTATAAGTATGTAAAAAGGAAGAGAGTAGCAAAAGTAAGTATTGGTCCCTTAGAGACTGAGACAGGAGAAATTATATTGGGGAACAAGGAAATGGCGGTGACTTTAAACAAATATTTTGCAAATGGATGCGGCTTGGGAGCGGGTCAGTTGGTTTTCGGATTCCAGGCCCAACCCCAATTGCATCCGGCCCACGGACATGATTTTACGTCGATTAGCCTTGTTAAGTCCACCCTGCGGGTTTGCCGGCCAATTAAGAGGAAGCTGGTCAGATGACGTCATTTGATGACGCATCATCTGATGGTTTTCTTAAAGGGACCACGCACAATTTTTCTTTCACACCTCATTTCTCAGTGTTTGACAACATTGAGGTGCTGCAAACACTGACAGTCAAAGGTGAGCTCTTGCACCTAGGCGCTCCAATGATTCCCTCCATAGGCTAGAACAGATGGCAGCTGCAGGTGAGATTACAGAAGCAATCTGTCACTGGTGAGAGAGGTTCTCCCAATGAGCTGGCACTAGACA
This sequence comes from Somniosus microcephalus, assembly GCF_052327205.1. NCBI lineage: Eukaryota > Metazoa > Chordata > Chondrichthyes > Squaliformes > Somniosidae > Somniosus > Somniosus microcephalus. Next base: position 215,078,708 of record NC_140995.1, on the reverse strand, counting down.
GCCAATTCAAAACTTGTTACCTACAGAAAAGTATAAATGCATTAAAAATGATTTTCCCTACATTTTCTTACCTCTGAAACTCACCAGTGCACCATTGGATCCTTCATACCACTTCTGCAGCTATCATCAATGCAGAAACATTACAGCAGACTCACAACATGCCACACTTACCTGGCGTGGTGTCCGGACATCAGGGAACCCGAGGCAGAAGCAGCAAAATTGAAAAAGAGCCTGTAAGCAAGTATCAAGCTCCTGTTAACAGCCAGGTAAGTGGCTATAATCCTCTTCCCGCCGCTAGGTGTCGGGTCCATGCGCAAATCAGGGACCCGACACTTGGGAAGATTGATTGGAGGTGGGTTTACAGCGGGTTTCCTGCCCACTGTCAATCTTTGCGATTTTGACAGCGGTCCCGCCTCCAATCCTGCACCCTGAGTACCGGCAAAATTCCAGCCTTTGTATCTGTCTTCACAGTGGAAGACACAAAAAGTAGACCAAAAATAGTGGGGAACCAAGGGGCAAAGAGAGCAAGGAAGCTAAAGTAATTAATATCAGTAGAGAAAAAGTACTTCAGAAACCAATGGGACTAAAAGCCAACAAATCCCCTGGACATGATCGCCCACATCCTAGGGTTGTAAAAGAGGTGGCTGCAGAGATAGTGGATGCATAGGGAAGGAAAGATAGGAGGTGGTGTGGCAGTATTGGTCAAGGAGAATGTTACAGTGCTGGAGAGGGAGGATGTCCTGGAGGAGTCAAGGACAGAATCTAAAATAACAACAGAAAATGCTGGAAAAACTCAGCAGGCCAGGCAACATCCGTGGAGAGAAAATAGAGTCAACGTTTCGGGTCAAAACCCTTTGTCAAGACTGAAGAAGCACAGGAAATGAAATAGATTAAAAGGCCAGTATGGGGGCTAGGAGAGAACAAAAGAAAAGTGGAGAGACATTAAGAGGTATTCAAAATGAGACGAGATGGTGATAGGACTACTGGAGACAAAATATGGCTCTAGATTAGGTGTGAAATGCGCTGGCAGAATGGGAGACAGCTGCCATGTGGGAGAGAAAAAAAAGGGGTGGGAAAGGGCCAAAACAAAGGTGTGGATAAAAAATAGAAGTAAAAATGTAATAGGGGCCGAGGTTGTGATCTGAAATTGTTGAACTCGATATTGAGTCCGGAAGGCTGTAAAGTGCCTAATCGGAAGATGAGGTGCTGTTCCTCGAGCTTACGCTGAGCTTCCGTGGAACAATGCAAGAGCCCGAGTACAGTGAGGTCTGAGTGGGAATGGAGCGGTGAATTAAAATGACAGGCGACCGGAAGCTCGGGGTCATCCTTACGGACTGAACGGAGGTGTTCCGCAAAGCGGTCACCCAATCTGCGTTTGGTCTCCCCAATGTAGAGGAGACCACATCGTGAGCAGCGAATACAGTATACTAGATTGCAAGAAGTACAAGTAAATCGCTGTTTCACCTGGAAGGGATGTTTGGGGCCCTGGACAGTGGGAAGGGGGGATGTATAAGGGCAGGTGTTGCATCTCCTGCGCTTGTATGGGAAGGTGCCAGGCGAAGGGGAAGGGGTGCTGGGGTGATAGAAGAGTGGACTAGGGTGTCGCGGAGGGAGTGGTCCCTACGGAATGCTGAAAGGGGAGGGGAGGGGAAGATGCGTTTGGTGGTGGGATCACGTTGGAGGTGGCGGAAATAGCAGAGGATGATCCATTGAATGTGGAGGCTGGTGGGGTGAAAGGTGAGGACAAGGGGAACCCTATCATGGTTCCGGGAGGGAGGGACAGGGGTGAGGGCAGAAGTGCGGGAGATAGAATGGACACGGTCGAGGGCCGTGTCAACCACGGTAGAGGGGAATCCTCGGTTGAGGAAAAAGGAAGACATGTCGGAAGCACTGGTGTGGAAGGTGGCATCGTCGGAGCAGATGCGGCGGAGATAGAGAAACTGGGAGAATGGAATAAAGGCGGGGTGGGAGGAAGTGTAGTCCAGGGAGCTGTGGGAGTCAGTGGGCTTGTAGTGAATACAGAATCTATATGGTTAGAGTTAAGATATAATAAAGGTACCATTTCACTACTTGGTGTATTCTATAGACCACCAAATAGTGGGAAAGATATGGAGGAGCAAATTTGCAGAGAAATTACAGAGAGGTGCAAGAACTATAAAGCAATAATAATGGGGGACTTCAACTATCCTAATGTAGATTGGGATCGTAATAGTATTAAGGGCAGAAATGCGGAAGAATTTCTGAAGTGTGTTCAGGAGAACTTTCTTGATTAGTATGTTTCCAGCCCGACGTGGGCCTGGTTCTGGGGAATGAGGTATGTCAAGTGGAGCAAGTGTCAGTAGGTGAACATTTAGGCAACAGTGATCATAGTGTCATAAGGTTTAGATTAGCTATGGAAAAGGACAGGGAGCAATCTAGAGTAAAAATGTTTAACTGGGGGAAGGCCAATATCAGTGGAATGAGAACGGATCTGGCCCGGGTAAACTGGAATCAAAGATTGGCAGGCAAAACTGTAGTGGAACAATGGGCTGCCTTTAAAGAGGAAATAGTTCAGGTACAGTCAAGGTACATTCCCACTAGGGGGAAAGGCAGGCCAACTAAAGTCAGGGCTCAATGGATGACAAAAGAGATAGAGAATATGATGAAGCAGAAAAAGAGCGTGTATGACAGATGTCAGTTTGAAAATCAGGCTATATATCGAAAGGTCAGAGGAGAAGTGAAAAAGAAAGTAAGAGAGGCAAAGAGAGGGTATGAGAATAGAATGGCAGCCAACATAAAAGGCATATAAATAGTAAAAGGGTAGTAAGAGGAGGGGTGGGGCCGATTAGGGACCAAAAAGGAGACCTATGCATGGAGACAGAGGGTATGGCTGAGGTACTAAACAAATACTTTGCATCTGTCTTCACCAAGGAAGAGGATGCTGCCATAGACATAGTAAAGGAGGAGGTAGTGGAGATACTTGATAGGATAAAAATTGATAAAGAGGAGGCATTAGAAAGGCTGGCTGTACTTAAAGTAGATAAATCACCAGGAGCAGATGGGATGCATCCTAGGATGCTGAGGGAATTGAGGGAGGAAATCACAGAGGTACTGGCCATAATATTCCAATCCTCCTTAGAAATGGGAGTGGTGCCAGAGGACTGGAGAATTGCAAATGTTACACCATTGTTCAAAAAAGGGTGTAAAGATAAACCCAGCAACTACAGGCCAGTCAGTTTGACCTCAGTAATGGGGAAGCTTTTAGAAACAGTAATCAGGGACAAAATTAACAGTCACTTAGACAATTGTGGATTAATTAAGGAAAGACAGCATGGATTTGTTAAAGGCATATCGTGTTTAACTAACTTGATTGAGTTCTTTGATGAGGTAACAGAGAGGGTTGATGAGGGCAATGCGGTTGATGGACTTCCAAATGTGGTGTACATGGACTTCCAAAAGGCGTTCGACAAAGTGCCACATAATAGGCTTGCCAGCAAAGTTGAAGCCCATGGAATAAAAGGGACAGTGGCAGCATGGATACAGAATTGGCTAAGTGATAGGAAACAGAGAGTAGTGGTGAATGGTTGTTTTTCGGACTGGAGGAAGGTACACAGTGGTGTTCCCCAGGGGTCGGTTCTAGGACCACTGCTTTCCTTGATATATATTAATGACTTGGATGTGGGTGTACAGGGCACAATTTCAAAATTTGCAAATGACACAAAACTTGGAAGTATAGTGAACCGTGAGGAGGAGAGTGATAGACTTCAGGAAGACATAGACAGGCTGGTGAAATGGGCCGACACGTGGCAGATGAAATTTAAAGCAGAAAAGTGTGAAGTGATACATTTTGGTAGAAAGAATGAGGAGAGGGCACCACACCTTAGGAAGGATGTGAAGGCCTTAGAGAGGGTGTAGAAAAGATTTACGAGAATGATTCCAGGGATGAGGGACTTCAGTTACGTTGATAGACTGGAGAAGCTGGGGTTGTTCTCCCTGGAGCAGAGAAGGTTGATAGGAGATTTGATAGAGGTGTTCAAAATCATGAGGGGTCTAGTCAGAGTAGATAGAGAGAAACTGTTCCCATTGGTGGAAGGGTCGAGAACCAGAGGACACAGATTTAAGGTGATTGGCAAAAGAACCAAAGGCGATATAAGAAAAAACTTTTTTACGCAGCGAGTGGTTAGGATCTGGAATGCACTGCATGAAATTGTGGTGGAGGCAGATTCAATCATGGCTTTCAAAAGTGAGTTGGATAGCACGGGGGAGTGGGACTAGCTGAAGTGCTCTTGCAGAGAGCCAGCATGGGCTCGACTGGCTGAATGGCCTTCTTCCATGCTGTAACCATTCTATGATTCTATTGGTTGTGATCATCCAAAATTCCCTAGATTCTAGAATGGTCCCAGAGGATTGGAAGGTAGCAAATGTAACCCTGCTATTTAAGGAAGGAGGTAGAGAGAAAACAGGGAATTACAGGCCAGTTAGCCTGACATCAGTTGTTGGAAAAATGCTGGAATCCATTATTAATGAAGTGGTAACAGGGCACTTAGAAAATCATAATATGATTAGGCAGAATCAACATGGTTTTATGAAAGGTAAATTTTGTTTGACAAATTTATTAGAGTTTTTTGAGGATGTAACTAGCAGGGTAGATCAAGGGAAACCAGTGGATGTAGTATATTTGGATTTCCAAAAGTCATTCGATAAGTTGCCACATAAAAGGTTGTTAAGCAAGATAAGGACACATGGGGTTGGGGGTAATGTATTAGCGTGGATAAAGGATTGGTTAACAGATAGAAATTAGAGAGTAGGGATAAACAGGTCATTTTCAGGTTGGCAGGCTGTGCCACAAGGATCAGTGCTTGGGCCACAGCTATTTACAGTCTATATTAATGACTTAGATGAAGGGACCGAGTGTAATTTATCCAATTTTGCTGATGATACAAAGCTAGGTGGAACAGTAAGATGTGAGGAGGACACTATGAGCCTGCAAAGGGATATAGACAGGTTAAATGAGTGGGCAATAAGGTGGCAGATGGAGTATAATGTGGGGAAATGTGAGGTTATTCACTTTGGTAGGAAGAATAGAAAAATAGAATATTTTTTAAATGGTGAGAAACGAGGGTTTACTAGATTGATTCCCGGGTGAGAGGGCTGTCCTAGGAGGAGAGATTGAGTAGATTGGGCCTATACTCTCTGGAGTTTAGAAGAATGAGAGATGATCTCATTGAAACATATAAGATTCTGAGGGGAATTGACAGGATAAATGCTGAGAGATTGTTTCCCCTGGCTGGAGAGGCTAGAACTAGGGGGCATAGTCTTAGGATAAGGGGCCAGCCTTTTAAGACTGCGATGAGGGGGAATTTCTTCACTCAGATGGTTGTGAATCTTTCGAATTCTCTGCCCCAATGTGCTATGAATACTCAGTCATTGAGTATATTCAAGGCTGAGATCGATAGATTTTTGGACTCCAAAGGAATCAAGGGATATGGGGATAGGGCGGGAAAGTGGAGTTGAGGTCGAAGATCAGCCATGATCTTATTGAATGGCGGAGCAGGCTCGAGGGACCATATGGCCTACTCCTGCTCCTAATTTATGTTATTATGTTCTTAATTTCGGGAAACTCCCGGTCATTCCGGGAGAGTTGGGAATCTTACACATCATGGAATCATCCCTTATGTGCAAACCTCTCATTGTCCTTGAACGTGTTGTTGCCTCCCAAATCCGTGCCCACCTTTCCCAGAACTCCATGTTTAAATCCCACCAATCGGGTTTCCGAACCTGCCACAGTACCGAAACAGTTCTTATCAAAGTCACAAATAACATCCTAAGTGGCTGTGACAAAGGTATCCCTCCTCGTCCTTCTCAACCTGTCTGCCGCCTTTGAAACGGTTGACCACTCCTTTGTTGGGACGTTTTACTACGTTAAAGACGCTATATAAATACAAGTTGTTGTTGTTGTTAATAATTCATCCCGTGTATGATTATGTGAACGACTTTCTTGTCCTGTTCCCTATTTTATAGTCTTAGCTAAGTGTTCAGTAGTTGTATGATTTTATCATTTAAATTGGATTCAGTCTAGCCTTGTATATATTTTGTGTTCTCTGTATAAATTAAAGGCTGCATTTTGTCTTGTGCTTAGAAACCTTAAGATGGCTGACAGGTGCCAGGTTGTCTGCACTGCGGTAAATGCTCTTTATTCTTAACTAGCTGGAGTGCCCGGCGGTGTTGAGGGTTTTTTAAGGGCATGTTGTTATGAAAAAAGTAGAATAATTTTTATATATATAAATGAGTTTGTCTGTCTGTCTGTCTGTGTGGGAAGGAGAGAGAGAGAGAGAGAGGGAAAGAGAGAGAGAGAGGGAAAGAGAGAAGGGGAAGGAGAGAGAGAGAGAGGGAAGAAGAGAGAGAGAGAGAGAGAGGGAAGGAGAGAGAGAGAGAGAGGGAAGGAGAGAGAGAGGGAAGGAGAAAGAGAGAGAGAGATGGAAGGAGAGAGAGAGAGAGAGAAGGAGAGAGAGAGAGAAAAAAAGAGAGAGAGAGGGGGAAGGAGAGAGAGAGAGGGGGGGAAGGAGAGAGAGAGAGAGAGAGGGAAGGAGAGAGAGACAGAGAGAGAGAGGGAAGGAGAGAGAGAGAGGGAAGGAGGGAGAGAGAGAGGGAAGGAGAGAGAGAGAGAGAAGGAGAGAGAGACAGAGAGAGAGAGGGAAGGAGAGAGAGAGCGAAGGAGAGACAGAGAGAGAGAGGGAAGGGGAGAGAGAGAGAGCGAGAGAGGGAAGGAGAGAGAGACAGAGAGGCCTTAGTGATCTGGAGCCCCCGTGCGCCGCCGCTCACCTACTCACTTCCCTCTCCCCCAGGCTCTCGGGCCGCGCGGTTGATACCGCGGGGAAGGGGTAGGCAGTTCATCTTGCGCTCACCTGCTCGCTTCCCTCTCCCCCGGGATCTCGGGTGTTTGATGGGACAGTAGAGGGAGCTTTACTCGGTATCTAACCCGTGCTGTCGCTGCCCTGGGAGTGTTTGATGGGGCAATGCAGAGGGAGCTTTACTCTGTATCTAACCCAGGCCCCGCCCACACACGCCATGAAATGCCCCCCATGACGCACCGCACTTCCCCCATAGGATTGATCAACCATCACGTCACTCAACGCTAATGAGCGGTAGGATTGGTCAACCGCTAATGAGCGGATTTAGTCCGTTTTTTGAACATTTTTAAAAAGTAAATACGCCTATGATACTCCCCTGATTGGTCAACCGCTAATGAGCGGATATTGTCCGTTTTTTGAACGTTTTTTAAAAGTAAATACGCCTCTATGACACTCCCCTGATTGGTCAACCGCTAATGAGGTTGGCAATTCACCTCACTGTTTCTCTCAACAACAACAAAACCCCCCCTACCACTCTTACCAGTCATCTGAGATGCCAATGTTTGTGTCAAAGGCTACCAGATTTGGAAATTGAACAAATGTGGATGAAACTTCAAATGAAAGGGGGGAAAAAAAACACCTTGGGCTTGTTTCAGACACTACTTCAGATTTTTGAAGGAGAAAGCCATTAAAAAAAAAGTGCATTATTATTGCTGGAGAAGAAAAGTGACAGTTAATTCCAAAAATAAAAATGCAAAGCGGAGAGAGCTTCAATGAGCTGCCACAGGAAAGATGCTGGCGGTTTGCCAACGGCCGGCCATTGGGGCGGGGAAGGCGGGAAAAAGCAAGAGCACGAGTGGGTGGCACGCGAGAAACAGGGAGCGAGAAACAGGGAGTGCGCCAGAGTTTGAAATCAAACAAAACCGTTGGAGAAAGCACGTGATCGCTTTCGCCCGCCCGCTCCCTCCTTCCCCGGGCTGGGACACTGAGAGCGGACCGAGTAGGGTGAACCCCATGGGCGGGGGTGGGGCGGGGTGTCACGTGGTTCTCGGAGCCGGGTTTGCCAGACTCCCTCCGGCAGTTGCTGGGCTGGGACACTGAGAGCGGACCGAGTAGGGCGAACCCCGTGGGCGGGGTGGGGTGTCACGTGGTTCTCGGCACTGGGACACTGAGAGCGGACCGAGGGGGGGAGAGGTCGAGTCCCCGGCCCGTGGCCGCAAACAGAGCCGAGCCCCGGGACCGGGCCGAGAGGGGGAAAGGCCGAGTCCCCGGCCCGCGGCCACAAACGGAGCTGAGCCCCGGGACCGGGCCGAGAGGGGGAAAGGCCGAGTCCCCGGCCCGCGGCCGCAAACGGAGCCGAGCCCCGGGACCGGGCCGAGGGGGTGAAAGGCCGAGTCCCCGGCCACAAATGGAGCTGAGCCCCGGAACCGGGTCGAGGGGGGGAAAGCCCAAGTCCCCGGCCGCAAACGGAGCCGAGCCCCGGGACCGGGTCGAGGGGGGGAAGCCCGAGTCCCCGGCCCGCGGCCGCAAACGGAGCCGAGCCCCGGGACCGGGCCGAAGGTGGGAAAGCCCGAGTCCCCGGCCGCAAACGGAGCCGAGCCCCGGGACCGGGCCGAGGGGGGGAAAGCCTGAGTCCCCGGCCCGTGGCCACAAACGGAGCCGAGGACCGGGCCGAGGGGGGGGAAAGCCCGAGTCCCTGGCTGGGGCCTCCAGCTCCACAAGGTGGGGAGACCTTCCCTGGAAGACAACTGAGTTCCTTCATACTTGAAATGGATCACTTCATTTCTAACTGTTCCTAAATACTATTTAAAACTGAATTAATTTGTTCTCTTCCTTAGTTCCCTGTATTAAGTTCAGGTTTTTAAGCACCCCGTAGCTAAGAAGACAACTGCACTACATGATCTGGCATTAAGCCATATAGAACAGGAAGGTGGCAGCTGTTAAAATGTGAATAAAAGTAAAAGCTGAGGTAAAGATGGCCGCATTAACGGCAGTTTGAAAGATTAGGCCCCGCCCACACATGCCATGAAAGGCCCCCCGTGATGCAGCGCGCTCCCCCCGTAGGATTGGCCAACCTTCACGTCACTCAACGCTAATGAGTGGTAGGATTGGTCAACCGCTAATGAGCGGAATTTTGCCGTTTTTTGAACGTTTTTTGTATGCTGTCCGAACAATTTTTGTCTGACCAAAAAGTAAATATGCCTATGATGCTCCCCTAATCATAAGCTTTCTTTTGATATAACATATGTGTAGGTACGCTCTATAACTTTTGAGTGATGCCCAGACATACACACAGACAGACAGACAGATCGATCCTTTTATATATATTATATTATATATTATATATATATATATATAGATGATGATCAGACATACACTAAGCAAGCTAGGAAGACCAGGTTTCAGAGGGGTGAATAACACCTGATTCTGCGCACAATGCACTTTGGAACAGATATTAGACAGACAAGCAAATAACACAGTGGAAGAGAGGCCTGCACTTTAGGTCAACACTAAATTCACAACAATCTCTGGGCAAAAGAAACAGAAAATAGTATATATAAGCCCCGGGCTTGGGAATTCTTATAAGGTGAGAAAATAAGGAAGGGAAAACACAACACAGAGCATATCTGAGGTCTGGGAATTGTGTTGAAGTGTGCACTGGAGTAAGAAACAGACCTATGGTGCAAAAGACTATGGACTAGAAATTCTGGCAGAAACATCATTAACAATCACAAGCTAAATAGTAGGAATGAGGAGGCCATTTAGCTCACATTAGCTCAGATCATGGAATCACCCCCACAGATCATGGCACCCAGAAGTACAAGATGTGGATGTGACTGTGATGCTAGTCATGACAAGGCTTTGCAGAGTAGATTCTTCTGCATTTGGGCAGCTGCTGAAACAGTAACACACCCTGGTTTGGCAATGCACGCGGTGTGGTTGAGTAAACGTGCTAATAGCATGTTTGACAAATTCAGTGCTGTAGTGGTGGCATGCAATGTTTGTGGGGAGGGCTGTACTCTCTGAAGTACAGACAAATACCATCATGGAGGTAGACTTTCATCATGCACAATCCCTAACATAATTATGAATCCATTTGTGAAGAAAGCGTTTACTATTTCATTACACATAGTGATAAGGAGGCAATCTCCACTCCTTGTGAAGCTGTACTGCGTCAACACGCAGGTCTTATCTGCCTGTAACACGGTGAGGGTTAAGAATTTCTCCACCTAGTCAGAACAAATATGTACATGGGAGTGACCCACAGGAAGATACTTGAGGAAATACCCCTCCAGCAAAGTAACTACAAAGGGTGGAGTTCAAAAGAAAATATACACCCTTTTTTGAAAAGCTTTCAAAATAAACATTCCACGTGGTTTCTGGGGAGTTTTACATAACTGCACACCATTTTCTGAACATACGACTGTATTGTCACGCAAACTGACAGCGCATCTTAATAGGATGAGGAGGGTGCAATTACTAATGTCCCCAGCAACAGTAACAGGAAAGATGATGCTTGGTACTGATATATTCACATATAATTGAAGAGTTTGAACATTATGGGCTGGATATTCCGATCCCTACGGGTGGGTACGCACTGTGTACTCACCCGTAGGGACATCGGAAATGCCGGTTTCAGGTATGCACTGCGCATGCGCTGGAAACTGGCATTTCTGATCTGTCAAGAATGGTCTTGACGGATCCTCCGGCTGTCCGAGAGATGGGCCTCTGCGGGCAGAGAGTTCCGCTTTTTGGAGACCCTCCGCCCGCAGAAAACCCTTACAATTCTTGCCCCTGGTAAAAGCAGGCGTAAGGCCTGCTTTTACCAGGATAAGAGCTGAAAAAAGTTTTTTTCTTTTTATTCCACTGATTTATCATTTTAAAATACTTTAAAAAAGTTAAGTTTATTTTTAGCCCCGTAAAAAACTTTAATTATTTTTTCAAAAATTTAAATATTTGGTTTAAAATAGTTAATTTATGTAATTTCAAGTCATTTAAAAAATGTGATGTTTTTTAAAAATTTATTTGAAGTTTTACTATGTTTTTGGAGGTGATCTCCATTCATATATTTGACAGGTCTTCCTGTCAAAGGTATGAAGGGAGATTCCCTTCTGTGATTGGCTCCCCATGGCCCACATGATCCATGGGATGCTGCGAACTACCTGCGCCCCTGGGATACGTGGACCCTGCACACCTGCAGTTTGGAGAGGCCCAGCATCGGAACTGTGTGCCTCCCGGGAGCCCTCAGGTAAGGGCACAGATTTTTCCAGATCGCAGCCCTCCGCCCGCTGGAGGCCTGCGATCGGAATATCTGGGCCAATAGCACATTATGGGTGTGCAGTTTCTCCAACAACTTCGACAGCAAGCGGAGGTCAGAACGTCCGAAGATAAATGTGGATGAGGAAAGACATTTTATCGAATTGAACTGATAAATCTATGGGGGTAAATGTTTGTCTTCAGCAGTCCTGGTGCAGAGCTTCATGCACCATAGTCACATATCGGGAAATTGGGGTTGAGGCTTTCTATTTTTGTTTTATTCATTTAATTTCATTTTAGACAAGTTAAAGTAGCAAGGAAACAATTCACTGAGGAATATAAAACGGATGTATTAAGCGGACTAGATTTTGCTCCTCTTTACCGTCCATTTTTGGGTGATTTCAGGGTGAGTGCAGGAGGGAAAATCAGCCAGGGAGCCATTCACACAGCCTCGTTTAAAAGTCCCAGGGGAGTGAAATTTCTCCCCTATTTTGCACGAAACATTAGCACTGAGGAGACCAATTTCCGGTCGCAATCTCTTGCACCCGATCTCCCTCGGAAGTGCACCACCTGTTCATTTGGAAGCCAGGAGCTTCCAAGTGTACAGGGCACCCACTTGAAACCGGCGTTAGGCCTGTTGACTAAGCTCATCAAGGTCCTAATGCCCATTTTAGGACCCTGCTCCAAAACTTGGCATTAAACTGGGTGGAGCATGTTTTTTTATGAGTCTGCATCAGTCTAACCTGGATTTCAATGTAAGCAAATGTGAGGTCATCCACTTTGGACCTAAAAAGGATAGAACAGGATACTTTCTAAATGGTGAAAAGCTAAAACCAGAGGAGGTCCAAAGAGACTTGGGGATCCAGGTACATAGATCATTAAAATGTCATGAACAGGTACAGAAAATAATTAAAAAGACTAATGGAATGCTGGCCTTTATATCTAGAGGACTAGAATACAAGGGGGTAGAAGTTATGCTGCAGCTGTACAAAACCCTGGTTAGACCACACCTGGAGTACTGTGTGCAGTTCTGGGCACCACACCTTAGGAAGGATATATTGGCCTTGGAGGGAGTGCAGTGCAGGTTTACCAGAATGATACCTGGACTTCAAGGGTTAAGTTAAGAGGAGAGATTACACAAATTAATGTTGTATTCCCTAGAATTTAGAAGGTTAAGGGGTGATCTGATTGAAGTTTTCAAGATATTAAGAGGAACAGATAGGGTAGAGAGAGAGAAACTATTTCCGCTGGTTGGGGAGTCTAAGACTAGGGGTCATAGTCTAAAAATTAGAGCCAGGCCTTTCGGGAGTGAAATTAGGAAACACTTGTACACACAAAGGGTGGTAGAAGTTTGGAACTCTCTCCCTCAAACGGCAATTGACGCCAGATCAATTGTTAATTTTAAATCGGAGATTGATAGCTTTTTGTTAACCAAAGGTGTTAAAGGACATGGGCCAAGGTCGGGTATATGGAGTTAGGTCTCAGATCAGTCATGATCTCACTGAATGGTGGGACAGGCTCGAGGGGCTCAATGGCCTCCTCCTGTTCCTATGTTCCTAACTAGCGGTCCTTAAAGATTGCTGCCGAAAAGCTAACTTTACTCTTTGACTTAGCCTTCATGTGGAGCCAGGAGGAGCAGGAGTGCTCCCCCTGGCTCTGCAACAGTAGTACAGGCTTCTGCTGGCCTGGGTTCACTCCCCTTCTGTTCGCCTCCCCCCACGAGGAACTACCTGCGGGCTGGTTTGGTGTCGGAGCTGGGTGAACTTTCTAAGGCCCACAACCAGCGAGCTGCATCGGGATGCCCAAGTGGTGTCCGTAGCTTACTGAATTTATAGAAATGAGACGCGAGGCCCAATTTCCTGCCAACCTAAGGCGAGGCTTTCAAGCACACTTCACACCAATTTCCGGCACGACACGAATTTCTCTCCACAACCCTCCCCCTGTATTTTAATGATTTTACATATGTTTCTGTTCTTAACAACCTAATAACTTTTTTTAATTGTTTCATAATGTAATGAGAGTGGACTAGATTTTGCTACTCTTTACCATACATTTTTGGGTGGTCTCAGGGTGAGTGGAGGAGGGAAAATCAGCCAGGGAGCCATTCTATCAGCTGCACGCCAATTCCCGCCACTTTGGAAGTGATTTCGGACTCTGAATACAGCTGGCAATATTTGTACAGATGCATGTGTCATCCAATGCATCGTCCTTCATTAATTTCTGAGCAATCTTAGGCATTAGGCAAGCTGTTGCATTCTGCTGCCCAGTGTTGATAGGGGCCGTGGGGGAGTGAGGGGGGAGGGGGTTACATTTTAAATAACCTCCATTGGGAGACTACACTAAAAGGTATGAAGGTGGACATACAATGGCTAATATTCAAGGAAATAATGCATAATTTGCAACAAACATATATTCCTCTAGGGCATAAAAACCAAAAAGGAAAAGTGATCCAACCATGGCAAACAAAAGAAATTAAAGCGAGTATTAAGTCAAAGGAGGAAGCTTAAAATTGCCAGAAAAAGTGGTCAGCCTGAGGATTGAGATATTTTTAGAAATCAGCAAAGGGTGTCCAAGAAATTGATAAAGAAAGGGAAAATGGAATGAGCACAAGCTAGTGAAAAATATAAAAATGGATTGTAAAAGCTTCTATAGGTATGTGAAAAGGAGAAGACTGGCGAAGGTAAATGTAGGTCCTTTACAGTCAGAGACGTGAGAATTTATAATGGGGAATGAGGAAATGGCAGAGAAATTAAATACTTTGTTTCTGCCTTCACGGAGGAAGACGCAAAAAACCTCCCAGAAATACGAGAAAACCAAGGGTGTGGCGAGAATGAGGAACTTAAAGAAATTATTATTAGTAAAAAAACATTACTAGCAATATTAATGGGACTAAAAGTCGATAAATCTCAAGGACCAGATGACCTACATCCTAGGGTTTTGAAAGAGGTGGCCACTGGGATAGTGGACGCATTGGTTGTCATCTTCCAAAATTCTATAGATTCTGGAACGGTTCCTGCAGATTGGAGGATAGCAAATGTAACCCCGCTATTTAAGAAAGGAGGGAGAGAGAAAACGGGGAACTTAGACCTGTTAGCCTCACATCAGTAGTTGGAAAAATGCTGGAATCTATTATAAAGGATGCAATAACTGGGCACTTAGAAACTAATAGTAAGATTGGGCAGAGCCAACGTGGATTTATGAAAGGGAAGTCCTGTTTGACAAACCTATTGGAGTTCTTTGAGGATGTAACTAGTGGAGAAGACAAAGGGGAACCGGTAGATGTGGTATATTTGGATTTTCAGAAGGCCTTCGATAAGGTCCCACACAAGAGGTTGGTGAACAAAATTAGGGCACATGGAATTGGAGGTAATATACTAGCATGGGTTGAGAATTGGTTAACAAACAGAAAACAAAGAGTAGGGATAAACGGGTCTTTTTCAGGATGGCAGGCTGTGACTAGTTGGGTACCGCAAGGATCGGTGCTTGGGCCCCAGCTATTCACAATCTATATCAATGATTTGGATGAGGGGACTAAATGTAACATTTCCAAATTTGCTGATGACACAAAGCTAGGTGGCAGTGTCAGTTGCGAAGAGGATGTGAAGAGGCTTCAAGGGGATCTCGACAGGCTCAGTGAGCGGGCGAGAACATGGCAGATGGATTATAATGTGGATAAATGTGAAGTTATCCACTTTGGTAGAAAAAACAGAAAGGCAGAGTATTTCCTAAATGGTGAAAGACTGGGAAATGCAGATGCTCAAAGGGACCTTGTTGTCCTTGTACATGAGTCACTGAAAGTGAATGTGCAGGTGCAGCAAGCCATTAGGAAGGCAAATGGTATGCTGGCCTTCATTACAAGAGGATTTGAGTACAGGAGTAAAGAAGTCTTATTCCAATTATATAGGGCCTTGGTGAGACCACACCTGGAATACTGTGTACAATTTTGGTCTCCTTACCTAAGGAAGGATATATTTGCCATAGAGGGAGTGCAACAAAGGTTCACGAGATTGATTCCTGGGATGGGGGGGACTGTCGTATGAGAAGAGATTGAGTAGACAAGGCCTGTATTCTCTTGAATTCAGAAGAGTGAGAGGAGATCTCATTGAAGCATACAAAATTATTACAGGGCTTGATAGGGTGGATGCTGGGAGAATGTTTCCCTTGGCTGGGGAGTCTAAAATCAGGGGCCACAGCCTCAGGATAAAGGGTAGGCCATTCAGGACTGAGATAAAAAGAAATTTCTTCACACAGAGGGTGGTGAATCTTTGGAATTCTCTACCCCAGAGGGCTGTGGAGGCTCAGTCATTGGGTATATTCAAAACAGAAGTCGATAGATTTCTGACTAGTAAGGGCATCAAGGGATATGGCGATAGGGCCAGTGAATGGAATTGAGGCAGAAGATCAGCCATGATCCCATTGAATGGCGGAGCAGGTTCGAGGGGCCGAATGGCCTACTCCTGCTCCTATTTCTTATGTTCTTAAACTAAATACAATTGATTAAGGGGCAATCGATTGCTCTTGGCCAGCATGCCGATTTTAATTTTTGTTTTAAATATGACCACTTCTTCAACTGCCCTGAAGACCAATGGCCACACTCAGATACTGCCGGTGCCCAACTGCTGGGTTTTCCTGGATTAGTGTCGAGGGCTGCAATTCTGGCAGGATTGTGGTTGAAGAGAAAAATCAAGCCTAATGTTTCTTAAAATCTTACCCTTTTAACGAATGTGGCCACATTTTAAATAGCGTCTGTTTGACTATGTTTCATTTCACTGTCCAAGAACTGTCTGAGAAACCATGAAATACTCTACTTGGGATGAACCCAAACCAACGCCTGTCATTAACTGTACCTTCAAGTGGCTCTGCAGCTTGGACCCAGATATCCTGTGTCTCCCTGAGCTCCTATGTCACTTGGCATTGGAAGATTTCATTTTGGTGTTCCTTTTTTATTGCATCAGTTCCGGTTCTACTGGAATTTTCTAAATCCTTCACTTATAGTCTGCTTTCAAGTGACCTAGTAGACAGTAATGGACCTTTTTTTTCCAGGATGTTTAAAAACAAAATTGCTAGAATGGATATATAAAATATCCCTCTAAAATTATTCCAAAACTACATATTCCTAATAAAAAAAATCAGAATTATTGAAAAAATCTCTAAAAGCAACAGCGCATTACTAAAGATGTAAACAGTATTCAAAATAAGCTTTTAATGCAAAAGCATGGAAATTACACCAAGCATTAATTTGGCAGCGATAGTCATGTGCTCAACCTGCAACCCACCTTGGGTGTGTCAATAAGCGAAGTCCTTGGAAGATGTCAGTGTTGCGAGATTCCAGCTTGAGCGTGTGACCTGCTGATGTATGGGTATGCATGAGATGTTTTGAAAGAGCTGTGTGAGGGCTTGACGTGGGTGTCCCACATCTCTTCCCAGGTCCTTCGGATACTGCACACAAAGTTGAGCCTTGCTGCTGCCTCTTGCCACGCATGGTGCACTGCCATCTGCTGGCGGGAGTGCTCTTATGCAGCAGTACTCCCAGTTCCCCAGCCACCAAGTTGGGAGGCAGGGCGGGTGGGGAAGGGGAGAAGGAGGAGGGGTGCTGTGCCATCCTGTCACTTGCCCACAGGATACTTTTCATGCCTCCACATGTAGTTTGCCAGCCACTGGCAATGAGTTTCTCCATTTCCATTTTTTGCCTCAGATACCCCTTGGAAAGCTGAAATATGAATTTTGAACATTTACTGCCTTGACTTACATTTATATAGCGACTTTCACGACCACCGGACGTCTCAAAGTGCTTTACAGCCAATGAAGCACTGTCACTGTTGTAATGTGGGAAATGCAGCAGCCAATTTGCGCACAGCAAGCTCCCACAAACAGCAATGTGATAATGGCCAGATAAACTGTTTTTGTTATGTTGATTGAGGGATAAATGTTGGCCAGGACACCGGGGATAACTCCCCTACACTTCTTCGAAATAGTGCCATGGGATCTTTTACGTCCATCTGAGAGAGCAAACGGGGCCTCGGTTTAACATCTCATCCGAAAGATGGCACCTCCAACAATGCAGCACTCCCTCGGCACTGCGCTGGAGTGTCAGGCTAGCTTTATGTGTTCAAGTCCCTGGAGTGGGACTTGAACCCACAACTTTCTGACTCAGAGGCGAGTGTGCTACCCACTGAGCCACAGCTGACACTAAAGGCTGAACAAAATTTTATCACATATGCGGCCAATTAACTTTCCCAGCAGCCCTTCAATAACTGCAGCCTTGCGCAGTTTTCTACGCGCCCTCAACTTCCATCCGTTTGGTGAAATCCCGGGCTGCAGGCACAGACCAGGCAAGGAGTTCACCTACAATTATGTACATTGACCGACCTCACAAAGGAGGTCAGCTTCAGTTTTGGTACAGGCGCAAAACAGGAAGTAGTGGATCGGCCCCAGTGGAAAGAAAAATTACACTACCACCCAATAGTGACTCTCCCGAAACCAAAAATGAACCCAAAATAGAGCAAAGTCAGACTCTGCCATTTTCAGCAAGGATTGCACTCACTGCATTCTAAGCCCAGCTCCACTGCACTGGGACCAGAATATCTACCCTTAACAGCTACCAAAGGTTGATTGGGTTGGAAATCGGTCAAAGGACTTTTTTTTCATCTGAGCCTATCTTGTGATCTTGCACTAAGGCCTTGGAAAATTGAAAGGGAGACACGTGCAGGCAGACACATTCTTAGTTCTCACCAAGGTCTGGCGCTAGTTCAGCTTGTTTTGTAAAACCCTAAGCCGGAATCAGACAGCTAGGTTGAGGTTAACTTTGATTTCTGTAGGCTTGCCCACCTTTTGATGGTATTAATTCCCACTGTTGTACCACACTGAGGTTTGATTTGTTTCCTCTGCCTACCGCAGTTTGTCATTATAAATCATTGGGTTATGCAACTGAATTGGCATCCGTTTGAAACTAGACATACAATGGGAGTTAGGTCTCGTGCCAATGCAAACTTAGATGCACATGGGCACATCAATATAAACCTGAGTATGACCTAAATCATCCCATTCTCAGCAACACAGGAACAGGAATAGGCCATTCAGCCCCTCGAGCCTGTTCCGCATTCAATTAGATCATGGCTGATCTGTACCTCAATTCCAGTTACTCGTCTTTGCTCCATTCTCCCCCTCCCCACCCACCTCCAGTCCTACCTTCTCACTTAGATCATTCAATCACGTTTAAAAAGCACCCCCAATGGTGCAATGAGATTATTCAGACTGTGGTCAATCTATTCAACAGGCTCCCTCGGGAGACGTTGGAGACAGTTAGCATTGATTCATTCAAATGTAAATTAGATAGATTTCTTTCAGAAAATAACATTTTGGAATACAGCGTGAGTAATTTGAGACGTGATATATTGTAAGTGTAACATGCTTGAGAGGAACACATGACTTTGGGCCTACTCGCTGCCTGAAAGGGTGGTAGAGGCAGAAACCCTCATCGCATTTAAAAAGTGCCCTTGAAGTGCTGTGGCCTGCAGGGCTACAGACCAAGAGCTGGACAGTGAGATTAGGCTGGTTAGCTCTTTTTCAGCTGGTGCAGACACGATGGGCCGAATGGCCTCCTCTGTGCTGTAAACTACTATGATTCTATGGTTCTCACACTGGGGGTTTCCTCACCTCGTGTCTGGGTCTGCTGTAGACTAATTGATGGAGATTAATTGCTATTATTAGTCAACAATTCCATTATCATTGTATCATGTAACTTCCAGGATGATACAAGGTGAACTAGATGGATCTTGGTCTTTTATCGTCATACAGACAGATAAGATCCCAGGTTCAACCTCTGGTCTGTCTGAATTAGTTGATCTCAGCCATGGCAGTGGTCAGAGCATTACAACTGGTATCAGTATCCCTCACTGAGGGGGGAGATTTTCAGCCAGGATTCCCACTCCGAACTACTACCCAGTAGAAAGTATGACATCACCTGAAGACAGGGACTGGTTTGCACTTGATGTACCCTCCCCCACAGTTAAATAGCTTATCAATGCTCACTGCCAGGACTCGCCTATGAATAATGGCCACCTGGGCACGGTACCTGAAGGGAACTGGAGCCTGTAGAAATGTATGTAAAAGAGAAGTTAACACCTCGGGAGAGGAAGGGAGGGGAAAAATTGGCCACAAAGGGAGGAAAGCAATTCAAAACTTTACACGCTCCTATACACATGCACGGAATGTACATGGAAACAGATACTTCCGATCAGTCAGCAGAGATAAATATTATTTCTCAGACACAATCAGCAGTGTGTTTGAGTCATGAAGTAAACAGCACAATGAACTTAAAAGTCAGAAAATGGGAATTAAAAACAAATAGATATAGATATCCCATACAGTGGGGTAGGGACTTAAACTCAGAGTATAGGGGCTAGATTTTCGTGGAGCCGTCAGGTGGGGTTTCAGGCGTGTGGGGGAGGAAAATCCCGAATTTGGGGGTCCCGACACCACCCCGCCCAAAACCCCACCCCACGTAAGTTTCAGGGGCGGCGGGTATCCGCCCCGCACTGGGACCCGCCGAAACCAGGCGGGAAGGGATTAGTGCCAATTAACTGCCTGTTAACAGGTAGTTAACAGGCAGTTTTTAGCCTAATCCCTATTTTGAGGGGTTTCGTGTGGGTTTCCCGACGGCTCCAAACCACGCCAGGTTAGAGCAGGCGGGATGTCGGGTTGAAGGAGTTGGAGGGGTCGCGATGTTGGCGCTCAGGTGAGTGATGGGTGCATGAGTGTAAAGGTAAGTGTGTTTGATGTGTCTAAAGTGTGTAAAGAACTTTTACTTACCTGTACTTACCTTCACAGCCTTTCTTCCTGTAGCCGTCGGGAGCGCATCACTCAGCCGGTACTTAAAGCTGAATGGCTGCGATCTGTGAAAAGTGACAGCCTTCAGCTTTGAGTGCTGCTGAGAGTTCTAAATGAGTCTGTGCAGAATGACTCATGTCAGAATTCAGACTGTCAGTGTTTGACAGCTTCAAACAGCTGTAAAACACTGATATTTCATCTGTCAAGAACTCTTGACAGATGAAATTGCAGTCTGTGATGTCACCTGTTGCTGGGTGGCCTTTAATTGGCCTGCTGAGCCCGCTGGGCGGGCTCAACAAGGTCAATCAAGGGAAAATCGCATGGATTGGCCAGACGTCGAAATAGGCGGGTCAAAAACCCGAAAGGGGAAGTCCCGCCTTCCTCCCGACAGGTTCAGGAAAATCTACCCCTAGAAGTGGAACAGACAGTTTAGATTTAGCTTCTTCACACAAAGAATGGCAAATATATGGAACAGCCTGTCCAGGAAGACAGTTGCGATGTCAGCTGTGGCTCAATGGTAGGACTCTCACCTCTGGGTCAAGAAGGTCGCAGGTTCACGTCCCACTCCAGCACAAAAGTCTCCGCTGACACTCCAGTGCAGTACTGAGGGAGTGTTGCATTGTCAGAAGTGCTGGATCAGATGTTAAACTGAGGGCCCTCTCAGGTGGATGTAAAAGATCCCATTGTGGCAGAGCCACTGAGGGACTCTGAACAACTGTAGATAATTCCCTTTAACGATGTGTTAGCTACAGACTAAATCTGTACCATTGTATATACTGTTTGCATGTACAGCGCGCGGTCCCTTTAAGAGCGCGGGTAAATGCGATGACGTCATGACGCCATCCACGGGACCGCCCAGGCAGTCCTCGTGGAGCTTCCGACCTGTTAAGACCTATATTCATAGTTCTCTTGCATCAATCTGTTTAAACTCATTAGTTTGACATTAAAAACCTTTTTGATTGATTGCCTGCGTCGAACTCAATCTCTAGATAGGAATTTGACCATTCCTACATTGGTGACCCCGACTTTTGTGAACGGATTTCGCGAAAGGAACACAGCATGGAGGCAAATGCCGTTTCGTTGAAGCTGCCGCAGTTCTGGGAGCAACAAGCGACCTCGTGGTTCATCCAAGTTGAAGCCCAGTTCACCCTGAGAG
Organism: Somniosus microcephalus; assembly: GCF_052327205.1. NCBI lineage: Eukaryota > Metazoa > Chordata > Chondrichthyes > Squaliformes > Somniosidae > Somniosus > Somniosus microcephalus. Next base: position 215,057,636 of record NC_140995.1, on the reverse strand, counting down.
GCATCGTTGAGGATCAGACCCGTTACTGATATGTGGTCTCCGCACTCGACGGCTCTACTGCCTCGCGGATCATCAGTCTTCTCGAGAACCCCCCAACTGACCGCAAGTATGAGACCCTCAAGGTGCGGTTGCTACAGGTTTTCGGGCTCATGAAATCAGAGCGCGCCCGTCGGCTGCTCGCTATGCCTGGGATCGAGGACTCCAAACCTTCCAAGTTGATGAGCCAAATGCTCACACTCCTTGGCTTCGAACCGCAATGCTTTCTCTTCAGAGAGTTGTTCCTCAGCCAATTACCAGAGCAAGTGCAAGCGGCCTTGGCGAGATCCACGGTCAAAGACTGCACAGCGCTCGCTGCCGAGGCGGACAAAATATTCACAGTTACGCAACAGTACTGCACTGCCACGAGGCACCCATCCCCCACAGACGCCACCCCAGCTCCTCAGCCTGCGGGGCTGTGCTTCTACCATGCGCAGTTTGGCGCGAAGGCGAGATGTTGCCGTCCTCCCTGCAGCTTCTCTCAAAAAAAAAAACAACTCCATCCAATGAAGAACGGGTCTAACGGGTGCCCCGCGGCTGCGATGGCAATCGGCAATGCAGGCAAGCTGCTCTTCGTCACAGATGCCCTCTCTGGTTGTCGGTTCCTCTGCGACACCGGAGCGCAGTGCAGCATTCTACCTGCGTCAGCCCTTGATGTACAGGCTGGCAGGCACGGCCTTCCCCTCGAAGCGGCTAATGGCGGAGCTATTTGGACCTTCGGCAGACGGCGGGTCCAAGTGTGCTTCGGCGGCCAGCGGTTTTTCTGGGAATTCGTTACAGCCAAGGTTTCGCAAGCCATTCTCGGTGCTGATTTCCTGTGCGCCAACGGCCTCCTGGTCGATGTAAGGAACCGGCGGCTGATCAATGCCGCCACTATTATGTCCATGTGTAATTGAGACACGGACTGCAGGAGTTGGGTACAACAGGTGTTTACTGAGTGGAGACAAAACTGGAACTACTATGCAAAGTTACTACACAGGCTTATATACAGGGGTGGTCACTACTGGTACTGCAGTATACAGGGGCTGCAGAATATAGTTTCTTCTGCAAAGTACATACACTCCAATTCCTCCCCTTTTAGCCAAACAGTACATAACATTCGATTAATAATCAAATAACATATTTACAATTACAGTTGCCATATACATTAGCTGAAGTTAAGCAATTATTAGTTCAGTCTTTGAGGAGGCTTCCAAATTCTGTCTGGATAACGCCTCTTTGGGGTATCAGGTTCTTCTGGCAAAGTTGATTCGGGATCAACGTCGTTGTTTGGTTCGTCTGCTTCCAATATCACCGATTCTGAGGTAGATGCAATTGGTACTACGGTTTCATCACCAGGTGTATCGGATCGTGGTGTGGATTTGACATTTTCCAGTGACTCTAGAATCTGGTCAGCATGGTGTCTTACAATGCTCTCTCCAACGTCCACAGTATACATTAGAGGTCCTTGCCGTGTGCAGATCGTTCCTGGCTGCCATTTCTCTGTGCGGTAGTCCCGGGCCAAAACTGGTTGACCTATCTTAAAACTCCTGGTCGGCCTTTCATTCATATTCTGAAACTACCTGTTCTCCACATCTCTTCTGATGTTTGGCTTAACCAAATCCAAGCGGCATCGTAGTCTTCGATTGAAGAACATCATGGCTGGAGTTTGGTTAGTAACCGCATGTGTTGCATTCCGGTAGGCAAACAAGAAGTTATCCACCTTGTGTTGTAGGGGTATGTCTTCATTACGCATTGCCTTGATAGCCTTCTTGAATGTTTGAACGAACCTCTCAGCCAATCCATTGGTGGCTGGATGATATGGGGCGGATGTGTAATGCTTAACACCATTGTTCTTTAAGAACCTCCGGAATTCTTCAGACACAAACTGTGGTCCATTGTCAGAGCAAATCTGTTCAGGCAGCCCATTTCTGGCGAATATGGTTCGTAAAACTGTGATAGTTTTTTCTGTGGTGGTTCAGGACATTTTTATTACCTCTGGCCACTTTGAATGTGCATCCACCGCAATTAAAAACATCGAGGCCATAAATGGACCAGCAAAATCAATGTGTACCCTTTGCCATGGAGATGAGGGCAACTCCCATGGATGTAGAGGGGCTTGTGGTTGGGCGTTTTGGACCTTCTGGCATCCTGTACAGCTCTTGGTCATCTCTTCAATTTCTCTATCGATTCCCGGCCACCACACAAACGCTCTGGCTAAGTTCTTCATTTTTACCCCTCCCAGATGACCCTCATGAAGCACATTGAGCACTCTATCCTTCAATTTGGGTGGAATTACTACTCTGGATCCACACATCAAGGTTCCTCGGCACACTGACAGCTGTTCTCTTCTCGGCGAGAATGCTGGCAACAGTGGTTCGCCATGTGCTGGCCATCCCTTCACCGTTAAATCATAGACCCTGGAGAGTGTCGGGTCATTTCGTGTTTCCTTTTCTATGTTTGCATTCATCACAGGTAGACATTCGACTATGGTCGAGTGGAATATCTCCACAGGATCCACTGCAGGTGCTTCTTCCACCGTCGGCAACGGTAGGCGCGACAATCTATTTAGTTCCTTTGTACTCGATGTCATATTGGTGTGCCCCTAGGAAAAGGGACCACCTCTGTAGCCGTTGTGCTGTCATTATCGGGACGCCCTTCTGAGGGTTGAAAATGGAGACAAGAGGTTGATGATCAGTTAGTAGAGTAAATTTCTGACCGTGCAGATAGTGATTGAACTTCTTCACCCCCCACACCAGGCTGAGGGCCTCTCTGTCAATCTGGGCGTAGTTACGCTCGGCTGAAGTTAACGAGCGTGACGCAAAAGCTATCGGCATCTCTGAACCATCAAGGAATTTATGTGACAGTACCGCTCCAATGCCGTAGGGAAACGCATCACACGCCAGTCTTATCGGTAGTGATGGGTTGTAGTGAGCCAATACTTCTCTTGAAGTGATTAGGTCTTTACTCTTCTGAAAGGCCCGCTTACATTCATCGCTCCATTTCCATGCTACTCCAGTTTGTAGTAGGGCGTTCAGTGGGTGCAGAATTGTGGACAAATTCAGCAAAACTTATGGTAGTAATTCACCAATCTGAGGAATGACCTCAGTTGCGACACATTTTCAGGCGCTGGAGCCTTAGCTACCGCTTCAATTTTGTCAGGGGACTTATGTAACCCCTCTTCATCAATCACGTGGCCACAATACGATATCTGTTTCTTAAAAAACTTGCACTTGGGGCGATTGGCTCGTAGCCCATGTTCTCTTAGTCTAGTGAGCACCTGCTCTAGGTTGGCAAGGTGTTCACTGTCATTTTCACCTGTCACTAGGATGTCGTCCAAGTAACACTGAGTCCCCGGAATCCCTTGCAGGACTTGTTCCATCGCTCTTTGCCATATCGCCGGAGCTGATGCTACTCCGAATACCAGTCGATTATACTGGTAAAGACCTTTGTGAGTGTTTATCGTGAGATACTTCCTAGAGGATTCTTCAACCTCCATCTGCAAATATGCTTGTGCTAGGTCAATTTTTGTAAAACGCTTCCCTCCAGATAGTGAGGCAAAAATATCTTCTATCCTCGGGAGGGGATACTGTACTGTGTGAAGGACTGGGTTCACCGTCACCTTGAAGTCCCCACAGATGCGAACCTTCCTTGGCTCCTCAGACTTATTGTTTAACGTTTTTTTCATGACAGGAATGATGGGTGTCGCCCACTCGCTCCAGTCTACCTTAGATAAAACGCCTGCATTCTCCAGATTCTCCAGCTCTGCCTCGACGGCTGGGCGAATTGCATACGGTACCGGTCTTGCTTTGAAAAACTTGGGAATTGCATTCTCTTCTATTTTTATTGAGGCGGTTACGCCTTTAAGAGTTCCCAGTTCTTGTTGAAATACCTCTTTAGCGTTAGCTAAGATTTTTGACAATCGTCCAGGTGTGACGTCGTCATCCTTTTTACCAGCCACTGTCAGTGCCTGAATGGAGTGCCAGTCTAAACTTATCTTTCTGATCCATTCACGTCCCAATAACAGTGGTCCACCATCTTGCAGTATGTACAGATACAATTTCTGTATTTCCTTGCCGTTGTATTCGACAGGCACCCTTATTTTCCCTCTGGGGTATACTTTCTGCCCCGTATACGTCTTCAAGACAATGGATGTCTCTTTCAAGGGTATGTGTGAGAATAGCCGCTCGTAGTCTCGTCGATTCATGACGGTCAGGGCTGATCCTGTATCCAATTCCATTTTGACTTGGGACCCTGCTATCGTGAGGTTAACCCAAATGGTTCGGTGATCCTCTTTTGCGATTACGTTGTGAAGTTTGAGACAGCTTAGTCTCTTGTTCCCAGATTCACTATCGCTCTTCTGGTCTTCGGAACTACTGTCCGTCATCTTTTGTACTTTCCTGTACTGCTCCTTAGTAGCCTTTTTGTTGTCGTTAGTCTTCTTCCCAGACCTGCAAACTCGTGCAATGTGTCCCATCTTTCCGCATTGCCTGCATATTTTGTCCTTGGACCAGCAGTCATTCTGGTCATGGGTTGTTCTGCCGCAGCGATAATATTTTTCAAATCCCTGTGTCATTTCATGGGTGCCGTATTCCTGTGGCTTTTGCTGTATTTCCACAGCTCCCCTTGCTGCTGCTTCGTACGATACTGCCACGCTGAAAGCCTTATCTAGCGTCAGCTCTTTCTCTGAGAGTAACCTCTTCTGGGTTCCTTCACTCAGGAGTTCACAGGCAAATTTGTCCCGTAGGGTATCTGCCAGTCCTGCTCCGAACTGGCAGTGCTTTGATAGCTTGCGTAGTTCCGTAAGGTAATCAGCATTGCTCTCATCTTTATGCTGATTTCTCTTGTGGAATTTAAATCTTTCTGCTATCAGCAGCGGTGTAGGATTTAGGTGTTCCTGTAGGATATCAACAATTTCGTTAAAACTCTTCACCATCGGTTTGGCTGGAGTGATCAGGTTCCGCAATAGGCCATACGTTCTTGCGCCCATTAAGTTTAGTAGTACCGATGCCTTTTTCTCATCGGCTACTTCGTTTGCCTTGCAATATACTTCGACTCGTTCCACATACGTGGTCCAGTCTTCTATTGCATTATCGAAGGCAGTGATATTGCCAGTCTTCGGCATCTTGGAAATCTAAGATGGCGCCTCCCGCGCTTTGCCTTCTTCCCCGATTGAACAAAATGGTGCCTCCCGCACTTTGCCTTCTTCCCCGCTGGATTAAGATGGCGCCTCCCGCGCTTTCTGTCTTCTCCGCTGCTGCTAGCGCTGTTGCTGGCGTTTTTATGCCTTGATGGTGACGCCCTATGGTCTTCGCGCACTTCCCCCCCGCGCTGCTGCTAACGCCGCTCTCCGCGGTCCCCGTGGCAAACTGCAGCTCCTCGCGGCTTCCTGCGCTTCTAATTTCTTTTATTTTCCCGTCGTCAGAGCAAACCCTATGGGACACTTTCCTCCCTCTTCTCGGGTCTGTACGCTGCCCGGCTTCGTAGCACCGGCCGCGCCCTGTGTGCTCCACCCTCTCTCTCTCCTCTTCCCGACAACGCTGCTCGGCCCCATTGAAAAGCCACCCGATCGAGCTCTAGCCCGCCGCAGCCCAGGAAGGATCAGTGTACTACCTGCCACCAACCCGATTAGCTGGAACACCATAGACAGGATAACCAAGCCCCGCTCTCGACAGCCTCTCCTGCAAATCTTCAACTCCGATGAATCAGAGGCGGTTGCCCACGGTCGACGCCCGTTTCTTCTGTTTGTTTTTTTTCCTTTCTTCCTTCTGGCCTCGACCTCTAACAACTTCGCTTCAGGGATGGATCCCCATGAGGTGGTGCAGAACTGTAGGTAAGTTCGGATCTGCTCGTCGCCAGTATTATGTCCGTGTGTAATTGAGACACGGACTGCAGGAGTTGGTTACAATAGGTGTTTACTGAGTGGAGACAAAACTGGAACTACTATGCAAAGTTACTGCACAGGCTTATATACAGGGGTGGTCACTACTGGTACTGCAGTATACAGGGGCTGCAGAATATAGTTCCTTCTGCAAAGTACATACACTAGAGCCACGTTTCACTCTATCCCTTGCCACCGTTGTAACACCATGTCGCACACCGTCTCCTGCGCTTTCCCAAGTCCGAATGAGTTCGCTCGCCTGCCAGGCGAATTTCCGGACCTGACCAGGCCCACGTTCTCCTCCACGGCCACGAAGCATGGTGTGGAACACCACATCACCACCACTGGCCCCCCAGTCCACGCGCGGGCCCGGCGCCTCGAACCTGGCAAGCTAGCGGTCGCGAAGGCGGAGTTCACAACAATGGAACGCTTAGGGATTATTCGCAGGTCGAATAGTCCCTGGTCTTCGGCTCTTCACATCGTACCGAAACCTGGCGGCAGATGGCGGCCCTGCGGCGACTATCGGCGCCTAAACTGTTGTATCCGTGTGTTAATGAAGACCCGGAAAGCAGGAGTTGATTTAACAAGTGTTTACTGAACAAAGTCTGGAGGTGAACTAAGCTATACAAGACGCTATACAGGCTTATATACCCGAGTGGTCACTACCGGTACTACAGTACACAGGGGCTTCAAAAAAAACCTAGTTCCTCTTAAAGGTACATACACCACAATTCCTCCCCTTTTAGATAAATAGCACATAATATTTTAAGTAATCATTAATTAACATTTTTACAAGAACAATAATCTACACATTTGCTGAAGTTAATCAATTACAAATTCAGTCTCTCTGGAGGCTTCCTGACTCGGTCCGGATAACGCCTCGGTGGTGTAGTAGGTTTCGGTGGTGTAGTAGGTTCTTTTGGCAAGGTCGATTCGGCTTGAATGCCAGTGTCGGGTTCATCTGGTTCCAGTATCACCGGATCGGAGGTAGATACTATGGGTATCTCTGCTTCATCATTAGGCGTATAGAGTTGTGGTGTAGGTTGTCCCTTTTCGGATGGCTCTATGATCTGGTCAGCATGGCGCCTTATTATGCTTTCTCCAATGTCCACGGTATACATCAGTGGTCCTAGTCGTGTGCAGATAGTTCCAGGCTGCCATTTCTCGGTACGGTAGTCCCGGGCCAAAAACCTGTTGACCTATCTGGAAGGTTCTAGTTGGCCTTTCATTCATGCCTTGAAATTGCCAGTTCTCCACGTCCCTTCTGATGTTTGGCTTGATCAAATCCAGCCAGCATCTTAGGCTTCTATTGAAGAACATCATGGTGGGAGTTTGGTTTGTAACCATATGTGTTGCATTCCTGTATGCGAACAAGAAGTTATCCACCTTGTGCTGAAGTTTTATGTCTTCATTACCCATGGCCTTTATGGCCTTCTTGAAGGTCTGGACAAACCTTTCAGCCAATCCATTGGTGGCGGGATGGTATGGGGCGGACGTGTAGTGCTTAACCCCATTGTTTTTTAAGAACTTCCTGAATTCTTCGGACACAAATTGCGGTCCATTATCAGAACAGATCTGTTCCGGCAGCCCATTCCTGGCAAATATGGTCCTTAATACTGTGATGGTTTTTTCCGTGGTGGTGGAGGACATCTTTATTACCTCCGGCCACTTGGAGTGTGCATCAACCGCGATTAAGAACATTGAGTCCATAAATGGACCAGCAAAATCGATATGTACCCTTTGCCAGGGAGATGAGGGCCACTCCCATGGATGTAGAAGGGCTTGTGGTGGGGCGTTTTGGACCTTCTGGCATCCTAGACAGCTCTTGGTCATTTCTTCGATGTCTCCATCGATACCTGGCCACCACACAAATGCTCTGGCTAAGTTCTTCATTTTCACTCCACCCAGATGCCCCTCGTGAAGCTCCTTTAGCACTTTATCCTGGAGTTTGGGTGGAATCACCACTCTGGATCCACACATCAAGGTTCCTCGGCACACTGACAGCTGTTCTCTTCTTTGCGAGAATGCTGGTAACAGTGGTTCGCCATGTGCTGGCCATCCCTTCACCGTTAAATCGTAGACTCGTGAGAGAGTCAGGTCATTTCTCGTTTCCTTTTCAATGGTAGAATTTGTCACTGGTAGACATTAAACTATGGTCGAGTGGAACATCTCCACTGGGTCCACTGTAGGTGCCTCTTCTACCGTTGGCAACGGTAGGCGTGATAAACCGTCAGCATTCCCATGCTGTTTTGTTCCTTTGTATTCTATGTCATATTGGTGTGCCCCTAGGAAAAGGGACCACCTCTGTAGCCTTTGCGCTGTCATAATGGGAACGCCCTTTTTAGGGTTGAATATGGAGACGAGGGGTTGATGGTCAGTCAACAAGGTAAATTTTTGTCCGTGTAGGTAATGGTTGAATTTCTTCACCCCCCACACCAGGCTGAGTGCCTCCCTGTCGATCTGGGCATAGTTACTTACGCTCAGCTGAGTTCAATGAGCGTGACGCAAAAGCTATCGGCCGCTCCGAGCCATCAGGGAATTTATGCAATAATACTGCTCCTATGACGTAAGGGGATGCATCACACGCCAGTCTGATTGGCAGTGATGGGTTGTAATGAGCCAACACTTCCTTGGACATGATCAAGCCTTTGCATTTATGGAAGGCACGTTTACAGTCTTCGCTCCATTTCCAAATTACTCCCGTTTGTAGCCGTGCGTTAAGAGGGTGCAGAACCGTTGACAAGTTCGGTAAAAATTTATGATAGTAATTTATTAATCCCAGGAACGACCTTAATTGTGAGACATTTTCAGGCGCTGGAGCTTTTATGACCGCTTCAATTTTTTCAGGTGACTTATGCAACCCTTCTTCGTTAATGACATGGCCACAATATGATATTTGTTTCTGGAAAAATTCGCACTTGGGGCGATTTGCTCGTAGGCCCCGTTCTCTCAGCCTCGTGAGCACCTGCTCCAAATTGGCAAGGTGCTCGTTGTCATTTTCTCCTGTTACACGGATGTCGTCTAGGTAGCATTGAGTCCCTGGAATCCCTTGGAGGACTTGCTCCATAGCTCTTTGCCAGATAGCTGGAGCTGATGCTACTCCGAAAACTAGCCGATTGTACTGGTACAGGCCTTTGTGTGTGTTTATCGTGAGATACTTTTTAGAGCTCTCCTCAACCTCCATCTGTAGATATGCCTGTGCCAAGTCAATTTTGGTGAAACGTTTCCCTCTGGATAGTGAGGCGAAAATATCTTCTATCCTCAGAAGAGGATACTGTACCGTATGAAGAACCGGGTTTACAGTCACCTTGAAGTCCCCACAGATGCGAATTTTTCTCTGTTCTTCAGATTTATCATTATTCAACGTTTTCTTCATGACTGGGACGATGGGTGTTGCCCACTCGCTCCAATCTACCTTGGATAACACGTCTGCTTTTTCCAAATTCTCCAGCTCTGCCTCAACTGCTGGACGAATTGCGTATGGCACCGGCCTTGCCTTAAAAAACTTGGGAATTGCCGCATCTTCTACTTTTATTGAGGCGGTGGCGCCTTTCAGGGTTCCTAGTTCCTGTTGAAACACTTCTTTGGCATTAGCCAAGATTTCTTTTAATCGCCCAGGGATGATGTCATCATCATCTTTTTTCTTACTGGTCACCGTCAGTGCCTGAATGGAGTGCCAGTCCAAACGTATCTTTCTGATCCATTCACGTCCCAACAATGGTGGACCACCATCTTGCAGAACGTATAAATACAACTTCTGTATTTCCTTGCCGTTGTATACAACAGGCACGCTTATTTTCCCTCTGGGGTATACTTTCTGCCCCGTATATGTCTTCAAGATAATGGATGTGTCTTTCAAAGGTATATGCAGAAATAGCCGCTCGTAATCCCATCGACTTATGATGGTCAGAGCTGATCCTGTATCTAGCTCCATTTTAACTGGGGACCCCGCTATTGTGAGGGTAACCCAAATGGTCTGGTAATCTTCTTTGGCAATTACATTATGTAATTTGAGACAGCTTAGTCTCTTGTTTCCGGAGTCGCTATCGCTCTTCTGGTCTTCGGAGCTACTGTCCGTCATCATTTGTACCTTCCTGTACTTTTCCTTATTGACCTTTTTACTGTCAGCGGATTTTTTTCCAGATCGGCATACACGTGCAATGTGTCCCATCTTTCCGCATTGCCTGCATGCTTTGTCCTTGAACCAGCAGTCCCTCTGGTCATGGGTGGATCTGCCGCAGCGATAACATCTCTCGAAACCCCGTGTCATTTCATGGGTGCCGAAGTCCTGTGGCTTTTGCTGTATCTCTGCAGCTCCTCTTGCTGCTGCTTCGTATGATACAGCCACACTGAAAGGTTTGTCCAGTGTCAAATCTTTCTCAGAAAGTAGTCTTTTCTGTATTCCTTCGCTTAGGAGACCACAGACGAATTTGTCTCGTAGAGAATCTGCCAGTCCTGCCCCGAATTGGCAGTGCTTAGACAGCTTTCGTAATTCGGTGAGGTAATCAGCGTTACTTTCATTCTTGTGCTGATTCCGCCTGAAGAATTTGAATCGTTCCGCTATCAGCAGCGCTGTTGGGTTTAAGTGCTCCTCTAGGGTATCAACAATCTCCTTAAAATTCTTGTCTCTCGGTTTGGCTGGAGTGATCAAGTTTCGTAACAGCCCGTATGTCCTTGCGCCCATCAGATTTAGAAGTACCGATGCCTTTTTATCATCCACTACTTCATTCGCCTTGCAATATACCTCCACTCTTTCCACATATGTGGTCCAATCCTCTATATCACTATCGAAAGCAGTAATATTGCCAGTCTTAGGCATCCTGAAAATCAAAAATGGCGCCTCCCACGCTTTTTCTTCTTCCCTGTCGAGTCAAGATGGCGCCTCCCGCGCTTTCCCGCCACTGCCGCTGCTGCCAACGCTGTTCTCTGCGGTTTTTAATTACATATATATTTTTAAACAGTTTCTCCGTCACTCCGTCGGACTCTCTGGGACTTTCCCCTCCCTTTGCTTGGTCCGAACGCCGACCTGCTTTGCAGCGCCGGCAGTGTCCTGAGTGCTCCACCCTCTGTCTCTGTTTGTTTCTGCCTTACGACTCACTGACCGGCCCAGCTGCAGAGCTACCCGATCGAGCCGCAGCCCGCCGCCCAGGAAGGATTAGTGCAGTACCTGCCACCAGCCCGTTTAGCTGGTGAAACCACAGTTTTTTTTTTTCATTTTTTTTTTTCTTCGACCTTCGTCTGAGGAATCGATCTCCTTGAGGTGCTGCCGAATTGCAGGTAAGTTCGTTTCTAACTCGACGCCACTGTTGTATCCGTGTGTTAATGAAGACCCAGAAAGCAGGAGTTGATTTAACAAGTGTTTACTGAACAAAGTCTGGAGGTGAACTAAACTATACAAGACGCTATACACGCTTATATACCCGAGTGGTCACTACCGGTACTACAGTACACAGGGGCTTCAAAAAAAACATAGTTCCTCTTAAAGGTACATACACCACATAAACGACGCCACCACTCCTGATCGATACCCGATCCCCCACATACAGGATTTCTCTGCCCATTTGACAGGAAACACCGTTTTTTCCAAGTTTTACCTTGTCCGAGGCTACCACCAGGTCCCGGTGCACCCGCAAGACATCCAAAAGACCGCAGTCATCACCCCTTTCGGTCTCTTCGAATTTTTAAGGATGCCGTTTGGGTTGAAGAACGCCGCCCAGGCTTTCAAGCGCCTCATGGACTCCGTGCTGCGGGACTTCAAGTTCCTTTTCGTCTCCTTAGACGATATCCTCATCACCAGTCCTAATAAGGAGGAACACATCTCTCACCTCCGCACCCTCTTTCGACGCCTCAGCCAACACGGCCTGATTATCAACCCAGCCAAGTGCCAGTTTGGTCTGCGCCAAATTGATTTCCTGGGACATCGCATTACCTCAGAGGGGGCGGTTCCTTTGCAAGTGAAGGTAGAGGCGGTGACATCCTTTCCACGCCCGCAGAACATAAAGGCCCTGCAGGAGTTCCTTTACCATCGTTTCGTGCCTAAGGCAGCACTGCTCATGCAGCCCCTGTACGAGGCCCTCAAGGGCAAGTCTGGCAAGGATCCGGTGAGCTGGATGGTTGACATGGACTGGGCATTCACCGACACCAAGAGTGCCTTAGCCAACGCGACCATGCTGGTGCACCCGCTACCAGGAGCCACCATCGCCTTCACCACCAACGCGTCAGATTATGCAATCGGCGCCGTTCAGTAGCAGTGGGTGAACGGGACGTGGCAGCCGTTGGCATTCTTCAGCCATCAACTGTGGCGTAACGAGCGGGCGTACAGTACTTTCGACAGGGAGTTACTAGCCCTTTTTCTGGCTATCCGCCATTTCCGGTTCTTGTTGGAAGAACGTCCTTTCACCACTTTCGTCGACCATAAGCCACTGACTTTTGCCATGGCCAAGACCGCCGAACCATGGTCATCTCGACAACAACGTCAGATGACATACATCTCCGAATTTACCACAGATATTCAGCACGTGGCCGGTAATGACAACCTGGTGGCAGATTGCCTCTCCCCTGCGACCATGCATGCGGTCCAGCTGGGCATCGACTACGCCCTCATGGCAGCAGACCAAGTCTCAGGCCCAGAAGTGCAGGCTTACCGCACCAACATCACTAGCCTCCAGTTGGCCGACATCAGGTTCCATTCGGCTGGTACCACGTTGCTGTGTGACGTCTCCGTTCGGAACCCTCGCCCTATTGTGCCAGTCGCCTGGCACCGCAAGGTGTTTTACGCCATACATGGGTTGTCACATTCAGGAATGAAGGCTTCTCAAAAGCTTATCTCATCGAAGTTCGTTTGGTGGGGCATGCATAAAGATGTCCACGACTGGGCCAACACCTGCGTGGTCTGCCAAAAGGCCAAGGTACAGCGCCACATCAAGGCTCCATTAGCCACCTTTGCAGTTCCTGAGCGACGGTTTGACCACGTTAATGTGGACCTGGTAGGACCACTTCCACCTTCCCATGGTTTTACGCACATTCTGACCATAGTAGATCGCACCACCAGATGGCCAGAGGCGGTTCCCCTGTCATCTACTACTTCGGCGGACGTGGCCATGGGTTCATCTCTTCATGGGTCGCCCGTTTTGGAGTGCCTGCTGACATCTCTTCGGACCGGGGACCGCAGTTTTCCTCTGAACTCTGGAATGCGGTGGCTCAACGACTCGGTGTCAAGTTACACCGCACCACAGCCTACCATCCACAAGCGAACGGTCTGTGCGAACGTTTTCACAGATCGCTTAAGGCCGCACTGAGGGCCAGCCTCCAAGATGTTGGATGGGCAGACAAGCTGCCGTGGGTCATGTTGGGCCTTCGCATGGCCCCCAAGGAAGATCTTCACTCTTCCACGGCAGAGCTCGTTTATGGTCAGCCGCTGTGAGTGCCAGGGGAATTCCTGCCAACACCAACGGAGCCATGGCCCGCTTCACGCCAGCTTATCAGTCACCAGGAAGCAGCCAGATGTTTCGCGCCGGTTCCCACATCGCATCACGGGTTTCAGGGCTCTCACATTCCAGCGGAACTGAAACAAGCCGACTACGTGTTCATCTGCCACGATGCTCACCGGGATCTGCTTAAGGCCCCATACACTGGTCCTTTCCGCGTGTTAGAGGCAGGAGACAAAACCTTCAAGGTGGATGTCGGTGGTAAACCGGACCACATTTCGGTCGACCGTTTGAAGCCAGCACACCTGGACCTTGACCGTCCCGTCAAGACCGCACAGCCACCGAGACGAGGTCGGCCGCTCACCATCGTCACGCCAGAACAATTGCAACCACCCACCAGACCGCCCGCCGTCCAACAGCTTCCGCTTCGGGAATACAGGAGTCATTCTGACAGGCTTGTCAGACCCCCTCACCGTTTGACTTTTTCCGTTAAAGACAATTCTGGGGGGGTGCATGTGGCAGAGCCACTGAGGGACTCTGAACAATTGTACATAATTCCCTTTAACGGTATGTTAGCTACAGACTAAATCTGTACCACTGTATATACTGTTTGCATGTACAGCGCGCGGTCCCTTTAAGAGCGTGGGTAAACACGATGACGTCATGCCGCTAATCACGTGATCACCCAAACGCGGGAAAAACATGATGATGTCATGACGCCGTCCACGGGACCGCCCAGGCAGTCCTCGTGGAGCTTCCGACCTGTTAAGACCTGTATTCATAGTTCTCTTGCAACAATCTGTTTAAACTCGTTAGTTTGACATTAAAAACCTTTTGATTGATTGCCTCCGTCGAACTGAATCTCTAGATAGGAATTTGACCATTCCTACACCATAGCACTATGTTGAAGAAGAGCAGGGGAGTTCCCCCTGGTGTCCAGGCCAATATTTATCCCTCAACCAACACCTAAAAAAAAACAGATTACCTGGTCATTATCACATTGCTGTTTGTGGGACCTTGCTGTGTGAAATTGGCTGCCATGTTACCTACATTACATAATGACTACATTAGCTGTAACACGCTTTGGTAAGTGGTGAAAGGCGCTCTAGAAATGCAGGTCTATCTTTCTTTATATTGTAAGCAAATTCAACCGGATAGATATTTGGCAGAAGGTATGAGAGAGGTCATGTATAGTGCTGTTTGAATGTGGAGACTGTCAGATGGGACACAATGGTCTCTGCCAGTCCTATACATTAATTTATAAATTTATAATACGTTATTATACAGTTCTGAAATTTATGTCACTTCTACCAATAACACAATACAAGTCAAAAGACACAGGAAGTTCCATTCCCATTCGAACACATCTGCACAAATATTTGTTCACACATTTCAGCTAAATTGCAAACACTTCCCAGATCATTAAATGCTCTGTAGCACCCCTCCTAGTTTCAAGGAGAATATTTTGCTCTCTGCGTTGATTTTTCCAAAAAAAACAGACGTGAGATTATAACACCATTTCTGCATTTTATCTTCACACCCAATTTTCTTCACTAAAATTCGGGAACAGAGGAAAATAAAGCCAAAACTTTTCTAAGTCCCACCTATCTAAATTAAGCAGTGCAGTTATTATTAAGGAAATATTGATTCAGCTCATTCATAGAAACATAGAAGATAGGAGCAGGAGTAGGCCATTCGGCCCCTCGAGCCTGTTCCACCATTTAATGAGATCATGGCTGATCATCCAAATTCAGCACCCTGTCCCTGCTTTCTCCCCATATCCCTTGATCCCCTTAGCCTTAAGAAATATATCTAACTCCTTCTTGAATAAATTTAATGAATTGGCCTCAACTGCCTTGTGTGGTAGATAATTCCATAGGTTCACCACTCTCTGGGTGAAGAAATTCCTCCTCATCTCAGCCCTAAATGGCTTACCCCTTAGCCTTAGACTGTGACCTCTGGTTCTGGACTCCCCCGCCATTGGGAACATCCTTCCTGCATCCAGTCTGTCCAGTCCTGTTAGAATTTTATAAGTTTCAATGAGATCCCCTCTCATTCTTCTAAACTCTAGCGAATATAAGCCTAATCGTCCCAATCTCTCTTGATACGTCATTCCTGGCATCCCAGGTATCAGTCTGGTGAATCTTCGCTGCACTCCCTCCATGGCAAGAACATCCTTCAACAGATAAGGCGACCAAAACAGCACAGAATACTCAAGGTGTGCTCTCACCAAGGCCCTGTACAACTGCAGCAAGACATCCTTGCTCCTGTACTCGAATCCTCTCGCTATGAAGGCCAACAAACCATTTGCCTTCTTAACCGCCTGCTGCACCTGCATGCATACCTTCAGCGACTGGTGCACAAGGACACCCAGGTCTCGTTGCACTTCCCCTTCTCCCAATCTATTGCCATTCAGATAATAATCTGCCTTCCTGTTTTTGCCACCAAAGTGGATAACCTCGCATTTATCTACATTATACTGCATCTGCCATGCATCTGCCCAATCACCCAACCTGTCCAAATCATACTGGAGTTTCTCTACATCCTAGTCACACACTCCCACTCAGCTTTGTGTCATCTGCAAACTTGGAGATATTACATCTAGTTCCCTCGTCTAGATCATTAATATATATTGTGAATAGCTGGGGTCCTAGCACCGATCCCTGCGGTACCCCACTAGTCACTGCTCGGAAAAAGAGCCGTTTATTCCAACTCTTTGCTTCCTGTCTGCCAACCAGTTCTCTATCCAAGTCAGTACCTTACCCCCAATCCCATGTGCTTTAACTTTACACGCCAATCTCTTTTGCGGGACCTTATCGAAAGCCTTCTGAAAGTCCAAATACACCACATCCACTGCTTCTCCCTTATTTATTCTACCAGTTTCAAAAAATCCCAGTAGATTTGTCAAGCATGATTTATCTTTTGTAAATCCATGTTGACTTTGTCCAATCTTGTCACTACTTTCCAAGTGCTCTGCTATTACATCTTTTATAATGGACTCTAGCATTTTCCCCACTACCGATGTCAGGCTTACTGGTCTATAATTCCTCATTTTCTCTCTACCACTTTTTTAAATAGTGGGGTTACATTAGCTACCCTCCAATCCATGGGAACTGCTCCAGAGTCTATAGAATTTTGGAAGATGACCAGCAATGCATCTACTATTTCCAGGGCCACTTCCTT
The DNA here is from genome assembly GCF_052327205.1 of Somniosus microcephalus. Classification (NCBI taxonomy): domain Eukaryota; kingdom Metazoa; phylum Chordata; class Chondrichthyes; order Squaliformes; family Somniosidae; genus Somniosus; species Somniosus microcephalus. The sequence continues at coordinate 215,041,130 of NC_140995.1, read as the reverse complement.
AAGTACCCTAGGATGTAGATTATCAGGTCCTGGGGATTTATCGGCCTTCAATCCCATCAATTTCCCTAACACCATTTCCCTACAAATACTGATTTCATTCATTTCCTCCCTCTCATTAGACCCTATGTTCCCCAAAATCTCTGGGAGATTATCTGTGTCCTCCTTTGTGAAGACAGAATCAAAGTATTTATTTAATTGGTCAGCCATTTCTTTGTTCCCCATTATAAATTCCCCTAATTCTGACTGCAAGGGACCTATGTTTGACGTCACCAATCTTTTTCTCTTCACATATTTTTACAGTCAGTTTTTATGTTCCCTTAAAGCTTACTCTCAAATTCTATTTTGCCCCTCTTAATTAATCCCTTTGTCCTCCTTTGCTGAATCCTAAACTGCTCCAAATCCTCAGGTTTGCTGCTTTTTCTGACCAATTTATATGTCCTCTCCTTGGATCTTATGCTATCCCTAATTTCCCTTGTTAGCCACGGTTGAGTCACCTTATTGTTTTATTTTTATGCCAAACAGGGATGAACAAATTCTGTAGTTCATCCATGCGATCTTTAAATGTATGCCATTGCCTATCCACCGTCAACCCTTTAAGTAACGTTCCCCAATCCATCCTAGCCAACTCGCGCCTCATACAATCATTGTTTCCTTTATTTAAATTCAGGACCCTGGTCTCTGAGTCAACTACTTCACTCTCCATCTTAATGAAGAATTCTATCATATTATGATCGCTCCTCCCCAAGGGGCCTCACACAACAAGATTGCTAATTAATCCTTTCTCATTACATAATACCCAGTCTAAGATGGCCTGATCTCTCGTTGGTTCCTCGACATATTGTTCCAGGAAACCATCCCGTATACACTCTAGGAATTCCTCCTCCACAGTATTGTTACTAACTTGGTTAGCCCAACCTATATGTAGATTGAAGTCACCCATGATAACTGCTGTGCCCTTATTGCACGTGTCTCTAATTTCCCATTTAATGCCATCCCCAACCTCAGCATTACTGTTTGGGGGTCTGTACACAACTTCAAGCTAACGTTTTCTGCCCCTTGGTATTTCTCAGCTCTACCCATACAGATTCCACATCATCACAGCTAATATCCTTCCTTACTATTGTGTTAATCTCCTCTTTAACCAGCAATGCTACCCCACCTCCTTTTCCTTTTTGCCTGTCCTTCCTGAATATTGAATACCCCTGGATTTTGAATTCCCAGCCTTGGTCACCCTGGAGCCATGTCTCCGTAATCTCAATTATATCATATCCGTTAACATCTATTTACGCAGCTAATTCATCTACCTTATTACGAATGCTCCTCGCATTAGAAATTCAGTATAGCCATGTTTGGGGTGCTACAGCTGGGCGTTCGCTAAATTTAGCGCCCAGCGCAACTTAGCGCCACCTTCACCGATATTCAGTTGCATCGCCCCAAGAGGTTGCTGCTGCGCTAAAGCAGGCGATGTACGACTATCATAAGGTGCTAAGCTGGCGTGCCCAGGCGCTAACACCGAGGGCAGGCGCAGCGCAGATGCGACGAGTTTCTGAATGAAGGCAGACACGCTGGCGCCGGTCAGCTCTTAAATGGGGAGGGTCGACTTGTTTGGCTGCCATGCCCTGCACACTGCAGCCCTGAAGCAAGGCCTGACCATTGCTGGTTCATCAGTTCTATGCCCTGGGCCATGGGGAAGCCCGCTATTCTTCCAAATCCCATTGCACGCTCTTGCTGCTTGTCCAGGGTCATGGGGAAGGAGATGTACTGACGTCTCCTTCTGAAAAGGGCATTGTTCACCTGGCGGATGCAGCAATGTACCGCAAACTGGGAGATGTTGGTAATGTCCCCAGTAGTGGATTGGCAGGGGCCGGTGGCATAGAAGTTGAGAGCCACCGTCACCTTCACTGCCACCGACAGAGACGTCCTGCTACTCAGCTGTGGCTGCAGATCTCTGTGAAGCAGGTGGTAGATCTCAGTGACCACCTCCCTTCTGAATCGCAGCCTCCGAATACACTGCTCCTCAGACATGTTCAGATATGAGAACTGCTGGCGATATACCCTGGGTGGGTAAGGCCTCCTGTGCCGACGCCTGTTGGCCCTTCTCCATCTGGCCATGACTGGCACTCTCTCACGGTGTCTCTGATCCCTTTGAATGCAATGCAGAAAGCCAACGTTTCCACCCATTGCAGCCCCCATTATATGTGGCGACTCAAGGCTATGGCACTGAAAGTGAAATCCAAGTGCAAAGCTCTGGCCTGAAGCCAGAAGTACCTGTGCGAGCGCTGAGTCAAAGCAGAAAGCTCTCTCCCTTTGTCTCTCTCCAAATATCCGTCTCTCACACAAAAGGATTGGCACAAAATGGCTGCCACTTATAATGCAAGAGGAGTCCCCTTTAAATAGCGCCCCCCGCGCCCCGCAGCGACTGGGAACTGTTCCCCTCTACCAGATGCTAGGGGCGCCAGGCGCATATTAGGCCGGCGCCACTGAATTTCCGGTTCAGGGCGCACCAAGGGCATTGCACCATGAAATGACGTCAGGATCTGCGCGTGCAGCTGAGCGGGCACTGCGGTTTTGCGCCGGCGCTAAATCTTAACTGAAGTTCGTGAGAGGCGCAGATCGCGCCGCGCCCGGCCGCTAGCTGCTAAGCGCCCCACTTCTCCTCCTCCTAAGGCGCTAGCGGCTGGCGCTAACAACTGAATTTCTAGGCCAAAGCCTTCAGGCTTGTTTTTTAAAACTCTCAGTCCTTTTAGAATTACTATTTACTGTAGCCCTGTTTGATTTACACCCTTGATTTCTCTGCCTTCCGCTTTTGCTTTTCTCCTTCCTGTCTTTCGTTTCTATCCTTGCTTCCCTTTCCTCTGTCTCCCTGCACAGGTTCCCAACCCCCTGCCATTTTAGTTTAAACCCTCCCCAACAGCACTAGCAAACACTCCCCCTAGGACATCGGTCCTGGTCCCGCCCAGGTGCAAACTATCCAGTTTGTACTGGTCCCACCTCCCCCAGAACCGGTTCCAATGTCCCAGGAATTTGAATCCCTCCCCCTTGCACCATTCCTCTAGCCATGTATTCATCTGAAATATCCTTCTATTTTTACTCAGGCTAGCACGTGGCACTGGTAGCAATCCTGAGATTACTACCTTTGAGGTCCTATTTTTTAATTTACCTCCTAACTCCCTATATTCAGCTTTAAGGACCTCATCCCATTTTCTACCTATATCGTTGGTACCTATATGCACCACAACAACTGGCTGTTCACCCTCCCCCTCCAGAATGTCCTGCAGCCACACCGAGACATCCTTGACCCTTGCACCAGGGAGGCAACGTACCATCCTGGAGTCTCGTTTGCGGCCGCAGAAACGCCTATCTATTCCCCTTACAATAGAATCCCCTATCACTATAGCTCTCCCGCTCTTTTTCCTCCCATCCTGTGCAGCAGAACTACCCATGGTGCCAGGAAGTTGGCTGCTGCTGCCTTCCCCCAATAAGCCATCTCCCTCAACAATATCCAAAGTGGTATATCTGTTTGAGAGGGGGATGGCCACAGGGGACCCCTGCGCTACCTGCCTGTGCCTACTACTCTGCCTGGAGGTCATCCATTCCCTTCCTGCCTGTGCAGCCTTTACCTGCGGTGTGACCAACTCATTAAACGTGCTAGCCACGATGTCCTCAGCATCGCGAATGCTCCAGTATGTATCCATTTGCAGCTCCAGTGCTGCAATGCAGTCTGCCAGTAGCTGCAGCTGGATACACTTCCCGCACACATGGTCGTCAGGGACACAGGAAGTGTCCCTGATTTCCCACATAGTGCAGAAGGAGCATGCCACGGAGCCGAGCTGTGCTGCCATGACTTATCCTTTAATTAATTTAAATTAAATTAAATCAAATCAATGCCACTAATTACACTACAATTTAATGATATACTCAAGGGCCCTTGTTTACTAGCACTGCCCGCTACACAACAGAGATCTTAGAAACTATAACCACAAAAATTAAGACCTTCTAAACTTTATAAACTATTAACCTTAACTGTCAAACTATAGAGTAGTATAAATACTCACCTGGCTGTACTCACCTAATCAGCCGCTTCCTCTTGCCCGCGTCACATTTTGAATTATGACGTGGCTCTGGAACGCCACCACCGGTCCGTGAGATTGGTAAGCCTCTGAGGAAAAAAGCCCACGAAACTGAGTTTAAATACTCACTGTATGGCCGCTCTCTCCGCTCCCGACACCGGCCTCTGAGGGAAAAAGCCCGCGAAAGCTCGTAACAGTGGTAAGATGCCAATATATTGTGTGTCATGCTACTGTTGTCCATTGCATGCCTCTGTGTTACTGAATGAGAGAGCCAGTAAGAGTAACAATGAGAAAAATGGGGGGTATTTGCTGGCTGGGGCAATGTATCTCCAAAATTTATCGTTCTACTCCTTCCATAGATTTGGGCCCAAAATGCTGAGAACTATCTCCACCAACCTGGACAGTTACTTCAGATCCGAATGGTCTCCTTCTGTGTTGTATCATTCTATGATTTTATAAAATTAGCAGGTTCCCCTATGGGTACATTTGTGCTCAAGGTGGTTGCAAGCACGCATGAGACATCCAGATGTTAGAAACTGGCAAGGCATCCAGAGAACTATTCCTGTAGCCACTGCACATCCCTCGTGCGTGTAGCTTCTCAATTGTGGCAGGTGTATCATGCCCCAATAGTAATACTGCATGCAAAAGTTGGTATATTTAATTTGGTACTCCTCTTTGATTATAGAAATTCTTCCTCATTTGGTTCTATGGACCTGGGAGACTCCATTAACCATCTCTGCAACTTCCATCCAAGGAGCCTGGATCTCTGCTTTGACAAGAGGGTGTTCTTCCTCTTGAGTGCCGAGCTGTTTTCTCGGCATCGCGCCCCCCGGTGGTCCAGCAGGGCCCCAGTGCACGCAGCGCTAGGCTCTTCTCCTTTGATCAGGGGAGGGAGGCCTGCAATGACACGGCGCTACGTGCCGATGCGGGTGGCGCTGTTGCATGTGGTGCCGCGAAATTCACTGGTAGCGTCCCAAGAAGGAGGGGGAGCACTTCCAGTAACACCCCGCCTCCTGCTTGGGGTGCTACCACTGAATTTACAGCGTTAGTTGTTTCGCGACGCTAAATGTAGTGCCCCAGCTAAGTTAGCACCCCAAAGGGGGTGCCATCGAATTTCTGTCCCTTTCTCTTTTGTTTACAAATACACAGTGGTGTAAAGAACATTATTGCATCCCTTGTGCATGATGTTATTTCAACAAAATAGATTTATCATCGTGAAACAGTTGGGCCTAGAAATTCACTATGGCCCCGCCAGCTGGCTAGCGGGCAAAAGTTAGCGCTGGGCGCGGAGCCATGTGCGACCGTCAGATATTCACTTTTTGCGCCCCAAGTCAGAACCGGGCGCTATTCCAGGGTGTGCCCGCCCCCGCTTGGGGCGCTGAAACTGAATTTCAGCGCTCTAGGTGCCGCTGCGCCACCCGATGCGGTGCGGCAGGCTGCGGTACTGCAGGCCTCCTCCTTCTCTTAAGGTGGAGGTGCCTGCAACGGGGAGATCGCCGCTGGATTGTGCCGGCAAATGAGCCCGGCACCACGGAGAAGTGCCGGGCTCGTGGAACGCAGCTGGCAATGCCGCGTGGGGGGTGGTGGAAGAGGCCGGGGAAGGAGGTGCGGGCAGGCGGCCGCCGAAAAGCGGCCAGCCGCACCTCCACCTTTATGCGCCCCACTAAGGCTGCAGTAAGGCCCTGGTCTCCGGATGTTAGTAGCGGCCGCCACGGAGGAGGCGGCGGCAACTGAATATGGGCATCGGGGCGGAAACGGGGCACTGCGCACACCGATGACGTCATCGGTGCCGGCGCAGCATTACCGGCTACCGCCGCCATTACCGCCGAGCTCAATATCAGCGCAACCTCCTCTACTGGCGCAGAAGCCCTCTTTAGGTGGTAACTGGGCGCAAAGCTTGCAGCGCCTTACTGAATTTCTAGGCCTTGATTTTTAAAGTATTGGGCCAGAATTTGCTGGCAGAATAATGGTGAATTAAATGTGCAAGCCATTATTAGTGTGTAAATCATCTGGCAATTTGTGCCATTGAAGAGATAACCCATGAGTTGCGAATTGCCATAAATTGCTGAATGATTTTCGCCACTCCGCCATTAGCCTTGTGAAAATGCAGCTGGTTTTCAACCTCCCCATGAGTTTCAAGAAATTGCTGCATTTGAGCATTAATTACCGATTGAATTTGCCACAGGAAGTTAGGGCTGGTACTTAATAGCCTAAGGACCCCTTTAGTGAGGAGATTTATGTTCCTGCAATGTCACTCAACCTCTCTGGCCCAGAAAGTGAACAATTGAAACTGTGGAGTTTCATTCCTTATTTCGAGAGGTTTTTTTAAAAAATGTACTTTTATTTCTGTCTCTTTTTTTTCTCTCTCTTAATCCAATCTTTCATTTCCTCTCTTTATTTCTCTTTCTGTACCTGATTTGACTCTAATTCACCCTATTTCCTTCTCCGTCATTCCTCTGTTTCTTTCTCAATCCTTAAATCTAATTGGTTAAGGAGTTGACTGTTGGTCCCATCATTCAGCAAAGATCCCAGATTCCCCGTTGCCCTCACTATCAGCTCACACTTCCAGCAATTTGCAATGCCAAATATTTCCGATCTGAAGGGTGAGATAAAAAGTCTAACTAACAGGGCACACGGTGAAATGCCCTGCTCCAGCAACTTCTGGGCCATTGTGTTTCTGGTCAGAGACTCCAGTATTCTACCAAATTCCCCCCACCTCACTCTTGAGGCATTGCAACAGGAAAACATTGACTTTTCTCTGATTGCAAACACTTTTAATGACAACGTATCTCTAACTGTCATTCTGCTTGTCAGCTGTTAAATCCCCTCTCTGGCAACATACTGTAATTAATAATGGGTAGGATAGACCCTTTTGTCCTTTCTAAAATGTTGAATCACATCTTGATAAAGAGAACGACGAAAGTCTGTCATGACGTCTCTAATCAGAAAGACAAACACACAAAAGAGCTGTTTAATCTCGACAGCACAGTTTCATGTTAGAATTTTTTCCCTGCTATCAAAAAGTGGCTGGGAGCTGAGGAACACCCAGACATCTGGAAAATTGGTGCTTGTGTTTCTATTAATATCCTCTATTGTTTCCTCATTTGGAGATCAGCAGATATTTTTGTCTTAAAAATAGGTGTGTATTGGTGGGGTGACAGGAATGACATATGAGGAGAGATTGGGTCGATTGGGCTTATACTCGCTGGAGTTTAGAAGAATGAGAGGGGATCTCATTGAAACTTATAAAATTCTATCAGGACTAGACAGACTGGGTGCAGGAAGGATGTTCCCGATGGCCGGGGAGTCCAGAACCAGGGGTCACAGTCTAAGGATAAGGGGTAAGCCATTTAGGACAGAGATGAGGAGGAATTTCTTCACCCAGAGAGTGGTGAACCTGTGGAATTCTCTATCACAGAAGGCAGTTGAGGCCAATTCATTAATTATATTCAAGAAGGAGTTAGATATATTTCTTAAGGCTAAGGGGATCAAGGGATATGGGGAGAAAGCTGAATTTGGATAATCAGCCATGATCTCATTGAATGGCAGAGCAGGCTTGAGGGGCCGAATGGCCTACACCTGCTCCTGTCTTCTATGTTTCTATGTATTGAGATCTGTCAGCCAAAAAAAAGCATAGTTTTAGCCCTGCTACAATATTGAATGGAATTCTCCTGTATGAGCAGAACAGTAGATCTGAACATTGGAAGCTATTGTTCCACTATACCTGACCTAATGGTTTAAATAATGAACAACACCTTCTCCTTTATTATCAATTCCTGCTTTTTTTTTTCTCACTCTCTCGTGTCAGCTGTGGCTCAGTTGGTAGCACTCTTGTCTCTGAGTCAGACGGTTGTGGGTTCAAGTCCCACTCCAGAGACTTGAGCAGATAATCCAAGTTGACACTCCAGTGCAGTACTGAGGGTGTGCTGCACTGTTGGATGTGCTGCCTTTAGGATGAGACGCTAAGCTGAGGTCCCGTCTTCCCTCTCAGGTGGATGTAAAAGATCCCACAACACTATTTGAAGAAGAGCAGGGGTGTCTTCCCCAGTGTCCTGGACAATACTTATCCCCCAACCAACACCTTAAATAGATTATCTGGTCATTTATGAATGGTGATGCAAGACGATCAAGGGGTTATACCTCTGTAAAATAAAGTACAAGATCTCAAATCACCACCAGATTTTTAAACCTAAACTTGCTGTTATTCACTTGCTGATTCACCTCACCCTTTTATTCTTTTTAATCTTGTGGTGTCATATACAACAGGCCCTTCACTTTGATTGATCAATAAGAGAATAAAATACATCCGTTTTCTATGGGATCTACTGTTAGTATACAGTTACAGAATGTTTCACATGGTATGCTTGTCTGTGGAAAATTCATATCCTAACAAAGTCAAACTCTGTTATTGTCATTTCCTGCTTATTCTCACCTTCTTGGTTGATGAGCTGAAAGTGACAATAGCAGGAATCTGCTGTATATAGATATCTGACATGCCACTAATCCCTTCAGAACACATAGGGGTAGAAATTAACCTTGGGCGTTAGCACAAAGCAAGCAAATCAGCAGCAGGGAGTGCAGCGAAGGTTCACCAGACTGATTCCTGGGATGGCAGGACTGTCGTATGAGGAGAGATTGGGTCGACTAGGCCTGTATTCACTAGAGTTTAGAAGAATGAGAGGGGATCTCATTGAAACGTATAAAATTCTGACAGGGCTAGACAGATTCGATGCAGGGAGAATGTTTCCCCTGGCTGGGGTCTAGAACGAGGGGTCACAGTCTCAGGATACGGGGTAGGACATTTAGGACTGAGATGAGGAGAAATTTCTTCACTCAGTGGGTGGTGAACCTGTGGAATTCTCTACCACAGAAGGCTGTGGAGGACAAGTCACTGAATATATTTAAGAAGGAGATAGATTTCTAGACACAAAAGGCATCTAGGGGTATGGGGAGAGCGCAGGAATATGGTATTGAGATAGAGTATCAGCCATGATCATATTGAATGGCGGAGCAGGCTCGAAGGGCTGAATGGCCTACTCCTGCTCCTAAATTTCTATGTTTCTATGTTTTACCCTCTGCCCAATTTTCTATTCCATTGAAGCCCATTTCTACCCCGTAGTTCCATGGTATAAACATGAAATCACATTTACAGTATTGTGAAGTGACAGTTTATTTCAAAAGTCAACAGCTCAAAGTATGAAGTAGTTATTCCTCAGATTTTTTTCTCCCATTGAGAAGCCTACATGAAGGGCCAAGGCCCAAAATATAGGGCATCACCAAGGCAAGGGGAGATGTGATAGAGTTTTAGAATTGTGTAGATTGTAGGAAAGACTGAGGAGTTCAATAGTTTTGACATCATGGCAAAGAATGATTTGGAGTAGGACAAGATGTGATGAGTTTTGATTTCTTCAGACTTCTATTTAAAACATAAAAGCTATAGAATATAATGCACGACTAAGGGGTTAAAGAACTCTTGCCTGCTGACATTTATAAGCAGGGGCATTGGCTATACTAATTCTACAATCACTGAGGAATACAACCAAATTATCACCATCAAGAGACTATTATAAAAATATTAGATTCAAATAGGCTGACTTCAGGCAAGTGACCATTTTGTAATTCTGAATGGTATCAATATTTATTCCGAAAACAGGCAAGTTCCTGTAATAGTCAACAGACGTGTTTAGGGTTGCCAATGATAACTAACGTAACAACCAGTTTAGAACTTTTAGGCCTAGAAATTGGGTATAGCCCCGCTTGGGGCGTTAGAATTGGCGCAGCGCAAAATTTATAGCCAGACGCAACGTATCGCCACCTGGCGCGATATTGGGTTGCATCGCCCCTAAAGGTGATTGAGGCGCAAATTCAGGCATTACACGGGACTCCTAAGGCGCTAAACTTCCGGCGCAACCCAATATCGGAGCGGACGGGCGCAGCGCAGGTGCTCTCAATTACCGATGACCACGAGACTTCCAGGCGCCGGCCAGCTCTTAAAGGGGTGGGTCAGTCAGCTTCAGCAGCCACACTCTGCGCCTTGCAGGCCTCAGAATCGGCGCAGGCCCTTCTCTGGCGCTAAAAACTTGGACCAGATGGAGAAGGTGAGACAGAGAGCAGAGCGCTTCACCAATGAAGCTCTGGAGCAATGGGTGGCCGCAGTGGAGCGCCGGCGAGATGTTCTCTACCCAGACAATGGCAGGAGGCCGAATCATAAGGACTACCGACGAGCTTGGAGGGATGTATGCCAGAGGGTCAACTCCAGCAGCATGGTGACCAGGAGCCCTGTCCAATGCAGAAAGAAATTCAACAACCTCACTCGGGTCGTGAGGGTGGGTGTTGTTTCTGCAAACTTCTGCATCCCTTCATTTGCACCTGACTTTATGGCTACAGGGTGGCCTGTGCCCCATTGGCCATCTGCCAGCAAGCACCCATGGCCCTTTCTGGACACACACATGCACATTTGACTCAAGGCGTCATGTAAGGGCTCTTGCACCATGGGGGGCATGAGATGATCACTCAGGGCATCATGTAAGGGCTCTTCCACCATGGGGGCATGAGATGATCACTCAGGGCATCAGGTAACATAACTTCCCCTCCTTTCCCCTGCAGTCCAAGCTGGCGAGGATTGGCAAAGACCAGCTTCGCACCGGTGGAGGACCTCCACAAGTGGTCACTCGCACGGATCTCGAGGAGAGAGTCCACCAGATTCTTGGAGGACGTCTGAGTGGTCCTGTAACCACTGCAGCTGCCGACCCCATTGTCGACAGCGATGGTAAGGTTCTCACCTTTTACAACTGTCTCCTTCCACTTGTTCCCCCCGCCAGCATGCTTTCTCACTGTGGACCCATGTCATAGCCTTGCCGCAATCTGGCATCCCTTGTTGCCAAGCTGCCCTTTTCCTAAAGCCACTCTTCCACCTCCCTGCTTTCAGATGCTGCATCACCAGCTCGGGAGCCGGGCCCTCAAGCTGCCAGTGCCAGTGCCTCCAAAGGCTCAATGAGAAAAGTACTGTCCAACAGAAGGTCAGCAACTCTCTCCAGCAACGATCAGAATGGCCAGCCCAAATGGCTGCAGCTTTTATACTAGTGCTGTCTCCTTTAAATAGTGCTCCCCGAGTCCGAGAAGGGTCTGGGAACGCTCCATCTAACTGTCACTAATAGCGCCAGGCGGAAAGGTTGCGGGCGCCACCAAATATCCGGTCCGGGGCGCCAAAAAGGCGTTGCACACTGAAATGACGTCATGATCTGCCTGCGCCTGCGGGCGCACGCAAAGAGTTAGCGCCGGCGCTAAAAGGATCCTCAATATGGGAGGTGGCGCTATATTCACTGCGCCCGCCTGAAAATTGGGTAACGCCCCAATTCTCAGGCTCTTTAGGCGCTAATCGCTGGCGCTACCAACCGAATTTCTAGGCCTTAATTTCTTGATCTACAGAACCACCCCTCCTGGTGGTCAAATCACAGGATGCCACTAAATCTCCCAGCTATTGAAGGTGGGTAGGAAGGAGGGCCTGGCTGGCAAAGTGGAATAAAACACTATCCCTTTGTTTCTAGAGTCTGAGTTTAAATCTAACCAGACTGCAAGATGGAAAGTCTCAGGTAGCTGTAAGAGCTCTAAATGAAATGAATTTGGCCAGTCTTAAATGCATTTATACTGGGCAAAAGTCCACAGGGCAAAATTGTCCATTATTCAGAATGAGTTTGCAATCACTCTTAGAGACAATGGCCAGGGGTTTCCACGTGTGTGTTGGCCAGCCTGCGATTTTCCCCACCCCCGCCCCATTCATTTTAAAGGACAGGAAAATCGTGGGCTAGCCAACTCAGAAGCAGTTACTCTCTCCTGCCTTCCACCCTATCACAGACCTTCCCTTTTGCTCTTCCGCCCCTCTCCCACCCCCCTTTCCCTGCCTCTGTTCTTGCTTAAAAGGAAGATGGTTATGGTGGTTGGAGCTGCAGGAGTTCCTCAGGGCAGTGTCCTAGGCCCAACCAGCTTCAGCTGCTTCATCAATGACCTTCCCTCCATCATAAGGTCAGAAGTGGGGATGTTTGCTGATGACTGCACCGTGTTCAGTGCCATTCGCAACTCCTCAGATAATGAAGCAGTCCATGCCCGCATGCAGCAAGACCTGGATGACATTCAGGCTTGGGCTGATAAGTGGCAGGTAACATTCGCGCCACACAAGTGCCAGGCAATGACTATCTCCAACAAGCGAGCGTCTAACCACCGCCCCTTGACATTCAACGGCATTACTATCGCCGAATCCCCCACCATCAAAATCCTGGGGGTCACCATTGACCAGAAACTTAACTGGACCAGCCCTGTTCCTGGGACTAGGGACAGGGTCACTGGCAAGGCTTGTGAAGCTAAGCAGAAACAGGCCTGGTTAGTACCTGGTAGGGGTGACCATCAGGGAAGACCAGGTGCAGAAGGTCACGGAAGGAGCCCTGAGGAGGGGCGGTTGGTGAGAAGGTCACGGAAGGAGCCCCGGGAGTGGCGGCTGGTGAGCAGGCCCGGGCGTTGGGCTGAAGATTGTCGGACAGGAGGAATGGTGGAAATGGAATGGCGGCGCGCACAGATGCAGCGGCTTTGCTTCTCCCAGGACAGTGCTATTAATGTTATTTGTACTGGACTCATGGGAGCTTGCAAGATCACATTTCGTTGTTTGTGTATTGTACAATGACAATAAAGTTGAATTATTATTATTATTACATAAATACTGTGGCAAAAAGAGCAGGTCAGAGGCTGAGTATTCAGCGGTAAGTGTCTCATCTCCTGACTCCCCTGCCTTTCCACCATCTACAAGACACAAGTCAGGATTGTGATGGAATACTCTCCACTTGCCCAGCTTCAAGAAGCTCGACACCATCCAAGACAAAGCAGCCCGCTTGATTGGCACTTCATCCACCACCTTAAACATTCACTCCCTCCACCACCAGCGTACCGTGGCTGCAGTGTGTACCAACTACAAGATATACTGCAGCAACTCGCCAAGGCTTCTTTGGCAGCACCTCCCAAACCCGCAACCTCTTCCACCTAGAAGGACAAGGGGAGCAGGCGCATGGGAACACCCACCACCTCCAAGTTCCCCTCCAAGTCACACACCATCCTGACTTGGAAGTATATCGTCGCTGGGTCAAAATCCTGGAACACCCTCCCTAACAGCACTGTGGGAGTACCTTCACCACACGGACTGCAGCGGTTCAAGAAGGCGACTCACCACCACCTTCTCGAGGGCAATTAGGGATGGGCAATAAATGCTGGCCCTGCCAGCGATGCCCACATCCCAGGAACGGATAATTACATCTCTAACTTTTTCCAGTTCTGATGAAAGGTCATCGACCTGAAATGTTAACTTTATTTCTCTCTCCACAAGTACTCTTGAAATTAAGTATATGTGAGAAATAATATAATGCATTTTACATCAGAGTTAAATTGAGGTAAATATTCCAACAGCAATTTCACTTAAAATGGAAAATTACAGTTACAGTGTAAATGTCTTTGCCTCATGGCAAATTCTACAGATCTGCTGTTGACTTAACTTTAAATGCTGAACAGCAGCAAATGTGAGCAGCTCTCTGTTTTAACCTGTTCCCATTTAATCAAGTCTCAACCCTGGCGAAAGCCTGCTGTCAAATATTTAATCATTTTTGCATTGTCACATGATGAATGAAGTGCAATGTTTGCATTTTAATTGAAACTGGGCAGCAGAAGCAGCGAAAAAAAATAGAAGGGCGCATCAGCCGAAGACTTTTATTCTGGAAAGTCTTAACAATGATATGAAACTTAAAGGATCTGAAATGCACTTCCAAAATAGACCAAATTGTTTTTCTGTTCTCTGAAGCAGTGGCGCAGATGGGTTACATAACACTCTCTGTCAAAGGAGCTAGAGATGCAAGTGCAAATGGAAATGTCCTTCTGTTCAGGGCCAGATTAAGCGGCCTGTATTCTTGCACTGTTGTGGTTTGTCTGGTTGTGATTCCAGTGCAGAATTTGAATGAGGCATTCCATCCCAGAGAAAGAATGCTGACAAATGAGGTGCCAAAATTACTCCGCTCTCCACAAAACCTCAGCAACATTCTGTGTGTTTAATCTCCATATGTGCAAGTTGCACTGGATGGGAATACAGGTCCCACCATTTAAACCACCCACGCTTAAATCGGGAAAATAGCACTAACCAATATCCATTACCATTATATAGTAGTTACAGCACAGAAACAAGCCATTCAGCTCAACAGCTCAATGCCGGTGTTTATGCTCCACACGAGCCTCCTCCTACCCTTTCTCATCTAACCCCATCAACATATCCTTCTATTCTTTTCTCCTTCATATGTTTCCCCTTAAATGTATCTAAGCTATTCGCTTAATTACTCCTTGTAGTGTCGAGTTCCACATTCTCACCTTCTTCTTCTTAGGCAGTCCCTCGGAACCGAAGATGACTTACTTCCACATTAAAAATGAGTTCTCAGGTGACTGATGAGTCCAGTGCGGGACCTACAGTCTCTGTCACAGGTGGGGCAGACGGTGGTTGAAGGGGCGGGTGGGTGGGGTGCTTGGGTTGACGTGCGCTCCTTGCGCTGCCTGCGCTTGGCTTCCGCTTGCTCCCGGTGAAGAGACTCGAGGTGTTCGGCGCCTTCCCGGATGCTTCTCCTCCACTTTGTGCGATCTTGGGCCAGGGAGTCCCAGGTGTCGGTGGGGATGTTACACTTTTTCAAGGAGGCTTTGAGGGTGTCCTTGAAGCATTTCCTCTGCCTACCTGGGGCTCTCTTGCCGTGCCGGAGCTCCGAGTAGAGCGCTTGTTTTGGGATGTTCCCGATGGTCGGGGAGTCCAGAACCAAGGGTCACAGCCTAAGGACAGAAATGAGGAGGAATTTCTTCACCCAGAGAGTGGTGAACCTGTGGAATTCTCTACCACAGAAGGCAGTAGAGGTCAATTCATTAAATATATTCAAGAAGGAGTTGGATATATTTCTTAAGGCTAAAAGGATCAAGGGATATGGGGAGAAAGCAGGAACGGGGTACTGAATTTGGATGATCAGCCATGATCACATTGAATGGCGGAGCAAGCTCGAGGGGCCAAATGGCCAACTCCTGCTCCTATCTTCTATGTTTCTATGGGAGTCTCGTATCGGGCATGCGGACAATGTGACCCATCCATCGGAGCTGATCGAGCGTGGTCAAAGCTTTGATGCTGGGGTTGTTGACCTGAGCAAGAACACTGACGTTGGTGCGCCTATCTTGCCAGTGGATTTGCAGGTTCTTGCGGAGGCAGCATTGGTGGTACCTCTCCAGTGCTTTGCGGTGCCTGCTGTACATGGTCCATGTCTCTGAGGCATACAGCAGGGCGGGTATCGCTGCTGCTCTGTAGACCATGAGCTTAGTGCCGAGTTTGAGGTCCTGGTCTCCAAACATTCTCTGCCTCAAGCGACCGAAGACTGCACTGGCACACTGAAGGCGGTGTTGGACTTCATCGTCGATGTCTGTCCTTGTTGACAGTAGGCTCCCGAGGTATGGAAAGTGGTTCACGTTGTCCAAGGCTTTGTCGTGGATTTTGATAATCGGGGGGCAGTACTGTGTGGTGGGGGCAGGTTGGTAGAGGACCTGTGTCTTACGGATGTTTAGTGTAAGGCCCATGCTCTCGTACGCTTCGGTGAAGGTGTTGACAATGGTTTGGAGTTCGACCTCCAAGTGAGCGCAGACGCAAGCGTTGTCTGCATACTGTAATTCTCACCACTCACCACTCTCTGGGTAAAGATGTTTCTCCTGAACTCCCTATTGGATTTATTAGTGGCTATTTTAAATTTTTGGCTCCTAGTTGTGGTCTGACCCACAAGTGGAATCATCGGGGGTGATTTTCATTCAGAAGTCAGGAAGGAGGCGGGACTACAACTTTCGGGGTTGTAGTCCCGCCTCCATCGAGATGCGGCCAATCCATGCGATTTTAACTTGATTGACCTTGTTGAGCCCGCCCAGCGGGCTCAGCAGGCCAATTAAGGGCCACCCGGCAACAGGTGACGTCACAGACTGAAATTTCATCTGTCAAGACGTTTTGACAGATGAAATATCAGTGTTTCACAGCTGTTTGAAGCTGTCAAACACTGACAGTCTTACTTCTAACCTGAGTCCTACTACACAGGCTCAGTTAGAAATCTCCCCAGCACAGAAAGCTGCAGGCTGTCACTTTTGACAGTTCGCAGCCATTCTGCTTTCTGTGCCGGTTAGATGATGGACTCCCGAAACCTAGAGGAAGGAAGGCTGAAAAGGTAAATACAGGTATTTTAAACTTCTTTACACACTTTAGACACACCAAACACACTTACCTGTGCACTCATGCACTCATCACTCACCTGAACACCAACATCTCGACCCCTCCAAGTCCTTCAACCCGACGGCCCGGCTCCTCTAACTTGCCGTGGTTTGGAGCCGTCGGGAATCCCACACTTCAAGCTTTAAAATAGGGATTAGGCTAAAAACAGCCAGGGAGTTAATTGGCACTAATCCCTTCCCGCCTCGAGGAGGCGGGTCCCAGTGCGGGGCGGGTACCCGCCTCCTTTGAAACTTACATAGAGGCGAGTTGGGGGCAGGATGGTGTCGGGACCCCTGAATTCGGGACTTTAACCCCCCGCATGCCTCCAATCCCGACTCCACGGGTCAATGAAAATCGACCCCATCTTCTCTATGTCTACCCCATCAAACCCCTTCATAACCATAAAGACTTCTATCAGGTCCC
The DNA here is from genome assembly GCF_052327205.1 of Somniosus microcephalus. NCBI lineage: Eukaryota > Metazoa > Chordata > Chondrichthyes > Squaliformes > Somniosidae > Somniosus > Somniosus microcephalus. The sequence continues at coordinate 215,024,339 of NC_140995.1, read as the reverse complement.
CCATCAGTCTTTTCTTTTCTAGAGAAAAGAGCCACAGCCTGTTCAATCTTTCCTGATAGGTATAACCTCTCAGTTCTGGTATCATTTTAGTAACACTTTTTTGCACCTTCTCCAGTGCCACTATAGCCTTTTTATAATATGGAGACCAGAACTGTTCACAGTACTCCAAGTGTGCACTAACCAAGTATATATATTATAAGTTGAACATATCTTTTTCCAATCTCTCCCATTTATGGCCTTATTAATCTGCGTCACTACTTATAGTGATTTGTGTATCTGTACCCCCAGATCCCTCTGTACCTCTACCCCATTTAGACACCATGGCCGCGATTTTCCCTATCTCATCGGGTCCGTGGCGGGCAACGTCGGTGGCAGGTCGTGGCCTCGCTGCTGACTCCATCCTGGCCTCCGACATGACTTTCCCCTGATTGGGCTTGTTGAGCCCACCCAGCGGGTTTCCTGGCCAACTGAAGGAAGCGGGTCTGATGACATCATTTGATGATGCGTCATCAGCCGATTTCCTTAAAGGGACCATGCGCAAATTTATTTGGCATTTGTGCTGTCAGTGTTCTGCAGCATTGAGGTGCTGCAAACACTGACAAACACTGCACAGAGGTGCACGGCTGCAGCCAGGCTCTCCCATGACTCCCTCTATATGCTTATAGAGGGAGTCACAGCACGCAAGAAGGTTCTTTTCCCTAATAATGGGCGGAAGAGACCTCCCCAGGAGACCAATGCAGCCTGGTTGCACATTGCACAGGAGGACACAAGCAGGGATGTCATCAGGAGGACCAGGCTGCAGTGGCGCAAACCTTTCAATGATCTCAGTCGATCACAAAACATTATTGCAAAGCCACACTCAAACTCACCTGCTGTGCCTCTCATCACATCCTCATCACTCTGCCTTCCATACCCTACTCCTGCACATCCTTACTCACACCAACTTACCTTGCACCTCCACCCATCCCTCTCTATCTACATTATCACTTCCCCATCTCACTAGTCACCCCTCACACTCGCCCTCATCCTAGTCCAATCATACCAATTAACAACACACAAGGGTAGGCATGTTCATGTGAAGTTTCTGTTAATGTGCTATCAAACATTGAAATCTTTATTTTCAACACTTTGTGTTCTTGGACAGATTTGTGTGCACCTTTGGAAGTGGCTTAGTGAGTTGCAGTAAATGGTGAGACATAACGGTACCCCCTCCTCACAATGGTCGTCGTCGTACGTGTCTTCACACTGTTCCCTTTGGGGAACTGTATGAAGTGGTGGAAGGATTTCTGGCTGCGTTAACGCTCTTTCCGTGACCGTAACCATCTACATACCAGCCATTAGGGTGGTTAGTCCTATGGCGGGAGGGTTTTACGGGCTCCCACAACCCATACAAGGGGGGGGCCACCCACACCCACGGCCGCAAGTATCCCGCTGGATGTCAACCCAGAATTTAGAGCCAGAGCTCCGACTCCACTTGTCGGGACTGTCTGGAGCGGGGTTCGAAACCCTACACCTTCTGGCCCAGCGGCGGGGATGCTACCGCTACACCAAAGGCCCACTCCCCCACAATAGTGATGAGTGTGAAAGGAATGGCTTGGGCATTGTAGGGATGGTTGTAGGGATGGTTAATGTTGTTGGTGTGGGGGTGGTGCCAACTGGCGCATCATGTAGCAGCCAGGGTGTGCAGCATCAAGTGAAGTAAATGTGGCCATGGTGAGGCCATCCCAGGCGTCCCGGGCAGCAATGTGGTCGGATGCTGATGCCCTCTGTCCTGTGCAGCATCAGGTGATTGTGAAGAAGGTTGGTGTGATTGTTGGTGCTGCTGGTGTGCCTGGTGATACTGGTGTTGGGGCTGATCGTGGTCAGATTCTGAGGACCAACATGAGAGAGTATAAAGAACACCCATGCTGATGGAATAGATGGCAGGTGAAGTAGAGAGGACAGAAGCGATCTGTCATTGGTGGGAAAGGTAATGAGATCAGACTGGATGGAGACTTGTGTAAAGACTTCCAGCATTCTGAATCTGCAGTGGAAATGCAGTTTAGAGAAGCTAGTGGTTAAGGGAACATTTCTCAATCAGCTGGGAGCTTTGACTTGACATTTACATAGGGTTACATAGGATTACTAAGGCTATACGGCACAGAAACAGGCCATTCGGCCCAACCAGTCCATGCCAGCGTTTATGCTCCACATGAGCCTCTTCCCTCATCTAAATCTGTCAGCATAACCCTCCATTCCCTTTCTCCTCATATGCTTGTCCAGCCTCCCCTTAAAAGCATCTGTACTATTCGCTTCAACCACTCCCTGTGGTAATGAGTTCCACATTCTCACCATTCTTTGGGTAAAGAAGTTTCTTCTGAATTCCCTATTGGATTTCTTGGTGACTATCTTATATGGATGGCCTCTAGTTATGTTCTTCCCCACAAGTGGAAACATTATCTCTGTATCCACTCTATCAAAATCTTTCATAATTTTAAAGACCTCTATTAGGTCACCCCCTCAGCCTTCTTTATCAAGAGAAATGAGACCCAGCCTGTTCATCCTTTCCTGATATGTATACCCTTGCATTTCTGGTATCATCCTTGTAAATCTTCTCTGCACCCTCTCCAGTGCCTCTATATCCTTTTTATAATATGGCGACCATAACTGTACGGAGTACTCTAAGTGTGGTCTAACCAAGGTTCGATACAGGTTTAGCATAACTTCCCTACTTTTCAATTCTACCCCTCTAGAAATAAACCCTAGTGCTTGGTTTTCTTTTTTTATGGCCTTGCTAACCTGTGTCACAACTTTAAGTGATTTGTGGATTTGTACTCCGAGATCCCGTTGTCCCTCTACCCCACCTAGACTCGCACCCTATTTGAAGCTGTCAACTCAACAACTGATTCAATGGAAACTGGTGGGCAACCTGTAAAATTCAAAAAGCTGGGAAAGAAAGCATTGTAAAGTGGCTGTAAACAAGCCACTAATGATTTGAATTTGGTCCCCCACCGCTGCCTGTCGGGTCTGCTCAGCGCTGGCAGACCCGACATCAGGAAATGCAGGTGTGCGTGTTTTGTCAGTGGTTCCCGACCCGCTGTCAATCATTTAAAATTTCACAGTTGACCCGCCACCAATCGGGTCTGCTGAGCGCTGGCAAAATCATGGCCTTATTTTCCAAGTAGTATATGACCTCCTTATTCTTCCTACCAAAATGTACCATCTCACACCTATATTGAAGTTCATTTCCAATTACACACACATTCTGCAAGTTTATTAATGTCTTCGTGTATTTTGTCACAATCTTCTTTTATATTAACGACACCCCCAATTTGGTGTCATCTGCAAATTCTGAAATTGTACTTCCGATTCCCAAGTCCATTTCATTAATGTAAATGGTGAACAACAGTGGTCCCTGCACTGATCCTTGTGGAACATCATTTCCCATCATTTATCAGTCTGAGTAATTACCTTTAACCCCTACTCTCTGTTTTCTGTGCTGTAGCCAGCTTGCTATCCATTCTGCTACTTGTCCCCTGACTCTACATGTTGTGATCTTAGTCATGAGTCTACTATGCAGTACCTAATAGAAGGCTTTTTGGAAATCCAAATGTATTACGTCTACTACATTACCCTTGTCTACTCTTTCTGTTATTTCTTCAAAGAATTCAATAAGGTTGGTCAAGCATGACCTTCCAGTTTGGAATCTCTGCTGACTACTCTTTGTTATATTTTCAGTTTTTCTATTACATCTTTGGGTAAGGATTCCATTATCTTTCCTACCACCGATGTTAGGAGTGGTGTGGCAGGTGCTGATGTACTTTTTGTTGACTTCAAGGCTTCTGCACAAACAAGTTGCTCCCAGACATGGGTGCACTAGTAAGCCTTCCTCTTGGAATTGAGCATGACTGAGAGAATGAGGAGAGGTCACACAGAGCAGGACAAGCTGCTAGAAGGAGGAGGAGGAGGAGGAGGAGGGGGAGCAGGGCTCTCAGCAGGAGGTGACATCTGCCCAGGGTGTTCAGGGAGCAACTCTCCTACCTGAACCTCAGCGACAACCAATGTTTGTGATGTCTGTGCTTCTCTAAGGAGGTCCTTACTGAAATCTGCCAACTGCTGCAGCCACAACTCCAACCAGAGCAGGGCAAGGGCCGCATTTCCAGTGGCTGCGACAGTGACCGTGGCAATGAACTTTTATGCATCTGGCTCCTTTCAGGCTAATGCTGGAGATATTAGCAACATCGCACAGTTTGCAGTCCACTGTTGCACAAGGGGGGTCACTGAGGCTCTCTATTCAAAGAGAGATAATTTAAAGTCATTTCCTCTTGCCAGAGAGAAGCAGGCTGAGCGAGCACGAGGGTTTGCAAGGTTTGCAGGATTCCCCATGTTGCAGGGTGCCACTGACTGCATGCACATTGCTTTGCGGGCGCCGCAAAGTCAACTCTGCCATGTGCCGGAACCGAAAGGGATTCCACTCCCTCAACTTCCAGCTGGTGTGTGACCATAGGCAGCGCATCATGCAAGTCAATGCCCGGTATCCTGGCAGCAGCCATGATGTCTTCAGTCTGTGGCAGTCTGCTGTGCCAGCTGTATTTCAGCCACCATGACAAACCAAAGGGTAACTACTGGACGACAAGGGCTATTCGCTGATGACATGACTCATGACTCCAGTTGCAAACCACACACACATGTGCAGCATGAATACAATGACAGCCATGCGGCCACAAGAAATGTGATAGAGCTGAAGCAACGATTCCGTTGCCTGGGCCGCTCTGGAGGAGCCCTGAAGTACTCAGCTTAGTGGGTCTCAAGATTTGTGATGGTCTGCTGCATGCTGCACAACCTTGCCATCATGAGGGAAGTGCCCTTGCCACCACCTATCTGCTGAGCAGCTGTGGAGCAGGAACACGCGGAAGAGCTGGAAGAAGAAGGGAGCCTGCAACTTAGACAGCCCCTTTCTGCCCAGGATGTACGTGAAGAACTAATTCAAGCATAATACCAGTAAGCTCAACCCCAATTCCCCATTCACCAACAGTCCCACACTCCTTATCTTCCCTCTATCACTGACCATCACATCGTCCTCTTGGCCACAATGCAAAAATTAAAGCCAATACAAAATACACATTCCAAACCAAATTTATAAATTAATCCATGCCATATTGCATACAAATTGAAACTATTCACTCTTGTGTATTCCCTTAGTGCCTGTCTTCCGTGTGCCTTTGCCTGTCCTAGTGCCTCTACAAAGTGCTACCCCAAAGGCTGCAACATGGCTGGTGGAAGGCTGCTAACTTTCAGTGGAGGAGATTGCACATGCCCTTGGAGAATAACCTCGAGCAACTCTGGGCCTAGGAGGTCCGGCTTCTGGCTGCAGCATCTCGGCAGTCTGGGCTGGCTGGCTGACAGGCAGCAGCAAGGGCACTGGCGGAGTGGCAGTGGTGGGAGGACAAATGCTGTCATCCCAAGCGAGGACAGCAGGTGCATGCTCCATGGAGCCACTACCACTCCCCTGGGGTGGCAGCTCAGCAATCCTAGTAATCTGCTGGAGGACAGATTGCTGGACTGCCTTGACACCCTGCAAGCCCCTTTGAACACTGGTATCCACAGCATTGATGGCAGCAGTCTGAGCTTGCATGGCAGCAAGCTGTCTTTGCATGACATCAGTCTGAGCTTCCACTGTAGCACTCAGACTTTTAGTGGAAGCTACTTGTGCTACAATGGAAGCTGAGACATTGTCAATCAGATGCTGCATCATTGTTGGGTCCACAAGTGTGTTGATGGAGTTGGCCACCATTTCCATGCTGGAAAGGGTAGGCTCCAAGCTCTGCACCAAGCCCTATGCCAAGTTGGTGACAGACTTCTCCATGCTCCTTGACGTTGAACGCAGGCTTTCTGGCAGGCTTCCCAATGCACCAAGCATTTTGGTTTGTAGGCCCATCAGCCTTCTTCTGTAGCCTGGCCCATTGAAGTCCTCATCTGAGTCCTCTGCAGCAGAACTCATGTGTGAACTCGCCCTCCGGCGAGCTGACACCTGCGCTATCCTTGCCCCCTGCCCTGGCTGCAACGCACTTGTGACGAGTGTCTCACAATGGGCCGATCCCACCTCTATGCTATCCTCTAAGATAAGCAGTGTCAGCATCTGAGCTGGTGGCTGCGAGTGTGAAATTGAGTGAGGGTGTGTCTTCGCCTTCACTGTCTGCTTGGTCTTCCTCCACTTCCTGGCCAAGTTGCACTTCTTGGGTATCTGAAAGGAAAAAGGGACAAGAGTAAGATTGTAGTGAGGGAAGGGGGGTAAGTAAGAAGTGTATGCTTACACCATCTGCAGTTTGCAAGTCAGAAGAGATTGTGGGATAAGGGGGAAGTGGGATGTGAGAAGGAGGATTCGTTATGAGGATACCGTCATCGTCAAGGGATTCAGCCCTGCCGCTGGCCATGGCCTCAGCAATGGCCCATCCAGTATGGGCACCGTCTCCTCCATGGGGGTTAGAACATGCAGGAGCGCCTCTCCTCCTCCGGTTAGTTCCTGCTGCCTCTGGTTGTGCACCACCTTTTCCTGCAAGAGAGAGGGAAGTGTGTCAGTGAATGTTGTGCAATATATTATGGGTGATGTAGCTGTCATGGTTGAAAAGCTGGCAGTGTGAGCAAACTGTGAGATGTGGGTGTGAGACTTGCAACAGTGCTGAGTGTGAGAGGGTGAGGTGAAGCATATAAATGTTAGGTATGAGTCCTGATTGATAGAGATTGTTGGTAGGTGAGTGATGCAGTTGTGGTGAATTGAGCAGTGGCTGAGGCTAGTGGTGCAGTTGGTGAGATATGGCATTTGAAGATGCATTCACTGACCTTGACCACTCATGTGAGGTCATTAAACTTCTTGCGGCACTGGTCCAGGTCCTTGGGGCTAAACTCCTAGCATTTACCTCCGCAGCTATCTGTTCCCACTGCCTTCTCATCGTATGTCTGGAGGGCCTCCTGCCCCCTGTGGATACAGGACATCTGTCCTCCTTTCCACCTCCTCCAGCAATCCCTCCAGTGCAACGTCAGAAAACTTTGGTGCACGCTCTCTCCCATGGCCAGCCATTGTCCTTTGTTGCGCAGAAATATTCTGAATTATGTCAGCACCTCCAGCAGCCACAGTGCACCTTCCCTTTAAGAGATGCAGGCTAGCTTTAAGCAGCGCAGGATAGCTTTAAGTAGTGCTTATTGGGCTCCCTGCTGATGCGTGCAGCCAATGAACAGTGCGGTTAGCACAGGCTGCATGCAGCAATCATGATAATGATCAGGCAGCATGAAGATGGCGTGCTCCCTGCATTACATTGAAGGGCTGTGGACTAATCGCGCATTGTGATCCCCACGCCCATTTTCAGGGGCTATCCACTTTAGCCTTCTTCGTATCTCCCTTTTTAAATATAGGAATCACGTTAGCTGTCTGCCAGTCCTCTGCCACTATTCCCTTTTCTAACAAATTTTTGGAGGATAGTCAGCACGGATTTGTTAAGGGAAGGCCGTGTCTGACAAACTTGATTGAATTTTTTGAGGAGGTAACAAGAAGGGTAGATGAGGGTAGTGCATTTGATGTAGTGTATATGGACTTTAGCAAGGCTTTTGATAAGGTTCCACATGGCAGACTGGTCACAAAGTTAAAAGCCCATGGGTTCCAGGGCAAAGTGTCAAGTTGGATTCAAAACTGGCTCGGAGACAGGAAGCAGAGGGTAAAGGTTGATGGGTGTTTTTGTGACTGGAAGGCTGTTTCCAGTGGGGTCCGCAGGGCTCAGTACTAGGTCCCTTGCTTTTTGTGGTATATATTAATGATCTTGACTTGAATATGGGGGTATGATTAAGAAGTTTGCAGATGATACTAAAATCGGCTGTGTGGTTGATACTGAAGAAAGAAGCTGTAGACTGCAGGAAGATATCAATAAATTGGTCAGGTGGGCAGAACAGTGGCAAATGGAATTCAATCCGGAGAAGTGTGAGGTAATGCATTTGGGGAAGGCTAACAAGGAAAGGGAATACACATTAAATAGTAAGACACTAAGTAGTGTAGAGAAACAAAGGGACCTTGGAGTGCATGTCCACAGATCCCTGAAGGTAGCAGGCCAGTAGATAAGGTGGTTAAGAAGGCATACGGGATGCTTGCCTTTATTAGAATATACAAGAGCAGGGGGGTTATGCTTCAACTGTATAAAACACTAGTTAGGCCTCAGCTAGATTACTGCGTGCAGTTCTGTTCACCACATTACAAGAAAGATGTGATTGCACTAGAGAGGGTAATGAGGAGATTTACAAGAATGTTGCCAAGAGTAGAGAATCTTAGCTATGAGGAAAGACTGGATAGGCTGGGTCTGTTTTCCTTGGAACAGAGGAGGCTGAGGGGAGACCTTATTGAGGTGTATAAAATTATGAGGGGCATAGATAAAGTGGATAGAAAGGACTATTTCCCTTAGCAGAGGGGTCAAAAACCAGGGGGCACAGATTTAAAGTAATTGGAGGAAGGTTTAGAGGGGATTTGAGGGGAAATTTCTTCACCCAGAGGGTTGTGGGGGTCTGGAACTCACTGCCTGAAAGGGTGGTAGAGGCAGGAACCCTAACCACATTTTAAAAAGTACTTGGATGTACACTTGGGATGCTCTAACCTGCAGGGCTACGGACCAAGAACTGGGAAGTGGGAATAGGCTGGATAGCTCTTTGTTGGCCGGCGCGGACACGATGGGCCGAAATGACCTCCTTCCGTGCTGTAACTTTCTATGATTCTATGATTTTACATATATATGTAATAGTGCCTATGCTATCTCTTCCATAGCTTCTTTTAATATGTATGGATGCAATCCATCCGGACCAGGGTTTTATCCTCTCTAAGTTTGATTAGTTTATCAATTATTTCCCCTTTCTATCTTATATGTCTTTATATCTTTTTTGATCTTTTCTTCTAATGTCATGCCCACCATGTTAGTCTCCCTGGTAAATACTGAGGCAAAGTAATGATTTAATATTTCTGCCATTTCGCTGTCATTACCTGTGCGTTTGTTGTGTGTATCCCTTAGTGGCCGTATGCATATCCTGATTTTTCTTTTGTTATTTATGTGTCTGTAGAATACTTTACTATATCTTTTTATATTCCTTGATAATTTAATTTTGTTGGCTACGTACTTAGTACATGATTTTCTCAATAAATCTAATCTAATTCCAAAATGTAATGATGCAGATGACATAGCTGCATTTTCAGAGGCATTTGCTAATGGCACCACACAAATGGGATCGTGGAATATAGGCAAGCAAAGACTGGTACCATCACTCAATATAAAAATGTTAACTGCATTTTTTGCACAGAGGACTGAACTCTGTGCCAACTATAAAATCATAAAACACGCAGGGGTGAATTTCCGCAGGGGTTCTCTTGATCATTTGTCATAACTTCAGTGGAAGATCCGTGGAAAACCTGGAGAAACAGCATAAACGGTGTTTACAAAGGTTCTTTGGGGCATCCACAGATCTATAACTTGACATCTGAAGTCGAATGTCCAAAAGTTGCATAAAACTCCACATGGTATTTGTAGAGAATTAGTCCTAGAGCTGGAAGATATTTGGAAATTGTGGCTTGATGGGGAGAATGTAGCAGATTACAAAGACGTTAAGGGATTGACATTAAGGCCGCGATTTTGCCTACCTGGGCGGCTTAAAGGCGGGAGAGGGCGGCGGCGGGGGACGACCCAGCTGCTGCATTGATCCCGGCGAAAAAGAAGATTTTCCCCTAATGGGCCTTTTTAGGCCCGCCCTGCACATTTCCCAGCCCAATTAAAAGGTGCGGGTCTGGTGACGTCACCGGATGACACGATTCTTGCTGGTCTATTTAAAGGGGCCATGGCCCCGTTTGCAGTCACTTGCAATTTCAGGCAATTCAGTGCTGGCAGTGTGTGCAGGTCTGAAGTATGAGCTCCCAGCGCCAAAGAGCAGTGCCTCATTTCTCTGATGACTCCCTCCATCGTTTTGTGGGGGGAGTAAGAGCACTTAGGGAGGTTCTCTTCCCTACGGACGGTAGGAAGAGGCCTCCCCAGCAGACGAAGACAGCGTGGCTGCAGATAGCACAGGAGGTAATGGGAATGTCAGTGGTGGTTTGTACCTGGGTGCAGTGCCAGAAGAGGTTCAATGATCTTCTAAGATCAGTTAAAGTGAGTAAAAAGCCACGCTTACCTTGATGCTGCTGTGCCTGTCATCACATCCCCACCACTCTGCATTGCCAACCCTACTCCTGCACAATGTTACTCACCCCAACATCCCTTGGACCTTCATCCATCCCTCTAGTTCTATCTATATTATTCAGGTCCCCATCTTACTATGCAGCCCTCACACTCAGCCTCATCGTAATGCAATGACAGCAACCAACAACACAAAAGGAGGCAACTTGGTATTGGCAACCCATTCCATCAGGTCTCCCTGTAAAGCTCGATCCCATTCCATTCCTTACACTCATTCCATCACTCTCACTCAACCTTCTCTTTCCCTCCTTGCAGGAAAAGAGAGCCCACAATAAGAGGGAGAGGGAGAGAACAGGAGGAGGCCCTCAACAAGCCATGGCATATCTGACCACTGCAGAGGAGGCAGCACTGGAGATTGCTGGAGTGGTGGACCTGCTGGAAGTGGGGATGGAGAAAGGGGCTCATTAGAAGAAGCTGGTGACAGAATTATTTTCCATACACTTGCATGCCTTTCATCAGTCACTCATATGAGGCCTGATGTCAACAGAAAATGAATGCTCATTATGTGGATAATGGTATGTCTCTGCAGTCGACATCTCGTATATGTAAGTGATGTTTTCACTCTCCCACAGGTCCATCGAGATCCCCCCCGTCCAGAAGGAACAGCAAGAAGACTCCTCAGAGGAGCCTCCTGCCTCTGAGGGCGCAGCGTCTACTCAGACAACACAACCCAGCACCAGCGCAGAGAGGCACACCTCGGTGTGTTCGTCATGAGATAGAGTAGTGTTGTCACCTGATGTTTCACAAGTGAGCAAGAGCAGATGGTGGAGACAGTGACAGCAGTGGAGACTCCTCGTCGGAGGGTGCAGGACACTCCTAGCTCTGCTCAGCTGCATGCAGACGCTGAGCCTTGGGGGCCATCCAGGAAGAGGGCGATCCTGGAGCTGCAGGAACAAGTGCAGGAGGCTCTGATTGGTTTTGCGACCGTGGTGACTGCGAGTGTGCAGAGAATTGAGGAGTCCTTCTCCAACATGAGCACCACCGTGGCGCACTCAGTGGCAACTATAGCTTCCACCTGCTTGGAGGAAGCACTGTGCCAGTCTCACGAGAACATGGTTTCACTTCAAAATTGATGGTCATCTATGGAGGATAGATGGGCATCTATGGAGGAGAGAAACCAGAGGCTCATAGACGTCCTTTATAGGAGGGATGTCAGTATAGACGTGGGCCCTCATGGCCCCAATGAAGTGCAGCAAGGTGCTCTCCAGCTACTTGCTAGTACGGAAGTGCGGGTGGCCCATGAGAGGGATGATGGTGGGAGGGGACATGGAAGTGGGGGTTCCTCTCGAAGCGTTCAGACTTCCACTCCCTTGCCAGCCCCTCGATCAGTGCCCCAGATGCCTCCGCAGACAGTGATGGCCGAGTCTGCCCCTGCACAGTCGCAGGAGGAGCAGACTTTGGCGGGGCCCTCATAAAACCCAGAAGGCGACCGGCAAAGGCATCTAAGCAGGCGCAGCAGGTAGGTGAGGAGGCTGCCTCTACCTCTGCTGAAGTCACAGGGGTAGCACCACGTAGAAGCACCCGGAAAAGACAGATCCCACAAAAATAGTCACAAGGGTAGTCACTCTGGTGTCATTTTCATTATCACTGTCATCTTTATATTATATGAAATAGTTGTAATAAATCATTTATTTGTCACACTTTGCAGTCGTTGCCAAATGTGTGTGCTCAAATGGAAGCGGCAGAGTGAACGGTCAGGGCTCAGTTCACATCCAGCAATGGTGGTGAGAGTGAAAACAAGGGACTAGTCACTGTTTGACTGCTCTATGGTGTTGGTGTGGGGTGATGCCAACCTGCGCACGCCTGTGGCAGCCACATGTCTGAGCTGCATTAAGTTAGTTAAATCTGGCATTGATGAGGGCATCCCTGGAGTGACGGGCAGCAACGTGCTCACGTACTGGCCGCAATGGCACCGCCGGCTCCTCCAGGTCTTCATCATCCTCGTTTTCAACCTCATGGTGGTGGTCGTCATTGTCCTCCTCCTCCGATGAAGCTGTGCGCTTTGCGCCGCTTCCTCATCCAGTGCTAATCCTCGCTGCTGCACTATGTTGTGCAGGGTGCAGCAGACCACGACTTTTCTGGAGACCCTGGCTGGTGCGTCCTGAAGGGCTCCTCCAGATCTGTCACGGCATCTGAAGCGCATTTTCAGCAAGCGTATTGTTTGTTCTATGACTCTTCTCGTCCAGATGTGGCTTTGATTATATCGTCCCTCAGCTTCGTTTGTTGGCTTCCTCAAAGGTGCCATGAGCCACGTCTTCAGGGGATAACCCTTGTCTCCAAGCAGCCAGCCAGAAAGACTGCTTGGCGGAGCGAAAATCTGAGGGACAGTGGAGTGGCGCAGGATGTAAGAGTCATGGCAGCTGCCAGGGAACTTGGCGCACACATACTGACGTAAGAAAACTACTAGGCACTTGGTCTAAGCATTAAACAAAGCTTTAATCAACTGTTTTACAACATGGAGGTCTAGTTGTGTCCTTCACTAGTTCGTTAAGAATGTCCTGCGCAACCTAGGCCCGTGCCCGAGTAATTATACTCTCCCTGGACAGCGCCACCCGCAGGCCACACAGTATTATTTCATAAGTCTTTCTTTCATGAATGACTGATTCATGTCACATACATGATGCTCTTCCTGTGGTTGCAGACCAGCTGCACATTGAGGGAGTGGACGCCCTTGCGGTTAACATAACATAAGAAATAGGAGCAGGAATAGGTCACTTGGCCTCTCGAGCCTGCTCCGCTATTCAATAAGATCATGGCTGATCTTGGGCTCAAAGCCACTTCCCTGCCCGCTCCCCATAACCCTTCACTCCCTTATTTTGTAAAAATCTGTCTATCTCCACCTTAAATGTATTTAATGACCCAGCCTCCACGGCACTCTGGGGCAGAGAATTCCACAGATGTACGACCCTCTGAGAGAAGAAATTCCACCTCATCTCAGTTCTAAAAGGGCGACAAATACTACTGGGTTCTGATGGGGTGCCCTGATGGCCACGTGTGTAGTCGGTGACGCCCTGCACCCGTGGGAAGCTAGCTAGTGCAGCAAAGCCGAGCACCCGCTCATTGACACTGGCTTCATCAGTGGCAAAATGGATATAATTGGCAGACTTATTAAAGAGGGCATCGGTGTGATGCATCTGTGGGCAGCCGACTGCGAGATGCCGCAAATGTCTGCTGTAGATGCCTGGAAGGAGTCTGAGGCAAAGAAGTTGAGGGCAAGGGTGACTTTGACAGCCACTGGTAAGGGGTGTCCACTCCTTCCTCTGGGCTGCAGGTCTTGCTCCAGCAATCCGCCAATGTCGGCAATGACCTGGCGCGATAGCCTGAGCCTCCTTTGGCACTGCTGCTCCATCACGTTGAGGAAGCTCATCCTCGGCCTGTATACCCTGTGTTGGGGGTATCGCCTCGTATACCCTGTGTTGGGGGTATCGCCTCTAGCGTGGTGCAGCCCTGTGCTGATGCCTTCTGCCCTGTGCAGCATCAGGTAGTTCAGGAGAAGGTTGGGGCTCTTGTTGTTGCTGCTGCTGCTGCGGCTGATCATCATCAGATTCTGAGGACCAAGGTGAGAGCATAAATTGTGTCCATTTTGATGTTCGATATGGCAGCTGAAGTTGAGATGACAGAAGCAATCTGTCAATGGTGAGATATGTTGTTCCAAGGAGGTGACAGTGAATAGAGTTTATTCCAAACACTTCCAAACTGCATAAAGCTGAAAAGTGTCTTCCAAATACTGAAGGCTCCAGCTACTGAGATTGGAAAGTGAACAACTGTGAAATGGTAACTTTTATAACACTTTTGAAGCTTTCCCCTATTCAAAGCAATGGAGAGTTGAAAACCCGACATACTTACCTGACGTGATCCCCGAGTGACGTGAACCTCGTGAAAAAGTTGGAAAAATGGTTAGTAGCTGGTAAAATGCTGCTTAAATACCTTTAAACCGCCTCTTAAGTATTTCAATTGGCTGACCCGCCGCTGTGTGCCGTGTCTACAAAGCGCAGGCAGAGCCGGCACTTGGGAAACTTACAAGGAGGCGGGTTCAGAGCAGGATACCGTCCCGCGGTCAATCTTTTAGATTTTGACAGCGGACCCGCCTCCGAACCTGCCCTCTGAGCGCCGGCAAAATCCAGCTCCAAGAGATTGTTATCTGGAAGCAGTTTCTGGTAATTTAAGGATATTGATATTGCTTGACCCAGAACCAGTTAGGCAAGCAAGCCAATCACTTTGTGACTTCAAGAGCACCGGGAAACCATTGCGCCAGTGAGATGCTGCATGCCTCTAACCGGAGCAGCCTCTTACTGAGCTGATCAGCCTGTGCTCTGTGAGCCTCTATTGGTGCAGCCAAGCAGAAGGACAATGCTGGAGACAGATATCACGCGGGAACGTTTCAGCTACACCACCTGAGCGATAATCTGGCAGAACAGATCATGCACCTGTTGTAGAACCTGGATCGACAATGGGCAAGCGCTTTGCTCTGGTGGTGTAGTCTAAAATTTACTTCTAGGTATTGTAAATGCAACAGGGTGGGTTGCAAAGCAATCACCTGCTGGTCTTTAAGTAGGACTGTAACCAAGTGTAGCTGTGAGGTGTGAGACTGTTGGGGTGACTGCAGACCTAAAAATTATATTGCAATTTCTACAGCCAGTCATAGTGACCAGACGGCTAACTGAGGAGACTTGTGACCCCACAAGGCTCTTTTGCACTAGTGTAACAACATCTGGTATGAATAACCAGCATGCAATGGACAGAATTGCTTGTATTCAGGGTTTTCAGTGATCTCAGATGGCCAGGGTTTAACTGAAATATTAACATACATGAACATAGAAACATAGAAACATAGAAGATAGGAGCAGGAGTAGGCCATTCGGCCCCTCGAGCCTGCTCCGCCACTCAATGAGATCATGGCTGATCATCCAAACTCAGTACCCTGTCCCTGCCTTCTCCCCATATCCCTTGATCCCTTTAGCCTTAAGAAATATATCTAACTCCTTCTTGAATATATTTAATGAATTGGCCTCAACTGCCTTCTATGGTAGAGAATTCCACAGGTTCACCACTCTCTTGGTGAAGAAATTCCTCCTTATCTCTGTCCTAAATGGCTTACCCCTTATCCTTAGACTGTGACCCCTGGTTCTGGACTCCCCGACCATCGGGAACATCCTTCCTGCATCTAGTCTGTCTAGTCCTGTTAGAATTTTATAAGTTTCAATGAGATCCCCTCTCATCTTCTAAACTCCAGCGTGTATAAGCCCAATCGACCCAATCTCTCCTCATACGTCATTCCTGCCATCCCAGGTATCAGTCTGGTGAATCTTCGCTGCACTCCCTCCATGGCAAGAACATCCTTCCTCAGATAAGGTGACCAAAACTGCACACAATACTCAAGGTGTGGTCTCACCAAGGCCCTGTACAACTGCAGCAAGACATCCTTGCTCCTGTAGTCAAACCCTCTCGCTACGAAGGCCAACATACCATTTGCCTTCTTAACCGCCTGCTGCACCTGCATGCTTACCTTCAGCGACTGGTGCACAAGGACACCCAGGTCTCATTGCACTTCCCCTTCTCCCAATCTATTGCCGTTCAGATAATAATCTGCCTTCCTGTTTAGAACTAGGAGGTTCTTTTATCAATCATTTATTAACGAATGATTTAGATGCTAAGGTGTGACGACCAAGTAAGTTAGCAGGACAGAGATAGGAGAAAGAACCCGAATGAGCTACAATCTCCCTGGGTCAGGGAGGAACTAAACATTCTGGTATCCTGCTCCTGAGCCAGAATCCATACTGGAATTGTTAATGTGTGGATATTGGGTGAAGCCGTAATCAAGCTCAGCTGTGATGGACCCCATCAGTGAATAGCCCACTATCGAGGCTCGTAGGTGGATAATAGCTGCTGGGGTGTCAATGCCTTCACCAGGCGCCTTTCATGACCTCAGGACGCCCCAAAGCGCTTTACAGCCAATGAAGTACTTTTGAAGTGTAGTCACTGTTGTGATGTAGGAAAGGAGGGGAAGAAATTGATGAGAAAAGAAAAAGTTCATGCTGATTTTTGCAGTTTGCCTATGAGGGTGTAAGGGGTCGTTTTAACGAGCTTATGGTGTGCTAGATCGGTTTTGATTTCGCACTGCTCGTGAGCGGTTCCGAAGCGCTCCCCCCTCACCGGTTCTAGACACTGGGCTTATTGCCAGACAACCTTGATGTGTGGCCCAACTTGTGACTCGGAAGACAAATGGATCAGGTGAGACAAGGTGAGTTTTAAATCAGAAATATCTTTATTTTCAAGGAGAATAAACACAGAGAATGCAAGAATCAATTTAGACAAAAATCATTAGCACGCCTCCCAATGGGAACTAAAATTTAACACACAAGGAATAACTTTGACTATTTTAAATCATACAACAATTCTTAATCAGCGGTATACTAAAATGGGGGTGGGAAAAGCGCACGGACACATCGAGGGATAAATCACACTCCTGAATTACAAAACCCTTAATGTTACAAACCCTCCCGTTGCTAAAATATACCTCAACTATGTCAGTTAGGTAGAGTTGGGCCTTTATGCTCACCAGAATTTTAAAACCCTCCTGGACCTTGGTACTCCTTGTTACGTCCGGGATCTCCAATCTTCCTTATGGGACCGGCTCCTGGACCCGCTCTCCTGCACAAACTTGGAAGTCCTCCGAACTCCTCGAGCCGTCTACTCTTCCGCACGGTCTTCGAACTCCTGATGGTATCTGGACTTGGACTTCACTGCTTCTGGTGAATCTTGTGGATCTGTCTGAGTCTGGCTGAATCTCTCTCCTGCACAATCTTGAAAGTCCTCCGAACTCCTCGAACCGTCTCCTCTCCACTCGGCCTTCGAACTCTTGATGGTCTTGGATCTGGACTGAACTTTTGAATCTGCTCTCCTGCACAAACTTGTGGGTCCTCCTCGCTCTGTCCTTGACCTTGTGTCTGTGTGAATCTGTGATGGATCTGTCTGAATCTCACTGAATGACTGTCTTGCTGTCGATTTTCCCTCAACAGTTATACTGTTTCCTTGCCCTTATCTCGGCACCAAATCAGGGGTTTTCTTTTGTCATGGTAATGGGCAGGCTGCTTTGACAAAAGCAAGTCCTTTATTTTAATGTCTTGTAAATGAAACTGATGGGATCTGTCCTGTGTCCCTCTGAGTTTGGTACAGATAATGTTTTTTTTCTGTGCTCAGCGATTTCAGAGATGAGTTTGTGTTTTGCTAGCAATTAGCGCACCTCCAGGTGCAAATACTTTTGTTTACGAGTTCGTTACTGCTGTAACCATATTATCATATCAATAGCAGTAAGTTCTGGAATCTTCTAATCGGTGATGACTCAGGCTGCTGTAAGATACTGCTGGTGTGTCCTTTTGAACTGAGCCATGGGAACTGCCAACTCCATCTTGTGTTCTCACAATGTGGCCATTTCAGGGGTTTTACCAATCTAGACTGTATTTTCTGGATTTTGCGAATCCTACAAGGGAAAGCCGAGGGGGGCTGAGCCAGGGAGAGCAGCAGCCTGCAGCATTTTGGGTGCAGCCAGGGGGAGCTCTGCTGCTTCTACTGGCTGCACAAAAATACAACTTCTGGCTGGTTTGTTTTTTTGAGCGGCCCCCAGCGGTCCCTTTAAAGGCTGCTGGCCAGGCCGCTTGGTACACCCAGAGCGCCATCCATTTCAATGTTACATTGTGGTCCTACAACCGGTGTAGGACCCCGATTTGCATAGTAAAGCCGCCATCCGCCTGTTTTAGGTGGGCAAGCCTCTCGCCCATTTACAGGTCCAACTGAATAGGGCATCATGCGGGCCTTGAGTGTCAATGATGGGGGTCAAGGTGCCCCTCCACTCACTGATTTTCAACTCCTTGGCCGCCTTTTCTCAGGTGCAAAATGGAGAGCCGTGAGTCGAATTAGACCCCCACTATTTCTACTTCAGTTACTGCTGAGTAAGGGATGATTTGGAGAAATAATCTTTCAGTATATTAACCATCTTCTGCTCTTCCTTTGTTTCAGCCCCCTTTGCACCTTTCATGTTTCTCACCTTTTCTCTGACTGCCCTCTTACTGTTAACGTATTAAAAGAATTTCTCACTGTTACTGGTATGACGCGATACATGAAAAAAACAGGGCGGTATTCACTGGAGCAGGGAAGATTTAATAGAAATGTTCCAAAGTATGAAAAAGGTTTCAGAGAGTATATAGTGAAAGATTATTGCCGCTGGTTAGTAAATCCGTGACAAGGAGCATAAAATTTTGGATCAGTATTAAAAGTGAAAAGGTGAGGTAAAAATGTTCAAGCAAAGGGCTATTAGAAGATCAGGGTAGAATTTCCAATTGGCGAACGTCATGTATGAACAATTAACTCACTCATACTTCATTTCTGTGTGAGTAATTTCTCTGCACTGTTACCTGTTTATTTTAAACTTCCTCAAGGTTCCCCCCACTTACACAGTGGAGTTTAGGGCAGTAGAAGCAATTTAGCGCTATGAGCTCATTAACAGAGAAAGAGGACTAACATAAACATAAGGAAATAAAGCTGCTTATCTGAAGTGCACAGTGGCAGTCTAATCTGGACACACGCCAGCTGAGCTTTATTTGAGGAATTAAACCGCTCAAACAATCCCACACACACAAGCCTCGGTCTGAGCCGAAGATAATTTTCTGAGTAAACAAATTTTCTGCTGTAACGTGATTGCGTGACAAGGCTAGGCTGGTGTGTTTGCCAGAGCAACAGATCACATCATAGTGCCAATCCACTCTGCTGCACAGATACAATGCAAATAGCTGCTGCTAGCCAGTCTGTCTGAAATATGGTAGTACGCACCACCACAATTCTGAAGAACCACACGAAAAAAAAACACAAGTCGCACAGCCTGATCTTAATCTTCTACTAACAGGGATGGCTCGAGTACATGTTATTTATTAGCTGGTTGAGCCAGATTGAGTATGTGACAAGAAATTGCGTTTCTTCAAACAATACCTATGTTAAAGCTCTCTGAATACCAGGGTAATCTGGCATGCCAATAAAGACTCAAGTGTACAATGGAGTAAAGGCCATGGCCGCCATTAGCCATTAACAAAAATAAATGAGTTCTTTGTCACCACAAAGCACAAAGATACTTTGTTACTTTCTGTTTATGAAACACTTAGGTCAAACTTTTTTTTAAAAACAGATGCATTTCCCAAACAGCAGAGGTCACATTTAAGCTACTTTTATACCACTGTCATCTGTTCCCATTTTTTAAAAACCGGGACTATTAGAAATTCAGGACAGCCTTGTCGGGTTCAGTGGCATCCCACAAATGGTCTGAGCAGCTTAATTTTATGGGCATTGACTCACACTGCCCTATATCAACATAATAATATCGCCTTGTGATTTGGACTGGATATTCATGTCTTTCATGCGTGCGCTTCTTCAATCTCTCTGAAGGTGAATCAAGCAATATTTGTTGAGACAAGGCCAGATATGAATCATTAAGCTGCTTAATTTAACAATAAGGTGAACATGCAGCATAGCCGTTATGATTGGATTCACTTAATTCAATCTATGCAATTTATCTTCATGTAATAACATGTAATAAAGAACACACCACGTTTCCCTACATCAGTGGGTTGTCTTAATTGACTTAAACAAGGTGACTTCTACCTGTTCCTCCAGCATTTCTTACCTCCTAGTATTTGCAAAAGCCCTTACAGCATTCTCTGGTGTCAGCTTTGCTTCAGTTGTAGCACTCTTGCCTCGGAGTCAGAAGGTCATGGGATCAACTCCCACTCCAGAGACTTGAGTACATAATCTAGGTTGGCATTATGTGCAATACTGAGGGAGTGTTGAATTGTCGGAGATGCCATTTTCAGATGAGACGTTAACCGAGGCCCTGTACGCCCTCTCAGGCGGATGTAAAAGATGCCCTGGCACTATTCGAAGAAGAGCAGGGAAGTTCTTTATGTGTCCTGGCAAACCAGGAAGTGCCAAGCTAAGCAGTATTGTTGTGGAGCCAGTAGAAGCACTAGCACACAATGCTGACGTAACACCATTCTCTACCAAAACAGACCTTTGACTGAGACATATTTATGAGCAGCTTTGCGCCACGGAGTTTGGTGGAACAACCTCTGAATCTGGGTGGACTTTTCCTTTTACTTTACCAAAAAATTCTGCTGCTGTCAGGAGAGCAACTTCTGTTTACTGCTATGCCCCGAAATTTGCAGTCAGGATGATGGCGAACGGGCAGCGTTTGTCGTCATCCAGTTTGCCATCATTCTGCCTTTGAAACTGACTGCAACTTCGGGATCTGGCCCATGTAGAAATCCTAAAGTTGCGGTCTGTGATTCACAGCTCCGAAACAGGCTGCGCTTTTTTTTAAGTTTGTCCATCTTTATTTCAGGTTTGCCTTTTCCCCATGTGAGAGCCCCAATCTTTGATTTTCTCTCTCTAACATTTTTAAAAAGTTAGAATTTTAAGAGCTTACTCACTTCCTTGTTCGCTGTCTGTGAGAATCCTGCGTATTGATTGGCTGCTCAGACAGCTTGTTGACATCACAGCAGTTCACACAAGGGGATCCCCACTATCCTCCGTTGATTTCAATTGAATGTTGGAAAAGCCGAAGTTCTCGACACAGGGATCGCCGCTGACCGCAAATTACAGGCCATTCTCTTGAGTGTCGGCCTGGGAAGCACTATTGCACTGTGCTGTACTCAGCGCTGACTCAGGCAAGAGGGCTACAACTGAGCCAAGGCTGACACCAAAGAATGCTGTGAGGGTTTTTACTGTATGTGTAGAGCCGCTTGCTTAAACAGAGTGCAAAACATGAGTGCCCAGCATTTACTTTACAGTAACAGGTAGCCTTAACCCAACAGCCGGTGATAAGAACATAAGAACATAAGAATTAAGAGCAGGAGTAGGCCATACGGTCTACATGGCTGATCTTCGACCTCAACTCCACTTTCCCGCCCAATCCCCATATCCCTTGATTCCCCTAGAGTCCAAAAATCTATCTCAGCCTTGAATATACTCAATGACTGAGCATCCACAGCCCTCTGAGGTAGAGAATTCCAAAGATTCACAACCCTCTGAGTGAAGAAAGTCCTCCTCATCTCGGTCTTAAATGGCCGCCCCTTATCCTGAGACAATGCCCCCTAGTTCTAGACACTCCGGCCAGGGGAAACAACCTCTCCGCATCTACCCTGTCAATCCCCCTCAGAATCTTATATGTTTCAATGAGGTCACCTCTCATTCTTCTAAACTCCGGAGAGTATAGGCCCATTCTACACAATCTCTCATCATAGGACAGCCCTCTCATCCCAGGAATCAATCTAGTGAACGTTCGCTGTACCGCCTCCAAGGCAAGTATATCCTTCCTCAGATAAGGAGACCAAAACTGTGCACAGTACTCCAGGTGTGGTCTCACCAAAGCCCTGTACAATTGTAGTAAGACTTCCTTATTCTTGTACTCCAACCCCCTTGCAATAAAAGCCAACATGCCATTTGCCTTCCTAATTGGTTGCTGTGCCTGCATGCTAACTCTCTGGGGGAGAAAATCGGTTGGCAGCGCCTCCAATTAGCGCCTAAAGAGGCCGAGAAGTGGGGCATTAGCCAATTTTCGGCCGGGCGCAGTGAACCCAGCGCCTCCTCCCATATTGAGTGGGCATTTTGTGCCGGCGCTAAAACTTAGCGCCCGCTCGCGGGCGCAGGCAGATCATGACGTTATTTCAGTGTGCAACGCCTTTTGGGCGCCCTGGACCGGAAATTCAGTGTTGCGCCCCTCCGTTCCGCCTGGCGCTAATAAGGACTGCTTACCTGGAACGTTCCCCAGTCGCTCTCGGGCTAGGGGGACGCTCTTTAAAGGTGACTGCACTGGTATAAAAGCGGCAGCCATTTTGGGAGCACAACTTCCTCAAGACTTTCACAGAGTTACTGAGCTGCACTCTGAGAGCCATTGCACCAGTGAGCCAGTGCTGGCCAGAGGAACTTCAGCCTTCTGACCATCACCTTGCTGCTGGTGAGCATTTACAACGTTTACAATTTCTTGTGCGCTATTATTATGGGGGCTACATTGGAGGGGAACGTCCTGCTGCTGAACCATCTGGAAAGGGCACAGAGACGCAGGGAGAGAGGGGCAGGAATGGCCAGACGGAGGAGGGCCAACAGACGTCGCCACACCAGACCTTACGCTGCCAGGGTTTTCCGACAGCAGTTCTGTTACTTGAACATGTCAGAGGAGCAGTGTCTTAGAAGGCTGCGCTTCAGAAAGGAGGTGGTGACTGAGCTGTGCCACCTGCTTCAGCCAGATCTGCAGCCTCAGATAAGGTGCAGGGTGTAGTGTATGTGCCTTTAAGAGCCCCCTGTGTACTGTAATGCCACTCGGGCTATATAAGCCTGTATATTGTGTTGTATCAGTTAGTTCACCTCCAGACTTTGTTCAGTAAACACCTGTGAAACCAACTCCTGCCTTCAGTGTCTCTATTAACACACGGACACAACAGTGGCGACGAATTGGAAACGGACTTACCTGCAATTCAGCAGCACCTCAAGGACATCGATTCTTCAGACGTCCAAAGTCGAAGAAAAGCAAGAAAAAAAAAAAAAGCTGTGGTTTCACCAGCTAGCCGAGCTGGTGGCAGGTACTGCAATAATCCTTCCTGGGCAGCGGGCTGGGGCTCCATCGGCTGGCTCTGCAGCGAGGCCAAGCAGCGAAGGCGGAGGCAAGCAGTAACAGACGGGGGGGAGCACTCGGGAGACGGCCGGCGCTGCAAGCAGGTCGGCGTTCGGACCTAGCAGAGAGAGTCCGGCGGGAACGAGTCTCCACCTGTAAATTTAAAAAAAAAAATATTTTTAAACCGCGGAAAACAGCGTTGTCATCGGCAGCAGCAGCGGGAAAGCACGGGAAGCGCCATATCTTGTCTGCAGGAAAGAAAGAAAAGCGCGGGAAGCGCCATTCTTTTTCCAGGATGCCTATGGCTGGCAATATTGATGCTTTTGATAACGATATAGAGGGTTGGACCACATATGTGGAAAGAGTGGAGGTATATTGCACCGCAAATGGAATAGAAAATGATAAAAAGGCATCAGTACTTCTAAATCTAATGGGCGCAAAGACATACGGGCTGTTATGAAACTTAATCACTCCAGCCAAACCAAAGGACAAGAACTTTAAGGAAATTGTTGATACCCTACAGGAGCACTTAAACCCAACACCGCTGCTGATAGCAGAACGATTCAAATTCTTCAAGAGGAATCAACACAAGAATGAAAGTAACGCTGATTACCTCACCGAATTAAGAAAGCTATCAAAGCACTGCCAAGTCGGGGCAGGACTGGCAGATTATCTTCGAGACAAATTCGTCTGCGGTCTCCTAAGTGAAGGAACACAGAAAAGGCTGCTTTCTGAGAAAGATTTGACACTGGACAAGGCTTTCAGTATGGCTGTATCATACAAAGCAGCCACAAGAGGAGCTGCAGAGATACAGCAAAAGACACAGGACTTCGGCACCCATGAAATGACACAGGGTTTCGAGAGATGTTATCGCTGCGGCAGATCCACCCATGACCAGAAGGACTGCTGGTTCAAGGACAAAGCATGCAGGCAATGCGGAAAGATTAGACACATTGCATGGGTATGCCGATCTGGACAAAAAAAATCCACGGACAGGAAAAAAAAAATCAATAAAGAAAAGTACAGAAAGATACAAATGATGACGGACAGTAGCTCCGAAGACCAGAAGAATGATAGCGACTCCGGAAACAAGAGACTAAGCTGTCTCAAATTACATAATGTAATTGCCAAAGAAGATTACCAGACCATTTGGGTTACCCTCACGATAGCAGGGTCCCCAGTTAAAATGGAGCTAGATACAGGATCAGCTCTGACCGTCATAAATCGACGGGATTACGAGCGGCTATTTCCGCATATACCTTTAAAAGATACATCCATTATCTTGAAAACATATACGGGGCAGAAAGTATACCCCAAAGGAAAAATAAGGGTGCCTGTTGTATACAACGGCAAAGAAATACAGAAGTTGTATTTATACGTTCTACAAGATGGTGGTCCACCGCTGTTGGGACGTGAATGGATCAGGAAGATACGTTTAGACTGGCACTCCATTCAGGCACTGACGGTGACCAGTAAGGAAAAAAATGATGATGACGTCATACCTGAACGATTAAAAGACATCTTGGCCAACGCCAAGGAAGTGTTTCAAGAGAAACTAGGAACCTTGAAAGGCATCACCGCCTCAATAAAAGTGGAAGATGCGGCAATTCCCAAGTTTTTTAAGGCAAGGCCAGTGCCATACGCAATTCGTCCAGCAGTCGAGGCAGAGCTGGAGAATTTGGAAAAGGCAGGCGTATTATCCAAGATAGATTGGAGCGAGTGGGCAACGCCCATCGTCCCGGTCATGAAGAAAACGTTGAATAATGATAAATCTGAAGAACAGAGAAAAATTCACATCTGTGGAGACTTCAAGGTGACTGTAAACCCGGTCCTTCACACGGTACAGTATCCTCTTCCGAGGATAGAAGATATTTTCGCCTCACTATCCGGAGGGAAACGTTTCACCAAAATTGACTTGGCACAGGCATATCTAGAGATGGAGGTTGAAGAGGCCTCTAAAAAGTATCTCACGATAAATACACACAAAGGCCTGTACCAGTACAATCGACTGGTTTTCGGAGTAGCATCAGCTCCAGCTATCTGGCAAAGAGCTATGGAGCAAGTCCTGCAAGGGATTCCGGGGACTCAATGCTACCTAGACGACATCCTTGTAACAGGAGAAAACGACAACGAGCACCTTGCCAATTTGGAGCAGGTGCTCACTAGGCTGAGAGAATGGGGCCTACGAGCAAATCGCCCCAAGTGCGAATTTTTCCAGAATCAAATATCATATTGTGGCCACATAATTAATAAGGAAGGGTTGCATAAGTCACCTGAAAAAATTGAAGCGGTCATAAAAGCCCCAGCACCTGAAAATGTTTCACAATTAAGGTCGTTCCTGGGATTAATAAATTACTATCATAAATTTTTACCGAACTTATCAACTCTTCTGCACCCTCTTAATGAACTGCTACAAACAGGAGTAATTTGGAAATGGAGCGAAGACTGTAAACGTGCCTTCCATAAATGCAAAGACTTAATCACGTCCAAGGAAGTTTTGGCTCATTAATAGTGGTTAGCACTGTTGCCTCACAGCGCCAGGGACCCGGGTTCAAATCCGGCCTCGGGTGACTGTCTGTGTGGAGTTTGCACATTCTCCCCGTGTTTGCGTGGGTTTTCTCCGGGTGCTCCGGTTTCCTCCCACAGTCCAAAGATGTGCGGGTTAGGTTGATTGGCCATGATAAAAATTGACCCTTAGTGTTAGGGGGGATTAAATACGTGGGGTTACGGGGATAGGGCTTGGGTGGGATGGCTGTCGGTGTAGGGACCGAGTGCTAGGGTTTGGATGATCAGCCATGATCTCGTTGAATGGCAGAGCAGGCTCGAAGGGCCGAATGGCCTACTCCTGCTCCTATCTTCTATGTTTCTATGTTTCTATGTTTCTAACCCATCACTGCCAATCAGACTGGCGTGCGATGCATCCCCTTACGGCGTAGGAGCGGTATTATCGCATAGATTCCCTGATGGCTCGGAACGGTCAATAGCTTTTGCGTCACGCTCATTGAACTCAGCTGAGCGTAACTATGCCCAAATCGACAGGGAAGCACTCAGCCTGGTATGGGGAGTGAAGAAATTCAACCATTACCTACACGGACAAAAATTTACCTTGTTGACTGACCATCAACCCCTCATCTCCATATTCAACCCTAAAAAGGGTGTTCCCATTATGATAGCGCAAAGGCTACAGAGGTGGTCCCTTTTTCTAGGGGCACACCAATATAACATAGAATACAAAGGATCAAAACAGCATGGGAATGCTGACGGTTTATCGCGCCTACCGTTGCCAACGGTAGAAGAGGCACCTACCGTAGACCCAGTGGAGATGTTCCACTCCACCATAGTCGAATGTCTACCAGTAACAAATTCTGCCATTGAAAGGGAAACGAGAAATGACCCGACTCTCTCACGAGTCTACGATTTAACAGTGAAGGGATGGCCAGCACATGGCGAACCACTGTTGCCAGCATTCTCGCAAAGAAGAGAACAGCTGTCAGTGTGCCGAGGAACCTTGATGTGTGGATCCAGAGTGGTGATTCCACCCAAACTCCAGGATAAAGTTCTAAAGGAGCTTCACGAGGGGCATCTGGGTGGAGTGAAAATGAAGAACCTAGCTAGGGCGTTTGTATGGTGGCCAGGTATCGATGGAGACATCGAAGAAATGACCAAGAGCTGCCTAGGATGCCAGAAGGTCCAAAACGCTCCACCACAAGCCCCTCTACATCCATGGGAGTGGCCCGCATCTCCATGGCAAAGGGTACGCATTGACTTTGCTGGTCCATTTATGGACTCAATGTTCTTAATCGCGGTTGATGCACACTCCAAGTGGCTGGAGGTAATAAAGATGTCCTCCACCACCACGGAAAAAACCATCACAGTATTAAGGACCATATTTGCCAGGAATGGGCTGCCTGAACAGATCTGTTCGCAATTTGTGTCCGAAGAATTCAGGAAGTTCTTAAAAAACAATGGGGTTAAGCACTACACGTCCGCCCCATACCATCCCGCCACCAATGGATTGGCTGAAAGGTTTGTCCAGACCTTCAAGAAGGCCATAAAGGCCATGGGTAATGAAGACATAAAACTTCAGCATAAGGTGGATAACTTCTTGTTTGCATACAGGAATGCAACACATATGGTTACAAACCAAACTCCCGCCATGATGTTCTTCAATAGAAGCCTAAGATGCCAGCTGGATTTGATCAAGCCAAACATCAGAAGGGACGTGGAGAACCGGCAATTTCAAGGCATGAATGAAAGGCCAACTAGAACCTTCCAGATAGGTCAACAAGTTTTGGCCCGGGACTACCGTACCGAGAAATGGCAGCCTGGAACTATCTGCACACGACTAGGACCGCTGATGTATACCGTGGACATTGGAGAATGCATAATAAGGCGCCATGCTGACCAAATCATAGAGTCATCCGAAAAGGGACAACCTACACCACAACTCTATACGCCTAATGATGAAGTAGAGATACCCGTAGTATCTACCTCCGATCCGGTGATACTGGAACCAGATGAACCCGACACTGGCATTCAAGCCGAATCAGCCTTGCCAAAAGAACCTACTACACCACCAGAAACTACTACACCACCGAGGCGTTATCCGGACCGAGTCAGGAAGCCTCCAGAGAGACTGACTTATAATTGATTAACTGCAGCAATGTGTAGATTATTGTTCTTGTAACATGTAATTAATGATTACTTAAAATATTATGTACTGGTTGGCTAAAAGGGGAGGAATTGTAGTGTATGTGCCTTTAAGAGCCCCCTGTGTACTTTAATGCCGGTAATGGCCACTCGGGCTATATAAGCCTGTATATTGTGTTGTATCAGTTAGTTCACCTCCAGACTTTGTTCAGTAAACACCTGTGAAACCAACTCCTGCCTTCAGTGTCTCTATTAACACACGGACACAACACAGGAACTCTCTGTCGGTGGCTGTCAAGATGACTGTTGCCCTGAATTTCTATGCGAGCGGCTCCTTCCAGGCCGCAACTGGGGACATCGCTAACATATCGCAGTTTGCAGTGCATTGCTGCATCCGTCAAGTAACAGATGCCCTATTTAAAAGGAGGCGGCAGTACATCTCCTTCCCTGTGACACTGGAGAAGCAGCGGGAGTGCGCAGAGGGCTTCGCAGCAATAGCGGACTTCCCCATGGTGCAGGGCACCATTGACTGCACGCACGTGGCTTTGCGGGCGCCTGTTTTGAATCCGGAGTAGTTCCGCAACCGCAAGGGGTTCCATTCCTTGAATGTTCAGCTGGCCTGTGACCACCGACAGCTGATCCTCGCAGTCAATGCGCAGTTCCCTGGCAGCAGCCACGACGCCTTCATCCTGCGCCAGACTTCAGTTGCAGACCTATTCGAGGCACCGGCTCACCCAGGAGGCTGGCTTCTCGGTGACAAGGGCTATCCTCTGTGCCCATGGCTGATGCCGCCGCTCCGTTCGCCCAGCACTCCTGCTGAAGAACGCTTCAATGCGAGCCATCAGGCAACGAGGAACATTGTGGAGCACACAATCGGTGTGCTGAAGCAGCGGTTCCGCTGTCTGGACCATTCCGGAGGTGCCTTGCAGTACTCACCAGAGCAAGTCTCCCACTTCGTCGTAGTCTGTTGCATGCTGCATAACCTCGCCATCCTACGCACCCAGCCAATGCCACCAGCCATTGAAGCACCAGCGGAGGAGGAGGAGGAGGAGGAGGAGGAGGACCAAGACGGGAGAGAGGTACAAACTGGAAGGGCCGTCCGTCAGAGGCTGATAACAAGCCGCTTCTAGACCCCTCTGACGGAATGCTTGGTGCCATTCGATGAGGAGGAATGGAACCGTCTGGATAATCCAAAGCCTATGAAGGGCAGCGAATGTAAATATCAGACATGCCCAATGTAAATTTAAAAAGTTGTTTATTTTGCTAAATGTGCTTCCTTCCAACATGACAAAGCAATGGCAACAGAAAGCAAAACTAACACACTAACACATAAGTGCCTCGCACACCCGGGAGACTATCCAAAACATTACTAACATTCAGACCAGCATCCACGGCCTTGATTTCTACAAATAAGACGTCTCAGCTGCACCTTCTACTCTTTCCCTCTTGATGGGGATCTACTTCTCTTGTGAGATCGGCCCCTTCCCTCCCTGTAGCTCTTCCGTAATGGGACCCCAGTGGCTGCATCAAGGCTGGGGGAGGCCTGCTGGCTGTCCGAAAGCGCAGATGCCCCTGAGGGACGTCCTGGACGACCTCTGGCCTTGGAGGGCCCGGATGCTGACTGCTCCAACTGTGCATGGGTGGAAGCAGTCTGTCCTGCAGGTGGTGGCAGCTGCAGTGGAGACGTGCCAGAGGTGGCATCAGGAATGCTGACATCCTGAGAGCGGACAGCAGCTCCCTGGTCGACTGACACACTGGCACTCTGACGGGGCAGCACGGCAGCATGCGCACCAATCGGCTGCTCCACAGATTGATGCCCTGCTGTGGTGCTGCAAGGGCCCCGGGTAATCCCGCCTGATCCAGCGAGAGTGGCAGCAGTCATTGGTCGCGTGGCCTCAATATGCGTCTGCATGAGACCAGCGAGTGACTGTGTGGCAGCACTCAGCACTTGCGTGGCAGGTGCCAGTGCTTCGGTGAAGCCCTGGACAGTCCTTTCCAGTGCTTCGCTGAAGGCCGGGACAGTCCTTTCCACTGCTTCGGTCAAGCCCTGGACAGTCCTTTCCAGTGCTGTACCGATGCCGTGGACAGTCCTTTCCAGTGATGCCCCGAAGTCCTGGACAGTCCTTTCCAGTGCTGCCCCAAAGTCCTGCGCACTCCTTGCCTGTGCTGCCCCGAAGTCTTGCTCACTCCTTGCCTGTGCTGCCCCGAAGTCCTGCGCACTCCTTGCCTGTGCTGCCCCGAAGTCTTGGACACTCCTTGCCAGTGTCTCGATGGATTCAGGCATCCTTGCCACTGCAGCCATGAGCTCAGTGTGCCTGAGCCGAGCCTGGGCACTCATTTCTCCGAGGGAACGCACCTCTTCTGCGCTCTGTGCAGCAGTACTTGTGGCCTGACTCGCCCTCCGGGGAGACGGCCCCCGAGCTTCCCTACCCCCCTTGCATTGCTGCAGCCCGCTGGTTCCTGGAACTGCTTCCTCCTCAGAGCATTCCCCCCCGCTCCCCTCCAGGGAAGTAGTCTCCCTAGTCTGCAGAGGGGCTGGCTCACCTGAAGGTGGCAGGGATGGTCCAGCTTCCTCCTGCTCGTCGCCTCCGGAGTCAGTGGCAGTGGCGGCTTGAGGGCCCGGCTCCCGAGCTGGTGATGCAGCATCTGAAAGCAGGGAGGTTGAAGAGTGGCTTTAGCAAAAGGACAGGGTGGCAGCAAGGGATGTATGAGTGCTGCAATGCTCTGACATGGGTTCAGAGTGAAAAAGCATGCTGGTGGGGGGAAGAAGTGGAAGGAGAGAGTTCAAAAAGGTGATGACCTTACCATCGCTGTGCACAATGGGGTCGGCAGCTCCAGTGGTGACAGGACCAGTCATCCAGCCTCCAACAATCTGGTGGACTCGTTCCTCCAGGTCTGTCAGTGTCTGCAGCTGAGGAGGGCCTCCTCCGGTGCGAAGCTGCTCCCTCCGGTTCCTGGCCAGCTTGGCCTGCAGGAGAAAGGATGGGAAGTGGTGAAACATGCTGGCCTGAGCTGACATCACATGCCCCCATGGTAGATTAGCCCTTCCATTATGCATTGAGCTGACATCACATGCCCCCATGGTAGAATAGCCCTTCCATTATGCATTGAGCTGACATCACATGCCCCCCATGGTAGAATAGCCCTTCCATTATGCATTGAGCTGACATCACATGCCCCCATGGTAGAATAGCCCTTCCATTATGCATTGAGCTGACATCACATGCCCCACATGGTAGAATAGCCCTTCCATTATGCATTGAGCTGACATCACATGCCCCCCATGGTAGAGTAGCCCTTCCATTATGCATTGAGCTGAATGTGCGTGTGTGTTTCCAGAAAGGGCCATGGGTGCTGGCTGACAGATGGCCATTGGGGCTTCGCGCACCCTCTGGCCATAATGTCAGGTGCAGATGGAGGGATGAAGAAGATGGCGAAAAAGGCACTCACCCTAACGACCCGAGTGAGGTCGTTGAACTTCTTCCTGCATTTGCACAGGAGTCCTGGCCACTACACTGGTTGAGGTGACTCTTTGACAAACTTCCCTCCAAGCCCTGCGGTACTCGCTCTGATGAGGCCTCCTGCCATTGTCGGGGTACAGCACAGCTCGCCGGTGCTCCACTTCACCAACCAAAGCATCCAATGCCCCATCGGTAAAGCGCTCCGCTCTCTGCCTCACCTTCTCCATATATTCAAAGTTTGGAACGCCACAGAAAGCACAGCGCTGATTTTGAGGCCTACAAGGCGCAGAGTGTGGCTGCTGCTCCTAATTGATCTGCCCCTTTAAGAGCTGGCCGGCGCCAGCATGTCTCGGGGTAATCGATTATTGACAGCACCTGCGCTGCGCCCGGCCGCCGACATATTGAGTAGCGCCGCCGGGTTAGCGCCTTAAGACTCCCATGCAGTGCCTGAATCAACGCCGCAATCACCTTTAGGGGCGCAGCAACCCAATATCGCTCGAGGTGGCAATAAGTTGCGCCTGGTGATAAAATTTGCGCAGCGCCAATTCTAACGCCCCAAATGGGGCTATACCCAATTTCTCCCTTTTCCCCACATTATACTCCATCTACCACCTTATTGCCCACTCACTTAATCTGTCTATATCCCTTTGCAGGCTTTTTGTGCCCTCCTCAATGTTTGCTTTCCCATGATGTCAGCTCCAGATAGGTTTGGCATTTTACACTTGACAGGCAAAAGAACTGTGCATCTGGCCTTGGCTGGGCTCCTGGAATATAAAAGCACCTAATAGGTGGGTGTACTGTGGATGGATGTTAGCTTAAACACTGCCAGCTGATTGAGGAGAAGTTGCTTGAAACATAGAAACAAAGAAAGATATTGAGAACCAAGTTGAAAAATGCAATTAGCAAGTTAGGAAAGGCTTACCTAATGATTGATTTACTTGCGTGAATTTAGGAATATTGCCAGTGGTTACGCTTATGATTTTATGAATAACCGTTGAAATTTCTGCCAGAGAGAACCATCTGGATTACAGTTGTTACATCACCTTCGTCCCAATTTGTCAGTGAAATTTGTGTTGTTGATCAAGCTTAAGGGGGAAATGAAGTGAATCAAAGTGTAAATAAAGATAAAGCTTGGGGGAGAAATTCGGTATCGCCCCGTTTGGGGCGCAATTATCGGCCGGGCGCAAAGTTTAGCGCCTGCCGCTAATTATTGTCTCCGATTGCAAACTTGGCTTCTATCACCCCTGGAGGTGATTGGAGCGCTAAATCAGGCGCTACACACCTGTCTTAAGGCGCTAACGCCAAGCAGCGAGGCGCTACCTCAGAGCGCTGGCGAAGCTCATGTGATGTCAGTCAGCAATGGAACACAGACACACTGGGGACAGCCAGTTTTTAAATGGGAGGGTCGATCTTGCTCTCAATCTCATTGCAGCCTTGAATCTCGGCCTGGAGAGACCTGTACATCAAATCTGCTGGAAAGAACAATGGAGAGGCCCAGGGAAAGAGCTGAGAGGGCAGCCCCCATAGTCTTAGGGTGCTAACGGGAGGCGCAAAGCAACCGAATTTTTCCCCCAAGGAAGCCTAAGTAAAAGGGTCAAAAGTACTGTGAGGATGTGAAAAGTAAAAATGTAGCAAAACAGGTGTGAAAGGGATTAAAGGTTAGACATGGAAAGTGAGTCTATTCACATGCAAATTGAATCGTGCACTAAGGTTTGGGCTGGTTGTAACCTTGAGGGGCTCTTGTGCTACTTCACCAGTTTCGGAAGAAAAAAGAAAAAAGAAAGACTTGCATTTACATAGCGCCTTTCACAACAACCAGATATCTCAAAGCGCTTTACAGCCAATGAAGTACTCTTGGAGAGTAGTCATTGTTGTAATGTGGGAAACGCAGCAGCCAATTTGGGCAAAGCAAGCTCCCACAAACAGCAATGTGATAATGACCAGATAAACAGCTTTTGTTATGCGACATTTTACCACACCGTCAAGCACCACTTTCCCCCGTTCACTTTTACATCCGCCGGAAGTGGAGCTGGCAACTTTCACAGCCAGACCCACAAAAAATGGGCATGCGCTGCCATGGGAACGAGGTAATTTGGCCACTTTATATTTCCTAGTGCAGTCAATGGCGGGTAGAGGAGGGGGAAACTATGCAACGGCTGCCAGCTGCACTTTAATAACATACAAGCACCTTGAATAGATGAAAAAATATTCAGGTATTTTACATCCAGCTTAGCTGTGCGTTTTACACCTCAAAACACAATCAGTTGTGTAGAAATGGGCTGGTGTTTAGAAATGTGTATAAGTGGATTACAGTAGAACATTATTATATTATGCAGCAAACGTATGATGGGGTTCATCGCTGAAGCGACTGAGAAGTAAAGGTTAATTACAACATCTGCCACTGCTGCCTGGCTGTAACACAGACCAGGGCCGCGATTTCCACAGCCTCGGTGGGTCAGGTGCAGCCAGGGTCGGTGACAGGGCGCAACCCCGCTGCTGACTCCAGCTCGCTCTGTGAAAGGCTTTCCCCCTGATTGGGCTTGGTAAGCCCGCCCAGCGCGTTTCCTGGCCAATTGAAGGAAGCGGGTCTGATGACGTCACTTGATGACACATCATCAGCCGGTTTCCTTAAAGGGATCATACGAAGATTTATTTTGACAGTTGTGCTGTCAGTGTTCTACAGCATTGAGGTGCTGCAAACACTGACAAGCACTGCACAGAGGTGCAGGACTGCACCCAGCCTCTCCTATGACTCCCTCCAAATGCTTATGGAGGGAGTCACAGCACGCAGGGAGGTCCACTTCCCTTCCCATAGGCAAAAGAGACCTCCCCAGGAGATCAACGCAGCGTGGTTGCACATTACAAAGGATGGCACAAGCAGGGATGTCATCAGGAGGACCAGGCTGCAGTGGTGCAAACTTTTCAGTGATCTCAGTAGATCACGAAATGCTACTGCAAAGCCATACTCAACCCCATCCTGCTGTGCCACTCATCACATCCTCATCACTCTGCCTTCCCTACCCTACTCCTTACTCACACCAACTCACCTTGCACCTCCACCCATCCCTCTCTATCTACATTATCACTTCCCAACTCACTAGGCACCCCTCACACTCACCTTCATCTAGTCCAATCACAAAAGGGTAGGCATGTGAAGTTTCTGTTAATGTGCTGTCATACATTGAAAGGACTAAGGGGGAGAAATTGGGTGAGTAGCGCCACCTGTTAGCGCCTAAAGAGGCAGTCAGTGGCTGTAGCGTCACTGGCTGCGTCTCCGGCGATATTCAGTAGGGGCGCTAATGGTGGCGTTAGGCATTTGCGCTGCGCCCCCACCGATGACGTCATCGGTGTGCGCAGCGCCCCATTCGTGCCCCGTTCACGATATTTGGTAGCGAATGCCGCAGTTGCGCCGTTCGCTACCCGCGCCCGGTTCACGGGGCCTTACTGTGCCGGCAGCAGCGCAAGTTAAGGTGGAGGTGCGGGTCAGCCGCTTTTTCGGCGGCTGCCTGCCAGCACCTCCGTCCCTGGCCTCCTAACCGCCCCCCCCCCCGCGGCATTGCCGGCTGTTTCCCGAGAGCCCGGCACTTCTCCTTGGTGCCGGGCTCATTTGCCGGCACTCGCGAGCGGGGATCGCGCTGTTGCAGGCACCTCCCCCTTAACAGTGGGAGGAAGGCCTGCAGTACCGCAGCGTGCTGTGCTGCAGCATGTGGTGCTGCGGCACGTTGCGCTGCGATAATCAGTTTCAGCGCCCTAAGAGGGACGCGGAGTGCCTCGAGCCTCGCCCCGTCTCCCTCGAGGGGCACTGAAACTGAATTTCTGGCGATCGGTATCACTCCGATCGCTGCGCTAAATCCTGCGCTCAGGCGACTTTTGTGCCACTTTGGCGCCCCAACCCAATTTCTAGGCCTAAGAGTATTAAAAAAAAAGGCTGAAGGCTTTGTGTCTTATTGCAAGGAGCATTCGTAATAAGGTAGATGAATTAGCTGCACAAATAGATGTAAACAGATATGATATAATTTGGAATACAGAGACATGGGCTCCAGGGTGACCAAGGCTGGGAATTCAATATCCAGGGGTATTCAATATTCAGGAAGGACAGGCAAAAAGGAAAAGGAGGTGGGGTAGCATTGCTGGTTAAAGAGGACATTAACACAATAGTAAGGAAGGATATTAGCTCTGATGATGAGGAATCTGTATGGGTAGAGCTGAGAAATACCAAGGGGCAGAAAACATTAGTGGGAGTTGTATACAGACCCCCAAACAGTAATGCTGAGGTTGGGGATGGCATTAAATGGGAAATTAGAGACCCGTGCAATATGGGCACAGCAGTTATCATGGGTGACTTCAATCTACATATAGATTGGGCTAACCAGGTTAGTAACAATACCGTGGAGGAGGAATTCCTAGAGTGTATACGGGATGGTTTCCTGGACCAATATGTCGAGGAACCAACTAGAGATCAGGCCATCTTAGACTGGGTATTATGTAATCAGACAGGATTAATTAGCAATCTTGTTGTGCGAGGCCCCTTGGGGAGGAGCGATCATAATATGATAGAATTCTTCATTAAGATGGAGAGTGAAGTAGATGACTCAGAGACTAGGGTCCTGAATTTAAATAAAGGAAACTACGATGGTATGAGGCGCGAGTTGGCTAGGATGGATTGGGGAGCATTGCTTAAAGGGTTGACGATGGATAGGCAATGGCAAACATTTAAAGATCGCATGGATGAACTACAGAATTTGTTCATCCCTGTTTGGCATAAAAATAAAACAAAAAGGTGACTTAACTGTAGCTAAAAAGGGAAATTAGGGATAACATAAGATCCAAGGAGAGGACATATAAATTGGCCAGTAAAAGCAGCAAACCTGAGGATTGGGAGCAGTTTAGGATTCAGCAAAGGAGGACAAAAGGATTAATTAAGAGGGGGAAAATAGAATATGAGATTAAGCTTGCAGGGAACATAAAAACTGACTGTAAAAGCTTCTATAGATATGTGAAGAGAAACAGATTGGTGAAGTCAAGCGTAGGTCCCTTGCAGTCAGAATCAGGGGAATTTATAATGGGGAACAAAGAAATGGCAGACCAATTAAAAACATACTTTGGTTCTGTCTTCACAAAGGAGGACACAAATAACCTCCCAGAGATGTCGGGGAAAATAGGGTCTAATGAGAGGCAGGAATTGAATGAAATCAGTATTTGTGTTAGGGAAATTGATGGGATTGAAGGCCGATTAGTCCCCAGGGCCTGATAATCTACATCCTAGGGTACTTAAGGAAGTGGCCCTAGAAATAGTAGATGCATTGCTGGTCATCTTCCAACATTATATAGACTCTGGAACAGTTCCCATGGATTGGAGGGTAGCTAATATAACCCTACTATTTAAAAAAGGTGGTAGAGAGAAAATGGGGAATTATAGACCGGTAAGCCTGACATCGGTAATGGGGAAAATGCTAGAGTCCATTATAAAAGATGTAATAGCAGAGCACTTGGAAAACAGTGACAGGATCGGACAAAGTCAACATGGATTTACAAAAGGTAAATCATGCTTGACTGATCTACTGGAATTTTTTGAGGATGTAACTGGTAGAATAGATAAGGGAGAACCAGCTGGCTTTCGATAAGGTCCCGCATAAGAGATTGGCGTGCAAAGTTAAAGCACATGGGATTGGGGGTAAGGTACTGACTTGGATAGAGAACTGGTTGGCAGACAGGAAGCAAAGAGTTGGAATAAATGGGTCTTTTTCCGAGTGGCAGGCAGTGATTAGTGGGGTACCGCAGGGATCGGTGCTAGGACCCCAGCTATTCACAATATATATTAATGATCTAGACGAGGGAACTAGATGTAATATCTCCAAGTTTGCAGATGACACAAAGCTGGGTGGGTGTGTGTGCTGTGAGGAGGATGCCGAGAAACTCCAGTATGATTTGGACAGGTTGGGTGATTGGGCAGATGCATGGCTGATGCAGTATAATGTGGATAAATGCGAGGTTATCCACTATTGGGTGGCAAAAACAGGAAGACAGATTATTATCTGAACGGCAATAGATTGGGAAAAGGGGAAGTGCAACGAGACCTGGGTGTCCTTGTGCACCAGTCGCTGAAAGTAAGCATGCAGGTGCAGCAGGCGGTTAAGAAGGCAAATGGTATGTTGGCCTTCATAGCAAGAGGATTCGAGTACAGGAGCAAGGATCTCTTACTGCATACTGCAGTTGTACAGGGCCTTGGTGAGATCACCCCTTGCGTATTGTGTACAGTTTTGGTCGCCTTATCTGAGGAAGGATGTTCTTGCCATGGAGGGAGTGCAGCGAAGATTCACCAGACTGATACCTGGGATGGCAGGAATGACGTATGAAGAGAGATTGGGTCGATTAGGCTTATATTCACTAGAGTTTAGAAGAATGAGAGGGGATCTCATTGAAACTTATAAAATTCTAACAGGACTAGACAGACTAGATGCAGGAAGGATTTTCCCGATGGCGGGGGAGTCCAGAACCAGAGGTTACAGTCTAAGGATAAGGGGTAAGCCATTTAGGACAGAGATGAGGAGGAATTTCTTCACCCAGAGAGTGGTGAACCTGTGGAATTCTCTACCACAGAAGGCAGTTGAGGCCAACTTATTAAATATATTCAAGAAGGAGTTAGATATATTTCTTAAGGCTAAAGGGATCAAGGGATATGGGGAGAAAGCAGGGACAGGGTACTGAATTTGGATGATCAGCCATGATCTCATTAAATGGCAGAACAGGCTCAAGGGGCAGAATGGCCTACTCCTGCTCCTATCTTCTATGTTTCTATGTTTATTTCCCACACTTTGCATTCTTGGACAGATTTCTGTGCA
Source organism: Somniosus microcephalus (assembly GCF_052327205.1). Taxonomy (NCBI): domain Eukaryota; kingdom Metazoa; phylum Chordata; class Chondrichthyes; order Squaliformes; family Somniosidae; genus Somniosus; species Somniosus microcephalus. The sequence continues at coordinate 214,986,502 of NC_140995.1, read as the reverse complement.
CCTTTGGAAGTGGCTTAGTGAGTTGCAGTGAATGGTGAGACATAACGGTACCCCCCACAATGGTGGTGAGTGTGAAAGGAATGGCTTGGGCAGTGTAGGGATGCTTTATGGTATTGGTGTGGGGTGGTGTCAACCTGGCGCATCATGTGGCAGCCAGGGAGTACAGCGTCAAGTAAAGTTAATGTGGTCATGGTGAGGCCATCCCTGGCCTCCTGGGCAACAATGTGATTGGGTGCTGATGCCCTGTGCCCTGTGCAGCATCAGGTGATTGCGGAGAAGGTTGGTGTGGTTATTGGTGATGCTGGTGTTGGCGCTGATCATGGGAATTTTTCAGGGGGTGTCAGCGGGTATGTTTGGTGGCGTGGCGGGTGGAAAAAAAAATTTTGACAGTGAGTAGGAAACCCGCCGCCACGCTAGTTTCCCAGATGTTGGGTCTGTCAGCTCTGAACAGACCCAACACCAAGCGGCAGGGGAGGCAATTTAGATGGTTAAGAGCTTGTTTACAGGTACTTAAAAATTATTTTAAGCTCACCTTTAGATTTTAAGAGTTCGCCCACGGCTTCCCCACTTCTCGGGGATCACATCAGGTAAGCAAGTCGGGAGTTGTGTCAGCATGGGATGATTTCTTAACTTGACAGCTGCAAATGTGCTATAAAAGCTCCCATTGCATAGCTGTTCACTTTCCAAGGTTAGAATGGATAGGAAGGACCTATTTCCCTTAGCAAAAGGGTCAATAACCAGGGGATATAGATTTAAAGTAATTGGTCGGAGGTTTAGAGGAGAGTTGAGGATGAGGATGAGGGCGAGTGTGAGGGGTGCCTAGTGAGATGGCGAAGTGATAATGTAGATAGAGAGAGATGGGTGGAGGTCCAAGGTAAGTTGGTGTGAGTAAGGATGTGCAGGAGTAGGGCAGGGAAGGCAGAGTGATGGGGATGTGATGAGTGGCACAGCAGGGTGAGGTTGAGTGTGGCTTTGCAGTAATGTTTCGTGATCTACTGAGATCATTGAAAGGTTTGCGCCACTGCAGCCTGGTCCTCCTAATGACATCTCTGCTTGTGTCCTCCTGTGCAATGTGCAACCAGACTGCGTTGATCTCCTGGGGAGGTCTCTTTCGCCCATGGGAAGGGAAGAGATCCTCCCTGTGTGCTGTGACTCCCTCCATAAGCATATGTAGGTAGTCATGGGAGAGCCTGGGTACAGCCGTGCATCTCTGTGCAGTGCTTGTCAGTGTTTGCAGCACTTCAATGCTGTAGAACACTGACAGCACAACTGTCAAAATCAATTTGCGCGTGATCCCTTTAAAGAAACCGGCTGATGACGTGTCATCAAATGGCATCATCAGAACTGCTTTCTTCAATTGGCCGGGAAGCAAGCACAATCAATGTAAGATTAATCTACAGAGCGGGCTGGAGCCAACAGCGGGGTCGCATCCCGTCACCAACACTGGCCGCAGCAGACCCACCTCGGTAGGCGAAATCGCGGCCCAAGTGACATCATCAAATCCGCTTCCTTCAATTGGCCGGGAAACGCGCTGGGCGGGCTTAACAAGTCCAATCAGCGTAAGATCACTTTAAACAGCGGGCTAGAGCCAGCAGCGGGGTTGCACCCCACCACCGACCCCGGCCGCACCGGTCCCGCTGATGTAGGGGAAATCGCAGCCATAGTGTCCATTCAGTCTCAGACCAACCTATTTCAAAAATGAGGAAGTTTAAAGTATTTAAGAGCTGCAAGATATCAGTTAACGCCATTGTATGAAATCACTCCATTCGCTATCTTAATGAAAGGAACCTAGGAACAAGCCATTCAGCCCCTCAAGCCTGTTCCACCATTCAATTAGATCATGGCTGATCTGTATCTTAACTCCATCAACCTGCCTTGGTTCTGTAACCCTTAATACCCTTGCCTAACAAAAATCTATCAATCTCAGTTTTGAAATTGTCAATTGACCCCCAGCCTCAACAGATTTTTGGGGGAGAGTTCCAAATTTCCACTACCCTTTGTGTGAAGAAATCCCTGAATAGCCTTGCTCTAATTTTAAAGTTATGCCCCCTTGTTCTAAACTTCCCTATCAGAGGAAATCGTTTTTTTATCTACCCTATAACTCCTTTTGTTATATTTAAACACTTCAATTAGATCACCCTTTAATCTTCTATATTCAAGGGAATATAAGCCTCATCCATGCAACCTGCCCTCACAATTTAACCCTTTTACATAGAAACATAGAAACACAGAAGATAGGAGCAGGAGGCCATTCAGCCCCTCGAGCCTGCTCTGCCATTCAATGAGATCATGGCTGATCATCCAAACTCAGTACCCTGTCCCTGCCTTCTCTCCATATCCCTTGATCCCTTTAGCCTTAAGAAATATAACTAACTCCTTCTTGAATATATTTAATGAATTGGAATTTACCCCAGGCATCATTTTGGTGAATCAGCGCTGCACCTCCTCCAAGGCGAATATATCATTGCTGAGGTGCGGTGCCCAGAATTGAATGCAGTACTCTAGATGGGGCCTAACCAGAGCTCCGTACAGCTGTAACATTACTTTCATCCCTTTGTATTCCAGCCCTCTGGAGATAAAGGCCAACATTCCATTAGCCTTTTAAATTATTTTTTGACCCCTAAATCTCTCTGCTTCTCGCCATTTAGAAAACACTTTGATCAATCTTTCTTAGTTCCAAAGTGGATGACCTCACACTTTCCCACATTGAACTCCATCGACCACAGTTTTGCCCACTCACTTAATCTATCAATGTCCCTTTACAACTTTCTACTCCCATCTACACTATTTACTGTGCCACCTAACTTATGTCGTCCGCAAATTTAGATATACGGCTCTCCATTCCTTCATGCAAGTCATTTATAAATATAGTGAAAAGCTGAGGCCCCAGAACAGATCCCTGGGGGACACCACTTGTCACATCCTGCCAATTTGAGTACTTACCCATGTTCCCTGCTCTTTGTCTCCTACCTCCTAACCAATTCCGTATCCAAGCCATTAGGTTGGCTCCAGTTCCATGCACTCTCATTTTTGTGAACAGTCTCTAATGTGGAACCTTGTTAAATGCCTTCTGGAAGTCCATATAAATAACATCCATAGACACTCCTTTATCTACCAAGTTAGTTAACTCCTCAAAAAGTGTCACATAAACTGGGTAACTTTGTTAAAATTGGAAGAGAAAGGAATATTTGTTAATGTATTTGTTGCTAATATCACACAGCGCGATTTTAACCTCGTCACGTTCTCACCTAAAACTTAAATACTTCACACTTCCTCTTTTCTGAAAATATCTTTTAGGCAACATTATACAATAGCAGGAATGTTGCTAAATTATACTGAAAACACAACGCATTCTTGGTGCTCATTGGTGCGCATGACTCATGCCTTAGCATGCCCATTAGTCAACAGTTCACCTTGGGGATAACATAGCATTTATTTACAGATCATTTTTGCTGAACATACCATCCGTACTTTTAACTCTTTCAAATTTTACAGGTACAGATTTCTCAGTAGATTGCCTTTGGGGTTCTTAAACATGGTTCCCGCACATATCGGATGCCCAGTTGACCAAAATAAAATCATATTATGGTGAAGTGATGCTTTCAAAATGCAACATGGTTCAAATGATACTGTACAAAATTTGCTATCAATCATATATGTATGAAATTTCTTTCCCCGCTATTTTAACAAAGTTAACCTATTTATTTGCCACCTTCATTAAGATAGCGAATGAAGCAATTTCATAGTGGTGTTCATTTTTTATTTATTCATTCACTGGATGTGGGCGCCACTGGCAAGGCCAGCATTTATTGCCCATCCCTAATTGCTCTTGAGAAGGTGGTGGCGCGCTGCCTTCTTGAACCGCTGCAGTCCGTGTGGTGAAGGTACTCCCACAGTGCTGTTATGTAGGGAGTTCCAGGATTTTGACCCAGCGACGATGAAGGAACGGCGATATATTTCCAAGTCAGAATGTAATGTGACTTGGAGGGGAACTTGCAGGTGGTGGTATTCCCATGTGCCTGCTGCCCTTGTCCTTCTAGGTGGTAGAGGTCGCGGGTTTGGGAGGGGCTGTCAAAGAAGCCTTGGCGAGTTGCTACAGTGCATCTTGTAGATGATACACGCTGCAGCCACAGTGCGCCAGTGGCGGAGAGAGTAAGGGGGAAAAATTTGGTTGCTTTGTGCCTCCCGTTAGCGCCCTAAGAGGGTGCAAAGCAACTAGCGCCCGGGCGCGGCGATGTTTGCGCCACTCGGAAATTGACCAGACATTTTGCGGCGGCACTAAACACTACAGCCACGATCTCCTGCGCCCGCAGATCATGATGTCAGTCAAGCGTGCAACGCCCCAGTAGCACCCTGGACCGGATATTGAGTGGCGCCCCCTGCCTTTCCGCCTGCTGCTAGCAACAACAGGTAGAGGGGAACGTTTTACAGTCGGGAAGGGACTGGGGGAGCGCTATTTAAAGGCGGCCGCTTCCTGCCTTTTTTTGTCGCCGACATTTTTGCACCACGCATTCTAAGAGAGAGAGAGACTTCTGGAGAGATTCAATGCTGTGTGAAGGAGTTTTGGGTACTGAGCAGCACTTTGCAGGTTCATTTTGATTTGACCTTCCTTGCATCGATTCAGAAGAGATTTTGGGGGCTGCTCTCTGAGCTCTTTCCCTGGGTCTCTCCATTGTTCTTTCCAGCAGAATTGATGTACAGGTCTCTCCAGACCGAGATTCAAGGCTGCAATAAGCAGGGTGTGGATGGAGAGCAAGATCGACCCTCCCCTTTAAGAACTGGCCGGCGCCAGTGTGTCTGTGTTCCATTACTAATGGACATCACATGAGCTTCACCAGCGCTCTGAGCTAATGCCGCGCTCTTCGGCGTTAGTGCCTTAAGAGAGGTGTGTAGTGCCTGATTTAGCGCTCCAATCACCTCCAGGGGCGATAGAAGCCAAGTTTGCAGTCGGAGGCGATAATTAGCGCCAGGCGCTAAACTTTGCGCCCGGCCGATAATTGCGCCCCAAACGGGGCGATACCGAATTTCTCCCCCTAAATGTTTAAGGTGGTGGATGGGGTGCCGATCAAGCGGGCTGCTTTGTCCTGGATGGTGTTGAGCTTCTTGAGTGTTGTTGGAGCTGAACTCACTTGATCCATCGCACTCCTGACTTGTGCCTTGTAGGCGGTGGAAAGGCTTTGGGGAGTTATGAGGTGAGTAACTCATCACAGAATACCCAGCCTCTGACCTGCTCTTGTAGCCAATCTTCTTCCTAAAGGCTTTCGATAAGGTCCCGCATAAGAGATTAGCGTGTAAAGTTAAGGCACATGGGATTGGGGGCAAGGTATTGACTTGGATAGAAAACTGGTTGGCAGACAGAAAGCAAAGAGTTGGAATAAACGGGTCGTTTTCTGAGTGGCAGGCAGTGACTAGTGGGGTACCGCAGGGCTCAGTCCTTGGACCCCAGCTATTCACAATATATATTAATGATCTAGACAAGGGAACTAGATGTAATATCTCCAAATTTGCAGACGACACAAAGCTGGGTGGGCGTGTGTGCTGTGAGGAGGATGCCGAGAAACTCCAGGACGATTTGGACAGGTTGGGTGATTGGCCAGAAGCATGGCAGATGCAATATAATGTGGATAAATGTGAGGTTATCCACTTTGGTGGCAAAAACAGGAAGGCAGATTATTATCTGAATGGCAATAGATTGGGAGAAGGGGAAGTGCAACGAGACCTGGGTGCCCTTGTGCACCAGTCGCTGAAGGTAAGCATGCAGGTGCAGCAGGCGGTTAAGAAGGCAAATGGTATGTTGGCCTTCGTAGCGAGAGGGTTTGAGTACAGGAACAAGGATGTCTTGCTGCAGTTGTACAGGGCCTTGGTGAGACCACATCTTGAGTATTGTGTGCAGTTTTGGTCGCCTTATCTGAGGAAGGATGTTCTTGCCATGGAAGGAGTTCAGCGAAGATTCACCAGGCTGATACCTGGGATGGCAGGAATGATGTATGAGGAGAGATTGGGTTGATTGGGCTTGTACTCGCTGGAGTTTAGAAGAATGAGAGGGGATCTCATTGAAGCTTATAAAATTCTGACAGGACTGGGCAGACTAGATGCAGGAAGGATGTTCCCGATGGTTGGGGAGTCCAGAACCAGGGGTCACAGTCTAAGGATAAGGGGTATGCCATTTAGGACAGAAATGAGGAGGAATTTCTTCACCCAGAGAGTGGTGAACCTGTGGAATTCTCTACCACAGAATGCAGTAGAGGCCAATTCATTAAGTATATTCAAGAAGGAGTTGGATATATTTCTTAAGGCTAAAGGGATCAAGGGGTATGGGGAGAAAGCAGGGACCGGGTACTGAATTTGGATGATCAGCCATGATCACATTGAATGGCGGAGCAGGCTCGAGGGGCCGAATGGCCTACTCCTGCTCCTATCTTCTATGTTTCTATGTTTCTAATTTTAAATGTAGGTGCGTGGTCCCTTTAACGGGCTGCATGATCCATTCAAAGTTACATGTAGGGCAAAATCTCACATTGGAAAAGCCAGTCCCGGGCTGTGCGGGACTGGCAGACAGCTGCCTGGCCTTGCAGCTTAGAGGGAACATTGCTTGTAGCTACAGTATTTATGTGGCTGGTCCAGTTAAGTTTCTGGTCAATGGTGACCCACAGAATGGTGGGGGGGTCGACAATGGCAATGCCATTGAATCTCAAGGGGAGGTGGTTAGATTCTCTCTTGTTGGAGATGGTCATTGCCTGGCACTTGTGTGGCATGAATGTTACTTGCCACTTATCAGCGCAAGCCTGAATGTTGTCCAGGTCTTGCTGCATGCGTGTATGGACTGTTTCATTATCTGAGGAGTTGCGAATGGACTGAGCACTGCACAATCATCAGCGAACATCCCCACTTCTGACCTTTTGATGGATGGAAGGCCAGTGATGAAGCAGCTGAAGATGGTTGGGCCTAGGACACTGCCCTGAGGAACTCCTGCTGCGATGTCCTGGGGTTGAAATAATTGGTCTCCAACAGCAGCAAACCATCTTCCTTTGTGCTAGATATGACTCCAGCCAGTGGAAAATTTTCCTGTAATACTCATTGACTTCAGTGTTACAAATTATCACACAGTTCAATTTCAGCCCAATCGTGTATCCAGCTCATACATCACCAGTTGATTAGCTGATTAATCCCTCCCTTAATGGGACTATATGAGTCAACAATTCTATAGGGGGAGGGTGAACTTCCAGAGATCGTGGTCCATATTGATACCAACGACATAGGTAGAAAGAGTGATGAGGTCCTGCAGGCAGATTTTAGGGAGCTAGGAAAGAGATTAAAGAGCAGGACCTCAAAGGTAGTAATCTCCAGATTACTCCCGGTGCCATGCGCAAATGAGTATAGAAATAGGAGGATAGAGCAGATGAATGCGTGGCCGGAGAGATGGTGCAGGAGGGAGGGCTTTAGATTCCTGGGGTATTGAGGCCGGTTCTGGGGGAGGTGGGACCTATACAGGCTGGACCGGTTGCCCCTTAACAGGCCTGGAACCAATATCCTCGCGGGGAGGTTTGCTAGTGCTGTTGGGGAGGGTTTAAACTAATTTGGCAGGGGAATGGGCACCAGGATGTAACATTAGAAAGGGGAAATAAAGTGCTACATAATAGGCTCGTCAGCAAAGTTGAAGCCCATTGAATAAAAGGGACAGTGGCAGGTGATTGGCAAAAGAACCAAAGGCGACGTAAGAAAAAACTTTTTTTTGCAGCGAGTGGTTAAGATCTGGAATGCACTGCCTGAAAGGGTGGTGGAGGCAGACTCAGTCTTATCTTTCAAAGGGAGTTGGATAAGTATCTGAAGGAAAATAAATTGCAGGGCTACGGGGAAAGGGCAGGGGAGTGGGACTAGCTACGAGTCGACACGGGCTCAATGGGCCAAATGGCCTTCTTCCGTGCTGTAACCATTCTATGATTCTAGGATAATAACCTTTGTATCTTTCTGAACTCCTAAACTGCTGTCTGATATCGTATCAGTTCATCTATTTAGGGAAAGGCAGCCTTGGTATGACATATGCTGGAATTAAATATATTTCTGAAAGTTGAAGTGAATACAGAGTTGAAAACCATGTCACATTCTCACCTAGCATTTAAATACTTCACACTTCCTCTTTTCTGAAAATATCGTTTAGGCAACATTATACAATAGCAGGAATGTTACTAAATGATACACAATGCATTCTTGATACTCATTGGTGCACACGGTGCTCATGCCGTAGCACGTCCACTAGGCAGCATTTCACCTCAGCAGTAACATAGAATTTATTTACAGATCATTTTTGATGAATACACCAGTTGTACTCTAAAATCTTTAAAATTCTGCAATTTTTATATCTGAATAATTTAAAATAAATATGTAGTAATAACCTGGATTATTCATTGAGTAAAGAGGATTCACCAATAATGAAGACATGAATGCAGCTTCTTAATGATCAGAGAAACTGCAGTTTGTTATTACCATGCATTTATTTAAAAAGTTGATTTTATTACACTTATTTTTTATTTTTAAGTGATTTACTTCTCTTTCAGAGTCTCTCCTCCACTCCATGCACCACTCCTGTGCTGACAGCAGGCAGGAAACCAACTCTCAGGCTTATCTCAATGCTACTCTGTGACCAGCTGCTGGGTGATGCATGCGAGCAGCTTAGAGTAACTCCTGATCCAGCTTTCTCTGACCCCGCTGTGAGGAAGTGCCTGGCCTTTATAGCAGTGTTGTCCAATACCAGGGTTAGCCACTAGCCACATGTGAATTATTTGGAATTCAAATGTGGCTAATTACATTTTTGATTAGTAAATCAAAAATGAGTAATAGACACTGTCATTGGGTATGTTATCTCAATATTCATTTGCTCAGTGTGCACATGTGAACTTTAACCTCTGAACTGTGTAATTTTGTAACCTCTCTCCAAACTATTATTTAAATGGAGAGAGATAACAAAATGCTACAGTTCAGAGGGACCTGGGGGTCCTTGTGCATGAAACACAAAAAGTTAGCATGCAGGTACAGCAAGTAATCAAAAAGGCAAATGGAATGTTGGCCTTTATTTCAAGGGGGTTGGAGTATAAAAGCAGGGAAGTCCTGCTACAGCTGTACAGGGTATTGGTGAGACCACACCTTGAGTACTGTGTACAGTTTTGGTCTCCTTATTTAAGGAAGGATATACTTGCATTGGAGGCAGTTCAGAGACGATTCACTAGGTTAATTCCAGAGATGAGAGGGTTGGCTTATGAGGAAAGGTTGAGCAGTCTGGGCCTATACTCATTGGAATTTAGAAGAATGAGAGGTGATCTTATTGAAACATAAGATACTGAGGGGGCTCGACCAGGTAAATGCAGAGAGGATTTTTCCCCTTGTGGGGAAATCTAGAACTCGGGGGCACAGTTTCAGAATGAAGGGTCGCCCTTTTAGAACTGAGATGAGGAGGAATTTCTTCTCTCAGAGGGTTGTAAATCTGTGGAATTCTGTGCTCCAGAGAGCTGTGGAGGCTGGGTCATTAAATACATTTAAAGTGAGATAGACAGATTTTTGCACGATAAAGGAGTGAAGGGTTATGGGGAGCGGGCAGGAAAGTGGCTTACATAGAAACATAGAAACATAGAAGATAGGAGCAGGAGTAGGCCATTCGACCCCTCGAGCCTGCTCCGCCATTTAATGAGATCATGGCTCATCATCCAAATTCAGTACCCTGTCCCTGCCTTCTCCCCATATCCCTTGATCCCTTTAGCCTTAAGAAATATATCTAACTCCTTCTTGAATATATTTAATGAATTGGCCTCTACTGCCTTCTGTGGTAGAGAATTCCACAGGTTCACCACTCTCTGGGTGAAGAAATTCCTCCTCATCTCAGTCCTAAATGGCTTACCCCTTATCCTTAGACTGTGACCCCTGGTTCTGGACTCCCTGACCATCGGGAACATCCTTCCTACATCTAGTCTGTCTAGTCCTGTTGGAATTTTATAAGTTTCAATGAGATCCCCTCTCATTCTTCTAAACTCTAGCAAATATAAGCCTAATCGACCCAATCTCTCTTCATACGTGGCTTTGAGCCCAAGATCAGCCATGATCTTACTGAATGGCAGAGCAGGCTCGAGGGGCCAAGTTGCCTATTCCTGCTCTTATTTCTTATGTTCTTTTGTTGGTAAAATGGTAAGATGGAAAGCAGAGAGTGCGGGTGGATTTTTTGATCGTTGTGCGTGCTTTACTTCCTTGGTTTCTGTTTATTGATTATCTGCCAAAATGGTGTATAACACAAGTGAAAATGTCAGACTTCAGCACCACGGAAACACCAGCAACACTGTATGGGGAGGGGCACTATCATTGTGGCAAGCTTGACCAATCAGAATAACTGCTCCAGGCCAGCAGAAAGAAACAAGCAACTTAGGGGGCTTACCGACATGAATCAGTCATTCATGAAAGAAAGACTTATGAAATAATACTGAGCGGCTTGCGGGTGGCGCTGTCCAGGGAGAGTATAAATACTCGGGCACAGGCCCAGCTTGCGCAGGACATTCTTAACAGGAACTAGTGAAGGACACAACTAGACCTCCATGTTGTAAAACAGTTAATTAAAGCTTTGCTTAACGCTTAGATCCAAGTGCCTAGTAGTTTTCTTACGTCACTTACCATTGCTACCCCAGGGACTACGTACCACCTTTCTTCTGGCAGTCTTTGCGGTCAGAGACTGCCAGGAGAAAGGCGGTAAGAGAGAAATGAGGCAGCCTGCACCATGCACCTGTCAGGAAGCGGACTGGTTGTGGAAATTGAAGTCACATTGGGAGCTCGGTGGTGAGAACATAAGAACACCAGATCTAAGGTTGCTTGCCCCCTGGTCGGTTCAGTTACATACTGCTCAAGAAACCCATCCCTAATACACTCAATGAACTCATCCTCGAGGCAGCCCTGCCCAATTTGATTTGTCCAATTAATATGATAGTTAAAATCCCCCATAATTATATATGTATCTCTTTAAAAAAGAGTTACAAATCAAACATATGCAAAGAAAATGCACAAGATCTTTGCACTTGAATTGAATGGTTTGCCCCTCAGGAACCTCGTATGGTGAAAAGGCCAGATTTTCTTATGAGGCACAGTCCCGATTGGAAGTAGGGCAGAATGCGAATCCTCCCCATCTATCGTCATGAATGCTGACCCCACTGTAATTCTGGGATCAGCCTCACTTTAATATTTTGGGTGAGCTCTAGGCAGCACACACGTGTCTGATTAGGAAGCCACCTCTTACGGGCAGGAAATAACATGCTGCTGCAGGATTTAATGGCCCGCAGGGACAGGCATCAGCATTGCTGCTTTTGGTACGCTGAAGAAACTTGATTTGAAAAATAATGTCTGTCAAGTCAGCCAGGAGGGGGGTTCACTGATGCATCTGCAGAAATGTTACTGGGGCAAGTTCCCTCCCGTCTTCACACTGAGGACACCCTCCATCGTGTTGTGTGGCACTACCATTGTGCTAAGTGGGATGGATTCAGAACAGATCTAGCAGATCAAAACTGGGTATCCATGAGGCACTGTGGACCATCATCAGCACCAGAATTGTATTCTACCACAATCTGCAATCTGAAGGCCCGACATATCCCTCACTCTACCATTACCATCAAGCCAGGGGACCAACCCTGGTTCAATAAGGAGTGTAGAAGAGCATGCCAGGAGCAGCACCAAGCGTACCTAAAAATGAGGTGCCAACTTGAGGAAGCTGCAACACAGGACTACATGCATGCTAAAAAGCGGAAGCAGCATACTATAGACAGGGTTAAGTGATCCCACAACCAACGGATCATATCAAAGCTCTACAGTCCTGCCACATCCAATCATGAATGGTGGTGGACAATTAAACAACTAACAGGAGAAGGAGGCTCCATGAATATCCCCATCCTCAATGATGGTGGAGCCCAGCACGTGAGTGCAAAAGACAAGGCTGAAGCACTGACAACCATCTTCAACCATCTTGATCCATATCGCCCTACTCCTGAGGTCCCCACCATCACAGAAGCCAGCCTTCAGCCAATTTGATTCACTCCATGTGATATCAAGAAACGGCTGAGCACACTGGGTACAGCAAAGGCTATGGGCCCCGACAACATCCCGGCTGTCGTGCTGAAGACTTGTGCTCCAGAACTTGCCGCGCCTCTAGCCAAGCTGTTCCAGGACAGCTACAACACTGGCATCTATCCGACAATGTAGAAAACTGCCCAGGTATGTCCTGTCCACAAAAAGCAGGACAAATCCAATCCAGCCAATTACCGCCCCATCAGTCTACTCTCAATCATCAGCAAAGTAGTGGAGGGTGTCATCGACAGTGCTATCACATGGCATTTACTCCCCAATAACCTGCTCACAGATGCCCAGTTTGGGTTCCGCCAAGACCACTCGGCTCCTGACCTCATTACAGCCTTGGTCCAAACATGGACAAAGGAGCTGAATTCCAGAGGTGAGGTGAGAGTGACTGCCCTTGACATCGAGGCAGCATTTGACCGAGTGTGGCCTCAAGGAGCCCGAGTAAAACTGAAGTCAATGGGAATCGGGGGGGAAAACTCTCCACTGGCTGGAGTCATACCTAGCACAAAGGAAGATGGTTGTGGTGGTTGAAGGCCAATCATCACAGCCCCAGGACATCGCTGCAGGAGTTCCTCAGGGCAGTGTCCTAGGCCCAACCATCTTCAGCTGCTTCATCAATGACCTTCCCTCCAACATAAGGTCAGAAATAGGGATGTTCACTGATGACTGCACAGTGCTCAGTGCCATTCACAACTCCTCAGATAATGAAGCAGTCCATGCCCGCATGCAACATGACCTGGACGAAGTTCAGGCTTGGGCTGATAAGTGGCAGGTAACATTCGCGCCACAGAAGTGCCAGGCAATGACTCTCTCCAACAAGCGAGAGTCTAACCACCTCCCCTTGACATTCAATGGTATTACCATCGCCAAATCCCCCACCATCAACATCCTGGGGGGTCATCATTGACCAGCCACATAAATACGGTGGCAACAAGAGCAGGTCAGAGGCTAGGAATTCTGCGGCGAGTGTCTCACCTCCTGACTCCCCAAAGCCTTTCCACCATTTACAAGGCACAAGTCAGGAGTGTGATGGACTACCCTCCACTTGCCTGGATGAGTGCAGCTCCAACAACACTCAAGAAGCTCAACTCCATCCAGGACAAAGCAGCCCGCTTGATTGGCACCCCATCCACCATCTTAAACATTCACTCCCTCCACCACCAGCGTACCGTGGCTGTAGTGTGTACCATCTACAAGATGCACCACAGCAACTCGCCAAGGCTTCTTCGGCAGCACCTCCCAAACCCGCGACCTCTTCCACCTAGAAGGACAAGGGCAGCAGGCGCATGGGAATACCACCACCTCCAAGTGCCCCTCCAAGTCACACACCATCCTGACTTAAAAGTATATCGCCGATCCTTCATCGTCGCTGGGTCAAAATCTTGGAACTCTCTCCCTAACAGCACTGTGAGAGTACCTTTGCCACACGGACTGCAGCGGTTCAAGAAGGCGGCTCACCACCACCTTCTCAAGGGCAATTAGGGATGGGCAATAAATGCTGGCCTTGCCAGCGACGCCCACATCCCATATACAAATTTTTTAAAACCCTCATTTTACTCCTACTGAAAATGACATGTACTCTGCTCCTCAGGAAACTATTCTAACTTTTCTTACTCCTCTAGATGTACCAGAGTAAGAAGACACAGGCTCCAATGCATCTGGTGCTGCCAAGACCTCACAGCACCAGCTCAGAGATATCCAGAGGGAGTTAGCAAGCCAGGAGAGTGTATGGTTAGCACATAAAGCAGGAGTGAGCAGGAGCAGCAGCTGATGCCACATGAGGAGGAAGGGCTGCTGGCAGGAGGGTCAGGCTATATCACCTTTAGGCTGAAGGGCCCAGAGATCTAGATCTCCCAAGACCTGCGTTTAAAAGAATAATGACTGCAGAGCACCAAGTGTTGGTGCAGGCACTGAGGACTGTATCAGAGTCTGGTACCCCCAATTCTGGTCTCTTGTGCATCCCTAATTTCCATTGCTCCACCATTGGCGGCTGCGCTTTCAATTGTCTAGGCCCTAAGCTCTGGAATTCCCATCCTAAATCTCTCCGCCTCTCTACCTCTCTCTCTTCCATTAAGATGCTCCTTAAAACCTACCTCTTTGACCAAGCTTTTGGACAGCTGTGCTAATCGCTTTGTGGCTCAGTGTCAAGTTTTGTCTTATAATGCTCTTGTGAAGCACCTTGGTACGTTTTACTATGTTAAAGGTGCTATTGTTGTTGTGCTTCATCCAAGAATGCTTAGACTACTGCCATAGAGGCCTGGGGTGCCAAGTTGGAGAGGTTAAGACCTGGGAATTCGATAAGGCACAAAAGTGGGCACGGGCACCTCGAGGCGAGATTGCTTGTGCTCGTTTAAAAAGCACAGGCAGCACATCAACATCAATTTGGTGCTGCCTGTTAATTTCAATGAATTTAGCACACAGCCCAGTGACTGGTGCGCTGCTGACAGGCTGTGCACTCAGCAAGGGGACCAAGATCATGTTGCTGGAGCGACGCTGCAATTTCTTAAAGCTAGGCTGTTAGATTTCAAGACAGTCTCTAGCCTTTAAAGGTGAACTGCCTTCTGAAAAAAAATCATTCAAAACTAGGCAATCTCTAGCCCTTAAAGCTGAACTGCCTTCTGCAAAAAAAAAATTAAATCATAGAGTTGCAGTGGCAGACACTTAAGGGGATATTTCAAAATACACAGAATATATACATTCCAACAAGAAAGAAAAATTCCAAGGGGAGGACCCACCATCCGTGGTTAACTAAAAAGGTTAAAGATAGTATTAAACTTAAAGAAAAAGCATATAATTTGCAAAAAGATGGGTGGCAGGTCAGAAGATTGGACAGAATATAAAAAACAGCAAAGAATGACTAAAAGATTAATAAGGAGAGAAAAATTAGAGTACGAGAGAAAGCTAGCTAGAAATATAAAAACAGATAGTAAGAGTTTCTATAGATATTTAAAAAAGAAGAGTTAACAAAGTGAGCGTTGGTCCTATAAAAAGTGAGTCTGGGGAATTAATAATGGAAAATAAGGAGATGACAGTTGAATTGGACAGGTATTTTGCATCGATCTTCACTATAGAGGATACAAGTAACATCCCAGAAATAATTGTAAATTAGGAAATGGAAGGGAGGGAGGAACTCAAGAAAATTATAATCACCAGGGAAGTGGTACTAAGCAAATTGTTGGAGCTGCGGGCTGACAAGTCCCCAGGTCCTGATGGACTTCATCCTAGGGTCTTAAAAGAAGTAGCTAGTGAGATAGTTGATGCGTTGGTTTTAATTTTCCAAAATTCCCTAGATTCGGGGACGGTTCCATTAGATTGGATAATAGTGAATGTAACTCATTTATTCAAAAAGGGAGGGAGACAGAAAGCAGGAAACTACAGGCCAGTTAGCTTAACATCTGTCCTAGGGAAGATGTTAGAAGCTGTTATTAAAGATGTTATAGCAGGGCACTTAGAAAAGTTCAAAGTAATCAGGTAGAGTCAACATGGTTTTGTGAAAGGGAAATCATGTTTAACAAATTTATTGGAGTTCTTTGAGGAAGTAACATGTGCTGTGGATAAAGGGGAACCGGTGGATGTACTGTACTTAGATTTCCAGAAGGCATTTGATAAGGTGCCACATCAAAGGTTATTGCAGAAAATAAAAGCTCATGGTGTAGGGGGTAACATATTGGCATGGATAGAAGATTGGCTCGCTAACAGGAAACAGAGAGTCGGCATAAATGGGTCATTTTCTGATTGGCAAGATGTAATGAGTGGTGTGCCACAGGGATCAATACTGGGGCCTCAACCTTTTACAATTTATATAAATGACTTGGATGAAGGGACCAAAGGTATGGTTGCTAAATTTGCTGATGACACAAAGATAGGTAGGAAAGTAAATTGTGAAGAGGACATAAGGAGGCTACAAAGGGATATAGATAAGTTAAGTGAGTGGGCAAAGATCTGGCAAATGGAGTATAATGTGGGAAAATGTGAAGCTGTCCATTTTGGCAGGAAGAATAAAAAAGAAGCATATTATCTAAATGGTGAGAGATTGCAGAGCTCTGAGATACAGAGGGATCTGGGTGTCCTAGTGCATGAATCGCAAAAGGTTACTATGCAGGTACAGCAAGTAATTAGGAAAGCTAATAAAATGTTAGCGTTTATTGTGAGGGGAATTGAATACAAAAGTAGGGAGGTTATGCTTCAGTTATACAGGGCATTGGTGAGACCACATCTGGAGTACTGTGTACAGTATTGGTCTCCTTATTTAAGGAAGAATGTAAATGCGTTGGAGGCAGTTCAGAGAAGGTTTACTAGACTAATACCTTGAATGGGCGGGTTGTCTTATGAGGAAAGGTTGGACAGGCTAGGTTTGTATCCGCTGGAGTTTAGAAGAATAAGAGGTGACTTGATTGAAACATATAAGATCCTGAGGGGTCTGGACAGGGTGGATGTGGAGAGGATGTTTCTTCTTGTGGGAGAATCTAGAACTAGGGGTCACTGTTTAAAAATAAGGGGTCGCCCATTTAAGACAGAGATGAGAATTTTTTTTCTCACAGAGGGTCGTGAGTCTTTGGAACTCTCTTCCTCAGAGGGCAGTGGAAGCAGAATCTTTGAATATTTTTAAGGCAGAGGTAGATAGATTCTTGGTAAGCAAGGGGGTGAAAAGTTATCGGGGGTAGGCGGGAATGTGGAGTAATCGGATCAGCCATGATCTTATTGAATGGCGGAGCAGGCTCAAAGGGCCTACTCCTGCTCCTAATTCGTATGTTCGTATTACAAACTAGGCAGTCTGCAGCTCTTAAAGCTGAACTGCCTTCTGCACATAAAAAATGGTAAAAGTGCTTCAGCACTAACACAAATGGCTCAACATGCCAGGGAAAAGGCACCCAGGGTCTTGGATGCAGCGCCCAAGCTTTTTGCAGGGGGTCAACACTGGACAAGGGGTCCTCTACCCACAGGTGTCCAGGAGGCCCTCCAGAAAGAAGGATGTGGGACCAGATCACCGAGGCAGTCACTGCCAGCAGTGTTGCCCCCAGGACCTGGCTCCACTGCTCAATTAAGTTTCATAATGTAAGAAGAGTGGTCAAGGTCAGAGAATGCATCTTTAAAAGCCGTCTCCTACCAACTACACCACTAGCCTCACACACTGCTTAATGCACGACACCCACCCACCCCCCCAATCACTCACCTACCAGCAATCTCTACGAAACATGAGGCACACCTCACATTCCTAGCTTCACCTCACCCCCTTGGAGGAGACGGTGCTGGCCATTCTTGGCAGGAGCATGGCTGAGAGAATACCTCATATGTGAGAGTATCCTCATATGTTATCCTCCTTCTCACATCCCACTTCCCCCTCATCCCGCAATATCTTCTGATTTACAAGCTGCACATGGTGTAAGGATGCACCTCTTGCTTTACCCCACTCCCTTCAACACAACCCTACCCTTGTGCCTTCCTTGTAACATCACTAGGGCAGGCAAAGGCACATGCAAGACTCTCAACTAAGGGAATGCACAAGGGTGGTTTGTTGATGTTTTGATGTAATATTGGATGCATGTATGGATAAAGTTGGATTGGAAAGTTTGCTTTGTATTGGCTTTTATTTCATAATAGTGGCCAAGAGGAGGCTGTGATGGTCAGTAACAGAGGGAAGGTAAGATGTGGGACAAATGTTGAAAGAGGAATTGGGGTTGTGTTCATTGGTATCACAGGCGGATGATTCAATCCAGGATATCCCGGCCAGAAAGGGGCTGTCTGGGTTGCCTCCTTCCTTCCACTTCCTCCTCTTCTGCTTTTGCTCTTCTACTTCTTCCTCTTCTGCTTCCTCCTCCTCCCTCTGCGAGCAGCTTGTCCCCTTTGCTGCTTCTGTTTCATCTCCATGTGATGTTGCAGCCCAAGGGGGACTGCAACTAGAGCCCCCAGGACTGTGAGCAAGTGGTCTTCTCAGAGGCCTTCCTTTAACATCCAAGGCCTTGCAAGCATCCAGCAGCAGTCCCTGCACTCTTTAACAACTTTTTAAATGTATTCCACCAAGCCACTACTGCAACAAAATGTAAAAAAAAGTCCAAAAGCTAAAATCAAAACTCACCTGAAAGATGTATAAGTCCCTTTACGAATTGCTGGCAGCGTCTCTGTAGTACTGCTGCACGCACGTTCTTCCGTGCGTGGCTTGGAGAGGGTGGTATGCAGAGCAGCGATGTCCAAAATCATAGTCGTGTGCCAATTCAGGCGTTGCACACCAATTGACGTCACAATCTGCATATTTACATGAGAGGCGAGCGCAGGCAATGGCAGCGCCAACGACCTCTCCAAAATGGCGGCCACTGTATTCTGCGCCAGAAGTGAGGCGGCCGCCATTTTTTTCAGCAAAACCAGCCTTAACAGCTGTCGCTACAACCCCTGAATTTTGTGGCCCTTGTCTTCCACCTTCAAAAGGTTTGGCAACTAGTTACAGGCAACCATAAGGCAGAGCTTCACAAATGCTTCCTGCAGATCAGTAACTATGCTGATCCAATATGCAGCACAAGTGGTATAGGAGGAATGGGCAAAGACGATCATGTTGTCTCTCAGGATATCTATGCTCTGCCACTAGCTCTCTCTGATGCCTACACAGGTGGCAGAAAGGACACAGGACTAGGCCGTCCATTCAGCAGCTGAAAAGGTGCAGCAGCAGCACGTGTATCCAAATCTCATGCCCTCCTGGCACAGTGATAGTACCCAAAAGAAGCACAAGGCTAGATTTAAAAGTACGTATTTCATGCAATGTCACCAAGGGGAAGTACGGTGGAAGCAAACACAAGACAAATACACAATATAGTTTCACATTAATAGTTGTGCGTACACTGTGACGTAATAAAACTCACTACGCACTTGGTTTGAGTATAAAGCAAGGCTTTAATCAACTTGTTTCAAAACATGGAGGTCTAGTTATCTTTCCCTAGTTCCTATTTACAAAATGTCCTGGGAAAGCTGGGCCCACGCCCGAGTATTTATACTCCTTGGACAGCGCCACCAGCTGGCTGTCCAGTGTTATTTCATGAGTCTTTCTTCATGGATCATAAGATTCATAACATTCTGTTCTTGAAAAGATGTGGTCCTTAGAAAGATTGCATGTGCTCGCATAAACAGTGGCAGAGCCGTGGGGGTCGTGACCCCCACCCAATCACTTTTTACTCACTAAACTTTTACATTCCTGATCGCGATCGTGTTGCCATTTGGAGTGTGGCATGAATGGCAACGTGGCACGAGAGGACGTTGTCGTGGATGCGCTGTGCCACATCAGCCATTTTTGAATTTCGACTCCGGTGGGGGGAGGTGAATCAGACATTACCAAAGAGAAAATCTCTTTTCCCCAGAGATTAGCAGCATTTTAAACTCCTAGTTAGACCTGACAGCCATTTTCTTCACGTTCTGTTGAAATACATAAAATAATTGATTTTTTTAAATCCATCCTTTTCTTTTCCTGCTTTCCCCTTCAGTCTCACCATGCCCCGTCAGAAAACGTGGCCTTTTAACTGGAGCTGCAGCTAGAGATGAGGACCAGAGAACCTAAGAAATGAAATGCTCTGGTTTGCTAATTGTTTTACATTCTGTGTTGTTCCACTAGTTCTGGGGTTGTTAAAAATAAAAAAAGTTAGAGAACAGCAGACACACAGTTTGTATTCTGATTTTCAGATGCTCTCATACTGCTTCCATGCCATATTTTTCTTTCATACTCTCCCAAAAACCCTCAGGCTGGGCAGCCATCACACATCCCAATCACAGGACGTCTAATTTCTTTTTAATATCATTCTTTGTTCTTAAGGTGGATTAAGAAACTCGCTGTAGTCAAACCCAGAAAGGCGAGAACATTGCAAAATAAGTAATCTGTAGCTTCTAACATAAAAAGAAGCACTTTACAGTCTTGGTTTGATTTTTATTATTCGGGGAGGTTTCCAATGTGTTTTAATACGGGCTGGAGGAGGGTTAAATATTAGCTCAAGCTTCCGCTTCTGATCAGTATCCAGTGACGCATACTGGAACATGTGGGTGGACAGCCTGTTGACACTCACTGTCTGGGCTCACATATATAGGATGATCACTTGGGAAAGATACTCAAGGCTACTGGCATTTGTGGAGGCACATGCCGGTAATTAATCAATACCCTCAACAACAAACAACATTACCACAGCAAAGATGGCCACCTACAGTCAATGTCATTATACCATTATACTGCAATCATCAATCTTTTAGCAAGTTGCTTTTATTATTCTTATCTTTATTATACATTTGTAACAAACATTTTGCGTTCAACCTTTGCACCAACAGCCTCCGGGTTCCCTCCCCCCCCTTACAGCTCACACAAGCAACCGAGGTGGCTGCCTCATTCACATCAATGACGGCTACAGCCCTACAGTACCTCAGAGCTCCTTATGAACAGCATGAACGGTGCACTGCAAGCAAAAAGAGACATTGTCATGCCAATAACATATTTCCGCTTTTATTGAGAATCTTCATCTTGCACCAAATTGAGCAGCTTTGCAGTGCAAAGTTGTGGTGCAGCAGCTGAGATTTCAGAGTAGGCAGGAACTGATCGTCCCCCTGAAAACTTCAAAAAATGAGGCAGTAACAATCTCTGAGCTATAAAGAGTATTCATCAGGGACATAGCCAATTATAAGATTAGAAAATGAAAACAATTTGACCCGCTGAAAGCTCATGCTAGGAAATCATTAAAATGGAATTTGTAACCATTGAGAGTGCCCATTGGTACATCTTTTCCTGTCATTTGCACCCAGATCATTTGGCATTTTCAGTTCTCTGTGGCACTGGGTAGGTAAAAGAGCCTTACAGGGAGTCACACATTCATAACGTATGTACAGGAAAACCAACGGTACTTAACCGGGGCCATTTTCCTCTACCTACCACTCTGTTTTCTACTCTTGTTTTCAAATCCCTCCATTGCCTCGCCCCTCCCTATCTCTGTAACCTCCTCCAGCCCTACAACCCTCCGAGATCTCTACGCGCCTCCAATTTTGGCCTCTGGCACTTCCCCGATTTTCAGCGCTCCGCCATTGGTGGCCGTGCCTTCAGCTGCCGAGGCCCTAAACTCTGGAATTCCCACCCGAAACCTCTCTGCCTCTCTCTCTCCTCCTTTAAAACTCTCTTTAAAACTTACCTCTTTGACCAAACTTTTGGTCGCCTGTCCTAATATCTCCTTATGTGGCTTGGTGTCAAATTTTGTTTGTTAATCACTCCTGTGAAGCGCCATGGAATGTTTTACTACATTAAAGGCGCTATATAAATGCAAGCTGTTGTTGTTCATGATGAAAAACCGGGCGATAGGCAGGTGAAATTCTCTTAAAATCCTACCACCCTTTAATTGCCCAAGACCTGCCCAGCCTCAACCTTTGAGCAGACCTTGAAACAGGCGGCCTGAAACAGGCGGGAGCTTTATTTAGATTTTAAATCGGGGTCTACGCCGGCTGGCGCACACTCCACCCGGTGGTACCAGACGAAAAGCGGCAGAACCAGCAGTCCTTAAAGGGACCGCTGCAGGCCATCCTGGAAACGGGGCAAAAAAGCTCGGTGCCTCTGATTTTTGTGGGGCTCCTCCTACCCCACAGAAATCCTCCCACCCACGGCTGGCCACTCAATCCCCTCACCCGTTGGAGTTGCCTCCCTCCCCCTCTAAATTTAACTCAGTCCCAAAAGCTGACTAAAGCAGCTGTTGCTCTTCATACAGGTTTTAAAATTCTACAGTAAAATTTTGGAATACATTTCTTTCCACCAATTCATTCATCCAGTGTCAGCATTAAGCACTCCCAGTTCAGGTATAGAACAGCCAGCTATGTAATGATGATTCTTACTCTGACTAAACAATGGAGGAAGGATTACTCTAGTTGCTATGTGTAGTATCATTGCAAATATGTTTTTTTTGATCCATTTATGATACAGGAAACTCTTGTTTAAACAGCACCTAAATATCTGGAATTCTCTATTAACCGGCAAAATTCATACTCCGAAAACAACACCTCAGTAACCGGAAATGTTGCCGAGTCCGAGTCCGAGTCTCCCGCGGTGGCCGAGTTAGTCGGTGGGGGTAGTTCTCCAAACTGCCACTACTTGGCTTCTTGGCTCTGTCGGAAGTCCGAACACCTCAATAACAGGAAGTTGAAGCAGTGGAAGTGCCTGAAGAATCTGTTGAAGTGCATGATCCTGATGACCCAGCTGGCATGGATATTCCTGATGAACCAGTTGACTTGGAATAAGTGTACAGTCAACTACAGTACTGTATACAGTCGTTTACTGTATAAGTTTTGTTTTACTGTTAAATAATTAAAGAATTATGGATTACCCTCAACTGGCAGTATTGTACTTAATCAAGCATCTTCCACCATTCATTTAACACAACATTCTGTAGGTGAGTACCCAATTACTGTATACTGCACATTTCTTGATTTTTTTATTTTTGTCTGTTAAAAATAGCCTCGGTAGATAACCCTCTCCATCATCCGGAATTTTTAATCAACCGGCAACATGCTGGTCCCGTCGGTGCCAGATACCAAAGAGTTTCCTGTATTACTACACATAGGCCTAGAAATTCGGTGGCGCCCCATTTGGGGCGCCAAGCTTACCTGGGCGCCGGAATTACCGCTCCGGGCGGAGCCGCTTGCGGCAGCCCGATATTCAGTTTCAGCACCCCAAACGGAAGCAGGGCGCTGCTCGAGGCGCCCCGCGTCCCTCTTGGGGCGCTGCAACTGAATATCGCAGCGCAACGTGCCGCAGCGCCACACGCTGCGGCACGGCGCGCTGCGGTACTGTAGGCCTTCCTCCCCTTCTTAAAGGGGAGGGGCCTTGTGCAGCACGATCTGGGGCCCAGCTGGGCCCCCGAGGATCGCGAGTGCCGGCAAAAGAGCCCAGCACCGAGGAGAAGTGCTGGGCTCTTGGGACACAGCCGGCACTGGCCGGGGGGGGGGGGGGGGCGCTCAGGAGGCCGGGGACGGCGGCGCAAGGAGGTGCTGGCAGGCGGTCAGCAATAAAAATGGCCGCCCCGCACCTCCCCTTTAATTAGCGCCACTACCGCCGCAGGTAGGCCCCCCTGAACCGGTCGCAAATTGCAACCGGCGTTACAGCAGGGGGCGCGACCAAATATCGTGATCGGGGTGGTAGCGGGGCACTGCGCACACTGATGATGTCATCGGTGGCGGCGCAGCGCTACAGGCTAACGCCGCCATTCGCGACTCGCTAAATTTCGCGGGAGGCGTGGCCAGTGGCACTAAACCCACTAAGTGCCCTCTTTGGGCGCTAACTGGTGGCGCAGCCCACCGAATTTCTAGGCCATAGAGTTCTTCTTCTGATGCATCTTAATCCCAATCTCAATGGAATGCAAAAAAAGCAGTATGATTTCTTCCATTGCTCACATTAGCCATCCTTATATGAACATACAAAATTGACGGGCAGAAAAAGACTAGCTGGTCCATCAAGCCTGCCCCACACATGATGGCCGGAGCATCATGACTAAACACGTCCCCTGGTCCTACCCAGTCTGTTAAACTGGAATAATCTATCAGTAGAGATGCTATCCAGCCCTTTAATTATTTTATAGGCCTCTATCACGTCACCTCCAAGCCTACACTGATCTAAAGTAAATAGACCAAGGTCCTTGAGCCTGTGAGTAGCTGAGGTTCTCTAAGTTGGAATCAGGAAGTGGCTTTGAGCCCTAGATCAGCCATGATCTTTGACGCAAGAAAACTACTAGGCACTTGGTCTAAGCGTTAAACAAAGCTTTAATCAACTGTTTTACAATATGGAGGTCTAATTGTGTCCTTCACTAGTTCCTGTTAAGAATGTCCTGCGCAAGCTGGGACCGTGCCCGAGTATTTATACACTCCCTGGACAGCGCCACCTGCAGGCCGCTCAGTTTTATTTCATAAGTCTTTCTTTCATGAATGACTGATTCATGTCAATCTTATTGAATGGCGGAGCAGGCTCAAGGGGCCAAAAGGCCTACTCCTGCTCCTATTTCTTATGTTCTTATTATCATTCTTGTAGCTCACTTCTGGACCTTTTCCAAGGCAGGCACCTCAGCCGCCTACATAAAGAAGGACCCAATTAAGATAGCAGCAGGTGGGAATTGAGCAGGAACAGGGCGGTAAGTCTTTGCTCAGCAATTTTAACTGTATGCCTGCCCCGTTCCAGCCAGGTGGGGTGGATTAAAATTGCTCCCCATTATGTGTTTCCTTTGCCTCAATCTCTCTCTCTCTCTTTCTAGGGGTGTAATTTTCCAAGTCTGTGCTCCTGATGGGGGAGCCCTGCCCACAGGGAGCACACATCGGAGTTTTGGGCACTTACTGCCCACAATTTTATGACCATTCATCTCCCTCAATCGCTCATTATGGACTTAGATGGTTAAATTACAAGGACAGGCTGCATAAACCTGGCTTGTATTCGCTTGAGTATAGAAGATTGAGGAGTGATCTAATTGAGGTGTTTAAAATGTTAAAAGGATTCAATAGGGTAGATGGAGAGCAATTATTTCCTCTGGCGGGCAGAGATAGACGATATGAGGAGGTGGAAGTAGGCGGTCTCTGTAATGGAGCGGATTGTGAGGTCGGAAACACGTAGCCGGTCAGCTCGGGCATGTGAGAGTGCAAAATCGGCATGATCGCTGTTCGTTGTTCTTGTCTCAACGCAGCCATCCGAAAGCGAAATTCCTTTTACAGGTTTCCGACAGCCAGCCAAGTGAAGCAGAATCTCTGGTTCTTAACACTGCTCATGCTGATGCGAAGCTGTCCTATACCACGGGAGTCAAGAGTGGAAACGTATATTGAAGACAGACAGAAATAAATCTCAGTCTCCCAGTGACAGACAACATGGCCAGGACGTGACCTTGCTGACATTAACAGACAAGCCTGGGTGACGTCCCACATCTGTGTACAGACAGAAGAATGTAATTGAACTCTTTATTCATTCTTGTCAAGCAGCACTGGTTTATTTTTTGTCTGGTGGGCTCACATTGGCTAGGAACCAAGACTGACTGCCAAACCTCATTTCACGTTGAACCCTTACAACCATCAGAGAAAGAGGTTTCATCTCATCAGCTGGATTTGAGCTCAAAAGGTGAAAGTGCAATTTACAAACCCAATTTGTTAGCCACTGGTAAGGTTCCTTCTGGATAGAAGAGCTAGGATGGGCCAAATAGCATGACATGGTTGCTCTTAAATACCAAGAAAAACACTTTTACAATGAACCATTAATGTAAAACAGCAACAATGCACACCAGAATTCTAGAAAGGAAAGCTCAGAGTATCACGCAATACTTCAGGTCTGAGAAATACAGTAAACTGGTCATAAGAACATAAGAAATAGGAGCAGGAGTAGGCCATTTTGGCCCTTCGAGCCTGCTCCGCCATTCAATAACATGGCTGATCTTCTACCTCATCTCCACTTTCCTGCACTATCCCCATATCCCTTAATGTTCAAAAATCTATCGCTCTCTGTCTTGAATATACTCAACGACTGAGCCTCCACAGCCCTCTGGGGTAGAGAATTCCAAAGATTCACCACCCTCTGAACGAAGAAATTTCTCCTCATCTCAGTACTAAATGGCCGACCCCTCATTCTGAGACTGTAACCCCTGGTTCTAACCTCCCCAGCCAGGGTAGACATCCTCCCTGCATCTACCCTGTCAAGCCCTGTAAGAATTGTGTATGTTTCAATGAGATCACCTCTCATTCTTCTAAACTCGAGAGAATATAGGCCTAGTCTACTCAATGGTCATTTTAATAAATGTAAGTTATTGTAATTAAAGGGGGGAAATGACTCATGGTGGACACAGCAGCAGTCAAACAGTACACTAGCTATATAACAAGTTACACCAGAGAGATGCCTGCCATTCCCTGTGCAGCAAATTACTGATCTTGGAAACTATTCCAGGGAATATTTCAGGTCAGTGAAGAGGGGTAGGTCAATTCTTCTGAAAGCCAGCTGGAGGCAGGCAAAGGCAGAATTCTGGAGGGAAGAACGTGAAAAGGAAAACATTTTACCAGGGGGAAAGAATGAATTAAAAAAATTATTTATGCAGGAGAAAAACCTACCAACTGGTCTCACATGCAACCTGATTGCCAAAAATACTTGAGACTAAGGCCTAGAAATTCGGTGGCGCCCCAATCGTCTCGCCTGGGCGCCGGAAGTACCGCCCCGGAAGGAGCCGCGAGCGCCAGCCCGATATTCAGTTTGAGCGCCCCAAACGGAAGCGCGCCGCTACTCGGCGCCCCGCATCCGTCTTGGGGTGCTGCAACTGAAAATCGCAGCGCAACGTGCTGCAGCGCCACACGCTGCGGCACGGCGCACTGCGGTACTGCAGGCCTTCCTCCCCTTCTTAAAGGGGAGGTGCCTGCTGCAGCGCAATCGGAGATCGCGAGTGCCGGCAAAAGAGCCCGGCACCGAGGAGAAGTGTCGGGCTCTTGCGACACAGCTGGCACAACGCGGGGGGGGGGGGTTAGGAGGCCGGGGACGGGAGCACAGAGAGGTGCTGGCAGGCGGCCAACAACAAAGATGGCCGCCCCGCACCTCTCCTTTAATTTGCGCCTCTACCGCTGCAGGTAGGCCCCCCTGAACCGGTCGCGAATTGCGACCGGCGTTACAGTGGGGGCGCTACCAAATATCGCGATCGGGGCGGTAGCGGGGCGCTGCGCACACCGATGACGTCATCGATGGCAGCGCAGCACTACAGGCTAACGCCGCCATTAGTGCCCCTCTAAATTTTGCGGGAGGCGTGGCCAGTGGCGCTGAACCCACTAAGTGCCCTCTTTGGGCACTAACTGGTGGCGCAGCCCACCGAATTTCTAGGCCTAAATCTGAAATTTCATCAATTTAGAATAAAATAAATATGCTGTTAAAACCTGGAAAAGCAATCTACAAGGGGAAGAAATCTTATTTTGTTTAATTCAATAAAACACCCTTATCTAACCTCAACAGTTCAATTTGACTTTCCTGTGCTGTTATTCAAAAGTTGAGCCCCAATACATATTAGCTGTGTAAAACTCACGTGATCTTTCTTCATTGTGAATAACTGCAGTCAGAGTCAGCAGTAATAGTCTCCCTGCAGAGCTCGCACCTTGAGGTCACCATGTTGCTTGTTCCTCCCTATCACAATGTCAGTACAAAGACAGGATTATTCTGTTGATGCTGAATGCTGTTCCTGTCAGTGCAAGGGATTACCTGAACACTGGATTGCCAAATCCAGGCCACTTAAAACAGTCTAGAACTTCATTCACATCAGTGCCTGAAATAATTTTTTGGCAACATTTGCTTTTGTTTTTTTTTTAAATAGAAGTTTGAACTCCTCTGTTATAATAGGAATTCTGTACCGGCCCTATGCTAGTATCACACACCCCGGTTCTTGATCTCTGAGAAGTTGCTGAGGGGGGGTGATGGAAAGAGAGGGGACGTGCTGAATGGAGAACAGACATTTCCCCCACAGAGAGGAAGTCAGTGCCATGAGAGCAAAGGAGGGCCACGAGAGCAAGTCAGAGTCAAGGGAACAAGGGCAGAGCCAGGGGAACAAGGGCAGAGCCAGGGGAGCAAGGGCAGAGCCAGGGGAGCAAGGGCAGAGAGTCAGGGGAGCAAGGGCAGAGCCAGGGGAGCAAGGGCAGAGCCAGGGGAGCAAGGGCAGAGCCAGGGGAGCAAGGGCAGAGTCAGGGGAACAAGGGCAGAGCCAGGGGAGCAAGGGCAGAGTCAGGGGAGAAAGGGCAGAGCCAGGGCAGCAAGGGCAGAGCCAGGGGAGCAAGGGCAGAGCCAGGGGAGCAAGGGCAGAGCCAGGGCAGCAAGGGCAGAGAGTCAGGGGAGCAAGGGCAGAGCCAGGGGAGCAAGGGCAGAGCCAGGGGAGAAAGGGCAGAGCCAGGGGAGAAAGGGCAGAGCCAGGGGAGAAAGGGCAGAGCCAGGGGAGCAAGGGCAGAGAGTCAAGGGAGCAAATGGCAGAGCCAGGGGAGAAAGGGCAGAGAGTCAGGGGAACAAGGGCAGAGCCAGGGGAGCAAGGGCAGAGCCAGGGGAGCAAGGGCAGAGCCAGGGGAGCAAGGGCAGAGCCAGGGGAGCAAGGGCAGAGCCAGGGGAGCAAGGGCAGAGTCAGGGGAGCAAGGGCAGAGCCAGGGGAGAAAGGGCAGAGCCAGGGGAGCAAGGGCAGAGCCAGGGGAGAAAGGGCAGAGCCAGGGGAGAAAGGGCAGAGTCAGGGGAGCAAGGGCAGAGAGCCAGGGGAGCAAGGGCAGAGAGTCAGGGGAGCAAAGGGCAGAGCCAGGGGAGAAAGGGCAGAGCCAGGGGAGAAAGGGCAGAGTCAGGGGAGAAAGGGCAGAGCCAGGGGAGCAAGGGCAGAGTCAGGGGAGCAAGGGCAGAGCCAGGGGAGAAAGGGCAGAGCCAGGGGAGCAAGGGCAGAGCCAGGGCAGCAAGGGCAGAGCCAGGGCAGCAAGGGCAGAGCCAGGGGAGCAAGGGCAGAGCCAGGGGAGCAAGGGCAGAGCCAGGGCAGCAAGGGCAGAGCCAGGGGAGAAAGGGCAGAGCCAGGGGAGCAAGGGCAGAGCCAGGGGAGCAAGGGCAGAGCCAGGGGAGAAAGGGCAGAGCCAGGGGAGCAAGGGCAGAGCCAGGGGAGAAAGGGCAGAGCCAGGGGAGCAAGGGCAGAGCCAGGGGAGAAAGGGCAGAGCCAGGGGAGCAAGGGCAGAGCCAGGGGAGAAAGGGCAGAGCCAGGGGAGCAAGGGCAGAGCCAGGGGAGAAAGGGCAGAGCCAGGGGAGCAAGGGCAGAGCCAGGGGGGCAAGGGCAGAGCCAGGGGGGCAAGGGCAGAGCCAGGGGAGCAAGGGCAGAGCCAGGGCAGCAAGGGCAGAGCCAGGGGAGAAAGGGCAGAGCCAGGGCAGCAAGGGCAGAGCCAGGGGAGAAAGGGCAGAGCCAGGGGAGAAAGGGCAGAGCCAGGGGAGCAAGGGCAGAGCCAGGGGAGCAAGGGCAGAGCCAGGGGAGCAAGGGCAGAGCCGGGGGGGCAAGGGCAGAGCCAGCGGAGCAAGGGCAGAGCCAGGGGAGAAAGGGCAGAGCCAGGGGAGCAAGGGCAGAGCCAGGGGAGAAAGGGCAGAGCCAGGGGAGCAAGGGCAGAGCCAGGGGGGCAAGGGCAGAGCCAGGGGGGCAAGGGCAGAGCCAGGGGAGCAAGGGCAGAGCCAGGGCAGCAAGGGCAGAGCCAGGGGAGAAAGGGCAGAGCCAGGGGAGCAAGGGCAGAGCCAGGGGAGAAAGGGCAGAGCCAGGGGAGCAAGGGCAGAGAGTCAGGGGAGCAAGGGCAGAGCCAGGGAGCAAGGGCAGAATCAGGGCAGCAAGGGCAGAGAGTCAGGGGAGAAAGGGCAGAGCCAGGGGAGAAAGGGCAGAGCCAGGGCAGCAAGGGCAGAGCCAGGGGAGAAAGGGCAGAGCCAGGGGAGAAAGGGCAGAGCCAGGGGAGCAAGGGCAGAGCCAGGGGAGAAAGGGCAGAGCCAGGGGAGCAAGGGCAGAGCCAGGGGAGCAAGGGCAGAGAGTCAGGGGAGCAAGGGCAGAGCCAGGGAGCAAGGGCAGAATCAGGGCAGCAAGGGCAGAGAGTCAGGGGAGAAAGGGCAGAGTCAGGGGAGAAAGGGCAGAGCCAGGGGAGAAAGGGCAGAGCCAGGGCAGCAAGGGCAGAGCCAGGGGAGAAAGGGCAGAGCCAGGGGAGAAAGGGCAGAGCCAGGGGGAGCAAGGGCAAAGCCAGGGGAGAAAGGGCAGAGCCAGGGCAGCAAGGGCAGAGCCAGGGGAGAAAGGGCAGAGCCAGGGGGAGCAAGGACAGAGCCAGGGCAGCAAGGGCAGAGCCAGGGAGCAAGGGCAGAGCCAGGGGAGAAAGGGCAGAGCCAGGGGAGAAAGGGCAGAGCCAGGGGAGCAAGGGCAGAGCCAGGGGAGCAAGGGCAGAGCCAGGGGAGCAAGGGCAGAGCCAGGGAGCAAGGGCAGAGCCAGGGCAGCAAGGGCAGAGCCAGGGGAGCAACGGCAGAGCCAGGGGAGCAAGGGCAGAGCCAGGGGAGAAAGGGCAGAGCCAGGGGAGAAAGGGCAGAGCCAGGGGAGAAAGGGCAGAGCCAGGGGAGAAAGGGCAGAGCCAGGGGAGCAAGGGCAGAGCCAGGGGAGCAAGGGCAGAGCCAGGGGAGCAAGGGCAGAGCCAGGGAGCAAAGGCAGAGCCAGGGAGCAAGGGCAGAGCCAGGGCAGCAAGGGCAGAGCCAGGGCAGCAAGGGCAAAGCCAGGGGAGCAAGGGCAGAGCCAGGGGAGCAAGGGCATTATTTGGACACAAAAGCTTGTTACCTACTTCTTATATTTTTGCATTTTGTTTCCTATGTCTCCCTCCTGGTTTGTTCAGTTCTCTTCCAAGTATGCCGTTCTGTGATGTAATCTAATAGGATAAGGCTGTAGCCAACTCTATCTCTGACTTTTCCTCATCCCTGTCCCCATGGGGATACAACCAACCTCCACTCAGATCCTCGCTACAGTAGAATAGCTGAGACCGAGAACTCAGGAAAATAACAAAAATGAAACATGCATACCACCCATTGGTGTTTTCTGGGAGTGGTCAAGATATGGATCCAATTCCCTGTATACAGATGAAAAGATGCTGACTAGTATTCTAACTGGTAGTTTGAACAAGATTTCACCTTCTGCCTTGTATATGAACCAAGTGGAATTTATTAAAGATGGACTGGTGGCAGATAGCTCTTCTTTTGGAGATACATAATGAGAGTTAGGCTATCTAGAGTTATCATGGTGTGGAGATGCCGGAGTTGGACTGGGGTGGACAAATGTAAGAAGTCACACAACACAGAGATCTTGGGTTCATGTCACGCTACATGTAACCCCACCTGACGCAGGGTCATCCAGACTCGAGTCGACACTGGCTTGTTCTCTCTACACAGATGTGGCCGGACCTGCTGTGATTTCCAGCCAAAAAAAATGGTTTTTGTCTGTTTTTTTGTTTTTCATACAGACCCCAGCATCTGCAATATTTGACCCCTTGTGACCCCACCTCATTGTTCTTTGATGTAATGTTTCCCTGACTGATTGTTTGGACACCATTCACACCTTTGACTGCTGTGATTATCTCTCTGCCGAGGTGTGATAAATGGCAGTTGGAAAGGTTACCTGTAAACATCTGACATGATTCTCTGACTATATAAGCTGTGTCTTTATGCATTTCTCCACTTCACCTGAAGAAGGAGCAGCGCTCCGAAAGCTTGTGATTTCAAATAAAGCTGTTGGACTATAACCTGGTGTTGTGTGACTTCTTACATTTATCTAGAGTTATGATCGCTTATGATGAGGAAACATAGAAACATAGAAGATAGGAGCAGGAGTAGGCCATTCAGCCCCTCGAGCTTGTTCTGCCATTTAATGAGATCATGGCTGATCATCCAAATTCAGCACCCTGTCCCTGTTTTTTCCCCATATCCCTTGATCCCCTTAGCCTTAAGAAATATATCTAACTCCTTCTTGAATAAATTTAATGAATTGGCCTCAACTGCCTTGTGTGGTAGATAATTCCATAGGTTCACCACTCTCTGGGTGAAGAAATTCCTCCTCATCTCTGTCCTAAATGGCTTACCCCTTATCCTTAGACTGTAACCTCTGGTTCTGGACTCCCCCGCCATCGGGAAAATCCTTCCTGCATCTAGTCTGTCTAGTCCTGTTAGAATTTTATAAGTTTCAATCCCCTCTCATTCTTCTAACCTAGTTGGCTAGGATGGACTGGGGAATATTACTTAAAGGGTTGACGGTGGATAGGCAATGTCAAACATTTAAAGATCGCATGGATGAACTACAGAATTTGTTCATCCCTGTTTGGCATAAAAATAAAACAAAAAAAGTGACTCAACCGTGGCTAACAAGGGAAATGAGGGATAGCATAAGATGCAAGGAGAGGACATATAATTTGGCCAGAAAAAGCAGCAAACCTGAGGATTGGGAGTAGTTTAGGATTCAGCAAAGGAGGACAAAGGGATTAATTAAGAGGGGGGAAATAGAGTATGAGAGTAAGCTTGCAGGGAACATAAAAACTGACTGTAAAAGTTTCTATAGATATATGAAGAGAAAAAGATTGGTGAAGTCAAGCGTAGGTCCCTTGCAGTCAGAGTCAGGGGAATTTATAATGGGGAACAAAGAAATGGAAGGCCAATTAAATACATACAGTACTTTGGTTCTGTCTTCACAAAGGAGGACACAAATAACCTCCCAGAGATGTCGAGGAACATAGGGTCTAATGAGAGGGAGGGACTGAGTGAAATCAGTATTTGTAGGGAAATGGTGTTAGGTAAATTGATGGGATTGAAGGCCGATAAATCCCCAGGGCCTGATAATCTACATCCTAAGGTACTTAAGGAAGTGGCCCTAGAAATAGTAGATGCATTGCTGGTCATCTTCCAAAATTCTATAGACTCTGGAACAGTTCCCATGGATTGGAGGATAGCTAATGTAACCCCACTATTTAAAAAAGGTGGAAGAGAGAAAACAGGGAATTATAGACCGGTAAGCCTGACATCGGTAGTGGGGAAAATGCTAGAGTCCATTATGAAAGATGTAATAGCAGAGCACTTGGAAAGCAGTGACAGGATCGGACAAAGTCAACATGGATTTACAAAAGGTAAATCATGCTTGACTAATCTACTGGAATTTTTTGAGGATGTAACTAGTAGAATAGATAAGGGAGAACCATTGGATGTCGTGTATTTGGACTTTCAGAAGGCTTTCGATAAGGTCCCACATAAGAGATTAGTGTGCAAAGTTAAAGCACATGGGATTGCGTGTAAGGTACTGACTTGGATAGAGAACTGGTTGGCAGACAGGAAGCAAAGAGTTGGAATAAACAGGTCTTTTTCCGAGTGGAAGGCAGTGACTAGTGGGGTACCGCAGGGATCAGTGCTAGGACCCCAGCTATTCACAATATATATTAATGATCTAGACGAGGGAACTAGATGTAATATCTCCAGGTTTGCAGATGACACAAAGCTGGGTGGGCACGTGTGCTGTGAGGAGGATGCAGGGAAACTACAGTATGATTTGGACAGGTTGGGTGATTGGGCAGATGCATGGCAGATGCAGTATAATGTGGATAAATGCGAGGTTATCCATTTGGGTGGCAAAAACAGGAAGACAGATTATTATCTGGACGGCAATAGATTGGGAAAAGGGGAAGTGCAATGATGCCTGGGTGTCCTTGTGCACCAGTCGCTGAAGGTAAGCATGCAGGTGCAGCAGGCGGTTAAGAAGGCAAATAGTATGTTGGCCTTCATAGTGAGAGGATTCGAGTACAGGAGCAAGGATGTCTTGCTGCAGTTGTGCAGGGCCTTGGTGAGACCACACCTTGAGTATTGTGTGCAGTTTTGGTCCTCTTATCTGAGGAAGTATGTTCTTGCCATGGAGGGAGTGCAGCGAAATGACATTTGGAAAGGTAGAGATCATCTAATTGATGCCAATGGTTTATTCCATCCCATTGTTCGTAGCTCACTCTGTATTTGACCCATTCCATTTGTCCAGGTGCACGAGATACATTATTGCCACTACTGTTCCACCTTTAAGAAAGAAAGTAAGACTTGAATTTATCTTCTTCTCTTCTTAGGCAGTCCCTCGGAACCGAGGATGACTTGCTTCCACATTAAAAATGAGTTCTCAGGTGACTGATGAGTCCAATGCGGGACCTACAGTCTCTGTCACAGGTGGGGCAGACGGTGGTTGAAGGGGCGGGTGGGTGAGGTGCTTGGGTTGACGTGCGTTCCTTGTGCTGCCTGCGCTTGGCTTCCGCTTGCTCCCAGCGAAGAGATGCAAGGTGTTCGGCACCTTCCCGGATGCTTCTCCTCCACTTTGTGCGGTCTTGGGCCAGGGATTCACAGGTGTCGGTGAGGATGTTACACTTTTTCAAGGAGGCTTTGAGGGTGTCCTTGAAGCGTTTCCTCTGCCCACCTGGGGCTCCCTTGCCGTGCCAGAGCTCCGAGTAGAGCGCTTGTTTTGGGAGTCTCGTATCGGGCATACGGACAATGTGACCCATCCATCGGAGCTGATCGAGCGTGGTCAAAGCTTCGATGCTGAGGATGTTGGCCTGATCGAGAACACTGACGTTGGTGCGCCTATCCTGCCAATGGATTTGCAGGATCTTGCGGAGGCAGCATTGGTGGTACCTCTCCAGTGCTTTGAGGTGCCTGCTGTTCATGGTCCATGTCTCTGAGGCATACAGCAGGGAAGATATCACTGCTGCTCTGTAGACCAGGAGCTTAGTGCCGGGTTTGAGGTCCTGGTCTTCAAACACTCTCTTCCTCAGGTGACCGATGGCTGCACTGGCACACTGAAGGTGGTGTTGGACTTCATCGTCGACGTCTGCCCTTGTTGATAGTAGGCTCCCGAGGTATGGAAAGTGGTCCACGTTGTCCAAGGCTTTGTCAGGGACAGGTTGGTAGAGAACCTTTGTCTTACGGATGTTTAGTGTAAGGCCTATGCTCTCGTACGCTTCGGTGAAGGTGTTGACGATGGTTTGGAGTTCGGCCTCCGAGTGAGCGCAGATACAAGCATCGTCTGCATACTATAATTCGACGACAGAGGATGGGACGACCTTGGATCTGGACTGGAGGTGACGGAGGTTGAACAGTTTCCCATTTGTTCTGTAAATTAGCTCCACTCCAGTGGGGAGCTTACTGAGGGTGAGATGGAGCATTGCAGCAAGAAAAATCGAGAAGAGCGTTGGTGCGATGACACAGCCTTGCTTGACCCCAGTTCGTACATGAATTGGGTCTGTGGTGGAACCGTTGGTCAGGATCACGGCTTGCATGTCGTCGTGAAGCAGGCAGAGGATAGTTATAAACTTTTGAGGGCAGCCGAATTTGAGGAGGACACTCCATAGTCCCTCACGGTTGACAGTGTCGAAGGCCTTTGTGAGATCAAAGAAGGCCATGTACAGTGGTTGATGCTGTTCCCTGCATTTCTCTTGTAATTGGTGTGCAGTGGAGATCATGTCCATTGTGCCCCTTAGTGGGCGGAATCCGCATTGCGACTCTGGGAGGAGCTCTTCGGCCACTGGGAGAATGCGATTGAGGAGGATTCTTGCGATGACTTTCCCTGTAGCAGACACCAGGGAAATTCCTCTGTAATTACCGCAATCGGACTTGTCACCTTTCTTGAAGATGGTCACAATTACGGCATCTCTGAGATCCCCTGGCATGCTCTCCTCCTTCCAGATAAGAGAAATTAGTTCATGAATTCGCACCAGTAGTGCTTCTCCACCATGCTTTAGTGCCTCGGCGGGGATTCCATCTGCTCCTGAGGCCTTGTTGTTCTTCAGTTGTCGGATGGCCTTTCCAACCTCATGCCGGGCTGGGGTTGAATTGAATTCAAGTAAGACTTGAATTTATACAGCGCCTTTCACAGCCTTAGGGTGTCCCAAAGCGCTTTACAGCCAATGAAGTACTTTGAAGTGTAGTCACTGTTGTCATGTAGGAAACGCAGCAGCCAATTTGTGCACAGCAAGCTCCCACAAACAGCAACGTGATAATGACCAGATAATCTGTTTTTGTTATGTTGATTAAGGGTTAAATATTGGCCAGGACACCAGGGATACCTCCCCTGATCTTCTTCGAATAGTGCCATGGGACCTTTCACGTCCACCTGAGAGGGCAGACAGGGCCTCAGTTTAACGTCTCGTCCGAAAGACGGCACCTCCAATAGCGCAGCACTCCCTCAGCACTGCTCTGGGGTGTCAGCCTAGATTTTTGGTGCTCGAGTCTCATGGGGTGGGATTTGAACCCATAACCTTCATGACTTAGAGGCGCGAGTGCTGCCCTCTAAGCCACAGCTGACAACAGACAGTAGACAATAGTAGCTGGAATAAAAGGCTGACTCTTCACATGAGGATGAAGCCTAGACACTTAGAAATACATAGAAGTCACAACACAGAAATAGGCCATTCGGCCCTATCAGTCTGTGTCGGTGTTTAGCTTCCACGCAAGCAATTAGTCCTAACCACATTTACCCATTCTCTTCTCATATCCCTTTATCCACCTTTCCTTCATCTACCTGTCAATTCTAATCTTGAATGTTGACATCGTTTCTGGCTCAATGACTATCCCTGGAAGTCAATTCCACAGCCGCACTATTCTCTGTTCTCGGTTCGAAATCTCTTATGTTTAATCTTGTATCTTATGGCCCCCACGTTCTTGATCCCTCAACTACTGGAAACAGTCTACTTGAATCTACCCTTTCCCATCCTTTCATAATTTTAAACACTTCTATTATACTGAT
This sequence comes from Somniosus microcephalus, assembly GCF_052327205.1. Lineage (NCBI taxonomy): Eukaryota > Metazoa > Chordata > Chondrichthyes > Squaliformes > Somniosidae > Somniosus > Somniosus microcephalus. The sequence goes on along the minus strand of NC_140995.1, from coordinate 214,950,155 downwards.
GGGGAGTACAAAATTTCCCTGCTGACAGGCAATTTTCTATTTCTTTCAGACATGTTGGAATATACTCATCACCTGTAAATGGCTGTGGCAAATCTGGTAATCTAGTGAGATATGGCCCTCTGATGTTGCTTCTGTAATTGTAATTGCATTGTCTCTAAGTCTGTTGCTGGTTTTCTGTCTTAATCAAAACTTCCTAAAAAATCTCCCAATCTGTACTCTGTCATTAGGATCAATTGATATGATGAATTGTAAAACAACCCATTTTTTAATTTTTTTAATTTTATATGGTAAGTTTGCACGCTCCTTTGACAGGATTTCATACAGCTGACTGAATCTAACCCAAGTATCCCAAAAGTTATTTTACTGCAAGCTGCCCGGAAATTAGTGTTCTTTCAAGCGACCTCTTAGCATTCCTAGCTCAGCGAGGACCCCTAGTGTCCTTAGCACAAATGCACAGGTTTTTATTGGCATTCATTTTAAAGTATGCATTTGCACACAGGTTACGATGAAAGAATCAATAGCAATTGATAAAAAAAATTGAAGAATTTACTGATAAGCATATGGACGTACATCTGAGCTCACAAAACTGGTATTACTGCCTTAACAAAGCATTTACATCACATGCCTGGTGGGTGCTACGTGATACTGCTCACGCTAATTTACAGCCAGCAGCCATAGTCAAATAGGGGCCAAGCCAACCTGTACATATGGAGGAAAATTAATGTGGATAAATGCAAAGACGTGAGATTGGGAAAGGATAATAAACAGTTGCAATGCAAGCTAAATGATAGTATTTTGCAGGACACAACACAGGCGAGGAATTTGGAGTACTGGTGGAAAGATCGCAGAAGCCATTCGCAAAATTTGCAGCAACGGGGGAGGAAAGCAAATCGGATCTTGAGGTGTATCGTCAGAGGAATAGAATGCAAATCTCAAGAAGTGATGCTGAATTCGCATGGAACATTAGCCTGGCCACATCTGGAATACCGTCTACAATTCTGGTCACCATATTATAAGACCTCCACACATTGGCGAGGGTGCAGCAACGAACAAATAAACTGATAAGCTGAGTTTTGAGGAGAGGCTGCAGGAGCTGGAAATGTTTACAATGGAGACGAGAAGGTGCCAGGGTGATCTTATTCATGATCCTAAAGGGCACAGACGATATACGAACACATGAACATATGGGCCCTGAATTTGCAGTCGGCATGACGCGTCAGCGTTCGCGTCATACCACCTTTTAAACTGACCGCAAGTTCGGGATTTCCGTATGCGCTAAAAGACGAATTTGCGATCTGTCAAGTTACAAATACACAGAGGCTTCGCTGCACCTTTCACCTCCCGATAGAAATCAACTTTCAATTTTTAAGTCTTGTGCAAGCAGGCGAAGGAAGCCTGTTGCACAGCGTAAGGGGCCCGGAAGAAAGGTTTGGGGGGGATTTAAGTTCACAACACAATTAATAGGTACCATCGATTGTACATTGTACATAGCCCGTTAGGCCGTATATCCTGCAAGAAAATTGTTTACAAATTTTGCAAATGCAAAGTTAGAATAATCATTGTAGATTGCCGTTTTTGTTTTAATTTAAATGATGAGAACGGAAACATTTTTATTTTTAGATGTCCCGAACATGTGTCACCAGATGGTATGTTGAGTGTTGTAATTACTGAGGAAATTGGCCCAGATATTTTGTAGAATATACACCACCGAGGACACTGACTCGCTACCTACAGTAACATTACCACATCACAGAATGAGCTCAAGTCAGTCTCCCAGCCAGAACATGAATTTGTTTCCTATCCCAGTTCAAGAATGAAGCATGATGATTAATGCTGTTCAAGATAAAGCTGTTTGTTCGGTGCGTGTACAAATCTTTGTTGCAGAATGCAGTTGCTGTATGAAACACCAGCGCGCCACAGTGTTGAGACAGGTTCTGGCAATGATTATTCCAGCCACTTTGCCTAGCGGTGTAGATCAAATGAATGAGATGGTGCTGGTTTATTTCTGCCAGCAGAGTCAGCTACTAGCTGAAGCTAAGCACAGACACACCAGCTGCAGGTGGCATTAAAGCAGGCAAGGCCCGAATGAATAGCTTATAGGCTAAAGAATCAGGAAGTAAAAGAACCACCGCCCCACGTGATCCCAGGTTTGCATACGCACGACGGTGCGCTCCTGGGCTCCGCGGGGGAGTACGCTGCGTGGAACTCTGCAGCATTTTAAAAGGAAGTTCTCGCAGGGGGGGCGGGGGGAAGCGTACGAGGTAGGTGCGGATTTACTTGCAATGTTGGCGGCGTACTCCTTAGCTTTGCCGCTGACCGCAAATTCAGGCCCAATGGGCAGGGAAAGACTGTCAAGCCTGCCCAGAAATGCCCCAGATCAATGTCAATGTAGTCACAAAGTCCAGAAGAGGGTTGGGCCTTAAACTTCGAAGGAGGGTGAAATGACAATTCCGATTTAACTATTTTATGCAGACAGTGATGAATGTACGGAATTAGCTTCCAGGGGACGCAGTGGCGGTTGATTGCATTAACAAATTCAAGGGAAAGTTGAATATGGAGAAAAACTGATAGAGGGGTATGACAGTTGTTGTAGGATACGATAGTACTAGACACTGGGACCAGACTGCAATGGTCTTTTCCAGTTCTGAATATTCTGATGTACAGCCAGCAGACATAGTCAAACAGAAAGCAAGCTAACCTGTAGCAGTCTTGCATGCCTGAAAACAGTAGAAGGTTGGAAGACTTGCCATGTCAGCCACAGAATAATGCTCAACACAGGACCACCAAAGGAGGGAGGAGGAAAAAAAACATTTTCTGCAAAGTCCATTAATAGTACTATGAAATTCCATTTGCACATTCTTAATATAGAATCATAGAATGATACAGCACAGAAGGAGGCCATTCGGCCCATTGTGCCTGTGCCGGCTCTTTGGTAGAGCTATCCAATTAGTTCCACACCCTGCCCTTTCGCCGTAGCCCCGCAAACTTTTCCATTTCAAGTATTTATCCAATTCCCTTTTGAAAGTTATTATTAACTACCCTTTACCCTTACTCTCTGCTTTCCGTCTTGAAGTCAGATGGCTTCAAGGAGAAAGCAGAGAGTAGGGGTAAAGAGTAGCTATTCAGAGTGGCAGAAGGTGGAAAGTGGGGTCCCACAAGGATCAGTGCTGGGACCACTGTTGTTCACAATTTATATTAACAATTTAGAATTTTGAAACAAAAACACAATTTCGAAATTTAAAGATGACACCAAATTGTGGGGAGGATAGTCAATACCGAGGAGGACCGCAACAAAATACAAGACGACATTAATAAACTTGCAGAATGAGAATATAATTGGCAAATGAATTTCAACACAGTTAAATGTGAGGTATTACAGTTTGGTAAGAAAAATAGGGAGGTCACTTATTACTTGGAAAATAAGAATCTAAATGGGGTAGAAGAGCAACGGGATCTCAGAGTACAAATATACAAATCATTAAAAGTAGCAACACAGGTTAATACGGCCACAAAAATGGCAAACCAAACAGTAGGGTTTATTTCTAGAGGGGTAGAATTGAAAAGTAGAGAAGTTATGCTAAACTTGTATTGAACCTTGGTTAGACCACACTTGGAGTACTGTGTACACTTCTGGTCAACATTGAATATAAAGGCACTGGAGAGGGTGCACAAAAGATTTACAAGGATGGTTCCAAAAATGCAAGGTTATATCTATCAGGAAAGGATGAACAGGCTGGGTTTCTTTTCTCTTCAAATGACCTAATAGAGGTCTTTAAAATGATGCCAGCATGGACTGGTTGGGTTGGGTTGAATGGCCTGTTTCTGTGCTGTATATTCTATGACACAGAGAGTGTTTCCACTTGTGGGGAAGAGCAAAACTAGAGGCCATCAATAGAAGATAGTCACCAAGAAATCAAATAGGGAATCTAGAAGAAATTTCTTTACCCAGAGAGTGGTGAGAATGTGGAACTCGCTACCACAGGGAGTGGTTGAGGCGAATAGAATAGATGCATTTAAGGGGAGGCCAGATGAGCATATGAGGGAGAAGGGAATAGAGGGTTATGGTTGATAGATTTAAATGAGGAAAGACAGGAGGAGGCTCGAGTGAAGCATAAACACCGGCATAGACTGGTTGGGCCGAATAGCTTATTTCTGTGCTGTATATTCTATGTAAGTATTGAATCTGCTTCCACCACCCTTTCAGGCAGTGCATTCCAGATCATAACAACTCGCTGCCTGCAAAAAATTCTCCTCATCGCATGTAAATCTGTGTCCATTGATTACTGACACTCCTGCCACTGGGAAGAGTCTCTTTATTTACTCTATCAAAGCCCTTCATGATGTAAGGGGATCATGTTAATTAAAATATTAAAACAAAGTGAGTCAACTGGAAATGTATTAAACCTTCTTGTAAAAATTCTAAAAGAAGGCTACTAAAAGATGAAGTGGATTTAAATACCACTGGGACCCAGGTTCAAACTAACACAGACTGTGTTCTGACAAAGGGTCATCGACTTGAAACGTTAACTCTATCGCCTAGAAATTCGGTGGGCTGCGCCACCAGTTAGCGCACAAAGAGGGCACTTAGTGGGTTTAGCGCCACTGGCCACACCTCCCGCGATATTTTGTGGGGCGCTAATGGCGGCGTTAGTCTGTAGCGCTGCGCCGCCACCAATGTCATTGGTGTGCGCAGCGCCCCGCTACCGCCCCGATCGCGATATTTGGTCGCACCCCCCACTGTAAAAGACCGGTTCAGGGGGGCCTACCTGCGGTGGTAGTGGCGCTAATTAAAGAGGAGGCGCGGGGCGGCCATTTTTTTTTGCTGGAGCCCGGCACTTCTCCTCGGTGCCGGGCTCTTTTGCTGGCACTCGCGATCACCGATCGCGCTAGTGCAGGCCCCTCCCCTTTAAGAAGGGGAGGAAGGCCTGCAGTTCGCCGTGCTGCAGCGTGTGGCACTGCGGCACGTTGCGCTGCGATATTCAGTTGCAGTGCCCCAAGAGGGATGCAGGGTGCCTCGAGCAGTGCCCCGCTTCCGTTTGGGGCGCTGAAACTGAATATCGGGCTGGCGCAAGCGGCTCCACCCGGAGCGGTAATTCCGTCGCCTAGGCGAGCTTGGCGCCCCAAATGGGACGCCACCGAATTTCTAGGCCTATTTCTTTCTCCACGTTGCTGCCTGACCTGCTGAGTGTTTCCAACATTTTCTGTTGTTAGAACATAAGAAATAGGAGCAGGAGTAGGCCAATCGGCCCCTCGAGCCTGCTCCGCCATTCAATAAGATCATGGCTGATCTGATCCTAACCGCCAATCTACTATCACAGAACCATCTCCTGAATCTAACAGAATTAGACACACGAAATAGGAGCAGGATCAGGCTACACAGCCCCTGGGCCCGCTCCGCTACCCACAGGGCCATGACCGATCCGAACCTAGACTCATGCCCAAATTCCTGCCCGCTCCCCATAACCCTTTATTCCCTTTACTTCTAGGAAACTGTCTATTTCTGTTTTAAATTTATGTAATGATGTAGCTTCTACAGAATTTTGGGGCAGCATATTCCATGGACCTACCACCCTCTGAGTGAAGTAGTTCCTCCTCATCTCAGTTTTGAAAGAGCAGCCCCTTATTCTAAGACTATGCCCCCTAGTTCTAGTTTCACCCATCATCGGGAATATCCTCCCCGCATCCACCCGATCCAACCCCTTCACAATCTTATATGTTTCAATAAGATCGCCTCTCATTCTTCTGAACTCCAATGAGTAGAGTCCCAATCTACTCAACCTCTCCTCATATGTCCATCCCCTCATCCCCGGGATTAACCGAGTGAACCTTCTTTGTACTGACTCGAGAGCAAGTATGTCTTTTTTTAAGTATGGACACCAAAACTGTATGCAGTATTCCAGGTGCGGTCTCACCAATACCTTGTACAACTGAAGCAATACCTCCCTATTTTTATATTCTATCCCCCTAGCAATGAAAGCCAACATCCCATTGGCCTTCTTAATTACTTGCTGCACCTGTATACTAACCTTTTGAGTTTCGTGCACCAGGACCCCCAGATCCCTTTGTACTTCAGTACTTTCCAATTTCTTGCCATTAAGATAATAACTTGCTCTACGATTTTTCCTGCCAAAGTGCATAACCTCACACTTTCCAGTATTGTATTCCATCTGCCAAATCTCTGCCCACTTACTTAGCCTGTCTATGTCCCCTTGCAGGTTTTTTATGCCCTCCTCACTCACTACTTTCCCTCCCATCTTAGTATCATCTGCAAACTTTGATATGTTACACTCGGTCCCCTCCTCCAAATCGTTAATATAGATTGTAAAGAGTTGCGGACCCAGCACTGACCCCTATGGAACACCACTAGTTACTGATTGCCAGTCCGAGAATGAACCATTTATCCCAACTCTCTGCCTTCTGTTAGATAGCCAATCCTCTATCCATGCCAGAATATTACCCCCAATCCCGTGATTTTTTATCTTAAGCAATAATCTTTTGTGTGGCACCTTGTCAAATGCCTTTTGGAAGTCTAAATACACTACGTCCACTGGTTCCCCTTTATCCACCCTATATGTTACTTCCTCAAAGAACTCCAGCAAATTTGTCAAACATGACTTCCCCTTCATAAAACCATGCTGACTTTGTCCTATTAAATTATGATTATCCAAATGTCCTGTTACTGTCTCCTTAATAATGGACTCCAATATTTTACCTACCACAGATGTTAGGCTAACCGGTCTATATTTTCCAGCCTTCTGTCTACTGCCCTTTTTAAATAAGAGCATTACATTAGTAGTTTTCCAGTCTGCCGGGACCTTTGCTGAGTCCAGGGAGTTTTGGAAAATTATTACCAATGTATCCACAATCCCTACCGCCACTTCCCTCAAGACCCTAGGATGTAAGCCATCAGGTCCAGGTGATTTATCCGCCTTGAGTCCCATTATTTTACCGAGTACCACTTCCTTAGTGATTTTGATCGTGTTTAGCTCCTCCCCCCCCCCCTATAGCCCCCTGTTTGTCCAGTGTTGGGATATTCTTAGTGTCTTCTACTGTAAAGACTGATACAAAATATTCATTCAGTGTTTTTGCCATCTCCATATTTCCCACCATTAATTTCCGGTCTCATCCTCTAAGGGACCAACATTTACTTTAGCCACCCTTTTTCTTTTTGTATAACTATAAAAACTCTTACTATCTGTTTTTATATATTTTGCTAATTTACTTTCATAATCTATCTTCCCTTTCTTAATCAATCTTTTTGTTATTTTTTGCTGTCTTTTAAAGTTTTCCCAATCCTCTATCCTCCCACTAGATTTGGCTACCTTATATGCCCTTGTTTTTAGTCGAATACTATCCTTAATTTCTTTACTTAGCCACGGATGGCTGTCTTTTCTTTTACACCCTTTTCTTCTCAGTGGAATATATTTTTTTTGGAAGTTGTAAAATAACTCCTTAAGTGTACACCACTGATCATGTATTGTCTTACCCTTTAATCTATTTTCCCAATCCACTCTACTCAATTCCGCTCTCATACCTTCATAGTCTCCTTTATTCAAGCTTAGCATGCTTGTTTGAGATCCAACCTTCTCACCCTCTAATTGAATATGGAATTCAACCATGTTATGGTCACTCATTCCAAGGGGATCCTTTACTAGGACATTTTTAATTAATCCTGTCTCATTACACAGGACCAGATCTAAGGTTGCTTGCCCCCTGGTCGGTTCAGTTACATACTGCTCAAGAAACCCATCCCTAATACACTCAATGAACTCATCCTCAAGGCAGTCCTGCCCAATTTGATTTGTCCAATTAATATGATAGTTAAACTAACTTGGCAGGGGGATGGGGTACAGAGTGGAGCTATAATAGGGGGTGATTTACAGCCAAATACAGAGGAAAAAACAAGTCAGCTGGGAAGGCAGAGCAAATATGTGAAGGCAAAAGGGAATATGGCAGGGCTGGAAGGCATTTATTTTAATGCAAGGAGTCTTGCAAATAAGGTGGATGAACTGAAGTTGTTGTTGAGCACATGGGAGTACGATATTGTTGCTATCACGGAGACATGGTTGAGGGAGGGTCAGGACTGGCAGCTCAATATTCCGGGGTATAGAATCTTCAGGCGAGATAGAGGGGGGTGTAAAAGGGGAGGGGGTGTTGCAATATTAATTAAGGAGTCAATTACTGCTGTAAGGAGGGATGATATATTAGCGGGTTCCTCTAATGAGGCTTTATGGGTAGAACTTAAAAACAAAAAGGGGGCAAGCACTTTGCTGGGAGTGTACTATAGGCCCCCAAACAGTCAGGGGGAGATAGAGGAACAGATATGTAGGCAAATCTCAGAGAAGTGTGAAAATAATAGGGTAATAATAGTGGGGGATTTCAACTTCCCCAATATAAATTGGGATAGTCAGAGCGTGAAAGGCTTAGAGGGTGCAGAATTCTTAAAGTGCATCCAGGAGAGCTTTTTGAGCCAACATGTAGAAAGTCCTACAAGAGAGGGGGCGGTACTGGACCTAATTCTGGGGAATGTAGCCGGGCAAGTGGTGGAAGTATCAGTAGGAGAGCATTTTGGCGACAGTGACCATAATTCGGTGAGATTTAAGGTGGTCATGGAAAAAGACAAAGACGGCCCGGAAATAAGGGTTCTAAATTGGGGGAAGGCCGATTTTAATATGATAAGGCAGGATCTGGCCAAAGTGGACTGGGAGCAGCTACTTATAGGAAAATCCACATCAAAACAGTGGGAGACTTTCAGAAGGGAAATAGAGAGAGTACAACGCCAACATGTTCCTGTAAAGGTCAAGGGTGGGACCAACAAGCAAAGGGAACCTTGGATGACAAGGGATATACAAAAATGCATTAGAAATAAAAGGGGGGCTTTTGGCAGTTACAAAAGACTAAAGACGGAAGAAGCCCTAGAGGAGTATAAAAAGTGCAGGGGCATACTTAAAAAAGAAATTAGGAGGGCGAGGAGGGGCCATGAAATAACACTGGCGAGCAAAATAAAGGAAAATCCTAAGATGTTTTATAAGTATATTAAGGGCAAGAGGATAACCAGGGAAAGGGTAGGGCCCATTAGGGACCAAAGTGGCAATCTGTGTGTAGAGCCAGATGATGTAGGCGGGGTTTTAAATGAATTTTTTGCATCTGTGTTCACTATGGAGAAAGACAATGCGGACATAGAAATCGGGCAAGGGGACTGTGACATACTTGAACATATTAGCATCGAGAGGGAGGAGGTGCTAGCGGTTTTAGCAGGCCAAAAAGTGGATAAATCCCCAGGCCCGGACGAGATGTATCCCAGGCTGCTGTGGGAGGCAAAGGAGGAGATTGCAGGGGCTCTGACACAAATTTTCAGAACCTCTCTGGCCACAGGGGATGTACCAGAGGACTGGAGAACAGCTAATGTAGTACCATTATACAAGAAGGGTAGCAGGGATAAACCAGGGAATTACAGGCCAGTGAGCCTAACATCTGTGGTAGGGAAATTATTGGAAAAAATTCTGAGGGACAAAATTAGTCTCCACTTGGAGAGGCAAGGATTAATCGGGGATAGTCAGCATGGCTTTGTCAAGGGTAAATCATGTCTGACAAATCTGATTGAATTTTTCTAGGGGGGTGGATGAGGGAAATGCTGTGGATGTGGTTTACATGGACTTTAGTAAAGCTTTTGACAAAGTCCCGCATAGGAGACTGGTCAAGAAGGTAAGAGCCCATGGGATCCAGGGTGCCTTGGCGCGTTGGATCCTAAACTGGCTGAGTGGCAGGAGGCAGAGGGTGATGGTCGAAGGTTGCTTTTGTGACTGGAAGCCTGTGTCCAGTGGGGTACCTCAGGGATCGGTGCTGGGTCCCTTGTTGTTTGTGATCTACATAAATGATTTGGATGAGAATGTAAAAGGTATGATCAGTAAGTTCGCAGATGACACGAAAATTGGTGGGGTGGTAAATTGCGAGGAGGAAAGCCTCAGGCTACAGGACGATATAAACGGGTTGGTCAGATGGGCGGAAAAGTGGCAAATGGAATTTAACCCTGAAAAGTGCGAGGTGATGCATTTTGGACGGACAAATAAGGCAAGGGAATACACAATGAGTGGTAGGACCCTAGGAAGTACAGAGGGTCAGAGGGACCTTGGTGTACATGTACATAGATCCCTGAAGGCAGCGGAACAGGTAGATAAGGTGGTTAAAAAGGCATATGGGATACTTGCCTTCATTAGCCGAGGCACAGAATATAAGAGCAGGGAGGTTATGATGGAGCTGTACAAAACGCTGGTGAGGCCACAGCTGGAGTACTGTGTGCAGTTCTGGTCACCTCACTATAGGAAGGATGTGATTGCTTTGGAGAGGGTGCAGAGAAGATTCACCAGGATGTTACCTGGGATGGAGCGCCTCAGCTATGAAGAAAGACTAAACAGGCTGGGGTTGTTTTCCTTGGAGCAAAGAAGGCTGAGGGGGGACCTGATTGAGGTGTACAAAATGATGAGGGGCATAGATAGGGTAGACAAAGAGGAACTTTTCCCCTTAGTAGGGGGGTCAATAACAAGGGGGCATAGATTCAGGGTAAGGGGCAGGAGATTTAGAGGGGATTTGAGGAGGAACTTTTTCACCCAGAGGGTGGTTGGAATGTGGAACTCAATGCCTAAAAGGGTGGTAGAGGCAGGAACCCTCACAACATTCAAGAAGCATTTGGATGAGCACTTGAAATGCCATTGCATACAAGGCTATGGACCAAATGCTGGAAAATGGGATTAGATTGGACAGGGATGGATGGGCGGCGCAGACACGATGGGCCGAAGGGCCTCTTTCTGTGCTGTAAAACTCTATGACTATGACTCTATGACTCTTAAAATCCCCCATAATTATAGATGCTCCCTTATTACAAGCCTCAACTATTTCCTGATTGATACTCCGTCCAACAGAGTTGCAACTGTTCGGAGGCCTATAGACTACGCCCACTAGTGTTTTTTTTCCCCTTATTATTCCTTACCTCCACCCAAACTGTTTCATTATCCTGATCTTTTGACCCAATATCATTTCTCTGTATTACAGTGATTCCTTCCTTTATTAACATAGCCACCCCACCTCCCCTTCCTTCCTGCCTGTCCTTCCTGATCATTAAATAACCTGGTATGTTTAATTCCCAGGCATTGTCACCCTGCAGCCATATTTCTGTAATGGCCACAAGATCATACCCATATGTAGTTATTTGTGCCATTAACTCGTCTATTTTGTTACGAATGCTACGTGCATTCAGATAGAGAACTTTCAAATATGTTTTGTGACACTTAGTTCCTGCTTTTGCCCTTTTTATTACTTTAACTTTTGCTCCATACCTTCTGCCCCTTCCTGACACGCTCTGGTTTTTAATTTCCCCACTGCTACCTAAGTCTATGACCTTCTCTGTTGTCATTTTTATTATTTGCTCTCTAGGAACCTCCCCCCCACTAGTTAGTTTAAAGCCCTCTCTACAGCCCTAGTTATATGATCCGCCAGGACTCTAGTCCCAGCACTGGCCAAGTGAAGCCCGTCCCAACGGAACAGCTCCCTCCTGCCCCAGTACTGGTGCCAGTGTCCCAGGAAGCAAAACCCATTTCTCCCACACCAGTCTTTATTACAGACTGGTGTAATGCAGCTCTTCTTGCTCCCTGGCTGCTCTCGGTACCAAAGCCAAATGTATCGGAGAAAACAGAGCTCAATTTTTAGTAGCTACAGTTCCACTATACAAATCCGACCAGAATGCCTTGTGCAGGCTCCCTGGTAGCAAGGCCAGTTCATCAGTGAGCAGCTGAGCCATATAGCCCAAGAAGGTCCCGGTTCAAGATCAGTTTAGGCCAAGTTAGCTGATCTCAGCTTGTAATGTTAATGTTGGACTTAGCACTCTGCTTTAGCGAGGAAAAAGTAATCTACCACAATTCCCACTCCTGATCACTGTCCATGACATCTGCAGTGTGCGGTTATCATATGAGTGCAAGGTGGGTTTTGCTGTGATGCACTGCACAGTGGAATAGTCCAGGACTCTGTGTCAAAGCTCCCACATGGATAACAACCACATGGCAATATACTGCAAGGTGGTTGATGTCTGTGGAAAATGTGCTCCAGCAAAGAGTTAAGAAAAGAGAAAATTAAATGTCTTGTTCAGAATAGCCACTGAACTAGACACCAGCAGTTGTGCAAGAGTTGAGCAAGCTGACTTGGCCTCTCAATTTTTCCCCTATTACTTCAGAGAAGTACATAAGAACATAAGACGTAGGAGCAGGAGTAGGTCACTTGGCCCCTCGAGCCTGCTCCACCATTCAATAAGATCATGGCTGATCTGATCTTGGCCTCAACTCCACTTCCCTGCCCGTACCTAACCTCTTGTATCAAATAGCAACTGATAGAACATGCTGTTATACTGACTGTTCCCTATTTGCTGTTGATAACTGTTTTCTGACAGCTGGTCTGAATGGTTCTTGTCAGACAAATCTGAACTCGTCTACTGCACATTATATGCAGCAGTTGTAAGCCCTATCAGTACTGTTGAACACAAGCTGACAAATGATGCCATCCAAGGAGATTAAATTAAAAAATGCAAACATAGGAAAAGAAAAACACCTCTGTCATGCTATTGAATTCATGTCAGCTTTGGACACGGTTTCTGCAATCTCACTGACCAAGGCAAACAGCATCCGTTTAAAAGTCATTCTAGCTGTTATAAGCCAACTTGGCTACTTTGCCCCGAGCAATATTTCTTATAGTTCAACAGGAATGTTAAGTCCACAATGTTGGTCACTGAAGAGATGTTATAAATCTAAATAAAGTTAATTACAAAGTATTGTGCTCAACATTAGCACGACCACCAACAGGGACGCTGTTAACTCCAAAATAAAGGGCTCCCCATTGGCTCAGTGTGTTTATCCAGTTGGTAGCTGAGCCATAAAGACCAGGAGGTTCCTGGGTCTGGTCCCCAGTCAGTGCTGACTTAGTTCATTTCAGCTGAGGTGGCGGTGGTAGGTTGTCACAATTGGCTTCAGCACTCACGAGCTAAGGAAAGGAGACTGGCTGTGGCAGTCTACTCCTGATCATTTCCAACAACCTCTGCTGGACGTGCAGGTGTGTAGACATCAGGGGCAGGATTTTCATTGGGCCGTGGAGTCGGGATTGGAGGCGTGTGGGGGTTTAAAATCCCCAAATCGGGGGTCCTGACCCCATCCCGCCCCCAACCCACCTTCATGCCAGTTTCAAAGGAGGCGGGTATATGCCCCTCACTGGGACCCGCCTCCCCGAGGCGGGAAGGGGATTAGTGCCAATTAACTGCCTGTTAACAGGTAGTTAACAGGCAATTTTTAGCCTAATCCCTCATTTCATTGTTGAAATGTAGGATTCCCAATGGCTCCAAACCACGCCAAGATAGCGAGGTGGGCCATCGGGATGAAGGGCTTCAGGTCTCGGGAGTCCCTCATCTCACCGGCACAGAAAGCAGAATGGCCGCCAGCTGTCAAAATCTGCAGCCTCTGCTTTCTGTTCCGGGGAGATCTCTAAATCATCCTGAGAGGAAGGAATTAACCTGGAGTACAGATTGTCAGTGTTTAACAGCTTCAAACAGGTCTTGACAGATGAAATTTCAATCTGTGACGTCCCCTGTTGCCGGGTGGCCCTTAATTGACCTGCTGAGCCCACTGGGCGGGCTCAACAAGATCAATCAAATCTAAATCGCGTGGGTTGGCTAGAACTCGATGGAGGCGGGACTACAACCCCAAAAGTTGTAGTCCCGCCTCCTACCCGCCGCCTCAATGAAAATCAAGCCCCAGGTGAGGGAAGGATCAGTCACTCACTGCCAAAGTTCACCACTATCCACTTACTTCACCAATTCTCACCATATCTCTCAGAAACTTCTACCATTTCCTCTGACTCACTAAGCAAAGTCATGCTAGCAAATATTTATGCAATTATTTTTAAGAAAAATGTTTCAAATTTCAAGAGCAGTTTTTTTTACACCTCAGAACCTGCAAGGACAGTGCCAAGGTGCGTTAAGAGATTACATATCAAATCATTTAAAATTAAATCGCAGTGGATTGCACTATAAAAGATATTTCAATAAATTGAATTTGGTCCAAACATTCATCTAGATGCTTCTCAAGAATATAATAATCTCACATTGCTAGATCCTATCTTTATCCCACTGTACTCTTCTGAATACTAACATGCCATGTTCTGTCAGTATCTGAGGTACTTTGCTAAATACAATCAATCTGCTTTAAGAATAATTTACTATTAAATCTAAGGGCTATTCAATGAAAAGAATAACCGAGTAGAAAAAGCCACAGCCCACTAAAACTTTCCCATCTTAGCATCCAAATACTTTTTGTACATCCTTAATGCATTTATTTCTATTTTCTACCCTCGCAGATTAGTAGATATTTATCATTCTCAGTAAAGAAGTGCTTCCAAATATCTGTTTTAAATTTGCTTTTCGCTAATTTAATGCCCTCTCTACACACCCTCTGTACCATTTTATATACCTTGATGTGGGAGCTTGCTGTGCGCAAAGTGGCTGCTGCATTTCCGACATGACAACACTTCAAAAAGTACTTAATTGACTGTAAAACGCTTTGGGACTGGCACACACCAAAATATGTAAACTCGGACTAACTGTGTATCACCTCACAATCATTTTACATTTCATTTGCCTTTATACTATTCTGATGCCATTAATAATGTTCCACAGACACATATATTTAAACAGTGCAAAATGTGATTCTTTCACAGCTGTTTGTTTCACTCCTTCTGTCAGATAGCCTGGTTGAAAATACAAAGATAACTAGATTGCGTCCTGTGGTTGCTATTAAAAATGGAATTTTCTAAATAAGAATAATCTTTGCATTTCCCCTTGGGTGGAAATTGTATCTATAATTCCAGCATGTGAGCGTGAAAATGCGGCACACCCTCACTACTGCACTGGAATGTCACTCTAGATTATGTGCACAAGCCTTGGAGTGAGGATTGAACTCAAAACCTTATGGCCTAGAAATTCAGTGGGCTGCGCCACCCGTTAGCGAGGGCGCTAAGTGGGTGGGAAGCCACTGGCCATGCCTCCCGCTAAATTTAGCAGGACGCTAATGGCAGCGCTAGCCGTTAGCGCTGTGCCGCTACCGATGACGTCATCGGTGTGCGCAGTGCCCCTCTACCGCCCAGATCACGAAATTTATTAGCGCCCCCTGCTTTTACGCCGGTCGCAATTTGCGACCGGTTCAGGGGGGCCTACCCGCGGCGGTAGAGGCGCTGAGGTGCGGGGCGGCCATTTTTTTTTGCTGGCCACCTGCCAGCACCTCTCTGTGCCGCCGTCCCCGGCCTCCTGAGCACCCCCCCCCGCGGAGTGCCGGCTGTGTCCCAAGAGCCCGGCACTTCTCCTCGGTGCCGGGCTCTTTTGCCGGCACTCATGCTCCTTGAGCACGCTGCAGGAGGCCCCTCCCCTTTAAGAAGGGGAGGAAGGCCTGCAGTACCACAGTGCGCCGTGCCGCAGCGTGTGGCGCTGCGGCACATTGCACTGCGAACTTCAGTTGCAGTGCCCCAAGAGGGATGCGGGGCACCTCGAGTAGCGCCGCGCTTCCCTCTGGGGCGCTGAAAGTGAATTTGTGGCGGGCGGCCGCGACTACTTCCGGGGCGGTACTTCCGGCGCCCTGGCGAAGCTGGCGCCCCAAACAGGGCACCACTGAATTTTTAGGCCTATGGCTCAGAGGAGAGTGCTACCAACTGAACCAAAATGACACTCTACTGCATTGGCTCAGGACAGCTTTACTACATTTTTTGGAGTAATTCTACAAAGCTAGCAGCGTAATGAGGCTCTCAAGAGTGTCACACAATGTAGTGTATCACTGTTCACATAGGAGGTGTTATCGTCCCCATTAGATTACGGAGACTGATAAGCCAAGCCTTCAGCACTCACCCTAGTTCAACCCGTACCAGCATTTTAAATAATTCAATTTAACAAAAGGGGGATAATTGAAATTAGAATTTTTTAGACTTTTTAAATTGAAATATTGACAAAAATACTGAATTTTTGTCTTCATCAGCATTTGGGAGTTTTTCTATGCTGAAGTGTGCTGAAGTCACTTTGATCAGGTTTTTCCTCTGTAGGTTCTCCAAAATGTTACATTGATAACTGTTCTTTCTATATTCTTGTAATTTGTTCAAGTTTGACTTCTCGGTTTTGTTCTTGCTTCTGTTGTGGTTGGGATCCTACTATAAGACATCATTTCCATCTTGCTGTGAGCTGGTGCGCATTGAAAGAAAAGTAGCTGTATAATACAAGAGTCAAGTTGACTCCCAAGCTCACTAAAGCAACAGCTGTGAACCCATCTCCAATAGGTAGTCCTACATCATCTGACTTTGGACCAGGTGAAG
The DNA here is from genome assembly GCF_052327205.1 of Somniosus microcephalus. NCBI lineage: Eukaryota > Metazoa > Chordata > Chondrichthyes > Squaliformes > Somniosidae > Somniosus > Somniosus microcephalus. The sequence goes on along the minus strand of NC_140995.1, from coordinate 214,933,772 downwards.
TATGACTTCCATCCAGGGGTGAAGCCACATTTTTATATTGCCCTGGTGTCTATGCAACTTCCTTGGAAGTTTATATGTATCTTTAACTGTTTTTAATATTATAAGCCAAGTACTGCTCCTGCCCACTCTCATGACATTAAATTAGGCAGATGGGAGCACAGACGTGCACATATCCAAGCATGCATGCATAGAGCATTGCTGAGCTCAATGCAAAACACAGCTGGCAGTATAGCTTGGATCTGCCAGCTGGGATTCACACTGTACAGATAGCAATCGGAGGCTGGTATTTCTAGTATAACCGCAGCCTAAGTGAGTGATGGTCCATGAATCATCTATAGATTACTAACCTGCTAGTTTCTAAAATATAGAGATTAACCTACTACAATTCTCCTTTACTAGCACAGTAATGAGAGTGCACAGTAATGAGAGTGCACTGTCAGCCCACATATTGAGGCAACAGCAATAAAGCAGAGTAATCACCCAAATAATGCATACTAACAACTTAGAATCATAGAGCACAGAAGCCCTGCAATTGTTTGCTTTTCAAGTATTTATCCAATTCCCTTTTGAAAGTTACTACTGAATCTGCTTCCACCATTCTTTCAGGCAGTGCATTCCAGATTATAACAACTCCCTATAAAAAAAATTCTCCTCATCTCCCCTCTGGCCCTTTTGCCAATTATCTTAAATTGGAGTCCACTGGTTACCAACCCTTCTGCCAGTGGAAACAGTTTCTCCCCAAATGCTCTATCAAACTTTTCAACATTTTAAACACCTTTATTAAATCTCCCATTAACCATCTCTGCTCTAAAGAGAACAATCCCAGCTTCTCTAGTCTCTCCACATAATTGAAGTCCCTAATTCCTGGTACCATTCTAGTAAATCTCAGCTGCACTCTCTCCAAGGCCTTGACATCCTTCCTAAAGTGCGGTGCCCAGAATTTGACTCAATATTCCAGCTGAGGGCTAACCAGTGATTTATAAAGGTTTAGCATAACTTCATTGCTTTTGTACTCTATGGGCTAGATTTTCGGGGAGCCGTCAGGCAGGGTTTCAGGCATGTGGGGGGGGGGGGAATCCCTAATTTGGGGGTCCCGCCACCACCCCGCCCAAAACCCCGCCCCATGTAAGTTTCAGGGGCGGCGGGTACCCGCCCCGCACTGGGACCCACCGAAACCAGGCGGGAAGGGATTAGTGCCAATTAACTGCCTGTTAACAGGTAGTTAACAGGCAGTTTTTAGCCTAATCCCTATTTTGAGGGGTTTCGTGTGGGTTTCCCGACGGCTCCAAACCACGCTAGGTAGAGCAGGCGGGCCGTCGGGTTGAAGGAGTTGGAGGGGTCGCGATGTCGGCGCTCAGGTGAGTGATGGGTGCATGAGTGCAAAGGTAAGTGTGTTTGGTGTGTCTAAAGTGTGTAAAGAACTTTTACTTACCTGTACTTACCTTAACAGCCTTTCTTCCTGTAGCCGTTGGGAGCGCATCACTCAGCCGGAACTGAAAGCTGAACGGCTGCGATCTGTCAAAAGTGACAGCCTTCAGCTTTGAGTACCGATGACAGTTCTAACTGAGTCTGTGCAGAATGACTCAGCTTAGAACTCAGAGTGTCAGTGTCTCACAGCTTCAAACAGCTGTGAGACACTGATATTTCATCTGTCAAAGAACTCTTGACAGATGAAATTTCAGTCTGTGACGTCACCTGTTGCCGGGTGGCCCTTAATTGGCCTGCTGAGCCCGCTGGGCGGGCTCAACAAGATCAATCAAGGGAAAATCGCGCGGATTGGCCGGACGTCGAAGTAGGCGGGTCAGAAATCCGAAAGGGGAAGTCCCGCCTTCTTCCCGACAGGTTCGGCAAAATCTACCCCATGTCTCAATATATAAAAACAAGGATCACGTGCTTTTTTAAACAGCCTTATCAAATTGTCCTGCCACCTTCAAATATTTGTGAAAGTAAACCCCCAGGTCTCTCTGTTCCTGCACCCCCTTTAAAATTGTACCATTTAGTTTATATTACCTCTCCTCATTCTTCCTTCCACAATGCATCACTTCATACTTCTCTGCGTTAAATGTCATCTGCCATGTGTCTGCACATTTCACCATTCTGTCTATGTCCTCCTAAAGTGTGCAGCTATCGTCTTCACTGTTTGCTACATTTCTGAGTTTTGGGTCATCTGCAAACTTTGAAATGATTCCCATGCATACCCAAGTCTAGGTCATTAATATATATCAAAAAGAGCAGCGGTCCTAATACCGAACTCTGGAGACACCACTGTATACTTCCCCCCAGTCTGAAAAACAAGTGTTCGCTACTGCTCTCTGCTTTCTGTCCCTTAGCTAATTTGTATCCATGCTGCCACTGCCCGTTTCATCCCATGGGCTTCAATTTGCAAATAAGTCTATTACTGCATGTGGTACATTACCAAACGCCTTTTGAAAGTCCATATACACATCAACCACACTACCCTCATCAATCCTCTCCATTACTTCATCAAAGAACTCAATCAAGTTTGTCAGACACAATTTGCCTTTAACAAATCCATGCTAGCTGTCATTAATTAACCCATGTTTTTCCAAGTGACAATTAATTTTGTCCCGGATTATTGTCTGTAAAGGTTTCCCCAACACCGACGTTGGGCTGACTGGCCTGTAGTTACCGGGTTTATCCCTCACCCCTTTTTTTGACCAGGAGTGTATCCTCTGACACCACCCCTATATCCAAGGAGGATTGAAAGATGTGGCTACAGCCTCCGCTATTTCCACCCTTACTTTGCCTAGAACCCAGGGTGCATCCCATCAAGTGACTTTTCTACTTTGAGCGCTGCCAGCCTTTTAAGTACCTCTTTACCTAATTTCTATCCCATCCAATTTCTCTACTACCTCCTCTTTTACTGTGAGATTGGCAGTATCCTCTTGGTTTTGATAAAACAGATGTAAAGTACTCATTTAGTACCTCAGCCATGCCCTCTGCCTCCACAAGAAGATCTCCTTTTAGGGTCCTAACCGGGCCCACCCTTCCTTTGTCTAACGTTTTACTATTTACATGTATATAAAATAATTTAACGTTCCCTTTTATGTTTCCTCATACACTTTCTTTGCCCCTCTTTATTTCTATTTTCAGTTCTCCTCTGCTCTTTCTGTATTGTGACCTTGAATCATTCGGAATACAAGGTGTCTGAGTATACAGTGAATTTTATACCTTGGAGTCCTGGAATTGAGCCCAGGATAAGGAGTGTTTTTTGGCAAACATTTAATTGCCCACATTTCCAACGTAGACAAAATAGCTGTGGAACAAGGTATCTAATAGAGGAAACGTAGTACAAGTATGCAACTAGATAAAACACCTGGGCCAGATGGCTTCATCAGAATTTTATAACTATTCTTGCTGTAGCTTGTTTCCCTGCTGATTACAGCACTCAACCAACTTGCTCCCCGTAACTGGGTTAGGAATATCATTTCTCCTTTTAAAAGAAAGGTTAGTTGCTGTTCATGTAAGCCATTCGCTTTACCAAAAAAAATTAAGTGAGAAGTTAAAAATTCTCACACTCAACTTGTAAGATCATTTATCTACAATTACGTACAAGGGCTTGTTTTTTTTTTAAAAAAGAACATCAAACCATCAATAATGTAGGAAGATGATTGAATTTTAGTCACACAACAATCTGGATAAACACAAATAAAACACCTTCAGTCATGTAGGGGGGAATTTTAACCCCCCCCCCCCAAAAAAAATGGGTGGGTTGGGGTCAGGTGGGAAGTTAAAGTGTTAAAAGTCTGAAACCCGACCCCAATCCGTCCACCTCTGGTTTTAGTGGAGGGGGGACGGGGAGCGGGCAGCCAGCCCGCTCCCTGGAGGCAGGTCGCCCATTTAAATATTATAGTGATCTCAGATGTAAGCTCCATTTTAAATTTAAACTGTAGCTGGTCGATTAAAATGAGGAAAGACGGGAGGAGGCTCGGGTGGAGCCTAAACGCCAGCATGGGCTGGTTGGGCCGAATGGCCTGTTGCTGTGCCGTATATCCTGTGTAATCCTATGGTTCACTAATGTCCTTTAGGGAAGGAAACCTGCCATCCTTACCCAGTCTGGTATTTACGTGACTCCACTCCCACATCAGCACGGTGACTCTTACTGCCCAGAAGTGGCCTAGCAAGTCACTCAGTAGGGCAACCAGGAGATGAACAATAAATTCTAGCTTTGCCAGCAACGCCCATCCCGAGAATAAATACATGTTTAAAAAAAATCTGGCGTGTTGTGTTCAAGGTGTGGACCATCACATCTTATTTTACATAGTCTATGTGCTGCTATATGTGATTGAAGCTGCTTTTGTATTGTGCTAGCACCATGGCCCTGATGCATGGATCTCACACTAAAGATACATTTTCCAAATTTGCTAAGGCCAGAAAAAAAACGGATCTTCTCAGTCGCCAGTCTTAGTGAATCTGGAAAGTTTTATCTTTTGTGTTGCCACAACTCTGAGACCTGGCTGCACTAGCTCAACACAAAAGCAACTCGACCCTCTGATATTTATCCCTAATATCTGGAGTAAGTTTCTAAAATTATGGGATACTTTGGGACTGTAAAATGAATCTTACTCCAAAATGGAACTAAATGTACTGACATCTAGTGGCATAACATAAATACTGCCCCTGCGTTCATTTTTAATCATATCAGTTCAATTTGAACAACTCGTAAAAGACATCTAATTCAGATGTCAACCATCCATTAAAGACTTGGAAGAATTACCGGAAATGCTGTTTTCCCATGGGCTCAATCCTATCTCCTTTAAAAGGCTTGTCTCATGGACCCCTCTGAATAATTATGCCCACTGATGTCTGAATTTACAGTGGGGAGAAAAAATCATTTAAAAATGACCTAATTTTACTAAGTTGTACTATAGTAGAGGCACAATGTAAGGCAATACTATGTTAAGGAATTCATGTTGCTCACTACTTCTGTTTGTATAGTTGGAAATATTTTTAAAGCGGATATATACTTAATTGTCCAATATAACTTTATCGGAAATGAAACTATGCGATGAAAACAAAACAAAAACACACTGCATTATAATCACTTTACATCGGCCTTTACCCCTCATTATTCCAGCCCCTCCCATTTTAATTTTTTTCCCTTACCAGCCGCTGACAGGCAGGTCTCACAGGTGTAGTGTCCGCGCCTTAATAACACACGGACTGCAGGAGAACGATAATAATAGATGTTTACTGCACAGAGAGTATGCTGAACTGAAAGTACAGTAGCCTGCTACTGCTTTATATACAGGTGTGGTCACTGCCGGTACTACAACATAAAAGCAGTTCTCTCTTAAAGGTACATACACAACAATTCCTCCCCTTTTAGATAACCAGTACATAACATTCATTTAACAATTGAATAATAACTAATTACAATTACAATTTTCTTTGTACTATATACATCAGCTGAAAGTAAACATTTATAAATTCAGTCTTTGAGGAGGCTTCCTGATCCTGTCTGGATAGCGCCTTTCTCGAGTATACTGTTCTTGCAGCGGAGTCGATTCTGGCTCATTGTCATTGGTTGGTTCGTCAGCTTCCAATGCCACTGATTCTGAGGTAGACGCAATCTGTGCTTCGGGTTCATCACCAGGTGCGCATGCTCGTGGTATGGGTTTGACTTGTTCCTGTGACTCTAGAATCTGGTCAGCATGGCGTCTCACGATGCTCTCTCCAACGTCCACTGTGTACATTAGTGGTCCCTGCCGTGTGCATATCGTTCCTGGCTGCCATTTTTCTGTTCGGTAGTCACGGGCCAAGACTGGTTGCCCTATCTTGAAGCTCCTGGTTTTCATTGATGTGCTGGAATTGCTTATTCTCAACATCTCGTCTTATGTTTTGTTTGAGCAAGTCCAGGCGACATCGTAACCCGCGGTTAAAGAACATCATGGCTGGAGATTGGTTGGTGACTGCATGTGTCGCATTTCGGTAAGCAAACAAGAAATTATCCATCTTGTGTTGCAGTGGTATGTTGTCGTTATACATCGCCTTTATTGCTTTTTTAAAGGTTTGAACAAACCTCTCGGCCAATCCATTTGTGGCTGGATGATATGGGGCGGATGTGTAATGCTTTACCCCATTATTCCTCAAAAACCTCTGGAAATCCTCGGACACAAACTGTGGTCCATTGTCGGAGCAAATCTGTTCTGGCAAGCCATTCCTGGCGATTATGGTCCGTAGGACTGCAATAGTTTTCTCCGTGGTGGTGGAGGACATTTTGATGACCTCTGGCCATTTCGAATGTGCATCCACGGCGATTAAAAACATTGAGTCCATAAATGGACCAGCAAAATCAATGTGTACCCGTTGCCATGGAGATGAGGACCACTCCCATGGGTGTAGCGGGGCCTGTGGTGGAGCGTTTTGGACTTTCTGGCATCCTGTGCATCTCTTGGTCATTTCTTCGATTTCTTTATCGATTCCCGGCCACCACACAAACGCCCTGGCTAGGCTCTTCATTTTTACCCCTCCCAGATGACCCTCATGAAGCTCATTGAGCACTCTATCTCTCAACTTGGGTGGAATTACCACTCGGGATCCGCACATCAAGGTCCCACAGCACACTGACAGCTGTTCTCTCCTTGGCGAGAATGCTGGCAACAGTGAGTCGCCATGTGCTGGCCATCCCTTCACCGTCAAATCATAGACCCGAGAGAGTGTCGGGTCATTTCAGGTTTCCTTCTCTATACTTGAGTTTGTAACAGGTAGACATTCGACTATGGTCGAATGGAATATCTCAACAGGGTCCACTGCAGGTGCTTCCTCCACCGTAGGCAGCGGCAGGCGCGACAGCCCATCAGCATTTCCATGCTGTTTCGTGCCCTTATACTCTATGTCGTATTGATGTGCTCCTAGAAAAAGGGACCATCTTTGCAGCCGTTGCGCCGTCATCACTGGAACGCCCTTCTTTGGGTTAAAAATGGAGACAAGAGGCTGGTGATCAGTCAGTAAGGTGAATTTCTGCCCGTGCAGGTAGTGATGGAACTTCTTCACCCCCCACACCAGGCTGAGGGTCTCCCTGTCAATCTGGGCGTAGTTACGCTCGGCTGATGTTAACGAGCGTGACGCAAAGGCTATTGGCCTCTCTGAACCGTCAAGGAATTTGTGCGACAGCACCGCTCCAATGCCGTAGGGAGATGCATCACATGCCAACCAAATCGGTAGTGATGGATTGTAGTGAGCCAATACTTCTTTTGAAGTAATTAGGCATTTACATTTCTGAAAGGCACACTTACACTCATCACTCCACTTCCATGCTACTCCAGTTTGCAGCAGGGCATTCAGCGGGTGCAGAATTGTAGACAAATTTGGCAAGAACTTATGGTAGTAGTTCACCAACCCGAGGAACGACCTCAGTTGTGACACATTTTCCGGTGCTGGAGCCTTGACTACTGCCTCAACCTTGTCTGGGGACTTATGCAACCCCTCTTCATCAATCACGTGGCCACAATACGAGATTTGTTTCCTGAAAAACTCGCATTTGGGGCGGTTGGCTCGTAGTCCATATTCTTGTAATCTAGTGAGCAGCTGCTCCAGGTTGGCAAGGTGTTCACTGTCATTTCCGCCCGTAACCAGGATGTCGTCCAAATAACACTGGGTCCCCGAGATCCCTTGCAGGACTTGTTTCATCACCCTCTGCCAAATAGCCGGAGCTGATGCTACCCCGAATACCAGTCGATTGTACTGGTAAAGACCTTTGTGAGTGTTTATCGTGAGGTATTTTCTAGATGATTCATCTACCTCCATTTGTAGATACGCTTGGGCCAGATCAATCTTCGTTAAGCGTTTCCCCCCAGATAGTGAGGCGAAAATATCCTCTATCCGCGGAAGTGGATATTGTACCATGTGAAGGACTGGGTTCACAGTAACCTTAAAGTCTCCACAGATGCGAACCTTCTTCAGTTCCCCAGGCGTGCTGCTCAATGATTTCTTCATTACAGGGACGATGGGCGTGGCCCACTCGCTCCAGTCCACCTTGGACAGCACACCCGAATGCTCCAGACTCTCCAGCTCTGCTTCAACAGCTGGGCGGATCGCATACGGTACCGGTCTGGCCTTAAAAAAATTTGGGTTTGCATTATCTTCAATTTTTATCATTGCTGTTACGCCTTTTAGAGTCCCAAGTCCTTGCTGGAACACCTCTTTCGCGTCAGTTAGAATTTTTGACAGTCGTCCAGGTGTGGCGTCATCAACTTTTTTGTCAGCCACAGTTAGTGCCTGAATGGAATGCCAATCCAATTGTATTTTTCAGATCCATTCACGTCCCAATAATGGTGGTCCTCCATCTTGCAGTATATATAGATACAGTTCCTGTGTATCCTTGCCGTTGTATTTAACGGGCACCCTTATTTTTCCTCTGGGGTAGACTTTTTGCCCCGTATATGTCTTCAAGATAATGGACGTATCCTTCAAAGGAATGTGTGAGAATAGCCGCTCGTAGTCTTGTCAACTCATGACTGTTAGGGCTGATCCTGTGTCCAATTCCATCTTTACTTGGGACCCTGCTATCACGAGGGTGACTCAAATGGTTCGGTGATCCTCCTTTGCGATCACGTTGTGTAGCTTTAGACAACTTAGTCCCCTGCTCCCGGAGTCATTGTCACTACTCTGGCCTTCTCAACTACTGTCCGTCATCTTTTGTACTTTCTTGTACTTTTCCTTAGTAGTTCTTTTAGTGTTGGTTTTCTTTCCCGACCTGCAGACTCGTGCTATGTGTCCCATTTTTCCACATTGCTTGCATACTTTGTCCTTAGCCCGGCAATCCTTCTGGTCATGGGTTGTTCTGCCGCAGCGATAGCACTTTTCTGCTCCATATGCCATTTCATTAGTGCTATATTCTTGCGGTTTCTGTTGTATTTCCACAGCTCCCCGTGCTGCTGCTTCGTAGGATACTGCAACGCTGAAAGCCTTTTCTAGCGTAAGGTCCTTTTCCGAAAGCAGTCGTTTCTGGGTTCCTTCACTCTGGAGCCCGCAGACAAACTTATCCCTTAAGGTATCTGCCAGTCCTGTTCCGAACTGGCAGTGTGTCGATAACTTGCGTAGTTCCATAAGATAGTCAGCATTACTCTCGTCTTTGTGCTGGTTTCGTTTATGGAACTTGAATCTTTCTGCTATCAGCAGCGGTGTAGGGTTTAGATGTTCCTGTAAGATATTGACAATCTCTTCAAAATTTTTCTCCATTGGTTTAGCTGGGGTAATTAAATTTCGCAATAGGCCGTACGTTCTTGCGCCCATCAAATTTAATAATATCGACGCCTTCTTTTCAGCGGCCACCTCATTTGCCCTGCAGTACACTTCAACTCTTTCCACATACGTGGTCCAGTCTTCTATTTCGTTATCGAAAACAGTGATGCTGCCACTCTTCGGCATCTTGGGTGGTTTAAAATGGCGCCTCCCGCGCTTTTCCTTCTTCCCCAACGGATTAAAATGGCGCCTCCCGCGCTTTTCCTTCTTCCCCTCGCTGCCAATGCTGCTCCTCGTGTTCTAACAGGTAATGGCGGCGCCCCGAGGCTTTCCGCACGTCTCTTTTCCAACGCTGCCCGACTCTTGAGCACCGGCTGCGCCCTGTGCGCTCCACCCTCTCTCTCTCTGTCTTCCCGACGATGCTGCTCAGCCCCCTTACAGAGCCGCTCGCCCGAGCTCTAGCCCGCCGCAGTCCGGGGAGGGTCAGCGCACTACCTGCTACCAGCCCGATTTGCTGGGACACCTTGATTGGAGAACCAGGCCCAGCTCTCCACAGCTTCCCCTGCAACTCTCTGGGCTCCGATGGATCACTGGGCGGTTGCCCCCGGTCGACGCCCATTGCTCTGGCTTTGACCTCCAAGAAGCTTCTTCCCACGGATGGATCCCCGTGAGATGATGCAGTACTGCAGGTGAGTTCGAACCTGCTCATCGCCACTGTAGTGTCTGCGCCTTAATAACACACGGACTGCAGGAGAACGATAATAATAGATGTTTACTGCACAGAGAGTATGCTGAACTGAAAGTACAGAAGCCTGCTACTGCTTTATATACAGGTGTGGTCACTGCCAGTACTACAGCATAAAAGCAGTTCTCTCTTAAAGGTACATACACAACAACAGGTATCTCTGCATTCCAGAGGGTAAGGGCAAGGCCTCACGCTCAGGAAGGCATTCCCTAAACCTCTGTGCCTCACCACCTCCCTTCCCTCTTTTAAGACCCTCCTTACTTCTCTTTCACTTCTACTTCTTCACTTCTACTTCTCCTTCACTTCTCCTTCTCCAAGCTTTAGGTCGTTCCGCTTAACATCGCTTTCTTTAGCTTGGTGACCATTTGTTTTTGATTATGCCTCTGTGAAATGCCTTGGGAAATTTTTCTTCATTAACGGCGCTATATATAAATAAAAGTTGTTGTTGTTGTGGATCATTTCCCCCTACCCCAGCACATATTCCCCCTACCCCAGCACATATTCCCCTCTACCCCAGCACATATTCCCCCTACCCCAGCACATATTCCCCTACCCCAGCACATATTAACCCTACCCCAGCACATATTCCCCCTATCCCAGCACATATTCCAACCACCCCAGCAGAAATCCCCCTACCCCAGCACATATTCCCCTACCCCAGCACATATTCCCCCCTACCCCAGCACATATTCCCCTACCCCAGCACATATTCCCCCCTACCCCAGCACATATTCCCCTACCCCAGCACATATTCCCCTACCTCAGCACATATTCCCCTACCCCAGCACATATTCCCCACTACCCCAGCACATATTCCCCCTACCCCAGCACATATTCCCCTACCCCAGCACATATTCCCCCCTACCCCAGCACATATTCCCCCCTACCCCAGCACATATTCCCACTACCCCAGCACATATTCCCCTACCCCAGCACATATTCCCCTACCCCAGCACATATTCCCCTACCCCAGCACATATTCCCCCTACCCCAGCACATATTCCCCTACCCCAGCACATATTCCCCCCTACCCCAGCACATATTCGCCCTACCCCAGCACATATTCGCCCTACCCCAGCACATATTCCCCTACCCCAGCACATATTCCCCCCTACCCCAGCACATATTCCCACTACCCCAGCACATATTCCCCCTATCCCAGCACATATTCCCCCCTACCCCAGCATATATTCCCCCTACCCCAGCACATATTCCCCCCTACCCCAGCATATATTCCCCCTACCCCAGCACATATTCCCACTACACCAGCACATATTCCCCCTACCCCAGCACATATTCCTCGTACCCCAGCACATATTCCCACTACCCCAGCACATAATCCCCCTACCCCAGCACATATTCCCACTACCCCAGCACATATTCCCCCTACCCCAGCACATATTCCCCCTACCCCAGCACATATTCCCCCTACCCCAGCACATATTCCCCCTACCCCAGCACATATTCTCCCCTACCCCAGCACATATTCCCCCTACCCAGCACATATTCCCCCTACCCAGCACATATTCCCCTACCCCAGCATATTTCCCTACCCCAGCACATATTCCCCTACCCCAGCACATATTCCCCTACCCCAGCACATATTCCCCTACCCCAGCACATATTCCGCACTACCCCAGCACATATTCCCCCTACCCCAGCACATATTCCCCTACCCCAGCACATATTCCCCCCTACCCCAGCACATATTCCCCCCTACCCCAGCACATATTCCCACTACCCCAGCACATATTCCCCTACCCCAGCACATATTCCCCTACCCCAGCACATACTCCCCCTACCCCAGCACATATTCCCCTGCCCCAGCACATATTCCCCCCTACCCCAGCACATATTCCCCCTACCCCAGCACATATTCCCCTACCCCAGCACATATTCCCCCTACCCCAGCACATATTCCCCCTACCCCAGCACATATTCCCCCTACCCCAGCACATATTCCCACTACCCCAGCACATATTCCCCCTACACCAGCACATATTCCCCCATACCCCAGCACATATTCCCCCATACCCCAGCACATATTCCCCCTACCCCAGCACATATTCCCCTACCCCAGCACATATTCCCCCTATCCCAGCACATATTCCCCCCTACCCCAGCATATATTCCCCCTACCCCAGCACATATTCCCCCCTACCCCAGCACATATTCCCCCTACCCCATCACATATTCCCACTACCCCAGCACATATTCCCCCTACCCCAGCATATATTCCTCGTACCCCAGCACATATTCCCACTACCCCAGCACATAAGCCCCCTACCCCAGCACATATTCCCCCTACCCCAGCACATATTCCCCCTACCCCAGCACATATTCCCCCTACCCCAGCACATATTCTCCCCTACCCCAGCACATATTCCCCCTACCCCAGCACATATTCCCCCTACCCCAGCACATATTCCCCCTGCCCCAGCACATATTCCCCCTACCCCAGCACATATCCCCCCCTACCCCAGCACATATTCTAAGAGCGTTAAATAAACAAGCCTCAAGGCTTTGTGTCTTAATGCGAGCAGCATTTGTAATAAGGTGGATGAATTAGCTGCGCAAATAGAGGTAAACGAATATGATTTGATTGGGATTACGGAAACATGGCTCCAGGGTGGCCAAGGCTGGGAACTCAACATCCAGGGGTATTCGATATTCAGGAAAGATAGGCAAAAATGAAAAGGAGGTGGGGTAGCATTGCTGGTTAAAGAGGAGATTAACACAATATTAAGGAAGGCTATTAGCTCTGATGATGTGGAATCTGTATAGGTAGAACTGAGAAATACCAAGGGGCAGAAAACGTTAGTGGGAGTGGTATATAGACCTCCAAACAGTAATGCGGAGGTTGGGGATGGCATTACACGGGAAATTAGAGAGGTGTGCAATAAGGGCACAGCAGTTATCATGGGTGACTTTAATCTACATATAGATTGGGCTAACCAAATTAGTAACAATACTGTGGAGGAGGAATTCCTGGAGTGTATACAGGATGGTTTCCTGGACCAATATGTCGAGGAACCAACTAGAGATCAAGCCATCTTAGACTCGGTATTATGTAATGAGAAAGGATTAATTAGCAATCTTGTTGTACAAGGTCCCTTGGGTCGGAGCGATCATAATATGATAGAATTCTTCATTAAGATGGAGAGTGAAGTAGTTGACTCAGAGACTAGGATCCGGAATATAAATAAAGGAAACTACGATGATATGAGGCGCGAGTTGGGTAGGATTGATTGGGGAATGTCACTCAAAGGGTTGACGGTGGATAGGCAATGGCAAACATTCAAAGACTGCATGGATGAACTACAGAATTTGTTCATCCCAGTTTGGCAAAAAAATAAAACAAAAAAGGTGACTCAACTGTGGCTAACAAGGGAAATTAGGGATAGCATAAGATCCAAGGAGAGGACATATAAATTGGCCATAAAAAGCAGTAAACCTGAGGATTGGGAGCAGTTTAGGATTCAACAAAGGAGGACAAAGGGATTAATTAAGAAGGGGAAAATAGAGTATGAGAGTAAGCTTGCAGGGAACATAAAAACTGACTGTAAAAGCTTTTATAGATATGTGAAGAGAAAAAGATTGGCGAAGTCAAGCGTAGGTCCCTTGCAGTCAGAATCAGGGGAATTTATAATGGGGAACAAAGAAATGGCAGACCAATTAAATACATATTTTGGTTCTGTCTTCACAAAGGACGGCACAAATAACCTCCCAGAGATGTCGGGGAACATAGGGTCTGATGAAAGGGAGGAACTGAAAGAAATCAGTATTTGTAGGGAAATGGTGTTAGGGAAATTGACGGGATGGAAGGCCGATAAATCCCCAGGGCCTGATAATCTACATCCTAGGGTACTTAAGGAAGTGGCCCTAGAAATAGTAGATGCATTGCTGATCATCTTCCAACATTCGATGGAATCTGGAACAGTACCCATGGATTGGAGGGTAGCTAATGTTACCCCACTATTCAAAAAAGGTGGTGGAGAGAAAACGGGGAATTACAGACCGGTAAGCCTGACATCGGTAGTGGGGAAAATGCTACAGTCCATTATAAAAGATGTAATAGCAGAGCACTTGGAAAACAGTGACAGGATCGGAAAAAGTCAACATGGATTTACAAAAGGTAAATCATGCTTGACTAGTCTACTGGAATTTTTTGAGGATGTAACTGGTAAAATAGATAAGGGAGAACCAGTGGATGTGGTGTATTTGGACTTTCAGAAGGCTTTCGATAAGGTCCCGCATAAGAGATTAGCGTGTAAAGTTAAGGCACATGGGATTGGGGGCAAAGTATTGACTTGGATAGAGAACTGGTTGGCAGACAGAAAGCAAAGAGTTGGAATAAACGGGTCTTTTTCCGAGTGGCAGGCAGTGACTAGTGGGGTACCGCAGGGATCGGTCCTTGGGCCCCAGCTATTCACAATATATATTAATGATCTAGACGAGGGAACTAGATGTAATATCTCCAAGTTTGCAAACGACACAAAGCTGGGTGGGTGTGTGTGCTGTGAGGAGGATGCCGAGAAACTCCAGTATGATTGGACAGGTTGGGTGATTGGGCAGAAGCATGGCAGATGCAATATAACGTGGATAAATGCGAGGTTATCCACTTTGGTGTCAAAAACAGGAAGGTAGATTATTATCTGAATGGCAATAGATTGGGTGAAGGGGATGTGCAACGAGACCTGGGTGTCCTTGTGCACCAGTCGCTGAAGGTAAGCATGCAGGTGCAGCAGGCGGTTAAGAAGGCAAATGGTATGTTGGCCTTCGTAGCGAGAGGTTTGAGTACAGGAACAAGGATGTCTTTCTGCAGTTGCACAGGGCCTTGGTGAGACCACATCTTGAGTATTGTGTGCAGTTTTGGTCGCCTTATCTGAGGAAGGATGTTCTTGCCATGGAAGGAGTGCAGCGAAGATTCACCAGACTGATACCTGGGATGGCAGGAATGACGCATGAGGAGAGATTGGGTCGATTGAGCTTATACTCGTTGGAGTTTAGAAGAATGAGAGGGGATCTCATTGAAACTTATAAAATTCTGACAGGACTGGACGGACTAGATGCAGGAAGGATGTTCCCGATGGTCGGGGAGTCCAGGACCAGGGTTCACAGTCTAAGGATAAGGGTAGGCCATCTAGGACAGAGATGAGGAGGAATTTCTTCACCCAGAGAGTGGTGAAACTGTGGAATTCTCTACCACAGAAGGCAGTAGAGGCCAATTCATTAAAGATATTCAAGAAGGAGTTGGATATATTTCTTAAGGCTAAAGAGATCAAGGGATATGGGGAGAAAGCAGGGACAGGGTACTGAATTTGGATGATCAGCCATGATCTCATTGAATGGCGGAGCAGGCTCGAGGGGCCGAATGGCCTACTCCTGCTCCTATCTCCTATGTTTCTATGTTTCTATTACCCCCTACCCCAGCACATATTCCCCCCTACCCCAGCACATATTCCCCCAAACCCAGCACATATTCCCCCTACCCCAGCACATATTCCCCACTACCCCAGCACATATTCACCCCTACCCCAGCACATACTCCCCCCTACCCCTACACATAGTCCCCCTACCCCAGCACATACTCCCCCTACCCCAGCACATATTCCCCCTACCCCAGCACATATTCCCCCTACCCCAGCATATATTCCCCCTACCCCAGCACATATTCCCCCTACCCCAGTACATATTCCCCACTACCCCAGCACATATTCCCGCTACCCCAGCACATATTCCCACTACCCCAGCACATATTCCCCCTACCCCAGCACATTCTCCCCCCTACCCCAGCACATATTCCCCCTACCCCAGCACATATTCCCCCTATCCCAGCACATATCCACCCTACCCCAGCACATATCCCTCCTACCCCAGCACATATCCCTCCTACCCCAGCACATAGTACCCCTATCCCAGCACATATCCCTCCTACCCCAGCACATATCCCCCCTACCCCAGCACATATCCCTCCTACCCCAGCACATATTCCCCCTATCCCAGCACATATTCCCCCTATCCCAGCACATATCCACCCTACCCCAGCACATATTCCCCCTACCCCAGCACACATCCCCCCTACCCCAGCACATGTTCCCCCTACCCCAGCACATGTTCCCCCTACCCCAGCACATATTCCCCCTACCCCAGCACATATTCCCCCTACCCCAGCACATGTTCCCCCTACCCCAGCGCATATTCCCCCTACCCCAGCACATATTCAGCCCCTACCCCAGCACATATTCCCCCTACCCCAGCACATATCCCCCCTACCCCAGCACATATCCCCCCTACCCCAGCACATATTCCCCCCTACCCCAGCACATATTCCCCCTACCCCAGCACATATTCCCACTACCCCAGCACATATTCCCCACTACCCCAGCACATATTCCCCCTACCCCAGCACATATTCCCCACTACCCCAGCACATATTCACCCCTACCCCAGCACATACTCCCCCCTACCCCAGCACATACTCCCCCCTACCCCAGCACATATTCCCCCTACCCCAGCATATATTCCCCCTACCCCAGCACATATTCCCCCTACCCCAGTACATATCCCCCCTACCCCAGCATATATTCCCCCCTTCTCCCCGAAAAGGCAGCAGTCAGGACTTCTGTTCCCAAATATTTATCAATTGTGCTCTGGGTACACAAAAGTGGTTCTGGAAAACACACCTGCCAATTTTCTCCAAATTTGCTGTGGTTGGAGCCTAACTGCTGCCCTGCAACTTCGCCCATGTTCTTGGCGATACTGGGAGCTTATCATAGGTAGAACTGAAAGCACGAGCCTGCACTCTCTCATGACACATCATACTAATATATCAACCAATAAAATTCAACTACAACATTTGAAGGGTAAAGACACAGAGGCAAAGAAAAGAAAGATTTGTATTTATACGACCTCAAGACATCCCAAAGCGGTTTACAGCCAATGAAGTGCTTTTGAAGTGTAGTCAACCCGGCAGCTGATTTGAGCACAGCAAGTTCCCACAAGCAGCAATGTGATAATGACCAGATAATCTTGTTCTTTCAGTGATATTGATTGAGGTTTAAATATTGGCCAGGACACCAGGGAGAACTCCCCCGCTCTTCTTCAAAATAGTGCCATGGGATCTTTTACATACAGCTGAGAGAGCAGACGGGGCCTCGGTTAAACGTCTCATCCGAAGAGTTGAAAATGAACAAAGATATGTGCTTTGGGTCAATCAGAAATATGAACCAACAAGTAGGAAAGCTTATAAGGGGAAGACAGTCCACAGCAGTACTTTTGTTTATAGTACTCCTTCATTCCATATAGAAAAATAATGGTTAACTCTACTTGACATTTAATAAACGGGTCAATTTTAACACCATCATGAAGGTGCTCATGCCAGGTCCCTCTCATTGCCAGGAGGCTCCTGCGATGTCACTGATGAAGAGAATCCTTGCTTCATTCCATAGTAAACAAGTGGAGGGTGCAACTTCAGACTGGTCTCAAGGTCACTTTGGAGCCACAAGACATTGGGAAAATGTCTGCTAGCTGGGAATGCAAATTTCTCAGACTATTAAATAGATTGGGTATTTTCTGAACTGCTTCGAATTCAAATTCTCGACCCTTCAAAGAGCTTCTGGACTTCACTCGCCTGCTTTGGACAGTGGTTTGTCAATGCTCCGTGTCGGCCCCATCCTGCCTACGTCGGCTTTGCCCCTCCGTGGGACCTCTGACTTTGACCCTGGTCTCCCTACTATTGTCTCCAAACTACTCCCTACTACCAGGAAATATGTATCCCATTAATTACTACATAACCAGGACTGTGTAACCTGAGCTTTTCTGCGTCCATTCGCGTGCGCACTTTCGCTGTCACTCCAGACCCGAGCCGTTCATTTCTTTTTCCACTTTTTCTCCCTCTTTTCCTTTTCTCTCTATCCCTCCCTGACCGCGCTCTTCTGTTGTCATGCCTCCTTTCATCTCTCCTCTCAGATACACTGCCCTCCCAAATCCCTACCCCAACCCTTCATTACTCTTCAACCTTCCTACTCTTCTGCCGCTGTCCCAGGATTGACTCCCTCTTAGATAAGCCTACAGCTTCCCTCTGTGCCTATCTTGACATCCTACGAAGGGCCCATTGAAGCACTCGTCGCTGCCTCCTTATGAGTTGCAACCCCAACTGTCCCATCCTACTCTCTCGCCGACCTTACCGCCCAGCGCGCCCACTGGGGGCTAATCTTGCCCATCCAACACACCCCTCCCAGCACTGACCCTGTGGACACTGGCAGTGGGTCAGCCTTCACCGACCCTCTCCGCATCTCCCTCCAGAATGTCCGTTCACTTGTGAACAAGACCCTTGCCATCCATGAGCTTATCGTGGATGACTGCATCAACATCATGGCCCTGACAGAAACTTGGTTGAGGGGTGATGATGCCTTACCCTTAAATGAAGCCACCCCACCTGGCTATACCTTCCACCGCTTGCCCCGCCCAGACCGCTGTGGTGTCGGTGTGGCTCTCATCACCAAATCACACCTTGGTCTTGTTACCCCCTCGCTTCTGTGAGGAGGATCTACCCCTAACTTGGGGGGTCAGGGTTCGCTGTAATACACAAAGTCAGAAACTGTAAAATAAGTAAAGTTTTATTAAGGTACCTGGACTTCACTCTGAGAAACCCTTTGTGTCTGCACACAAGTATGCCTCCCAAAGAGTGAGCCCCGAGACTCACGGGGCTACAATATTTATACATTTTCATAAATTGCAAGTCATGAGAAAACAGAAAACTAGGCAATCACGTGCTCCACAAGTCACTTTTTTTTTTTTTTTTACAGAGTTTTGTTTAAGCATTTAACTTTCAACAGATAATGACCATGAGACTGTCTCCACCAGTTATCTTATGTGTGGTTAGGGAGTAGAACATTTTGCTCCTGTTCTTTCTTATCTATTTGTACTGCATTCCCACAGTCCTGCATCAGTTTTTTTTACATTTAAACTCTTCACCCATGTCAAGCAGTCCATCATGCTTTGCAAGGCATTGGTAAGGCAGTATGGGATTAATCTAGCTTAACAGTCTGTCCCCCTACTCCTCAGGCACTTTCTCTTCCTTTGAGCATCTCACCTTATTCCACCCCTCATTTAAAATTCTCGTTCTCTACCGCCCTCCCAAGTACCATAAAAATGTTATAACCAAGATATCTTCACTGCTTTCCTCCCTCAGCCTCTGCACCGAGCGACTTCTCTTCCTCGGTGATATCAACCTCCACCTCAATTCATCGTGCTCTCTCAACTCTGAGTTCACTAGCCTCCTAGCCTCCCTTAATCTTTCCCTCCATGTAAACTCCCCAATCCATATTTACGGCCAATCCCTCGACCTTGCCACTTCTCGTGGCCTCGCTACTCCCATCATGTCAATCACAGATAAAGCCAGCTCTGACCGCTTCCGCATGTCGCTCTCACCACCCCCCCACCACCACACTCCTCAACCCTCCTTCCTTCTGTCTCCGTCCCTGGAAAAAACTCTCTCCCAACTCTCTTACGAAATCCCAACTATCCAGCCTTTGGCCCTCCATTCACCATGACATTTCTGCAACTACCACACGCTCACCACCACCTTTGATGCCCTGGTCCCTATTAAGATAATTACACTCTCTCACCCTGGCCGTTCCCCCTGGTACAGCCCTCATCTTCGCTCCCTTAAGTCCAAGGGACGCAGTCTTGAACGGATATGGCAGACAACTGGTTTAGCCATTCACCGCCAGATCTGGCTGGAACACAAAAAGCATTATCGGGTCCTGCTCTCATCTGCCAAAGTTGCTCACTATACCAGAATCATTCTGGAATGCAAAGGTAAACCCCGGCTTCTATTCTCCACTGCTAACCATCTTCTTAAACCCCTCTCCCCATCTCCTCCGCCCTCACCTCTGACACAAGTGTGAGGAGCTCATGGACTTCTTTGTCTCTAAGATTGAGACCATCCATTCAGCTGCCTCTGCCACTTCCCTTCCTTCCCCTAGCCCACCAGGCCAAACTTCCTCTAAGGTTCCCCCTGCCCTAGCCTTGAACTCACATCTTTTTCCAGTTTCTCTTCGATCTCCCCTCATGACCTCTCCGTGCTCATCTTGTCCATGAGACCCACCTCCTGCTCCCTTGACCCTATTCCCACCAAACTGCTGACCACCCAACTTCTTTTTCTGGCTCCCATGTTAGCCGATATTTTAACAGTTCTCTCTCAGATACTGTCCCCCCTCCCTCAAATCTGCCATCATCACCCCTGTCCTCAAAACAACTCTTGACCCCTCCGTCCTTGCAAACTACCGCCCCATCTCCAACTTCCCTTTCCTCTCCAAAGTCCTTAAACGTGCTGTCACCTCCCAAATCCATGCCCATCTTTCCCGCAACTCCATGTTTGAATCCCTCCAATCAGTTTCCGTCCCGCCACAGTACCGAAACGGCTCGCATCAAAGTCACAAATGACATCCTTTGTGACTGTGACAATGGTAAACTATCCCTCCTCGTTCTTCTTGACTTGTCTGCAGCCTTTGAAATGGTTGACCACTCCATCCTTCTCCAATGCCTCTCCACTGCTGTCCAGCTGGGTGGGACTGCATGTGCCTGGTTCCATTCTTATCTATCTAATCGTTGCCAGAGAATCTCCTGCAATGGCTTCTCTTCCCACTTCCGCATCATTACCTCTGGTGACCCCAAGGATCTATCCTTGGCCCCCCCTCCGATTTCTCATCTACATGCTGTCCCTTGGCGACATCTTCTGAAAATGTTGTGTATGTAATATGTGTGCTACTTTGAACCTATGGACAGGACTGCACTACTTGTTGGGCGTAGTGATACGCAGTACCACTCCTGGCCATAGGGGTATAAATAGTACTGTGGGTACTGATTCCCCTCAGTTCCCGCCTGTGGGCATGAAGTAAAGACCTATGTATAGTCCCTACCTCCAACCAGTAAAGACCTGTTTGAGTTATACGTTTAAGTCTTTGTGTTGATTGTTCAATACAATACACATACTTAACACTGGCGACGAGTCAGGCTCTTACCCTGCGGCAGTTATTCCAGGCGGCTTCGTCCAAAGACAGGACGTTGAAGAGAGGTTTCAATCCTCAACACCCCACTCAAAACTGAAGGGCAGCAGAAATCCTGACAGCTTCCAGCGACTGGAAGATACAGGCATTAGGACCCTGAAGCCTCCATCAGCTTGTGAACCGGAGTAAAGACAGGACTGGGGAAGAGAGAGAGGTAGGGCGATAGCGATCGGCAGATAAGGGCCGGGCCGCTTTGAAGTGAGGGGCGCAGCCGGGCCAGCGATCGGGACCAAAGATAAGAGCCGCACTCGGACTGAAAGGCGCGGCGGCTGCAGAAGCTCAAGGTGCGAGAGTCGCGGTGCACAGCGCGGGCTATCGATCGCGGCGAAGATAAGGGCCGCACTCGAGGGCTGAAGGGAGACGGCGTCGGGGGACGGGTGAAGACCGCCAAGCGCGGGAAAACCGCCATTTTGTGGGCGGAGGACGACGGCAAGAGCGGGAAGCCGCCATCTTTGATAACAAGTAAAGAAAAGAAAATCTGAGAAATTGCAAATCTACAATGCCTAAACACGGGAATATTAGCACCTTTGATAGTGACCTCGAAGATTGGGCCATATATGTTGAAAGAGTAAAAAATTATTGTAAGGCCAATAAAATTCGTGACCAAGATAAAGCTCTAACATTATTAAATTTAATGGGTGCGAAGACGTACGGGCAATTGAAACACCTGTTATCACCAGATGAACCGGCGGATAAGACGTTCGATGAGATTGTTACTGTCCTGAAAGATCATCTAAACCCCACGCCGCTGATGCTAGCGGAACGATTTAAATTTTACGACAGAAGGCAGCTACAGCATGAAAGCAATGCTGAATATTTGCTGGAATTGCGTAAATTAGCGAAATATTGCCAGTTTGGAACGGGATTGACAGATGCACTACGAGACAAATTTGTGTGTGGTTTATTTAAACAGGATACACAAAAGCGACTGCTCGAGGAGAATGAGCTGACGCTTGAGAAGGCGGTCACTATGGCAGCAGCACACGAAGCCGCAGCGAGAGGCACGGCAGTAATGCAGCTACGGTCACCGGAGCTCAGTGCACACAAATTGGGTGTGAGTTCTGGCAAATGTTATCGTTGTGGAAAGACAACGCATGATCAGAACCAGTGTTGGTTTAAAAACCAAGAATGTAGAACTTGTGGTAGGCTTGGACATATAGCTAGAGTATGCAGGTCAGGGAAGAAGACCAGCAACAAGAAGTCACTGCAAGGAAAATACGCAAAGGTACACAAGGTGACCGAACAGGAGTCCGATTCAGACGCTAGCAGTAATGAACTGGCTAGCTTAAGCTGTAATGAACTGGCTAGCTTAAGAGTACTCAACGCTGGTAAGGGTGCAGACCTCCAGACAATTTGGGTCACTCTTCAGATAGAAGGAGTCCAAGTAAAACTGGAATTGGACACTGGATCGGCATTGACGGTCATAAATAAGAAAGATTACGGAAAGTTATTCCAACATATTCCCCTACAGGATACGGGGATTATATTGAAAACATACACGGGGCAAAGAGTGTACCCCATCGGGAAAATAGAGGTTGCAGTGGCCCACAAGGGCGAAGACAGTCAAATAATGGACTTATATGTGATATCTGAAGGAGGTCCTCCACTACTAGGTCGGGAGTGGATTAGGAAAATGAATATGGACTGGCATTTCCTACAAACAATAACGAGTGAGAACTCGGTGAAGATAGTCGGCCCAGACTCTGGAACGGATGATGGTAAGCCCAACTCAGGTGCAAAAGACAAAGTTTCAGCACAGAATTCCACTGAGCAACAACAACATAGTTTAACTGTGGATTCTGAGTCTGGCAAGTCTACTGATGTGCCCATTTCTGAGGGACACCGGGCTCGAACTCAACTCCATTTCAAACTACAACAGCAATTAGAACAAATGCTTCGCCGTTTTGAGCAAGAGTTGAATGCAACGAAAGAGTTCTTTGATATAGAGTTGGAGAATCTGGAAAGACAACAGAAGCAGCTGATGGAGAAAATGGAGCAGGAGCACACAAAACGTCTGATGTCAGAGGAGTTAACGGTCAGCCAACTCCTGCATATGCTGAAGGACAGGACTCTGAAATGGGAAAAACTTGAACATGAACTTCAATATTCAAACGAAAGGAGTTCGGAGCTCTCAAAGGTTATTGGAAGAGCTGAGGTGGCAACACAGACTGAGATGACTGCAACAGAGCAGCCCTTGGATGCCAAAAGTACGCTGACTCACGTCAACGTAGAACAACAGACCGCTGAAACAGCTGCTCCGGTAGAGGGATTGCATAGTCCGATCAATCAATCTCCAAAGGAAGTTGAAGTATTAAAATCACAAATGAGGTCACTAGTAAACGACTTGCTGAAAGCCCAGAAAAAGCTGGATGCAGAGGTACACATGAAGAAGTCTCTTCAGGAAAGATGTCTGGATTTGGAACAAGAGCTGGCTAACGTCCAGCTAGGTATGGAGGAAATAGACGACCCTCTCACTGGTCTAGCTCAGGACGACACCGAATATTACGATGTCCTGTCCTGCCCAGCTTGTAACTTCGACTCCCAAAGTGCAGAAATCATGGAGGAGCACCAAAAGTCTACGGAACATCGGGAGAAGCTGGCTCTACGACGGAAACAGGAGGAAGAGAAGGAGGAACTGCGCATGCAGCTGGCAGCTGACAATGGAGCCCAGAGAGTCTCCAAGAAGCAGAAAAGGAAAAGTAAAAACAGAAGATGACCCATCTGAACCATTATCACCTCTACCAGATCACACACGTGGTCCCTCCGAACGGAGCCAATTCAGTTCGGAAGTTCAAACTGTTAAATCCATGGAAGGACTATTGAATGAGTCACTCCTGCAACGTGAACCGACTACACCACAGAGATTGAATCTGTGAACTGTTTTCCGCAGAGACTGAATCTGTGATCTGTTTTGACATGAAGTTATCTATGTATCTATGTTATTCTGTTATGTAAACCTGAAGTTATATATGTATATATGTTATTACGTTATGTTAAATGGGGAGATGACTGTAAAGCTAGGAAGGGAGGAATGTTGTGTATGTAATATGTGTGCTACTTTGAACCTATGGACAGGACTGCACTACTTGTTGGGCGTAGTGATACGCAGTACCACTCCTGGCCATAGGGGTATAAATAGTACTGTGGGTACTGATTCCCCTCAGTTCCCGCCTGTGGGCATGAAGTAAAGACCTATGTATAGTCCCTACCTCCAACCAGTAAAGACCTGTTTGAGTTATACGTTTAAGTCTTTGTGTTGATTGTTCAATACAATACACATACTTAACAGAAAACACTACGACAGTTTCCACATGTATGCTGATGACACCCGTCTCTACCTCACCACCACTTCTCTCGACCCCTCCACGGTCTCTAAATTGTCAGATTGCTTGCCCGACATCCAGTACTGGATGAGCAAATATTTTCTCCAATTAAATACAGGTAGACTACCCTTTATCCGAACTTCCGAAAACCGAAACCCTCTAAAAACCGAAGGTTTTTTCGGTCAGCGTAAGTCGTGCGCACGACATGACCAGAGTGGCGCACGACTTACGCTGAGCAGGGCAGAGTGTCACTGAGTTCCCTCCTGGGTAGGAGATTGCAGGCCTAGCCGGATAAGGGATAGTGTAGCATTTTTCCGCACTTCTGAAAACCGAAATCGTTCAGCGTAAGTCGTGCGCACGACCCCGACCCCCGCCGACCCCCCCCCGCCGACCCCCGCCCCCTTTCGGATAAGATATAGTGTACCAGCCTTTATCCGCACTCCCGAAAACCGAATTAATCTGAAAACCGAAGTGTTTTCGCTCAGCGTAAGTCGTGCGCACGACCCCGGCCCCCGCCAACCCCGACCCCCGACCCCCCCGCCGACCCCGACCCCCGCCCCCTTTCGGATAAGATATAGTGTACCAGCCTTTATCCGCACTCCCGAAAACCAAATTAATCTGAAAACCGAAGTGTTTTCGCTCAGCGTAAGTCGTGCGCACGACCCCGACCGACCCCCCGCCGACCCCCACCCTTGCCGACCCCCACCCCCGACCACGACCCCCCGCCGACCCCCCCGCCAACCCCGACCCCCCGCCGACCCCCACCCTTTTGGATAAGGGATAGTGTATCCTTTATCCGCACTCCCGAAAACCGAATTACTCTGAAAACCGAAGTGTTTTCGCTCACCTTCCGAAATCCAAAATTTTCCGAAAACCGAAACACGGCTGGTCCCGAGGTTTTCGGATAAAGGATAGTGTGGTAAACCACTGTTATAGTTATCACTGTATATTGTTCTCACTGTTCTCACTGTCACATCACTACACGAGGTCGCCTCTTGTCGCACTGTTATACCTGGGCTGACCACCTCCGACTCCGCCCATTACCTGCCCAGGTATAAAGGTAGCTGACTGGCTAGTATTCCTCCCTGTTGGATCGGATCACCCACGAGGGTGGGCTCTGTTATTTAGCCAATAAAAACCTTCAGTTACGTTCTTAACTCGTCGCCTTTTATTGGACTAATTGATAGGCATATCAATTTTATTGGCTAAATTTTAAAGATGTCTGATAATGAACAGCAACAGCAAGGAGCTCACCCAGCAGCACAGCAACAGCAGCCTCCAGACAACGGGCCACACCAGCCGGCTTGGCTGCAAGCCTTGAAACCACCATACCTGGATCTAAACCCACAGGCACCAAACGCAGCCCTCAACTTCAAACACTGGCTGGACTGCTTCGAATCCTACCTGGAAGAATCCGGCGCCCCGCAGAGATCCAAACTAAGACTTCTGAACGCCCAAGCGAGCCCGAGAGTATACGCACTCATACAGGACACGACTACGTACGAGGCCGCTATCAACCTACTGAAACAGCAGTACCGCAGCCCGGTAAATTACATGTACACCAGGCACCTCCTAAGATCCCGCCCGCAACAGCCAGGAGAGTCTGTAGCTGAATTTTTACGGGCGCTAAGAGCACTCGGCAGGAACTGTGACTTTAAAGCGGTGACGGCTGTTGAAAATACGGAAGATAATATCCGCGATGCCTTTGTGAAAGGCCTACGGTCCGACTACTCACGGCAAAGACTGCTTGAAGCTAAAGACCTCGACCTGGACAAAGCTGAAGCCCTCGCTCTCTCCCTGGAGGTGGCCCATCAGGACCAGGAGGCGTTTTCCAGGTACTGCTCGCGACCCTGGGACTCGGGCCCGACCCCTACCGCAATACCCTTCGCAGCGCCGCCCCCGGGACCTACCTCAGCGTCGGCGTCCCGGACCCGACCGGGCCCGCCACCCCCGGTACCGGCTCCGACATCGGGCACCCGCGATCGGGCCGCCGGCTGCTTCTTTTGCGGCCAGGAGAAGCACCCGAGGTCGCGCTGCCCAGCCAGGAACTCTACCTGCACAACCTGCAGGAAGAAAGGCCACTTCTCTAAGGCCTGCAGGAGCGGATCTTCAGAGGCCAGCAGTGCCTCATGCGAACTGTGGGGGCGGCCATCTTCTTTCACGGCAACTGAGGCCAGTATCCCCACACGTGAGTCATGGGGGCGGCCATCTTTGATCAAGGCAACCGACCCCAATAGTGCCTCATGTGAGTTATGGGGGCAGCCATCTTCTCCGCCATTTTGTCCTACCTCGTGGGAGACGCCATTTTACACACCACGCCCGACTGCCACCGGGCCCCCGGACCCGACGACCGCCTCGCCCGCAGACGACAACGACTCGCTTACCTACACGCTAGCCTCCGTCACTCTGGATCAAGCCCGCCCACACCACCTGTCCAAGTCGATGATGGACATCAAAGTAAACGGCCACGCCACGACCTGCCTGTTCGACAGCGGAAGCACGGAGAGCTTCATCCACCCAGACACGGTGAGCCACTACTCCCTCCCTGTCCTGCCAACGCGCAACCGAATCTCGATGGCATCGAGGTCCCACGCCACGGACATTAGCGGCTACTGTGCTGTGACCTTGTCGGTTAAGGGTACAGAGTATAAAAACTTTAAACTCCTCGTCCTCCCCCAGCTCTGCGCTGCCGTCCTACTAGGGCTGGACTTCCAATCCCACCTCCAAAGTGTAACCCTAGCATACGGTGGACCCCTCCCCCCACTCACAGTCGACAACCAGCGAAGGTTAAACCGCCCACCGCGTAACACCTGCAGCCTATCCACCCTCAAGGTGCCGCCACCTTCCCTGTTCGCTAACCTCACCCCCGACTGCAAACCCGTCGCTACCAAGAGCAGGCGGTACAGCGCTGGGGACAGAGCTTTCATTAGCTCTGAGGTGCAGCGTCTCCTGAAGGAGGGCATCATCGAGGGGAGCAACAGCCCCTGGCGTGCCCAGGTCGTGGTCGTTAAGACCGGCGATAAAAATCGCCTGGTCATCGACTACAGCCAGACCATAAACAGATACACCCAGCTGGACGCATACCCCCTTCCCCGCATATCTGACATGGTCAATCAGATTGCACAATACCGCGTATTCTCGACCATCGACCTTAAGTCGGCCTACCACCAACTCCCTATCCACCCCGAGGACCGCCAGTACACCGCCTTCGAGGCGAATGGGCGCCTATACCACTTCCTTAGGGTCCCCTTCGGTGTCACCAACGGGGTCTCGGTCTTCCAAAGGGAGATGGACCGGATGGTTGACCAGAACGGACTGCAGGCCACATTCCCCTACCTAGATAACGTCACCATCTGCGGCCGCGACCGGCAGGACCACGACGTGAATCTGGAGAAATTCCTCCGTACGGCCCAACGGCTGAACCTCACCTACAATAAGGAGAAATGCGTGTTTAACACAGCGCGCCTTGCCATCCTTGGCTGTGTAGTAGAGAACGGAGTCATCGGCCCCGACCCCGAAAGAATGCGCCCCCTCATGGAGCTACCCCTCCCCCACTGTCCAAAAGCACTTAGGAGAACCCTGGGGCTTTTCGCCTACTATGCCCAATGGGTACCCAATTATGCGGACAAAGCCAGACCCCTCCTGAAAACCACATCCTTCCCCCTCACGGAAGAGGCGTGCGCGGCCTTCTCCCTCATTAAGGGAGACATAGCCAAGGCCACAATGCACGCAGTGGATGAGTCAATCCCCTTCCAAGTGGAGAGCGATGCATCCGACTTCGCCCTAGCCGCTACCCTTAACCAGGAGGGTAGGCCGGTAGCCTTCTTCTCAAGGACCCTACAGGGCCCCGAGACCCGACACTCGTCGGTCGAGAAGGAAGCCCAGGCAATTGTGGAGGCAGTACGGCGCTGGAGGCACTACTTGGCAGGCAAACGATTTACCCTCCTCACCGACCAACGCTCGGTTGCCTTCATGTTTAATAACAAGCTGAGGGGCAAGATCAAGAACGACAAAATCTTGAGGTGGAGAATCGAGCTTTCCACCTATGATTATGAGATCTTGTACCGGCCCGGTAAACTGAACGACCCCCCTGATGCTCTTTCACGCATTACATGCGCCAGCGCGCAAAGTGATAGACTTCAGACCCTCCACAATGACCTCTGCCACCCCGGAGTCACCAGACTCTACCATTTCATTAAGGCCCGCAACCTGCCATACTCCATCGAGGAGGTCAGGACCATGACCAGGAACTGCCAGATCTGTGCTGAGTGCAAACCGCACTTCTATAAGCCGGACAGAGCAAGCCTGATCAAGGCCACCCGCCCCTTCGAGCGTCTGAGCATCGACTTCAAGGGGCCCCTACCGTCATCCGACCGTAATGTGTACTTCCTCAACATCGTTGATGAGTACTCCCGTTTCCCCTTTGCCTTCCCCTGCCCAGACATGACCAGTAACACGGTCATTAAATGCCTGAACAAACTCTTCGCCTTGTTCAGGTTCCCGAACTATATACATAGTGACCGGGGCGCCTCCTTCATGAGCGAGGAACTCCGTCAGTTCCTATTGGAGAGGGGTATTGCAGCAAGCAGGACCACCAGCTACAACCCCCGAGGGAACGGCCAGGTGGAAAGAGAGAACGCGACGGTATGGAAGGCCACCCTCTTAGCCTTAAAGTCTAAGGGCCTCCCAACCTCCCGCTGGCAAGAGGTCCTCCCGATTGCGCTGCACTCCATCCGGTCACTACTTTGCACTGCCATTAACACCACCCCCCATGCCCGAATGTTTGTCTTCCCCAGGAAGTCGACTACGGGAACCACCCTACCAACCTGGCTGACCTCTCCGGGACCCGTCTTGCTGCGAAAGCACGTGAGGGCCCATAAAACGGACCCCCTGGTCGAGAAGGTGAACCTCCTGCACGCCAACCCCCAGTACGCCTATGTGGCTTACCCAGACGGACGGGAGGACACTGTCTCCTTACGAGACCTCGCACCCTCACCCCCCCCTCCCAACCCCCCGAGTCCAGCCGAGGTAGACGGCATGCCGGAACCCCACGAGCCTTTGCCGACTACGCAGACACCAGCTTTAACACCGGATAATGTAACACCGCCGCTGCGACGATCGGAGAGGCTAACGAAGCCTCCGGACAGACTGACATACCAGAGCTGGTAATACACTTCACCCCGCCGGACTCTAATCTAAACAAGGGGTGAATGTGGTAAACCACTGTTATAGTTATCACTGTATATTGTTCTCACTGTTCTCACTGTCACATCACTACACGAGGTCGCCTCTTGTCGCACTGTTATACCTGGGCTGACCACCTCCGACTCCGCCCATTACCTGCCCAGGTATAAAGGTAGCTGACTGGCTAGTATTCCTCCCTGTTGGATCGGATCACCCACGAGGGTGGGCTCTGTTATTTAGCCAATAAAAACCTTCAGTTACGTTCTTAACTCGTCGCCTTTTATTGGACTAATTGATAGGCATATCAGATAGTCTACCTGTATTAAAAACGATGGACTGCAGCAGTTCAAGAAGGCGGCTCACCACCACCTTCTCGAGGGCAATTAGGGATGGGCAATAAATGCTGGCCTTGCCAGTGACGCCCACATCCCGTGAATGAATAAAAAAACAGGTTTACATCATTTCCATTGCGAGAACATTTTCACAATGCACTGGCACATTTCTACATGATTTGCATTTTTTGAATTTAACCCTTTAACACAAAAAAATGCCAAACATTTTTAAAGTATATACAAAAAAATTAGGGTTTTGGTCCTTTTAAACTAGGATTGGTACCTGGCTGGTTTTAGACCGGAGAGCCCAGTTTTTGAACGAGTTGCCAGGAAATTTATAACATGTATACCAGACGTCAAAAGTCCAATTTCAAAACAGATTATTTTTCCACTTCCTTCTGTGTCTTATAATGTACAGGTATTCATTCATTGAAAACCTCAAAACCCATCACCTGAAAAGGAAACCACAAAATTAAAAGATAGGGAAGAATGAGGAAGGCCATTTGGCCCCGTTACGAATTTCAGGTCTGCCTTAGATATTCTCTCAGGGTTTAGCAGCACTGATCAGTCCCATGTGGGTCTGCACAGCTCGTACATACTGCCTAATATTTAGTAATACGATAGTATAATGCATGGGGTGTAACAATAAAACACTCGTAATGTGAACTAGATATCATGATCCTCATGCATACTCTCATGTGTTCCTCCAATTGTGATTAACACTTGAGAGATTAATCCAGAAATTGATGGTTAGGCTGTTTTATTTTATAGTCAGTAAGTGAATATAAAGATTAATAATTATAATAAATCTCACCTTACTTCAACTTAGCTTTGGTCCCACTTCATAAATAAGAAAAATATTAAACTGTGCTACCCTGTCCTGGTTGGTGGGCTAAGTAAACATTTGCTTTTTGTCAGCCCCTATCACTGAATTAGACTGAAGCTAGCTCGTGGCCTGGTAGGCCCTTTTCTTAAGATAGACTGGTTTAGGCCTTACCGACCTCTCGCAGGAGGTTTTACCAACCGATCTTGAACATGTGGATCCTTGTTCCCGTGTACACCCTCTGGATAAGAAGTTGGCAACTTGATCTCCAGCTCTCCTCCCTGTCTGAGTGGTTTGACCTGTAAGAGTGCCAATTAAATCAGCTACCACCCTTTCAAGAGTGAGCCTCGAACAGAAACCCCCAAACTGTACACACAAGAATCTCCCACCTTCTCATTTGTGACTTGCCTACAAGAAGTGCCTGAAACGAGATAACAAATGACCTATTGTCTCAGATTGTTATGTATGGCAGTTTCAATGTCTGGCTCATTAACTCGCAGCCGAACTCATTAACCTACAACTCTCCTCTTGGTCTCAGTGACAGCAATCTGCCTTTGTCAAGGGGACAGGAAGGATACTGGATGCTTGAGAACTAACCCTTAAAAGTCCTAAACCTGAGATCATATCATGGAAGATATTTTTAGCTTAAATCCTTGAAAGTCAAATACCTAATAGTCCTTAGTCATAAGAGGCCCATTTATATTAATAATAAAGATCCTAAGGTTCCCCAATGCAATAGCCAACTGCCTGCCAATGGATAGGCGCACCAACGTCAGTGTTCTTGCTCAGGCTAACATCCCCAGCATTGAAGCTCTGACCACGCTCGATCAGCTCCGATGGACGGGTCACATTGTCCGCATGCCCGATTCGAGACTCCCAAAACAAGCGCTCTACTCGGAGCTCCGGCACGGCAAGAGAGCCCCAGGTGGGCAGAGGAAACGCTTCAAGGACACCCTCAAAGCCTCCTTGAAAAAAGTGTAACATCCCCACCGACACCTGGGAATCCCTGGCCCAAGACTGCACAAAGTGGAGGAGAAGCATCCGGGAAGGCGCCGAACACCTCGAATCTCTTCGCCCAGAGCGAGCGGAAGCCAAGCGCAGGCAGCGCAAGGAGCGCACGTCAACCCAAGCACCCCACCCACCTGCCCCTTCAACCACCGTCTACCCCACCTGTGACAGAGACTGTAGGTCCCGCATTGGACTCATCAGTCACCTGCAAACTCATTTTTAATGTGGAAGCAAGTCATCCTCGGTTCCGAGGGACTGCCTAAGAAGAAGAAGGAGCCAACTGTTTCTTAAATGCTTCCAGGGGTTTTCCCTCCACTACTCTATCTGAAGTTTATTCCATTGTTCATCACAAATTTCCTGATATTAGTCTTAAATGTCTTTTTTTCCATGTTTAAACTTGTATAACTGTGTCCTACTCTCACAATTTAATTTAAAGTAATATTTTACAATTACCTTTTCATTCTCTTATATACTTCTATAACATCAGCTCTTGAAAGTCTCCTTTCCAAGCTGAAAAGCCCAATTTCTCCAGGTTTTCTTCATAACTCAGACCTTTGACATTAGGCATCAGTCCCATGGCTCTTCTCTGCGCTGTTTTGTGTCTTGCTGATCAGAAATGGACATAGTATTCAAGGTGTGACCTGAACAGAGCACAGTACAGTTGCTTCACAATTTACTCTGACTTATATTCCACTGTTTTGGTTATGTCGTTCAACATTCTAGTGGCTTTGCTGATTGCTGCTCTGCATTGGTTTATTAAGACTCCTAGTTTTGCCTATTCGTTCTTCCTATGTATAAATTTTCTTCTCTATATACATATTTTGTCCAATACTTACTGCAATTTCTGAGCTGCCTCCTCATATTCCACCATCCCACCTAGTTGGTGGCTATTTTGCACTGAGCTTATGAATCCAGGTCATTTATATAAATTAGAATACGTAGTGATCCCAATACTGAGCCTTGGGGCACCTCACTGCAACACTCAATCCTATCCCTTCCTCCGCTTTTAACTTGGTCAAAAGTGACAATCCCATTTGAAAGTCTATACAGATGTGCTCTTTAATAAGCAAGATAGACACCTATGGGAGATGGGGGTGAGTTGGAATGAACAAGACCTGCCAGTAACTACTGAATTTTAATCAGTGTAAGAAAATGCACAATCTAGCAGGTGATAAACATATTGTACAAATATCCCCAACTTCTCTTACATAAGAACATAAGATTGAATGTTGCAGTGAGGTGCCCCAGGGCTCAGTATTGGGATCACTGTGCATTCTAATTTACATAAATGACCTGGATTCATAAGCTCAATGCAAAATAGATAACCTGTTGAAGGAAGATATGGACAGCAACCAGGCCTTCTCACATGGTTACACTGTATTTACCTCCACTGGTTTGACCTAACATTGTGAACCAGGGAGAAGCATGGTCTTTGGTGGCAGGTGGTTCAATATATGTCACATGCCAATCATTGAATTAAAATCCCTTGTTGCACAAATAAAAAGTTTTCAAGTTGGCCAACCTTCGAACCCAAAGCAAGGATGAAGCCATTCTGGGAATTAAGGCTGCTTCTGCCCCCAGAAACTTTAGGTTGTCAGAAACCTGTTTTATTTTTTTGTTTGATACAACATATACCAGTAAAGAGGTAATAGGTGAGTTGGAATTGTATGGGTTAAATTCTATGTTTGTTGTGTTTCTACCAGCCACACAAGCACAAAAAGAATCAGGTCAACAATTTAAAGAGGGGCTAATGATAGGGATCATTTCAAAGCATAAGACTGATAGAAACTCAACATACGGAGGGGAAAGGGGATTTATACCAACTCTTCTGTCTCTACAGAAACCACATTGAGCGGAAGCAGTTTTCCAGGCAACCGGAAACACCTGGCTGGAGATACCAGGTGGGTTCCAAGCACATTCTAAAGAAATTAAATCTTTGCATTTCTATCGCGCCTTTCACAATCTCAGGACGTCGCAAAGCACTTAACCGCCAATTAAGTATTTTTTGAAGTGTAGTGACTGTTGTAAAGTGGGAAACGCGGCAGCCAATTTGCGCACAGCAAGCTCCCACAAACAGCAATGTGATAATGACCTGATAATCTGTTTTTGTTATGTCGGTTGAGGGATAAATAACCGGGCCTCGGTTTAACGTCTCATCGGAAAGACGGCCCCTCCAACAGTGCAGCGCTCCCTCAGCACTGCACTGATGCATTCTCTAAATAATGCGTCCATTCCTCACCCACCAACCAGCAGCGTTCATTTCAGTATTTCAATCAATGGGCACGGCGTGTGTGGGAGCATATACTGAATATACTTCTTGAAAATCCTCCGGAATCGCGTTGCCCAGGAAGAGCGCGCGTGGGGCCGCCGGAACCCGTTGCCCAGGGAGAGGGCGCGCGGGGCCTCCGGAACCCGTTGCCCAGGGAGAGCACGCGCGGGGCCGCCGGAACCCGTTGCCCAGGGAACGCGCGCGCGGCTCCCCCACCCCATGACGTAGGCGGTGAGATGGCGGCTGCGGGAGCCGGGATCCGCGCGCTGCTCTTCGACTTAGACAACACGCTGATTGACACGGCGGGCGCCAGCCGGCAAGCGGAGCGACAGGTACAGGAGGGGGAGGAGATGGGGTAGGTAGAGGGTGGGAGCAGAGGGGAAGTGCTTCCTCACTCAAAGAATGATCTGCAGTTGTAATGGAATGAGGAAGGGAGGTTGAATAACCTGCAGTCTTGCATAGACTTACACAGGATATAGGACACAGAAACAGGCCATTCGGCCCAACCAGTCCATGCCGGCGTTTATGCTGCACTGGAGATTCCTCCCATCTTTCCTCATCTAACTCTATCAGTATAACCCTCTATTCCCTTCTCCCTCATATGCTTGTCTCGCTTCCCCTTAAATGCATCAATACTATTTGCTTCAACCACTCCCTGTGGTAGCGAGTTTCACATTCTCACCACTTTCTGGGTAAAGAAGCTTCTCCTGAATTGCCTACTGGATTTGTTAGTGACTATCTAGTTCTGGTCTCGCCCACAAGTGGAAACATCTTCTCTACGTCTACCCTATCAAACCCTTTTATAATCTTAAAGACCTCTATCAGGTCACTCCTCAGTCTTCACTTTTCAAGAGAAAGAGACCCAGCTTGTTCATCCTTTCCTGATAGGTATAACCTCACATTTCTGATACCATCCTTGTAAATCTTTTTTGCACCCTCTCCAGTGCCTCTATATCCTTTTTATAATATGGCAACCAGAACTGCACACAGTACACCAAGTGTAGTCTAACCAAGGCTTGATACAACCTTGGTGACTATCTTATATATTGATGGCCTCTAGTTTTGCTCTTCCCCACAAATGGAAACACACTGTCTACGGTATCAAAACCTTTCATAATGGTTGGGTGACATTGGGCCTCATGCCCTTCCCCTTCTTCTGAGACAGGCAGCAGGTTGGTCAGCACCTGGAAAGGTTGGTTAAGGTCTTGGGTCGGATCCTTTTGTCAGAATCCAGTTCCTTGTTCTCAGGATGTGGGTAAAGCCGGCAAGGCCGCAGTTATTGTCCATCCCTAGTTACCTTGAGACAGTGGTGGTGGGCCTAGTTGAACCGATCGATGCAAGTCCTTGTGTTGATAGTTCTCCCATGATGGTGTTGGGTAGGAAATTCCAGGATTCTGGCCCAGCGACGATGAAGGAATGGGGATATATGTCCATCAGGATGGTGAGACACTTGGATTGGAACTTGGAGGTGATGGTTTTTCCACAACATTGCTGCTCTCATCCTTCGTGGTGGTAGGGGCTGCTGGTCTGGGAGGTGCTATTCAGGGAAACCTTCATGAGTTGCTGCACTGGATATTGAGTACATACTGCAGCCACGGTCCACTAGTGATGGAGGGGATGGACATCGAGTTCAGTAGAACAGATGGTGTACAACTCCTTGAATGTTGTTGCTCCTGTACCGATCCAGGTGAGTGGTGAGGAATCAACCACTTATCACAAAATAACCAGCCTCTGCCCTGCTCTTGTAGCCACAATTTTAAAATGGCTGGTTCTATTCAACTGGTCAGTGGTGACTCACCCCCAAAGACTTTGTCACAGGCCAGTTTTTTTTATGGTACTCTATATTCCTGTTTTCCGATTTCTTTGCTTCTGGCCCCTTTCACAATGGCAGCCTGCACGGAGACTCTGGAGCATTTCAGTTATTTGGTCTGCTGGCTGCTTCTGCCTCGGACGGCATGCTGACTTGGCATTTACATTGGAGGCGAAGGTAGCACTGACTTCTGGAGGCAGCAGTGAAAGCACACTATATAAACGGGGTGTAAAGCTGCTGCGTTCCCAGCTGGGAGCGAGCTTTTCTGGGGTTAGGCAGCTCTCGGGCCAGCCCACAGTCTCGGCTTTCAATGGAGCCACTCTTGAATGTTCTTTATTGGTAAGCAGCCTTGCAGGGGTAGGGGGAATCTTCATGGTCGGTAAATAGTTGATATTTAAAAAAAAATTAAATATCTTTATGTAAAAATTGGGGAAACTTTGAATAAGATAATACATTTCCCCATAGACTTTAAGGATTGTGGTTAATGAAAGTAATTTGTGGGTTTATATGTGGAAGCCTTGCAGTCCAGGTTTAAGAAGAGTGACAAAGAAAATGAATAGAACTGTTCAAGATTATTTAGAACGTGAAAACTTGTATGTTTGAGTTTACACGGATTTCCTTCCTCCCCCAAAAAATAGGTGAAGGATTTATTGAAATCGCAATATGGTTATGAAGAGTCTGCTGCTGACCTGGTTATTGAAAAGTTTAATACAAAGTTAGAGGAGCATTTTGGTTCCTCTACGGAGATAAATGTCGATGAAGAGCGCACATCACTTTGGGAACAGGCTATACAAGAAACATGCGGGCGTGAGCCAGATAATGGTTTGGCTGCTGAATGTTATTTTCTGTGGAAGACCACAAGGCTTCGACACATCCGCATCCCAGATGAGGTGAAGGCCATGCTGAGGACGCTGCGTCAGTCCTACAAGTTGCTTTTATTAACCAATGGGAGCGCCACGGTGCAACGGGAGAAGATTAATATTTGCCAGTGCCAGCAATACTTTGACGCAATAGTCGTAGGCGGTGAACACCAGGAGCAGAAACCAGCGCTCTCTATATTCCAGGAATGCTTCAGGCTCTTGGGAGTGAAGCCTGAGGTCTGCGTGATGGTCGGCGACACTCTAAAGACAGACATTAAAGGCGGGGTGAATGCTGGCCTTAGTGCAACTATTTGGATAAACAGTACTAATCTAAAGTCTGAAGGAGAAGGTGCAGTGCCTGACTACACTGTGAAGTCTGTACTAGATGTTCTGGATATTTTGGAAAATATTAAATCTAAAGTTTAACTTGATATAGTAGTCTCCTCCTGTTTGTGTTCTTTGCACAAGTTTAATGGGGAAAATGTTTAGAAATA
This sequence comes from Somniosus microcephalus, assembly GCF_052327205.1. Taxonomy (NCBI): domain Eukaryota; kingdom Metazoa; phylum Chordata; class Chondrichthyes; order Squaliformes; family Somniosidae; genus Somniosus; species Somniosus microcephalus. Next base: position 214,896,642 of record NC_140995.1, on the reverse strand, counting down.
AAAGTTTACGGGTGTACTCTAGACTTTCCATCTTAATTAGCGGGGGGCGGCGAGGGGGAAGACATCTAATGTTTACAAGAACATAATAATATTACGCAAAACAGATGATAAGTAAATTAACTTTTTCCAAAAACAGAATCTAAAAACATAGTGGGTCCTAAAATCTGTTAAATTTTAAAACTTAATGGTGGAAGGTATACAAGTGCTTTAGACTTTTTTTAAATTTTAGTGGTGGAAGCTTTACAAATGTTTTAAACATTTTTAAAAATGTGTAGAACTGTGTTATTTCTGATATCAAGGCTAATAGTCAATTTAACACAAAAAAATCAACTAGAAGAGAGACAGTGAAGTTATTTTAGCTCTTCGGAGCATTCATTTTGTCTCTAGAATGTATCGTCCGGCAGCAATTAATTTGTACCAATTGTCAGGAAATGCAATACACAGTCCAAATACAATGTCCAGATAGAGCAGAGCAGAGCAGAGCAGAGCATAGAAACATAGAAGATAGGAGCAGGAGTAGGCCATTCGGCCCCTCGAGCCTGCTCCGCCATTCAATGAGATCATGGCTGATCATCCAAATTCAGTACCCTGTCCCTGCCTTCTCTCCATATCCCTTGATCCCTTTAGCCTTAAGAAATATATCTAACTCCTTCTTGAATATATTTAATACATTGGTCTCAACTGTCTTCTGTGGTAGAGAATTCCACAGGTTCACCACTCTCTGGGTGAAGAAATTCCTCGTCATCTCAGTCCTAAATGACTTACCCCTTATCCTTAGACTGTGACCCCTGGTTCTGGACTCCTCCGCCATCGGGAACATCCTTCCTGCACCTAGTCTGTCTAGTCCTGTTAGAATTTTATAAGTTTCAATGAGATCCCCTCTCATTCTTCTAAACTCCAGCGAGTATAAGCCCAGTCGACCCAATCTCTCCTCATACGTCATTCGTATATACGTCAGAGCAGAATGGAAGTTATTCACGTTTTATTTGGTATGATCTGAGTTTTGATCGGGTTGTGAAAGATTATGCAAAATTGTTTTAATTTCTATTTTAAAACCTCCAGTGTTCCAGTATTCAAAATTTTAAGCCGCAGCATGGTGATAACTGAAAAATCTTCTCCCTTCGCAGTTCTCCCCAGCAGAGTAACTGTGATCTGGTGCCAAGCCATAGACTAAGAGGCACCAGATTCAAGCTCATGCCAGTCAGACCAAGGGTTGGACAGTGGGTCCTTGGGCACAGGAAGGTGGGGCCAAGTTAGCCAGCAGCTCCTCCTCCATTTGAGAACAGGATTGAGATTGCCTATGGTAATGTCCCTGGTTGAATCACCTGCCAACACTTATTGTCCAGACCCACAAATCATAAATAGGCACTCGGGGTAAAAGGGAGACATTTTTTTTAAATCTCCCCAAAACTGTGAAAGATGGAGTACAGTTTCACACAGAATTATTTCAGGTGGATTCAGGCTCCCTAATGATTGACTGATGGGTTATAAGGTTCACGAAAAATCATGAAATATAGAACAACGATACTACATTGTGAGGAGGGGAAACATAAACTTGTAATGGCTGGGGTAAAAAATAATGCGTAAGTATGGTATCCAAATGGGATTATCGGCCTACTCTACCTTTTAGTTCTCTTAGTGGAGGGGTTTATTTAAAAAAAAACTTGAAATGACTTGTTCAGGGTGTTTATATTTATGTTGGATTATCAGTGTACTGTATCGCAAATGAAATGTGAAGTTTAAATCAAAAGGCTTTTATTGCACTAATTTCTCAATTTTATTCATCTGGAAATCACTTAATGCAGTTATTTCAGGGGAAAAAACAGCCAGATTAAAGTGTTTGTGTTGAATTTCTGGATCCAGTCTCTCTAGTAATTATGATGTACAATAAAACTGTCAGATGTTTGAGTCTGAAACACAAATTAAAGTTTTTCATTCATTGTATCCCTTTGACACAGACAATTAAATATTTCCACAAGTGTGATGACTTTTTTATAAACTCGCTCCAGGAATTGTTTCCAGTTTACGTTTACTTAAAGAAGAAGCTAAATAGATTATTTCAGTAAGACACATTTTAAAAAATCAACTATGAAGGTACTTTCAATAAATTAAAATGTCACTTTAACCATTTATTTCTGCTGAAGACCATATTAAGGAAAATGCTCAGCATCTCTTGTACTAATTTCTTCTCCCCCACGTCCCATACATACACATACACACACGGGGGTAGATTTTCCTCTGGTGTGGCCTTGCTGGCAGTCTGATGGGCACAACATATCTGTGGCACGCTTCAGCTGTTAGGAAAGAGGCCCAGGTGCACTTTAGCACAGGCCCAGCCCTTGGTTGGACCTAGCACCGGAAACCAGGTAGGGTTGACAACCCTCCCGGATTGTCGGGGAGTCTGCTGGGAATGAGGTTTGCTCTCCCGGGTACATACGAACAATTACAGACAGGTAAAGACCCTCTGGTCCATGCAGCCTGCCCCACACAATTGTGATATCTTGTATGTCATACTTTCCACCTCATCCGAAACCATGCAATTTCCTGGGAGAGGCAAAAACCAAGGCCAATTCGGGGAGAAAAAAATCTGGAAAACTCTGACCCATCTCGGTGATCGAAACTAGTCCTGGAGATCACTCTGGCTCTGAATTCCCTGCAGTACCCACCTTCTGTAAGAGGTGATTTCTGCCCCAGCCAGAAACAGGGCCAGCTCTCGCTTGAAGGAATTCAGCAAATCAGCGTCCATCACACAAGATGGCAGCGTGTTCCAGAGGTCCACGGTTCTCTGGGGAAAGAATCACCTCCGAACATCTAACCTAGATCTGGCTTTATATCACTTAAATTTGTGACCCCTGGGCCTCCCTAACCTATTTAATTGAAACAAACTCAACTGGAACACAATCTATTCCCTTCATTATCTTATAATGGCAAACATTTAAAGAAATATTCCAAAATTCTCAACGAATATACATTCCATTAAGAAATAAAAACTCCATGGGAAAAATGATCCATCCATGGCTAACTAAAGAAGTAAAAGTTAGTATTACAGTAGATTAAAAGAGGCTTATAATGTTGTGAAGAATAGTAGTAAGCCTGAGGATTGGGAGAGTTTTAGAAATCAGCAAAGGATAACCAAAAAATTGATAAAAGAGTAAACTGGCAAGAAATACAAAAACAGATTGTAAGAGCTTCTACAAGTATGTAAAAAGGAAGAGAGTATAAAAAGTAAACATTGGTCCCTTAGAGGCTGAGACAGGAGAAATTATAATGGGAAATAAGGAAATGACAGACTTTAAACAAATACTTTGATTCTATCTTCACAGTGGAAGACACAAAACGCATACCAAAAATAGTGGGGAACCAAGGGACTTAGAAGAGGGAAGAACTTGAAGTAATTAATACCAGTAGAGAAAAAGTACTTGAGAAACTAATGGGACTAAAAGCTGACAAATCCCCTGGACCTGATGGCCTGCGTCCTAGGGTTTTAAAAAGAGGTGGCTGCAGAGATAGTGGATGCATTGGTTGTGATCTTCCAAAATTCCCTAGATTCTAGAATGGTCCCGGCAGATTGGAAGGTACCAAATGTAACCCCACTATTCAAGAAAGGAGAGAAAACGGAACTACAGGTCAGCTAGCCTGACATCGGGAAAATGCTGGAATTCATTATTAAGGAAGTGGTAACAGGGCACTAAGAAAATCATGATTTGGCAGAGTCAACATGGTTTTATGAAAGGGAAATCGTGTGAAACAAATTTATTAGAGTTTTTTGAGGATGTAACTTGCAGGGTAGATAAAGGCGAACCAGTGAATGTAGTATATTTGGATTTCCAAAAGGCATTCAATAAGGTGCCACATAAAAGGGTGCTATGCAAGATAAGGGCTCATGGGGTTGGGGGTAATGTATTAGCATGGATAGAGGATTGGTTAACAGACAGAAAACAGAGAGTAGGGATAAATGGGTCATTTTCCGGTTGGCAGGCTGCAGCTAGTGGGGTGCCGCAAGGATCAGTGCTTGGGCCTCAGTTATTTACAATCTATACTAATGACTTAGATGAAGGGACCGAGTGCAATGTATCCAACTTTGTTGACGATACAAAGCTAGGTGGGAAAGTAAGCTGTGAGGAGGACACAAAGAACCTTGGAAGGGATATAGACAGGTTGTGAGTGGGCAATACGGTGGCAGATGGTGTATAATGTGGGTAAATGTGAAGTTATAGAAAAACAGAATACTTTTAAATGGTGAGAAACTATTAAATGTTGATGTTCAGGGAGATTTAGGTGTCCTCGTACAGGAAACACAGAAAGTTAGCATGCAGGTACAGCAAGCAATTAGGAAGGCAACTGGCATGTTGGCCTTTATTGCAAGGGGGCTGGAATACAAGAGTAAGGAAGTCTTGCTACAATTGTACAGGGCCTTGGTGAGACCACAGTCCTGGAGTACTGTACACAGTTTTGGTCTCCTTATCTGAGGAAGGATATACTTGCCTTAGAGGCGGTGAAACAGAGGTTCATGAGATTGATCCCTGGGATGAGAGGGCTGTCCTATGAGGAGAGAGTGTGTAGAATGGGCCTATACTCTGTAGAGTTTAAAAGAATGAGAGGTGATCTCATTGAAACATATGATTCTGTGGGGGATTGACAGGGTAGATACTGAGAGGTTATTTCCCCTGGCGGGAGAGTCTCAGGATAAGGGGTCAGCCATTTAAAACTGAGATAAGGAGGAATTTCTTCACTCAGATGGTTATGAACCTTTGGAATTATCTACCCGAAATGGCTGTGGATGCTGAATCATCATTGAGTATATTCAAGGCCGAGAAAAAAATTTGGACTCTAGGGGAATCAAGGGATATGGGGATCGGGCGGGACAGTGGCGTTAAGGTCAAAGATCAACCATGATCTTATTGAATGGCGGAGCAGCCTGCTCCTGCCTCTAATTCTTACAAACCTCAATAAGATCAACTTTAAGTCTATGTCTCTCTAAAGTGTAGAGTCCCAACTCTTTTAGCCTATCTTGATAATTAAGATGTTTTAAACTGGAATTAGTCTAGTGGCCCTCCTCTGTACCCTTTCCAAAACCTCAATATCACCCACCATGTGAGACCACCAAAGCTACACACAGTGTTCCAAGTGGGGCCTAACCAAGGTCTTGTGCAAGGCCAAATAGTATGCCTCGTCTTGCAGTCAATTGTCCTATGGATACACCCCAACACCCTATTTGCTCTAGCTATCACGACACAGTATTGCTCATGTACCTTTAAAGATGTTTGCACTAGAATGGCCAAATCTCTTTCTAGCTCTATCTTCTTTAATGCTTTTCCCTGAAGGGTGTATGAATGTTGAGCATTTGCCCTGCCCACATGCACAACACTGCACTTATCCAAGTTATATATTATTTGTCAGTCATGAGCCCAATCTCCCAATGCATTAAGAGCCGCCTGAAGCAGATGAGCATCGTCTACAGTCCTGACACTCTTAGTATTATCTGCACCAGTTCTAACAACCCAGGAGAAGAGTACTTTGCGTTCCTGGAACTTCGCGTCAGCCTGTCTCTAACCTCACCGTGAACCCGTCACCATTTTACTTCCATCAAAGTTATAGTGTACAGTGGGATCAACCACCAGGGAATTCTCTGCCTGCTATCAATTGTGATCATTTAAAATACGTTCTCTCTATCTAACCAGCCTGTGACTGTTGAATGTCGAAGAGCGCGGTGGCGGAAGTGGAAGTTGTGTCCTTTAACTGTAACCCGGTCTCCAATGACTGAAAGAAAGAGAGGAGCCACCGGCGGCAGTGCAGCTCCTGGGCGGACTAACCCGACCTGTGGGAGAGGGGTAGTACCTGTCGGGGGACTGAGTCTCACCTCCCTGAAGCTGGGTTGCTGCGGTGGGATGTGAGAGTCAGTGAATTGAATTAGGTTTGGTTTTCTTGACTATTTTTATAACTTGCTGTATATTGTAAAAAGTCATAAAATTGCAAGAAATCTTCAGTGAGGTTACTTTTATCGATGATGTTTACGCAGTATCAGTGGAATTTACTTGGTGTGTCTCATTACAATGGATACTATTTGACACTAAGCTGAGCTTCCGACCTCAGATGCTCTCCATCACGAAGACCACCTACTTCCACCTCTGTAGCATTACCCATCCTAACCCCTGTCTCAGCTTATCTGTTACTTAAACCCATTTGTTACCTCCAGCCTCAGCTATTCCAATGCTCACCTGGCTGGCCTCCCCTCTTCCACCATCCATAAACTCGAGTTGTCCAAAACGCTGCTGCTTGTATCCTAACTTGCACCGTCCCGCTCACACATCACCGCTGTGGTCACTGACCTATATTGGTTCCCAGTCCAAGTTAAAATTCTCGACCTTGCGTTCAAATCCCTCCATGGTCTCCTTCCTCCCTATCTCTGTAACCTGCTCCAGCTCTACAACCATCCAAGAACTCTGCGTTCCTCCAAGCACTCTGGTCTCCTGTGCATCCTCCATTTCCATCGCCCCACCATTGGTAGCTGTGCCTTCAGCCATCTAGGCCCTAAGCTCTGAAATAACCTCACTAAACTTCTCCACATCTCTCTCCTTAAAACCTCCTAATTTGACCACACCAATAGTCACCCATCCTAATATCTCCTTCTTTGGCTCAATGTCTTTTGTCTGATTACTCTTCTGCGAAGCACCTCCTCCATTAAACGCTCCATAAATGCAAATTGTTGTTGATACTTAGAAACATCAGAGTTTTTATTTAAATGTTACTTAGCTTTAACTCTATTCCTCTGTGTTCTTGCTTTGATTTATAAATTATATTGTAATTCAGTTCACTGAAATCTTTGTATTCTACAAAACAAAAAGATTGAAGTATTTTATTCAGCCCTTGGTGATACTGAGCCACTCAACTAAGGTAAATGCAACAACATTTACAAACAGTGAGAAAATGTCATGTGCTCATAAATCATGTGATAGGAAACAATGCAAGCCTGAGAGGACTGCCGTTCTGGCCACTGGTCCAAAGATCACCTGGGGGTGGGAGTGGGGTGAGGGGGTTAAAATAAGAAAACTTGCCAGCCAAAATCATCAGGATGTCCCTGTGGATCTGATTCTGGCACTGGCTCCGACACCTGCTTTCTCTGGGCACCCGGAGATCGGACATTGAGAAATGTGAGGTGGGAGACCTAGAATACCCCCCTCCCTCCTCATTTCAATGATTACACTAGGCCTGTGCCTGTTGCAGGTGCAGGCCTGGTATTCCCCCATCTGGGAAATTCTGGAGTAGTGAAGCTGTGGCACGAGCATGTCTTAACAGCTCTCCGCCCCCTTTTCCGCCGTTGAAATGACAATTGGCAAATGAGTGGCTTTCACCTTGATCAATTAAAAAGAAAATATGAGCCTGTTACTAAGCAGTCAACATATATCTCAATAGTTATTTCTGCCAAACCAAACATGGTGCACAAGCCCATACTCACTTTTTACTACTGCGCACATTTTATTTTCATTAACACCCTTGAACTTGGCATCCCTGCCACAATTTATAGTTTCTCCAGATTTCTTCTTTTTTTCAAGCTAATGGGCTGACATCAGGCAAACCCAGCAGCACCAGTGCATTTACAATGCCTCCTGGAAGGAGGGCACCAAGTATAAAAACAGGCGTATCCAAACTAAAAAAAAACCTTTCTCCATCGCTGCTCCTTGGCTGGGAATTTACAATCACCTGCAACTCGCTCTCATTCTCTTCTGGATGATGACAACTTGCACTTATAAAACTCCTTTAACATAGGGGGAAATAAGGTTGGGCTCGAAGGATTTATTACAGAAATTCTAGGTCCACCAAACGTCCTCAGTAAATCAAATTTACAAGTTCAAATGTTCACTACTGTGCTCCTAAAGTCAACCTCAACAGAAAGGAGTTCATAGAGTCATAACATAGAGTCATAGGGCAGGATTTTCATTGTGTCGTGGAGTCGGGATTGGAGGCATACGGGGGGTTAAAATCCCCAAATCAGGGGTCCCGACCCCTTCCCGCACCCAACCCGCCTCCATGCCAGTTTCAAAGGAGGTGGGTACCCGCCCCACACTGGGACCTGCCTACCCGAGGCGGGAAGGGATTAATGCCAATTAACTGCCTGTTAACAGGTAGTTTTTAGCCTAATCCCTATTTTTGATGTTGAAGTGTGGGATTCCCGATGGCTCCAAACCATGCCAAGTTAGAGGAGTCGGGCCGTCGGGTTGAAGGACTTGGAGGGGTCGAGATGTCAGTGTTCAGGTGAGTAATGTATGCATGAGTGTAAAGGTAACTGTGTTTGGTGTGTCTAAAGTGATTAAATAAGTTTTACATACCTTTTCTTACCTTTTCAGCCTTCCTTCCTTTAGGTTCCGGGAGTCCCTCATCTCACTAGCACAGAAAGCAGAATGGCTGCGAACTGTCAAAAGTGACAGCCTTCAGCTTTCTGTGCAGGAGAGATTTCTAACTGAGTCTGTGGAGAAGGACTCAGGTTAGAAGTAAGACTGTCAATGTTTGACAGCTTCAAACAGCTGTGAAACACTGATATTTCATCTGTCAAAACCTCTTGACAGATGAAATTTCAGTCTGTGACATCACCTGTTGCCGGGTGGCCCTTAATTGGCCTGCTGAGCGGGCCCAACAAGGTCAATCAAGTTAAAATCGCGTGGATTGGCCGCATCTCGATGGAGGCGGGACTACAACCCCAAAAGTTGTAGTCCCGCCTCCAACCCGACTCCTGAATGAAAATCCAGCCCATAGTGTCATAACGGCACAGAAGGAGGCCATTCGGCCCATCAAGTCCGCACCGGCTCTCTGTAGAGCAATCCGGTCAGTCCCATTCCCCCGCTCTATCCCCATAGTCCTGCAAGTTTATTTCCCTCAAGTGCCTATCCAGTCTCCCCTTGAAAACATTGAGTGTCTCCGCTTCCACCACTTCCATCAGCAGCGAGTTCCAGGTCCTCACCACTCGCTGCATAAAAAAAAATTTCCTCACATCCCCCGTATCTCTTGCCCAAGACCTTAAATCTGTGTCCCCTAGTCCTTGTACCATCAACTAGTGGGAACAGCCTTTCCCCGTCTACCCTATCCATACCCGTCATAATCATGGACACCTCCATCAAATCGCCCCTCAACCTCCTTTGCTCTAATGAAAACAAATCCAGCTTCTCTAACCTGCCCTTGTAGCTAAGATCCCCCATCCAAGGAACCATTCTGGTAAATCTCCTATGCACCCTCTCATGTGCCTTCACATCCTTCCTAAAGTGTGGTGGCCAGAACTGGATGCAATACTCCAGTTGTGGCCTAACCAGCACTTTATAAAGGTTCAGCATAACTTCTCTACTTTTGTACTCAATGGCCCCGATTTTCTGCCAGCCGTCGGGCGGGGACCGAAAAAGGGGGTCGCAACGACCCCCCCCGCCCCCACCCCCCTCCACCTGATTCCCCAACCCGTCTGACTTTCGGACCGCCGTTTCTCCGCGACCTGAATCAGTCCCGCCCTGATCACCAATTATTGGCATGTTTAATGCCATTTTAGGGTGCCCTTGCGATTTTCAGGGGTTCCCGATGCTAAACACGCCTGCGGGGAACCCCGCTGATGAAACCTGGCGTGAAGCTTGCCGGCTTGCTTGCTCTCGGTTGCAGGTCATTCGGGAAAGCTGCGATTTAAAGGGACAGCATTTGTTTGGTGAAGGACCTTGTTGTTACAGGTTTGGGGCTACTTCTTCAAGGCTTAGGCACAGCTGTGGAAGGTTGGAGCCTCACACACTTCTCCAATGCGATCTCCTGGGAAGCACCGCTCAGCCCCCTCAGTCAGCGCTTCCTCAGCGGAGGCATCTACCAGAAGCATGGGACGCCTTTTTTTCCTTCCCTTCTTGCCATTAGAGGATCTCCAGCAGCAGAGGCGGCAGCAGCAGAACCAGGAACAGCATGATGAGCACCAGGAGCACCAGGCTGCTGCTCACTCACCTGAAGCTGCACAGGCCAGAAGGGGCCAGCGCTTGGAAGTGGCTTGAGAGCACCTTGCTGCGCTTTAGGGGGCCAAGCGGACCCGTATCTGCACTGGCAGTCCTACTCAGAAGGACTTCCATGAAGGTCTGGTTTCTCTGTTCAACAGATGGCCAACGCTCCTCAAGAGATGTCATTCTCTTATGAGCACTCACCATGTTTTCCGTACCCTGGCGAGTTATCTCCTCCATGGAGGTTGCCAACCTTTCCATGGTGATGCGTTCCTGCACCAATGACTCCACAAAGGCTCTGCTCATGGTCGCTATGGACTCCTCCATTCGCTCCACACTCGCAGCGACCCTGGAGACAAAACCTGCCAGAGACTCCTGCATCTGTGCATGGAGATCCATCACCTCTTCTCTTGCGGATGGACCCAGAGGCAGAGGGTCGACATGCAGCGCAGCTGAGCTGAGCTGGCAGAGTCCTGCGCCCTCCAACGCGGACTCTCCACTGCTGTCCCTGTCTCCAGAATCTGCTGAGGCTCACTTGTGAGCTGTGAAACACCAGGTGACAACACTACTCTATGTCCCGAAGGTCCCCCCGAATTGTGAGTGTCTGCGCTGGTGCTGGGTGCGCTTACTTCTGCTGACGCTGTGCCCTCAGAGGTTGGAGCTTCTGGCTGCACAGCCTCTTCCTCCTCCACAGTGGGGACGGGGGCTCTGGATGGTCCTGTGGGGGAGTAGAGGAAGGAGTTAGAGATGTGATGCCAAGGTTACATGCACATTCGAGTTGACATCTGCTGACACCTGCATCCATGCAGCCTTGGTCTCAGTGGGAGGCCTCTTCCTGCCTGACCTAGGGAAGAAGACCTCCCTGTGGGCCCTAACCCCATCCAATAATGCCTGCAGTGAAGCTTCGTCGAATTTGGAGGCAGCTCGGGGTCTGGCACTGGCCACAACTGCTGCAGGCTCCTCTGCCATCCTGTATGGTTCATTTGGAAGCCAACAGAGGAAGCAATGCTTGCTGTGGACCTTGAAAGCACCACGAATGATGACATCATACTGTGGGGCTTCCTGACTGGAAATGGACAATTAGCAAGGCAGTCCACACGCTGGAAATTAATTGGCCACTTGAGGGAAAATTGCGTGTAGCTGGCTGACCCATTTTTTTGTGTGTCAGAACCCCACATTTGGGGGAATCTGACCATTTCCCACACAATCCACAAAATCGGGCCCAATATCTCTATTTATGAAGCCCAAGATCCCATATGCTTTGCTAACCACTCTCTCAATATGTCCTGCCACCTTCAGGGACCTATGCACATTAACTCCCAGGTCCCCCTGTCTCTGCACACTCTTTAAAACTGTGCCATAGAAACATAGAAACTAGGAGCAGGAGTAGGCCATTCGGCCCTTCGAGCCTGCTCCACCATTCAACGAGATCATGGCTGATCATCCAAACCCTAGCACCCGGTCCCTACACCGACAGCCATCCCACCCAAGCCCTATCCCCGTAACCCCACGTATTTAATCCCCCCTAACACTAAGGGCCAATTTTTTTTTATCATGGCCAATCAACCTAACCCGCACATCTTTGGACTGTGGGAGGAAACCGGAGCACCCGGAGGAAACCCACGCAAACACGGGGAGAATGTGCAAACTCCACACAGACAGTCACCCGAGGCCGGATTTGAACCCGGGTCCCTGGCGCTGTGAGGCAACAGTGCTAACCACTATGCCACCATGCCATTAAGTGTATATTGCCTCTCCCTGTTCCTTCTGCCAAAATGCATCACCTCACATTCTCTGTATTAATTCCATCTGCCACTTGTCTGCCCATTCTGCTAGCCTTTCTATGTCCTGTTGCAGTCGATTGGTATCATCATCACTGTTCACCACACCCCCAAGTTTGGTGTCATTGGCAAATTTAGAAATTCTACTCTGTATTCCAATATCCAGGTCATTTATATACATCAAAAAAGCAGTAGCCCCAGCACTGACCCTTAGGGAACACCACTGTTTACCATCCTCCAGTCTGAAAAACAGCCATTTACCACAACTCACTGTTTTCTGTCCTTAAGCCAATTCCTTATCCAAGCTGCCACTGACCCACTTATTCCATGAGCCTCAATTTTGTTAACCAGCCTTCTATGTGGTACTTTGTCAAACGCATTCCTAAAATCCATGTAGACAACATCCATTGCATTCCCTTCATCAATCCTCCCTGTTACTTCATCAAAAATATCGATTTGATTAGTCAAACATGATTTGCCTTTTACAAATCTGTGTTGGCTCTCCTTAATTAGCTTAAACCTCTCCAAGTGCCCATTAAGATTTTCCTTGAATATTGTTTCTAAACCTTTACCCACCACTGATGTTAAACTGACCGGCCTTTAGTTACTAAGATTGTCCTTACACCCTTTCTTGAACAATGATGTCACATTTGCCACTTTCCAATCCTCAGGCACCTCCCCCACATCTAGGGAAGATTGGAAAATTATGGCAAGTCCTTCCGCTATCTCCTCCCCCAATTCCCTTAGCAACCTGGGATGCAAGCCATCTGGACCAGGCGACTTATCCACTCTAAGCATACTCAGCCTTTCTAGTACATCCTGTCAATCAATTTTCACCCCTTCCATTGCTTCTACCTTTTCCACTTCTACCGATATTTTGTCAACATCCACCTCCTTAGTAAACACCGATACAAAGTACTCATTGAGTATTCTAGCCTTGCCCTGCGCCTCTAAGCATATATCACCTTCTTTGTCCCTAATAGGCCCCACCTCGCTTACTGTTTACATGCCGCTAGAAGATTTTTTGGTTCCCTTTTATGTTAACCGCCACTCCACTCTCATATTCTCTCTTTGCCAATCTTATTTTCATCTTCACTTCCCCTCTCAACTTATTGTATTTGGTCTGGTTCTCCCTTGAAGAATTCACCTGACATTCATCATACACCCTCTTCTTTGGTTTTATCATCTTCTCTATCTCCCTCGTCATCCAAGGAGCTCTTGCTTTGGTTCCCATACCCTTTCCTCTTGTTGGAATGTACCTAGCCTGTTCTTGGAACATCTCCTCCTTAAAGATCACCCATTGTTCCATCACAGTTTTTCCTGTCAGCCTTTGGTTCCATTTTACCCTGGCTAGATCCTTTCGCATCCCATTGAAGTTAGCCCTATTCCAGTTTAGAAGTTCCACTCCAGATTGTTCCTTGCTCCTCTCCATTGCTAATGTAAATCTTACATAAACTTGAGGTCATCCAAAACTCGGCTGCCCATGTTCTAACTCACACCAAGTCCTGTTCGCCCATCACCCCTGTGCTCGCTGACCTACATTGGCGCCCAGTTAAGCAGCGCCTCGATTTCAAAATTCTCATCCTTGTTTTCAAATCCCTCCCTGGCCTTGCCCTTTCCTGTCTCTGTAATCTCCTTCAGCCCCACAACCCCCCGATATATCTAATTCTGCCCTCTTGAGCATCCCTGATTATAATCGCTCAACCTTTGGTGACCATGCCTTCTGTTGCCTAGGCCCTAAGCTCTGTAAATTCCCTGCCTAAACCTGTCTGCCTCGCTACCTCTCTTTCCTCCTTTAAGATGCTCCTTAAAACCTACCTCTTTGATCAAGCTTTTGGTCACCTGCCCTAATTTATCCTTATGTGGATCGGTATCAAATTTTTTTTGTCTTAAAATACTCCTGTGCAGCACCTTGGGACATTTTACTATGTTAAAGGCGCTATATAAATACAAGTTGTTGTTGTTATGATATGATGATCACTCGTACCTAAATGTTCTCCTACAGACACTTGGTCGACCTGGCCTACCTCATTCCCCAGCACCAGATCCAGCAATGCCTCCTTCCTAGTTGGGCCAGGAACATACTGGTCATGGAAATTCTCCTGAACACATTTCAGAAATTCCTCCCCCTCCTTTCCCTTTACCCTAGCATTATCCCAATCGATATTTGGGTAATTAAAGTCCCCCAATCTCACTACTCTATAGCTCCTGCATATCTCTGCGATTTTCCTGCAGATTTGCTCCTCTACCTCCCTCTCACTATTTGGAGGCCTATAGAATACCCCCAATAGCGTGATCATACTCTAACCAAATCATTTCAGCTGCTTTTCCACATAGTCCTAGTTTAAAAACATTAGCGGGGGAAAATTCAGTTGTTTGCGCCTCCCGTTAGCGCCTTAAGAGGGCGCTATTGGGGCGCAAAGCAACTAGCGCCCGGGCGCAGCGATGTTTGCGCCGCTCGTGAAATTAACTAGACATTTTGTGGCGGCGCTAAATAATACCGCCACGATCTCCTGCGCCGGCAGATTGTGACGTCAGTCGAGTGCGCAACGCCCCGTTAGCGCCCCGGACCGGAAATTGAGTGGCGCCCCCTGCCTTACCGCCCTGCCTTTTTTTGTCAGTGACATTTTTGCACCACGCATTCTGAGAGAGACTTCTGGATTCAATGCTGTGTGAAGGAGTTTTGGGTACTGAGCAGCACTTTGCAGGTTGATTTTGATTTGCCCTTCCTTGTATCGATTTAGAAGAGACTATGGGGGCTGCACTGTGAGCTCTTTCCCTGGTTCTCTCCATTGTTCTTTCCAGCAGATTGGATGTACAGGTCTCTCCAGGCTGAGATTCAGGCCAAGATTCAAGGCTGCAATGAGCAGGATGTGGATGGAGAGCAAGATCAACCCTCCCCTTTAAAATAAAAACAGAAAATGCAGGAGAAACTCAGCAGGTCAAGCAGCATCTGTGAAGAGAGAAACAGAGTTAACGTTTCAGGTCAATGACCATTCGTCAGAACTCTCCTTTAAGAATTGGACGGTGTTAGTGTGTCTGTGTTCCATTGCTGACTGACATCACATGAGCTTCGCCAGCACTGAGGTAGCGCCTCGCTCCTTGGCGCCTTAAGACAGGTGTGTAGCGCCTGATTTAGTGCTCCAATCACCTCCAGGGGCGATAAAAGCCACGTTTGCCGCCGGAAGCGATAATTAGCACCAAGCGCTAAACTTTGCGCACGGCCGCTAATGGCACCCCAAACAGGGCGATACCGAATTTCTCCCCCTAGAACTTTATAGGATAAAGGAGGCCCGGATTTCTTTGAGGTTTCCCACATGCTCATAGAATTAAACCACTGCATCCAAGTCACACATTTTTAAAAATTCGATCCTGGGATGTGGGTGTCGCTGGCAAGGCCAGCATTTATTGCCCATCCCTAATTGCCCTTGAGATGGTGGTGGTGAGTCACCTTCTTGAAGTCCGTGTGGTGAAGGTACGCCCGCAGTGCTGTTAGGGAGGGAGTTCCAGGATTTTGACTCAGCAACGATGAAGGAACAGTGATATATTTCCCAAGTCAGGATGACGTGTTACTTGGAGGGGAACGTGGAGGTAGTGGTGTTCCCATGCACCTGCTGCCCCTGTCCTTCTAGGTGGTAGAGGTCACGGGTTTGGGAGTTGCTGCGGCGTATCTTGTAGATGGCACACTGCAGCCACGGTATGCCAGTGGTGGAGGGAGTGAATGTTTAAGGTGGTGGATGGGGTGCCAATCAAGTGGGCTGCTTTGTCCTGGATGGAGGCGAGCTTCTTGAGTGTTATTGGAGCTGCATGCATCCAGGCTAGTGGGGAGTATGCCATCACACTCCTGACTTATGCCTTGTAGATGGCGGAAAGGCTTTGGGGAGTCAGGAGGTGAGACACTCGCCGCAAAATACTCAGGCTCTGACCTGCTCTTGTGGCTGGTCCAGTTAAGTTTCTGGTCAATGGTGACCCCCCAGGATGGTGATTGTAGTGTCCGTGTGTTGATAAAGACACTGAAGACAGGAGTTGGTTCATAGGTATTTACTAAGCAAAGTCGGGGGGGGGGGTTTCTAAAGGATATACACAATACACAGGCTTATATAGCCCAAGTAGCAATTACCGGCATTACGCACACCTGGGGCTCTTAAAGGCACATACACCACAGTGATGGTGGGTAATTCAGCGATGGTAATGCCGTTGAATGTCAAGAGGCGGTGGTTAGACTCTCTCTTGTTGGAGATAGCCATTGCCTGGCACTTGTGTGGCACGAATGTTCACTAATTATAATGGGTGTTCTGAAGTTATGTGCATCTTAAATAACCACAGGTTGATTGAAAGGTAAGAATGCACCTCGGAACAGACGTGCACGTAGCTGTTGATGAAATCAGTGCATAAATCAGATAATAAAGATAAATTGGTGGCACAAAGCTTTTTGTCGGAGCAGTATTTTAAAATGTGACGCCATGGTAACTGAAAGGCACCAGTAGCTGTCTTGGTCTGCATTATATATGATCAGATTAAAATCAGATATTGCACAATTTTTGGCATAGCCTAAGCCGCAGTTTCTCACGCACAATTAAACGTGCATGTATATTATGGGAAAGGTTTCAAAATGCAGGCTGCTTCACCTGATTTTTTTTTAAACCTGCAGCAATGAGCTACCTACCTTGATGTTGTGTTCAAAAACCACTGTATAGAAAAAAACAAAAATCTGTAGGAAAGGGTGTAGACATGGGTGGTGTAATCATGCCAGAATGAATTTTTTTGAAGTGCACTATGTTAAAGTAAGTCACTGTTACAACCTGAGCTGACAGGCTGAAGGTAAATTCAACCCATTTAAAATGGTTGATGTGCCAAGTGTGTGATTTGCATCAGATAATTACGGATGAGGAAGGCAATGTGGCCTATCTTAATTCATCCATCTAGAGATTCTAATATCCACACCCCCCAACAACTCCGAAGCATCCAATTGTAGGGTTTCTACCTCAACTACTGTTTGGATTCTGTTTCACATATTGATCATTATCTGTGTTAAAAATGTTCTGATAGCAGTCCTAAAGTAATATTTTACTAGTTTGAACCTGTGTTCCCTTGTTCTACAGGTAGTTTTGTCATGGTTATGACTGGAAAGCCAGAGAAAACGAGTTCAAATCCCACCATTTGAATTTAACATTAAAAATCTAGAAATAAAATGAAATTGTCAGATTGTCGTTAAAACATAAATGGTTCACTCATGTACTTTAGGGAAGGCAACCTACCGGGGTCTGGTCAACATGGGACTCCAGTCCCACAGCAATATGGTTGACTCTTATCTGCGCTCTGAAGTGATCTAGCAAGCCACTCAGTTGTATCAGACTGCTATAAAGAATTGCAAGAGCATTGTGGAGCAGCTTCACCACACGGACTGCAGCAGTTCAAGGCAGCGGCTCACCATCACCTTCTCAAGGCAACCAGGAAGGGCAATAAATGCCGGCCTTGCCAGCGACGCCCACATCCCAAGAACAAATTTTTAAAAACCCCTGCAATTTAAAGTAATATTCCGGGTTAACTTTTTCTATACCCTTACCAATCTTTAAATACCTCAATAAGATCACCTTTCACCTCTATTTTAAAGGCCCAAGTTTCTCCAGTCTTTCTTCAAGACCCAGACCTCTAACACCAGGGAACAGCCTTGTGGCTCTTCTCTACACTGCCTCTAATGTTTGAATGTTTCCCTTGTATTAGTGACCAGAACTGAACGCAGTACACTCAAGGTGGGGTGTCAATGTGTATTATTTAAAATTATCAAGTTTTCTTGTGATATTGTGACGGTTTCACTTTTTAGCAGGAATTTCCTCTTAAGTTAGGTACAGTAGCATTTTGGAAATTTAAGAGCAGCAGCCATCGCAGTCTGCTGAACATTTTCTAACGATTTCTGTATATAATAGCTCATTATCAGACCCTTGAAGCTGCTCAAACATCTGCATAGTGAGAGCCGCAAGTGTGTGAACATTTGATTCTTCAAGGTGTAATCAGACTTGTGAACCAGGTGCAAGGTTACAACAAAAAAAGTCCTGACTTGAAGACTTGCATTTGTATCACAACTCCCAGAAATGTCTAACAGCCTTTCACAGGCAGCAAAATGCAGTCGCTATTATGCAGGCAAATATAATAAATCCCACAAACACTGATGAGATGAATGACAAATTTAGCTGTTTTTTTTCTAGTGTTGGTTGAGGGAGAAATTATAACAAGGACACCAGAACTCCCAAGTAAAACGGGATCTTTAACGCCCGCCTGAACTAGGACAGACGGAAAGGACCCCAGTTTAACATCATATATAAAGAGACAGAGCCCCCTCAGCAGTGAAGCATTCCCTGAATCATCAGCCGAGTTCAAATTCCCAAAAGCTTTTGTTTTCCCATTCTTTGCAACAGGTGTAAAGGCAACAAGCAAACAGACTCCCTGTGAGAAGGCAATGAAGACCAGGACAACAAACGGGTGCGCTGCACCCTGAAGATCTCTTTCGAAGTAGCAGAGCTGAGATTTGGGAGCAGGCTGTGGCACAAGTGGACATGAAGGAGCCCTATTGGCTGGGAGGAAATGCTTGGGAATAAAAGTAAAAGCAACTTTTCTTGAAAAATAAATGTCATTTACTGATGCGGCATTTCCACAGCAGCAGTTCTCACACCTTTACAAACTAGTCTTCAGACTGCGCACTAAGATTGCAAATTTTTAGTAACAAAATGAATACTTATGAAGAAATATGTAAATATTGCCGTTACGGTATACAATTCACTTTAAACTAAAAAAATGTTAAAAGCTCCTCTGACAATGCAACTGCCAATACATTATTTGCAGCCAGGAGAAAGCAACATAATTCTCAAATAAATTCCATGAGATACCAATGCTGCCACCAAGAGTCCACAGCAAGATCTGAATACAAATCAGTTTGAGCCGATCTTTCAGCACAGTACAGCTTTCCCCACCCTCTGCACAAAAAATACAAAATCGAGTGAAATCCATTTATCAAAAAGAAAACCCCACCGGAATGAATCTGTCGGATCATCTCACGTTGAGTCGAACATTAATGTTCATCGCCGCCAGTTCAGCTACGAAGTATCGGAAAACGTAGGGCACGGAGACAATCTCGATGGTGTCGGATTGCCGACAGATAGTGCAATGCTGCTTCCTGTGACGCGTGGCAGACCACGATGGCGGGGGCTTTTCCAGTGCTGGCGACAGAAGGCTGCCGCACTTGATGCACACGTGGGCCATGGAGCGGTCGGAGCAATTGAAGAGACGGTCTTGAAGCAAGAAGGACGTCCCGTGAGCCAGCAGGGCGTCACGTTCCATCTCGCCAAATCGAATGCCGCCTTGGACGTTCCTTCCTCCCAGGGGCTGGTTAGTCACCTTATCCCTCGCCCCAGTAGTTCTAACTTGGAACTTGTCAGACACCATGTGACGCAGGCGCTGGTAGTAAACCACCCCGATGAAAATGTCCACCTCCAGCTCCACCCCGCTGATGCCGCTGTAGACCCTTTCCGTCCCATAGTAGTTGTAACCAGCGGCCTGCAGCATCTTCCCAAAGTATTCCAGGGCAGAATTTTCCTCAGAGAACGTGAACGGCGTGGCATCGTGGCACAGGCCGTGCATGGCGGCAGACTTGCCCGCCATGCTTTCAATCAGCATCCCTATGGTCATACGGGAAGGGAATCCGTGGGGATTGAACAGAATGTCTGGCATCATTCCGCTCTCCGTGAACGGCATGTCCTCTGCTGGCCACAGTCGGCTCAAGATGCCCTTTTGTCCATGTCGACTAGCAAACTTATCCCCAATAGTGGGGTTACGAGGGACCCTCATAGTGATGCACACACGCTTAAACTGCGCCGTTCCATTATCGTTGCTGCAGACTTTGATGTTATCCACGACACAGCTTTCTTTGCTCCTGTGGAAAAATAAACAAAAAAAGTGTTAAATCAATACTTCACCTATTCACAAACTTTAAAGCTCAGTGTCTGGTTAACAAGCACCCACCCACGAAGAGGTTAATTTTATGAAAGTTGCCATAAGTTTCACAACGAGCACCTCACCCACAGCCTAAACTCTGACCTGGAAACAAAACATAATCAAGTCAGACGTGGTCGCGCTCGGTCAGAATTTCTGGAGATCAAAATGCAATATTGTTTGTAAAAAAGTCTCGTTAAATTTCCTGACTGCATCTCTGGGCCCATGCATTAGAAAATGGGAAGGATTTGCATTAATATAGCACTTTATCACATCATCGAAACATCTCAAAAGTACTTCATACAGCAAATGACTTTTTGAAGTGCAGTCACTGTCGTTAAGTAGCCAAAAGCAGCAGATTCTGCACCAGCAACATCCCACAAATGGCAACAGAATGAATTCACAGTTAGTGCCTTTGTGTATATATTATACGTTGAGAGAAAAATGTGATCCGCGTGTCAGCAAGTGTGCAGAGGGCAAAAATACAAAAGAGTACAGCTAGTCATCTTGCACAATCTACAAAGTTACAGGAAACAAATTCAAAGCTCAGGTTTCGCTCAGCTCTGTTGCCAAAAGCAATGCAAATGCACTCAGACCAAATTTCCCACAACACTTTACATTATCAGTGTAATAATGTACATGAGTAGTCACAGAAAATTATGATCCAATTTTTACTTACTTGTAGTACATCACAAAACTATCCCCAGTGTTGAGATTCACGTAACTATAAAACGGATCACCGTACTCCAGTACGGCTCCAATAGATGGCAGTCCATCATCATCGAGTTTCTGTGCTGTTCGCTTATCGCCAGGTTTAACACCGAACACAAAGTTACCATCACTTTGCTTAACCTTTTGATCAAGGTCTATCATTTCAGTCTTATAAATACTTCCATGGGCAAATCCTCGCTCCCAAGATGCCTTGTTGATAATCTATATATATATTAAAAAAACACATGCTGTTAAACTAGTTGTATATATTTCTGGTTCTAACACATAAAAACATTTCCCGAAACTAAATTCCATCTATTGGAAATATATTTTCCCCCAAACTTTTTATAATTTTACCAACAATGCTTAATAGCTATAATCAGAATTACTACAGGGCCTTTTTTATTATGCAATGTTTTTGAATTATGTGCGAATTGAGGTAAGGAATGTTTGAGGAATGGAACAATTTCCATTTCATGCAACCAGTGCCAGCATCAAGCACTCCCAAGTCAGATATAGCACAGTTAGATGCACACTAAATCCCACTATACTGCCCCAACAATGCAAAACTCAGAAACTGAACCAGTGTGTCAATTTCCACTTCCTACACCAGCAATCCTCTTGAGTGATGCTGCTAATTTAGTGCCAGTTTTCACATTGGATCCTTCCGGCCATCGGAGGAGACTTCCATCCCATCAGACGGAGCTGTATTCAAACCCTGGTCCAGAGCCCACTGTCTAACTCACTGGTTAATGTTGTATTATAAGAGAACAGTCCCGTGAAAATTAAATTTATGGACAGCTGATGGACCTTTAGCACACCTGTGGTCTGTGCGTTTACGTGTAGTTTATTCTGTGCTTCAGTAACTTGCATGTGTTTTAATTTCACACGCAGCGCTTGGCGACTCCTGCTTTGCCCAGTAGAACAGTTGCTCTTGTCTAACTGGATAATTTAACTTTGTGAATCAAATTACGTGGAGGAGCTATACAGAATATACTGTATGAAAAGCATAAATTATTAAAATAAGCATAATAAAATTCAGGTGATACAACAGGAGGCAGAGAGAGGTTGCTCTCATATAGAAACATAGAAGATAGGAGCAGGAGTAGGCCATTCGGCCCCTCGAGCCCGCTCCGCCATTCAATGCGATCATGGCTGATCATCCAAATTCAGTACCCGGTCCCTGCTTTCTCCCCATACCCCTTGATCCCTTTAGCCTTAAGAAATATATCCAACTCATTCTTGAATATATTTAATGAATTGGCCTCTACTGCCTTCTGTGGTAGAGAATTCCACAGGTTCACCACTCTCTGGGTGAAGAAATTCCTCCTCATTTCTGTCCTAAATGGCTTACCCCTTATCCTTAGACTGTGACCCCTGGTTCTGGACTCCCCGACCATCGGGAACATCCTTCCTGCATCTAGTCTGTCCAGTCCTGTCAGAATATTATAAGTTTCAATGAGATCCCCTCTCATTCTTCTAAACTCCAGCGAGTATAAGCCCAATCGACCCAATCTCTCCTCATACGTCATTCCTGCCATCCCAGGTATCAGCCTGGTGAATCTTCGCTGAACTCCTTCCATGGCAAGAACATCCTTCCTCAGATAAGGCGACCAAAACTGTACACAATACTCAAGGTGTGGTCTCACCAAGGCCCTGTACAACTGCAGCAAGACATCCTTGTTCCTGTACTCAAACCCTCTCGCTACGAAGGCCAACATACCATTTGCCTTCTTAACCGCCTGCTGCACCTGCATGCTTACCTTCAGCGACTGGTGCACAAGGACACCCAGGTCTCGTTGCACTTCCCCTTCTCTCAATCTATTGCCATTCAGATAATAATCTGCCTTCCTGTTTTTGCCACCAAAGTGGATAACCTCACATTTATCCACGTTATATTGCATCTGCCATGCTTCTGCCCAATCACCCAACCGGTCCAAATCATCCTGGAGTTTCTCGGCATCCTCCTCACAGCACACATGCCCACCCAGCTTTGTGTCATCTGCAAATTTGGAGACATTACATCTAGTTCCCTTGTCTAGATCATTAATATATATTGTGAATAGCTGGGGTCCAAGGACTGATCCCTGTGGTACCCCACTAGTCACTGCCTGCCACTTGGAAAAAGACCCGTTTATTCCAACTCTTTGCTTCCTGTCTGCCAACCAGTTCTCTATCCAAGTCAATACCTTGCCCCCAATCCCATGTGCCTTAACTTTACACGCTAATCTCTTATGCGGGACCTTATCGAAAGCCTTTTGAAAGTCCAAATACACCACATCCACTGGTTCTCCCTTATCTATTTTACCAGTTACATCCTCAAAAAATTCCAGTAGATTAGTCAAGCATGATTTACCTTTTGTAAATCCATGTTGACTTTGTCCGATCCTGTCACTGTTTTCCAAGTGCTCTGCTATTACATCTTTTATAATGGACTCTAGCATTTTCCCCACTACCGATGTCAGGCTTACCGGTCTGTAATTCCCCGTTTTCTATCTACCACCTTTTTTGAATAGTGGGGTAACATTAGCTACCCTCCAATCCATGGGTACTGTTCCAGATTCCATCGAATGTTGGAAGATGATCAGCAATGCATCTACTATTTCTAGGGCCACTTCCTTAAGTACCCTAGGATGTAGATTATCAGGCCCTGGGGATTTATCAGCCTTCAATCCCATCAATTTCCCCAACACCATTTCCCTACAAATACTGATTTCTTTCAGTTCCTCCCTTTCATCAGACCTTATGTTCCCCGACATCTCTGGGAGTTATTTGTGTCTTCCTTTGTGAAGACAGAACCAAAATATGTATTTAATTGGTCGGCCATTTCTTTGTTCCCCATTATAAATTCCCCTGATTCTGACTGCAAGGGACCTACGCTTGATTTCACCAATCTTTTTCTCTTCACATATCTATAAAAAGCATTTACAGTCAGTTTTTATGTTCCCTGCAAGCTTACTCTCATATTCTATTTTCCCCTTCTTAATTAATCCCTTTGTCATAGAGTCATAGAATTATACAGCACAGAAAGAGGCCCTTCGGCCCATCGTGTCTGCGCCGTCCATCAAGCCCTGTCCAATCTAATCCCATTTTCCAGCATTTGGTCCATAGCCTTGTATGCAATGGCATTTCAAGTGCTCATCCAAATGCTTCTTGAATGTTGTGAGGGTTCCTGCCTCTACCACCCTTTCAGGCAGTGAGTTCCAGACTCCAACCACCCTCTGGGTGAAAAAGTTCCTCCTCAAATCCCCTCTAAACCTCCTGCCCCTTACCTTGAATCTATGCCCCCTTGTTATTGACCCCCCTACTAAGGGGAAAAGTTCCTCTTTATCTACCCTATCTATGCCCCTCATCATTTTGTACACCTCAATCAGGTCCCCCCTCAGCCTTCTTTGCTCCAAGGAAAACAACCCCAGCCTGTTTAGTCTTTCTTCATAGCTGAGGCGCTCCAGCCCAGGTAACATCCTGGTAAATCTCCTCTGCACCCTCTCCAATGCAATCACATCCTTCCTATAGTGAGGCAACCAGAACTGCACACAGTACTCCAGCTGTGGCCTTACCAGTGTTTTGTACAGCTCCATCATAACCTCCCTGCTCTTATACTCTATGCCTCGGCTAATGAAGGCAAGTATCCCATATGCCTTTTTAACCACCTTATCTACCTGTTCCGCTGCCTTCAGGTATCTATGTACATGTACACCAAGGTCCCTCTGACCCTCTGTACTTCCTAGGGTCCTACCACTCATTGTGTATTCCCTTGCCTTATTTGTCCGTCCAAAATGCATCACCTCGCACTTTTCAGGGTTAAATTCCATTTGCCACTTTTCCGCCCATCTGACCAACCCGTTTATATCATCCTGTAGCCTGAGGCTTTCCTCCTCGCAATTTACCTCCTTTGTTGAATCCTAAACTGCTCCCAATCCTCAGGTTTACTGTTTTTTCTGGCCAATTTATATGTCCTCTCCTTGGATCTTATGCTATCCCTAATTTCCCTTGGTTTGACTTGATGGTTTCTAAAAGCAGGAGGAAGACCTGGTGAAATTGGAAGAGTTTCCTACAGTATCAGAACAGGCAAATGTTTAAATTAAAAAACATTAAGATAAGTTTCCCCATGCAAGAAGAAAGGATTACATTACATAGTATTTACAGCACTAGCCTCCTCCCACCTTACTTCATCTAACTCGATCAACATATGTATATGATCCCCATACACTCTGCTCCTGATTTGAGTTACAGTTGCAGGTTTCTATAGCATCCCCTGCAATAAGAATGAGAGGGGAGTTGGGACACACTGGTTGCTATCACATACCTCTTGGCAATTGGCCCCAGTGAGCGCAGACAGAGGTCTATAAGCAAGTGCTGACTGCCCCTCTCAATAGCAGAGGTGGCCAACCCAGGTGGGACTTTCAAGCACCAACAAGAAAACTGAAGAAATGTGTGACCTTTAATAACAGGTAAAGAACATTACTTGTCTCAAACATTAAAAACACTAGTCATGAGTGTAGGGGTGCGGACTCAGCAGAGTTAAGATTAGTTCAAGAAGCAAATACATACCATAGCATCTTCCATGTCATAGCCAGTGTATGAGATGACGGCCACAATAGCATTTGTCCCTATGGGATAGTTATCCATATTAAAGTAGTCATACATGTGCGGCCGCACAAGAGGGCTCTGTGGAGTTTGAAGACGATAGAGTTTGTTATCAGATCTGTCTGGGTAAGTGTGTAATGGAAAACCCATTGTTTGCTTGCCTAAAAGGAAGGAGTGGAAGTAAATCATTTGTTGGGCTACAATATATAATCAACACAGAAAAAGGCCATGTCACAAATTCACATAACAATAAGCCAAGCATTTGTTATACATGTATATTAGTTGCATTATTTATTTTTTGAACAGAAATAAGCAATACTTTGCAGACTGAAAAATAGTGTCATAAACTGACATAAAATATCACTGGAGGAAAATACTGAAATAGGTTCATAATTACATTACAGTACCTAGCATTGACCAAAAAGGCATGATTTTAAAAATCTTGTTTCTCAACTGATTTAATTCCCCCACCCCACCATGCCAATTTTCTTCCCTCCTCATCTCCTGAAGATCTTGACTTCTGGAGTACGGTACCACAGACACTGGTCACCTTGTTAAATGGCCATTCTTCATGGGCGAGCTTAGACAGTGCGCGCTGGCAAGATATTCAACTGCGGGAGAAGGACTTCAAAGCTAAGAGCAATCTTGTCATCACTCAAAATCTGCACATGCAGACTTCCGGCAAGGAGCACTGGATAGCGATCAGGAATGGGAACGCTGGTTGATTACCCATCCTTAACCTAGGTGCTCCGAGTCAAACTACATCACTCTTAACTGCCGCCCAGCTATCGGTGCACAGACCATATTCAAATCCGCAACCTTCTGGGCCTTTGTGACTTGCTCCTTTTGCCAACTATGGGACGGGACTCAGTTTGTGTAAAGTGGGCTTTCTACATCAGAGTGTTTAAGATAACTTTTAACAAAAATAAAAATTACTCTGACCACGCCTCAAAATTACTGATAATGACTTCTTTTTAAAAACGTTTTTGTGGATTTTTACTGAAACAAGGCGCTAGGTGAAAGAGGACACATGTGGCAGTCCTGAATTTCCCTTCCTAAATGGAGACACCCGACACCTCTTTGCTACTGTTCCTGTAACGGCAAAGCCGCGATAGGGAACTCAATGCCAGTCTTCCCAACAGGCTGATCACACACTCGCTTGAACAGATTGCATGCCTTTGCCATTTTTACGCACGTGAGTTATTGCAATCTCATCCTCCAATTAAAATGAATAGAATCCATTGTACCATAATCTCATTCCATTTTTTTTCCCTCCTCATCATCTTCTGACACCGTTAAATCCGTGGAGCATGGTACCACAGGCACAGACCCTCCTCCGGTATCATGTCCAATCAGTCAGCCAATTCCTCCATTGCTATTTTCTTTCACTGCTAAATCATTCTGTTCAGTTGCAGCCATTGATGCTATTTACCAGCAGTAACTGCTGCCAATTTCTGGCACACTTTGGGCTTCAGTGTTAAGGAGCTGGTTCGAACAGTTTGGAATAAAAGCGGTACAGTTACTTACCCATCTGACACTGATACATGTTCCTAGGACTTTGGTTATGATCAGAGTAGGGGATGAAATTAGCCACTACACTCAGCATACTATGAGGAAAGAGCTCCTGATGGCTGGTTACTCCAGGCACGATATCCGTCTCTGTGATAGCAATATTCATGTACAGCTGCAGCGACAACAGAATGCATTATAAACACCAGCATGTTTTTTTCCCAGCATTATAGTCAAATTGTTTTTATTAATATTAAAAAAAAGTGAGAACATTACTGTGACATTATAACCGCTAAGTATTTGCCTCAGAATGACTTTCAGGTACTTTAGCCTGTTATTAGTTTCCTCAGTCACTAATTCACGGGTCTCCTTTGCAGAGGGTTGTATCATCTTCACTTAAACAGAGCGGTGGATGGGCTGGACACAAGATAAGTGAATGCTCAGGGAGCAGCTACATGCCTATCCACTGGTATTACACAAGTAAAGTAACGTCTGGCAAGTATCCACACTCCTCCCAACTGGTAGGACTTCTGCGCAGCCAAAAATGTTATCGTTTGCATCGCAACATGTCTCACTTGTTAGTAAGAAGTGGGCTAATTTAAGGAACAGTTAGATGCTGGGATGAGAAGACGGTAGGGTTTAGTATGCTGGAGATCAATTAGGCCGAAGGCCCATCTTCATCCAAATCTATTTTACCACCTTATGAGCAATGGATTAGACATTTTCAAAGCTCACAAGGGAAAAATGCCAGTATTGGGAGATTATTTTTATAGATTATTATAGATTTTTTTTTCTCTCACATGACAGCTGTCGATCATTCTGCCATTGCCATTTATACTTCACTAGAGTCATCTTTTGTTTCTTAACTTGTCCCATTACCATCTCCTTTTGCCTCGCACCATCATCCCTTTTGTCTTTTAATCTCTCCTGCCTTCCATCCTATCAGACCTTCCCTTTTGTTCTTTCCTCCCCTCCTCCCTTTCCCTACACTTGCTTAAAAACCTGTTACATCTCTAACTTTTTCCAGTTCTGACAAAGGGTCATCGACCTGAAACGTTAACTCTGTTTCTCTCTCCACAGATGCTGCCTGACCTGCTGAGTGTTTCCAGCAATTTCTGTTCTTATTTCAGATTTCCAGCATCCGCAGTATTTTGCTTTTGTGTTGGGAGATTATTACCTGTTCGAGTGTCCCAATAAGCTCCTCTTTTCCCAAGGCCAGGTTTCTCACGGGCCGCACCATCCGACACATGGTGGTGAAGAGGTACAATCCTGGGTAAATGCTGGGCTTACCCAGCATCGGAATAAGGACAATTTCAATCCACGGAGGGACTTTTCTCAGCTGTAGTACCTATCAGAAAAACAAACCACAGGCAACACTATTAAAATTTCCTCCTCACCGTCCATTCATTTTATTCTTCTGGTATTTGGCATTATTAATTATAAATATGTCGTCTCGGTCAATGAGCTTTTCCTGCGAGCAGCAAAAACCGTACCGATTAGGCAAGGTCATATAGAGTCATAACGGCACAGAAGGAGGCCATTCGGCCCATCGAGTCCGTGCCGGCTCTCTGTAGAGCAATTCAGTCAGTCCCATTCCCCCGTAGCCCTGCAAGTTTATTTCCCTCAAGTGCCTCTCCAGTCTCCCTTTGAAAACAGTGAGTGTCTCCGGTTCCATCACTTCCGTCGGCAGCAAGTTCCAGGTCCTCACCACTCGCTGCGTAAAAAAGTTTTCCCTCACATCCCCCCCTGTATCTCTTGCCCAAAACCTTAAGGGGGAGAAATTGGGTGAGTAGCGCCACCTGTTAGTGCCTAAAGAGGCAGTCAGTGGCTGTAGCGCCACTGGCTGCGCCTCCCGCGATATTCAGCAGGGGCGCTAATGGTGGCGTTAGCCTTTTGCGCTGCGCCGCCACCGGTGTGCGCAGCGCCCCATTCGCGCCCCGATCGCGATATTTGGTAGCGAGTGCCGCTGTAGCGCCGTTCGCTACCCGCGCCCGGTTCACGGGGCCTTGCTGAGCCGGCAGAGGCGCAAGTTAAGGTGGAGCTGCGGGGCGGCCGCTTTTTTGGCGGCCGCCTGCCAGCACCTCCGTCCCCGGCCTCCTGGTCCCCCCCACCGCGGCATTGCCGGCAGTTTCCCGAGAGCCCGGCACTTCTCTTTGGTGCCGGGCTCTTTTGCCGGCACTCGCGATCGGGGTTCATGCTGTTGCAGGCCCCTCCCGCTTAACAGTGGGAGGAAGGCCTGCAGTACCGCAGCGTGCCGTGCCACAGCGTGTGGCACTGCGGCACGTAGCGCTGCGAAATTCACTTTCAGCGCCCTAAGAGGGACGCGGAGCGCCTCGAGCCGCGCCCCGTCTACCTCTAGGGGCACTTCAAACTGAATTTGCGGTGATCGCTAATGCGGCGATCGCGGCGCAAATTCCAGCGCCCAGGCGAATTTTGTGCCGCTTGGGCGCCTCAGGCCAATTTCTAGGCCTAAATCTATGTCCCCTAGTCCTTGTACCATCAACTAGTGGGAACAGCCTTTCCCCGTCTAGCCTATCCAAACCCATCATAATCTTGTACACCTCTATCAAATCACCCCTCAACCTCCTTTGCTCTAACGAAAACAAATCCAGCTTCTCCAACCTGTCCTTGTAGCTAAGATCCCCCATCCCTGGAACCATTCTGGTAAATCTCCTCTGCACCCTCTCAAGGGCCTTCACATCCTTCCTAAAGTGTGGTGACCAGAACTGGACGCAATACTCCAGTTGTGGCCTAACCAGCACTTTATAAAGGTTCAGCATAACATCTCTACTTTTGTACTCAATACCTCTATTTATGAAGTCCAAGATCCCATATGCTTTGCTAACCACTCTCTCAGTATGTTCTGCCACCTTCCGGGACCTATGCACATTAACTCCTAGGTCCCTCTGTCCCTGCACACTCTTTAAAACTGTGCCATTAAGTGTATATTGCCTCTCCCTGTTCCTTCTGCCAAAATGCATCACCTCATATTTCTCTCTATTAAATTCCATCTGCCACTTGTCTGCCCATTCTGCTAGCCTTTCCATGTCCTGTTGCAGTCGATTGGTATCATCATCACTGTTTGCCAAACCCCCAAGTTTGGTGTCATCGAGGGTGCGTGTGTGCGTGCGTGTGCGTGCGTGTGTGTCACCCCCCACCCCTGCAATCATCGACACACTCCCGAAATCACGGCCACATTCTCATCAGCCCTACCTCCAATATACACCGCCAGCTAATGAAATGAATTCAGTGCTGTAATTGCCAGGAACACTTTTTATTACAATATAAAGCAACAAGAATAACGCACTAGTAATTCAACAGAAAAAAAGACACAATGCAGGATCCTTCAGACACTGTGCTTGTGGCGCACAGCGTGCCCGGCTCAAGGAGGACAGAACTCCTGACCTGTGGTTCCCTGGGACACTCAAACCCCCTAAACTCCTAAAGCCCCCTTATTTGAAAACGTACGACTAGAGAATGGAACTGGCAGCTGTGGGGAAAAGAAGAAAACAAATGCAAGTCTTGAATTGGGAAGGGGGGGGGGGGGGTGAGGGGACAGGAAAGAAAAAATTAATTCATTTCAAATGGAACCTTTCCCTCTGGTAACCCCAAAGTATGGACATGAAACCACATGAAAATAACAAAGTAAAACAGATACGTACTTTAAAGTTGCGCAGCGTATCAGCGACACTTGGTCCCATTTCTTTTTCTACCCATCCAACTACAGCACCATCCACGAGAACAGGGTAGCACTCAGAATACGGCTTGCTGGGTGTACCGTCCACCGGTGTAACACCTACAAAACACGTGGAACAGAAACAGTTCATAGCTAAGCTTCTATTGATAACAAAAAGATAAAACACACAGCACTACAGATCTACAGTAGCAGCATCGTTACTGAAACAACAGCATGTTCGCCTATCCTGAAATACTGCCGCTTCTTTGATCGCAGGTATGTGGGACAAACATCCCATCACACCACAGCATAATCATTCTTCTCCTTTACACGTGAAGACACTGGCAACTTGGCGACATGATAGGCCATAATGTGCCCAGGATCCAGCTCCTAATCCTAGGGCGTGCTTTGATATAGCAAGTGATTTTTTTTGCTCATTTCTCTGGACTTTCAGGACTTCCTATGCAAAACTCAAGCATTCCCACAGCAAACGGAAGCTATACATGGTTAAGTACAATGGTTCCGCCAGGTTTTCCATGGGATGTCACACCACGCCAAATCTGTGTCCTCTGGTTACCAACCCTTCTGTCACTGGAAGCAGTTTCGCCTTAATTACTCTATCAAAATGCTTCATGATTTTGAACACCTCTATCAAATCTCCCCTTAATCTTCTCTTCTCTGAGGAGAACAACCCCAGCTTCTCCACATAACTGAAGTCACGTCCCCGATACCATTCCAGCAAATCTCCTCTGCACCCTCTCCAAGGCCTTGACATCCTTCCTAAAGTGTGCTGCCCAGAATTGGTCACAATACTCCAGCTGGGGCCTAACCAGTGATTTATAAAGGTTTAACATAACTTTCTTGCTTTTGTACTCTATGCCTCTATTTCTAATCCCATATGCTTTTTTAACAGCCTTACAACTTGCCCTGCTAGCTTCATAGGTGTGTGTACATAAACCCCCGGGTCTCTCTGTTCCTGCACCCTCATTAAAATTGTACCATTTAGTTCATATCGCCTCTCCTCATTCTTCCTACTAAGTGAATCACTTCACACATCTCTGTGTTAAATTTCATCTGCCATGTGTCTGCCCATTTCACCAGTCTGTCTATGTCCTCCTGAAGTCTATTACTATCCTCCTCGTTTCTGAGTTTCATGTCATCTGCAAATTTTAAAATTATGCCCCCTATACCCAAGTCCAGGTCATTACTATATACCAAATGTAGCAGTGGTCCTAATATCGATGCCTGGGGAACACCACTGTATACTCCCTCCAGTCTGAAAAACAACTGTTCACCACTACTCTCTACTTTCTGCCCCTTAGCCAATTTCGTATCCACGCTGCCACTGCCCTTTAATCCCATGGGCTGCCCACTGAAATGCACTCATACAATGAGCACAGCCCATGCTCAGTGTACAAACAGCTGGTACAGTTGTCAGATATTCTTACATTCAGCGCACCGCTAATCTGCGAATGACTTGGGAGCACGTATCAACGTGCAGATCATGGCTGCATCAGGAGTCTCTCCAATACGTGTTTTAAAAAAAAATTAAGACACCGGGCAAGAAAACTTTAAATCTTCTCCCACTTTTGGACAGCTGCTAATAATGGATAATATCAGAGTGTGAGGGAGAGGGGGGGGGGGGAGTGTGAGGGAGGGGGGGGGGGGTGAGGGAGGGGGGGAGTGTGAGGGAGAGGGGGGGGGGGGGGGGGGAGTGTGAGGGAGCCAATAAAATCGATATACCTATCAATTCATTCCATGAAAGCGACGAGTTAAGATAGTAACTATAGGTTTTTATTGGCTAAATAACAGAGCCCACCCTCGTGGGTGATCGGTTCCAGCAAGGAAGAATACTAGCCAAGCAATTACCTTTATACCTGGGCAAGCAGGCGGAGCCATGGGCGGAGTCAGCTGAGGTATGCCTAGGTATAACAGCGCGCGAGGCAAGAGGTAACCTTGTGTAGGTGATAACAACAGTGTAACAATAACAGTGGTTTACCACAACAGCCATGTACAAACCAGTCTGATATAAGCAGCTTACTCTGCAATCGTCATATGTATGTATAGCTCCCTCATCACTTACCGAGTGCACAAAGCAGAGCTGGCAGAGCAACTGTACTTGATGTCTGGGTCACAATCTCACAAATGGCAGTCAAGTGATTCATCAGCCCACACGGCTCTCCATCCGGCGTGTGCACGGGGCACAGGAAGCCCCAGGACTCTGGCAGTAACTTGCGTACAGAGGTGGTTCTCATCTTAGCAAAAGCAGCCCCTCGGTGCACACAGCGAAAATGGGAGAGATAACGGATGAAATTCAGCTTGTCCGCCACAATGCACAAACCCGAATCCTGCAGCATTCCCAGACCTGGGACCAGCGAAGAGAAATACATTTAAAATTAACGCGTATGATTACCCGACTTCAAGATCATCACGAGACGCACAGCACATCTCCTCAGGTTTGTGTCTGCATTTCAACAAGAGACTTAGTCAGGCGTATTCTGTATATAATGCCTCATTTTTGTGAAGATTCATTAAAGAACACCCACAGGTTTGTTTTAGTTTGTTTATGTAAGCAGTTTTTTTGTTTTTTTTTAAACATTTTTGCAGCTCAGTGGTTCTGCAATGTATTTATTTGGAGTTAAAGACAAAATGTCCTCTTTAGGTATTTTCCTTCCCTTCGATCTACCTACACTTCAGTCTCCAAGAGGTGACCTACTTGCAGGTCTGCATCAATGACACTTATCCCAGGCCCTTAGCGCCTGAGAATAGCACGAGATCACGGGACAGCGATATATACAGGGCGCATCGTGTGGGTGAAATCAGCCAACAATCCTTTCTGCTGTAAGTAGACTATAATGATCAAGGATTATCTGTATCTAAACTGTATTTTCTTTTGAACTAGTATATTTATATTGTCAACTGTCCCATTTGTAATAATTCGTCAATGCTTGTGGATGGCCGAGAAATACAACGTTAATTATTTACTGCAGATTTAGTGTAAAAGATGTTTCAATTCTTACTGAAAAAAAATCCAATTTTCCTAGGGTGAAGCCCCTGAACATCTCCGACAAGGGAGACGTTAAATTCCCTCCCAAAAGAGGACTTGTTTTTGGACCCATGGTACAGCCTCTGGTCCCCCATATTTTTGTGACCTTGGTCTCGCACTGGAAATTTAGATTCAAATAAGCAGGTATGCGAGAATGACCCTCCCTTCTTGTGCTGAATCATACTGCGAGGCAGAAATTCCGATCCCTGTGGGTGAGTGCGCGCTGTGTACTCACCCGTAGGGACATCGGAAATGCCGGTTTCAGGCATGCACTGCGCATGCGCTGGAAACCAGCATTTCCGATCTGTCAAGAAAGCTCTTGACAGATCGGACGCCTGCCCTGGAGCAGGGCCTCTGAGGGTGGAGAGTTCCGTTTTTTGGAGACCCTCCACCCGCAGAAAACACTTACAAATCTTGCGCAAGGCCTGCTTTTACCAGGCTAAGAGTTGAAAGTAAAAATAAATAATTTTTACCACTGATTTATCATTTTAAAATACTTTAAAGAAAGGTAAGTTTATTTTTAGCCTTGTTAAATACTTTAATTATTTTTTACAAAAATTTAATTTTTGTTTAAAATAGTTAATTTAATGTAATTTATAGTCACTTTTAAAATGTGATTTTTTAAAAAATTATTTGAAGTTTTAGTTATGTTTTGGGGCTGATCTCTATTCATAGATTTGACGGGTCTTCCGGTCAAATCTATGAATGGAGATTCCCTGCTCTGGTTGGCTCCCCATGGCCCACGTGGTCGCAGGGACGCTGCGAACTACCTGCGCCCCTGGGATACGTGTGCCCTGCACACCGGCAGTTTGAAGAGGCACAGCAACGGAACTCTGTGCCTCCCGGGGGCCCTCCGGTCCAGGCGGAGATTTTTCCAAATCGCAGCTCTCCGCTCGCGGGAGGACTGCGAACTGAATTCCCTTGCCTCTGTTCAGCACATCCTACTGTGGTACAGCCCAGATTGGGAATAAAGCACCTTAATTTAAGGAAGCGAGGTTTTACATCCTAAAATCCACCACCACGTCACAGCACAGTGTGGCTCCGCTGGATCCCGATGCAGATCTGAATGTCTGAATCATTCAATGTTAATGAGCACAGCCAAGATACAAATGTTTCTCATACAAACTGGTTAACCAAAACCGGCTGGATCTCCCTGCATGTATAAATATCTAATTGTGATATAACCACTACATTATTGTATTCTATGTTACAGGACTAGTAATCCAGAGGCCTGGACAAATAATCCAGAGAAATGTGAGTTCCAATCCCACCGTGGCAGTTGGAATTTGAACCCAGTTTTTTTTTTAAATCTGGAAATAAAAATCTGGTAAAAGTACCACAAAGTCGTAAAAACCCAACTGGTTCACTAATGTCCTTTAGGGAGGGAAACCTGCCGTCTTTACTCAGCCTGGCCTGTACGTGACTCCAGTCCCACATCAATGCCCGTAAGGGCCGCGCAAGTTCCGGGTTTAGGCTCGACAGATTCTCCGTATCCTCGGGAAAAGGGCATCCACGGACGGAGACTTCTGCCCAGCGAATGCCCGTGAAATTCTTACGCCTGGTAAAAGCGCAAGGCCTGCTTTTACCAGCGTTGCGTTTTAAAAAACAGAAAAATAAAATTTTATCAGTAACTTATACTTAATTTATATATAATTAAAAACTTGTATCATTGAGGTATGGTAAGTTTTATTTTAGCCCCTTTAAAACATGTAAATTTATTTTTCAAAAAATGTAATTTTTGTTTTAAATATTTAATTAAATGTCATTTTAATTAATTTTAAATATGTGATTTAAAAAAAAAAAATTATTTGATGTCTAGCTGTATTCCCCATTCCTACTTATGGGGTTTCCGTACATGCGGAATCCCGATTAAGAATGAATGGGGAGCCCCTGCTTTCATTCGTTGGGCCAGCCCGCGTGATCCCAGGGGTGCTCGCGAACCGCCTGCGTCCCGGAATACATGGGCCTCTTCCCGCGGGTACCCGGAGAGGCCCAGGACCGCGAGTCTCCGTACCTCCAGGTACGCGGGCATTTTATTTGTGGGTCAGAGACATATCCCCGCGGGAAGCCTCCGACCAGGCCACTGGTGTTTTTTTTTTAAATTACACTTACTGACAGAAAACAAACAGATGTTTCCAGGTCAGATTTTCCAAAAGTAACTGTATTAAAACTGTCCATTTGCGAGCTGCTCCAAGCACGTGGAGATCTCGTTGTAAAAGCAGAATACTCACCCGATTTTGAGCGCAGGTTTCCTGTGGCCAAAAGATACTCAAATGGTCGCGATAGATCTGGCACTAAATTAAACACTTTCATCAGGTTTTCTGAATTAATCTGGATAGTTCCTTTTTGGCTCTTTTTGTCCAGTGCTAATTTTATGGCCTGTAACCAAAAGTCCATCTTCTCCTGTCAACAAGAATCAGGGGGAAAGAACACAGTAATTTTTTTTTTTAACCCCAAAAAAAACCAACTGGAATTTGTACCAACATGAACTTGAGTGATCAGTTAAAATTGTCCCACGCTGATTACATAAATGTGAATTTAGCTCAGTTGGTAGCACTGAATCGGAAGGTTGTCAATTCATAATCATAATCAACTTTATTGATGTTAAGGGCCAGGTTGTTCAAACCCCGTTCCAGGATTTTGAGCACCTAACCTAGGCTGATGCTTCAGTACAGCCCTGAGGGAGGTGCCATCTTTCAGAAGAGACATTAAACCTGTGTGACTGCTCAGACGGATGTAAAAGATTCTACGGCACTCTTTTTTTTTTTTGAAGAGCGGGGAAGATTTCTTGTCGTCCTGGCCAACGCTCTTCCCGTCAGCCAACGCGAACCAAACAGACTAACCGGTCATTTATCTCACTTGCTGTTTGTGGGACCTTGCTGTGCACAAATTGGCTGCCGCGTTTGCCTCAAATACAACAACAACTACTCCACCTCAAAAGTAATTCCGTGGCTTCAATTTGATGGTTGTGAAGCACTTTACAACATCCTGAAAACTTGGGAGAATGAAATATAAAAGCATGTTCTTCCTCACACATAAAGGGAACTTTGTTACTGTCCATTTGCTTGTAAATATTTTATCAAAAAGGAGGAATTCAACCTTTTCCCTTACAAAGGCCAAGCTTTCCCTTTTACACAAGCATTTTTAAAAATTATTTTCCTCTTCTCTGGCACAAGGTCACTGGATAACGGTCAGGAATTGGGAGCTGACAATTCCCTTCCAAACCCTGGCAATTGCGCCTCTAGCCAAAAGCAAAATACTGCAGCAACTTTGAAAACCAGACATGGTGAGTTAACCTTCCCAGAAAGTACTGTACACAAGCAAAGCAATGGAATCCCCTATGATTCTGAAGAAATGTAATATTTAAAGCAATAATTTGAGATTTATAGCACTGGGCAGAGAATTTTGCTAAGCACGCTATTGAAATTTACATTTTTCCCTCCAACAGAACAGAATTCCAACTCACAATCCAAGCTTAATATTGCTCACTTATATTTGATATAACTTGTACTTAATGTAATGTATAACCTGGGGGGAAATTGCACAGTCTATCCAAATGTACATCCACTCAGCACTTTCTGTAATTCTATGTTAACAAGCAACCAGTCAAATATTGCAGTAATTCTCCTTTCCTGTATCTCTAACTAAACTCTACTAAACACTTGAACTGATTTGTCTAAAAACAAAAATGAAGACCTAAACTTACTGTAAATCAAAATTAAATATATAATAAATTTTATATATGTTATGGCGTCTTAATAGGATTTTCCTGTTATAAAGCTACCCGTCGCACAGCCACACCCGCAGCTGCACATTTCTACCGCTAGATAGAGCTTCCATAGCTTCAGAAACTGCAAGTCCCCGTGGCCACACCGCCAGTGAAACTAATGCACTCAGAGGGGAATTCACTTTGTCCTGACTTTCCATAGGCTACATCACAGTTAGATCCACTAGTATGGTATATACATGAACTTGGGACAATAGGTTCTGTAGTGGGCTAGATAAGAACATAAGAAATAGGAGCAGGAGTTGGCCATTTGGCCCTTCAAGCCTGCTCCGCCATTCAATAAGATCATGGTTGATCTTCTACCTCATCTCCACTTTCCTGCACTATCCCCATATCCCTCGATTCCCTTAATATTCAAAAACCTATCGATCTCTGTCTTGAATATACTCAACGACTGATCCTTCACAGCCTTCTGGGGTAGAGAATTCCAAAGATTCACCGCCCTCTGAGTGAAGAAATTTCTCCTCATCTCAGTCCGAAATGTCCTACCCCGTATCCTGAGACTGTGACCCCTCGTTCTAGACCCCCCCCAGCCAGGGAAAACATCCTTCCTGCATCCAGTCTGTCTAGATCTACCCTGTCAAGTCCTGTAAGAATTTTGTATGTTTCAATGAGATCACCTCTCATTCCTCTAAACTCTAGAGAATATAGGCCTATATAGGTATAGATACTGTCCCCACCTCTGGGACATAGTTTAAAAATAAGTTCAGGGTGAAAATCTCCCCTGTCTGAGATTGTTAGCCTCCTTTAGACAGTCTCAATCCAGTTCCTAGCAAGCCCACAGCTCAAAATTGCTCCAAACTTGGGATTTTAAAAAAAAGGCAAATTGTCCAGTACAGAACATTCTTCTGTTTTCTCTCTGCATAATGGATACCTGACCTGGGAGAGTCCTTGATGCTGAAGGCGCTCCATTCCCCAGCACTAACTTCCCTCATCTTGATCAGCTCTCAAATTGGGGGGGAAAAACACATTTTAAGTACATCAGTGAACTGGCACAGCCTGCACCGGATTTCCAAACGATGTTAAGTTCAAACCGCACTCTAGGCTGGCCAGACCTACCCTACAGAAGTGTAACTCTCCTGTTGCCATCATGGAGGCAATATTGCAGCGGACATAGGAAAAATCTGTGGCTCGCCCAACTGAAGAAGGAAACTAGACACAGTGGGACAGCAGTGTAGGGTGCAAAAAGAAGAAAAACAAAGAATTATTAAACGGTGTCGTCATTCGGATTTGAGTTAAAGTGGCCATGAGCAAATTTGGCTAGGGTAAATAAAATCAGAGCGTTAAATGCGTGGCTCAAAGACTGGTGTGGGAGAAATGGGTTTTGCTTCTTGGGACACTGGCACCAGTACTGGGACAGGAGAGAGCTGTTCCGTTGGGACGGACTTCACTTGGCTAGTGCTGGGACTAGAATCCCGGCGAATTGAATAACTAGGGCTGTAGAGAGGGCTTTAAACTAATTAGTGGGGGGGGGGGGGGGGGGGAGGTTTCAAGAGAGCGAAAAATAAAAATGACAGCGGAGAAGGCAATAGAGCAAAGTAGCAGTGGGGAAATTAAAAACCGGAGCGTGTCAGGAAGGGACAGAATATATAAAGATAAAGGTAAAGTAGTAAAGGGGGTAAAAGCAGGAATAAATTGTCACAAAACATATTTAAAAGTTCTTTATCTGAATGCACGCAGCATTCGTAACAAAATAGACGAGTTGACGGTACAAATAACTACACATGGGTATGATCTGGTGGCCATACAGAAACATGGCTGCGAGGTGACCATGACTGGGAACTAAACATCCAGGGGTATTTGACTATTAGGAAGGACAGACAGGAAGGAAAGGGAGGTGGGGTGGCTATGTTAATAAAGGATGGAATCACTGCAATAGTGAGAAATGATATTGGGTCAAAGGATCAGGATAGTGAAACAGTTTGGGTGGAGATAAGGAATAATAAGGGGAAAAAGTCACTAGTGGGCGTAGTCTATAGGCCTCCTAACAGTTGCAACTCTATTGGTCGGAGTATAAATCAGGAAATAATTGGGGCTTGTAATAAGGGAACAGCTATAATCAATGGGAGATTTTAACTTTCATATTGACTGGACAAATCAAATTGGGCAGGACAGCCTTGAGGAAGAGTTCATAGAGTGCATTAGGGATGGGTTCCTTGAGCAGTATGTAACTGAACCAACCAGGGGGCAGGCAATCTTAGATCTGGTCCTGTGTAATGAGACAGGATTAATAAAAAATGTCCTAGTAAAGGATCCCTTTGGTATGAGTGACCATAACATGGTTGAATTCCAAATTCAGTTGGAGGGTGAGAGAGTTGGATCTCAAACCAGCATACTAAGCTTAAATAAAGGAGACTATGAAGGTATGAGAGCAGAGTTGACTAAAGTGGACTGGGAAAATAGATTAAGGTGTAAGACGGTACAGGAGCAGTGGTGTACATTCAAGGAGATATTTCACAACTTTCAAGAAAAATATATTCCACTGAGGAAAAAGGGGCGTAAAAGAAAAGACAGCCATCCGTGGCTAAGTAAAGTAATAAAGGATAGTATCCGACTGAAAACAAGGGCATATAAAGTAGCCAAATCTAGTGGGAGGATAGAAGATTGGGAAGTATTTAAAAGCCAGCAAAGAATAACTAAAAGATTAATTAAGAAAGGGAAGATAGATTATGAAAGTAAACTAGCAAAAAATATAAAAACAGATAGCAAGAGTTTCTACAGTTATATAAAAAGAAAAAGGGTGGCGAAAGTGAGTGTTGGTCCCTTAGAGGACGAGACCGGGAAATTAGTAGTGGGGAATATGGAGATGGCAAATACGCTGAACAAATATTTTGTATCAGTCTTTACAGTAGAGGACACTAAAAATATCCCAACACTGGACAAACAGGGGGCTATGGGGGGGGAGGAGCTAAACACGATTAAAATCACTAAGGAGATGGTGCTCGGTAAGATAATGGGACTTAAGGCGGATAAATCCCCTGGACCTGATGGCTTACATCCTAGGGTCTTGAGAGAAGTAGCGGTAGGGATTGCGGATGCATTGGTGGTAATTTTCCAAAACTCCCTGGATTCAGGAAAGGTCTCAGCAGATTGGAAAACTGCTAATGTAACGGCCTTATTTAAAAAGGGAGGTAGACAAAAGGCTGGAAACTATAGACCAGTTAGCCTAACATCTGTGGTTGGTAAAATGTTGGAGTCCATTACTAAGGAAGCAGTAACAGGACATTTGGATAAGCATAATTTAATCGGACAGAGTCAGCATGGTTTTATGAAGGGGAAGTCATGTTTGACAAATTTGCTCGAATTCTTTGAGGATGTAACATACAGGGTGGATAAATGGGAACCAGTGGATGTGGTGTATTTGGACTTCCAAAAGGCATTTGACAAGGTGCCACACAAAAGATTACTGCACAAGAAAAAATCACAGGATTGGGGGTAATATACTGGCATGGGTGGAAGATTGGCTATCTAACAGAAAACAGAGAGTGGGGATAAATGGTTCATTCTCGGGTTGGCAATCAGTAACTAGTGGTGTTCCGCAGGGATCAGTGCTGGGACCCCAACTCTTTACAATCTATATTAACGATTTGGAGGAGGGGACCAAGTGCAACGTATCCAAGTTTGCCGACGATACAAAGATGGGAGGGAAAGCAGTGAGTGAGGAGGACATAAAAAACCTGCAAAAGGACAGACAGGCTAAGTGAGTGGGCAGAAATTTGGCAGATGGAATATAATGTTGGAAAGTGTAAGGTTATGCACTTTGGCAGAAAAAATCAAAGAGCAAGTTATTATCTAAATGGAAAGAAACTGCAAAGTGCTACAGTACAAAGGGATCTGGGGGTCCTGGTGCATGAAACACAGAAGGTTAGTATGCAGGTACAGCAGGTGATCAGGAAGGCCAATGGAATCTTGGCTTTTATTGCAAGGGGGATGGAGTATAACAGCAGGGAAGTCTTGCTTCAGTTATACAGGGTACTGGTGAGGCCACACCTGGAATACTGCATACAGTTTTGGTTTCCATATTTAAGAAAAGATATACTTGCTTTCGAGGCAGTTCAGAGAAGGTTCACTCGGTTGATTCCGGAGATGAGGGGGTTGACTTATGAGGAAAGGTTGAGTACGTTGGGCCTCTACTCATTGGAATTCAGAAGAATTAGAGGCGATCTTATCGAAACATATAAGATTGTGAGTGGGCTTGATCGGGTGGATGCGGGGAGGATGTTTCCACTGATGGGTTAGACTAGAACTAGGGAGCATAATCTTAGAATAAGGGGCTGCCGTTTCAATACTGAGATGAGGAGAAACTTCTTCGTTCAGAGGGTAGTAAATCTATGGAATTTGCTACCTCAGAGAGCTGTGGAAGCTGCGACATTAAATAAATTTAAAACGGAGATAGAGTTTCCTAGCTGATAAAGGAATTAAGGGTTATGGGGAGCGGGCAGTGATGTGGACGTGAATCTAGGTTCGGATCAGCCATGATCCTATTGAATGGCGGAGCAGGCCCGAGGGGCCGTATGGCCTACTCCTGCTCCTACTTCTTATGTTCTTATGAAACGTTAATACTATGCCCAATTAAATTGTGGAAAAAAAGTGATTCTGCTAGAGCCCCATCAAACTTGGATGTCTAGTACTATACACAATATCAGGGTTAAGTACTGGTGTTATACATCCATTACAAGTGACAGCAATCCGGGGTGATGGATTAAGAACATAAAATATGAAGCACAATATTGGGCACAATATTAAAACACATCGACTTAAGTGACATTTTCCCCGCGGTGCTGAGTATATGATAGCAGTGTTACGGGAAAGCACTCTAATGGGAAACAACTTTGAGTTATTAAAAGTTCCACGTTAAGTTGCCTGCAGCCTACTTTGTAAAGTAATCCAAAAAAAATAAGTCAATCCCAGTCTCAGTATGAGCCAGATATTGGTACTCTTGAGCAGCTAACATCACAACTTCCCTCGACAGGACACGTGCTAACCAGTAGAATACTGAAAAGGTTTTAACTCTTAAGTTAATTTCCATGACTTTATCAGCAGTATCAGTTTGGCCCAGTGCAGTACTGAGAAAGTGTTGGATCATTAGAAGTGGCTCGTCCTTTGGATGAGGCGTGAAGCTGAGGCCCCATCTGCCTATACCAGTGGCTCAACCGGACAGTACAAAATCCCATGGCACTATTCAGGGAATTTACCTGGTAACCGAGCCAAAATTCCTCCCTCAACCAAAAACAAATTAACATGCCATTCATCTTGGGCTGTTTGTGGGATATGGCTGTGCAGAAAATGGCTGCCACGTTTGCCTACATAACAAGAGGTTGCATTTCAAAGTGTAGTGCTTTGGGATGTTTCTGGAAGATGCGAGGTCATTGTATATAAATTAATTAATGTCTTTCTTTTGTCTTTTTAATAAACCACTAGAGGGCACTACAAACTAAAGCTCATTATGTATGGTGCAGTTGTAAGACGTGAAAAGCACTTTAAAATTTAACATGAAATGACCTCCATCTGCCACTGAATTAACTCATTATATACTAAAAAAAAAAGCATTAGTTCATAATATTTAAATCTACCAGGCAAGTGTGATGTGCACAACTGAACAGTAACCAAGCTTGCTTCAACAGCACCTCCCCATTTCTGGGATCTCTACCACCGAGAAATACAAGAGCACTAAGATCACGGGAACACCATCACCTCCGAGTCACGGGCCATCCTGGCTTGGATATGTGTCGCCACTCCTTCATGATCACCGGATTAAGATCCTGGAATTCCCTAGCTAATACCATCACGGATTCAAGAAGATTCACCGCCGTCAGCCTCTCGGGGGGGGCGGGGGGGGGGGGGGACTCGGGATGGGCACATCCTCAGAACAAATAAAATGCAAATTTAAAAAAAACATAGAAGCTGCCAGTGGGGCCCTTTTATTTTCTATTTAAAAATTGTTATTGTCAAAAATTGCTATTGGAGCTCTGGTGAGGCTGACAGCTGCCTGTAGTTATATTCTGTATGTGTAAATTGATAAAAAGATCATTCTCAGACACAGTTGACAAAAGTTTCACACTTTATCCCCCTCCTCACTCAAAAAATGTTAATTAAAAATCATTTTGCAATTATTGCAAAAGCAAAATCAGGAAGAAAGGTTTTTAGTTATATTATAGTAGTATGGGTTTTGCAAATATAATCTACATATGGATGTTGTAGTGTATGTACCTTTAAGAGAGAACTACTTTTACAGCTCCTGTATACTGTAGTACCGGCAGTGACCACACCTGTATATAAGCCTTGAGCATGCCTCTGTACCCCCAGTCTTGAGACTACCCTACTCCAGTAAATACCTGTTGATTGTTAAGTTACAGCATCCGTGTGGTTATTGAAAAACATCATACTCTCAGAAGCACGGATCTAACAGTGGCGACGAGTGTCGATTCGAATCTACCTGCAACTCTGCATTTCCCTTCGAGGATTCGCTCCGGGAGGGCGGTGGAAGAAAGTCGAGGCCAGGAGCACGGGCGTCGACCACGAGCAACCGCCCAGTCGTCCGGCAGAGAGTGAACATCGCAGGGGAGGCTGTGGAGAGCCAGGCTTGGTTCCCCAGCCACGACGATCAGCAACAGACTGACGACAGGTACAGCGCAGACCCTTCCCGGACAGCGGCGGCTGGAGCCGACTGACGGCGGAGAAAAAGCCAAGCAACGTCGACGGGGTAAGACAGAGGGTGAAGCGCACAGGCGCAGCCGGGGGTTGAAAACTGAGCGGCGTCGATGAAAAACAAAACGGAGAGAGGGTAAAGCAGCAGCCGGGTTCAGGACCGAGCGGCGGAAATGGGAAAGGCGCACAGAAAAAAAAACGCGCAGAGCACAAGGGCTGAACAGTGTCTGTGGGGAGAAGAAGGGAGAGCGCGGGAGACGCCATTGAGCCACGGAGAAGGAAGAGCGCGGGAAATGCCATTTTTGACAGTTAAATCACACCCAGGGATGTCGAAGAGTGGCAGTATCTCTACGTTCGACAATGAAGTCGAAGATTGGGCGACATATGTGGAACATATTGAGGTGTACTGCAGGGCGAATGAAGTGCCAGATGCTAGGAAAGCACTGGTTTTGTTAAATTCCATGGGTGCAAAAACTTATGGGTTACTGCGAAACCTAATAACCCCAGAGAAGCCTGTGAACAAGAATTTTGAAAGCATAGTAGAAATCCTACAGGACCACTTAAACCCCACACCGCTGCTGATAGCAGAATGATTTAAGTTCCATAAAAGGAACCAACACAAAGACGAAAGCAATGCTGAGTACTTAACGGAACTGCGCAAGCTATCGAAACACTGCCAGTTTGGAGTGGGACTAGCAGATACGTTAAGGGACAAGTTTGTGTGTGGGCTGCAAAGTGAAGGAACCCAGAAACGGCTTCTAT
The DNA here is from genome assembly GCF_052327205.1 of Somniosus microcephalus. Lineage (NCBI taxonomy): Eukaryota > Metazoa > Chordata > Chondrichthyes > Squaliformes > Somniosidae > Somniosus > Somniosus microcephalus. Next base: position 214,852,196 of record NC_140995.1, on the reverse strand, counting down.
CAGAAAAGGATCTTACGCTGGACAAGGCTTTCAGTATGGCAGTATCACACGAAGCAGCCGCAAGGGGCGCTGCAGAGATACAACGGAGACCGCAAGAATATGGCACCAATGAAATGTCCTATGGAACAGGGAAGTATTATCGCTGTGGCAGAACAACACACGACCAGAAGGATTGTTGGTTCAAGGACCAAGTGTGCAGACAGTGTGGAAAAGCAGGACACATAGCAAGAGTCTGCAGGTCTGGGAAGAAAACCAACAGCAAGAAATCTCCACAGGAGAAGTACAAAAAGGTACACAAGGTGATGGACAGTAGTTCAAACGAACAGAAAAGTGACACAGACTCCGGAAGCAAGGAGCTGAGTTGTCTGAAACTACATAAGGTAACCAAAATGGAGGATCACCAGACTATCTGGGTTACACTCAAGATAGACGGAGTCCAAGTGAAAATGGAATTGGACACAGGATCAGCCCAACAGTCATAAACCAAAGGGACTACAAGCGGCTATTTTCACATATACCCTTGAAAGCTACAGAGATTGTCTTGAAGACGTACACGGGGCAAAAAGTCTACCCCAAAGGAAAAATAAGGGTGAAAGTGATATACAAAGGCCAGGAAATACCTAAAATGGACATATATGTATTGCCAGATGGAGGACCACCACTGCTAGGACATGAATGGATCCGGAAGATACAATTAGATTGGCATTCCATATAGGCACTGAAGGTTGAGGCCAAAAAGGATGACAACGTCACACCTGGACGACTGTCAAAAATGCTAACTGACGCAAAAGAAGTGTTCCAGGAGGGACTCGGAACACTAAAAGGCATAACAGCAACGATTAAAATAGAGGAAAATGCAAGCCCAAAGTTTCTTAAGGCCAGACCAGTGCCTTATGCGATCAGACCAGCCGTCGAAGCAGAGCTGGAAGGGTTGGAACGTTCAGGAGTACTGTCCAAAGTAGACTGGAGCGAGTGGGCTGCACCCATCATTCCTGTAATGAAGAGGTCGTTGAGTAATACGCCTGGGGAAACAAAGAAGGTCCGCATCTGTGGGGATTTTAAGGTGACAGTGAACCCAGTCCTTCACACGGTACAATATCCGCTTCCACGAATTGAGGATATTTTCGCCTCGCTATCTGGAGGTAAACACTTCACCAAAACTGATCTAGCCCAGGCGTACTTGCAAATGGAGGTAGAAGAAGCCTCGAAACAATACCTTACGATCAACACGCATAAAGGTCTCTATCAATACAACCGGCTGGTGTTCGGGGTAGCATCGGCTCCGGCTATTTGGCAAAGGGCGATGGATCAAGTCCTGCAAGGGATTCCAGGGACCCAGTGTTATTTGGACGACATCCTGGTCACGGGCGAAAATGACAGTGATCACCTCGCCAACTTAGAGAAGGTGCTCACCAGATTAAAGGAATATGGGCTACGAGCTAATCGCCACAAGTGCGAGTTTTTCCAGAAGCAGATCTCGTATTGTGGCCATGTCATCGATGAAGAGGGGTTACATAAGTCCCCTGAAAAGATTGAGGCAGTAGTCAAGGCTCCAGCACCGGAAAATGTGTCACAACTGAGGTCGTTCCTCGGGCTGGTAAACTACTACCATAAGTTCTTACCAAATTTGTCCATGGTATTACACCCACTGAACACCCTACTGCAAACAGGGGTACCATGGAAGTGGAATGACGAACGTAGACGAGCTTTCCAGAAGTGTAAAGAATTGATCACATCAAAAGAGGTGTTGGCCCATTTCAACCCAGCACTACCAATTCGTTTGGCATGTGATGCATCACCCTATGGTATTGGAGCGGTGCTGTCGCACAAATTCCCAGACGGGTTGGAGAGGCCAGTAGCCTTTGCGTCTCGGTCACTAACCTCAGCCGAGCGCAACTACGCCCAGATTGACAGGGAGGCCCCCAGCCTAGTATGGGGAGTAAAAAAATTCAACCACTATCTGCATGGGCAGAAGTTCACCTTGCTGACTGACCACCAACCACTTGTCTCCATCTTTAATCCCAAGAAGGGCGTTCCAGTGATGACTGCACAACAGTTACAAAGATGGTCCCTGTTTCTAGGGGCGAATCAATATGAAATAGAATATAAAGGCACGAAACAGCATGGAAACGCTGATGGGCTATCGCGCCTGCCACTGCCTACTGTGGAGGAAGCACCAGCAGTGGACCCTATCGAGATATTTTATTCGTCAATAATTGAACGATTGCCAGTAACGAACGCGGATATAGAGAAGGAGACCCGCAATGATCCGACGCTGTCTCGGGTATATGATTTGACGGTGAGGGGATGGCCAACACATGGCGACTCACTGTTGCCAGCATTCTCATCCAGAAGAGAACAGCTGTCAGTATGCCAGGGGACAGTGATGTGTGGATCCAGAGTGGTGATTCCACCCAAGTTAAGGGAGAGAGTGCTAAATGAGCTTCATGAAGGTCATCTGGGGGGAGTGAAAATGAAAAGCCTTGCTAGGGCTTATGTGTGGTGGCCGGGAATCGATCAACAAATCGAAGACCTAACCAAGAGCTGCTCAGGATGCCAGAAGGTCCAAAATGCACCACCACATGCCCCTCTACACCCATGGCAACGGGTGCATATTGATTTCGCTGGTCCATTCATGGACTCAATGTTCTTAATAGCAGTGGATGCTCATTCGAAATGGCCTGAGGTGATAAAAATGTCCTCAACCACTACAGAGAAAACGATTGCAGTCCTACGGACCATATTTGCCAGGAACGGCTTGCCAGAGCAGATTTGTTCTGATAATGGACCACAGTTTGTGTCCGAAGAGTTTCGAAAGTTTATGAGAAGGAATGGGGTAAGGCATTACACATCCGCCCCGTATCATCCAGCCACAAATGGATTGGCTGAGAGGTTCGTACAAACCTTTAAGAAGGCGATAAAGGCCATGTGCGACGATGAAATTCCACTACAGCATAAGGTGGACAATTTCTTATTAGCCTACCGAAACGCGACACATGCAGTTACCAACCAGACCCTGGCCATGATGTTCTTTAACCGAAGGTTGAGATCTCGTCTGGACTTGCTCAGACCAAATGTGCGAAGAAATGTTGAGGATAAACAATTCCAGCACATCAATGAGAAGCCGACAAGAAGCTTCAACGTAAGACAACCAGTCTTGGCCCGTGACTACCGAACAGAGAAATGGCAACCCGGAACGATATGCACAAGGCAGGGGCCATTAATGTACACAGTGGATGTCGGGGAGAACATTGTGAGACGCCACGTCGATCAGATCTTAGCGTCACAGGAACGAGTCAACCCCATGTCTCGCGTACCTGGGGATGAACCCGAAATACCGGTAGCATCTACCTCCGAACCAGTAGCAGTGGAAACCGATGAACTAACCGACAAAAAGGGGCCAGAATCGCCTCCGCACCAAGAACAAGAACCTCAGGAAAGAATCAGGAAGCCGCCCCAAAGACTGAATCTATAAATGGACTATTGTTGTTTAATGTACATGTTAAAGTGTTAATTGTTATTTGAATATTATGGGTATTGCTAATCTAAAAGGGGAGGAATTGTAGTGTATGTACCTTTAAGAGAGAACTACTTTTACAGCTCCTGTATACTGTAGTACCGGCAGTGACCACACCTGTATATAAGCCTTGCGCATGCCTCTGTACCCCCAGTCTTGAGACTACCCTACTCCAGTAAATACCTGTTGATTGTTAAGTTATAGCATCCGTGTGGTTACTGAAAAACATCATACTCTCAGAATCACGGATCTAACAGATGTATGAATACCAGTCCATTCCTAGTTATTATGCAGCAGACTAACCTTCAAAAACATCAAATAGAGCTGTCCGGGGGCCAACACTTCATGATTTACCAAGCTATCTGGATTCTCTTCCTGACATTCATCCTTGGCAAATGCAAACAGCTTCCGGGTCATCAAGCAGAGCAAGTAAAACTTCTCCACATTGGATTTTAGATGTATGCACAGACACTGACTGCAGATGAAGAAAAAGAGAGAGCACAATCTTATCTTCCAAATATTAACCGTAGCAAAGGCACACCAATAAAATCATTAGCTGGGCATCAGAGTAACAGTATTGTCGACCAATTCTTAACATGATGGTCTTTGAAGTGAATGGACAAATTTAGTAGAGGGGTTCCTTTACATATTAGCACATAGTACTTGGCATTGTTTAAAAATTAAAATGTTTAGGGACTGGGTAGTACAATGGATTGGAACGCTAGCCTTTGACCTTTGAGCCCTGGGTTCAAATATAACGGAGTTGATGGGCTGAATGTTTCCTCTCCCACAAGATCTTAATGAATTTCCGTTTATTTACACCAAATATTGAGTTGTCAAAGGGGTTCATCCTTTATGCGGAATAAGAGGCTTCTCAAACGGTCAGGTAAGCAAACCAATTGGCAAATTACTGTTACAACTAAAATGTCTTCTCGTTTCCACTGGCTGTAAATATCCTAAGCACATAATCTAAGATAACACTTCAGTGCAGCACTAAGATGTTAAACCGTGGCCCCATCTGCCTGTTCCATTGGTTCAGGGGGGATGTTAAAGATCCCATGCAGTTGTCAAAGAAGAATGACAGCTAACCTGCCAACATTCCTCCCTCAACCAACACAACCTAAAAAAACAGCCTGACTGGTCATTCATTGGGACATTACTGTGCATAAAATGGCTGTTATATTCACATGCATAACAGTGGCTGTTAATTGTACAATATTGACTTGCATGTGAAGTGTTTTCAGATACTTTGGAGAGACGATAAGGCGCTATATAAATGCAAGAACTTACTTTCTTCCTTCTTAGCTGAGGATTCTCAACCCAATTCCAAATTTTAGACATCACAAAACTACTTCCGACGAAGTCACTGAAGAAACATTTTTTAATACAAAAAACTACAATCTATAAAAAAATGACGAATGAATTTCCCATCCTGCCAAATTATATAAAGTTTAGATATTTTCTTTTTGACAAACTTTGAAACCTGCAGCTAGCTGTCCCGTGAAACACTATTTGACTCAACGGGCTGTGGTCATGTAATTCAGCGTAATTCTTCCCCAGCTGAGACAAGACAACAGGAATTCTGATTCCCCCTTTGCAATAAGAGAAATTAACAGCTAAGATGAATTCTAATATTAAATTACCAATAAGGAATTTTTTTCCACGTTAAAGGTATTTTGAGACGTATAATGGACTTGTTCTTGGTTACACACAATGTTATTGGAAAAGTAGACAGCTGGGTGGATACCTAAATCTTTTCCAATCACCGTATACCTCTGGCAGAAATAACATGCTTTTTCCCCCTCAGATTTCAGAGGTGGATATGGAGATTGTAGATCTACCAAGAGTGGATGTAGCACAGTTGGTGAGGGATATTATTCAAGTAGAGATGATACTAAAGAAGTCACTCAATCTTAAGACAGACAAATCCACTTCATCTTACTAATTTTCCAAAATGCTCTGTAATGGAAAATTGTATCAGAGGATGGAGAGGAACACACCTTTTCAAAACAGGAGAGGGAGAGAGCTAATCCTGGAAATTCTAGGCCAGTTAGTCTTACTTTAGATGTTGGTATAAATGAGAATTAATAAAAGGCAGTTAGCACAGGCCCCGAACAGGCGGGTAATATTTAACCAACCTTGTGGAATTCTTTGATGCATTCGATAAGGTGCCACATAGAGACTTAGGGCAAAGATAATAGCACATGGAATGAAGGGAAATGTGGCCTTATGCATTGAGGGCAGAAAGCCAAGGGTTGGGGTAAAAAGAAGTTCCTCCCATTTTAAAAGATGAGAGACGTTCCACAGGAATCTGTGCTGGGGCTACTATATGCGCAGCAGTGTGGAAAAACAAGACCGCCACCAGCCATCTGTCCGCCTAATGCCACTTCCCTCTCACCATGGTGGTTTTTGACGCTGCTCACCCGGACAAGCTGCCTCTCTTCCAGGCATCAGTTTAATTCAGTTCACCAGTCTGGCTCCAGGCCTGGACATACATAAATGTATAAAAGTACGAGACAGCTACATGAAAAGCATCACTTACTCGAGCAGGAACTCTGCAGCTTGCTCATTCGTGTACCACTCTGGGAGGTAAAGCTTCACACGGAATCTCTCCCCCAGGTAATTCAGGACTTGCTTCTTTGTAGTGCACCCTTCCGTCATCACCATTCTCAACATCTGTGCCACACAACTCTTAAAGAAGGAGTTGTCTTCTTTTCCTTTAATCAACTCCTGGTAAATCTGGTAGTCTGTGAAATCAACCATCCCCTGCAAAATAAGACAGGAACAAACACAACTGGTGAGGATGAAATAAAACAGCAAATACATAGCAGGTTCGACAGCACCTGGACAGAGGAGAGTCAGGTTATCCTTTCAGGTGGAGAACTGAAAAAGAAAGTGGTTATAGGACTGACCAAAGCAAAGATAAAGGTCCCGAGTACAGAAACGCTAACTGTTATTACAAAGGGGCAGCTAGTACGATTTACAGCCATAAATAGATTTCCTTTTAAGTTTCATGTAACATCCCATGAGTAAAGATGTAATGTAGATTTGAAGATTTCATTAGTATTTTGGGGCTCCTTGTTTCTGTTTCAAAATCTTCCTTCCTTTTCTTTCCTCCATCTGATTTATTTTTCTGCACCACTTTAGGCTCTTCCCACCATCAACTATGGGGCAAGCCATAGACCTCCATCTAAAGCCCCTGGTAATGGCTTTCTAGAACGGGCACCTGCACCATTAGGAATGATTCCTTTCATAATTTCACTGACAGTTTTCCATGCTTTTTTTATTCGTTCATGGGGTGTGGGTGTCGCTGGCAAGGCCAGCATTTATTGCCCATCCCTAATTGCTCTCGAGAAGGTGGTGGTGAGCCGCCTTCTTGAACCGCTGCAGTCCGTGTGGTGAAGGTACTCCCACAGTGCTGTTAGGGAGGGAGTTCCAGGATTTTGACCCAGCGACGATGAAGGATTGACGATATACTTCTAAGTCAGGATGGTGTGTGACTTGGAGGAGACCTTGGAGGCGGTGGTGTTCCCATGCGCCTGCTGCCCTTGTCCTTCTAGGTGGAAGAGGTCGCAGGTTTGGGAGGCGAAGCCTTGGCGAGTTGCTGCAGTGCATCTTGCAGATGGTACACACTGCAGCCATGGTATGCCGGTGGTGGAGGGAGTGAATGTTTAAGGTGGTGGATGGGCTGCCAATCAAGCAGGCTGGATGGTGTCGACCTTCTTGAGTGTTGTTGGAGCTGCACTCATCCAGGCAAGTGGAGAGTATTCCATCACACTCCTTACTTATGCCTTGTAGATGGTGGAAAGGCTTTGGGGAGTCGGGAGGTGAGACACTCGCCGCAGAATACCCAGCCTCTGACCTGCTCTTGTTGCCACAGTATTTATGTGACTGATCCAGTTAAGTTTCTGGTCAATGGTGACCCCCAGGATGTTGATGGTGGGGAATTCGGCGATGGTAATGTAGTTGAATGTCAAGAGGCAGCGGCTAGACTCTAGCTTGTTGGAGATAGTCATTGCCTGCCACTTATCAGCCCAAGCCTGAACGTCGTCCAGGTTTTGTTGCATGCAGGCATGGACTGCTTCATTATCTGAGGAATTGCAAATGGCACTGAACACTGTGCAGTCATCAAACATCCCCATTTCTGAACTTATGTTGGAGGGAAGGTAATTGATGAAGCAGCTGAAGGTGGTTGGGTCTAGGACATTGCCCTGAGGAACTCTTGCAGCGATGTCCTGGGGCTGTGATTATTGACCTCCAACCACAACAACCATCTTCCTTTGTGCTAGGTATGATTGCAGCCAGTGGAAAGTTTTCCCCCCGATTCCCATTGACTTCAGTTTTACTAGGGCTCCTTGATGCCACACTCGGTCAAATGCTGCCTTGATGTCAAGGGCAGTCACTCTCACTTCACCTCTGGAATTCTAATAATCCAAATAACTAATAAAAAAAATAACCTCCACAAGTAGTAGAATCTAACAGCACAGAAGGAGGTCATTCAGCCCATCATGTCTGTGCCGGCTCTTTGAAAGAGCCTTCCAATTAGCCCCACTCCCCTGCTCTTTCCCCACAGCCCTGCAAATGTTTCCGTTTTAAGCATATATACAATTGCCTTTTAAAAGTTAATATTGAATCTGCTTCCACCATCCTTTCAGTGCATCATAACAATTCGCTGCATAAAAATAAATTCTTCTCATCTCCCCCGATTCTTTTATTTAGTATTTGTTTGTAGATTTTCCCTGTCCAAACCCAATCTTCAGACTATCCATCCTTGACTGCACTAGTGCTGAGGAGGAGGCCAGATAGTATACTCCAATGCCCTCTGCAAAAGACAACAGGAAGCAGTAGAAGCAGTCATATCCAACTCTTCCCTCCCTTGCAGGGAAAGGTGGCATCATAGAATCTTACAGCACAGGAGGAGGTCATTCAACCCATCGTGCCCGTGCCAGCTCTTTGATAGAGCTATCCACAGCTTCCACTTTGTGTCTCCCATTCAGCACAGCTCAGATCAGGAATGGAGAAGAGCAAAGTTTGAATTTACTCGTCCTCTACTGCATAACTCTATTCCTTAGCGTCCAGCACCAATCCATTTCCCTTCGGAACTCAAGTGGTTTGATGAGGTTCTCGTCAGTAAAGCAAACCAACAACACCATGGGCTGCAAGACTGAAGACCAAAACATGTCCCCCAAGACTGAAGACCAAAACATGTCCCCCAAGACTGAAGACCAAAACATGTCCCCCAAGACTGAAGACCAAAACATGTCCCCCGAGACTGAAGACCAAAACATGTCCCCCGAGACTGAAGACCAAAACATGTCCCCCGAGACTGAAGACCAAAACATGTCCCCCGAGACTGAAGACCAAAACATGTCCCCCAAGACTGAAGACCAAAACATGTCCCCAAGACTGAAGACCAAAACATGTCCCCCGAGACTGAAGACCAAAACATGTCCCCCAAGACTGAAGACCAAAACATGTCCCCCAAGACTGAAGACCAAAACATATCCCCCAAGACTGAAGACCAAAACATGTCCCCCAAGACTGAAGACCAAAACATGTCCCCCGAGACTGAAGACCAAAACATGTCCCCCGAGACTGAAGACCAAAACATGTCCCCCAAAACATAGAAGATAGGAGCAGGAGTAGGCCATTCGGCCCCTCGAGCCTGCTCCGCCATTTACTGAGATCATGGCTGATCATCCAAATTCAGTACCCTGTCCCTGCCTTCTCCCCATATCCCTTGATCCCTTTAGCCTTAAGAAATATAATAGAAACATAGAAGATAGGAGACTGAATACCAAAACATGTCCCCCAAAAGGATTCAGCCTGTTTTTTAAAATCCCAGCCAAATTTCAGCCAGTGCAATATTCCATCTTACCTTAAGTGCAAAGCAGAGCGGTATGAAGAAGAGTTCCTTCTGGTAAACGAAGTTGACCATTACAGTGCCATTGTCCAGATAGTGGAGGTTCATGTTAATTGCAGTGTGCTCATCCTTCACGCAGTGCATGCTGATACCTAGCAGAAGAAACACAACACACAAAAGAGTTTTCAAAACGCTGGCGTATCACTTTCATTAAATGTCACTTTGTTGTAAGTTAATATTTTCTCCCCGTCAAGTCTTGCAACGTCACGAACGAGAAAATGTAGCCAGGCAGCCAGATCCCATGCACCTCCTCAATAACATTCTGACAGCATAATTAGCAGGGAGTGCACCGAGAGGGAATTAACCAATGGTCTACCACTGTGTGGCACAGTGGGCTGACAGCCGTATCAGCCTATCGGGCTGTTGTACTTCAGGGAGTGGGAAGGTGTACACAATTTCACCATCACTTTATCCTCATAAAAAATGTCCCCAAGTGATTGAAATAAAACAGTCGAGTGTGTCAACTTCCAAAGAAACCTAAACTGGAACACAATATTACGGCACAAGTTTAAATATTATGGTCCTCTTTTGAAACTTTGCTCACCAATTACTCGGTTTTCTTTTGCAGGCACTGAATGCTGGCTGGGGTATGGTTCCATAGGTGCCTCTCCCAAGTAGCCATTATTTATGTGTGAGCTGCAGAAAGTGTGACTTCACAGCCAAGCCACATTCTGTCCTCACTCAACATGACCCACACGTTGTTCAGAGGTCCATTGCCACGCAAACACCTTACTTCAGCAGCAGTTCCTAGCCCCATGAGCTCTACCACAGAGAAGGACAAGAGCAGCAACAATAACTTGCTTTAATATAAGCGCCTTTAATGTAGAAAAATGTCCAAAAGCACTTCACAGAACAAAATGGATGATCAGCTAAAGAAGTAGATATTAGGAGGGGTGACAAAAGCTTGGTCAAAGAGGTGGGCCGGGATTTTGCTCACCTCGGCGGGTCCAGTGCGGGCGGTGTCGGGTTGCAGGGACGCTGCTGGCTCCATCCCGCTGTCTAAAATGAATTTACGTTAATAGGGCCTGTTAAGCCCGCCCAGCACGTTTCCCCGGCCAATTAGAGGAAGTAGGTCTGGTGACGTCATTCATGACGCGTCATCAGCTGGTTTCCTTATAGGGACCGTGGTCAACTTTCTTTTGACGTTTGTGCTGTCAGTGTTCTACAGCATTGAAGTGCTGCAAACACTGACAAGCACTGAACAGAGGTGCAGGGCTGCACCCTGGTTCTCCCATGACTCCCTCCATATGCTTATGTAGGGAGTCACAGCACACAAGGAGGTCCTATTCCCTTCCCATGGGCAGAAGAGACCTCCCCAGGAGGCCAACACAGCCTGGTTGCACGTTGCAGAGGAGGTCACAAGCAGGGATGTCGTCAGGAGTCCCTGGCTGCAGTGGCACAAACCTTTCAATGATCTCATTAGATCACGAAACATTAGTACAAAGCCGCACTCACCTTCATCCTGCTGTGCCTCTCATCACATCCCCATCACTCTGCCTTCCCGACCCTACTCCTGCACATCCTTACTCACACCAACTTACCTTGCACCTCCACCCATCCCTCTCTATCTACATTATCACTTCCCCATCTCACTAGCCACCCCTCATACCCACCCTCATCCTAGTCCAATCATACCAACTAACAACACACAAGGGTAGGCACTTGGGTGTTTTAGCCAATGTTAATGTAAAGTTTCTGCTAATGTGCTGTCAAACATTGAAACCTTTATTTTCAACACTTTCCATTCTTGCACAGATTTGTGTGCACCTTTGAAAGTGGTTTAGTGAGTTACAGTGAATGGTGGGACATAATGGTACCCCCCGCAATGGTGGTGAGTGTGAAAGGAATGGCTTGGACATTATAAGGATGCTTTATTGTGCTGGTGTGGGGTGGAGCCAACCTGGCTCATCATGTGACAGCCGGGGTGTACAGCGTCAAGTGAAGTAAATCTGGCCATGGTGAGGCCATCCCTGGCAGCAATGTGGGAGAGTACTAATGCTCTCTGTCCTGTGCAGCATCAGGTGATTGCGGAGGAGGTTGGTGTTGTTGTTGTTGGTGCTGGTGGTGTGCCTGGTGTTGGGGCTGATCATGGTGGGATTCTGAGGACCAAGGTAAAACAGTATAAACGGTACCCATGCTGGTGGAACAGATGGCAGGTGAAGTTGAGATGACAGTGGTGAGAGAGGTTGTTCCAAGGAGGTGACACTGGATGGAGAGTTTGCTCCAAACACTTGCAGCCTGCATAAAACTCAATCTGTCTTCCAAATGCAGTAAGCAACAGCTTCTGTACTTGGAAAGTGAACAGCTGTGAGGTGGGAGCTTTTATAGACCATTTCAAGCTGTCAAGTAATCAGCTGAAGTAATGGCCATTTAACTCCCACCTCAGGTTCACAGACGTGGTCCCCGAGCAGTTTACGTTACAATTATTATTAATAAGGGTCTGTCAACAACCCAATAATTGGTTTACTTGGGTCGCCCACCTCTGCGGGTTAAGTCAGATCGGAGATCACACACGCGCCATTGAGAAAGGCCTTTGGGCAGGGGTCCCGACCCGCTGTCAAAAAAATCAAATCAAAATTCCGGCCGTGGTTATTAAGGAAAATGTTGAAGGAAGACAAAGAGCTGAGGACTTTAAGGAAGGGATTCCTGAGCATGGGGCCTAGACAGCTGATCGCATGGCTGCCGAAGGGAGGGGGGATGCACAAGATGCCAAAGTCAGAGGAACTGAGATTTTTGGGTGGTGGTGGGGGCGGGAGGGGCTTCTAACGCTAGAGAAGGTTACAGAGAAAGGGAGAACGAGATGCAAGAAGGATTTAAACACAAGGACGAGAATTTTAAAATTGTAGTGTTGAGGGACCAGGAACAAATGTAGGGCGAGGAGTGAAGATAGGATTATGGGCAGCAGAGCTTTAGATAAGCTGGTGTTTACAAAGGGTAGCAGATGGGACGCCGGCCAGGACAACATGGGAATAGTTAAGTCCTTGACCCCTCCAGGACATCCTCTCTCTCCAGCACTGTTAGAGAGGATGTCCTGGAGGGGTCAAGGACAGAATCTATTTGTTAGAGTTAAGAAATAATAGAGGTGCCATTACACTACATTGAGGCAAAAATGAATATTCGAGTGGCAGATGGGCTGAGGTGGGGGCAGAGGAGGACAATGTTTTGGAGGCCTTTGTCACAGAGGGGTCAGAAGCTCAGTTCGGGATTGAAGAGGACACTGAGGTTGCGAACAGTCTGGATCAGCCGGAGATAGTAGCCAGGGAGAGGTCAGAAGTTTGTGCTAAACTCTCAGGGCAACTAGGGATGGGCAACAAATGCCAGTCTTGCCAGCGACGAACACATCCCGAGAATTAATTTTTAAAATAATTAATTAATTAATGCAGCATTCCCTACCACTGTCGCAGCTAACTCAGCACGGAGATGAATAGTGAGATTTTCCTGGCATGTTTTGAACAGTGACTGACTGGATAAGCTCAGCGAGTAATTGAGGGAACCGTACTATTCCCTTTATTAGAAAATTGTTGCGGGTATAGGAAGGAGGGAGGGGAGGGTTGGGTTTAAACTAATTTGGCAGGGGGATGGGCACCAGGATGTAGTATTAGAAAGGAGAAACAAAGTGCACAAAGGATGGAAAGAGACAGATAACACTAGAGTAAGAAATAGTGAGGTGTTAGGTGGGGTCAGATTAAGACAGAATACAAGAAGGTCTAAGCAGGTTTACAATGCATGTGTGTAAACGCACGAAGCGTGGTCAATAAGGCTGGTGAGCTGCAGGCGCAAATAGACACATGGGAATATGATGTCGTGGCGATAACGGAGACCTGGCTCAAAAAGGTGGAGAATTGGGTTTTAAATATCCCTGGACGTAAGGTGTTCAGGAAAGATAGGGAAGGAAAGAAAGGAGGCAGGGTGGCAGTATTGGTTAAGGAGCATGTTACAGTGCTGGAGAGAGAGGATGTCCTGGAGGGGTCAAGGACAGAATCTATTTGGTTAGAGTTAAGAAACAATAGAGGTGCCATTACACTACTGGGTGTATTCTATAGGCCGCCAACTAGTGGAAGGATATAGAGGAGCAAATTTGCAGGGAAATTACAGAGAGGTGCAAGAGTTATAGAGTACTAATAATAGGGGACTTCAATTATCCTAATATAGACTGGGATAGTAATCGTGTAAAGGGCAGAGATGGGGAAGAACTTCTGAAGTGTGTTCAGGAGAACTTTCTTGATCAGTACGTTTCCGGCCCAACGAGGAAGGAGGCATTGCTAGATCTGGTTCTGGGTAATGCGGTGGGTCAAGTAGAGCAAGTTTCAGTAGGGGGACATTTAGGGAACAGTGATCATAGTATGATAAGGTTTAGACTAGCTATGGAAAAGGACAGGGAGCAATCTAAAGTAAAAATACTTAATTGGAGGAAGGCGAATTTCAGTGGGTTGAGAACGGATCTGGCCCGGGTAAATTGGAATCAAAGATTGGCAGGCGTAACTGTAATCAAACAATGGGCTGCCTCTAAAGAGGAGATGGTTCGGGTACAGTCGAGGTACATTCCAACGAGGGGGAAAGGTAGGGCTCAACGGGCTCCTTCTGTGCTGTAACCATTCTATGATTCTAACTAAAGTCAGAGCTCCCTGGGTGACGAAAATCTTCCAATCCTCCTTAGATATGGGGGGTGATGCCAGAGGACTGGAGAACTACAAATGTTACACCCTGGCTCAAAAAAAGGTGCAAGGATAAACCCAGCAACTACAGGCCAGTCAGTTTAACCTCAGTAGTGGGGAAGCTTTTAGAAACAGTAATCAGGGACAAAGTTAACAGTCACTTGGACAAGTGTGGATCAATCAAGGAAAGCCAGCACAGATTTGTTAAAGGCAAATCGTGTTTAACTAAATTGTTGAGGTTCTTGATGCAACAGGGAGGGTTGATGAGGGCAATGCGGTTGACGTGGTGTATATGGACTTCCAAAAGGCATTTGAGAAAGTGCCACATAATAGGCTTGCTAGAAAAGTTGGAGCCCATGGAATAAAAGGGACAGTGACAGCATGAATATGAAATTGGCTAAGTGACAGGAAACAGAGTAGTGGTGAACGGTTGTTTTTCGGACAGGAGGAAGATGTAGTGGTGCTCCCCGGGGTCGGTACTAGGACTGCTTTTCTTGATATATATTAATGACTTGGACTTGGGTGTACAGGGTACAATTTCAAAATTTGCAGATGACACAAAACTTGGAAGTATAGTGAACTGTGAAGAGGCTAGTGATAGACTTCAAGAAGAAGAGTGTAAGGATAAACCCAGCAACTATAAGCCAGTCAGTTCAACCTCAGTAGTGGGGAATAGACAGGCTGGTGGAGTGGGTGGACACGTGGCAGATGAAATTTAATGCAGAAAAGTGCAAAGTGATACATTTTGGTAGAAAGAATGAGGAGAGGAAATATAAACTAAAGGGTACAATCCTAAAGGAGGTGCATGAACAGAGAAACCTGGGGGTATATGTGCACAAGTCGTTGAAGGTGGCAGGGCAGGTTGAGAAAGCAGTTAAAAAAGCATACGGGATCCTGGGCTTCATAGAGGCATAGGGCCAGAAATTCGGGTCCCCACGAGTGAGTACGCGCTGTGTACTCACGCGTAGGGCCAACAAAAGTGCCGGTTTCGTGCATGCACTGCGCATGCGCTGGAAACCGGAACTTCCGTTCCCTTAAAGGAAGGGGTTCGAAGGTCAAACCCGTGCACCGGAGAGGCAGCGCGTACGCCTGGAACGTCCGATTTTATTATTTTTTTTTTACAGGTTTCCCCGGGAGGGTAATTCCCTAGCAGCTGTGCGTTTAAAATGCAGTCGCAAGGCCTGCTTTTAACAAGGTAAGTGGTGAATTAAGTAAAATTAAAACATTTTTTCCAGTTTTATTATTTTTAAATACTTTAAAGAAAGGTAAGTTTATTTTTAGCCCCATTAAATTAATTTTTTCAAAAATTTAAATTGTTTAAAAAAGTTATTTTATGTAATTTATAGTTATTTTAAAAATGTGATTTTTTTTTAAATGTATTTGAAGTTTTAGTTATGTTTTGGGGCCGAACTGTATTCATAGATTTGACACGTCTTCCTGTCAAATTTATGAATGGAGATTCCCTATTATGATTGGCTCTCCATGGCCCACGTGATCCCAGGGGACGCTTCGAACTAACTGCGCCCCGGGATACGCAAGCACCGCGCGCCGGCAGCTGGAGGAGGCCAGGATCAGAATCCCACGCGGGCCCACAGCACAACGGCCAGCGCGTTAGGTAAGTGCAGGTCAGAGGTTTGCACCCGCGGGAAGCCTCTGACCCGAATTTCTGGGCCAATGAGTACAAAAGCAAGGAAGTTATGATGAACCTTTATAAATCACTGGTTCGGCCTCAACTGGAGTATTGTGTCCAATTCTGGGCACCGCACTTTAGGAAGGATGTGAAGGCCTCAGAGAGGGTGCAGAAAAGATTTACGAAAATGATTTCAGGGATGAGGGACTTCAGTTATGTGGATAGACTAGAGAAGCTGGGATTGTTTTCCTTAGAGCAGAGAAGGTTGAGAGGCGATATGATAGAGGTGTGCAAAACCATGAGGGGCCCAGACGGAGTAGAGAGAGAGAAACTATTCCCACCGACAGAAGGATCGAGAACCAGAGGAGACAGATTTAAGGTGATTGGCAGAAGGTCCAAAGGCGACATGAGGAAAAACTTTTTTACGCAGCGAGTGGTTAGGATCTGGAATGTACTGCTTGCAAGGTTGATGGAGGCAGACTCAATCGTGGCTTTCAAAAGGGAATTGGATAAGCACCTGCAGGAAAAACATTTACAAGGCTACGGAGAAAGGGCGGGGGAGTGGGACTAGCTGAAGTGTTCTTGCAGAGAGCTGGCACGGGCTCGGCGGGCCGAATGGCCTCCTTCTGTGCTGTAACCATTCTATGATTCTAGGATCAAGAGGTTTAAACTTGCTGACGTGCTGGGCAGTGACTATCTATAGTTACATTAAAATCAATACTGATGCAGCAACAGCGAGCAACTTTAGAATCCTTTAGTTATGACTCTGCAGAAGTGGGAACTCTTGGTGCAGAGACAACACTCTCCGTATTAATAGGAACCGCCTCGATCGGACACCAATCCAACTGCATGTGCACTCAGCAAAGATCAAAATAGGGACTGCAAATCAGTACATAGTAATTACAGCACAGGGGGCTGCCACTCAGCCCAACCACACCCGTGCGAGCTCTTCATACACGAATCCCACTGCCCTCAGCCTCTGCACCGTGCGACATCTCACCCTCGCTGATTTCAAACTCCATCTCAACTCACCTTCTCCTCTCTCCTCAGAGTTCAATGCTCTCCTGTCAACCTTTCCTTCCATATAAACTCTCCTACCCATAGCCACGGCCATTTCCTCGACCTTGCCATCTCATGTGGCCTCTTCAGCCCCATCGTTTCAATCACAGACAAGGCCGTCTCTGATCACTTCCTTGTATCCCTTACCACTCACACCCCCCCCTTCCAACCCCACTTCCTTCGGTATCCGCCCCTGGAAAAAAAACTCTTTCCAAAGTCACTTACAACACACTTTCAAACTCCCAAATGTCTAGCCTTTGGCCCTCCGCTCACCATGATATTGCTGCAGCTACCAATGTGCTCAATCACACCCTCACCTTCGATGCCCTTGTCTCCAGTAAAACCCTACTGTAAGAATTCGCAATAATTTACAGTTCTGAAGATTCATTTTTTTGATTAAAGAATCCCTGGGCGTTGTGCTTTTAAATTTCCAGGGATAAAAATGGCAGTCGCACCACATGGCCGAATGGCAAAAGAGGTTTGGAATGCAGCTTTCTGTGTCTGGAAGTAAGGTTCGATGAAGACAAAGGACAATGCTTTGTTTACAAAGCAACTGAATGCTATTAGCATTTGTTTGTATATCGAGTGGATACATCTAAACTGCAGAAGAGACTTTTGTACCTTGAATGGGAAACGTTTAACAATTGAATGGGTTTTAAATCACCCAGCACTGGACAATAGGGCTGTTGCATTCTCTTTGTTTCAGCCCAGGGAGCTCCGGAAGACACATTAACCCAGTCTAACCACTTTGAGTTAGCCAATCACAGCTTTCTCTTGTGTATTGGACCCTTTGGGTGGGGAATTTTGCACACAGCCCTTGCAAGGCAGAACGGCAGGGGCCTCACCAGGTATAAAGATAGCGGCTGAGAAGCTATCTCACTCTCTTACTTCGCTGGATCACAGGTGAGCAGAGTGTTCTGACTCCTCAACAAAGCAACCTAGTTAAGGAGTTTGGGGGATGGTGATTTAAGGGAATTGCTAAGATTGTTTAAATAACATTGTAGCCATTGTATCCCTCGTTTTTGCCGTCTGCAACCCCGTTATATAGTTTTACTGTAATTACTGTGTTCGTGTGGTATAGTTTATTCTTTTGATTGTAGTTTATTTAGGTAATAAAACTTGATTTTTTTCTCTCATCCAAACTACGTGTCTGTTTTAATATCAATAATTATAAGCCCTGCAGTCAGAACTGGAAGGTGGGGTAGCGATTCGAAACCGCTGTTTTAAAATTGGTCTGAGTGCAGGCAAAGGCTGCAAGACCAGGAAAATTACTTTAAACCAGTTTAAAGAAGCCCCAACCCTTACACTTACCTCTATCGCCTCATGGTCATTCCCTCTGGTACGGCTCCCTCAAGTCCAAGGAGCGCAGACCTGAACATATATGGCGCTCAAATGGTTTAGCCCTTCATCGCCAGATCTGGCTGGACTACATCAAGCACTATGTGGTCCTGCTCTCTTCTGCAAAACAGTTCACAACTCTAGGATCATCCTGGAATCGAAAGATAACCCCAGCTTCTCTTCTCCACTACCAATCGTCTCCTTAAACCCCTCGCCCCTGCCCTCTCCTCCAGCAGACTGAGACCAATCCGTTCAGCTGCCTCTGCTGCATCCCTTGTCCACCAAGCCAAACTTCCCCAAGGATGCCCTCTGCTCTAACCCTGAACTTACATCTTTCTCTAGTTTCTCTCCTATCTCTCCTCATGCCCCCTCCGAGCTCATCTTGCCCATGCAACCCACCGCATGCTCTCTTGACTCTATTTGCACTAAATTGCTGACCACCCAACTTCCCTTCCTGACCTCCATGCTAGCTGATATTGTAAATGGTTCCTTCTCTTTAGGTACTGTGACTGACCCACTCCCTTTCAAATCTTCGACCATCATGCCCGCCTCAAAAAAACCACGCTTAACCTGCAAACTACCACCTCATCTCCAACCGCCCTTTCCTCTCCAAAATCCCTGAATGTGTTGTTGCCTCCCAAATCCGTGCCCATCTTTCCTGCAACTCCATGTTTGAATTTCTCCAATCAGGTTTACGCCTCTGCCACAGTACTGAAATGGTCCTAATCAAAGTCACAAATGACATCCTACGTAACTGTGACCATGGTAAACTATCCCTCCTCATCCTCTTGACATCTCTGCAATCTTTGACACAGTTGACCACACCATCCCCCTCCACCGCCTGGTTTCACTCTTGCCTATCCAGTTGTAGTCATAGAGACTCCTACAATGGCTTCTCTCCCCACCCCCGCAACCTACCCTTGGCCCTCTCCTAATTTTCATCTACATGCAACCTCTCAGCGACATCATCCGAAAACATGGCATCAGGTTCCACATGTACTGTGACGACACCCAGTTCCAACCCACCACCTCACTTGACCCCTCCGCTGCCTCTGTATGGTCAGACTGTTTGACCGACAGCCAGTCTTGGATGAGCCGCAATTTCCTCCAATTAAACACACTGGGAAGACCAAAGCCATTGTCCATAATCCCCGCCAGAAACTCCGTTACTTTGCTACCGTTTCCACTTTCTCTCCACTCCTCAATTCCACCTCGGCCAACGTCTCAGGCTGAACCAAACTGTTCGAGACCTTAGCATCCGACTTGACTGAGCGGAGCTTCCGACCCCATATCCTCTCCATCACAGACTGCCCACTTCCACCTTCGTAACATCGCCTGTCTCCGGCCCTGCCTCAGCTTATCTGCTGCTGAAATCCTCATCCATGCTTTGTTACCTCCAGATTCTACTATTCCGATGCTCTCTCTGTCAGCCTCACAACTTCCATTCTCCACAAACTTGAGCTTATTCAGAATCTTGCTGCCCATAACCTAACTCGTACCCATCACCCCTGTGCTCGCAGATCTACATTGGGTCCCAGTCTACTAATGCTTTGATTTTTAAATGATCATCCTCGTGTTCAAATCCCTCCTTATCTCTGTAACCTCCTCCAGTCCTACAACCACCAAAGATCTCTGCGTTCCTCCAACTCTGAAGTCATGGCAGGTTGCCGAGTACCCCATAATACAGAATTGCTGAACTCCAGTGAGGTCACATGTGATTTGGTGAGTTTAATGTGAAGGTAGGATAACTGTTGTGTATCCCACCAGGACCACAAGAGACACATTTGTAACAGTAGTTTTCAAGAAAGAGAATGTGGACATGACAGTAACAGCAACAACTTGCATTTATATAGTGCCTTTAACGTAGTAAAACATCCCAAGTCGCTTCACAGGAGCGTTACCAGACAAAATTTGACACCGAGCCACATATGATATTAGGACAGGTGGAGGTAGGTTTTAAGGAGCGTCTTGAAGAAGGAGAGAGGTAGAAAGGCGGAGAGGATTAGGGAGGGAATTCCAGAGCTTAGGGCCTAGCCAGAATTGGAGGGGCGCAGATATCTCGGAGGGTTGTAGGGCTGGAGGAGGTAACAGAGATAGGGAGGGGCGAGGCCATGGAAGGTTTTGAAAACAAGGATGAGAATTTTTTTAATTGAGGGTTTGCCGAACCGGGACCAATGTAGGTCAGCGAGTACAAGGTGAACGGGACAGAGGGTGCATGGTGACCTTAGAGTAGTACAGTTTAAAACTTAGCTACTGGTGCCTCCAAATGGCTCATCAATTTTATCTGATAAACAGCACAACCATACAAACCAAAAAAATCCCACATTCGATCGCTGGTCTGTGCTACAATTGGCTACAGTGGTTTAGGATTAGAGAGGGGAAATAGCAACAACAAAATAAGCCACATCAAGTCTGGTTCTCACTCCTGCTTGCTATCCAGTGACCCGTCCTGGAAGTACATGTAGATGGACGTCAGATGAAGACAGGTTCAGGTTCGGCTGTGATGAGTTCGACAGTCTGGGAACACCCTTTGGAACAGAGGAGGCTGAAGGGAGACTTGACGGAGGTGTATAAAATTATGAGGGGCCTAGATAGAGTGGCTAGGAAGGACCTATTTCCCATAGCAGAGAGGTCAATAACTAGGTCGCCATAGATTTAAAATAATTGCTAGAAGGATTAAAGGGGAGTTGAGGAGAACTTTCTTCGCTCAGAGAGTGGTGGGCGCCTGGAACTCACTGAAAGGGTGGTAGAGGCAGAAACCCGCATCGCATTTAAAAAGTACTTGGATATGCACTTGACGTGCCGTTATCTACAGGGCTACGGACCAAGAGCTGGATTAGGCTGAACAGCTCTTTTACGGTCGGCACAGATACGATAGGCCGAATGGCCTCCTTCTGTGCCGTAAATGTCTATGATGCTATGGAACACCTCCTGTTATGGCTCACGTATGAATGAGGGCCAGTTGGGCAAAGGTGCTTTGTGCGCATGGAACTAGGAAGGAGTCATCACTTCAGGCAGAGGGAGGAAAATTGGGGGTGAATAAGAGGGGGGAAAGATTTCTACCAATAGGAACTCATGTGGACTTGAAGTGATCTGGCTTTGGGAATTAAACAAGCAGAGGATTCAGAGAGAAACCTTCCACAAGCCAACCATTACTAGCACTGGTGCAAATAACACAAAATCTAATGTCCTATTAATCCACATTCCCCAAACCAACCATTACTGGTGCAAATAACACAAGATCTAATGTCCTATTAATCCACGTTCCCCAAACCAACCATTACTGGCACTGGTGCAAATAACACAAGATCTAATGTCCTATTAATCCACGTTCCCCAAACCAACCATTACTGGCACTGGTGCAAATAACACAAGATCTAATGTCCTATTAATCCACGTTCCCCAAAATCACAATCATGATTAAAACAAGCTCGGAATTTATTTTTTTTAATTTGCAATTACCATACTGGGTATAGCCAGGGCCTCTGCTCTTCCACTTGGGTCTCACCATAGCAACGGGAAAATTTCGTCGTGGCATGATCAGCATCCGGATGATCTTTTCTATACCGTTTATTATGAAGTATCCTCCCATCTCCTGTTGAAAAACAGATATGCATCAGTTTCTGTTGTCCCTTCTCTAAAATCACAGTTTGACAAACTGATCTTAATTTTGATCTCAAAGCAATAATTCCTTGGCAAGTACCGTCAATGGTAATTACCCACAGGTCACCTCGCTCTTTAAATCTTATATTTCAAAGCACAACCTTATTCACGGAGGTCTTGTATCACCCGTCTCATGCTGAAAGCCCACAAGATGTGCTAACGTAACGTCAACTAAGAAAGTCCACTTCCAGTACGTCTATTCCGCACAAACAGCAAATTAAACCAGATTCTCCAGCAGCATTTGTGTGGGTTTTTTAAAGGATCTTCAGGGATAGAACAGAACAGATCTGGGTGGGTGGGTTGGGGGGGGGGGGGGTGACTTTCGCTGGTCACTATGTTTTAGCGACATCATAAACATACTGGGACAATTTCCTGAGTTCGCTCTTTATAATAAATTTATAACCAAAATTGCTCATAACATAGCTAAAAACAATCAGTTTCCCACCGTGTTTACAATGTACACTGCGACCAAGGCAATTAAAGTTACAAGAAACATGTTCTCAGCAGAAATGAATGACTGCATAGAAGCTTTCCTCTCTTCCTTCCCCTAATGTGCTGCCGCCACCCCCCTGAGATCGCACTAGGAGAGGAGGAAGTCAGGCTAAAGGTATTAATTCATTACCTCTGCTTCTTCATGGTGTTTAATGAGATCTTGAGGAGAGAGGCGGTACAGGTTGCACAGTTTTGATTTGACCATAATAGGGATCAAACCTAGGCTCTGTTTAATAATCCCTTTCGGTACACCATTCACTGACCAGCTAATGTCTGCCTAAAAAGTGGGGGGGGAAAAAGAAAGTTAAAGAATTGCTGTTTGCAAAAGCCCTGACATAGATGAAAAAGACTGGATACTTTGCTCTGTTCCTTTTTAAAACTAAAAATGCACTCACACAGGACACAGGTGGAACTCTTAACAACATATGACAGACCAGACTCCATTTGAATCATACTGAAACCCTGAACTCAGCTCATGTCAGATGCCCAGTTTACACTAGAGCAGCCAGTAACGCTGAACGACATTGAGTGATCAGACATCAGCAGCATGCAGTCATTTTATCCAAAGGTAATTCAG
The DNA here is from genome assembly GCF_052327205.1 of Somniosus microcephalus. Lineage (NCBI taxonomy): Eukaryota > Metazoa > Chordata > Chondrichthyes > Squaliformes > Somniosidae > Somniosus > Somniosus microcephalus. Next base: position 214,829,342 of record NC_140995.1, on the reverse strand, counting down.
AGTTAAAATCATGCAACTCAAGTGTCCCTGGATTAGGAATGGGGCCGGGGGAGGGGGGAAACATCATCCAGTGCGTCCACTCCAAATGACCACTCCCTCCGACTAGTGTGTACACAGGTACAGGAAAAAAAGCTGCATCTTTATAAAGCCCCGGTTAGGCCACAACTGGAGTATTGCGTCCAGTTCTGGTCACCACACTTTAGGAAGGATGTGAAGGCCCTTGAGAGGGTGCAGAGGAGATTTACCAGAATGGTTCCGGGGATGGGGGGATCTTAGCTACAAGGACAGGTTGGAGAAGCTGGATTTGTTTTCATTAGAGCAAAGGAGGTTGAGGGGTAATTTGATAGCAGTGTACAAGATTATGATGGGTTTGGATAGGCTAGACGGGGAAAGGCTGTTCCCACTAGTTGATGGCACAAGGACTAGGGGACACAGATTTAAGGTTTTGGGCAAGAGATACGGGGGGGGATGTGAGGGAAAACTTTTTTACGCAGCGAGTGGTGAGGACCTGGAACTCGCTACCGACGGAAGTGGTGGAAGCGGACACACTGAATGTTTTCAAGGGGAGACTGGATAGGCACTTGAGGGAAATAAACTTGCAGGGCTACGGGGATAGAGCGGGGGAATGGGACTGACTGGATTGCTCTACAGAGAGCCGGCACAGACTCGAGGGGCCGAATGGCCTCCTTCTGTGCCGTTATGACTATGTCGGCTGAAGACGTGATCGTGAAACAGCTGTGAACAGGATGAATTGCTTACTAATGCTCACTGACAAGCATAACACATGAAGAATGGCCACTTGGGACTCCTAGTGAAGCATACCCCAATGTGAGTCGTTGCTCTCAGCTAGCGTAACGGTTATGGAGCTGGACTAGTAACCTGTGGTTGAGAGTTCAAATCCCACCATGGAGAATTGTGAAATTGAATTCAACAAATTTGGTCAACTGTTGACTGGCACCAGAAAAATGACCAAGAACCTGCTAGAGTGTCATTAAAAACCCAACTGGGTCAGTAATGCTCTCCTACCCATACTGGCCTTCACTTGACTCCAGTCCAACACTATATGGTTAATTTTTAATGCCCTCAGGGCAAATAGATTTTGTCAATAAATGCCAGCATCACAAGAACACATTAAAAAAAATTGGGCTTAAAAAGCAGGAAAATCACACAGTTGACATAACTTTGGATACAAATCCAGTTATGCGTCAACTTGCAGCCAGGCAGGATCAGCTCAAGGTGACCCAAGGGGCTGTAAACACAGAAGCTAGGTTTTTCAATCATTGTTATTTTAAATTGGTTATACCAGCATTAAAAGTAACACCAATTGGAAAGATCTGGGCTAACAAGACTATAATAATATTTAACCGAGTATCAAAACAATCCCCACTCCAGCAGCAGGTTACTGTGACTGCAGCAGTTTTTAACCTATATTGAAAGCTATGGGTCAGAACTAATGATACTTACAGTTAACTTGCCCTTGTAAGTACTCCGCCGGCCTCTGCACTCCGCCGGGTAGACTTTCAGCTCACTGCAGATGCTGCCTTTAGGCACCATGGGAGGGTTGATGACAGCATCCACAAACACCAGGCTGATGCGCTCATTTTTATAATTGAGCTCCAACTGAGGAATAGCCTGCAGTGAGCACATTTAAAGCAAATGTGTCAGTAAGAGCTTTGAAGAAAGATTTAGAAGTCACATCTCTATGAAGCACTATCACACACATTTTAGAAAAAAGCTCTCGGCAGCTAGCTTAGCTCTGAGGAAACAACTTGCAATTATATAGCGCCTTTAACGTAATAAAACATCCCCAGGCGCTCCACAGGAGCGTAATCAAACAAAATTTGACACCGAGTCGCATAAGAACATATTGGGACAGATGGCCATAAGCTTGGTCAAAGAGGTAGGTTTTAAGGAGCGTCTTAAAGGAGAAGAGAGAGGTAAAGAAGCGGAGAGGTTTAGGGAGGGAATTCCAGAGATTAGGGCGTAGGCAGCTGGAGGCACGGCCGCCAATGGCAAGAAGCCTGGGTTGGAGGAGCACAGAGATCTCGGCAGGTTGTAGGGCTGGAAGAGGTTGCAGAGATAAGAAGGAGCAAGGCCATGGAGGGATTTGAAAGCAAGGATAAGAATTTTAAAATTGAAGGGTTGCCGGACCGGGATCCAATGTAGGTCAGCGAGCACAGGGGTGATGGGTGAACGGGACTTGGTACGAGTTAGGATACGGGCAGCAGAGTTTTGGATGAGCTTAAGTTTATGGAGAATGGAAGATGGGAGGCCGGCCAGGAGAGCATTGGAATAGTCAAGGCTACAGGTAACAAAGGCATGGATGAGGTGTCCATACCCAAAACATCTCGTCTTCCCTCTGCATGGATGCTGGGTGTTTCCAGCATTTTCTGTTTTTGTTTCAAATTTCCAGCATCTGCTGTATTTTGCTTTTAATTCAAGCTCAGCAGGTTGGACATGAAACATGAGCAGCTGGCATTATTTAAATTAAATCAAATAGGCAGAGTGACTACAAGGAAAAGTCTGTGTGTGTATATTTGGCCAATGGGCGACGGCAGAGTGGGCCTGGAGATGATGCCTCCTGTGGTCAAATAGTCTACCAACTCAATGGCGAGACTCAAACGCAAATAATAATTAACAAAAGTAAATAAATAGGAAATGATGGAAAGGCACTGCAGGTCAATCAGATTCTGAAAACAGAAATGATTGGTCAACATTTCAGGCAGAGAACCATTGGATCAGAGCTCAACCTGTAGTGTCAACACTGCAGTAATTCACCAAGTTCACCGCTCGCACCTCCCAACTCTGCAATCTCTACCACCAAAGAAGGCTGGAGCAGCAACTTGCATTTATATAGCACCTTTAATGTAAAAAAAAATTCAAATCACTTCATAGAGGTGTAATTTAACAAACGGATCGCTCAGCTAAAGAAGAAAATATTGAGGGGGGGGCCAAAGGCTTGGTCAAAGAGGAGGATTTTAAAGAGGAGGGAGGCAGAGGGGTTTAGGAGGGAATTCCAGAGCAAGGGAACATCATCACCTCCAAGTCACACACCATCCTGACTCAGACGTACATCACTGTTCCTTCATTATCACTGGGTCAAAATCTTAGATCTCCCAACCTAACGGTGGGAGTACCTTCACCACATGTACTGCAGCGATTCAAGAAGGCAGCTCACCACCACCTTCGCTCAGGACAACCAGGGATGGGCAATAAATGCCAGCCTTGCCAGCGGTTTCACACATCCCGTTGGTAGCACTCTCGCCCCGGAGTCAGAAGGTTGTGGGTTCAAGTCCCACTCCAGAGACTTGAGCACAAAAATCTAGACTCTCACTCCAGTGCAGTACTGAGGGAGCGCTGCACTGCCAGAGGGGCCATCTTTCGGATGAGACGTTAAACCTATGCCCCGTCTGCCCTCTCAGGTGGACGTAAATGATCCCATGGCACTATTTCAAAGAGCAGGGGAGTTCTCCCCGGTGTCCTGGCCGATATGTATCCCTCAACCAACATCACTAAGAAAAATACTGATTATCTGGTCATTATCACATTGCTGTTTGTGCGCAAATTGGCTGCCGCGTTTCCCACATTACCACAGTGACTACATTTCAAAAACAAAAAACTACTTAATTGGCTGTAAAGCGCTTTGGGCCGTCCTGAGGCGCTGGTCTTTCTGTATAACCAGGAGGCAGGATGGCACCCAGCGCCTATTGGAACTGTGATTGTGACCCTAAACCTGGAGTAAGGGGATGCGGGAGAAATGTGAGAAGAATGGCGGGGCGATGCACCGAGCTTTCAAGTCAATTGGAGTGAGGCTCACTCATATTCGTTTTTAAAAGTGTGGTCTGTTTTCACGTATATTATTCCCCCCAAAAAAATTTGTGCGCGCGCACACATATATACAAAAAGAAAATGTTGCAGATGATGGGAGAGACAGGTTGACTTTTGCACTGAGCTGCGTTTCTTGAATAAAACCCAACCTGAAGTAAACTACTGCAGAGCTTGCACGATAGCAAAATACTGCGAATGCTGGAAATCCAAAATAACAATAGAAAATGCTGGAAAAACTCAGCAGGCCAGGCAACATCCGTGGAGAGAAAGTAGAGTCGACATTTTCGGGTCTAACCCTTTTTCAAAACTGGAAAGGAAATGAAATAAATCGAAAGGCAGGGCTGGGAGAGAACAAAAGAAGTGAAGAGACATTAAGAGTATTCAAAACGAGACGAGATGGTGACAGGACTAGTGGAGACAAAAGACGGCTCTAGATTAGGTGTGAAATGCTCTGGCGGAATGAGAGACAGCTGCCATGTGGGAGTGAAAAAAAAGAGGGAGGGGGAGCGCCAAAACAAAGATGTGGATAAAATATAAGCAAAAATGTAATTTTTACTGCAGAGCTTGCTCAGGTCTGGGTTCCAGGTTGTTGTTGCTGCTGGTCCCTGGTGCACGTGTCCCGGGCCCACACTCTCACCTGCACGGCTCGCGCCAGCCCCTCGCTCACCGCCTGGTCGAACGAGTGTACGTGCGCTCTGACCAGCTCCTGCAAGGCCTGGTGCTGCTCGGGCTGCACTCGGCCGGCCCTCAGCCCCGGCTCGGTCAGGTTCTTCAGGCTCGGCCGCAGCCTCTCCTCGCCGCACAGGCTCCGCCATTTGCCGGCCATGTCCAACCCAGGCAGAGGGACCGGAGGGGAACAACCGCACCAGCGACAATAGTTCCGCTTCAGGATCTCTCTCCGTGCCGAACAACTAAAACTCAGCGTGCACGGAGCTTTCGACTCAAGTCATATTCGTTTTAAAAAATGTGGCCTGTTTTCATGCATATTATTGCAAAAGAAGAAGAAAGATTTGTGTACACACGCACATCTACAAAAAGAAAATGTTGCAGATATATACAGATCATCTGGAAAAAAGACACGTTGACTTTTACATGAAAATTCAGACCTGTCAACTCTCACTCATCAACGTGACTCTTTCTGCCATAGGTCACTCTTAAACAGTATATTTCACTCTAACATTTCTCTGTCGTTGGGTTTTCAGGAAATATTAGTAAGATTTATATAAGGAGTTCTACAGTACAGACAAGTTGTATTACTACAGTTCAGCTAGGTGATGCAACAAATCCTCAGGTCTTATATTACATACTAGCTGGGGAGCCCCGCGTTGCGAGGGCAATTTTGGGGTGCTTGGTCTCCCTGCCCCTGTGTGTCCCCCCTCTCCCTGTCATGTCCTCTCCCTGTCCTATCCCTCCCTCCCCTCCTCTCCCTCCCGTCCCCTCTCTCCCCCCCTCCCCCACCCCCACACCTACCCACCCCCTCCCCTCTGTCCCTCTCTCCGGCCCCTGCCCCTGCCTAGCGCCTGAGGTCCGGTTCTGAGGCCGGGACGGACTGGAGCTGAGGTCCCCCGCGTATGGCGCGGCTGATGGACGGCCGCTGCGGGCGGGCAGCGCATGCGCGGTCAGTGCGGGCGGCGCATGCGCGGTCAGTGCGGTCGGCGCGAGGCGGCCCGCAGGGAGCAGGCAAGGGCGGCTTGGCGGCCGTTAGCAAGCGGGAAACTTCGGGCGGTCCGTCCGCGACACCGTGAAACCTGAGAGGGGGAAGTAGAGAAAGACAGACAGGGAAGAGGAGAAGGAGAGAGAGGGAAGAGGAGAGAGGGAAGAGGAGAAGGAGAGAGAGGGAAGAGGAGAAGGAGAGAGAGGGAGGGAAGAAAGAGAGAGAGAGTGAGAAATTTTTTGAGCTTCAGGCCCCGAGTCCCCCCTGCGCGAGGGTGAGGAGGAGGGGGGGGGTTGCTAAACACAATATAAAACTCAAATAAATTGTTAATTAATTCCCTAACACATAATTCAAATATTTACCTTACTTCCCTAACACACTGAAAGTGTGGGGAAAAAATCGTGAAAAATCAAGATGACGGCCACTCACCTCGGTTCAGAAGGATAAGGCCCGCCCACACACGCATCGATTGGTCGACCGGTCAGGTCACCGAAGCGTAGGATTGGTCAATCGTCGAGTCACTCGACACTCAACTGTAGGAAGGAACCCGCCGTCCGATTGGTCGACCTCGACGTCACACGGTCGCTAATGAGATGCTAATGAGCGGAACGCTGAACGTTTTTGGGATACCGCGGGCGGGATTTTTGTCCGGCCGAAATGTAAATACGCCTATGACCGGTCCGGAATCGCAAGCTTTCTTTTGAGGCGACGCGCGCGTCGGTACGCTCTGTAACTTTCAAACGTATAGAGAACAGACAGACAGACATCGGGACAGACAGAAGAGCCGCTTTATATATATAGATACTGCATCTCCATTTGGAAGACTGCTCAATTTTGACCACCATATCACTAAGAAAAGTATATGTGCATTAGAAAAGGTACAGAAAAGCGCAACAAGACTGATCTCCAGCATAAAGAGATAAGCTATGAAGAAAGATTAAAGTTTACAGTCTAGAAGAAGGTAGTTAAAAGGGGAACCCTCATCAAAATACATAAAATGTTACAAAGAAGATAAAAATATTACTTTAAAGTATGCTGAGGAAGTGGGAACAGAGGGCATAAATGGAAATCAGGGTTAATTTAGAGCAGGTATCAGGAAAAAATTCCTTACTCGATGAAAGAGTTTGAAATAATCTACCAAACAAGGTAATAGAGGCAAAACATTGCAGTTATTTAAAATACAATTATGTACCATGATGGGAAAGTTAAAGCGCTAGAAAGATGAGCGTCGATGAGCCAAATGACTGTTTCTGATCCTTGGTTTTTCCTATTTTCTTGTAAAGGTCATAAAGTTTAAAATGTAAACTGATTGTACAATATAAAGAACAACTGCCTAGCACTTAAGTTTAAAGTAATGATTCAACCACATAGTTCTGCTAATGCTCATGACCCACTCAAGTGTCACTTTATAGTTTATGATGTTATCATGGCAACCTGACTGAATTATCATGTCCTATCTTACGTCAGCATCTATTATGTTACTTGTACTGGAAGGACATGTGGTTCTCTAAAAGACAGTCTCCTGTGTAATTGGAAAAGCAGAATATAACCAGCTGGATAGAATTGGCAATAATCTTATCAGCCTTGGAAATAATTTATCTCCAGTGTAATAAAGCAAGCCAAAGTGTATAATAAAATCTGGTAGTTGCAGATGCGAAATGGAGTTTTGTTGTTCAGACCACTTTCTTGCCTAGTACACTCCCCTGTGGTGATTTGTTTTGTCTTGTGTTAGAGCCACATTTAGATCAACTGTATTGAATACAGTGGATCCTCCCTTATCCACACTCCTATTATCCACCATCCCGACTATCCACCAGAATCTTTAATGGATAAATCCTCGCACCAGATGTCACCTTATAGCAGGCCTTCTTGTGTCATTTATATTTCATCTTTTCTTGATAAATTTATATATTGCTGCACGCTATTTGTATAAGCAACATTTGGGGATCTTTAATTATTCGCACTGGAGGTGGGGGGTGGAATATAAGGAAGGATATACTTGCCTTAGAGGCGGTGCAACAAAGGTTCACTAGATTGATTTCTGGGATGAGAAGGTTGTCCTGTGAGGAGAGATTGAGTAGATTGGGCCTATATTCTTTGGAGTTTAGAAGAATGAGAGGTGATCTTATTGAGCATACAAGATTCTGAGGGGGATTTGCAGGATAGATGCTGAGAGGTTGCTTCCCCTGTCTGGAGAGACTAGAACTAGGGGGCATAGTCTCAGGATTAAGGGGTCTGCCATTTAAGACTGAGATGAGGAAGAATTTCTTCACTCAGAGGGTTGTGAAGCTTTGGAATTCTCTACCCCAAAAGGGTTGTGGATGCTGAATCGTAGAGTATATTCAAGGCTGAGATCAATAGATTTTTGGACTCTAGGGGAATCAAGGGATATGGGGATCGGACAGGAAAGTGGAGTTGAGATCGAAGATCAGCCACGATCTTATTGAATGGCGGAGCAGGCTTGAGGGGCCGTATGGCCTACTCCCGTTCCTAATTCCTATGTTCTTGCATTCCCTTCACTGTGGTTGATAGCAGACGTTTCACTGCAATTCCCACAAACTGCTGTAAATGTGTATCTGTTGCATTATGGAGAACATTGTTTAATTTGGAGCTCTACAAGAACAACTTGAATTTGTAAAGTGTGGCGTACCGATCACAGAAAGGACACAATCCGCTTTTCGGTCCGTAGACTATAAATCAGGCGTTATGCCTTTAAGAAGGATCACACCTTTAAGAAACTCGATCTGCAACATAGTTAAGCCCAGAGCGGGGGAGGGGCAGTCTAAACTGTGGACTGATGAAAGACAGTCGGACTTGGTGTAGTCTCTGACGCCATTTTTGTGTTCAACATGTGGTCTCAACAATTAAACCTTTTCTGTTGAACCTCTCCGAGTTCAGTATATTTTGTTAGGAGTACGTAGACTCCTACAACAGCACCTTTAACACAATAAAGTGTCCCAAGGCGCCTCACAGGAGTATTATCAAACAACATTTGTCACCGAGCCACATCAGGAAATATTAGGACAGATGACCAAAAGCTTGGCCAAAGAGGTAGGTTTTGTAGTGTATGTACCTTGAAGAAGGAACTATATTCTGCAGCCCCTGTATACTGCAGTACCAGTAGTGACCACCCCTGCATATAAGCCTGTGTAGTAACTTTGTATAGTAGTTCCAGTTTTGTCTCCATTCAGTAAACACCTGTTATAACCAACTTCTGCAGTCCGTGTCTCAATTACACACGGACATTATAGGTTTTACGGAGTGTCTTAAAGGCAAAGAAAGGGGCGGAGAGGTATAGGGAGGGAATTCCAGAGCTTAGGTAGCTGAAGGCATGGCTGCTGAAATAGGCAGGTTTGCTGCTTTAATTTGTGTTACACATTTGGAAGATCTTCCATATTTGTGTAGACTAAAGACACAGAAACTATCAGGCTACGTTAACAAAGTGACTGAGTCCCCAATGTCTCAGTTTATAGAATCATAGCATGGTTACAGCACAGAAGGCCATTGGGCCCATCGAGCCTATGCTGGCTCTCTGCAAAAGCACTCCAGCTAGTTCCACTCCACTGCCCTTTCTCCGTAGCCCTGCAAATTTCTTTCCTTCAGATATTATCCAATTCCCTTTTGAAAGCCATGAATGAATCTGCCTCCACCACCCTTTCAGGCAGTGCATTCCAGATGCTAACCACTCGCTGCGTAAAAAAGTTTCTCCTCCTATCGCCTTTGGTTCTTTTGACAATCACCTTAAATCTGTGTCCTCTGGTTCTCGACCCTTCCACCAATGGGAACAGTTTCTCTCTATCTACTCTGTCTCGACCCCTCATGATTTTGAACACCTCTATCAAATCTCCTCTCAACCTTCTCTGCTCTAAGGAGAACAACCCCAGCTTCTCCAGTCTATCCACGTAACTGAAGTCCCTCATTCCTGGAACCATTCTTGTAAATCTTTTTTGCACCCGCTCTAAGGCCTTCACATCCTTCCTAAAGTGCGGTGCCCAGAATTAGACACAATACTCCAGTTGAGGCCGAACCAGTGTTTTATACAGGTTCATCATAATTTGCTTGCTTTTATACTCTATGCCTTTATTTATGAAGCCCAGGATCCCGTATGCTTTTTTAACCACTTTCTCAACCTGCCCTGCCACCTTCAATGATTTGTGCACATATACCCCCAGGTCTCTCTGTTCATGCACCCCCTTTAGAATTGTACCCTTTAGTTTATATTGCCTCTGCTCATTCTTTCTACCAAAATGTATCACTTCGCACTTTTCTTCATTAAATTTTATCTGCCATGTGTCCACCCATTCCACCAGCTTGTCTATGTCCTCTTGAAGTCTACCACTATCCTCACTGTTCACTGTACTTCCAAGTTTTGTGTCATCTGCAAATTTTGAAACTGTGCCCTGTACACCCAAGTCTAGGTCATTAATATATATCAAGAAAAGCAGTGGTCCTATTACCAAGCCCTGGGGAACCCCACTGTATACCTTCCTCCAATAAACAATCGTTCACCACTACTCTCTGTTTCCTGTCACTTCGCCAATTTTGTACCCATTCTGCCACTGTCCCTTTTATTCCATGGGCTTCAACTTTTCTGGAAAGCCTATTATGTGATACTTTATCAAACGCCTTTTGGAAGTCCACGTACACCACATCAACCGCATTGCCCTCACTAACCCTCTCTTCAAGTTAGTTAAACATGATTTGCCTTCAACAAATCTGTGCTGGCTTTCCTTAATCAATCCACACTTGTCCAAGTGACTGTTAATTTTGTTCCAGATTATTGTTTCTAAAAGCTTCCCCACTACCAAGGTTAAACTGACTGGCCTGTAGTAGCTGGGTTTATCCTTACACCCTTTTTTGAACAAGTGTGTAACATTTGCAATTCTCCAGTCCTCTGGCACCACCCCCATATCAAAGGAGGATTGGAAGATAATGGCCAGTACTTCTGCAATTTTCAGCTTTACTTCCCTCAGCATCCTAGGATGCATCCCATCCAGTCCTGGTGACTTACCTACTTTAAGTACAGCCAGCCTTTCTAGTACCTCCTCTTTATCAATTTTTTTTTATCTCATCCAGTATTTCAACTACCTCCTCTTTCACTATGACTTTGGCAGTATCTTCTTCCTTGGTAAAGACAGATACAAAGTACTCATTTAGTACCTCAACTATGCCGTCTGCCTCCATGCATAGGTCTCCATTTTGGTCCCTAATCAGCCCCACCCCTCCTCTTACTACCCGTTTACTATTTATATGCCTATAGAAGATTTTGGATTCCCTTTTATGTTAGCTGTCAATCTATTCTCATACTCTCTCTTTGCCCCTCTTATTTCCTTTTTTCAGTTCCCCGCTGAACTTTCTATATTCAGCCTGGTTCTCACTTGTATTCTCAACCTGACATCTGCCATACGCCCCCTTTTTCTGCTTCATCTTACTCTCTATCTATTTCGTCAGCCAGGGAGCTCTAGCTTTAGTTGCCCTACCTTTCCCCCTCACAGGAATGCACCTTGACTGTACCCAAAACATCTCTTTAAAGGCAGCCCATTGTTCAATTACAGTTTTGCCTGCCAATCTTTGATTCCAATTTACCCGGGCCAGATCTGTTCTCAAACCACTGAAATTGGTCTTCCTCCAATTAAGTATTTTTACTCTAGATTGCGCCCTGTCCTTTTCCATAGCTAATCTAAACCTCATCATACTGTGATCACTGTTCCCTAAATGTTCCCCTACTGAAACTTGCTCTACTTGACCCACCTCATTCCCCAGAACCAGATCCAGCAATGCCTCCTTCCTCGTTGGGCCAGAAATGTACTGATCAAGAAAGTTCTCCTGAACACACTTCAGAAATTCTTCCCCCTCCCTGCCCTTTATACTATTACTAGCTCAGTCTATATTAGGATAATTGAAGTCCCCCATTATCACTACTCTATAGTTCTTGCACCTCTCTAATTTCCCTGCAAACTTGCTCTATATCCTTCCCACTGGTTGGCGGCATCTAGAATACACCTAGTAGTGTAATGGCACCTCTATTGTTTCTCAACTCTAACCAAATAGATTCTGTCCTTGACCTCTCCAGAACATCCTCTCTCTCCAGCACTGTAATATTCACCTTATTGGTGGCCATGCCTTCTGTAGTCTCGGCCCGAAGTTCTGGAATTCCCTGCCTAAACCGCTCCGCCTCTCTACCTCTCCTTCCTCCTTTAAGACACTCCTTAAAACCTACCTCTTTGACCAAGCTTTTAGTCACCTGCCCTAATTTCTCCTTATGTGGCTTGGTGTCAAATCTTATAATAATCCTGTGAAGCACCTTGGGACATTTCACTACGTTAAAGGTGCTATGTAAATACAAGTTGTTGTTGTTAATCAATACTGCCACCCTACCTCCTTTCTTTCCTTCGCTCTCTTTCCTGAACACCTTATATCTAGGAATAGTTAGTACCCAATCCTGCCCTTTCTTTGAGCCAGGTCTCCGTTATTGCCACATCATATTCCCCAGTGGCTATTTGCATCTGCAGCTCATCATATTTAACATACTATGTGCATTCACACATATGCATTGTGAACCTTATGCAGCGATTACCTCAGCCATACATACCAGGGAGGTTCCAAGTTTGATCTGTGTTGAGTTAGCGGACTTAGTCAGGCTGGGAGTTAAAGGTGTTAGCTAGCCTCCGCGTCCCTGGATTATGAAAGGCAAAATCAGCCAGGTTTCCTGGTCCTGTTAGCCAGAGTTCTGATGGAAGAATGCATGTGTTGGCAGCAACAAGGACAGGACCAGCCTAGGCAGTGATTGCTCACTCCTTTCTTCCCCCCATGGTTAAATAGCCAGCTGACACTGACCGTCAAGGCTTACACCAGAAAGATGACCACTCGCTGAGGTGCAGGAGAGCAATCGGAACCTGTATAACAGAAACCCAGCAAGGTGTGCACACTTTCAGGTGACAAGGAGGGATGATGCACACACTTCAGAAAGTAGACAGTGCTGAATTAACAGTCACTTGGTTAGCATTCGCTTTCTTGAGCCTCTTAAACTGCTTGTATATGGAACCATTTAAAACAGGTACCTTGCTGCAGTTTAAAGTAATTATTTTCAATGTTTTTCCCTCCCACTTTTGTCCGCAAATTTCTACTCTCCCCTTTCCTGGTCTGAAGGGAGTCTTATTCCATAAGCTCCCTCCAGTACCTCACACATGAGCCTCGACAGTGAGATTAGGCAACACAACAGAGAGCTAGGATTGGACTGGAACCTTCCTGGTTTTTGATGTCTCAACTACTCCAAGAGACAAGCACACTTAGCCATTGGGAGAACCTGCATCTAGCCTCTCCCTAACTTGCTATAGTACAAGTCCTCTGATTTTGTTCGGTAATATCTGAAAGCCAAGTTGTGATTTTTTTAAATTTATTTATTTATTTTTTAAAAAGATAAATTTTAATGAAACATTAGATTGTTTACACACAGCCCTTCAGACTGTTTGCAGGTTGAATACCTTCAATGGGGAACTAGGTTTTGCACTGGGTTAGATACTGGCTATTTATCTCTGGGACCTGGATTCAAATGATGGGATGAAAGTCTCCTCTGGTTGTGTTTAGCTCACAGTTTCTTATTTGTTTGATGAAGTTTCTGTGAAGAGGTTTTTTGTTTCAATGTTGCGATTTTGATTTCTCCCCTTATAACCCACAATGAGATCAAGAGCACCCCTATTGTAGTACACAAGACCACGGTGACATGGCTCTCAAAAATGTTATTTTCCAAGTATAATCAAGAATCAACACAGGAGAGATTCACAAATGCAAACGGGAGATGGTTGGTTATTCTGTTTATTCCTCATGATAGTGTTTTGAAGTTAGATACCGAGAAACATGCACTAAATAGCAACATGTCATCACAATAATCTGCCTGTGGTGAGTGCAACACAGGATAACTCTCTACAGTGAACTCCGTAGAGAAACTGTAGGGAATATTCTGGGGGTGGGGGGTGGGGAACTTGATTAGAACTGCACTCCCCAAATACACTGGAGTGACACCCAGGTTGTTCAATGCTTCTATCCTGATAGTTAACACTTTAGACAGGAACTGGCCTCCATTTCAGTAGTGCACAGAATTTTACCCATAGAAAGGAAGTAGAACCATAAATACTAGAGGAACAAAATATTTGACCTGTAAACAAAATCATGCAGATGGCAGGACACACAATAAAATGATAGCAACAGCCTGGACGGTCGGCTTGGCAGGAAAAGAAAACTGAAAACCACACATAGAAAAATAATTTTGATATTTCCTAACTTACTAAACAAAAGATTAATTACTTTCAGAAAGGAGGTCAGTTCCTGTTATGAACATACACAATCTGCGAATCAGGACAAAATGCATTTAGTGCATGCAACCATTTTCCAATTTGTGTCATAATCCTCATCAGCTGTATGCAGGCTTTTATAGGCTGCAAACAGAATGAACTAAAGCTTGTAATAGTGCATTTCATTCTGCAGAGAACCGAACACAAATGGCAACAACAGTAATTTGGAAACAAAGGAAAAAAAAAGCAGAAAAGGGAAAAGATGATTCTTCTCCCCCACCACCCACCCCACCCGTCATAAAATTGGCATCTTTAAAATTCCATTCGTCCCCCCGCAACTCCTCTCAGAGGATCGAGTGTTTGCAATATAATAAAAGCAGAAATCTTTGCTTTCTTCATGTCCACAATAGCAGCTGCATTTCAAAGAAGAGTTCCACAGTGTAGGTAATTTGAATGAAAGCAGTGCACGATAACCTTCCTTCACGGTTTCTGAAGCGCTTGACGTTCACAATAGGTGAAACACACCAGTGTACACATTATGAGACGTGGATTAAGGAGTTGGTTTAGGCCGTTCAGGGTCACAGTGATATCCATTTCTATGCACCACTGTATGAATGATATTGGCAGAAAACAGCACACTATCAAAGATGCCTACACTTTTTATTTGCTCCAAGTGCAGTACCATAATTTCAGTATTTAAGCTGAAGTACTGTTGAGTACTTCAATAAAACTGATCCAAAGCAGTAATTCTAATTTCATAATCCACAAAGAGATTATGTCGAGATAACTACCACACGATACCTGCTAACCATTTGTAATAAATAGAGCACATTCTTCCAGCATTTCTGCAGAGTGTGAAGCAACATGTACCAGTTTACAGCAACTCCCACCGTCAGGCTTTGATTGTAATTTTCCAACAAAAATCTCTTAAAGCTGTGCATCTAGTAAGCTGCTGATTTATACAAGTGATCCACCTTATCTAATAATTCCACAGTTTTCATAATTACTATTCATCGTGTCTGCAGTGGCCTTTAAATAGACCTTTGAGAGCTATGTATAGAGTTTATCTACACAATTTACAGCACTCCGTTGATACTGAAGCATACACCTCATCGGATTGTGAAATGAAATGGAGTTGGGAAGAACAGGAGTAGAAGGCGGCACTCTGTTAACTTCCCAATTTGATGAAGACGGACTGTTGGCTTGGTTTCTGTGGTGAGTCACTCAATGGAAAGACACAGGAAATGGCTACATCCACTATTCCTTGACAAAGTTCAGCATAGAGTTTCCTGAAAACAGCAAAGACAAAAAAAAATGAAAGATGCTGTCAAGACAGCGACACAGTCCCAGTCACACCGCCATACCTTTGCCTCGTAAGTTTAACTCTTGCTTGACTTGCAAGAATAATACGCAATGGAAAGGGAGTGAGAGTGTTTTGTAAGGATGTGGGCGGGGGATAGAGAAATATGTCATTACCTTTCAAATGTTAGCAACGGAATTGCATTTCTGCTCCTATCCCACTTTTCTTTAGGTTTGAGAAAAAGTGTTCTAATGTGAAAGCTTTCACGGCCAAGTTCCAGTTACTGAAATGGTGATTTATCCAAATGATACTTCTTGTACTTGAAGCAGTTTAGATCACACAAGTAGTTGCAATTCTTTATCATTGCTTTTTTAGAATTGCAAAGATTATGTAAGCATCAAGAAACACTGAGGAATGAGCTAATCATGAGTACGGGTGCAGCCATACTGCTACATCAATGTCTATGTGAGACTGTTCCAGATATTGTGATATAAAAGTGGCAGTACAACTCAGGTTGGTGATTGGATTCCCTAAAGCATGAAAGCGATAACTGTAGAGCGGCGATAACTGTAAAACGGCCTATAGTAGGCGGTCTCACAACACTTGGGCTTCACAATGTGTGCAGTAGATCTCTAGGCCTAAGTCTGAGTTTGCATTTGAAACCTCCTAAGAACTTTATTGAAAAAAAGTTTTTAAGTCTTTTGACTATCATAAAGAAAGAAAGACTTACATTTATATAGCGCCTTTCATGACCACCGGACGTCTCAAAGTGCTTTACAGCCAAAGAAGTACTTTTGAAGTGGAGTCACTGTTGTAATGTAGGAAATGAGGCAGCCAATTTGTGTACAGCAAGGTCCCACAAACAGAAGTATGATAATGATCAGATAATCTGTTTTTGTTATGTTGGTTGAGGGATAAATATTGGCCAGGACACCAGGGATAACTCCCCTGCTCTTCTTCGAAATAGTGCCACGGGATCTTTTACATCAACCTGAGAGGGCAGACGGGGCTTCAGTTTAACGTCTCATCCGAAAGATGGCACCTCCGACAGTGCAGCGCTCCCTCAGCACTGGAGTGTCAGCCTAGCTTTATGTGCTCAAGTCCCTGGAGTGAGACTTGAACCCACAACCTTCTGACTCAGAGGCGAGAGTGCTACCCACTGTGCCACAGCAAACCAAGACTCCCAAGGCACAGGGTGAGAAGGTGGGTAGGTGTAGCTTATCTCCAAAATCCACAATTATCCACCCGGGAAACAGAGTTTTGTGCATGCATCCTGCGTCACTACCTTCATTAGATTCTTTCTTGCTGGCCACAGTACACAGGGGGTTAAAGTTAGGTACTGTGAGCTGACTTTTCAAGCTACATGACCACAGTGACTGCACTTCAAAAGTACTTCATTGGCTGTAAAGTGCTTTGGGACGTCCAGACATCGTGAAAGGTGCTTTGGAAGTGCAAGCTTTTTCTTTCTACGCAGAATAAACTGAACAGTCTGGCTGGTATTCAAACCTCAGGATGAGGCAGAGGTGAGCAGTTCAGCATATCTACAAAGGATTCTAAATGCTACACATCGGAGGGTGACTTTCGCCCATCAGCAGTCTGTCGGAGGTCAGGCGTAACTTGATTGCTGTCATCATGCTTGGATTGGGACCCATCTAACTGGTCATTCAGAACATATGGCCCAATAAGTCGACTCAATTCAGACTATGTAATTGACAACCTGTCAACAGCTGTCCCTCTCCTAGTTGAGCAAATTACAGTTTTTTTTTTAAAGTTTGTTTCAGTACATCGACAAAAGATTCTAAATGGAACATCTCCGAGGCGGACTTTCACCTCAGTTAGCAGTCAGTCTGAGGCCGCTAAGTGCACAAAGTTAATAGTGGGGTTTCACTATGCAAGAAGTGAGCCATTAGGTTTCAAGAATCAATTTTATGTTGAAGGTTAGAGCGGAAGAAGCATTTTTACCTTTTTTGACATTTAGTTTGTAATTATTGTAAATATACTGGCTGTCAGAATCATATAATATATTTCAGTAACGATGGTTTTCTGTTTGATTCCCTGGCCTCACTACATTTATCTAGAAATTGGGCAGGTAAAGGCTCACTCCCATTCGCAGGTCCACTTATGGAAAATGGTCAGTAACACTGAACCCAAGAGAACATTTTAGTGTCAAAGACCCAAAAGTGGAAAACCTCGATACTAAAAATTGGTGTTTAAATCATAAAATCATTGCACATTAAAAAAAAAGCAGATTGGGTTGACACTGAAGTGTTACTACTTTTGAGTCTTGATTTATTTTGCTGCAGTTTACTGGTAAACAAGACTGGTGGACTCTGCTATGGCCACATGGTTAGATCCATTGGCTTGTGCTCATCTAATAAAAAGGGGGAACCAATTGTGAGATGAAGTAAGGTGGGGGAGGCTTGTGTGGAGCATAAACACTGGCGTAGACCCGTTGGACCAAATGGCCTATTTCTGTGCTGTAATTACCATGTAATGTCATTTCCGCTGTGCACTACACGGAACAGCCCTGTTTATGAATTTCAATGCATATGCACAAGTTGCTCAGAGGAAGTGTTCCCCATAGTTACTGAGCAACAAGTACCACCACTGTGGAAAAAGTCCACGGAAACAAAATGTAGCCTCTTTAATTGGATAACTTATGGCATATTCTTAAGAATTTTTAAGAAACAAAGACTTACATTTATATAGAGCCTTTCACGACCACCGGACGTCTCAAAGCGCTTTACAGCCAATGAAGTACTTTTTTGGAGTGTAGTCACTGTTGTAATGTGGGAAACGCGGCAGCCAATTTGCGCACAGCAAGGTCCCACAAACAGCAATGTGATAATGACCAGATAATCGTTTTTGTTATGTTGTTTGAGGGATAAATATTGGCCAGGACACCGGGGATAACTCCCCTGCTCTTCTTCGAAATAGTGCCTTGGGATCTTTTACGTCCACCTGAGAGAGCAGACGGGGCCTCGGTTTAACGTCTCATCCGAAAGATGGCACTTCCGACAGTACAGCACTCCCTCAGCACTGCGCTGGAGTGTCAGCCTAGATTTAGCCTGGAGTGGGACTTGAACCCACAACCTTCGGACTCAGAGGTGAGTGTGCTACCCACTGAGCCACAGCTGACACTGTAAAAGGTTTACACAGAATGTACAGCACAGAAACAGGCCATTTGGTCCATGGGTTATGCTCCATACAAGCCCCACCCCTCTTCATCTCACCCCCATCAGTATAACCTTCTATTTATCAGATTTAAAACACATCATCTATCTTGTGAAATGTTCTATAGTGTGAATCCACATTTACTTAGGACCTTTCAGAATAACCTAGCAAATAGAGCACTAAATTATTCAAAGCATGATATTGAAACACGGTTATAAACACAATAAGCTAAGCCATGCCATAGTATTTGATGAACTACCACATAAAACACCAGGAAGCAGCAGTGACTTAAGGGAAACCTTACTTAGCAAATCTATAACTTACTGTGCACAGGCTGGAGCTCCATTCACTTCAATTAGCCAGACTTTGAGATCTTCATCAACCATAAAGTCAAACCCAAACAGTTGAAAGCTATGGTATGGGAGCAGCTTAGTGCCAATTGCAGGCTCTATACACATGAGGCAGCTTCTAAAGAGAAAATAAAGACAGGAATTGTAGCATTCACAAGTTAACACAATTCACTTTCAAGGGAAAATGGGAACCAGAAAACAGACATTGCCGGTAATTTCCGATAGGAGGCTTCCTGCGTGCGGATGCCTCATATCGGAACAAAAATCTACGAACTTACCTGATTGCTCCCGAGGTCTGGACACTTCCGTTCCTGGGCCTCTCCACAGTCGAAATGCGCAGGGCCCAGGTATCCCAGGGGTGCAGGCAGTTCGCAAGCGTCCCTGGGATCATGTGGGCCAGGTCAGCCAATAGGAGAAGGGAATCTCCCTTCATACTTTTGACAGATAGACCTGTCAAATATATGAATGGAGATCACCCCAAAAAGACACCAAAACATTAAATACATTTTTAAAAAACCATCACGTTATTAAAATGAGTTAAAATGACATTAAATTAAATATTTTAAACAGAAGTTTAATTTTTTGAAAAAAATAATTTTTACGGGGCTAAAAATAAACTTACCTTTTTTAAAAGTATTTTTAAATTATAAAATGAGTGAAATTTTTTTTTTTTCAACTCTTATGCTGGTAAAAACAGGCCTTATGCCTGCTTTCACCAGGCGTAAGATTTCTAAGGGTTTTCTGCGGATGGAGGTTCTGCAGAAAGCGGAACTCTCCCCTCAGAGGCCCTTCTCTCGGGCAGGCGTCCGATCTGTTAAGCGCATTCTTGACAGATTGGAAATGCCGGTTTTCAGCGCATGCGATTCGCATGCCTGAAACCGGCATTTCCGATGTCCCTACGGGTGGGTACACACCTCGTACACACCCGCAGGCATCGGAAAGTACGAGCCAACAAGTTTTTAAAGCAGACACACACACCCCTTCATGACCTAGAAGTAAACGTGTGACTTTTAGAAAAGATGGTCACACATTTTACATACTTAAGTTGCCCAATTAATAATTTCACCAGCGGAATGGCGTTTGGCAAGTTCTCAACCAGATCTAAGGTTGCCAACCCTTCTCCAGAAAGTGAAGATTACTCTCCAGGACATGCTGCAAGCAACTCGGGAGAAAAATCATAGGGGCATTAAAATAAAAGTGTTTTTTTTCATTTTCTTTGAATGCTTTAATTTATTAGTTGGTGGGGGGGGGGGGGGGGTGGTGTGGAAAGGCTGTTTCACCAACAGTCAAGATTAATCCAATTGGGTAACAAAGTGTCTGTTCCCTTTCCGATTGGTGTAGGAAGGCGATGCACCCAGAGGATGGACGAATGGCGGGTGTGTGGGGGAGGGGTGGCTCAAGGTTGGCGGTCATGAGATGAAACCTCCTTGGAATACACCCGACCAGAATTAACAACCCTACCCAGACCACCGGTGGAGGAAGTTGCCAATCGCATTGGGGACAAGTTGTTCATAATTTGACTTCAGCCGCAGGAATTGCATCTCTTGTAAATTATTTCATGGAAACCCTCCCTCAGCTCCATCAAAGGCAAAATGAAGTAAAAGACCTTGGGGGGGGGGGGGGGGGGTACCTAGAGTGGTTAGTAAATATAACAAAGATCAAAGCCAAAACTCATTGTACACTGCTTGAGTTCTCCAACTATGCTCGAGTCTATATGATACAAAGATCATGTTATCTCATTGTGTATAGTCAATACTGATTGAAAACTGGGGCTTGGCCAGATCTGTTCTGGATGGTTTTCAAGCACAGCGTCTGAAGAAGAAAGCTAGCTGAAGACAATACTAACCCAACATCATTTAGCTGGTTATTCCAAAGAAGGGCATCTGCTGAACATTTCTAAGTGCACCCTGTTTTAAATGCCTACTCTCATCCCTTGCCAGGATTACTCCCACTCATACAGCTATGAGTGGATCTTTTAAATGCCATCATAGAGAGGGGTTAAGGGCGATCTAACAGGTTTTCAAAATTATGAAAGTAAAGAGTTAAAGATTGTTTCCACAGGTTGGTGAATCAGTAACAAGGGGGTATAGACTGAGAAACATCACTAGTAGAACAATTCAGAAGAATGTTTTCCCCACAGAGGGTTATTAGGACGTGGAATGTTTTACAAGTGGTTATTGAAGCAGGAATGAAAGAATATAAAAGGATCAGAGAAAGGGCGGGAAAATAGGATTAGAAGCGAGGACACAGATTTAAGGTGATTGGCAGAAGGACCAAAGGCGACATGAGGAAAAACCTTTTTACGCAGCTAGTGGTTAGGATCTGGAATGCACTGCCTGAAAGGGTGGTGGAGGCAGATTCAATCATGGCTTTCAAAAGGGAGGTGGATAAGCACCTAAAGGAAAAAAAATTGCAGCGCTACGGGGAAAGGGCGGGGGAGTGGGACTAGTTGAAGTGCTCTTGCAGAGAGCCGGCACGGGCTCGACGGGCCGAATGGCCTCGTCTGTGCTGTAACCAATCTATGATTCTAGAATAGAGAATCTCAATTGAAGAGCTACCACAATGGGATGAAAGTTTGTGCTGTAATGAGTGTACCATCATGAAGCTCATAGCCCAAGGGAAGCACAGTCACTGTATACTAGGGTATAAATTTTGGCCCAAGGAATAGGAATGTACATTCTCAAACTCTTCTCGGGTTCAATCGTTATGCATTCCCTCAGCCACAAACTTTGGCAAATAGGACAGGTAACTGGTCTCCACCCTTATATTGTGGTTGAGGAGGAAATAGCCCTCTCCCAAAGAGCAACCACGCAAACCAGTGTTATGTTGACCGCATGATCCCAAGTTAAATTGACCCCATAATTACAGGAGAGAAACGGACAAAAAGAATGATTTATTTTTTCCATTCCACCTGCCTCCTCAAATGTTTCCTATCCTGAAGGCATTGAATCATGCTGGGGTAGTTCCACAAGCTAGAGCCTCTTTCCAGTGCCTATTCCAAGAGACGATTCTTCATGTCTGACCCTAGACAGTGAACGTAACTACCTGGTCGACTGTTAGGAGAATTACATCTGAGCCTGAATCTGCCTTCACTCAACACATCAGTGAATAATGATGAGGAGTTATTTTTCCCCTTCCAAATCCATATTATATCAAGTCATACCGCATGGGATTGATGGTATAAGAATTCCTTATTTTCAATTTACAATAAATTTGCCACAGTTTTAAGAGCAATGGGTGCTTACATATAAAAGGTATTGGAAACTTTTCTATAACTTAAAACAAAAAATACAAAGAACTTTTACAATTACATTAGGAAAAAAAGAGGGTAGTCAGGAGCAATATTGGCCCCTTAAAAACTGAAAGCGATGATAATGTCAATGATAATAAAGAAATGGCAGAGATGTTGAATAATTACTTTGTGTCAGTATTTACCGTAGAAGAGGACAGCATGCCGAAAATCCCAAGGAAGCTAATATTGAATCGGGGACAGGGGCTCAATAAAATTAACGCAAGTAAAATAACAGTAATGAAGAAAATAATGGCACTAGTGACAAATCCTCAGGACCAGATGGTTTCCATCCCAGGGTTTTAAAGGAAATAGGTGAGCACATTGTAGATGCTCTAACTATAATCTTCCAAAGTTCTCTCGATTCAGGAATCGTTCATTTAGATTGAAAAATTGTGCATGTCACTCCACTTTTTAAGAATGGCGAGAGAGGGAAACCAGGGAATTGTAGACCAGTTAGCCTAACATCTGTTGTCAGGAAATTGCGAGAGTCTATATTAAGGATAGGGTGACTGAACACCTCGAAAATTTTCTGTTGATCAGAGAGAGCCAGCGTGGATTTGTGAAAGGTAGGTCATGCCCGACAAACCAGATAGAATTTTTTGAAGAAGTGACTAAAGTAGTGGACAGGGGAATGTCTATGGATGTTATTTATATGGACTTCCAGAAGGCATTTGATAAAGACCCACATAAGAGACTGTTAACTAAGGTAGAAGCCTATGGAATTGAGGACAAATTATTGACCTGGTTAGGAAATTGGCTGAGCGGCAGGAGACAGAGAGTAGGGATAATGGGTAGGTACTCAAATTGGCAGGATGTGACTAGTGGTGTCCCGCAGGGATTTGTGTTGGGGCCTCAACTATTCACAATATTTATTAACGACTTAAATGATGGCATAGAAAGTCATATATCCAAATTTGCTGATAACACAAAGATAGGCGGCACTGTAGATGAAAGCATAAAATTACAAAGGGATATTGATAGATTAACTGAATGGGCCAAACTGTGGAAAATGGATTTCAATGTAAGCAAGTGTGAGGTCATCCACTTTGGACCTAAAAAGGATAGAACAGGGTATTTTCTAAATGGTGAAAAGCTAAAAACAGTGGATGTCCAAACAGACTTGGGGGTTCAGGTACATAAATTATTAAAATGTCATGACTAGGTACAGAAAATAATCAAAGACTAATGGAATGCTGGCCTTTATATCTAGAGGACTGGAGTACAAGGGGGGTAGAAGTTATGCTGCAGCTGTACAAAACCCTGGTTAGACCACACCTGGGGTACTGTGAGCAGTTCTGGGCACCACACCTTAGGAAGGATATATTGGCCTTGGAGGGAGTGCAGTGTAGGATAACCAGAATGATGCCCGGATTTCAAGGGTGAAGTTACGAGGAAAGATTACACAAATTAGAGTTGTATTCCCCAGAATTTAGAAGGTTAAGGGGTGATCTGATCGAAGTTTTCAAGATATTAAGGGGAACAGATAGGGTTGATAGAGAAAAACTATTTCCGCTGGTTGGGGATTCTAGGACTAGGGGGCATAGTCTAGAAATTAGAGCCAGACCTTACAGGAGTGAAATTAGGAAACACTTCTACACACAAAGGGTGGTAGAATTTGGAACACTCTTCCACAAATGGCAATTGGTGCTGGGTCAATTGTTAATTTTAATCTGAGATTATCTGTCAGCTTTTTGTTAACCAAAGGTATTAAGGGATATGGGCCAAAGGCGGGTATATGGAGTTAGGTCGCAGATCAGCCATGATCTCATTGAATGGCGGAACAGGCTCGAGGGGCTGAATGGCCTACTCCTGTTCCTATGTTCCTAAAAAAATGTGCCTGCTATTTCCAATAAACATGAGTTAACCTGATGTTTTCAATGGGTTACTAACTATTACATCAAATGACTGATAAGTTCCTGGGAAGTATTGTCTATGATGAAAGCCCCACCATGACTTTGATTGAAAATGAGGACCCTGAATTAGTTATTAGGAGACAACTCACCAGGAACAAACCTGAGATCTTACTGGTCTGTATGGCTCCATACTGAGCAGTACATTTACCCACTGCATTCAATAATGGGGGCAACTCTCCTTGGGGTCTTCTAAAAGGAATTAAATCCCCTTTGCAAACTTTTACTCTCCTTCTCCAGTGCATCATTGTCTGGTGTGATGGCAGTCTGCTCACAGACACCTGCCACTCCGCAACCAGTTGCTAAAAAGATGCAAAAAAAAAAGCAACCCATAGTAATCCATCTGTCCAGTTTCCTCACTCTCTCTCTCTCTCTCTCTCTATGCTCCCCCCAACACCCCCCACCCCACCAAATGACCCAACTGAGTGCAGGAACTCATGGCAAGAAAAATAAGAGGCACACAAATCTGTTAACACCCAATGACACTCACAATATAGTCCAGCAGCAACGGGCAGCCCACTACCCCCTAACACTCAGCAGATATGTGCCTCTGGGCCTCTATTCATGGCCCACTCAGCAGTGGGATATTGCTCGGACTTGGATTCAGTGCATTTCCCACTTCTTTTGTTGCTCTCCAGCAAAGGGCGACAGTCAGAATGCCACTAGGAAGCAGCGCTATCCCAGCACCCACAATACAAGTGAAAGGGCCACTTGACAAATTGCCCACAATGACTCGCGGACATCAGGAACTCATCACGTGTAGGACCACGGGTGCAGACCTCTGGCATCTCCCATGTCCAGATAAGCTGCAACAATCCTGAGTGGCTCTCAAAGATGATGCTGCTCATGATTGTGATCCTCGACAAAAAATTAGTAACACTGCTAAATCTACAACAGGCCAAGATTTGTGCTTTAAGTCAATGGTCAATATTAACCATATATCAAGAGGCCATTTTCTGACCTAGTGCTCACAGCTGGGAGCACGCATCAGAAACTTGGGGGCACACTGCATGTGGTTTTCTGACCATTAATTTAAATTAACAGATTGCCAATGAAAAGAAAAATGATAAGTGAGCCCACATAAGATCTGATTCATGCCGGAGTTGAGAAAAGTCCAAACTGCACCTTATGATTTGCTTGATTTGTGGTAAAATACTGTTTTCCAAGTTAACATTGTGAGTGTTTATTAAATACTGATTGAATTCCTCAAAGAACATTTCATTGCCTTCTTCATATTTCCCGTAATTCTTGGAGTATTCTTTCTGAATACAATGATTTGTCAGGTGACTAGTTTTGTCTTGAAAATCAGTGCTATTGTATGGATCGGAGGAAGTCCGCAATACACCTTCCTTGTAGAGGTAAATGTTATACTGATGGTCAAGGAGTACCCAGCTTCTAGAAACACAAGGGAAGAAAACACACTGTAAGGACTTGGTATATCAGAACAGAGGCAAACAATACAAAACAAGCTATCTGCCACTCTTACCGTTCCCAGTTTAAGGCACAATGATTTCAATTTTACTGCTCTTCAATTTCTCCAGAAATAAGGACTTTATATTGCACTTTTCATGACCTCAGGACATCCAAAAACACTTTGCAGCCAATGAAATACTTTTGAAGTGTTGTAATGTGGCAGATAATTTTACGCACGGCAAGGTCCCACAAACAGTAATAAGATAATGACCAGATAATCTGTTTTAGTGATGTTGGTTGAGGGATAAATATTGGCCAGGACACTGAGGAGAACTCCCCTGCTCTTCTTCAAATTGTGCCATGGGATCTCTCTGCGTCCATCTAAGAGGGCAGGCGGGGCCGAGGGAGTGCTGCACTGTCAGAGGTCCCTCAGTACTGCACTGAAATGTCAGTCTAGATCTTGTGCTCAAGTTTCTGGAGTGGGACTTGAACCCACAACCTTCTAACCATTGCAACCATTGAGCCATGACTGACAGAAGGCAGTAACTTTCACTAAAGTACAGTTCCACGGGTACCATTCTTCATGTGCAAGCTTAACCAGTGCACGACAGCAAGCTGTTTAACTGCAGGCAGTATGCTAGTCGGGCCCAAGCCCAATCCCAAGCTCAATTGATGCACACTTTTCCAGCAAGAGTCACTGCACAGAAATCTAGAGCAGGAACCCTGACCATTATTTCCCCTTCCTACTCTGGGGCACTGAAGTCAAGTCTACTGGTCCCACCACTGCCTTGGATAAGGTTAGTTCACTCTGCCCAGACCAGAAGTCAAACTTTAGCGCTTCCATCACTGCCGCCCAAGATGAGTTAACTAAGACCAGAGCAGTGAACAAACCTGGGACCTTCTAGGTCTGTATAGCTCAGTTAAAAATAAGTGTTGGAACTCTGAAACGAAAACAGAAAATGGTGGGAATTCACATCAGGTGAGTCAGTATCTATAAAGGGTTAACATCTAGGTTTAGCCCTTTGTCAGTTTTTGCTCAAGAAATTATTATCAGCGTATACCAATGTTCCTCGAAGGTGCAAGGCCGCGCATCAATCACGACGTCCCCCGCAGGCCGCTCACCAGCTGCTGCCACTGGAAGAGATACCGCGCAGCAAATTTAAAGGGCCCGTGCAGGGAAAAAATGTGAAGGAACATTGGCATATGCTCCTGTAAACGTGCAACCGCATCAATATGTAAACCAGTGCACTTTAAAATAACCAATCCAGCAGCCATGATTAAAGATGTAGTTTGACATGCAGTCTCCTTCAGAATCTCCTTAGCCACCTGAACGGTTTTAAATATTTGAGTTTTATAGATAATCTGTTCTCCTCCTCCTCCTTTAAGACCTTCCTTAACACCTACCTCTTTGACCAAGCTTTTGGTCACTCCTCCTAATCTCTCCTTCTTTGGCTTTACGTCCATTTTGTCTGATTACGCCTCTGTGAGTCGCCTTGGGACTTTTTCCTATGTTAAAGGTATTATACAAAAGCAAGTTGCTGTTGTTGCCTGAAGGACCTAAATGGCTAATGCCGAGTTTGAAGGCTCAGAATCTACTTAAATAATCACGCTCACAGTGTTTTTCTCACATGGCAGCTGTCTTTCATTCTGCCAGTGCCATTTATACTTCATCTAGAGTCATCTTTTGTTTCTTAACTTGTCCCATTACCATCTCCTTTTGTCTTGTACCATCATCCCTTTTGTCTCTTAATCTCTCCTGCCTTCCACCCTATCACAGACCGTCCCTTTTGTTCTTTCCTCCCCTCCCCCCCTTTCCCTGCCCCTACACTTGCTTAAAAACCTGTTCCATCTCCAGCTTTTTTCAGTTCTGATGAAGGGTCGTCGGCCTGAAACGTTAACTCTGTTTCTCTCTCCACAGATGCTGCCCGACCTGCTGAGTATTTCCAGCATTTTCTGTTTTTATTTCACATAGCTTCGCTGTGCAGTCTTTGGATGGCTACAGGTACAGACATCATCAGCCGTACCCTTCCTTCACCAACTGCTTTCTATTCAGCATTAGAAGCATATGCTCTGACTTTGTTCATCAGTCTATTATGTGGTACCTTATAAATTAAAAAAACTAATACCTTTTGAAAAGCTAGATAAATTACATCTATTCCATTACCCTCGTCTATGCTCTCTGTTCCCTCTTCAAAAAAATCAATGAGTTTGGTCAAGCAAGACTTTCCAATTTGAAATCCATGCTGACTATTCATTATTATATTTTTGGTTTCTAGATGTTTGTCTAATTTCTCCTTTAGTGGGGATTGCATTATTTTTCCAACCACCGATGTTATCTGACTGGTCTATAGTCCTCTGGACATGTTCTATCTCCCCTCTTGAATAAAGGTATTACGTTAGCTATCTGCCAGTCCTCTGGCACTACACCTTATTCTAATGAACTATTAAGTTTGTGTCGTAATGCCTCAGCTATCTTGTCCCTAGATTCTTTTAAAATGTGTGGATGTAATCCTTCTGGACCAGGGGTTTATCCTCTTTGAGCTTGATTAGTTTATTTAATATTTCTCCTCTTTTTATTTTAAATGCAGTTATCTCATTATTAATCTCATCATCCGATGTCATGTGCACCTGTTCTATCTCCCTGGTAAATACCGAAGCAAAGTATTTATTTAATATTTCTGCCATCTCTCTGTCGCTGCCTGTGATATTATCCTGTCCATCCCGTAGTGGCCCTATTCCCATCCTGACTTTCCTTTTTTTATTTATGTGCCTGTAAAATCTTTACTATTTTGTTTTATGTTCCTTTTTGCCTTTCTTATTGTTTTTTTTACTTCTCTCCTATTTCTCCATCCCTCCCCCCCCCTCGGTCATCATCAGCTGCTTCTCAGCTCTCAAGACAATCTGCCACCTTTGCTCTTTCCATATGCCAGACCATTTCATGGGCAAAAACACGGACAACCAAGTTGTCGAGAACGGACGGCTAGGAGGTGCAAGAGAACCGCCAGGATTCATCAGCTCGATACCGCCTCCGGAGGATGGCGGACAGGACGCCACAGCCCGTGATGTTACCACCTATAACCTTACCTTTCCATAAATAACTCGTCACTCCTACTGGCAAGACACTACATTGTATTATAAACGTGTAATGCGAGTAGCTCCTCTGGGAAATACAAACGGGCTTCAGTTACTCAGCACCACTTTTTAATTTTAACTGCAACTTCAAAAAGATTCACTGCCAATCTACATTTCTCTGTTGGTAAGTTTTTCCAAATAATTTACATGTTAAATGAAGAATCAGCTTGAAAGTGTCCATGTGTATAGAAAGCATGACCTGGGGAGAAGGGGGCTCGAGGGCAAGGTTCATGTTGGGAGCTCAATGACTACCAAACACATATCTACACTACCACTTGGTGTGATAGGAAGTTAAAGCACGGTTATACTGTTTGAGGAGGGCATGACATATAATGAAATAATGTCTTGTTACAGTTGTGTATATATTTTTAAAATCCACCTTAACCAGAGTTAACATATGTTCAGTACTGTCTATTTAAAACCCAAAATAGCAACCCATCCAGAATCCCAATTAAACTGGTCTTTGATCTTGTGTCTGGTTAAGACCTTTCATTTGATGTGCAAAGTGTTGAACCCAGGCAGTTATGTTCGTTGAATTACATCATCACGGTGTGACTCCTTTGCACGCAGATAGAAAACATAGAAAAATAGGAGCAGGAGTAGGCCATTCGGCCCTTCGAGCCTGCTCTGCCATTCAATATGATCATGGCTGATCCTCTATCTCAATACCATATTCCCGCTCTCTCCCCATACCCCTTGATGCCTTTTGTGTCTAGAAATCTATCTATCTCCTTCTTAAATATATTCAGTGATCTTAAATATATTCAGTGATATGAAGGTGTCCTTTGACTAAGAGTTGATATGAGGATCTGGCAAGATTCTGTTGAAATGCATCAAGAAAGAATGTTTTTTCTTGTTTGAAGTACATCAAACATCATTACTTGTTATCACAATGTACTCGAAGCACATTTGTCTCTCTGATCATCTAACTTCACTGTTAACTATACGTCTAAAAACATAAATCAGATGTCATGGTAAATGCAGAGATCAAAGGGAAATGTACACTTTATGAATGGGAAGATTTTTTGCAGTTGGAGACCCCCCCCAGTGCAGGACCCTGGAAGAGGGACAGTTCAAGAATGGGGAATGCAGTACTAGAGGAGTATTTGATGGACTGCTTGTGATTTAAACAGACACTTTTCCAAGTTCCGTGAGAACAGGACCCTTAAGACAATACAATAACCTTTCATGAACTTTGCTGCAAAAAAATACCTGGGACTGAGTATTGCACTATCCAAAATTGTCTAATCTTAGTCCTGTTTCCTACACTTTGTGGTTTTGAAATTATAAGTAAATACTGTTGTTTTTGGTCTTTAAAAGCTCTGAAATGGGTGGTGGTATTCCATCTAAAAAGTTGACTGAAAATTTAGAACAACCCAATGTAAATTCTGGTAAACATTTTACTGTAATTAGGGTAATAGTTAACTCCAGATTACGTAATCACAAGGGCAGATCATGTTAAAAATCAGTTCCTGGATCACAGGGGACAAGGTCTGTTCATGGGAACTGCTATGAAACCACCAAAGAGAGAAAAGGTTACTGGAACTTGAAGAAGGATCACTCCCACAATAGTGTGATCACGAGCTATTAAGTACCGACACCTGGCCCAAGACCGCACAAAGTGGAGGAGAAGCATCCGGGAAGGCGCCGAACACCTCCAGTCTCTTCGCCAGGAGCAAGCGGAAGCCAAGCGCAAACAAGCACCCCACCCACCCGCCCCTTCAACCACCGTCTGCCCCACCTGTGACAGAGACTGTAGGTCCCGCATTGGACTCATCAGTCACCCAAGAATTAATTTTTAGTATGGAAGCAAGTCATCCTCAGTTCCGAGGGACTGCCCAAGAAGATGATGATTTCCCTGTAAATACATGAAGGTGGTTTCTCACTTCCTACTCAACGTGCTGGATCAGAGCAATGGAAAGGAAGGAAGGAAGACAGGAAAAAAAGATTTCAGAGATCAGAAACTGGCTCCTTTTACCTGATGTCAAATTTGCGATGTCCTGGTTCTAACAGTAAAGGTCTCTCAAGGTATTTCTGAATCACATGAACTTGACCTTGATTATCTATATAGTCCACCAATTCATTGGCATCAGAGGAAATAAAAATCCCAGCACCTGAAAAAGAGACATCAACGTATAAACTCAACTGGAAACATATGTTGGGTGTAGGGTCAGAATCTCTACCGTTCTGACCAGGTAAAGAAATAACTTGTACTTATTTAGACCTTTGATTATGGCCTTGGGACTTCTCAAAACAATCCACATCCAAATAATTAAAAGAGTATAGTCAGCGATGATGTGGCACCCAACTTACGCACAACAAAGTCAAAGAGACCCCCCGTTTAAAGTCTTATCTGATGGGACCTTCAACAATGCAGCACTCCGTCAGCAATGCACTGAGGTGTCAGTCTAGATTATACGCTTAAATCTGAGGTGGTGCATGAACCTACAAGCTTCTCAGAGATAAAGGTGCTGCGAACTGAGCCATGCTGACACTTAAGAGATTGTACGTTACTGTTTGCATCCCATAGCTACATACGAGTGAAAACAAACAGCACGGAGCATAAATTCTTCATTACATCCCTTTCGAAACAGGGCACGAAAACAAACCTACGACTACTACGTGACATTTATCTTCTCAAAAGAAAGGCCACAGTAGACAGCAAGATGCTTCAGTGGAACTCTGCCAAGATTAAAACACAGCATCAAATCATTCAACAGTATTTCAAACTGAAAAGTCCTACAGTTAAAACAGAAAATGATGACTCAGTAGGTTTACACACCGTCAGTTATGGCACTGAGCTATACAGGCCAGGAAGTTTCACGGTCTGATGCACAGTTCGCTGATCTCACCTACAATTAGCCTCAGTGCCCCAGGGGCTTGAGAGAGGAAAGTATTGCTCATCACTAATCAGTGACTCCTACTCATTAATGCACCGGTGTGAATGTTGGACAAACAACATTTATAGAACACCTTTAACACAGTAAAAAAAAGTCCCACGGCACTTCACAGTTGGGGGTCAGGCCAAGGTGGAGGAGTAGGGGAGATGGATCCTGGCCAAGAGTTAGATTTTAAGAATTTTTAAGGAGGAGAGATGTAGCCAGACTAGGGTTGCAAAGGGGTGGAAATTTTCCACGGAAAGTTTAGCTTGGGAATTTTGCCCAAAAAAGGCACATGCTAGCATAATATTGTTTTTTTTGTATTTCTTTCTTTCCCACCCCCCCCCCCCCCCCACAGGTCCTCTCTTAAAATTACTAACAGAGATGGAATCTTAATTATTAAGGAATTTCTTAATCAATATATGTTTATCTTCTTACTTGGCTTGTTTTAATAATTACAAGTTTTGTGTGTGACTGTGAACAAATGTGTCCTGATTGGTTGGATGAGTGGATGAGCGATTAGCTCCCTCTATTTGTAATATTTGCATATCGAATTGTGATTGGCCTGCAGGCATCTGTAAGACTGCTATAGTTTTTTTTAAGATCCAGGTTAGGGGTCCTGAGGGAAGTCATTTTGTTTTCTGCTGATGGTGTGATGATGCAGTAAGTAAATCAGACTTTATACCAAATAAACCAGTTACTTGTTGAACTCTGTTGTCCTTCAATTTAAAATATACAAAATAATACACTATTGGTGATGTAGCGTCGTGTGTGTACAGGTCATGCTTCCATCACATGGAGCATCAGCAAAAATGTACTCACCCTGTTGCAATCATGCTGATCGACCGCAGTTCGACACAGAGATGAATGCCCTTTATTTCTCTGCATAGAACAATGCCACGTTTACCGTCGGATGTGTGGAAGCATTTTACCCCAGGCATTAAAGATGGAAAGACTGTGTACATGTGCAAACACTGTAGAAAGCCATATGTAAAGAATGCCACAAAGATGCAGCAGCATTTATCCAAATGCAACAACTTCACTCAAAGCTCACAGCAGTCAGCCCAGAGTTCCTCTGCTTCCATTCAAGAAGATGATGGTTCTCATTCAGCATCAGGCTCCTTATCATCAGCAACTCCTGGCCCACTTGGAAGGTTCTTTGATACAATGGATAACCATAGCCAGAAGAATGCAGATGAGTGCCTTGCTCGAGCTGTATATGCAACAGGCTCACCCCTCATGCTCACAACCAATGTGTACTGGAAGAGATTTTTCAATGTTATTCGCCCTGCATACTGTCCTCCCACCAGACATGCTTTGTCTACTTATTTGCTGGAGGCTGAGTATAAGAGTCCAAGGAAAGCTCAAAGAAACGATAGCGATGGCAGACTGTGTTGCTTGATGGTGGTTTCCATATCCCCAGACTGGGATATTGCCATCTCTTGCAGCGACTCCTTACCCTCCAGAAGGCTGTTGTACATTATGACAACACCACCCCATCTAGTGTTGTTGGGCAGCTTCAGTGTGGTGTTCTTGTTCTTTGTCATTTGCTTGGAGTTGTGGTCAAATGTACGAGGGGAGGGCATCATAAACTACATCGTCTCCACTCCTCTCCCAGTGTTCTTCAAGAGCACAGACACGAAGGACAACAGACACACAGGCACATACATTGCTGATGAGCTGAAAGCGGTCATCAACGATCTTGGATCACAAAAGGTCTTTGCAGTAGTTACTGACAATGCTGCGAATATGAAGGCTGCTTGGGCTCAAGTGGAGGAGGCCTACCCTCATATTACGTCTATTGGGTGCGCAGCTCATGGGCTTAACCTGCTCAAGGACATCATGGGTTTGAGAACTATGGAAGCACTGTACAAGAGAGCCAAGCAAGTTGTTAAGTATGTCAGGGGAAAACAGGTAGTTGCAGCAACCTACAACTCCAAGCAAATGACAAAGAACAAGAACACCACACTGAAGCTGCCCAACAACACTAGATGGGGTGGTGTTGTCATAATGTACAACAGCCTTCTGGAGGGTAAGGAGTCGCTGCAAGAAATGGCAATATCCCAGTCTGGGGATATGGAAACCACCATCAAGAAAATACTGCTGGATGATGTGTTTTGGGAGAGAGTGGTTAGCAGCCTTAAACTACTCTCACCAGTAGCATCTGCAATTGCTCAGATTGAAGGAGATGATGCTGTCTTGTCAGATGTTCTCAGGCTTTTTACTGATTTAACAGAACAAATCAGCATTGCCCTACCCACATCCCTGCTGCTCAAAGCAGAGGAGAAGGCAATTGTTCAATTCATACAGACGCGTCAAGAATTTTGTGTCAAGCCGATTCATGCTGCAGCATACATGCTGGACCCAAAGCATGTTGGGAGACCAATACTTTCTGGAGAACAGATCAACAGCGCTTCCAGTGTGATTTCTACCCTCTCACCATCTCAATCTGGATGTGGGCAAAGTTCTGGGAAGTCTGGCAAAGTTCTCTACCAAGCAAGGTCTTTGGAATGGGGATGGGATATGGGAATCATGCAAGCATATCAGTGCACATACTTGGTGGAAGGGACTTTGTGCATCTGAGGCCCTGTCACCTATTGCATCGGTGATACTCCAAATCCCACCTTCATCAGCGGCCTCTGAACGAAACTGGTCACTTTTTGGGAATACGCATACAAATGTGCGCAACAGGCTGACGAACAAGAGAGTGGAGAAACTGGTGGCTCTCTGGGCGAACCTACAACTTATTGAGCCAGATACAGAAGTGTCCACCACACAGCTAGACACTGACACAGAGGAGGAAATGGACACGTCAGAGCCAGAGTCAGAGAATCAGGAGGAGCAATGAGGAATAGAAGACTCAAAGGGACAAAATAAGGACAAATTACAGGCTAAATAAGCTGACGCTCTTTTTATTTTATTTTAGATGGGTCTTTTTTGTGGGGGGTTCAATAAAGTTCAAAATTAT
Source organism: Somniosus microcephalus (assembly GCF_052327205.1). Taxonomy (NCBI): domain Eukaryota; kingdom Metazoa; phylum Chordata; class Chondrichthyes; order Squaliformes; family Somniosidae; genus Somniosus; species Somniosus microcephalus. Next base: position 214,795,151 of record NC_140995.1, on the reverse strand, counting down.
AACCTAATTAAAGTTTTGAAAGCCTGTTTTTATTTGTATGGAACAGTATGTCTATTTTGACGACAAAGATAATATAAGGGTCAGAGACAAAAACCATCAGTGTGCAAAAAAACTCAAAATTCCCATAAATTCCCATGGAAAGTTTCCTCTTTTAAAAATTCCCAGAATTTTGCAACCCTAAGCCAGACAGAGGGATTGCAGACACGGGTGAGGTTCCAGAGTGTGGGGGTAAATGGCTGCAGGGTCTACCACCAATTATGCAGTGCAAGGAGAGAAGAATGCACAGTAGACCTAGGTTGGAAGAGTAGAGGGTCCAAGCAGGGACTTGGGGCTCTTGAATCAAGACATTTAAATCAACTCAGACCATAACCATATCACGCCTATCTAGGCGTTTTATTATCAGAATGCTTCGAACATCTGTAACAGACATTAGGCTCAGTGGTCTGCGGTTCTTTAAATTCAGAGTAAACCTCTCTCTATATTTGCTAAATCCATTCCCTCTCAAAACAGCAATTTTCCAACTCCCGCACCAGCTATCCTTTTGCCTTCTCTGAGTAAGTTTGCCAAATTAGGGATCATTTTGTGCTGTGGGCTGACATCTACCAGGAACTGAATTGAGACTGATAAAACCAAGACATGGCTCAAGCTCCTTACAGCCTGCAGAGAGGCTGCTTTCATCTTATCGTCTCAGTTGAATCTGGACTCTGATCCCAGAGATTGAGGAGATTGTTCTGCACACTGCACCAAGACACCGTTCTTATGTAGCAGATACATTAAAAATCCATCATTATTATTCAATACGATAATCCCCAAGGCTTTACTAATGAATGCACCAGAATTGACTGAAATGTCGAATGAATCAAGTATATAGATAAAGACAGCCAGTCTAGTTGTGGCGCACTACTGCAAACACATTGGCCTCGATATCTATGAGGAGGCAGTGAGGGAGCAGGGGTGCGCGTTTGAGGGGCGGATGAACCCAGAAAAACCGGGGACACGGAGGTCTGGCCAAATTTAACGGCAGGACGTTATCATTTTTTTTAACCCCGTTTCCCACCCGGCAGCCGGTCAGATTGAGAAGTTGGCCAGCTGCCGGGACGGAAAGCCAGCGGTAGAAGGCCGCAGCAGGGGACCACTGGGGTCCCCGGCAACAGGAAAACATCGCAAGTTGCTGAGTGGGAGTTGGATTGGCAATCGGGACAAAAGGGGGACCAGGAGAGACAGTAGGGTTTTGGGAAGGGGGGGTTGAAAAAGAGGGGGTTTGGCCGATCGTGGCAGAAAATTTGCTCAAGGGAGCAGGGGGAAGCACTCCTGCTCCTCCTGGCCCACAAGCAATGCTATAGAAAGCACTTACCCGCTGTATCCGGCTGCTCCCGCCTACTTTTAGCTGACAGGTTTCCCGAGCCCTGGGAAACCCGGCCAGCCAGCTGTTAAATTCAAATGGCTGCCAAAAATTGGAGGAACGGAGCCTCTTTAACATATTATAATCACTGACCCACCTCTCCAGAGCCGGTAACTCAGACGCCCCCAAACCCGCCACGGTTAAACCGCAAGTAGGCGCGTCCACGGTGGGTTTGAGGTTCGGTTTCGCCGATTTGCCGATTAAACACGCAGGCAGCAAATATAGTCCATACCTTTGGCACCTGCAGAAGATTTGGCTATCCATACATTTTTTTTCCCGTTCGCTTGTCTCTTGTGGTAGGATGCCAGGAATGCTTCCCGATCATCTGTCCTCACATTATTTCTTTGCGCTTTGATGCCATTCTTCACAGGTATCACCATGGTGGGGAGACCCGTGGGATAGATCACATAAGATTCAGGAAACCAGGTGCACGATTCCATCAGTTCTGGGATTGACTTGATGAGTCTATTTTAGAAAAGGTAAGTTGATTCATTGAAAAACAGTGAACTGTGAGCACTTTAGAAAGAGAAACTTTCAATAAACCCCTTAGGCAGCACAAACGCAACCAAATTCTTAAGAGTCAACACATTTATCATTCTCATCACAAAACAGTCTTCATTCAACAAACAAATTAATCTCAATTGACACTTACTCGCTGAATAAATCCAAAGTTCTACAACATTAACTTTTTTTTGACACATTTCTCCCCATCTCTCCTGACAAGTGTTGACTTCTTGCTGGGGTACAATCTGAAAAACGTTTCTACAATACCTTTACCAAAAAAAGAAAGACTTAATTGGGATGATGCGCAAGTTGGAAATAAAAACCAAACGAGTAACTCAAGATGTTTACTCAAGAAATGCACAAGGTATGTAACCTTTCCTATGCAGACTCTGGTGGTTATGGTCCTGGACCAGCAACCCAAAGGTCACCAGTTCAAATTCCACTGCGGCAAGTTGTGAAGTGGAATTCAATAAATCTGGTATTTTGTGAGCGAATGTCAAAAAATTGATCATGAAAGCGGTCAAAAACCTAACTGGTTCACACCTGCCACCCCTACCAAGTCTGATCTAGGTGACTCCAGTCCCCTACTACATGGTTGAGTCTTAATGCCTTCAGAGCAGCCCACCACTGCCTCCTTTGACTGTGCAGGCATCGCAGCCATGGTGCTCAGCCAAAACGATACACATGCACAAACACCGAGACACACACAAACCTTCTGGCAATATTCACTGGATAGCACTTGGGAGCAGGAATACAGCCTTCCCCAACCCACAGGCATGCAGGGCAGTTGTAGCACTCCTACTGTTGTTCCAGCTAACTCAGCACAAACCAGGGATCGAAGCTGGATTTGTTTTCATTAGAGCAAAGGAGGTTGCGGGGTGATTTGATTGCCTTGTACAAGATTATGACGATTTTGGATAGGCTAGACGGGGAAAGGTTGTTCCCACTAGTTGATGGTACAAGGATTTAAGGTTTTGGGCAAAAGATACAGGGGGGATGCGAGGAAAAACTTTTTTACGCAGCGAGTGGCGAGGACCTGGAACCCGCTGCTGACGGAAATGGTGGAAGCGGACACACTCAATGTTTTCAAGGGGACACTGGATAGGCACTTGAGGGAAATAAACTTGCAGGGCTACGGGGATAGAATAGGGAATGGGACTGACTCGATTGCTCTACAGAGAGCTGGCACAGACTCGATGGGCCAAATGGCCTCCTTCTGTGCCGTTATGACTCTATGTTATCAAACCTGCATCCTTTACTTCCACATTGGACAGTCCATTTAACAACAGTGTCATGCGGAGGGGAGGGGTGGGGGAGAAAGAGAGAAAAAAATGAAACATAATTTCTGCAAGAACAGTGAAGGCTGGATGAGAAATTACTGGCCAGATTGCACTATGCAAAGATCACATGGCAGACTGTTTGCAAAAGCTTAACAAGACAAGGCAGTTCCAGTCGGCTTATTACACGTTTTCAAAGACCTTTCCCTGACAGCTACAGTAACACTCAATCTCTTCCTCAGCTGTTGTAAAGGTTTACAAACAGGGAAAGACATTCCTTTTGTTCAGACCACCTATGGGTACAATGCAACTTGTGTTGTATAATGTGCGACGCCAATTTAATAAAATGAATGCATCTAGGACAGCCACATGCATCAAGTTATATTTGTGCTACTGTGCTAGACTTGAGTTACAATATCACAGTAACCAAAAGCTGTTGGGTAACTGTTGGTTTGTTTGCAAACTTTAAAGTTTTGGCAAAAATGAGGAATCTTTTAATTTGACGGCAAACTTTTCTAAAATAGCTAAGATAGTCACCATTAGTTCCTGTTAATACTGGCAACCCTTCCAGAATGCTTATGAGCATCGAAGCTGTATACAACGCAATAATAAACATGCTTACTAGCTTTGAGGCTGTATATAACACAATAATAAAGGGTTTGAGGTGATGAGAATTATCAGACAACATCTACATAACAACAGAAAATGCTGGAAGCACTCAGCAGGCCAAACTTTTTTCCCCTACAGTGTTTTCCTCAACACCCTCAACTCCCAGAATGAAAAGCATGTGCCGAAAGAAAAAAGTTCCAGAAAGTTCTGTGATTTGTGTCCACAGTACAATAGCCTGGATTGGTAAATTTAAATAAGGAAGTATTCCACTTACTTGACTAACGAAGCCTTGCGGCACAGTTTGTCAGCGCCCCTATAATAGTTCACAAGCTGTGCGAGTCCTGGTTCATGACCTGTAAATAACCAGCAGAAGTGCTATTATTAGAGCATGAATTGTTGGACTTAGTGCAGAAAATCCATAACTCACCCTTACTTAAAGGGGTCACCTTGTATCTATAGGTGGTTCAGTGGGCACCGAATGTCTTCGTGTGGCACTGAGCCATACAAGCCAGGAAGATCCCGAGTTCCATTCTAGTTCTCAGCGGAGTTTCCTAATCTCAGCCAGGGCACCAATGGGGATACTATAAATAACATTTTTTGGGGTGGTTGGGGAGAGAGAAAAGAGAGGGGATTGCAAGTGTTGGGAATCAGAAACAGAAAATGCTACAAATACACAGATCAGTCAATATCCATAAAGAGAAAAGACGTTAACCTTTCAGCTATAACCCTTTGTCAGAAGTGAAAACAGAGAAAGGAGGTTAATGGGTTGAATGATCTGTGAGATGCTTCATAGAAAACTGTACGGTGAAATATAAGCTCTGTGTAGAAAGAAAGAAAGACTTGCATTTATATAGCGCTTTTCATGACCTCAGGATGCCCCAAAGTGAAGTATTTTTTTGAAGTGCTGTCAGTATTGTAATGTAGGAAACGCAGCAGCCACTTTGTACACAGCAAGGTCCCACAAGCAGCAATGTGATACTGACCAGATAATCTGTTAATAATGTTGGTTGAGGGATAAATATTGGCCTGGAGACCGGGGATAACTTCCCTGCTCTTCCTTTGAAACAGTGCCATGGGATCTTTTACCTCCACCTGAGCAGACGGGGCCATGGTTTACCAACTTCTTCATCCGTAATTTATTTTACTATCTCATTTACACAAATACAAAGTAACTGTACTTTAGAAATGCTGAGAAAATCAGTCGACTTTACTAATACAGGAAACTTTTTTTTATCTGGCACGGACGGGACCGACGTGGTGCCGGTTCATCAAAAATTCCGGATAACCGAAAGCTATAGTAAAAGATAGGGAGAGCTGACAGCTCCGTATAAAGCAACAAACCCTGTTGCTTAGCAACAGGTTCAGAACAATGGCCACAAGTTCCAAGGGTCTCTGTAGCTTAGCAACAGCTGCAGCCACACCCTTGCACAGCAACAGATCGAGGAAGGCAAGTACAATATGAAGTAAAACTTACTTGAACCTACTCCTGAATTTTGCCGGTTAACCGAGATTTCTGGTTATTTAGGTGCCGGTAAATCGAAAGTTTCCTGTACGTTCTTTCTTAAATTAGTGGCTGCAAACAGTTTGCACTGAATTCTAAACATCCCAGGTATGCACAGAATTACTGAGACTGCCAGACTCAGGGTCAATGCACTCTGGAACTACATGACTGCTAAACATAGAAACATAGAAGATAGGAGCAGGAGTAGGCCATTCGGCCCCTCGAGCCTGCTCCGACATTTAATGAGATCATGGCTGATCATCCAAATTCAGTACCCTGTCCCTGCTTTCTCCCCATATCCCTTGATCCCTTTAGCTTTAAGAAATATATCTAACTCCTTCTTGAATATATTTAATGAATTGGCCTCCACTGCCTTCTGCAGTAGAGAATTCCACAGGTTCACCACTCTCTGAGTGAAGAAATTCCTCCTCATCTCAGTCCTAAATGGCTTACCCCTTATCCTTAGACTGTGACTCCTGGTTCTGGACTCCCTGGCCATTGGGAACATCCTTCCTGCATCTAGTCTGTATAGTCCTGTTAGAATTTTATAAGTTTCAATGAGATCCCCTCTCATTCTTCTAAACTCCAGCGAATATAAGCCCAATTGACCCAATCTCTCCGCATAAGTCATTCCTGCCATCCCAGGTATCAGTCTGGTGAATCTTCCCTGCACTCCCTCCATGGCAAGAACATCCTTCCTCAGATAAGGCAACCAAAACTGCACACAATACTCAAGATGTGGTCTCATCAAGGCCCTGTACAACTGCAGTAAGACATCCTTGCTCCTGCACTCGAATCCTCTCACCATGAAGGCCAACATACCATTTGCCTTCTTAACCGCCTGCTGCACCTGCATGCTTACCTTCAGCAACTGGTGCACAAGTACACCCAGGTCTCGTTGCACTTCACCTTCTCCCAATCTATTCCCGTTCAGATAATAATCTGCCTTCTTGTTTTTGCCACCAAAGTGGATAACCTCGCATTTATCCACATTATACTGCATCTGTCATGCATCTGCCCAATCACCCAACCTGTCCAAATCATATTGGAGTTTCTCGGCATCCTCCTCACAGCACACACGCCCACCCAGCTTTGTATCATCTGCAAACTTGGAGATATTACATTTAGTTCCCTCATCTAGATCATTAATATATATTGTGAATAGCTGGGGTCCTAGCACCGATCCCTGCGGTACCCCACTAGTCACTGCCTGCCACTCGGAAAAGGACCCGTTTATTCCAACTCTGCTTCCTGTCTGCCAACCAGTTCTCTATCCAAGTCAGTACCTTACCCCCCAATCCCATGTGCTTTAACTTTGCACGCTAATCTCTTATGCGGGACCTTATCGAAAGCCTTCTGAAAGTCCAAATACACATCCACTGGTTCTCCCTTATCTATTCTACCAATTACATCCTCAAAAACTTCGAGTAGATTAGTCAAGCACGATTTACCTTTTGTAAATCCATGTTGACTTTGTCCGATCCTGTCACTGTTTTCCAAGTGCTCTTTTATAATGGACTCTAGCATTTTCCCCACTACTGATGTCAGGCTTACCGGTCTATAATTCCCTGTTTTCTCTCTACCACCTTTTTTAAATAGTGGGGTTACCTTAGCTACCCTCCAATCCATGGGAACTCTTCCAGAGTCTATAGAATTTTGGAAGATGACCAGCAATGCATCTACTATTTCTAGGGCCACTTCCTTAAGTACCCTAGGATGTAGATTATCAGGCCCTGGGGATTTATCGGCCTTCAATCCCATCAATTTCCTTAACACCATTTCCCTACAAACACTGATTTCATTCAGTTCCTCCCTCTCATTAGACTCTATGTTCACCGACATCTCTGGGAGGTTATTTGTGTCCTCCTTTGTGAAGACAGAACCAAAGGATGTATTTACAGGAAACTTTCTGATATCCGGCACTGACGGTACGGCACCAGCTCGGTCCTATCAAAAGTGCTGGACATACCAGCGTTAATGTTGAAACATACGGAACTGAAAAGCTCCGTGTGAATCAACAAACCCGGTTGCAGCTTCAAAACAGTCGGCTGCAGCTGCAAGCATCTGTAGCTGAAGCTGTTGCTATAGCTACAGACCTTGCAGTGCCTGACTGGGGGAAAAAAAAGCAACGAGAACTAAAAAAACTTATAGAAAACGGCTCCTGATTTTTGCCGTTAGATCGAGTATTCCGGACATATAACCTCCGGATAAACCAAAGTTTCCTGTAATTGGTCAGCCATTTCTTTGTTCCCCATTATAAATTCCCCTGATTCTGACTGCAAGGGACCTACGCTTGACTTCAGCAATCTTTTTCACTTCACATATCTATAGAAGCTTTTACAGTCAGTTTTTATGTTCCCTGCAAGCTTACTCTCATACTCTATTTTCCCCCTCTTAATTAATCCCTTTGTCCTCCTTTGCTGAATCCTAAACTGCTCCCAATCCTCCGGTTTGCTGCTTTCTCTGGCCAATTTATATGTCCTCTCCTTGGATCTTATGCTTTCCCCAATTTCCCTTGTTAGCCACGGTTGAGTCACCTTTTTGTTTTATTTTTATGTCAAACAGGGATGAACAAATTCTGTAGTTCATCCATGCGATCTTTAAATGTTTGCCATTGCCTATCCACCGTCAACCTTTTAAGTAACGTTCCCCAATCCATCCTAGCCAACTCGAACCTCATACCATCATAGTTTCCTTTATTTAATTTCAGGACCCTAGTCTCTGAGTCTACTACTTCACTCTCCATCTTAAATGAAGAATTCTATCATATTATGATCGCTCCTCCCCAAGGGGCCTCGCACAAGATTGCTAATTAATCCTTTCTCATTAACACCCAGTCTAAGATGGCCTTATTTCTAGTTGGTTCCTCGACATATTGGTCCAGGCAACCATCCCGTATACACTCTAGGAATTCCTCTTCCACGGTATTGTTACTAATTTGGTTAGCCCAATCTATATGTAGATTAAAGTCACCCATGATAACTGCTGTGCCCTTATTGCACGCATCTCTAATTTCCCGTTTAATGCCATCCCCAACCTCAGCATTACTGTTTGGGGGTCTGTATACAACTCCCACCAACGTTTTCTGCCCCTCGGTATTTCTCAGCTCTACCCATACATATTCCACATCATCAGAGCTAATATCCTTCCTTACTATTGTGTTAATCTCCTCTTTAACCAACAATGCTACCCCACCTCCTTTTCCTTTTTGCCTGTCCTTCCTGACCCTATATAGAGGGATGCGGTGGAGTGCAGTGTTTCAGGAGGTGGTCAGGGCAGTACAGCCAGGGCGGAATCTGTATGCTTATATTCCATCCCTCACATGTCATATTGGCAATAACTATGCTAATTGAGAGGACATCTCACCTAAAATGGTTTTTTTGTCCTAGATTATTTGGTGCGGGGGGGGGGGGGGTGGTGGTTGATGGGGGGGGAAAGAGAGAAAGTTTGACATAAGGAATTCTAGCATATAGGTGCAGGATCCATCAGTTGGTATCATTTTGTCTCCTTTTAAAATAGTCACTTACATATCAACTCCTCCTTTCTTAAATTGCAGGAAACGCTGTAATAGCTTGGGGAGTTGACCCACTCCTAGACTTCCTCAGTGCTGCATGAGTCGACTGCTAGGACGTGCAGTCAATGTTAACTCACCCTTCTGTTCTTTATTTCGCTTCTCTGGACAAGCAACTTCCTTCTCTCCCTCCCTCCCTCCCCCCACCCTCAACAAGAGAGTCAAGATCAGAAATGTGCTGTGTGGGTACTCGGAAGATTAAAAGCCAAGTCCCACCAATCCCGTCAGAGTGCAATGCAGCATCACCACTCTGCCCCACCCATGAGGGGAACATGGGTCTCTTCCAGCACCATTCCCTACCGGTCGCCAAGCTAGGAAGTAGCAACAAAGGGACGGATGTCATCGATCTTGTGAACCACGGGTGCACTACCATTCCATATTCATGGTAAAATGCTGGCCAGCCCTGACCCGGCATCTTGGCGCACTGCAATGCATGCTTTGCAATATTTAAACATCTGCCACTATCAATTCACATGCAGCAGGGCAAGTAGGAGGTTACTGAAGCCCCCGGCACAAAACCACACTCGCACAATGTTTCAGTACCTCTTCGACAAAAGCATAGGTTCGGCATCGTGTACCTGCTAGGGCTGTCAGTGTTCAATTCTACAGCACAAGTATGAATTTGCACTGTGTCTGCTTGAAGAGCTGTGCCCGAAATGTTAACTGCTCTGTCTGTCTTTCAGATGCCAAATGACATGTGGCATAGTTCCAGCTTTTATTATAAACTTTCATTCTTCACAACCCCGTTAATGTTAATTATTCGATTACATTATCCATAATCAGAATTCAAGAGCTTGTGAAGTTGTACCTTTTAAACCCTCTAGCAAAGCTAAAAGAGACCTAATCTATAGGGGGGGGGAAAGAAACGAAGCAGCACTTTCATCTTTCCATCTTCTACCATAAATACTGGTAGTGACGATGCTTAAAGTGACCTGAATGTACAAGATACGGTCCTGGAAAGGAGTGATTTTTAAGGGCCAATGGTACCTGACATTTGGTAGGGGGGAGGGGCTGTCGTGCCCCTGCAACAGCCTGCAGACACTCACCATCGAAGCTCCTACATGAAGTGGCACTTGAGCAAGACATTGGCGGGCAACTGGCACTTGTTCAACTATATCCCAGTGAGAAGTCAAAGCTTTCAGAAGAGGGGGAAGAAAATTGGCAAAAAAAAAATGATACTGAATTGCTCAGCACAAATGGTATACAGAAAAATGTTAATCGAAAACAGATTGGTTCTGGAGGCTCACCATGGGGAAACAAAAGTTCAGGAGATATCACTGCATGACTTGCTGTAATTGTACAGCAGAGATAGAATTAAGAAAATCGTAAAACTGTTCCAAATTGCTTTAAGTTATATAAAGTCTTAACAACAAATCTGGTTGCTCCTTTTTATTCCCAGTTAATTCCCATTGAATAAATATTTTACTAAACGTTTTAGAAAAAAACTAAAGAAAATTCTAGAGCCAAATACTTTTAATTGCGGAGAGCTTGATCCAGTAGATTTGGTGCAATGAAGGTTTAAATCCCCTGGGTCCCGGTTATGGATAATGTAATAGAATACATTAGATAAACATTAAGGCCACCCCACTGAGATGTGCTCGAGAGAGCAGGACACCGCCCAGATCTGCAGTGCAAACCCGCACCGATCTAGAGATGACAGATCATAACTCCCTCCCAATAAAGAGACACACGTAACATTTTTTAAAAATCATCTCCAACCACATAAACAAAACAGGAAGATGCACACAATCCCTCCCTCGTATCTTACCCAGGGTCCCGAAAGGCAGCTTGTTCCTCTCCCCCAGCATCAGGTTGAACCTGGGGTTGTCCCTCTTGAGTCTCCGCCATTGTCCCGTGGAGATCAACATTTCACCCACTTCGGCGTAGATGGAGCTGTTCCGATCCCGGACCACAAACGTGTACATAATAAAAACGGGAAGAGACCTGGCACCTCCACACCCACCGGGTACCTCCGGCCACTCTCACACTGGGCACTAACGAGCAACCCTACCGGGCACTAACTAGCAAGTAGCGACCCTACCGGGCACTAACTGGCAAGCAGCGACCCTACCGGGCACTAACTGGCAAGTAGCGACCCTACCGGGCACTAACTGGCAAGTAGCGACCCTACCGGGCACTAACTAACAAGTAGCAACACCCCACAACAGGCACCCACCCCACTGGGCAGTGGCTGGCACCCCCTCTGCCGCACCACTAGCAGCCGAGGGCAAGGCTCCCTCGCACTGAGCTCTGTGGCAGAGGCCGGCAGCGCCGACACTATCGGGCTCGGGGCAATGGGAGGAGTAGCGCACCTCCTCCGGGGCAAGGCGAGGGGAGGAGGAGGAGGAGGGGGGGGGGGTCTTCTCTTTGGTTTGCTGACTCCTCTTTGTTTGCGGAGTTGCTGCCGTGCGGCCCGCTCTCGGGGGCTAGTGCCGGGGGTCGGGTGTGGGCGGGGCGGCGGCAGCTGCTGGCGGTGCCATTCTCAGCACCGCATGGCCTGACCCTACTGGGCTCGGACTGCTGCTTCTTCTCCTCCTCTCCCCGATCTCAGCTTCATTCTTCTCGCCGCAGCTGACGCCTTCACATCGATCTGACCTCGGGGAGGGAGGGAGAAGTGGCATTGCGCACGCGTGTTGGTGTCGCCCGCCCAAAGCATTCTGGTAGTTGTAGTTTTCTTCTTCTTCTTCTTCTTAGGCAGTCCCTCGGAACCGAGGATGACTTGTTTCCACATTAAAAATGAGTTCTCAGGTGACTGATGAGTCCAATGCGGGATCTACAGTCTCTGTCACAGGTGGGGCAGACGGTGGTTGAAGGGGTGGGTGGGTGGGGTGCTTGGGTTGACGTTCGCTCCTTGCACTGCCTGCGCTTGGCTTCCGCTTGCTCCCGGCGAAGAGACTCGAGGTGTTCGGCGCCTTCCCGGATGCTTCTCCTCCACTTTGTGCGGTCTTGGGCCAGGGATTCCCAGGTGTCGGTGGGGATGTTACACTTTTTCAAGGAGGCTTTGAGAGTGTCATTGAAACGTTTCCTCTGCCCACCTGGGGCTCTCTTGCCGTGCCGGAGCTCCGAGTAGAGCGCTTGTTTTGGGAGTCTCGTATCGGGCATGCGGACAACGTGACCCATCCATCGGAGCTGACTGAGCGTGATCAGAGCTTCGATGCTGGGGATGTTAGCCTGAGCAAGAACACTGACGTTGGTGCGCCTATTCTGCCAATGGATTTGCAGGATCTTGCGGAGGCAGTGTTGGTGATACCTCTCCAGTGCTTTGAGGTGCCTGCTGTACATGGTCCATGTCTCTGAGGCATACAGCAGGGCAGGTATCACTGCTGCTCTGTAGACCATGAGCTTAGTGCCGGGTTTGAGGTCCTGGTCTTCAAACACTCTCTTCCTCAGGCGACCGAAGGCTGCACTGGCACACTGAAGGCGGTGTTGGACTTCGTCGTCGACATCTGCCCTTGTTGACAGTAGGCTACCGAGGCATGGAAAGTGGTCCATGTTGTCTAAGGCCTTGTCGTGGATTTTGATAATTGGGGGGCAGCACTGTGTGGCGGGGGCAGGTTGGTAGAGGACCTTTGTCTTACGGATGTTTAGCGTAAGGCCCATGCTCTCGTATGCTTCGGTGAAGGTGTTTACGATGGTTTGGAGTTCGACCTCCGAGTGAGCGCAGACGCAAGCATCGTCTGCATACTGTAATTCGACGACAGAGGATGGGACAACCTTGGATCTGGACTGGAGGTGATGGAGGTTGAACAGTTTCATAGAAACATAGAAGATAGGAGCAGGAGCAGGCCATTCAGCCCCTCGAGCCTGCTCCGCCATTCAACGAGATCATGGCTGACCATCCAAACCCTAGCACCCGGTCCCTACACCGACAGCCATCCCACCCAAGCCCTATCCCCGTAACCCCGTAACCACACGTATTTAATCCCCCCTAACACTAAGGGTCAATTTTTTTTTTTATCATGGCCAATCAACCTAACCCGCACATCTTTGAATTGTGGGAGGAAACCGGAGCACCCGGAGAAAACCCACGCAAACACGGGGAGAATGTGCAAACTCCCGTTTGTTCTGTAAATTAGCTCCACTCCAGTGGGGAGCTTATTGAGGGTGAGATGGAGCATTGCAGCAAGGAAGATTGAGAAGAGCGTTGGTGCGATGACACAGCCTTGCTTGACCCCGGTTCGTACATGAATTGGGTCTGTGGTGGAACAGTTGGTCAGGATCACGGCTTGCATGTTGTCACGAAGCAGGCGGAGGATAGTGACAAACTTTTGAGGGCAGCCGAATTTGAGGAGGACAACAGCGAGTTGTAGTTTTACGGAAACTGCGGCTCCCAGAATGCAGCACACAGGGTCCATGTGGTCGGGGCTGAGGGTCCATTCAGCGGTGGGGCTATTGTACTGGTGCAGGATGGGCCAAGTTTCAGAGATGTTGCAATTGTAGCAGGTTTCGCATATTTTGTGTCCCGGAGGAAATTGTGGGGCTTGTGCCCAGGATTTCCAACTGGTGCCGTTATAATTGCAAATTATTGTTGACAAAAACACTGCAGAAATTGGTTCTGGGAGCATTGGTAAAGTTGTCAGCCCTCCAAGGTTGGCCGAGAGTCTTCCGGAATTTGAAGATTAAGCTCCCGGACACTGCAAAGGAGCAATCCGGGAGAAAAGTCATAGAGGCATTAAAAAGATTGCGTGCCTTTAATCAGGGTCGTTACAGAGAACTCGTACACTGGATACTGGAATATATAGTGCAATACAGCAACAACAACAACTTGACAACAATAAATACATGACACCCTTCTCATCAAATGATGGTCTGGATATGCACTTATTGAGATTTCAGGCTATGGACCAACTAGTGACTTACTTACATAAAGCAATGAATGAACAATAAACAGAGTAACAGTGCAATATACATTTCTCTACACACCTCGATAGGTAAACATACTAAATATGCCACTCGCTTTTTCTCCCAACATAGGCTTTAAACAGAAGTCTACTTACAGTACCTTAATCGAGCCTAAATTCTCTAGTATTCCTTATCAAAATCCTTCAGAATTTCGATTGCCTCTTTTGGAGCTTTGTTAACTATTTCCACCAGTTGCTGACTCGCTAACTGGAGACCATGGGCAGGATTTTCATTGAGCCGTGGAGGCGGGATTGGAGGCGTGTGGGGGGTTAAAATTGCGAAAACTGGCGGGTGGAACCATCCCCGCCTCCATCCCGCCTCTGAGCAATTTTAATTCATTCGTGTCTAATGGTCCCGTCTCCGTCCCGCCTCCAAGAGACGGGATAGGCCGTTAAGGCCCTTAACAAGCACTAAATTGCCTCTATAATGCCATTTTGAAAGGCCTTTGTGAGTTTAACCCTTGTCCCACGTGAAACACACCTGTTCTGAAACACGACGGTGAAACCTGGCGGTAGCACAATTGGATTGCTGACTATCAGCTGCAGGTCAACCATTAAAGAGGAGATTTGATCAGCCATCATTTGCAGGTGGCAGGAATTTGTTGTCTCAGCTCTGGGGAAACTTATAGCTGTGGAGGGTTGGAGCCTGACACCCATCTCCAGTGTGACCTCCTGGGAAACCCCTCTCGCCACCTTCACTGAGCGCTTCCTCAACAGCCATATACCAGAAGCATGGGAGCCATTTATTTCCTTCCCTTCTGGACATTAGATGAGGACGAAGACCAGCCACGGCAGCAGCCGAACCAGTAACAACAGCAGCACCAACAGCAGCAGCAACAACAGGAGCGCCAAGCTGCTGCTCACCCACCTGAAGCTGCACAGGCCAGAAGGGGCCAGCGCATGGAAGCCCGTTGGCGCAGGAGATACCCCCCAAACAGGGTCTACAGACACAGGGTCAGCTACCTCAACATGAGTGAGCAGCAGTGCCAAAGGCGGCTCCGACTTTGGCGAGAGGTAGTAAGTGACATCTGCGCAATGTTGCAACAATACCTGCAGCCCAGAGGACCAGGTGGACAAGCCTTACCAGTGGCCGTCAAAATCACCACCGCACTCAATTTTTTTGCCTCAGGCTCATTCCAGGGATCAGCAGCAGACATCAGTGGCATTTCCCAGGTGGCCACACACACTTACATCATGCAGGTAACTGATGCCCTCTTTGCCATCGCGCACAATCACATCCATTTCACCAAGGATCAAGCAAGTGTCACGGCGCGTGCGGTTGGATCAGCTAATCTGGCAGGCTTTCCAAGGGTGCAGGGTGTCGTTGACTGCACACATGTGGCCCTTAAGGCACCCCATCGCAATCCAGGTATTTTTGTCAACCGCAAGGGCTTCCACTCCCTTAACGTTCAGCTGGTGTGTGACCACAAGAAGGAAATTTTGCATGTTTGTGCCAAGTACCCTGGCAGTTGCTATGATTCCTTCATATTGCGCCAGTCTAGTGTGCCTCTGCTATTCAGTCCGCCAGACCAACTTAACGGATGGCTACTTGGAGACAAGGGCTATCCCCTGAGGACGTGGCTAATGGCGCCGTTGAAGAGCCTATCCAACAAAGCAGAGGAGAGCTACAACTCCAGCCACATGTCCACCAGAGCCATAATCGAGCAAACCATTGGTTTACTGAAGATGCGCTTCAGATGCCTGGATAGATTCGGTGGAGCCCTGCAGTACTCAGTGGCCAGGGTCTCCAGAATTGTCGTGGTTTGCTGTGCACTTCACAACATGGCACAGCATCGTGGCTTTCAGATTCCTGAGGACCAAGTGTCTCCTGACATATCCTCTTCAGATGAGGAGGAGGAGGAGGAAAGTGAAAATGAACATCTTGCAGAGGCTCATTAACCAGCGGCAGTATTATGCGGGAACATTGCTGCCCAGGATGCAAGGAACGCACTCATCTTGGCCAGTTTTGCTTAGCCTAGCCGATCAAGCACTTTTGCCTCACAGCTTCTTACCTGAGCGTCGACAATGGCCAAGACTCTGCGGATTCCTA
This sequence comes from Somniosus microcephalus, assembly GCF_052327205.1. NCBI lineage: Eukaryota > Metazoa > Chordata > Chondrichthyes > Squaliformes > Somniosidae > Somniosus > Somniosus microcephalus. The sequence continues at coordinate 214,779,336 of NC_140995.1, read as the reverse complement.
GCTATTTGACCAGCATACTGACAATTGCAAGTAATCCTAAGCCCTCAATGTGAAAGTCCCATTCGCGAAATGACACACGCCACAACTACAGCAGTAGCCATCAGAATTTTTATTAACATTATTAATCTGATGGCTTTTTCTAACAATACATCAAATTTCACCCAAGTGACTACCCTTGTGACTATTTGTGCAGTATCTTTCTCTTACGCGTGTTCCTACGTGGTGCTTCCCCTGTGGCTTCAGCAGATGTGGAGGCCCCTTGCTCACTTTCCTGCTGCTCCTGTCTCGACACCTTTGGCGGGCGTCCTCTGGGGTTGCAAGCATGTGAGGGCTCATCAACAGTCTGCTGCTCCTGCGGCTGTGCAGGGGTTGAGACAGCTATCTCAGTTGGATGTGGACTCTGGGGTCTCTGACCGAGCGCTCTGCAGTGGCATGGAAGTGTGAGCGCTTGGAGAGGAGCCCACCAACTTCCCTCTCATGGGTCAGGTCCCCCTCAGCGCCTGCAAGTGACTTGAGAGCACCTTGTTGCACATCAGGGGACCCATATCTGCACTGGCAGTCCTACTCAGAACGACTTCCATGAAGGTCTGGTTTCTCTGTGCAATAGATGACCATCGCTCCTCCAGAGATGTCATTCTATTCTGAACACTCACCATGTTTTCTGCACTCTGGCGACTTATCTCCTCCATGGCCGCAGCCATCCTCTCGTCTACTGTAGCCATCCTTTCGACGGAGGTTGTCATCATTTGCACGGAGTTTGCCATCCTTTCCGTGGTGATGCGTTCATGCGCCAATGACTCCACGAAGGCTCTGCTCATGTTCGCTATGGACTCCGCCATTCGCTCCGCACTCGCAGCGACCCTGGAGACAAAACCTGCCACAGACTTCTGCATCTGTTCCTGGAGTTCCAGCACCGCTGAGCTTATGGATGGACCCAGAGGCAGAGGGTTGACATGCAGCTGAGCCGGCTAGGACTCTCCACTGCTGTCCCTGTCTCCACAATCTGCTGATGCTCACTTGTGAGCTGTGATACACCAGGTGACAACACTACCCTATGTCCCGAAGGTCCCACCGAGGTGTGAGTGTCTGCGCTGGTGCTGGTTGCGCTGAATTCTGTTGACGCTGCACCCTCAGAGGTTGCAGCTTCCTCTGAGGAGTCTGGCTGCTCAGGCTGTTCCTCCTGGCTAGTGGGGACGGCTGCTTGCGATGGTCCTGTGGGGGAGTAAAGGAAAGAGTCAGAGATGTGATGCCAAGGTTACATGCACATTGCATATTGCAGATGCTCATAAGTCCATCTGTTGGAGCATCAGAATCATTATCAGCGACTCATGGAATGCCAATGAGAGAGATGGTAAACTATTCTGTCACCAGCTTGCTGTGTTGCACCCGTCTGTCCATCCCCCACTTGCGCATCTTCCTCAACTCCAACGATTTCCAGGACCGCCTCCTCCCAGGGGGTGAGGTGGGCTAGTGAGGGTGTCCCTCCTCCTGCCCTCGCTCTTTCTCTTTTATTGTGAGCTCTCTTTTCCTGCAATGAGGGAGACAAGTGGAGGTTGAGTGAGAATGAAAGAGTGAGTGTAGAGATTCCATAGCATCGATACTTAGAAGGAGACAAAGATGGAGTATGGTGGCAAGACCAAGGGCCCTCCCTGTGTGTTGTCAGTTGTCTGCATAGCATCACAGTGATAGGGAGTGTGAGGGCTGCATAGTCGAATAGTTAGGTGAATGTGACCATAGAGAGAAAGGGAATGGGTAAGGGTGCATGGATGTCAGTGTCAAGTGGGATGTGGAGGAAGAGATTGCTAAAGCTGAGTGCTGGTGAGGAAAGGCAATGGGGATCAGATTGAGGGTGATGGGAAAATCATACTCACTTTTCCAGTGTGCTGAAGGTCATGAAATCTCTTCCTACACTGTATCCAGGTTCTGCGGGTCTTTGCTAAGGAGTTGACCTCCTCTGCCACCTGTATCCACACGGCCTTGGTCTGCTGGGGAGGCTTCTTCCTTCCTGTAGAAGGGAAGAGCACATTCTTATGTGCTCTAGCTCCATCAACTAATGCCTGCAGGGCCACATCATCGAATCTGGGAGCAGACTTAGTTCTCCCACTGCTCATGGTGCCTCCAGGTCCCTCCCACACCAAAGGCCAAAAAGGTTGGCAGTCTGCAGAAGATGCAAGGCTTGCTGTAGACCTTAAATGCAGCAGCAATGATGGCGTCATCGGAGGCGACTTTGAGACTGGAAAAACTCATTTGCCATTGGTTCCCACATGTTGGAACTCAATTGGACAATTAAGTTAAATTCGCATCAATTTCCCACATCGATTTACATTCGTGTGGATAACATGAAATGCGGATTACATGACCCCAGCCCGCCCCTGAATTAAAATCCAGCCATATAAATTTAACATCAGCAGAAGAACAAGGAGATAATTATTCAAAGTTTTTCTATGCAGAAGGATGTTAAGACATGAATTCAGAATTCAGAATAGCTTTTAAAAAGGAAGCTGAAAAATATTTGAAAAAGAAAAAAATTAAAAGGCTGTGCGGAAAGGGGATTAGGTGGTTAAATCTTTGGAAGAGGCATTGCAGGTCCAGTGAGCTAAACAGTCTCCTTCTGTGCTGGAGTGAAAAATGCCAAGTTTCTTACATCTAGAGCCTCTCATCATGATATAATCTTAGTGAAAACTGTAGTGTATGTACCTTTAAGAGGAACTATGTTTTTGAAGCCCCTGTATACTGTAGTACCAGTAGTGACCACTCAGGTATATAAGCCTGTGTAGCGTCTTGTGTTGTTAGTTCACTGTGGTAAACCACTGTTATCATTCACAACCGTTCACTATTGTTACACTGTTGTTATCACTGTTTACACTGTTGTTATCATTACACAAGGTTACCTCTTGCCACGCACGCTGTTATACCTAGGCATACCTCAGCTGACTCCGCCCATGGCTCCGCCTGCTTGCCCAGGTATAAAGGTGACTGATTGGCTAGTATTCTTCCTTGTTGGAACCGATCACTCACGAGGGTGGGCTCTGTTATTTAGCCAATAAAAACCTATAGTTACTATCTTAACTCGTCGCTTTTCATGGAATGAATTGATAGGTATATCAATTTTATTGGCTAAATTTTGAAATGAATGGACTGGAGCAGCCAAACAACCAGCCAAACGGCCAGCTACAACAGCCCCAGCAGCCGACTTGGCTGCGAGCCCTCCGACCGCCGTACCTGGATCTAAATCCACAGGCAGCGAATTCAGCCCTCGACTTCGATCACTGGCTGAGCTGCTTTGAATCCTACCTGGTAGCTTCCGGCGTGCCATCGGAAACCGACAAACTAAGAGTTCTGACCGCCCAGGTGCGCCCTAAAGTATTTGCACTCATCCGGGACCTTGCTACATACGAGGAGGCCCTCGACCTGCTAAAAGAGCAGTACCGGAGCCCAGTAAATTCAATGTATGCCAGGCATCTCCTAAGATCCCGCTCGCAACAGCCAGGAGAGTCTGTAGATGAATTTTTACAGGCGCTACAAACACTCGGCAGGGACTGTGACGTTAAAGCTGTATCGGCTGCACAACATGCTGAAGGAAATATCCGTGATGCCTTCGTGAAAGGCCTTCGGTCCGACTACTCACGGCAAAGACTGCTCGAATCAAAGGACCTCGGCTTGAAAGCAGCTGCAGCCCTCGCTCGCTCCCTGGAAGTGGCCCATCGGGACCTCGAGGCGTACTCTGGGTACAGTGCTGCGCGACCCTGGGACTCGGGCCCGACTTCGGCCGCAATACCCCTCGCACCACCGCCCCTGGGACCTACTACGGCGTCGGTGTCCCGGAATCGATCGGGACCGCCACCCTCGGGACCTGCTGCGGCAGCGGAGCCCCGCGATCGGGCCGCCAGCTGCTAATTCTGTGGCCAGGCGAGACATCAAAGGGCGCGCTGCCCTGCAAGGAACGCGACCTGCTCCGGATGCGGAAAAAAAGGCCACTTCGCAAACGCCTGCAGGGGGAAAGCCACAGACGCCAGCAGTGCCTCATGTGAGTCGTGGGGGCGGCCATCTTTGATCAAGGCCACAGATGCCAGCAGTGCCTCATGTGAGCCGTGGGGGCGGCCATCTTCTCCGCCATTTTGTCCAACTTCGACCTCGTGGGGATCCGCGTCATGGGCGCCGCCATTTTGTTCGCCGCACTCGGCCGCCATTTTGTCTCCAGACCCGACCACCGCCTCACCTGCCGACTACAGCAGCTCACTCAGCCATACACTGGCCTCCGTCACGCTTGACCAAGCTCTCCTGCATCATCTGTCCAGGTCCATGATGGACATCGAAGTAAACGGCCACGCCACGACCTGCCTGTTCGACAGCGGGAGCACGGAGAGTTTTATTCACCCAGACACGGTGCGCTGCTACTCCCTCACTGTCCGGCCAACGCGCCATCGGATCTCGATGGCGTCGAAGTCCCATTCAACAGACGTCAGCGGCTACTGTGTGGTGACCCTGTCGGTTAGGGGCACGGAATATAAAAACTTTAAACTTCTTGTCCTGCCCCAGCTCTGCGCTGCCGTCCTACTAGGGCTGGATTTCCAATGCCACCTTCAAAGTGTCACTTTGGCATACGGTGGATCCCTCCCCCCACTCACAGTCTACAACCAGCAGTTTTTAAACCGCCCGCCGCGTACCACCTGCGGCCTCTCCACTCTCAAAGTCCCGCCCCCCTCCTTGTTCGCTAACCTCACCCGCGACTGTAAACCCGTCGCTACCAAGAGCAGGCGGTACAGCGCCGGGGACAGAGCTTTTATTAGCTCTGAGGTGCAGCGACTCCTGAAAGAGGGCATCATCGAGGGGAGCACCAGCCCCTGGCGTGCCCAGGTCGTAGTCGTTAAGACCGGCAATAAACACCGCCTGGTCATCGACTACAGCCAAACCATAAACCGGTACACCCAGCTGGACGCATACCCCCTTCCCCGCAGATCTGATATGGTCAACCAGATTGCACAGTACCGGGTATTCTCCACCATCGACCTTAAGTCGGCCTATCACCAACTCCCTATCCGCCCTGAGGACCACCAGTATACCGCCTTCGAGGCGAATGGCCGCCTCTACCACTTCCTTAGGGTTCCCTTCGGCGTCACCAACGGGGTTTCGGTCTTCCAAAGGGAGATGGACCGGATGGTTGACCAGAACGCGCTGCAGGCCATGTTTCCTTATCTAGATAACGTCACCATCTGCGGCCACGACCAGCAGGACCATGATGTTAATCTGGAGAAATTCCTCCGTACGGCCCAACGGCTGAATCTCACTTACAATAAGGAGAAATGTATGTTTAACACCTCGCGCCTTGCCATCCTCGGCTGCGTAGTAGAGAATGGAGTCATCGGCCCCGACCCCGAAAGAATGCGCCCCCTCATGGAGCTTCCCCTTCCCCACTGTCAAAAGGCACTGAAGAGAACCCTGGGGCTCTTCGCTTACTATGCCCAATGGGTGCCCAATTATGCGGACAAAGCCAGACCCCTCATGAAATCCACCTCCTTCCCCCTGACAGCAGAAGCATGCGCAGCCTTCTCCCTCATAAAAGGAGACATTGCGAAGGCCACAATGCACGCAGTGGATGAGTCCATCCCTTTCCAAGTGGAGAGCGATGCATCCGACTTCGCCCTAGCTGCAACCCTTAACCAGGCGGGGAGACCTGTGGCCTTCTTCTCAAGGACCCTCCAGGGCCCTGAGATCCGACACTCTTCTGTCGAGAAGGAGGCCCAGGCGATTGTGGAAGCGGTACGACGCTGGAGGCATTACCTGGCAGGCAAACGATTTACCCTCCTCACCGACCAGCGTTCGGTTGCTTTTATGTTTAATAACAAGCTGAGGGGCAAAATCAAGAACGACAAGATCTTGAGGTGGAGAATTGAGCTCTCCACCTACGATTACGATATCTTGTACCGGCCTGGTAAACTCAACGAGCCCCCAGATGCTCTATCACGAGGTACATGCGCCAACGCGCAAGTTGATAGACTGCGGACCCTCCACAACGACCTCTGCCACCCCGGGGTCACTAGACTTTACCACTTCATTAAGGCCCGCAACCTGCCCTACTCCATCGAGGAGGTCAGGACCATGACCAGGAACTGCCAAGCCTGTGCCGAATGCAAACCGCATTTCTATAGGCCGGACAGAGCAAGCCTGATCAAGGCCACCCGCCCCTTCGAGCGCTTGAGCATCGATTTTAAGGGGCCCCTCCCGTCCTCTGACCGTAATGTGTACTTCCTCAACATTATTGATGAGTACTCCCATTTCCCCTTTGCCATTCCCTGCCCAGACATGACCAGTACCACGGTCATCAAATGCCTGAACGACCTCTTCGCCTTGTTCGGGTTCCCGAACTATATACATAGCGACCGGGGCTCATCCTTCATGAGCGAGGAACTTCGCCAGTTCCTGCTCGCGAGAGGTATTGCTGCAAGCAGGACCATCAGCTACAACCCCCGGGGGAACGGCCAGGTGGAAAGAGAGAACGCGACAGTTTGGAAGGCCGTCCTCTTAGCCCTAAAGTCTAAGGGCCTCCCAACCTCTCGCTGGCAGGAAGTCCTCCCGGCAGCGCTCCATTCCATCCGGTCACTGCTTTGTACTGCCATTAACGCCACCCCTCATGAGCAAATGTTTGTTTTCCCCAGGAAGTCGACTACGGGAACCTCGCTACCAACATGGCTGACTTCTCCGGGGCCCGTCCTGCTGCGGAAGCACTTGAGGACCCATAAAATGGACCTCCTGGTCGAGAGGGTGAACCTCCTGCACGCCAACCCCCAGTATGCCTATGTGGCATACCCAGACGGGCGGGAGGACACAGTCTCCTTGCGAGACCTCGCACCCTCGGGCACCCCTGAGATACCACCATTATCCCCCACCACTCCCCCAAATCCAGCTCCTGTAGGCGGCATGCCGGAACCCCAGGAGCCTTCATTGACCACGCAGACACCAGCACTAACATCGGATACTGCACCACCGCCGCCGCTGCTGCGCCGATCAGAAAGGCTTACGAGGCCTCCTGATAGACTGACATACACGAACTGGTAGTACACTTCACCCCACTGGACTCAATTTTAAACAAGGGGTGAATGTGGTAAACCACTGTTATCGTTCACAACCGTTCACTATTGTTACACTGTTGTTATCACTGTTTACACTGTTGTTATCACTACACAAGGTTACCTCTTGCCACGCACGCTGTTATACCTAGGCATACCTCAGCTGACTCCGCCCATGGCTCCGCCTGCTTGCCCAGGTATAAAGGTGACTGATTGGCTAGTATTCTTCCTTGTTGGAACCGATCACTCACGAGGGTGGGCTCTGTTATTTAGCCAATAAAAACCTATAGTTACTATCTTAACTCGTCGCTTTTCATGGAATGAATTGATAGGTATATCATTCACCTCCAGACTTTGTTCAGTAAACACTTGTTAAATCAACTCCTGCATTCCGTGTCTCCATTAACACACGGATCTAACAGTGGCGACGAGTTAGAAACGAACTTACCTGCAATTCGGCAGCACCTCAAGGGGATTGATTCCTCAGGTGAAGGTCGAAGCCAGAAGCAAGAAAAAAAAAATAATAATAACTCGAAGAAGCTCGAAAACGAGGGCCAGGCTTGGTCTCCAGTCTGTGGTTTCCCCAGCTAAATGGGCTGGTGGCAGGTAGTGCACTGATCCTTCCTGGGCTGCGGCGGGCTAGAGCTCGATCGGGTGGCTCTGCAACGGGGCCGGGCAGCGAGTCGGGAAGCAGAAGCAAAGAGAGAGAGAGGGTGGAGCACTCAGGGCGCAGCCGGTGCTGCAAAGCAGGTCGGCGTTCGGACCGAGCAGAGGGAGGGGAAAGTCCCAGAGGGTCCGCTCCACGACGGGAACGGTTCTCCAAGTAACGGAGAAACTATTGAAGCGATATATAAAAAAAAAAATAGAATTACCGCGAAAAGCTGCAGGTCGCAACGGGAACCGCGGAGAACAGCAGCGGCAGCGGCGGGAAAGCACGGGAGGCGCCATCTTAACTCGCGGGGAAGAAAGAAAAGCGCGGGAAGCGCCATTTTAGATTTTCAAGATGCCGAAGACTGGCAATATTACTGCTTTCGATAGTGATATAGAAGATTGGACCACATATGTGGAAAGAGTGGAGGTATATTGCAAGGCGAATGATTAGCGGATGATAAAAAGGCATCGGTACTTCTAAATCTGATGGGCGCAAGGACATACGGGCTGTTACGAAACTTGATCACTCCAGCCAAACCGATGGACAAGAATTTTAAGGAGTTTGTTGATACCTTACAGGAGCACTTAAACCTAACACCGCTGCTGATAGCGGAATGATTCAAATTCTTCAGGAGGAATCAGCACAAGAATGAAAGTAACGCTGATTACCTCACCGAATTACAAAAGCTGTCAAAGCACTGCCAATTCGGGGCAGGACTGGCAGATTCTCTACGAGACAAATTCGTCTGTGGTCTCCTAAGCGAAGGAACACAGAAAAGGTTACTTTCTGAGAAAGATTTGACACTGAACAAGGCTTTCAGTGTGGCTGTATCATACGAAGCAGCAGCAAGAGGAGCTGCAGAGATACAGCAAAAGCCACAGGACTTCGGCACCCATGAAATGACACGGGGTTTCGAGAGATGTTATTGCTGCGGCAGATGCACCCATGACCAGAAGGACTGCTGGTTCAAGGACAAAGCATGCAGGCAATGCGGAAAGATGGGACACATTGCATGTGTATGCAGATCTGGAAAGAAATCCGCTGACAGTAAAAAGGTCAATAAGGAAAAGTACAGAAAGGTACAAATGATGACGGACAGTAGCTCCGAAGACCAGAAGAGCGATAGCGACTCCGGAAACAAGAGACTAAGCTGTCTCAAATTACATAATGTAATTGCCAAAGAAGATTACCAGACCATTTGGGTTACCCTCACGATAGCGGGGTCCCCAGTCAAAATGGAGCTAGATACAGGATCAGCTCTGACCGTCATGAGTCGACGGGATTACGAGCGGCTATTTCCGCATATACCTTTGAAAGACACATCCATTGTCTTGAAGACATATACGGGGCAGAAAGTATACCCCAGAGGGAAAATAAGGGTGCCTGTTGTATACAACGGCAAGGAAATACAGAAGTTGTATTTATACGTTCTGCAAGATGGTGGTCCACCGTTGTTGGGACGTGAATGGATCAGAAAGATACGTTTAGACTGGCACTCCATTCAGGCACTGACGGTGACCAGTAAGAAAAAAAACGATGATGACGTCATACCTGGACGATTAAAAGAAATCTTGGCTAACGCCAAAGAAGTGTTTCAACAGGAACTAGGAACCCTGAAAGGCGCCACCGCCTCAATAAAAGTGGAAGATGCGGCAATTCCCAAGTTTTTTAAGGCAAGGCCGGTGCCATACGCAATTCGTCCAGCCGTCGAGGCAGAGCTGGAGAATTTGGAAAAAGCAGGCGTGTTATCCAAGGTAGATTGGAGCGAGTGGGCAACACCCATCATCCCGGTCATGAAGAAAACGTTGAATAATGATAAATCTGAAGAACAGAGAAAAATTCGCATCTGTGGGGACTTCAAGGTGACTGTAAACCCGGTTCTTCACATGGTACAGTATCCTCTTCCGAGGATAGAAGATATTTTCGCCTCACTATCCGGAGGGAAACGTTTCACCAAAATTGAGTTAGCACAGGCATATCTACAGATGGAGGTTGAGGAGGCCTCTAAAAAGTATCTCACGATAAACACACACAAAGGTCTGTACCAGTAGAATCGACTGGTTTTCGGAGTGGCATCAGCTCCGGCTATCTGGCAAAGAGCTATGGAGCAAGTCCTGCAAGGGATTCCGGGGACTCAATGCTACCTAGACGACATCCTTGTAACAGGAGAAAACGACAATGAGCACCTTGCCAACTTGGAGCAGGTGCTCACGAGGCTGAGAGAACGGGGCCTACGAGCAAATCGCCCCAGATGCAAATTTTTCCAGAAACAAATATCATATTGTGGCCATGTCATTAACGAAGAAGGGTTGTATAAGTCACCTGAAAAAATTAAAGCGGTCGTAAAGGCCCCAGCGCCTGAAAATGTCTCACAATTAAGGTCGTTCCTGGGATTAGTAAATTACTATCATAAATTTTTACCAAACTTGTCGACGGTTCTGCACCCGCTTAACGCACTGCTACAAACGGGAGTAGTTTGGAAATGGAGCGAAGACTGTAAACGTGCCTTCCATAAATGCAAAGGCTTGATCACGTCCAGGGAAGTGTTGGCTCATTACAACCCATCACTGCCAATCAGACTGGCGTGCGATGCATCCCCTTACGGCGTGGGAGCGGTATTATCGCATAGATTCCCTGATGGCTCGGAGCGGCCGATAGCTTTTGCGTCACGCTCATTGGACTCAGCTGAGCGTAACTATGCCCAGATCGACAGGGAGGCACTCAGCCTGGTGTGGGGGGTGAAGAAATTCAACCATTGCCTACACGGACAAAAGTTTACCTTGTTGACTGACCATCAACCCCTCGTCTCCATATTCAACCCTAAAAAGGGTGTTCCCATTATGACAGCGCAAAGGCTACAGAGGTGGTCCCTTTTCCTAGGGGCACACCAATATGACATAGAGTACAAAGGAACAAAACAGCATGGGAATGCTGACGGGTTATCGCGCCTACCGTTGCCAACGGTGGAAGAGGCGCCTACAGTGGACACAGTGGAGATATTCCACTCGACCATAGTGGAATGTCTACCGGTGACAAATTCTACCATTGAAAAGGAAACGCGAAATGACCCGACTCTCTCACGAGTCTATGATTTAACGGTGAAGGGATGGCCAGCACATGGCGAACCACTGTTGCCAGCATTCTCGCAAAGAAGAGAACAGCTGTCAGTGTGCCGAGGAACCTTGATGTGTGGATCCAGAGTGGTGATTCCACCCAAACTCAAGGATAGAGTGCTAAAGGAGCTTCACGAGGGGCATCTGGGTGGAGTGAAAATGAAGAACTTAGCCAGAGCGTTTGTGTGGTGGCCAGGTATCGATGGAGACATCGAAGAAATGACCAAGAGCTGTCTAGGATGCCAGAAGGTCCAAAACGCCCCACCACAAGCCCCTCTACATCCATGGGAGTGGCCCTCATCTCCATGGCAAAGGGTACATATCGACTTTGCTGGTCCATTTATGGACTCAATGTTCTTAATCGCGGTGGATGCACACTCCAAGTGGCCGGAGGTAATAAAGATGTCCTCCACCACCACGGGAAAAACCATCACAGTATTAAGGACCATATTCGCCAGGAATGGGCTGCCTGAACAGATCTGTTCTGATAATGGACCGCAATTTGTATCCGAAGGATTCAGGAAGTTCTTAAAAACAATGGGGTTAAGCACTACACGTCCGCCCCATACCATCCCGCCACAAATGGATTGGCTGTAAGGTTTGTCCAGACCTTCAAGAAGGCCATAAAGGGCATGGGTAATGAAGACATAAATCTACAACATAAGGTAGATAACTTCTTGTTTGCATACTGGAATGCAACACATGTGGTTACAAACCAAACCCCCACCATGATGTTTTTCAATAGAAGACTAAGATGCCGGCTGGATTTGGTCAAGCCAAACGTCAGAAGGGGCGTAGAGAACCGGCAATTTCAAAGCATGAATGAAAGGCCAACTAGAACCTTCCAGATAGGTCAACCAGTTTTGGCCCGGGACTACCGTACCGAGAAATGGCAGCCTGGAACTATTTGCACACGACTAGGACCGCTGATGTATACCGTGGACATTGGAGAAAGCATAATAAGGCGCCATGCTGACCAGATCATAGAGTCATCCGAAAAAGGACAACCTACACCACAACTCTATACGCCTAGTGATGAAGCAGAGATACCCATAGTATCTACCTCCAATCCGGTGATACTGGAACCAGATGAACCCAACACTAGCATTGAAGCTGAATCGACCTTGCCAAAAGAACCTACTACACCATCGAGGTGTTATCTGGACCGAGTCAGGAAGCCTCCAGAGAGACGGAATTTGTAATTGAGTAACTTCAGCAAATGTGTATATGATTGTTCTTGTAAAAATGTTATTTAATGATTACTTAAAATGTTATGTACTATTTATCTAAAAGGGGAGGAATTGTAGTGTATGTACCTTTAAGAGGAACTATGTTTTTGAAGCCCCTGTATACTGTAGTACCAGTAGTGACCACTCGGGTATATAAGCCTGTGTAGCGCCTTGTGTTGTTAGTTCACCTCCAGACTTTGTTCAGTAAACACTTGTTAAATCAACTCCTGCATTCTGTGTCTCCATTAACACACGGATCTAACAAAAACAGAAACAGCTATTCATTCTGAGTGTTGCAATCAGCAACATCAACTTCTGCATAGGACTTCTTCTTGCATTGCCATTGGCCAGTTTGTTTGGAAACTACTACTAAAAAAAATAATTCACTGCATGTGGGCATCGCTGGTAAGGCCAACATTTATTTCCCATCCCTGGTTGCCCTTATGGTGGTGGGCCTTCTTCTTGAATGGCTGCAGTTCGTGTTGTGAGATACTCTATACATATATATGTAGGATTAGGATTTGGTTTAATCTCATATGATTTAAAGTTTTTATTTTTTATTTTACTTATAAATAGCTTGTAGATTTGTATTGTGGTTAGAAATTATGAAATGGTTAAATTGTTCATTCCCAGGATGCTTTAGGGTTTAATGTATCAGTGTACAATTTAGCTGACTGCTGCTTATTTTCTGCTGAGGTGCAGGATGTGTGATTCGTACCTGTTGATTTCTTTTTTTCAATACATTAAGAAACGAGATAGTCTTAAGATAAGGAAACGGACAATGGGGCTAAGATGAATAGTTACATGCTTAATGGTAAACAGATTGGCCATCTGGAACTTTTGTAGGAACTATCTCATTTCTGGGGGTCACTGTGCATGACTAGAGGCCTATAATGATCTTGGGAGCTTTCCTTCACAATTTGTAGAGAGAGACAAGAACGAAAGGTTTGATGATGGTCATGTCTCTACCCAGAGGAAATGCACATTAATTGTGTTTATTTCTCTGTACGACTATGGCTTAGAGACATCAAGGGGTCGATTTTATCTCAGGTGCGGGAAATTGGTGGGTTCCCCGAATTTAGTGATTCCGACACGATTGTAAATGGGTCTATGAGATTGATGTAATTTTAACTCAATTGGCCAATTGATTTCCAGCGTGTGGGAAGCCTTGGCAATTGAGTATTTCCAGTCAGAAAGTCACAGAATATGACGTCATCATTGCTGCTGCTTTTAAGGTCCACAGCAAGCTTTGCTTCCTCTGCAGGCTTCCAACCTTCAACATTAAGATGGCACAGGAGCCTGCAGGAGGAACGGCCAGCGGGAGGGCCAGATCGGCCCCCAAATTTGATGAGGCTTCACTACAGGCATTACTGGATGGTGCTAGGGCCCACAGGGAGGTCCTCTTCCCTTCTTCAGGGAGGAAGAGGCCTCCCAGCCAGACCAAGGCTTTGTGGCTAGAGGTGGTAGGTCAAGTCAACTCCTTGGGGCTTACACAAAGAACGTGGTTGCAGTGCAGGAAAAGATTCCATGACCTTCTTCGCACTGGAAAAGTAAGTACTGTATGATGTTTCCATCACCCTCAATCTGATCCCCATTGCCTTTCCTCACCAGCACTCAGCTTTAGCAATCTCTTCCTGCACATTCCACTAGACACTCACATCCATGCACCCTTACCCATTCCCTCTCTCTCTATGCTCACATTCACAGAACTATGCCACCATGCAGCCCTCACACTCCCTCTCACTCTGATGCTTTGAACACAACACAGGGAGGGCCCTTGGTATTGCAACCTCACTCCATCTTTGTCTCCTTCTAAGTATCTATGCTATGCAATCTCTGCACTCACTCCTTCATTCTCACTCAACCTCCACTTGTCTCCCTCATTGCAGGAAAAGAGAGCTCACAACTGGAGAGAGCGAGCCAGTTCAGGAGGAGGGCCGCCCTCATTAGCCCTGCTCACCCCCTGGGAGGAAGGCGTCCTGGAGATTGCCAGGGCTGACCGAGATGTGGACATTGGGGAAGGACAGGCAGGAGCATCCCCGCAAGCTGGTGAGAGAATAGTTTTCCATCTCTCTCATTGGCATTGCATGAGTCGCTGACAATGATTCTGAAGCTACATCATATGGACTTATGATCATCTGCAAAATGCAATGTGCATGTAACCTTGGCATCACATCTCTAACTTTTTCCTTGACTCCCCCACAGGACCATCGAGAGCCCCCGTCCCCACTGTGCAGGAGGAAGAGCCTGAGCTTCCAGACTCCTCAGAGGAATCTGCAACCTCTGAGGGTGCAGCATCAGCAGAAATAAGTGCACCCAGCACCAGCGCAGACACTCACACCTCGGTGGGACCTTCGGGACATAGAGTAGAGTTGTCACCTGGTGTATCACAGCTCACAAGTGAGCATCAGCAGATTGTGGAGACAGGGACAGCAGTGGAGAGTCCTCATCGGAGGGCGCAGGACTCTGCCAGCTCGGTTCAGCTGCATGTCGACCCTCTGCTTCTGGGTCCATCCGTAAGATCAGAGGTGATGGAACTCCATGCACAGATGCAGGAGTCTCTGGTAGGTTTTGTCTCCAGGGTCGTTGCGAGTGTGGAGCGAATGGAGGAGTCCATAGTGAACATGAGCAGAGCCTTTGTGGAGTCAGTGGCGCATGAACGCATCAACACTGAAAGGATGGCTACCTACGTGGAAACGATTGCTGCCTCCGTGGTAAGGCTGGCTACAGTAGAGGAGAGGAGGGCTACGGCCATGGAGGAGGTTAGTCGCCAGGGTATGGTAAACATGGTGAGTGTTCAGAATAGAATGACATCTCTTGAGGAGTGATGGGCATCTATTGAACAGAGAAACCAGACCTTCATGGAAGTCCTTCTGAGTAGGACTGCCATTGTAGATACGGGTCCCCAAGGCTCCCCGGATGTGCAGCAAGCTGCTCTCAAGCCACTTGCAGGCACTGAGGGGGACCTGGCCCATGAGAGGGAGATTGGTGGCAGACCTCAAGGAAGTGGGGGCTCCTCTCCAAGCACTCACACTTCCATGCCACTGCAGAGCCCTCGGTCAGAGCCCCGCTGGAGTCCACACCCAACGGAGATAGACGTCTCAACCCCTGCACAGCCGCAGGAGCAGCAGACTGCCGACGAGCCCTCACAGGCTCGCCATCCCAGAGGACGCCCGCCAAAGGTGTCGAGACAGGAGCAGCAGGAAAGTGAGCAAGGGGCCTCCACATTTGCTGAGGCCACAGGGGAAACACTACGTAGGAGCCCGCGTAAGAGGAAAATAAAGCACAAATAGTCACAAGGGTAGTCACTTGGGTGAAATGCTGTGTCTTTTGTAAAAATGCCATCAGTTGTGTGTTTTTGTGTGAGGGGTCTCGCAGGAGGTCACACTGGAGAAGTGTGTGAGGCTCCAAACTTCCACAGCTGTGGTTAGGCCTGGTAAAAGTTGCCCCAGACCTGAGACAACAAAGTCCTGCCACCTGCAAATGATGACTGATCAAATATCCTCTTTAATGTGGGACCTGCAGCTGATAGTCAGCAAGCCAATAGTGTTCACGCCAAGTTTCACAGGCGTGATCCCCACCAGGCGCGTTTTATGTGGGAAAAGGGTTAAACAGGCAAGGGCCTGTTAAAATGGGATTATAAAGGCCAATCAGTGCTGTTTAAGGGCCCTAAAGACCAGTCCCGCCTGTTGCAGGCGGGACTGATTCGGGTCAATCAGACACACCTAGGTTAAAATGGCGTGGAGACGGGAACCAGGTGGGGGGGTCGCGACCCCCAGGTTTTGCAATTTTAACCCCCCGCATGCCTAAAAGCCCGCCTCACGGCCCAATGAAAATCGAGGCCCAAGTGTGTCAAGACTTGGTCGAACACAATAAAATTTTTACATGCAACCATATTTGGTGTCAGATTCAAATTATCTCCTTCTAGGTGGTGAGTGCGCAGGTTTTAGAAGTGCTTCCAAAGAAGCCTTGGTGAGTTGCTGCAGATAATCCTGTAGATAGTACATAGTGCAGCCACGGTACACCTATGGTGGAGGGAGTGGATGTTTCAGCCAGTGGATAGGGTGCCGATTAAGCTGACTGCTTTGTCCTGCAGAATACAAACTATCATCTGCTATATTACCTAAAACTGGAAAAAAAACTGACAATGACCTCTGAACTTGAAGATCACACGTGTACAAAAGTGTCCTACAACAGCAGAAATACCTTCTAGTGATCTACATAAAAGCTGTTAGATACCTATCACAAAAATCAACTGGGTACAGAATAAACACCAAAAACCAAGACTGGTCTTACGTGTAAACGGGATGAGCTATGAAAAAAGATTAGAGCTTAGGTTTTACAGTCCAAAAAAAGGCAATTAAGTGGAGTGGACCTCATCAAGTGTGCAGTCTATAAAATAATAAATGGTATAAAGTACACCCGGGTTATTTCTTCAAAGTAAACCAAGGACTAAGGACATAAGTTAAAGTTAATGGGCATAAGCTTAGAGTAGATCCAGAAAAAACGTCTTTATTCAGTGATAAATGTTTTAAGTAATCAGTACAGCCAAAAAATTGGGTTATTCACAGTACAATTGGATGCACGATGGTAGTTACTATAGAGAGGTGAACTCCGATGGGTCTAAAGCAAAAGAAGAAAAAGACTTGCATTTATATAGCAAGATGTCTCAAAGCACTTTACAGCCAATGGAGCACTTTTTGAAGTGTAGTCCCTGCTGTGATGTCGGAAGTTATATTTTTTCTCTGATTTATGTTCTTATATCTGATCTAAGTAGGTCGGAACCTGATAAATTGGATACAATGTGGATCAGTATGTTTTCACTCACGAAATGTGATAATAAATGCCGTCAATATTCCCACTTTACGAGAGTGAGCTAAGGATTCGTGACTGGTTGGAATCTTTATTGTTTACTCTGCTACAGAAGTAGTTTATTTTTGTAAATTTAGGTTGGACATACAATACCGTCAACAGCAAAACTACTCCAAATTAACAAAGGCTGGGATCAGTGAAATGGATTGCGATGCAAACGTTAACATAACTTGCTATCATTCACTAGTCAGTTTTACCTTCGATTATGAAAGTGGGATTAATCGGATAGCTCTTTCAAAGAGCCGGCACAGGCACGATGGGCCGAACGGCCTCCTTCTGTGCTGTTTAAGTGCTGCTAGAGCTGGCGAAACATGACTAGCGAGGAAGATGGAAATAAGCACAGCAAATGAGCAAAACATACTTGAAATACAAAACGACTGACAAACAATAGACCTTTCGTCCTGATTTATTTTTAAAAATGCACGAATGGCCTTATGATCCTACTGTCAGAAGTGCGTAAATAACCCTCAGCCTCCCCCAGCACACACACACACTCTTTAACTGGCTTTAACTATTGCAGCCAGTGCTACCGCGCCCTGGCTCACGTGGCTTCTCATTGTCTTTCAGAACCTTGCCCGGAGCCGCCAGACAGTGTGAATGGCGGTTGCTAAGAGACGGGAACGCGCTGCGACCGCAGGGGTTGGAGCCGGAGTTCAGGCTTTGGGTGTGCACTTCACTGAAAAGCGCAGGCCTTTCCCCCTCATTCCTCATCTATAAGGACTGCCTCGCTGCCACACTCCCCAAATTACTGTATTCTTCACGGACTGCAAGGTAAGAGGAGGAGCAGGAGCCGGAGCCATGGAAATAGAGAGAGCTGTAGCGTCAGCACGCCTGTCACTGAATTTACCATGCGTAGATCTCCTGCTGAATCTGTGCCCCATTTATTGTGTCCGACCAGTTATCAGATTGACACAATGCATTTGAGCATTAATTATTTTTTGAATCGAATAAGAGGGGCAAAGAGAGGGTGTAAGAGCCATAAAAGCTTAAGAAAATACTTTAAAATAGTGGCTAAATGGCATAATACAGTTAATTTACCTGAACGACTTATTGTATTAAGAAACCCCCTATTTTCTTGCTCCAGTAGTATAGTCCGACACCCCCTTCATTCTTGCCACAATGGAACAGTCCCTAAGCCACACATGGGTGCAGCCATCTTACAGTTTTAAACTGCACGTGGTGAAAAAGGCAGAAGCTGTGAGGTTTGGAGCAGTACAGTTTTTGACCGTGTTCGTTTATACGTGTTTGCTTTGTAATTCTGTTTGTTAAGTGTTATAGTAAACCGTTTAAAAGACAAAGCTACGTTTGGGAACGTTTTATTTCGACACGCGTCTACTCGATGTTAAAAGCCCCACAGCCCAGTGGCCTGCCTGTTTGGAAACTAAGAAGCGCCACTACAGAGGGTATGAGAATAGAATGGCAGCCAATATAAAACGTAATCCAAAAGTCTTCTACAGGCATATAAATAGTAAAAGGGTAGTAAGAGGAGAGGTGGGGCCCATTAAGGACCAAAAAGGAGACCTATGCATGGAGGCAGAGGTTATGGCTGAGGTACTAAACGAGTACTTTGCATCTGTCTTCACCAAGAAGGAGGATACTGCCATAGACATAGTGCAGGAGGGGGTATTGGAGACACTTGATAGGATAAAAATTGATAAAGAGGAGGCATTAGAAAGGCTGGCTGTACTTAAAGTAGATAAGTCACCAGGAGCAGATGGGATGCATCCTAGGATACTGAGGGAATTGAGGGAGGAAATCACGGAGGTACTGACCATAATATTCCAATCCTCCTTAGATACGGGGGTGGTGCCAGAGGACTGGAGAATTGCAAATGTTACACCATTGTTCAAAAAAGGGTGTAAAGATAAACCCAGCAACTACAGGCCAGTCAGTTTGACCTCAGTAGCTTTTAGAAAAAGTAATCAGGGACAAAATTAACAGTCACTTGGACAAGTGTGGTTTAATTAAGGAAAGGTAGCACGTATTTGTTAAAGGCAAATCATGTTTAACTGACTTGATTGAGTTCTTTGACGAGCTAACAGAGAGGGTTGATGAGGATAATGCAGTTGACGTTGTGTACATGGATTTCCAAAAGGCGTTCGACAAAGTGCCACACAATAGGCTTGCCAGCAAAGTTGGAGCCCATGGAATAACAGGGACAGTGGCAGCGTGGATACAGAATTGGCTAAGTGACAGGAAACAGAGAGTAGTGGTGAACGGTTCTTTTTCGGACTGGAGGAAGGTATACAGTGCTGTTCCCCAGGGGTCAGTTCTAGGACCACTGCTTTTCTTGATATATATTAATGACTTGGATGTGGGTGTACAGGGCACAATTTCAAAATTTGCAGATGACACAAAATGTGGAAGTATAGTGAACAGTGTGGAGGACAGTGATAGACTTTAGGAAGACATAGACAGGCTGTTGAAATGGGCGGATGTGGCAGATGAAATTTAACATAGAAAAGTGTGAAGTGATACATTTTGGTAGAAAGAATGAGGCGAGGACATATAAACGAAATGGTACAATCCTGAAGGGGGTGCACGAACAGAGAAACCTGGGGGTATATTGTTGAAGGTGGCAGGGCAGGTTGAGAAAGCAGTTAAAAAGACTTATGGGATCCTGGGCTTCATAAATAAAGGTATAGAGTACAAAAGTGTGGAAATTATGATGAACCTGTATAAAACACTGGTTCGGCTCCAACTGAAGTATTGTGTCCAATTCTGGGCACCACACTTTAGGAAGGATGTGAAGGCCTTAGAGAGGGTGCAGGAAAGATTTACGAGAATGATTCCAGGAATAAGGGACTTCAGTTATGTTGATAGACTGGAGAAGCTGGGGTTGTTCTCCTTTGAGCAGGGAAAATTGAGAAGAGATTTGACAAAGATGTTCAAAATCATGAGGGGTCTGGGCAGAGTAGATAGAGGGAAACTGTTCCCATTTGCAGAAGGGTCGAGAACTAGAGGACACAGATTTAAGGTGATTGGTAGAAGAACCAAAGGCGACATGAGGAAAACCTTTTTTACGCAGCGAGTGGTTATGATCTGGAATGCGCTGCCTGAAAGGGTGGTGGAGGCAGCTGCAACCATTCTATGAATTTATTAGCAAGTGCAAGTTAGATAGACTGGGCATGAAAGCTGTAACAAAAAGTGATGGACAGGCAGAACATGGAGAGGGGGAACCAGTAACAAAAAAAGATGGATGGGCAGAACATGGGAACACAGGAACTAGTAGACACAGATTTAAGGTGATATGGCAAAAGAACGAAAGGCGACGTAAGAGAAATCTTTTTTATGCAGCGAGTGGTTAAGATCTGGAATGCACTGCCTGAAGGGGTGGTGGAGGCAGATTCAATCACAGCTTTCAAAAGGGAGTTGGATAAGTATTTGAAGGAAAAAAATTTGCAGGGCTACGGGGAAAGGGCGGGGGCGTGGGACTAGCTGAAGTGCGCCCTTGCAGAGAGCCGGCATGGGCTCAACGGGCTGAATGGCCTCCTTCCGAGCTGTAACCATTCTATGATTCTATAATAAAAACATCAAAATATACTTTGTTTTCTGTTACTGATTCTGGATTTTAGAAAAAATTATATTAATTAAGGCTTTTGGTTAGCAAACCCACGAGCCTTATCAGGATTTTCTGCCATTTAGGAACTGAAATCAGGAAGTACCTTTTCACTGTAGTGGAAATCTGCAACTCTCACCTCCAAAGGGCTGTGGATGCTGGGTCAATTGAAATTTTCCAAGACTGAGAACAATAGATTTTTGTTAGGTAAAGGTATCAAGGGATATGAAGCAACGGTGGGAAAATGGAGTTGAGGTGAAGATCAGCTATGATTTAAAAAGAAAGAAAGACTTGCTTTTATATAGCGCCTTTCACGACCACCAGACATCTCAAAGTGTTTTACAGCCAATGAAGTACTTTTGGAGTGTAGTCATTGTTGTAATGTGGGAAACGTGGCAGCCAATTTGCACACAGCAAGCTCCCACAAACAGGAATGTGATAATGACCAGATAATTTTTTTTGTTATGTTGATTGAAGGATAAATATTGGCCAGGACACCAGGGATAATTCCCCTGCTCTTCTTCGAAATAGTGCCATGGGATCTTTTACGTCCAGTTGAGAGAGCAGACGGGGCCTCGGTTTAACGTCTTGGTTTTACTAGATGCAGGAAGGATGTTCCCGATGGCAGGGGAGTCCAGAACCAGGGGTCACAACCTAAGGATAAGGGGTAAGCCATTTAGGACTGAGATGAGGAGGAATTTCTTCACCCAGAGGGGTGAACCTGTGGAATTCTCTACCACAGAAGGCAATTGAGGCCAATTCATTAAATATATTCAAGAAGGAGTTAGATATACTTCTTAAAGCTAAAGGGATCAAGGGATATGGGGAGAAAGCAGGGACAGGGTACTGAATTTGGATGATCAGCCATGATCGCATTGAATGGCGGGCAGGCTCGAGGGACCGAATGGCCTACTCCTACTCCTATCTTCTCTGTTTCTATGTTTCATCCAAAAGACGGCACCTCCAACAGTGCAGCACTCCCTCAGCACTGCACTGGAGTGTCAGAATAGATTTATGTGTTCAATATTTAATTGAATGGCGGAACAGGCTCAAAGAGCTGAATGGCCTACTGCTGTTCTTATATTCTTATGTAAAGGTCTTCACTGTCCTTATAGTTGGCGTCCAGGTGACTCTGAACACAAACATGTGATGTCCTTTGGCTCACTGGATGCCCTTGTGACCGATGGGTACCATATGGAATTTTGTTTTCTTTTTCACTAACCTTACCATCTTGAGTTAATTTGAGTTTGGGTGGACCAACACCAATTATTCCCTACAAATTCTGGTGGTATCACCGCTCTAAGGAGAGGCACTTAATTGTGTCCCTTTGGGGCTAGGCCTGCAATTTAATGCTGGAAACACATTGCATACTTGGAAGTGTTTCTGTGTGACCTCCTTACACCATAAGTAGGTGCGCTTTACACCCAAAGGCATGTGGGTTCTTTATTCAAAAGATGTCCCCTTCACAGGCTTCATATTCCAATATTTATAACCTTACATTTAGCCATGTGAAATTTTATCTGGCATAACTAAACCAGGCTCATTGACCCAGTTTTCAATTAATATGATCAGCCTTATCTTATGCTTGCCACCTGGTCATGTAGTTTGGTGTCAACCACCTACCCTGTCGGCCAGCGATGACACATTGTGTGAGAATTACATAGGAAGGAAATGATTAGGTGTGCTTTCCCTTTAAAAGAAAGAAAATGATGTGCTATTGCTATGATTCACTACATGTTATTTTGCATGTGCAAATGATCGTTTTTGATTTTCCCACATGGCAAATCTCAATGCTGCTGTAGGCCTTCTGCGACCAGTGGGTATCGCAAGGAATTACAACAGTGTCTGGTGGACACAAAATACTATTTTGTGTCCTCCATTATTTTATTACTTTGTTAGGTAAGGGTATCAAGGGATAGGGAGCAAAGGTGGGTAAATAGTATTTTGTGGCCCCTACGGGTCTTCTTAACAGATCATCTGCATCCCCGGGAAAAGGGCATCCGCGGGCAGAGAGTTGGGCTATTTGCCCAGCGAATGCCCATGAAATTCTCATGCTTGGTAAAAGCAGGCGTAAGGCCAGCTTTTACCAGCGTAAGAGTTTAAATGAAAATAAAAACACCTTTTTTTCAATCATTTAAACATTAAAACACCTATAAAATAAGGTAAGGTTATTTTTAGCCCCAATAAAACATTTATATTTATTTTTAAAAAAAATTAATTTTTGTTTTAAATGTTTAAATATAATGTATTTTCATTAATTTTAAATATGTATTTTTAAAAGTTATTTGTTATGTTAATTGTTTTTTATGTGATCCCCCATTCAAGGAATCCCCATAAGCATGAATGGGGCTCCCCCTTCTTTCATTGGTTGGGCCAGCCCACGTGATCCCAAGGATGCTTGCGAACTTCGTGCACCCATGGGAATACGTGAGCCTTTATGCATGTCTACATAGAGGCCCAGGAGCGCGAGTCTCCGTGGATCCAGGACCATCAGGTAGGTTCGTAGTTTTATTGCGGTTCAGAGGCATCTGTCCGCTGGAAGCTTTCGACTGCAAACTCAGGCCCAATATCATTTAGGTTTATAAGTTTCCCTTGTGTTTAAATGTCTGAATGATTATGTTAGTTGTGCCTCCTCATGAGTGGGCACTTGTAGATTGATTTTCCTGTTGATGACACTGAGGCAACCCAGTGTCACTCTTATTGGTCGACTAAAATAGGCATGTTGCTGTAGACAAACAGGCCCTTAGAATAAATTTCTTTCTACACTTCCAGGCTTATGTGAATGGCATCCTTTTGTCCGAATGGGATCGGTGCTCTAATCAAGACCAAGAGCGCTGAAAGAATCATAGCACCGATTGCTGCTCAAGTGTCCCATCTGATTATCCTAAGTGAATGGAGAGGCATCGACGATGAAAATTTCTCTGATCTAGAGCCAGCAGCTAAGGAAGTGGCTAAAGCAACTGAAGAACTTGTTAGTGCTGCAGAATGGTACGTCCCTGGCACGTCGATGGGAACAAACGTGTTTGTGGTATGAGTTAGGCTTTCTTCATAAATCACAGATGCCACGGTCACAAATGAGGTATTTAGATATGCTTCATGAATGCGATAGAAAAAAATCATATCAATCCCATTCCAATCAGGTATTCTAATTGTGAAGCTCTCCCGATGTCTTGCTGGGTAAAGCCGCCTCCCGAGGTGGTAATGAGCCACACAGACTAGGAATGTCTGAGGTTCGATCTCGGTTTTGTGCTGATTTCAGCCAAGGTTTTAGTAAGGAATGTCATGATGGACGTCAGTGTCCCTGGAGTAGGGAGAAGAAAAATCAGCGCGGGTTCCTGCTCTTAGAAACATAGAAAAATAGGAGCAGGAGTAGGCCATTCGGCCCTTCGAGCCTGCTCCTCCATTCAGTATGATCATGGCTGATCCTCTATCTCAATACCATATTCCCGCTCTCTCCCATACCCCTTGATGCCTTTTGTTCTAGAAATCTATCTATCTCCTTCTTAAATATATTCAGTGACTTGGCCTCCACAGCCTTCTGTGGTAGAGAATTCCACAGGTTCACCACCCTCTGAGTGAAGAAATTTCTCCTCATCTCAGTCCTAAATGTCCTACCCCGTATCCTGAGGCTGTGACCCCTCGTTCTAGACCCCCCCCCCCCCAGCCAGGGGAAACATCTTCCCTGCATCCAGTCTGTCTAGCCCTGTCAGAATTTTATACGTTTCAATGAGATCCCCTAGCATTCTTCTAAACTCTAGTGAATACAGGCCTAGTCGACCCAATCTCTCCTCATACGACAGTCCTGCCATCCCAGGAATCAGTCTGGTGAACCTTCGCTGCATTCCCTCTATGGCAAGTATATCCTTTCTTAGGTGTTCAGTGGCCCCTGATGGAATGTGCGTAAGAACAGGATTCGGTTCAGCTGTCATGTCCCACTTGGTAAAGTAGGTTCCTGATACTCGCATACAGAATGACCACTTTGCTGAGGTACAAGGGGATGTCCAGTAGCTGCATAAAACAATACTCCGGCATGAATCAGGAGAGGAGGGGGAAAGAGAAGAAAACACTGTGGTGGGAGGAGTATTCTATTTCTTTACAAATGGAGTTAAGATACAGATCAGCCAGGATCTAATTGAATGGTGGAACAGGCTCAAGTAGCTGAATGGCCTACTCCTAATCCTATCTCCAATTTTGGAAGATGTTTCTGTTTAGAATTTTGCTGTATATTTGTTGAGTTTATTTTCACACAAGCACAGTGGTCTTTCATTGTGAGCGATCTACTAAGTGACGGGTGCACAATGTGGCCACAGCAGACTTGCGGTGTACAGAATGGCAGCAGATTTATGGCCTGGTTCTCTTTTGGAACAATTATTGGACTATTCCCCCCCCTCCGCCATTCTTTGGATTGTTTCAGCACTGCCACACTGTTGGGTGGTGTGAAGTGCAGCTGCCTCACACTGCTGCTGCTTTTAGTGTATTTGCTTGCCGGGTGTTGTCAGAGCCAAATGCTAGCCCATTTGTAATTTCCCTCACTGAAATATTTTATTGTTGTACCTCACCAACTGTGTGAAACATCCACAGCCGTTAGTGGCTGTTCTCAGTAAGGTGAAAAATACTCGCTGCAAAACACCATTTCAGAGGCAGTCATGAAGGCAGATTGTATTCAATAGTTTCTCCTACAATCACGTGAGGGTGATATGAAAGAAATAACTCACTGTTTTAATCCCCTTTCTTCTCTTGAAGCGTTACATTTTTCAATTTGCCCCACACAATTACCTAGACACACAAGATAATACAAGACCCGAGCTAAAGGCAATAGTTTACCAAGAAAGTATAATGTTACAAATTAATGGGTAAAGGTTTTCAATGGATCTTAGGTGCTGGTTAAGCAGCATATTGCTTACTTTACATTATATATGAGGATATTACATTGGAGACATGTGAGATGGCAGAACACATTGAGCTGAAGAGGATGTTTCATGACATGCGATACTTGATGTGGAATTACACTTTGAACCACTAAATGGGTTATCTCAAATCTTATGATGTTGATTCCATGTCCATATATACTATATATATAATAATAGAAGTTTACACCACAGAAGGAGGTCATTCAGCCCATTGTGTGTGTGCAGGTTCTTTACTAGAC
The DNA here is from genome assembly GCF_052327205.1 of Somniosus microcephalus. Taxonomy (NCBI): domain Eukaryota; kingdom Metazoa; phylum Chordata; class Chondrichthyes; order Squaliformes; family Somniosidae; genus Somniosus; species Somniosus microcephalus. The sequence continues at coordinate 214,753,695 of NC_140995.1, read as the reverse complement.
TAATCCCATGATCACAAGAATGGTCATTCTAAGCCAGAAAAACTGGTTCACGTTGACTCTGTTCTAGCACCTGTTTTTGGTAAATGAAGTTGAATATTTAGGTATCAGCATTCAGCTGAGCCGATTTGGCACTGCACGAGGTATGTAGGCAGTGTGGGATGTGGTCCTGGGCAGAAACTTATGCAGTAAACGGACAGCAACTCTCATTTGCAAACGTTAACTTGTTTCTGTGATTTTTAAAAAAAATCAACGATTAATCCCATTTGTAATAGATTTAACTTCCTTTGTCTTCTTAGGTTTGTGGAAGACTCTGATGATGGTCAGCTGAAAAGCGAAATGGGCCTGGCATTAGAGTTGGCCGCAGTGTCCGGAAAGGGCATCCTGATGGCAGCCCAGAAACTTAGCATTCAGCCAGCACTCCGTGAACACAGGAATGAGCTAGTCGCCTCTGCTCAGAATGTCCTACAGGGGACAATGCAGGTCCGTCCGTTCTAAGCAGAGCCGCTGGTACAGCAGGCCCACAATCTGGTGCCAGAAAGCTTACAAGTGTTAGGAATTCTAGGTCTATCTTTTCAGCCGTCCAAGTAAATAATTTCAGGGAGACAGCAAGCATCGGCGTTCTCCACTGGAAGTACAGTGGGTAATGGTAACCTCGCCCACCTTGACAGGAAACCCACGGGATCGGGCGGAACGCTGGTCTTACACCCCGCCCATTGATTTCAATGGAGAGTAAAATCGGGGGGGCGGTAAAACCAGCGTTGCTCCCCATCCCGTCAGTTTCCCGACAGGCGGGTTAGATTCAAATTGCCCTCGCAACAGAGTCTGAACCTAAGTGTTGACTGCTATTGTACTCCAGCTCCTGCGAGGGAGACACAGTTTGCCATTTCTAGTTGTGTGGTATGGTGGTGGGAGCAAAGTGGCAGCCACGAAGGCGACTGTACACTGGACATTTTACCCTCCTAACTGATAGCATATGGCCCAGATTTTAACTCCAGGTGGATTCCCCGCTCAGGCCTGAGTTAAAATGACAGTCGGGTCTCAATGATGTCATCAGGCCACAACATGCATATGTAAAGAGGGACCCCGGTTGGCTCCGGGCACCTGTCCTAGCTGCAGGAAGCGTTAGGAATTCCAGGTCTATCTTTTCACCAGTCCAAGTAAATAATCTCAGGTGAGCAGGTTAAAATTGCAGATGTTGCGATCATGGCGGCTTTCGGACAGGTAAGAGCCAGGGCGATTTTAACACCCCACCCGCCAGGTTTCTGCTGAGCGAGTAGGGTTAAAATCATCCCCTTGGGAGCGGGATTGAAAGGTGGTTATCGAGGCCGGGAACACTTATGCCGAGAAAGGAAAAGAAACTCAGAATGGGGGTTGGCTAGTACGATAGCAAAATACTGCAGATGCTGGAAATCCGGAATAACAACAGAAAATGCTGGAAAAACTCAGCAGGCCAGGCAACATCCGTGGAGAGAGAAATAGAGTCAACATTTCAGGTCTTGACAAAGGGTTTGACCCGAAACGTTGACCCTATTTTCTCTCCACGGATGTTGCCTGGCCTGCTGAGTTTTTCCAGCATTTTCTGTTGTTATTATGGGGGTTGGCTATCCTGCTTCAACTGGTGAATGAATCTGCCAAGACTCATTGTCTACGCTCAGACATGAAGAGCAGCCATTCTAACCAAGTACTTGAGGCCTATTGGCACCTGTGGAACGGTATGAAGCAGGAGAAAGAGAAACGGAAATCCTTTAGAGTAGGATTATTATTTGTATTGGTTTCAATTGGTTCGGCAGGCAAGTCATTTTTTCATGCCTTGATGCCTTAAAATGTCATGGTTTCATTTGTTGGATTTGAATGTACCTCTGGCACATATCAGGGATCCTGAAGTGAACTATGGTCCTATTAAATGAAGATGAAATAATCCACTGGGTTTCTAAGAATTATATTTCATTTTTTTATGGATCAGATTCTCATGACAGCAGACGACGCGGAAGTCCGTCAGATTATCCAGTCGGCTCGCTGGCTGTTGGGCTGCCTGGTGCTCCTGGAGTCTGCAGGGGACATGTCGGCGCTGCTCGCCGCTTTCAGGGAGTTTTCGGAAGCGTTGCTCCTGCTCAACAAGCTGGCGGGTGGACGCCTCCAGGAACTGAGCGACCCCGTCCACCAGCAGCGTTTAAACCGAGCGTTGGAGACGCTTAGGAAATGCGTCCCGAGCTTGCACACGGCCACGCACGCCTGCATGAAGCACCCCCAGGCCGAACAGGCTAAGGCTGCCAAAACCTACATCGCTGACCAGCTGGGCGCCACAGTGACGGATATAGTGGCCCTCCTAAAGGGCGGACCTTCAAGCGACGAGCTCCACGGCGGAGGAGGGCAGTTCGCCCAGCGACTGCAGCAACTTCGGGACCTGGCGTCCAAAGCCCAGCGCTCTTCCATGGCACAGGGCAAGCTGGACAGCCTGGTGGAGGCGGTGGCCTCTCACTGCCTGCTGGTTGCGGCCAGCACATCAAAGGAGAAACTGGGGCAGAAGCTGGTGAGAAGGTGTGAGCGCCTCCTCCAGCTCCGGGCTCGGCTCTCCGACCACGGCAAGGTGTGGGGGAGCTCGGCCGACCGCCCCCAGCAGCCGGCGGGGGACTTTGAGGCCGAGTGCGACGCCCTGGTGAAGGCGGTGGAAGAGATGGGCCGATGCGTGGTGACCGCCACCCTCCAGCAAATGGTGCAGGTCTTCAGCGAGACCGAGGAGCCCCTGGAGAGGCTGCTGGAGGCCGGGGCAGCCGCTCCCTGCCCGCCCCACCTCCAGCCACTCCTCGCCTCCTTCCACAGCCACAGCCACCGCATGCTGAGGGTGGCGGCTCTCACCGCCGCCTGCTGCCCGCGGGCCGAGCATGTCCAGGCCATCCAGGGCTCGGTCAGGCGCCTGAAGCATGTCAGCGAGGAGCTGGCGGCCGCACTGAGCCACCTCCGCAGCAGCAACAGCAACAACCACCCCGGGAGCCCCGAGAGACTCGGGCTGCTCCGCCAACACTGGCTGCACGGAGCACACGGGCTGCTGGCGGCTCTGGACGCGGCGGTCGACGTCCGCGAGTTCATCCAGCTGTCCATCCAGGAGATGGTGTCAGACAGGGCGGAGTGTGAAGAGGCCGCGGGCCACCGAGACATCAGCCACTGGGTGCAAAACCTCACCGGGCGGGCGAAACGTGTGGCACAAGCTGCCAAGAGGTGTGTGGATAAAAGCGCCGACCCAGTCTTCCGAAATGGACTCCTGGTTTTAGTCATTCAGTCGGAAAGAGCCATCCCGCCAGTTCAAGTGGCGGCTGGTCGCTGCTTGGGGAACCCGTCGGATGCGAAGCTGAGAGTCGATCTCTTTCAAAGGATACAACAGTTGATTGACTTGATGGGCGAGGTGCGCGATGGTGTTGATGGCATCAACCACCCCGACCTCCTCAGTCCCTTGCGCAACTACGCTCGTAAGCACCAAGCTCCAGAGATGAGTTGCTTAAGTAACTTGGATTTTTCATTGATATACACCGAGGACCTGAAAAAACAAAAGTTGGCCAAAGCTTCGGAATCCCTGGATAGTTACTTGAGCAAACCTCTCCCACCACATGATCCGACTGAAGAGGATTTTAAAAGTATGAAGGACGCAAGCACTGGGCTTCCTGCCGAGTTCCCCCTTATAGTGAAGGATCTTATCTCTGCTGCAAAGGCTGAAGACATCCCCGCAGTCAACAGCGCTTGTGTAGATATACTCGAGCTGTCCAACTGTTACATGGACGCTGCCAGGGAAGCGGCAACAAGCACAGATCCATTCGAAAAGAAAGGAAGACTTGAGTCACTGAAGGGCGAAGTGGCGGGACTGACGCCACATCTTCTCAGCCTGGCCCGGGAAGTGGCGGTCAACCAACAGCGGGACATAGATCGGCTCTACCGTGCAGCAGCGGCTTGGTGGGACAAGATTAGTGATATGAGACCCACCCTTCAGAGAGTGGCAGGTCCCTGGTACGCTGCAGTAAAGCAGATAGTCCACAATCTAGCTGGAAACAATCTCTCGCAGGACCTTCAAAGTACCGAAGATATTACAGAGATCATGGGTTCACTGTCCAAATGTGTGCAGTTGGCTGGGGAGGCCACCAGGGCTGCTGATGGCGCGAAAGGTTTTGGGCTCCTTGGGGCTCGGGAACAACTGGTGCAAGTCCATTCGAGGCTAAAAGTGGCGCAGAATAATTCCAAAATCTTGAAAGATAAAATTGTTTGTGCTACCAAAGAGGCGCCACTTTTCAATAAAGGAGGGGATAAGCTGGAAGGAGCGTGTCTTCTGTGGTCTGTCTCCATCCGGATGCTGCTCTCTTCATTAGATGGCTTCTTACACAATGAAATGTTTCTCTTCACTGACCTGAGGGACGCTGCTGAACACAAGCGTCCCCTTCAAACTGCATTGCCGGCTGTCTCTGAGAATCTGCTTCGGCTACAACAGGCGGCCAGATTGTCTGGCCTTTGCTGCAGAGAGAAAAACGTCAAGGCCAGGCTTTGCCGTTTGAACGACGAGATGAAGGTTTTTGGCGAAGCGTTAATCCGGGCTGCAGAGACCCTGCACCAATCACCACTGTACAAGAGTAACCTTTCTGTGCGCTTTGAGCTCCTCCAAAGACAACTGGCAATAAAAGTGAAAGCTGTAACTTCACTGATGGACCTTGTCAATCACAACTGTGCAGGGACATTAAAACGGCTCTTCCATCTGGCTAAAAGTGCCGCCCAAAAACACGGAGATGGGAAAGTGCTACTAGTGCAGCAGTTTCAGAAGGAAGTGGATCTGCTACTGATGGATATCGAGGAGGTAAAGGCAATGGTGGAAAATAGTCTTTGCAACATCACAAATTTGGAATCCAAGGAGATGTTGGCATCGATTGTTACCGACCTCCCTTTCATTACTTCTCAGATAGTTACAGAAGCCAAGCAACTCTCTGACAACGCTGACAAAGACAACGTTGCCAAACTCCAGTACCTTGCAAGAGACTGGTGTGCCAAAGTTCACTTCATAGTGACACGACTTCAGGATGTGGGTGTAAATGACCAAACCTGCAAAGACATTAAGCAAAGGTTACAGAATAGGGCCCTGGTTGATCTCAAGTGTGATTCTTTGGCCAAATCCCTTTCTAACCAAGAAGAAAAATTGACAGAAAGGACGTTGATTGCAACAGAGGATTTGCCACATCGAGGACACTTAAATGTATTAAATGCACCAACAGTCTCAACAATCAGAGGAGACGACCACAAGCCAAGCGGCCGACATTTCACATCGACTACAGAAGGTTTGTGTTCCCAAGACATTGCACTTGACAAGGTAAGTGCTGGGTTATAGCGGGTTCTGCTAACAACGTAAATCCAGAACAAAGATAACGCAAATAGGGATAACAGAGTAAGAAAGTATGAAATGCCTATTGATCGTTCAGCGATGATGATCAACTTGTATCTTATCAGTTACAAAGGCTGCGGTGATAACACACCACTGCAGGCTGCCTGACTGAAAATTGCACGCCTGCCAAAATGAGTGTGTATGCCTGCACAGTGCTCCGCTCCCAACTCATATCAACTTTTAACTAATTTGACCGCAAGTGCATTTAAACCCGACTAGACCCCGTGGTGGAGCTATACTCCAAGCAGTGTCAAGTGGCGTGAGATGTCCTCCATGATGGGTTCTTCCAGCATTGTATTGTGGAGTCAGATCTGGACCTGACTCCAGAGTTACATCGGCGCGAAGTAGTAGGAACTGTACCCTCAACCATGTTGAAGGCAGATATCCATCATATAGCTGATAAAGAAACTGTAAGAAACATGGAAACATGGAAAAATAGGAGCAGGAGTAGGCCATTCGGCCCTTCAAGCCTGCTCCACCATTTAATATGATCATGACTGATCCTCTATCTCAATACCATATTCCTGCTCTCTCCCCATACCCCTTGACGCCTTTTGCGTCTAGAAATCTATTTCCTTCTTAAATATATTCAGTGACTTGGCCTCCACAGCCTTCTGTGATAGAGAATTCCACAGGTTCACCACCCTCTGAGTGAAGAAATTTCTCCTCACCTCAGTCCGAAATGTCCTACCCCGTATCCTCGCGGCGACAGGTGCTGGAAGGCATTACCTGGAGGCGGTTATGACAACACGGTCTCGTGTAGCTAGGGTTCAATACTTACCATGGTCAAGTTGCAGAAAGACAACCAGATGCTGCTGAAATTGTGCAGCTTCAGTGTTTCATGGGGTGCGATATATTGTGGTTAGGAGGTTGGTAATTATGCACATATGTTTTTTGGTGGGTTGTTGGGAAGATCCTGATACCTGCTGTTCTAGTGAGGTGACAACCCATGTTTATCAGTTATAAGCAACTAGTAACAATGGGGGGGGGGAGCTAAGTGTGTTTCTCTGGGATTAAAGCGGCTACAATATGACAGCTGGCAATGAGAGTCTGGATTGAAGTTACCCTCTTTGGCAAATTCAACAATCTGATACCTGAGCCAAACAAGTCGGCAGTACTTCAAGGCACTGCTGATGACTGACCAGCCAGCCTGGTTCAGTAGTGGAGCCGGAGGAGTAGATGTCACTGGGGGCTGGGATTCTCTCCAGTTGAATCCAGATAACCTTACAAACCAGTGCCCCAGCAGGTAGGATGATCCTTATGCATACTTGAGGTTTTCCAATGCCTTGGCTCTACCTATTCTCCCTGGGGTGTGTTTGTACAGGGAGAAAGTGCACATCCCATAGTGGGCAGGCGGAGACTCGACTGGTGTGGATTTCTTAGTAGCTTTGTTTAGAGAGTCTTAAATATACCAAACACAAAAAAAGAACCTGGCGATCATGGTCTAGGTCAACACGTGAAAAGTGGCCACATCGGTCAGAAGAGTAGGAAGACAATTAGAGGGTGGGGATTTAAAAAAAATGTGACTAGGATTTTGCAGCCTGCAGATTTAGGTAAAGGGTTGAGGGAAAACAAGAGACAAAGGGGGTGAATATCCGCGGGGGTTCTCCCGATCGGAGGCAATAACTTTGGCGGAAGATCTGTGGAAATCCCGGAGAAATGGCATGTCACACGACTGGTTTCCATGTACAAATAGCGTATATCATTTTTAGTCTTTGTGGGAACTGGGCAGCACAGTGATTAGACATTGGGACCTGGTTTCAAGTCTAGCAGAGGCTGATGGGCTGAAAGTCTCCTCTGTCTGCTAGCTATAGTGATCCTATGTTAGTAGAGTTTGGACAGTCCCTGTCCATTTCCGAGTGAGCATAGGCCTATAGCACAAGTCTGCTCCTAATTCAGCAATAATTGGCAATGTCATTCAGGCGGACCAAGGATTGTTGGTGTGGGAAATGGAAGCAAAATGTCACACTAACGCCCTAGGGGGTGCCTTGTTAAGGTTGGGACTGAGGTACATTGTTGGAGTGGAGTGGAGGAAGCTTTACTCTGTATCTGGTTGTGTATAACTGATCTGGGTCTGCTTGATGCTGACGCCATGTACCGGAAATGGAAAATGTTCAATTCCCCAGCACTAAGATCCCTCATCTTGTTGTACAATAACAAAAAAAAAGGGTAGTCTTTGACTAATCTAACTCTGGCTTGTTTACATTTACTCCAGTTTGTCAGCAGCTCTCTACATGAGTTCAACTCCAGCAGTATAGCACGTCCAATTGCTGCTACAGCTCTGTGTCTGAGGGATGAGACAGAGAAATGGCACGAAGACAACAGCAAGATTGTGCAGGTCACCAAAGACATGGCTGCCCAAATGTACCACATGGCACAGTTTCTGAAAAAGCAAGGACCTATCAAGGTAATCTGTATTGTGCCGTTGCAACACATTCAGGGCACAGGTCCCAAATAGCAGTATAGTGACACTGCACCAACACATTCAGGGCACAGGTCCCAAATAGCAGTATAGTGACACTGCACCAACACATTCAGGGCACAGGTCCCAAATAGCAGTATAGTGACACTGCACCAACACATTCAGGGCACAGGTCCCAAATAGCAGTATAGTGACACTGCACCAACACATTCAGGACACAGGTCCCAAGTAGCAGTATACTGACACTGCACCAACACATTCAGGGCACAGGTCCCAAATAGCAGTATACTGACACTGCACCAACACATTCAGGGCACAGGTCCCAAATAGCAGTACAGGTATAGTGACACTGCACCAACACATTCAGGGCACAGGTCCCAAATAGCAGTATACTGACACTGCACCAACACATTCAGGGCACAGGTCCCAAATAGCAGTATAGTGACACTGCACCAACACATTCAGGGCACAGGTCCCAAATAGCAGTATAGTGACACTGCACCAACACATTCAGGGCACAGGTCCCAAATAGCAGTATACTGACACTGCACCAATACAATTTCAACAAGGCATTTAAGGTTTAAAAATGAATCCCTCAGTCTTGGCAGTTTAAAACTTTCCACAGTTCTTAGTTGTTGAAAGAGGTAGGCCAGGTGGGGAAGACACCAATAATTCTAATAACTTTATTAAACAATTATAAATATTAAAGACTATCTGCTTTTACCAGCCGTAAGATTTCTAAGGGTTTTCTGCGGGCGGAGGTTCTCCAGAAAGCGGAACTATCTGCCCGCAGAGGCCCTTCTCCAGGGCAGGCATCCGGTCTGTCAAGAGCATTCTTGACAGATCGGAAATGTCGGTTTTCAGCGCATGCGCTGCGCATCCCTGAAACCGGCATTTCCGATGTCCCTACGGGTGGGTACACAGCGCGTACACACCCGTAGGGATCAGAATATCCATCCCATTAAGGTACAAACCGTGAAAATATCAATCGGCAAAGACGATTTAATGGGTTTACATGGTACGTATTCATTAAAAATAATCATCTTTTATCAGCACGTTAGCAAGATGTTACTAAGATTATAAAAGGTCCAAGATACAAAAGCTCAAAACAACTTGAAAGATACGAGTTTTTGCAGTCAAGGTCCACGCTGCTCCCAATAGGAACGGGTAACATCGCTTCTTTTGGATCTATTGCCTTAGCTGCTAAGATTGTTAGCAATCTGACTTATTACCTGTGCTTTGTGTTGTACTAAATAAAACTCTTTAATTACCACAGCCATTTTGGTATAGCCTTCTTCTGAATTGCTTACATAGTAGAGGGCCAGCGTACAATGCTTTATTGTTTTGAATGAATCAGTCAACTGTGTCGCTGTTCATCCCTGGGAAGAACAACTGTGTTAATGGATGGTATCTGCTGCTGTCACCCAAGGACAGTTAGGGATGGGCGATAAAAATTGGCTTTGCCAGTAACGCCCATATCACATGAATAAATAAAAAAAATCTCCATGTCCCAGAAATGTCCGGCTTTATGTATTCGTGCCTTTCCTGGGTGTGAACTACATCCTACTGTTTCAAGATGCACTGCATGGAAGTATTAACATACTCATCCATTGCACTGTGTTGATCACTGGCACTCATAATACACCCTAAGGGTCTTTGGTTGCCCACCTTCCCATCACCTATATACCACAACCAATTTGCTGTTTCATGTATGTCTGGGTCTCCATTCATGAGAATAACTGAGCTAGACTTCAATCCTGTTCTCTCTCCTTGCCTTGTTCTCCAGCAAAAGGAAACTTGGGAATTAATTTAGTAATCCCAGCTTCCACACAGCCAGTGAAAGGGCCCCATTGGTCCTCCATAGTTTCTCTCCCTTTGGTGAAGTGACTGGCCTCCACTTAGTAACTGCCCACGTTGGCATGATTAAAACCAAAAGGAATCACAGGTACAAGTCCGTGTCTGTTCACCTTGTGGTGCAGTGTAGTAGCATTCCTGAGAGCAGCCTCAAAGCAAAACATTGGTTGGGATTACTGCCCATCCTAAATGAAAAATTGGTGAGCAATACTGGTCCAGATAGACTAAATCTTTAAATATTGCAGCAATGCAGGTGGTTGTAAACACTATTTTAAAATCTAAGCAAAGTTTTCCACTGGAAGCTGTTTGTTCAGTGATTTAATTTGATAGCTTGCTTTTCAGTGTGCTTTCCTTACTTAAGCCTGTACCAATTTTGCCCCAATACAGACAAAAATGGAACTAATCTCTACTGCCAAACAGATTGCTGCCAGTGGACAAGCTGTTGCAAAGTTTGCTCAGATAATTGCAGGTCACTGCCTAGACAAGAGGTGCGCGCAAGACCTGAAGTGCGCGGTGGAACAGATCCCAACCATCAGTAATCAGCTCAATATTATTTCCAGGTACAGTAACATAAGTGACTGATTTAGGCCAGTAGATGAGTGCTTATGCTCCACACTTAGACAAACAATGTTTGTCAAGGGTTCCTTTTCAGATTACGGAAATACTTGCAGATTTCTTAGGCCGTTACTCGTGGTGAATTGGGGAGGGTGGTGCTGGGAAGTGGAAGGGTGCACATGTCCACTGAAAGGATTTAGAAAGAAATTTGTAAGAGTTTTCCCCAGAGACAGTGGGGTAGATTTTCATTCTTAGCACCTAGACGGTAGTCTGGTGGAGTGAATCAGCTGCCCTTTATCGAACCTGCCCGATTATTGTTCCATTGTGAGTTGGGAATACCTGGTTCATCTTCCTCAAGCTCTTTACCTACATTCCACAGGGTGCTAGTAACTGTGTTGATACTGGGGCGCAGGTGGAGTGCTTGACACAATCTGCTGCGATTGTCAGGGTCTGTGGTGCCACTTGTTGGCCTCCTCATCTTGGAAAGAATGTATAGAAAGAGAAAGAGGAGAAGATTTATAATGCATTTCAAAGAAAATGGAAATAAAAGAGGGGTAAAATCAGATTGCATCATGTAGCCTCTTCCTTGAGGATTAAGAAAGTAAGTCAGTGTAGGAGGGATAATAATAAATACATACTTGCACTATTGGTCCAAACTCAACCTCACCAATTTCCCCCCAGATTCACAGCTAAAATGGGCCAGGGCTATGTCCTTATGCTGGGTACACTGCTTCAGCATAGCAAGACCACCTTCTGCTGTGGTCCTCTCTCATTGTTTGTGCACTCCCTATGCCTATAAACAAAATACATTCAGGTAGATGTTAGCAACCACCCGAGCACCCGACTAGCTTCCTTGTGCATAGATCACCTTCCTCCTGCTACTAGGATTTTGAAAAGGAACTTGCCTTGTGCATCTACTGGCAGTACTCTTTGCAAGGTGAATTTTGAACTATGTTATTAAAGAAAGAACTTTTATTTACTTAGCGCCTTTCACAATCTCAGGACCTCCCAAAGTGCTTTACAGCCAACGAGTCACTGTTGGAATGCAGGGAAACGCGGCAGCCAATTGCACACAGTAAGATTCCACAAACAGCAATGAAGATAATGACCAGATCATCTGTTTTTAGTGTTGGTTGAGGGATAAATATTGGCCAGGACACCGGGGAGAACTCCTCTGCTCTTCTTCAAAATAGTGCCATGGGATTCTTTACGTCCACCTGCGAGGGCAGATGGGACCTCAGTTTTATGTCTCATCCAAAAGATGGCACCTCTGAGTGCAGCACTCCCTCAGTTCTGCACTGCAGTGTCAGCCTGGATTATTATATCATTGTGCCTTACACCTTCTGTGTTGTGTGAAGAAATGTTGCAAGAAGGGGTCATTTTTCTCTGAATGCTCTAGCTGGAGCTTGCAGGAAACATCTACATTGGGTCCATGCCTTATATGGATGAAGAGTACACATTTATAGAAAATTGGGTACACTTATCTTGGCATTACTCCTGATGCTACTGAACTTCATTCGTCCCTAGTTGCCATATAGCTGAGATATTGCATTCATTTGTACAGCTCGCACCTTAGATTTAACAGGTTGGCCATCTTTGGCATTACCCTCCTTCGCAGCACCTCCTGTCGCAAGGTCTTTGAAATCTAATCAACTTGCCAGCCCTGCTGTCCTATGAATTTAACCCCTTGGGAGCTCATTAGCATTTTTAACACATTTTACATCAAAGTTCTTAGGTGGCGGTATGGTCCGAAATCCCAAAGCGTGATATGCATTGATGCTGAAGTTTGTAGTACCACAACGTCCTAAGACGGCATCCCCCACAGTGTAGCACTCCCTCAGTACTGCACTGCAATATTTACCTGAATTATTATACAATTGTGCGCTACAATTTCTGTGTTGGGTGAAGAAGTGTTGGAAGAAGGGGTAATTTTTCTCTATAACATCCCAATCTCTGTAACCTCCTCCAGCCCTATAACCCTCTGAGATCTCTGCACTCCTCCAATTCTGCCATCTTGCGCATCCCCAATTTTAATCGCTCCACCATTGGCAGCCGTGCCTTCAGCTGCCTAGGCCCCAAGCTCTGGAATTCCCTCCCTATACCTCACCTCCTCTCTATCTCTCTTTCCTCCTTAAGACGCTCCTTAAAACCTACCTTTTTGACCAAGCTTTTGGTCACCTCTCCTAATATCTCCTTCTGTGGCTCAGTGTCAAATTTTATTTGATAACACTGCTGTGAAACACCTTGGGAAATGTTATGATGTTAAAGGCGCTATATAAATGCAAGTTGTTGTTGGAACAGTTGGGTGCTGTGGTGGGAGGAACTATACATTTTTCCAGAATCATTGAGCTAAGGTGGGCCAAATGACCTTTCCTTTTTGTATCTAATGATAATGTTTCGCAACAATTTATTTCATAATGTGCATCTCCAGTTATAAATTGTGTCTTATTACATTGCTGCAGCGTAAAGGCAGTTACACCAAGTGATAAATCAGCAGATGAAATGCTGGTAAAGAACGCTGAGAACCTGATGAGAATTGTACTGCAGACCATCCAAGCAGCAGAGGCAGCATGCATCAAGGTAAGACAAGGAAAGTGTCACCTTTGCCCTCTTTCCTACCACCATTTTGCCAGTGTTGTTGGTCCCTTTTGTTCAAAAATGACACATAGCTACTTCTATATAGACACCATTACAGTGTTTCTGTAGATTTGAGTATCAGCAGAAATTCTTCATTCTAATAATGTTCTGCTGGTTACAAATCGCCAGGTGACTCAGGCTATAGAGTTAAAGTATGAACGATCCATTACTATTTTCATCACCAATTCTGTGTCTCTCAAGATCCTTCACTATATACAGTACCAGTGTTCCACCATCTCATCTAGGCATTAAATTTACCCATGAATAGGAGAAGATTTTGTTTGGACACCAATTCCAATATCCCTTGTAATTTGTTATAAAACTACTGCTTTTCTGCCCCTTTGGCTACTTGGGGTTGCTTCTAGGTCTGTATAATTATCATAGCAGAGCTGGAATGTCACCCATACAAGTACAATGTACTGGTAGGAACTTGGTCAGTGCTTCCCTCCCTCATTCTTTGATTCCCAGTGATGCAAGCTTCCTGGTAGCAAATGTCTGCCACTGTGCCAGAAGATGTAATCTCCCAATCAATTCTTTGGCAGTAACACCCAACTAAACCTCCTCGAATCCACAGATCTTCACATTGTATCAATCAAGTTCATAGAATTACATAGAAATTACAACACGGAAACAGGCCATTTGGCTCTACCAATCTGTGTTGGTGTTATCTTCCACATGAGCAGGTGTCCCAATTCCATGTGCCTGCACTGTTCCCATATCTAGTAGTACAGCTTCACAACCCTCTGTGTAAAAAAAGTTTTTCCTACTCTCCATCCTAACTAATACATTGAACCATATATTTATATCCCCTTGTTCTAGGCCACACAAGCACTGGAAACAGCCTGTTTCTATCTATTCCGTCCCACCCCATCATAATTTTTACCACGTCCGTCAAATCACAGCATAATCTTGAAAACAGCCCCAATTTTTCAAGTCAACAGCTCCTATTTTTCCTCTCCCCCTTGGCTTAACATCCTTACATTCTACTATCAAACTCTTATTTGCTCCTGAATATCTACCATTCATCATCGCTTTATTCCTAGTACCATTCCAACCCTGGAGTTCCAGCATGGAAGCTGGGGCCTGCTATCACCAGATCAGCTGTGTGTGTTGGTTCAGCTTTGTCATAACATTGGGCTGTTTAACTGCGTCAAGCCATTTCTGTCAATGATGCCACCAGCACTTACTATCTCAAAACGATCATTGGAAAAGATGAAAAAAAATTATTAAAGTAGTCTCTGACTCTAGCTGATTTTAAAAATGTTCTTGTTGGTGGAGCGTTCCTCTTCTAACTATTACAGCTGTACTGTAATATCAAGATGACCTCAATATGTATGCCCAGTTCTTATGCGAGATCAGATAATGGTTGTATTAATATAATAGATGATTCTAACACATCACTCTTTGATTCAAGGGTCTAAGGCAGCCCCCCTCTAACACAGATGAAGCTGAGGCTGCTTCCCTGTGCATTCAGTGGAGGAAGAAGTTGCAGCAGTACAGAGCCCATGAAGCCTCCAATCCAAAGACATCAGAGTTAGGGCTTCGCCAGACAAGAGCCAGAGAAGGAGCGCCCAGCCTGACCTCTATTTGTAAACTTCCATACTTCCTATAACAAGCCAACCAATGGCATTTGGGTGACCAGTCACAATTTTACATAAAGAAAAATGTAGACTTCAAAATCCTATACTTCATTAGCTGTAAAGCGCTTTGGGACATCCAGTGATCATGAAAGACGCTATATAAATGCAAGTCTTTCTTTTCCTGCAGTTATACAAATGGCAGCAATTGGCTTTGGAGGTGTGAAGTTTACTGTATAAATTACAAAGTTGATTGCATTGTTGAAATACATTCAATTCCTTGTCCAAACAAGTCGGAATTTCTATCAGGAAGACCTCCTCTGCAGGAATAAATTGCAGTTAAGGTACTTGTTTCGACTAGGAGCAACTCATTTGTAGCCATCTATTATTGCTTAGGTTGTGACAGAAGTGTCTAAAATTCAACATCCTGCCATTTAAGAGTTCAGTAGCAGATACTTATTTAATATAGTATGTCCTGGACACCTGTGGTATAAAGTATAAACCTATATCTATCAGGTCATGGACAGAGTACCATATTTAGTGCTCAATTTCCATCTACCATCAAAACAAATACCAATGTGCTGTAATCAGGATGCTGCCTGACCTGCTGAGTATTTCCAGCATTTTCTGTTTTTATTTCAGATTTCCAGCATCTGCAGTATTTTGCTTTTGTGCTGTAATCAGTGTTGTTACCAAGGTTACTAAATTTATTGGTATCAATACACTAAATTATATTCCAGGCAGTATGCATTAGTGCTGGCAGACAACATCTATAATTGAACCCCGGGGTTATTTTCAGTTCACATTGACACAGTATGAATGTTTGACAGACTGATTATTACTCGTTACTAAAATCCTAGTGACATCACCATAAAATGTTAGATTATCTACTGTAGATAGAGACTTCTCATTCTTTGAATGAAATTTCCCATTCCAGAAGGAAAATCAGCTAAGGACACTGTCATTTTAATAAATTCAAACCATGCATTTTCACATTACCTTCCCTACTTTGTTGAATTTAAGCTGCACTTTTACTTTTGTGATTGAAGAAAGCCACATTGAATGGTGGTGGACTATTAAACAACTAATGGGAGGAGGAGGAGGAGGAGGCTCCATTAATGTCTCCATTCTCAATGATGGTGAAGCCCAGCACGTGAGTGCAAAAGACAAGGCTGAAGCGTTTGCAACCATCTACAGCCAGAAGTGCCGAGTGGATGATCCATATCGGCCTCCTGCTGAGGTCCCCACCGTCAGTCTTCAGCCAATTCGATTCACTCCACGTGATATCAAGAAACAGCTGAGCGCACTGAATACAGCAAAGGCTATGGGCCCTGACAACATCCCAGCTATCGTGCTGAAGACTTGTGCTCCAGAACTAGCCGTACCTATAGCCAAGCTGTCCCAGTACAGCTACAACACTGGCATCTATCTGACAATGTGGAAAACTGCCCAGGTATGTCCTGTCCACAAAAAGCAGGACAAATCCAATCTGGCCAATTACCGCCCCATCAGTCTACTCTCAATCAGCAGCAAAGTGATGGAAGGTGTCATCGACAGTGCTATCAAGCGGCACTTACCAATAACCTGCTCACTGATGCCCAGTTTGGGTTTCGCCAAGAACACTCGACTCCTGGCCTCATTACAGCCTTGGTCCAAACATAGACAAAGGAGCTGAATTCCAGAGGTGAGGCGAGAGTGACTGCCCTTGACTTCAAGGCAGCATTTGATTGAGTGTGACATCAAGGAGTCCTAGTAAAACTGAAGTCAATGGGAATCGGGGGGGAAAACTCTCCACTGGCTGGAGTCATACCTAGCACAATGGAAGATGGTTGTGGTGGTTGAAGGTCAATCATCACAGCCCTAGGACATCGCTGCAGGAGTTCCATACAAATAAGGGAAATACATTACACAATGCCTATTTCTTTCATCTGAACTCTTGGCTGCCAAGGACACCTGTACATCCCTAGCATCTAGCAATGGTAAGAGCTTAAGTGGGAGATTTTAAAGGCTGGTTTTCCTATTACACTCAATTGCCGAGTGACTGATTGCAATTTTAAAATCAGTCTATTCATAAGACAAAGCGGTTATTTAAAAAAAAAAATTCTTCGGGCGCACCACTTTTGCTGCAGTGAGATGCTGCGGTCATTTTAGTGTCCTGCACCAGCCAAAATATTTAAATGCCCAACCACCAGGAAGTGGCATAGGGTGATGGGTAAAAAATACTGGGTGGTTGTAGGTCCAGTCCCACCATCTGTATGGCAGCAAAGCGAGCGAAGAGTAAATTCAGGCCCATTAAGTAGGAACTATTATCTCAATGTGCAGTTCATTAGCCCTCTGTGCCAAGGCAAGTATTAGTAATTGCTTTGAATGAGAAAAATCTAGCCTTACGAGAACCCACAGATTCTAATATGAAATCCCATGATGGGGCAATTTAAGTAACATAAAATGTACATGTGCCGAGGCAAATTTTAAATGGCTGACATACACAATAGAATCCTTGAAGAAATTCAAAACTCGTGAGCAGCACACTGGTATTGGTGAATTGGCCAATGGTGGTTGACTCTTTTCTGCTGTGTTGAAGCCAAAGTGAATTCATAATTCTCAACGAATATACATTCCCTTGAGGAATGTGGTAAACCAGTGTTTGTATTCCACCGTGTACATGCCTGGACATGCCTCGGCTGACTCCTCCCACAAGTCCTAGTATAAAGGTGACTGCTCCCCAGCCCTTTGTATTTCTGGACCGGTCGACCACTCGAGGCAGACCTTCATTCCTTTGTTAATAAAAGCCTTTAGTTACTCTCTTAACTCTCAGTCTTTTATGAGTAATTGATAGCGCATCAAGGAATAAAAACTCCACTGAAAAAATGGTACAGCCATGGCCAACGAGAGAAGGTAAGGACAGTATTAGATTAAAAGAGGCTTACAATGTTGCCAAAAAGAGCAGTAAGCCTGAGGATTGGGAGGGTTTTAAAAATCAGCAAAGGATGACCAAGAAATCGATAAAGAGGGGGAAAATAGGATACGAGAGTAAACTAGAAAGAAATATAAAATCAGATTGTAAGAGCTTCTACAAATATGTACAAGTATGTAAAAAGGAAGAGATTAGTGAAAGTAAAAGTGGGTCCCTTAGTGGCAGAGACAGGAGAAATTATAATGGGGAATAAGGAAATGGCAGAGACGTTAAACAAATATTTTGTGTCTCCACAGTAGAAGACACAAAGAACATAAATTGTGGGGAAACAAGGGTCTAATGAGAGTGAGGAACTTAGAGTCATTAATATTAAAGAAAAAAATACTGGAGAAATTAATGGAACTAAAAGCTGATATCCCCCCGGACCTGATGGCCTACATTCTAGGATTTTAGGAACATAAGAACATAAGAAATAAGAGCAGGAGTAGGCCATACGGCCCCTCGAGCCTGCTCCGCCATTCAATAAGATCATGGCTAATCATTGCCCTCAACTCCACTTTCCTGCCCAATCTCCATATCCCTGGATTCCCCTAGAGACCATAAATCTATCTATCTCTGCTGAGTCTTTGAATATACTCAAAGACTCAGCATTTTCAGCCCTCTGGGGCAGAGAATTCCAAAGATTCACAACCCTGAGTGAAGAAATTCCTCCTCATCTCAGTCTTAAATGGCCTACCCCTTATCCTGAGACTATGCCCTCTAGTTCTAGACACTCCAGCCAGGGGAAACAACCTCTCAGCATCTACCCTGTAAATCCCCTTCAGAATCTTGTATGTTTCAATGAGATTACCTCTCATTCTTCTAAACTCCAGAGAGTATAGGCCCATTCTACAAAAACTCTCATCATAGGATAGCCCTCTCATCCCAGGAATCAATCTAGTGAACCTTCGTTGCACCGCCTCCAAGGCAAGTATGTCCTTCCTTAGATAAGGAGACCAAAACTGTGCACAGTACTCCAGGTGTGGTCTCACCAAGGCCCTGTACAACTGTAGCAAGACTTCCTTACTCTTATACTCCAACCCCCTTGCATAAAGGCCAAGATGCCATTTGCCTCCCTTATTGCTTGCTGTACCTAGGAGACCGGAAGGAGCGGACCTGGAGGGAGCACAGCAAGAGCAGAGCAGTTAAAAGGAGCGGCAGCAACTCAACAGAGGCAGTTTTTGAAAAAGTGACATAAGGGTAAAAAAAGGTGACATCGGCACAAGGGAAGGAGCTGATTGATGAGTAGCTGGTGAGTGTATTTTTTTTAAAGTTTATTTCTACTAAGTTAGTTAATAGCCTATTAAATAGAAGGAAAGAGCTGATTGACGAGTAGCTGGGGAGTGTTTTTTGTTAAGTTTTAAGTTTATTTCTGCTGGGTTAGTTCTTAGTCTATTAAATAGAGGCATGGCAGGGCAGCTCAGTCCCGTGGAGTGCACATCCTGTGCCATGTGGGAAGTCCTGGACACTTCGGGTAGCCTGGACGACCACATGTGTGGGAAGTGTCGCCAGCTACAGCAACTCGAGCTCCAGGTTTTGGAGCTCGAGCGGCGGCTGGAGTCACTGCGGTGCATCTGCAAAGCTGAGAGTTACGTGGATAGCACGTTTCCAGAGGTGGTCACCCCGCAGCTTAAGAGTATGCAGGCAGAGAGGGAGTGGGTGTCCGCCAGACAGAAGAGGACAACCAGGCAGGTAGTGCAGGAGTCCCAGGAGTGCATCACGCTCTCCAACCAGTATTCTGTTTTGAGTACTGGTGAGGGCGATGGTTCCTCTAGGGAGTGCAGCCAGAGTCGAGTCCATAGAAACATAGAAAAATAGGAGCAGGAGTAGGCCATTCGGCCCTTCGAGCCTGCTCCACCATTCAATATGATCATGGCTGATCCTCTATCTCAATACCATATTCCTGCTCACTCCCCATACCCCTTGATGCCTTTTGTGTCTAGAAATCTATCTATCTCCTTCTTAAATATATACAATGACTTGGCCTCCACAGCCTTCTGTGGTTGAGAATTCCACAGGTTCACCACCCTCAGTGAGGAAATTTCTCATCTCAGTTCTAAATGTCCTACCCCATATCCTGAGACTGTGACCCCTCATTCTAGACCCCCCAGCCAAGGAAACATCCTCCCTGCATTCAGTCTGTCTAGCCGTGTCAGAATTTTATACGTTTCAATGAGATCCCCTCTCATTCTTCTAAACTCCAGTGAATACAGGCCTAGTCGACCCAATCTCTCCTCATACGACAGTCCTGCCATCCCAGGAATCAGTCTGGTGAACCTTCACTGCACTCCCTCTATGGCAAGTATATCCTTTCTTAGGTAAGGAGACCAAAATTGCACACAGTAATCCAGGTGTGGTCTCACCAAGGCCCTGTATAACTGTAGTAAGGCATCCTTGCTCCTGTACTCAAATCCACTTGCAATGAAGTCCAACATACTTTTTGCCTTCCTAACTGCTTGCTGCACCTGCATGCTTGCTTTCAGTGACTGGTGTACAAGGACACCCAGGTCCCTTTGTACATCAACATTTCCCAATCTATCACCATTTAAATAATACTCTGCCTTTCTGTTTTTCCTACCAAAGTGGATAACTTCACATTTATCCACGTTATACTACATCTGCCATGTATTTGCCCATTCACTCAACTTGTCTAAATCGCCTTGAAACCTCTTTACATCCTCCTCACAACTCACAATCCCACCTAGTTTTGTGTCGTCAGCAAACTTGGAAATATTACATTTGGTTCCCTCATCCAAATCATTGATATATATTGTGAATAGCTGGGGCCCAAGCACTGATCCCTGCGGTACCCCACTAGTCACCGCCTGCCACCCCGAAAAAGACCCATTTATTCCTACTCTGTTTCCTGTCTGTTGACCAATTTTAAATCCATGCCAGTATATTACCCAAAATCCCATGTGCTTTAATTTTGCACACTAACCTCTAATGTGGGACTTTATCAAAGGCCTTCTGAAAATCCAAATGCACCACATCCATGGTTTGCCCTTTTCTATTCTACCAGTTACATCTTCAAAAAACTCCAGTAGGTTTTTCAAACACGATTTCCCTTTCATAAATCCATGTCGACTTTGTCTAATCCCTGGCTACCTCTTTTAGTACTCTGGGATGCAGATTATCAGGCCCTGGGGATTTATCAGCTTTCAGTCCCATTAATTTTTCCAGCACTATTTTTTTACTAATACTAATTTCCTTTAATTCCTCCTTCTCACTAGACCCTTGGTTCCCTAACATTTCTGGGAAGTTATTTGTGTCCTCTTCCGTGAAGACAGAACCAAAGTATTTGTTTAATTGCTCAGCCATTTCCTTGTTCCCCATTATAAATTCTCCCGTTTCTGACTGTAAGGGATCTACATTTGTCTTCACTAATCTTTTTCTTTTTACATACTCTTAGAAGCTTTTACAGTCCACTTATGTTCCTTGCAAGTTTACTCTCATACTCTATTTTTCCCCTCTTAATCAATCTCTTGGTCCTTTTTTGCTGAATTCTAATACTGCTCTCAATCCTCAGGCTTGCTACCTTTACTGGCAACTTTATATGACTTCTCTTTGATTTAATACTATCCTTCATTTCTTTTGTTAGCCATGGTTGGGCCGCATTTCCTTTTGTGTTTTTGTGCCAGAAAGGAATGCATAACTGTTGCAATTCATGCATTCGTTCCTTAAACGTTAGCCATTGCCTATCCACTGTCATGCCTTTTAATGAAGCTCCCCAATCTATCATAACCAACTCACTCCTCATACCTTTGTAGTTTCCTTAGTTTAGATTTAGGACCCTAGTTTCGGATTGGATTTCTTCACTTTCCATCTTAATGAAGAATTCTATCATGTTATGGTCATTCTTCCCTAAAAGACCCCACACAATAAGATTATTAATTAACCCCTTCTCATTGCACACTACCCAATGATAGCCTGTTGCCTAGTTGGCTCCTCAACGTACTGGTCTAAAAAACCATCTCGTACACACTCCAGGAATTCATCCTCCACAGTATTATTGCTAATTTGGTTTGGCCAGTCTATATGTAGATTAAAGTCACCCATGATTACTGTAGTACACTTGTTACATACATCTCTAATTTCCTGTTTGATGCCATCCCCTACATTACCACTACTGTTTGGAGGCCTATAGACAACTTCCACCAATGTTATCTGCCCCTTGGTGCTTCTTAGCTCCACCCAGACGGATTCATCATCTTGATTTTCTGAGCCAATATCCTTTCTCACTATTGCTCGGATTTCATCCTTTACTAACAACGCCACCCCACCTCCTTTTCCTTTTTTCCTGTCCACGGCACCATGGGTGGCTCAGCTGCACTGGGGGGGGGGGGGGGGGGGGGTGGAGAAAAAAAAGAGTGGAAGAGCAATAGTGACAGGGGATTCGATAGTTAGTGGAGCAGACAGGCGTTTCTGTGGCCGTAGATGTGACTCCAGGATGGTATGTTGCCTCCCTGGTGCCAGGGTCAAGGATGTCACTGAGCAGCTGCAGGACACTCTGAGAAGGGAGGGGGA
This sequence comes from Somniosus microcephalus, assembly GCF_052327205.1. Classification (NCBI taxonomy): domain Eukaryota; kingdom Metazoa; phylum Chordata; class Chondrichthyes; order Squaliformes; family Somniosidae; genus Somniosus; species Somniosus microcephalus. The sequence goes on along the minus strand of NC_140995.1, from coordinate 214,731,760 downwards.
ACAGCCAGAGGGCATTGTTCATATCGGTACCAACATCATAGGCAGAAAGAGGGACGAGGTCCTGCAGGCAGAGTTTAGGGAGCTAGGAGATTAAAAAGCAGGACCAAAGCGTAGGTCCCTTGCAGTCAGAATCAGGGGAATTTATAATGCGGAACAAAGAAATGGCTGACCAATTAAATACATACTTTGGTTCTGTCTTCACAAAGGAGGACACAAATAACCTCCCAGAGATGTCGAGGAACATAGGGTCTAATGAGAGGGAGGGACTGAGTGAAATCAGTATTTGTAGGGAAATGGTGTTAGGGAAATTGATGGGATTGAAGGCCGATAAATCCCCAGGGCCTGATAATCTACATCCTAGGGTACTTAAGGAAGTGGCCCTAGAAATAGTAGATACATTGCTGGTCATCTTCCAAAATTCTATAGACTCTGGAAGAGTTCCCATGGATTGGAGGGTAGCTAATGTAACCCCACTATTTAAAAAAGGTGGTAGAGAGAAAACAGTGAATTACAGACCGGTAAGCCTGACATCGGTAGTGGGGAAAATGCTAGGGGTCCATTATAAAAGCTGTAATAGCAGAGCACTTGGAAAACAGTGACAGGATCGGACAAAGTCAACATGGATTTACAAAAGGTAAATCATGCTTGACTAATCTACTGGAATTTTTTGAGGATGTAACTAGTAGAATAGATAAGGGAGAACCAGTGGATGTGGTGTATTTGGACTTTCAGAAGGCTTTCGATAAGGTCCCGCATAAGAGATTAGCATGCAAAGTTAAAGCACATGGGATTGGGGGTAAGGTACTGACTTAGATAGAGAACTGGTTGGCAGACAGGAAGCAAAGAGTTGGAATAAACGAGTCTTTTTCCGAGTGGCAGGCAGTGACTAGTGGAGTACCGCAGGAATCGGTGCTAGGACCGCAGCTATTCACTATATATTAATGATCTAGATGAGGGAACTAGATGTCATATCTCCAAGTTTGCAGACGACACAAAGCTGGGTGGGCGTGTGTGCTGTGAGGAGGATGCAGAGAAACTCCAGTATGATTTGGACAGGTTGGGTGACTGGACAGATGCATGGCAGATGCAGTATAATGTGGATAAATGCGAGGTTATCCACTTTGGTGACAAAAACAGGAAGACAGATTATTACATGAACGGCAATAGATTGGGAAAAGGGGAAGTGCAACAAGACCTGGGTGTCCTTGTGCACCAGTCGCTGAAGGTAAGCATGCAGGTGCAGCAGGCGGTTAAGGCGGCAAATGGTATGTTGGCCTTCATAGCGAGAGGATTTGAGTAAAGAAGCAAGGATGTCTTACTGCAGTTGTACAGGGCCTTGGTGAGACCACACCTTGAGTATTGTGTGCAGGTTTGGTCACCTTACCTGAGGAAGGATGTTCTGGCCATGGAGGGAGTGCAGCGAAGATTCACCAGACTGATACCTGGGATGGCAGGAATGACGTATGAAGAGAGATTGGGTCAATTAGGCTTATATTCGCTAGAGTTTAGAAGAGTGAGAGGGGATCTCATTGAAACTTATAACATTCTAACAGGAGTAGACAGACTAGATGCAGGAAGGATGTTCCCGATGGCGGGGAGTCCAGAAACAGGGGTCACAGTCTAAGGATAAGGGGTAAGCCATTTAGGACTGAGATGAGGAGGAATTTCTTCACCCAGAGAGTGGTGACCCTGTGGAATTCCCTACCACAGAAGGCAGTTGAGGCCAATTCATTAAATATATTCAAGAAGAAGTTAGATATATTTCTTAGGGCTAAAGGGATCAAGGGATATGGGGGAAAGCAGGGACAAGGTACTGAATTTGGATGATCAGCCATGATCTCATTAAATGGCGGAACAGGCTCGAGGGGCCGAATGGCCTACTCCTGCTCCTATCTTCTATGTTTCTATGTAATCTCTGGATTACTCCCAGTGCCACGTGCTAGTGAGTACAGGAACACGAGGATAGAACAGATGAATGCATGGCTGGAGAGATGGTGCAGAAGGGAGGGCTTTAGATTCCTGAGGCATTGGGACCGTTTCTGGGGAAGGTGGGACCTGTACAAGTCGGACGGGTTACACTTCAATAGAACCGGACCAATATTCTCGTGGGGTGGTTTGTTAGTGCTGTTGTGGAGGGTTTAAACTAACTTGGCAGGGGGATGGGCTCCAGCATATAGGAGTAGAAAAGAGGAATAAGGTGCATAAAAGTGTGAGTGTGTTGGATAGTATTAGAGGTGGTAGTCGTACCATATTAGATCGGAGCAGACTAAGAAAGACTACGAAAAATTCAAAAATGGGTTTAGAATGCATGTACGTAAATGCACAAAGTGTGGTGAATAAGGTTGGTGAGCTACAAGCACAATTAGCTGTGTGGCAATATGATGTTGTGGCAATAATGGAAACATGGCAAAAAATGGTGAGGACTGGGCACTTAATGTACAAGGTGTTCAGAAAAGATAGGGAAGGAAAAAAGGTAGGTGGGGTGGCAGTGCTGATTAAGGAAGACATTGTCGTGTTGGAAAGGGAGGATGTTCTTGAGGGGACAATGACAGAATCCATTTGGTTAGAGTTGAGGAGCAAAAAGGGTATGATCACACTATTGGGGGTATTCTATAGGCCTCTAAATAGTGAGAGGGAGGTAAAGGAGCAAATCTGCAGGGAAATCGCAGAGATATGCAAGAACTTTAGAGTGGTGATATTGAGCGACTTTAATTACCCAAATTATGATTGGGATAATGCTTGGGTAAAGGGAAAGGAGGGGGAGGAATTTCTGAAATGTGTTCAGAAGAATTTTCTTGACCAGTATGTTCTTGGCCCAACTAGGAAGGAGGCATTGCTGGAACTGGTGCTGGGAAATGAGGTGGGCCAGGTCGACCAAATGTCTGCGAGAGAACACTTGGGTAGGAGGTGGGGTGGGCTCAGAGGAAGAGACCAGGAAGCTCCAGAGCGATTTGGACAGACTGGGCGATTGGGCGGATAAATGGCAGATGCACTATAATGTGGACAAGTGCGAAGTTATCCACCTTGGGTGCAGGAACGGGAGGGCAAATTATTATTTAAATGGCAATAGATTGGGAGAGGGGGAAGTACAGAGAGACCTGGGTGTTCTTGTACACCAGTCACTGAAGGCGAGCATGCAGGTGCAACAGGCGGTCAAGAAGGCAAACGGTATGCTGGCCTTCATAGCAAAAGGGTTAGAATACAGGAACAGGGATACCTTGCTGCAGCTGTACAGGGCACTGGTGAGACCACACCTCGAGTACTGTGTACAGTTTTGGTCGCCTCATCTGAGGAAGGATGTTCTTGCCATGGAGGGGGTGCAGCGGCGATTCACCAGGCTGATACCAGGAATGGCGGGAATGACCTATGAGGAGAGACTATGTAGTTTAGGGATGTACACACTGGAGTTTAGAAGATTGAGAGGGGACCTCATAGAAGTGTATAAAATTCTGACAGGTCTAGACAGACTGGATGCAGAAGGAATGTTTCCCTTGGCGGGTGAGAACAGAACTAGAGGACATAATTTAAGGATAAGGGCTAAACCATTTAGGACAGAGATGAGGGGGAATTTCTTCACTCAGAGAGTGGTGAACCTGTGGAACTCATTGCCACAGAGGGCAGTGTACGCCAGCTCATTAAATATATTTAAGAGGGAATTAGATATATTTCTACGGGCAAAAGGGGTTAAGGGTTACGGAGAGAAGGCGGGGACGGGATACTGAATTAAAGGATCAGCCATGATCTCATTAAATGGCGGAGCAGGCACGAAGGGCCGAATGGCCTACTCCTGCTCCTATCTTCTATGTATCTATCTATGTATCTATGAGTGATCATTGTATCATAAGATTTAGATTAGCAATTGAGAGGAGCAAGGAACAATCTGGAGTGGAACTTCTAAACTGGAATAGGGCTAACTTCAATGGGATGCAAAAGGATCTAGCCAGGGCAAAATGGAACCAAAGACTGACAGGAAAAACTGTAATGGAACAATGGGTGATCTTTAAGGAGGAGATGTTCCAAGTACAGGCTAGATACATTCCAACACGAGGGAAGGCTAAGGGAACCAAAGCAAAGGCTCCTTGGATGACGAGGGAGATAAAGATGATGATGAAACAGAAAAAGAGGGTGTATGATGCATGTCAGGTGAATTCTTCAAGGGAGAACCAGACCAAATACAATAAGTTGAGAGGGGATATGAAGATGAAAATAAGATGGGCAAAGGGAGAATATGAGAGTAGAATGGTGGTTAACATAAAAGGAAACCCAAAAATCTTCTACTGGCATGTAAACAGTAAGCGGGTAGTAAGAGGCAGGGTGGGGCCTATTAGAGAAGGTGTTATATGCTTAGAGGTGTAGGGCAAGGCTAGAATACTCAATGAGTACTTTGTATCAGTGTTTACTAAGGAGGTGGATGCTGACAAAATATCGGTAGAAGTGGAAAAGGTAGAAGCAATGGAAGGGGTGAAAATTATGGCAAGCCCTCCCGCTATCTCCTCCCCCAATTCCCTTAGCAACCTGGGATGCAAGCCATCTGGACCAGGCGACTTGTCCACTCTAAGCATACCCAGCCTTTCTAGTACATCTTGTCTATCAATTGCTAAGGGAACTGGGGGAGGAGATAGCGGGAGGGCTTGCCATAATTTTCCAATCTTCCCTCGATGCGGGGGAGGTGCCTGAGGATTGGAAAGTGGCAAATGTGACACCATTGTTCAAGAAAGGGTATAAGGACAATCCTAGTAACTACAGGCCAGTCAGTTTAACATCAGTGGTGGGCAAAGTTTTAGAAACAATAATCAAGGAAAAAATTAATGGGCATTTGGAGAGGTTTAAGCTAATTAAGGAGAGCCAACACGGGTTTGTAAAAGGAAGATCGTGTTTGACTAATCTAATTGAATTTTTTGATGAAGTAACAGAGGATTGATGAAGGGAATGCAATGGATGTTGTTTACATGGATTTTCGGAAGGCGTTTGACAAAGTACCACATAGAAGGCTGATTAACAAAATTGAGGCTCATGGAATAGGTGGATCAGTGGCAACTTGGATAAGGAATTGGCTTAAGGACAGAAAACAGCAATTTGTGGTAAATGGCTGTTTTTCAGACTGGAGGATGGTAAACAGTTTTTTAATATAACAAAAATGACCTGGATATTGGAATACAGAGTAAAATTTCTAAATTTGCCGATGACACCAAACTTGGGGGTGTGGCAAACAATGATGATGATACCAATCGATTGCAACAGGACGTAGAAAGGCTAGCAGAATGGCCAGACAAGTGGCAGATGGAATTTAATACAGAGAAGTGTGAGGTGATGCATTTTGGCAGAAGGAACAGGGAGATGAAATATACACTTAATGGCACAGTTTTAAAGAGTGTGCAGGGATAGAGGGACCTGGGAGTTAATGTGCATAGGTCCCTGAAGGAGGCAGGACATATATTGAGAGAGTGGTTAACAAAGCACATGGGATCTTGGGCTTCATAAATAGAGGTATTGAGTACAAAAGTAGAGAAGTGATGCTGAACCTTTATAAAGTGCTGGTTAGGCCACAACTGGAATAATGCATCCAGTTCTGGTCACCACACTTTAGGAAGGATGTGAAGGCCCTTGAGAGGGTGCAGAGGAGATTTACCAGAATGGATCTGGGGATGGGGGATCTTAGCTATAAGGACAGGTTGGAGAAGCTGGATTTGTTTTCATTAGAGCAAAGGAGGTTGAGGGGTGATTTGATAGAGGTGTACAAGACTATGACAGGTTTGGATAGGTTAGATGGGGAAAGGCTGTTCCCACTGGTTGATGGTACAAGGACTAGGGGACACAGATTTAAGGTTTTGGGCAAGAGATACAGGGGGGAGGTGAGCAAAAACAGTGAGTGGTGAGGACCTGGAACTCTCTGCCAACGGTGGAAGCGGAGCCACTGAATGTTTTCAAGGGGAGACTGGATAGGCAATTGAGGGAAATAAACATGCAGAGCTACGGGGATAGAGCGAGGGAATGGGACTGACTGGATTGCTCTACAGAGAGCCGGCACGGACTCGATGGGCCGAATGGCCTTCTGTGCAGTTATGACTCTATAACTTTATGACCTGCATGTTAGCTTTCTGTGTTTCTTGCACGAGGACACCAAATCTCTCTGAACACCAACATTTGAAAGTTTCTCACCATTTAAAAATAATTCTGTTTTTCTATTCTTCCTACCAAAGTGAATAGCCTCACATTTCCCTACATTATACTCCATCTGCCACCTTACTGCCCACTCACTTAGTCTATCTATATCCCTTTGCAGACTCTGTTCTCCTCACAGCTTACTGTCCCACCTAACTTTGTATCATCAGCAAACTTGGATTACACTCGGTCCCTTCATCGAGGTCATTAATATAGATTGTAAATAGCTGAGGCCCAAGCACTGATCCTTGCGGCACCCCACTAGTTTCAGCCTGGCAACCTGAAAATCACCCATTTATCCCTACTCTCTGTTTTCTGCCTGTTAACCAATCCTCTACCCATGCTACGATATTACCCCAACCCCATGAGCCCTAATCTTGTGTAATAACATTTTATGTGGCACCTTATCGAATGCCTTTTGGAAATCCAAATATACTACATCCACTGGTCCCCCTTTATCTACCCTGCTAGTTACATCCTCAAAATAAATTTGTCAAACACGATTTCACTTTCATAAAACCATGTTGACTCTGCCTAATCATGTTATGATTTTCTGAATGCCCTGATACCACTTCCTTAACAATGGATTCCAGAATTTTCCCGATGACTGATGTCAGGCTAACTGGCCTGTAGTTCCCTGTTTTTTCTCCCCCTCCTTTCTTGAATAGCGGTGTTACATTTGCGACCTTCCAATCCTCTGGGACCATTCTAAAATCTAGGGAATTTTGGAAGATCAAAACCAATGCATCCACTATCTCTTCAGCCACCTCTTTTAGAACCCTAGGAAGTTGGCAGTCAGGTCCAGGGGATTTGTCAGCTTTTAGTCCCATTAGTTTCTCTAGTACTTTTTCTCTACTTATATTAATTACATGAAGTTCCTCACCCTCATTAGACCTTTGGTTTCCTACCATTTTTGGTATGCTTTTTGTGACTTCTACTGTGAAGACACAACGTTTCTGCCATTTCCTTATTCCCCATAACCATTTCTCCCATCTCAGCCTCAAAGGGATCAATGTTTGCCACTCTCTTCCTTTTTACATACTTGTAGAAGCTCTTACAATCTGCTTTTATATTTCTTGCTAGTTTTCTCTTATATTCTGTTTTTTCCCTTTTTATACATTTTTTGGTCAACCTTTGCTGGTTTCTGAAACTCCCAATCCTCAGGCTCACTATTAATCTTTGCAACATTATAAGCTTCTTTTTTCGATCTAATGCTATCCTTAACTTCTTTAGTTAGCCATGGTTGGATAATTTTTCCCATGGAGTTTTTGTTTCTCAATGGAATGTATTTTTGTTGAGAATTATGAAATATTTCTTTAAATGCTAGCCACTGCTTATCTACCTTTTCATCTATTTTTCCAATCTACATTAGCCAACTCGCCCCTCATAACTATGTAATTGGCTTTATTTAAGTTTAAGACTCGAGTTTGGGACTTAGGCAAGTCATTCTCAAAATTAAGGTGAAATTCTATCATATTATGATCACTCTGCCCCAGAGGATCCTTCACTATGAGCTTGCTAATTAACCCTGTCTCATTACACAATACAAGATCTAAAATAGCCTGTTCCCTGGTTGGTTCCATGACATATTGTTCTAGGAAACTGTCCTGAATGCATTCCATGAACTCATCCTCCAGACTACCTTTGCCAATTTGATTTGTCCAGTCTATATGAAGATTAAAGTCCCCCAAGATTATTGCATTATCTTTGTTGCAAGCTCCTACTATTTCTTGATTAATATTCTGTCCAACGATATAGCTACTGTTAGGGTGCCTATATACTACTCATACCAGTGTTTTCTGCCCCTTGTTATTCCTTATCTCCACCCATACTGATTCTACTTCCTGATCTTCCCAGCCAAGATCTTTTCTCGCTATTGTCCTTATTTCATCCTTTATTATGAGGGTTACTCCCCCTCCTTTTCCATTCTGCCTGTCTTTTCGAAACATCAAGTAACCTGGAACATTTAGTTCCCAACCTTGTCCACCTTGCAACCACATCTCTGTAATGGCTATTAGATCAAACCCATTTATCTCTATTTGTGCCACTTTTAAAAGAGGTGGCTGCAGAGATAGCGGATGTATTGATTTTGATCTTCCAAAATTCCCTAGATTCTAGAACGTTCCCAGCAGTTTGGAATGTAGCAAATGTAACCCCGCAGTAGCCTACGAACACTCATGAATAATGACCACTTGCCAAGTTTCCAGCACTTGTGGAACTGTATTACAACAATAAATTAATGGGACTGAAAGCCGATAAATCCCCTGGACTGATGGCCTACATCCTAGGGTTTTGAAAGAGGTGGCTATAGAGATAGTGGATGCATTGGTTGTCATTTTCCAAAATTCCATAGATTCTGGAATGGTTCCCACGGATTGGAAAGTAGCAAATGTAACCCCACTCTTTAAGGGAGGAGAGAGAAAACGGGGAACTACAGACCAGTTAGCCTGACATTAGTAGGGAAAATGCTAGAATCTATTATTAAAGGCATGGTAAAAGGACACTTGGAAAATCACAATATGATCAGCCAGAGTCAAAACTGTTTTATGAAAGGGAAATCGTGTTTAACAAATCTATTGGGAGTTTTTTTTGAGCGTACAACTAGCAGGGTAGGTAAGGGGGAACCAGTGGATGCAATGTGTTTGGATTTTCATAAGGCATTCGATAAAATGCTGCAAGGGGTTGTTACACAAGATTAGGGCTCATGGGATTAGGGATAATATATTAGCTTGGATTGAGGATTGGTTAATGGACAGAAAACAGAGTAGGAATAAAAGGGTCATTTTTGGGATAGCAGGGTGTAACTAGTGGGGTGCCACAAGGATCAGTGCTTGGGCCTCAGCTATTTACAATCTATATCAATGACTTAGATGAGGGGACTGAGTGTAATATATCCAACTTTGCTGACAGTATAAAGCTAGGTGGGAAAGTGAGCTGAGGAGACAAAGAGGCTGCAAAGGGATTGGGCAAGAAGGTGGCAGATGGAGTATGATGTGGGAAAGTGTGAAATTATCCACTTTGGTAGGAAGAACAGAAAAGCAGAATTTTTTTAAAAGGTGAAAGACTAGTAGTGAATGTTGGAATTTAAAGGGATTTGGGGATCCTTGTACACAAATCACAGAAAGTTAACATGCAGGTACAGCAAGCAATTAGGAAGGCAAATAGTATGTTAGCCTTTATTGCAACGATGTTGGAGTAGAAGGGTAAGGAAGTCTTACTGCAATTATATAGGGCCTTGGTGAGACCACACCTGGAGTACTTGGTACAGTATATAATAGCAAAATACTGCGGATGCTGGAAATCTGAATCTTGGTAGTTTTGGTTTCCTTACCTAAGGAAGGATATATTTGCCTTAGCGGGGGTGCAACAAAGGTTCACCAGATTGACTCCTGAGAGGAGAGGGCTGTCCTATGAGGAAAGATTAAGTAGAATGGGCCTATATGCTTTGGAATTTAGAAGAATGAGAGGTGATCTCATTGAAACATATAAAATTCTTAGGGAGCTTGACAGGTTAGGCTGTTTCCCCTGGCTGGGGAGTCTAGAACCAGGGGTCATAGTCTCAGGATAAGGGAGGTCAGCCATTTAAGATAGACAAGAATTTTTTTTACAGCACAGAAACAGACCATTCGGCCCAACCAGTCCATGCCGCCATTTATGCTCCACTCGAGCCTCCTCCCATCTTTCCTCATCTAAATCTATCAGCATAACCCTCTGTTCCCTTTTCCCTCATATGCTTGTCTAACCTCCCGTTAAATACATCGATACTATTTGCTTCAACCACTCCCTGTGGTAGCGAGTTCCACATTCTCACCACTCTTTGGGTAAAGAAGTTTCTTCTGAATTACCGATTGGATTTCTTGGTGACTATCTTATATTGATGGCCTCTAGTTATGCTCTTCCCCACAAGTGGAAACATTCTCTCTATCCACTCTATCAAAATTTTTCATAATTTTAAAGACCTCTATTAGGTCACTCCTCAGCCTTTTTTCAACAGAAAAGAGACCCAGCCTGTTCATCCTTTCCTGATAAGTATACCCTCGCATTTCTGGTATCATTCTTGTAAATCTTCTCTGCACCCTCTCCAGAGCCTCTATATCCTTTTTATAATATGGCGACCAGAATTATACGCAGTACTCTATAGGTGTGGTCTAACCAAGGTTCGATACAGGTTTAGCATAACTTCCCTACTTTTCAATTCTATCCCTCTAGAAATAAACTCTTTTTTTCTGGCCTTGCTAAACTGTGTCGCAACTTTAGTGATGTGTATTTGTACTCCTAGGTCCCTTTGTTCTTCTACCCCACCTAGACTCGCACCCTCCAAGTAATGAGTGACCTCGATGTTCTTACTACCAAAATGTAATACCTCACATTTATCTGTGTTGAACTTAATTTGCCAATTATATGTCCATTCTGCAAGTTTATTAATGTCCTCCTGTAACTTGTTTCTGTCCTCCTCAGTATTGACTATCCCCCCCAATTTGGTATCATCCACAAATTTAGAAATTGTGTTTTTGATTCCTAAACTAAATTAATTAAAAAAAATAGGTTTGACTCAAGATTATTGTTAGCATACTTAGCTTCTTTGGCTCCAAGGCCTTATAAATGAAAGAACTAGCATTTCTATAGCGCCTTTCACAACCTCAGGACATCCCAAAGCGCTTTACAGCCAATGAAGTACGTTTGAAGTGTAGTCACTGTTGTAATGTAGGAAACGCAGCAGCCAATTTGCGCACAGCAAGGTCCCACAAACAGCAATGTGATAATGACCATTGGAGTGGAGTGAAATTATGCTGCACACTGGTAACAGAGAAATAGGTTGAAGTGCTTGTACAAAATTCCTCTGTCTACAATTTCAACAAAGACCAGTTTACAATGAACAGATTAACATCTCATGAAAATACTGGGCAAGGAAATCTCATACAAACCTTCCAGCTAAAATGATAGCACAATTTGACCCCCAGAGAAGAAATATCACCAGCTCTGGACAGGTGGACGAGCAAGGTGGGAATGGATAACCTTAAAGCCCCAGTCAGAAAGTTAAAGACGTACATTTATATCATCCCTTTTAGGTCCACAGGATGGCCCAAAGTGCTTCACAGTATATGAAGGGCTGTTGATACGTAGGCAATGCAGCAATCAATTTGCGCACACCAAAGTCCCACAAACAGCAAATGAAAAAAAAGATAATCTATGCTTTCAACTCAAAGAAAAAGGACTTACATTTATATAACGCCTTTCACAACCTCAGGACGTCCCAAAGCACGTTACAGCCAATGAAGTACTTCTGAAGTGGAGTCACTGTTGTAATGTAGGAAACGCAGCAGCCATTTATGCACAGCAAGCTCCCACAAATAGCAATGTGATAATGATTAGATAATCTGTTTTTGTTATTTTGACTGAGGGATAAATATTGGCCAGGACACTGGGGATAACTCCCCTGCTCGTCTTCGAAATAATGCTATGGGATCTTTTACCTCGAGGATGACTTGTTTCCACACTAAAAATAAGTTCTCAGGTGACTAATGAGTCCAATGCGGGACCTATAGTCTCTGTCACAGGTGGGGCAGACGGTGGTTGAAGGGACGGGTGGGTGGGGTTCTTGGGTTTATGTGCGCTCCTTCCATTGTTTGCGCTTAGCTTCCGCTTGCTCCCGGCGAAGAGACTCGAGGTGTTCGGCGCCTTCCCAGATGCTTCTCCTTCACTTTGTGCGGTCTTGGGCCAGGGATTCCCAGGTGTCGGTGGGGATGTTGCACTTTTTCAAGGAGGCTTTGAGGGTGTCCTTGAAGCATTTCCTTTGCCCACCTGGGGCTCTCTTGCCGTGTCAGAGCTCCGAGTAGAGCGCTTGTTTTGGGAGTCTCGTATCGGGCATGCAGACGATGTGGCCCGTCCTTCGGAGCTGATCAAGCGTGGTCATAGCTTCGATGCTGGGGATGTTGGCCTGAGCGATAACACTGATGTTGGTGCGCCTATCCTGCCAATGGATTTGCAGGATCTTGCGGAGGCAGCGTTGATGGTACCTCTCCAGTGCTTTGAGGTGCCTGCCGTACATGGTCCATGTCTCTGAAGCATACAGCAGGGTGGGTATCACTACTGCTCTGTAGACCATGAGCTTAGTGCCGGGTTTGAGGTCTTGGTCTTCAAACACTCTCTTCTTCAGGCGACAAAAGGCTACACTGGCACACTGAAGGCGGTGTTGGACTTAGTCATCGACGTCTGCCCTTGTTGACAATCGGCTCCCAAGGTATGGAAAGTGGTCCACATTGTCCAAGGCCTCGTCGTGGATTTTGATAATCGGGGGGGGCACTACTTTGTGGCGCGGGCAGGTTGGTAGAGGACCTTTGTCTTACAGATGTTTAGTGTAAGGCCTATTGCTCTCGTACGCTTCGGTGAAGGTGTTGATGATGGTTTGGCGTTCGACCTCAGTGTGCGCAGGCACAAGCGTCATCTGCATACTGTAATTCGATGACAGAGGATGGGACGATCTTGGATCTGGACTGGAGGCCACAGAGGTTGAACAGATTTCTGTTTGTTCTGCAGATTAGCTTCACTCCAGTGGGGAGCTTACTGAGGGCGAGATGGAGCATTGCAGCAAGGAAGATCGAGAAGAGCGTTGGTGCGATGACACAGTTTAACGTCTCATCCAAAAGACGGCACCTCCGATAGTGCAGCACTCCCTCACCACCGAGTGTCAGCCTAGACTGCCACTGAAATAACGATTTTGACTTAACACCGTGCGCGTTACCCAGTCCAATCAGTAGGTTCGGGTCTGCTGCTCCCCTCTGCTGACGTCTTCAATTCAGCTGCATTTAAGGGGCCTATTCAGCCTTGGTGTTTCATTCACATTCTGCTGCTTCTCAGTGTTACTGATAGCGAGATGACTGTTTCAAGAGCCAAGGCTTCTCCCCAATTTGATGACTCTCCCCCCCCCCCCCAATGCCTTTTGGAGGGAGTGAGGGCGCAAGAAGGTTCTGTTTCCCTTGAATGGACGTAGAAAACCTCAGCAAACCAAGGCAGCCTGGCTGCAAATTGTTGAGGAGGTTAGCGCCAGGTCTTTGTGTTCATGTGCAGTGCAGGAAAAGGTTTAATGATCTGCTACGCTCAGCAAAAGTGAGCATAACATCACACTTACCTTCAATCTGCTTCCCATCTCTTCTCATCACCAGCACTCTGCATGGTCAACCTAATCCTGCACATCCCATGCTGGTCAGTGACCAGACATATTGTCACTCAAATCAGAAGTGACATCAAACTGGTACCCAAAAGCAATACTCAAGTTTACTCGTGACCAAATGCTACAGAAAGTTGTGGAGACTTTGGAGCACCCAATCATCTTTCCCCCCCCCCCCCCCCTCCAAATCCAAACAAGAAGTGTGGCTCCTTCACTATCTTTATGGGAAACACCAGAGATATATCCCTGCTAATGCACAATTCCGATTCTAACTCCTCAATGTCAAGTTTCCCCCAACCCTCCCTATTTTCCTGAAGGGATCAATTCATAAATGCAAAAGCCAGCAGGGATCACTGGACAGCAATCAAGTGCCGGAATGCTGGCCGATTTCCCCCTCTTTATCGTAGTGTCCTCAGCAAAACCTGGTGCTAAGGAAGTAGGTCTACGCAAAACTCGGGTGATGTGTCTTTCCTGTTAAACCTAAAACTGGCCATCATTCATGCTGTTCAAGACATAAAATATCTGAAGCATGTTTCACTTGAACACATTGGTTCAGTGCAAATATGCTGCCGTCCTCAGATGAAAAGGTTGCTTCTGCAACTAGTCACTAAGGACCTCAGAAGAGCACAGTGCAGCAGCAGCTGCTCTACCATAATGCTGCTGGAAAGTCAGAATCAATCTTCCACCTACCATCTCTTCAATTCATTGTGATCCAAACCAGATGGCTGCATCATTTGACAGTGGCAACCAGGCTGAATCTTGTGCTTTCTAATAGCCTGCAATTGATCGAAAATGACTGGCAATTTTATCAATGGAAAGAACAAATGTGCATTTATATAGCACCTTTCACGTTAAGACATCTCAGTCCTTCACAGCCAAATAATTACTTTTGAAGTGTACTTTGTTGTTTTGTAGGCAAACATGGCAACCAAAGTGCACACTGTAAGGTCGTACAAATAAAATAAAATGCCAGTTAATCTGTTTTGGCACTGTTAAGGGATAAACATTGGCCAGGACACTGGGAGAAACCCCCTTTCACTTCTTTGAAGTGCCTGGAGTGAAGTTAGAGTCCTAACTCAGATGAGAGTAATACCACTGAGCTAAGCAGACAATTGGAGTTCTTCATCTTATTGGGTACAACCCCACACCTAGAAGCCACCTCAGAGTTTATGGAAATCAGTAAGAGTTTGCAAGGCTGGAGTGTCTCAAACCCCATCATGTAGCCCATGAACCCACCCATGCAGCACGCCAGTGTTTGCAGAATACGCTGCCATCCAGCCACATACTTAAGAGTGGTACACTCCTTTGGCTGTCAATTTTAGAGATCTGCTTTTATCCATGGCTGCTGGTACCTGCAAGAATTGTTTTTCCAGAGGAAACAGCTCAGTGCACAACTTTTACTTCTTCCCATCAAAATATTATCTTCATCTGCGAAAAATGAAATACCAAATAGAAAATTTCAAGAACATATCTGATTTTCCAACTGAACAATTTACAGACTTATTACAAGATGTGCATACAATAACATTTTTAATCAATATAATTAAGCAACACATTTACAGTGCAATACCTAAATGCAGATGATCTTGAAAACAAACCCACTGGACCCAACCTTTGTTCTGTGAGCTTTACCTCTGCATGGATGGGCCAGTGAAGAATGACCACTGTGCATTAGTGTTCACAAGAATTACATCAGCTCTTATAATGGTGTAGAATGGTTTAGGTATTTAGACAGTTAGTAAATACAAGCGTGCATTTCATTCAAACTACTCAGTAAGTGAAGACAGGAGTCCAAATACTCTTGTTTTCAATTCAGCTCAAAACAAAGGTGTTAAAACTATGTGCAATGTTAACTAAAATGATTTCTGGTCTAGGGATCATAAGTCCACAGTAGTTTAATTTACATTTTAGCTCTTAAAAAGTATTGGCTTTAAAAAATGGAAATGCTTAGTGCAGATGACTGAGCACACAGACCTGCAAGACACCAGCACTGCTTAATTAGCAAACATGAAATATCAGACGAGGACAAGTCTTCCATTCCCGCAGCAACCTTTCAAAAAGCATTTTGCCCAACAGGAATGTTATGATTCCAGAATGTCACAGCCGTTACAGTATGTACATGTAGCCGGTATTTAATATTTCTTTTATATAAACAATGCAATCTTTAAGTTGCTACTCAATTCAGTATCTCAATCTGGCTCCAGAGAATGATTACTCTAATTCTCTTTGCAGGTCATGTACTTTTCTGTTTTAAAGCTGTTTTTAATCTTAATATTTAGGTATAGAGACTCAAGTTCAACTGACTGCAGGTCAAGTTGAAGTATTATATGCAGCATTGCATAAAAATTAACTAAAAATTACAGCATACATATAAAAATATACGTTAAAAGATTTTAATACATTTGTACAAAAAGCTTTTACATTAGGCTTTGTTTATAAAGCTAACTTTCAGTAGCTTAATATGAAAATACGGTGTCATACGTAAAGAACAAGTTCAGAAACTTTTATTAATGCACAATAATCCACCACTAGTTCCTTGTATTAAATGGATAAGTAGTAGTTCACTAACTTTCGGACTTATTCTAGACCAAACAAAAATGTTTTCACAATAAATGCTTTATACACTGTGTACATTGATCTTCAGTAAATTATGACATGATTCTGGTTGATTTGCCAATTTAAAAACAGATGATCAGCTGTTACATTTGCTAAACAAAAAACCCACATAATTTTTGAAGTACATAACAAGATGTACAGTGCAATATCTATGAACAGTGTCCAACTGAAAATGGTTCCACACTTGATTGTGACAAAATATCAAAGCAACTAATTTAAAACAAAACTGCAGTGCACACATGACAGCATTGATTAACAAAAACTCAAACTGGTTAGGACATTGACTTTAAGTATACCATCGTCGGAGTGGTACTATTGAAACTGTACAATATAAAAGTGGCAGTCATTTTTCTCTAAGATTAGCTCTCAACAAAAAGTTGTTACTTGAAAGTACTAAAAACAATATACAGTTTTTCAGTGTACTACTTCAATAATACATAATCACACAATACCCAAGCAGGAAATAACTTAGAATGCGAGAACTGTACAATAGGTTTTAAGCAATTTCAGTACACGGAAAAACGAATACTTCACCGGGAAGAAGTTGTTTAAATGTGGTCACAGGTATATTCTCTCTATACATATATATATATATATTTCTATTACCATAAAAAATTATTCATTCAAAATGTAGTTCTTGCATACTCAGACCAAAAGAAAATTAGTCATACAGTCTGGCATGTGCCACTGCATGCATTTCTTTGAACAGTTAAACAGACTGTACATCGTAAAAAAATAAATAAAACACTACCAACAAGCCAAATAAGTTAAAGAACCAGGACAAGCTACAATATACACACTGAATACCAGTCTTTCGATGAGTGGGTGCTAACAGAAAGGTGATGCTGTTGGATCAAAAGTCTTGAACATTTCTTTCAGTGGTTTTTTACCCTTTTTGCTGTTTAAATCATCATCTTCCACTTGGCTAGGAGGTCCAGAATGTTTTGTTTGTCTTGGGTCACTGTACTGTGGTCTGATTAGGCCAGCTAAAGCCTGGATTGGTAGGTTGTGTACTGCAGGAGCAGAAGAAGCAGCTGCCTGGGCTGCTTCAGACTTTGACTGTGGTCTGTAACTGTCCGACTTCTCTGCGCCAAGATCGGTTGTATTCTCTGCACTACTACCTTCTTGCACCAATGAAGATTTATACAGAGATGAATCACACTGAACATTTTCTGATTTTGTGGGATTTTTTGGTACATGAAGTTTCTTCAGTTG
The DNA here is from genome assembly GCF_052327205.1 of Somniosus microcephalus. Lineage (NCBI taxonomy): Eukaryota > Metazoa > Chordata > Chondrichthyes > Squaliformes > Somniosidae > Somniosus > Somniosus microcephalus. The sequence continues at coordinate 214,714,599 of NC_140995.1, read as the reverse complement.
CTCTCCTCCCTCCTTAGAGGAATCGGCTTGCGTAGTTAAAACTGAAGTCACTAAGCTTTGTGAAGTTTGTGTCCGTGGGTCATAGAGACTGATTCCACTAAGCAATGTGCTGGGGGATCCAAGTCCTATGCCACTTGCAGACAGTTTTGGAGCATATGGAGGGAGTGCAGCCTGATCCATCTTAACAGTGACGCCCGACACTTGTGTAGAACCACTACTTACTTTTGATAAGCGAGGATCTGCTCGTGCAACGTGGGACTCTCTTGTAGTAGTATCTGTGCTGCTGCTTTTCTGCAATCTAGGATCTGATGACTTTTGTAAACGTGGGTCTAAAGGTCGGTCGGAAGAAGCCCTCGAGTCTGCATTCTTTTCTGTGCTTTTTAATGCGCTATTCTCCTTAGACCGCAAAGACAACCGTGGATCAGCAATCTGACGAGGATCACTTATAATACTCAGAGCTCTGTTCAGGCGTTGATTAGCTATTAGTGGAGGGAGAGGCAAATTTATTGAAGACACCGGATCTGGCTTTGGCAGCGGTAGTGGAAGGAGTTCCTCAGGTGTCCAAACAACAAGTTTTGCAAAGTGGGGTTTAGAGAGGGTGATGTCCATCTTGATGTGGCTGAACTGCTTCAGCTGACAACGTGGATCCCGTAAGGTCGCACCAGGTATCGTCTCCAAAGGTATTATGGCCGGTTTCTCCCTCAGTTCTCGTTCTGTCTCTTCATCATCATCCAGCCCTTGCTGCTTATTGTTTGAGGTAGGATGAGAATCATGTTTAGGGCTCTCAGTAACAGGAAGGCCTATACTGGCACTCTCATGTACCTTCATCTTTCTGGGATCTCTTACTAATCTTGGATCAGCAGAGACTACCTCTGAAGGTTTTTTGACTTCTCCAGCTGTACCTTGTCGTAAGTCAGCTCTTAATCGAAGATCTGAAGGTTTATTTTCAGGTGCTTTTTCTTTCACAAGTCTGGGGTCCATGTATGTGTAAGATGTCTGCTCTGTTACAGGAGGCTGCTGGTGCTTCATGGTCTCGCTTTGTTTCTTGAGGGTTTTCAGTATTGATTTTACACTGCTACCGTCTTCCTCTTCATCACTCGAATACCAATTTACAGTCTCATCTGAAACAAGTTTGGAAAACTTCAACACAAATTCTACTACTAAACTCTAAATACTGATTTTGAGTAACCAGCACCACCATAATGAGGCGCTGTGCAAACGAGAAGCAAATTTAAATAATTCTGCCCCTTCCAGCGCTATGCATCGTACACTAGAGAACAGCTTGCTCCCAAAACTACATCAATGCTGCTTTAGATACAGCCATTAGGAGCAGGTGCATGACACAGGCGGCAGTTGAGCATTCAGTTGTCGAATTTATGCACAAATGCTGTTGCCATGTCAGTGGAATCAAAATGAAGGGTTCTAGTAAAATGAGTTTAGGCAGTGATAACCAGTTACTGCTGTGGGACTCCATAGTAAAGAAGTCACATAATTCAGCATCAACAGAAAGTTATTAGACAGCACACAAGCTGGGAGGTTAATCTGAATATTGTTCCTTAGGTTTTAAAAGTAAAATAATGAAAGGAAAATACTGCTTATAGATCACACCTGCCACTAGAGGCAAAGAATCTGTATATACAATTTTGATGTACAGAAGACATATAGATTCTACTGAGCACTTCTAAGTCACCATTAAGCAATTCTGCTTAAGCTTTCCAAATGATCTCAAACTGATTATTACAAACACCCCAATACACAAATGATTGTATGTAATGAGGCCAAGTTCACCCTTTTAACTAAAGTTATGGTTTAAAAATGGACCTAAAAGTATAAAATTTTAGTTTATATTGAGCTACACAGTGTTAACAGATCATAATCTATCTATATATTACTAAATCTTACACTGGATGCACACCTCCTGTCCACAAACCTTACTTCCGGTTGTCACAATTTTTGGTCACGCCTTTGTGTCAACATTTCCCATTCAATTTTGCTGTTTAACTGGTGTAGTTTCAGGCTCTGACCACTTGGTGGCACCATGAAGCAAGTTTTTGAAGTCTCATCCAAGTCCATCACCATCTTGAATATAAAGCAATTCACTGAATTGCATAGAATTGACAGTACAGTAACAGGCCATTCGGCCCAACTGATCTGTGCCAGTGTTTATGCTTCACACAAGCCATCTCCCACCTAACCATCTAACCCTATCTGCATATCCTTCTATTCCTTTCTCCCTCATGTACTTATCTAGCTTCCCCTTAAAGGCATTTGTGCTATTCGCTACCACATGGCGTAGTTGAGGCAAGTTCCACATTCTAACCACTCTGTGGGTAAAGAAGTTTCTCCTGAATTCCTTATTGGATTTATTAGTGACTATGGGCTGGATTTTGCCAATGGGGAGCTTTTGGAAGCAGGACTCCCACTTGTCGGGTTTCAGTCCCGCCTCCATCAACTCCTGGCCAACCCACGCTATTTTCCCTCGATTGACCTTGTTAAGCCCACCCAGCGGGCCAATTAAGGGAAAGCCGGTTACAGAGAACGTCAACATATGATGTTTCATCTGTCAAACACCGACATCCTCTGTAGTTTGATGAGTTCTTGAATTCAAGACCTCATCAAACCTTTCTTTTGCAGAAATTAGATGGTTGTTGCATTGGAGAATGCAACGGCCATCTGTCATCTCTGCCGCGGAGGTGAGATTCACCGCATACCCGCCGATTGAAGCCTGCAGGAAGAAACAAAGGTAAGTACACTTTTTCTAAGACTTTCCACTTACCTCAGATACTCACCTCTCCACACTTTTACCCATCAATTATCTCCACAGCAGACTTTTGGACCTTTCCGACCCCCGCAGACCCACTACTCGCCTCGGTGACCCTGGCGGGTTTCGGAGCCTTTGGGAAGGCCGCACTTGTGTGGCCAAAATGAGGATAATCCTATTTTCTGCCTGTTACTACCTGTTAACAGGCAGTTAAGTGGCTGTAATCCCTTCCCGCCTCCAAGGAGATGGGACCCGGCGCAGGACGGCTATCCGCCTCCTGGCAAGATGGCATAATTTAATAATTTGTGCCTTTTTCAGGTGTTCCTCCCCTAACTTGCTGTAAGGTCTTGTTAAGGACCACTACATTAATGTGCTCAGAGATGGAGCTAAATAACAAGAGCACTGAAACCTAATGCTGCAAGTTTGTTGAGCAGCTCCAAGCCAGATCAGAAAGAGAAATAAGTGACAGGCATGGAAGAAACATTGTCTCTTGAGAATGAACTTCTTTCAAAGAATAAGGAACACCCATACATAACACGTAGGTCGTTAATATTCTCTCACATTCATTCAACATCCACATACAAAGAGAAGTATACAAAGCAGTACAGAAAATTGGTCTTGGGATTCTGCAGGACCTACAACTTCAGGGTGATTTGGAACACAGAAGCTCCAGGCATTTATCCTCCTGAGTGGTTAAGATGAACTCAAAAGGAATATTGGATCAAAAAGCAACCCTGGGATAAGCTTCACTTAGGAAAATAATACAATGAAGAAAGAACCTGTAAACAGCTGCTATGGGTATTTATCACTAGAAGACCCTGTAACAGCCTAATTAGATTTTAAGACCAGATGATGGCATTAACCACCAGTAGCTAAAAATGCAACAACAAAAAAATTGGTGATGCCAAGACTCAATTTAGAGTGATGGTCGGTGCTTGCCCAAACATAAGTGTATCAAAACTCCAAGCAAAATGCTCAAAAGTTGCAAATTAATTCTATTTATTCCAGAATGATTGGAGAAAAAAAAGTCAAGGGTCAGTTGACAACAACCAATCCTCTCTGACCTGGGACACAGAACACCTGATTAAAACAAGGACCAGTGGCCTCCCTCAGAGTAATGCTATAGCTTAATTAAAGGGACAGTGTCCAACATTTGGAGCTGGGGAACCAGATACACATGGCAAATCCAGTGATTGGGCCACATAGGATTACATAATATGAGCTCCCCCCACCCCACCAAAGACAAAAAGGTAACCCCCACCCTAAGTGTGCCCTGTACATATAAAATAGTGACGCTGCCATTCTCCTTAACCCCATCACCACCTCAACGCCTGAAAACTTGGAAGCCTCAGTTGTTTAAAGTTCCTGGGCCTGGAGGACTGGAAAAGGCTTCTTCCCAATTGGTGGATTTTAACCAATCAGGGAGAAAGCCTTTTCCAGTCCTTCAGGCTTGGGAACTTTAAAGAGCTGCCCAAATCTGGGTTGTGTACAAATTCGAAGACAAGAGGAGCCAGCAGGAAAGTCACAAGCCAGATCAAGAGGCACGCACTTGGACCATAGGCCGCCACAGCCTACATTCCACCCCACCCCAAAGATGGAGCAAATTGCAGATATTTTCACATAAAGGTTGAATAAATGAGGAAGAATCAGGCTTAGCTACATTGCCTCCAGTCTGCCAACACTCATTGTTTAGATGCAGACACAAGGAACCTGATGGCTGTCAGCACCCAAACTCCAAGAGTTGGCATCTTCAGGACAGAAAGGGAAAAAAATGGTACAGCAAATAAAAGTAAAAGAAATGTGTCTTGGGTAGGAATTACGAGAGTAAATACCATTCCATAACAGAAAACAAAGTCACCAACCAATCAAATTAACAGCATCTTTTAAGACTAACCTTCATCTCTGCTCTGTAGCAACTGCGACTGGTTATTGTCTGATCCTCCCTCTTCCTGTTGCTTCTGCTTAATTCTTAGAAACAGAGCTTTTTGTTTGGCTGGGAGGAAGTCTGGAACAGTAACAGTAGGCTTACGACCTGCTGAACTGCTGGCATCCGATTCAGTGTCACTATCTCTAGAATCATCGGTGCCCAAGTAAGACTGATGATCTCTCTGCTCAGGTGCTCCATCTGCATATTTAAAAACAAAGAAATGTGTTCCTTTTTAAGTAATAATAGACATTGCCGATGAGTCACAATTAAGACACTTCAAGGAAACTAACTTTATTTATATTTTTCTGAAACAGCCAGATCATATGCAGTTAAATTTTATTGCACTATTTTAAAGTTCAGATTAATTTCTACTTCGTGTCTTCCTGCCCCGGTTACAAGTAAGGAACCAATTCCAGGCATTTACCATGTCATAATATGGTGCTAGGAGATGCGCAAGACTCGTCTGAGTAAATTGTTTGGCTACACATTTGGTTGGAATGCAGAAACCCAGTGAAGGCACATAATTCACCACCTGGGGAATTACGAGCAAGAAACCGTTCTGCTATACTGTGATACAACATGCCATCGCAATGCACAATTAGGAACAAATAACTAAATAAATCAGTTTAAAGCACCTAACTGAAATGCTGCCATAACCAAGACCGCTTAGTTCCACCTCTGCCCATCCGCTGCTGAAACCCTCCTCCATGCCTTTGTTACATCTAGACATGACTATTCCAACGCACTCCTGGCTGGGCGCCCACGTTCTACCCTACGTAAACTTGAGATCATCCAAAACTCGGCTGCCCATGTCCTAACTCGCATCAAGTCTCGTTCACCCATCACCCCTGTTCGCGCTGACCTACAATGGCTCCTGGTTAAGTCATGCCTCGATTTTAAAATTCTCATCCTTGTTTTCAAATCCCTCCATGGCCTCGCCCCTCCCTATCTCTGTAATCTCCCTCAGCCCCACAACCACCACCCCAGATATCTGTGCTCCTCTAATTCTGCCCTCTTGATCCGTAATCTTAATCGTTCAACCATTGGTGGCCATGCCTCCAGTTGCCTAGGCCCTAAACTCTCGAATTCTCTCCCTAAACTTCTCCGCCTCTCTTTCCTCCTTAAACCTACCTCTTTGATCTGCCCTAATTTCTCATGTGGCTCGGTGTCAAATTTTTTGTCTTACAACACTTCTGTGAAGTGCCTTGGGGCGTTTTACTATGTTAAAGCCGCTATATAAATACAAGTAGCTGTTGTTGTTGTTGAAAGAGCTTTGCATGCATATCAAATTAGGCATTAACAGAAAATCATTACATACAGCCCAGAAACAGGCTATTCAGCCCAACTGGTCCATGCCGGTATTTATGCTCCACACGAGCCTCCACTCACCACTCCATCTAACTACCAGCATAACCTTCTATTCCTTTCTCCTTCGCCATAAAGCCACAGCGTGAACCATTAACTTTTAGTCACTTGAAACTGTTACTAGAACACTATACCAGTGAATAGTGGCAATGTTTGTCCCAACTCCATAGTGGGAACCCTGTCAGCGATAGTTGAAGGCCAGTTTAAAACCACAAATACAGATTTTGATGTCCAAGTAGTGTCTGAACAAAGATTATTTTAATTGTGACGTACTGTTCCTTTATGCATCACCTTCAAACAAGTTAAATTAAGTGACAATCATGCCGTACCTCCCATATGGTTTTCTTGTTCCAAACTATGCACTGCTTGCTGCGCATAATAAGAGGTATAGAAGTCCACTGGATGTTGGATTTGCTGGTATGCGATGTCCTGCTGGTATGCAATGTCTGGCTGCATTTGTTTTGATGCATCGACTGGAAACTGTGGATGAGTCTGATTTTGTAATGGTGGTGGTATCTGATGATCCATGGGCATGTTCATCATAGCTCCCTGAAATCCCATCTGACCCTGCGCTCCATTTGGTCCTGCATTTATTGGTGGACCTGGAAATCCTGGCGGGAGAGGTAAACCAGGATGCCCTGGAGGAACTGGTGCTCCAGGTTGGCCTTGTAGCACTGGCTGTCCAGGTAAGCCTGGTGGCATGACTGGCCCAGGCATACCTTGTGGAACTGGCAGACTATGAGGAGCTGCAGGACAAGGAGGACCAAAACCACCAGGAGACTCTGGAGGTCCATTGGGTCCTGGAGGCATCATGTTTTGTTCTGGACCTGGACCGGCTCCAAACATCTGAGGGGGAGGTGGTGGTTGGTTTCCTTCAAATGGTGGATGTGGGGGCGACGTGCTGTTATAAAACTGCGGCCTAAAAAAAGCAAACAATTAATGCAAAACAGGTAGAAAACTGTCTCTTCCACTGAACCAAACAGTGAGGCAATTTAAAGTGCCAGTTAATATCCTTGTTACCCCCTATCCTCTAACACAGGTTCAATTATTTTTTTTAAAATCACCACCCTTATAAGTCATCAAATTTATGATGAATATATCACAAGATCTGTTTTGTGGAAGTTACTGCTTTCTTCCATTCCGTTGGAGGACATCATCTCTGACTTTCCAACCCTCTAATGCTGTTCTGTATCCAGATGGTTGACCATGGCATTCTCTTTACAACCACATGGCCTCTGCTCAGGACATTTTCTGGTGACCAGTTGAGATCAGAAACTGACTGTGCGGAAAGCACAAATCCATCAATGGAAATCTATTTTGCTGTAGTGTTATAACAACTGCAGGCTGGGATAGCTAAGCTGCTTGATTCCCCAACTATAAAACTAGAAGTGACATTACATGTACATTTTTTCTTGTTTTCCTATAAAGAGGAAGTCAACTCTAACTCCAAACTGATATTCTCAAGCTGCTTATCTAACAATTCAATCAGCATTGAGAGCACTGCTGCGGTTTTGTGATACATTATTTATAATTAAAACTTGTTAGACCCTTACTGCCATTTTAATAGTTCCATAAAATCAATCAAATTTGCAATCTGTAATGAGATCTGGCTGATATATTTCAATAAAGCAATATATTTTATCTATCAGACATTTTCTGCACAAAACAATAGGTCGAGAGGGTTGGAAAAGGCTCCAACATTCTGGAAATGAGGGAAACTAATTCATCAATGTTCCTATGGTTTTCAAAACCAGCTACGCCTTTGCCACAGACCACTCAGACTTGTAGAAAAAAAGAGAGGTTATCAGAATGTCATGAATAGTTTTAACTCGAACACTGCTCCTTTAAACTGAAAATCAGTACAGTACTTTCAAAAACTTTAAAAACACATAGGTGAAGGCAAACAAGCCATTTGGAAGATAAGCCTGATGTTTGTTACTTTAGGGTGCATTTACACTACACAAGTTTAGCATGGGGTGAAGATGCAGTATGTGCATTACTCCTACACTAAACTTGCATCATGTAAATGCAGATTTGACCTGATAGGACTCCAAAGTAAGTGGAGTGAGACTCCCCCTCTAGAGTCTTGCTCCAGTTAGGTCGGGCCTCAACTCCAGATTAGGTATAGTCTGCATCTAGCCAATAACTGTAGCATCAGTGTGAACCAAAAGCTCTTTGCATTGAAACTAGTAGCATAAATGCATCCAGATCAAGTCTTGGAGATAAGTTGGATAATGTGCATATATTGATTATTGGGAGGAGACAAGGAAACACTCAACATATGTAAACTAGTGTCTATAAATGACAAACTAGGCAGTTTTATATATGTCCGTCAACATCTAAAAGATTGCACATTTGCAGTAAGTGTGTACTAGTACATTTTAAACTCAGTTTGCTTTGAATGGAGCGTGTAACCCATTGTACCTGATCACTAACTTTTATTCCAATAGAGACGCATTAAAATCAACATACCTCAGTCCCATCTTGTGAACAAAGACACTAGTTGGCTGTACAACAATATCAAAGATAGAGGGAATCTTCCTCCCCGGTGAAGTGGGTTGTGGCTGGTTGCCAGGAGGACCCATCGGCATTGGACCAGGAAAGTTTGGTGGTTGTGGAGGAGTTGGTAGTAATCCAACCCCTGGTGGTGGCTTTGGGAGAGGACTTATACCTTGTTTCCTAAGTTCTTCCACTTCAAGTTTATCATCATCTTCGTTATATACGTACTCATAATCATATTCATAATTATCAAAATCATTGGTGTTGCCGTGGTCATTGTTATCATAATTTACACTTTCATTGTTCAACACCTGACAAAATATAATGAACATTAATGTCAAGCAGGTGTAGGTTAAATAAACAAGTTTTACAAGATTTACAAAAGCAAGAGTAAGTTTCTAAAGTTTAGAACATAAATTTATTTACAAGCTTAGCTAGGTTAAGAAAAATACACCTATAACTGAACACTCTTGCTTAACCAATAATTGGTAAATCAAATGCAACAACTTCACCATTCCTTGGTAAGTATATAATCCTCAAATCAGAAAAATGTGAAATGGCCACACCCAGAAATGGTCAAGCTTTCAACTTGGCCAAGACACAATCTCAAAATCTAATGCAGTTAAACACAACACAAATCCAACCCCCAATTTTATCGAAAGCACTTTAGGTTTTCATTCGATAATATAAAATCAATGATTCTCCCACCCCAGTATCTGCCGTAAGTGATGATTCTACATGAGTTTTAAAATAAGCTTCAGACAACTCAATCATAGGAGGCAACACAGCTGACCCTTTACTTAACCATCCCAGATACACACTCACTTGCGCACACACCACAGAAGCTGGATGGCCAGTGAAATGGAAACAGACAAGGGTGTTGAAGCCAACCTCAGCATCGCCAGTACCATGCTTGCTAAGATCAGCTATCACAGCACAGACCAGCAAATAAACCTGGGATCTTCCTGGTCTGTACCACTGAATGGCACACCATATTGTGCATTTACCGACACAGCCATCAACAGGGCTATTTGTGATACATTTTATGTTTTAATTTGTTGACAAACAAACCTTGTCTAACAGTTCCCTTGTTTCATCAGTAAGTGGAGCATGAGAGAACTTGCAGTTGTCTCCTTGGTAGCACTTTGCTCCTGTGTGGTAGAACTTACATGGATATTCACGTAAAAGTACATTAAGGAACATAACTGATTTAATTAGAACACTTAAATAGAACAAGGAAATCTGAGGGAGAGAGAATTTTTTAAAATTTTTTTTTATAGAGTTCTTGTGAAATCTAAAGGACCACTTCTTACATACAAGTACATTTTCCCATTAATAAAAAGCAATGGAAAAATTATAATACACCCTAGACTTATCAATCAAGTGACGCTATGAATCACATTTACACACAAATTCACTTAATGCTATAATAGAGCAACATGAAAATACACCATTCAAAAAGCCTGTTCACTATTTCATTTGTCTAGATGATTCCAACTGCACTTGCATTAGCTGAAAAAAATGGATTTTGGAGCCAAGATTTGCTTCCATTTCCAAAATGGACTGGGGAGGGACAGAACAAAGGAGGTGATAAAAAAAATGCATAAACAACATTAAGTGAAGCACAAAGAACATGGTATAGCAAGGTAAGTTGGATCGAAAATTAAAGTTGGGTGCAGAGGCAATTGTGGAAGTAGGAACATGTTCATTAATATTTTTCAGCCCATAGTTATTACAGTAATAAAGCTATTCCTGACACGAGTCACTTTCATTACTGTAATGTTAATAGTTGCTTCAGCATAATTTGTCAACTGAAATGGGACAAAACTAACCAGCCCAAGGCGGCAGGCATTTACCTGGACTTAGAATAATTGAGGATTAATATTTCTGCATATAAAAGCTTTATTAAATATTTACAAGTAAGCCCAAAGTTTAAAAGCTAATCAAAAAAATCACTGGCATCATTCATTTTCAATACAGAAATCTAGCTACCTTTTACTTTTGGCTCAAAAGCAGCTATTTAAACCACCTTAAAAGTACAGGGCTCGTAGCTTTAATCAGAAAAGGGACGAAAATCACAGAAGTGAACCAATGCGCGAACACAGGGTCGAATGAAATCCATAATTTGAGGATGAATATTTACACGTACATGCAGCTAATAAAAAGATAAAGGATATCATGCATGAAAATGCAGTTGTCTCCTTTGGTACAAAACCCATTAAGGTAGAATTTGCAGATGTCCTTCTTCTTCTGTATGGCAACATCATGACTATATCGGCATTGGTCCCCCTATTTAAAAAAGGAAGCGAGTTTGATGCTGTTAGAAAACACAATACCCTTGAAAAGTTTGTGTAAGTTGCACATTTCTTGAGGCTCAAGACTTCCCCGGGGTATAAAGAGAGAGACTGAATCACTCGATGGCTCTGGTGCACCTTGTAAGCATCAGTTAGAGTGGTACTGCATTAGAGTGGTTAACCTGGTCTCAGCTATAGAAAGTGCAGTGTGTACTGTACATAAATAAAAACAGAAAAATGATGTATAGTCCACTGAACTGTAGTCCTAAATTGCTATTTACCAGCATCTCAGTCACCTTACTTCATGATTTACAACTGCTGGTGGGAGGCAGACAATTTGTGTGGAACTCACCTTCCACGGTAGTATGGAGTTCTATTCTAGACACTATCGTGATGTCCCATTCTGCATTGTATAAAATTATTCTTTAACTTACTTTATATGAATTAAATTAGTTGTTTTAGCCTGAACTACGAAGATGACAGCTTGGCATTTTCAGGAACATTTGGTGGACATCCGTATGATTTCTGCTTTTAATTCAGCAAAGGTATATTGTTAACTGTGCAGCAAACCATTGCAGGTTTTAAATTGTAAATTTTTGTTCACAGTGATGTGGGTTCACCTATGGAAATCTGTTATGGAGAGAGAGAGAGAGAGAAAGAAATAACAACAGAAAATGCTGGAAAAACTCAGCAGGTCAGGCAACATCTGTGGAGAGAAATTTGAGTTGACGTTTTGGGTCGAACCCTTCTTCAAAACCCAAAACGTCAACTCAAATTTCTCTCCACGGATGTTGCCTGACCTGCTGAGTTTTTCCAGCATTTTCTGTTGTTATTTCGGATTTCCAACATCTGCAGTATTTTGCTATCGTTCAAGAGAGAGGGAGATATGGCAAAGTGGCCAAATGTAATAAACCATGAATGAGAACTACCCACAATCTACCGTTACAATGTCAACTGGGGGTGGGTGGGGGAAGAGAAAGGAGTTCCACACTATCTTTAATCTACAGTTCTAAGTGACCACTTTAGATGATTAAGAGAACATGATGTACACAAATTTTACAATGAAAAACATACCCTAGTACAGCGTCCCTCCAGAAAATACTTGCATATGCCTCCTTTTCTATTCTTTTCGCCGTGGTATGAAAAATCTTGATTTTTCTTCTTCTTCCGGGGAAAATTATTACCTCCATAACCATCCTGCAAAATACAGTATTTAGATCAGTAACATTGCTTAAAACAGTTCTTCAGTTTTTTTTCTTCCATTTTGCATAACTTGTAGCTCAAAGCTATCAAATCAGGACTAATTAGTACAGCTTTCTAAAATTCTCAAGACTTCTGCGAGATTAGGTTTCCATCCACCTTCCCAATCACCTAATCGCAGAGTTGTCCCTACCCAAAATGCTCACTAACAAAATTGTGTATTTGGAATAAATATGATTTTTCCTACTGCAAACATAATTAAAACAATGTTTTTTCCCCCGAGTGGCAGGCAGTGACTAGTGGGGTACCACAGGGATCGGTGCTAGGACCCCAGCTATTCACAATATATATTAATGATCTAGACGAGGGAACTAGATGTAATATCTCCAAGTTTGCAGACGACACAAAGCTGGGTGGGCGTGTGTGCTGTGAGGAGGATGCAGAGAAACTCCAGTATGATTTGGACAGGTTGGGTGATTGGGCAGATGCATGGCAGATGCAGTATAATGTGAATAAATGAGAGGTTATCCACTTTGGTGGCCAAAACAAGACGACAGATTATTATCTGAACGGCAATAGAGTGGGAAAAGGGGAAGTGCAACGAGACCTGGGTGTCCTTGTGCACCAGTCGCTGAAGGTAAGCATGCAGGTGCAGCAGGCGGTTAAGAAGGCAAATGGTATGTTGGCCTTCATAGCGAGAGGGTTCGAGTACAGGAGCAAGGATGTCTTGCTGCAGTTGCAGAGAGCCTTGGTGAGACCACACCTTGAGTATTGTGTGCAGTTTTGGTCGCCTTATCTAAGGAAGGATGTTCTTTGCCATGGAGGGAGTGCAGCGAAGATTCACCAGACTGATACCTGGGATGGCAGGAATGACGTACGAAGAGAGATTGGGTCGATTAGGCTTATATTCGCTAGAGTTTAAAAGAATGAGAGGGGATCTCATTGAAACTTATAAAATTCTAACAGGACTAGACAGACTAGATGCAGGAAGGATGTTCCCGATGGCAGGGGAGTCCAGAACCAGGGGTCACAGTCTAAGGATAAGGGGTAAGCCATTTAGAACAGAGATGAGGAGGAATTTCTTCACCCGGAGAGTAGTGAACCTGTGGAATTCTCTACCACAGAAGACAGTTGAGGCCAACTTAAAAAATATATCTAACTCCTTCTTGAATATATTTAATAAGGCTAAAGGGATCAAGGGATATGGGGAGAAAGCAGGGACAGGGTACTGAATTTGGATGATCAGCCATGATCTCATTAAATGGCGGAGCAGGCTCGAGGGGCCAAATGGCCTGCTCCTGCTCCTATCTTCTATGTTTCTATGTAATGACGCTTACATTTAGCTCTGGTATGCAGAAGTAAAGAAATCGGTTCACTAAAGAGGATGCTGCCAATGTAGCAGTAAAGGAGAAAACTGTAGAATATTAGATAGGCTAAAAATAGGTAAAGAGGTACATTAAAGGATGGCAGTCCTCAAGTAAAAAAGTCACCCAGTCTGGATGGGATCCATCCTAGGTTACTGAGGGAAGTAAGGGTGGAAATTGCAGAGGCTCAGGCCACAATCTTCCAATCCTCCTTGGATATGATGGTGTGTCAGAGGACTGGAGGATTGCAAATGTCATAACCCTGTTTAAAAAAGCGGAGGGGGATATACCCGGCAACTACAGGCCAGTCAGCCCAACGTCAGTAGTGGGAAACTTTTAGAGACAATAATCTGGGACAAAATTAATTGCCATTTGGAAAAGTATGGGCTAATAAATTAAGTCAGCATGAATTTGTTAAAGGCAAATCATGTCTGACTAACTTGAGTCCTTTGATGAAGTACCCGAGAGGGTTGATAAGGGTAGTGAGTATGATGTTGTGCACTTGGACTTTCAAAAGGCGTTTGATAAAGTACCAGGTAATAGGCTTGTTAGCAAATTTAAAGCCCAGGGGATTAAAGGGACAGTAGCAGCATGGATACAAAATTGGCTAAGGGACAAAAAGCAGCAAGTAGTGGTGAACAGTTGTTTTCAGACTGGAGGAAGGTATACAGTGGTGTTCCCAGGGAGTCAGTATTAGGACCACTGCTTTTTTTGATATACAGGACTCCCGCTCCAACCGCAGTTCTGCCATACGCGGATTTCAAGTATACATGGTTTCCTCTCTGCGGCAACTTTTGCCAACCGCGGCAGTGAATTTTGCGTATACGCGGTTTTAAATTTAGGATTAAGGTAAATAACATGATTTTATTGTGTTATTTGAACATTTATACTGTATTTGCCAACCGCAGTTTTACGAACCACGGGGGTTTTCAGGGACGTATCCCCTGCGGTTGGGGAGGGATTACTGTATATTAATGAACTGGACTTGGGTATATCGGACATAATTTCAAAGTTTGCAGATGACATGAGACTCGGAAATGCAGTAAACAATGAGGAGGATAATAACAGACTTCAGGAGGATATAGACTGACTGGTGAAATGGGCAGACATATGGCAGATGAAATTTAATGCAGAGAAGTATGAAATGATACATTTTGGTAGGAATAATGAGGAGAGGCAATATGAACAAAATGGTACAATTTTAAAGGGGGTGCAGGAACAGAGAGACGGGGGGGGGGGGGGTGCATGCACACAAATCTTTGAAGCTGGCAGGACAAGTTGAGAAGGCTGTTAAAAATGCATATGTGATCCTTGGCTTTATTAATAGAGGAATATACAGGAAACTTTGGTTTATCCGGAGGTTATATGTCCAGAATACTCGATCTAACGGCAAAAATCAGGAGCCGTTTTCTATATGTTTTTTTTAGTTCTTGTTGCTTTTTTTCTTTTTTTCCCCCCAGTCAAGCACTGCAAGGTCTGTAGCTATAGCAACAGCTTCAGCTACAGATGCTTGCAGCTGCAGCCGACTGTTTTGAAGCTGTTGCTAAGCAACAGGGTTTGTTGATTCACACGGAGCTTCTCAGTTCCGTATGTTTAAACATTAACTCTGGTATGTCCGGCACTTTTGATGTTATGGCACCAGCTCGGTCCCGTCAGTGCCGGATATCAGAAAGTTTCCTGTATTATAAAAGCAAGGAAGTTATGCTAAACCTTCATAAAACACTGGTTAGGGATCAGCTGGAGTGTTGTATAGGATATTCAATTCTGGGCACTACACTTAGTAAGGATGTCAATGCCTTGGATAGGATGCAGAGGAAATTTACCCGACTGGTACCAGGGATGAGGGACTTCAGTTATGTGGAGAGACTGGGGTTGTTCTCTTGGAGCAAAGGAGATTAAAAGGAGATTTGAGAGGTTCAAAATCATGAATGATTTTGACAGAGTAAATAAAGAGAAACTGTTTCCAGTGGCAGAAGGGTCAGTAGTCAGAGGGCACAGATTTAAGGTGATTGGCAAAAGAACCAGAGGCGATATGAGGGAACGTTTCTTTTACACAGCAAATTGTTGTGATCTGGAATCACTGCCTGAAAGGATGGTAGAAGCAGATTGAAGAGTAACTTTCAAGAGAATTGGATAAATACTTGAAGGGGAAAAAAACCCCATAGGGCTATAGGGAAAGAGCAGGGAAGTGGGACTAATTGGACAGCTCTACCAAAGAGCCAGCACAGGCACGATGTACCGAATGGCCTCTTTCTGCGCTGTCATTCTATGACTAAAGGAAATACAATAAATAAAGCTTTTATACAAGTGAACAATGATTTTATTTGCAAAATATTATATATGTACCTCAATTAAAAAAATAAAATAATTCGGCAAATGGTTTTAGGTTTACAGTCCAGAAGTTTGAGACATAATTTTGAATTAGTGGAGCTATTGATCCAACCTGCTACAATGCCAAACTTTTAAGGTAATGGGCAGGCTGGAATGTTTTATGAAGCAGTATTGCATCAAGTTTAGGCAAAGTAATTAAAGTAAAACGCAAAGGAGTTGAATGTCCAAGATCTATTGCTTACAGAATACACTTACAAATAATAAATACTAATATTGGTGGCTAGCCATTCTATGATGGTGGTATAATATCCTTGTCATTAAATAAAATAGCTCTGGCCAATTAACACTGAATTTTCTATTGTCCTTAGCATCATCAACTCACACTTAAAGACCACGCCACAGACCTACATGTCTGATCTCTTTTCCTTTGAGAAATACTCAATGACCCATGGATCATTAACCCCTCACATGCTAACTCCAACAATGAAGAATATAAATTAAAAATGGAACAGATAAAAATCCTTTAAAAAAAAAAAATCAGTGACATATTGCATGATAAACAGCAGCAGAGCTATCAAACCACATAATTTGAACTGCATGATACTGGATACTATTCCATTGCATTTTATATAACAGCGTATCTTAAAGTTAGTTCAACTTCCAGTGACAGAACTTAATGCCTTCATTTAATTTGTTCTGGGAAAGGATGTTACGACAATAAATTAGCTATTTTTTTTCTTTACCTCATCACAACCATCCATCATACCACCATCAGCTCCTCTTCCAGGTCCCCAAACCTTGCGCTTCTGTTTTGGTTGTCCTCGCATACCACGGCCCCGACCAATTCCTCGACCTCTACCCTTCTGCATAATGCCTGGAACAATTTCATATCAAATTAAATTTGCAAGTTTATTTTGTACCCTGAAATCATACATGCTAAAGACCTGTGTCCAAGTCTGTATATTCTAGAAACTGCATACAAGAAATCTGGAGTCAGCGGTCTTCAGTGTTTCCCTTATGGGGAGGTGGATTTTCTCATGGCCGAGAGCAGAGAATCTGGAGCGAGGAATCAGACCTGACATAGCATATTTCAAAATAACAACAGAAAATGCTGGAAAAACTCAGCAAGTCAGGCAACATCCGTGGAGAGAAATTTGAGTTGACGTTTCGGGCTTGACCCTTCTTCAAAACTTCAAATCATTTAAAAGTGGGCATTTAAAAGTGGGCATATGTAAAGATACTGATGACTGGATAGTATAGTGTGCTAAACACTAGTCTTGTACTTGGGTTAAAATCAAGCAGAGATTGGTGGGATAAAAGTTTCTTCTGTCTGTGGGACTACAAGGGTTCTACATGAAATGAGCCTGAGCAGTCTCTACCAATTCTTAGTGAAGATGAGGCCACAAACCAAAACTTCTCCAAATTCAGCATTAAGTTGCCAATCTCACACAGAAAAACCACAGGATGGCTTATGCATGGAAGAAGAAAAGTCACTCTAAGCTTAGGGCTGGAATACATTATTGGGTTAGATTTACTTTGCGTCAATCAATGCTGCAGCTGACTTGGAAATTTTTTGATGCAAACACTTGGTGCCTGATATTGGAAAATGCTCAGTTTCCAAATTGCTCATCAACACAACATTCATCAAAAATATTCTTCAATTCTTCATGCCCATTTGATCTGGGCAAGCTGTGAACCATTAATATGTTGTACTGGCAGCTCACTAGGATAGAATGCATCAAAACTCTGCATCATGGAGTGGTAAGAAACATGCTCATACCCCACATGAACATGAAACTGCCCAATCTCAACTGGACCATCTGGGGAGTTAGTGAGACTTCCAACAGGTCTGCGGGGGTGGAGAGAAGTCAAGTTCTTGCATCTTTCAACAGTCGTCTCAAGAGTGGTGCCTGGAGCAAGCTACGTGCTCACTTGCCGCTGCCCATCCCAATTTAGTATGAGGGGAAAGTATCTAAATACTGTGGACAACCTGTTTTATTTCATAGATTCACATAGCACAGGAATCTTTTCGGCCCATTGTGCCTGTGCCAGCTCTAGCTATCCAATTCGTCTTACTCCCTACTCTTTTCTCATAGCCTTGCAATATTTTCTTTTCAAGTATATATCCAATTCCCCATTGAAAGTTATTATTGATTCTATATCTACCACCTCTCAGGCAGTGCATTCCAGATCATAACAGCTCTCCATGTACAAAAAAAAATCTCATCTCCCATATGGTTCTTTTGCTAATTACAGGAAACTTTGGGCTATCCGGCACCGACGGGACCGAGCTGCTGCCGTTCCCTCAAAACTGCCGGACACTCCAGAGTTAATGCTGAAACACACTGAGATCTCCGTATGAATCAACAAACCCTGTCACAGCCTCTAAACAGTCGGCAAGCGTCTCTGTAGCGTCTCTAGCTGAAGCTGTTGCTTAGCTACAGACCTTGCAGAGCTTGACTGTTCAAACAAAGCAAAGAAAAGAAACAAAAAGAATAAAAAACGGCTCCTGATTTTTGCCGGTGGCTCCAGCTTGCCGGATGGTTCGCCGCCAGATAACTCAAAAGTTTCCTGTACTTTAAATTAGTGTTCTCTGGTTACCGACCCTCCTGCCAGTGGAAACAGTTTCTACTTATTTACCCTATCAAAACCCTTCATAATTTCGAACACTTCTGTTTAATCTCCCATTAACTTTCTCTGCTCCAAGGTGAACAATCCCAGCTTCTCTAGTCTCTCCACATAACTGAAGTCCCTCATCCCTGGCATAATTCTAGTAAATCTCCTCTGCACCCTCTCCAAAGCCATGACATCCTTCCTAAAGTGTGGTATCCAGAATTTGATAATACTCTAGCTGAGGCCTAACCAATGACGTAAAGATTCAACATAACTTACTTGCTTTGCTTTTCTACTTTATGCTTCTATTTTAAGCCAAGGATCACATATGCATTTTTAACAGCCTTATCAACTTGTTCTGCCACCAAAGATTTGTGTATGTGAACCCCCAGGTCTCTGTTCCTGCACCCCCTTTAAAATTGTACCATTTTGTTTATACTGCCACTCCTCATTCTTTCATCACTTCACACTTCTCTGCATTAAATTTCATCTGTTATTTGTCTGCCCATTTCACGAGTCTACCTCTGTCCTCCTGAAGTCTGCTACTATCCTTCTCACTGTTTACTACATTTCAACCTCGTTCCTTTGAATATTTTTAGTTTAGAAGTTTTCCCCTTGAGTTTTCTTTTGCTCAAAAAGCAAATGCTTTAAAATTTAACCACTTGAATATAGCACAGTTGTATGCAAAGTCTTTTATCTGACTGCCTTCAATGTAATTCCATAATCTTCCAGCAGGAGGTAGTTAAATATATCACGCTAAGGGACACGTTCAATGGCGATGAACAATGCTGCCAATGGCTCTCTTGCAAAGTCATTCTATATGATGGTCTAGAAATGTATAGCATGTAGGTAAATAGCTATGCAATAAAAATGATTTATCATGCTGAGCACAAGTAGAGAGTGAGAAAAAAAACTGCAGAGAGCAGAAAAAGGTGGTAATACTACAGCCGGTCACTGGAGCAAACAACCTTTATTAATCTTCACCAGATATCAAGGTGGCCTCCAACACTGCAAATCCTCTTCTAGAATATAGGTAGCTAGAACTATCCATCCTTCATATTCTTGCAGTATTTTTACAATAAAAAAGATATTAATGAAATCATGCAGTCCTGATACTTTCTTCTTCCTCTATATCTTGAACACCTATAAGCTAGGTAACATTGCCCATCTCCACCCCTGCCTCAGCTCATCTGCTGCTGAAAGCCTCCTCCATACCTTTGTTACCTCTAGACTCAACTATTCCAATGTTCTGATGAAGGGTCATCGACCTGAAACGCTAACTCTGTTTCTCTCTCCACGATGCTGTCTGATCTGCTGAGTGTTTCCAGCATTTTCTGTTGTTTCAGATTTCCAGCATCTGCAGTATTTTGCGATTGTATTCCAATGCTCTGCTCGCCAGCCGGCCTCCCACCTTTGCACCCTCTGTAAACTTGAACTCATCCATAACTCTGCTGCCCGTATCCTAGCTCGCACCAAGTCCCATGCAACATGCATTTCTACTAAGCCAACATTTCAGATCCAAAATACATAATTTCTAAAGATACAGATAGAACTGACCTTTCTGGATACCTTTCATTCCAGGTTTTCGCATCTGTCCCATAGGTGGCCCTTTTGGAGCCGTAACAGTTGAGGCTTCCTTTGCCTGTTTATACTGTTTCAGTTCATTAGCAAAGTCATCACACTCCTCCTCTTCATAGGCATCATACTTCTCCTCACTGTAGTCACTGTATTCAGCATAATCTCGGTTATCAGCATAGTCCCGGTTATCAGCATAGTCTCGGTTATCAGCATAGTCCCGGTTATCATCATAGTCCCGGTTATCATCATAGTCCCGGTTATCATCATAGTCCCGGCTATCATCATAGTCCCGGCTCTCATCATAGTCCCGGTTCTCATCATAGTCCCGGTTCTCATCATAGTCCCGGTTCTCATCATAGTCCCGGTTCTCATCATAGTCCCGGTTCTCATCATAGTCCCGGTTCTCATCATAGTCTCGGTTATCAGCATAGTCCCGGTTATCAGCATAATCTCGGTTATCAGAATATTCCCGGTTATCAGAATATTCCCGGTTATCAGAATATTCCCGGTTATCAGAATAATCCCGTTTATCAGAATATTCCCGGTTATCAGAATATTCCCGGTTATCAGAATATTCCCGGTTATCAGAATATTCCCGGTTATCAGAATATTCCCGGTTATCAGCCTTGTTGTTATTGTAAGGTTTCTGTGCAGATAAGGGTGTAGGGGATTTCATGTAATTTCCAGGTGCTTGTGCATGCTTAAAAACAAAGGTAGCTTAGTTAGGTCCAAATACAGCAGAAGTTATAGGTCAACTTCAGCTTCACCTTAACATTATCAGCATATTTTTTCAGCGGAGTAACAGATCCTTAACAATGCCTTTTTGCCAGAGACTAAATCCAGACCAAATTAAGTCAAGGTTTCCTCTCATGAGGTTTAAAAAAAAAGTTCCAAGTATTATGATCATTCAAGTGATGGCAGTTGAATTGATAGACAACCACAGCACAGTATCAGTCACCATTTAGCACTAAATTCATCAACTTCACTTTGAAGTATGACAATTCAGGAAATGGAATTTGAGAAATACAGTAAAGGTAACATTCTGAAAGTATTGTTGATCAGCATGGTCAAAGCAATCTGGTTGAGAGCTCAGTACTGTACAGGACCAAGTATACCGTATTCCATCACGAACAGGAAAGTGGGGAAAAAAAACTTCCATTCCACAGGGCCTCACCAAGCAAAGTCTGTCTGTAATCTTGATTAACTTTCTCCTGCATTTATGGACAATAATCAAGACTGGTGCCGGCACTAGGCGAAAAAGGCAGTACTGTAGCACTGAATAATGCCTTAAGTGCAACGTGGGGGAATGGGGAAGAGAGGGGAAAATTTTTAATGAAAGTGATCGCACAAGACATTTCTTAGAGACATTGCCCCTAGGTGAAGGAGTATAATATATTTATGGGGATAATGCACAAATGAACAAACACAACCCAAGCATGGATTTCTACTCAGATTTGGTCAAAGATGCACAGAAAATATAACTGAAGATTTAAAATGACTCCATTATAAATTACATGGTAACGCACGTCTTGAGCTTCAGTCAAGAGAAGAAATCGTAACCAAATGTGATACATTTCAAAGCAGTTTAACAATTCCAAATTTACACAAAACTTCAATTCGAGTTTAAAAAGAAAACAGTTAAGGAAAGACCCAATAGGCTTGTACAAAATATTGGGCCGTATATTCCGATCCTACGGGTGTGTAGGGACCCGTAGGGACATCAGAAATGCCGGTTTCAGGCATGCTAAGTAGGGTTGCAAAGGGGTGGAAAGTTTCCGGTAAATTTCTGGAAATTTTCCACGGGAAGTTTAGCTTGGGAATTTTGCCCAAAAAAGCACATGCTAGCATAATATTGTTTTTTTTGTATTTCTTTCTTTTTTTTTCCCCCCACAGGTCCTCTCTTAAAATTACTAACAGAGATGGAATCTTAATTATTAAGGAATTTCTTAATCAATATATGTTTATCTTCTTACTTGGCTTGTTTTAATAATTACAAGTTTTGTGTGTGACTGTGAACAAATGTGTCCTGATTGGTTGGATGAGCGATTAGCTCCCTCTATTTGTAATATTTGCATATTGAATTGTGATTGGCCTGCAGGCATCTGTAAGACTGCTATAGTTTTTTTAAGATCCAGGTTAGGGGTCCTGAGGGAAGTCATTTTGTTTTCTGCTGATGTTGTGATGATGCAGTAAGTAAATCAGACTTTATACCAAATAAACCAGTTACTTGTTGAACTCTGTTGTCCTTCAATTTAAAATATACAAAATAATACACTATTGGTGATGTAGCGTCGTGTGTGTACAGGTCATGCTTCCATCACATGGAGCATCAGCAAAAATGTACTCACCCTGTTGCAATCGTGCTGATCGACCACAGTTCGACACAGAGATGAATGCCCTTTATTTCTCTGCATAGAATAATGCCATGTTTACCGTCGGATGTGTGGAAGCATTTTACCCCAGGCATTAAAGATGGAAAGACTGTGTACATGTGCAAACACTGTAGAAAGCCATATGTAAAGAATGCCACAAAGATGCAGCAGCATTTATCCAATGATCTTGGATCACAAAAGGTCTTTGCAGTAGTTACTGACAATGCTGCGAATATGAAGACTGCTTGGGCTCAAGTGGAGGAGGCCTACCCTCATATTACGTCTATTGGGTGCGCAGCTCATGGGCTTAACCTGCTCCTCAAGGACATCATGGGTTTGAGAACCATGGAAGCACTGTACAAGAGAGCCAAGCAAGTTAAGTATGTCAGGGGAAAACAGGTAGTTGCAGCAACCTACAACTCCAAGCAAATGACAAAGAACAAGAACACCACACTGAAGCTGCCCAACAACACTAGATGGGGTGGTGTTGTCATAATGTACAACAGCCTTCTGGAGGGTAAGGAGTCGCTGCAAGAAATGGCAATATCCCAGTCTGGGGATATGGAAACCACCATCAAGAAAATACTGCTGGATGATGTGTTTTGGGAGAGAGTGGTTAGCAGCCTTAAACTACTCTCACCAGTAGCATCTGCAATTGCTCAGATTGAAGGAGATGACGCTGTCTTGTCAGATGTTCTCAGGCTTTTTACTGATTTAAAAGAACAAATCAGCATTGCCCTACCCACATCCCTGCTGCTCAAAGCAGAGGAGAAGGCAATTGTTCAATTCATACAGACGCGTCAAGAATTTTGTGTCAAGCCGATTCATGCTGCAGCACACATGCTGGACCCAAAGCATGTTGGGAGACCAATACTTTCTGGAGAACAGATCAACAGTGCTTACAGTGTGATTTCTACCCTCTCAATCTGGATGTGGGCAAAGTTCTGGGAAGTCTGGCAAAGTTCTCTACCAAGCAAGGTCTTTGGAATGGGGATGGGATATGGGAATCATGCAAGCATATCAGTGCACATACCTGGTGGAAGGGACTTTGTGCATCTGAGGCCCTGTCACCTATTGCATCGGTGATACTCCAAATCCCACCTTTATCAGCGGCCTCTGAATGAAACTGGTCACTTTTTGGGAATACGCATACAAAGGTGCGCAACAGGCTGACTAACAAGAGAGTGGAGAAACTGGTGGCTATCCGGGCGAACCTACAACTTATTGAGCCAGATACAGAAGTGTCCACCACACAGCTAGACACTGACACAGAGGAGGAAATGGACACGTCAGAGCCAGAGTCAGAGAATCAGGAGGAGCAATGAGGAGTAGAAGACTCAAAGGGACAAAATAAGGACAAATTACAGGCTAAATAAGCTGAGGCTCTTTTTATTTTATTTTAGATGGGTCTTTTTTGTGGGGGTTCAATAAAGTTCAAAATTATAACCTAAATAAAGTTTTGAAAGCCTGTTTTTATTTGTATGGAACAGTATGTCTATTTTGACGACAAAGATAATATAAGGGTCAGAGACAAAAACCATCAGTGTGCAAAAAAACTCAAAATTCCCATAAATTCCCATGGAAAGTTTCCTCTTTTAAAAATTCCCAGAATTTTGCAACCCTAATGCTAAGTGCATGCGCTGAAAACCAGCATTTCCGATCTGGATCGGACGCCTGCCCTGAAGGGGGGCCTCTGCGGGTGGAGAGTTCCGCTTTCTGGAAAACCTCCGCCCGCATTAAACCCGTAGAAATCTTACGCCTGGTAAAAGCAGGGGTAAGGCCTGCTTTTACCAGCATTCACTCATTTATCATTTAAAAACTTTAAAAATGGTAAGTTTATTTTTAGCCCCGTAAAAAACTTTAACTATTTTTTTCAAAAAATTAAGTTTGTTTAAAATATTTAATTTATTGTAATTTCAACTAATTTTTAAAATGTGATTTAAATTTTTTTTTAATTTAATGTTTTAAAGTGTTTTTGGGGTGATCTCCATTCATATATTTGACAGGTCTATGTGTCAAGTGTATGAAGGGAGATTCCCTTCTCCTATTGGCTCCCCATGGCCTACGTGATCCCAGGGACGCTTGCGAACCACATGCGCCTCTGAGATACGTGGGCCCTGCGCATTTCGAGTTGGAGGCGCCCAGGAGCGGAAGTGTCCGGACCTCGGGAGCCCTCAGGTAAGTCCGTAGATTTTTTCCAGATCGGAGGCCTCCTCACGCGGGAAGCCTCCGATCGGAAAATACAACCCATTAAGTCGTATGACTGGGCCTCTTGAAGTGCTATTGAAGGTGATTCGGAAGATATGGTTGACATTTGATGATGCCATGACAGTGACGTGGATAGCAAGTAACTGTTTTTATGATTAGCTCTTGACCAAATAGGAAATTACGATTTTTTTTGTGCTACAGACAATTTATTTTAAAGTGTCACCCACGCTATAGCAGACACGAATTTAAATAAGTGATACAGTTTTAAGACAAATCAGGATGGATTTCTTTGCCCAGTATTAAATTATTAGAACAATCTACCTCCCAGGGTGGGGGCAAGGGAAGAGCTTCAAGATGCCATAAAAGGATCAGGTTTATGGGCTGAATGCCCCATTCTCAACATTAACTTGTTTTTAGGTTAAAATTGCACTTTGAAATAGAGAAGAAGGATTGTACATTCTTTTCTGCATTACTCAAGAATACTTCCTGGTCAACTGATTAAAAAGAGCAGCACGCATGTTTCTATAGGTTTCATTTAGGGCATGCTGCAAGCTCACGTCCTCTGCTCTTATCTGCTTTAACCAAGATTTCCTACAGCATCAGGGCTGGAGTAGAGTGGTTACTCAACACAAATTAGTACTGTACCTACATTGCATTAAACTAGATGTACTAGATTAGCACAAAAATACAGCCCTCTTGTTTAGAAGCCACATCATAACCATCTTTGGTTACCTACCGGAGGGAAAGGAGCATCATATTCCCTGTAGGGTACAGGACCTTTCTTGTATGACCTTTCGGTATCAATATCAGAGTCATAACTGAAGTCTGAATCAGCACTGGAAGGGGAATGCCGCTGTAAAAGAATTTAAGCTCACTCAGTATAAGGCCCTACATACAATAAATGTAAATGCTTAAAGAGGATTCATTTTTTCAACAATAACCAAATTATATTTGTAGAAAACAGGTCACCTGTTCACAATACCTTGTGTTTCTCCTTCTTCCTCCTCTTCGCTTTTTTCTTTTCCCTTTCTTTCTCGCGCTTTCTCTTCTTCTTTGATCTTCTATGGGATGATTTATCCTCTTTCTCACTTTCTTTTGATTCTTTCTTCACTTCCAGATTTCCTTCAAGTCCATCATCATCTATTTCTCCATCTTCAAGTTCCCCATCCTCCCTGTAAGTCCAAATACCATCACCACCATAAAAAAGTCACATCATGCTCAAGAGTTGCTACATTTTTAATGGGAGTGAGCTGGGTAAAGCTTTTCCTGTCATTTTTTAAGGTTGGCTTTTAAAAAAAGTCAAACTTTCTCTTCCAAAAAACATAAAACTGCCCTTTTCACCAATTTCAAAACCAAACAGCTGATCATGCTGACCAAGTGATCACTTGCAATGGCAAGAAATTAAGTAATTGTTTATACAGGTGCACTATCCCTTATCCGAAACCCTTGGGGCCAGATGTTTTTTGGAATTCGGAATATTTCGGATTTCAGAACGGATAATAATGCTTATAAATGGACAAGAGGCAGCCGTCGGGTTTACCCTACAACTACACCACTAGTGATGGATGCAAACCCGGCTCGGTAACCAGATTACTATAAAGAAATAGTTAACAGCAATGTTTCCTCAAAGTTGCACACGGCCACGCAGTAATCTGCAAACTCCCGTGCAAGCTGCTCAAGCTTTTACACTGGAAATACCGAGAGACGCTCCACGAAAAAACTTTCGGTTTTCAGAGCTTTTCGATTTTCGGAATTGCGGACCTGTATTAACTGTTGATTGTGGATGGTTCATATTTCAGAAAAATTTGAACAGTGGATATGACAAGCCAGATTCACTTTCCAGAGAGATCTGTAAATCTTTCAACTAAAAAAAAAACACTTCCAGGTTTATCCACTACTATTCTGTAAATGAATTCCAGGACTAGTTATTAAATACAATCCAAAATTCTTCACACACAAAAAGAATTACACCACTGAAGAGCTGACAGTGCCCATTTGAAGCAAAATTAACTAATATGCCCTTTTTACTCCTTTGGACAGACTCTTCCCTCTTTGGGTCACCAATATTGCATGAAAATACCACAACAAATAGACCATGTGTAAGACCAACGTCTAGAGAACAATAGCTAGAGTTATAACAAAGGAAACACATACTGAAACAAAGGAAGAACAAACCTGACGAACTAGAAATGACAGCAACAAGACAGACAGTGAGGCACAGCAGAAGACAGCAGTTATAAAAGTACTGAGATTTACATAGTTGATGTGTCCAGCTTAACATTCCACTTCTGGAGGTTTGCTTTTCTCTTCTTCACCCACCAACTTTCTCCCCCCTCTTCTTTTGAAGGCAGTGACTCATACACAATTACAGTTCCACTTGTACCAGCAGCTCACCAGTAGAATCATAGAACGATACAGCACAGGAGGCCGTTCAGCTCCATCGTGCCTATGAGGTTGCTCAACAGATGGCATGTAAAATACTTTGTTCACTACAAACCTATATATATTCTTTACCATTTGACTTGTCTGATCCTACAGTTCTCTTTGCTCGCTTATGGGGTGACCTTCTTTGATAGAGTTATCCAATTAATCCCACTCCCCTGGTCTTTCCCCAAAGCCCTGCAAATTTTTCCTTTTCAAGTATTTAACCAATTCCCTTTTGAAAGTTATTATTAAATCTACTTCCACCGTCCTTTCAGGTAGTGCATTCCAGATCATCGTAACCCACTGCGTAATTTTTTTTTTTTTACTCATGTCGCCTCTGGTTCTTTTGCTATTTACCTTAAAGTACTTCATCCAAATGGCCATTCTCCACATGGCAGCCAAGTCAGCATTCGCCGGTAGCCCATTTAATAGTGGGAAAGATCATAATCAAGACTAATTATGTTCAGTAGGAAATCACTGAATACTGATCAAGAGCAGAAGCCCAGGCTGATTATTCACCTAACTAGTCAATATTCAGGTCAAATGAAGCAACCCATTAGTTAAAAATCATACAAGCCCAGGATTCGACTCAGACTTCCTGATCGATATAGTTCAACTTCACATCACACAATGCAATTACCCACTTAGCAAGAGAAGCCGACTCTCTTCCCCCACCCCCCCCAGAACTTGTTCTAACTAATGACTAACTGTTAAAGCACAATAAAGTAAAAGTGCATTTTTGCAGAAGATGCAGTCCATCCTAGATAATCGAGTTTGATCTGACTAAAATGAGCTAACTTAGGACAGGCACACGCAAATTACCTCAACATTCCAGGGCTACAGGGAAGGTGGGGGGGGGGGGGGAGACAGAATAGAAAAAAAAGGTTCTCACTCCCGACGATCTAGACTTCCCTGCTGGAAGTGCATGTATGGATGCTGAAAAAAAAGCAGAGTTGAGCTTTGATGTGACATGTGCACTGCATAATTCCAGTCAAATATATGCCACCATCCAGGCTTACACATGAAGAAATGACACCAAAGTAGCGGAGAAGGTGCATATAACAATACGCATCAAAAGTAAACGTTGGTCCCTTAGAGGTTGAGACAGGAGAAATTATTATGGGGAATAAGGAAATGGCAGAAACGTTAAACAAATATTTCATATCTGTCTTCACAGAAGACACAAAAAGCATACCAAAAATGGTGGGGAACCAAGGGTCTAATGAGGGTGAGGAATTTAACGTAATTAATATAAGTAGAGAAAAAGTACTAGAGAAACTAATGGGACTAAAAGCCAACAAATCCCCTGGACCCGACGGCCTACATCCGAGGGTTCAAAAAGAGGTGGCTGCAGAGATAGTGGATGCATTGGTTTTGATGTCCAAAATTCCCTAGATTTTAGAACGGTCCCAGCGGATTGGAAGGTAGCAAATATAACACCGCTATTCAAGAAAGGAGGGAGAGAGAAAACAGGGAACTACAGCCCAGTTTTTAATATTTTTTTATTCATTGATGGGATGTGGGCGTCGCTGGCTAGGCCTGCATTTAGTGCCCATCCCTAATTGCCCTTGAGAAGATGGTGGTGAGCCGCCTTCTTGAACCGCTGCAGTCTATATGGTGTAGGTACACCCACAATGCTGTTAGGAAGGGAATTCCAGGATTTTGGCCCAGCGACAGTGAAGGAACGGCGATACAGGTCCAAGTCAGGATGGTGTGTGGCTTGGAGGGGAACTTGTAGGTGGTGATGTTCCCATGCGTCTGCTGCTCTTGTCCTTCTACGTGGTAGAGGTCGCGGGTTTGGAAGGTGCTGTTGAAGGAGCTTTGGCGAGTTGCTGCAGTGCACCTTGTAGATGGTACACACTGCAGCCACAGTGCGCCAGTGGTGGAGGGAGTGAATGTTGAAGGTGGATGGGGTGCCAATCAAGCGGGCTGCTTTATCCTGAATGGTGTCGAACTTCTTGAGTGTTGTTGGAGCTGCACTCATCCAGGCAAGTGGAGAGTATTCCATCACACTCCTGACTTGTGCCTTGTAGATGGTGGAAAGGCTTTGGGGAGTCAGGAGGTGAGACACTCGCCGCAGAATTCCCAGCCTCTGGCCTGCTCTTGTAGCCACAGTATTTATATGGCTGGTCCAGTTCAGTTTCTGATCAATGGTAACCCCCAGGATGTTGATAGTGGGGGATTCAACGATGGTAATGCCATTGAATGACAAGGGGAGATGGTTAGAGTCTCGCTTGTTGGAGATGGTCATTGCCTGGCACTTGTGTGGTGCGAATGTTACTTGCCACTTGTCAGCCCAAGTCTGAATGTTGTCCAGGTCTTGCTGCATATGGACACGGACTGCGTCAGTATCTGACGAGTCTCGAATGGTGAACAGTGTGCAAACATCCCCACTTCTGACCTTATGATGGAGGGAAGGTCATTGATGAAACAGCTGAAGATGGTTGGGCCCAGGACATTGCCCTGAGGAACTCCTGCAGTGATGTCATGTGATTGAGATGAATGACCTCCAACAACCACAGCCAACTTCCTTTGTGCTAGGTATGATTCCAACCAATGGAGAGTTTTCCCCTTGATTCCCATTGACTTCAGTTTTGCAAGGGCTCCTTGATGCCACACTTGATCAAATTCTGCCTTGATGTCAAGGGCAGTCACTCTCACCTCACCTCTTTTGTCCATGTTTGGACCAAGGCATGCGCACGGCCCCCGTGACGCCAGCACACAGCCTCGTGAAATAGCGGGGGGGAAGCCTCGGGAAATCGGGGGGGGGGGGGGGGGGGGGGGAAGCCTCGGGAAATCGGGGGGGGGGGGGGGAAGCCTCGGGAAATCGGGGGGGGGGGAAGCCTCGGGAAATCGGGGGGGGGGGGAAGCCTCGGGAAATCGGGGGGGGGGGAAGCCTCGGGAAATCGGGAGGGGGGGGCAGCCTCGGGAAATCGGGGGGGGGGGGGGGGGAAGCCTCGGGAAATCGGGGGGGGGGGGGGGGGGGGAAAGCCTCGGGAAATCGGGGGGGGGGGGGAGCCTCGGGAAATCGGGGGGGGGGGAGCCTCGGGAAATCGGGGGGGGGGGGGGGGAAGCCTCGGGAAATCGGGGGGGGGGGGGGAAGCCTCGGGAAATCGGGGGGGGGGGGTAAGCCTCGGGAAATCGGGGGGGGGGGGGAAGCCTCGGGAAATCGGGGGGGGGGGGGGGGAAGCCTCGGGAAATCGGGGGGGGGGGGGGGGAAGCCTCGGGAAATCGGGGGGGGGGGGGGAAGCCTCGGGAAATCGCGGGGGGGGGGGGGGGGAAGAGAGAGAGAGCGCCTCGGGAAATCGCGGGGGGGGGGGGGGGGTGGAGAGCCTCGGGAAATCGCGGGGGGGGGGGGGTGGAGAGCCTCGGGAAATCGCGGGGGAGTGGGAGGGGGAGAGGGTGGGGGAGGAGAGAGGGAGAGGGTGGGGGAGGAGAGAGGGAGAGGGTGGGGGAGGAGAGAGGGAGAGGGTGGGGGAGGAGAGAGGGAGAGGGTGGGGGAGGAGAGAGGGAGAGGGTGGGGGAGGAGAGAGGGAGAGGGTGGGGGAGGAGAGAGGGAGAGGGTGGGGGAGGAGAGAGGGAGAGGGTGGGGGAGGAGAGAGGGAGAGGGTGGGGGGGAGGAGAGGGAGAGGTGGGGGAGGAGAGAGGGAGAGGGTGGGGGAGGAGAGAGGGAGAGGGTGGGGAGGAGAGAGGGTGGGGGAGGGAGAGGGTGGGGAGGAGAGAGGGTGGGGGAGGAGAGAGGGTGGGGGAGGAGAGAGGGTGGGGGGGAGGAGAGAGGGAGAGGGTGGGGGAGGAGAGAGGGAGAGGGTGGGGGAGGAGAGAGGGAGAGGGTGGGGGAGGAGAGAGGGGAGAGGGTGGGGGAGGAGAGAGGGAGAGGGTGGGGGAGGAGAGAGGGAGAGGGTGGGAGGAGAGAGGGAGAGGGTGGGGGAGGAGAGAGGGAGAGGGTGGGGGAGGAGAGAGGGAGAGGGTGGGGGAGGAGAGAGGGAGAGGGTGGGGGAGGAGAGAGGGAGAGGGTGGGGGAGGAGAGAGGGAGAGGGTGGGGGAGGAGAGAGGGAGAGGGTGGGGGAGGAGAGAGGGAGAGGGTGGGGAGGAGAGAGGGAGTGGGGGAGGAGAGAGGGAGAGGGTGGGGGAGGAGAGAGGGAGAGGGTGGGGGAGGAGAGAGGGAGAGGGTGGGGGAGGAGAGAGGGGAGAGGGTGGGGGAGGAGAGAGGGAGAGGGTGGGGGAGGGAGAGGGTGGGGAGGAGAGGGAGAGGGTGGGGGTGGAGAGAGGGAGAGGGTGGGGAGGAGAGAGGGAGAGGGTGGGGGAGGAGAGAGGGAGAGGGTGGGGGAGGAGAGAGGGAGAGGGTGGGGGAGGAGAGAGGGAGAGGTGGGGGAGGAGAGAGGGAGAGGGTGGGGGAGGAGAGAGGGAGAGGGTGGGGGAGGAGAGAGGGAGAGGGTGGGGGAGGGAGAGGGTGTGGGTGGGGGAGGTGGAGGTGGGAGAGGGTGGGGGTGGTGAGAGGGAGGGGTGGGTGGGGAGTGGGAGAGGGTGGGGGTGGAGAGAGGGAGAGGGTGGGGGGAGGTGAGAGGGAGAGGGTGGGGGAGGAGAGGGTGTGGGTGGGGGGGGAGGGTGAGGGTGGGGGAGGAGTGGGGAGGGGTGGGGGAGGGAGAGGGGGAGGGGTGGGGGAGGAGAGGGGGGAGGGTGGGGGGAGGAGTGGGGAGGGTGGGGGTGGAGTGGGGAGGGTGGGGGAGGTGTGGGGAGGGTGGGGTGGTGGGTGGGTGGGGGTGGTGTGGGAGGTGGGGGAGGGGGGGGTGTGGGGGAGGAGTGGGGGAGGGTGGGGGAGGAGGGGGGTGAGGTGGGGGAGGTGTGGGGTGGGTGGGGGTGAGTGGGGTGGGTGGGGGTGGTGAGGGGGTGGGTGGGGGTGGAGTGGGGGGTGGGTGGGGAGGTGGGTGGGGGTGGGGTGGTGTGGGGGTGGTGGGGGGGTGGGTGGGGGGGAGAGGTGGTGTGGGGTGGGGGAGGTGTGGGGTGGGGTGGGGGTGGTGTGTGGGGAGGGTGGGGGTGGTGTGGGTGGGGGTGGGGGGTGTGGGTGGGTGGGTGGGGGGGGGTGGTGTGTGGGTGGGTGGGGGGGGTGGGTGTGTGGGTGGGGGGGGGTGGTGTGTGGGTGGGGGGTGGGGGTGGTGTGTGGGTGGGTGGGTGGGGGGGTGTGTGGTGGGTGGGGGGGTGGTGTGGTGGGTGGTGGGGGTGGGGGGGGGTGTGGTGGGGGGGGGTGGGGTGGGGGGTGGGGTGGTGGGTGGGTGGGGGGGTGGTGTGTGGGTGGTGGGGGTGGGGTGGTGTGGGTGGGGGGTGTGTGTGGGTGGGTGGGGGGGTGTGTGGGAGGGTGGGTGGGGGGTGGGTGGTGGTGGGGGTGGGTGTGGGTGGGTGGGGGGTGGTGTGTGGGTGTGGGGGGGTGTGTGTGGGTGGTGGGGGGGTGGGTGGGGTGGTGTGGTGGGGGGGTGTGTGGGTGGGTGGGGGGGGTGGTGTGTGGGTGGGTGGGTGGGGGGGTGGTGGGGTGGGTGGGGGGGGGTGGTGTGTGGGTGGGTGGGGGGTGGTGTGGGTGGTGGGGGGTGGTTGGGTGGGTGGGGTGGGGTGGTGTGGGTGGGTGGGGGGGGTGGTGTGTGGGTGGGTGGGTGGGGGTGGTGTGTGGGGGTGGGTGGTGGGGGTTGTGTGTGGGTGGTGGGGGGGTGGGTGTGTGGTGTGGGGGGGTTGTGGGTGGGTGGGGGGGGGTGTGTGGTGGTGGGGGTGGTGGGGGGTGGGTGTGGGGGGTGGGTGGGGGTGGGGTGTGTGGGGTGGTGGGTGGGGGTGGGGGTGGTGTGGGTGGGTGGGTGGGGTGGTGGTGGGGGTGTGGGTGGGGTGGGGTGGTTGTGGGTGGGTGGGTGGGTGGGGGTGTTGTGGGTGGGTGGGTGGGGGGTGGTGTGGTGGGTGGGGGGGGGTGTGGGTGGTGGGGGGGGTGGTTGTGGGTGGGGTGGGTGGGGGGGGTGTGTGGGTGGGGGGTGGGGGGTGTGTGGGTGGGTGGGTGGGGTGAGGGGAGGGGTGGGTGGGGGGGGTGTGTGGGTGGGTGGGTGGGGGAGGTGTTGGGGTGGGGGGGTGGGGGTGGGGAGAGGGAGGGGAGGGTGGGGAGGAGAGAGGGAGGGAGGTGGGGGAGGAGAGAGGGAGGAGGGGTGGGGGAGGAGAGAGGGAGGGAGGGTGGGGGAGGAGAGAGGGAGGGTGGGAGGGTGGGGGAGGAGGTGAGGGAGGGAGGGTGGGGGGAGGAGAGAGGGAGGGAGGGTGGGGGAGGAGAGAGGGAGGGAGGGTGGGGGAGGAGAGAGGGAGGGAGGGTGGGGGAGGGAGAGGGAGGGAGGGTGGGGGAGGAGAGAGGGAGGGAGGGTGGGGGAGGAGAGAGGGAGGGAGGGTGGGGGGGAGGAGAGAGGGAGGGAGGGGGTGGGGGAGGAGAGAGGGAGGGAGGGTGGGGGGGGAGGGAGGAGGGGAGGGAGGGGGGGGGGAGGAGAGAGGGAGGGAGGGTGGGTGGGGGAGGAGAGGAGGGAGGGAGGGGAGGGTGGGGGGGAGGGAGAGAGGGAGGGAGGGTGGGGGGAGGAGAGAGGGAGGGAGGGTGGGGGAGGAGAGAGGGAGGGAGGGTGGGGGAGGAGAGAGGGAGGGAGGGTGGGGGAGGAGAGAGGGAGGGAGGGAGGGGGAGGAGAGAGGGAGGGAGGGAGGGTGGGGGAGGAGAGGAGGGAGGGAGGGAGGGTGGGGGAGGAGAGAGGGAGGGAGGGAGGGTGGGGGAGGAGAGAGGGAGGGAGGGAGGTGGGGGAGGAGAGATCTCTCTC